>NC_134139.1:140210833-143000000 GCF_033958435.1 Carettochelys insculpta | reverse complement strand
CACAATTGGCAGCTGGGAGCTGCATGTGGCTATTAAAGAAGTCAATTGCAGCTCCTTAACACTGCCACATCCAGCAGTTCTCTCTATCAATAGAGAAGCAATTACGCATTACACAGATAGCTTCTCCACCTTTGATTTCATAGCCACCTCAGATAAGCCACTTAATAGACTCTTTCACTTAGTTTTCACCCCCCCTTGTCCTCTTTTGCCTCCCCTTCTATGTAGCTGATTTGCCGGTTTTCATTTTTTGTTTACATCTCCCCGCAGCCTCTGAGTGTGACTCTCCCCAGCCCCTCCAGCCTCCATGTGGGGTTTAAGCTGGGGGAAATGGGGTTGGAACAATTTGTGGATGAGGGTGTTTCCTCCACAACTCAGATCAACTATAATAAACGTAGTGTTATTTTATTATTATTAATGTACTTTCCCTTCTTCTATGGGAACCGCTGCTTTACAGTGACGACTGGGGTGACTTTGTACACTGGCTTTGTTGTATGGGAAATGGTGTTTATTTGTATCTGGGAGGGTTATACTGGAATATTTGTATGCTTTGTAAAGGAGGCAGCCAGAAAAAATACTTCACAACCTCCAGTCTCCTTCATAAAACCAATGACATTGTTGCATGCAAGTTAGTTGTAGAGAAATAGCGGTGACTGGCTGAGTGACCTCATACCGCATGATCCAGAACCCTTGGCATGACTGAGGTACATGCCTTACAGTAACAGTGAGGGCTCAGCCTGGGCCCCATGAATGCCGTTCCCAACCCCAGCCAGAATGCCTGAGGCCAGCTTCAGTAGGCTCCCAGCTCCATGACTGTCAGGTCCTGAGTATCTGTGGTCTGCCGGACAAGAGAGTCCTGGATTCTGAAGGTGCAACCTATAGTATGTTACAATTCAGGACTAATCTGAACTATATTTACAAATTGCCTCCTTAAAACCTGAGCCATCACAGCCAACTTCTTTCAGGCACTAACAAAACAGATTTTAACTCATTCTTAATGCCTAAATATTCCCCTTTTCCTTCATCTTTTTGAATCCTAAAGAAGTAAAATGCCTTGCGATTCAACATTAAAGTAGCACATGTAAACGTCAAATATGCCCAAAATGAGTCTGTGAATGGAACTGCTTTTGTCTGTCTTTGTAATGCCATTCTAGTTAGCTCGCCATATCAAAGGGGAATTATAGTGTCTGAGAATTTCTTTAATCCAGGAGTGAGCAAACTTTTTAATTGGGCCCCACTTGTTGGGCATGCAATTGGCCAAAGCTCCTGCATCCTGTGGGAGAGCCACAGGCAGGGATGCAGGGTGGAGCTGGGGTGTGCCTAGGAAAGAGCTGGGATGCTCAGGAAGCAGGTACTGGGGGTGAGGTACTCGTGGGGGGATGGACCCCAAGGAGAGTGGAGGACTCAAGTGGACTCACAGCTGCACTGTGCTGATGAGCAGCGGTGGTGGCATCAGGCTGAAGGCAGCCCTGCATTCCTCCACAGGGAGCACTAGCTCCTCACCGGCATCTTGGGGGACTCCCAGGGGCCAGCATGCACAGACTGTAGAGACCAGTGCAGCCACTTTTCCAAGCTGGATACTCGCTGGGTTTGCCCTGTTGCTTGACTCAGGGCCTCAAAACATCCTGACTGGCCCAGAAGCTGGGGGATGGACAGGGGAAGGCTACAGAGGAAGAAATAGAGGACTGGGGAGGCAGCAAAAGCCATGGGGGAAGGGTGACCAGGCTGCACCCACAATACAAAATGTCACATGCCCCACTCTGATCAATGGATACAAGAGTGTGAACAAGGCATCTTTCACTGCAAAACAGGTGACAGAGACTGGAATTGTTTAGCACAGGATTAACAGAGAAAGAGACAAAATAAGTGAACTGGTATAATAAATCACACAATGAAATCACTTAATGCAGTATGAGATCTACAGGGAAATTTGTTGCTCACCTTTGAGGCAATAAGTTTCAGATATTTAACAAAAACATAGTCAGTTACACCATACAAAATCAATACCGCTAATTAGTTAAGGTTTAGAATACTCTGATTACTAGCTAATTAGTCAAGAATCCAATCCTCTCTCTCCCAGTAAAAAAAACAGCAGTACAGTATTCTATAACCGATCAGGTGCCTTTTAAAGGAAATCACTTTCTGGTATAGCAGTGATTGCCAACCTTTTTACACCAAAGATTAATCACTTTAAATTTCAGGGCAACCCAGGATCTATCCTACCCCTTTCCCAGGACCCCACCCACACATTTGCCTTGTCTCCATCAGCTGCTCTCCTCCACCCTCGCTCACTGTCACTGGACTAGAGCAGGGGATGTAGGTCCCAGGCCAGGGCTGAGGGGTTTGGGTGCAGGAGGGGTTAAAGGGTACAAACTCTGGGAGGGAACTTAGGTGCAGGAGGGGATTCCAGGCTAGGGCAGATTACTGGGGTGTAGGAGATGAAGAAAGTGGTGCTAGCTCTGTGAGGGAGATAGGAGAGGCTATCAGGTGCTGGCTTCAGGTTGGGGCAGAGTGTTGGGGTGCTGGCTCAAGGAGGAGGGTGAGGGCTGGGCCAGGAGTGCATGAGATGGGGCAAAGTGCAGACTCTGGCCAGGAGGAGTTTAACACAAGTGGCTCCCAGCCAGCATCACAGCAAGGCTCAGATAGGCTGCTTGCCTGCTGTGGCCCCACGCAGATCCTGTAAGTGGTGCTCCCCTATAGGGAAAAGGAGGACAGCATTCCACCAAGCACTGTCCTCAGCTCCCATCTCCCAGAAGCTGATGGCCCCTCCTTCCCACCAATACAGCAAAAAGAATCCTACAGCAAACAGACAACCTGTCTGAACCCTGCTCTAATGCTGGACTTTAGGGCCCAAAGATCATGCTCATTTGGTTGAGGCTCCAGGACTGACCGACCAGTAGACTGCAATCAATGTGTTGGTGAGGCCTGCTCTACAGAATGAGGTACAGGGTACTATCAGAGCCTAAACATAGGACTAAAAAGAGACTGCAGGTCCATTCCACCTTTCTTCTCTTTTGACACCAGTTAAATCCAGATGGTGGTGGGAAGGGAGAAGAGGAGAGAATCAGAACAGGATGCCAAAAAAAAATATTAACAAAATACACAGACGACCTTTACTGAATGGCAGTGGTAACCTAGTGACAGATGATGTGGAGAATGCTAAACTATACAATGCTTACCTGCTGACCCTCCACAGACAAGGTCAGCTCCCAGACTGCTGCACTAGGCAGCACTGCACGGAGGAGATGGACAACCCTCAGTGGTGGAAAGAGCAGATTAAGAGCTTTTTAGAAAAAGCTGGGTATACACAAATCCATAGGGCTGGATTTAACGCATTCGAGGGTGTCGAGGAAGTTGGCTGATGTGATTGCAGAGCTTTGGCCATCATCTCTGTAAACTGGTAATACGGGGAGGTCCCAGGTGAAAGACAAATGTACTGTCCACTTTTTAAAAGGATGGAAGGAGACGACTTTGGGGAACTACAGATCTGTCAGGCTCACCTCAGTCCCTGGAAATATCACGGAGGGGATCCTCAAGGAATCCATTTTGAAGCACATGGAAGAAGGGAAAGTGATCAGGAATAGTTAGCATGGATTCACCAAAAGCAAGTCATGCCTGACCAACTTGATTGCATTCTATAACGTGGTGGCTGGCTCTGTGAATATGGAAAAGGCTGCAGACACGACTTCAGCTAAGTCTTTGATATGATCTCCCCACAGTATTCTTGCGAGCAAGTTAAAGTATTATGGATTGGATAAATGGACTGTAAGGTGGACAGAAAGCTGGACAGATAATTGGCCTTAATGGGTAATGATCAACTGTTCAATGTCTGATTGGCAGTTGGTATTAAGTGATGTACCCCAAAGGTCAGTTCTGGGCCAGTTTTGTTCAACAACATTATTAATGATCTAGGATAAGGGAATGGATTGAACCCTCAGCAAAGTTCACAGACGATACCAAGGTAGGGGGAGAAGTAGATATACTGGAGGGTAGGGACAACGTACAGAGAGACCTAGCCAAATTGGAAGACTGGACCAAAAGAAATCTGATGAAGTTCAACAAAAGTAAGTGCAGAGCCCTCCACTTGGGATGGAAGAATCCCAAGCACTGCTACAGGCTAGAGACCAACTGGCTAAGCAGCAGTATGGCTGAAAAAGGGCCTGGGAATTAAAGCGGATGATAAGTTGGATAGGAGTCAACAGTGTGCCCCTGTGGCCAAGAAAGCTAATGGCATATTGAGATGCATTAGTAGGATCACTGCCAGCAGATCTAGCGAAATAATCATTTCCCTTCATTCAGCACTGATAAGTCCACATCTGGAATATTATGTCATATTCTGCCCTGACCCCCACGTACAGAAAGGATGAGGGATGCACTGAGGAGAGTCCAACAGAGGGCAACAAAAATTATTTGGGAGCTGGAGCACATGACTTATGAGAAGCTGAGGGATCTGGGTATAAATCTACAGACAAATGAGGGGGGATTTGATAGCAGCCTTCATCTACCTGAAGGGGATTCCAGAGAGAATGGAGAGAAGCTGTTCTCAGTGGTGACAACTGCCAGAACGAGGAACTATGGTTTCAAGCTGCACTGCAAGAGGAGTAAGTTGGATATCAGAACTATGTCCCTAGGAGGGTAGTGAAGCCCTGGAATGCGTTACCTAGGGAGGTGGCATAATCTCCTTCCCTGGAGGTCTTTAAATCTTGGCTTGACAAAACCCCTACCTGGGATGACTTAGTGAGGATTGCTCCTGCTTTAGGCAAAGGGTTGGACTCAATGACTTCCTGAGGTATCTTCCAAGCCTATGATTCTGCAAAAACAGACATGCAGACAACTGCCTCTACCATACAAACAAGTTCATTAACTATACATCCTACTCTGAACTCTACTTCATACGGATGTTCCTACAGCTGCAGACGAGACATAAAATACAAAAAGGACAAACAAAGATAAAAATGAAGCAGAAAAAGAACTTGTTACGTATAGTCCAAAGGAGAGTACTGAAGTATATGGCTAACAAGCTGAGAGAAAACAATAGCAGGGCCAACGAGAAATGTGGGATGGTAAATGACAGCTGCAAGCAAGGAAATATTCAACAATTCAATTGTGCATGAGGCCACCATCTGAAGATTTGAATTATTCTGTTTTACCTAGCTGTTCTATGTTCTCAGAGACCAAGCAGCAGGACTGGCAGCACACATACTATTGGAAATGGAGAGTGATCCAGCAAAATTGCCAGACAACCAATACAAACCCAAGTAGAAAAATGGATGAAAGTATTAAAGGCTAGATTGGCAAGCCACTTTTTTTAGTTCTGCAACACTGTCCATTTATTAATGCAAAATTCTTATTTTCATGTTTAAAATCCTCATGAGTATACAGATCACTGAAGTGACAAAATGTTTTGACTTAGACAGCAATCACACCAACAACATACATATAGATACCCTATTTATTACTGCTTCCAAATGTACTCAGACAAGCATGCATCTCATATGCGAGCACTTGACAGCACAAAGGTACGTGGAGCTTTAAAGGGACAAGCTCATCTTTCCCAATTTGGTTCTAGGGCCTTCAAATTTGACCTGAGTAAGTGGATATGCATTCAATTCAGTCATTACTTAATTCCAGGCAAGCAATTGTATCAACATTTGAGTACAGCACTTGACAAAATGTGACCCAAATCCTGACAGGGCTGACCTTTGGGCATTACTGAGATATACTAGTAATTATTCCATATCATAACTATTCTAACACTTCCTATACCTATAGAAGTGAAATCTGAAGCATTAACGCACTTTGTCATACTTGCTACATACGTGTTACTTTTGTAAAAAACATTTTTGCATTACACAAATCAGATAATTTGCACATATTTGTACTTACATTTGATTTTTAGCTGCTTGTCTCTGAGCTTTCCGTTCTTTTCTTTTTTGATCTGGTGGCTTAGCAAACACAATTTCAATATTTTCTCCCTCTAAATCTTTGCCATTCATTTCTTCCATTGCCTGAAGGAAGTAACCAGATTTTAGACATAATTCTAAGGGCATTGAGGAACAACTTTAAAACAGCAGAAAAATAGAGGTTTTTGTTTGTTTGTTTTTTTAATAGTATCAGAAAGAACTAGCCATGACTGTATATTTGGAAATCATTGTCCATATTACTCTCTGGGTTTCAGGCTTACTATAGATGTTACAAAGAGGAAGAAGAAAAGGGATTCCCCTTTACCTCTGATAATAAAAGAAGCAATGAGCTTTAACTGCTGTAAGTGAGATTTAGGTTAGACCAGGAGTCAACAACCAAAAGAGCATGAGGAGCCTTTTTTCCAATTCAGTAAAAATGCACTGATTCAAGAGCCACAATGCATGCAACTAAGAGATGGTCCTTAATAAATATCAACCCATACTTTTTGTAACCCCTATTTTAAGAACAGCGCACACACAAAGGTTTGTAATGTGATACATGTTTACTGCAGGACATTCAAAAACTTTTAACATATTTATTTCCTCACACTTTACATGTGTGCTTTTACAACTGTCGTTGTGACTTTATCTCCTGAACCCCCTCTCTCTCTCTGGAGGACGCCAGAGGGAGTTTTCCAAAGTTCTGAGGTCATGTATTGTTTGCCATTTAGATATGAGTGGACTGTTTTTGTGCTTTTAGATATTCACCGTTTATAAAAAACGAACAAACCCACCCCTCAGGAAGTTTTTTTTTTTGTTTTTTATTTTGCAATTATAGTGTTGGGACCCACAAAGTTGTCTTTAAAGAGCTCGAGAGTCACAGTTTGCAGACCCTTGGGTTAGACTTTAGGAAATAATTCTATCAATTGTTTAGGGAGGTTGTGGGATCACCATCATTGGAGATTTTTAAGAACAGGTTAGACAGGGATGGTTTAGGTGGTACTTTGTCCTAGCATGACTTGAGGACTTCTCATGGTTCCTTCCAGGTCTGTGATTCCATAAAACTTCATATTCAAAACAAAAATTTCCTAAGCTGTTCTTAATTTCTTCCACTTACAATTGTGGATCTACTACTGCATCCTCTGCAAATGGTGTACCACAATTCAGCTCTGGAATCTCTAAGATTCACATTTACAATAATGTGGCAGCAGTAGTGATTAGATTCAAACAAAAAATGTGTATATAAGGAAGCACTCCTAAAGCCAGAGAAATCTTGGTTTTGCTCTTTTGTATTTTTATTTATGAACTTCTTAGTGATCAGATGCAAAGAGAAATCTGTACCTCAGCCTCACATAACAGAGGGGGATATATTCATTCTAGCTATAAAATAAGTATCTCCCATCAAACTTTTGCCAGTGAGTTTTAAAGAGGAGGATTTGAGAGATCCTACCACTTTCAAGGATCTTTCGCATTTCAGAGGAGACACTGCGTTCAAGGGGTATATGTATGATAGGGATTCTAACTCCATTATTCCAAGCTATCTGGACAAACACAAAAGGTTGCATACCTATGTGCCTCTTCCACTTCATCATAAGGTGTAGAAATCTAGCATGTGAACAACTCTACCTGTCATTCTATCCAATGAAAACAAAACACAGAGGAAAGGGAACAAACAATTTATTCCTGGATTTCTCCTTGAGAAAGTATATCCACAAGGAGGAAGGGAGAAAAGGAGAAAGTAAATACTGACTAGGACATCCATGTCATGAAAGGAAACAGTTAACTCCACTCTTAGGAAATTGAGTTTTTCCCTTTGTGTTTCAGTGCTTATGATTTTTTAACCCCAAAGAAACTTCCTTATGTTTGACTATAAGTTGAGAAAGTTCTAGCATCCCACTCATTACCAGAATCTCCTATTTTTAGTGGCTAATAGTCAACAACATTAACAGCAATGTACATGACCAGCTCATGTAGTATACAAAATTCTATGGAAAGCCCCAACATGTAATTTATGTCCAAGATCTTTTTCTGAATTTAAGGGCAACCCGAGCCCCTCTTCCACCCGCCTCAGTCCATATGCACACACCCTTTACTTACCCCCTCTCCATCCTCACTCATTCCCATTAAGCTGGGGAAGAAGATTGAGAAGCAGGAGGGGGTCGGGGTGCTAGCTCTGAAATGGGGTCAGGGCCAGGGTTCACAATGCAGAGCGGAGTTCTAGATGGTGGTACGTGGTCACCGGCAAGGCAGCACTTGCCGTCGACAGCTCCAGGTTCCAGGCCAGAAAGGCTGAGGCCGTCTTCCTGCTGCCCTGGCCCCACACCACTTCCAGAGGAAGCTAACACACATGTGGTGGGTGTTGAGGGAAGGGCCCATAGCTCTGCATGCTACCCGTCTCAGCTGCCGCCATGTCCTCAGCTTCCAGTGGCTGAGAACAGAGGGGACATGCTGGCAGTCAAAAGCAGCATTCCAAGACTTATGTTAACTCCCCCACCCCCTCTTGGGGCCTCACTAGCAACTTCCTGGAGTGATATGGGGCTAGGGCAGCCCTACTTCACCCCACAGAGATCACAACTGACTAGAAGAGTCCTGAGGATCAACTAGTCAAGCACAATCAACCTGCTGGTGACCACTGTGTTACATACTTCTTCATACTGTATCCAATTTTTTACATTTAAACTTTTATTCATAACATCTATGCACGTATCTAAGTCAGACATGGGAAAAAGTACCCAAAAAAAGACACTTGAGCAAAAGTGCAGCTGCTTTCATTTCTTCTCCATTATCAGCCACATACTGGTATTAGATTTCATTCGTATTGTTGTGTTACCATCAGCACATCATCACTCATCTGACCAACCCTCCTCCTTTATGCAGGCTTGGGACTGGCATGGAATCCCTAGAGGCTTGGTCACCAGAAGGCATTATATAGGAAGATACAGCTAAAAGAGAACCTACTGCAGAAGGTTATACAACAGAAGTTTAGCTATTTGGGCATAGCTGCTAAATGAGTTGAGCCAGGCCAGGGATTGAACCAGAGCCACATGTGGGGGGCGGTGATGAGCCAGACCGCAGGGTTGAACCGGAGCTGAGCTAGAGCCACATGCAGGGGTGGTGAGCTGGAGCCAGTGTACAGGTTGAATGGGGGCTGCGGGGCTTGAGCCAGAGCCTGGGGAGGCGGCGGCAGCAGGATTTTGAGTTGAGCTAAACTTGCAATCGTGAGTTAAGTGCAACTCGACATCGTGCATTTTGAGGGTTTACTGTACAATGAAGATGTGACGTGCTTTTACTGACATAGTTTTCAGGGGAGGGAATGCTGGTGATTTGTACTTAAGTACAAATGAACACACATACCCCCACACCACAGCAGGTGTACTTTTACTCAAACAACGTTTTGGGTACTTTTCCACCTCTGGCCAAAATCAAGAGCCTTTTATCTTACCTTTACAGCACCATCCCGTTCATCAAAATGAATGAAAGCATAATCTTTTAGTTTCTTCACTCGCTCTAGTTTTCCAAACTGACTGAAGGCCTTTTCTAGAATTTCTTCCGTTACAGTATTGGCAAGATTACGTACAAACAGCACCTTCACCTAAAAGGTGAAAAAGTCAAGTTATACAAGGTTTGTCTAATACAATTAAAAAGTTCAACATGTTAGAGCTAGAGATATCAAAAATATTAATTCATGTATTTATATGCAATATTGTACAATGAATTTGAAAAGTATGCTGTCTATACAGTTGGATAAAATGATTTAATGATACTGAACAATCAGTGTTGGGACTGAAACAAAAATCTTTTTTTAATGGTTTCAAAAAGTAAAGTTAACAGCTAAGGACAGTTATTTGTAGAAATTAACTACTCAAAATATTACGAGCTTAAGCACCCATCAGGGTAATCACTGGGCATGCTTTTTCACTGCTTAACCAACTGCCTCTATCAGGTACCTTTGAAGGTATTACATCAAATACTGCCGGTTAGAACAGGGGTGAGCAAAGTGCAGGGAAAGGGAAAGGGACATAAAGCATACCCAAAATTGCCAATCGGGCTGGATTGCCTAAGACAAGTTGGGGGCAGGAGCTTCTAATTGAAGGGACAAAAAAATGGGACCAGAAATAAAAGGTTTGCTCACCTCGGGTTACAATACACTTTTACCGTTCTATGCTCTCTTTTATCACAGACAGTAAGAGGACAAACTGAAATGCAAACCTTAAAGCTTAGCAACATTACCGGGTAGAAGAGAAAGTTGCATAAAGCTTGGTCTACATTAGCACACTCAAGTCAGCTATGCTGTGCAGGACACAATGAAGCAACAAGAGCATCCACCCAAAGCCAACGAGAAGTCCTGTGGCATGTTATAGACTAACAAAATTTTTGAAGCAGAGGCTTCCGTGGGCAAAGACCGACTTGGTCGGATGGACTTCTCATTTTTTTGCAGCTGAAGACTAGCACAGCTACCCCTCTGATACTTGTCACCCAAAGCCAGACACCCTCATATTGGATTAAGACAAAGGTCGGCAACCAAAAAAGCAAGAGCTATTTGCTTGTTTTAATTTGGTAAGGCATTCAATAATTCAAGTGCCACAATGCATATGAATACGATATGGTCCTTAAACAATGGCAAACCACACTTTTTCTAATCCCTATTTTAAGGGCAGCACACACACTTATCTCACAATGGACTGCACATAAAGAAGAAGTTATCCGATGTTCTGAGATCAAATACAGTTCGCTATTTAAACAGAAGTTGTTCACTGTTGCACTTTTAGACATTCACCAAAACACTTAAAATAATCAGGGAGGTTTTATTTTTTTGTTAAACTTTGCAATTATAGCATCAGAAGCCACAAAGAAGTCCTTAAAGAGCCACAGGTTGCAGACCCCTGGTTTAAGGCACACCATTGCACAGCCCTAGTGTGAATGTACTAATGTGTAGGCTATCACCATTGACATCTGTGAAGACTCATCACATAAAGCTCACTCAAGCCATAAGCCTCTTGCTTGCATCTGAGTATCTTCTCTCCTGCCCACAAATGCTCCTCAGCTCAGTCCACAAGTTTTCTATCAAAAATCCAACTGCAGAGGAATGACTAACACCACACACACATACACAGTCTGCCACAGCCCTCAGTAGTATACTATCTCAGGTTGCAGTGAAACTACAGTAGGGTGTGCAGACAGGGGCATGCACCATGGCTTTAGCAGCAGCACACTCCAGAACATGCTGCTGTGGGGAGGCAGAGGGCTTCTGTGTGCTACACGAAAGTCCTCCTTGCATTCACCACCCACCATTGCTACCATAGGCCAAATCAGAGCCATTGTGGGGGTGGGGGTCCCAGTGACTGCCTTCTCTGCGGAATGCAGTCAAGCAGAATGACATGCATGTCCCCCCCCTCCCACCCACCCAAGTGTGCCAGGCAGGTGCTTCTGTCCCATCCCTTGCTCCCTCCCTTCCAGACCACACACTCAAACACCTCCTGCACCCTTCTTCTCGCCAAGATCCTGTACCTTCACTCTTCTCCTGCACCCTCCTTCATGCCCAAACCCCACACTACCACCTACAGCATACTCCTGGCACCCCCTTCCAGACTATACCTCTTTCCCCACACCTGCATCCTAACTCCCACCTAGACCTGCACTCCCATCTACAGCCCACTCCTGCATCCTACCCTCCCTACGCAGACCCTGTACCCCAAACTCATGTCTACACCCAACCTCTTGCCCAAACACCATAGCCCCTGCTCCAGCCCACTTCCAGCAGCCCTCTCCCATGCACTAAACCCCTGATTTTGTGCCCATCCTGCAACCAGGGGGTGGGGGCAGCACAAAATCAGCTAGTCTCAGTTGGGGGCCTCTTAAATTTTGTCTGCACTATTTTATATTGGGATGCTGAATGCCATTTCCATTACCATGCAGAAAACATTAATTTAAGGAAATGTTCACGTGTATTTGTAATTAAATCCAGTATTTAAAAAAAAAAAACAAAAAAAAAAAAAAACTAGGACTTTTCCTGTTATGAAAATATTACCACCACAATCCTCAATTAACATGCCTAACCAATCATATACTCAGATTCCTTAGATTGCTAATGAGACACCAGAATGCAAAAATCCAACTTCTCATGCTTACAACCTCAACTTCCCCCTCACCTAGGTTAAATCACTTCAGGCATATGATTATAAGATGTCTTGCCTTGAAGTTTCCATGATTTGTAGGAACTGTACATATATGTAAGGCACCCTGAGGCCCAGCCTACACTACAGACTGATGTCAGTATAACCATGTCGTTCAGGTGTGGATTTTCCATACGCTAAGCAATGCAGTTATGCCAAACTCCTGGCAGAGACACCATTACATCAACTGCAGGGCTTTGCTCATCACCATAGATAATGTTTCCACTAAACACCACATCAACTTAACGGTACCGGTGCCACTGAAGTGCTATATACTCAGAATAACTAACAGCAACCTTAACTGTAAATTAGCGTAAGAAAAGATTTTGTTTTTCTTTATTTTGAAGAGCATGAAAACATAAGTTTACAGATGGGTATTCCTGCTCTGGCAGACATTTTAATGCCTACAGTAGAATAATTCAACTACTTCAGAGTTCCATACATCTGCATGTGCTGTGGTGCAAGAATTATGGCTGGATTTGGGCAGGGAATGTAGTAAAGGAAGATACTTTTCTTCATGTTCGATACGGGTCAGGAGGGTGGCCACTCCCTCAATCATCCTCCCCACCATGCACACACTTCATCTCTCTACAGCCTTCAGAATGAGACATCCTTTCTCTACCTTTCCCAGTCCTCTCCATCAAGCAGTGTCCCGCTTCTGCGATTTAAACTGGAATCTCCATTCATGGGTCCCTTCGTCTGGTGCACTAAGTCAATGGCACTCCTGATTTGCTCCTTTCCTTGACCTTTTCCTATCATCCTCCTGCTCCACACAACTTTCAAAGTGTTTTTAGTTTAGGCAGGAATCCAGGACATATTGCTTTCTCTCATATACCCCAACTCTGCCCTAGAAGCTTGCTATCCAGTTCTTTCTTCCTATCCATGCTATCATCTCTTCCTACTCATCTGGTAAGTTTTACCAGCAGGATTCCTCACCAATGATCACTGAAAAAGTCTGATGGACCAGGGCCCCTTCTCTTGTGATACAAGACTGATCATAGGGATAAGCTGTTCTACAGAAGAAATGCCATTTTGTATGCAAATTATCTGCAAGATTCCCCATTCCCTGATATTGAGTGACTAAAGTACTGGGCAAGAAAGCAAGAAGGGATTAAAGTTGGCAGGCAAATCAGTCTGAGGGCAGGCCTTCGCTTGGGGAGAAAGCTGACTTAAGATACACAACTCCAGCTACTTAAGTAGCATAGCTGGCATCGACCCCCCTTAAATCCAACTTCTGAAATATCCCCACAGGAGAAACTCTCATGTCAACTTCCCTTACTCCTTACATCCCCGTGGAATACCAGAGTTGACAGGAGAGCAATGAACAGTTGATTTGGCATATCCCTAACTAGAACTGCTAAATCTCTGCTTAAGTGTAGACAAGTCTTAAGATTCTACAGTTCTTCTAGAAGTCACTGTAAGATGAATCCTGTTTGGCTTGCCAAACAGGAGACCCCACCCAAGTTACCTTACTAAGTCCATCCTGCTAACCAGCCACTCAATCAGGTAAGTAGAAAGGCAAATGGGATAGTAAAAAAAAAAGTAATTCAGAAATGGGCTTTGAGAGAATTATGCTAATGGCTGGGCAATGAAATCAAATAGACAGGGCAAGGCAACTTTTGAGAATACATGTTTCCAGGTAAGAATCAATTAATCTACTTCAGCAAAATATAAATCAGGACAAAAAAAAAAGAAACAGTTCCCTTTGCTATTCAAATGCTCTCCAAACTTGGTATTTTTATATGTGAACTTTGTACTCAAGAATGTTGCCTCTCCTGCTTCAGGGAGTTTGAAAAACTTAAAAAAACCCAAACCATTGCCACCATGTAAGAAAAGTATCTGCTTGACTTACAAAAGGCTAGTTTCTTAGAGTCTAACAAGGATTTAGAAAATTCAGGTTTATGTTCCGTGAAGTAGTACATTTCAAGAATTACAGATATGAAGTTCCATGTTCATTTAATAGCGTTAAACCCTGTTGTACAGGCTGATCCCAATATTCCTACCACTTACTTTCAATCAAATTCTTAGTATGAAGCCACAAATAGCCTTGATTGTGAAGCAAACACTATTAGAGTGTAGGCAGATTACAGGAATCAGGGCAGATCTGTTGCACTGGCAGTAAGAAGATCATTCACCCCCAACCCAAGTGATAGTGATTAGTACTTACCAGTGAAATTCCTTTCAAAACCGTGCAAGACTATTTTAATTTTCAAGTGTTTTAGAACATATTCACATCTTTACAACTCTGCTTTAACTCACCTATCAAGTGGTATTTCAACATATGGTAAATATTTCTGATATTAGCACCATGACAAGCGATGTAGGTATATGGTATTTCTCAGTTGCTTTATTACCTTTGCCATAACTTCAGGATCTGGATCTTCTATAGGGTCAGCCCATTCAACTGTAACAACATTTCCCCAGACTTTCACTTTTCCACTCATTAACCTACGTCTGGCCTGAGCAGCAGTTTTGTGATCTTCATATTCAAGGAAACAAAAGCCCCTGTTCTTTTTCTTGTCATCAGGTTGATGATACAATATGACATCTGTAAGACCCTCTGTGAAATTAAGCAAAGCATTTAAATTTGGCTTCAACAGATGTGTTACACTACAAGATAAAGGCATCATCCTACCTAAGGAAATAAGTTTTATAATGTGAAAGCATAGATGAGCTTCAACAACTGGAGTAAAATGCCAAGACACACTTCCATACTTATAGCATCAATGGACATAATTTCTCCTGTTCCATAAAAATAAAATTGTGTTAAGACTTCTGAAAGTCTTCCTTCACATTGTTTTTTTTGGATGCCTTTGTGCAGAAATAACCCTTCAGCATTAAAGTCAGTCAGTAACTTTAATTCACTAATACCAAGGACTCAAAAGCACAGAACTCTCTCCATACTGGTTAAATGTTGCCTTTATAAAACAGAGATCAGTCCTTCGATAATGAAAAAAACTTTGGTGAGTTGCTGAACAATGCATTTATTTGAAAGAAACCTTCTTATATTTTCCAACTATTCATTAAGCTAAACAAGTATATAATCTTGGTTTAATTACAGATATTCAAATAAAAGGACATATATATTATTCCAAAACACCACAATGGTGCTGATACATCATTATTGCTGATTCTTTCAAGTGTGAAGTCTGAACACCCAGGACAAGGCTAAACGTCCTCCATTTAAAAAGATCATCATCATTCAACATAAGCTGAAAGATGGCAAAAAAAAATCGACCACACACATTTATTTTAATCAATTCTCAATATGTTTACTAACTTACCTGTTACTTTACTAAATTCTTCAACAATCTGTTCCTTGGTTTTACTCTTAGGAATAGAGCCAACAAAAAGCCTATTATTGGCCACAGAGATGCATACACCAATGTGTTTTCCAGAACGAATTTCATGATTATTGTACTGAAAGAAAAACAGACAACAGTAATTTATTACCAAGCTTTCACTCTTCCCACTCAAAGCATCTATAGCAGATCTATCACTCCCCTGCAGCTTTCATGAACAGTGAGGTACGAAGCCTTTGAAGGCTGTGTGCACCAAACAGGTACTAGACTATCACACTGGTGGTAAATTCACATTATTTGCTATAGGTCCCCAGTTTCAGCCCACAACTATCTTTTCCCATGTCTTAGTTTCAGAATCAAGCTTTATTGTCTGAAGAAGCTGTCTGGCCCAGACATCACAAGATGACGTGCTATGCAGGGGTAGGGAAACCAAGTGCCTGAAGTCCAGATCTCACCCAAGGCTTGCCTGGATCCAGTCGATGAGGCTCATGGATCCAACCCTCTGCCCCCAGCATATGGCCCACTGCAGGGTGGGAGGTGTGGAGCCAGGAAAGCTAGAGACTGATCTGGCCCATGGGGTTTGCCTGGTGGGAGAAGTGGCTCCGAGCACTGCCGCCCTCTTTCTTTTCCCCCCAGCTGGAGGACTGGCAACACCTAGAGATCAATCACAGCATTGAGGGACACAGATCCACATATGTCCCAGGGCAGTTGTGCCAGATAAGCACCCCTCCACCCACTCCTGCACTCTCCCTCCCAGATCACAACCCCCCAGCCCACTCCCGAACCCTCCTCTCTTCCTGACCTGCCCAAACCCCAGCCTGCTCCTGCATCCTCCTCCCCAGACCCCACATCCCTAACCTGCTTCCTGGCAGCCCCCCTGACACTGAACCCCTAATTTTTGGCCCCGCTCCAGGGCCTTGGAGAGGCCCACAACATCCACCTTGGCTCTGGAACTGGTGTGCAAGGGGAAAGAAGAGAGCTGTCTTATTGTTTTTTGGTCTGAAAACATGTCAGTGAGGGTTTTTATTTGTGCTTCTCACTTGACAGTTTTTTCTGTGCGTCAGTGGCCCTCCCAAACCAAAAAAGTTTGCTCATTCCTGCCCTGCGCAGAACTACAGCAGTTGGAGTTTTTCATACCTAAATTGTTGACAGTAAATTACTGCTTCCAGTCACTCCAGAGAAAAGCCGCCCCCGCCCCACCTAACCAACTCTAAGCTCTTCTTAAACTGAATTAGGCTATGTCTATACTGGACACAGAAGTCACCCACCCACCTATACACAGTTTTAGCTACTTCAATTGCATAGCTAAAAACTGACTTATCAGCCGTTGACTGCCACATGTCTATACGAAGAAAGGTCAACAAGAGCATTTCTCCCATCAACCTTCCTTATTCCTTGCCTCTTACGAGGAGTTCCAGGGTTAACGCTGACCCCTGAAAGCATCATTCTGCGTGTGTGCAAAATGAAACCCCAGTAGTCCGACCCTAAGCGGTTTCATCTTCCACACTAGTGTAGCTCTAGTCTTAGGCATATAAAAGCACCTATTTGGGTTCAGATCAAAAAAATATTTCAACAAGTTGCAGTCCAAGAAAAGACTACTATTGAGACAACAACTCCTCTCATACGGGCCTTGCATGTATGCAGTTTGACCTCCCCAATTCAGAGAGAAGTTTCTGAATAAAATGCTACACCAAGAGACACAAATAATACGCAAATTACCTATTTTCCTTGCAAGCACTGCCATAGGCTGCTCTTCAGATAGAAAAGTTAGCATTTCTTGGCCAACAAAGTGCAGTTAGCTCACTAGCCATTCCACAAGTTGTATTTTGTTTTTTTGTGAGTGACACAATTCATTTGTCTTCTGTAAGACCAAAGTTCTCCTATACTTCCTCTGCAATAAGCGCCTAAACTTTGCTAACTCTTTCAGATTTTGGTAGCTAAGTTCTGTGACACTGCTGTAACACCGATTCCACATCTTGCTGAACATTTTTACCAATGTCTCAGTCATCTACAATGTACTAAAGTACAAAGTCTCACCCATAGAGAAGATTCTCATTTTCTATTGGTCAAAGTGGCAACTTCCAAGTAGTTAAGAAATATCCCCAAACTAAAGTCTAAAAAGAATCATTAACAACATCTGTGGCTCCTTTGCACAGGATGCACGCTTGAGAGAGGTCAATGAAGCTCCACAGAGAGACTGCATATCCACACTATAGTAGCATCAGGTATTATACCACTGATAAAAATGTGTTCTATGTTGCAACTACTAGGTATGGTGTGGTTTCACAGAACATTCAGATGAACGGCCAATATCACTCAAAGCTAAAAGGAATCCATTACTTTAGAAGTCAGATAGCCTGAGTAAAAAAGGCACATTTGATTGAGGACTACATATTACCATTCAAAAGGCCCTTAAAAGCTTGATCAGCATCAAGTTGCGCCCCAAAAGTACCTTTTACAAGAAAAAGTATTTACAAAATTTAAGGCAATAGGAATGTTTCTTATTTCAAAATTAAAAGCTTTAACATGCATTCCTAAAGCATCTGCAGCTCAAAGCCATTACAGCAGAGTGCTAATTTAATAAGAAATCTTAACAGCTTACTATCAATGTCCTACCTAAAGGAAGTAGAAAGCAGCAGCAGCATAGTTAAAAAAGCAAGTTTGATTTCTAGCTTAATACCTATGAGTAGATGTTGAACCTTTTTATTCTGACACCCTCAGGGCTCAACCCATGCCAAACCAGAGAATTTGCTGAACCACAGGAGGTCAACATAGTCTAGCAGCATTACCAACACTTCCACTGCTTATTAGGGTCTTAGAAGACAATTAGAGGTAAATTGTAGCTAAATAGCACCGAACACTGAGAGCCAGGAGTGATAGCTGTAAGAAAACTTCATGGGACCACATAAAACTTGACCACACCCACAATAAGTGGTCCTCTGGCTAACTACAATCATGCCAGATTATGGATGTTGCCACACAAGAAAGTGTTCTGAATTAGAAAGATTTCACCTGTATTATAAAAGTACATAAAATTTAAAAAGTGATTTGTAAAGTGTCCCTGTCAACATACCACCTATAATCTTACATTCAACAGGGTCAGGCCCAGTATTTAGGATAGGAAATTGCCATCGAACAGAGACAATAGAAGCAGCACTGCCAATTCAACATATTTATTCTTTCTTCCAAATCAGTTTTGAATGAATGCCTGCAATGCCTGCAATGAATGCCTGGTATTAGATACACTACTGCTGAAGTGTCTTTTGGAAGCATGCAAGACAGATCTTGAACACTTGTAGGGAATCTTAGATGACTGTCCCACTTCTTTCTGCATATTAAAGGTACGTCTACACTCTGGATCTGCAGTGCTGCAACTGATGCACCAAGTGTTTGTTACTGGGTCTGATAAAAATACATTAAATCTATGGAAGAACACCTTCCCATCAATTTGTGTATTTTACCCCCCACCCCGCCCGAGAAGCATTAAGGGAAGTCTACGGGAGACACTCTCCAGTGGACACAGCACCCTGTCGCCACTGCAGTAAGGGGATCTAATGTCAACTTCAACTATGTTATTTACATAACTGAACTTGTTTAACTTAGATCAATTTACTGTGGCAGTGTAGGCCAACCCTCAAGCGCATTAATCCAACAGCTGTGATGAGACTGGAGTTGTCATTGCACCCACCTAGAATTCCAACAGCAGTTTTAGTTAGTGTATCCACTTCCTATATGGAACAGTAAAAGTTATACTACTGTGTGCACATTACACAAATTACTTGAAGACTCCAGTGGCTAATCTCTTCAATGTGAGCTACCAGTGGTGAGATGTCACCAGTTGTGCATTATTACAGAGTTGAATAAAGCCATGCTAGCAATTATGTGGATTTTTGCAATAAGAAACTTTTCTCCTCAAGCAAGCAAAAAGGTTTCTAAAATGGGAAAAGTATAGAATAAAGGGCTCTTTCAGAGAGCTGCCAATTATTCTTTAAATCTTGCATAGCAGAAGGATAGTCCAGGACACATGGCATACTGCAGAGT
This sequence comes from Carettochelys insculpta, assembly GCF_033958435.1. NCBI lineage: Eukaryota > Metazoa > Chordata > Testudines > Carettochelyidae > Carettochelys > Carettochelys insculpta. The sequence continues at coordinate 142,980,584 of NC_134139.1, read as the reverse complement.
CGTAAAAACTGATTAAAATATTTAACCAGTTAAACTATTAAAATTATACTATTTAACTGCAAAGAATCAGCAGCAGGGGACTGCACCAGCCTACTGGGAAAGGACTGGGGGGGGGAGATCTGACAGCACTACACAGTCAGTTTTCATAGTTTCTTTGTTGGTGAGTAGCATCCCTCTGGTACAATAATCTGAAGACAGCTCATGCAACAGGCTGTTTTAACAGCAAAGCTGAAACAGAAAGGCAACAAGCAGGGGTATGCATGACAATGTGGATTTATCCCAAGCAAGTTGTTTGGTGTTATCTTTCAGCCCACTTTTTTTTTTTTTTTTTTTTTTTTAAAAACCAGCATAAATGGAGAAAAATCCTTGTTTTTAAGTTATGAATTATTAGAAGATTAAAAGTTTTGATAAAATACATTTTAAATAATTCATCTTAGTTCCTACGATTTCCAGCTGTCTGTTGGGACAATTTAGTATCTCGGCATCAGGCACAGTTCAGATCCAGATCTCACTAGGCTAACAAAAACCTAGAATCACGCTGGATACAACATGCTCAACACTGAGAACACAGTAACATCATGCAATATTGTCCAGAAAAGTAGTGAGTGGCCTAAGATTGTATTCAGCCTCAAATTGGAGTGGCGGGAGGTGGTGGTTAAGAGAAGCCTGGCCAGAACATACAGCCCAAACTCAGGGGTTTTATTTATGGAGAACGGAGAAGACACACAGTAGGTGGTTCACTGTTCATGATGCACATCTGAAAGACTGGGGTCCAACTTTATCCCTCAGTAGTTTCTACTTATGTTCTAAGTACTATGTTCTTTCTTTCTGCAAATTACAGTAATCTCTCCAAACAGTTTTGAACAACAGATAGTTTGCTATCATCAACAATCTCAGGTGTCTCACAAATTTCAGTAATTTCAGTATCTTTTCAGAAGTTACCTACCTTACAATAAGCGTGATTCTTCAACATACTGGTGTTCTATGTGGATCCCACTATCAACACACATGTACAAAAATGTGTATGACACACCAGCAGTGGGACCCAAACACCTGATTTAAGAAACTCTTTTGAAAGAAAAACAATCCAACGTAACCCTCCTCAAATACCTCCTCTTGTTCAACGAATTATGCATCAAGGATTTTTTACTGTCAATGTAGACTTCTGATACAATCACAGGTCATGCTAGCAGTGCATCTAGTGCAATGTAGTGGTCAGTAACAATTCAAAGGTGCAACAGACTATCTACAAGCCCATTATGAGCACGACCAGGTCATAAGGGAATTCTGTAACCACTAACTCTGATTATAATTGTTTATGGGTTAGAGAGTGGTCTCATCAGAGACAAATGAAACTTACCAGTTTAACAGCCTCCTGAGCCGCCTCTTTAGTACAGAAAGTGACAAAAGCATATCCTCTGTTTAGACCAGTCAGTGGATCCATCATTAAGCGTAGATCCCAGATAGACCCAGCTTTCTCAAATAATGGAACAAGTTCATCTTCAAATAAGTCTCTTGGAATCTTGCCCACAAATATCTAGGTAACAAACAAATTTACATGTATTTTTAAAGTTATGTTATAAGAACAACCCACTTAAACCCTGTATAATATTTCTCTTTATTACCTCTGTACCAACAGAAGGTTGTTGTCCGGAATACACAGAATCTGGAGGAGGGCCACCATACTTCCTCTGTCCAGTAGTCACATCAAGTGTGTAGCCTGTTCTTTCCAAGAGTGCCTTCAATAAGAAGTTGAATGTCTCAGGTCACATTCAATTCCCAATTTACTCGAGACAAACTGACTACAATATGTAATCATAAGAACATAAAAAAGGGCAAATGGTACATCTCAGTATCCTTTCTTCCAACAGTGGCCAATGCCAGACACTTCAGAGGCAGAAAACAGAACAAGTCAATTTACTGAATGATCCAGTCTATCCGCTTTCATCCAGTTCCAACTTCTAATTACCAAAAGTTGAGGGCTACCTAAGAGCATGGGTGTGTCCACTTTACCATCTTGTCAAACAGCCATCTAGGGATCTACCCTCCACAAATTTATAGGAATGGCCATATTGGGTTAGGTCATACCAAAGGTTCCCCCAGCCCAGTATCCTGTCTTCCAACAGTAGCCAATGCCAGCAGCTTCAGAGTGAATGAACAGACCAGGCAGGTCGTCATCAAGTGATTCATCCCATCGCTCATTCTCAACTTCTGGCAACAAATGCAAGGGATGCTGGAGAGAACTGTTTTGCATCTCTGTCCATACTGACAAATAGTCATCGATTAACCCATCACCCATGAATTTGTGTGGCTCTTTTTTCAAGCTCACTATAGTCTTGACCTTAACCACATCCCCGGAAAGAATTTCTGTAAGTTAACTGTGTTTTGTAAGAAGAAATAATTCCTTTTATTTGTTTTAACGCTGCTACCTATTAGGGGCCATCAAATGAAACTAGTTCTCGTATTATGAGAAATAAACAACATTTCCTTATTTACCTTTGCCACATCAGTGACTATTTTATAGACCTCCCTAACATTCCCCCAACCCTCCCATCATCTTTTCCCCCCACAAGATGAGAAGTCTCAGTCTTATCAGTTTCTCTTTGTACAGAAACAGTTTCATACCTCTGATCATTTTGATGCCCTTTTCTGTACCTTTGCCAATTGCAGTATCTTTTTTGATGGAATGACCGGATTTGCTGCAGTATTCACAATGTGGGAATGCCATCTAATTCTATTTTTAACCCAAATACACTTTTGGTCTTCACAACATCCCCTAAATAAGTTCACAAGTCGAATGTATTGTGTGAAAAAGTACCTTGTTGATGTTTGTTCTAAATCTGCTGTCTGCAAGTTTAACTGGGTGAGCCAAACATTTATTGTTTCATTTGTCATGTGAAGGGGTAAATATTTGCTTTCATGATGCCCTTTAATAATTGGCATCTATGGCTATTTCCACGTTGACGTTATTGCTTTGAAACTTTCAATATGCTGTGGCTAGGTTTACACTACAGAGATCTAAAATCAGGCCCCATGAAGACTGCTCTATCGAAAAAAAGGGACTGTGGAGCCTCTTCACATGCATTCTTTCAAAAGCAGCTTTTGAAAGAGGGTGCTCTTCCTGAAAAGAGAAAGGAAGAGTAATTTCGAAAGAAGTGCTGAATTCTTTCAACTTGCTTTTGAAAGAATGATGTGTGTGTGTAGACGCTCTGCAGGATCTTTTCAAAGAGACCTCTTCTTTCAAAACACCCTTCAAAAGAACTTGCTAGTGTAGACAGAGACTGTAGGTTTATATGCACATGAAACAACTGTTGAAAAGTGTAACAATACTAAATATTTTAATATGATTATGCTTTGGGTTAAAGCTTGACAATTTGTTGCAAGAAACAGAAAAGGTGCATTTTCATGAGATTAGATCCTGAAAATTTAATTTTCAAGGTAACAATGATACCAAGTCAGGCAAATGGACGCTCACTAGTCTATCAAACAGACATCTCAATAGCCAGATATACTTTGTTTTGGTTTGCACAATCCTGAACACGAACACATATGTTCCCATTGACTCAATGAGACTAGCCACGTATCATGTTAAAACGCTTAAGAGCATCTGAAAAACTGGAGCATTATCTCACCTGCCAAACACAGATACTACTTCCTTTCTCCCACCCTTTATCTTGTCTATTCAGATTACAAGCTCTCCGGGATAGGGTCTCTCTCCTACATATAAGTACAGAACCCCAGCACAAGCAACTGACTGTGGCTTGACCATCTGGATAATAATGCAATAGAAGTAACAGGTAACAGACAAATATAGTTTACAATTTTAATTTGATATATTAAGGCAAACCCTGGTTATCCAGCATAATCAGGACCAACCCACAGTCAGATAACTGAATATGCTGAATAATCAGGGAGGGAAAAGGGACACGGGGGTGAAAGGGGGGGGCCTGCCAAGTCCTTTCTTCAGGGTGGGCAGATGGCTAGTGGGGGGCGGGGGAGGGCAGGAGCCGCATGGGATACTGACTTCTCCCCAGCTGGCTCCCCAGCCAGTTGTCTGGGGAGGGCTGCTGGCTCAGTGGGCAGCTGCACCCCACCCAGGGCAGGGTGCTCCAGCCTGCCAGCTCCAGAGTGGCTACCAGCTTCCCCAGGGCCAGCGGGGCAGGCTCAAAGGACAGGCAGCCACGAGTGTCCCCAGCACATGGAGCCCTAGCCAGCCCGCTTGCTGTCCCTGCCAGCCTGGGCAGGGAGCCTAAGCTTGCCTGGGCAGCAGCCGCTGCTGACACCAAGGCTGTTGGCTTCCGGTGAGCCGGCTCCCCAGGCCAACTGCCCAGGGCAGGCTGTTCAGCTGCTCAAGGCTGAGGCATATATCTCTCACCCCCGTTACCCAACATTCTACTGTATCCCACATCGCCCCTGGCAGTGTCAGATAAAGCAGAGTGTGGAGAACCAGAGATGGGATAATGGGGGTTTTACTGTATCATGAGTCTCTACATGGACCAGATTTGTTATAAAAGTGTTGAGTAATAACTTCAGTTTTTTCTTCATTATAGAAATAATATTGTCACAAACAATAAAACATCACCCTTGAGAAAAAGGGAATTACTTAATTTAATTATATCAAGGACACGTTTGTATAACTGGAGGCATGCAGTATATGATTTTGAAGGGTATGGCACTGGCCTGCTGTAACTAAGAACAGATAAAAGCTACATTACACCAAGAACATTAACATAATTAGTCTTTAAACTACAGACAAAATCAGAGCCTGAATAAAATACAAATTCAAGTCAATTTTAAGAAGCAGTGATAGAAAACTTTAAGAGCCTGCTGGGATTTATAATTAAGGCACTCAGATCACAGTCCCTTTTTACCCCATTTTCAAACTGAGGAAAGTAAGAAGTTCTCAGAAGTACCCTACTACTGGTAATGAACATATGAGTTCATCCTTCTACAATCATGCAAAAACAACCTATGGAGAATAAACCAGCCTCCTCTCTCTAACCATTCACTTAGAGCATCCTTGGTAATGCATCACTTTTAGCTTGATATTGGAGGATCCCTGATATAAATGGACTTATGAGTTAATTTTTCTAGCACATCCTTCACTAAGGAGACAGTCTTCTTTGCACTGCAACTGTTTTTGAAATTTAAGTTAAAAACTTTGTATCTAATTTACTTGCAGATCATGGGATTTACAATTGCACTAACTCAAACCCACTACTGCTACTCTACTTATGTTACTAGATTTTGTTATTTAAATCTGAATAACAAAGAAGAAATTTATGCTTAACGAAAAACAAGGTGTATGATTTGACCTTTTTATTGGAAAAAATCCCACATTTGACTTGAGCAACAGAACTTTGTGTCGAAACGTTTGCCCCTAAATATGGAAGTGCAGCACGTTACTTTTTAAGCTGGAAGAGGAATGTCTTATTATATACAAAAAAGCAACCTTTAAAAGGTATTTTCACATTTTATATTTTAATTTACTTCAAAATAAAGTAAGCAAGTTATACAGACTGGATTTGAAGAATTTGCTACTGTTTACTTAAAACAGTTTAAAAGTTCTTAGCTCAAAATGCAAATAAGATACTTGTGATTACCAGATTAATGAATGATCTGAAATTTCACTAGGCAACACAGTTATTGACAACTGGATTTTTTCCCAAAAGGATCACTATTATAATTTACTTTACAACTTCAGATACGTACCTTAATTTTTGCCTCATCTGGTCCTTTGCTAGAGTCTGCCACCTTGGTCCCCTGTTTTTCTCTCTGTCTGTATGTCTTCATGACTCCACATAAAAAGGCACTTTTGTTCTGAAAAAAGTTGATATTTTGCATATTTTTAGATCTGAAGTTCAGAGCCCAATTTGTTTTTAAGTGATTGTCTGATCCTAACTGCAGAAAAGTTCTACATCAAAACACAGAGCACTAAGAAGACTTAGATATAGTTCTTGCCAAGCTAGTAGCAGTTTGGTCTTCCAGTTACATACTAAATTGCTTAACATTACCTGAACATGTGAAAGATCACTGTCTTTAAACTGCTGAAGTACTGCCAATGCACCTTCTTCATTAAATTCCTTTAAAGCTTCAATAGCTCTTTCATCTAGATCACTGTGTGCAACTAGCCCTAGGGGAAAAAATTTTACTAATTATACTTGAGCAGCAATCTCTGTTTAACCATATTTGTCAAATTTTAGTAGTCCAAGATCAATCGAGTTCCTGTAACAGTGCTCCTATTACACAACCTACCATTCCTCCTTTTAACTCATTCACATGATAAAAGTGATTTCTATTTCCCCATAAGAATAAAAACATATTTACTGAAACAGTTCCTGTATTCATGTACTTATTTGAATACCACGGGGCATCCAAATTCTACCTGGACCAAAATTATTTTCATTAGCCTGAACCAAATACAGAATTGTTTATAAACAACAGAATTTAACCCTGAACACCACAGTAACTCGGTATATTGTAAAATTGGGCCATCAACCTCAAAGACACTCAACCACTCAAATTGCTACCACAATTCAAGATCAAACACAATGTGTAAGCAGCACAACCTTCGCATCCAAAAGTCCAAATACTAAATCCCAGAGCATCATCCACAACAAGAGAATACAGCCAGTGCCTCAATTACTAAAAAAAGTTACAAATACTAATATGCACCAACCACATCACCAACTCCTGCCAGGAGAAGTAATTACCTACACCAGCCATTGCTATTGTCTCATACCTACCCATCTGGTTTATCTACCTCCTTCCTTCCCAACTACCCACTGTACACGTGTCTTTAAAGACTGGTCCCAGACTTACTCAATGTAATACCATTAATCAGTTAAAGTACTTAATTTTAACAAAATCCATAAACCAGTACTAAGATACAACTGCAGTCCCCATACTTTTGGAAACCACAAAAAGTTGCTATTTTAGCCCAAAGCCAGAAAAGTCCAATAAAAAAACCAAAAAGTGTGATTTTGCAAGTTTTACATCTTACCTGCAACGTAAATTTCATCTAGTTTTTCAGCAACTTTCTGTGGTAAACCAGCATCAAGCAATGTCTGGAAATGCTCAGAATGGGTAACTGCAGCAGAAGTATCCATGGGCTCTTCAGTACCATTCCCATTAACATGTTCAGTAGCCATGTTTCCAGATATCTGTTCAAACGCAATAAGCATCATAATTAAGCTAGAAATCTTCAAGCAACACAATTCAAGAGACAATACATGCAACCGCCTACTCTATGCTTCCAAAATTTCTCAGACCACTCCCCTGGTATTTTCATATAAAAAGATCCACAAAAATCCTCACAAGACAGTACCAACATAAGGAATACCCTAAACACCACAGCACAATCCAGCCAGCCAGCCACTCTGACTCACCTCCCTCTCTGTCTCTCTAACACACTCCCTAAGAAACCCTGAACAAGTTAGAAATGGAGCAAGACGCCAATGGCGGGGGAGGAAGAGCAAACCTGCCACATGCAGCAGCCCCTACCGCGCGATACAGTCACTGACACTGACTGCTGTTTCCACCTCGATCACCTATCTCAAGCCCACCATCGCCTACAGTAAATCACAGGCCATCCCGCCTGGCCGTGCACGGGGTCGGGTCCACCCCGCCTCCCCTACAGGGTCTGCCGAGCCGGCAGAAGGAACAAAGCGCTTTCCAGTCCGCACCCACCCACGGGGTCGGCGGTAGCCGCCATGAGCCCAATGGAAACACGTGCTCTGCTGCGCGTTCAGATGTCCTACAACTTCCTCCAGTGACCGACTTCCCCCTCCCACCCTCAGAGGAGCGGCCTCACCCCCCGACCCCGGCCACCCCCACCGCTCACCCCAGCCCCCGGGACGGCAACTGCAACGCCCCGGGCCCGAGCTCGCCACTCCAGCGGGAGCTCGCCGCGCCTCCCTGCGCCGCCGCCGCCGCCTCCCTCCGCCCTGGAACAATGCGCCGGCCCGGCCCGGCCCGGCCCGGCTCCCGCGCCACGCTGGGCAGCGCCGCCGCCCGACCCCCAGCCCCACGAGCCATAACACACGCGGCTCCAACCCGCACGCCGGGCGCCACGGCCGCAGCCGAATGGGCCTTCGGCTGGCGGGCGCCGCATGGCAATGAATGGAGCGGCCGGCCCGGCGCTGCCGGCAGGACAATAAGGGAGAGCCACGCGCCGGGGCCTGGAGCTCGGGCTGCCCGTCCCCCACCCGGTAACAGCCACGAAAGCAGCCACCTCCCCCCGCCCATCCTGCAGCAGTTGCCAGCCGGGCCCCCGCTCTCCGGAGCGGCTCCCGCGGCCGGGCCCCGCGTGGTGCTCCGCGCCCGCCCGACTCCATTTTCCAGCGAGCCGGCTCCCCTCTCCTCCCCGCGCCCGAAACCCCGAGGCCCGCGCCCGCCCCACTCGTGGGGCGCTGCTACTGCTGCTGCCGCCGCCCAGAGGGGGCCCGGCCGCGGAGCCGGCCCACCCGCCCGCCGCGGCCCGCGGTCTGACCTGTCGCTGTGGGGGCGAAGGCCGGGCGAAGGGGCTCGGGGCGCGGCTGGCGGCTCGGCGTGCGGAGGAGCTGCCCCTCTCCGCTCCCGCGGCGTGTCCGGACAGTGTGCTGGAGCTGGCGTAAAATGGCGGCCGCTCGAGCGCTCACGCCGCTGCTGGCACCAACCCCAGCCCCTTCCACTCGGCTCAGGGAGGGGGGAAGGTGGAGAGGAGCCGCGCGCGCTGGCTCAGCCCCAAACCCGGGGTCTCCCAGGCAGCTCCGCAAGGGTTATCGCCTCGCCCCGCCCGCTAGGCTGCCAGCGCGCGCAGCCGCCTGGTTCTCCCCTCCGCCCCCCCCCCAGCGCTGTGCGTCGCCCGAGAGATGGGCTCCCTGGAGCTGCCCCCCCCCCCGCCCGAGGGTGTGAATGAGCGAGCCCGAGCGCTGCCCCTCCTCACCCGGCGGCCCGCCGCTGCTCTCCAGGGGCCGAGCGAGGACGCCCTGCCTCTGCGCCCAGCATCGGGGACGGGGCGGCCTCCGCGCGGCGGCCTGGCAGCTCCCCTGGCTCCCGGCATGCTAGGAATCCCGTCCGCCCGCGCGGGCGAGCGAGTCGGCGGCGCGCCCGGCGCGGGGAACGCGGAGCAGGCCCGGCCCTGCCTTGCCGCGCGTCAGCAGCGCCGGAGTACGGCGCTCTCAGCGCTGCGCGGGGTGAATGACAGCGCGGCCGCCGGGCTCCGGGCAACCCCAGCCGCGCTTTGCGCGTGCGGCGGCAGCGGGCTCCTGGCTCTGGAGCTGGAGAGAGAAGAGTCGCCGAGCTTAGGCTTAGTGAGGGAAAGGAAATGACCGTCGCCCCTTTCCTGTTGGAGCTTCTCGGTCTCTCACTCAGCGACCCCTGATTCTGCGTTTGGCTCTGCATGGATCGCAGTTAGCCGGGGGCTTCCTGCGGGCTTGCGACTCCAGGATGGGGCCAGTTTCGGAAAGTTTGTCAGTCTGATCTGGGTGGGTTTCGGGCTGAGCTGAATGCAAGGGCGGCTAACGTCCAGGATGGGTTTGTGGGAGATGCGTAACTCATGCGTCCGTAGCGCAAAATGAAGAGAGATTTCAGCGCCAGAGTTTTATTTTACTTAGGCTATTGAAACTCCGGAGCAGGTGGCATGGGAGGGGATTCTAATGTTTTATGCGGGTTAAGTGAGAGTGTGCATGGTGTCCCGTGAGTAAGCCCAGGGGAGTTATAAAGTTGGTCTTAAATTGCACACGTGGTTTTCTTTCTGGAGGGATGGTTAAGACTGTACATCAGGATCTGTAACCCCGAGCGCTAAGGGTATGTGTGAGCATGTCAGATGTGCATATTGAGGCGCTGCTAAAAGGGGGAGAATGTTATAGACAACTTTTTTTCCCTCCCTTTCTGTGCTTTAATAATGTTGGAATCTTGTGGGTGAGAGTGAATGAGTTGTCAAAGAAGATGAAAAGTTTATACATTTCAGGGTTGGCAAAATAAAGGCATGTAGAGTATGTGTTGTACAGGGACCTATGGAGCAATGTTAGAAGAACAGAATTAAGGCTGCCTAGGTTGGTTTTTAAGTATTGCTCAATTCAGTGTTCTGCACGTAACCTTAACTCTGTATTAAGGTGTTTTTTGCTATTTAATATAGAATTAGTAAGAACAATTAGGTCTAACATTTCTGAACTAGGGTCTCATGAACATCAATTGGATTTCTATAACTAGCAAAGTCACATACCAAGCAGTTGCTTAAATTGTAAACCCTAAGTTTTCCATGTCCATACTGTGACACCTTTCACCTGTATCTCATTTAAGACATCTCACCTATCATGTTGTATAGTATTCGACACATTTAGCATCCCCTCATGTTTAGCAGTCATGTATTTATCAAAACAAAAAAGCAGTCAAGTAGCACTTTAAAGCTAACAAAATAAATTATTTTGTTAGTCTTTAAAGTGCTACTTGACTGCTTTTTTGTTTTGATAGTATATAGACTAGCATGGCTTTCTCTCTGTTACTAAAGTCACATAATGTTCATTTAATGCGTCCAATATCATTTTAAGCTTCCAGGATGGGTTGTTTTTTGTTGTTTTTGTTTTTTTGTCCCCCCCACCCATCTTAGATGGGTGCTTTATCACATATTGCATCTTGCTTTTACCCTGATAGATTAAGAGGTATGGGTACATGCCTTCTCCTGTAGACTACATCTACACTCTGATATAAATTTGATTTTATTAAATTCAGTTGTATTACACTGGGTTTATAAACTTGAATGTGAGTATCCTCACCACCCCACAAAGTTCAGTTAGTACTGCCACACTGAATCACCAAACATCAATTGTTGCACCAGTGCATTGTGGGAACCTATCGCAGTTCCATCAGCCTCATAGCATTCTGGGGTTTTTTGCTGGTGCAGGATGGGGGAAAAAAATGCCCTACAAGTGGTTGTGGGTATGTGAAGTCATTTTCCCACATAACATTGCCCTCATTCCCCTCCCGTGAAAAGCAAAAGGCCATTTTTTCAGAAGGAAAGAAGTAAAAGTAGGGAATCCCAGGTGAAAGAAAACTGAATAGGCTGGCTTAAGAAGGTGACTGAACCGTGTTAACTGGTTGCTCAGCTGCTTCTTCCCAATTGAAAGAACATATTTAGCTATGACTTTTACCTGATCAGCCAACTAGTGCGCCAGACAGGGGACTGTCATACCCACATGCCAGAATAACTGTGTGCCCTGAAGGAAAGCCATTAAGTGCAAAGGAGCATACAACTAGTACAGACACATCCTGTGGGGGAAAATCTGTTAACTGAGATTCTGCGTATCTTAGTAAAGAGAAGAAGGACAGAAGCAGGTAAAATACAGGTAGGAACTGAAGAGAGAGTCAAATAAAAAAGAGTCCTACTAATTGAACCTCTCTAGTCTGGCACTCATCCAGCAACATCTGTGGTCTAGCGTGATTGTAATTAGCCAGATGTCCATTTATGTGTGCACAAGTTTCCTGTGGTCCCAGGAAGTTTGTTTACAGCCGGCAGTCCTATTTCTTAGTTTTCGGTGCTGTTATTTAGCTCTAATTTACCTCTAAAGGTTTTCTAGGAACCCAATAAGCAGCGGAAGTGTTGGTAATTCTCCCAGACAATATTGCCCACCAGGACCAGAGCATTCATCCAAGATTTCTGAAAGAACTCAAATGTAAAACTGCAAAACTACATATTGCAATTGCAGAATTACTCATTGTGGAATGTAACCTATCACTTAAATCAGCTTCTGTACCAGCTAACTAGAGGATAGTTAAAGTAACACCAATTTGAAAAAAAAAAAAAAATAGACTCCAGAATTGATCCTGGCAATTACAGGCAAGTAAGCCTACCTTCAGTACCAGACAGACTGGTTAAAACTATAGCAAACAAAATAATTCACAAACATGCGAACACAATTTCTTGGAGAAGAGTAAACATTGCTTTTGTAAAGGGAAATCATGCATCACCAATCTATTATAATCTTTGAGATAGGAATAAGGGGATCTCGAAGCTGCCGGGGTCCTTTCGAAAAAGAGCCCTGTCTGTACGAGCCGCGTGGTGGGGAGCCGCATCAATTTTGATGTGCTGCAGCTGCTGGCATTCTAATGAGGCACTGAATATGTATTTCAGCGCTTCATTAGTAAACTTCGAAATGGCCATTTGCATGGCCATTTCGAAGTTTTGGGCATGCGTAGACACAGTCTTTAGATATCCCTGGTATGCCCATCCTTTGACTATTGTATGGGATTCTGGTTTCCCAGTTCAAAAAATAATGAATTAGAAATGGAAAATGTACAGAGAAGAGCAATAAAAATAAGAGAGATTAATAAGACTAGAACTGTTCAATTTGGAAAAGAGATGACAGAGCAGGGGATATGACACAAATCTAGAAAATCATGAAAGGTGGGAAGAGAGTAAATAAGGAAATGTTACATACTCCTTCCCATAATACTACAACAGGGGATCATCCAATGAAATTAATATGCAGCAAGTTTAAGACAAACAAAAGGAAGTTTCTTCACCAAATACATAGTCAACATGTGGAACTTGTTGCCAGTGGATGTTGTGAAGGCAAAAACATATAAGTAGATTCAAAAAAGAATTAGATAAGTTCTTGGAGAATAGGTTAATTGATGGCAATCAAGATGGTCAGGCATGCAACACCATGTACTGGGTGTCCATAAGTTTCTGACTGTCAGATACTGAGCTTGGACATCAGGGGAGGGATCACTTGTTGATTGCCCTGTTCCCCTTCATTTCCTTGAAGCATCTGACATTGGCCTATGTTAGAATACAGGATTAGTGTGGTAGACAGATCACTGATCATCCTGATCCACTTGGCCATTTTTAAGTCAATCAGCTTAACTTCAATACTCAAAAACTTAGCTTCAGACCAATCAGTTTAACTACCATACTCAAAAAGATAATGAGGTAGACTATTAAGTAATCAATTTGCAAACACTTAGATTAGGTTTATAAGTAAGAGTCAGTAGGATTTGTCAAAAATAACTTTTATCAAACCAAACTAATAGCTTTCTTCAACAGAGATACAAGCGTAGTGGATGGAGGGGATGTGGTAAATCTTGACATTAGTAAGGCTTTTCATACTGTCTCATATGAACATCTCTCATAAACGAACTATGGAAATACCACCTAGATTACTCCTGGGGGAATTCTGTACCACTACACAATGCAAAATTTTACAAAATTAATGTGTGCGAAAAATTTCCTTTGCCTCACAGAAATGGGCTGCAGTGATGCTAGCTGTCAGGAGAAGCCAGCAGACCCTGCAGTGTCCAGCTTACACATGGAAGACGCTGCTGGCAGGGGAGGGAGAGGGAGCTAGAGGGTTCCTGGAAACTGCAATTCCCACCATGCCCTGAGGGAAGGAGACAGTGGTGGGCCAGAAATTCCATGCAAGCCTGGGACCAACATCAGGCTATTTTTCCCTCTGGATCCCTGAGCTCTGGGTGGGTGCCTGGGCTAGCGGGACACAGATGGACTCTGGATGGGGGAGGTGGTCTGGGTAACTAGGTAAAGAGGTCATAGCTGACCTCTGAGTTGAAGGATATGGTGCAGGTTTTAAGGTTTTGGGTGTCTGTTCCCTTAAGAGGCAGAGAAATAGGAACTGGATTTTCATAAGGGGTCCTTTAACTCTCTACTCCTGGGGGAATTTATGTATGTGTCTGTTCTGTTTCAGGCATACTTGCTGACATATATTTTGAAATAAGTTACCAAAGTAACTGAAACTGTCATGATTGTGTAATGTTATTTTAACAGATCTGCAGAATTTTAAATATGAGCAGAATTTTTAATTTTTTGGTGCAGAATATCCTTCGGAGTACTTGTTGGAGCTCTTATAAGGTGGGTGCATAATTGGTTGGATAAGACAGTATTTACCAAGTGGTTCAGTGAAGCTGGAAAGGCATATTGAGTGGAGTGCCACAGGGATGACTTCTGGATCTGGTTCTGCTTAGTATCTTCATCAATGGTTTATGCAACAGCACAGAAATAATCCAGACAAACTGAAAAAGTGGTCTGAAATAAACAAGATTAAAGTCAGTATGGATAAATGCAAAGTACAGGTTGAACCTCTCTGATCCAATACCCTCAGGACCAGACCAGTGCCAGAGGAGAGAATTTGCTGGACAGCAGGAGGTCAGTATTTTCTAGCACTTGACCAACACTTCCACTGCTTACTCAGCTCTTAGAAGACATTTAGGGGTAAATTAGAATTAAACAACAGCACAGAACACTGAGAGCCAGGACTCGTGGCTGTAAGTAAACTTTATGGAACCACAGGAAACTTGGCAACACCCATGATAAGTGGTTATCTGGCCAACTAAAATTATGGCGGATGTGGATGTTGCCGGATGAGAGAGTTCTGGATTAGAGAGGTCCAACCTATATTACAGTTGTACATATACAAAACAGGAATTGAGTGCCTAGGAAAGAGTATAGTAGTGCCTTGAGTTATGCGAGGGTTATGTTCTCACACACCCTTGTATGACTCGAATTTCCCATAAGTCAGGGGGCAGCTTTTTTCCCCATCAGAACGCACATCCTGCACCTGGGGAAGCAGCAGGAACACCTGGAGCTCCTTTTGCAAGGTAAGTTCTGGGTTTGGGGGCAACAGTTGGGGAGGGTTAAGCCTGGCAGTGGGTTGGGGCCATGGGAGGGGGCAGTGGGGTCGAGCCAGAGCCATGCATGGGGGTTTGAACTGGGGCTGGGGAATTGAACTGAGGCACACGTGGGGATGGTGAGTGGGGGGGGTTGAGCGGGGCGGGGGGAGTGGTGAACCAGAGCTAGAGCTGTGCACAGGAGTGGTGAGTGAGCCAGGGCTGGGCTGCAGGGGGTTGAACTGGGGCTGGAGGGGAGCTGAGCCAGAGCCAGGGGGAGTGGGATTTTGAGTTTAACTCTGTTAGCCGACACTAAAGGGGTGGCTGATCAGGATAGTGCTTAGTGCCAGAAGGAGTCCCTTTTACATCCGAGTCTTTGACTGCTAGGACAGACTGTCCCTTCGCAGTGGGCAGCCAGGGCACCTGATGGATGACCCAGGAGTTTGCCCCTTGGCAGGCGGCCAAACTCAACGCCCAGTTTCCAGCACACTACCACCACTGACCCTAAGGGGTTAATTAGCCAGAAGCTGGCTAGGGTTCTTTGGTTCTGTATGGCTCGATGCAATCACCAGAGGAGTCAGGCTTACCATAGTGGTTACTACGACTTATTTCGGTGAAAAGTTTAGCATGTAAGAGATGTGAACTTACAGGTAATTTAGATTATTAAACTTAACTTTTACAACAACAACAACGACGCATAACCTATTGAATGTGTGCAAAATAATACATAGCAGGTACAATTCTCACCCCTGCATCATCCGACTCCAGCATTGCCAGCGTCTGTCACTCAATCCCTCGGGAAGAAGAGTACGAGGAGGGTGTCCCCTTACCCCAGGAGGCAAAGGCCCGTTCTGACCAGCAGGTCAGGCAATTGCAGCTCAGCTCACGTCTGCTGCTAGGCCCTACTTTATACCACTTGGGTCATGTACGCATCTTCCTTAACACCAGTTGTGCTGGTACGTCTCAGTGACGCCAGTGTCAAAAGATGGTTACTAGATTAATTTGCATTTGTTAGGTGAAGATAGCCAAATGTTACCCAAATCATAAAGACAGAACATTATTTTCACATGGGTGTAGGATTCCTCTCCTGGAATGTTATGTGGGCGTATCATTATCAGTACTGTTCAAGGGTAGCCCGAGGCCCCCAGCTCCAGGAACAGCCTGCTTGTCCCCTTTGTCTATTCTCTTGTGCTTCCCATGATTTCAATGGCTCAGCACATCTGTGCCTTGAAGTAGTTACAGTGAGGTGGAGTGGTTTGTCTGGCTACAAATGTTAATATGAGTTAAGCACAACTCGAAATTGAACATTTTGAGGGTTTACTATACTTCTGAAAGGAATCTGTGGATCACAAGCTAAATATGAGTCAACAGTGTGATACTATTGCAAAAAAAACCCCCAGAAAAGTAAGCATAATTCTTGGATGTATTAGCTGAAGTGTTGTAAGCAAAATTCAAAAAGTATTTCTTCTGTCCTATGCCACATTGATATGCCCTTAACTGGTGCACTGCATCCAATTCAGGGGAAACTGGAAAAAGTCCAGAGAAGAGCAACAAAAATGATTAAAGGTCTAGAAAACATGACCAATGAGGGAAGATTGAACAAACTGGGTTTGTTTAGTCTGGAGAAGAGAAGACTAGTGGGGAACATAACAGTTTTCAAGTACATAAAACAAGTAGAGAATCTTTTTTCAGTCATGGGCCATTGACCCACAGACAGAACAGTCGGTGGCCACACACAAGTGATCCTTACTTGGCTCCCAACAAGCAAATCCTTGTATCCAGCCCATGCCTAGGCTTTGGACTTCCCCTGCAGCAGGATAACCTGACATTTGCACTTGAGCCTTGCAGTGGGGCACTGAGGCTCAGTAACTTGCCACAGGGCTGCAACATGAGCAGCTTTCCCACTTTGTGGGTGGGGGAAGCCCTGAGCCTCACTGCAGACCAGATCCAAGTAAGCCAAGGGACACATATGGCCTGCAAGCTGTAGGTTCGCGGCCCTGATACATGAGGTTGTTACAAGGAGGACAGAGAAAAATTGTTCTTCTTGGCTTCTGAGGACAGGACAAAAAGCAATGGACTTAAATTTCAGCAAGGCTGGACATTAGGGAAAACTTCCTAACTGTCAGGTTAGTTAAACACTAGAATAATTGCCCTATGATGCTCTGGAATATGCATCACTGGAGATTTTAAAGTTTAAACAAACACCTGCCAGGGATGGCTTAGAAAATATTTAGTCCTGTCAGAAGTGCAGGACACTGGACTAGAAGACCCCTGAAGTCTGTTCGAATCCTGTGATTCTATTTCTCCCTGAGCACATTTCTATTGGAAATGTAGGCTTACCTGTGCAATTATAGCTGAATTGATGAAACGTGCTAGCTTCTTAGTATTGGAAAAAGAAATTCTGTATCCATCGAACTGACACAGCTGCATGACTTAGCAACAGCACAAGCTTGCCCATGCTACTTCTCAAACTGAACTGCACAAACTATCTTTTGGCATTAAAAGGTAATTCAGTTTCTGAATCTATTCAACATTTAGCCTCCCTACTGAGATTGACAAATGTGCCAGTGTATGTGTATAGCTAAATAAATAAGCTGTGTGTACACTTACCAAAAGGGACACATGGCCATTTCGAAGTGCTTTGGTAAGTGTAGACGTAGCCATAAAGAAACAACAAACCTGATTTTTAAAAACTCACATTCTGTGCCACAACCCCTATCTAAAAACCTGTGCTCTCATCCCTGCAAACTAAGAATGTGCTTAGCTTTATTCAGTCAAATATTACCATTTAAGTCAATGAGAATATACATACAAATAATATTAAGCATATGCTTGCAGATTCATGGCTTAGGCGAATTACTCTAATTTTTACAATATATATTTACCAGTGACAGACAAAAGCACATTATTTTTCAATGATCAGTCCTGTTAAAAGACATAACTGAATTAGATTTAATTATTTTTTAAACACCAGTGTATGAACCATCTTATTTTGGAATAACAGCATTCACACACAGGGCTCATCTACCCGAGCATGTCCTTTGGGAATATCAGGCCCTCTTCTGAAAGAAAAAGTGGAGTGTCCACATGCAAAATGCACTCTTTTGAATTCCATTTGAAAAAATGTGGTACTTCTTCCGGAGGCCCTCTTCCTCTCCTAAAAGAGGAAGAGTGCCTTTTTCCAAAAGAGTCTTCCAAAAAAAAGCTTGTGTAGACCCTCTGGGGGTCCTTTGTTCTAAAGAGTAGTCTTCATGGTGCTGGATTCTGTGATCCCTGGCATGCTCTTTTGAAAGAGCAGGAGCTGTGTGGACGCTGTCTTTCGAAAAAGCAGATTGCTCTTTTGATCCATTTTTTGTGTGTGGATGTGCTCATCTTTTGAAAGATCACAGTAGTTTAGACACAGCTCATATGTGTTTTTTCAGGAATAGCTGTTTAATAATTCCCTCTGTAGGAAACCCCACAGGTGGTCTACACTTGAAAGCTGTTTTGTGTTAACTTGAGGATTTTAGGTTAAATTACTTTACATTCAGACACAAGTGTTCTTGTTTAGAATTACCTTGTGCTTTAACCTGTGTTAATTAACCTGTTTTGAAAGCAAGTTTGCTGAAATTCACGATGCTGTTCAACAAAGTAGATGCATCCTCATTTCAAACCAACTGTTCCACTTCTGGCAGTCCTCCCACTGCTATTCCACACTGCTTTGTTGGACAACTGGGTTGGCATGTTTGTTCACATGTGAGCTCTCTGCTGTTCTGAGATCATTTAATGCTGGCATGCAGCCAGATGCACCCCTTGGCAATTCCAGCTCATGCTGAGTTCACACACCAGAAGTCACAGGCCAATTACACAGTAACTAGGTATAGCTTTCATACACTGCTTCTGGATAGTCCTGTGCTGAGGTCTTGGATTTTCTTGCTCTCTGGAGAAAGGGCTGCAACAAAGACACGAAGCTCTGGCAGGATTATAGAAATGTCAGGGACAATAACAAGATCTCTTACACAATTTACATAGGTTCAGCTGCTATGAGAACCTGGACCACAATTTTTGCAAATGGGGCCCCTACTGAATAATAGCATGCTGTGTACACCCTACACGTGTCAGTCTGGACACCATGTAAAGGGACAGCCCGGATCCCTTCGACCTGCTAAATTGTGAGGCAGAGACCATGCTACTGACCCAAATCACAGGATGGTGAACCAATCTGAATCACGTGGAATTATGTGATAGAGAACAGTGCAACTGAACTGGGGAATTTAAACAGCTTTGATCTGGATACCATCAGGATACTAGTGTTTGGCTACCCTCTCACCACCTGCTCTTCCTTCAGTGTGCCCCCCGCCCCCACACAGCATACTCAAAATGGTGGTTATACCAGTGAAGTCAAAAGCCATACAATTTATTTTTCAGAAATATCAAATCTCACAACTATTGATCAAATATGCTAACTATTCACCTGCCATCCTCTTCCCATGCTGCTGACTGCTTCCTCTCCTTCCTGGCTGATTGCAGCATCTACCTCACTCTGCTGAAAACAGTGGCATTGTGTGAGTTAAAAATTAAATTAATTGCATGTCAAGCATGTGTTTTATACTGGCTTATGCCAACAAGGAGCAAGCAACTGCAATATAGTGGCTCACAGTTTCATTAGTCCCCTCATCTTTTAGCAGACTGGCAATTTAATGAGGTAAACTTAAGATTGTCAGATATAAGGCATTCATAGGTATCCCTCAGGGTCAGAGCAATTACTGCCAAATTCTATTTATTTTGCAGTGTACGTTATGCTGATTTCAGATATTACAAAAGAGAACTGTATGCAAAGACAGTTCTTCTCTTTTGGGTCACACATTGCAAAGCAATGCAGTTCTCATGACTACTCGTGACATGTCTGATTTTCCTTCCACTACTGCACCAACTCTGGAGGCAAATAGCAGTGTGCAATATCTCCTGGTGTGTTCATTGTATTTTTGTGTAAGAGCCTTTTCAGGATAATGTCTGCCAACGTTAGGCTAGCTTACAAAGGTGCACATGCATTACTTTCCTGTCCCTGGTATCCCACGCCCATCAACCAACCAATTCCCAGCCATCTGACAGGCTGAAGAGATGAACGTGCAAAACTTAGGCTGTGTCTATGCTAGCTCCCAACTTCAAAGGGAGCATGGGAAGTAGGGTGTTGGAAGATTACCAATGAAGTGCTGTGGTACATATGATTAAGATAATTCTCCCCCATGGTAAGTTTGTCTTACCATGCTCCCTTCAAAGTTGGGAGCTAGTGTAGACACAGCCTTAATTACTCCCAACTGCTCTTCAACTATCCCCCTCAAAATGCACCCCAATCCCAGAGATATATACAAATTGGAAAGGAAGTTGGAAAACTGGAAAACATATTAACTACAAATATAACCCAGACTGAAAAGAGCCTTTGGGACTGGAATTTCGAATGAGGAAAAAACAGCATTTTATTAGTGTTTGAAAAGAGACTAACATTGGGAAATAACTACTTTTGGGTTTTTTTCTACCCCCTCCCTTAGAACCTGGTATGTCACAGTCCCCAACGACTAGACTGCCATCACTAGGTGAATACATGGCAAATCAGAGGGGAGAGAAGGAGAATAAGGGATGATAATTTGATGACCTCACAGCTACATCTGAGCAGAGGGAGAAGATAAAAAGTGGAGGGAAAGTTTCCGAAGATGCAAAGTAGAGAGAGGAGAGTAGAGAACTGTCAAGAGTCAGAGCAGATGATCCTGCTGCAGAACAAAGTAGTAGTAGGTTCAAGATACCACCCTAACCTACCCAGGTCCTGCAACCCTTTGAGCACTGTGCACACTGATGGCCCTTCAGTTCTCCAACCCTCCAAGTAACAGGTCTGTCCCTACCCATCCACTCTACAAGAAGACAAGGAGAATAGTGAATACTGGGACAACTAGAAGGGACAAGCCCACCTATCACCACCCAACACCTGAAGAAAAAGAGAACCAACCCATCTATGTAAGCTTGTGACCTCATCTGTACAAACATATTTCACTCAGCCTTTAGCTGCCTTTAATGTTGCCCTTCTTTTTAAACTTTGAACTATGTCAAGTTCACCATTTTTCTTACTTATAACTTGGTTGTTATTTACTAAGAATTTATTAAAAACATGATATTGTTAGAAAATTTCATAAAATCATTGCATGACACAGGATAAAATCTATAACCAAAGCCTGAGGAAATCTTTACACAAAGCATTATATGTTTACAGGATGCCGGGTAAAATCCTTCATAAAAATATTTGCATTTTTCACAATAAAGCCCTCACCTACAGACTTATGCTGGCTTATGTAGTGGCAGCCAGGAATCTTCATGGACCAGTGAGAGGTCAAACATGATGAATGGTTTGAAAAGTTGCCTGTAAGTATCGGAAGTAAGAGATTGATGTCAGATCCTTTAGGAATCTGACTACTAGTGGCTAAACAAAAATTGAATGGCCAACCACTGGAGGGTTGAATGCACTGATTGCTGGTAAGTGGAGCCATAGCAACATAATAGAAAGATCCCACTGAGTTGTCTGAAGTGGCTCGAGTGTGAGTTCCAAAATCAGGGCAGATTGTCACAAAACATGGCACAAACCCTTAACCCAGCATTTCTCAAAGTGCAGTCTGCAGCCCAGTACCGGTCCTTGGAAAAAAATACTGGTTCTTAGAAAATATACAAATTATCACACAAGATCCTATTAATTTGGTACATTTCATATTTTCCCAGGTAATTAAGGTAATAACAATAAGTTAGGCACTGAAGTATTTTATGTCAAGATTTATATTATTATTGTGTACTATTATTATTGTCAATAAATAATAAATGGAAAATTTTTTCATTTTTCATTTCTTAATATGTGCTTATATTTTCGGGCCACAAAAAAAGGTATTGAAAAAAACCAGTTCCCAACTATATAAAGTTTGGGAAACCCTGCCTTAACTGATTGTGAGTTCTATACTTAGATTTCCCAATCAAGAATCAAGCATGAACTTTGTCAAGCACTATAAACACAGAGCCATAGACCATCCCTTTGGGTATCTATCTTGCCACCTAAGCAAGCTTGTCTTTGATAGATGGTCCCTTACACAAAAAGTCACAACAGTGATCAGGTTACTCTCAGTTCTCAAGGACCAGTCACTTACCCAACATTTTTTGGGGCAGGAGGGCCACTTACCTGGCCTGGTGGCTGCCAACACGCAGAGCCCTGCACCTCCGATCTCTCACTGAAGACACTGGTGGTAGCCAATCCTATAATAAATTTTCTGAAGATTTATTAACTAAGAAGAAGACATTAGGATTGTAAAAAAGGTTTAAGCAGATAAACAAACACACAAATGATTCAGTCTTAGGTTCCAAAACATGGTAGACGCTTTTATAATAAGCAAGCTCTGTATGTCCTTTAGGGGTGTCCAGTCCAAGCATTGGTGATCTTTAGCTTATGCTTACTAATCCTTCCCCTCAGGACTTCTGTGGATGTACATAGCTGCAGCTGCACTGCTGTACTAGCATTATAGTGAAAAATGCTAGTATGTGAACGGGAGAGGTTCTACCAACAGCACAGTTAATGCACTTCTGTGAGAGGCAGAAACTATTTCAACAAATGTTCTGTCAAAATAGCACTGTGTACACTAGCAATTAGGTCAGCATAATTACATCGCTTGGGGTGTGGATTTTTCAAACCCTTGAGCAATACAGTTATATTCATACTAGCAGATTTACTCAGTGTTACTTGGGTTTTTAAGTCAAGTAATAGATTTTTGGGTTTGTTTGTTTGTTTTTTTGGAAAATACAAGGGCAATATATCCTGGCATGCAGATGCCTTCCCCTGCCCTTTAGCTGTTTGGAGGTGGGGCAAGGCTCTGGGGCCCAGTCCTGGCCTGCAGGCTTTCCAGGGGAGGTGAGGTTCTGGGGGCTGCTCCTCCCCTCCTGAGCCTGCAGGCTGTCTGCAGGGCAGTGTTCCCTATAAGCTGAGTGCTTGGGCAGCCACCCAGAAGAAAGTCAAATGATGCCAAGCTGATTAGCAGAGCTTAGGCCTGAATAAGCCCTGGCAGAGGCCCAGGGACAAAGGCACAGGGAGGTAGTAGGGCTGCAGAGACACACCCAAGGCAAGAATAGGCAGCAAGTCCAATTCCCTTTCCCCTTACTAGTGATGAAGGAGCCACTTCAGACCACATTTTGCCCCTTAGGGGTTAGATGATGAACAGCAGTGGGTCACTGAAGCAGGTAGTTCTTAAGTGAAAACGGGTTCCTTGGGAAGGGAAGGTCTTAGAGCATGGGGACTGCCACAAGGCAATACCCAAGGAAAGAGGCATCACGGTCTGGGCAGGAAAGACAATAGTGGGTGAGACTTTGCCTGGAAGAGGCGGGTTAGGAGCTGAAAGAGCTATTTCCCAAGACTGACCAGCAGGAGGCACTGTTGCAGTGAGCAAACCAGTCAGAGATTTGGAGCCAAGGGAAGAGGAATGGAAGGACGGAATTAGGAGATTGAAAGAGAAAAGTTAGAGGGAGAACACAAAGATTGGCAGATGTAAAAGGAAAGACAAGCAACAGAACTGTAAATGGAACAAAAAGATTTCTCCATGGTGTTGCAGACATTGGTGGATCATAAAGGTCGTTTCACTGACATCTGTGTGGGATGGTCCAGAAAGGTGCATGATGCAAGCATCTTTAGAAATACAGGTGTGGACAGAAAGCTCCTGGATAGGACTTTCTGAAAATCAAGACTGGCAATGTGGAGATGCCCACAGTGATACTGGGTGCCCTTGCTTACTCTCTGCCCCTTCACTCATGATTCCATGCACAGGCATTCTGGACTGCACCAAGCAATGCTTCAACTACAGGCTAAGTGGAATGTTCCTTTTGCTGTTTAAAGGTCAGATTCAGGTGTCTTTTGACCCATTTGGCCCTTTTCCAAATTAACGTCATGATCACGGTTGCAGCGTGCTGTATTCTCCATAACATTTGCGAATCAAAAGGGGATAATTTCATGCCAGCCTGGGCTGCAGAGTCAGATGCCATGAGCAGTGCTTATGCACAGCTGGACCCACGTATAATCACCAGTGCACATGCAGAAGAAACGGCAATCAGGGAGGCTTTGAAAAACAGCTTTATGAATGAGCAGACAGACATGATTCTGCTGAGTTTAACTTTTGTGATACTACCCCACCCTCCAAAATGATGCATGCTTCACCTTTAAGAAAGCACCTCGAACTGCATCTCATCTCCTTTGAACCAATAAGCAACCCTGTGGTCTTCACGAAAACATTCTTTATATTTAGACGTGGGTGGGATAAGGGGTAGGTAGGAAAAAAAGGGAATCCTGCATCATGTGTGGTGGAATGTGAGCCTTTTGCAGCATGGAGAAATCCTGCAGGAGGAGTGAGAGACTGTCCTTGCCCTCCTGCCACATCCGGCAACTCCGACAAGGGAGGATCAAGCCATATCGAGGGTAGGCTGGTCAACAGGGTGCAGAAGCCACATAACAAATCCTGTGGTGGGTTTCCCTCTGCAGCTCCAGCATGGAATGAAGGATCTCTGTTTGCTTCCTGACAGTAGTCAGGAGCTCTGCCGAGTCCTCTTGCCTGTATCAGAGCATGCTTTGTCTCCACTGCATCATGTTCTGCTGCCGTTGCTGTGTCCACCTGTGGTTAGCAGTGGTTTTGGCTCACTCCCTGACAGCCTCCTCAAGCTGCTGCAGGATAATGTCCTGTATTGATCCTTTCTTTCTCCTCATCAAAGCAACCTTGTCTCCCCCATTGAGGCTGCCTTTTGAAGATAGTGAAGGTCAAAATTGAGATACAATTTGTAATGGGTCTCTGTTTGACAATCACTGCAACTTTGTTTTCCAAGACCACTTTTGACTTCTTAAGGATGACAATGAATCAACTTCTGCAGAAGCAGAACAGAAGCTATTAGTTATTCAGACCATTTCATTGTGGAGATGGTAAGATCTTGGCAGCTTAAGCTTGGCAGACCAGTGCAGGATTGAAACAAAGCCCTGCAAAGTGCAGAAAAAAAACTTTCTCTGCAGCTCCTCAGTGGCTTCTCAGCAGACTGGGGAGGGGGTCATCCCTGTAAACTTCAGAAGAAAACTTGTTTGTATCCAGAAGCAGGGTCTACAGAGCCCAGCATCTGTGTGGTCAGGGGAGGGGTTGATCCCGTCAGATGCATGACAGGTGGGGTGAAGGGAGTCATCCCTGTAAACTGCAAAGAACAGAATAAAAACTTTCTCAGCTGCCCCTCATAAATCCTGTGCAGGAAAAAGCCACTTAAAGAAGGGAGAGCCCACACTGGACATGCCAGTGTCCAGGAGCAGGGTTCGCAGAGTCTGGCACCCACATGGGTCGGGGGGTCATCCTGGTAAACTGCAAAGTGTAGAAAAACACTTTCTCAGTGACTCCTCATAAATCCTGTGATGGGAAAAAGCCAGTAGTGTGGTGAAGGGGAGAAAGCCAGGAGAGCCTACCAACTACAAAGAGAGGGGAGACAGAGAGCCCACCAGCCACGTGATGCGGCAGGGCAGTCCTGAGAAATTTAAATGGCCAGGGAACAGTGCGAAAAACTCTAATGAAACATCTCATGCTTCTTCTAGGTTGCAAAAGGAGACATCAGTCTCTTAAGAATAACGAAGAGTGAAAAAGAAAATATGCTCATCCTGTGTGAGCACAAGTCAGGAAAATTTGCCAGAATGCCGTGTGGTGCCATGATACCAGATTACTTACTGGTTTTCTGGTGTGGCAAGGTGTGTTGTCGTGGAAGCTGCAATAAATCTTGCCTCCCCAAAAAACTCGTGTGAAAAATAAGAGTACCTGGCTGAGACCTTTATGGAGATATCCAGAAAGGAGAAGTGCTCCATCCCCAGAAATATTAACATGCTGTTCTAAGGGACATGGATCCACTGCACCAAACCGCAGCCCACTTGTAGCAATTTAAAAAATATGCTGCACAGAAGTAAGCCAATACGCCAACCCAGCCGCAACCTGCCTGTAGCATTGTGAAAAAATACTCACCAGAAGAGCCCTCTGCACCACCACTAGGCCCCAGAGGACCCAGTGTTGCTGAGGGGTCTGAGTCAAGGTCCAGAGTAATGAAGAGCTCTGGGCTAGCAGGATCAGCTTCATCAAGTGCTTGCTGAATTCTGGCCTCCTCCTCCTCTTCATTGCCCTCCTGCTCCCCCTCGTGGCTGCCACCTAACTCCTGAGGATGGTCTCCTGAAGAGTCCTTGTTAGCCTCGGGGAGTGTGGTTGGGGACTTCCCAAGGATGTCATCCAGCTGCTCGTGGTTGTGACATGTCTTGGGAGATGACCCAGATTACTGTTGGCTTCTCTCACTTTGTGATAACTCTGTCTCAGCTCCTTTATTTTGACCAGGCATTGCTGAGCATCTTGGGTGTAACCTTTCTCAATCATGCCCTGCAAAATCTTCTCACAAATGCCCATATTTCACTTGCTGACTCTCTGTCTCCTCATCACTGAGTCTTCACCCCCACATAGAAATGAGATCCAGGATCTCGTTGTGGCTCCATGCTGGAACCCTTTTGTGACCCTGAGAACTCAGATCAGAAGAATTCTGCTGCCTTCCTGTTACCTACTTTCTGTGCACCTGCGGAGGAGTGGAGATGAAAGCAGTCAGACACTGGTGGGGTATTTTGGGATGCCTGTGGGATACCTGTGGAGGGCAATAAAATCAATTTAAAGTAACAATGTTTCCACACTAGCATTAATTTGACCTTTTAAATTCAAACTTGATGTTATACTGCTGCAGAGGTTGACACAATGAAGTTGACCTTAGCGCCCTTAAGATCAACCTAATAGTATTTGTAATGAAGACAGTCACATTGTAAAATTGAGCCCAGTGCCTTAAAATCAACTTTTTGCTGTAGTGCAGACATAGCCTAAGGAAAGGAAAGAGAGCTGCAAAGTTAGGACAGAGGACTTAATTCCTTCCCTGACAGGTAAGGTTCCCTGGGAAGAAAATCTAAGGGAAATCAGGAGAACTGCCATATTTTTAAAGAACACCAAACAGTCAGACAGCACTTTCAAGACTAACAAAGCAATTTATTAGGTGATGAGCTTTCGTGGGGCAGACCCACTTCTTCACTGTTATTTCTAGATCTGAAGAAGTGGGTCTGCCCCACGAAAGCTCATCACCTAATAAATTGCTTTGTTAGTCTTTAAAGTGCTACATGACTGTTTTTGTTTTGTTTTGTGAAGATACAGGCTAACATAGCTACTCCTCTGTAAATATTTTTAAAGAGACAATGTCAGGCATGATAGCAAACTATCCTGATATGACGTAAGACAGGAAGAATAGGAAGAGGACTTTAGGAGCACTTTAACAACCTAAACATTCAAAATAGGAATCTTCCTAAAAGAGGAAATGTGGACTGACTGTGAAGAAAGAGTACAAAAGGATAGCACAAGCATATCAGGACAAAATCAGAAAGGCTTAGGGCAAAATTGAGTTACACTTTGCTAGGATCCTGAAAGAAAATAAGAAGAGGTTCTATGAATACTTTAGGAGATGAAGGAAAATACAGGTCCACTACTTTAGTTGAGAAGGAGATCTAATAATGGGTAACAGTAATAAGGCTGAAGTGTTTAATGTCTATTTTGGCTCATCAGGCAAAAGATTAAGTATGGCCAGGTACTTAACAAAATTATTATTAATTAACAAAGAGGGAGGGACACAAGGTGGAATAGGGAAAGAATGGATTAAAGAATGTTTACATGAATTAGATGTATTCATGTCAGTAGGATCCAATGAAATATCTCCCTGGAGTACTTAAGGAACTAGCCCACATCGTGGTTATACTGGTTATCTTTGAGAACTCATGGAGGCAAAAACCGGTTTCTTACCTTTTTGTAACTGTTGTTCTTTGAGATGCGTTGTTCATGTGCATTCCAATTAGCTGTGTACATGCTACATGCACAGTCTTCAGAAAATTGTCCCCCGCCCCCAGCAAGCATCCGTAGGCCAGCTATGAAGACCCCTATGGTGGCATCAAAATAACAGTGCATATATACCACAGCTGACCCTCCCACCACTCAGTTCCTTCTTGATGGAACTGCTCTGACAGAGGGGAGCTTGCTGGATCTTGGAATGGACATGAGCAACACATGTCAAGGAACAACACTTACAAAAGGTGAGCAACTGTTTTTGCTTTTTTGAGTGCTTGCTTTTGCCGATTCCAATTAGGTGACTCCCAAGCAGCTATCAGGTGGAGGGGTCAGAGATCATTGATCAGCTGTCTGTAACATCACCTTGCTAAAGGCAGCATCATCCATGGCCTGTTGATGAATTGCATAGTGAGTCGTGAAAGTATGTACCAAGGACCAGGGGGTTGCTCTGCAAATACATTGAACAGGGACACAAGCCAGGAACACTACAGAAGAAGCTTGTGCTCAAGTGGAGTGGACACATAAAGGTGGAAATGGTACCTTGGCCAAATCATAGCAAGCATGAATACAGGTAGCAATCCATGAGGAAGTCCTTGGAGAGGTAACAGACAGACCTTTCATCTTCCCTGCTTCTGCCATGAACAGTTGTGTGGATTTCCTAAAGCCTTTTGTTCATTCTAGGCAAAAAGTCAGGGTATGCAGGGACTGATGCCTCTGAGATGCATGAGGTTTCAGGTAGAACACCGGTAAGCACATGTCCTGGCCCAGCTGAAACTGAGAAGCTACTTGGTGAAGGAAGGCTAGGTGCAGTCTCAGCTGAACCTTATCTTTAAAGAAAACAGTGTATGGCGATTCAGAAGTTACAGGCTTAAGCTTGGAGATGTGCCTGGTTGATGTCATGGCTACCAGGAAGGCTACTTTCATAGAACGTAAGGACATAAGAACATAAGAATGGCCATACTGGGTCAGACCAAAGGTCCATCCAGCCCAGTATCCCGTCTGCCGACAGTGGCCAATGCCAGGTGCCCCAGAGAAGGAGAACAGAAGACAATGATCAAGTGATTTATCCCCTGCCATCCATCTCCTGCCCTTGTACCGAAGGCTAGGGCACCATACTTTACCCCTGGCTAATAGCCATTTATGGACCTAACCTGCAAAAATTTATCGAGCTCTTTTTTAAACCCTAATAGAGTCCTGGCCTTCACAGCCTCCTCCAGCAAGGAGTTCCACAGGTTGACTGTGTGCTGTGTGAAGAAAAATTTCCTTTTATTAGTTTTGAACCTACTACCCATCAATTTCATTTGGTGTCCCCTAGTTCTTGTATTATGGGAAAAGGTAAATAATTTTTCTATATTCACTTTCTCCACACCATTCATGATTTTATATACCTCTATCATATCGCCCCTCAATCGCCTCTTTTCCAGAATGAAAAGTCGCAGTCTCTCTAGCCTCTCCCCATATGGGACCCGTTCCAAACCCCTAATCATCTTAGTCACCCTTTTTTGAACCTTTTCTAATGCCAATATGTCTTTTTTGAGGTGAGGAGACCACATCTACACACAGTACTCAAGATGTGGGTGTACCATAGTTTTATATAGGGGAAGTATGATATCTTTTGTCTTATTATCTATCCCTTTTTTAATAATTCCTAACATCCTATTTGCTTTACTAACTGCCGCTGCACACTGCGTGGATGTCTTCAGAGAACTATCCACTATAACTCCAAGATCCCTTTCCTGATCTGTCGTAGCTACATTTGACCCCATCATGTTGTACATGTAATTTGGGTTATTTTTTCCAATGTGCATTACCTTACACTTACCCACATTAAATTTCATTTGCCATTTTGCTGCCCAATCACTCAGTTTGCTGAGATCTTTTTGTAGTTCTTCACAATCCCTTTTGGTTTTGACTGTCCTGAACAACTTGGTGTCATCTGCAAACTTTGCCACCTCACTGCTTACCTCATTTTCTAGATCATTGTTGAACAAGTTGAACAGGATCGGTCCCAGGACTGACCCCTGGGGAACACCACTAGTTACCCCCCCTCCATTGTGAAAATTTACCGTTTATTCCAACCCTTTGTTTTCTGTCTTTTAACCAATTCCCGATCCATGAAAGGATCTTTCCTCCTATCCCATGACCGCCTAATTTACATAAAAGCCTTTGGTGTGGGACCGTGTCAAAGGCTTTCTGGAAATCTAGGTATATTATGTCCACTGGGTGCCCCTTGTCCGCATGTTTATTAACCCCTTCAAAGAATTCTAATAGATTAGTTAGACACGACTTCCCTCTGCAGAACCCATGCTGACTTTTGCCCAACAATTTGTGCTCTTCTACATGCCTTGCAATTTTATTCTTTACTATTGTTTCTACTAATTTGCCTGGTACTGATGTTAGACTTATTGGTCTATAATTGCCAGGGTCTCCTCTAGAACCTTTTTTAAATATTGGCGTTATATTGGCCGTCTTCCAGTCATTGGGTACCGAAACGATTTTAAAGGATAGGTTACAAACCACTGTTAATAACTCCGCAATTTCACATTTGAGTCCTTTCAGAACCCTTGGGTGAATACCGTCTGGTCCTGGAGACTTGTTACTATTCAGCTTATCAATTAACTCCAAAACCTCCTCTAATGTCACTTCAATCTGAGAGAGTTCCTCAGATTTGTCACCTAAAAAGGCTGGCTCAGATTTAGGAACCTCTGTAACATCCTCAGCCGTGAAGACTGAAGCAAAGAAATCATTTAATCGCTCCGCAATGGCACTGTCTTCCTTGATCACTCCTTTTATATCTTTATCGTCCAAGGGCCCCACTGCTTTTTTAGTGGGCTTCCTGCTTCTAATGTATTTAAAAAACATTTTACTATCATTTTTTGAATTTTTGGCTAGCTGTTCCTCAAAATCTTTTCTGGCTTTTCTTGCTACATTATGACACTTAATTTGGCAGTGTTTATGTTCCTTTCTATTTTCCTCACTAGGATTTGACTTCCACTTTTTAAAAGCTGCCCTTTTCTCTCTCACTGCCTTTTTAACATGGCTGTTAAGCCATGGTGGTTCTTTGTTAGGTCTCTTACTGTGTTTTTTTATTTGGGGTATACATTTAAGTTGGGCCTCTAGTATGGTGTCTTTAAACAGTTTCCATGCAGCTTCCAGGGATTTTAGTTTAGTTACTCTACCTTTTAGTTTCTGTTTAACTAGCTTCCTCATTTTAGTGTAATTCCCCTTTTTGAAATTAAATGCCGGAGTGTTTGACCGCTGCAGTGTTCTTCCCAACACAGGAATATTAAAAGTTATTATATTGTGATCACTATTTCCAAGCGGTTCAGTAACAGTTACCTCTTGGACCAGATCCTGCGTTCCAGTCAGGACTAGATTGAGAATTGACTCTCCCCTTGTGGGTTCCTGTACTAGCTGCTCCAAGAAGCAGTCATTTAAGGCATCAAGAAATTTAATCTCTCATAATATAAAGGAGGGAGCACGCAGCAAGAGGCTTGAAAAATAGGGCCATTAAAAAGGGAAGAATGAGGTTGAGGTCATGTTGTGGGACTGGGTCTCAGACTTGTGGGTAGAGCCTGCCCACCCCTTTTAGAAAATGTGTCACCAACTGATTTACAAAGAACAACCAGCCTTCCAACCCCAAGTGGAATGCTGAAATTGCTGCCAGATGAATTCTTAAGGAATAGTTCATCTGGCAGCATGCAAAGGAAAACACTGACAGGTCTTGCCGATTTAAGTACAGCAGATAATCCTAAATAAGGGGCATTGGGCCCTGCATAGGCTGAATATTTTTCTGTTGGGCCCAGGCAGAAAACCTCTTCCACTTGGCAGCATAAAGTCACCCAAGTAGAGGGCTTCCTACTGCCCATAAGAACATTTTGAACATCCTCCATGCACTGGAGCTCAGCAGGATATAGCCATGAAGCAAACATGCTGTAAAACGGAGGGATTGCAAATTGGGGTAGTGGAGACATGAGTGGTTCTGGACCAGTAGGTCTGGAACCAGTGACAAATGGTAGGGGTATATCCACTGACATGTCCAAGAGCATTGTGAACCAGTGCTGCCTGGGCAGGCAGGTGCCAACAGGATCATCCAAGCTTTGTCCTAACATATCTTAGGTAGGCCCTTCTGGATAAGTGGGAATGGAGGAAAAATATACAGCAGGCCCATCCTCCAGGGGATGAGTAGGGGATCTGTCAATAAGCCCAGACTGAGATTGCAACAGAAGCAAAAGGCCTGGCACATCTTATTCTGATGAGTTGCCAAAAGGTCTACTCAGGAAAAGCCCCACCTGTGGAAAACGAACTGGGCTATGTCCGGATGGAGGGACCAGTCATGAGCGTGGAACATTAGACTGAGTTTGTCCACTAGCACATTTTGAGTCCCCAGCAGATAGGAGGCTTCCAGATGTATTTCATTCCATATGCAGAACTACCACAGCTTGATGGCTTCTCAATACAGGGGAGAAGAGCGAACACCACTCTGTTTATATAAACCATCATTTTGGTGCTGTCCATCTGAACTGAAACATGTGCCTGCCAGCTGCTCCCAAAATGTTCAGCAACTGCCTGTAGCTGTTTCACACTGATGTGGAGCTGGTGTTCAAGCAGTGACCAGAGACCCTGTGTCCTGATCATACCCAGGAGGGCTCCCCAGACTAGGTCCAATGCATCCATGACAAGCAACATCAATAGGCAGGAGAGGCTGAAAAGGGATCTCCACACATATGACATTGTGGCTCAACCACCACTGGAGGAAAATTAATACCTGAGGACTCAAAATTACAACCTTGTCCCAATAGTGGTGGCTCAGCTTGTAGATCTGCACTAACCAAGTTTGCAGAGGTATCAAAAGGAGGCTGGCAAACCACCCCACATAAGTGCAAACCACCACGCGGCCCAGAAGCTGATGGCACGTCCTCACTGTGGTGGTCAGGAAATGCAAAACACCAAGGATCAGGTTGGATATGTTGAGGAATCTCTTGCTGAGGAGAGACACCCTGACTGGGATCAGGTATAGATGGGCTTCAATGAAGTCTGTCTTGCTTATTGGAACCAGGGTGGCTTTTTCCAGGTCGAGTATTAGGTCCAAGTGCTAAAACGTCCATTGCCCAGGGACACCTGCTGCTTCACCAGAGATCTGGAGGAGTTCTTTATCAGCCAATCATCCAAGTAGGGGTAAAGCTGAATGCCCCTGCTTCCTTTAATCTGTGATAGAAATACTTGGCATGCTACTCTGACACTTTTCAGTTCTTCGACACTGTTGTGTAAAGCTAAGTCCTTTGAGAACCACAGACCCTGTGCCTATAAAGAAGCCATGTAGGATCCCCATCCTGAGCAAAAGAGTCACTTGTGGGTGAGTAAAGAGAAACCATATACACTGGCAAGATTTGTTCACCAATATAGGAATGTGAGGACATGGGAGGGCACTTTTATTACTGAGTCTAACTAATGTCTGCCAGCTCCGCAGCATTCTGTGGTGCTCTTATGTACTGAATATAGGTGCAAGAGGCCATGTGACCCAGAAGCCTCAAACATTTTTACTGTTGTGACCAGCTGAGCTTTCAAAGTTATAACCATTGATGAGATTTCCTGGAACCAGCAGTTTGTCTTGAGATGAATGTAGTACAGCCCCTCTTTACCAAGGAGAGCAGACATTTTTTCTGTTAATTAACAATCCCAGAGCATTGGATGTTGACTGCCCCCTGACCAGCCAGTTATCCAGGTAGGTGAAAAAACCTGAACTAATCTGTGGAAGAATCAGTTACTATGGCTATGATCTTTGTAAAGACCTGAGGAGTTGCTGGCAAGCTGAAAGGCAGTAGAGTGAACCAGTAATCATTTTGACTGATCAGAATTTGGAGCTTGATTGTTACATGAAAGTACAGTAGCAATCCCCCAAATCCAAGGAAAGGGAAATAGGAACTAGAGGACCATGTTTATCTTTTTAAAGGATTAGTTGAATTGAAGCAGGTCTAAAATTAGTTTGAGACCTCATCCCCTTCTTTGCTTTTGAGACTAGGAAATACTGGGAATAAAGCCCTTCTCTCTGAGAACATAGGGAAGCGCCTGTATGGTTACCAAGTGAAGGAGTGATTGTACCTCCTGGACAAGGAGTGTCTTATGAGAATGGCCCCTGAAGAAGACAGGGAGCCTTACAAGGAGGGTAAACACAAACTGAAGAATATATCCCACTTCTACAGCACTCAATACAAGTAACTTGGGGCCAAGCACTGAGGAAAAATGAGGGGCTTTGGTTCTGGTGAGATGAAGACTACTATGTCAACCTTGACTGGCCCATCAAAATGACTGCTTTGCACTTCACAGGTGTCTTGGAAGGCAGGGAGCATGAGCAAAACCAGCAAGAGGGAGAAGCCTATGTCTATAACCCCTTGGATCTCTTTTTTAACAAGTCCTTGAAGAAGAGAAGGTGAGGTATATTCATGTATCTGCCGTGGCTGACAGTGCTTCCTCATGAGGGAAGGTCTGTACAAATCAAAAGATTCCAAAGTGGCTCTCTTTAAGATCATGGAGCCTGCTGTACGTCTTGTCTGAAATTAGCGAATGATCTTCAAATAGCAAGTCCTGTACAGCACTCCTGATTTCATGGGAAAGGCCAGAAGACAGCAAGCAGGATGATCTATGTATGGGAACTGTGGAAGCCAGGGTTTCAGCTGCTGAATCTTTTGTGTCCAACCACATCTGCAATGGAGTTCTCTGGGCGTTTTTGACATCAAAACGCTGTGGAATTGCTTTCCACTGCAGAATGGCATTCTGCAACCTTTTTTGCTGGCACCGCCATTTTTAAAATGTGGCTGGGCAGCTCCAAGCCTCACGTGGTTCTTTAAGGAGCCATATGCAGCTCCTGCTGTGGCTGTCACCACTCTCTTCCAGCTCCCAGGGCCCTGCCATGCTGAAGGAAGGGCTCAATTGGTTTAATGGCTGGACGTTAAACTAATTACATTGAATCCTTCCTTCAGCACAGCAGGGCACTGGGAACTGCCCCTGCAATTTTACATGGGCGAGTCAGAGGACTTGGGGGAGTGGCAAAGCCACTATAAAGAGTAAGCAGCTGGTGAAGAAGCACCAGCACGTGGAAGTGCTGAATAAACTGAGTCAGTGTGTCGGAGGAGAGCAGTTTGGAGTTGCGGGGGAGGAGGTTAGCTGCCTGTGGGTGCGGGTTAGCAAGACGTTGAACCTGGCGCCACGAGGGGGTGTGGATTGGGGCTGTGGGGGGATTAAGGCACGTGGGGGTGAGAGTGTGTGGACTGGGGCTGCAGTGGTGAGGGTTAAGTTTGGGTGGCAGGGGAGCAGATTGGGGCTTGAGTTCCAGTGGAGGGGGCAGTTTGTGGCTTGACTTCTGGTCAGCGGGAGTTCGGGCTTGAGTTCTGGCAGTGGGGAGGGGCAGTTTGGGGCTTGAGTTCTGGTTGGGGGGACGACGGTTTCCAGCTTGAGTTCTGGCAGGGGAGGGGCAGTTTGCAACTTGAATGCTGGCACCCTTTTTTCTAGAAAAAGCACTGATTTCTTACATCTAGTTTGCCTTTACCAATCAGGGAAGAGAACTTCTGCCTTATGTTCTCTGGGAACAACTCGTCAGAACTTTTCCAAGGAGCCCCACAAATTAAAATTGTAGTGCTCCAACTGCCTACTGGTTGGCAATATACAGTTGCAACCAACGTTCCCTCTAACCTTTTCCATCCATGTGCAGAATAATTTTTATGTGCACTGATGCATGTGCAAATGTGCACCTGTAGAAGAAACACAAACCTAGCTACAGGCACACTGATAATCTGCTAGGTAGCACTGAAATCTCTTCTGAGCAGCTGCCCAATCATGCAGCTCTCAGAGATACTGGTTGCAACCCCTCCCCCTCCAGATGAATAAATCTATAAATCTTTCTGCTAAATAAATCTCATCTCTTACCATCCTTTTATTTGGGGATGGCAATTTGGTGTCCCTCTTCTGCTCACTCATTAGCCACTGTAACAATTAATGATCTCAGATGTGGGTGAGTACAAAGATACTCAAAACCGTGGGAGGGCACAGTACATTCTTTACACGTTTTTAGAGGTGGGAGACAAATAAGATGGATTCTGACATGAACCCTCTATAGGTTCTTGTATTGCTTCTTTAATTGGCAAAGCTACCCTTGAAGAACCCACAAATGATAAGATGTTCACCAGGCAATGTAAGGACTCTTCACTGTTCTCCATGTAAGGTTGCACAACTCTCATTAACAACATCTGATAAACTTTTAAATTGACAGGGGAGGTAAAGGTGTCAAAGACAAGACAGATTTGCCTGGAGAAGTCAGAGAGGAAGACAAGACTGGAGAGAAAAAAATTTTCTTCTACCTGCTGTTGCCCTGGTTCTGGGATCTCCACTCAATGCTCACTACAGGGCAAGATACCAGAATCTGGGGATGGAGCATTCTAGATAAATTCTAGTTGTGGGGATCTGGAAGCTATGGGAAACCCCAAGTATTACAAAACAGCCACTACCAGGAGGCAGGGCCCTACTGCCCTGGCCACATTCCCATGCCAGCTCCTGTTGAAGGGACATTCTGGTAGGTTAGAATAAACGATCTTTGAGGAGACCAGCAGCTCCTGCTTCAGTACTGTGAGATGTAAGACTCCACCTCAAAGTCCAACAGCGAAAGGTCCCCTATTTCTGACCATAGTGGGGCTGATCCAATCGGTGCTGAGGATTGGTGTCAAAAGCCTGGCAATGAGTGGAATGACACCTTTACTGTAGGTTTCTCCTAGATGGTACCAAAGGCCTAGCCACTCAGGAAGCAGGCAACTGCAGTTGGGCAGGGAGCAAAGACTTCTTGCCATTGCAAACACGTGTGGTCTTTGGCACAGATATGGTCTCTTGTTGCAGTGTCAAATCAATTGATGATTTCACTTCTGGTACCAGGCTCAAAAGTGCTCCTTAAAAAACTGGAATCAATGGTGCTGATTTTAGCGCAAGTTTGGCCGAGGAGTGCTTACGTTTTAGGTTCACTCTACATGACACCTTCTTAATCCTTTTATCAGGCTAAGAAGGTGGATATTTCTCTCTGGCCAGTACATTTTCAGCTTTATATTTCTACCTTAGTGTGTGCAGGAAAAAAACGTGCTGGGATTTTGCTAACGTGGTAGGAGCACTTCTCACAGAAGACGTAGCTCTTGGTATTGTCTCAGAATAGGATGGAGACCTGTGCACACCTCCATCAACAGAAATTTCAGTCTACCATCGTTATCTCTGGTAATCTGGAACTGATCTTTCTCAAGTGCTGTCTTGAAGCACTTAATGCAGCTATTTTGAGTCACTCACTGGCATAAGGCTGGAGCAAGAAGCACCCAGCTTGAAACCCAGTAAGTGGAGCATATCCTGGTACTGTGAATTAAAAAAAAAAAAAAAAAAAAAAAAAAAAAAAGGGAAACAAGTCCAAAAAACTTTTTATAAACAGCTACAACTTGAGAATCACCAAGAGTGGAATGCACAGGTGCAATCACTCAGTTTATAATCCCAATCAGTAATTTCTCTTCTGCAGAATGCATTGCACACACCCATTCCATGAGCTGCCCTACTACCTTCTTCATTGAAATCAGCGCAAGAAGTAACTGAGGGCTAGGAGCAGCTACTTCTTTTGTGCTTGCACAAGTGGCATGTGGCAGCAGGCGGTTGAGCTGCCCAAGTACCACTGAGCATACTGACACCTAGTGCAATGCACTTAGGCAGCCACTTGAAGAAACCAATATGACAGCATAGGGAGGTTTTGGGAGACCTTGCTGTGGTAACATACAGACAGAAAACAATCACATGTGAATGATCTTCTTTCAGTTTTTTTCTCCATGTTGCAGCTATTTTAATATTTTCCATATAATTTTGTTTTGTATATTTTGAAGGAGGAAGTAGAAAAAGCACTGAAATGATTAAACAACAAGAGCCCTGGAAATAATAAGATCAGAGGAGAGATGATCAAATACAGGGGAGAAAGCATGATTTAAGAAGTACACCAACTATGTAACATAGCATGGAAAGAAGTGAAGGCACCTAAGGAATGGACAAGATCCATGCTAATGACAATACACAAGAAAGGAAGTACATTGGAGTGCAAGAACTACAGAATGATTGCCCTAATGAGTCATCTAGGCAAGGTGCTGATGATACTGACAGAGACACTAAGATTGCAGATAGAAGAACATACAGAAGACAAGCAAGCAGGATTCAGAAAAGATCGAAGTACCATACAGCAGATATTGGCACTGAGAGTGGAGAAAGCTTGACGAAAGAACAAGAATGTATACAGTTACTTTGTCGATTTTCAAAAGGCATTTGAGAGTATAGATCATAAAGTGATGGGCTGTGTTGGAGTTGTATGGAGTGGATAGAAGACTGATATAGTTGTTGAAAGGCATCAATGACAATGCAAAAGCAACAGTGAGAACATGTGGCGAGTTGGAAAGTTGGTTTAAAACTAGCAGAGGTACGAGACAAGGAGATCCAATATCGCCAAGTATCTTCATCACACATCTGGAGAGAGCGAAGGACAAGATCAAGGAAGAAGTAGAAGGGATATCTGTGCAAGGGAAAAGAATTGACAATGTGAGGTTCGCAGATGATACAGTTATCATTGAAGATGAGAAGAAGCTAGCGAAAACGGTGCAGGTGCTAAACAAAGAAGGGAAGCGGTACAGACTGATTATGAACATCGATAAAACAAAAGCAATGGTATTTAGAGATAAGGAAATAGGAAGATCAGCGTCAATGGTGGTGAACTAAAAATGTAGAGAAGTTTACAGATCTGGGGAGCAACAGAAAGTACGATCTAAACTGTAAAAAGGAAATAGCAACTAGAATAGTGAAAGCAAGAGCGAGTTTGAAGATGATGGATAAGATCTGGAAAAGCAAAGCGATTTGTTTAGGAACAAAGCTAAACATCTTGAAAACGTGTGTATTCAGCAGCATGTTGTACAGATGTGAGACATGGGTGATAACAAAAGATTCGAAAAGAAGGATATTGGCGTTCCAAAGGAGGTGTTACAGAAATATTCTGAGAATAGGATGGATGCAGAAGACCACCACTGAGGAATTATACAGAAAGATACAGCCAAAATAGAGTCTGCTGTAGGACGTTATAAAACAGAAGCTACAGCTATTTGGGCGTATATGCAGAATGAACAGCGAATGAAAAAGCAAGACCCTTGTATTTGACATAATGGACAGTCTGAATATGAGAAGCAGACTCCACAGAGAATGGATAGATGATATAGTAGGTTGGTGTGAAGCTAGTCTGCAGAAACTAAGCCACACCGCACTGGACAGGGAAAGATGGAAAGGAATAGTGAGAGAGGCATCAGACACCAACAGGCGCTGAGCCCACAGTTATTGAAGATGATGATGATAGTATATATGTGTTTCTGGTAGACATTATATGAGAATAGTGTAGCTCTGACACTTGTTATACAATAGTGGTTGAACCTCTCTAATTCAGAAATCTCATTAACACCTGTAATCTGGCAAGATTTTAAGTCAGACAGATGACCACTTACGGGTGTAGCCAAGTTTCTCATGGTCCCACGAAGTTTGTTTCCAGCCGCCAGAGCTGGCTCTCAAGTGTTCTGTACTGTTATTTAGCTGTAATTTACCCCAAATGTCTCCCAAGAGCCCAGTAAGCAGTGAAAATGTTGGCAATGCTGCTAGACACTATTGAGCTTCTGTGGCCTGGCAAATTCTCTCATCCAGCACCAGTCAGGTCTCAAGAATACCAAATAGTTATTAGTTTAGCTTAATTTGCTGTAATTAGCTTAATTTGCTGCAAGGGCAAGTTACCTTAATATAAAAACAGGCAGTTTGATATCCTGTCTTCTGAGTGGTCAACTCTCAAAACAAAGGTAGTTTATGGGCATTTGTAATACACTGTGTTATTCTACATAATTAAAATGAGCTAATAGTTAAAATTCAATCATAGGAAATTTTCCATTGAACAATGAAGACTAACTTTTTGCAGTGAATATTCTACTCCCAGGTTGAAAAACCCACATTTGCAATTAGTGCACTACAAACAATGGAAAAAGATCTGTAGAAACTAAAGATTATTTTTTTTTATTGGCTGTCTTTCCTTGTTACAATAATATGACTAAGTCAACAGTGCTGCCTTTCCAAGGCTGCAGGGTGCCTGGCATTACTCTTCAGCTGCAATGCAGCTTATCGTGGCAGTCTGTAGCCTGTGTCCAGGTATGTGACATTACAAACAGCAAGCTGCACCCATGCTTCAGAATGCAACTGTCAAGTTAGAAGTTCAGGTGGAAGGGAGATGTCGGAGCCTGTTGCCAGTACCTTTAACTGTCGCAGGAAAAAGGCTCTGGCAGTGGGATACTGTCTTTGCTAACAGTGGTAGTGTAGATGGGGAAGTTCTTGGGCGTGGACATGTAGGTATGCATCTCTAGCATTCAGGTAAATATTGTTAATCAGTGCCTCACCCCCATGACAATTTATAGCCATAATAGGCCACATACTGCCCTGTTTACAGTTTAGATATATGGCACACCATTAGGAGCATGGACTCCATGCCCCCGTTAGTCCAGCTGATCTGTTAAGCCCAATGATATTCACATTTAAGTACTGATAGTAGAGGGGGTGAAAAGGAAAGAAAATGTGAAGGGTAGGAAAAAAACAAATGGCAGAAAAGCATTTGTTCTCAAAATACTGTTTAATGTTGTGTACAGCAATTAAGTACTACCTAAAAGCCTTCTGTACTTTCCCAACACAGCAGAGTTCTGCTTTGTAGTTCCAGCCAATGACCCACAACCATAAATCAAGTTCAAATTTCACTACTGCCTGAGAAACTTTCATATCATGTGGCCCAGTAGCCACCTAACGACTTCTTTCTGGACATGGGCAGGAGATCAAAGCAATTTTAACGTTGGCCCCAAGGTCAAAAAACCTCTGGATGATTAGAAAGTGAAACAGACAGCCTGCCACAGACCAACATAGTTACAAATGCAGGCCTGCTCAAATTCAGTCCAGGCAGAATGTAGTCCCCCACCCACCAGAGCCTCCGCCTGCTTCTCTTTGCTCAGTAAGCCAGGTGTGGGCCTCTGAGTGCTGGAAGCCAGAGTCAGGAGGTTAGGAGGCAGACCACCAGCAAATATCAATTCAGTAGTTAACATTCTTAACTAAAAGTCTGTTCTCAAACAGCATTTCTTACCCTGCCTACCTGAATTACTGCTTCCAGGAAGTTTTGACAAGAACTAAACACAATGCTTATGTTTCAAACGTTTAAATGCTTTATTTACAAAACTGAACTGCCACCCAAAGCAATGAACACAAAATACCATATTAAAACCAAATATCACATTGATTTTTGAAGAAGCAATTTCACTTAAAAAAGAGGCAGCATGTACTTCTTCCCAGTCTTGCAATTAGTGACAAAAATAGTTTTCGGAATCATTGTCCCTCCCGCACCGATCCAGTAGCCCAGCTCAACTTCCAAGGTGCGTGTATGTGTGGGTGGGGGGAATATTTTAGCTGCACTATGTTTAGTGCTGGCCCTATCCCTCTTATCAAATCAGTGGATAAACCCTACTCCTTTTGTTTTAAAAACCCTTCTGTGGCTGGAGAGGCCTCCATTTATTAATTAGGGATGGCAGATTTTCTAGGTTTGATTAAAATGGGACAAAAAAAAAAAAAAAAAGACTAGATCATGGAGCAAATCCCAGAACAACTTTTGGAATGTATGGTGCACAATGTACTAGGGTACCCAAAAAGATATCAGCTGAGCCTGAAATTTAATTTTGCTCCAACTTCCACATTTCTATAGTGTGTTAACATCACCTCTTAGGAGGAAACACAGCTTAAGTATTTAAGTCAAGCTCTTAAAAGTACCCATATACTCAGACTGCTAATAAAAAGTGATATATGGGTCTTCTCAGAATGTCTAACCTTTTCTAAATACAGTGCAGCACTATCTTCTCTAGAAGAGTTTAGAAGAATGATGGTGCTGACTGCAAGGAGGCAAACGAGCAGAATCACTTGACTAAGACTAGTATTGTTTTGGCTCACTATTTGAGAAGCTCTATCAAATGCTCTCAATACTGCACAGGTTTTTCATAGAATGCTCCTGTGGAAGAGTCAGAAACAAACTGCTTCCATCACTAATAGTCCATGCCGCCCCACCGAGTGCTCAAGTAGAGAGTGAAGTTTCATTTGTCTGGCCCA
This sequence comes from Carettochelys insculpta, assembly GCF_033958435.1. Taxonomy (NCBI): domain Eukaryota; kingdom Metazoa; phylum Chordata; order Testudines; family Carettochelyidae; genus Carettochelys; species Carettochelys insculpta. Next base: position 142,938,861 of record NC_134139.1, on the reverse strand, counting down.
GTGTTTGAGCTGGTGCAATGGTTGGCCATTTCATCTTTGTAGTTCTTAAGTACAAAGCAGCTATCAAGGAATGGCTCAAGTCACCCCACATTTGACACACACCAGCCATCTTTTTTTTTTTTTTTTTTTAAAAATCTTTATTCAGATGTGAATAAAGAACATGTAGAAAACAGCACATGGAATTCCCCCCACCTTCTGCTTCCTGTCAACCCCCGTTATCAGAAGCAATAAACCTTGCTAAAAGTGCAAAAGGTAAAAGTCATTCTGTAAAACTCAAGAGCTTGTAAGCTTTTTTTTTTCCCAAAACCATAGTGATACTTGCTGGTGGGCAAAGTGTCTGGTTTATTCACTTTAATATTTTCTGTTTCTAAGTGAGGAGTCTCTGTGATGATGAGCGGGGAAAAAAAATGCTAAGTTTTTAAAAAAGGTTGATTTAAAGATGTTTTAGTTCTTCAGCCACCATGATCTCCTGGACAAAGCCATATCTGGAAAGAGAAGGTTAAATCTGACTCAATTCAGTAGAGGGAGTAGAGTCTTTATTTTTGGCAAGACCTTCAGATTTCTGCAAAATGGCTCAGCTTTTGGAAAACCAGAAAGTGACCACATCTGTACTATGCAACATTTCAGAATTATGTAACAATTCCACAATCTATTTTCAGAAGTATAAACCCAGGTGTTTTTTTTTGTTGTAAGCCATGGTATCTGAGCCTCTTCAGATGTCAGACTTCCTTCCAGTGATACCATCCATACTTGTCAGGTGATGTCACAGAAATTCCACCTCATCACTAAAAAAAAAGGGGGAGGGGGGAGAAACTAAAATGGCTCACTTTAGACACAATCCACAGAGCAAAGTATTACATTTTACCCAAGTAAATGAAGTTACTCTTTCAAAGTAGGCTTTTAAAGTTAAATAGCTCGGAGATTTAGCCATTTGAATTTCTCTAATGGAGTATTTCTAGGATCTCTTCAGATCCTATTTAAGAAGCCAGACCTATATCGAGTTTAAGCAACAAATTCAGGTTCAGAATATGATCATGGAGAGGGCCCAAGAAATTACAATTTAATTGAAGTTTAAAATGCAGTGCTTGAATAAATGTTTAAATTAAGTTCTCTGCCTTGTAAAACTCAGAGAGCAATATGCTCAGCCCAGAATGCCCACTGATATTTCAGAGATGCCGAGAGTAGAAATGAACAGCGTTAATTAGGCCCTAAGGCTCATTAAAGTTACCAATGTATGTAGGGTGTTGGGAAGATGATGTCCTTATCCAGTATAAACTGAATTCAGCTATTCGACTGAGTTAAGCCTATAGAAATCTATAAAGTGAGAAATCACCCCCTCACCTCCCCCCCATATAAATAAATACAGGAACCATTCACACTTTCCAACAAATAGAGAGAACACATACCTGAATAACTAAATGCATCTGCTCCTACTTTTTCCATTACTTCACTAGTCAGAAAAAAAATTAGAATTAAAAATGACTAACAATAATAAGCAGAAAATGTGCTAATGCCATTCAATGTATAAGTCTAACATTTATCCTTTCATATTAGAGACCAATAAGCTATACTATTAAATGTATACCACATTGTAAACATTCTACAAATTCTGTAAAGCTGAAAGTGTAACCCTGCCCACCTTTAGTAATGAGTCCTGTGGCACCTAATACACCAACTAATTTGGGCATAAGTTCTCATGGGTAAAAATGACTCCATTAGATGCACGGAGCAGAAATCAGATGTAAAGAATTATGGATGTACTAGCATATCAAAAGAAGGAATATGCTTACTAAGTGTTAATTAGGCCAATTCAGTGAGGGTGGATATGGCTCACTCCCAGCAGTTGACAAGGAAGTGTGAGTACAGAGAAAGTATTCCCCTTATAACTCACGTGTTACCCTAAAACATCTAACTTTCATACTCACATTCAGCTGGCACCCTTGTTAAGTACTCAGCCTTACAAGTAAACACATGGTGATCATGACAAATTCCTGCACTCCTGTCAAAATTGGAGGTAATTACCAAGTTAAATTCTCAGGCCATGATGAATAACTAACTCCAAATAGGCCCCAAAACAGCAGGTACAACCAAATAAAAATATTCATATGTTTTAAATATCTGGGCAAGCAATAAAAAGTAATTGGGAAGTAGGACTTTTAACTGCAATAGAAATGGAAACTGAAGTGGCCTGATTCTAGACAGAGATACGAAGTCTATCAAGTTAACAAAAAGCTACCCCCAGTTTAAAATACTACTTTTTACATGGCTCTAGTGTTTAGAAAAAATAGAATGACTCTCATGGTGATCTAATCGCACAAGCCAGATCCATATGATTTTTTCATCAAGAAATTAGGTTTGAGAATATCATCACTGATCAAACCAGGATTACTCACACTTAATGCTGATATTGATTACAATACATACCCTTTAATATTGTATAGTCTTCACAGCTCTCTGCAACAAGACAAATTGCACAGCAATTCAGTGAAACTGAATACCACTAAGAGTCAACATGTTTATTATTTTGAAAAAGTTTTTCCTAAAGCAACTGTGTTAAAGTCAAGAAGTTTCCACTAGTCTGCCACCTATCCAGATGCAGTTTAACACCATGTATACAAGTTCAGAGCACAGGAAATTAGGATTATGCAAGTACATATGTAAAAAACAAACATTGGCCCAAATAAGGTCAGGATGTTAAGAGGTGGCATATGATATGATGTCCACAAACATCCCATCTCCACTGATGACAGTTCTGAACTGTAATTATATTTGCCCTAGGACCAAAAACCTCACAGGTGATAAAGGAACACTATTGCAGATACAGTATAGATTACAAAAAGCCAGAATCCCAGTATCAAGTTTCTTATGAAGGTTAGTTTTAAGAGTATCTAATCAGCTCCTGGAAGCAGGACAAAATATGAATGCCAAGACAAGGGTCCTAGTAGTTATAACACAGGGCATAGTCAATTTGACCTTGTCCCTAAAGGCCTGTCCACGTTTTTGGCTTCTATATGTGCAAACTGTCTATCACTGACTCACATCAGGGAAGAAGTCCAATGCCAAAAATGCTGACTGAATATACATAAAACAGTTTTTTAAAATATCTGAAACAGTTAAATGTGCAGGTACAGGACAGTAGAGTGAGGAGTGGAGCGTTCCACTTCAAGCCTGCTGATTAAGAGGGAAGTTCAACTAAACAAAAAATACCATTGACAATTAATGCTTTAGGCTGAGATTTTTCAAAAGAATTACAACTGACTCCTCCTATTGTAATTTCCCAGATTTGCAAAACAAATTCTGCCATCCATGTGACCACAGCCAAATGCCCTGCCAGGAATTCCAGGAATGATTCCGGACAGCAGCATACACTGACCAGTGCAAGACTTCAGTCTGAGTGTGACCATTTCATGAGTGCATGTCCAGTTGCACAGCTCAAAAGCGAATTGACCAGCTGCATCAATGGAAAAACTTTAATGATAAACAGCCTTTTTAATATCCAAGTAGTTGAACCACAAAGCACTGTTTTAAATCAGGTCAGCTGTCCTGTACTACAGTGGTCTCATCTCAGAAGCCAGATCCGTATGAAATTTCTCATCAGCAAGTCAGGTTCGGGATAGTTTCATCACTGATGGACCACTATAAAAGCCAGAAGCTTTCTGGCATATTGCCAGGAGTCAGCAACTTTTCCGAATTGGAGTGCTGAAGTTTGAACCTCTGACCTCTACGTATGGTCTCAGTGCAGGTGATACTACTTAAAGTCACTAACAGTCCTACTTATAACAGCTTCATTAATAAAGATGCAGAGATTTACCGTTTAGGTGATGGTTGGCAACATTAGCCGGCCTTTTGTTAATCCACAGGCAGTATAGCTTTGTGCAAGCTCCCAACTGCATGGGAGATGAGGGGTAGGGCTGATGCAGATGAAAATCTGATCATATGCCACTCTTGGCACATGTGCTGGGGGTTGGTGACCCCTGCTCTAGCACATACTCTAAAAGATCATCTATTTAAACGTAATTAAGGACATGAAGAGTGTTTTATAAAACTGAAACACTTTGGAGCATTCAACTGACCAAACCAAAAATGTAGTGCCCATTCCAGCCCAACTAAGTTCAAAACGTTCTTGAAGCAGACCTTAATTTTTCTGCACAACTTCCAGCGTATCTCCAAAGTTCCTAGAACAAATATAAAATTTTAACAGCTAATTATAAAAACAAATATGCAGATCATGAACAACTTTTAGCCTTCAAAAAAAAAAAAACAAAACCCAACCCAAACTCCCCTCCCCCCAGTGCTATTTCCTTTCAGCTTGCTATCAAAACAGATCTGGCTGAATCCAAGAAGATTTTAATACTGTCATTATACAGGGACTAAATTTCTTTTGGATCACTGGTCCAGGGTTAGTTCATCCTTTATGTGCACGGTCCATAGATATTTTAGCCTTTACATGTTAAGTATCAAAACTTAGACACCACCTACTTGAAGCTTACATTTAGAAAAGAACTAAGTGGTTTCAGCTAATAAACTAGTCCTTTAACCCCTCATATTAATTTTTAGACTTAGCAAGTGTTCTGTTGCTGTATAAAAGACCATCACAGAACATGGCAACTGATCATGTAAAAAAACATTGCCAAATAAAAACATCATCCACTATCATAATCTTAAAGGAGTCAACTGTTACTTTAAAGTTGTTATGTTCCTTTAAGCAGGAGTCCACTATTCTCATTTTTATTATTTAAAACTTGTTAGTTGTGTTTCTACCTTGGTTCTTTCTCTCAAAGCTGTTTCGAATGTTGAAAGGTATATAGAAGATCATTTCCCAAATGACAGAATGCATAAGTGTGAAATAAAATGGGGAAACACCCATACTGTATTTCGTTAGTATTTTCAATTATGGTGTGACTTAAGTTACCTATGTAATTAAGGATGTGCCAGCTATGCTGAGTTTTAAATACGAGCTCAGACTTAGGGTGTCCTGTTAAGAGTTAATTTGTGCTGTGAATAATCTTAACTCAAAATGAGTTTCTACACTAAAGCAGTGTTCAGCAACCTTTCCAAGGGGGCATGATGAAATTTTACCTTTTGAACTCAGTGTGTGGGCTGAATGTTAGTGATATAAACTCACTAACAGTCCTACTTACAAACTTTATTAGTAAGTAAAGATGCAGACCTTTACCATTTAGGGTGATCCTTCACCTTGCTTTGCCTTGGCAAGTTCTCCAATCTCAGGCTTGTAGTTTGATACTTTAAGCAGTACACAAGCCTCTGAGTGCTCAGTTGTTAACTGATTCTCTGAGAAACAAAGAACTGCCTTCACATGTGAAAATATATGTTCAAAGAGGTAAGTTGAGCCAAAGGCTGAGAGCAGTGCAAATGCCACCTTCTTCAAACAGTCAAATTTCACAGGCAGGGAATTCCAACAGGCCATGATAGAGACCCCATGATCTCCCTTGGTAGACTCAAGTGTGCGACGCAGATCCCTAAACTTGGAGGACCATAAGACTGAACACTGCAATTCAATGAGCTGCATTTCAAAATCCTCAACACCCATCCATTGAAATACTGTTGAATCCAGGTCATCAGCATCAAAGTTGTCTGGTTTGATTAGAAAGGAAAAGATTGGGCCAAAACATCGGAAATCTTGAAATCTGGCAGAAAGTTCTGATGCAAGTTCTTGCAGATATACTTTAATCTCAGCAACACTGATGGTGCAATATTTCAATAGTTCTCTAAGATGTGGGAAATAGCAGAAAGCGAAGGTGTCAATGTCTGTAGAAAAACCTGCAACTTTTGCAACAAATGCCTTCCAAGTTTCAAAAAGACCCATAACAGTGTGGCCTGCACCTGGCAGATGGAAGCTCAGTTCGTTTAGATGAGTGGTGATGTCTGTTAGAAACATTAGTTGCGTGACCCATTTGTCATCATATAGTTCAGGGTAGTTTTGACCTTTTTCTGACAAAAAGATCTTGATTGCATCAAGATAATCCACAAAGTACGTCAAAACTTTTCCACGGCTTATCCAATGAACGTTGCTGTGAAGTGGAACGTCCTTGTGTGATCTGTCAATTTCCTCAAGCAGTGCCTGAAACTGCCTACGTGTCACGGCAGATTGAGCAACAAGAAAATTCACGATCTTCACAACTGTAATCATCACATTATTAAGCTCAAAGTTAGAAATCTTGGCACAAAGATTTTCTTGGTCAATAATACAATGAAAAGGTACAATCTGGTGGCCAACATGATCCTCAATGATCTTTACAAATCCCCTTTTCCCAACCATAGCAGAGGTACCGTCAGTTGTCACAGAAAATATTTTTGTGATCTCAATACCTCTTTCCTCAAAATGATTAACAAACATCTTCGCTGTATCTTCCCCTGTTGTTCCATGCATGGCTTTTAGGCAGCATAACTCTTCTTGAATTTTGTCCGAGTCACAGTACCTTGCAAGAACTGCTAACTGTGGTACGTCGTTTATGTCCACACACTTAAGTGCAACACTAAATACTGCTGCATCTTTTAATGCCACCATCTGCTGCTTGTTAATGTTTTCTGCCATTTCACCTATGCACCTCTCCACTGACCCAGCAGACAGAGGCAAATCTTTTATTCTGGAGATGACTGTGTCTTTATTGGGCAAGTCATTGAACAAAACATCAGAACAACTGAGAAAAGCCTCTTTTATATAATATCCATCTGTAAACGGCTTCCCGTGTTTTACAATACAATGTGCAATTTTGTAACTTCCTTCAATAGCTTGATTTTTATTAGCTAACACGTTGCTTTGCTTTTCAAATCTGACAATGGCCTGTTTGATTGACTCAGCTTTGCTCACCTCATCTGTGAAGTGTCGCTCATGCTTTGTCTGAAAGTGTCTTTGAACACTTGATGTGCGGCAAACAACGCTCTCACAACACAGAGCACAGACTGCACGATCTTCATGCTGAACAAATCCATATTCCTCTGTCCAAGAAGGCCGAAATGAGCGAACATCTAACTTTGCTTTCTTACAAAACGCCATTACTTGCTGAGACCCAATTCTTCCTGCTGTCAGGATCAGAGTAATTTGAAAAAAACAAAAAAAAAACCCCACACTACTGTTTGATGACTTTGCTTCTTCTCTCCCTCCGGATGCCTCAGAATAACATAAGGCTGGTGCACATGGGGGAAACTGAAGACTGTCAAAGAACAATACATTTTCCTGTAAGTACTAGGCATATGCAAAGAGCAACAGTTTTTGCAGGATATGCAATACACACCTAACCCAGCTTCAACCTCTACAGCAGCAACCCACTTGCCTGCTCCAATCTCTGACAACGGGCAACTCTCCTGCTTCCCCATGCATCTACATCCAAAATGTTATCCACCTCCCAACGCAGCCTTTGCAGGCACCCAACGTGGCTGACTGCCCATGACTTCAACACCTCCCCCTCCAGTCCCTAAGCCTGCTCACCCTCCCCCAAAACACACCCTCATCCCTGGGAGCAGCCAGGACACCCACTGACCAGGGGCAGGGCAGTGAGAGCTGCTGTGGAGGTGGACGAGCTTAGGCAGTGTTGGAGTTTGTGCATGTTAATCTACTGACATGCACCTTAAAGTTGCACAAGTGCCTAGCTGCATGGCTAGAGGGTCACGACTAAGCTCCTGCCTTATCTCCCAGTCTTGGCATGTGTGCTGGAGGATGCAGATCCCTGTACTATGAGACTCCACATTTCAATATTCACATTCAAGCTTCTTAACCACTCAATCAAAGCCACCCACACATACTTCTGATATTGTCCATTCTACTTGGACTTGCTGCTGTAGTACCACTCAGTGTCTTTCAATGGCTCAAGGACACTCAGCTGCTGAAGCTCTGGGCCTTCTGCTCCTTTGTCATCCTCTCTCTAGAGCAGGGGTGCAGGTCCCCTTACGGGCAGGAAATTTCAAAAAGGGGGCACGGCATGATTGAACCTGAATATAGCAGCCACTCACCTAATTAAAAGTGTTGCAATGTTACTGTTTTGTGTATGTGCATTCACTTTTCTATATAATTTAATATAGTGTTCACATTCTACATACTTGTTTTCTTATGTATGCCAAAAGGAAAAAGTGGGGCTTGACATAAAAAGTTTATTCTATCAGGCTTTAGAAGAAACACTGCTCTGGTATTCTGCCACAAAAATGAAGCAGAAAAGCAAAGTAGCATCCACCTGTGCACTGCTACTTCCTTCTCGTACCAAAATATTAGCTCTGCTTCACTCCCCTTTTCTTGCCTGAAGTGTCCTGAAGAACTTCTTTCACTTGCTGGCCTTCTTGTTTGCTAGGGTCAGGGTATAAAGCAGTGCCCATGTGTATAAACTGGACTCCCCTCTTATCCTATTAACCACCTTAAGTATGAAGAATCCCAGTACACATACTATAGCTAAGATCACTGATTCTGTGTCATCACAGACAGTCCCACATACAAGAGATGAGCTAAACTCACGAGAGACAAAACAGATTAGGAAAAGAGCTGAGTTTGATATGTAACTCACCTTGAGTGTAGTCTCCAGTTCCCAGTTAGAATAATTTGTAATATGCCCAATTAAGATTCCCAGCCAACTTCAGTTTTTGTGTTTCTGGTTTTAAGCATAGTAATACCAAGCCACTAACTTACATGACGTGGGAATTACACCTGCACTAAAAAGGGGATTTTTAACATGAAATAATTTAGCCACCATAACTATCAGGAAATACAGCTATCAGAGAACCATAAATTTATCGCCAAGGAGCCATGAAGCAATACGCTTTGCTGTAAAAAAAACTTCAATGCTACTGTCAGCTATATTTTGCTATTCCCTTATTTAGCCTCAGTTTCAGCCAGACACTTTCTACTCTCCCCGGTGACACCGTCTCAACTTCATAGCACTATAGCACCATTAACATGGCTAAAGCAAGTTTACTACAAATGCACGGCTGATCCCTGATAGGCAGGAAAGCAGTAGGCTTCTTGAGGATGCCTGGCCTCAAGTAGGAGCGCGCCACACATAAAGATGAGCTGTGACAGAGCAGAGACTTAGACTACTTAGCTGCTGAAGGCCGCTGAGGTCCGAGCAGGTTGTAACAGGAGAGGAAGTAGGAGCAGTCTGGGGCTGCACGGCAGGTCCCTGTTTGGGCCAAGGCTGTTTCAGGCTCCGTGACAGCGCGGGGACTAACACCGCATTTGGGCCGCACCAAGAACCAGAGCGGGGCGCCGCCACGAGCGCAGCACCCGCAAGACTCAATCGACGCAGCAGCCGAGACCAACCGCTCACGCCACGTCTCAGACGGCCCTACGCCACCGCGAGCTACCAAGCCCAGCCCGCAAGACTCGGCGGGCCGCCGTTCCCAGCGTGCCCCGCGCCAGGAACAGGTGGCAGCTCAGAGGAGCGCTGCCTGCTGGGACACGTAGTTCCTGGGGTCCCTATTAGGCCACGGCCGCCCCGAGGCACACCCAGCCCTACCCCCGTCAGGGGACAACGCGGCACAGCCTCGGAGGGAAGCGTGAATCGCGTCGTGGGCCTCCCGAGAGCAGTGACCCCACAAGCCCAGCCACCGCCCACAGCACTCCCGCAAACCTAGCGCTAAAGTGCACCACCAGCTCCGAATCTCGGCAGGAAAAGGAAGAAAGCGCCCCCGGAGACTTCTATATAGCAGCTGCCTACACCAGAGCGAGGCCGATTCCGCCCCTAACCGCTCATTGGGTAGAGCGCGCAGGGGCGGGGTTTGTGCGGGCGGGTTTGAGTCTCCTTGACCTTATTGTGTAACTGCGACCACGCCCCTCGCTCCCCGGGCGGACGCGCGCGTGGGAGCGGCGCGCGACGGGTTCGGCTCCGGAAGCACTGGAGCCGGCCCGCGCAGTGGGCGGGGTGTCAGCGGTTGCCAGCCCGGCCGTTGGGGCACTGCCGCCCGCCTTCGGGGAGAGCAGCCCTGGGGTACTCCGCAGCGCGTCCCTCCCACCCGCAGAAGCCGAGCCAATAAAAGCTATGACCTAAGCTGGCCTGGCCTGACCGCCCCCACTTTGTGACTCTCAAAACAAGCAGGAGAAAAAAATTCTCATTGAACAGAAGCTGTTCGTACGGTGTCCAATTAGACAACGATCTGGCAATTGCCAGAGTGGCGTTCGTCAGGCTTACGGCAGCACTTTCAGCGTTAGCAGACTAAGGAGTGAAACACTTTTTTCCCCCCCAACAACTTTATGGTCAAACTTAGGAGGAAGATGTTCTGGAATTAGGGGTGCAGGGCAGAGGGTGCTACAGCACCCCCTGGCTTGAAGTTGCTTAAGTTATGTATAAGGTTTCCAGTTGCTCCAGTGCCCCTGTTAGGAGGGTTTTTTCCCTCCATTCTACACGTGCCCCATTTCGAAGCGCCGCTGCCGCCCGCATGCTAATGAAGCGCTGTTTGGGGCACGTGTAGACACGGACAGACTAACATGGCTACACTTTACTTTGTGTTTTTAAGGCAGCTTCAGAATTAAGGAAGTGTGATCATATTACCAGTGATAGGTTGTCAAATACAAATTTTCTTGTTGATCAACTTCACCTTTCCCTTGAAGACACAGGGAGAAGATAACAGTACATCCTCTTGCAGCATAGTTTGAGGGTGCTATGTAAAGACGATGAGAATGGAAATAAGATTCAGATGTATTTTCAGTAATTTTCATGCTGATTCTTACCTATTTTTCAAAGTAGGTATGAAAACACTGAGGCATGTGTCTGGGTTTCTTTCAGTCTATGAATTGTTCACACTGTCTTGACCATCCATGTTTTAGAGGCATGACAATTTTAAGGTGTGCATCACAAGCTTTTTTTTATAATGCTTGCATTCATTAATATTTTATATGCTAGCAGAAATGAGCACATGAATGCCAAATGGCCAAAGGGAGGATCATTTCCCGAAATGAACATCATTAAGACTGCAGATTTAAAACTTGTGTTCCTAAAATTACACATATAAATCTACAGTATTCAGTTTTGAAGTTGTAGGTCTCTTACTTATTTAGGTTCTGAAACAGGGATTTAGTTAACTGCTTGAGTTGAATTTATTACTTCATGATTATGAAATTTATTATTCTTATTTTCAGTATATTTTCTACTTTATTTTTAAATAGCCCTAGTGATGGATCTTCCACTAATTCATGCAAGAGGCTACTCAGTGGGCTAATAAGAATCACACTGTCAGGACTTCTTCCTTGGTTGATGTTATTTAAAGCAGGTCACTGTAGTATTTTAAATCATTAAGGCCTTATGTGGATGACCATTTATGCCAAGAAATAATCCTATTTAAGAAAATGGGCCTCTTTTTTCCTGTCCCCTGCCCCTCCTGTCTCAGATAACTGCTGATTGTGAGCGTTCTCACTACCCACAAATGCGTAAGTGCTTGTCTTTGTCCTCCTCATTTAATATTGCTACTATGGCCACTATCTCTGCAGCTTGCACTGAATGGGGTTTTACAGCCCCCTGTAGCACTCAATGGCAGGAGGGCTGCAAGGCAGCATACCCAGTTTTTTCAGTGGCCAGCGTGGTAGTAACTACTCCCATCCCCTACCCATATAACCAAACCCCACTCTTTCGCTTTACTGAAGCTGGATTCAATTTGAAAAGGTAACATGGTGTTGGAAGTGTTAGGCCAGAACTGAATCCTGCTTTGGGGGCACATGTCCTACACCTGTTCCATTTCTGTCACTGTGCGCTAATCATGATAAAAACTAAAATAGCTGAACACAACAACTGATTTAACAAAACACTAAACTCAGAACACAAACATAAAATCCAGGTGTCTTAACAAGATCTGGCGTGAGGCCGGAAACTAAAGGGTTCAAAACTGTCCTACCACGATCCTGATGCCCAGGGAAGGGTAGGTAGATGCCTCACAGCTGAAGAGGAGGAATAAGGAGTGACAGCATGGAAATGCAGAGACCCAAGTGAGTGGCAGTCTTCTTTCTTTCTTCTGTTCTTGAACATGCCGTCCTGTGTATGGATAGAGGATGACCTTATACAAGAGGGTGTGCGTAAGACAGGCCCTGCTGCAGCTCCCAAACTAAACAAACTGACTCTTTCACTAGCAGTCGCTATGACTGTAACTGGTCTACAAGGCCTCACAGCCTGCCGGCTGTGGCCCTAGTACTGACTGGCTTCTCTGCCCAGACAGCCTACAAGGCCTAGCAGCCTCCACCTGTTGCCCCATCACTGCCAGTTGTGCTGGTGGTCTGCACACAGAAAGCCATGCAGGGCAGGTGCTCACCCCTTAATAACTCTCCAGTTTCTGGGTAAATTAGGGTCATGTGACCCATCTCCCCACCTTTTCCATTTCCCTCCTTTTTTTCTGCCTTTTCTCCTGACAGAAGATGGTGACCAAGGGCTGCCAGCCATCTTGGGGAGGGGAAATAAAATGGAGGCCATAAAACCTGGTGCCTCTTTCCCAACAGAAGCGGGCACTCATGCTCCTGGCCTTCAGTCAATGTCTAAGGCAGCACACTCAACTGGGGTGATTTCTGTACCATAATATCCCTGTTGATGTTGAGGGTCCAGCTGGCTGAGTGAAGGGATGATACCCAACCCTCATTCACTCAACCAGAAAGCACATACTTGACTGGAGTGTGGGATGTCCTAAGGATGACAGGGGACCTTTCCGCCAGGTACTCCCAAAAGCCAAGTGCCCAGACTAGGATGACCACTTCCCACTCATAGGCACTGACCTGTCTCTCCATCTCACTTATAACTCTGGAGACATAAGCCACTGATTGCAACCCAGTCCCCTAATCCTGTCAGAGGAGTGTGCTGATGCCAGCTCCCAATGTTCCTAACTGCAAATAATAAGGACAATCAGGTTTTGGGTAGGCTAAAGATGGTGCTTTAGCCAGAGCCTGCTTTAACTCTGTGAAGACCTGTTGGTGACTTTCTCCCCACTGCCACGCTTGCCCCTTTCTAAGCAACTGGTACAATGGCTTGGCTATCTCTGCATATTTATCATTAAACTCACTGGAGTACCCAGTGAGTGCCAGGAATGATCAGAGCACTGACACACCATGTGGGACTGGGAGCTTGCAGATCAGCTCCCCACGCTGCTGGTCTGGTCTCCATCCCTCTGGACTCAAGTGAATCCCCAAGTAGGTAACGGTGTCTTGAACCACCTGGGCTTTTGCTGGATTTACCAAAAAGCCCGTCTCCTGGATCTTCCCAAGGACCACCTCCAATGCATCTAAGTTCTTTTCCCAGGTTGGCGTGGCAATCAATATATCATCCACATAGCTCAGAATACTCCCATTTCTTCAGGACATTCTACATTGCTGAAAGGTGACAATAGCAAATGGAGGGGCATTGTGTACCCCTGAGGAATCTGGGTGAACATTAATAGTCTTCCGTCACAGGTGAACACAAACTCGTGCATTGATGACTGGGGCAATGGGATGCTAAAGAAGGTGTTTGACATGTCTAAGACCAAGAAGCACTTGGTGCCTGCTGAAAATGTTGCCATGATCTCATTATACTTTGCCACCACTGGAACCACCCTGGGTGCAAGTCAGCTGAGCTTTCGATAATCAACAGTCAAGCCCCAAGTCTTCTGATTAGCTTTTGAGGCTGGCCAAATCGGAGCTATACATGGACTTGCTGATTCTATGAGTACTCCATGCTGCAGGAGGGCCATGACTGCAGGCTTCAAACCTTCAGCAGCTGCAGCAGGATAGCAGCATTGCTTCAATGGTCTGGGATCCAGGCAGTGCACTCAGACATCAGCATTGATCCTGCCACACTGGAACTTGTTGCTGGCAAAAGCTTTTATGTGTTTCTGGGCTATAGCAAACATCTCTGTGTCCCACTGGAGCTTCTCAAGGTCCTTGGGTGCTTTTAGGGCTGCCACCCTGTGATATGCTGCAATCATTCCAAATTGGTCATTGTCTGCTGCTTGGATGAGCTGGCTATTAGGAAGATCCATGATGGGTTTCAGTTGTCCCATTACATCTATTTCCAAGGCTCCCTGGCCTCCCAGGTGCTGGATGCCAAAGTATATCTTAGCAACGAGGTCCTTCCTTTATTCTACAGATTACTGGAATGGTGAAGGGGATGGTATTGTTGTTCCCTATATATGCCACCAGTATCTTGATGTCTCTGACAGGGATTTTATTGACAACAGTGTCTCTCTCCGAACAGAGGAGAGAAACCAAAGCACCAGTGTCCATGAACAGACTTTGGCTGGTTCATCTGATCGTCCCCTTGATGATCGCCAATATTTGTGGGCCTGCCCCCGACATCTAGCTGGATAAGTGCCTTCCTCTAGTGCTGGGGGATGTTCGGCCCAGTCACATCAAGTTGGTTGATGATGGCGTGGATATTGCTGCAGATTGTTCCTTCTTCTTTTGAACCACACGCTGCAGCAGCACCTCAGTTGACAACCCATGGTTGTCGTTGTCTTTTCAAATTGGCACAGCTGCTTCCAGATCAGGTTGTGAAAATTCTTGGCCTCCTCCTTAGCCAAGTTGCTGCTTGCCAATCCCATCATCTAGTGAAAAAAGCTTGGGGTTTTGGTGGGCTGTGGGCCTTTAGAAGGTCGTGGGCTTTGGAGGCTTTTGTGGGCGCTGTTTTGGCTGCTCGCTGGCTGCTGCCATTGTATACCTTCGCTTGCCAGTCTCGTTCTCCACAGAGATCCTTTTTTTCGGAAGCCGATGGGAAGGCCACCAGCTGCAGCTCATATGCCACCTGAAGCCATTCCTCTAGGGCTTTCAGGGAGGTGGCACGTGGGTCAACTGTTCTCAGTGAAATTCTTAGGGTAGGACTTAAACCCTGAATTTTTCTTTCTATTTATGTAGTGTTCTGGTTGCTCTCCTGGGCACTGAGTCTCTGAATAATACCTCCCAGTCAGATTGTGATGGGGAAAGAAAGACCTCCTTATGCCCTTGTACAGCTCCAGACAGAAGTCAACATCCCCTACCTGCAGCTGACATGGCAGAGCACCAGAGTGAGAGATGAGAGTGATCAGGCTGTGTCAGTTCTGCTCCAGTGATGGTGGCCCACTCCCCTCCCTGTGCCGTTGAGGCTGCGTGTATGTCCTTGTTGACGAGGGGTGGCAGCTGGTAGCACACCCCTTGCATGCAAGTAAGTTCACCCTTCTCCAACCAAAACCTATTGGTGGGGTGCTGGCGTACCCTTTAAGCCAGTGGTGTCCAACATAAATTTCAGGATTGCCACAACGCCCTTCCACGGAGCTCCCTCCCACCCACACGCCCCCCCCCCCAAGACAGGCACCTCCCAAATGCCGGTGACTCACCAGAGCCACCACCACCATTCTGGAGTCACTGGGCCTTGCAAGCCACGCCATGACTGGAGGCGTACTGGGCCCTGTGACTGGAGATATGTAAGTCATGCAGGCCCCACAGCTGGAGGCATGCCAGGCTCCATGGCTAGAGAGGCCCAGGGTGCTATGGCTGATTCTGCGGTTGGATGGGCACTAGCTGCCCTGGGCCACAGGTGGAGCCACCAGTGCCGCCATGCACTTGTCCCACCAATTGGTGGGGCGGGTGCACAGAGCAGGCAGAGGGTGCTCCATGTCACCACGTCAGCGTCCCATTCACCATATGCGGCTAACAGGAAGCATATTGGACACTGCTGATCTCAGCAGCCCCTGACTCTGCCACTCAGATGGGCAGCCCCATGGAACTTCAGAGACAGCCCTTAACTAAGCTGCTGTTGCTGAGCAGAACTTAGGTCAGTTGTCTGTCTGGTTTTCCTGCCAAAACACCAAAAGAGCAGGAAAATGCCCTGTGGGGAGGAAGGAGAAGGGTGGCCCAGATGGAGCCACCTTTGTCATTTGGCCTTCTATAAAACAGCACATATGTTATTCATAGCCAGAACTTTCCCCCCTATAATGAGCTATTTTTTAAATGTTCATGTCAGCTTTTGTGATGAATCAAAAAAAGTGAACTAAATGGATGATGTGTCTGGTCACAGTCTTCCATTATTTTTAGAGGGGAAGTAGCATTCACACTTCCCTGGCAGCGTTTTTGAGACGTTTGACTATGAGGCTGTGCACCTTGACAGCTGCATCTGCCGCTGACAATGTTTGCGGGAACATCTCAAGTGAAATCTTGCCAAAGGCTTAGTTTTGACCTGAAACCTTGAAGTTTATCTGTGATGGTCAGGATCATCTCATTCTTGTTCTTCATTTTACTATGCAGCTCATTCATATGGCTGAAAATGTCTATGAGATATGCAAGCTTAGCCCACCAGTAATTATCAGAGAGTAATTCTGTTTAAGGCAGTTCATGCGTTGTCAAAAATTGTCAGTTCTCTTGAGAGCTCATGAACATAGGAAAGAACCTTCCCCGGTGATAACCATTGCACCTCAGTGTGTAACAGTAAACTCTGATGCTTGGTCCCCATCTCTGAACACAAAATAGTGAATAAAAGTGATTTCAATGGTTGTGATTTTATGTAATTCTTGATTTTTCACAGCCTGCTGTAATACTGCAGCTATCTCTAGGGGCAGCGTTTTGGCTACAAGAGCTTCACAGCAGAGGATACAATGGTTGATATGAATGTCAGGATCTTGCTCTGTCACTTTCAGTGCACATGCCACAAAACATGGCTGGTAAGTTTGTTTTCCCTCCAGTAAGTATCTGTTACACAAAATATTTCCTCACCAGTCACATGAGTTGGTAGCTCCTTACAAAATAAAGAAATTATCTGGGGTGGAGTCCCCATCAACATACCAAATGTTGGCTGGCAGTGTGCGCTTATATTGGTGGATTTGTCAATCTGCAAAGCAAGCTTCCCACCAGTCACTAACTTCTCTTGCAGCACCTCCTTGACATCAGCTGACTTGTTGTAAATTCGCCATTTAACTGTATTATCAGAGAATGGAATTTTGTCAATCTATTTTGCAGCATTAGCTCCTAACAATACACCTACAATTTTTTTCCATCCAGGCATAATTATGGTTTTCGCAATGGTATGGGGCTTATTTGATTTTGCTATAAGCTCAGCCACCAGGTAACTAGCCTCTTGAGCTATATCTGATACCCACATACACTCCATTAGATATTGGATCTGCTTCACGCTTGGTTCTTTAAAGCACGTGAAATATTTAATGTCGTCGTTCTCAAGAAATGGATGTTTTGTGTGGAAATAGTATTTGAACTTACTTGGTACTGTCGCAGCATTTGCCAACTTTTCTCCACAGAAGAGACATTCAGGTAAAGGACCATCAGCATCTCCTATTCATGAAAATCCAAAAACCAATCTTCTCATTATACTGTCTCTGAACAGTTCTTGCCTTTTCCCCTTGGGATTCAGATGTTTCTTCGACGATTGAATAAGCGGAGGAATGGCCTCTTTTCAAAATAAACTTATCCATTTCTTCTTAGATCAGGGATATAAAATAAAGGAGGGGGACGGGAATCAGATCTGGGGGGAGTGCCCTATGAGGAGGGGCTTGCAGTACTAAAGGCAGCGGCAGCGCAACACAAAGAAGCAGATCAGGGGAAAGGATAAGGTGCCCTCCAAGCCCAGCCTTAGCCAACCAATCAGCTCAAAGTCACAGATTACTGGAGGAGGGGATGAAAGGGTGAAGTGCAACCAATCAGAATCCGGAGGTGGGACGAAGAAGCGAGATAGAGAAAAAAGGGTCAGGCAAATGAACATGCACCATGCTAGGGCTGTTGAGTAACTGAGTATTTGATTATTCAGGGAAGAGGAAGGGAGTAAGTGGCTCCAGACAGCAGGCTCTCCTCCCCACCAGCCTGTTGGAGCTGAGACACAGAATTTAAACTGCATCCCAGATCCAACAGGGCTCCTGCCTGCCCTCCCACTCTCTCCCCTAGCCACAATAGGGGTTGGGGCATGCTCCCTGCCAGCCTGTTCCAGCTGGGAAGCAGCATTTCTGAGCACAAATGGGCTCCTGCAGCATTGTCATTTCCCCTCACAATGGCTCTGCAAAGAGCCATGTAGGGAGGGGCAGGGGGAGAGAAGGTGCTCAAGCACCAAGGCATTCCTCTCCAGGGTTCCTTTCCCACATGCGAGGGACTCCCCAGTGTTCCTCCATGCAGGCTCTCAATAAGCCAAAACTTAGCAGGTCCTGGGCAACGCGTCTCTGACTCTGCCACTCTGTTCCAGGGGAAGTAAAGTAGCCATTTGTGTTTGGGGTATAACTTACCAATTTATTTCTTGCGTAGTCCAGTAGGGATCTCAAGGGTCTGGGTAATCAACTGTTTTTTCTGTCTACTTCCACTATTTGGTTAAGGATTATTAATCTGCATTGGGTTCCCTCCTTGTTTTCCTTTTTATTGTATAAAATCCCTAATACAGTTTATCTCGTTTTTCACCCCTCATTTGAGTCTGTTTTCTTTTCCTCTTTGGTGAGTCTAATTTGCAGGTGATAGACCCTGAGGGCAGGGGCAGATTTGTTTACTTCTGACTGGGGGTTCCATATTTTGTTATCCAACGGACCAGGGGTAACACCACTTGCTTATAACCTGTGCCTTGAGGCCACATCTGTGCACAGGTGTAACAGTTGTGAGGTGGGGGTGGAGACACATAATTGCCAGAAGTGTCAAAGGGGACACAACAGAATGCTTCATGGAACAATCAGGGAATCACACCCTAAAATGGTGCAAATACTTCTACCATCTCATTTATCAAAAAATCTACTTAAAATATTCCACACAGATAAGAAATGACACTAGTTCATTGTGCCAATATTGCATTTATAACTACTGTTTGCCACAATGTATGTGGTCTATTTAAGCATTTGTCTAGCACAGACAGATGTGGAGAGGGGATTGGATCTCAATACAGTAATCGTTAATTGATGTTTAAATTGTCCTAATGAGCACACCTCCAAATAGTGGAAGTAGACAGAAAAAACAAACAGTTGATTACCCAGACCCTTGAGATCCCTACTGGACTATGCAAGAAACAGTGTGCACTTTAGCCCTAGGTTGTTCTGTGTGATGCACACGTAGGACAGCAGAATCAGGTTTTTAAGAGCAACTCACACACACACGGCATGTGAACCTGTTATCTTGAATTGCATTCAAATAATTCTCTTTCAGACACAAGAGGGCACTCACACCTCATTTTAAAGTGCACAGCAAATTTGAAAATTAAATACATTATGGAGATGCAAAAAAGAAATGATGTGCTGTGACACTAAGCCTTGCAACTACTGGGCAGCTAAAGTACCAGGAATAACACTGAGGTGCACAAAGCCTGAGTTAGGTACCAGGCATCAGTATACAATAAATGGTGAGAGATAGGCACCTTCACTTCACATAAGTCAGCATACTAAGGCTACATCTACACTACGAAATTAAGTCAGTTTTACTGAAGTCAGCTTTTTACCACTAGATTTTATTAAGTCAAAGATGAGTGTTCACAAATGTCCAGAAAGTCGACATAGCGTGTCTCCATTGTTTTACCTACATTTGACTGCATCAGCAATGCATTTTGTGTACCTATCCCAGTGCATGTTGCCCTGTTGCATTCTGGGTTTTTGTGCCAGTGGCTTATGGGAAAAAATGGGCCACAAGTGCTTGTGGGTGTCTAATATTATCATCCCAGACAGCAAAGCACCAACCCTCTCTTGCTGTTGGAAAATAAATGGTTGGCCCAAGGAATTATGTGCCATTTTTTGTGTCCTTTTCTTAAAGCCTGCCCCTGGCTCACACTACTGCATGGCACTAACATGGATTCTGAACAGCTTGTAGTCATAGTTATGGCCACGTCATGCAGTATTTTATTAGACAAAGCCAGTAGGAGGATGAGATGAATGTGGATGATTTGGATGGTGATACCGAAGAACTGGAATGCAGAGCTGCTGGCTGCCCTGGATGTATTGCTTACAGTGGAGCACTGGTTCTGGAGACATGAAACCAGCACACACTGGTGGAACTGCATCATTTTGGAGGTCTGGGATGACCAGCAGTGGCTGCAGAACTTCCACATGTGCAAAGCCACTTTCACAGAACTTTGTGAATTGCTGTCTTCTGCCCTGATGTGCAGCGATACCAGAATGAGACCTGCTTTGACAGTTCACAAACGAGTGATAATTGCTCTGTGTCAGTTTGCAACACTTGACAGCTACTGGTCAGTGGAAATCAGTTTGGGGTAGGCAGATCTACAGTGGGGGCCATGGTAGTCCAGGTAGCTAAGGCAATCAGTCTTCTGCAGCAGAAGGGCACAGTGACTGTGGGAAATGTGCAGCACATATTGGACAGCTTTGCTGCCATGGGGTTTCCTAACTGTGGTGGATGGAATGCACATCCCCCTCCTGACCCTTGACCACCTGGCCTCAGAGTACATAAACCGCAAGGTGTACTTCTCCAGGGTATTTCATGCATTGGTGGAACACAAAAGTCGTTTCACTGATATCTACATAGGATGGTTGGGAAACATGCATGACGCACACATCTTTAGAAATTCTGGTCTGTACAGAAAGTGCCACGATGGGAGTTCCTTTACACATCAGACATCAAGCTTGGTGATGTGGAGATGCCCATAGTGATACCAGGTGTCCTTGCTTACCCTCTGCTCCCTTGACTCACAAAGCCATACACAGGCATACTGGACTGCAGCAAGGAGTGCTTCAACTACAGGCTGAACAAGTGCAGAATGGTGGTGGAATGTGCCTTTGGCCATTTAAAAGGCAGATGCAGGTGTCTTTTGACCTTTGCCAAACCAACATCCCCACTGTGGTTGCAGCTTGGCCTATTCTTCATAACATTTGCGAATCAAATGGGGAAAATTTCACATCAGCCTCAGTTGCAAAGGCAGATGCCATGGACAGCACTTATGCACAGCTGGACAGAAGGGCATTCAGCAATGTATATGTAGAAGCAACAGCAATCAGGGATGCTTTGAAAAACAGCTTCATGAATGAGTACACAGACATGTGAATTAGCTACATTTAACTATTGTGTTACCCCCCCCTTCCCCCACAAGGATGTGTTTGACCTTTATGAAAGCACCTCCAACTGCACCCTACACTACCTGAACCAACAAACAACAATGTGGCTGTCACAAAAACATTTTTATTTAGAGCAGGGATGATTAAGGGGTAGGAAAAAGAAGGGAATCCTGGCCTCGTGTGGTGGAATGTGAATTTTAAAAATAGTCCCACAACATGTAATGCAAGTATCATGGAGCAATAAAATGCACAATTGTTTATGCCCCCACAGTAACAAGGCGGAATTATGCTGGTTAAGCTTCTGTGTTTAAAATGTAATATACATAGGAGTATGATATACAAAACACTGAAGTATTTACAGACACTTGACTGTAGTTCTAAAGAATATGACATTCTCTGCTGCCAGTGGTGTCAAAGTTGATTACAGTGAGAGATTTAATTCAGAGCAGATTTTAGGCTTGGTCTTGTCTTTTGAATTTTCATGTTTCAAAATTCTGTTTTCATCTATTTCCATATAAGAACTGCCTCACACAAGCAAGCAGACAGCCTATTTAGCACAGTTCACTGTTTCCAATATAGCAATGTGAATAATTTGCATCCCACATTAAAGCATTGATATTAAAGTTATAACTGAAGCTGAACAAACAGTATAATAAACACTAACTTCAGTTTTAGAAAGTGAATATGTGCAGCAGCAGGTTCTGCAAAGGGCAGCAAAAATGATTAAGGGGCTGGAGCACATGATCTATGAGGACAGATGGAGAGATTTGGGCTTATTTAGTTTGCAGAAAAGAAGACTGAGGGACAATTTAATAGCAGCCTTCCACTTCCTGAAGGGGAGCTCTAAAGAGGATGGAGAGAAACTGTTCTTCAGTGGTGACAGATGGCAGGAGCAGCAGCAATGGTCTGAAGTTACAGAAGGAGAGCAGTAGGTTGGATATTAGGAAAAACTACTTCACCAGGAGAGTGGTGAAGCACCGAAATGTGTTGTCTAGAGAGGTGGTGGAATCTCCGTTCCTAGAGATTTTTAAGTCCCGGATTGAAAAAGTCCTGGCTGGGATGTCTTAGTTGGGGTTGAGCTTACTTGAAGCAGGGGGCTGGACTTGATGACCTCCTGAGGTCTCTTCTGGCCCTATGATTTTAAGTGTGTGCAAAAGAAAATGCTTTCTAGTGTTAACAATTTAAACTTTTATGCTAGGGCAGACTACATTTTTTTGGCGGCTACAGGAAGGAACTAGAAGTTCAGATTATTTTTATTCCCAGCTTTGCCATCAACTTTCTTTGTGAGCACAGTTAGATCACATAGGCCTAATTTGATGAAACTGAAAAGGGCCCTTCAGCACAGAAGAGGTTAATATAGCCTTTGGGACAAGCTAGCCCTACCCCCTTATACCAGCAGCCACTGCTAGGCCTAAAGGGAAAGAAAATGTGGGAAGCTGTATCTAGTCTTTCCCCAACAGTGATTTTCATAGCAAGTCATTCTACTCCTTGATTTGGCCTATTCTGGCTATACCCTTTTGTATTTAGTACATGAATAATCCCTTCTAGCACATCCTGTCCTTTGGATTGTGTTTTCAGTTTCTGCTGCCTTGCTATTTGGATAGCTTTTCTAAAGTTAAGTCTACTTCAAGGAGCAGTCTCAACACATTATCTCTGTCAAATTATACACTCTGTGGTCAGAGATAGACTCAGCTCATTAAAATCACAGGGTTTACCGAGTTTCCTTAATTCTGTGACATGCTGCTCTAAGCCAGGGGCAGCAATGGAGTGGCTCCAGAGTGACATTCAACTTTTTAAAGGAGACACTTGTGGTTCCAAGTGCTGCCACTGACTCCTGCTGTGGCTCTGGGTGCTGCTGCTGCTGCTTAAACAAAACTAAATTCAGGTAATCCTGGGAATACTGGTGGGGGGAGTGAGCAAAGGTTGGGGCTGATGCAGGTTAATTGTGGGAATCAGGAGGTAGTTTGGAGCTGACAGGGGTTAAGCTCAGGATGGGGGCTGAAGCATGTTAAGCCTGGATATTGGGGGTAACAATTTTCCAACTAGAACAAATCTGTGTGTGCTGTTATTAAAATAGGGGTGATAAAGAGCATGTTTGTTATTTATTAAGAACCGACTCATTCATGTGCACTGTAGTTCTTAAATTATAGATTTTGCAACTGAATTTGAAAAAATGGCTCTTCTTGCCACTTTGTTTGCAGAGCCTTACCTTAGGTGGTCTTTTTTTTTTTTTGCATGCATGTAAAAAATTGTCAAAGGTTGCATGCAAAAAAGGAATCAAATGTTCCCCCCACTTAATGTTTTAAATAACTTATGCTTCCACCTTCAAACTTCAATGCTCACTCCAACACGTAAACTGATTTCACTTTAGCATTTTTTTCCCTCTGCCATGTCACTCCTAAATACAATTCAAATTGCTGCATGGAAAAGTTTTCTAGTTCTTTGCAACGTTGCCTTCTAACTGCAGCCTAGAAGGAGGCTGCAACACATCCACTCTGGGCTTCCCCAGTCCCTACTTATGTTAGTCAAGCTGCTGTTGTGTTCACCAGATAGCTTTCACCTCTGTGCCTGGCTTTCCACAGGCTCTTCCGATACCTCTTCTCTCCGCTTTCAGTTACAAATGCGAGATTTCAAAATGGGTGCAGCTTCCTCACTCAGCACTTCTGACACCACATAACACAGGGCAGGGTC
The DNA here is from genome assembly GCF_033958435.1 of Carettochelys insculpta. Taxonomy (NCBI): domain Eukaryota; kingdom Metazoa; phylum Chordata; order Testudines; family Carettochelyidae; genus Carettochelys; species Carettochelys insculpta. The sequence continues at coordinate 142,915,275 of NC_134139.1, read as the reverse complement.
CACTATTAAATAAACCAGTGAACAAGGAAGGAATAAAACAAACTGGAGTCTGTCTCTGAACTGTAGCCCACAGCCATGAAGTGTTCTCAGCTCCTGGCTTCAGGGCTAATCTACAAGTCCCTGTGTTCACAATATAGTCCCTGTGAAGTGACCTCTCTAGACTATAATCATCTACAAACAGGCCTGTGCAACTACTAGAGACAAGTCACCACAAACTTGGCTACAGAGACCATGCCTCAAACTAGAGGATCAACAGGAGGAAGCAGCACATAACTGTGGATAGAGTCTCTCCACTAGGAGCTCCCTGCCTTAGTGGCTGACTTACATAGAGCCCTGGGCTGGGAGTTGGTGAAGTGGGAGAACCCAGGCAAACCCTCTACCCCTTGGCCTTAAAGGCACCCCAAACACAGAAGCAGGGGCCAGAAAGTCAAGCACTCCAACCACTAGGCTGACTGGCTCTCCGCCATCCCACTAGATGTCTAAATATCTTTAAGGATCTAGGTTTTAACATTTCCATTCTTCGGTTGTCTATAGCAATAACGTGTACATACCCCTCAGAGTGAACACCTGGAACTTAGTTGTTTAATACTTACAAAGCATTGCTAGATATTCAAAAAGACAGTGCTATGTTGATAATTGACTAAGTTGTACTGCAGTAGCTTGAAGACACTCCAGTCAGAATTGGAGCATCATTGGGTTAGGTACTATATAAACAAGATATTTCTTACACCCTGTAACAGGGTTTGACTCACAGCTGCAGCATCTCCTGCTGGTTCCTGGGGAACTATAAGTTCTTCCAGCCAGCATCTTGCCCACTGTCACCTGCCAGCTTGTTCCTCACCACTAGTATCAACACCCACATCCCTCCCAGATCACAGGGCCGTTCCCTCCAACTACAGCCCTGCCATGGCACCTTACATACTGGGGTGCTCCTCCCTCAGGGAACCCCAAACCCCTGTACCCACCTTGCCTCAGTGACCCACTGCCAGCTGTCTACCTCAGGGAGAAACTACAGTCAAACAGCCACTCACCATTAGCAAGGGATTGGATCTGCTTCCCTGGCTGCCTCAATACTTTCAAGCCTTGTCTCAGGCCTCATAGCCTAGGTACTTGCCAGGTCAGACCTCCCCTGCTCTGCAGTCAACTAGCTTCTCTAGCACCTAAGTATTTCCTGCTCTACAGCAAGAATCTTCCTGACCCAGAGTCTTTATTTATACACCCCCACTTGGGCCCTGATTGGCTCATACCTGCCACAGCTGCTGGCTCCACGATCTCGGCCCTCTCCCAGGACTGGGTTTAACCCTTGATAGGCCAGTGCAGGGCAATGTACAATCAGCTTGTGGAATTAATTGACACTAGATGCACAGGCCAGCAGTTTAACTGGATTAAAAATGATTAAGGGAATATCCATAATTAGATAGTATAAACACAATTTTAAACAAAGGAATATAATTCTCCATATTAAAGATTGCAAGCTGGTGCAGTTATGAGGAAACTTCCCCTGTACTAGATGGTTTGATAGAGTTCTTTGCTTCAGATAAGAAAATAGGGTTAATGCATTTTTTAGCCTACGTTAACACTGTGCACCTTGGTGATTTACACACACAAAGCAAGACAAATTCATCCCTAATGTAAGACCATAGCAGCACACTTACATTAGGTTGAATTGACCAAAGATGTCTGTCTATGAATAATTTTAATCATGCAGTAATTCATCTCATCTCCCCTAACCAGAATGCTCCCTTTTCCTAGATGTAATATATTCCCACAGCTAGAGCTACTCAAACAAAATTCTTCTCTGCAATGAAACTGGAAAAGAAAAAGATTTTTCAAAGATTTGCAAAATAGTGTAATGATTTGTTGTTTTCCGTTTTTCTTCATGAATGGTCAAGGCTGTTTTCACAAATGAAAAACATTTAATCCCCAAATGCATCTTTTCTTTCCATGATGTCTCTTTCCTTTTGATTCAGGTAGACAATTGGCTTATATGAAACCATAAATGGTCCAAGAGAGGGCTAATTAATTATTTCAAATTAAAAAATCTTTTAATAAACCCATTTTTAAGAATTGGAACAGAAATGATAAGTTCCTGATACAGAAACAAAGAGCTATAAATAACTTGAAGTCATTGTTTTTTGGGGACTGCATTTGCAATGCCAGCTGTTCATTGCAAGAACTAAGGAGACACAATAAAACTTTAAATCACTGTCTGAAGTTGAAACAGCTGCATAACTGTAAAAACACCTGAGTAAAATCAACACATGCTCTATTTTAAATAGAGTTACTTTGTGTAGATATTGCTGAAAAGTTAATTATAACCGTTTTGTACAGCTGGCTGAAGAAAGTGCAGCCTGAACTAGGTATCTAATGTCTGATGCTTTAAATTTATATTATTTGAATTTAAAGAAACTATTTTCTAGACAAAAATAGAATGTGCAATTATTGCACAATTATTTTTTCAGTTAATAGAAAAAGAAATACAGATGAATACCTACAGGGCACCATTGCATATTCATACAAGCTTTTCCATAAATGTGTTAATATTTGCTTACCTTTATCAATTTTTTGTATTAATATCAGATTTGCCACCTCTAGAGGGCAGTTTAACACAACTGTTTAGTTGCTGGACTGTGCACAACTAGAATAGGCTGCAGGGATGGGAAGATGTTATTATACAGTAGAAAACCCTATTTTTCCAGTAGATGCTGAAGAATTTATTTCTTTTTAAAGGACTTGATCAATCCAAAGTTAGTTTTTGGCACTGCTGGTCCATGAAAGCTCTGCAATAGGTCTTCTGGATTATGAAAGTACAGAAACTGACCCATATTTTCCGAGAAATGTCAGTTTTTCTCAGAAACTACCGAAAAACAAATGAGGCTGTCTGAAACTTCTCCTTCTCAAGAATAGAGTCCTTTCAGACTGGTGTGACAATCAGGCTCTTGGAGATTGTAACGGGGTAATAGCTCTTTGGGACCAGAAGAGGAAATCTGAGAGGACAGTTATCCCATCATCTTCACCAGGTGCCCAAGAAAAGTGAATGAAAGACTGAAAATATAATTGAACTTGTCCTTGTGTGAGAGGCAGATGGTTGTAGGGAGAGGGAGGATTAGAAAAACTCAGGCCTTTGTTCTTGTGGGACCAGAATAGAGATGTGGTCATTGTTTTCTTGGGCACTACCTTTATGATTAGGCACTTAGGGTGCATCTACACTAGCCCTGTATTTCAAAATAAATTTGGAAAGGGGGCCTAATTTCGAAAGAGACTGCAGCGTATCCACATGCATAATGGCCTCTTTTGCAATTGTTTCCAGCAGAAAGGGGTGCTCATTTTAAACTTGCTCTTCCCATCCAATTTCAGGAAGAGTGGCCCCTTTCAAAACTGAATTTCGAAAGAGGGCATGTGTAGACACTCTGGGGCTGCTCTTTTGAAAGAGCAGGTCTGCCATGGCAGCAGCTGCAGGGAGCCTGGAGACACTTTTGCCAGCCCCAGCAGGGCTCTATGGTCTCCAGCGCCAGCTGCTTAAAGCTGCAAAGACCTGAAAGCCCCGTGCAGGCAGCTGAGAGTGTGTGGACAGCCTCAGGAGCACGAGCAATACCAGGCACACCCTCCAGCTGCTCATATCCCCCGGACAAAGAGCCCACTGGCCAGATGGCGAGACCCCAAGACCCCCGGGATGCCCAGGAGACCCCCTCCTCCCAGCCGGGAGGGGGCGCCAGAGGCCAGCCAGGGCCAGAAAAGGTGGGGCCCCTCCTGGACAAGGGCCGAGATTAAAGACCTCCTCAGCCTCTGGGGCAAAGAAGACGTGTTGCAGCGCAGCACCAGCTAGCCCCAGAATGCTGTGGCCTTTGATCGGCTGCCACAGAGGCTCCGGAAGTGTGGCCACCCTCAGCACAAAAGTAAAGGAAGTGAGGCAGGCCTACAGCCGGGCCAGGCAACCGGGGGCAGGGGTCGCCCTGAGGTGCCCGCACTATAGGGAGCTACACCAGCTCCTGGGCCTGAAAGACACTCCTGACCTGGTGATCATGACAGACACCAATGCCCCTGAGACCGACCCTGAGCCAGAGGCACAGGACTGGCCAGGATGATCGGGTTGCACCAGGAGGGAGGAGCTGGAGAGTGCCTTGGAGGAGGAAGGCCCCCTGGTGATCGCCATCGCCTCTGGCTCTTACAGCCAGGCCCCCTCGAGCCAGGTCTCACCAGATCTGTTGTCTGGAGCCCCAGGTAGTTAATGAGTGAATCGGGAACCCCAGGCTGGGCGGGCGCCCTTCCTTGCATCCCGCAGCCGCGTCCCAGCCCAGGTGTGGCGGCACCCAGCACCCGCGCTCTCGGACAGCACCACAGCCCTCCTGACTGGAAAGGGAGGTTTGGGAGTGGACCGCATCCAGCAGGTGCACCACAGATACGGCCTCCTTGGCCACACGGGACCCTGCGGAAGAGTCAGGCAAGTGGATGGTGCATTGGGGGACTGTTGGGGGGGCCAAGGCGGGGCCCCCGGGGCTGGGCGGCAGCACTGATGGGTTGCCTCACTCCCTCATGTTTCCTCAGTTTCTTCCTCTGAGGGCTGGGGAAGTCTCATCCCAGGTGCCAGCAGTCTGGCTCCGCCCTCTGGCAGAGCTGGGGAACCCCTATCCCCGCTTTACAGGCTGGTGCTTACCCAGCTCTGGAGGGCCCACCACTGTCACCGGCGCAGCCCGGACAAGGCCACAGCCACCCACACCACTGCCATATGGGAGCAAACAGCCGTCCTCCACCAGTGGCTCCAGATGGAGCAGGAGGAGAGGGCCTAGCGGTGGGAGGTCTGGAGCAAGGTGGCTGTGGTGCTCTGGCACCTTGCTTGCCCAGAGCTAGAGCACCCTGCCACCCCAACTTCCCCCGCTCCTGCTGCTCCTAAACTGACTGCCCTTATCCCAGCCAATCTCTCCCCAGCTGCCTGGCTTTCACTGGTCTAGTGGCTCATTGCCAGTGTAGGCCAGGGCGAGCCTGGCCTCCCGCCCCACTCCGCAGTCCCCTATCACTTCCCACCCTCCCAGGCCTCTTGGTCCCCCCACTGAGGCATTGTCTGCACCCCCTGGTCAGCCCTAACTCCCTGTAGTCCCTTTCCCATCCCAACGCCAATGGGGCCCCTGGACCTGGGCTGGCAGGGGCACCCACAACTGCTGAGGGTCTCACCCTTTAGGCCCCATGGAGGAATAGCCCCATCCTTGCCCATGACCTCCCCTCTGAGGGGCTTGGTCCCCCTCCTCATTGTACATAGTTCTCCCCCATTTGCCCCCGTACATAACTTCCAGTTACAACGCCCTCACACCCATTCTCTTATGTGCATTTTATTTATATGTTGGTTGGTATTTAGTTGCTGTTATAGGAAAGAGTTGTGTTCTGCGCCTTGGTGCCCCCTGTGCGTATGTGGGCAGTGGTGTGGGGTGGGTGTGGGCTAGAGGGTGCCAGGGGCAGGGTCAGTGAAGCTCCTGTTCAAAGGCCTCCAGGAGAGCCTCCTGGAGCCTAACCCCTTCCCAATGTGCCCAGCGGCATGAGGCTGTGGCTGGTTGCTCATAGCCAGTGCCACCATCTGTGACCCACCCTGGCACAAACCGCTCGTGCTTGCTCTCGACAATGTTGTGTAGAGCACAACAGGCCACGACCACCCCAGGGACGTTGGGGAGGCTGATGTCCTGGTGCGCATTCAATCAGTGGAAGTATCCCTTTAGGCAACCAAAGGCCCACTCCACGATATTGCGGGTGTGGTTGAGGTGCTGGTTAAAAATGTCCTGGCTGGGGGCGGTGTGCCCTGTGTAGGGGTGCATCAGCCATGGCTGCAAGGAGTATGCCCCTTTGGCTGCTATGCAGGGCGGCATCATGATGACACCCATGGGGAGTTGCAGGGCAGGGCTCCTCCATGTGGTGCCCCAGCCAGGAGTTCTGCAGTACTTGGGCATTGTGGGCTCGCCCAGACCAGCCCACACGGACAGCGCTGAAGCAGCTCTTGGCATCCACAAGGGCCTGCAGCACCACCGAGTGGTACCCCTTGCGGTTTATATAGTGGCCTGCACTGCGGTCCGGGTCGCGGATCGCTATATGGGTTCCCTCGAGGGCGCTGAAAGAGTTGGGGAACCCAATGACTGCAAATCCTGCCACGGCATTGTCGAGATCCCCGATCCAGATGGCTCTCCACAGGATGACATGGTTGTTTGCCTGGACCACCTGTGTAAGGGAGGGTGTTGACAATTGGGCCTGCATGGCAGGGTACCCTGTGGCCCACCATGCTCCACTCCTCCCCTGCAGGGTCCCCCAGCCCAGGAGCCCACTTCTCCATCCCTGTGGTGGGTGTGGCACCCCAGCCTGACTGACCTCCAGGAGGATGGCTCCAGCAGTGGGCTTGCCCTCCCTGAATTGTTGTCCAGTCATACGGTGGCTATCCAGGGTGCTCAGCTTCCACAGTGCGATCCCCACTCATTTCTTGAGTGGGAGCACGGGCCGCATGCGGGTGTCCACATGCTGCAGGGTGCGTGCAAGCTAATGGCACAGCTCCATGAATGCCTGCCTTGACATTCTGATGTTCTAGAGGCACCTTTCATTGTCCCACTGGCCCAGCACCAGCATGTCCCACCAGTCTCCGCTGCTGGGGTGGCTCCTGAGGTGCTGGAAGGGATGGGGAATGGTGTGCTGTGAATGCCCCGTGGCAAAGGCCTGCAGGACCCGGGTGGGGTGGGGTGGGGTGGGCGGTTGTGAGCTCCATGGCTTCCAGCAGGGCCAGGAGGACCATTGCCATCTGGGCCCTGGGGTCGGGGAGGCGTCACCCTCAGGCAGCTGCTGGTGCTCCACGCACTGCAGCCTTTCCTCAGAGCATGGTGTCTGCAGTGCCGTTTGCAGCTCAGCAGTGCTCTGCATGTGCAGGGCGGGTGGGCTTGGGAGGGGTCTTTTAAGGGGGCAGCTAGCTGTGAGCCCCGGGAGGGCTTGTCACCCATGCGACCCCCTGCCTGGCATTTCCTGCCTTGTTCTTTTGAAAGGGCTTGCGCTGCTGTGTGGGCACTCCCTTTCAAAAGACAGGGAACTTCTTTCAAAAGAGCGGATTGCTATGACAATCTGGTTTGTGTGTATAGCCGCATTCTTTCAAAATCCTTTCTTTCGATCTGGCTTTTTGAAATTCTGGCTTTTGGTATTTGTGTGTAGTGTAGACACAGCCCTGGGGTTATTAGACACTTGGGAAGGGTCAGGAGAGTAGTCAACCGACTGGCTTCAAGTCCAGCCAAGGAGAGTTTCAAAGATGAAGTGCTCAGGTAGGTCACAGGCCGCAGAAGGATGGCTGTGAAAAGCTTGAACATAAAAGGAAGGTTGATTGGAACCACAAAGTCCTGGGAAGGTCCATGGAGCCTCTGACCTAAATGGAGTTGCAGCTGGGGCTGGTTTAGGAGCTGGGCGTTGTTTAATAAATTAGATCCTGAGAGTAGGAATCTAATGCTACAGGTTTGGATGAACTATAGTTTTAAATTGTGTTGGGGCCCAAAGCATGTAACCAGAACTAATGCAATTATGAGAAAGAAGAGTTCTGTTAAACTGACAGTGGCTTTTTGAAATAGCAGTTTTATCTTATTTAAGGATTGGTCTGAAGTAACAGAAATAAACCATGCTTAACTGGGTACCGGGTGCAGTCACTAACTGGCTGTATAAGAAATTTCATCTAACCTTTGCTAAGCACTGATAATTGGTAGTGACATGACTCATTTGTTGAAAGGTATAAAAAAGTAAACTGTTAATGGATTCATTGCTAATACCTGCCTGACCAAGATATGTTAATATCATCAGCCTTTTAACCTTCAATAGTTTGTATTTATTCAGTTATTTCCCTAAGGTTTTACGTAAGTAGAGGCCTTGTTCATGGCTTTAACCTTGCAAAAAACCAATTCAAGCAGAGAGAATCCTATCAGAAATCAAATTCAAACTGCCACCTAGTCTGGCAGTGTTTGGATTTGGGGTCTTGGGATGAGTCTGTGTCTCATAAAAATATAGGACATGGAGTATTCTGCGGTCATGTTTTCAAAACTCAGGCACACTGTCTAAATCAGATAGATAGTGCACAGGTATCTGTGTGAAGTTTTGGTTAGACATTGCCAGAGGCTGTGGTATACACTCCTCTACTCTGAAATGCCCGTCACAGAATTATATACAGAGACGGGCTATGGTTAACTTGAATATTCAGGTGGGCTAATGGAAGTAATTTATACGTGATGAGCAGATGGTGAGGTAGCTTGGTGGCATGCTGGTCCTCTGTGTGCATTTTGCAGTGAAGTTGCTTGTTCCTTAAAAGAAACTGCAAAATTAACAATGCTTCCTTCTAGGTTGCCACTACATTGGCAATGAAACAACCAAAGAAAGTTGTCCTTAAACCTTTATGACTGCCCCAAAGTAACATAGGTGCAGCCACCCCTACAGGAAAGGCCATTTGTTTCCAGGCAGCCATTCCAAAGCTAATCAATACTTAGGGCACATGACCATAGCAGAGGAAGACAGGCTTCTTGTGGCAGTGGTCTAAACAATTTACTGTCAGTCTTATCTTCGTGTTTGGAGATTAGTTCAGAAAATAATTCTAATTATTACAGCTCTACACTCCTTTAGACAAACTAATTAAATTCAGCCTATATTCACTCATAAGGGGGCAAGACTCCTACCAGGTAAACTCAATTTACTGACAAAAATAAATGCTCTAATGCATTCAAAGAAATTTCAAATCAAGTTTGCTGATAAATGTATAATGCAGTATCTGGGATATAAGCTACGTCTACACGTGAAGCCTACATCGAAGTAGCTTATTTCGATGTAGCGACATCGAAATAGGCTATTGTGATGAATAACGTCTACACGTCCTCCAGGGCTGGCAACGTTGACGTTCAACATCGATGTTGGGCAGCACCACATCGAAATAGGCACTGCGAGGGAACGTCTACATGCCACAGTAGCACACATCGAAATAAGGGTGCCAGGCACAGCTGCAGACAGGGTCACAGGGCGGACTCAACAGCAAGCCGCTCCCTTAAAGGGCCCCTCCCAAACACAGTTGCACTAAACAACACAAGATCCACAGAGCTGACAACTGGTTGCAGACCCTGTGCGTGCAGCACGGATCCCCAGCTGCAGCAGCAGCAGCCAGAAGCCCTGGGCTAAGGGCTGCTGCACACGGTGACCATAGAGCCCCGCAGGGGCTGGAGAGAGAGCGTCTCTCAACCCCTCAGCTGATGGCCACCATGGCAGACCCCGCTATTTCAATGGTGCGGGACGCGGATCGTCTACATGTGCCCTACTTCGACGTTCAACTTCGAAGTAGGGCGCTATTCCCATCCCCTCATGGGGTTAGCGGCTTCAACGTCTCGCCGCCTAACGTCGATGTTAACATCGAAATAGCGCCCAACACGTGTAGCCGTGACGGGCGCTATTTTGAAGTTAGTGCCGCTATTTCGAAGTAGCATGCACGTGTAGACACGGCTATAGAGTGCCAGGGAACTTTACACATGTAACAAACAACATTGGCAAAGAGTTCTCGTTACCAGCAAAGTGCTGAACAATTTTGAGCATATATTATGCTCTCCATAGCTGTCATAAGAATTAGGGACCTTGGGGTGCTGATGGAGCAGTAGCACCTTTGGGGTGAGCCATCCATGCCTGTTTCTTTCAGGTGGTCCAGCTGCACTGGTCTGCATGCCACACTCAACTTGTATGGTTGCCACCTCATAGCTGCTAGGAAATGGTGGTGGGTACACCCGGGTTCTCTAGCCTGGCTGATCAGCTGAATGCTGTGCAGGTAGCCAGATGAAGATTTTTGATTGGTGAGGGGAGCATCTTTCCCTATCCAGGTTTCTCTTTCCAGGTTCTGCAGTCTTTTATCTGTAGTGCCTCTCTCCGCCAATGACTTTGTTTGAAGGGACCATGCATCCGAAGAAGAGGATCATCCCCTCAACTCTGCTCTCACTCTAGCTCCAGCTCTCAGCTTTCAGGATGCCAGAGTCCAGGATACTGACGACTGTTGACCCTCCACTCTCCACTAGGCCACACCCCCTAGGAAAAAAACCAGCCCCTCAACTCTCCCCTTTTATAGAGCCTCCTCATACACATTAATGAGGCCCAAAAGTTCCAGACAGAGCTGGTTGAGGACTTTCATTCTGTGGTCCACCTGACTTTAGAAAGTTCTGGAAAGTGCTGGTTATATTTACATATGTATAAATTCCACTTAATTTCATAGGTAAGTTCTTACCGTAATGGTGTTGATATTCAACCATGATTAAATCATAAGTGACCGTTGGGGGTTCCAACGGTGATCCCCTCAATGTAAGTGAATGGACATGTGATGGTTTAAAAATAATACCACTTCTCATATACAATCTTAAGGTAAAACCTCATGATTTGCATGTGATAAGCACAACCACACATAGGAGGAGACCCTACAATTCACCCTGAGGGCGGGGACGTCAAAAACCCCACTAAGGGATTTTTAACAATCACATCTTACAGAAATCAATTACAACACCACCATGAGGGCAGGGGACTAGACTCCATGATCTCTCAAGGTCCTTTCCAGTTCTATGAGATATGTATATCTCCATATGTATGTACATTCTTTATTAATCAAATGTGCAATACCATAAAAATGAAGTTAGTTTTACAGTTTCTATTTTCCATAAGACCATGTCAATTTGGCTTAATTATATTGCCCTCCTTTAATTCATTATTAATCAAGCCCATGGACTGACAAATAGAAGGGTGACATGAATACACCCTGCTCATTACCAAGTGACCGCCAAGAATCAAGCCCAGTATGAATCATTCTACTGTCCTCTAGCTTAGTGTCAAACTCAGGCTGACAGAACTAGAATTACCTAGGTCTTCCCTAGTGTTCCAGGGCATAGAGTCTTCTCCCATTATTATGTGAGCACACAACATATGGCAGCAGCAGTCAGCGACTTACAAGAGCAAAGAGAATGTGCTTAACAAGGAAACACAGCAGCAGCTGAAACAGAATAAACACACAGCATGGAGGCATTTGGACTACTAGAAGAGCCTGATTTCTAGACAAACCTTTCACAAGCATGGAAGCAAGAACTGACTCAGTATGCAGAGCTGGCTGTGAAAGGCTGATGATATCCTGAACAAAATTGATGTAATTGAGATGAACTTTATTGAATTGGGGCTAATACTTGTGGGGTACATTATGTTAAAATGAAGTTGTGTATGTGGTGTTGTGGTATGTACCTTCTCTACTGAGTGGGGCAGGGAGATGCTTTCTCAATGTCAGCCTTTGGAGACACCTCCACCCAGATATGCATACATGAATTCAAACTGAATTCTCTGGAGACTGATGGACAAAGAAAATACTCATGGATAAAAGCCTGGGGTCCAGGCTGACTTACAGTCTCTCATGATCCATCAAAGTGGCTGGATCCCTGGTCCATGGAAAACTATTCTTTGGGGGAAGATTAAAAGGGCTTGTCTTATTGTGGTCTCATAAGCCTGTGCTTGTGCTGAGCTGAGGTTCTAATGAACTTATAACATCAGATACTACGTCTGCACTACAGCATAAAGTCAGTTTTAAGGCACTTAATTTACAATGTGACTGTCTTCACTGACAAAACCATTGGGTCGATTTTAAGAGTGGAGGGGCTAAGGTCAACTTTCTCACCCCAAATCTCCAATGCAACATAATGTCAAGTTTGAATTTACAAGGTCAAATTAATGCTAATGTGGAAGCAGTGTTACTTCAAATTTATTTTATTGACCTCCAGAGGTGTCCCACAATGCCCAGAATGTGTTCATTCTGGCTGTTTTCACCTCCCCTGCTCTCCAGGTGCACAGGAAGTACAACACAGGAAGCCTGACCCTTTGAATTTGTTCTTTCTGGCCAGTGTGGTGATCAAATTTAGTCATGAAAAAGAGCCCCAGAACAGATCCCTTAGGAGAGCCAGGATCTCATTTTGGCCAGTGGGCTAGCCCCCACACCACCACATGGTGGCTTGGCTGTGAGACCCAGATAGTGGCACAGTAGACAATGGCATGTCCTCGCTTGCGTGGGTTGAAGGCTTTTTCCCCCGCACATGATGTACCAGGAGAGGTCAAGAAACTTCTCTGCATTTCATATTTGTATGGAGCAGGTTCCCCCATCCCCCCAGGCACCATGTGGCTGGTGGGCCACTCCCCACCCCACCAGACCATGTGGTGGCTGGGCTGTGGGGGTCATGCTTGCAGACAGTGGACTGTCCTTCCCTGCACAGGGGAGAAGGCTTCCTCTCTGCACAGGATTTCACAGGAGAGGCCAAGAAACTTCTTTTCTGTGCTTCACATTTGTATCAGGCAGCCTTCTCTCCCCCACGAGTGCCATGCAGCTGGTGTGGTAGGGTGGGGTGGGGGCTAGCTCACATCATGCTGCTGTGCAGCATGCACTGTGTTTCCAGACAGAGACATGTCCTGCCCTGTGTAGGTGAAGGCTTCTCCCTGCGAGAAACTAGTTTTCTCTGCTTAACATTTTCTAGGGCTCACCAACCACCAGGGGATGGCTGCCAGCCTCAACTATTTTCAGGGGCTGGTCCCCCCAGAGGCAGCAAGCACTAGAGGGGGCATGGCTCCTGGCAGGAGATATTTTCAGGGCTGCCTCCTCCACCCCTGGCAGGCACACAACTCACTGAGCCATTTCAACAGGTTACTCAGCTGGCCCCTGCCAGCTGATACTTTAGGGGGATGGTTACCCCTACGCAACATGCACTGGGGAACTGGCCCCTACAACTGATATTTTCAAGGGCTGGTCTCCCCAGAGGGAAGAAGTCAGAAAAACCATTGCCCATCTGAAAGGGGGAAAAAGACCTGGTCCAGCCAACATCCCTGCAAAAGCAATCAAGGCGGGTGGTGAGATGTACTGAATGTACAATCTATTTGGGACACTGAAGAGATCCCACAAGGCTGGAAACATGGCTACCTTATCAAGCTTCCAAAGAAAGGCAGCCTGAAGGAATGCAAGAACTGGAGTTGCATCCCACAGTACTGTCTATTCCAGGAAAAGTGTTTAATAGGATTCTCTTGGAGAGAATGAAGACAGAAATCGACAGGTAGCTCAGGGCTGCTTTCCAAAGTGAGATACCCTGCACGAAGCAAATAGCAACTCTGAGTGATCATAGAACCATTGCCTGAGTGGAAATCGCCCCTGTATGCAACCTTCATAGACTTTGAAAAAGCCTTTGACAGGGTTCATAGAGACACCTTGTGGAAACTGCTGCAACACCATGGCCTCTGGTAATTGGTAGCATCTAAAGTTCTGGGCCCCTTTGAAAGACTGTGGCAGCACCACTGTGCCACTTCGTGTGGCTCTGGGGGAGGGAGGAGGGCAGGAAGCCCAGTGCCACAGTCTGAGTGGCACTGAGGGTTAACTGCCCTAGCCCCCACCCCTTTCAGGGACATTGAGCTGGGCCCCCCTCCCACCAGGCCCCAGGACCTGTGTAGGCTGTTGGCCCTGCTGTCTTGAGTCATTTGATTACAGCAATCTCTGCTTTGTTTTTTTAAAGTGAAATCCAAGTTTCTAGCCCTTGTGGTTGCAGAGATACACTTGAAAACATGAACCCTAATGCTTCAAAAGCCAGAAGGCAAATACAGATTTTCAAATATATTTTAATATCATTTTTCTGCCTACAATGGGGGCATATAAACCCCACAGTGGGACTCCACTCCACTGCACCGAGAAAGCCGATATACCCAGAGGAGCAGCTTTAAAAAGGCCCCAGAGTTCTGGCTGCTGCCACTGCTACTTTGGCAGAGGTTGCGGCTGGAGTTCCAGACCCCTTTGACTCATGCCCCCTGCCTCTTTCTCCCACTCCGCCCCATCAGCTCGCCGGGCTGCAAATAAGCAACACACTTGCCATAAAAAGTATGTACCTGCTTCTTGAAGAAAATAATTGCAATTGCTGTCTTCATGTCACTTCTTGTGGTAGTGTTCATGCACTCAGGACCTGGACTGGGTGACAGCACTAAGGTCAGACATGCAGCATATCAAGGCCATTATCTTTATCTTTGCCATTTTTCATAATTCAGACGTGCCAGAGCACAAGGGCATCTACAATGGGACCCTCACTCTCCTTTCCATTTTTTGGAACTGAGCCTTTTCCTTATTTTATACAGAAAAGCAATTTGTAGCACCACCCAGCCATCTCCTTTTCTAGCAGAGCCGTAGAGTTAGGGAAGAGGGAATGGCACAGAGCTTTTACCCCTTTCACTACTGTTTGGGGTTGGAGTTTACGGTTTTACGGGCATTCCAGCAGATACAACAAGATATGGAGACCACAATGAAATTGTAGTAATTCTCTTTTTTCCCCCTATTGATCTGTGTAGCCCATTTGGGTGGTTCTCTTCTTCTGATTATACCATTTCACCTCCTCCATCCTGTTTGTTTTCTTTTTATAAACCAATCACACAAGGGAAGAAATACAAATATCACCACCACTCTGCTAAAGCTGAAATCTACGCTCTCATTTGCCCTCATATTGATATCTTGGGCCAGGGTACTATAAAGATTCAAGAACCTTTGAAATGACTGGAGCCACCTGTCAAGTGTGTAACAAAAGATCCAACCAAGTTTGGCTTGTTTGATTGAAAGCATCACATAAATGTAATAGCATTATGCAGATATATGTACTGCTGAATGCCTATATGTACATCACATAGGCACTGCATCTCACAATATATCAGCTTGTTCTTTGTTATTGCTGTGCTAAGCGAGATGTTAGCATTCTCTTCTTAGGGGCTATGTCTACACTAGAGCATTTTGTCAACAAAACTGTTGTTTTGTCCACAAAACCCATGGGGCATCTGGATCCCCAAGGCCTTCTGTTGACAGTAAATTGACAGAATGCAGCACTTCTGTCGACAGTGTTCTGCCACGCCCCCATGAGGCAGAATCCGTCAACAGAAAGCCAGTCTGCTGTGGTTCTGGTTGACTGTTTTGTCAAGAGAGTGGCCAGGCAGCCTGGCCACTCTGTCAGAGAGGATCGCCCTTTTGCTCCACTTGGCAGTCTGGCTGCAATCTATTGACAGAAGTTTTGTCAGAAGATATCTTCCAACAGAAACTTCTGTTGACAGATTGCTCTAGTGTAGACCTAGCTAGAAATTGTACAAAGAACTCAATGTAACAGAACTAGATCCTTTGTAACAAGAGCTGTAATTTTAGAAGGGGAACCAGTGTAAATTATCAGTATGATTCAATAACAGTTTCCAGACTTCTTCACATGGCCTTGGAAGTCATTGACCTTTCTTCACTTGTTTCTCTATATGAAAGCCACACTTTTTTTTCCCCACTTAAGATAAAGTTCTTGATCAGCTCTATGATGATTCTCTTTGTAGGAGAATATCAGTTTATTAAAACTGAAACATTTTGTAGAAGTGTACCAGGTTTTGTCAATACTTTTGAGGTAAGTTCTCAGGACTGGGATAGAATCTCACTTTCCTCATCTCCTTCTCCAGAAGCCACTTGGAAGTCAGAGTTGCTGAGTAGCCAGTAGCTCAGTGGTTAAGGTACTCACTTGGCATGTGGGAGACCTATATTCCAGACTGTGACCTGAAGAAGTTACAGCAGGGTTGTGTTTCTGGGTCTCCCATCTCCCACGTGATTGTCCTGTTCACTAGTATTTTTGGCTATTCTGAAGCAGGGTCTTTGTATCCATCCACATACAATTTCTGAAAGGTTGAGTTTTCAGTCTACATAATAAGAAAACCACCTTTCAAAACCTCAAATTGTTCACAGCACACAAATCTTGTTTTGTGTCCATGTACAAGACTCCTTTTCTTCAGTTTGTTTGATAAGTTTTTTTGTGTCTGATGCTCTGGCAGATAACTACCTTCAGTGTTCTTATATCTCGTTGCTCTTTACTCTATTATGCTTTATTGAGGTGCATGCATAAACATTCAGGTCACATTTCCCATCAAGTATGTGGCCTGGCTGGCAAACTAATGATTTGACCAGTGGGGCACATTCAGTGATGAATCTTGGTCATGTGCACCTGAAGCAGATTGTGTGTATGCTAAAAAGGTGCTTCATTGACTGTAGCTGTATATACTTTAACAGCTGTATTGTTACTGTGAAGTTCTCATAAAACATTTTAATATAGCTCATCAATAACTTTTCAAAACGCTTTCTGTAGTGAATGGAACTTATAAAATTCCTTGAAAAGAAACCTCTTTTTGAGCCAAATCCTCTGCTGGTGTAAACTTGTGAAGCACCATTGGGGTCAACTGAGTTACATTAACTTACAACATTTGATGATGTGTCCTTTTAACTGTAAGATGCTGCTGTAGAGGTTTTTTCATCTAATACATCCTAACAGGACTTGATTTTTTTAATCAAAGTTAAAAAAAATCACAGTATTACGCATGTGATTACGTGTGCAAATCTGATTTTGCATTTACATGCTTACATGGCCTTTTATTCCTCAAACTATTTTAGCAATATAAATGTCTTCCAGCTATCTAATAAATTAATACTCTTCCCAAACTGCTGTAATTAATGTCTACAGCCTACATGATCCGCTTACTTAATAAGGAAATATTTTTAATTCTAATGACAAATCTATTTTTCATATTGCTGCTTTTTCTTTCTTTTGCAAATACTGAAGTACCCCCTTTCAAGAATGCATTCCCATCCAGCAAAGCATGTGCATATCTTAAATACATGCTTCACTTCTCCCTCAACATGCACTAAAGTGCTTTTCTGAATTTTGTGTGTAGGGGGGTGGTCTTAAAGACCGAATGCTCAGTTAGTGTAACCTAATGTATGGTTATGGAGGCAGGAGGAGAGGAAACAAAGAAAAGGATGCAGAAGCTGCAGAATGTACAGTGTCCAGAAGGATCGTCTCTGAAAACTATAAACTAAAACTGAAAGCTGTAAAACATAGAAACAGCCGGAGAGCACGTTGGAATTCAAATAGGAACCTGAAGGTATAATACAAGAGGAAGTGATAGACAAAGATTTGCAGATAGCTGTCAAATAAAAGGACCTGAAAGAGATTGAGTAGGATGATCCACAGAAAAATGGAACCAGGAGAGGAAAACACGGCCGTGTCTACACGTGCCCCAAACTTCGAAATGGCCATGCAAATGGCCATTTCGAAGTTTACTAATGAAGCGCTGAAATGCATATTCAGCGCTTCATTAGCATGCGGGCGGCAGCAGCGCTTCGAAATTGACGCGCCTTGCCGCCGCGCGGCACGTCCAGACTGGGCTCCTTTTCGAAAGGACGCCACCTACTTCGAAGTTCCCTTATTCCCATGAGCTCATGGGAATAAGGGGACTTCGAAGTAGGCGGGGCCCTTTCGAAAAGGAGCCCCGTCTGGACGCGCCGCGCGGCGGCAAGGCGCGTCAATTTCGAAGCGCCGCTGCCGTCTGCATGCTAATGAAGTGCTGAATATGCATTTCAGCGCTTCATTAGTAAACTTCGAAATGGCCATTTGCATGGCCATTTCGAAGTTTGGGGCACGTGTAGACGTAGCCGAAGACACCACTAGTAGTGGTGAAATGGAGTTAACATTCACTGTACTGGGTAACAGGGAGGATATTCAGTCAGAAGATGGAGTGCTGAGAGGAAAACAAGGAAGAGAAGCCAGTGTCTGCAGAAGAGTTGTAGAGGGCTATGGTTCCTAGCATAAAGGAAAATGGGGATGATATACAAGGGACTGCAAGAGAGAATGTAAGATTTATACCAAAATCTGTAAAAGACAGTTCTCTGACTGGGTCTCAATATTCAGAGAGCTGAGAAACCTAATACCAGACCAGATCCAAAGAACAGAAATGTGTCTCCCAGGAGCAAGGATATATGATATGGATATAAGTCTTAGAAGGATCCTGATGAGAGTAAGGAAAAATCCTTTGAATGTTACATGTTCAAATAAAAGACCCCGTTAGCATCTCAGTGGAATGGATTAAAGCTGATGCATTGAGTGAGCAGATCTTTGAACTAAGAGATGAGGGAAGAAGTTTGCAAAAGACAAACATGACACGTAGTTTCAATATGCAGAAGGAGGCATGGTCATATTTCTGTAGGACCAACCACAGTTTGGGCTTACAGAAAAAACCAGACATTTTTAGATCACTGTCTTGCTCTGTGAGCCTTTGAGCTCCTCAGGTATCACTAATGGCTTTCACTAGGGCCGTGTCTACTCTAGCCAAAAACTTCGAAATTGCCATGCAAATGGCCATTTTGAAGTTTACTAATGAAGTGCTGAAATACATATTCAGCACCTCATTAGCATGCGGGCGGCCACGGCACTTCGAAATTGACGCGGCTCGCCACCGCGTGGCTCATCCAGACGGGGCTCCTTTTCGAAAGGACCCCGGCTACTTCGAAGTCCCCTTATTCCTATCTGCTCTTCAAAGTAGCCGGGGTCCTTTTGAAAAGGAGCCCCATCTGGACGAGCCGCGCAGCGGCAAGCCACGTCAATTTCAAAGTGCCGTGGCCGCCCACATGCTAATGAGGCACTGAATATGTATTTCAGCACTTCATTAGTGAACTTAGAAATGGCCATTTGCATGGCCATTTCGATGTTTTTGGCTAGTGTAGACATAGCCTAGAAGACCTATTAATAAAACAGGTTTCCACCTAGTATGTCTAACTTCACATACAAGAATTATACAAGCACAGAAATAGAATATACACATCCAGAAGACTAACATTAAAAATGTCATATGATGGATTTTGTCTAAAGCATCTTTGAATTGCACATATTCATAAGCCAATTTTCATAAAGCATGGTGGGTGACAATGTGCTTGTTCCTGGATGTTTTCAGCATTACCTTGTGCACTGCTATCACTGTAGCCTGAGGAAGGCTGCATGCCTCTCTCAGCGAAATTACCCACTTTTCTGATGGCAAGGGGATAGTGAGCAGCTTGGGACAGACAATTGCTTGGTTTACAAGGTAATGGGTGCAGAAAATTATAAGGGGAGTGTAAGCAAGTTGCCTCAGGGAGCAGCCACCCCTGCTCCCTACACGATGTAGTCCTGGAGATCAGTTCCGTGTTCAGCCCTCAGTGGGATGATGTCCAGCTCCTTGGGAAGGTGCCATGATTAGTCTAGCCCCAAAGTCAAACAGCTCAAGCCTGGGGGCAGGGCAGGGCAGGGCAGGGCAGGGCAGGGCAGCAAACAACCAGTCAATATACAAAGCAGGCCCAGGCCCTTGGAAGCTGTGAGAGCAGGGCCACCCAGGCATGTGCCTGGACTAGTGTGTGTGTGTGGGGGGGGAGGGAGACACTGCCACCCAGAAGTTAGGGGTGGCGGGGGGGGGGGCACAGGCCTGCCCTCTCCACTGCTTCCTGGCCTAGAGCCCTGTTGGCATCAATGATCTGCCACCAGCGTCTGTGAGATTCCAGACCAACACACACTGACCACTGTTACCTCTGGGCCACTTCTATATCTCCCCCTGTCATACCTGGTGTAATGCCTGTCAGCTTCTCTAGGTCAGGCAAGGTACCACAGGGAGTAGTTCCTCCTCCAGGTCTTCCAACAGGGGTCCAGGTGGTCCAGGTCAATCCTCAGCCTCTAGGTCAGACACAAGTTGGGCTCCTCTGGGTTCTGAGGGCTGTGGTGCCTCAGTCACAATGGGGAGCTCCACCTAGGGGAAGTCTAGGAGGGATCTCAGTGGTCCAGGCCAATCCTCAGCCTCAAAAAGCAAAGGATCCTCCTCCCAGCCCAAGAGCTCAGAGCTTCAGTCTGGCCTCCCTGGTGGCTGGGCCCCTCCTGAGCTCTGGGCTGGGCTTTTTATATTGGTAGCCCCACCCCTTGCCTTCTGGACAGGTAAAGGAATGGGGCTAAATTCTGTTCCCCAGGGTGCAGGAAGGGGTTCTTCCCCTTCTGCCTCAGGAAGTGGCCACACCTGTTCCCTACAGGAGGAAACAGGAAACAAGGGCAACCCAATAAGAAGCTGAATTTGAGTCTGGGATGGGGAGTGAGGAGAAGCCTATTCTACACAGTTCTTTTATATAAGAGAAAAATAAATGCATACCTTGATGAAACATAAACTGCTTGGTATGTGTTTGTGACTATGGAATCACTTGAGCAGGCCAGGCAATGAGGTTAAAATGGGGGCTTGTTTGGGATCAATAACCAGTTCAGTTGAAGGGGATAAAGAACATTGCGTGAAGGTGGGAGATCCTGGCACCCTGGTTGAGATGCTGTGTGGGCTGGTGGAGCAACAAAAGGAAATATAGTGGGCAGAGCAACCACGAATGCTACAGAATTTAATGGAAGAGCAGGACCAGATATAGAAACAGCTCATGCACAGGCTGGTGAATGCTAGTGAGGGAACTGGGAATTAAGTGGAGGGACTGGTGTAATGTGACTTACCTGTTTGTTTTGTTTTAATATATGCATGATTGTAAAGGCTCAATTAGTGTTTGTTAATTAGGTACTGAATACAACAGTTTAATGAAGGAACTCCATGTTCCAATATGGCGTCTGGATCATCCAGAATGGCATTAGCCTCAGACAACAACTGCTCCATCTTGGGTACCCACCTTCATGTCTCTTTCATGCCCTTTTGGGGTTTGGTGGGAATAAACAGTCACCTAGCTCAAACTGACTCTGCCTAGAAGTTTTGCACTCTCATAGTCTAAATAAGGGGTGGATGCACAGATGGCAGATGCTGTCCATTACAGAAGCAGCTGAGTACATTAAGTCTGTGTGGGTGTTGAGAACACCCTGCATCATTACCTGGTCATTCTAACAATCAACAGGCATCTAACATCGAGTTTCTTTTCTGTTCCAGCTGCTGCTGTTCCTGGATCCAGTTGCCTACAAAGGTTCTGTGGTCCTCTGGCCTCCAGCCATGACAATCCAGGTCTGGGAGTCAAAGGTCCAGAGTCCTTCAATCCCTAGCAACTGAAAGAGATACTTACTATCAACATCTGATTCCAGTCCCTCACTTAACACGACACAGCACAGTTTCTGGAGCATCTTTTTGTTTTCATTTAGGTTATTGGCCAAGGGTTAGCACCGGACCAGGGCTTCAGCTCTGCTTTGGGGCTGCTGTTGTGAGATGTGATGCATTTAATCATTCCAAAATAAACATTTTGTTCTCCTGCTTGAGGCACATCTTCTCCATCTTTAGTTTTTGAATTCAGAGGGTGGTGGGAGAAGAGTTCAACATTCAGATCTAACCTTCCCAGGTGATGGAGATGCTGAAAGCCAGAGAAAGGATCTAGGAAATAGTATGCCACGAGGACTATGTAAAATGGTGCAAGAAATTATCTAGATGGTTATTTTATTCAGTTTTGAGCAGGTGGCTACTAGTCCTCTATAGGACAAGGGTGCGTGTGTACTTCAGCTGTTCCTTTATCGGGCTGGCAAGGCTCAGGCAGCCTGCATGGCCCTAAGTGAATACCAGGAGAGAGGCTGCCATTTTGGACAGTGTTAGCCTATCATCTGAGAAGTACATCCAAAAGCTCACAGCAGTCAGAGGGGATGGTGGGACTTTTTGCAGAAGGTGGATCACCTGATGGTTGGATCACTGGATGGTTGTGGCCAAACAGCTGGGACACTGATGCCTTAATGGACTCAATTATTCTGTAGTGTAATGAGAGCCTTCCTGATGCTACAAGGGTCTGGGTTAAGCAGCACCAGCTAAAAACATTAACTGCAGCAGTGAAATTAATGGAGGAGTATGGGAGCTCTGTGCTCTGTTGATGATGGGCAGAGGAAAGAGGACTGAAGAACCTCAGATAGCAAAGCCTGACATAGGGATGCTGGGGACAAAAAGTGGGTGCCTCAGCTGCCTGGTCAGTAGTCTGCGACCAGGGTTCATGGACAGACATGCCTAAAGAGCTCAGGATCACCCAATGGAGCCCAATCCTGTAGTGAGGGTAGTGCAAGGGCAGTAAAGGAACTCCTCTGAAGGCAAGGAGGGGCCTACAGTGAAATAAGGACAGGGCCAGGGAGAAGGTGTTTGACAAGATGCTATGATCACTGACCCACCTGCAGCCTAAGGATGGCTGAAGGCCTGGCTGAGGGTGTTACACACTTTCTGGTGGAGGTCTATAAACATTTGCATTCCAATAACTCAGTAAACAAGGTACTTGGGGTGACCACAAGGAGAGAAAACAAGAAGCAAGGGCAGCTCAAGAGGCAGCTGAGGAGGATTCTCAGAGTGTGAGCCTTGGCTGCATGGAAGCCTGTCCTTAGCGTAAAGCCATGTTGTGTGGTCTTCTGTGTAAAAGGAAATAAATGCACACCTTGGGGACAGGTAAAGAGCCTAGTGGTGCCGACCTTTCCAAGGAGCGGATATAGACTCAGGCCACAGTCTAGTGATTGTGAACATCAAGACGAAACTCAAGAGAAAGTGGTTGTGCAGAGCCACTTGGACTGGCCAGGCAGTGAAGTCTGAGTAGAGAGGGATGTGCCCCAAGACAGTGCTGTTCTGAAGAGATAAAAACAAAAGTAAAGATGGAGGAATAATTGGTTTTGAGTCAAAATCAGTTGGTGTGGAGTGGGGGAAAATTGTAAACAAGGTCCTGTTAGGACAGTGTTGTGGGTTTGCTATTGAATTCTAGGGTTAGATTCCAATATGGATGGGGGATGGGGGGTGGCAAGGGGTTCTCTGATATTGGAGAAGTGCTATTGGCAATTTGCATAACAGGTGGCTTTGAAGAATAAATGATACAATAACACTAGTAGGACCAATTCTTTCTGGCTCTAAGAAATGTCAGTTTTCTTCAAAACAATTCTCACCAGACCCACAAGCGGTGATGCAAATTCAGACTTCATTTTGCTACATAGGGAGAACATCATAGAGCTGGTTTTAGGAAATAACCTAGGATCAAATGATCATGAGCTGATTTGGTTTAAAGGGAAGGGTAGTCAACCCCCCCCAGGAGCTTCCAGCCCCAAGCCTGGATAAAGGAGGAGAGTTGGTCAGATGAATGACAAAGCACTCGTTGTAAAACAGCAATATAAATGAAATCTGGTGCCAATACAACTAACTGATAAAAGATGCTGTCTCAGATATCACCCAGATGAACAAGGTCCACGATACCAATAGAACAATCAGGGTTGGGTCGATAAGTTAGCCACTGAAAGAAAATTACAGTTTAACATATATACTATCAATTGAAACATGGAATGTTCAAACACTGTGCGTGACTGGAAGGTTAGAGATGTTTCAAAAAGAGATAGAGAAATACTGATGCAATATACTTGGACTGGTGGAAATGCATTGGACGGCATCAGGAGCGATGTTTGTTTGTGAAGTCATTTGGTCAGGGAACAAACGAAGCATGAGGCAGGTGTGGGATTCCTTCTTAGCAAAAGAATTAGAGGAGCATTGTTAGCATACAAATTGGTGATTGTGAGAGTGATGGTAGTGAGGTTTGAAGAGAAACCGTTCAACATCTCGGTTATTCAGGTACATGCACCCATGTCAGATAGTACAGAGGAAGATACCAACCTATTCTATAAAGACTTGACAAGACACTGAAGGACTTACCAAAGACAGATGTGTTGATCATTAGAGGAGATTGGAATACGAAGGTTGGATCAGATAACGAAGGTTGAGAGAGAGTCATGGGAAGGTTTGGATATGGAGAAGGAAATGAACAAGGTGAGAAACTACTAGAGTTTGCTACAGAGCTTGAGATGGTGATCTGCAAGATGAGATTCCAACAGAAGTACTGTAGGAAGTGGACATGGCGATTGAATTACGGGAAGTCCAAGAGCATGACAGATATCATCTTGAAAAGAAGATGGGTAACATCAATACAGTAGTGCCGAACTTTTCAAGGAGCAGATGTAGACTTGGACCACAGTCTAGTAATTGTGAACATCAAGATAAAACTCAAGAGAAAGTATACAACACAGTTCAAGAAATGAAGAGACATGGGAAGGCTAAGCAAGGAAGAAATAGAGTAGCACTGGAAGAGATCAGGAATGTGGGCACAGGGAAAGACCTAGATAAGAGAGTTGAAGGGAGAGCCATGTTGTTAGAAGAGGCATTGAGCAGAAAGTTTCAGAAGAAGAGAAGATCAATAAGAAATGGATTACACATGAGACACTGGAGTTGGTCCAAGAGAAGAGTGCACTGAAAATCAGAAGGGATGTTTCCAAGAGGGTGGAACAGCAATATAGAATAGACTATAACGAAGTAAGGAAAGCAGTCAGAATGGAAAGGTTAAATGGTTTGAGGACCAGTGTGAAGAGACAGAGAGGTATTATGGCAAGTGTAAGACCAGGGAGGTGTATAAAATGATTAGGAATATTAATAGGAGGTGGCAGCCAAAGCAGATGGCGATCAAAGACAAGAATGAAAAGGTGCTCATGAACAAGAAGGTTGTGCAGCGATGGACAGGATGTCGCACCAATCTATACAAAGCACAGTTGGACCCGAGTGTCTCAGAGAGACTGATTGAAGAACTAAAAGAGATATCTCCACTGACCATCGAGTGCAAGACCAATATTTCGAATGAGGAATTAGAAAAAGCAGTGAAATGACTAAAGAACAACAAGAGCCCTAGAAATGATAGGACCACGGGAGAAATGATCAAATACGGTGGAGAAAGTATGATTCAGGAAATACACCGACTATGTAGTATAGCATGGAAAGAAAGGAAGTTACCTCAGGAATGGATAAGATGCATGCCAGTGACAATGCACAAGAAAGGAAGTGCATTGGACTGCAAAAACTACAGAATAATTGCACTAACAAGTTATCTAGGTAAAGTGCTGCTTGATGCTGACTGAGAGACTGAGATCACAGATAGAAAAAATCTAGCAGATGAGCAAGTGGGATTCGGCAAAAATAGAAGTACCATACAGCAGATACTGGCACTAAGACTGATAGCGGAGAAAGCTCAATGAAAGAACAAGAACAACTGCAATTGCTCAGTTGATTTTCAGAAGGCATTTGACAGTATAGATCAGAAGTGACTTGAGTGGTAGTGGAGTCGTACAGAGTGGATAGCAGACTGATATGGTCATTGAAGGATATGAATGATGATGCGGAGGCAGTGATGAGAATGTGTGGAGAGTTAGGAAGTTGGCTTAGAACGAGTAGAGGTATGAGACAAGGAGATCTGACATCATCGAGTATCTTTATCACTCACCTACAGAGAGTGATGGACAAGATCAAGGAAGAGATAGAAGGGATATCAGTTCACAGGATCAGAATTAACCACTTGAGGTTTGCTGATGATATAGTTATCATCGAGGACAATGAAGAGAAGCTAGTGAGAATGGTGCAGGTGCTAAATGAGGAAGGGAAACAGTAAGGACTGATTATGAACATAGATAAAATGAAAACAACGGTATTTGGAGATAAGGAAATAGGAAGGAAGATCAGCGTAGATGAGATTGAACTACAGAACATAGAGAAGTTCACGTATCCGGGGAGCAACATGATGTATGATCTACACTGTAAGGAGGAAATAGCGACTAGAATAACGAAAGCAAGGGCGAGTTTGAAGGTGATGGATAAGATCTGGAAAAACAAAGAAATTAACTTAGAAACGAAGCTGAGTGTCTTGAAAATGTGTGTATGCAGTAGTGTGTTGTACAGATGTGAAACATGGGTGGTAAGGAAAGATTCAAAGAGAAGGATATTGGCATCCAAGAGGAGTTGTTATAGAAAGATCCTGAGGATAGCTGCAAAGGTCACCAATGAGGAATTATATAGGAAGATACAGCTGAGAAGAGCCTACTGCAGAGGGTTATACAACAGAAGTTACAGCTGTTCGGGCGTAACTGCAGAATGAGCAACAAACGAAAAGTCAAGACCCCAGTATTCGGCATAATGGATGGTTTGAGTAGGAGGGGCAGACCCTGCAGAGCACGGGTAGATGATATTGTAGACTGGTGCAGAGCTAGTCTACAGAAACTAAGCCACTCCACACTGGACAGGGAAAGATGGAAGGAAACAGTGAGGAAGGCATCAGACACCAAGGGGCTCTAAGCCCATGGTTGTTGATGATGATGATGATGAAGGGTAGTCCATACCAGGTCAACAGCTACACCTCCTATTTCAAAAGGGCAAAATTTAACTAAATTCACTTAATTTCCCAAAAAAGTCAACTGCATGGAAAAGCTGAAAGACTTACTTGTGGAGGGGGGTTTGAATTTTTTAGAAGATTTCAAATCAACAATATAAAAATCTTGCATAGCACGTAAGGGGAATAAATGTGCAAGGAAAGCTTCCAAACCCCACTGGATGAATAACCACCTAAGAGCGTTCTTAGGAGTAAGAAGTGAATAGAAAAATTGGCCAATCAGCAAATGAATTTACATCGTGGAGAACAGAAAATGTAACAATTCTTACTTCATTCCTACAGTCAAGCTGAGTTATTTCTTGCTTGCGTATCTTAAAATAAAGAGACTTTTGAGTTATCCTTCCTTATTCTGCTTATTTGTGAGATTGAGCCACAAAGCAGTGCAGATGGAAAGGAGGTTATACCTAAATTATCTATAGCCAAAAAATGACTACTTTGTCTTGGTTATTTTAAAGACAATATCATAATATATTTGCACGATGGGGCCAAATCAAGGTTGCACGGGAATCTTTAATTCTGCATTTATTAACTTTGAGTGCCTGTCTCTGCAAGATTAGCCACACGTGAGTTGAGAAAATTAATTACTATTAGAACTAGTCTAATTCTTTCCTTTTGGAGATCTGTTGAAATACATGTTTCATGAACCGACTCCACCTTCCAATTGCAAGGCAGGCACATAGGGACTATTGCTTACTCAGATGCACGTTGCTCTAAAAGAGTAGGGCAAGGGCTTTCTTCACAATCACCTTTTCAAATAAGGTTTTTAGTATCAGGGGAATGATTAGTTCCCAATGGCTCAAGTATTTCATCCTGTAAGTGTCTGCCTGCTGTGCTCACTATTTCCATTAGTCTTTCCTCATGATTGCTGCTTGTATCTTGGCAGCACTGTTCATAGGCATCCTTCAGCGC
Source organism: Carettochelys insculpta (assembly GCF_033958435.1). Taxonomy (NCBI): domain Eukaryota; kingdom Metazoa; phylum Chordata; order Testudines; family Carettochelyidae; genus Carettochelys; species Carettochelys insculpta. Next base: position 142,888,334 of record NC_134139.1, on the reverse strand, counting down.
AAACCCTGTGACCTGCTCTTCAGGTCAGATTCATTTTTACTTATGCCTCATTCCAGTAGCCAGAATTTCATTTCCTGCCCCCACCCCCCGAGAAGAGCTTGAGGGAATTACTTTATGCTACAGGTACATCTTCACAAAGAGGAAGATCAATGCTGCCGTGGTCGCTATTCCAGCACTCGGTTTGGTGCGTCTGGTAGAGATGTGCTAAATCGAACTCGGAAGACACTCGCATCCATGCCCGTATTCCTGCTTCTCACAAGGAATAAGGGAAATTGCTGGGAGCATTTGCTCCTGTCAGCCTCCCACAGCGGGGACCGCATGAAGCTCGAATCAAGGTATGTCAACTCCAGCTAGGTAACTAATGTAGTCAGAGTTCTGTATCTTAATTCAACTTTCCCCTTTAATGTCGACATGGCCTAAGTCTATGCTGCCACTTTACTGTGCTGTAACTCTCTGACTCAGGGGTGTGAAACGATACTCCTCTTCCCCCTTCAGCACAGCAAGTTCCAATGCTGCAAAGCAACCAAGTAAACCAAGCTACTGTGCTGGGAGCTGCATCCCAGTGCAGTTATTTATTCCCTTCATGGAGCCGGTTTAATTTTAGAAGTGTAGCCAAAGCCTTAGTAAGGCCTTCTGTGCATTAGAAAAATGTGTACCTGTGTTGCAGCAACTGCCTGCAAAGATGCAGCTGCACAGGCACTAGCAATGGTGCTCCATGTAGTATCCTACTGACAAGCCCAGCAGTGTCACTATAAACCTTTTATTATTGTAGGCCAAAGCCTGAAAGCTCTGGCCAGTCAGCTGTTCACAAACTGGAAAAAAAAGTCTCTCAGGAGCACTCTGCATTGGTTTAGGTGAAGTAGGCTGGTGTATCTGGCTCAGTGTTTTCAAAGGCAGCCACCAGAGGTTTTGGGGGTTTTTTATTGGCTTTTTTTTGTGACCACAGCTGTTCCCACAGCAAAGGCTGAGCCTGGGGTGGGGGAGGACCATGGGGCCTTGCCTTCTTAAACTGTGTATGCTGATTGCGTGTGTGTGGGGATGGAGGAGAACACCATTTAAAGGTTTGGCTGCCCTCTGAATGGTTTGAGTGATAACCTGTCCCCATCCAGTCTCCCCTCCTGGAAAGCAGTGCTCTCTCCCAGCAGTGCCCAGGTATTGCTCCTGAATAGCCATTACTAAAAGCCATGAGAGGCACCTCCTTGGTGTTTGTGCTGGCACCGCTAGCAGGGTTTGGCCCCCAGCACTGTGTAGCTTCTGCAGGGGCTCTGTGCAGTGACTCAGGAGACTGGTGGGCCAACTAGCTTGGTGTGCCACTGAGCAAGGTGTGGTGGTGGGTCTGCACTCCTTAAGGGGCGGGGCCTTGGGCAGAAGGGTCCTGGCTGGGGGCAGCTGGCCTTCAACACTGCCAGAACCACACCATGCCCACCCCACTAGGTCTTAACGCTACCTGGTGCATCAGTGGAGATTTAAAGCACCCAGGGCTCTGCTGGCTGCCAGGAGCCCTGTGGGCTTTTTTGAATTTCCAGGTCCTGGGGCAGTGACCCCCTTTGCCCCTCCCACCCTCTTGTCAGAGAGCCTGCATGTGGGGCTGGTGTGTGTGGGGCTGGAGGTGGCTCTTGTCAGTGGAGGAGGCTGCAGCATTCAGTTTCTAGTGCCTTCCCCTGGACAGTTCCCTGTTCCTCCCAGATGCCAGGGACTCTTCAGACATCCGGGGGGTTCCTGACCTACCTTTCACAGGAAGGAGACTCCCTGAAGGGCTGTGAGGCAGGGACCTAAAGATGGGTCAGTGCTTGGATGTCTCTGCTCCCCTTCCAAGGTAATTAAGGTAATTGTGTATTTTAGGAAGAATTGTCAGGGCCACCAGCAAGAGTTGATGGACATACTTTGAGGTCACCACATTTTTTGTGAGAACCCCGGCTAGCTGATCATTTGACAAACCTGTTTTGCCAAAGCCGTCCCTTTTTGGCTGTTTAATCCAAAATGTCTCTTTAGCCTTGGCTGCAAAGGTAATGACATTTTTATCTTTACTGAACAACCAAAGGGCAGCTGAACTGTAACTAACATGCCCTAATTGTGGGGAGAGAACTGTAACTTGAACCTCATTTGCTAAGCAGCATGGGCAGTGGATACAGGAGGCAGGGGAAGGCTGTGTCTTCCCAAACTGCCAGTCCAGTCCCGCCCACACTCCGCAACCCTTCCGCACATCCTCCCTAGTCTCCCAGGACTGTCTGGGCTTCAGCCCCACTGATGCCATCAGCCCTCTTGGGGCTATTCTGCCAGAATATTGACCCATGCTGTTCAGCCAGGAGGGCTGCATGCCTTCCAGCCTCAGGCTCCACCATCCCCATGCTCCGGGGAAGGCTGGGGACACCCCCCCTTGCCCTCCTTCTCCACCTTGTTCCCACGGAGAAAGGCTGGAGTCATGTGCTGCTGGTGCTCCTGTCCCGCGCTCCTGCCAGGGAAGGCTGGGGGCCACATGCTCCCAGCTGGAGGAGGGGTGCTATAGCCCTACAGTGTGTGTCAGAGAATGGCCATGTGGCTCCCATGGGGCCCATTGTAGCAGGGGTGTGGTCTCAGGCCCCAGAGTGGGGTTGGGGGCTTGCCTCTCCCAGCCCTAAGCTCAATCACACCCCATGCTAAGCAGGGGTGGTGATGCCAAATGATAGTGAAAGTCAAGTGCTGAGGACTGGTGTTCCTACCTGGTAGTACAAACTCTGTAGGATACCACTTAGCGCTCCCTTCCAGTAAAGATGGCTGATCTTACACCAGTTCCAATCCTGTGTTGCTGCCCAGTGGCCCCTAGGGATGAAAACACTGAGCAGATTTAGAGGGCTGAATCTCAGACTATGGAGACAGACAGTAGTGTGGTAAATGACAAAGCAGCCACAGCAGCAGCAGTAGTGAGGTTTCCTACTACGCACTAAGATCACTAAAAGCTGGGGCAAATGGAGGCACCTCAGAACATAGCATCACGTCCGCAGGCAGAGGTGGTAGCATCAGGAATATACAGCAAGTGGTAGCTGTGGCATTGCTCAATATGTGCCTACTCCAGGAGTGGGAGGTGAACTTACAAGAATGCATCCATGGATTCTGGCTTTGCTGACCTGACTGAGGGCAGTGCAACAGAGGGAAAGGGGAGGGTCATGTCTGAACTTTCACCCCAAGCGGTGGTAAACTGAGGCTACTGACCAAGATATTACAGGGTGAATCTTTATTTGATGTCTCCATACTTCTGAGATGTTTTTTCCCAATTAATGCGGAATTCCTTCTGCTTTTCAGTTTTCTCTGGTCATACAGACTCAGTGCCTGCGAGTAGGGGAGCATTGCCTAAGAGGTGCCCAGGGTGGGAGCACAACAAAACCCAAGTGAAAGGAAATACCCTTTACCTCTACAATAGACTTCACGCAGAATTGTGTTCATAAGAACATAACATTTTCTTCCTAGATTCTGAACGGACAAATAGTTACTAGAAGTGAACCATCTTAAACTGGCAGCTGATGACTGTCACTGCAATGACAGTATCTCTGTTCTGCCGTACAATTTCCCATGAAGGCAGGGAAGACTTAAGTGCTTTATCCACCTGCACAAAAGATGGTCCTTATTAACTTTACAAAAATTAGCTTTGAAGAAATTGATTTGGCATCATTTTGATCAGTGCAGTTATCTTTATCTGACTTCCACTGTTGTAATATTAATGGTGAAAGTAAATAGGCTAAATATTTTGTTGACTTTGACTTTATATGTAAGATGAGTATTATGAAAAGGAAGAGGCTGACTTGGTTACAGATGTTTTCTGTGTGGATATTCTGGCAAAAACATTTATCAATAAGTCAAATATAACTGGGGCATTTAACAAGTCACCTTTATAAAAAGTATTTATATAGAATGTGTATACTCTACACAAACACAGAAACACTTTAAAATCAATATAATTTCATTACTGGCTGTCCTGCATTGCCCTGTGAAACAGCATATAAGACAGCTTTCTATCAGTGGTCCAGCTAGTATGTTTCTCAGTTATCACAAATAACTTCAGCTAAATTGAATTTAAATTTCCAGCACAATTTTAGCTTAGCTTGTCTGAATGAAAGGGTTGATTTGAAATGTAGCTCTGAATCATTAATATAAAATGGAGATTGAATATAATCAGAGCTGTGTCCAAAACACCAAAATAATCTGGGGAGCTACAGCAACCTTCTGCTGAATGAAAGGATAAACCAGCTTTTGTTTCGGATCTTTCTGACACAATATGTGGCTATCAGATGCTCTAAGGGCTAAGAACCTCACTGGGAATGAACTGAATTACCAAAAAATTTCAGGAGCATACTGTTGCTAAGGCCACTGTGCAGCAGCTGGGCTTTTTCCAAGCTGTGTGGTGCTGTGGTCTGAAGTGGAGGACTGACCCTCAAATTATATAGTGGGAACATAAGGAAAAGGATGCTAGAGGGGCAGGCTTTGGAGCTTGATGAGGTCATGCGGTTCATCATGGGCTGCAGTGGGGTTTTGTGCTCCTGTACCAGGCACCACAGGAGATCTGTTTGTTGCACCATCAGCTTCAACATCTCCTCCTGGGTCTGGACTTCATGCTCTAAGTGCCCTCCTCTTCTCCACATCTCCTCCAGGGTGGTTCTCCTCCATGTATTTAACTGGGCCCTGTTTGAGCAGGTGGCTTCCATGTGCTCTAGGAACATATCTGCCCACATTCATTTTCTCCTTCAGTCTGGCAGCTGGAGGAGGGTGGGGAGCAGTGGTCCAAAAGCCTGTTGTTGCACACATTGCAACAAAACGTAAGTGAAGGCCAGACATGGGAGACATGGGAATAAGGGGACTTCGAAGTAGGCGGGGCCCTTTCGAAAAGGAGCCCCGTCTGGACGCGCCGCGCGGCGGCAAGGCTCGTCAATTTCGAAGCGCCGCTGCCGCCCGCATGCTAATGAAGCGCTGAATATGCATTTCAGCGCTTCATTAGTAAACTTCGAAATGGCCATTTGCATGGCCATTTCGAAGTTTGGGGCACGTGTAGATGTAGCACGATCAAAAATGAGAACCCACCAGAGGTGCCCTACCTGCCACCAGGGTCCATCAGCAAAATGTCCTGGGAGGAGGAGATGAAAATCAAAGTTAAAAAAGGTTCCTGGCTGTCAGTTAGATCAGCTGCTCTGTTTTCCTACCATGCAGTGTTATCGTGCTTCTCTTCCTCAGCCACCATGTCTTTCCTACTGTTGCCAGAGGCTGCCAGAGGTATCCACGGATTCTTTGGGGGCAGGGTTAGGTCCTCCCATAGAATCCCATGCAGCTGCTCATAGAAGCAGCATGTTTGTGGCAATGACCCAGAATCTCCATTTACTTCCTTTGTCTTCTATACACCTGTCTGAACTTTTTTATTTTCACGTGGCACTGCTGGGCATCCCTGGTCTATCCTTTTTCCATCATGCCCTGTGACATCTTGGCATAGACGTCTGTGTTTCTTTTGGTGCTTCATAGTTCTGCCATCACAGCTTCACCTCTCCCCACCCCCCACCACCAGCAATAAGGTTGTGGACGTCCTGCATGCTGCATGCTGGAGCTCATCTGCAACCCTGGGAATTCAGGCTAGCCATATAGGAAACGAAAATCAAACTTTCCCAGGCTGTTTCCTGCAGATGTGGAGAGCAGCAGATCCAAAATTGGTGGCAGGGGGGTCACACGGGGGAACTGTGGGACACACCCTGGAGTCCAAGAACACTGAATTTCACAACGGTATGTCCGCGCTTCCCTAAACCCAGCCATGCAAGGTCAACCTTGGGAGCCCTTAAGTTGGTGGAATGAACCCTGTAGTTTGGACTGATTGCTTAGAAAATCAACCTAAGTCAGCTACATTCAGTCTAATCTCCTAGTGTAGACCAGGCCTTAGTACTATACCCTTGTAGGAAGGTGTTATTGTTTACGTTCAAAGAGAAAAAACCCAGTAAGAGCAGAATCTTAGATTTCGTTCCATGCCTATTATCTCCTTGACCAGCAAAATGCTAATGCACATGCTTCATCATGGATATGAGGACTGGCAGTGAGAGTACTCAAGTTCTTAAAATGATGTGAGGCAGGTGACAGTTCCTCTATGTTCCTATGTTCTCATTAACACACACACAGGAGCAGAACGTGTATCCTTGGTTATTTCTAAATCAAAAATAGTTTTCCTCAAATTTACACAATGCAACATCTCAAAGTACAGTGAGTCAAACCACATTTCAAATATGTGTTTAATATGCAATGTAAGAGAAGCAAATGGCTGAAATAGAAGAATACATAGCTGTAAAGATAAGACTAACCCGTTCATACCACAAGAACTCGGGGCCATCATATGAAATTAATGGGCAGCAGGTTTACAACCAACAAAGCAAGTATTTCTTCATACAAGGCACAGTCAACCTGCGGACCAATTTGCCAGAGGATGTTGTGAAAGCTAAGACTATTGTGGGGTTCCAAATAGAGCTACTTAAATGAATGGAGGATAGGTTCATCAATGGCTATTAGCCAAGATGAGCAGGGATGGTGCCTCTAGCCTCTGTTTGCCAGAGGCTGAGAGTGAGCAGCAGGGGTAGATCACTTGATGACTGACTGTTCTGTTCATTCCCTCTGGGGCACCTGGCATTGGCCACTATCAGAAGACTGGATACTGGTCTGACCCAGTATGGCCATTCTTACATTCTCACCCTTTTATGGGGGAAAAGTCTGTAAAACTGTAGACTTGGAATTAAGTTTAGTGGTGAAATTTTGTTACTGTAGAAACCTGCTTATAAAGATTTAATAACAAAGCCAAGCACAGAGTGACAGGATTTTATTTTCCTTGGTGCTTGAGGAGATTAGCCTTTCTTTTCTTTTGGTCTTATGGAAAAACAGCAGCAAACAAGCCTTGCATCAATCTCTTAAGAAGTAAGTACCCAATATTCAAACGTGTCTAGCCAAACACTCCCATTTCAAGGACAAATTCCCAGCAAATGGTTTTGGCTGGAAGACTCTTGCTGTGAAGAGGGCCAGACCCCTGCAAGGTACCATGTCAAATAGAAAAGAAAAAGAAGTAACAATGGTCTCTCACAAAACAAGCTTAGCCTTGTGTACTCACTGGGGGTGGCTTACCCTCCATGGAAATATAGCTCTTTCTTGGGCAGAATAACAATGCTAAATAAAAAAGCGGTCAAGTAGCACTTTAAAGACTAACAAAATAAATTATTTTGTTAAAGTGCTACTTGACTGCATTTTTGTTTTGATAGTATATAAACTAGCATGGCTCCCTCTCTGATATAATGCTAAATAATTATTGCTGAAGTTTGAGGAGGGAAACTGAAGAATGTATTTTAACAGCTGAAACTACTGGGCCCACTTTATTAAGATGAAGGTAGTTACAAGCTGTCAAAACCCTCTCTTACTTGCCTTAACTTAGACTGGCCCAAGGTATGGCTAAATTATGAAGGATAAATTTTTCTCTGTCGTAACTGCATTAAGTAGTGTTACATTGGGGACGAATTTTGCACTGGTAGTGCAGGGCATTAAAATTTGAAATTAGATGTGCTTGCCAGGTATTTTGTAGTTTTTATGATGATATTCGGTACTGTAATTTCCAACACATGTGTGAGTCAACAATAAAATAAGATGAACCAGATGTGAAATTAAAAGTAAAAACCTTGATCTTATGGCTTACTCCTAGCAGGAGCTGAATAGGCATTTAAAAATACAGAGCTCCTAAATGTTGGCTTGGATGGTGTTGCCAAGGCTGGTGACACATATCGATGGGCACTTGACAGGGGGGCAGCACTGAGGACCCCGGAAGGAGCAGGCCTCTCATGAAAGGAATGGGGCTATGGACAGCCAGCTCTCGGTGTGTCCTGGACCCTGCCCCACCTTCCACAAGGTAGCTCTTGGAGCTGCCCAAACTGCATTGTGTGGGGCACCAACAGCAACTTAAAGGGCACAGAGCCCTGGCCCCTTTTAAATCATCAGGCCCAGGGGCAATGGCCCACTTTGCCTCCTCCCCTCAGTGACCCTTGTGTTGGCTATTCGCTTCCTATCTATTGACAGATGCCTATTTGTTCAGTAGTTCTCCTCTGCCAAACCAATCGCAGAAAAAGATACAAAGGTTATTCTATACTAGCTCCAGAACTTGGAAAGGGGCATGATAATAAACCTAACTGAAAGATGTTAATGAGGCGCTGCCATGAACATGCAGTGCCTCATTAGCATAATGGTGGCCATGGCGCTTTGAAAGTGCCACTTTCGATTGCATGCAGCTCGTCTACACAGGGTCCTTTTCAAAAGGACCCTGCACACTTCGAAATAGGAATAAGGGGATTTCGAAGTGTGCTGGGTCCTTTTGAAAAGGACCTCACAGTAGATGAGCCACGTGCTATCGAAAGTGGCACTTTCAAAGTGCCGTGGCCAACGTTATACTAATGAGGCACTGCATATTCATGATAACACCTCATTAGCATCTTTCAATTAGGTTCATTATCTTGCTTCTTTTGAAGTTCTGGGGCTAGTGTAAACATAGCTCAGTGGATGCTTACGTTGGTGTGATGACCTGGCATGGACACCTGAGAAGATGCTATCAGACCACTGCATGCTGAGCCAACCTCTCTCTGTGTGTGTGTGTGTGTGTGTGCGTGTGTGTGTGTGTGTCCAAGTGCTCCAGTCTGCATAGGGCACCATGATTTATAAGGTCAGACCTGTGTGATGTACCTCATGCATTGTACCAAAGGCCTCAACAACCACGTAGGGGAAACCAGACAGTTACTATCCTCTCTAATGAACTCACACAAAAAAGCCAACCAGCAGAAAATAGGATTTAAATTTTGCATGGCTTGCAAGGGAGCAGGGCAGGTAATGGGTCACCTGCCTGCAGGGTGTCAGAGTTCAAACTGCTGACCAAAGCAGGAATTGTGGGACACCTCCTGGAGGCCAGAATCAGTGACAAAACACCTCAAGGTGTCTATTCTGCATGTTTGCTGATAACATAGGGCGCGGAAAAGGAAACAAGTTCATCATGGAGGCATTTGTTGACAAAAATGACTGGTTTCCCTGACAAAAGTCACACTGCACATTTCATTGAGAAAACTTGCACCTGCAGACTAAGTCTTAGGCCTCCCCAGTCTTCAGCTGCATGCAGCTATCTTAGTACAAGAGCTCAAACTGCTTCCAGGCCTCTGCCAGGGCCCACTTGAAATAACCCCAGCCTGACTTGCTCACTTGGCTTTATTGTGTAATTGGGTATATCTACTTACAAAACAGACAGCAAGTGTTCAGAGCTACTGCTGAACCACATAAGCCCACTGTTAGAACCCTGCCCTCAGTGAAGGCTCTGGAATAGGAATTATTTACATATAAATCAATTGTAAAGCGGATCTAGTGAAATATTTCATAAGTAGATGTCTCTGCTCGCCATGTCGCTATGATGCTATCTCCACTGTGTGAGCTTGAGAGAGCTCATTTAGTTCTAGAGCCAGTGACAAAAAATGCATCACAGTATTCAATTGGATGGAAGCAATAGGGCCAAAAAGATCAGCAAACTTAGACTCAGGTCTGGCCTACACTAAGCATTAAAGCTGATTGTCGATATGCAGTTCTAGCTATGGCAATTGCATAGCTAGAATCAAGTTATCTGCAATCAACTTACCTGGCCGTCCTCACAAAGGAAGGGCGGCAGGAGAAACTCTCCTGTCAACCTCCTTTACTCCTCGCGATATTGAGGAATACAGGGGTTGATTACTGACCCCAGATAGTTTGATTTCACTTGTCCCTACCAGGCACACAAAATCGAACCCCGGAAGGTTGATCTTGACTGAGTCACTCTTCCGCATAGTATAGATGTACCGTTAGAGTGAACTTGGCAGCACAATAAAAGGAAATCTAGAATTAATGCGGCAGACTGAGAGTGCAACATGCCACAGGTGCAGGTAGATGTAATAACTTTCAAATATATTGAAGGAGTGCTCTGACAGTGTGAACATTTTTTGTGGTGTCAGTTACTTAACATGGGTCAAGGTTACAAAGGGTTTTATCCCTATCACATGGAAAGGGTCTACTTACACTTCAGTGATCCCTGTAGTTATGAGCAGTGAAAAATACCTAAAATTAGAAATACTCAAAATAAAATGGTGACTCCAATGTTTTATGGAAGAAAGGTGTCTTTGGGTATAGTATTATAGATGTAAAGAGGAGAGAGAAATGTTCAGGTGGAGTTTTAGAGGAGAGAGAGAGAGAGAGAGAGCGAGAGAGAGAGCTCTAATACACTGTGGACAAGAGCCAAAGAAACAAGCAGGTTCAGTGACAAATAGATTGAAGACACAATGCTAATAAGGAGAGATCTTGGGAAGTTGTGCTTTCTGGTTCATCTCAGCAGTTTGGAAAATAACCCCCTCTCCTTTCTTAATTTATTGTGGATGAAGGTGAGCCTGATAAAAAGGTAGCCAACATGATTTATTCTCTCCAGATGACCACTTTTATTTCCTTAAATATTATTGCATATTACATTAATTTACTGGACTCATTTTTTTTCAAGGATCAGGAGAGCACAGAGATTTGATTATTGTGCTATTCAGTTCTGCATTTGTGCATCAAGCACTTAATCCAAACCCTGTTAAAATTAATGGAAGATTGCAGTTAACTTTAATTGGCTTTGAATCAGGCTCCACAGGAATAACAGGTTCATTTCTCATGGCCTGGCAGGTAATATGGTTCTTTGGTTCTTGCTTTATTTTCAGCAGTGCCTCTTCTGTAGAAAAAAGGAGGTGCCAGTACTCAGCCAGTTCCCCCTCCCCCACCTCATCTAGTCCCATGGCTGGGGCTGCCAAGGTGCCTGTACTCAGTATTAACAAACACTGGCACAAAACAAAGCACTGATTTTCAGATGGGTAATGAACTGTTTTGGTTCTAAAAACTCACAGCAGAGGGTTTGTTTTTTGAAAATCTTTGGTGCTAAATCTCAGTCTAAAACCATATGGTCAAAGCATAAAAATTATTAGCTCTATTTTCTAACAGAAAATGCATACAGCTGCAACACGGAAGTCTCTCTTGTCCTGGTTTAATAGCCAGAGAATTTTACAGACCCCTACTCAAATACATATGTATTGTGCCCTGAAATGGAGGGCAAGAGCTTGTCCAGAGTTCCAAATTGCGGTTTGACATGAAGCTACAGTTGGAACATGGTATAATCCTGTTTTTAGAAAACCTTTTTTTGTAGAGCTCATATGACTCAGAAGGAACAGAAAATTCTTTCTAAACTCCTTTCTTGTTCTGACAGTGAATTACAGCAACAGCTACTTTACATGATGCAAATTAACTGCACGGCTGTTCTGGATGTATAAGTCACTCACAATTGCTTCCTTCCTATATTATGCATGTTTCATAAAAAGCAGAGGCCTTGTAGTATTAAATGTTCAAATCACTTACTGTCAGTGGAATTATAGGGATGAATTGGGTCCCTAGTATTTAAAACTGAATATTTAATACATGAGTTTGGTACACAGTTAAGACAATCTTTTCAAAATAGCTGAAGAAATTTGGTTTAGCATTAGCAACATCGCATGACTAAAAATATATATAAAGCTAAATTTTGCCTTAATATACACTAGGCCTACCCTACTGAAGTCAATTTACTTTGCTGGAGCGTGGGGATGAATTTATCCCCGCCGGATTATGCCAGTTCCGGGAAGAAGAACATAGCTCATAATGTGCTTGTTAATTACACTATTTTTTACCACATTTTAATGGCCTTCAGCAGTAGCCTGAATAGTTCTGGTTCAGCAAAAACCTTCACTCTTCTTGAATTATTTGCATTTTAAATCTCAGACATAATGACATGTTTTCTGCTTGTTTGTTTGGATCTGGTTCATAAACCTCTGTATCACTACAGTTTTACACATCTAGCTCAAGAGACAGGGGCTTATATTTTGAGCTCAGAAGGTTCTACATTGCATACCTGTTTAAAACTAGGAATACACAGCTGGCTACAAGAAGGGAGATACATGAGAAGATGTAATTTGTTGCAGTCATGAGGAAGGGCTTATGAGCAAGCAGTGATGCTAACGGCCACTGTAGGCCCCAGGGCAAAGTGGGAAAGGGGCCGGGCTCTACACCATGGAAGGGGCAGGGCCAAGGAGAGAAGGGTGGGGCCCAGGGCATTCTGCCCTCAGTGCCACCCAGACTGTGGTGCTGTCTAACTCCCCCCCCCACACCAGGCACTTGCAGCACCAATTCAAAGGGCGCTGGAGCTTTGCCCTCTGCTGTCATTAAGGTAGCAGAGGTGATGGCCAGAGCTATGCCCACGGGCAACTGACACCCTGGCCCTCCCGCCCCCAAGCCCCGTTGGCAGGTCTGTGAGCAAGCCAAACTAATAGTGAGGATGGGAGCAGGAGTTTCACCTTGGAGGAAGAATGCAAAACACTGAAACTGTCAAAAGATGAAAATATGCCTACAGTTCTCTGTGAACAAAATGTGTTTACTGGGCTCTTTAAGGGCAGTTTTGCTAAGGAAAAATATATTTTAGAGCAGGAAGAACTGATGCAGTTCTGAAAATCTAATTCATTTGTTGTCAGCACAGAATGATATATATTTATGATACATACTATCCACATTCATTTGCACCTCTAATAAAGGAAGTTAGAAGACACCTGGACAGTTGGCCCATGTTGCATTGCATTTATTTCCACACTGAGAGAGGGAAAGGAGATTATGTTGCCAGATGCAAGGCAGTATTAAAAGTATTTTTGTGGGCAGTTTTTTATTTTTTGTTTTTTGTTTTTTAAAAAGGAAGCAGGACACGTAGCTCCTGGAAACTTTATTATTAAATCCTATAATGTTTACAGAACATATAGAAAGACGTGTCCCTGCCTGGAAGGGGAAAGAGACAGCCATTTTTTGATTTTTCATATTAATTTCTTCCCTCTCATCCCTAAACATTTCTTGCCAGTTTTAACCTATTGCTGTACGTGTCTTCTTTTCTACCTTGTTGGATGCTACCAAACAACTGCATACTTTGGGAAGTAACCACTGCTTTATCCCTTTACATTTTCACCTTCATCCCCTGAATTTGACAGAGCCAGGTCAGAGTACTATTGCTCTCTGGATAGTCCAGGGTCCTAGAATGGCAACTGAGTGATCATTAGAACTGCCTCAGGTTGAGGCCTGTTGCCATCTGAGACCTATTTCCATATCTGAACTTAGAAAATAAGGACCCCATGCTGAATGATCTCTGTGTATTTATGATGGAACATTGTGACTTTAAGAGCTCCTCTCACGCCACTGGGCAAAAGGCACATCCAACACGCTGGTGTCAGAATATTTAGCCAAACAGCACGTTGTGAGACATCTCATTAGAAATTGGTCATATGCTAGCCATGAACGTCATTGCCTGATGTGTATAAAGGGCGTGTGTGTTCATATGTTGATCATATGGAGGCTTTTGCTAAAGAAATTTTACAAGGGCAAAGGAAAGTTGTTTTTCTTATTTGTGTCTCCATTGTAAAAGGAGCTTGGTGATGCAAGAGACAATTGACGTTTTTTTGCGTGTGAGCCTACAGGACAAACAAAATTGAGAGGAGGGTGAGGAAGACTTCAGCTTCCTAGAATACAAGTAGAAATGGGGAGAAACTTTATCCGGGGATTACATTTTATGGGTTTACTAGATTATAAAAAGGAGGGGAGAGAACTCCTTAGCTATCCAACACTAAGGGAAAAAAAGAGTCCAGAGGTTTTGAAATCTGTGAAAGATGGATCCTTCAGCCGTGTGGGTTGAGATGCTAAGAAATTGCCTGGGAGCTGGATTATAATCTACTACATTTTCAAACTAAAGATTGGTTTATATTTTGTTTTGTTTGTAACCTTTTTCTACTATCTCTGCTTAGTATCACCTGATTTTTGTTATTAATACAAATAATAATACATTATTTTTTATCATAAATTCATCACAAGGTTGTGATATTAAAGTAAGCTGGGCAGCCTTGAGCCAATAGTCTGGTGTATACTGTCTTTTTGGAGACACTGAATTTGCTCTAGGGCTACGTCTACACGTGCACACTACATCGAAGTAGCTAATTTCGAAGTAGAGACATCGAAATAGGCTATTTCGATGAATAGCATCTACACGTCCTCCAGGGCCGGCAACGTCGATGTTCAACTTCGACGTTGCACAGCCCAACATCGAAATAGGCGCAGCGAAGGAACGTCTACACGCCAAAGTAGCACACATCGAAATAGGGATGCCAGGCACAGCTGCAGACAGGGTCACAGGGCGGAGTAGCGCTTCCGGGGCAACAGCTAGCCGCTCCCTTAAAGGGCCCCTCCCGGACACACTCAGCCTGCACAGCACGCGGTCTGAGGAGCCATAGGCACACAGACCCCGGGCGCCGCAGTCATGGACCCCCAGCAGCAGCAGCAGCAGCAGCAGCAGCAGCAGCAGCAGCAGCAGCCAGAGGTCCACCCAGCCCTCCCGGCAGGAGCAGGGCTTGCCCTGCTCCATGCCATGTGGGAGGCAGCTGAGCACCTCCTTGGTACACCGGAGGAGGAGCTGCCCCCAGGGCAGCAGGGCTTAACCCCTAACCCTGCAGCACCCCGCCCCCCCCGCCGCCTCACACGCCGGCGGCTGTGGAGCTACCCCACCAGCACCGACTGGTGGGAGCGGCTGGTGCTTGGGGAGTGGGACGACGACCGCTGGCTCAGGAACTTCAGGATGAGCCGGCAGACATTTATGGAGCTGTGCCAGTGGCTCACCCCCCCACTCAGGCACCAGGACACTGCCATGCGGCGTGCCCTCCCAGTGGAGAAATGGGTCGGCATCGCTGTCTGGAAGCTGGCCACTCCCAACAGCTACCGATCCATGGGGCAGCAGTTTGGTGTCGGCAAGGCCACCGTCGGGGCTGTTCTCATGGAGGTAAGAGAACCCATGGGGGAAGGGCAGGGCAGGGGAGGGGGGCCCGGGCACAGGAGGGCAGGGGAGGGGAGGGGAGGCCAGGGCGGGGGAGGGCAGGGCAGGGGAGAGGGGCCTGGACACAGGAAGGCAGGGCAGGGCAGGGCCACGCACACCCTGTTCACCCCTCATTGGTGCTGTCCCCTGTGCTTTCTCTGCAGGTTGTGCGTGCCATCAACGCCATGCTCCTGCACAGGCTCGTGAGGCTGGGGGACCCAGATGCCACCATCACGGCCTTTGCCACCCTGGGCTTCCCCAACTGCTTCAGGGCTCTGGATGGGACTCACATCCCCATCCGCGCCCCGCATCACAGTGGAGGACGATACCTGAATCGCAAGGGCTACCATTCTGTTGTCCTCCAGGCCTTGGTGGACAGCCGGGGACGTTTCCAGGACATTTATGTGGGCTGGCCTGGCAGCACCCACGACGCCCGGGTTTTCCGGAACTCGGGCCTGTGCCGCCGGCTGGAGGCGGGGACCTACATCCCCCAGCGGGAGATCCCTCTGGGGGACACCACCATGCCCTTCTGCGTCATCGCAGATGCGGCATACCCCCTCCGGCCGTGGCTCATGCACCCGTACACGAGCCATCTCTCCGCTAGCCAGGAGCGCTTCAACGAGCGCCTGAACCACGCGCGCCAGGTGGTGGAGCGCTCATTTGGCCGCCTGAAGGGACGCTGGAGATGTCTCCTGACCCGCCTGGATGCGGGCCCCAACAACATCCCCCAGATTGTGGGTGCCTGCTGCGCCCTGCACAATTTGGTGGAGAGCAAGGGGGACACCTTTTTCCAGGGCTGGGCTGCGGAGGCCGGCAGGGCAGATGTCTAGCCACCTGCTGCCCCCAGTCGGCAGGTGGACCCCGAAGGGACCCGGGTCCGGGAGGCCCTGCGGGCCCACTTCAATGATGAGGCCGCGGGGTGAACTCTGCCCAGGCCCCCCACTGCCCGCCCCTTCCTCCACCACATTCCTGCCCCAACACCCACACCATGGAGCACCCCACCACAGCCCCCTCCCACTTTTCCTGGACAAATGACAGCACGCACTTGTGGCTGAACTTAAACTTCTTTTTCTTTCAGAACCCTTTTTTTTAACTGTAAATATATGAACCAAGAACAAACTATCTACAAACATGTGGAAACAAACTAATATGTACAAAAATAAAACAATACAAACAAACAAGTGTCCTCAATAATAAAAAGAAAACCAGGGAGGATAAAGGGGAGAACTATTTACATGGTGGGGACGGGGCAAACGGGGGGCAACAAATAAGAGGGTCCAACTATATACAAGGGGGGGGGCACGTCCCGGGCCCCTCGCCCCTATAGCCCGGCACTGGGCGTGGGCGGCCAGGAGCCCCGCCGCAGTCACAGCCCTGTCCGGGGCTGGCTGGGGGCGGGCCGGACCGGAAGGTAGGATGCCTGGCGAGTCTCTGGTGGCTCCAGGGGTCCCTCGGCACTCCGGCCCTCGGTGGTGGGTGGTGGGGTGACGGCGGACGGGACGGCGACGGGCGGAGCAGCTGGTGGTGGGGCTGGTGGAGCAGGCAGGGCGGGCGATGCGGCGGCCGGCACGGCATGGGGGGCCAGGTAGTCCACCAAGCGGTTAAAAGTCTCCATGTAGGCCCCCCATGCCTCCTGGCGCCAGGCCAGCGCCCGCTCCTGCAGCTGCAGGTGCTGCTCCGCGACCTCCAGCTGCCGACGGTGGATGGCCAGCAGCTGGGGGTCCGTCACCGTCGGGTGGTGGTGGTGCGGGGTCCGCCGTCTAGACCGCCGTGGGGCTCGTTGGTCCTCGGCCGAGGGGCTGGCCTGGAGCGAGGGTCCCGGAGGGCTCTCCGGGATGACTGAGGCCTCGCCGGCGCTCTCTTCCGGTCCTTCTGATGTTGCAGGTGCGGGACACAGGACAGGAGGGGGGGAAGAAGAATGGAGACAGGCGTTAGTGTGGGCCCCAAGCCGTGGCCTTTGTCCCCCCAGCCCTGTGCTGCAGGTTCCCCATCCCTGTCCCCGGGAGATGCTGCTGTGATGGATGGGGTTCAGGGGTCCCCCTGCCCTGCACCCCGTCCCCTGTTGGGAGCGACTCTCACTTCACCCCGCAGGGTCTGACAGCAGGAGAGGTTTCTTAGGCCACAGATGCCCAGTTTCTCCCAGGAGTGACAGCACCAGCTGTCGGAAGAGACAGTCCTTCCAACCCGTCGTGGGGAGAAGACCCGAAGGGGAGCCCCTCTGGGATGCAGCTTTCCCCCTCCTCAGGCTGGCTGCCTTCCAGCTCTCCCTTCCCCTAGCCTCTACCTGTGGCCCCCGCCCTCCCCCCCAATTCCAAGCCAGCTCGGCTCCTCCTTCCTCTTTGTTCAAGGCAGAAGTGTCACCTGCCAGCTGTAGCCCCAGGATTCTCCTTTGCCCCTGGGAGCTATTCGGCTCTTGTTGCTCATATGTAGCCTGAGTCTCCCTTTGGCACTCCCCTCACTCCATCACATGCTGCTGCTGCGGAGTGTCCCACCCCCTCCTCCCGGGGGCCCCTCGAGGTTCCGCTCCCCCCTGGCCTGGGGATGGGGCATGGCACTGTCGTGCGGGGTGCGGGGGGGGCAGGGGCTGATGCAGTGCTGTGAGGGCCATGGCCCTGCTGTCCTTGGGGCCATGGCCATGTGAGCATGTGGGGGGCCCTGGACACATATCTATTACCCCCCGCTCCTCAAGCCCAGGGGTGTACACCAGAGGCGGGTACCTACCTGTCGGTCTGCTCCCACGGTCCGGAGATCCCCGGGGGGCGGAGGCCTGGCTGCTGCTCCGGGATGGCAGGAGGAGGATCTGCAGCCCGGATTCTGCAGAGGAGGAGCCCCCCTCCTCCTCCTCCTCCTCCTCCTGCCGCGATGTCCCGGGGGTGGCTTCCGGGGGGGGCCCCCGGGGTGCGGGGCTTACCTCCGGGGCGGACTCCGGCTGCAGGGCCTGCTGGGGCTCGTCGGCCGAGGTGTCAAGGGTGGCCGGAGGGGAGGAGGTGTGCCGGGGGCCCAGGATGTCCCTGAGCTCCCTGTAAAAGGGGCAAGTGATGGGGGCGGCCCCAGATCGGCTGGCCACATCCCGGGCCCGGGAGTAACCCTGCCGCAGCTCCTTCACCTTACTCCTGACGTGATCAGGAGTGCAGGCAGGGTGACCCCGGGCAGCCAGGCCGTCGGCCAGCCGAGCGAACGCATCTGCGTTCCTCCTCTTGCTCCCCATTACCTGGATCACCTCCTCCTCGCTCCAGAGCCCCAGCAGGTCCCGCAGCTCGGCCTCCGTCCGGGAGGGGCCCCGCTGCCGCTTGCCAGCCTGGCTGCCCTGGCTCCCCTTGGGGGGGGTCCCCTGGGGGCGCTGGGGGGGCTGCCGGGCAGCCATCGCAGCTGGGTGGGTGGCTGAGGGATGTGCAGGCTGGCCGCATGTGTGGGCTGCCACATGCACGATCCCTCAGCTTCCTGCACAGGAAGGGAGGGGGAGGGGACCTTTAAGGGGCCGCTCCATGCGGCCACCATTGAGCTGAGGGGCTGGAAAGAGCGTCTCTCAACCCTTCAGCTGGTGGCCGCCATGGAGGACCCGGCAATTTCGACGTTGCGGGACGCGCAACGACTACACGGTCCCTACTTTGACGTTGAACGTCGAAGTAGGGCGCTATTCCTATCCCCTCATGGGGTTAGCGACTTCGACATCTCGCCGCCTAACGTCGAAGTTAACTTCGAAATAGCGCCCGACGCGTGTAGCCGCGACGGGCGCTATTTCGAAGTTAGTGCCGCTACTTCGAAGTAGCGTGCATGTGTAGACACGGCTTAAGTGTGCTGTGAGAGAGACTGAACAGTATAGAGGGATGTTCCTGGGGAACTCTGGAAGGCAGTTCACTGAACATCACCTGCAAGGCAAAGTTTAGATTGACAGGGTCTCAGAGATCACTAGTCCATCAGGCAGACCAGCGTGGCACCCATTTTAACTTCCACAAACCTCTTTTTACTAAAGAAGAGAGGTAAGAGTGCCTTATGGGTTGAGGCTCCCTGTGGAGAGCATCACACATGTCTACAATGAAATATGAGAAGTTTTTATGAAAATTAATGCTCTAGAAAGCACAGCTGTAAAATAGCTAATGTGAAATAAAGGAAGATGACTACCTCAGTCTTTCAGATGCATAAATGTTATTGAAGGTTTTAGCTGTCTGATCACTGTAATCTGCAAAAGTGGAATATTTCCATAATATGAAAAGTATGGGGCTTCTGAAGATTTCCAGAAAGACTTAAAGGCTGAACCAAGGCTCTTTTTGTTCAGTCCAGACGATGATAGTTCAGAAAGGGAAGTAAAGTTTATGCTTGTAGCTTTCGATTCTTTAAAAAGGAATCAATGTCAGCAAAAAAAAGGGTGTCTTTTGATGTAAAAACAAAAGTTAAGTTGTACAGAGATCCTCAAAATTGCACCCAAAACGCTGATTTGGGAATCTAGGACATTTGGCTGGGATACATCGTTCAAGGAATTCATTTGGCTCAGAATCCATGATTGTCTGTTAGAAGAGCAGAAGGTTCACTGTCATGAGTACCATAGCTATGCAGCAGGGAGAGAACCCTTCCATGCTCTCCACCTTGTAAGTCAGGATCAACACTCAACAGCCTAACATAGGGCTGTGAGTGGGTTCTGCATTCCTTACGGTAGTGTAAAAGATAGGACAGAATTTGACCCTGTAGTGAGTCAGTATGGCCTCCTGCAGACCCGGAGGCAGGGGAGGCTATGCAGAGGCCCTGGTGGGCGGGACCGGAGCCAGGAGACCAGAGGCCCGCCCCTCAGAGGGCGGGGCCAAGGGCTAGAAGAGCCAAAGGCGGGACTCAGGACCCATTCGTGCCTGGGCCTCCGGGCAGGGAGGATGTGCCTGCACGAGCTCCTCGGCACCAAAGGGAGAGGGCCTGCTGCTGCCCAGCCAGGCCGGAGGAGCAAGCCCCCAGAGGCTCCAAGCAATCCTGGGTCCATATGCCCCAAGGGGACTACCCGGACTTCCCAGACCTACCAGGACCTTCATGCCGGCGGAGACCCCCCGCCTTGGAAGAGGCCCCAGGAGCGGGCTGCCCCAGAGTCCCGGCGGATCCTTACAGCACTCAGACCCAGGATCGCCTCGGGTCTCCTGTATTACCGCCGCCCGACTACCCTAATGACATTGTTATGGACGACTGGCCGGAGCCCCCGAAGGTGGATGACCTGGAGGAGACCGATCTAGGGGGACCCCTTGAGCAGATGGACTGGGACCTTCCGCCAGCAGAGGTTGAGGTAGGAAGTGGCCCGGGGAACGACGCTCACGAACCAATGGCAGTGTGTTGCGGTCTGGATCCCCACTGCCGGGATTGCGTGTGAGCGACCCCCAGGGCCCCGGGCCGGGTCGCAGTGGAGTGGGAGGGCCTGCGACCCCCTACCCCCTCCCTGACAGGGCCAGCCTGTGCTGGGCCTGCGCTTAAACCCTTGTGTTGCTGCCCCACCCCAAACTGAGGGCTGGGCTTGTGTTTAAACCTTGTGTTGCTGCCCCGCCCCAAACTGAGGGCTGGGCCTGCGCTTAAACCCCTGTGTTGCTGCCCTGCCCTGGACTAAGGGCTGGGCCCAGAACTGTGCTAGTACTTTGGGACTGCTGCCCTACCCTGGACTGAGGGCCGGACCTAGAGTTGTACTATTACCTGTGAACTGCTGCCCTGCCCTGGACTGAGGGCTGGGCCCAGAACTATACAACTCTTGTGAACTGCTGCCCCGCCCTAGATTGAGGGCTGGGGCCTGTATGGGGTTGTAGCGGTGAACCGCTGACCGCCCGAACTGAGTACGGGCTGGTGCTCTAAGCCCCTTTTTGCTGCCACCCGCCTAGACCAAGGGGCTGGGCGTCTCGGGACTTGTTACAGACCCATAGGCACTGACTCCTTGAGTACTCCAGGGCTGAAGTACTACAAAATAGAGGGCGCTCGGTACCTACCAGCCACCCATGAATCAGTTGTTTGGCAAGTTCCACCGATCAGTTCCTCACCCTTTTCCTCAGCATCTCCTGCAAGCTACAGATCAGCTCTTGGGTGGCAGGTGGGAGATGCTGGTGGGGAAAGGAGGAGTGGAGGCAGGAAAAGGTGGAGCAAAGGTGAGAAGTACTGGAGAGAGGTGTGGAACAGGGGTGTGAAGGGCAGCAGGGCAAGGATAGGGCCTTGTCAGAAGGGGTGGACTGGGGTGGGGCCTCTGGGTGGAGCACCCCAAGAAAAGCTGGAAGTTGGTGTCTGTGATTTGGGCCATAACTGCTACTGAGATTTGTAGCAGCAACTTGAGCAGAGTTAACTACGATAAAACCCAGCTTGATAGTCTTGATGAGAAATACGAGATTTTACCCTGAGGATGCTGACAAGTGCAATACTATTCTTTATGGTTTATCCCAATGTGTAAGATACCTTGTATTTTAGGTCCAATGGCTCTGAGTCTTCCCTGCTTTATTACAGCTTTACCCTAACGTAACTCATTGGTTATAGTAAACAGCTTGTGAAATTGAGAAATATGGTATGCTATGCTTTGCTGTTTGCTCATTTGGGTCTTGTTGCATTCTGTCCCCGGACCTCACAGTGTCCATTTAGATTGTAGACCCTTCAGGGTAGGGAATCAGTTCTTTTATCTGTAATATGCAAAGCATATTTTCAGCCATAATAAGCACTATGGTATTGTCAGAGCAGCAGTTGTGTTACGAAGCTGTGCACGTGAGACCATTGAAAAGTTCTGTTTGTTCAATATGGCACTGTCTTTTTCTTCTGTCCAGTCTCTGCTCTGTGTGTACAGGGAGTTGCTGCTGTACCTGACAAGAGGCTAGATGACTGCCACAGAGTGGACTGTATCTTTAAGGGGATTTGAGCTCAGCCTCACATGTGCCTACTTATCTGCTTTCCAGGGGTTGAATTTGGGCTTGGACTGGTAGCTAGGTCAGGTGACAGGCATGATATGGTGGTCGCCAAAGACTTTCTGACCCTCTGTCAAAGGGAGTCTGCTCATGTGGGGGACACCTGTGGCTAGAAAAGACCTAAGAGGGGTCTGAGGAGCTTAGAGAGACTATTAATACCAGGATGAAGATGAGAGATCTTCATCAAAGCTCCTGAGAAGACCTAGCTGTAGAGGGCCAGGGAAGAATTTCTCCTAGACCAGCCAGAGGGAAAGGATAGGCTACGGCCACCTGCCTGGGCAGTATAGAAGGATGCTGAAGGGAGTTGATACTTGCACTGTGTTTGCAGTTCAACACGGGACTTCCAGCGACAGCGAGAGGAACTCCTTACTCCTCTTGCTAGGCACCAAGCAGGTGTAATGGATAGCAGAGCCCAGTGAAGGTGAAGACAGCATGTTGTCCCACAAGAGAGCTTCTGATAGAATAAGGGAAGACATAGAGTCTGGTTGCTGGATATAGTTGTTTTACTGATCTGTGTTTTATTCCACTAAATTGCAGAGGTTTTCTTTTTCTCTGAACTTGCACAATAGTCTGGGACAGTTTGTTGGGAATCCCCAAAGTGGGAAAAGTGACATAGTGGTAAGGGCCAATGTCAGATGAGATTATAGTAACATACCTGCAAGGCTGTCCCAGAAACTAGAAGTTAGCATCTAGAATAAGATAGTAGCATAATGCATTGACTGTATGTTCTGTGCCTCATATTAGGTGTGTTCATTTCTTTCTGTAGAAAAGGAACATCCCTTGGACTGCCCTCATAGAACATGCGTATCCTGCATTTGGATTCTCAGAGGACACCTTTATGCACCTCAGTGCTAACTAGTGTTGAAATGCTGGATTTGAATGCCTTCTTAAGGTGCCAAGCCTTTAAAATTGGGCTTCCTGCTTTTTATAACACTGTGATAGATGCCTTAGAAATATCACAGAAATAAATTGAATTTTTCTGAAAACTGATGCTGTAAAGTTTCTGGTGCCGCTCTGAAAATATCTTGAGAAAATAGGAATATAGGTTTTGCCAGATTGGATCAGATGAGTGGTCTGTCTAGTCCATATCTTGTCTCCAAAAGGGACCAGCACCAGATGCTTCACAGGAAGATAAAAGAAGTTCTATAAATATATTATGAGCAACAGATTGATGAAGGAAAGTGTAAGTTCATATTTAACAGGGAAGGAAAGCTCATAAGGAGCAACATAAAGAAGGTTGAGGAGTTTAATGCGAATTTTGCTTTAGTATTCACTAAAAAGTAAATTATGACAGGATATTAACAATAAGGGGAAGGAACACGAGCCAAAACAGAGAAAGAACAGGTTCAAGGATATTTACATAAATTGATGTATTCAAATCTAGAAAGCCTAAGAAATTCACCCTACAATGTTTAGGAAACTAGCTGAAGCAATCTTAGAACCATAAACCTTCTTTGAGACCTTCTGGAGGACAGCAATGTCCCAGAGGACAGGAGAAAGACAAAATAATACCTATCTTTAAAAAGAGGAATGAAGATGGCCTTGGAAACTATAGTCAATCTAACTTTAGTACCTGAAGATATTTAAATAAACCCCATAAAACATTCTCATATGCAAAGTAAGGAAATATGAACTAGATTAAATTACGATGGCTGCATAACTGGCTGAAAGACAGTACTCAGAGTAGTTATTGGTGGTTCACTGTCAACCTGGGAGGAGGTATCTATTTGTGGTGGCACACAATTTGACCCTCCATTTGATATCAATCAATATTTTAATGTCTTGAATAGTGGAGTTGAGTATACCTTATAAAATTTGGCAGTGACATCCAAATAGGAGGCTCCATCTCCGGGGCCTGCTGGGGCTCGTCGGCCGAGGTGTCGAGAGTGGCCGGTGGGGGAGGAGGTGTACCGGGGGCCCAGGATGGCCCTGAGCTCCATGTAAATGGGGCAAGTGGCGGGGGCAGCCCCAGATCGGCTGGCTGCATCCTGGGCCCGGGTGTAACCCTGCTGCAGCTTCTTAACCTTACTCCTGACGTGGTCAGGAGTGCGGGCAGGGTGACCCCAGGCAGCCAGGCCCTCGGCCAGCTAAGTGAACACATCTGCGTTCCACCTCTTGCTCCCCATTACCTGGATCACCTCCTCCTCGCTCCAGAGCCCCAGCAGGTCCCGGATCTCGGCCTCCATACAGGGGGGGCCCCACTGCCTCTTCCCCCGCTGGCTGCCAGCCTGGAAGCCCTGGCTCCCCTTGGGGGGGTGCCCTCGGGGTGCTTGGGGGCCTGGCTGGCTGCCATGAGGTTCAGGCTGTTGGACTGCGGCTGCTGTGAGATGTGCAGGCTGACCGCGTGGCAACGCTGCTGCCTGCACACACTCTCAGCTTCCTGCACAGGAACGCAGGGGGCGGGGAGCTTTAAGGGGCTGCTGCACGTGGTGACCATTGAGCTCAGGGGCTGGAGAGAGCGTCTTTCAACCCCGCAGCTGATGGCCGCCATGGCAGACCTCACTATTTCGATGTTGCAGGACTCGGATCGTCTACACGGGCCCTACTTCGACGTTCATCTCCTGATGAGGATAGCAACTTCAACGTCTCACCGCCTTACATCGATTTCAACTTCGAGATAGCGCTCGCCACATGTAGATGTGGTGGGCGCTATTTCGAAGTTGGCATGGCTACTTCGAAGTAGCGGGCTCGTGTAGACGTGGCTATAGTGAGTCATAAATAAATAAGCCAACAACGTAGTGTAGTTGCAAAAAGGCTAAAATCAATTTTGGGTGTATTAACAGGCTTGTGGTATGTAATTATCGTGCTCTTCTCAGTACTCATGAGGCCTCAGATGTAGAGCTGAGTCCAGTTCTAGAGTCCACACTTAAAGAAAGATGTGGATAAACTGGAAAGAGTCCAGAGAAGGTCAATGAAAGGGATAAAAAGTTTAGAAAACCTCACCTATGAGGGAAAGTTAAAACGGGCCATGCTTAGTTTTGAGGAAAAAGATTAAGGAAAACCTAGTTATCTTAAAATCTGCGAAAGGCTGTTGTAAAAAGACTCGACTGTTCTCAATGCCCACTGGAGTGAAGACAAAAAGTCATCAGTTTAGCCAGCAGCAGGTTAGCTATTAGGCAAAAATCTAACTGTAAGGATAGTTCAGCACTAGAATGGACCGCGAGCGGCTCCCCACCACCATTGAGGCCATGGCTGGTGCACTGACTGCGGTCCTGGCTGCTGTGCAACAGTGGCTCCAGGTGGTGACTCTGCTAGTCACCCTCCTGGAGGCCGTCCTCAGGGCTTGACACCCCAACCCAGTCCCCAGGGTCATTCGCTGCTAGTGGGGCATCCTCACAAGCAGCAACTGTTGGGACCAGCTGGTGATGGGGACTGGGGCGACAACTGGTGGCCACAGAACTTCAGGATGACCAAGGGAACATTCCTAGAGCTCTGCCACTGGCTTGCCACAACCCTCCAGCACCTCAACACCCACATAAAGCTGGCACTCCCACTCCAGGAGAGGGGGTGGCAATCACCCTCTGGAAACTGGCCACGCTGGACAGTCACCAATCTGTCGGCCACCAGTTCAAGGTGGGCAGAGCTACCATCAGGGCCATGCTCAATGAGGTAAGCCATGCCTGTGTCACATCCCCACTGCATGTAGGTGCCAGGGGCACCCCAGAAAGGGGCAGCGTCAGGAACCGGGGACAGACCCCGCTGGGGACAGGGCCGGGGGCGGGGATGGGGATGGGTGAGCACACTGCACCCCGCTCCACACTCAGGGGCACCTCCCCCTACACCCTGCAGGTTGTCCAGCCCATCAACCAGGTGCTCCTGAGGCAGTTGATCCACATCGGGGACTTGGCTGATGCCATCCAAGGGTTTGAGGAGTTGGGCTTCCTGAATTGCTTCGGGGCACTGGATGGCACGTACATCACCATCTAGGTCCTGGAGCACTGCGTGGTCCTACAGGTGCTTGTCGATGCCAACGGTCACTTCCAGGACATCTGCATGGGCTGGTCCAGCCGCTCCCACAACCCCATGGTGTTCCAGAACACAGGGCTGGGCTGCTGCACAGCCGAGGGGAACTTCATCCCCTGGTGGAAGCTCCCTGACAGGGACATTGCAATTCCACTCTGCATCGTGACGGATGCAACCTACCCCCTGCACACAGCCTAATCAGGACGCTTTTAACAAGCGGCTGAACCAGGCCTGCAATATGGTCAAGTAGGCATTCGGCCACTTGAAGGGATGCTTCAGATGCCTCCTCACCAGGCTGGAGGTGGGTCTCCACAGCGTCCTGGCAGTGGTCGGGGTCTGCTGCACCCTGCACAAACTCCTGGAGGTAAAACATGAGCCATGCAAGTAGGGGTGGGCCACTGAGGAGGGGCGCAGGTATGAGCAGCCCCCGGCTGCCCTGTGCCACCAGGCCCAGGAGGACAGGGTATGGGTACGGGATGCCCTGGGCCAGGCCTTTGAATGGGGACCACAGTAACGCCCCCCACCTTGCGCACACACTCCCAGCTCCCCCGTGCACATGCCCCCCTCCCCACTCCCACACATGCCCAGGGGACATGGAGTTAACCTCCACAATAAACTCTTTAATTGCACCTGAAACCAGCCTGTGCCTCTGCCAACTCTAGGGAACTACATACAGGGGTGGGAAAACTGCAAACAAGGGGCTGGGGGTAACTATATACAGGTGGGTGGGGGAACTGCTAAGGGGGGGCTGGGGGTAACTATATACAGGGGTGTAGCAGCCCTGGGAGGGCTGAGGGTCAGCGTGGGGCGCTTTACCCACTGATGGGGGTTAAGTGCTGGGACCCCCATTGCTCACGTTCTCCCCTTTCCCCCCATGTCCAGGGGCCCCATCAGGGCTGGGCCGGGGCCAGCAGCATGGGGAGGTAGGGGCAAGGCTGGGGCGAGGCTCCTGTGGCCTCCCTGGGGTCAGCACGGGGAAGTGGGGGGCAGGTGGTTCAGCCTCCTTCTGGCTGGCCCTGGCCAGCAACAGGCAGGCCAGCTGTATGAGGCCGGCTGGGGGCAGGTGGGTTGGGACCAGGGCAGTGAGGTTGGGCTTGTGTGTGTGTGGGGGGTTGCTGTGGGGTGCAGGTTTGAAGTGGGGACTGAGGCGGTGTGAGATCAGAGGGTGGAAGTTGGCAGGAGACCAGGGCAGGGGGGGAAGTCGGAGTGAGGAAGGTGGGAGGTCGGCTGGGTGATGGGGGAATGGGAGGTTGGGGTGGGGTCGGGAGGGGCGGGTGTGGAAGTGGCTCATGAGGGGGAGGTGGCCGGGTCCAGGTGGCCAACCATGGCCTGGGTCAGGGCGTCCAGGTTTGCTGCAACCTAGTCCCAGGCCTGCTGCTCCATGGCAAGCCACTTCTGCAGCACGCTGGTGAGGTCCTGGAGGGCTGCAGTGTAGGCAGCATCCCCTGCCTCCTCCTCCCTGCCCTGGTGGCACCAGCGGACGGCCCAGCAGTGGCCCTGTGCAGCCCCTGCATGGTGTCCGAGCCGCTCCCCCTTGCCTTTCATGGTGGGACTGCCCAGCTGCCGGATCCTGGAGCTACGGAGACAGAAGAGGAAAGGGGAACAGGCTATTAGTCCCAGACGCTGGCCCCAGTGTCCCTGCTCACCCCCTTCCCGTCCCCTGTCCTGGAGGCCCTGTGATGCTCAGGTTTGGGGGTTCCCTGCATGGGTGCCATGGGTGAAAGCTACCCACTGACCCCTGGTCTCTCCATGGCCTGACAGCCCGGGATGCTGTCCCAGCCCCCTGGTGCTGAGTGCAGTGTATGGGTCCCCTGGGGCCCAGGGAGCGTGGCTGTCCAGAGCCCATATGCACCAGGGCTGGTGGCCGTGTGGGTGGCCTGCGGTCCCCCTGGGTGGGACCCTGCGCCCTCTCCCCAGGCCCCAGAGCGGCTGGCATGCATGCCGCCTACATGTAGGTCCCTGCAGGAAGTCGGGTAAGGCACAGGCAGATGGGGCCTGGCTGGACGGCCTGGATGGGATGTTGATGACAAGAGCCCCCTCACTTGAGCCCTCATCATCACTGCTGGGGTCCAGGTACTGGACTGTCTGGTGCTTGGTGCTGGCTGCCAGTCCCGGGTGCTCCTCACCCTCCATTGCCGTCTCCAGCTCGGTCTCAGTCTTGGCTGTGGCCAGCATGACAACCAAGGGTCTGGCCTCCTTGGGTCCCAGGAAGCGTTGTAGCTCCTTGTAGAAGAGGCAGCTTGTGGGCACTGCCCCCAAACACCCAGCCGTGTCCCGGGCCTTGCAATAACCGTGCTGCTATTCCTTAACTTTTGAACGGACCTGGTCTGGGGTACAGGTGGGGTGGCCCTGGTCGACCAAGCCCTTCGACAAGTGCTCAAATGCCATGGTATTGTGGCGCTGGAGCCCCGTCTGGTGGAGGACCTCCTCATCCTCCCATAGGGAGAGGAGGTCCTGGAGCTTGGTGTCCATCCAGGAGGGGGCCCGGAGCTTCAGGGCCTGGTTCACCTCCCAGGAGGGCTCCCTGCTGTCCTTGGGGGGCCCCGTGTGGGAGTCCGGGTTGCTGGTCATGGGGCTGGGAAGGGCAAGGGGCTGGCTGAGGAATCGCAGTAGGCAGTGTGCTGGAGAGCAGTGTGGGCTCCCTGCTGCCTGCACACGCTCAGCTTCCTGCCTGAGGTTTGTGGGAGCCTGCATGTATAAATGCGGCCAGATGCTGGAACCATAGAGCTCCGCTTACACTGTGA
This sequence comes from Carettochelys insculpta, assembly GCF_033958435.1. Classification (NCBI taxonomy): domain Eukaryota; kingdom Metazoa; phylum Chordata; order Testudines; family Carettochelyidae; genus Carettochelys; species Carettochelys insculpta. Next base: position 142,859,802 of record NC_134139.1, on the reverse strand, counting down.
GCAGTTCTACCGCCTGCCAGCTGATCGCCACCATGGAGGAGTCCCTCTTTCAAAATAGCCATCCGTGGAGCATCTACACTTGCTCTCTTTCGAAGGCGGGGAGGTCTTCCCACCGTGGGAACGAAGGACCAACTTTGACGGAATGGCCCCATTTTTTTGACGTTACTTTCAGAAGATTGCAGAGTGTGTGTACGTGCACCGCGGGTTATTTCAAAAGAAGTCCATCTGTCAATCTCAATTTTGAATGTGCTTGCTAGTATACACACCCAGAGGTACATTGGTAAAAACAGAAGAATAATATGTAGCACTTTCTTCTCCAACTATCAAGCACATTGGGAAATATTTTATCCAAAATTCCTCCAAGCTTGAGTTTTTGAAGTTATCTTTTGCACTTGAATCATATTTTATTTCAAGTGCTTGTTTTTGCAATAATTCTGGCAAAGAATCAACATCAACATTGAATGGATTGCATACTAATTTATGAATGGGATTGCCAGAAAAGTTGTCTGGAAAATAGTGGATGAATTCATCAGCAAGTCAGTCCAGATGAAAAATCAATTTTGTTCTTCATATTCTCTTCGCAAAGTTCTTGGAAACCTTCATTTTCAGCGAGTGATGAAAATATCAGAAAAGACAAAAAGTTAGGTGTCTGAGCTTGTGTTCGACATTTCCAAAGCTGGATTTTTTACGTAAAGGCTTTGATGGCATCATGGTGTGCTATAATGTTTGCAGTGTTTTTTCTGTGCAACTTCAAACTGAGGTTATTCAAAAATATCCATGAGATATACCAGTGAAAGTTGAAATGTCTGGTCCATAAATGCATTCTATAGCTCTTCTTTCTTCCATTGCTTGAGGAAAATTTCCACTTCGTCTTTCAGTTCAAATAATCTCAAAAGCATGTTACCTTTGGAAAGCCATCATACTTCTGTGTGTAACAAGAGTTTTATGATCTGCTCCCAAATCCCAAAGAGCAACAGAAAGTCTCATATTTAAAGCACTGTTCTTCACAACATTGATAACTTTGATGGCTGAATTCAATGAGTCATCTAGGTCATCTGGAAGGATTTTATCAGCCAATGCTTGTCTGTGTAGGATGCAGTGAGTTTTGGTTACGGCTGGATTTTTATCTTTCACCAATGTCGAAAATCCTGAACAAGAGCCAAGCATTGCTGGAGCACCCTCTGTGCATACACCAACCAGTTTTCCCCATGAAAGTTTATTCTCTTCAAAAAAAGGTGGCAATCATATTCATAACATCAGACGCCTTTGATGTGGTCATCAATTCCTTCAAAAAAAGCAGTTCTTCTTTCACAATTCCATTGTTAATGAATTGAACACAGACAAAAAACTCACAGTATTGTGCATATCCGTGGTATCATTTCACTGAATTGCAAAAAAAGAAGAAGGCAACACTGCCTCCACCACTTGAAGTTTAAGATCTTTCGCCAGGTCAATGATGCAACGTTTCACGGAATTGTCGGAAAGAGAAATTTCTGATAGCTTTTTCTTGCTTCAACACTGAGCACAATATCAGTTGCTTTCGACAAGCAAGTCTTCACAAGAGTTTCTCCGATTATGTGTGCTTTCTTGGCTTTAGCGATGAGCAATGACAGTTCATAAGATGCTTCTACCGCTTTGGCTGAAGCTTGATGAAAAGCCCCACTAGTGTCCAGATTCATGTATTTCAAATTTTGAAGTTTATCAGCAAAAACTCTTGCGGTTTGTCTGTCAAAGTGCTGTGGTTCTTCCTCAAGTGTTGCTCAAGATGACTAGGTCTCAAGTTGTTGTTGCTGAGAGCTGAGTAGCATACTATGCATTGAGGATGATCGATCCCATTTCTTTCCAGTGAAGCCATACTTAATGTAGTCTTCATCGTACTTCTTTTTCTTAATCGTGGCCATAATATATTAACTTAAAAATCTATAAAAATAATTTTCCTGATTAGAATAAATTTAACAGATGCAAGTTACTTTGATAAGTTATTGCAAATGTTTACTTACTACTACTATTACTTATGGACGCATGCTGTCTTAAATACACCCCATACCAGTAACTGCACAAGACCGGCTACCCAATACCATGAAAGCACAGTCTCAAGCACTCCTGTGAGAATGCTAGAAAGTTTGGAAAAGTTCCATTGCCTTCTACATCATTCTTGAACTTTCCCACCAACCAAACCTGTATTCCTGCATGTTGAAAGGCAAATAAATAAATAGGTCTTTATTTATGGGAGGGGCAGGGAACCTGTTTTGGGTCAGGGTCACTGACTCACAAAAAATAAGTCAGGGACCACTCAAGTGAGATGCAAATAAATAAATAAATAAATCCCTCCAAGTCCCACCAAGGCCCTCTGATATGGTCTCAACTGAGACACCTCCCTCCCCTGGCACCCCCGACCCCTGGGGGGAGGATAGGTAGGACTGAGGTTGAAGGCCTCAGGCCAGATTAATTCTTCTGGGGTTCCAGGGTTAGTGGAATTTGTGGGCTCCTCTACACTTTGAGGTGGGGCCAAAAATGAGGGATCCAGTATGTGTGACAAGGCTTCCACCGAGATTCTTGTCACCATCCCTATCTCACTCACTGGCAAATATGATACAGGAACAAGCGGGGTGTAGGTGTCTGGCTAGGCGGTAAGGGGCCAGAGCAGGGTGCTGGTGGCACCCTGGGCAGGTGCTGGTGGGGGTCTGTGCAGGGGGGCAGGGTACTTGTGGGGTATCTGGGTCTGCTGCCTCCTATCACCGCACATCTCATGTAGGAAGGCAGAGGGTGGAAGGAAGTCTCTGGTGGGCAACAGACCTGGCTTTTCAGGAAACATCCTGGCTGTTTGTGGAGGGGAAGCAGCACACACACTTCCTGAGATGCCAGCTCCAGCCTGCAGCTGCAGGACTTCTCTCTCACGCTGCAGGAAGCCAGTGCTACTTCCATTTTTGCAGGAGGTAACACAAACACGGGGTCTTTCTTGGGGTGGAGGGGATTGACTAGGGAGGACTGAGTCGCTTCATGCCCCCCTGGAATTTCTTCAACCCCAGTTTGGGAACCTATGATCTAGATATTCTTTGACAAGGAGCTGTACTAAGTGACCTCTTGATGTCCCTTCCAGCTGTATGTTTCTATTGTGTGATTTGTGTATCTACCTTTTTGGCCGTGTCTACAAGAGCCTCAAACTTCAAAATGGCCACACAAATGGCCACTTTGAAGTTTACTAATGAAGCGCTGAAATGCATATTCAGCGCTTCATTAGCATGCGGGCGGCCGCGGCACTTCGAAATTGACGCGCCTCGCCACCACGTTTCTCGTCCCGATGGGGCTCCTTTTCGAAAGGACCCTACCTACTTCGAAGTCCCCTTATTCCCATGAGCAGATGGGAATAAGGGGACTTCGAAGTAGGTAGGGTCCTTTCGAAAAGGAGCCCCGTCGGGACGAGACGTGAGGCGTGTCAATTTCGAAGCACCACAGCCGCCCACGTGCTAATGAAGCACTGAATATGCATTTCAGCGCTTCATTAGTAAACTTCGAAATGGCCATTTGCGTGGCCATTTCGAAGTTTGGGGCTCGTGTAGACATGGCCAGTGAGTTATAGGCAGAGCCAGAAGTAACGTGTGGAGGTCCATAATGTTTTGGTGACATCTCCTCCAGATTATTGATGAAGACTCTGGTTGCGGAAAATCCATCCTAAATTTTATATGTAAAACACTGTAGTGTGGCACAGGATTAGCTTTGTGTGTGTACTTATGTATTACGGATATGAGTGATAAAGCTTCTAGTTGATCTATCTCACTACAACCATTAATGCTTGCAGGTTGTGCGGTTGGGCTGAATTCAAATGCTGATCTTTATAGCATTTTTAGAATCTTTAGTTTGCAGCTTTGTATCCTTTACTTCTATAATATTTTAACGAGTTTGTCCTTGTCTTTTATACCTCCTCTCCTCCCACACACATGTTTTACTGTGTTCAAAATGTCACTCTGAATACTGTAAATACAATGGTTATCTTCTGAATTAAAATATGAGTCTATTTTTGACCTGATGTTGAAAAATCAGTAATGGTGAAGTATAGTACAGTGCTATCGATTCCTTGTAGATCACCTTCTTCGGTGACTGTGGTTAATTAAGCTATCCCAGTTTTTAGTAAGAAATGGGATTAATTGAGTATTTTTCTTGATCAGTTGTGACCCTGGAATCTTTCTCCTGAATGGTGTAAGTGATGCGGAGGAACATACTATAGAGTGTCATCAGTGAATACTTCAGAGAAGCCCTGGCTAAGTAATAGTCAGCCTTCACTCTTAAAGTGGGAGATTACTCATAATACATACGGGTCATCAGTTTTATTGTCAGAAATCTGGAATCTGCTTAAGAGAAAATTGCCAGATTAATTGTGTGGGGCTGCTTGTGCAGAGCTTGACAGTTCATAATGTGTTGTTATGCTCTCACGAATAAAACATTTCCATGCCTATGTATGTTAAATCGCTTTGTTCATTTGCATAGAAATAACACATGTGCCCTAGATGGCGTGGTGTGAGAGCAATTTTTCTGGCTGCTTTGGAAAAGGGAATGCTGGGATCATAGCCTGAGCTATAAAGGGAGATGACTAATCTAGTGTCTCTGAAATGTGATCTTTGAGAAGTGCACCTGCTTGATATACGCTTTGCTCTTCACAATTGAAAAGTTGGCCGTGTCTACACTAGCCAAAAACTTCGAAATGGCCATTTTGAAGTTTTTAGCTAGTGTGGATGTAGCCAATGTGTAGTAAGATGAGGGCCTGAAAGAGACAGGCCCCTGCTCACAGAACTTGGCACAAACAGGGTTGACAGAGTCAAATACTAATTAGTACAAGGCACAGGTGTAAAACACTAATTGGTACTGAGCGCAGATTGAAACCATATTCCAGAGGGAAGGTAACAACACTTTGCTGAAAAGCACCTTGGTTACTGTGCTCTCCCCATGGATAAGAGGGACATACTGACCTAGGTTCAGGATAGATTGACAGCATGGATAGAGATGTTTTGATTGCACCACCAGATGCAAGGTGATGAGCGGTATCTAAGTAACAACAGGAGGTGGCACCCTGATATGTCAGGAGTGCTGTGTAACTTGTTTGTACCTGTGTATAAAGAGGTGTCCTGGAGAGGATGTCTTTGTCTGGCCTAAGGGGCAGAGACCAATCCCATGTTACTGACTGAGCCGAGTCCATTGTTGGGTGTACGTATGCATAGTGGTTCAGTAGTCTGCTGACAACTATTATTTTACTTCATTTGACAATAAACCTGGCCTGGTGCCTTCAATCCTTATCTGATTTGTGGTCTTTGGGGGCTCTCTTGAATTCTGCTGAGCTGGCTGCTTGCACAGAGCCAGCACAGCATACTTCTGGGAGTAAAGAGAGGAATTTAAGGGGGAAGAACGTAAGAGGCAGTGGAAAATAATTCTCTACCTTATCTTTCTTACAGAATAGCCAAACTGTTATCATCATTGAATGGAGTAAATATCTGTCGGGACACTTTGCCAGTGAATTCCAACCCACACAGTGGTTTGATCTCTTTTGTTTGGTGTGGTAATGTCCCAGGATATTACAGAGAGGCAAAGTGTGTGGGGTCAAATATTTTACTGGACCAACTTCTATTGCTCTGTGTGTGTGTGTGTGTGTGTGTGTGTGTGAGAGAGAGAGGGAGAGAGAGAGAGATTGGGAGAGAGAGAGAAACTTATCAGCTCTTCTTGAAATCTATATAGAGCTCTGGGTAGCTCTTAAGTTTGTCTTCTGGGAGAATTTCTTCTGAGAGTGGCAAGAATTGGTTTGCAAGGATTAGAGCTAAGATTTTCCTTGTTGTTACCAGGGGGAGATGTCATGATAGTTTCCACAGTCTGACTTGTCACCCTTCTTGAAGAGACTGATCAGTTTGTATCTGATCCTGAGAATCAGAAGGTGGAGTTATTTGTGGAGCTCTGACCTGCCTTCTTTGGAGACTTCAGCAGGATTTCCATCTAGTCAGGTTGCCTTGTTGTTGATGGCAGGTTAGACCTCACTGAGGATAGAAAGTGTCCTTAGGTGGTTGCTGAGGGATTTGGTCAAGGGAATCTAGGACCATGGTGGATTGACAGTTCAACATCTATCATGGAGCTCCAGTAGACGGATGACAACATGGTTGTTGTTTTTTCTCCTGCAGGCCTTCAGACCATCTAAAGTGCCTTTACTGAAGCATACGATAATTTTGGCCACACACTGAACACCAAAAAGGCATAGGTTCTCTGAGGAGAGATAACTCAGTGGTTTGAGCAATGGCCTGCAAAGTCCAGGGTTGTGAGCTCAGCCCTTAAGGGGGCCATTTAGAGATCTGGGGCAAATAGACCCCCTTCCCCCTGCAAAAAAGAGTTGCTTGGCCCTGCCATGAGGGCACAGAACTGAGCTCAATGGCCTCCCAAGGTCCCTTCTAGTTCTAGTCTATTTTTGGGGGGCCAGAGGGGTAGCTCAGCAGTTTGAGCCTTGGCCTGCTAAACCCAGGTTTGTGAGCCCAGCCCTTGAGGGGCCCCCATTTAGAGATCTGTGGCAAATAGAAGAGGGGGTGGGGAAAGGGACAGAACTTGGTCCTACCAAGAGGGCAGGAGCCTGGCCTTGATGGCCTCCTGAGGTCCCTTCCAGCTCTATGAGATGTGTATCTCCCGATTATAACCCTCTCCAATGGGACACTCTCACATACCTTCTATTGAAGTCAGGGGAGAACTGCTGGAAAATGTGGAGCACTTCCTATACCTTGCTAAAGTCAACATTGATACAGAAAGCACCTGCAGGTAAATTCTGGATATAATGCATACCTCTTTGATCTAAGTACAAACACTGATACCCATATTTACATATCTCCTTTTGGGCTGTGCTAGCCATTTGTAGGTAAAAAAAGTAAAGAGAGGAATTTAAGGGGAAAGAATGTAAGAAGCAGTGGAATATAATTCTCTACCTTATTCTTACTTTCTTACAGAATACCTGCAAATTCTAGCTATAAACATAGTAGAAAAGGAATTTGAAACATAAATAAATTGTTGCACAGAGACGAAGCATTTTGCAGTGAAGTGAAAGAGGGTGCTGGAGAGAGATTCATCTGGATTTATTCTGAATCTGAGGCTGCATCTACACTATGAGATAAATTCAAATTTATTTATATCAGTTTTCTAATTCTGGAATTTATAAGTTTGATTTTGACCATCCTCACTTCCCATGTGCACCCCACAAAGTCGAGTCATTGCTGCCATACACAAATTGGTCAACACTGACTGTCGCAGTAGTGCATTGTGGGAAGCAATCCCACAGGTCCCTCATAATACGGGTGCCAGGACTGTTTTTTAAAGTGAGAAGAAAGAGGATAGAAAAGTGTAGGAAAAAAGAATTTTTGGTTTCCCTCTTCACCATATTGGTGTTGGGGAGAGTCTTTGGCTTTCCAGCGCACTATAAGTCTTCTGTGCAACAACTGTGTTCTCGACTGGCCATCCACTGAGTAACCCACCTCCCATCATTGCCTGCATGTGAACCCTGAAAATAATAGAGGGCCCAGGACTGTATTTGAAAGTGAGAAGAAAGAGGTTACAAAAGTGGATGAAAAAAGAAGCAAGCCAAACACTGAGGGCCCAATGGACATAGTCTTGTCATGGCAAATCAGATCCCCTGCTCATGAGACTTCTCCCTGGTGGCAGCAAGCCCCGGTATGGTGTTTTCACTGGTGGCAGTAAAGATGCATGCATTTCGTAGCCACTGGGGTAGACTTTTCTCCAGCAGCAGAAAGCCCATTAGCCACCAGGGTAGACTTGTCCCCAGCAGCAATTCACTTGGCTGCTGGGAGAGACTTTTCCCTTTTGGCAGCAATGCCTGGTATAGTTGAAGGGGAGGTTTCAGTGGGAAGCCAGCTGAGGTGGTCCTTCCCTGTGGCAGCAGCAAAACCCCGAATTTCTTAATCCCTGTATCTTAACCACTGGGGGAGACCTCCTCAGGGCGGCAGCAAAGCCCAGAATATCTGTCCTGCTCTTGGAGCCCTATATGAATGACTGGCAGCATGGTCAGCACTGAACGGCAGGCACATCCTTTTACTGGGTTGGGTTGGGGGCTACCCACGTGATGTGGCTGAGCGTGGGAAAGACCCAGACTGTGTGGCACCTGTGGGGGAGGGGAGGGGGCTCACACACAAATATAAACTGCTGAGAAGAAGTTTCTTGGTGTGTTGTGCAAGCATGACCCCCAGCACAGCCTTGCTGCCTCATGGGATGGCATGTCAGGGGCAGGCGCCAGGCAGTGCAGAAAAAAGTAACAAGTGTACAGACAGACCCGCAAACTCCCTGCAGGGCTATTTGAATGGGCAGATGCACTCACAGAGCTAACAGCAAAGAAAAACAGACATTTCTCAGGCTCTCCTACAAACGCGAGCCCACAGCTTGGAAATTCATGGTCTTTCTGCTCCTGGGGAGCAGTGGCCAGAGCGGAGCACTGAGAGGGGCATTATGGGTTACATACGGGACACATCTGGAGGCTAATAAATTCGCTTTTAAGGCACGGCACTTCCACATTGGCATTTAATTGAACTTCTGAATTCGATCTTGATGTTATACCAGTCAGGTAACTGTGATTTTGTAATCTTGAGATTAGTGCACCCTAAATCGGGCTGATGGTATTTACAGTGAAGACAATCATGTGGTAAAATCGAGCTAACTGAATTAAATTCAGTTTATCTCTTAGTGTAGATGCAGCCTAAATGTGTGCCGAAGATAAAAAGAATAATACACAAAGAGCTGAAGTGGTAAGATTGAGAACAAACCTCCACTCCCCAGGGCGATAAACAGAATTGGCTGGTACTGGTGCACAGAAGTAAAGCTGTTGTTGGAATTAAATGTGGTACACAGAGGGAGCATTACAAATCTGCACTTTGTTTGAGTTGGATCTTGGCAGACAGTTTTTGCAGGACTTTATACCAGCAGGCGAGGTTCCCGCTGGAAGAGAAGCAAGTCACTAAACACACAGTCACTGAGTCTCATTTAGACCACATCTCCACTAGCAATTTCTTTTGAAATATCTTTCAACAGAAGGGGCTCTTTCGTCCAGTGGGACTTCTAATGTTCTTCTGAAATTAAATTACAAGGGTGCAGCACTCCTTTCAAAAGCGCTCTGTCACTCCCATTTCAGGAAGACCGCCTTCCTTCGAAAGCTTCTTTTGAAAGAAAACATGTTTAGATGCTCCGCGAGTCCTCTTTTCTGAAAGAACAGCCTTCATGGCACGTGATTTTTCGATCCCAGGCCTGTTCTTTTGAAAGAGTGGGGGCTAGGTGGATGCGCTCTTTTCAAAGAGCACATCACTCTTTTGAGCTGCTTTTTGGTGTGCAGACGCACTCTTTCAAAAGAAGCTCATTTGGAAGAGATCTTCGGGAAGGACTTTTTTTGAAATCTTGCTATAGTGTAGACATAGCCTTATTGTGAGACCTTTTGCATTGCTCTTGCCATGTAAAGGAGCCTTCAACTGAATGTAAATGTAATTTGTTTCCAGTTTAGGCCGCCCTTTACACTGCCAGATATAGTTTCAATTTTTTCTGCAAAGCTTGAGAAGTCTGGCTTGATATCATGTGTCATCCGTTCACAATCAGAAGAAAAGTGTGCAGGATCATTCTTCCTTAAATACACAGGCTACATTACACAGCATGCTGCTGCCTGCAGGGTCATGCAGGTGAAGGCACTCGACAATGCAAATGAGGTGCTAGATTATAAATCACACTCCTCATTTGCATGTTCTCACGTGATCGCTGTCCTGTCAGAGGCTTCTGTCACCACAAAACAAACTGTGTAGATGGGGGTCTGTTGACCACAACCCCCATGATTGACAGCCCCTTATCCCTGACAAAAATGAGGGGTAAAGGGCTGTCGACAAGGGGGTTTTGGTTAACAGACCCCCATCTACATGCCTTATTTTGTGGTGACAGAAGCCTCTGCTGGGACAATGATCATGGGAGGGTATGCAAATGAGGCATGTAGAGCCTCATTTGCATTGTCAAGTGCCTGCATTTGCATGACCCTGCCAGCAGCAGCACGCTGTGAAGCCGTAGCCACACTGAATAGTTGCAGCTTCTTGCGTAAAGTTTCAGTGTGTCCAACTAGCTGGGAAACAGCCTGATGCCTACCTTGTCAGCTCACGTTCAGCACATTCAAATGAGTCATCACATCTGCCAGAAATGCTAGGGAGCAAAGAAACTCTTCATCTTGCAGTTGATTTTGACATTCACATTGCCAAGTTGCTCATTCTGAAGAAAGGAAAGGATTTCTTTTTAAAAGAGCAAAGAACTGCTGAAAAGTCTTCCCAGCACTCAGCCAGCTGATATTTGAGTGCAGTGGTAGGTCACTAAATTGTGCATTCAAGTCTTCAAGGAAACGTATGAATCTTTTTCTGCTGATGTTCGTTTTAAGGGTTACCAATTGAAAATCATGGAGTGCACTTTTATTCAGTTACCAGCAAGGGTGGCTCATAAGTAAGGCAAAGGAAGTCTCTGTCTTCCCAGTCAAAAGCCAAAGAAATGCAGTGGGGATGCTAGGGCCAGGCTGGCTCTACCCTTCCTCTTCCTTCCCTGTCTTTCCAGATGGTGTTGCTGTGGAATGTGTTTAATATTCTTCAGGCAGGCTCTGCGGCACTTGGGAAGACAAAGCAGCAGAGGACCTCCTCAGCTGCTTGCCCCTAAACCTGCTTGAAACACATGCAAGATTCAAATTACAGTGGCACAGGCTTCCCGCACTCTGCAATTTCAGTTTTGTCCAACATACCTTTTCAAAGGCAAAGCAAACAAGCAGCCCTGTAGTACTTTAAAGACCAATAACATCACTTATTAGGTGATGAGCTTTCGTGGGACAGGCCCACAGACTAACACGACTATCTCTCAAAGGCGTGTGCCAGCCCCGCTCTCCAGAGACCACCCGACTCAGGTTGCTGTGCTGCTGCTCCATGCTTGCTGGTTTTGCCCCTTCTTCCCTGTCTGGCGCCTCACCTCATCTAGCCCCACGCCTTGCACTGCACCAGGCAGGCCATCTACGTCCCCCACACTGTAAATAGTTTGCCCCCTCCAGTGTACATAGTTGGTTGTTCCATTATGTTTTGCAACAGGCATTACCCACACAGTTTTAGCAGTTGACATTACACCGTTTTATTTTTCTGAAACCCCTGTGTTCTGTGTGCTTGGTTGTGGGGGGTGTGTGCGCTGTGTGCGGGAGGTGGAGGTGAGTGTGCAGGAGGTGGGGGCAGTGTGTGGGAGGAGAGGGGGAGTGTCCGGGAGGTGGGGGATGGTTTGTGGGAGGCACACTGGGGGGTGGCCAGAGCAGCACTCACTGGGGCCCCTGGTCAAAGTCCTTGTGCAGGGCCTCCCAGAAGCAGATCTCATCCTGGTGGGCCTGGTGGCTAGGGGGCAGTGGCTGGCTGGGGGTAGCCTGTTCCAGCCTTGACAGCCCACCCCTACACAAAGGCCTCCCCCTCACTCTCCACGATATTGTGGCGCGTGCAGCAGGTGCTCACTATCTGGGAGGCACTGAGGATGCCCATGTCCAGGCAGGTGAGGAAGCAGTGCCACCACCCTTTCAAGCGGCCGAAGGTACGCTCAACCATCTGGCAGGCTGAGGGTGGGGTGGCCTGTATAGAGCTGAATGAGCCAGGGCTGGAGTGGGTATGCCACATCAGCCACCAGGCAGAGGGGCATGGGGGAGTCCCCCAGAGGGATTTCCCTCTGGGGGGGTAAGTCCCCGCCTCCAGTTGGTGGCACTGGCCCAAGTTCCAGGAGACCTGCATGTCATGGGTACAGCCAGGTCAGTCCGCGTACACATCCTGGAACCAGCCCTGGCTGTCCACCATAGCCTGCAGGACCACTGAGTGGTAGCCCTTCCTGTTTGTGTATTGTCCTCCACTGTGCTCTGGAGTGCGGATAGGTATGTGGGTCCCATCGAGGGCCCCGAAGCAATTCAGGAACTCCACTGCAGCGAAGCCCACGATGGCCACATCCAGGTCCCCAATGTGGCCGACCCTCTGGAGGAGCATGGCATTTACAGTGCAGACCACCTGTGGAGGTGGGGGATATAGGCAATGTGTGAGGGTGTGCAGGGTATGCCTGATCCCCCCCAGCCCCACCATGGTCCCCCCATGTGCCCCCCAGTCCCACTCCCCAGTGGGTGCATTCCCAGGCCTCCTTACCTCCTTCATGATGGCCCCAACTGTGGCCTTGCCCGCACTGAATTGGTGTCCCACAGAGCTTTAGCTGTCTGGAGTGGCCAGCTTCCAGACAGCCATCGCGACCCTCTTCTCCATGGGGAGGGCGTGCCGCACCCAGGTGTTCTGGTGTCTCAGGGCAGGGGACAGCCACTGGCACAGCTCCAGGAAGGTCTGCTGGTGCATCCTGAAATTCCAGAGCCACCAGTTGTCGTCCCACTCCCCCATGACTAGTTGCTCCTGCCACTCAGAGCTGGTAGGGTAGCTCCAGAGCCGGCAGAGCACATGGGGGCGGGGAGCCTGGAGGACCCCATTGTCTGGGGCATCCCCTTCTGCTGCATGGGGTGGGACCCTGCCAAAAGCTGCTGGGCAGCCGCTGGTGCTGCAGCTAGCAGGATTCCCACTACACTGGTGGCAGCCAGCAGGGTTTCCAGCTGCCGCTGGTCCATGTCTGTTCCTGCGGGCACGGGGTCTGCAGGGCTTGTGGCAGCTTCGCAGATCTCGTGCTGTGCAGGCCGAGTGTGTTCGGGAAGTGCCCTTTAAATGAGTGGCTTGCTGCAGTGCTGGAAGGGCTTGGCTGCCCAGTGACCCTGTCCACAGTGTTTCCTGGTCCTTTCTTTTGAAAGAAACCATTGGTAAATGTAGATGCTCTCTTTCAACATCCTGGGTGGCCCCATTCAACATGGCCCTTTTGATGGTGCTTGTTGACGGCATCCGCCCTGGCCCATGTGTAGATGCTGCCCTTTGAAAGGGCATTTTTTGACCACTCTCTTTCGAAAGTCGCTCTTTTGGAAGAGCACCCTAGTGTAGAGGTAGCTTTTGTGTGTGTGTGTAAACATTTATTGATAAAATTAGATCTTTCTAAACCTAAAGATATCTTGCCCCACTCCTTTGTTCTCTAACTATAATGCTTTTCTATGTTAATTGACCTGGCTGGATATGTTAGCCTGAATCAACTTCAGTCTGCTTTTCAAAACACAGGACTGTTATAATTCTTAAAATTAATTCTGCTCTATTTCAGATATGAATCATGAATTGATGAACTACATTGTAACAATAAAGATGTGACAATCACTACTTGTGTATTCAGCCAAATACTAATTTAACTAAAATGCTTTATGTCTAAAAGATATAATTTAAAATTATGAATAGTATTAGGAGGAATTTAGAAAGTGTGTCTTTTCCATACTAATTCAATTTCCATTGTTAGAATGCTCTACTATCTTTCAGTACACATCAAACACAAACACACACAATTCTGAACAGAGGATGGGAGCTGGCCTGCCCCTGATGGGTCCCACTGAGCTGGACAGCTGCGGTGATGACTGCCCTTTTAAAGGGAATTCCTAGCTCCTCACCAGCCACGGCTCAGAACCTTGTCTGAGAGCATGCTTATTGTGAGGAGCATGTTAGCAGACTTCTGGTTACTCCCAGCCTCCTCACAGGGCTCCAGGCTCAAATAGAGTACAGTGAAAAGTTTAGGGCAAGTGAGAAATGTTGCCACAAAGCAAATCTAAACCCAGCTGCACTGGCCAGTGCACTCTGGCTGCTTTGTCCAGAGTGACACAGAACACCCCAAGAGTACCGTCCCTAACCATTAAAGGTTTGGTGGGTTGGATTCCGGCCATGGGTCACATCTTGCTCACCCCAACACAGTGTGTATACTTAAGAATATTTAGCTCTTGATTAATTGTATGAATATCCATATGAGAGATGATTCCCATTTTACAGGTTGAGAAGGAGATTACACAGGCTACATGATTTGCCCAAGATACACAACAAGCCAAGGGCATAAATGAGATTGGAAATCAGGGCTAGTTCTACACTGCTGGAGAAAGTCAACCTGAGATAGCAACTCCAGCTACAAGAATGACATAGCTGTGGTCAACATACTCTTGGTTGAATTTCTGCAGCATCTCCCTTGTGGGAGATTGATGGGAGAAACCATCAGCAGTCGATTCAGCAAGTCCTTACTAGATCCTTTAAATTGAACCCCAGCAATTGGTCTATGGGAGTGTCACTCTTCGGGTAGGCAAAGACAAGCCCCACATCTCCCTGATCTCTAGCCCTTTGTGAACACCTTTAGAATGCACTGATCTATCACCATGTACATAGAACACGGCTTAAAGAGGCTGTACATATTCTTCCTCAATCATCTGGCATTTGTGTCACCAGCAAAGCCAAATTCTGCTTTATGTGTCACGGGGAAGAGGATGTAGATAGCACTTTCTTTCCATAGCAGTATAGAAACTTTCCTACTAAACACTTGAGTGCACTGGGAAGGAAATATGGTTTCTGAATTTCCTGTTACCCTGTGAGTCAAAAGGTCATGATCTACCAGCTTGGGGGAGTGTACAGGTCCTCTGCTAGTTACCAGCATGCTATGACTGGCCCTAGGCCTAGGGCACATCTGATTATTTCTGAAGCAGCGTGGCCAGATGAATGGGAATATATAATCTGGATCATTTATTCCATTCAGCCCCTTCCCTTAAAAGTAGCATTGCCTCATTACTATCTGAATAAACTACATGTAATATCAAAATTGTTTAGACTACTAGTTATAAAGAGTAAGCCACTTCTGTCCATCTAGCTTTTCTTTAATATTGGCCTGCAGCTGGGTTGGCGTGGGAAGTATGGAAGAATTATTCTGAGTGGGTGTGGGTAATGCAGGGCAAAGGGATGGGATGAACTGATTTATTGCCGGTTACTAGCAACACTTTAGTAGCTGTTCTTAAATGCTGCAAAAAAGCATAGATATCATTTTTGTGGGGAGTGGGTGCGGGGAAGACAGTGTGATATTTATTCATATAAACTTACAATAAAATATTTTGGAAAATCTCCCATAGCATAAGTTAGAGAATGTTTGCCTCCAAAGTTATCATTTTAACATGATTTTGGAAGACTTTTAAGAAATAATGACAATACAACTAGAAATGGGCTTTTCAGTCTGTTTTCCCTAGCATTTCTATTAAACTTTATCTCTGTTTCTGTATAATTGCCAAATGTAATAAACTGTTATGTTAATTTATGACAATTCCAGATCAAAAAAGTGACACAGGGACTCAGGCTCCTATTAAGTTGTCTGTTCCATGGGGACATGAATACAAATTCAGACCTGGTTAAAGCACAAACACTGAAGTTAATTGAGATTCAATAGACCAAGGCCCAGATCAAGCAAAGCACTTAAACATTTGCATAATTTAAGAATGAGTAGTTCCATTGATTTCAAAGGGGTTATTTTAAGAGTTTTGTTGGATTGGGGTCTATGTTTGGCTCATGTGGTGAGAAACCTCACTGGCCTCATACCCATGAGAGTTGTGGCAGCTCATGTAAACCACACCAGAGAAAGGTGATGTGCGCTTCACTTCAGAAGTGTCAGGACACCTGATACATGTTCAGCAAAAGCCATTCATGAAAAAAAAGTTGTGTTATTTTGCTGGCAAGACAGCAGCACATTATCCAGGTGATCAGGGTTTTAAGGTAAAGGACTTTCTACGACCTCTCAGAGGAGCATAAGATGTAATGCGCATGTGACACACTTGGATTTATTTACTGAGGATTTTAGCCAGAATTCCTAGATATATAAAGAAGAGTCCTAAGGAAAACATGACGTTTGAATCAAAACTCTAGAAACAAAAGGAAAGCCTAACATTGAAAACTACCTTCAGAAATGGTTACCGTTATTGGATCAAAAGTCAGAAATCTTCACTCAGGCAAATTCCCACTGAATAAACACCCAGTAGGGACCCCCCCACCCTCCAACTCCAATATGTATTTCAGGCTTCTGGTCCATAGTGTGTAGTTAAATAGCAGTAACACTTTGTTTAAGAGAAGAAATATTTGCTAAAATGTGAGAGACGGGAATTAGTTTATTCCAGGAACTGCTCTCAGATCTATAAAAACAGGGGCTTCTGAGGAGTCATATGAGTCACCATGTGTTTTCCACTTACCCCCCCACAGGCTTATCTAGAGTCTGGTGCTGAATAAAGCATTAGCTGGAGGAAGGGTTTCCATGACAGCAGTTGTACACAAAGACAGTGTGCAGCACAATGCAGGTTAAAGGTCTATATCATGGATTACTTATGAGAACTAAAGAACAATAATTAGACCTGGCCACCTATGCTAGTCATCAAAGTTAGGCTCACAGATGTTATGATAGTGAGGGCAACATGAGAATCATGACAGGTAGTTGTTGGTTGTTGTTTTTTTTGTTATGCTTTGGCTCTCAATAGAGTATATTTCTCTTCTAATATTATACCTATTCAATAACAGCCCAGTTTTGTTGATGACCTTCTGAGATCAAAAGGCTCTTGATGATGGAACTCCTCATGGAGTCCATCAATTCCTCTCATAGGCTGCTCAGAGAGAATACTATAGGTCAATTTACTTTTCAGCATCTGCAATTTTATGCACATTATCTGCGGTGCTGGAACAATTTGTAGAGTGAGGGGTGCTCAGAGCTGTTGAACCAAATGGTAAACCCTATATATGATGGAAATTACTTCAAGCCAGGAGGATGCAGCAACACCCCTAAAACTCCTAATTCCAGTACTTATGAGTTTATCCCCAGAAGGTTAGCCTCTAAAACGAAGAACATACTACTAAAGTGATAAGTGGAGAACAGCTGAGAAATTAGACCCTTGGAGTGTACCCAATATTTTGCAACTCTCTTTTCACAAAGCTGGTACTCCTTTTCTGACAGTGAAAAGGGGAGCTGGTATTAAAGGCATTTTTTCCCTTCTTCCTATGGTCATTTAGCCCAGGTCCTCAGTTGTGGACTGTAGGTGTAAAGATAGAAGATTGAGACGTTTAGCAGCATGATATAGAGCAGCTGGTCTCATATTGTAAAATAGACACTCATACCAGAGGCATAGTCACACAGGGAACATGCTTGGTGGCATTCTAGACAATAACTTGATGTCATTAAACATGTATCTGTGACTAAAAACTTGAGACTGGACACACTGGGTCAGAGCAATGATCCATCTAGCTCAGTATCCTGCCTGATAGCGACCAGTACCAGAGATTCAGGGGGAGTGTACGGAACAGGGAAACTCTGTGAGATCCACTCATCACCCTGTCCTAGTTTCCAACAGTCCAAGATTTAGGGTTGCTCCAAGCAAGGTATTATGGCCAGAGAAGATAGCATCTTATACGGAAAACAGTTCATCCCTTCAAAGTAGTATTATCTGGTATCATCTGGTGCTTTTTATTGACATAAACCATCACATGTAGTTTTAAATGAAAGATGATTTGTAAACATTGAGCAGGAAATTTGTACATTTTGCTGAGCAAAGAAACTGAAAGGGTGGTACTGTTGTTAACTTTTGTGACAAAGAACTTAATTGTCAGAAAGTAAAAGATAGGATGAAATCCTTACTCCATGAAGTCAACGGTATTTTGCCACTGACTTTGGTGGGGTCAGAATTTCACCCAAGAGGTGCCAGTAGATACAGAAAAAGGCTGTAGAGCAAGTCATACACATTTAAATTAAAACGAAAAGAAATTGAGTCAAATCCAGACTTGAATTCATTCTGTCTTCAAGCAAGAACTTCTTCCAACCCCCTTGGAATGGTTATTTATAACTTAGAAATATGAGTGTGCTTTTGACATCAGTGGGAACAGTTACTGTACATTGATAATCTGCAACTTAATTAGCAAGCTGCTGGAGCTAATTCATATTTAATGAAAAATACTGTTGCTAAATTTTCCCTCCATCTTCTGATCTGTTGAACAAAAGGCATTTAAAAACATTTCTGATGTAGGCAGCTATGTAAACAGCTTTGACTGAATTTGGTAAAGTAATATTTCTTTTATGTGATATAGCGCTTTGTAACTCGTAGCTTGGTTTCCATTTTTAAGCATTACAGCCAATTCCTTACCCTGCTTTGAGCAAGATAGTTGCTCAGGAAGTCAATGCACACTCTTCTGTATTGGTGACCTTTTTTGTTCTTTTTGTTTTTTCTTCCTGAAGTAAAAAATACATAGGTTACTGACTCAGACATTTTTACTGACCTGAATTGCTGGCAGCAGTATGCAGATGGGAGGTTTCAAAAATGCAAAAGGCCACTCATTTGCATATTTACTTGCCAGAAGAGGCTGCTACTGACTGAAAAAAAGCTGTGTAAATGTGGGTCTGCCA
This sequence comes from Carettochelys insculpta, assembly GCF_033958435.1. Lineage (NCBI taxonomy): Eukaryota > Metazoa > Chordata > Testudines > Carettochelyidae > Carettochelys > Carettochelys insculpta. The sequence continues at coordinate 142,841,463 of NC_134139.1, read as the reverse complement.
GCTACACCCTCTCTTTGTTAGCAGCCTCTTATGCCTGGAAAAATTCAGGCATAAGAGGCTGCCAGCAAGTGGAGGGGGCTTTGCTGGCAGAACCACATTTACACTGCTTTTTTTCAGTCAGTAGCAGCCTCTTCTGGCAAGTAAATATGCAAATGAGTGGCCATTTGCATTTTTGAGACTGCCCATTCACATACTGCTGCCAGCAGTTCAGGTCAGCGTAACCATAGCCATATAGAATGCAACGCAGAAACTGTGTTTCCACATGAGTGCAATCCTGTCCTGTTGAAGTCAGTAGCAAAATTCTCAGAAGTTAATAGCACTACAATTTTACCCAACAGTATTGAAAATAGATGATTGCAGTTCTAATGTTTTGAACCTCCTGATGGCAATATCTGTTTCTACCATGGGGAGGCTGAGCTTTAAGACCTCTGAATTTCTGAAACACAATGGCTAGAAATCCCAGGGAAAAAGTAACCTACAAAATGCATCTTTACTGTGGGCCTCCAAGAATTCTGTCTCATACAACATTTAAAAAATAAAACCAAAATTCAGCCCTGTAAATTCTGTGAAATGCTCACTTGAAACGAAAACTACATATGCTTTTATAACTAGCCTTTGAAACAGTTGAAAGTTGTATCCTTTGTCATGCGCTAGAAAGTTTAATCAATGAAAATGAATTTAAAATATTTTAGATGTGATGGTGTGACAGGGGAGACTGGCCCCTGAAGCCCTCTGCTGGAGGCTCATGGCCTTGCTACACCCCATCCCAGTAATCATAGAGGAGTCCTCCAGGAGGCTAGAGTGTCAGCCAGAGGAAGCAGCTAATCAGGGGCCAGGACAGCCCTATATGATGAGCTGCAGGAACAGAGCTAGCTCAGCGTGGTGGAAGTCCTCCTGGGTGAGGACCTGCAGGACTGGCTGTTGCAATTGAAGCAGCACCTTGGAGAGCTCGTTGTGGAGAAGTGCTAACTATAGAGCTATTGATGAGTGTTGGTGGACTGATGATAGAGCCCTACTCTGTGGGTGAGGACTCTGCCTCCAAGAGAGGAAGCCCGGAGAGATCCTTGCTGCCCAGGTGGATAACAGGGTGTGGTGGGACTTTATTTAGGGCACTGTAATGAGTTAAATGGATTCCCCTGAAGGGATTGTTGCTGTGTACCTATATGATTTGACCATAGGACTTTGGAACTTCATCAGCACTGACAAGTGCATTTGTCTAGATTGGGGCACTGGTGAGAGCTTCCCTGTTACAGGTGCTTGTGATACATCAAATTGTCTCCATTTAGTCAAGAAGGGAACCCTACTATTTGCCCAGAAGTGTCAGGGAAGTGGGAACTTTAACCAGAAACAATAAATAAGCTTTACCTAGCAAAGCATTAGAAGGTAAGCAGAGCTTACAGCGTTTCTGTTACGTATACTTTTCTAGTGAAGAAGCTTTGCACTTCAGACAGATAGTAAAATAATGCTATCAAGGGACCCAATTATTCTGGAAACATTCTTTAACAGACAACACCAGAAGGGCACAAGAGAAGAAAACTGTAGAGTTCTGCATTGTTTGAATAAACCTAAAATTGACAGCACAACATCCAGCTGGGAATAGGCCTGAAACATTACAGGAAAGCTCAAGGAATGTCAGGATGTGTTTAGTTTTACACCTAGGACACTGTCTGTAATTTAACTGAGCTACAAAACAAAATGTGGTAAACAGCTTACTACATACAAAAATGACTTTAAATGTTGTAATGTCGAGAACTAATAAGCAAAGTAATGCCAGAATTACAGTTGCTTATGCAACCCTAATTTGGCCCACTAGTGCATTTGCATTTTGATACTGCCTTTATTAGCGGGAACATATTTTTTCCAAAGGAGCTATTACACAAGAAGGATGATGATCATTTAATGAGGAGCTACATAATACTTTGTTTTCTCCTTATTGTTCAATATGTCATCCCATGGCTTAGTTCCTGTGCTTTAGTGAAATCCTGCTTTGAAGGCAGAAAAGCCCATAAGGAAGTTAATAATCTGACGGCCCTCCTCACTATAGTATCAAAGAGAATTGAAAACTTTGATTAATGTATTTTCACAACATTCTGGGGAGATGAGGGGATGGATGGTGTTTTTCCCCATTTGAGATATAAGGCACTGAAGAAGAGAGGCATTAAAGTTAATTTTGGATGCCCAATGTGAGGCTCTTAGGAAGTATTCCCTGAAAATGAGCAGTTGGGTGGCTGCCCAGGAGAGATTCAGGTGCCACTCAGTTCATTAGCAGAGCACCCACAGCCGGCAGCATGTGTTTCTATGGCTGTGCACATCCCCTTATGTCTTGGTGCACATAAAATTTATTCTGCCCATGGATGGAAAAACATAGGGTGAATCTTGCTCTTAGGGGCCATTTATTTTTCCAATCACTTAGCTTTATATGGGACTTTAAATACGTAAAGCACAGCTCTTGTTGCCTTCATTTGTAGCCATGCATGATCAACACTTCAGCAACTCGCACCCTGACCCAAAGGCCCACATGATGAGGCACACACTATTAATTACCATTTATAAAAAGGATGATTTTTCGAATGACTTGACTAGCGTTACACAGGATCTCAGTGGCAAACCTAGGGATAGGAATCACTTTTCATATTCAACTCCCTTAAACATCAGACCATCCTTTCTCTCCCTACAAAACCTCGCCTCATTCATTACATTCCTAACTTCTTCAAAAATCAAAGCCTCTTTTATATCCAACCCTGATTCATTCCCAGAGCTGATCAGTTAGTATGCGCTGCACAAGGCAGGGGTTCTATGGACAATATAGTATGTGACTGTGGCACAATGGGTATGTACAAAGAAGTGGTGAATTAAGGGTGCTCAGTTCACTTTGCCTGTGGGTTTTACTGATAATTTGCTGACAGTAAAGGAATGAAGAGACATTGAAATCTTAGGCTTGGTCTACACTAGACCTTAAAGTCAATTGCAGATATGCAGTTCTAGCTACAATCAACGTATCTGCAATCAGCTTATCTGTCTTTCCTCATTGATGGAGGTCGATGAGTCTGTCCAGTCAGCCTCCCTTACTCCTCATGATAGTGAGGAGTTCAGAGGTTGATTGCTGACCCCAGACAGATCAATTTTGTGCATCTCTACCAGATGTGCAAAAATTGAACTCTGGAAGATTGACCCTGACTGTGTCGAAATGTAGAAGTGCAGACATGGCCTTAGGTTCTATTCACAGATCCTTTTGTTCTCCCAGCTATACACCCTCTACCTCTAATCTGTCTCTTTCCTAATCCTATCTCTCCCTTTCTAGCCAGGCCCATGCTCCACTTGTCATCCCAATCCCACTTTTCTCATCCCCAATAGAGAACGTCTAAAATGCATTATGTTGCATAATTTCATATAAAAAAGCTATTATGGTGTTTTTATGGTCTGATTACAAAGTTTGAATGAAATTACTGGAAGGGGAAAGACGAACACATCATTACATTATTGCTTGGAGTTTTTCTGGTGGTAATTTCATAGCTTAATTAAACACTATGATCACAAGGATCACCTAGAGTGAGATACATTGTTATACTAATACTAAAGCTTGCAAGAATTAGAAAGCAATACAATTAAGTACTGGCTGGTAAATTTCTCCTTTTTGATATTTGCAATGTAATAGCTATTCATTGTAACTGTGACAGACTGTTTTAGAAAATGCATTTGCAAAGAGCTTCAGTTTGAATCTTCTGTCAAAACTGTAATTAGTTCTCTGTTTCGGTGCTGCTTGCCAAGAGGCCTCCTGCCTCTGGAGTTTTAGTGAAGGCCCCTTAGTGTACAGGCACCATCATATTATTCAAGTATGTCAGTCATTAGTGCCAAGATTCATACAGCAGATTGAACAAATTCAGTGTGATCTTCCACAAAGAGCTTTACAGCACAGAGCTGCATGATTTTGGATTGATGTCTGGTGCACAATGTGTGGATGGGAAGATTGCCCACTGATATATAATCTACAAGTAGTTACTGATTATGACAAGCATATTGGGTCACTTGAGGCCCCTTGTAGTAGGCATCACAGTTCTACCACATGCTACTCAAGAAAAGGGGCAGAGAAGGTGGGTCCTTCAGGCCTGCCTAGAAAGGCTTCAGGCACTGGCAATGCATGAGGGAGGGCTGAGCAGCCACACGCCCCTCCCCAAACACCATGAGCAGGAGGGACAAGGGGCCAGAACCTCTGGGTGACTAGTGGTGGGGTCTGGGGGGAGGCTGGTGCCTCCAGCAGGATTCAGCTCCCCCCACTCACCATTGGCTGCGGTGGAAAGTGGAACAACACAGCTCTGTTTTCAGGCTCCTGGTACATCACTCGGGAGAAAGGTGGGATACCCCCCTGAACTCAGTGGCCAAAGTGTCTAGGGAATGGGCCTTTGCTGCAGGTGCCAGACACCTGCTAGTCCTCCAGGCTGCATTGCTGGGGCAAGGGGCTTGAGGGAAGAGGTGAAGTGGGGTGGAGAGCCCCTCTAGTAAAGGGTGTATACAGGTGCATACCTACAAACCCATGCTATATGAAACTGTTATGATGCAATATAGTATGACAGAAATGCCATTACTTTTTCATTACTCATTTCTTATACTGTAATTTATTTTATATTTTCTCATGTTTGTCTTTTCCCAAACTCTTTAAATGGTAGTACTGGAGGCACCAGTAAGGTGAATTTATTTGGTTACAAATGACCATTTGTATAATGTTTTTTTTTATTATAGAACATTCTTTTTTCCACCTATTTAAATTTCTTTCCCTGTTTATAAACCCCCAAATGCAGAACTGACTCTGGTCAGTACCTACAGAAATTTATAGACCTTGACAAGTATTATTCAGTGTTGAGCAAATCCTATCCCGCTGTTCTGAAAAAGAAGCAACTATAACAGGCTAGACCACAAACTGAGCTGAGAATCAATCCAATTATCATATAGTTTTAGCATTCAGATCTGCAATTCTCAATTCATGAGGCTACTCCTATGGACATATAATGTGAAATTTGTTGGCTCCTGTATTAAATAAACCCCAAATATATTTATATTGACCCTTTTCCCTCTATTCATTGGGTTTTTTTATACCCTCTGAAGAGGCAGACAAGTTGTTGCTTATTGATCATAGTTTTCTTAACCTGGTTTTATTGAGATGACAATGTGCGAAAGTAGATATTTTTAACTGAACACTTGCAAAACCAATGCACTGCACATCACATGGCTACAAAGTGTCTTCTTTCTGGTGATTTGTGTTGGGTAGACAATTGTAGGAGTCGAGTGACATGAAAATAACTATTTGTCCAGGTGAAAGTACAGTCAGAATTAATCTCCCTGAGAAGAAGATGTTGACAGGTTAGCATTAGCTGTTGACACTGATGGGCAGATTAAGAATGCTGTTCAAATGGAAAAACAAAAAGAGCATAAACCCCAGATATGTCTCCTTTAAAAAGAAATATAGTACTGGTGAGCGGTGTGAGTAATAGCACTGATGTAGTTTAGCCACAAAACAGAAAGCCCATGAGTAGTACCACTGCAAACTTCTCCACACTGTGGTGCCGAGTAGCTGCCTGAATTTTGACTTTGAAAGGCTCCATTTATGGGTAAGAAGGGTGGTTATTGTCAAGAGTCCACTCTACTGTGTTGGGATTGTTAAGAAGTGCGCCGCTTGTGATGTTTTTGGGTGTGAATATCTGTTGCCCCAGAGCCAGAGGGTGGGGCAGGGAGAGTTATATGGGACCATGGTATCTGGGCTCCAGGAATATTCCTAGCCTGGGGGCTGGCTACACCAAAGTCTGGGGCTGGGTCTCTGGCCTCATCTGCGGCCTCTGGGTGGTTTAGAAAGGCCTGTGGGCCCCTGCCACTACCACCAGCAGTGGAATGGGGCTGAAACAGCTTCTTGCCCACCCACTCCGTGTGGCTGCTGGCATGTCCCTGTGGACCTCGGCAGGAGGGGAGATGGCTCCATGTGCTGTCCCTGCCCTGAGTGGTCCTATGGCAATGGGAGCTGCATGGGCAATGCCTAGGAGTAGCTGTCAGAGTGGAGTATATGTCACTCACTGGAGTTTCTCTAGGTAAGTGCTGCACCCCTCCTCCTCATCCCCCTTCTGCACATCCCCTTCTGCCCCAAACTCCATTCCAGAGCCTGTACCTCTCGTACGTTCCTGCATCCCAATCCCCTGCCCCAGCCCAGTGTCTGCACCCAGCACCCAAATTCTGTCCCAGAGTCTGCAAAAAACAAACAAACCCCCAAACCAACCATACTTGCCAGGAGCTGCTATCAGAGTTTACTTAGGTCAATGAACTGTTGTCTGAGAGTATATCTTACTCGTACAGTCTAATTCTGCTATCACTGAAGTCACTGACTTCAAAGGGAACAGCATAATATCCTGGTAGTTTTAATTTTGTCATTATACATGCTTTCTCAAGCAATAAAATCAACCTTAATTGGCTCTGTACTCATTGTAATTTTGAGAAAATGGAGCTAGAACATTTTATAAATATTTTCGTTAACTCTGGCATCAGACTTCTCGAAAGTGGGTCCCACTAGGGTGGGGTGGCCAGTTCCCTACAGTACCTAGGGGCCTGAGGTGTTCACTCACTAACGGCTGTAACTTCAGTTTGGGGCATGGCCCCAAAAGTCTAGTTTTTCCCTCCTTGGGGTGGAGGGTATCCCCAGGGTTCTCCCCCTTGGTGCCTGGGAGAGGGTTTGGAGGCTGCATCCTCCAGTGGCCGACTCAGGTGCAGCTCTCGCTCAGTCCCTCTCTGTGCCAGAGCCAGCACCTGCCTCTTTGTTGGTCAGCCCTGAACTGGGCTAGATTCCCTCCGTTTAGCCTGCTCGCAGGCCAGACACTGGCTGCAGGTGAAATGGAGTGGGGCTAATTGGGCAAACAGTCTCTGTTTAACCCCTGCACTGCCAGGACCTCCCCTCATTCCCTTACACTTCTATTGATCATTTCCATGTAAAAATCTGGAATTAGAAAGTAGATATGTACATTTGCTGCTGCTTTAATTGTTCTTACATGTAATTTAACTTTACCAACTCTGAAAAGACAGTACTAAAATTTTAGTCCAAAAATGTTCTTAAGATTAAATGGAAATTTCCAATACAGCATGTATGATTCATTGTTTTGTTTTAAATGAGAACCTGAAATGTTCTGTTAAGAATTTTGGGGAAAAATCCAATTTCTCAGAAAAGCTATATGGAAAAATTTTGATGAACTCCAGTCTTGAGAACCGTAAGAAAGCAAGCTGCTGTCTAAATTTGAGTTGGGTCAGCTGGTCATGATGAAAGAGAGGGGACAAGAGCAATGATATTTATATATAATCCTGTCAGATGCAGCACAAATTTCAGGTTATATAACCATGCAGCACAAAGTTGGAAATGATAAATGTAATCCATAGAGGCCAACTAGATAGTGGCTACGTGTACACTAGCCCCTTCCTGTCAGAAGGGGCATGATAACGAGCCACATCAGAAGATGCTAATGAGGCATTACCATGAATATGCAGTGCCTCATTAGCATAATGCCAGCCGCACGCTTTTCAAAAGTGCCACTTTCAAATCTCATGCCACCCGTGTAGATGGGGGGGCCTTTAGAAAAGACCACCCAGACTTCGAAAGCCCCTTCTATTTGGCTGGGGATAGAGGGGGTGGGGAGTTGGCTGAGCACCGTCTCCTCTCTTTTCACAAAAAAAGGCACTGCATAGAACTAGATTGCAGGAAACTAGAACAGAAGAAATACTAGGATGAGAATACCAAATAGCTCATTGTCTGTGACTAAAGCCAGGAAACACAGTCCAGTCTCTCATTCATACTCCTGCATGCGGTGTGTTTTTTATGGAGGATTCATCACCTTCCATTCAGTGTTACACTCTTCTTTGCACTTTTATTTGGGCTTTTTATGGAAGCTGCTTATAGATGGCCAGGGAGCACCAACCCTGCAGGAAGGATTGGTTGTAGAGCCGGGCATTTGATAAGTCAAAAAATAATTGGTCAACCACTGGTACAAAAACTGTCAAATATTTTTAAGCACTAATTTGTTAGAGAAGCAAAACATGTAAGCTAAGAAGAGTAAGATTGGTGGTCTCCAGCAGGCTTAGTCTTAGGCACGCAGGCCTCATTTAAAAACCAAGTTACTTACATGAGTTATGTTAATGCAGGAAAATGTGAAACAGAATGAAATGCAGTTCTAAGAAATGTGAAAATAACGATTACTTTTTGCCAGTGTTAGGTTATCAGACCAGTGTGTGTGGTTGTTCCAGACTAAATAGGCACAAAAGAAATAGGAACCACAAAAAAAAGCCACATTTATGCTAAGTTAGCACTGGACCAAACTCTTCAAGCAGCTTAATGGCTGGACATTATTAGTCTTTTTGCTGGGGCAGGAAATGTAATGATCCCCCTTTCTCTCCTTCCCCCTTTCACTTCTGCGTTTAATTCAAGTATTTGTTTAGTCAGTTTGAAAGGAAAGCTCTTTGGGGCAGGAGAGCTGCCTTTTAACTCGTTTGTAAGTGAGAAACCACCATGTGCACTGATGGCCTGATTGACTAACACAGACACTGTTTGTTCTAGAGTATTCATACCAGTCAAAGGGCTCATCATTTTCCCCACAAGTGGCATTAGCAAGCAATAAAGGGAGCAGTCAGTACATTTAAGTAGACTTGCTAATGGGTGGAGGTGCAATAAAAGAGTAGGTTTCCACCTGTACCAAGGAATTCTTATTGGAATATTTGACCAGCATCAAATAACAGGGAGTCATGTACATTATTTAGCTAGTCAGTTGGCCAGCTTGCCAAGCTTAGTGAGTACAGAAGGTTTGTTAAATTGGTCAGTTTCCTTTAATATGTTTAATATATACAGAATGGAAGCCTAGCATATCAGTCAAAGATCATAAAATACTAAATATGGTTATACATAATGGCTGGTTGACAATATAGATTGTATATAAATAATGTTTATGTATATTTGCCATTCAAGACTCGCTTGTGCTTTCATAAGATTATCACAAAGGTGTAGTCACACATTATGTTGTGATATCTTTGAAAGAAAATAACTTTTATAACGTTAGAGACAAACACAAGAATAATTTGGGACTAGACTAGACACCCTTGCAGCATTGATAATTTAAGCTTGTAAAGCAACACAGAGAGTTTAGGAACATAAACAGATGAAGCAAGCTAATTAGGAATTCTAAAAAAGTCTCAACAATGAGGTGACTGCTTTAGAGACAAAGACCTCATCGACATGGGCAGCTTCTGTCAACAAAACTGGGCTTTTGTCAATGAAATTTTTCTGAGCTAAAGTGCTCTGTGAACAAAACTCTGCTGTTCAGTCAGCAGCATTATCCCTCTCCCTGCTCAGATATAATGCCTTTGACAATGCTGTCTCGACAGAGTGCCTGTGTAGACACTTCTGCCAACAGAGAGGGTTTCCAGTTCCCCTGGGCAGCCCTGTTTGCAGAGCTTCCATTCAGCCACTCTGTTGAGAGAGGGCAGGGCAGCCTGGAAGCTTTCTGTTGACAGCACAGCTTGCTCTTTTGATCTGCTTATGTGTGTAGACCCTATTTGTCAACAAAGGTACTGCCAAGGTTTCTCTGACAGTGACCTCTGTCAACAGAAGCTGCCCATGTAGACGTGGCCAAAGTGTCTTGACTGTTTTCTTTACAAGGAACATCCAATGTTCGCTTTAAACATATACAAACCAAAATAAAGTAAATGAAATGCTTATAACAGATCAAGCAGAAAGTAAAATAAGACACCATTCCTTCTATAGGCCCAGATCTAATCATATAAACCAGTGATAGTCTCTCCTCATTGGTTGAGGAGCCAAATTATCAATTAACATTACCCAAAAGAGTATGGGTGCAATAAATTGAACGCTAATCACCTTTCCATCAACTCCATTACTCCACCTTAACGAAAAGTGCAAGGGGAGTCAATGGGAGAGTGTCTCCAGTGAATACACTGCCACAAAGACACCACAGCAAGCAGATCTAGGTATGCCAACTTCAGCACTTCTATTCACATAGCTGAAGTTGTGCAACATAGGGTGTAGCTTCTCTAAGCAGAAGATTGCTGCTGCCACAACTGATCTTCCGGAGTTTGAATTAGGTGCTCGGGGAAGTTGATGAGAGGGTTTGCTCCCAATCACCTCCCTCAGTGGAGAAGGCATGGAAGCTTGAATTAAAGTACATGAACTCCAGATGTGTAATTAAAGTAGATGGAGTTATGTATATTAATTCACCCTTCTCCTGTCATATAGACCTGGCCTTAGTTCAGTTTCCCATAATAGCGTAGCACAGACCTAAGAAACTTAATAGGCTCCTCCTGAGGGAGTTATGCTTGATAGAAAAGCACTGATTGAGAATGGAGCCCAGCTGTACAGGATATGTAAAATGAAATTGTCAGAAAATTAGGTCAGGGCGTTTTTGCTGCCCAAGATTATTCCACTTCTAATTTCTCCATTAGCTTTAAGATCTTCATAAGCATGTATTTCTGGTGATCTTAGTTTTAATCAAAGCATTTTTTTCCCAAGCTCTGCTAGCTCCAACTTTTAGCTGCCCTTCGCTGGCCACCCTGGGATTATCCTTGTCACCTTCTCCATGTATTTTAGATTTTTTAATGTAGCAATCCAACTTGAATGAGTTTTTCCTAGTGCTTTTATAAAATCTCCTTATACTTTCTTTTCACTGATATTTGAGTGGGCATCACACCATCCTCTTGGGTTTTTCAGTCACATCACATGTAGGAGAAATATGTGGACAAAAGAAACTATTGTCTTATTTTCCCCAATGTCTTTTTTCAGGATCCTTGAATACTTTTTAAGAGCTAAATTAAATCCTATTTTCCACATGTTCATTTACTTTCATGCCAGTTTGGGTATAGTCAATGGACCAGACCTTCAGCCGATGTAGATTGACATGAATTCATATCAAGGGGGTGAGCTATGCCACTATATACCATCTGAAGCTGTATCTGATCATGTGATTTTTAAGAGCACAGTGTGAAATGCCATCTTTTTTCGCAAGACACTAATGGTTAACAGGCTCACAAAACTGAAACAAAAAGTGTCCCCACATTTCACCTCTGTAATATAATGCTGCAGGGGCCATCTCCAGTGACTGCATATTGGTGCTTACGTTTCCTCCTTTTTTGTTTTCTGCCCTTACACAAGAGGGACTGGCACTCTTCACTGGAAGCTATTTTCTTTTTACCAGTCTAGAGGTCCTCTTGATCCAGGGAAAACCAGCAGTACTCACTACTAGGCAGTATCTTAAATCAAAAGTGGCCTGGAGGACTGTTGATTCATAGCTTCATATAATACATGTGCTGTAAGAAAAGCAGCCTGGTACCTTCTCACAGATGTAAATTGAAAAACTGCAGTGTTAGGCTACGTAAACACTACAGCTGGTGTCAGCAAAACTTATGTCACTCAGGGGTGTAAATATTCCACACATCTGAGCAAGAGAAGTTACATCCTCATAAGCACTGATGCAAACTGCCCTGTAATGTTGCCCAACATTTCCCATTATAAAACTCTTTCAGTTGCTTGTAACTGTGAGAAATTTCAACCATTGGGAATGAAATATTGCAAGGCAGATGTCTGCCTCAGTGTGGTAGGTTGTTTTGTTTTAAATGTCAACCAAAGTAGTTCCCCCATTTCTGAGAAAAAGGTTTGAGTATCCCAGCCATGTTTTTTCTGGGGATTGAGGTGAGGGTGACTGGTCTGTAGTGCCCTGGATTCTCCTTCTTCCATTTTTAATGATAGGCATTACATTTGCCTTCTTTCAGTCACCTGGGACCTTCCCCAATCATCATGCGTTTGCTAAGATAACGGCCAATTGCTCTGCAATCACATTAGCCAACTCCCTCAGCATCCTTGGATGCATTAGGTCCTGCCCCATAGATAAGTGTATATCTAGGTTTTCTACACAGCTCTTAACCTTTCTCTGCTGAGAGCTGCCCATCTTCTTCCCATTCTGTGCTGGCAGCTGAACTTGTCTGTGAAGACAGAGGCAAAAAAATGCATTGAGTGCTTCAGCTTTTCCCCACATCATCTGTCATTAGATTACCTCCCTTGCCCAGTAAAGGTCCCACACCTTCCCTGACCACGTTTTTCTTGCTTGTTCCCTTTCACATCCCTTGCTAGCTGCAATTCTAACTGCACTTTGGCCTTCCTGATTACACCCCGTATGCTCATGCAATATATTTATATGCTTCCCTAGTCATCTGAACAAGTTTCTACTTCTTGTAAGCTTCCATTTGTGTTTAAGCATGCCAAAGATTTTACTGTTAAGCCAAGCTGGCTGCATAACATACTTGCTTTTCTTACAGTGCATTGGAATGGCTTGTTCCTGTGCCTTCAATAAGGCTTCTTTAAAATATAGCCAGATCTCCTGGATTCCTTTCCCCATCATATTTAGCATTCCAGGGAATCAGGTCCTTGAGGGAGCCAAAGTCCACTTTTCTGAAGTCCAGGTCTATATTTTGTTGCTCTCTTCCTCTTTTGGTCAGGATCCTGAACTTGACCATCTCATGATGACTGCTGTCCAGGTTGCCACTCACCTCTACTTCCCCTACCAATTCCTCCCTTTTGTAAGCAGCAGGCCAAGCTGAGAATGACCCCTACTTGGTTCCTTCAGCACTTATACCAGGAAGTTGTCACTAACATTCTCCAAAAGCTCTCTGGATTGTCTGTACTGCTATATTGGTCTCCCAACAGATGTCAGAGTGGTTGAAGTCCCCTGTGAGAACCTGGGCCTGTGATCTGAAAGCTTCTGTTAGGCTGTGGCCACACTTGGCCAAAACTTTGAAATGGCCATGCAAATGGCCATTTCGAAGATTACTAATAAGGCACTGAATTGAATATTCAGAGCCTCATTAGCATTAGGACACCTCCAGCAGTGGAGGGCAATAAGGGGATTTCAAAAACAGCGGGGTCCCTTTGAAAAGGACCCCCATGTAGCCGTGCTGAGCCATACACTTTCAAAAGCGACACTTTCGAAGTGCCATGGCCGGAAGCGTCCTAATGCTAATGAGGTGCTGAATGTTCAGTTCAGCGCCTTATTAATAATCTTTGAAATGGCCATTTCGAAATTTTGGCCAAGTGTGGCCACAGCCTTATTTGTCTGAAGAAAGCCTTGTCTACCTCATCTACCTGATCTGGTGGTCTATAGCAGGTCCCCACCACGACATCACCTGTGTTGCTCCTGCCTCTAAATTTAACCCAAAGACTCTCAACAGGTTTTTATCCCATTTTATACTGGAGCTTTGAGCAATCATACTGCTGTCTGACATACAGCACAGCTCCTCCATCTTGCCTCCCACACCTCTTCTTCCTAAACAGTGCATACCCTTCCATGACAGTGCTCCAATCATGAGTCATCCCACCAAGTCTCCATTATTCCATCCAAATCATAGTTCTTTGACTCTGCCAGGACTTGCAGTTCTTTCTGCTTGTTCCCAGGCTTCTAGTGTTCATGTACAGACACCTTAGATAAATAGCTGATTACCCTATGTTCTTAGTATGAGTTGGGGTCCTCCTCTGTTTCACTTTCCTCCTCATGTTTCTTCCCGGTATCTCATTTTCCTTCATACCTCAGGGCTTAGGTCACCATGCCCTGATGAACTAGTTTAAAGCCCTACTCTCTAGGTTTTTAAGCTTGCCTGTGAAGATGCTGTTCCCTCTCCACTAGATGGATCCCATCTCTTCCTAGCAAACCTGGTGCTCAGAACAGCATCTCATGTCTGAAGAATCCAAGGCCATCTCTCCAACTCCACCTGTGCAACCATGCATTTACTTCCAAAATTCAGTGATTCCTACCTGGGCCTTTTCCTTCAACAGGTAGGAAGGACGAGAACACAATTTGTGTCGCAAACTCCTTGATCCTTCTTCCCAGTGCCATATAATCTTCCATTACCCATTCAAGGTCACTCTTGGAAGTACCATTGGTTCCTATGGGGAGAAGTAGGAAGGGGCAATGATCTGAGGTCTTGATGATGATGAATGGCCCCTGCTGTGTTCTAACTGATAAGCAGCTTCTGGAATAAATCACACAGATGTAATATCAAAACAAAAAGCAGTCAAGTAGCACTTTAAAGACTAGCAAAATGGTTTATTAGGTGAGCTTTCGTGGGACGGACCCACTTCTTCAGACCATAGCCAGACCAGAACATTCTGGTCTGGCTATGGTCTGAAGAAGTGGGTCCGTCCCACGAAAGCTCACCTAATAAACCATTTTGCTAGTCTTTAAAGTGCTACTTAACTGCTTTTTGTTTTGATAGTGTATAGACTAGCACGGCTTCCTCTTTGTTACAGATGTAATATATGATTTTAAAATAAGATTCCACAGACCACTAGCTTGCTGAGAACAGTGTAAACCTTTATTGGTAGCTGAAATCTCCAGTCACAATCAAAACCTGGAATGAACTAATGTTACCTGTCTACTATGCTCTGTGGACTAGTCTAAAAGGCTGGTACAGATTATGACTCCTCAAATACTACATCCCTCCCGTCTGCCCACAAATGTTAGATTAACAACATTTGTGAAATTCACCACTTTGAAATCAAATGCAAGAAGCATAAAATAAACAAAACTATGTGAAGAAGTTGGTGATTAATAAACATGTCCACAGAAGCCCAGTCTTAATGTTCTGTAGTCCAAATGCACTGGGATCAATAGCTATTTTGTCAGGTAATAATGACATTTTTGCCTCTACGCTGCAATGGGATAACCCACTGACTTGCCTTGGAGAGCATACAGGGGGTTCAGCCTCTGTAAGGTTGTTGTTGTCACAACTGTCATAATTTTATGGTGGGCTGAAAACATAATGAGTGCCACAAAGTGGTGTAATTTGAAGCACTTTTTGTGTGACTTTATGGCATCCTGTCTGAGCAGTGACCATCATGGCCTTCACCATTTTGATCTTGTAAAGTTCAGGATAAAAGGGCATAGAGAGTTTAGTGCAAGGCTGAACATTTCTGACAAGAAGTACCTCTCCCACATTGAAATATCTGGTCTTGGCTTAACTGCTCCGGGCAGCATATTTTCTTTCACTATGAGCTTGCTTCATGGTTGCGTTGTAAAGATTCATCATCTGCTCTTATCTCAACTTGTGACAATTTTGTTCTTTGTTGTCTGCTGAATAGAACAGTTGCTAGCACTGTGCAAATTGTAGTTTGATAATCGTGGAAGAAACAAAACTCTCCTGTTTCACATCCAGCCTTTCTGCCATAGCAATTTATAGTGCTTTGTGGAGTGTTTGCATAAACCTCTCAACTTCTCCATTGGTTTGTGGCCAATGCAGAGCATGTTTATGATGTTTGAAGCCAAGATGCTCAGCAAATTGAGTGAGATGTGAGCCTTGGAAAGAGGCTCATTGTCAGTTTTAATAACAGCAGGTATGCCATAAGCTGACAAAATTTTATGTAATTGGGGTATAATACCCTTGGCACAGGTAGCACCAATTATGCTGTCTTCCAGGAAATTAAAATAGTTGTCTATATAACAACCAGCAAATGTTTTCCTTTAGGGAGATCACAAAAATCCATTTGAACTTACATTCATAGTGTTGTGGGCAGAGGAGATACATGCACTGGAGGCGTATGATTTTTGTGGAACGGATTCTTGGCATCGTTTGCAAGGCTTAATGAGAGTTTTCGGTAAGTCTGTCAAGCCCAGAGGATCAGACTTTTCTTTAAGCATGTGTTTTGTTTTTACCAGTCTCTGCTGACCTTCTTGAGCCAAGTCATTTGTGTGATCCCATGACAAACGTGGGATAACAAGTCTCATATTTTGGAACAGAAGGCCATTGTCCATGACACTAAATTCAGCTTTAACTTGGGCAAACAACCATAGAACAGCCTTTTGCAGAAGTCAAGTGTTGTAGGCTCTGCAGATAGTCTTTCTCTTGACCACTCTGTGTGGTTCTGATGACTTGGAGACAAGTGTTGGACTCTGCTGCTGTTTTTATGTGTTGTAATGAAAGCTTTAGGAATGGTGTATGAGAGGAGGAAGCTTACATGTGCTTCTGCTTCCTCTGTAGTGTTGTGATTGTTAGCACTTTCAGAATTGGGGTGCCTGGAGTAATAGTCAGCAGGGTTATTCTTTCCAGGCCAATAGATAACTTTGTAGTTGGAGCAAATCAATGTGAGCTAGGGGGCAAAATGAGGGATGGTTGAACATAGGTTCAAGGGTTTATGATCACTTGGAATCATGGCATGACATCCATAAGTGAAATGGGAATATTCCCATGCTACATCAAGAGCTTCTCTTCTGTGACTATTCTGAAGTACAACCAAGAGAATTCCTAGCCTAAAGAGTGCGTTGAGTGTCACGCCCCAGTCTATCTGTGTGAGGCCTGCTCCTAATCCAATGGGACTGGCATTGCGTAGGAGTTCAGTTTTCTTACTGGAATCAAAATATGACGTCTACATCACTGGGAAGGGATTTTGGTCGTTTCTCCAATGCATTTTGATATTCACCTGACCAAATCCATATTTACTTTTTTTCCTGGTAAGAACTCTCACATACTCTGGCTGCGTCCACACTAGCAAGTTCTTTCAAAAGATTTCTCAAAAGAAGGGGGATCTTTTGAGAGATCCCGCTGAGCATCTACACATGTAGGCCGTGGCTGCACAAGCCCCTGCCTTTCAAAAGAGATATGCTAATAAGCCACTTTGGCAGATGCTAATGAAGAGATGCTGTGAATATTCAGTTCCTCATTAGGATAATGGCAGCCGTGCGCATTTCAAAAGTGCCGCTTTCGAAACACATGCTGCTTGTGTAGACAGGGGCCTTTTGAAAGGCCCCTAGACTTCGAAAGCCACTTCTTCCCATTTGGTTTTGGGAAGAAGGGGCTTTCAAAATCCAGGGGTTCCTTTTGAAAGGCCCCATCTACAACAGCAGTATGCCTTTCAAAAGAGGTACTTTCAAGATGCCTGTGGCTGCCATTATGCTAATGAGGTGCTGCATATTCATGGAAGTGCCTCATTAGCATTTGAAGTGGTTCATTAACATACCCCTTTTGAAAGGTGGGAAAGTGTTCTTTCAAAAGTAAATTAAAAGAATGTGGTGCTCTCAAAATCACTCTTCCTTTCCCTTTGCAGGAAAAGCGCTCCCTTTCAAAAGCTTCTTTTGAAAGAAAACGTATGTAGATGCTCTGTGGGACCTTTTTTTTTTTTTTTTTGAGAGAGCAGCCCTCAGGGGGCCTGATTTTTTTTCAGTCCCTGGTCCATTCTTTTGAAAGAGCAAGGGCTGTGTGGATGCTGTCTTTTGAAAGACCAGATCACTCTTTTGATCCACTTTTTTTGTGTGTGGACACACTCTTTCTAAAGAAGTTCTTTCATAAGAGATCTTCCAGGAAGATTTCTTTCAAAAGATCTCTGTAGTGTAGACATCTGTCACAGTGGTCTCAGAATGAATCTACCACAGTAATTTGCAAGTGCTAGTGGGCTATGAACCTTGATGGGTTTGAATGTTGGCATTGTGAACATCCTTCACTTCCTTAGGATCTGCTGAGATGCCATCTTTGAAGAATGAGCAAACAAAACTTCTAAGGTGGGTTATTGTACTCACATTTGTCTGGGTTTAACATTAGCTTCTGCTCCTCATTCAAAAACAGCTTCTTGTTGATTGTCATGCTTTATAGATGTCATGCCAAATACTATTATGTCATCAACTCACATTAAGGATTCCAGCTGAGATCTCTCCCATGATGTTTTGAAATATTTCTGCACCTAAAAAAGTGCCAAAACCGAGTCTATTACAGTGGTGTAGACCCGCGGGTGTTGCCAAGTTTACTGTGTATCTTGGCTCAGGTTGCAACTGAAGTTGATGGCATCTTGCTGTGAGATCAAGCCTCAAACAAGTTTGCACCATTTATACCTGCAGGAATGCCTCTCACCGTGGGCGATGTGGTGTTTATGCTTGACAGCCTGATAGGGAAATGCATATAGAGGCAAAATTGAATTTTGCTTGCTTACTGTTTCTGGTGCTTCTTCTTCTTGGTGATCACTTATTGTCATGTCACCCTCCTATTTGTGAGTCCATTAAAGGCTGATCAGCCTGATTGCGGAGCCACAGATCTTAATACAGAAGGGGCAGGTGATGGTAGCTCTTGGAGGGGCATAGGGCAATTTTTGATGTTCTTTGCTCTTTTCTCCAACTCTCCTTGTCTGCACAGTGGCAGGACCTCTCAAATTGTGCCACCCCCTCACGGTTACCCTTCTGCATTAGGGATGCTCTTGGGCAAGCTTCTCCCAAGCGTCGACACTGATGCTGCACTTTTTCATGTGTGTCTTCAGCAAGTCCTTATATCGCTTCTGCTGGCCCCCAACACTCCTTAGTCCTTCCTCCAACTCGGAAAACAGAATCTGTTCTAGAAGACACTGATTTGCCATCTGAACCGCATGACCAGTCCAACAAAAGTTGTTGAAGAATGATATTGGGTTTAATGCTGGTCGTGTTCAGTTCTTCCAGGACGCTAGTGTTCATGCACCTATCCTCCCAAAAGGTGTTTAGGATTCTCCTGCGGCAGCATTGATTGATACTGTTCAAGTGCCTTCAGATGATGCTTGTATGTTGTCCAGGTTTCACATGCATACAGTAGCATTGGAATAACCACTGCACAGTACACAATGAGCTTTGTCTTGGGATAGATGTCCCAATTATTGAAGATCCTTTGTCTCAGGTAGTCGAAAGCAGAACTTGCACATCTGACGATGCTGGATTTCCATATCCATGTCAACTGTAGTGGAAAGATGATGTTCAAGATGTGGGAAGTGTTCCACATTTTCCAGCAGTTCTCCTTTGACTTCAGTAGAAGGTCAACGAGATTGTTCCACTGGCAAGGTTTGGTGGAGCATCTTGGTCTTTTTGATGTTCAGTGTGAGGCCAAGATTCTTGCATGATTCAGAGAAGGCACTTAAGATGGTCTGAAGGGCAGTGGGAGAAAAAGCAGCAACCGAACTGTCATATGCAAACTGGAGATCCATGATTGATATTGTGGAGGACTTGCTTCGAGCTGTCAATCTCCTGAGACTGAAAAGCTTCCCATCCATTCTGTAGACCAGGGGTCTGCAACCAAAATAGTGAGGAGCCATTTTTTTTCAAATTCAGTTACAAAATTAATACTTCAAGAGCCACAATGCATGTGAATATGAGAAGGTCCTTAATAAATGACGTCAGACTGTAGTTTTTGTAACC
This sequence comes from Carettochelys insculpta, assembly GCF_033958435.1. Taxonomy (NCBI): domain Eukaryota; kingdom Metazoa; phylum Chordata; order Testudines; family Carettochelyidae; genus Carettochelys; species Carettochelys insculpta. The sequence continues at coordinate 142,822,255 of NC_134139.1, read as the reverse complement.
TCTATTGTACGAACAGTGTGCACACAATTATTTGCACCGGTTAGAGGGTTTAAGTTACTTTCACCCTACCATCACCAGGCTTAACCCCTCTCTGCCTCAAACCTACATCCCATCCCTAGGATTATCGCCTCTCCGCCCCAAGCTCAGGATTAATCTGCTTCAGCCAAAGAGTTCCTCCAGCTGCATGTGTAGTGCTACCCCACCCCCGCCATTTTCTCAGTGCTGCTACATGGCTCCAGGGGAGAAGACTTGGCCACCTTTCTCCCCAGCTCTCCTGCTCACTTCTCCCACCTGCAGAGCAGGCAGCTCCCTGCCCTGCCACACTGAAATAATGGAACCACATTTAATTAGTTTAATGGCTGGATCCCTCCCAACATCCTGCTATCCATTAAACCAATTAAATTTAGTTCCATTATTTCAACCGTGACAGTGTCCAGAGCCACAAGAGGAGGCAGCACCCGAGCCACAAGTGGCTCCTTAAAGACCCCCATGCACCTCCAGAGCTGCAGGATGCAGACTCCTGCTATAGACAAACTTAACTCATCTGGAAGCTTGCCACCAATGAGGTGAAGGGTCATGGCAATGAAGAGGCAGAACAGGGATGTGGCAATGACATAGTCTTGTTTGGCTCTCATTTTGACCTCAAAGGGGTCAGTTTGGAATCCTGTGTTGCTCAATAGTGTAGCAGTTACCTTGTCATGAAGCATCCTGAAGATGCTAATGAATTTTTTGGGGCAGCCAGTCTTAGAGTGGTCCACAGCGTGCTATGATTGACTGAGTCAAATTCTTTGGTCAGGTTGATGAAACTCATGTATAAGGATTGGTTTTGTTCACATTTTTCTTGCAGTTGCTGGGTGAATCACTGGAGTGGCATATTATGCTTTTCTTGGCCCTGCTGCTTTGGGTCTGTTGGTAGTTGGGTGGTGCATTGTGTTTATCTATGCATATGGCATTGACAATGCATCTATTTTGTGGTACATGTTGTTCGGTTACAATTATTATTTCATCTGTCACTGATCCTGGGAGTTGTCACATTGTACTGTGACAAATAAGTGTTTGGCTTCAGAACTGCTAGGCTCTCCGCTGCATATGTTCTGAACTATGAAAGGTGAATTATTTCCCAAAGAGTAGAATTTCAGTCAGTAACAAAACCAGTGAGAAGAAAAATCTGGGCATTTTAAAAGCAAGTGCATTAAAAAGAGAACATATAAATGGAACAGAACTTGAACAAGGGGAAAGAACATTCATGCAAACTGTAGCTACACATATAGCAACAGTAGCTTTCATAGATAAGGGAACTGAAGCTGTGGTGTTCTGAATGTTTCCCGGGTTGAATGCTAGGGGTGTAGCCCTTAATGCCATGTAGAAGGGGGCTGTGGGAAGGTGCTTGAATGGATTGCTCCATGGACTGCAAAAAGAGGCAAGCCTGTGGTTATTGAACTTGCAGGTTCGTAAGAGTCTGCAGCATTTATGGTTGCTGCTGGAAAATACCCATTGTGTCCTGGTGTGTCATCTTCTTCTCCTTTTGCTGATGGAACTCTTTCCTTCCTTCTTTGGGCTATCTGTTATATACCCCCTTCATCATCAGCACTCATGGTCTCATGAAGCACTGGATTGCAGGCTCTCCTTGAATATGTCATCTCAAGGCTTGATCTTTCTTCTCTTTATCTGCCTCACATCCTCCGTGGATATGGAGCAGGGGCTGCTTAAAATTGTAATGTCAGCAGCTGCAGGTAAAACATAGACATAACATTGTCGATATAGTCAAAGTGAAATTTCAGCAGATTTCCCTTCCGTTGCTCCCCTGAAGTTTTAAGAAAGTGCTTATTGGCACTTGTGTGTGAGTGTTTGCGCAAGACCCTACCAACATCATGGGTCCAAGTGAGAATGGCCTGCCACGGGGAGGGAAATGGGGAAGGAATTGCTGGGATGCATGAAATGATGAATATAGGGCAATGGTTTTCAGACCTCTGGAGGCTTCAGACTAAGATTTCCAAAGGGGTCCACACCTCCATTTGAAAATTTGTAGGGGTCAGCAAATAAAAAGAAAAGTTTGAAGACACCTGCCATGGTGCCATACCACTGAACAGTAGCACCATTTTCTACAGGTAGTGGTTATTTTAGCTGATATCACATTTTTGAGGGTAATAAAGCCAGAGAGAGGAAAGCCGCTGATGGCATCCCACACCTGCCTAGGCCCATACGACACTTGTCTGTGTGACTGCAATGGTGTCTACCAAAGTTATCACTGACTGGTGTGAGAGAGTGTCCTACCACTGAGGGAGAATAAGGCTGCCATCAACTTTGGGAGACGACCACGGAGTATCTCCAGGAGAGTTTCATCATGATACCCCTGTGTACGTAAACAAACTCCTCCTAACTGTACAGGGGAATGAAAAGCAGATCCTTTCTTATAGGATGAGCAAATTGATGAAAAATCAATAGTTGTGGTCCTGCTAGGGTGGGGTGGCATCAGGACATCATTGTGTTGGGAAATACCATTACACACTTAGCTGAGGTACTTTCCCCTGCAACAGGTTCACAAGTTCTTGATGACTGGGGCTAGACTACAGTGGAGTTTAAAAAAAAAAAGTCCTGGTTTGTGGAATATTTGGGTCCCCTAATCCCATCCTCTGCCTTCTCCTCATCCTTGCTGTTAAACTTGGCTCCTGTGACTAGGGATCCCCAGAACAGTGTCCGCACTGTTGGGTAGAATGGCGGTGGGGACTCCGCTAAGTATGGCACACAGCTCTTTATAAAAGCAGCTGGCCTGCAGCGCAGCACCAAATAGACTGTTGGCATCCCAGACTTTCTGATATGCCTGCCCGAGTTCATTCCCTTTCACCTGCAATGGCTACTGATCCCTGCCACACCCCTTCCCTTGCATCTCCCACGCAATCTATTAGTAGATGTCAACATTTCAATGGCGGGTCCACATCTGTTTTTGCACAGCCTCTCCTCCTCAGAAGCCCAGGAAATTCAACATCTTCTGTCCTCTCCAAGCTGCAGAGTGTCTAGAGCATGTAACCAGCATGGTCAGTTGACCAGTGGCATTAAAATGGAGATCTGCTAGGTGTTCTCTCCAAGCTAGACAGTCAGGCAAAGGCTGAAAACAAGGGTGAGACCTTTGAGTGAGAAGCCTTTTTAGACAGCATGATGTCTTAGACTACGTCTACACTACAAAATAAACTCAAATGCATTAAAATCGATTTTATGCTTCCGGTTTTTGTAAATTCGATTTTGAGTCTTTTCGCTTCCCACAGGCTCCCAACAAATTCGACACATGGCTTCCACACTGAAATCACCAAACACTGACTGTTGCAGCAGTGCATTGTGGAAACTATCCCACTGTTCCCTCAGCCCTGCATTCTGAGCCAGGAGCAGCAGAGCTGTCAGGTTCCCAGGTCCAGGAGCTTGGGGGACCGGGGAAACTGACAGCGCAGCAGCCCTGCTCAATTTCCTGGCTCCCACTAGTACGGTAAACCCTCCATTTACTGGACTAATAGGGCTGTCTGTTCTTCCCCATAGTCCCTTAAATGTGAGGGTTTACTCCCCTTCTCCACAGGCTCCTCCAACCCCAGTCCCACCCCCACCTCCCCCCAAAAAACGACCTCCTGAAAACAATCCCCCCCAAAACCACCTAAAATACCCCCGCCCCCCTGCCCAAAAAAAAAAAAAACTACTTTAAAAAAAATCCAAACCTTTGTTACTCACCAGCTCCAGTGGAAAAGCTGCTGGAGCCAACTGGCTGGGGGTGCCTGGTCGCAGGTGGCCAACGTTGCCTGCCCAGGGGTGCCTGGCCTTGTGCATGGCTCCAGTAGCCCAGAGGTGGGATGCCTGGCCCCACGCGTAGCTCAATCTGCCCGGCCGTGGGCTGCCCCAGGAGTGCAGCCGCCTGGTTAGTTTCCCAGCTCCCATTAGTAGCTAGTAGTGGGAGCTGGGATCCAGGTGCGGCACACACAGGTTTGTGGGATAGGTAGGGAACACCTGTGGAGGCTAATAAATTTGATTTTTAGGACAGGGTGCTTTCTCACTGGCCTTTAATTAAACTTCTGACTTCGAGCTTTATGCTATACCCTTCAGGTAACTGATTCTGTCATCTTGAGATTAGCGCTCCTTAAACTGAGGTAAAGGTATTTACAGTGAAGACGTGGTAATATCGAGCTAACTGCCTTAAATTCAAATTTATCTCGTAGTGTAGACACAGCCTTAATTAAGTGAAGTCTCTAAAGCATGTCATGATTTTGTTTTATGTCGCCTTTTGTTTCCAGTATTCATACACTCTCTCGCTTGTATCTCTGGTCACTGATAACACAGTTGTCCTTAGCTTCGTTTGTGAGCGCAGTGTGTTTAGAAGAGCTGTGTTGTGGACTGTAACTAGCAGGCTGTGGTGTATCATTCTTTCGAACAGCTGGCCTGCTAATTCAGTAAATATTCAGTGGGCTGCAGGCTGTACGGCACAGGGGGTGCTCAGAGGACTCAGAGTTTGAGGTATGGGTATCACTAACCTGTATGGAAAGAGCAAGGTCTGAGGAGGCCTGGAGAGGAATGCTTGTCTTGCCAGCGGCTGGTGGTTTCGGGGAGCAGATCCACAGCATGCACTGCCAAGACTCCCTCACACTAATGGACAGGTGGTGGTGAGGTGGCTTACAACCTGGGCCACGCCAGCGGAGCATCCTGCTAAGACAGCTATCTACCCTCTGGCAGGCTGTGTGCCAAGAGGGAAGGAGAGAAATCCCCTTATATAAACAAATGAAGATAACAACACATTTTCAAGGATCTGGTTAACTCCAGGTAAAAAATAATTCTCTCCCTGCTTAGACTGTGAAGGGAATCAGTTTCCCAGCTGAGGAGAAGCCACAGTTAACTTTCCTGGTAACGGCTCTGAAATGTAATTTTTTTTTCTCTCTGTGCAGTGAAAACAGTCAAACTGCAGCTCAGGAAGAATCAGTTTAGGCAGGACTGTGACCAGCCCTTATCACACCATGCAGAGGGAAAGAATCACTATGTGAGCGGGAGAAAAAGGCCGGACATGGGACATACAGGTGAGTGAGGAGCGAGTAGTTTGGGGCAAACACTGAAGCTCTGCCTCTTCTGTGCCCCCATGTGCTGTCCAGCTTTAGGCACAATTTTCTTCTTGGTCCGCTCCATGGACAGCACAGCCATATGACACCTCTTACTCAGGGCAAGATGTAAAATAAGCATCCAGCCCAGGGTAAGAATACAGGTAACACACAGGCCAATTTTCAAGAAAGAAACACAAATGTACATGTCCATGTAGTGGGGTTTTTTGTTTTGTTTTTTTGTTTTTGTCTGTCAAAAAGTAGGTAAGTCTATATTACTGCAGCCAGGTCAGTATCACATGATGGTTCCCTGGTGCACGCAGGATGCAGGGAGCTCAATGTGCTTCCAACAGGGTATCTTTGAGGCATGATTCCTTCCAGGTCCAGTCTGGGCCTAGCAAATGTACAGTTTAACACTTTGCTTGTGTGTCTGAATTCTCTTCTGCAACTCTTCTGTTTCTGCTTTTGTCACTTCAGGCTGCATGCTCTTGGGTATTGGGACTATGAGCAAAGTATCCCAAAGCACCTACATCCCATTTTCCAAAACTGACGTAGATTCTCAGAGGCCTGAGTCAAAGTTATTAGGACTCCAGTGCCACAGTCACTTTTGAAAATGGGAAATTTTGTTGTATTTATTTTTAATTCTATCTGCTTTCCTGACATGCATGAGTTTTAAACAGGAGATCAGACTAGAATCCAAAGATCCCATCTGTCCTTAAAATCCTAATCCTAGATGGTCCCACCTGACCTTAAAATTTCTGATTCATAGGTATTACTGCAATGATAATATTACCTGTCTGGCTGCTTTAGCAGCTAACAACTGTTAGCGGAACAAAGCAGCAGAAATGTAGCACCCTAAAGACTAACAAAACGATTTATTCGGCGATGAGGTTTCGTGGGACAGACCCACTTCTTCAGAAAGCTCATCACTTAATAAATCGTTTTGTTAGTCTTTAGAATGCTACATTTCTGCTGCTTTGTTTTGTTGGAGTACACACTGACACGGCTACATCTCTGTTACTGTTCAACTGTTAGCTGAGTTAGTCATTAAATGGCATCACCAGAAGATCCGTTAAAACACGCTGCTCTTTCTTTTTCGCTTTTCTCCTTAGTTTCACAGGTACTTTATTTCACACATTTAAACTCATCTCAAATAGGGTGTGAAGGTGCTAACTGCTGATTTCAAGAGCACACAAACCATAACTGAAGAAAAGCAAATCCCCTCCCTTGGAGTTGTGAGATACACCCTAAAGGAATAAGGGTGTAAGCCTTACTGTGAACTTTTACCTTTCATGCTCACACCTATTACTTTACCCACCACCTATTACCTGCAGGTTGTGTGAGCAGGCGAAAATTACATTGTAAAGAGGTGTAACATCAGCTGTCTCTGTATAGAAAATTCATCCAAACAGGTGTAAGGTTAACACATGATGGTGTTCAGTTACCTTGAACTTGAGGAAATGCTGCAAGCACATCTCTCACTTATACAAGGAGTTTTTAACCATTTTTATAGCATGGCCCCATCTTCAGCTAACTTTTCAAGATAAACTCTAAGTCCTTTGCGGAAATCACAATGTCATTTTATTGGTGACTTCAAAATCAGTGGTGCTTCAGAAGAGGTGCCACCAAAATCAGTGAATGTTTAAGAGGCTCTTTTTTTTATTTGCAAATATTTGATCAGCTTCTTTATTTTTCCACTAGAAGACTGAAGGCAAGGAATGAGAGCACAAGGTTCACCACCCCTTAGACTGCTGCTGGTGAGAGAACATACCTGCTTTGGACAGAGTGTGGGTTCTCACTCTGGGGGTAAAGAGTAGGTCCAGAGGGGCCATGATCATTCTCCCTTTATTATGGTTAGGAGATCACTAAAACTTCTCTGACAGAGTACGGGTTCCCAGCAGGGAAAAAATTGTGATCCACAATGTATGCCATGTGCTAGAGGAGCTCTGAACAGCATGAATGAAATCATGGTGCTCTTCATGCTGTATTTACAACAGTTCTCCCAAGCCAAGCTGGGATAGGAGAGGGTAGAACTTTCATAGGAATTCTCCAAGAAATGTTTTAGTACTTCAGAAAAGTTTATTACAGTCCGAAGTCTTCATTCAGATGCTCTAGCAAGCCAGAGATCTAGCCCATGTTGCAGATGTTCTGCTCCTGGAGAGAAAGATATAAAGTGGAAACCCTGGCCACTTACAGCTTGTCTGTGTTAGAATCTTTAATCCTCTTTGAATATGGGAAGAAAACCTAAGGGAGAAAGGGGTCCAACACAGGTGGCAGTCTCCCAAAGAGACAATATTTCAGGCACAGCAGAAAACTACCTCAGTGCAAACAGACAAAGAAAAGTAAGACGCCAATGTGGCTGCATCAGAAGCTCTCCAGAAATTAAAGCAGAATCTTGCAAAAAATGGCAACAAGGACAAATGCTAAGGAGGGAACAAGTGCAGTAAAGCCTAGATTTTACAGACGTCGATTTAGCAGACTTTGGGAACAGCGGACGTTTGCCAAACCCTGCCCCCTTGTTCCCAAAGTCCACTTAATTAGAGCCCATAAACCCTAAATCCCACCCCCTCCAAAAGTATGTGAGGTGACTGTCCCGGGAGAGGGAGCTACCACTGCCATGGTGAGAGGGGCCATTGCAACTGGAGGAGCCAAGGCACCCAGAGCCTGCGCTCCAGCCAGGACCAGTGCCACCACGGGAGCCACCATGCACTCCTTCCACCAGGGATGGGGCAGCACTCACATCCACGCCCTGTCCCTGGTGGGAGGAGCATGTGATGGCTCTGGCAGTGGCTCCTCCAGGCTGTGGTGGAGGCTCCGGCCACCAGAAAATCTCCAGCCATGGCAGGTCCAGTGACTCTGGTGGCCATGCAGGAGCCTCCAGCCATGGCAGGGCCCCAGCTGCGAATCCAGCAGCTCCAGAAGGAGTGGATTCTCGAGCTGCACCAGAGGCTCCAGCTGTGGTGGTGGGCTCTGGCGGCTCCTCCAGCAGCAGCGGTGGTGAGTGGTTGGCATTTTTTGGGTGGGAGGGGAGGACTGGGTCAGGTGGGAAGTAAACCCTTGGATTTAACGGTCTTTTGGGTTGAATGGACGCCCCTCCCTCTAATTGTCCATTAAATCGAGGGTTTACTGTAATCACACAAGCACACAGAGACAAAATCAGAAAGGCTAAAGCAGAAAATGAGTTTGTCATGGGGTGCTACTGTCCTAGAGCACCCTTTGTGGCAAGCTGTGGTATGACAAATGAGCTGCCTCAGTTTCCCCTCTCAGGTACACCAAGAGCTCTCCTTAAAAAAGTAAATACTCCAAAACATAAATCCTAACAAAATAGTCCACCTGTTGCCCCCTCCGTGTATCATTCTTAAAATCCCATAACATCTACCCCCTCGATGCTCCATATAAATCCCAATGTCTTCGGCCACATCTGGCTCCTCAGTGGTCCTTAGCTGTATATCTGCCAGAAGAGTCACACCAGCCCTTCCAGCTAGATTGCAGCCCCACTCTTGCCAGCTGGACCCCTCACAGCTTCTCATAATAACAATAATATTTTTCCAAGAATCATCTCAAACTGCAGCAGGTCTGGAAGTGATCTCAGGAGGTCTTCAAGTCCAGACCCCTGCGCAAAGCAGGACCAACCTCAACTAAATCATCCCAGCCAGGACCTGGTCAAGATGGAACTTAAAAATCTCTAGGGATGGAGATGTCACCAGTAAGGCTGACCAGTCTATAGTTCCCTGGATTGTCCTTCTTTCATTTTTTAAAGATGGGCACTACATTTGCCTTTTTCCGGTTACCCAGGACCTCTCCTTTTCTCCACAAGTTTTCAAAGATAATGGCCAAAGGCTCTGCAATGGCACCTGCCAATTCCCTCAGGACTCTTGGATGCATTAAACCCAGACCCATGGATTTGTGTACCTCTAGCTTTTCTAAATAACTCTTAACCTGTTCTTTCCCCACCAAGGGCTCCCCACATCCTTCCCAAACTGCATTGCCTAGTGCAGTAGTCTGGGAGCTGACCTCATCCATGAAGACAGAGGCAAAAGAAGAGTTGAGGACTACAGTTTTTCCCACATCATCTGCCACTCCCTCACTGTTAACATGCCTGTAGAAACCCTTCTTTTCACCCTTCACATCCCTTGCCAGCTGCAGTTCTAGTTGTGCTTTCACCTTCCTGATTACTTCCCTGCATTCTCAAGCAATACATTTATACTCCTCCTTAGTCACTTCCTGCCATTCTCCTTGTCTTCAGCCTCCCCCCCACCCTTTCCCAATATCTTCTGGCTCTGGCAACTCTCACTTGCCTTTTACCTGACTGACTCTGTTCTGATTCACCAGGTCTCTCTTTTCTGTCTTTATCGTCTAAAGTGTTATCCCACCCTCTTAACTGGCTGAATGGCAGACCTTCTGGCACCAGGGAGCAGGACCTACTTAATTTACAGAACCCAGCCTCCCTGTGACAGAGTTACATCTGGCAAGGGACATCAAAGGCAACAAAAGGAAGTTTTATAAACATGTTAGGAGGAAGAAAAAGACTAAAGAACACAGAGGTTCATATTTATTGGGGGAAGAAGAATTAATAATAAATAACACCAAGATGTATGTGGTGTTTAATGCCTATTTTGCTTCATTCTTCATTTGAAAGATTAACTGTCACCAGATAATTAAAACAGTTAATATTGATACCATGGAGGAAGTCAGAATAAGGAAAGAACAGGTTAAAGAATATTTAGATAAGTTAAATGAATTCAAGACAGCAGGGCCTAATGAAAGTCACCCTAGGGCACTATACGCGGTAGCTGAAGCAATATTAGAACTGTAAGTGATTATCTTTCCAAATTCATGGATGGTGGGCAAGACCAGTGGAGGACTTGAGAAAGAAAAACAGGGAATAAAGAAGACCTGGCAAATTATAGACCAGTCAGCCTAACTGTGATGTAAGGAAAGATATCGGCACAGCAGATTAAATCATTAATCTGTAAGCACCCCGAGGGTAATATGGTGATAAGTAGTAGCCAGTATAGATTAGTTAAGCATGAAATATGATAAACCAGTCTTATTTCCTTCTTTGACAGAGTTACTGGCCGAATGGATGGAATGCTGGCTGGGGAAGTAGTAACATAATTCATCTTGACTGTAGTCAACTGTTGACTCAGTGCCATGTAACATTCTGGCTACGTCTACACGTGAAGCCTACATCGAAGTAGCTTATTTCGATGTAGCAACATCGAAATAGGCTATTTCGATGAATAACGTCTACACGTCCTCCAGGGCTGGCAACGTCGATGTTCAACTTCGACGTTGCGCAGCACCACATCGAAATAGGCGCTGCGAGGGAACGTCTACACGCCAAAGTAGCACACATCGAAATAAGGGTGCCAGGCACAGCTGCAGACAGGGTCACAGGGCGGACTCAACAGCAAGCTGTTCCCTTAAAGGGCCCCTCCCAGACACAGTTGCACTAAACAACACAAGATCCACAGAGCCGACAACTGGTTGCAGACCCTGTACATGCAGCATGGATCCCCAGCTGCAGCAGCAGCAGCCAGAAGCCCTGGGCTAAGGGCTGCTGCCCACGGTGACCATAGAGCCCCGCAGGGGCTGGAGAGAGAGCATCTCTCAACCCCTCAGCTGATGGCCGCCATGGCGGACCCCGCTATTTCGAAGTTGCGGGACGCGCAAGGACTACACAGTCCCTACTTCGACGTTGAACGTCAAAGTAGGGCGCTATCCCCATCTCCTGATGAGGATAGCAACTTCGACGTCTCGCCGCCTAACGTCGAAGTTAACTTTGAAATAGCGCCCGACTCGTGTAGCCGTGACAGGCGCTATTTCGAAGTTAGTGCCGCTACTTGGAAGTAGCGTGCACGTGTAGACACGACTTCTCACACACAAACTTGGGAGATGTTAGTAAGATTAAATTACTATGAAGGAGGTGCACAACTGGCTGAAAGAGTGGCTCACTGTCAGACTGGGAGGAGGATGTACCTAGTTCTGTCCTAGGCCCAGTACTAGTCGATATTTTCATTAATGACTTGGGTACCAGAGCGGACAGCATGATTATAAAACTTTCAGATGACATCAAACTCTAAAGGGTTGCAAGCAGCTTGGAAGACAGGATTAAAATTCCAAATGACCATGTAGAATTGGTCTGAAATCAACAAAATGAAATTAAAAGCAAGTGCTAAATTAAAAAAAAAAAAGTGGGGTGGGTGTGTGTGTGTGTGTGTGTGTCGGGGGGGGGCGGGGCGTGGGGAGAGAGGTCCAGCACAGAATGGCTGGCTCTGTGGTTAGACTTCTGAAAATGGGCTGGGAGTTAGAGTGGCTCACAAATTTGGGTGTGAGCAAGCAACAATGGAAGAGGCAAAAAATCTTTCTGTAATGCATTTGCAAGGGGGGGTTGTAAGTAAGATGTAGGAAAAACTCACCTCCATTCTACTTGTCACTGGTGAGCCTCAATAAGAGTATTGTGCCCAGGTTTGGGGGTCACACTTTAAGAAAGTTGTGGGCATACTGGAAAGCGTTTAGAGGAAAGCTACAACAATTAGTACAAACATGCACATATATATGAAAATATTTCTAATAAAAGGGGTAGTTAAGCTCTGGAATAGACTTCCAAGGGAGGTTTTAGAATCCCTCTCACTAGTGGTTTATAAGAACAATTTAGACAGACTCCAGTCAGGGATGATTTAGGTATAGTTGATCCTGCCTCAGCACAAGATGGGGTGGGAGAATAGACCTGACAACCTTTTGAGAGCCCTTCCAGCTCCACCTTTCGAAGGATTAACTACCACAGCTGTAAATTCTTATGTAAACAGGATGCAAAATGCCAAACTCTCAGTTCAATATCGCTAAAATCTAGAAAAACTGAATGAAACCGTATCCGAGAGATAGGTATGTTAGTCTGTATCTTTGAGAACAACAAGAAGTCCTGTGGCACCTTATAGACTAAGAGATATTTTGGAGCATAAGCTTTCATGGGCAAAGACCCGCTTCATCAGATGCATGGAGGGTGGGGGGAGTTCCTTTTTTGATACATACTACTGATAATGGGCCATTTCCTCCTTGATGAATAGACCTTGTCAGCTCTGGCCCTCCCTTTTACTGGGACCCCACTCATTAAATACCACTCTGAATCCCCGCCACACATCTGATGAAGCGGGTCTTTGACCACGAAAGCTTAAGCTCCAAAATATCTGTTCATCTATCAGGTGCCACAGGACTTCTTGTTGTTCTGAATGAAACGGCTGTGCTTTCTGAATCACTTTCCTCTCAGGACTGTGATGTTCTATAAAACAATCTTTACTTACCCATTACCCTGGTCTTTTTCCTGGGTTCCCTAGCACAGATAGCTATGACAAGGTGGATCTCTTCTTCATTCTACATACAGGCACCCTTCTCTTTCTTTATAGTGACTGCCTGCACGTGATCAGCTCATCTTCTGTTCTACTCAACACAGCTCATCTACTTTAATGATAGCATACATTTTAGCTGTCAGTAATGCATTGATAAAATCAAGCCTATTCAACAAAAGCATGAAAATGACAATGAAAAAAAGACATGCAGTATAAGACATTTTTGGTGTTGCAACATGATTTGTAGAGAGGGTGCTTAATGGCACGATTGACTTCATGATGTCACTAAGACAATAACAAAGTGTAAGACATAAAGCAATATGCTACTCAGAAAAGCTATTTCCATTCATTATTCCCAGAACAGTTAATGATGACCACCTTGTAATTGAGAACATGGAAGTAGAACCTCTAACTTTGAGATGTCTGTTTCCAGGGCTGCCCTGCAGTCTTCATTGAATTTCTGCTCATTTGCAAAAGATGCAAGTGTGCAAGAGTCAGGTTAATTTCCTGTAAAAATTAACTATAATAATATACAGAAATCAGAAAATGTAGCATTAGGAATAGACTTGTTATGTGGTGCCATGGCATGTCACAATGCAGATACAAATGTCTTCCTATCCTGAAGAATTTAGTCGGAGGGCTTATCTACACACAAGCTGCTGAAATTTAACTTCAGTTGGTTAAAAAAAACTAATTGCAAACCCCTGTGTGGACTCCGAATATTGGTTTAAAATTGTTTATATCAGTTTGGCTTCTGTTTGTGTATTTATTCATGTGCCTAATATAATCCCTGTTTAGACTGATTTAAGATTGCCTATATATAAAGTTCCACTGATTTAACTAAATCAGTATACTATCACAAGTTTAGTTATACAACTTAGTGTCCAGGCCAGGCCTAAGTTAAGACAACAATGGATGTGAGGAAACCACCACACAAACTGGGGAAGAGGGAGAAGGCAAGAGGTGAATGCAAATATCTGGAAGGTAGCAAAATAAAACCCCAAGTCTTTCTCTCCCCTCTTTTTCTGTAGTTAATAAGCCTCATTGAAGAAATAGATTTGGGGAAAGGAGATTTAAGTGGGAGATAGAGGAAGCAAGAGGAGTGGGGCTAAAAATGGGCAACAGAGGGGCATCAAAACAAGGAGATGTACTGGTAAATATGAGAAGTGAGGTGCAATTAGACAGCGTTCAGGGTCTGCAGTTTCTGTCAAAAAGATAAATTGATGATGGATTTAGATTTTTGATGCAGTCTTGTATACAAAGAATGTAAAAGTCCTGTTTCCCTGAACACAGTAGGAAGCGGAAGAGAGTTTCCTTATTCAATATTGTGAGCCTTTCTTTCCAGCTATTACTTTGCCCAAAAGTTCTTTATCTTGGCTTTCTCACATACTCTATATGGTGTGCATGACAAAGAGATGCCCATTTGTGAGCAATAGGTTTGAAAGAATGTTTTGTAGTTATAGAATCTTAAGAGCTCCAATTGGTTAAATAAAAAGAGACCTTTCAGGTATTCCATAGGATGGTTTGGGGACACAGGATCATCACATGAAATATAGAGGCATCTAATCCAACCAGGATGGAAGGAATTTTTGCACTAGAAGGACAAACCAACCCAATTTGCTTTTATGACAGGGTTACTGACCTAATGGATAGTGAGATGGAAGCAATATATGTGATATATCTGGACTTCAGTAAGGCTTTTGACATGGCGCCACAAGGCTTTCTGATAATCTAAGTATGTAAATATGGCCTAGATTAAATTAATTATAAGATAGATGCACAAATGGTTAGAAGTCTGTACTCAAAGAGTAATTATCCATGGTTTGCTCTCAAAGTGGGGGAACAGATCAAGTGTGCTGTCATAGGAGTCTGCCCTGCATTCAGTGGTATTTAATATTTTCACTGGTGACTTCCATGATGGAATAAAGAGAATGCATGGAAAGTTTGCAGATGACTCTAAGCTGTGAGGTGTTATAAGCACTTTGGAGGATAGGATTCGAATGCAAAGTGAGTTGATAAATTGAAGAATTGGTCTGAAATCAATAAAATGAAATTCAATAAAGAGAAGTATAAATTACTACATTTTGGGAGGAAAAATCAAATGCAGAAATAAAAATGGGAATAACTGGTTTGATAGCAGTACTAAAGAAAGGGATTTGGGGGATATAGCAGATCACAAATTGAACATGATTCACTAGTGTGATGCAGAGGCAAAAAAGGAAATGTCATTCTAGGGTTTATTAGCAAGAGTGTTATATGTAAGATATGGGGGGTAAATGTCCTGATCCCATCCTCATTCCTGAGGTCTCAGGTGGCGTAGCGTGTCTTTAAAAGATGTGAACAAACTGAAGAGAATGTGCTGGAGAACAATATATATGGTAGGAGGCCAGAAAGGCTGAAAGAACTGGGCATGGTTAATTTAGGGAATAAAAGGCTGAGGGGAAACATGATAGGTCTTCACATATATTAAAAAAAATTGTTAATAAAGAGGATGGTGATAGATTCTTCCACATCCACTGCAAGTAGGACAAGAAGTAATAGGCTTATTCCGTTGCAAGGGACATTTAGGTTCAATATTGGAAAAACATTTTAATTATATGGATAGGTAAATACTGGAACAGGTTACCAAGGGAAATTGTGGAATCCTCATCTTTGGGGTTTTCTTCAGACCAGTTTGGACAAATACTTTTCAGGAATTCTCTAGGATATACTTTGTCCTGCCTCAGTAAGGAGGGACGGGACTAGATGACCTCTAGAGATTCCTTCTAGCCTGAAGTCCCTATGATCTGTAAAGGGCATCCAGACAAAGAGAAGATGTGTATCCTTACACTGTGCCTATCACTTTATTATGTAAGTGCCTTTGAGAGTTACATTAAGCAACATTACAAACAGCTGTCATTTGTGAATCTTTCCTTCCTCTTCTTCCCATGGTGGTAATTGTGTGTGCATGTAAACAAATGTATTTTCTTGAAAACTATTATTTAGTACCTAGTGCCTCATGTGTTTTATTATACAAGACAGGTTGAAGAACCACAGTATGACCTTTGGAACAGGAGATAGTGAGATTTAAGAAGTTTTTAGATCCTGGAGCTGGTGACTCCAGACTTCAGAACTGGACCTCTAGAAAGCTGTTTCTTCTGGCAAAATGAGCTTTATCCTTGCAGTAGACTTGCTGTTTCTCTTTTTAAACTAAATGCTAGTATTAAGGAGTTGCATGATGTAAAGATTTAATGAAGAATGCAAAACACTTCTAAAAACAGATTACGTAGACTCAGAAGGGGTCTCTCATGACTGTTCTGTTGAACTGGAGCTGTTTTCTGGCTGTAGCTGGTCAGGCAGCACTGGTGGACAGAGGTGAAAAGGACACGTATCTCAAGGAAAACAGTTACCTAGTTCTCCACTGAATGGTAGTCTAACATAGATGGCAGTGGCCCTTGACTCTGGTGGCATGGCCAGTGAAGTTGAGGGAACATAGGTAAACCTTTTCTACCTCCATAATATGCTTGGTTACCCTAGCTGCCACTTTTAGGGTTAGCAATAACTAGTGCTACAACCTCCCAATGCCAGCTGAGTTATTCCCCTGATGTGACTGCACCCCCCACCCCCCATTGTCACTTATGTCTCCCCTATACAGGCAGAAAGGGTTAGGAAATCTCTGTGTGGCCAGCAGAACTCCAATGTCTCAGACAAGCTTGTATGGGGTCCCTTGGTCGTCAAGTTAGGCACATGCATGAGTGCTTTCAACATCAAGGCCTGAGTCATAACAATAAGTTTAAGAAACCATGATGCCACAGATGTATGAGGACTATACGTTGTCACCAGGTGGCCAACAAATAAGCTTTCTTTCTTATCAATTAATGTACATTCATGACATGTTGCACAACAGCATAAAGACAATGCTATGCAAAGAATTCCCTTGAAAGAGATATTGCTGAAGGCATAATTGTGTTTGAGCATTTACAGCTCTGCACTGCTGAATGCATTAATTATTTCTGGTATAGAGCAAGTCTGGTGATGACTGTCTCCTGTTTCTCCCATATGAAACATGCTCAGAAGTACATGAAGAGCAGATGTGCCTAAATGGAAAGGGACATTATCTGTCCATCACAGAGACTGAGAGACTGGCCCTGACAGCAATTGAACTGGTGAAAAATTTCTCAAGAAAGAGTTTTCCATAGGAATGTGCTGATGTGACAGAACTGAAAACATTTTGTGGAAATGTATAAAACCTTAGGCAGGCAGGCTACTTGGCCAGTCCACCTGCACAGTGGTTTCCTGGGAGCCTGCCCAGCTCCCTCAGACACCCAATTGCTTAGCAGCCTCTCTGGTCAGATCTTAAGCTTTCTATTCTTTTTCAGCTCCTACACTGACCAGTTCCTTGGAGTTCCTGCCTCCATGGCAGGAAAGCTGCCCAGCTCCCTGAATTGTTCAGCAGCCAACTGATTGTCTTTCTGGGTTGTACATTTTCAAAAGCATCCATTCAGGTTCTTGCAAAACATAATTGTTTGAAAATTTCTGTGCTGAAGAAACCTTCACATTTCCAATATATCCTCCTGGTTCTGAATGAAATTTTCTTGTGGAAATGCAAATGGAGTGGAATTTCCATATTCCACACAGCTCTGGCCCCTCAGCCAAGACTAAATGTTGGAAACAACTGTAGCTCTCAAAATTAATAGAAAAACATACATTAGTGTTAATTGCCAAAAGATTTAAAAAGGCATTTTCTCTCAGTATCATCATTTAAACAATAAAAATAAACAGAAATAATTTGCATAATTGCAATAATTAAAATAGCTAAATGTCACTAGAGGTGCTCAGAAAAAAATAACTAAGAGAGAAGAGGTTTATATGCTACTAATATAATCTACTTGAATCTGAAAGAGAGCAAACCAAGATACGAGCCTTTCACAGAGGTGGTCAGGTTGTTTAAATTAATGGGCCAAATCCCAAGAAAGCAGGAAAAATAAATAATTGACTGGACATGGCTGTACTGGAGTACAGTAGGCTTGCAACATTCATGAGGGTTCGGTGTTGAGAATGCTCACCAATGATGAATTTCGTGAATATCATTTTGTGAATATCATTTTATCATGGCTGGCAGATAGGAACTTGACGGTCTCTGAGGCACCTCTGAGCAGCAGCAGAGACCAGCGGCAGGGCTGTGGGGAGCTAGTCAGTGGCCATGACATGCCCCAGCTGTCTCTCAGAGCCCTGGGGAAGCAGCCTCCAGCACACATCCCTAGGAGCCTCTGGAAAGTGGCAGCTGCTGGGACTCCCACCTGGAGCCCCAGGGAAGCTGCAGCCGCCAGTGCTCCCCAGCCAGAGCCCCAGCGAAGTGGCAGCCACTCACAAATAATTGAATTGGTGAACGTTAAACTCGCAAATGTTGCGACCTTGGTGTAGTTTCCTCCCGATGGCTCATGCATTGTGGGGTTGAGGGACATGTTGGTATTTTGATGAACACCTAGACAGACCACATATACAATAAATCTTTTGACCAAGATTTGAGGCCTAGGCAAGTTTAGTGTATTTATTTATAATAATATCTATAATACATCAAAATAGAAATATATATGCAAGATAAAAGAAGTATAATTTTACCTCATGCTTCTAGGTCGGGGTCAGCAACCTTTCCAAGGCAGAGTGCCAATATTTGACCTTTTGACCAATGTACAGTCCAAGTTACGGTGACACTTTTTAAAGTTACTAATAGCCCTTCTTACAATAGCTTCATTAATAAATAAATTAAGATGCAGAGTGTTCCCATTTAGGTGGCAGTTGGTAGCGTTAGCGGGTCTTTTGTTAATTCACGGGCAGCTTGGCTTTGAGCAAGCTCCTGGCTGGATGGGTGAGGTAGGGTGGGGCTAAGCTCCTGCCTTGCGTACTGATGAAAATCGGCTTGCGTGCCACTCTGGGCACACCTGCTGGGGATTGTTGGCCCCTGGTCCAGGTATAAATATAAATTAAGAGAAGTATAATTGTCTCATGCTTCTAGGTATAAGTTAATCCCTTCAAGAATTAGGAAGGAAGAAAAGCTCCTTCACATGACACAGTTCTCTCAGTTTCTTTTATTGTTTCTGTGCTTGTATTGTAGGTTATTTTTACCATCTGCTGCAGGGTTAAGTCCTAAACATGCTGTAGGCTCCAGACGGACAGAACCAAATAACCACATAGAACCCCAAGGAAGTCAATGGAGGCAGGTCTCTTCAGAGCTCTTAGCCACACTGGAGCTTTGGACAGTGATTGATGCTGCAGGTTGGATAAAACCAGATGTACAATTTTGTCTGCTCTGATGGGGAAAAACTGAGGGATGAAATTTTCAAAAGCACCTCAGTCACATTTTCAAAAGGAACTGAGGCCCAAATCTTCAAAGATATAAATGTCTATGAGGCAGGTAGGTGACACCTTATAATATTTTTTAAAAAAACATCGATGCAAATAGAAGTTAGGCACATACATGAAAACCCCACTAGGTGCCAGGCCTCATCTTTAGATGCCAACACACCTTTACAAGATTGGCCTTTAGGCTTCTAGGTCACATTGATGATTTTGAAAATTTTACCATCGTTTCCTAGGAAATTTTGGTTCTGCTATAGGGTGACAGAATGGTTTAAAGTCTGCATAAACTGTATGTGTATACTCACGAAGAAAGGAAAAATACACTTGTGATCCAAAGCAGATGGAAGACAAAAGAATATTGCTTGAGCTTGCCATCCTGAAGAACTCTGTGATTAAAAGAATTTGTCATAACACATCAAATTGCTTCTGGTGTAACTTTATGCAAGCTTAGAGTTGAAATCATTGTGACTTCATTTTGGTATCTGCCTACATTTTGTTGCTAAACATAAAACACAGTAGTAATAGGTTAGAAGAATTGTTTGCGTCTCTGTGTGTCAAGGTGCAGTAGTTGATCCTGGCATATTTCCCTGCATTACATGTAGCAAGTGTGTCTGGCCTGATAGGAGTTACAAAACAGTGTGCCTTCTGCCAGTTGACATTGAAGGTCTCTGAGGGTTACGCTTCCGCTTTTACAGTGATGTGGTAGAGTCAGCCACTGACTGATGTGTAGATGTTGGGTCAGAGTTATAGAGCCTTCCCCCTGCTGTCTCCTCCCCTTTTCCCACGACCAGAGTCTGTCCATGGAGAAGCAGTGGGACATTACGCTACTCACAGTACCAATGTAGACATGGGGGAATCTGCTTGAGCATACAGAGATCCCTGATGAGGATATACTCTAAGGTTTTGGCACGTCTCTATTCCCCTAACAATGTCTCGCCATCTGCACTGCTATTTATACCCATGCTGTGAGGGCAAGAATGTACGTGCTCAACAAGCTGCTGCAAGTGCAGACATAGCCTTTGTCTGGAATCATTTCAATAAAAAGACCCACAAAAAGTTTTTAAAAAAATGATTCTACCGTATTGCGGTTACTCTTCCGAAATGCAATAAAATATTTAAAAAAAGGATATTTAAAGCTTACAAAGAATGAGCAGGAGGTTCTGAGGTCTGTATGATCCGAGGTCTGAAATGGTGCTTAACACACATGAAACTGTCTGCTTATTATTCTTTGAAATACAAATCAGTTTTAGATGAGAAGATAAAACTCTAATTGTAGACAACAATATGCAGTACTTAAAAGGGCTACAAAAGAAGAAATACTTTAGTGATAACTCAAGAGCCATAAGGCAGTTAACATTTTGACTTTCATAGACAAGTGGACAATTGATCAAAGGCACATTTGTTAAAAGCCAACAGTTTTCAGAATTTCTTGATATTCTATCTCATGAGGAGAAGCTTTGATCTCTCTTGGAAAGATTCATACCCTTACATTGCACTGAGAAAAGATTCACATTTAAAGCAAAACACCTCATAGATTCAGGTTGCTTTGATTAGTTAAAATGGTTATTATAAAGATAGTATAAAGATGACACAAGGATGTTTTCTCACCTGGGCCCTGAACATTATATTTATATCTGGGATAGTCCCCTCACTTTAAAACTGTTATATTAAACAGCAAACTAAGGAGAACAATTTGAGATCTGCAGCATCACTGAATAACTTAAATTGAAACTGTGTTCTTCCATTTGAACAATAATGCAAGCACACTATTATGTGGCACTAGGAGCTACAGGGGTTCAGAGACAGAGGTGAAGAAACAAAACAAAACAAAAACGTCCCAGTAAGCAGTTTGTTCAAGCATATATTTCACTTCAATGTATTTGCTTACCAGTAGGTGGCACAGTATTGCCAACCGAAAAAAACTACATAGAGGTGCCTCACTTTTGAAGCACTACAGTTTTAGCCTGTATATTAAGATGGTACAAAACAAACAAATAAAAAAAACCCTTCTTCACGTTGAAATAATGTACCTCTACTGCTTTGCAATTTATTGTTGAGGGTTCTTCTTTAGTCTTTTATGAATTTTTTTCTTGAACCTTGTTGTAGAACCTTGACTGTGCTTAACAATGACACGCCCAGAACAGGTAATGCCATCATTCAGGAATTAATGCTAATTGCTGCATCTGTCTGGTGTTGGGTTGTTGTGTACAGTGGAAAGCAATAAACGAAGGGCTTTATTTTATTACTTATTGTGCACTTTCTATTAAGCAGTAAGTTCTAAAATATTTCCTATCCTAATGGAGAACGAACTGATTACTACTGCCATGGCTAGGGCTAAACACAGAGGAGAAATAAATGTAGAAAGGATAAACATGGCCCAAAGAATGCTTTCAAGTCTAGCTACAGCAGCAACAACTAGCTTATCATTTAGGAGATTGTGTGTGAGTTCACTGTGTGCGCTAACTTTTGTCTGGATGGGGATGTGAGGACTCACTCCTGTGGCCATTGGCTATAATTAAGTCTGATTGGGACTCCTTTGTGTTGCCCAGCTGCTGTGCAGATGGAGCTCTCATGCCGTCATTTGTTCAATCCTGTAGTTTTGGGAACAGAAGGTCTGCACCACTCAGACTCTGAGTTACGGTATTTCCTTGAATAAAAACATAGGAGAGGAAAAGATGATGTGCTGAAAGCAAAGAGAGAGAGGCCAAGATTGAGAAAGAAAGGTGCTGTTTCTTGGCAACATGGCTCACTCTGGGTAGGTCGACATTACAAAATTAAGTTGACCAAACTTATGTTATAGTACAGCCACCAAGGTAATTAAATTGCTTTCACATGTCCATACTTGGTTCCTTGGATCAGTGGGCTGGGTCCTCAATAGCAGTGTTTGCATCAATGCAGAGAGCAATGCAGCATGGGTACCCGTCTCATTGACCAGTTCACCACCAGCTGGCTCAGAGCATTTTGGGAAGAGCTTGCAATGCACCCCAAGGATAAATGAGTTACTTGGGGTGATTGGGAACATGGTTTTAGCATCCCCATGCTGAACTTTTCTTCATCTCATAATTTTATCCGCATCCCGTGTTGTTTAGCTTTTCTTTTCAAAAGCCCTGCAAACACTTGTGCCTGCTATCTGCTTGAGAAGCATGGATCCTGTACAGCTCTGCACCATTGTGATGGGTGTTGTCAGCATGGCAGGCCTGATTCTGCAGTATTTGCAGTCCCACCAGAGGAGCTGTGGGGAACATGGTGATTCCCACAACTAGCTTGCTGTGGGACATAGGCTTCATCTGCACTACTACAGAAAGTCGACCTAAAATACGCAACTCCAGCTATGTCAGTAATGTAGCTGGGTCAACATACCTCAGGTCTCAACACTGTGGGGTCCACACCACATAGTGCAAGATATCAATGGGAGAAATTCTCCTGTTAACTTCTCTTACTTTTCTTGTTGGGGTAGAATAGAGGGATTGATGATAAAGTGATCTGCAGTCAATTTGGTGAGTCTTAATTACACCTGCTAAATCGCCTGCTAGTGGCTCAATCTCAGAGCATCAATTTGGGCGTTAGTGTAGACATAGACATTGAAAGAAACAATCTGAGGTTGTTATTGGCATTCACAAAGTAGCTGCAGGTGGTGGAGCACTGGTTCTGGGGCTAAGAAACAAGCAGTGACTGGTGGGATCATATCACTATGCAGACTTGGAATGATGAGCAGTGTCTGCAGGACGTTTGGTGGTACAATACCACATTGCAAGAAGTGTGTGCAGAGCTTGCCCCAGCCCTCCAGTGAAGTAACACAAAAATGAGGACTGCATGGACAGTGGAGATGTGAGTGGTAATCACTGTGTGAAAGTTGCCGGAATGCCAGATTGCTACCAATCTGTTGGGAACCAACCTGGAGTTGGGAAATCCACCATAGGGATTGCTATGTGCAAGTGTGCAGGGTCATTAATGACATACTGCCATGAAGGACTATAACTATGAGCAAAGTGCAGGACATAGTTGATGGTTTTGCAGCAATGGGGGGTTCCTATTTTGGCACCAGATGACCTTGCCACAGAGCACATCAACAGACAGGGTTAGTTTCCTATGGTATTGCAGTGCTGGTGGATCCCTGGGGGTGTTTTGCCAACATGAACATGGGATGGTCAAAGAAGGTGTGCAGTGCACACCTGTTTACAATCATAGGCCTGCTCAGAAAGCTGCGAGTAGAGACTTTCTTTCCAAACCAGAGGATTGCCATTAGGGATGTTGAAATTCTGAGACTGATCTTCTGATATCCATCCTACCCCTTTCTTGTGATGAAGCCATTCACTGGCCACTTTGATAACAGTGAAGAGCTAGTCAACTAAATGCTCAGTAGTGCACAGTGACAACTAAATGTGCCTTTTGCTGTGTAAAAGACTGCTAGTCTACTTCTCAAATTAGAGGTCAGTGGAAAAAATTCCCCCCCAGTGGATATAGCTGCCTGCTGCATGCTTCATAATCTGTGAAGCAAAGGAGGAGAATTTTCTGCCAGGGTGGAGGTGAAATGCTAATTTGCTGATTTTGAGTAGCCAGATACCAGGACTGTAAGAAGAGCTCAGTGGGGAGTTATACAGTTCAAGGAAGCTTTGAAAAGAACAGGATAATAGTGAGCCATAGTAATGTGTGTTACTGTAGTGTGTTCTGCCTTTGCACCTCAGTATGACCCTTATAATGAGTGCTAGGTGTGCAGTAATATAACATTGAAAATGCACCACCCAGCATATGCTGTGAATTAATAAAGATGAATTACTTTTCTGTAAATAGACTTTTATTCCACACCCATGATAACAGGATTTATGAGACATCCTGGTGCAATAAATAAAATGTTCTGTGTGGGGCCCAAGCTATACTGGTGAATAAAAAGTAGAAAATTACTCTGCCTCCATTGACAGCACTATGAACATCACCCACTATTTATTGCGACAAAGCATAGAGAGCAAAGTCATATTCAAAACCACTGGTTTTGGCTCACTGAGTGCAGAAATATTTGCAGCTGTTTTACGTAGTCTAAGATGTGTAAGGAGGAGGTCGTGTGTTCCATTTGAATTGTAATACTTTAATCTTTATGACCCAGGCAAATTCTTAGACTTTCTTTTGTTTTTATGTACAACTGCCAAGGGAAGATTTAATCTCACAGCCTTTCACATTGCATGTGTCTTTTATGTACTTTTAACTTTTCCATAGCACCAAGCCCCAGTTTCAGTTCACAATGCCAGATGAGCACAGGTACTATATGTTCTTGTGAATGAAATTTTTGTCATTATTATTTATTATTGTTATTACAGCACCCAGAGTATAATCTGGATTGCTGAACAGTGGTGCCTCCCCTGTTCTCCATTTTGGGGGTCCTTTTATACTGCTGTACTGGTGAAGAGCCTCTCCTGGCCAGTTAACACACAGCCTCCAGCATGTGAATCACTCCCAGCAACACAACATTGAGTGCTGCTAGCTAGCTACTCATGTATTATACTGCAGAAATCAGCAAATTCACTAGGCCCAGCATTTGGCCCAGAAATGTTCATCTTGTATTGCCCGGCTCCATGCTGAACAATGCAAGCTTGTATAAAGTCCATCATTTTGTCAATGGAAAATTATATGCACGGCTTTGTTTTGTCAGCTAGATCTCAGGGCAGGAGCTGCTTTAGTTTGTTTCAGCAAAAACAATGAGGACTCGTGGCACCTTAGGCTATGTTTACACTGTGGAGCTATTTCAGGTTACCAAAGTATCCTGAAATTGTAACTCCATGTCTAGGAAATGCGCACAGCATTTTAGAAATATTTTTCAAATCACCAGGCACGCTATTTTGGCATCCCTCTACCCCTTGTTGTGAGAGGGGTAAGGGATGCCTCAAAATAGTGCCGTATTTCGAAATTTAGAATCATTCCAAAAGAGAGTGCCATAGTTCCTACTGTGGTCTCCCAATTTTAACTTCAAGCAGAGAGCCAATATTTATAACCAGTAAGCTTTTGTTATAAAAAAAAATAAAAAACAAAATAAAGAGTAGCCAGTACTCACAGCTGGGGCTGCTGAGGTGCTGGTACTCCGTCCTGGCAAGCACCGGCACAAAAAAATGCACTGCTTATACAGGGTGACCATCCAGCCTGTTTTTGGCAGGACGGTCCCATATTTGGGATGCCAAAAAGGCCTCCTGACTTACTTTATAAAAGGGACTAATTGTCCCATATTTGCTGTGCAGGTGCAGCTGCCAGCCAGAGAGCACGTAGTGTGTGTCAGTATGTGTTCTCTGCAGGAGAAGGAGCCAACAGGTTAGTTACTCTCCCCTTCCCTGAGGCTTAGAGGAGGGGGAGTGCCCCTGCAGCTCCATCTCTGCTGCTTCCCCGATGATCGGGGAGGGTGGGTGGAGTGCCTGGGCTGCTCCGTCCTGGCCGCTTCCCCGACGCTGGGAGAAGAGGGAGGGGGAGGAGCCCCCTCCCCGTCGTCCTGTATGTGGCCATGGGAGATATGGTCACCCTGTGCTTATAACTCCACATATAAAAGTGATACAAACATACAAGAAGTGTACACAGATTCAGTGAATTACCAGCTTTCCTTAGACGCATCACTTGGCCCACTTGGCACAAGATGCGGTGCCAACTTAGGACAGTGTTTGTAATAGTGTTTTGCATGTTCATCTTGAAATCCAGTAACGTGACACTGGTGCATATACCAAATAATTCTACTTGGGGTGGGAAAAATTAGCAGAACACCGTTTGTCAGGCTTGTGTTAGTAATTTTGAATTGTTTCCTGTCAATGGTTTAAACAGGTCCGTTCTGGGAAATGTTAATGTAAGTCAACTGGCAATAATTTTTACACACTTTTCTTAAAAATCTAAAGTGACTCATCTTGCTTGTAGAAGTTGCCAGCTCACTGTAGATGTTTTATATGCACAGATAAAGAAGAGGTGCCTGTGGACGCTGGCAGTACAAGTGGCCTCAGTGCTTATCTCAGGTGCCAGAAACTGTCCTGGAGGAACCACTTCTAGAGACAAGAAGCTAGTTCAGGATCTGTCTCCAGTCCAGTACTGGCCTCACTGCTGAGATTGACGGTAACAGCAATGAAAGATTCCATTGATGTGTCACTAGACTAGTATCACAGATATACTTTGCACTGGATGCTAAACAGTCATCGGATGACCATGACTTGTAGTCACTACTGACTTGATGAGTTTTGAATAGGTAAAATAAAGATCAAAATGCTGTACCGTTTTACCAATCCATGAGTCACCCAGTCTTCACAACTTGTGCACACTTGGATGTATTCCACAGAGAGGCTATAGGGATTCTGCACCTGCTCTCTTTCAAAGGTCTCTGTTTTCTTTTCAATGGAAGAATTTCTTTTCTTTTAAGCTTTGCATACATTTATGTTTCTCTTAATTGTTCTCATTTCTTCACTTTTATAACATGTACAACACATTATCTGCTGCAGATGGTGATTCTGCAATAAATCTGTTTGCTTCAATTAACTTTTACTGCTCAGAAGAGGTGAAATTGTGCAGGTTATAATTAGCATTACAATTATGCACTTCTCCAGTATTGATCTATGGTAGCCCTCATAATTGTTTTTACAAAGACTTCTCTGTTTATATGGTGTATTTCTCGCTAAGCTGCAGTAATGCATGTTTCCATTAGTCATGAAGGTCATCTCACTTTTGGAAAGTAAAATGTGAGGGTATTATTACAGACTTCAAGAACAGCCTCACCTGTTGTGTGTAGAATCAAAGCACGCTGCTGGTTCTGAACTGTGTATGTTATGCTGCTGAGACAGGGAATTCGGAGCAGTGGCCCCACTTAGAATTCAACATCTCCACTTTCTGGAACATTCCTCTCAAGGTTGAGAGCTGATGGCGATTTTGGAGAATCTAATCTAACGACAAAATTTACATTTATTTCTGCTACACAGTTTCAGCATGATGGCTTTCTTCTCTGTACTTTATTAAATAATATAAACAGCACCCATCTTCTAAATTGCCAGCTAACTTTTCCTATATCTACACTATGAGATAAATACGATTTTGAATAAACATGATCTTTAACCTCACCTCGTGAATTCACATTTAAGTGTTCGCATACCTCCTTGAAAGTTGACCCATCTTTTTTTCTGTGTTGAGTTTCCACCTCCCCATTGCCCTATGCAAGTTCCACAGAGTGAGCAGTGCCTTGTGGGTACCTATCCCACAGTGCCTGAGCCCCAGTTGCTTGTGGGTGTTTCATGTTAGACTCCCATAATGCAAAACACTATCCCAGCATTCAGAGCACCCAGTAACAGAATTCAGACCTCCCCCAAACCCGCCTGGGCTCCCTGTGCTGTGGGTCTACTGTGGATGTTAGAGTAGAGGCAGGCAGCTGTGCCTTCAGCTCTCCCCCAAACCCACCCAGGTTCCCTGTACCGCGCATTGGCGTAGCAGCGGGCAGCTGTGCTATCAGCCCTGTCCACCCCCACCTGGTTCCATCAACCATGCATCCAGGCCTTTACGCTAAAATCATCTGCCTTTCTTGTTCTTGTCACATCCATCCCCCACATTTTTCAGTCTCTTCCCTATGTCAAGTTCAAGTTACATGTCTTTGGCTTTGAGACTTTACAGAATTCTGCCCCATTTTTATCATTCATCCACTCCTGTTAGCTCCTGCCCTCATCCCCGCACTGCTTCATGGATGATGTCAGCCCCCAACTGCCCAGTTTCTATTTCTTACAGAAATACCTTTGCATGTTCTTCTGCAAATGATGTTCTCCACAAATTAGCCTTTAAACCTACTATTTAGACTGCCTTTGAATCGCTCTTTAAAGACTAGTTCTCCTGTGGGGCCTGCAGCAAACTGCCAACTGACCATGGCTTGGTGGACGGTCAATGAGGTTTGCTGATACAAAAAATTAATGAAACTGTAATTTTTAAATACACGTTTAAATGAAATAGGTATTCACATAGGCTGTGTCTACATGTGCCACTACTTCCGGAAGTGGCATGGTAATGAGCCATCTGGAAGATGCTAATGAGGCACAAATGTAAAGTTCCCATGCCTCATTAGCCAAATCTGCACCTCATTTGCATTTTTGATTTCCCTCATTTGCGTATCTTTTTGAAAGAAGAATGCAAGTGTAGAAACAGCCTATGGGTTAGAGCTTGTGTTCCACATGAGTCTTCAAATTTATTTCAAAGACCCTCAAACAGTTAGCCTTGGAACCTGAGACTCAGAAGATAGTTATCAGTGCAGTTAAGCTTCTTAAATCACCACTCATTGATGTGGAGGGTAAATGTATTGTTTCACTGAAATGCAGTAACCTAGGAACTGGTACCAAATTGAAGTTTGTTGCTTAGGGGTGTCAACTTATTTTTCATTATAAATATTTTCTAAAAGACTATTCATTCATTTACAAAAATATTTTCTGAATTTCCACAATAGAATTTTATATATATCTGTATTTTCGACTTGGGAGTTAAAAGGAGAAGGGGTCTGGCTAGTTTTATGACTGACAAACTCACAGGTTTTGATTGTAAATTTCAAACAGATGGCAACCCTTCAGGCAGAGTCTCTGCTGTCCCTTTGAAATATTAATGCACCTTTGGAAGTGTCTGGAAGTTGACTCTGTTCAATATGTATTCAATGTTTGTAGAACCCCAGGATATAAAATTATTTGTGAATGTAAAGAGGCCACCAAAATGATTCATTAAACTTTTCCGCTGCCGGCCTCCCCCGATACTATTCTATGCACTTTTATCTGAGTGATTCTAGGTAATTATAATTGTCTTAGATAATATGTGTACAATTGGCATCACCTCTAGTATTTTGTAGTGATCTTCATCATCAGCATTAAGAACCAGAAGCTAATTTTTTGTTAGCTACAGGGATTTTAAATGAGAATTTCAGCTCACCAGTCTGTCTTAATGATTAAATTTAAAGAGTAAAGGTCTGTACCTATGCCCATGCAACTTGTAATTACAAGGTATTTTGGGGATTTCCAGGGATTACACAGGCAACACTATTCAGTGACACTTAAAGTTTCTTTATTTTTTGCAGTATGAAGGTAAGAGACAGCAAGAAAAATAACAGCTACAATGATGTTAAGTACAGTTAATATTTGAATACAACTTAATCCTAAACATACACACACAAGAGGCTTTTAATGGATATGCTAGGTTAAAAATCTGTTCAGCTTCTATAATGAATTACACTCTCTACTTCTTTGGCGGAGGGACCCAGGGGAGCCACTGCACTCGCAGCAGGAGAGAAGGATAATCAGAGCAGCAAAGTAAAGCACACAGATCTGAGGCTTTAAGGAAATAGAGAATTGGTACCAAAGATACAGATAAAGAACGTGGTGCTCTCCAACACAGACTACTGAGACCCCTGGTATTGGAACACACCCATACAGTTGCAGTGGGGAAATATGCATATCCCATATGTTCTTGACCTATAGGAAACTCCTAACTTCTGGAATTTCCCCCAAGTTCTTGGAATAGCGATGAAATGTCAACATTGACCACAGGTCCATCCTATCAAACTGACCAATTTATAGGGTGGTGTCCGAGACATTAGTCTGTTTGTACAGACATTTCTCCTTGTAGCTGCAAGATAACTAAAAGGTGTGGACAGGATTGACGCAAAATAGTGAGCCTTGCTGTTATTTTACATACAGGGTGTCCCTGTAGGTTTCCTTGCATTATTGCGTTATTATGAAGTGTGCAGAAAACTAGGCCTCTTTAGCTTAAGTTGACTAAACTATCAAGGCTCCTTACTTAAACTATACAGGATTAATATGCAAAGCAGAAAAACCAAAATCAAATTAATGTGCCTCCTGTATGCCAGTAAAGGCAGCAATATCTAATTCATTTCTATTGCTGCATTTCATTTTAGGAATAAAATAGGGAGATTTTGCCAATTAGTGAGATTTTTAAGGGATTTATGAATAAGCATATAATGAAAGTTTCTTTAGATAATGAATTAGTTGATACCTATCAACATCTAACATTTGTATAGAGGTTGTACTGGGATGTACCCGCTGGCTGAGTGCATGTGCCTGCACACACACTCTCTTTCAGACGGTGGGGTGTCTTTGGTGACTCAATCCTCCATCCCAGTCATATGCAATGTGTCTGGGATAAAAGCTAAAGCAAACCTCTTCCTGGGTACAAGTCCAACGTGAACTTCTCCGGTGACCCCCACTGTCTTTCAGTTTGTTCCTGCTTCAGACTGGAGCGGTGCCCCAAGGCTCCTTCCATAGAGGCAATGATTTCATCCTCTTAGGGCCTGTCTGGCCACAACTGTCCAGGCGAGCTGCTATGGTCAAGTGCAAAGGAATGCAGCAGTGATATTTGGACCTGTCTGAGTTGGCAGCCAAAGAGAGGATAGCTTGAGATCACAGGGCGCTGGTATATGGATTTGAAGAAATTTGGACTCCATTGCTAGACACATTTGGGTAAAAATATTGAGGTTACCGAAAAAAAATATTGGACCTCCATTCTACCCAATCCTTCCTCTTTTTCCCTCCTCCCTACTGCTCTCTGCCCTGCTTCTGTTCTTGCTATGCATGATGGGAATGAGGTGAACAATTGCATATTTAAATATTACCTGTGTATATTTGGACAAATCTTATTTGTGTTATATTGTTATACTTTGAAAATCTGTATTGATATTATCTGTATTTAACTGCAGCAAATTAAATCCGTTAGACATCAGAATGCATAAAATAGCCATAACCTTTTGCAAGATTTGTTTATGAGGATTTAAATGGAAATCAGGTAGACAATTTTCTTTCTTTTTGCAGAGTCTCTGCTAAACAACTGAGGAAATATAACTGAATGAATAGAGTCCATCAAAGTGATATGTAAAGGAAACGGAAAAATCCTTACTTTTAATTGGAACAATGTAGTTATGGAATAGGGCAAATGTGAATCAAACGGAGAGGCATTTAAATGAAATCAATCCACTGTGCTGCATGGCTCTTCTAAATCTCATTTAAAATAGATGTGTCTGTTGTGCTCAGACTTTTACAAATTAAATTGAAATGAGGGTCAGTGTTGTCATAATTTTAGCGAAATCCTTATGTAAATACTTAAAAGGCCACCAGAAAAGAAAAGTGAGAGAAGTGGAATGGTAGCAAGAGAAAGAGGAGGACTGAGAATGAAATGGGAAGAGAAGTAAATGGAAGTGAAAGGACCCTTATGCACCAGTGCAGGAACATGGGGTGCAGAGGATGCTGCCACTTTCCCTGGCTTGACGTGGTTTCTATTATATACAGAACTCACCATGTAGCTCAATAGCTCTGAGCCCTCCCACCCCTCTGTACCAATTGTTCCTTCCCCTTGGTCTGCACTTGGAAAATAAGTCAATTTCAGATACACAATTCTAGCTGTGGCAATTGCGTAGCTAGAATCAACTTATCTGAAAGCGACTTACCTGACCGTCCTCACTGAGGAAGGTCAACAGGGGAGTTTCTCCCATTAACCTTCCTTACTCCTCGCAATAGGGAGTAGAGGGTTGAACTGTCAAACCTTGACAGGTTGATTTCACACATCTCTTTTGGGTCAATCTTCTGGGTAATGTAGACTTGGCCTTCAACAGGCGAAACTGAGGGAAATTGCCATCAGACTGTCCTATCGTCAGGTGCTACTGAGAGGTGAGAGACCTGTGCTCATAATCCCAGCTCCCCATGAGGTAGAGAGGGAACTGAACCTGGGTTTTCCACCTCCCTGGTGAATGCTTTAACCTGGGGTGGGCAATAATTTCTGATGGGGGCGGGGGTGGGAGGCATTCCAAGTGTTTGGAATGTGGTCAAGGCCTCTGTCTACCATGATATTAATGGAGGAAGTGTGGGTCTGGGATGGAGGCTGGGTGCAGAAGGGAGCTTGGGGTAAGGGATTGGGTTGCAGAAGGGGTGTGGGAGAGAGTTTGGGTGAAGGAGGCAGTTGTGACCTGGGGCACAGGTCTGGGATGCAGGAAGGGGTGCAGGGGTTTGGGCAGGAGGGGGTTGTGACCCAGGGGTGGGAGCTGGGGTGCAGAAGGGGATGCAGAGGTTTGGTTTATGACCTAAGGGTTATGACATAGAGCAGGGCCTGGGAGGAGGTATGGGGGCAGAGGGGGCAGAGGGCTAGGGTTATGTAGGGTAGGAGGTAGGGATGGGGGGAAGAGGATTGGGGGAAGGGAGGTCTGAGGTGCTAGAGGCTGGCTCTGTCCATGAGACTTAGCTGGGTGACTCCCAGCCAGCTGCTCTGCAGGACCGTGAGGCAGGGTCTCCGCCTGCTGCATCCCCAGATAATTGAAAACTCCTGTCTGCTGAAGGTAGCTCTCTGCTCCAGATGACAATGGGAGGGGGAGGCTTAGTACACTGCCCCTACCCCCAGGAAAATCTCTCAGTTCCTATTAGCCAGAAACCAGCCAATGGAAGTGGAGAGATTTTGCCAGGAAGTGGGAGCAGCACTCAAAGCCTCCTTGGCATTTGAAGCATAGAGCTCTACAGGGCAGGAAGCTGCTTAAAGCAGCAGCTACCTGATCTGCGCCGAGGGAGTTCATGGGCTAGATCTGGCAGCTGGGTGAGCTGGATCCAGCCCACAGGCCATAGCTTGCCCACCCCTCCTTTCACCCCTTGGCTGGAAGTTATAAAGGGGACACGTGCTCCTCTAAACAAATTCTGAATGGGGTCCAAGCTGAGCACTCATAGCTCATGTGGCCCCACAGACAGAGGCAACAGGAATGGCTAATGCTCCCTGTAACAAGTCCAGAGACGCCCAGCCCCTTGGTCTAGGGCGGGCGGCAGCAAAAAGGGGGTTCAGGGCACCAGCCCGTACTCAGTTCGGGCGGTCAGCGGCTCACCGCTACAACCCCATACAGGCCCCAGCCCTCAATCTAGGGAGGGGCAGCAGTTCACAAGAGTTGTATAGGTCTGGGCCCAGCCCTCAGTCCAGGGCAGGGCAGCAGTTCACAGGTAATAGTACAACTCTAGGCCCAGCCCTCAGTCCAGGGCAGGGCAGCAGTCCCAAGTACTAGCACAGTTCTGGGCCCAGCCCTTAGTCCAGGGCAGGGCAGCAACACAGGGGTTTAAGTGCAGGCCCAGCCCTCAGTTTGGGGCGGGGCAGCAACACAAGGTTTAAACACAAGCCCAGCCCTCAGTTTGGGGCGGGGCAGTAACACAAGGGTTTAAGCGCAGGCCCAGCACAGGCTGGCCCTGTCTGGGAGGGGGTAGGGGGTCGCAGGCCCTCCCACTCCACTGCGACCCGGCCCGGGGCCCTGGGGGTCGCTCACACGCAACCCCGGCAGTGGGGATCCAGACCGCAACACACTGCCATTGGTTCGTAAGCGTCGTTCCCTGGGCCACTTCCTACCTCAACCTCTGCTGGCGGAAGGTCCCAGTCCATCTGCTCAAGGGGTCCCCCTAGGTCCGTCTCCTCCAGGTCATCCACCTTCGGGGGCTCCGGCCAGTCGTCCATAACAATGTCATTAGGGTAGTCGGGCGGCAGTAATACAGGAGACCCGAGGCGGTCCTGGGTCTGAGTGCTGTAAGGATCCTCCGGGACTCTGGGGCAGCCCGCTCCTGGGGCCTCTTCCAAGGTGGGGGGTCTCCGCCGGCGCGAAGGTCCTGGTAGATCTGGGAAGTCCGGGTAGTCCCCTTGGGGCATATGGACCCAGGATTGCTTGGAGCCTCTGGGGGCTTGCTCCTCCGGCCTGGCTGGGCAGCAGCAGGCCCTCTCCCTTTGGCGCCGAGGAGCTCGTGCAGGCACGTCCTCCCTGCCCGGAGGCCCAGGCACGAATGGGTCCTGAGTCCCGCCTTTGGCTCTTCTAGCCCTTGGCCCCGCCCTCTGAGGGGCGGGCCTCTGGTCTCCTGACTCCAGCCCCGCCCACCAGGGCCTCTGCATAGTCTCCCCTGCCTCCGGGTCTGCAGGAGGCCATACTGACTCACTACACTCCCCAAATAATGGATCACACTGGGGCTTAGATGGATATAGATGCCTGAATGCCTCCAGAGAAACCACAGTGTCTGTGCTCAGAGGCAGAAACAGGGATGCTCAGGGATCTTTTATGTCAAAAACTTAGGTGCCAAGTGAATTAAGGCTCCTACAAGGCTAGGTAGCATCCAAGGCTGGTTTGGTGGCTCATAATAGCAGCTAAAGCTTTGTGGCTCTGGCCCTGTGTCCTTTCAGTGAGGAGAAAATGGAACTTGTGATGGAGAGTTTATCCTAAGTGGGATGTGAAAGGGCTAATATGTGTCTGAGAGGCTAGTTATCAGCCTGGGTGCACCTGGAAGATGAATCTAGACTAAGACCTGTGGCTTGGAGAGAGCAAGACTTGTCTCTATAAATAGCTGGGTGAGGCCAATTGGGGAAGAAAGACCAGGAGGAAAAGAGATGGGAAGGGGAGTGCCGGCTGGGAGACAGCCTGAAAAGTTGGCTGAGCAGAAGAAACGGTATGAGGAGGTAAGGCTTTTCCATGAGTGAGCTGGGAAGCTTGAGTGAGATAGAGGCCCTGATGAGCCTGTTTGAAACTCAGAGCAAGTGGAGGAGTGCGTCAGCCCTGGAGCAGAGGATTGATCAGATGGCAGCAGTAGAGGCCCGGCTGCACCGCGGTGACTGCTTGCTGAGCCCAGGCAGGATGAAGACTTGGTATGGATATGTTTTGGTTGGACTTTCATAAAGGATTTTGTGGCCCTGGAAAAGGCAGGGCACAGTGAAGTAGTCTGGCTGAAAGGCCAAGACATGCTGATGGTGGATGTAGGCCAAAAGAAGGAGAAGCAAAAAATGGCCAGTCAGTGGGGTTTGCTGGGGCAGCAGCTTTTCCTCAGGGCCTTTTAAGTGAAACTCCATTTGCCTCTGGCTTGGGTTCTGTGAGGGAGTGAATGGCAGTGAAAGGACTGGCTGCAAGGGACTTCTCCCAATGACTTTGCTCCATAATGTTGTTTGAAAAACAAAAGCATAACTGTAAACAAAAGCATAACTGTCCCACTATCTTTTTTCTTTAGTTTCCCCCCTTGTTTTAGACACTTGTTAATGACAGCAGGTGTACAGACGACAATACATACTATTGTGAACTTAAGAATGCCCCTGTGCCAGAGGCCTCTTGTATATTGTTATATAACAATAAAACTGAGTTGGCTTGATCAGGTCACACCTAATGTGGTGATGTTTATATGTATTTAAAAGGGTCTTTTAATGTATCCCTTTCAAACTAACCATACACTGGCTATTACTATCATCATAAAAGGTACATAACAACACTGTATGTGAAGTTATGGACAATGGATGATGCAAGTTGAACCTCTGTAGTCTGGAACACTCTGGTCTGACAACATACATGGTCCAGCATGACTTTGGTTCGCCAGATGTCCACTTATCATGGGTGCAGCCAAGTTTCATACGGTCCCTTAAAGTTTGTTTACAACCATTAGTCCTGGCTCTCAGTGTTCTGTGCTGTTTAGCTCTGATTTACCCCTAAATGTCTTCTCAGAGCCTCGTGAGCAGTGGGAGTGCAGCTAATGTTGCCAGACAATATCAGCCACCCGTGGTATGACAAATTCTTTCATTTGGCACCAGTCAGGTCACAGAATCACAGCATCACAGGGCTGGAACGGACCTCAGGAGGTCATCTAGTGCAGGCCCACCCGCTTCAAGCAGGCTCAACCGTCACTAAGTCATCCCAGCCAGGACCTCGTCCAGCCAGGACTTCAAAACCTTGAGAGATGGAGAATCCACCACCTCTCTAGGCAATGCATTCCAATGCTTTACCGCCCTCCTGGTGAAGTAGTTTTTCCTAATATCTAGCCTACACCTCTCCCTCTTCAACTTCTGACCATTACTCCTTGTTCTGTCATCTGACACCACTGAGAACAGTTTCTCACCCTCCTCTTTAGAGCTCCCCTTCAGGAAGTTGAAGGCTACTATTAAATCACCCCTAAGTCTTCTCTTCTGTAAACTAAACAAGCCCAAATCCCTCAGCCTATCCTCATAGGTCTTGTGCTCCAGCCCCTTAATCATTTTTGTTGCCCCCTGCTGAACCTGCTCCAGCAAATTCACATCCTTTTTATACTGGGGGACCCAAAACTGGACACAATGTTCAAGCTGTGGCCTCACCACTGCTGAATAGAGGGGAATAACTGCTTCTCTAGATCTGCTCGAAATGCTCCTCCTAATGCACCCTACTATGCCATTAGCCTTCTTGGCTACAAGGGCACACTGTTTACTCATGTCTAGCCTTTCATCCACCATAACCCCTAGGTCCCTTTCCATCGTACTGCTGCTGAGCCAGTCTGTCCCCAGCCTGTAACAAGGCTTGGGATTCTTTCGCCCCAGGTGCAGGACTCTACACTTCTCTTTGTTGAACCGCATCAGATTTCTTTTGGCCGGGTTCTCCAATTTATCCAGATCACTTTGGATTCTCTCTGTACCCTCCAACGTATCTACCTCTCCCCCTAGTTTTGTGTCATCTGCAAAGTTGCTCAGGGTGCAATCCAGTGCCTCATCCAAGTCATTAATAAAGATGTTGAATAACACCGGCCCCAGAACTGAGCCTTGCGGCACTCCGCTTGAAACTGACTGCCATCCAGATATTGAGCCATTGACCACTACCCGTTGGGCCTGACCATCAAGCCAGCTTTCTATCCATCTTATAGTCCAAGGATCCAATACATATTTCCTTAACTTATGGACTAGAACGTTGTGGGAGACCATATTGAAACCTTTGCTGAAGTCAAGGTATATCACATCCTCTGAATTCCCCATGTCCACAGAGCTTGTTACCTCGTCATTAGAAGCTCAGGTTGGTCAGGCAGAACTTGCCCCTGGTGAATCCACGTTGGCTACTTTTGACCACTTTCCCCTCTTCCAAGTGCTCCAAAATGGATTCCTTGAGGATTCCCTCCATTGTTTTTCCAGGGATTTAGGTAAGGCTGATTGGTCTATAGTTCCCTGGATTATCCTTCTTTCCTTTTTTAAAGATGGGCACTACATGTGCCTTCTTTCAGTCATCCAGTATCTCCCCTAATCTCCAAGAGTCTTCAAGGATAATGGCCAAAGGTACAGCAATGACCTCTGCCAATTCCCTCAGTGCATTAAATCCAGACCCATGGACTTGTGCGCATCTAGTTTTTCTAGATAGCTCAGAACTTGGTCCTTCCCCACAGATGGCTGCCCTCCACCTTCCCATACTGCATTGTCTAGGACCATCATGTGGAAGTTAACTTTGTCCATGAAGACTGAGGCAAAAAAAGCATTGAGCTACTTCAGCTTTTCCTACATCATCTGTCACTAAGTTACCTCCCTCATCCAGTAATGGCCCCACACCTAGGCCGTGTCTACACTAGCCCCAAACTTCGATATGGCCACGCAAATGGTCATTTCGAAGTTTACTAATGAAGCGCTGAAATGCATATTCAGCGCTTCATTACCATGCGGGCGGCCACGGCGCTTTGAAATTGGTGTGGCTCGCGGCCGCGCGGCTCGTCTCGATGGGGCTCCTTTTCGAAAGGACCCTGCCTACTTCGAAGTCCACTTATTCCCATCTGCTCATGGGAATAAGGGGACTTTGAAGTAGGCGGGATCCTTTTGAAAAGGAGCCCCGTCGGGACGAGCCGCGTGGCCGCGAGCCGCGTCAATTTCGAAGCACCGCGGCCGCCCGCATGCTAAAGAAGCGCTGAATATGCATTTCAGCGCTTCATTAGTAAACTTCGAAATGACCATTTGCGTGGCCATTTCGAAGTTTGGGGCTAGTGTAGACGTAGCCCTAATCTAATAACTTGCTTATTTTTAACATGGCTGTAGAAGCCCTTCTTGTTACTCTTCACTTCCCTTGCCCGCTGCAGTTCCAATTGTGCTTTTGCTTTCCTGATTACTGCCCAGCATTCTCCAGCCATATGTTTGTTCCTCCTTAGTCAACTGTCCACATTTCCATTTCTTGTATGCATCCTTTTTGAGTTTAAACTGACTAAGGATTTCCCTGTTAAGCCAAGCTGGTTGCCAACCATGTTGGCATTTCTTACTATGTAGCGGGATGGTTTGTTCCTGTGCCTGCAGTAAGACTTCTTTAAAATACTTCTAGTTCTCTTGAATTCTTTTCCCCTTCATCTTTGTTTCCGAAGGGATCCTGCACATCCGTTCTCTCAGGGAGTTGAAGATTGCTCTCCTGAAATCCAGGGTCTGTACGTTACTGCTCAACTTTCTTCCTTTTGTCTGGATCCTGAAATCTACAATCTCATGGTTGCTGCAGCCCAGGTTTCCTCCCACTTCTGTTTCTTCTACTAGTTCTTCCCTGTTTGTGAGCAGCAGGTCAAGATGTGCATGGCCCCTGGTCGGTTCCTTCAGCACTTGTACCAAGAAGTTATCCCCAACATTTCTCCAAAAACTTCCTGGATTGTCTGAGTGCTGCTGTATTGGTCTCCCAACAAATGTCTGGATGATTAAAGTCTCTTATGAGACTCCGGGGCCTGTGATTTGGAAGCTTCACTTAACTGCCTGAAGAAATCCTCATCTACCTCATCTCCCTGATCCGGCGGTCTATAGCAGACACCAACTTCAACATCACCTCTGTTACTTCCGCCTGTAAGTTTAACACAAAGACACTCAACTGGATTTTCTCCTTCATACTGGAGCTCTGCGCAATCTTACTGCTCCCGCACATAGAGTGCAACTCCTCCTCCTTTTCTCCCATCTGTCCTTCCTAAACAATTTATAACCTTCCATGACCGTGCTCCAGTTATGCAAATCGTCCCATCAAGTCTCTGTTATTCCAACCACCTCATACTTTGACTGTGCCAGGGCCTCTAGTTC
The DNA here is from genome assembly GCF_033958435.1 of Carettochelys insculpta. NCBI lineage: Eukaryota > Metazoa > Chordata > Testudines > Carettochelyidae > Carettochelys > Carettochelys insculpta. The sequence goes on along the minus strand of NC_134139.1, from coordinate 142,783,731 downwards.
TTCCTGTTTGTTCCCTAGGCTTCTGGCATTAGTGTACAAGCAGGTCCTAAGGGTGCTCGACTAGAGAGGTTCAACCTGCATTATGTTATAGAGACTGTAAACAGACCAAGGAGGCAAAATGACTAGCACTTCTTGTACTCAGTTGCTGACCAAGCCAAGAGCAATGAGCAGCGCATTTGCAGCGGGATTGCAGGAATATTCACTTGCATTGTAAAATCATAGGAAAATGCAAAAATTTGACATGATATAAGTTGGCTGGTGGACTGAGCAAGATGAGCTGGTAGGAGAGATTCCTAACTTTGCAAACAAAGACAGTTTGAGGGACTGCTGAAAGACTTTAGGATGTTCATCAGATATGGGCAAAGATGCTGCAGGAACAGCAGAGCCTCTTGGGAGGCAAAAGTAGCTGGAAATCGACTATAAGATAGAAACCTGCCAATAACAATGACTTACTCCAATGAAGTTTTAGTTACTTTTGTTTGTTTTCTTATATGTAACCATACCCACCTCTTCTGTTCTCTGTGATCGCTTAAGTCTCTGTTTTTTGTTACGAGTTATCAGAGAGGTAGCTGTGTTAGTCTGCATCTTCGAGAACAGTAAAAAGTCTTGTGACACCTTATAGACTGACAGATATTTTGGAGCATAAGCTTTGATGGGCAAAGACCCGCTTCATCTGAAGAAACGGGTCTTTGCCCACGAAAGCTTGTGCTCCAAAATATCTGTTAGTCTATAAGGCGCCACAAGACTTCTTGTTGTTCTTTGTTAGTAAACTTATTCTTGTCTTATTACAAAACCAGCTCTTTAGGCCCCAGTTCAGTGGGTTCTCTGGGGCTGATGTACCTAAATGTACAAATTAATGGTTTCTCGGCATCCACCAGCAGCCAAGTTACTTTCTGACCTCTCAGCGGCTGGTGGCCCCAGTGATGAACTCCTTCTTCCCCCAGCCTGGTGGAAGCCAGAGTATGGCTATTGTGTGAGAAGGCTGCTGGTATCTGGACTCTGAGCAGTGGTATCGACAGCTGCTGCAGGTCTGGGGGCGAGGGGGGAGAGGAGTTCAGAATCCCCACCCCAGAACGGGCAGGGCCAAGGGCAGAAAAGGCGGTGTTAGGGCAGCTGACTACTGTGGCAGCTGGAGCTTTGGGCCCCTTTGAAATGCCAGAGCTGGGGGCAGCTGCCCACTTTTGACTCCCCTGTCACCAGGCCTGGGTCTGAGTGAGAGCTGCCAAGCACAGAAGCATACAGAATTACAGGGCTGGAGGTGACCCAGCCTCTTACTGAGCAAACCCCATCACACCACAGCTATGAACTAGCAGCTTCAGCTACCTACAACCTCTGGAAAATGTTGTTAATAGAGTCACTTAAAGCGGTGCCTTGAAATCTTTTGTACTCCTTGGAGGAGCCTGATTTAGCTTGCAAGCCGCAAGTTGCACCTCACTTCAAAAGCTACTTGCTTATAAAATCAGACCTGAGAATACAAGTGTCACAGCAGACTAATACTGCAAAATTGCTTACTTTCTCTTTTTTGCATATAATTGTAATATAAATAATCTGTAATTATTTGTAATTATATGTAAAGATCGGCTGTCCCCCAACTCTGCTCAGCATTATTAGGGCCTTCCACGAAGGCATGAAGGGAACCGTCATATACGATGGATCCACATCCGAACCCTTTGAGATTCTCAGCGGAGTGAAGCAGGGGTGTGTGCTGGCTCCAACACTGTTCAGCATCTTCTTTGCAGTTTTGCTCAAGTATGCCTTCGGAACTGCTACAGAGGGCATCTCTCTCCGCACAAGAATGGACAGCAACCTCTTCAAACTGTCGAGGCTTAGAGCAAAGACCAGGGTGCTTATGAAGAGTCTAAGGGAGTTCCTTTTTGCTGACAATGCAGCTATTGCTGCTCACACTCAGCAGGAACTGCAGTCACTCATAACTCGCTTTGAGGATGCATGTATGGAATTTGGCCTCACAATCAGCTTAAAGAAGACCCAGGTGATGGGCCAAAACATGGGTAATGCGCCATCTATCAACGTGCTAGACTACGAACTGGAAGTCGTCCATGAGTTCGTGTACCTAGGCTCGACGATCTGACAACTTGTCACTTGATAGCGAGATCAACAAGTGCATTGGAAAAGCCACCACAATGTTCTCCAGGCTGACGAAAAGAGTATGGGCTAACAATAAGCTCACTGTACACACCAAGGTGCAGGTCTACACAGCCTGTGTTTTGAGCACACTGCTGTACGCCAGTGAAACATGGACTTTGCGCTCAAAACAAGAGCAGTAGCTCAACACATTCCACATGCGCTGCCTTAGGTGCATACTCGATATCTCATGGTGGGACAAGGTCCCCAATAGCGCGGTGCTTGAGAGGACAGGCACCGCCTCCATGTTCACCCTTCTCAAACAGAGGCATATGCACTGGCTGGGCCATGTCTCAGACATGACGGATGGCCAAATACCGAAGGACCTCCTCTTCAGCAAACTGGCATCTGGAAAGAGGCCAAAAGGGCGACCTAATTTGCGCTTCAAGGACATGTGCACGTGTGACCTCAGCGCTCTATGTATCAGTGTGAACACCTGGCATTCTCTCGCCTCAGACAGGCATGCCTGGAAACAGGGAATGAAGGAAGCTCTTGTTATATATGAAACTACCTTGGTGAAGGAAGCGGAAGACAGGAGAGCCCTCAGGAAGATCCGTGCCCATGATACCAGAGCGAAATCTGCCTACTGCTGCTCACAGTGCGGAAAGGACTGCCACTCCTGGATTGGACTGCACAGCCACAGAAGACGCTGCTCGAATCAGTCCAACTGGGGTGCAAACCCATGATCCCTTGGGATCGAAGGATGCCTACTACTAATCTGTAATATAAATATTGTACTTAACATCCCAGTGTCTAGGACTATAAACAATTCATATGATTGTTTGTACTGACTTTCCTAGTGCTTGTTATGTAACGTGTGGTAAAACTAGGCAAATATCTAGATGAGTTGATGGTCTCCTTTAGAAGACATCTGTATGTGCATCTGGTTGAGAACCACTGATGGAAGGCCTCATTGGAGACCATTCTTTTAAATGAATGATAATCTCCTGAAGTCAATGTGAGCAGCAGGTGCTTAGCGCCTCTGAAAACCAGGGCAACAATATGCAGAATTTTTGTGTGCACACCAGTGCAACAACTGTTGATGACTGTCTGGATCACTACACCACTACACTTCACTGACAATCATTTCAGTCCCCTTTCTTAATAACTAGCAGAAGGTGGGATGATGTGAATGTAGATCCATGAAGAAATAAGAGGAAACTATATTTCTCAAAGTCCCAAACCCTTTTAGCTTTGTTGGCTTGCTGCAAGCCAGGTGAACAATGTGTAAATAGTTCCAGCCAAAGTCACTGTGTATTTCATTTGCAATTGCATTTGCATTTGCAAACTTGTAACGGCTGTAACCTGTAACAAACTGTGTATGTCTTCTTGCTTTACCTGGAACCCAGTCAGTTGATTTTAAATAGTTTTGGTTTTGTATTGCACATTTTGGGGCACGATCCATGTTAATATCAAATTCACATGAGTCTTTCTTTCAGAGCTGAGTCACTCTAGGACCTGCCATCTGAGTGAATGAAAAATGGTTCTCTTTGGCTATGTCTACACTAGCCAAAAACTTCGAAATGGCCATGCAAATGGCCATTTCGAAGTTTACTAATGAAGCGCTGAAATACATATTCAGCACCTCATTAGCATGCGGGCGGCCGTGGCACTTCGAAATTGACACGGCTCGCCGCTGTGCGGTTCGTCCAGATGGGGCTCCTTTTCGAAAGGACCCCACCTACTTCGAAGTCCCCTTATTCTTAGGTCCTTTCGAAAAGGAGCCCCATCTGGACTTCATTAGTAAACTTCGAAATGGCCATTTGCATGGCCATTTTGAAGTTTTTTACTAGTGTAGACATGGCCTTTAGCAGTCAAGAGCAAGTCCTGGCTGTATGATCTTGTACAACATCTCTCGGTTCCTCTTAATCTCAGGAACACTTGGGTTTGGTTAGACTGGATGGGGTGAAAAGATGTTGCCAAAAATACTCTTTTGCTAATGAAATATCCTCTTGGGAAACTGTAGTTTCCATTCTTATACCAAACTGTCAGTCAGAAGGACCTGGGTAGGTGTGCAAAATGATTCTCTTCACTCTTGTCAGATGCACATAGTACATTAGCAGAGAGAACGTTCATTGGCTGTGGCTACACTTGCATTCCTCTTTTAAAAGGAGCATGCAAATGAGGGAAACTGAATGCAAATGAGGTGCAGATTTACGTATCTGGTGCCTCATTTGCATATTCTTTCAGAAGAAGAAAAACAGTGTAGATGCGCCTCTTTCAGAAGTTAACCCCATCTTTGAAAGAGCCCTTCAGAAGGAAGAATATGCAAATGAGGCACCAGATACGTAAATCTACACCTTATTTGCATTTTCTATTTCCCTCATTTGCATGCCTCTTTCGAAAGAGGAATGCTAGTATAGACACAGACGTTGTGTTTTCCTGTGTCTTGTCATATTTGGCATTTTTAAGTTCCAGGTGCTGGAGTCTTGTGAGCAGATGATAATCTCAGCCTTTATTAAAGTCAGATTCTTACTCCCATGGTGGCAAAAGAGAACTTGATAACTTGTGCCTGAAATGCAAAAACCCCATGAGATGAATAAAAAGAACACACAACTTCAAGAATCTCAGGACTTTGACTTTTGATGTGCAGGATTGGCACTGCTGAGATAGGTCTTCTCAGGAGAATAAACAAAGTGGAAAGTCGCTCTGGTCAGGGGAGTGTTAAATGGACTGGAGCTCTTGTGGCCAAACCTGCATTCTCAGACCTGAAGGAGCTGCATGCCAATAATCTGCTGGGCTGAATGGAGGGGGATCAAAGCAGGTTCAATATAAATAACTACTGAAAAAATGTGAAGGTGCTTGAACTCCCTCTTAGAACAAATAATAATAATAACACAACGACAACAACAAATACCCCCATAGCAGGTGCCTCCTACTGGTTAGTCTGAGAATTGGCTCTGCCCATTGAGTGTGCTGCCTCCTGGGCTGTGTCTCACCAGTCAGTGCTTTGGTCTCCTTGTTTCCACCCTTTGGCTCTGACCCCACTTTGCAGACCAAGGGAGCAGTGTCTGCTTCAGGACACTGCTCTCCAGAAGTGCCCATCGTTCTGTTCTCTCCCCATAGCGGGTGGTATCAGCAGTCCTTACTCCATACTCCTGCCTGAGAGGCCAACTGCAGCCCCAAAAGTCTAGGTCCTTACCTCAGGGACAAACTTCAGTCCATAGGGCCATGTTCCATGGTGGCAAGGTGCGGGACAATAGAAGGGGAACCCAGGCGCACCCATGACTCAGGTCTCAAGTCAGAGACTCTCTGGAAGCAGCCAAGTCCTGCTCTTCTTCATACCCCTTGACTGCTCACACTCCCTGGGCCACTTCCCCATGATCCCTGCCTCTTCTTGGGCCTTGCACAGAATTGTATCCCTGACTGTTTTGGCCAACAGCAATTGATTGATTTTTATTGTCCATGAATTTATCTTCCTTTTTTTTTAATACAGTTATACTTTTGGCCTTCACAACATCCCCTGGCAATGAATTCCACAGGTTTACTCTGCATTCTGTGGAGAAAACACTTCCTTATGTACATTTTAAATCTATTGCCTAGTAATTTTATTTGGTGACCCCCAGTTCTTGTGTTAAATAAAAGTGTAACAAACACCTCCTTATTCACTTTCTTCACACCTTTCATGAATTTATATTGTATCCCCATTTAGCTGTCTAAACTGAACAGAAAAATTCTTCCACGCTTCTGATCATTTTTGTTGCCCAGCTCCAGTGCAGCTTTTTTGAGATGAGGCAACCAGAACAGCATACTGTAGTAAAGGTTGCATATGCCATGAATGTGGCATTATGATATTTTATGTATTATCTATCCCTTTCATAAGCGCTCTATAAATACATTTAATAATATGCTTGTCAAGTCTACTATGTATTTTAGAAACTTTGTGTGTCTGTCCATCCTTCTGAGAATCTGTTTAAGAACACCTCCTAAACAGTAATATTCAGAGTCACCAAATTTGGTTTGCAGATTCCTCTTATAACATAAAGCAAGGTCAGGGTTTTGGCAGTGCCAGGATAATGGGATGTGCCTGGAATGGGATTGTTTCTCACATGGAAAAGGAGGGGTGTAATAGCAAAGATATATGTACTCACAAATGACCAATGGGGGGGAGCAAGCATGGGGACAGTTATACACCAGAATGACCGTGTGGGGGGGCAACAAGTACTCCAGCTCCGGGGAGTCGCCAGTGGGTGGGCTGCACAGGCCCTGCCACTGCCCAGTGCCAGCCCCAGGGAGTGGGCAGGCCACACAGCTTCTTGTGCCACCCCAGGCTAGTCCCAGAGAGCAGCTACTGCCCACCCTATGCCCCGAGTTTCCCCCATACTTCTCAGCCCCTGTCCTGGCTCATTCACCCCCATTCCTTGCTCTCAGTCCCCCAAGCCACTGCTCTGACTCCGGCACCACCCACCCTCTGCTCTGAGCCTTTCTACACATCCCCAGTCCCCTGCTCAAACTCCTGTTACTCCACACTCCAGCCCCCTGCACTGAAAGACCCGAGCAACATCAGGTAAATCTTCTAGTATATTCATATTTAAATGGCCTTGTGGAGACCGTTAATACCCCCTAGAGATACAGAGGGAGGATTTCACACTTCTTCAATCTATTTGCTATAGACTCCACACAGCTTCAGTGGGTTGATATATGGAAGGTTTTCTCTGTAGCAGCAAATATAGATTCAGCAAATGTTGATGAACCTCAGGGGACTAGCCTTCCTTGGATATCTCTCCCTTCTCCTCCATAAATTTGCCATTAGGGAACATGCTGCATTATCACCGTCTTTATGGTAGCACTTGCTGTCTCATCCTTTATCACTGAACAGTGAAAGATACTCTTCATGCTTCCTGGTACATCCTGGTGATGCTTAGAGCCTTTCATGGGATATCAGGAACTCATTAATAAGTTTGAGATTCCCATTTGTATTCAAATTGTTATAGCTCTTCTTTGAGTTGTGGCTCCTAAAATAAAGGTGTCTTATTAAAACTGGATCTTCATTACTGTGATCAAATACAGTTAGTCCTTGAGCAGCCAAATTTTAGGGAGAGGAAAGAATGTGGATTAATGTAAATAGGGCACCTCTGATCACACACCTCTGCTTTCTTTGCATGGGAAATTAAAAATCACTAGCATTCTGTTGCCTTTCAGTGGCAGCATTCTTTGTGCATCGCTGCAGAGTGCAGAATGGATCTGGTCTGTTCTATAAACTCCCAGGGTGCGTCTACACTAGCAAGTACATTTGAAATCCAGATTGAAAGACCAAGTTCTTTTGAAAGAACCTGTGGAGCATCTCCACACACGGCGCTCTTTTGAAACTGACTTTGAAAGAACTCCCCAGTTTGAAAGGACCCCACCAACTTTGAAATCCCCTTATTCCTATCCCCTTATTCTGATCAATTATAAGAATTGATCAGCAGATAGGAATAAGGGGATTTCGAAGTTGATGGGGTCATTTCGAAAAGGACCCCTGTCTGGATGAGCCGCGCAGCAGTGAGCTGTGGCAATTTCGAAGTGCCATGGCTGCCTGCATGCTAATGAGGTGCTGAATATGTATTTCAGTGCTTCATTAGTAATCTTCAAATGAAGTTTTGGGCTAGTGTAGACACAGCAATTTTCTTTCAAAAGAAGCTTTCAAAAGGGGTGCTTTTCAGGAAACAGGAAAGGAAGAGCGATTTTGAAAGAAGTGCCACATTCTTTCTGTTTACTTTCAAAAGAATACTTTTCGTGTGCAGTCAGTCACTCCATGGGATCTTTTGAAAGAGCCCCCTTCTTCTGAAAAATCTTTCAAAAGAACTTGCTCGTGTAGACACAGCCTATGTGTCTGAATATGATATTTTGAAATAGCTGGGTGCTATTTCAGAATGCATTCTTGTATGCAGCTGTGTTATTTCAGAATAGCTATTCCAGAATGGCTTATTTTGAAATAACTCTGATATGTAGATGTTACGCCATTGATGTCAACATGAAACTGGTGCAAAGATGAAAAGTAGATTAAGCCTTGACTACACTAGATCCACTGGTGTCAGTGCAGCGCTAGGAGATTTTACTTAAAATTCAAGTGTAGTCACAGCTATTGTGGGCAGAACAATATAGTACCGCTGTTTTGCAGCTGTGAAAGCCAAAATCACGGATTACAGTGTTGGTATGATATAAAGGTAACTCCTCTGAGAGCTGGTGGGAAAAGTGTCTGCTGGATCATTTATTCCCTCAGAAAATATCTATTTCTCAAAATCAAGCCTTGCATGAGAATGTGTTGGCTTTGAAAAATTATATTGTTCTGATTTTTTTTCCTAAAGGTTTTCCTCTTACTAAAACACATTTAACCTGATTGGAATAGAATGAAATTAAATTTCACTTCATGAAAAATTTTTGAATTTCAGCTTTTGGAACTATCTTTATTTAAATGTCACTTTCCTGCAGAATGAAAATTCTAAGACTTGCCTAACCAACTGTTATAATGTATAATCAGAGCATTATAACTGGATTTATGTTGCTGCAAAACAATCCAGAGACTCAGATGAAGCCTGAGCTTTGCTCTTTTGTCTAATTTCATTAAAAAGAAAACAATGAAATCTTAAAATATTGAGTTTCATTAAAATATAATGCATATGTCTTAAGAACACATGCACTGTCTGACATCCTCCATGGCTACGAATGGGGAAGATTACTGGCAGAGTTCCTCATGGTTCTACTGCATTCATATGGTAAACATGAAGGATTCAACTTTCCTTGAAGGGGAGGGATTGTGGCCAGGCATTTTGAATATGTCTGATCCTGGAAACACACGGTATAAAGTGCAGCAGTGCAGTTCATACTGTAAAACTTAAAACAGATGAAAGCACAATGCTAAGAATTGATGGCTGTAAGCTAAAGCAAAACCCACTTTTATGGGCCCCTCTGAACGTTTAGCTAAGGTGCTGATGTGCAGCTTCAGGATGTGTACAGAGGAATTTGTGCCCCCTTATACAGCTGGGTTTTATGCTAGATCCACAGAGTGAAGAGGTTTGGGATGGAGGGAGGTATGACCAATAAGTCCATGGTGATGTAGACCGAATGTTCACACAAGGCACTCGCCATGCTCTGTGACCACACAGGTTTTGTGGCCGGCTCTGCAGTCTAAGATCGTTTTGTGAAGGTTTAGAATGCTCATAACCTATTTACCTACTTCTGGGTCCTGAGTCTGATGCTCAAAGAGCAGCCTGATTGCTCTATCCTGCGTGACGTAGAAGTAGGTAAACGCAATTATATTGCTTGTGTGTCGCGGCAGGGTCCTCATGGACAGTTGGTACACTACAGGCTACTGGAGGGGTAGATTTACATGCCAGTTTGCCACAAACTAAATATTTGTGTAGGCAAGCCCTCACTATTAAACTGTGTGTTGCCATTCTACAAATCTACTACTGGTTGAACCTCTCTTGTGCAACACCCTTGGGCCTGACCGGTGTCAAACAAGAGTATTTGCCAGACTACAGTAAGTCAATATTGTCTAGCACATTACCAAAACTTCCACTGCTTACTGGCCTCTTAGGAGACATTTAGGGATAAATACCCGTACAGAGCACTGAGAGCCAGGACTGCTGGTTGTAAACAAACTTTATGGGATCCTGGAAATCTTGGCCATGCCCATGATAAGTGGTTGTCCAGCTAACTAAAATCATGGCAGATTACGGATGCTGCTGGATGAGAGTGCTAGACTAGAAAGGTCCAAGCTGTACTGAAAAACTTGCCTGTTTTGACTAGTGTTTGATTTTTTGCATGGGATGGTTTTCTAAAACCTAACTAGACTTGAATTGGTTGAGAAAAAGGTTTATTAAATCCACAACTTCCCTGTGTGGGCATGAATAATGAAATTTCTATACCAGATCTGGTCTGATGGGAATTACTTGCTTTTTTCTTAATGAGCTGACTAGGTTCCTTTACTGCCCGACCATTTGTGTTCTTACTGTCACAGGATTAAAATTCTCTTGTATCACATGGCTAGGATGGCATTATGACTTTTCATTCTCCATTTTAATTTGGAAAACAGACAAATTATTTTAACAAGCTAATAGCACATGCAGATAGTTGTGAGCACCCACACATAGATTTTAAAATGAACACAAGTCTGAAAATATCCTGCTTATGATTATATACACAATATGTGTGTACTAGTTGCAGTCTGTAAACACACCAACTTTGCTAACTGTTCATTGTAACAATCCAGAGCACCTGTCATTCTTGCTGAATATTTTTAGTGCTAATGGCTGAATTCAGGCTACTTCACATGTGGCACGAAACCTCCAGAATGCTGTCAGAGGTCATGGCTGTCTTTTATTTGCAGCTGGTATTTATCAGCTATGGGGGCATCCAGTCACATGTGGCACAACCAACCTCAGAGCCATCCCTACAGGAACACTCCTGCCTTAGAAGAGAATGAGGGTCACAGTGCTTTAAATCCCCAATATCTATAGGCTGTCAATGAGTGCAGCCTCCAAAATCTCCAGTCCCCTGTGCCAGTGAGAGAGTTTGGGGGCATGAAGGTTCAAACTGTACCTCTCTGCATGAGCAAAGGAGTGAATTTGGCTCACAATCTTGTGTCTCCATGAGTCTGCATTACAGAATTTTAAGGAAGGCTACATCAAGCTTGTCTTGCCCTATAAATTCTTATATCACGTTGGATGAAGTCTATTCGATGTCTTGTTGAAATGTGTAAAAGTACTAAATGCAAAAATTAAATATTTCACTTTTTCTCTTTTGTTCACCTATTCTCAAAGGTACTTAGGCACTTAAACCCAGTCCCAGCCCCCTACCTCTCAGTTAAGGCTCTGCTGCAAACCAAAGAACTCCTGCTGGACTATGTAAGTGCCAAGTGATTTTAGGCGTCTAAGTTTTTGCAATAAAAATCTTCTTTGGCAGTTCTGTTTCTCCCTCCTGGCCTGCATGCTGCTGCTGCTCACTAGCCATCTAGTTGTCTATCTCTCATCTAATGCCAGAGTGATTCACAAAGGCGGAAAACAAGCATATCCCATCTGACTCACACACGGGGCCTGAGCCTACTAGGTTGAGCCCCATACCTGAGTTCACACAAAACAGCTGTGTGATCTGGGAGGTGCCCTCCCTTCTATCTCTTATCCCAGTGGTTAGAGTGCTCACCAGGGACGTGGGAAACTCCAGTTCAAGTTCCCACTTCACCTGAAGAGAAGGGATTTGAAGAGGGATCTATCACTCCTCCAGGGAATGTGTGACCTGCTGGGCAATGGGCCGTTCTGAGGGTGGGGGGTGCTCCCTCTGTCTTTCCTGTTGGAATTGTTGCACTGTGGATAAACAATGAAAGTCATTGGGCCAGAGGAAGAAAAGCACCGAGGCCATGTTTCCCAAGGAGTTCCATGGAACCTCAGGGTTCCGCGAAGAGAAAATAAGGGTTCTGCGAGAAAATTCCATTACAGCAACATTTTATGATTTAAAAGTTAATATTGAAGCATTTATGGATTTTATTAAAAACAATTTTCGTTTGTGTTTGCCACGATGTGTCCCTGTGTAATGTCAGCTTAGCCAGAGAGTGGGGCCAATGACGTCACTACTCAGCGCTGCACATGCAGTGGTGCGATCCCTGTATTCACTCTATTAAATTAAATGTGATTTGTTTTTAAATATGCGCAATTAAACTAAATGTTGATCTCATGACCTTGTTTAGTATTTGTTTGTTATTACCCTTACTTATTTGTGGTCCACTTTTTCAGCACTATATAGAAGACTGTTATTAGGGGTTCTGCAAAATTCTTTTGAGTTTAAAAGGGTTCCATGGCCAAATAAAATTGGGGATCACTGACCAACACGTAAGGGTAACACTGGGACCTGATGGTGAGAGCACTCATTAGGCAGGGCAACATATTTTAGATAACTCTTTATCTAGCTGTTCATCATGCAACAGCTTTACCACATGGGACTGATGGAGCTGCTTCAAGCACTCAACTGGTAGGCGTCTCTTCAGATCTTTCCACCGGTGTGGGGTGAGGATGGAGGGCAGGGGGGTATTTAACCAGGAGTCTCTAGCCTCCCACTTGAGGCAATAGGGCACTAAGCTAAACGTTATGTGGGAGAAATTTTGCTTTAAAAATGCTAGGGGATATGCCTGCAGTGTAGTTACCTGCAGATGGCTGGCATCTGAATCTGGCTCCCGTGGCAAAGTATTTCATTTGGAACAGAAACATACGCGGACAGCAGCCAAATTCCTCATTTCAACAAAACCTTGGTGCTGTAAAAAGAAACCATGTAATCCCCCCACAAGGGGCAAGTCTCATATTGGTATGTAGCAGTATACAGGGACATCATCAAAGTACCACCACTGACCCTCTAGTCACCTGAAATTTCAGAAAGACACCCCTCCCAGGTGTAGATTTTAAGGGTAATCAGGTCACATAGTAAATAGCTTGAAACCGTTAGTCATGGATGTAGGCTAAGTTTTTTTTTCTCAGAAATGACTAATGAATTTGGGTGCCTTCATTTTTTGTTGGATGTCCAATTTGAGTCATCTTATAAAGGGGCCTCAGTCACAGAAAGTAAGTGGTTACTAATAGCTGAAACTAGGACACTCTATCACATATCTAGTTGTGCACTCAAAATATGAAGTCACACCTGAAAAATCTTGATCCATGAATTAAAAGATCCTATCTCTGTAAGAATAGCTTTCGCTCTTAGTCATTTTCACCTCTGTTGTAGAAAAACAATTGTGTTAAAATAAACTTAAAATAATAGAAATGGGTAATAGCTTAAATATTAAAACAGACAGCTGCTCCCTCAGACAACTCTGGAAAGATGCAGAGGTATTGTTTAAAGAAGGCACCACAGGTATTTAGAAAATACTTATGTACGTGTTTAAATGATTTGGAACCATTGTGTTGAGCACACAGCTAGCCTGTCAAACTGTCTGATCCCACTGTCCTCCTCTAATTCCCTTCTACTGCTTAGTACTGACGTTGCATTTTAAATAACAAGCAGTCATGCAGCACCTTAGCCACTCACAAAGGCATTAGGTCTGGGTAAAACCCGCTTCTTGAAATGAGTGGAGTAGGAAAAAATAGGCTTCAGGGTTTACTTAGCAGCGATGGAAGGGAAAGGAGAGGGCGACAGGTTACTTCTCAGTCCTAAGACCAGTTGATAAAGCAAATTAAGTAGACTGTGTCCCATTACTGTGATAGCAATATGCTACATAAACCCTGAATTCTATTTTGTTCTTACTGCAATCATCTAAAAAAGTGGGTCTCACTCACAATAGCTCATGGCCTGTTAAATTGGTTGGTCTCTAAAGTGCTACAGGACTCCTTATTTGTGAAGCTACAGACTTAGCTGGCTACCCCCTGTGATCATCCATTGCATCTTGTCTGAAATTATGCCAGGGTGCTGCCTCTACACGGGGAATCCCCACTAATTCAGTGCGTCTATTTGTACACGTGGTTCTCAGTACCAGACTGGGGCTTAGACTATAAAGTCTTCAACTAAGGGCCCCACGTACAGTCCCCAGCACAGTGGGGCCTCGTTCTCGACTGGGTTCACTGGACTCCACCGGAGTCTAAAGTGCTATAATTCATCTTAATTGCCGGTGATGGTAATAGGATAATTCTTACGTTTTGAGTTTTCTAATCCAGATCACCACTAAAGGAGGCTCTTCATACTTTGATACTCAGGGGAGCTACTTCCTGTTTTCCGGCACTTGCCATTTTATTCTCTATTTAAAGTCTTGCTGTATGTCAGTCTTTTTAGTGACAAACTACCCAATTTAGTCTCACCCACTTGGATGTGAACATACTTGTCAGAACTTGACACTTTCTCTTTTGAATTCGGTGGCTGGAAAACGGTGTTCAGTTCAACGAGTAGCTTGACCAAAGAGACACTTATCCAAAATGCTATTGTCAGAAGCTTTTTAAATGAGGCTGGGAAAGGAGAGCCACGTTGGAGAGCAGATGTCGAGGCTGTCAGTGCAATCCCTCAGTATTAGGTATCCTCCTACATGATGTCAGAAACAAGTGTGAGCATCTGACTCAGGTTTTTTGCAATGCAATGCAAAATCCTGTGACTCAACACTTTACATTTTGTATCATGAAAGCATTAGATAGAATGACTGATGCTAGCTGGTCTTTCACTAAGTGCTCATATGGTGTTATGATTGCAAACAAGAGGCTTAAGAAGATACCGAATCTATTTGTACAATGTGTCCTTAGCAATTACTAAACACTGATTAGATTCTTTACAGATTAAAAAAAAACTGGGGCTATCTATGTCTAGACTCAATATTCTCTCCTAAAAGAAAAACAGCCTCATCAGGCCTGATCCAAAACCCATTAGAGTTGATGGAAAGACTCTGAAGCCATGGCTTCACTAGTCCCCGCCTTTCGAAAGGGGAATACTAATGAGCCACTTTGGCAGGTGCTAATGAGGTGCTTCCATGAATATGCAGCTCCTTATTAGCATAATGGCAGCTGCGTGTGTTTTGAAAGTGCTGCTTTTGAAACGCTTGCTGCTCATGTAGACAGGGGCCTTGCAAAAGAAATTCCATCACTAACTGATTGCAATTTCAAAAACTTTAGCATCAAATGGAAGACAAATCAGGTTTTCATTTTATGTAATGTGTATCACAAGAGTCTTGAAAGTAGGCATGCTTTGGAATGTTTCATATTGAATTATATACACAGTGCTTAATTTTCATTTCCTTTGCATAAAAAAAATCCTTAGTGAACCCTGATACCTCTCGGCTTGACAGTTCAGAGCCCTGGCACCATGGGGTTTGCTGCATGAGTTATGAATGTAAAAAAAAAAATTGCTTGAGCCCCAGTACAGGTTGACTCTCTCTAATCCAGCATGCTCAGGACCTGACCAGTGTCAAACGAGAAAATTTGCCGGACGAGGGGAGGTCAATATTGTCTAGTAGTATTGCCAACATTTCCATGGCTTACTGGGCTCTTAGAAGATATTAGGGATAAATTAGAGTTAAATAACAGCACAGAACACTGAGACAGGACAGGTAAACAAAATTTATGGGACCATGGGAAGCTTGGTAAGTGGTCATCTGGCTAACTAAAATCATGCCAGATTATGGATGTTGCTGGATGAGAGAATCCTGGACTAGAGAGGTTCAGCCTGTACCTCTTTCATTGTAAATTAACAACTGTGTATAGCACACTGTTTGGGGAGCACTAGGGATTTCTTCTTGCAACAGCATCTTTCTTCAAATGGACTCTAAACTTTAGACTCAGGAATAATCCTACCCCTAAGCACTTACAGCTGCGTCTACACGTGCACGCTACTTCGAAGTAGCGGCAGTAACTTCGAAATAGTGCCCGTCACATCTACACGTGTTGGGCGCTATTTCGAAGTTGAAATCGACGTTAGGCGGCGAGACGTCGAAGTCGCTAACCCCATGAGGGGATGGGAATAGCGCCCTACTTCGACGTTCAACATCGAAGTAGGGACGTGTAGACGATCCGCGTCCCGCAACATCGAAATAGCGGGGTCCTCCATGGCGGCCATCAGCTGGGGGGTTGAGAGATACTCTCTCTCCAGCCCTTGCGGGGCTCTGTGGTCACCGTGGGCAGCAGCCCTTAGCCCAGGGCTTCTGGCTGCTGCTGCTGCAGCTGGGGGTCCGTGCTGCATATACAGGGTCTGCAACTAGTTGTTGGCTCTGTGTATCTTGCACTGTTTAATGAAAGTGTGTCTGGGAGGGGCCCTTTAAGGGAGCGGCTTGCTGTTGAGTCCGCCCCGTGACCCTGTCTGCAGCTGTGCCTGGCTCCCTTATTTCGATGTGTGCTACTTTGCCGTGTAGACGTTCCCTCGCTGTGCCTATTTCGATGTTGGGCTGAGCAACGTCGAAGTTGAACATCGACGTTGCCAGCCCTGGAGGACGTGTAGACGTTATTCATCGAAATAGCCTATTTCGATGTCGCAACATCGAAATAAGCTATTTCGAAGTTGGGTGCACGTGTAGACGTAGCCTAAAAGTCCATTTGAAATCAACAGGATCATTAGCTATTGTTAGTGCAGACTTTCCCTACTGGGAAAATACCAGGTGACAAAATAGGTTGGAATATGGTTAGGTAAACAGAAAAGAAAACCATCTGTTCATGAAATGAGTGCAGAGAGGGGAAGGAGGGACTCTCAAATGAAAAGGGATGCTTTGCAATATTACTAAGTAAGGCCAATTTTCCTCTACTACTATGATTACAAGTCAGAAGTGTAGGTGCCCATAAACAGAAAATCAACATTCCATAAAACCACTTGCAAAGACTCCTCTCTAACATTTCGAAATGAATATGGGGGGCAGGAAGGCAACAGGCAGAAAAAAGTTTGCAACAGAAATGAGCAGGAGATTTCTCTTGTTGCATGACGTCAGGAATATGCTGTTGGTTGTAAATGCCCAGTGCTTTCACCTGTTCAGAATGAACTCCTGCCTCCAATGCCTGCCCTTTCAGAGACCAAGTGTTTTACGACTGAATCTGAAAAAGAGGGAGCAATCACCAAGGAAAGACAGCAGTCTATGTTTCTCTATATGGAAAAGCAGAGCAGAATTAGCTCTGTGGTTTGAGCTTTGGCAGGTTAAACCCAGCACTGGGAGCTCAGTCCTTCCTTGAGGAGGCCATTTAGGGGTTAGGGCAAATAGTTTAAAAAAAATCTGTTAGGGATGGTGCTTGACCCTGCCAAGAAGGCAGAGGATTGGACTTGATGACCCCCCAAGGTCCCTTTGGCCATTTCTACACAGGCCACTTCCTTCAGATGCCAATGAGGTGCAGATGCGAATTCCTCGTGCCTCATTCCCAACAATTTTTGGGAAGAAGGGGGCCTCTGGAAGGAGGACTTCCTTCTGGATGACCCCCCCGGGGCTGGGCTTCTACACGGTGTTTTGGAGTCCAGAAGAACGGTCTTCCAGACTCCAAATCACGTGATGTTATGCTAATGAGGTGTGGGGAATTTGCATCCACACCTCATTAGCATCTTTCACTCTGTCTATTAGCATGCCACTTCCAAAGGAAGAGGCCTGTGTAGAAAAGGCCTTTCAGTTCTATGAGATGTGTAAATACCTGCTCGTGAGCAACTGTACATCTTGGGTGACTTCAATGCAAGAGTTGGAGCTGATTGGGCCTCATGGCCTTCCTGCTTAGGACACTTTGGTGTGGGAAAAATGAATGACAATGGACAGCGTCTCCTTGAACTGTGCACGTACCACAATCTGTGCATCACAAACACATTCTTCCGAACGAAGCCACAACAGAGTGTGTCGTGGAGACACCCACGCTTGAAGCACTGGCATCAACTAGATGTGGTCATCACTAGGCGTAATAACCTCAGAAACATCCTTCTGACACACAGCTATCATAGTGCTGACTGTGATACAGATCACTCGCTAGTTTGCTCCAAGCTCAAGCTGAGACCCAAGAAGCTGTACTGCTCTAAACCTGCTGGAAGGCCCCGCATTGACGCCAGAAAGACAGCAAACTCGGAGAAAGCTGGGGGCGCCGATGTGACATCCAAATGGCAACATCTGAGGGATACAGTTTACAACACGGCCTTGTCGGTGTTTGGAAGAAGAGCTAGAAACACGAACGACTGGTTCGAAGCTAACTCCGATGAGATGATTCCAGTCATAGAAAAGAAGTGCTCTGCACTCCTGGAGTACAAACGCTCACCGAGCCAGAGTACCCAGCAGGCACTTAGAGTGGCCAGAAGAACAGTACAGCAGACAGCCAGGCGCTGTGCCAACAACCACTGGCTCCAGCTATGCAGCAACATCCAGACCTGTGCCGACTTTGGTAATCTCAGAGGAATGTACGAGGGTATGAGGAAGGCATTAGGACCCACCCAGAACAAGACGGCACCTCTGAAATCCAAATCTGGTGTAGTCATCACTGACAAAGCCAAACAGATGGAGCGCTGGGTCGAGCACTACTCTGAGCTGTACTCACGCGAGAACATTGTGGTTGACGCAGCCCTCGATGCCGTCGAGCTCCTACCAGTAATGCACGAACTGGATCAAGAACCAACTGTGGATGAACTGAAGAGAGCCATCGACAGCATTGCAGCAGGAAAGGCCCCTGGCCAGGATGGTATACCACCAGAGGTAATCAGATGTGCCACGGACACACTCCTGGAACCCCTACATGAGCTACTGTGCCTGTGCTGGAAAGAGGGTGAGGTTCCACAGGATATGCGCGACGCTAACATTGTAACGTTGTATAAGAACAAAGGAGACAGAAGCGACTGCAACAACTACCATGGAATCTCCCTCCTAAGCATCACTGGTAAACTGTTCGCTTGTGTCATCCTTGGCAGACTCCAGAAGATTGCTGAGAGGGTGTACCCCAAATCGCAGTGCGGATTCCGCACAGAGAGGTCTACCGTTGACATGGTCTTCTCTCTAAGGCAGCTGCAGGAGAAGTGCAGGGATCAGAGAAAGCCACTCTACATAGCCTTCATCGACCTGACCAAGGCCTTCGACTTGGTCAGCAGGGATGGTCTGTTCAAACCGCTCCACAAGATAGGCTGTCCTCCACGGTTACTCAAGATGATCCAGTCGTTCCACGAAGACATGAGAGGAACCATCCAATATGACGGCGCATTATCAGATGCTTTCAGAATCAGGAGCGGCGTCAAACAAGGATGCGTGCTTGCTCCGACATTGTTCGGGATCTTCTTTGCATTCCTCCTGAAGCATGCCTTTGGATCTTCAACAGAGGGCATCGTGCTGCACACAAGATCTGATGGGAAACTGTTTAACCTTGCAAGGCCGAAAGCTAAGTCTAAGGTGCGAGAAGTCCTCATCAGAGACATGCTGTTCGCAGACGATGCTGCTGTAGTGTCTCACACAGAAGACCAACTTCAAAAACTGCTAGATCAGTTCTCCAAAGTGTGCAAGGACTTTGGTCTTACCATCAGCCTCAAGAAGACAAACGTACTCAGTCAGGATGTTGCTGAATCCCCATCAATCAGCATTGGCAACTGTATGTTAGAGGTCGTCCACAAGTTCATTTACCTCGGATCCACCAACACTGACACCCTGTCGTTGGAAACTGAGCTAAATAGGAGGATCGGAAAAGCAGCCACAACTCTGTCCAGACTCAGCAAGAGAGTGTGGACTAACAACAAGCTGTACACTCACACCAAAATGCAAGTCTACAGAGCCTGCGTCCTCAGCACCCTCCTTTATGGCAGTGAGACTTGGACCCTGTATGCCCACCAGGAAAAGAGGCTGAACATCTTCCACTTGCGCTGCCTCAAGCGCATCCTTGGAATATCATGGAAGGACAGAGTGACCAACACCGCCGTCCTCGAGCAAGCTGGAATCCCAACCATGCACACCCTCCTCAGGCAGTGTCGACTCTGCTGGCTTGGCCACGTCCACAGGATGAATGATGGAAGGATTCCAAAAGACATCCTGTATGGTGAGCTAGCCTCTGGCAAAAGACCTCCCGGACGTCCCCAGTTGCGCTACAAAGATGTCTGCAAGAGAGACCTCAGAGAGGTAGACATCGAGCTGGACAACTGGGAAGAACTAGCAGATGACCGCAGCAGATGGAGGCAGGGGTTACACAAGGGCCTTCAGAAGGGCGAGCTGAAGATCAGACAGCTAGCAGAGGAGAAGCGAGCGCACAGAAAGCACAATAAGGACTTGCCAGACACCCACTACATCTGCAAGAGATGCAGCAAGGACTGTCACTCTCGTGTGGGTCTTCATAGTCACAGTAGATGCTGTAAATGAAATCCTCAATTGAAACTATAAAGGGCGCGATCCATAGTCTATGCAGACTGAAGGATGCCTACTACTACTATTATGATCTCTGCAGAAGGGGTTCCTTTCCTGGTAAATCCTTGATACTGGTTTTGTTTAAAGTGTTCTGTACCCTGGGATAGATAAGAAAGAGATGGTTAAAACAAGGATGAGATGGTCATCTTTGTGCTGCTGAGCAGGGATTGGCATAATACCTGATCTTGTGCAGTTTAATGCACCCCCAAATCATATTTGAGGGTCAGGCAATTGTTTTTTCATGAAATGACTAGTGAATTGTGTCAATCATTGTTTATCCACAGAGACAAAGTTCATTGTTCTGATCATCAACACTGTCTCAATGAAATTCCCTAGCTTGAGGAATTGTGGGTCTCCTGTTTGTTTGTTTGTTTTGGAAGGCCCAAATGCCCAAATCTAGTGGGCAACCCCTTGTGCTAGTCTCTGTAAAAAACACAAATAATCTAAAAGGTATTACAGAAAATCTCATAAAGCATATGTTTTCAGTACAGAGAAGCTCGACCCTATCGTGGTCGATCTTCTGGAGCTTGATTGAGAGTGCCTGGTAGGGATGCGTTAAATTGAATGTATGGGCACCTGAGTCAACACTGGTACTTCTGCCCCTCCTTAGGAATAAGGGAAATCCATGGGAGAGTTTTTCCCATGGACCTCCTGCTCTGTGGATGGTGGCAAAAACTGATTTTAGCTGTCAACTCCAGCTGTGCAATTCTTGTCATTGGATTTGCATATCAGAAATCTATTTTTACCTCCTAGTGTAGAACTGGCCAAAGACACACCCATTTTGCACATCTAATGCTGAAACCTGCATATCTCAGGGAACTGAGTGCATTAGGATTTTCATAAAAACTGTATCCTAAATGAGCACCCCAAATTACCTATTAAAGTTTCAAATTCTGCCCTAGGACCTATGTACTATATTTTACTCCATGAGAGTCACAAACCTGGAAGTACCTGTCCATCAGTACGCAATTAGGACCTTGAACTAGAACCAATTAATCCAAGGGCTGAGACCCAATTTAGCCAAGCATTTAAAAACATGCTTAAGCCTCATTTATTTCAATGGAACTACTAATGGTCGTAAAGTTAACCCAGGATTAAGGGCCTGACTTCACAGGACTTGGATTTACTTATAAGGCTGAGCTAAGTATGTGCTTGAGGGCTTTAGTTTATCAGGTTCTTAATACACCCTACATACAGGCTGAAATCCTGCCCCCACTGAAATCAACGGCAAAATTCCCATTAATTTCAGTGGGGCCAGGAACACACTCAAGACCCCTACTTGTTACTGGGAAATGAACTGATTTAATTCAAGGTTTTGCAGTTTGTAATGGATCGTTAATACCCTAAGCCCCAGGCATCTGAGCAATCTTCTCTCCCTTGTATCCCACCAGAGGAAGTAGGAACCAGTCTACTGTGTTCTCTGCACTAAGGTTTCACATGGAGTGGAGGCAGGCCCTTTGTTCAGATACATGACTGTGGAATTTCCTCCTATGAAATCCTCAGTGCTTTCCGTCAGGGCCTGGTAAATATTTGTCCATTTTCTCTCCATTCCCTCCTCCCCTCCCCACACCACCCATGCAGCTACTCTTCTGAATTTATTTGCACCTAGCATCTTTTATGTGCTGATCCATTCTACACACTGAACCCATTTGGATTTAGTGTTTGTGCTCTGTGCGCCAGCGTGGATACTAGAATAAGGTTCCAATGAAACCACATTAGCACATGAGTGGTTTCATTCTTATTGGAACTCATGAAACGTGTATAAACTGCTGTCTATAGCATTATTTGAACCCAGGACACCTTTGTTATAGTCATGGACAATACCATATCTCCACAGGTTCACAGCACCAGTTGTGGGAAGGGAGTATATGTAGATCAGTTGAACTGATCACTTTCCCAGATAATTGGACCAACAACTGTTGGCACACGTGGCCAACAGTTGTTGGTCCAATTATCTGGGAAAGCAATCAGTCCAACTGATCTACATTTTCTCCTTTCCCATAACCGATGCCATGACCCTGTCGAGATATGGTATCATCCTTGACTATGACAAAGGTGTCCCGGTTTCGAATCATGCTATAAACAGCAGTTTACACACATTTGAGTTCCAATAAGAACGAAACTGTCAAGTGCTAACGTGGTTTCATCAGAACCTTATTTTAATAAATATATTCAACACTGATTGGGGCATGCTGACAGTTCACTCACTTGTGAACATAGCACATGTGGCCAACAGTTGATGGTCCAATTATCTGGGAAAGAGATCAATCCAACTGCTCAGCATGGATACTGTTTAGATGGAGATTTTACAGGTAATAATTAATGAACTCTGTTTGCACATGTACGTACTTAGGAGACTTCTAAAGCCTCTCTCTGGGTCTTCTGCATTTTCTACAAATCAAATTACTATTAAGCAGGGGTGCGCAAAGTGGGGGGTGGGCCCTCTTGGGGGTGAGTGTGAAATTTTCTAAGTTGGGGTGGAGTGGGCAGGTGCGCAGCATGATCGGCTTCTGGGTCTCAAGCCCATCCATCTCATTAAAATGTTGAAGTATGTTACTGTTATGTATGTGTATTCAAGTTTACATACCAATTAATAAAGTTTTTACATTCTACATATTTTCTTACACATGCCAAAAGGGTTTTTTATATGACCATAACCGAAATTTCCACCGGTTTGCATTACATTAGACAGGTTGGGGGTCCCTGCTAATTGCAGGGATGAAAAGTGAGAGACTGATATAAAAGCTTGCTCACTCCTCCTTGAACACATATTTGAATTTGAAAATATTTATAATCTTCTATTTGGATCCTGTTTTTTTTTTCTTCCAAGTTCTATCAAGTTATTGAAAGAAAGCTACTACTCCTTCACAAATGGCATACTAAGGTTGCGTCTACACAACCTCTCCCTTTCAGAAGGGGTATGTAAATGCAGCAGATTTGAAATGCTAATGAGGCACTGGTATGAATATTCAGCACTTCATTTGCGTAATTGTGGCCACCCAGAGCACTGAAAGTGCTGCTTTTGAATTGAAAACTAGCTATGTAGATAGGGTTCCTTTGAAAGGAAACCCAGCTTTCAAAATCACCCTTCTTCCTAATTCATTAGCATTTCTGATCTGTTGCATTCACATACCCTTTCTGAAAGGGAGGGGTAGTGTAGACACAACCTAACTGCTTTAAACAGAGTCATCTTGAAAACTTGCTTTTTCAAGTGCTACCTCATTTACCAGGGGTGAAAAGCAAACTCTGTACCCACCCTTACAGCTCAGGATGTAAGAATGCACCAGAAGCTGAGAGTGGATGTTGGGGGATGGATCTCTTGAAGACTGCCTGTTCTGTTCCTTCTCTTTGACCCACTGTGGCTGTTTTTATGTTCCTAATTAAGATGCACCCCAATGACTAAATATTACTCCTATGGCAACGAGACTGAGCAACAGCAGTAAAGTGACATTTAAAGAAGTACAAAAATAACCTCAAACTCACTAGCTTTTTGGCACAGTGCATTGTGCCCCATCTACAGAATTTGATGCAGCATTTTTTTACACCTTGTCAATCATCTGTGCATCATGTTACGAAGGAAGCTGTTCTGACTCAGTCTAATCAAATCAGATGTTTTCACTGCAATAGTAGACAGCAGAATCATTGACCTTGGAACACTGGGAATTAAGTTTCAATTTGACTCTGACAGATTGGAAGTGCTTCCCAGACTTGCTAAGATTTGTGAAATTTCCATGTATGCTTGTACTGAAATGGAGGTACTGAAGACAGGCAACGCTAGTGATGCTAAGCTCCTGTTGTCACTAGGTGTTAAGTACTGCCGTTCTATCGTCTTCTAGCTCCTTTTTTGTGAGGGAAGAGCTCCGTAGAAGAAAATGTTATGATCACTAAAAAGACAAGACGACAGCCATGGATCTAATCCTGCAAACTGCTGAAGATCCTCCCCTCCCGGCAATTTGCTGGTTGAGGAAGGGTTTAGAAGGCTGAGTCAGCAGGGTAAGGCACTGTGCCTTGTATTGGTGATCTATCAGAAATCCATCTGGCTGCTTCATTCATAAAGGATCGCAAGAGTTTTCTTGCTTTGCACCCATTAAACCCCCTGTCTGCTGCTAAGCCAAAACTGTGACTGCAAAAGGGCACCCAAGAAAGAATCTCTCCGTCTTTTGAACACCTAACTTACATGGTTATTCTTTGGCACCATAAACTGGCCATAGCATTGAGGTTCAGATCCAGTATTTATTATAGGGTTAAAATATCTTTAGTAATAATATCTGATTTTGATAAATGGAAAAAAACCCAGAACATTGAGAAAAGCAGGGTAGTTGCAGTCAGCACCATAAATCGGACAAAGTGGGTCTTTGCCCACAAACGTTTATGCTTCAAAATGTATGTTAGTCTATAAGGTGCCACAGGACTTCTTGTTGTTTTTGAAGGTACAGACTCATATGGCTACCTCTCTGATATAAATCTCTTGTGGCTGTTTTAAGGCAATTAGAAAAAGTGCCACATACTTTAACGAAGATATACTTGTTAAGCAAGTTCTTCCTTCTCAAATAAGTAAATTGTCATTGGACATGACTCAGTTCTCCTGCGCTCACATTTGATTCCTCCATCAAGACTTTTAAGCCCCACCACACCTGAGTTCAGGCACTAAAAGAAAGTGGTAAGTTTCTTCTCTGAAAGACATTGAGGGTGGAGGAGGAGATGTGATTTAACACTGAAAGTGCTGTCAGAACACTGGAAGCTGACAATCTACAATAAGTATAATTCTATGAATTGGGGGCAGAGACTTGCCCTGGCGCTAAAGTTTGATTTGGTATACTGCTGCCTAGGAACTCAGTTCCTTTTGTTGGTCTTAGCCTCACGTTCAAAGCTATTGCCCAGACGTGGGCTGACTGGCTTTCTTGGCATTTTCTCACTTTTAAGAAGTGTTTGACTTTCACCCTGATTATTCTGCCTCCCCAACATCCTCATCTCTTTAATACTAGGCTTTTTAGCACACACCTTTCCATAGCAATTTATACAACTGCTCTAATGGTGCATTGGACAAAAACTCTTTGAAGGTAGTGAGTGCAACATCTGCCCTTCATTCACAGTGAATATGAAATGCAATTGAGCTCCTTTATGGAAAGGATAAATGAAGCTACAGGCCACATGTAAGGCTGGAACAGGAATTGAGCCATGCAGTCCAAAGAGATTCCTGGGGGAGGGTGGGTGACAAAGGTAGGGGGTTGATTGGATTGCAGCTTTATGTCTCTGTGTGTGCATGAGAGAGAGGCACTACAGAAAGACACAGGGAAAGCAACAGTAAGGCAAAAATAGCTGTGAAGGACATATAGTGTGATCATGAGAAAAAACTGAAAGCTTTTGGGTAGCATGCTGATTGGAAAAAGTCTTGGACTTGTCAGAAAGGAAACTGTCTCCTGGTGTTTTGATTCCTGCCCCGTTCAGGGAAAAATGACTTCATATAGGGTGCATCTACACTAGCAAGTTCTTTCGAAAGATTTTTCAAAAGAAGGGGGCTCTTTCAAAAGATCCTGTGGAGCATCTACACACGAAAAGTGTTCCTTCGAAAGTAAATCGAAAGAATGTGGCGTTCCTTTCGAAATCACTCTTCCATTCCTGTTTCAGGAAGAGCGCCCCCTTTCAAAAGCGTCTTTTGAAAGAAAACACAGCGTCCTTCTTTTGAAAGAACAGTCTTCATTTTCGATCCCTGGCCTGTTATTTCAAAAAAGTGGGGGCTGTGTGGATGCTCCCTTTTGAAAGAGCAGATCACTCTTTCAATCCACTTTTTTGTGTGTGGACGTACTCTTTCAAAAGAAGCTCTTTTGGAAGAGATCTTCCTGAAGGGCTCCATTCAAAAGAGCTCTGTAGTGCAGACGCAGCCATATCCTTTGTAAATAATGAGGATTGCATTCAAGAACTATTTGACCCCATTATTAGTTTCTCCTCCATAAGGCAGCATCCTGCAGTGCTCCAAATTTGGCCACTAAGGTCAAAAGGAGCAATGCGACTGTTCACATTCAGTTTATATCAGAATTGATTAAAATTTTGACAGATCTCTTTAGTGTGCATCTATCTACATTGATGGAGAGGTGTGTATGAATATATCTGCAATGCCATTTTTTACACTTTGGCTGGGGTGACATTAGCAAGTTTTGCCAACAAAACTGGTGGAACGTCCACACACAATGCGTTTTGTCGACCGTTTGTCAACAAAACACAGCACTTTTGCCGGCAGCATTCTGCCTCTCAGTTATGAGGCTTAACTCTGCTGTCGAAAGTTTCTGTCAACAAAAAAGCTATGTGGACACTCTGGGGGCCCATCTCTTGATAGACAGGACAGCCAGAACAATGGGCAGCCCTGTGTGCTGTGCTTCTGGGTCCGTGTTTTGTTGAGAGAACAGCCAGTCAGTCCAGCCACTTTTTTGACAGAGCAGAGCACTATCCCCACTGGCTTTTGTGCATGGCCACAATCTGTCGACAGAAGATTTTGTCGGGAAATCTCTTCTCACAGCGGCTTCTTGTCGACAGATCACTGTAGTGTAGCTGTAGCCTTTGCGTTTACATTTGCTTTTACTTGTTTTGATATGCCAGTCACTAATCAAATTTCATGGTCTTTAAAAATATTTATTGAAGTCTATGAGGCAAATTCAACAGCTCTCTAAAGGAACTTGTAGTCACTGGGCCTAAAATCAGCCTTTTATTTTGTCACTAAAATACAGATTTGAGCTAACATCGTTTGTATCCTTTATATACAAGAATGCCTAGATTTAACAGTGCTCCTTTTATATGCAAACATACATGGCTGTTCAAAAGAGTGTTTGCTCCTTGTAAACTAACTGAAATGTTGTTTGTTCCATGGATCAAATGCTATTTGTGTGTCACTGTATAACTGAGCTATTTTATGCATGTAATCTAGGACGCTGGGAAAAATTATTACATTCTTAGTGCTAGGCTGATGCTTGATAGTATGGAGTTTGACACCTTCTGACTAGAACACTAATGCTTGCCTGTTGTACCCATTTCTGGCTTTTCCCTTTTTAGACTGTAAGCTCTGTAGGCAGGGTGTGTGTCTTGCAATGTGTTTATGCAATGTGTAGCATATTGCAAGTGCTGCCACAACATAAATAATAATGAGACAAGTCACGGCATTGTTTACCTCCTGTGCAATTGGCACCAACAGTGTTGCACAAGTGTTAGTGAATGTAGATGGAGCTATAGACTAGAGATCATGCAGAATTCCTGAAGCATGTCTGGCAGATATTTGTGTTATTTTTGCTCTGTTTTCTTGTCAGTCCTAGAATAAAGACCTTTGAGAAAAATATTTAAAAGAGAGGGACCTGGGTAAAATTGGAAAATGGGATGTGGAGTCTAAGTCACCTTGACAAAGTACTTCTCTGGGATTTTCAAAAGGGCCTAAGCAGATTAGGCACTAATATCCAACTGTTTTGGGAGTAAAGAAACAAATAAGATTGGAGAGAATGCAAAACATATCTTGGAGAAACAAATTCTATGTCTATCTTGGAGAAACTGATTCTAGTTTCAACATGAAGGGCTTGTCTACACTACCTCCCTACTTCGAAGGGAGGGTGGGAAGCAGGGTGATGGGAGTTTATTAATGAAGTGGTGCAGTGCATATGCAGCACTTCATGAAGCAGATTCCCCCTCGCTGCAACTCGGAAGTGTGGGGAGGGAACACAAGTGCCCATGAGGATGTGCAGGGTGCCCCAGTCCCCTCCCTCCAGGCCCCCCTCCTGGGCACCTCCCTGGGTACTCCCCTGCCCAGCCCCTCCTTCCCCAGCACCCCTCCTTCCATAGCCCCACACCCAGCCCCTCCCTCCTCAACTCCACACCCAACCCCTCCCTCGCCGGCCCCACACCCGGGCCCCCAGCCCCCCCAGTGGGTGCATGCCCAGGCCTCCTTAGCTCCATGACAACGGCCCCGACTGTGGCCTTTCCCACTCCAAACTGGTGTCCCACGGAGCGGTAGCTGTCTGGAGTGGCAGCTTCCAGATGGCTATTGCGACCCTCTTCTCAATGGGGAGGGCGCACCGCATTTGTGTGTCCTGGTGCCTCAGGGCAGGGGTGAGCCACTGGCAGAGCTCCAGGAAGGTCTGCCGGCGCATGCGGGAGTTCCGCAGCCACTGGTCGTCATCCTACTCCCACATGACCAGCTGCTCCCACCACTCAGAGCTGGTGGGGTAGCTCAAGAGTCAGCGGAGCCCCCAGCGGGGGAGGAAGAGGGAAGCCCGCTGGTCATGGTGTCCCTGTCTGCCCCCTGGGAGGGTCCCCCTGCCAGGAGCTGCTGGGTGGCCTCCCGTGCAGCACCTAGCAGGGTGCCTGCTCCCTGCGTGACTAGGTGGAAGGCTTCCAGGTGCTGCTGCTGCTGGGAGCCCATAGCTGCTGTGTGTCGGTCTGTGAGAGTGTGGCCAACGCTTTGCAGACCTTGTGCTGTGCAGGCCAGGTGTGTCTGGAAGGGGCCCTTTAAAGGAGTGGCTTGCTGTGTGCTCAATGCCATGCTGCTCCAGAGAGTCGTCTGAGTCGGGGACCTGGATGCAGCCATCACCGGCTTTGCCACCATGGGGTTCCTGAACTGCTTCGGGGCCCCTGCACAGAACCCACATCCCCATCGTGCCCTGGACCACAACGGGGGAAGATACATCAACCGCAGTGGCTACTGCTCCATGGTTCTGCAGGCCATGGTGGACAGCTGGGGCCACTTCCAGGATGTCTATGTGGGCTGGCCCGGCTGTACACACGATGCCCGTGTCTTCCAGAACTCGGGCCTGTGCCGCCGGCTGGAGGCAGGGACCTACACGGGTGCCAAGAGTAGCACATGAACTGATTTTCATTCATTAATCTATGTCACAGATGTCAGATTTGGTAACTAATTTGGATACTTATACAACATTTCACAGTTTCCATGAGAATTTTGGTTAGAAAATCCCTGCCCTGAGAAGCATTACTACTGTAACAGCAACGAAGGGTCCTGTGGCACCTTAAAGACTAACAGAAAAGTTTTGAGCATGAGCTTTTGTGAGCACAGACTCACTTCATCAGATGCTGGTCTTGGAAATCTGCAGGGCCAGGTATAAATAAGCCAGAGCAAGGGTGGGGATAACAAGGTTAGCTCAGTCAGCAAGGGTGAGGCTTACTACCAGCAGTTGATCTGGAGGTGTGAACACCAAGGGAGGGGAAGCTGCTTTTGTATTTAGCCAGCCATTTTCTGTTAGTCTATAGAGTGCCACAGGATCCTTTGTTGCTGTTACAGATCCAGACTAACAGGGCTACCCCTCCGATACATTACCACTGTAGTGACCCTGCACCACATTTTTTTCATGCTCTTTAAAAATGTTATATTGGCTCATTCCTTCAGGTAGTAAAGGTTGCAGAACAAGGGTTTTACCAGTCGCCTAGCAATGTGTATACCTGGATTAGAAATAGAAAACTAATAATATTCCCCTGGACAGATGATCAAGCTCAAACAAGCTTTTTCTAGAGCCTTTCTATATTTCTCCCTCGCTCTGAATTGTGCTTGTATTGTGAATATTCCATTCATTATTATAAATTCCCAATCTGGGTGCTTCCACAAAAATTAAGAGCTTTGGACAACTTTAGTAACACACTGTTAAGACTTTCAGCTTCACTGGCTATGTCTACACTCCAGCAATCTGTCGACAGACGTTACAACTTCCAACAAAACTGCTGTCAACAGATCATGGCCACATATAAAAGTGGATCACTCTGTCAATCTGCTTAGTTGATGGAGAGTGGCCGGACCGCCCAGCTGCTCTCTCGACAGAACCGCCACCTGGCAGCACAGCAGACAGTGCTTCCTGGTGAGCTAGAAGCCCTGTCTGCTGACAGAGGGTCCCCTGGAGCTTTCACAGGGCTTTGTTGACAAACTCTGCCGAGAAAGGCGTTCTGCCTCATGGGAGAGAGGCAGAAGGCTGTCAACAGAACTCTCGGCATTTTTGTTGACAGCCATATTGACAGGAGGCATTTTTAGAGTGGATGCTCTGCCAGTTTTGTCAACAAATCTCTCTAGTGTAGATGTAGGCACCATGATTAGGCTTTTTGCTGTGCATTCTCTTTGTCCTCTCACCCAGTTCAGGCACTATTCGGTCTATCTCAGTATAATGTGTTGAAGATGCAGGCTAGAAACTTTGAACTTCTTAGTTCATTTGGCAGTTTCAAATAGAGTGAGTTAGGAAATTTGATGAGGTTCAGCAAGAAAAGTTCAGACTCCTGCACCTGGGACAGAAGAATCCCAACCATTGTTACAGGCTGGGGACCGAGTGGCTAAGTAGCAGTGCAGCAGAAAAGGACCCGGTGATTATAGTGAATGAGAGGCTGTATATGAGTCAACAGCGTGCCCTTGTAGCCAAAAGTCTAATGGCATGTTGGGGTGCGGTAGGAAAAGCATTTCCAGCAGATCTAGAGAAGTTATTATTCCCCTCTACTCGGCACTGGTGAAGCCATATCTGAAGTATTGAGTCCAGTCCTGGGCCCCCCAGTATAGAAAGGATGTGGACGCTTTGGAGCAGGTTCAGCAGAGGGCAAAGAAAATGATTAAGGGGCTGGAGCACATGACTTATGAGGAGAAGCTGAGAGATTTGGGCTTATTTAGTTTGCAGAAGAGAAGACTGAGGGGCAATTTGATAGCGGCCTTCAACTTCCTGAAAGGGGGCTCTAAAGAAATCTGAAGTTACAGAGGGAGAGGTGTAGGTTGGATATTAGGAAAAAATATTTCACCAGGAGGGTGGTAGAACTAGAATGCGTTACCAAGACAGGTGGTGGAATCTCCATCCCTAGAGGTTTTTAAGCCCCAGCTTGACATAGTCATGGCTGGGATGATTTAGTTGGGGTTGATCCTGCTTTAGGCAGGAGGCTGGAGTCAGTGACCTCCTGAGGTCCCTTCCAGCCCTACAATTCTATAATTCTATGATTCCATGTGGTGAATGTGATAGACTCCCCATATAGAATCCCACCTCAGATATTGTGGTAGGATCCAGTTTGTCCTCTTCAGATTAACGGACGCCTGCTTCTTAGGTCTGATGGGCCTATAGCTAATTGTTCTTCAGATGCCCACAACAAGTTCTAGCCCTTCCTGGGCTGAAATCCTGGCCCCAAGGAGGTTAACATCAAGACTTCAAGAGGATAAACATTTTTTGTCTCTGTTGTTCACTGCATCGTGCTAGGGTGTATTTACAAATCCTTGTTGACTCTTTTAATCTCTAATGGACTTAGGATAATTAGAATAATAACTTTTCACACTAACAATACTTTCTAGGCTGTTTTAGGTATCAAAAGATACTTCTCTATTGTTGGACATCTTTCTTAATGAGCAGATCAGTTACCTGCAAATCATGGAGATAAAAGTTGGGGAACTGAATAGTAAGTCCACCCCTTTGAGTTTTAAACCATTTTCATCTTGATTTGTACAAAATTCAGAAATAATTATTGGCACTTAGGGTAGAGGGACATGTCATTTTGTGGCAGAAAAATAACAGACAAGACTGAATTGGAAAAGGGGCCCAAGTTACCACATTTCAGGGCACCAGTAGGTTTTCCCACCTTCCCTAATAGCTATCACCATCTCTAATGCCTTGGTGTGTCTCTTCAGTCACATCTTTTGGATTCTGGTTCAGTGTTTCTCCATTTTTGAGCCTATGTTCATTTATATCTTTTATACTTTTTTACATTACAGATTACTCAGTCTTTATCCATCTGTATTTCAACACAGCATCCTTTTGGATGTTACGTAACCTGTATATTACACATGCGCAATTACCCTTCTTTATTTTTTTTTCTACTGGTTTTGGCGTATCTGGGTCATCCTGACCTAGGTCTTTTCAGAAAAAGGGAATTTTTGTTACAGGCTTGTGTATTTTTCAATCTCAAATCATTCATCACAGTATTACTTTCATTTGTCAGCAATAACATAATTTTAGGCACATCATCAATGGTGCGTATCATGAGTGCTTTTGCCAATTCTGTCAGCAAACCTAGGCCAAAGTTTTACCCCATCGGCACTCATTCACTGTCCATAATTACAAATCATTACAATATGACTGACAAAACTATTAATTTTACCATCTGGCAATTAGTCATTGTTATATTTCAGTATTATAAGTGAGTATATGTTATCCCTTTAATCTACTTGGGGGGAGGAGTTTAGAGGCCAGGCTACGATTCTTTAATGTCAATATTTTTTGTCTTATTTAAACATGCTGTTTTTATTCAAAGTCCAGGTTTGTTTATAAATCATTACATGTATACTTCATTAGAAATTTCCCTGGAAATGCATGTTGAGAGGTATCTCAATTTTAGGGCCCTGAAATAATTGCTTTTAATGGTACCAAACAATGCAACACTTTGTTGTCTCAGCTGTCTGCTTCCTAGATGATATAATTGTGATTGTCTATAGTATTTGTTCTTTTTTTTTCCCTCCCAGGTGGTGCTGATATCAGAGCAACACTGAACTTTTCCCTCCCTTTCGTTTTGCTTATGTTTTGAGTTTTGCTTAAATTTTCCTCTCTCAGTTTTGATGTCTTGTATTTTAATTCTACTTAATCATCTCATGGATCATAGTACTTTCCTTTGTGAGAGTAAGTACACCCTTAACCTTGATCTTCTCTTAAGTTGTGTAAATCAGAAACAACTCCATTCTTGTCAATGCAATTACACAAGTTCTATATTGATATGAAAGAAAAATGAGGTCTGAATTTTAATCTTTCTAAACTTACTCAAATAGGGTATTTGGCACTAATTTGCAATGTGATACTGTAGTTGGCAGGAATAAAAAGAGAGATACAAGATACCAAATCAGTTGCAATCACATTATGAACCACTGCAACTCTTCAGATACTTTCACTGGTACTCAAATATTCTTCCTGTTGATATTCTGTAGGGCAAGAGCTGATTTGTTTCTCCTAATTTTTTTCCTTTCCATAGCTTTTAACTGTTCAACCCAACATGAAATTACAATAAATAGTGGAGAAGGATTTTTTTTTATTTTTCAGAATTCAATTTAAAATACAGAATATGGTGCCAATTAATTTCGGGTGTTTTTCATACACATTTCATTGTAGCCAGCTTAAATAATGAAAGTAGTACCATACACATTTGGAGACATATCAAATATATTCACTTTTATACCACTAAACAGGAAAATCCTTAAGGCAGGGTTTTTGAATTCTAAATTTCCATATGCTTCTGCACCCCCCAAATAGCTGTGTTTTGTTCAATCAGTCATCTCCTAGACTTAGCACAGCCATTCTTCAATTTCAATTATTGTACATCCTTTCACAATACATTTAAGAGGCCAATAAATTCTATGTAAGGTTTTCCAGACATAACCTCCAGAAATCAAATTAGGCTTGTCATACACCCAAAGCACACTGCCCCAGATTCCAGTTTTAATTTGCAGTACTATAATACAGCAGAGGAGGAACACCACTGAAATCAGAGTTCTCCTAGTCAGTGTTCTCCTAGTCAGAATTCTCCTGCCTGAAGAAGTGGCGGTTAACAAGCAGGGTGTCCAGGTGGAGGGCGAGTCACTGTAACACTTTTAATGGGCAAGGGCCATAATAGGATGAAGACTGGTGGGCACGCATGCAAGCTGATTGAAAAGGCTAGGACAACTCTGAGTGGAACAGAGAAGAAGAGGGGATACAGTAGAAATCTATGGGCTAATGGCTGATATACAGGAAGTCAGCTGGGCTCTCTTACACAGGATCAAAGAGCATTCCAAAATTAAATGCTGGCCAGTGGAGAGATACAAATGTTTCTCATGCAACATAAAGGCTGTGTCTACATGGGCACAAATCTTCGAAATAGCCCTGCTAATGGCCATTTCAAAGATTATTAATGAGGCGCTGAATTGAATAGTCAGCACCTCATTAGCATAAGGACACTTCCAGCTGTGGTGCTTCAGCTCTTTGGATTGTTCTTCAGAATGCTCTTTGTCAACTGAACAGAATAAGGGGATTTCGAAACGTGCTGGGTCCTTTCGAAAAGGACCCCTAAGCAGCTGTGCCGAGCCGCGGGCGTTTGAAAGCGGTGCTTTAGAAGTGCCGTGGCTGGAAGCATCCTTATGCTAATGAGGTGCTGAATATTCAATTCAGCGCCTCATTAGTAATCTTCGAAATGGCCGTTAGCATGGCTATTTCAAAGATTTGTGCCCGTGTAGACACAGCCAAAATTTGCACACTTAATTCACTCCTCTTGGATATTACTGAATGGGACCTTAGTATGATATTTAAATATGGATTTTAGAAAGAGGAAGAATTTGAAATTTCATTAGCTAAAGATAAAAATGATAAAGTTTGTCAGTCTAGAACAGTGACTGGCAACCTAGGCTAGTGAGTGGGCTGCATGCGTGGCCCTCCTTCAGCTTAGCGGGCTGCAAGTTTGTTGTAACCGTGAGGGCTTCTTGGGATAAGGTAGGTTTGCAAATCGTGCTTGCGTACGTAGAATTAGCAGGGCGGGCTGACTGAACCATGGTAGCGCTTCACTTGGATGTAGAGTGAGTGCATGGGTCTTGCAATCAGCACACAGCTCAATTTACATTCATGTCATGTTATTAATACCTATAGGGGAAAAAACCTACTTAGGAGGAAACCAGTGGAATCTGGTGACCCTCAACATGCACAGTGGTAAATGGTAAACAAAATGTATAGTGGCGTATGCATGGACGGCAGGTTGCTCACCACTGCTGTAGAAGATGCGGGGTGCACGGTGTTTAAAAGCAATCAGGAATAAACAACACTCCTCATTCACCTCCGTATAGTATCACACAGCTGCTGTTATTGTCACAATAGCACTATTGTGCTAGGCACGCACTCCATTCCCCCTCTCCCTCCATTGATTGCTCTCCCCCACCCTCATTGTCACTGCAAGGCCGAAATAGGCGTATTTGTTTACTTGACAGCTGTAGTATGCTAAGTTTAGGTTTTATTCGTTACAGGATGCTAGAGCTGGAAGCAAAATAGAAAAAAAATTAAATGAAATTTCATGAAGTTTTTCATGATGCTTTCCTTCCCCATTTCCCACTATTCATAACCAGCTCCATGTTTTTTGTTCACTGAAGTCATTGTAATTGTGCAGAAAAGCCCAAATATATATCCGTACACCACAATCACAGAAATGCACCTGTCCAGATACCTATACAAATACATTCTGTAGAAACTGATTCCGATGCTTATCTGCAGGCACACATTTGTACACACCTTGCATACACTAGTAGAAATGCTTCCACGTTGTTTACGATGGCAATCGTTTAGTGCCGAAAGATCTGGAACTAAGATCAGGGTTGCATCGTGGGAGGTGCTGGGCACACACAGAAGAGGATCTGCAGCAAAGAGTTAATAACATAGCCAAGGAACAGTAGGGAGAGATGTATGATACCTCAATTCTTCTGCACATGCTATTCAACAACATTCATGCTTTTAAGAAATAATGCATTTCTTTTAGAGTTCCCTTCTCGTTTTGAAATGTGTTATGAAATGAATACACATTTATCGTAATCCATTTTAGTATGCAAGCCAACAATAGGAAAAAAGTCAGCGTTAGGCTGCAAATTTTATCGTGCAGATATACTCGCATATGGCAACGGGCTGCAAATTTTATTCAGACAGATATACTCACATATAGCAATACACACACTTCCCTACACAAAGACAGTCTTTTACATAAACACATACAGTGCACGCACGCACACACTTGCCTACACAGAAGCCTGTTTTGATACATTTTCCCATGGGCTGGAGAAGAAAAGATGGGGTGGGAGAGAGGCCGGGGAGGGAAAGGAGACAAAAACAAGTTCAGGATAGAGGGGGAGGGGACGGGAGGGGAGGGGGTGGGGATGGATGGTGCTGCAGGGGGAGGCAGGAGGTTACAGGTGCCTGAGAGTGTTGGGGTACAGGGACACAGAGGAACATAATGGGCACGCAGCAGTGTATGGAGGTGAATGGGGTGGAGGGCTATTGGACAGTCAGGCTCTGGGAGGTGGACAGGATAGGCAGTAGAGCACTGTCAGGGTTACAGTCTGGGATGGTGTCAGGGGCAGGACAGCACGGGGGTAAGGGGGAGGAAAGCAGGGAGGGGCATGGGGTGCAGCCCCATTCCCAGCACTTGGAGATGGGGACACACATACCTGCAATTTGCCACTGGGCGTGTGGCACAGCTCAAGGCCAGACACCTGATGAGGCTGAGGGGAGGAGGGCTGAGCTGGGCAGCACTGGGGGAGGTGCCCACCATGCAGCCCTTCAACATCCACCCGCGGAGCACTCGTGGGTCATGCTAGTTCCGTCCCTGTCCTGACCCAGCCAACGGCAGCTGCACCTGTGGGCGGGAGGGCAAGTCAGCCCACTGATCCCCTGGCCTGCCACCCAGGATAGGGACTAGACAGGCTGAAGGCTTCCTGACCTAGAAGCTGTGCAGCACAGTAGCTAACAGAGACCCTGCCAGCCCCCCTCCATAGCATGGCACTGCGTCCAACCGGACACTCAGTGGCCCGGCCAGTAATGCTGACTGGAGCTGCCAGTCTTTTAGACCGTGACCAAAATCATGGTCACCCTAAGCTTTGCACGAAAAATGAATGGCTGCTTCCCTCACCATTCTCACGCCTAGCTGACAAGTCGTTTCCTTGGGGCTAAATATACCTAATCCTTTTTACAAAGGCCTTGTCTAACCCCAAAGGCTACCACCACCCTCGGGGGTTTTGTCAAAAAAAACCAGGCATTTTTGCTGACAAAACCCATGGAGCATCCACACTAAAAATACATTTTGTCAACATACTGTCAACAGAACTCGGCACTTTTGTCGACAGACTTCTGCCTCTCGCCCCTGAGGCAGAACACCTTTGGCAACACATTCTGTCAACACAAAAGCAGTGTGGATGCTCTGAGGGGCCCTCTGTCAACAGACAGGGCTTCCAGGTCACTGGGCGGTCCTGTCTGCTGTGCTTCCGGTTGGCCACTCTGTTGAGAGAGGCTGACTATTCTGTTGAGGCAGTTTGGTGGCTGTCTGTCAACAGAGTGAATCGACAGAGCGATCAGCTTTTGTGTGTGGCCACAATCTGTCAACAGAGCTCGCTGTAGTGTAGACGTAATCAAAGACGGGGTTGTTACAATAGCCGTACTGGCAAACATTCCCAGCAGAGACATAATTTATACAGACAAAAAAAAAAATCTTGTGCTGGCCTAGTTGTGTCAATGGAATAAGCTACACTAGGCAATGGGATTTTTCTTGTTTTTGGTGGGGGGTGCAGTAAAAGTGAATCTAGGCAAGAGCTTTTGACAGCATAATTATATCACTTCCTCTCCCCCAATTCTTTGCCACTGCAGTGTATAGCGTGTCCAAGGGAGGCTGTATTACTATCACGGAAAGCACTGGTGTTGGACAGTGTTAGTTAAGTTGATATAGAGACAAGCACATCACCTTGAAGAAAGAACTGGAAAAGCTCCATGAAATAATATTGTTAACTGAAACCGAAAACAGGAAACAGAAGTAGAGGCGATAAGGATGTTTTTCTTTTGAACACGTGAGTTTGTTGTCACGAAAAGGAATGGATCAAAAGGAGGACTGAAGCTGGATCTGTAGCAGGCAGAAGGAGAATCAAGAGCATGTTTTTAAATGAGTCTCTTTATAACATTGCCAATTGTCTTTCCGCAGCGTTGAGCAAAGCACAGCGGCAGCTTCTTGAAGCAACATGAAGTCTGACACTTGCAAATTTAATGACTTCCAGCTTTTACAAAGAGGTAATTTGTACAGCAGATTTTCTAAACTGTCATATCAGGCTAAATTCTGCGAGTCCAAATAATTTCATGTACTGAAGTTTGCTAACCTAAAGCATGCCTTTTCGGTAGTTATCTGCACATTCAGGGTGTAGAGAATTCTCTTCCTCAACTCTGCTAAGGGTCCCAAGTCTTTCCTGTAGTCTCCAGCCCATATTAAATCTGAATTTCTTGCTTTGTTTTATTTATACCTTCTTGGCTACTTCTACACTGGTGAAAACTTCGAAATGGCCATGCTAATGGCCAAATTGGAGAATACCAATGAGGCACTGAAATGAATATTCAGCGCCTCATTAGCATGCTGCCGGCCGTGGCACTTCAAAAGTGCCGCGTTTTGCTCGTGTGAGGCTCGTCTACGCAGGGGTCCTTTTCAAACGTCGAAATTCCCTTTCGAAGCACTGCAGCCAGCAGCATGCTAGTGAGGTGCTGAGTATTTATTTCAGCACCTCATTGGTATTCTCCAGTTTAGTCATTAGCATGGCCATTTCGAAGTTTTCTCCTAGCGTAGATGTAGCCCTTATGTCTTATCCCTTGAGCTATGTTTGTCCTCATCTGTTCTCTCCCCTTATCTTATCCCAAATGTCTTTTTTATTTCTTTCAGCCTACATTAGTCCCATTCTATTCCATGTCTCCCTATAGCAAAACGAATTGGGAAGAAGGGTGCTTTCAAAATCAGGGTTTCCTTTCAAAGGAGACCCATCTACACAGCTAGTTTTCTATTCAAAAGCAGCACTTTCGACACTCTGGGTGGCCACCATTGTGCGAAAGAGGTGCTGACTATTCATATCAGTGCCTCATTAGCATTTCCAATCTGTGGCATTTACATACCCCTTCCAAAATGGAGGGGTAGTGTAGAGGTGGCCAGAATGAGGTTTATCTATTTTGAAATAAGCCAACCGCTAGCTCGAAATGATTTCTAAATAGCGGTTACATCGTGCAGACGCTAGGATAATTAACGGCTGTTGTTTTGAAATAACTTGAATGTGTAGACTTACCTTCAGAGTGGTAGAGGGAATACAGGGCATGTATTTAAGAAGTGACTAGAATTTAGCAAATCTCACAGATTATCTTGAAAGCTTTTTGTCAGAGGTCGGGTAGAGTTTACCTGGGAAGACACTCATCGAGTTGTTACAGCAACGAAGGGTCCTGTGGCACCTTATAGACTAACAGAAAAGTTTTCAGCGTGAGCTTTCGTGAGCACAGACTCACTTCATCAGATGCTGGTCATGGAAATCTCATGATTTCCATGACCAGCATCTGATGAAGTGAGTCTGTGCTCACGAAAGCTCACGCTGAAAACTTTTCTGTTAGTCTATAAGGTGCCACAGGACCCTTCGTTGCTGTTACAGATCCAGACTAACACGGCTCCCCCTCCGATACTTGTCATCAAGTTGTTGTGGCTGGATTGCAATTGGCTGGGCCTGTGTGCTCATAAACTTCACTTGGTCAAGGTAGGCTGCGACACCATCTCTTCTCTTGGCCTTTGAGTATGTCTATAATGCTGTTAAAACTCTGTTGTTGGCCCATGCCAGTTAATGCAGGCTTTGGCTAAGGGCCAGTTTACTTGCAGGATAGATGTTGGGCTCAGGCTGGAGATTGGGCTCTATAACCCTGTGAGATAGAAGAGTCCCAGAGCTTGGGCTGCAGACTGAGTCTAAATAGCTACACTGCGACAAAACAGCTCCTTGGCCTGAGCCCAAAAAACCTGAGCCAGCTGGCACAGGCCAATCATGGATGCTATTGGAGTGTAGACGTACATTCTAGCACACGTCCTGAGCCTAGGCTCCCAGGACCAAGACCAGCTCCCATACTCTCCAGTGGCTTAAGCACACTCTGCTCCAGAACTCCAGATCTGTGGGTTCTCTTGGGATAGTTGGAAGCAAAAGACCATCAGACTTCGTGTTGCTAAACCCAATTCTTCATTTCTTTAGATAGCACAACTACCCAGATCCACCCAAAACAATAAATACACCTATTACACAGTTCCCCGTCTCTTTCCTCACCTTCATGGGACTTAGATTAGAGTCCCCTACTGGTACAATGCTTCTCTGCCAAATCATGGCAACTTTGTCTCCATTGCAACTGGTTATCTTCTTTCACAGGTTGTCACAGCTCCTGGCTGGATGGACCAGCCACTCTCTGTGGCAATGGCATGAGTCTGAGAGCATTAGCAACCCTACTTCTTCCGCAGCTGATCCTGCAGTTAAACACCTCTGTGCACTGACAGCCCGCCTATCTCCCTCCCGCCAGTCCAAGATACCTATGAATTTGAGTCCCCTCCACAACTTCAACCTTTGCAGATTTACAGGGCTGTACCCACACCTAGTTTCTTTGTTTCATTGCTGGAGAAAAATGCATGACTGTAGATACCAGGCCTCTTTTGAGATATTGGAGAAAAATGGTTTTACCCTATGCTCCAGGCATCCCATTTTCCTAAATTGCTTCCACTTGAATGAGAACAGTTCAGGTTAATGACTCCATTGTTGGCCTGTGCCGCTAGCCTTGGAATTTCAGTCCAACATGCAGGTAAAGAGGCAATAACTCCACATTCAAAATAGAGTCTTCAGTATGACCATAGCAAATGTAGACAATCCCCAGTATCAAACAGAATTCATAAGCTTTACTTAGCTTCTCCACACTTCCCTTGTGAAAAATACCAGTTGGCCATGTGAAGGAAGACTAATAACCTGATTGGAATAGTTATGTAAGTAGCTAATTCGGGGTGAATCTAAAATGAAAAAAAAGATCAAAGGATGTGAGGATGGAGCCAGGCTATTCTCTCTGGTGACAGAAGCAATGGGATAAAGTTGCAGTGGGGGAGGTTTAGGGTGACTATTGGGAAAATATTTTACTAGGATGGCGGTGAAGCTCTGGAATGGATTACCCAAGGAGGTGGTGGAATCTTCATCCTTAGAGGTGTTTAAGACCAAGGTTGACAAAGCTCTGACTGGGGTGTGGAGAAGACCTGGCCAGTGGCAGCAGAGCTCTATGCTCCCTGTGTCCAGCTGCATTTAAATAAGCAGGGACCCAGAAACCCCATGGCAGGAAGCTCAGACGTGCCAGGAGCAAAGGCATGAGCTGCTTGGAGCAGGCCCCCTTAGCCATCCCCAGAACATTGTTTGCCAGCAATGGCCAGTAGCCAGCTGCCGCAGGAGCCCCAGCCCCCCGACTCCATTGGCTTCACAGGGCTCACAGGATTCTGGCCAGCTCCCAAAAAAAATGGGGCACACTCCTGGACTGAGCCAGAGCTCAGGGACCTCTTTGGGCTGCAGAATACAGAGGAGGTTGTTCAGGAGATGGGTGGCAAGTGGCGGAATGTGGCTGCATTCACCCACCTAGCCACAGGATTGGCCGCCTGGGGACAGCCTGCCCTCACCCAGGAGCAGATTAGACGTAAGGTGAAGGAGCTCTGGCACAGCTATGCCTGAGCCTGTGAAGCAGCTGGACAATTGGGGATGGGTCCTGCAACCTGCCCCTTCTATTGGGAGCTGTGGAGCCTCCTGGGGCCCTGGGACACCTCGCCGGAGCCCACTGTCCTGGACGCTTTGGCAGACAAACTGCATCCCAAGGGGGAGGCGGAGGAGCCAGGACCCCCAGGCTGCACCACCCAGCCAGAGCTGGAGCCAACCACCAAGTGGTCCAGTGAGGAGGAGGACCTGGTCATCAACCTCCTCTCACAGTCATTGAGCTGGGCAACAGCCAGCTGGATGTTGCTGAACCTTGACAAGGGACCCTCCAGTAAGTACTCTTCAGGGCACACATGCCAGCTTGTGGGGCAGGGCTGGCACAGCTGCCAGCAGGCCACCCACACACCCAGCTGTCCTGGGCTGGACACATCCCACATGGCTGCAGCTCCCGGCATGCCGTAATGGCCTCTGGTGATGCTCAGCATCCACACTCATACCCGTGGACAATGCCATGAGCCCCGCATGCGGGGAAGGGTAAGTGGGGTTGGACTATGCCTGGGGCCTGCCACTCATGGGTGTGGACCCCTTCAGTGCCTGCAATATCCCATGGCTGCTGTGCTGTTGGATGGTGGGGGCTGCTGCCCACAAGGAGTGGGGGGGCTGTGCACACAGATGGTGGGTGGGGCATGGCCCTCGGGGAAGTACTCAGGCACTGACATGCCATTGTCTCTTCCTTTCCATCAATACAGCTGTGCTGTCAGAGGTCCGAGAGAGCCCCATCCCCTTGGTTGTCCTGGACAGCCCAGTGGAGGTGGAGGAGAGGACCCAGTTACTCCCTGCCCCAGCAGCACCATGGGCCTGCAGCAGGAGGGCCCAGTGCTGGCTGGGGGAAGACAATGCCATCTGCCGCCAGGCAGAGGTAGCTGATCAGTGCCTAGGAAGACCTAGCCTGGTGGAGGACCTCGTGTCCAAACTCAGGGATGTAAATGGAATCCTGAAGGAGCACCTGGCCCACGTGGTGTCCCTCTGCCACTCCCCCTGCCATTCCCCCTGCCACCCCCCCAGATGTCCCCCATGTTCCCTTGCTGCCATCCCCATTGAGCCTGACCCTGCCAAAGCCCTCCCATGGCCCTACCTCCTCGTGCTTCCCAACCCATCCCAGCCCCACTGAGGACCCCAGACCAAGGGTTAGCAGCCCTCCACCCCTGCCCTGGACTGATGCTCCCTCTCCCCCAGCTTGAGTTGCCCTCCCCTTCCCCAGCCCCCTTATGTATAGTTTGCACCATTCCTTATTGTAAATAGTTTTGGCCACCATTTGTAAAAAAACACACAGTTAATAGTTTTCATTAAACTGTTTATTTTTACACCATCCCTGTGTCCTGTGCTCATGGTGTGGGGACAGTGAGGGGTGGATGTGTGTGGGGAGGGGTTGTGGAGGGACGGGAAGGGTGTATATTCATGGGGGGGTGCTCTGTGGGGTGGCTGTGGGTGGATGGTCACTGGAGCCCATGAGCAAAGCTCTCATGGAGGGCCCTCCTAATGTGGATGCCATCTTGGTGGGCCTGGTGACTTGAGGCATCAGCCAGCTGCTCATAGACAGTGCCAAACTCGGCCTCCCACCGCTGTACAAAGGCCTTGCCCATACCCTCCATGATGTTGTGGAGGGCACAGCAGGCTCCCACCACCTGTGGGTCATTCCACAGCCAAATTTCCAGATGCATGCAGAGGCATCTGAACCAGCCCTCCAGGTGCCTGAACATGTGCTTGACCGTGTTGCGGGCCTGGTTGAGGCCTGTGTTAAAAATCTCTTGGGTGGGATCAGAGTGGCCACTGTAGGGCTGCATAGACCAGGGCTGCAGGGGGTAGGCGGCTTCCACCACCACGCAGAGGGGCAAGGTGGTATCCTCAACCTGGAGCTC
The DNA here is from genome assembly GCF_033958435.1 of Carettochelys insculpta. Classification (NCBI taxonomy): domain Eukaryota; kingdom Metazoa; phylum Chordata; order Testudines; family Carettochelyidae; genus Carettochelys; species Carettochelys insculpta. The sequence goes on along the minus strand of NC_134139.1, from coordinate 142,740,701 downwards.
CCCTGGGAGGACATATGCCCCAACCTCCATGTAGCAGCAGAGGCTCAAGTTCCGGGCGTCACGTGTCTGGCCTGCCCAGCCCACATAGATGTCCATGAATCTTCCTTTGGAGTCCACCAGCACCAAGAGCACTACCAAGTGGTAGCCCTTGCAATTTACATAGCTTCCAGCACTAAGTTCTGGGGCACAGATAGGGATGTGTGCCCTGGCCAGGTGCCAAAGCAATTCGGGGAGCCGATCACAGAGAATCCTTCAATGGCTGTGTCCGCATCCCCCATGCAGATGACCCTGTGAAGCAGGATGGTGTTGACTGTGCAGAGGACCTGCATGAGAGGGAGGAGGTGAGCTCTTGTGAGGGTGTGATGGGTTGTGCATGGCCCCTTTCCCCATGCCGCCAGCCACTCAGGGTCTCCCTTGCCCAGGAGCCTCCTCCCTGTCACGGGTGCGTGACCCTAGCATGCCATAACTCCAGGAGGACAGCCCTGACGATGGCCTTGTCCAAACTGGTGCCCCACAGACATGGTGACCTGCTTCATGAGGGGAAGGGTGGGCTGCATGTGGGTGTCCTGGTGTCTCAGGGCAGGGGCAAGCCAGTAGCAGAGCTCCAGGAAGGTCTGTTTTCTCATTCTGGATTCCATCTGGCATCATCCTTGTCCCCCACCACCTGCCACTCCCACCAGTCAGAGTGCTGGGGTGGCTCCAGAGGGCTGGGGCACTTGGTGGTGGGGGCACCGGCAAGATCCCAGGTAGCGGGACTTCAGGGCCCTGGTGTGAGGGGGCTCACCCCCGGGACAAGGTGGAGGGTGACCAGTAGCACTGTGGCCAGCTGGCCGACCATGATGCCTAGGAAGGCCAGATCTAGTGTCAGGAGTTGCTGATGGGGATCCATCAGGCATTCTGGCTGTTGGGTCCCTGCATGGGCTCTGCTTTGCTTGTGGAAGCTCTGCACGCCTCAGTATGTGCAGGGGAGGATGTTCGGGAGGGGTCCCTTAAGGGACAGAGGGCTGAGGGCCCGGGAAGGGCTTGTCAGCCATGTGACCCCGTCTGCAGCATTTCCTGCTCTGTTCTTTCAAAAGAGAGCCTGTAGCTGTGTGGATGCTTTCTTTCAAAAGGTGGATCAAAAGCTTGATCCACTTTCTGTGTGTAGACGTGCTCTTTTGAAAGACAATCTTCTAGGGGATATCTTCTGGAAGCTTGTCTTTTGAAAGAGCGCTGTAGTGTAGACATAGCTTTAGGGATGACAACATCTGAGAAGTATTGTTCTTACATTAAATTGTAATTAATTTTGGAAAATATGATTATGAAATTTTGTGGCTAATGAGTTTCAAAGTATGCAGGTCAGTGGTATTAGTAGCAAATATTTTTAGTGTCTTTGATGCGCCAAGGCCCAACTCAGACTGGGAGCTCAACTGGCCAGATGCTGTACAGACTACAGAGATTATTTGTTCCTTTTCTATACTTTGGGGTTTTGTTTATGTCCATTTAGTGCTGTTGCACTGGTTATGAGAATGATGATGCTGGACTTACCAAAAATATTACCTAACTGAAGATTCTTTACTATTTGCAGGCCAGAAGAGAGAGTGAAAAAATGGAAGTGTACATTTTAATACCAAATATATTACTGACTTGTAAATACCCATATGTACATGCTCTAGGTATAAAAAAGCTAGTGACTATGCAAATAAAATTTATGATCACAAAAACAGAGGGCCATTGAGAACCTAAGGACTAAGAGCCAGAGTCCAGCAACCTGTTCATGCTGAGTGGTACATTACACTGCAAACAGTTCCAGTAAGCATAATGGAATTGCTTCAGGAATACGGTACTCCTCAATGTGAATAGTGGTAGAATTTGGCTAGAAAGTGTCTTTCACTTCTGAGAGGAAACTAATATCTGACTGAAATAACCTCAGTTACTAATTTCTTATTAAAGAACTGATCTAAGATGTCTCACATTGTCTCTGTATTCCTCAGGCTTTTAAATAAATCAATGAATAGATCAAAGACGTGGAAGAAATAGCAAGTCTTCCATTAATGGCAAAACTAAGGAAATTGAAAGTCAATGGCTTTCTTGCGCAGATTTATTTCTTAATCTCTGTAAAGCTGATTGAATAACACGAAAATTCCCCTGCTCCCGAGAGACAACTTGGCTCTTGTCTGGCACCATTAGGCAGCATGCCGAACAACCACATTTTCCTGTCAAGGTACACGTGTGTGTTCAGCTGATTATCAGAGGAGGACCTAAAACAAACCCATAGATCTGAGCATATCTGAAATGTGAGGGCCGGAACTGGATGCCAGATACAAAAAAGAATGTCACAACGGGCTCTTCTGCTAGGTTTAACTCAATTAGCCGTCCAGCTATGCTCACTCTCGCTTTTGGGTCTGAAGGGAAGGGGCTGGTAGATTAGAATTAAGTTGTGTTCTCCACTCTGCATATACTACTGTGTATATGATAGCCATGGACACTGCGTGGTACCAATGCGCAGTGTGAGCTGTTGTAGCTACTTCCTGTTACAGGCACAGGAAAATGAGTGTACTTTCCCAGACACCACAGCGGTGAATATGACTTTAAGGGCCACCCTTGTCTATGTTCTATAGATACACGGCTGTAAGCCCTATAATGGGGGCACATGCTGTGCAATGGGTAGCTGTTTGGTGCCTTTTCACTTTTAATGCTGACAGATAGTGACAGTTAGGGTTATTCATAATCACAGTAAGGAAGGCCCCCAGTTCTGTAAAGACTTGTGTTTACTTGTTGAAGCTCACGCCTCGGCCGCATCTACGCTAGCCAACTACTTCGATACAGTCGAGGCAACGTCCAAGTAGCGTGCGCTGTGCCCTACGCACGCCGTGTGCTACTTCGACGTTAGAATCGACGTTAGGCGGCGAGACGTTGAGATCGACGTTCCCATCGGAAGAGGGGAAGAGCTCTCTAATTCTACGCTGAACGTCGAAGTACGGTGTGTGCAGACGATCTGTGTCCTGCTGCGTTGAAATAGCAGGCCCCCATGGCAGCAATCAGCTGAGCGGTTGAGACAGGCTGGCCAACCCCTGTGGGGCTCTGTGATCGCCGTGTGCAGCAGCCCTTGAGGCTCCACGGACCCGGACATACTGTGGCAGGAAGCTGACAGTGTGCAGGCAAGCACAGGCAGAAACACATGGTCACACTGAATGCACTCAGAGAGCCCCCTACAGCCACTGTCCCCATGATGGCATCTAGCCAGCCCTCTGAGCACCCTCAGGGCTCCCCCCTCCAGGGAACCCATGATTCCCAGGTGTCCAGCTGTGGGGGGGGCAAGAAGTGCCAGGGCCCATTCTGGACCGATGCTGAGTGCCGAGGCCTGCTGGGGCTCTGGGGGGAGTAGGAGGTGCTCCACATAATGGGGAGTAAGTGGCAGAATGCAGATGCATTTGCCCTGCTGGCTGAGGGCCTGGCCATCCTGGGTCACCCTGCCCTCAGTCCAGCCCATGTCTGGAGTAAAGTGAAAGAGCTGCGGCGGGGTACGCCCGGGCCCGGGACTGGGCCGGCTGGTCTGTGGCTGCCCCTGCTGCTTGCCAATTACAGGGAGCTCAGGAGCATCCTGGGTCCCCGCGACACCTCCTCTCCACCACCGGCCACCCTTGACATCTTGACCGGTGAGCCCCAGCAGGTCTCCCAGCCAGAGCCCAGCCCAGAGGCCAGCCCCACACCCCAGGGGCCCCCAGAGGACCCAGCTCCTGGGACTGCCGAGGAGGAGTCCAAAGAGGGAGGGAAGCTCCTGACCGACCTCCCCTCCCAGAGCTCCAGCTGAGTGTCCGTCCACCAGGTGTCCCCCGACCATGGGAGTGGACCGCCTGGTATTTACCTCACAGGGTGCACACCCCTGGGTCATGAGGCAGGGGCAACAGACATGACTGGTCCCCCCCCCCACACACTCCCAGCAGACCCCGGACCACCATGGCCCAGCACAGCACAGCCCCAGGATGGTGGCACAGTGCCTGTCAGCTCCCAGCCCCACGGACAGTGCCGCAGCCCATCCTCGGAGGGGGACAGGCTGCAGGGGGGCAAACACTGGAGAAGGGCTGTAAACAGGGACACTGTGCCCAAGGCCGGGGGGGGGACAGGGGATGAGGACCCAGCACCCGTGGGGGGGAAGGGGATGAGGGCCGTGGGACGGGGCCCAATACTAACGGCTGTCCTCTCTCTTCTGCCGTCGGCAGCTACGCCATCTGAAGGCCATGACAGCACGCAGTCTTCGTGAGCCTGGAGAACCCACTGGGGCCCTCCCACTGCAGCAGCCAGATGGGATGGGGAGCACCACTGGGACTGATCCGCCACCACTGGAGCCAGCCGCGGTCCACTACTGACCCCCAGGTCCTCGAGACCATACAGCACCAGGTCGGGGTGGCGGAGTGCTGCCTCAAATTCGAGGAGCGTGCCTTGGCCTGGTGCCAGGAGGCCTGGGGGTCCTTCATGGAGACCTTCCGGTGGATGGCAGCCACCCTGGACCTGATCGCGGACTGGCTGCCCCCCAACCTCATCGTGCCATGTGCCATTGCTCTCACCAGCCCACCTGCTCTGGAGCCTGGAGATGACGACCATGGGTTAGCAGGCCCAGCCTGGCCATATTTTCCCGTCCTCCCAGGGCCCAGCCAGCTGCAATGGGGACTCCAGATGAGGAGGGGACTGGTGACCTGGATCCAGCAGGGGTCACACCCCTCCATGCCAGACATGCCGGAGTGAGGGGACAAGGACTGAGCCACTCAGGCCCCCCTCCCTGTTATAGTTCCCTCCTCCTGCCTCTCCTGTAAATAGTTATTCCCTGCCCCCCTAGTATAGTGTTCCTCCCCACGTAAATAGTTTCAAGAGAGTTGGCCTTAAATATTTGTTTATAACAAAAATTTTGATTGTTAAAAACATGTATAACTCACTTTAGTTTTCACAAATTACATGTGGTGTGTGCTCTTTAGGGGGGCATACAGTTGGTGGGGGCATTGTGTGGGTGGCCTGTCAGGGATGGCCAGGGCAGGGCTCACTCTGCCCCCTGATCAAAGAAGGCCCTCAGGGCCTCCCTAACCCATATCCCCTCATCCTGGGCCTGGTGGCTGGGGGTGGTAGCTGGCTGGGGATAAGCCGTGTTGGCCTCCACAGCCCAGCCTTTCACAAAGGCCTTCCCCTTGCTCTCCACCAGGTAGTGGAGTATGCAGCATGCATCCACAACCTGGGGGAGGCTGGGGAGACCCACATCCAGGTGGGCTAGGAGGCAGCACCAGCAGTCTTTGAGGTGGCCAAACGCCCTCTCTACCACCTGTTGGGCATGGTTCAGATGGCCATTGAACCTCTCCTGGCTGGTGTTGAGGTGACTGGTGCAGGGGCACATAAGCCAGGGCTGGAGAGGGTAGGCCGTACTGGCCACAAGGCAGGGGGGGATCTCCCTCCTGGGGATGTAGATCCCTGCCTCCAGCCGCTATCACAGGCCTGAATTGACAAAGACACGGGCAGTGTGTGTGCAGCCAGGCCAGCCCACATAGTAGTAGGCATCCTTTGATCCCGAGGGATCATGGGTTTACACCCCAGTTGGACTGATTCGAGCAGCGTCTTCTGTGGCTGTGCAATCCAATCCGGGAGTGGCAGGCCTTTCTGCACTGTGAGCAGCAGTAGGCAGATGTCGCTCTTATATCACGGGCACAGATCTTCCTGAGGGCTCTCCTGTCTTCTGCTTCCTTCACCAAGGTGGTTTCATACATAGCAAGAGCTTCCTTCACTCACTGTTTCCAGGCATGCCTGTCTGAGGCAAGCGAATGCCAGGTGTTCACACTGATAGAGAGAGTGCTGAGGTCACGCTTGCACATGTCCTTGTAGCGCAATTTAGATCGCCCTTTCGGCCTCTTTCCAGACGCCAGTTGGCCAAAGAGGAGGTCCTTCGGTATTCAGCCATCTGTCATGCGTGAGACATGGCCCAGCCAGCACATACGCCTCTGTTTGAGAAGGGTGAACAAGGAGGCGGTGCCTGCCCTCTCAAGCACCGCGCTATTGGGGCCCTTGTCCCGCCATGAGATACCGAGTATGCGCCTAAGGCAGCGCATGTGGAATGTGTTGAGCCGCTGCTCTTATTTTGAGTGCAAAGTCCATGTTTCACTGGCGTACATCAGTGTGCTCAAAACACAGGCTGTGTAGACCTGCACCTTGGTGTGTACAGTGAGCTTATTGTTAGCCCATACGCTCTTCGTCAGCCTGGAGAACGTTGTGGCAGCTTTTCCAATGCGCTTGTTGATCTCGCTATCAAGTGACAAGTTGTCTGAGATCATCGAGCCTAGGTACACGAACTCATGGACGACTTCCGGTTCGTAGTCTAGCACTTTGATAGATGGCTCATTACCCACATTTTGGCCCATCACCTGGGTCTTCTTTAAGCTGATTGTGAGGCCAAATTCCATACATGCATCTGCAAAGCAAGTTATCGGTGACTGCAGTTCCTGCTGAGTGTGAGCAGCAATAGCTGCATCGTCAGCATAAAGGAACTCCCTTATATGCTTCGTAAGCGCCCTGGTCTTCGCTTTAAGCCTGAACAGTTTGAAGAGGTTGCCATCCATTCTCGCACGGAGAGAGATGCCCTCTGTAGCAGTTCCGAAGGCATATTTGAGCAAAACTGCAAAGAAGATGCCAAACGGTGTTGGAGCCAGCACACACCTCTGCTTCACTCCGCTGAGAATCTCAAAGGGTTCGGATGTGGATCCGTCGTATAAGACGATCCCCTTCATGCGTTTATGGAAGGCCCTAATAATGCTGAGCAGAGTTGCGGGACAGCCAATCTTAGCCAGACTCGTGAACAGACCTTTTCTGCTGACGAGGTCAAATGCCTTGGTCAGGTCGATGAAGGCAATATACAGAGGTTTGTTCTGCTCCCTGCACTTTTCTTGTAGTTGCCTAACAGAGAAAACCATGTCTACAGTGGACCGTTCAGCTCTGAACCCACACTGAGACTCAGGGTAGACTCTCTCCGCAAGACGTCCTAAAAGCATCCCCACCTGTCCACCATGGCCTGCAGGACCACTGAATGGTAGTCGTTCCTGTTTATATATCATCCCCTGCTGTGCTCCGGGACACAGATGGGGATGCTTGTCCCATTCAGGGCCCTGAAGCAGTTGGGGAACTCCATGGCTGAGAACCCTGCAATGGCTGCGTCCAGGTCCCTGATCCTCACAAGCTGGTGCAGGATCAGCATGTTCAGTGCCTGAACCACCAGAGGGGAGGGGACATAGGAACCTGTGAGGGGGTGCCGGGTGTGCCTGGGTTTCTCTCCCAGGGCACTCTCCTTCCCCAGCTCCCCCTTCCCCAGCCCCACCTCTCTGGTAAACCCCCTCCCCCGGCACCCCCTCTTCCCAGGTCCTCCCCTTTGCTGGCCCCACACCCCCCAGTGGGTGCATGCCCAGGCCTGCTCATCTCCATCAGCATGGCCCCAACTGTGGTCTTGCCCATGCCAAACTAGTGGCCCACTGACCGGTAGCTGTCTGGAGTGGCCGGCTTCCAGACAGTGATGGCTACTCTTTTCTCCAAGGTCAGGGCTCTCCACCTCTGGGTGTCTTGGTGCCTCAGGGCAGGAGTGAGCCACAGGCAGAGCTCCAGGAATGTCTGCCAGTACATATGGAAATTCCACAGCCAGTGGTCATCATTGCACTCCCCCATGACCAGCTGATCCCACCATTCTGAGCTGGTGGGGTAACTCCAGGTGTGGCGGAGCACCCAGCTGCGTGGAGGACATGAGGCCTGGGAGTGTCAGGCATCCCCCTCATACCATGGGGAGGCAGCCCATTGCAGGAGGTGCTGGGCAACCTCCTGTGCTGCACCAAGCAGGGTGGATGTTACCTTGGAAACAGTGTCGAGGGCCTCCGGCTGCTGCTGCTGCTGCTGGGGGTCAATGGCTGCTGTGACTCGGTCAGTGAGAGTGTGGATAGCGCTCTGCAGACCTCATGCTGTGCAGGCCGAGTGTGTTTGGGAGGGGCCCTTTAAAGGAGTGGCTTGCTGTTGTCCCAGTAGGGCTAGTCCTCCCTGTGACCCTGTCCGCAGGCTTTCCTCCCCCTTGTTTCAAAAAGAACCGCTTTTGTGCATAGGTGCTCCCGGGGGGAGTGGTGGGGGACATTTCAATGTTATCCATCCCAACGCTGGTGTCAAACATCGACAGCACCAGCCCCAAAGGATGTTACCCATCCCAATGTCTACATTAAACATCGACGGCACCAGCCCCAAAGGATGTTACCCATCCCAATGTCTACATTAAACATTGACGGCACCAGCCCCAGAGGATGTGGTGACGCTACACGTCGAAATAACTTATTTTGACGTCTCTACGTTGAAGTAAGCCACTTCAACATAGCATTCTAGTGTAGATGTAGCCATTGTATCTAAAGCAAGCAGTCCTGTAGCACGTTAAAGACTAACAAACTTATTTATTAGGTAATGAGCTTTCACGGGTATGACCCACTTCTTCAGGTAGTGTAACTAGTCCCAAGGTAGTCAAGGGGAAGTTCATGGTGTAGAAAGTTTGGCACATGCTGAAGTCTTTCCAGGCTTGGGGCTTAAATTATTACATGATTATTTCAGAATATTTTCTTTCAGACCTTGCCAAACAAATCGCTAACTCAGAATTGAATTCTGAAAACTTGTGTATATAGCTACTGTAACACATTTATCCCAGTAACATTTTTGCTCCCCTTAAATTCCATAACACAATGGCTTTTCCTACTGTGTATTTTTATTCAGTTAAGTGTGGTTTAAAAACAGTGGCAGAGGTATACAAAACAATTTCACTTGGGGTCTATCACATAATAGCATGCTATTATCTTATTTTAGCAAATGTAAACATCTGGACACTTTTCCTAAAATGTGATCCCAAAGTTACAGTATCTTGCAAACAAATATTCATTAAATGGCTCTTGTGATTTAGCAATCTGACATTTGGGAACTGCACATTTTTTAATAGCTGTTAAAAATTGTTTCCATTTCATTGCTTTGCAAGCCACTCACCACCAACAATAATTTTGGCAGTCCAAGAAATGCAAGGCCTCAGATACATTTGCACATAATTCACCCACCCTTCAGCTGCATCTACACTATGAAATAAATTCGAATTTAATTCAGTTAGCTCGATTCACCACATGACTGTCTCCACTGTAAAGACTATTAGTTTGATTTTGGGTGCACTAATCTTGAGATTACAAAAATTGCAGTTACTTGATGGGTGTAGCGTCAAACTTGAATTCAGAAATTCAATTAAAGGCCAGGGTGGAAGCGCCACATCTTAAAAGCGAATTTATTAGGCTGCAGAGGTGTCCTGTATGTAACCCACAATGCCCCTCTCAGTGCTGTGCTCTGGCCAGTGCTCCCCAGTAACTGGATGACTGTGAATGTCCAAGCAGGAGCAGCGTGACTTTAGCTGTGGGCTCACTTTAGTAGAAGAGCCTGAGAAATGTCTGCCTTTGCTATTAGCACTGTGAGTGCATCCACCCATTGAAATAGCCCTGCAGGGCTATTTCAGCTCTGCCTGCACATCTACCTTTTTCTCCATTGCCTGGTGCCAGCACATGCCCAGCTGTACCCCATGTCAACAAGGCTGTGCTGGGGGTCGTGCTTGCATAGCATGCTGAGAAACTGCTTCTCAGAGGTTTACATTTGTGTGCAAAGCCCCTTCTGCCCCCCGCCACCACGGGCGCCACACAGTCTGGTCTTTCCCATGCTCCAGCCCATCATGTGGATAGCACCCAGCCCAACCCAAAAAAAGGATGTGCCTGCTGTTCAGGGCTGACCACGCTGCCAGTTGTACGTTTAGTGCTCCAAGGTCAGGGAAGATATTATGGGCTTTGCTGCTGCCGTGGGGAAGTGTCCCCCAGTGGCTAAGTTACCGGCGGCTTTGCTGTCTCAATGAGGAAAGACCACTTCAGCTGGCACCCCTACCCACTGCCCCCCCCTTTGCCTATACTGGGCTTTGCTGCCACCAGGGACAAGTCTCCCCCAGCAGCTAAGAAATTCAGGGTTTTTCTGCTGCCGTAGGGAAGGACCTCCTCAACTGGCCCCCCCACCGAAACCTCCCCTTCACCCTTACTGGGTGTTGCTGCTGCTGGGAAAAGTCTACCCTGGCAGCTAAGAAATTTGTGGTTTTGCTGCTTTCATGGGGAAGGACCACCTCAACCGCACCCCCCACCCCCCACTGAATCCCCCCCTTCACCTATACCGGGCATTGCTGCCACCGGGTAATAGTCTCCCACAGCGGCTAAGGGACTTGCTGCCACTAAAGACAAGTCTCTTCTGGTGTGTAAGTAATTCAGAGTTTTGCTGCCACTGCCCTGGGGAAGGACCGCTTCAGCTGGCCTCCCACTGACCCCTCCCATTCGCCCATACTGGGCATTGCTGCCGCAGGAGAGAAGTTTCCCCTGGTGGCTAAAAAATACAGGGACCTTTGCTGCTGCAGGGAAAAAGCCCATAACAGGGCTTGCTGCTGCCATGGGAAGTCTCATGAGCTGTGGGGAGATGATTGCCCACGGAGGGACCATGTCAAATGGGCCTTCAGCTCATGGCTTGCTTCTTTTTTCATCCGCTTTTAGATGCTCTTTCTCCTCACTTTAAAAACCAGTCTGGGTGCTTGTATTATTTTCAGGGCTCACGTTCAATGATGGGAGGTGGGATACTCAGTGGATGGCCAGCTGAGAACACAGTCATTGGATGGAAGCCTTATAGTGCACTGGAAAGCCAAAGACTCTCCCCAACACCAACATGGTGAAGAGGGAAACCAAAAATTCCTTTTTGCTACACTCTTCTATCTTCTTCCTTCTCACTTAAAAAGCAGTCTGGGCCCCTGCATTCATGTCAGGGATCACATGCAAGGATGGGAAGTGGGACAAGTGGATGGCCAGTTGAGAATACAGTTGCTGCACCTGCGTTCGCAATGCAATGTTGGGGGGTGGGTGGGAACCAAAAATTCTTTTTTTACTAACCTTTTCTATACTCTTTCTTCTAACTTTGAGGGTCCCTGTGTAATTTCCAGGGATCAGCATATTTTCAGGGATCAGGAGGGGAATGAGGAAAATGCAATGGGGGAAATGATGTCAAGACCAGTGAGCAAACCCAGAATGCTAAGGGGATGAGGGAACTGTGGGATCGCTTCCCAGAATGCACTACTGCAACAGTCAATGTTAGCCAATTTTAGTTTGGCAGCAATGACTTGACTTTGTGAGGAGCACACGGGAAGTGAGGATGGTCAAATTCAAACCAGAATTACAAAATCAATATTAATAAATTTGAATTTATCTCGTAGTGTAGATGCAGCCTGATTTTGTCTGTATCACCTTTGCAGACTTATGCTAACTAAAACAAAGGTTGCTAACAAAGAGTTTTTTTCTTACATTCTTTGATCTTTGTATTGCTTGATGTTCATGGCTATTCTAACATGTTAACCCAGCAGCAACTACAAGACAGCTATTCACTGCTTCTGAGACAGAAACCTACAGTAAGAGAAGCTTTCAAAATTATGAATGGCATTGATATCTCAGATAGAGATATGTTACTAAGCCTGACATGTAAGCATTAGGAAACTAGGAGTACCAAAGTGACCATTAAAATACTGATAATTTGCAATAGTAACAGAGAGGCGGCTGTGCTAGTCTATATACTATCAAAACAAAAGAGCAGTCCAGTAGCACTTTAAAGATTAACAAAATAATTTATTAGGTGAGCTTTTGTGGGGCAGACCCACCCCTTCAGACCATAGCCAGACCAGAACAGACTCAATATTTAAGGCACAGAGAACCAAAAATAGTAATCAAAGCAATTTTTCTGATTTGTCAACCTTGATTACTGTTTTTGGTTCTCTGTGCCTTAAATAATGAGTCTGTTCTGGTCTGGCTATGTCTGAAGAAGTGGGTCTGTCCCACAAAAGCTCACCTAATAAATTATTTTGTTAGTCTTTAAAGTGCTACTGGACTACTCTTTTGTTTTGATAATTGGCAAGTTTCTTTCCATTCCTGTACTAATCACAAGACTAGTGTGGCTGTCAAAGTCATATTAACTGCAAAGCCATTGGCCACTATCTTTGAAGGCTCCTAGCAATCAGGGGAGGTTCTGGGTGATTGGAAAAAAGGCAAATGCAGTGCTCATCTTTAAAAAATGGAGGAAGGAGAATCCAGGAGACTACAAACCTGTCAGCCTCACCTCAGTCCCTGGAAAAATCATGGAGGGGATCCTCCAGGAATCCATTTTGAAGCACTTAGCCTGAACAACCTGATTGTCTTCTATGATGAACTAACTGGCTCCGTGGATATGGGGAAGGAGCTGGGTGTGATACACCTGGACTTCTGCAAAGCTTTTGATATGGTGTCTCACTGTATTCTTGCCAGCAAGATAAAGCAGTATGGGTTGTATAAGTGGACTGTAAGGTGGATAGAAAGCTTGTTAGATTGTTGGGCTCAATGGGTTGTGATCAATGGCTGGATATCTGGTTGGTGAATGGTATCAAGTGGAGTCCCCCAAAGGCTGGTCCTGGGACCAGTTTGTTTAACATCTTCATTAATGACCTGGACAAGGGGATGGATTTCACTCTCAGCAAGCTCGCAGATGATACTAAGCTAGGGGGAGAGGTAGATATTCTGGAGGGTAGGGATAAGGTCATAGAATCACACAATCATAGGGCTGGAACAGACCTCAGGAGGTCATCTAGTCCAGCCCCCTGCTTCAAGCAGGATCGAGCCCCACTAAGTCATCCTAGCCAGGACCTGTCAAGCCGGGACTTAAAAACCTCGAGGGACGGAGAATCCACCACCTCTCTAGGCAACGCATTCCAATGCTTCACCACCCTCCTGGTGAAGTAGTTTTTCCCAATATCTAACCTACACCTCTCCCTCTTCAACTTCAGACAATTACTCCTTGATCTGCCACCTGAGAGACTTAGACAAACTGGAAGACTGGTCCAAGAGAAATCTGATGAGGTTTAACAAGGACAGGTGCAGAGTCGTTTACTTAGGATATGAGTTCCAAGCACAGGCTGGGAACTGACTGGTTACGCCGTATTTCTGCAGATGAGGATGTGGGCATTCCAGTGGATGAGAAGCTGGACATGAGCCAACAATGAGCCCTTGTAGCCAAGAAGGCTAACAGCATATTGGGATGCATTAGTAGGAACATTACCAGCAGATCTAGGGAAGTGATTATTCCCCTTTATTTGATACTGGAGGGCCACATCTGGAATACTGTGTCCAGTTCCGGGCCCCTCTTTACAAAAAGGATGTGGACACATATGACATAGTCTAGCAGAGAGCAATAAAAATGAGTAGGGGGATGGAACACATGACTTAAGAAGAGAGGCTGAGGGATTTAGGCTACAGAAGAGAAGGGTGGGGGTTTTGATAGCAGCCTTCAACTACCTCAAGGGGGATTTCAAAGAGGATGGAGCGAGGCTATTTTCATTGGTGACAGATGACAGAAAGAGGAACAATGGTCTCAAGTTACAGAGGGGGAGATGTATGTTGGATATTAGGAAAAACTATTTCACCTGGAGCGGGGTGAATCACTAGGATAGGTTTCCTGGAGAGGTGGTGGATGCTCCAGGCCTACAGGTTTTTAAGTCTCAGCTTGATGAAGTCCTGACTGGAATGATTTGATTGGTATTGATCCTGCTTTGAGCAGGGAATTGGGCTTGCTGACCTCCTGAAGTCTCTTCCAACACAATGATTCTATAAGCATGTGAACTTTCTGCTGTGTGGTACAAGCAGCAACAAAGGCTGGGTTCAATATCTAGCAGTTCTTCTCAATGTTGCAAAACAGGACCAGTGCAATACCTCAACTAGAAATCTGGGAATGGGAGTGGGGAGCCCAGGGCACCTCTAAGGGGCCATTTTTCCCCAGTTTGCATGGGGGTGGAGGAAAGTCAGGCTGCAGCGGGTTAGGTCTAACGGGCTGGCGGGGAGGGGAAGAGGGGGTCAGGCTGCCACGGGTCCAGTCTGCCAGGCCGGAGGGGGGGTTAAGGTTGCCAAGGGCTGGGTTTGTGGGGCTGGCACAAGGGTCAGGCTGCTGTGGGGAGGGTCTGCAAGGCCAGCAAGGGCAGGGGGTAAGACTGCCATGGGGCTGGCGGTGGGGGATAAGACTGCCGTGGGGCTGGTCTGTGGGGCTGGCATCTGGGGAGGGGGTCAGGCTGCTACGTGGCCCATGGAGGTGCGGGGTCAGGCTGCCATGGGGCCAGGGGGAGGGTGGTCAGGGTGCTGTGGGTCTGGCAGGAGGGGGGTCAGGCTGTTGTGGGGCTGGTGCGGGGCAGGGTAGTCAAGCTGACACAGGGCCGGTGGGGGGCTGTGGGGGCAGGCTGCTGTCAGGCCAGCGGGGGGCGGGGGGGGGGCTCAGGCTGCTGTGGTGCTGGCGAGGGGTGGGGGGGTCAGGCTTCCACAGGGTTGGCGGAGATGGGGCATCAGGCTGCTGTGGATAGGGGCTGTCAGGAGGTCAGACTAGGGCAGGTTGGAGCCGCAGGGAGGGGATTAGCTTCATACTAGCGGGGAGAGTTAACTCGAGAGTGAGCTAAGGTAAGTAAACGTGTCCCTTGTTTAAGCAAGTACTTGTTAGTGAAGTACTCGTTTAGTGAGGAATGAGTGTATGCAAAACATCTACCCTACAGTAGGCTGGGCAGAATTCTTTGCCTTAGCTTTCCTTTTGCCATTTGAAGTCCATTGGATGACTGCATTTAGTATGCCACTTCCCTATTCTGCCCACTCCACCCCGCTCATTGCTCATTGTCCAGGTCAGCAGCATCCCAGACTGCAGCAATGAGTGAGTTCACCTCCCTCCACCCCGGGAGTGGGCCACTTGAATGATGCCTCTACCCCTGCTCACACTGTTTATTGCTGTCATTGTCAGTACTACCAACACTGCTGCCACCTCTGGCTTTCTCTGCACTACTTGGCTGTGTCTACACTATCCCAAAACTTCAAAATGGCCATGCAAATGGCCGTTTCGAAGTTTACTAATGAGGTGCTGAAATACATATTCAGCACCTCATTAGAATGCCGGCAGCTGCGGCACTTCGAAATTGCTGCAGCTCGCTGCCTCGCACCTCGTCCAGATGGAGCTCCTTTTCGAAAGGATCCCAGCAACTTTGAAATCCCCTTATTCCTATTTGCTGTTGTTCGAAAAGGAGCCCCGTCTGGACGAGCCACGTGGCGGCGAGTCGAAGCAATTTCAAAGTGCCGCAGCTGCCAGCATTCTAATGAGGTGCTGAATATGTATTTCAGCACTTCTGATCTAGACTGTAAGAAGGAAATAGCGACTAGAATAGCGAAAGCAAGAGCGAGTTTGAAGGTGATGGATAAGATCTGGAAAAGCAAAGCAATTAGCTTAAGAGCGAAGCTGGGCATCTTGAAAAGGTTTGTATTCAGCAGCATGTTGTACGGATCTGAGACATGGGTGATAATGAAAGATTCAAAAAGAAGACTATTAGCATTCAAAAGGAGTTGTTATAGAAAGATTCTGAGAATAGGATGGATGCAGAAGGTCACCAATGAGGAATTATATAGGAAGATACAGCCGAAAGAGAACCTGCTGCAGAAGGCTATAAAACGGAAGCTACAACTATTTGGACATATTTGCAGAATGAACGATGAACAAAAAAATCAAGATCCCGGTATTCGGCATAATGGATGGTTCGAATAGGAGAGGCAGACCCCACAGAGAATGGATAGATGATGTAGTTGATTGGTGCAGAGCTAGTCTACAGAAATTAAACCACTCTGCACTAGATAGGGAAAGATGGAAGGAAATAGTGAGAGAGGCATCAGACAACAATGGGTGCTGAGCCCATGGTTATTGATGATGATGATGATGATGATGCTTCATTAGTAAATTTTGAAATGGCCATTTGCATGGCCATTTTGAAGTTTTGGGATAGTGTAGACATAGCTCACAACTTTTAGCCACCTGGCTGGGTCTCTAGAAGTCAGGCAATGAAAACATTACTTGTTTGCACTTTTGCTAACAAAAATTTCTATACAGGTGTCTACATTTGCATTGATGTCTCTGTATGTTTGGGATGTTCAAAGTATCTTGTAGGAATTATATGAGACTATGGAAGAATTCCACAGAGATTTTAACAACCTGCATCCTACCATCAATCTCAGCCTTGACTATTCCATATAACAAATACATTTCCTGGACACCACAGTACAAATTACTGATGGCCATATCAACATCACTCTCTACCGGAAACGCACTGACTGCTACACTTACCTACATGCCTCCAGCTTCCAACCAGAACACGCCACACAATCCATTGTTTATAGTCAAGCCCTTAGATGAATCGTATCTGCTCTGATCCTTCTGACAGAGACCGAAAGCTACAAGACCTCTACCAAGAATTCACAAAACTTAATTATCCACCAGAAGAAGTAAAAAAACAAATTGGCAGGGCCAGAAGAATAGCCAGAAACCAGCTACTTCAGGATAGACCCAAGAAGATCAATAACAGAACACCACTTGTCATCACCCATAGCCCCCAACTCAAACCCCTGCAGTGCATCATTAAAAACCTACAACCTATTCTGGATCATGATGCTACACTCCAGAAGGCCCTAGGTGACAGGCCTGTCATTTCCTACAGATAACCTCCTAACCTAAGAAAGTTTCTCACAGCAATCACAGTAATACTAATCCTGGAATTTTTCCTTGCAACAAACCCCACTGCCAACTTTGTCCACATATTTATTCTGGGGGTACCATCATTGGACCTAACCATGTTATTTGCAAGATCAAAGGCACATTCTCATGCACTTCCAGCAACATTACATACGCCATTATGTGCCAACAATGCCCTGCCACTATGAACTTTGGACAGACTGGGCAAAACCTTCACGAAAGAATGAATGGACACAGAGGAGATATCAAGAAACTCAATATACATAATCCAGTCAGTGAACACTTCAATGCAGTGGGCCATTCTATTAAAGACCTAAGAATTTGTGTCCTAGAGCAAAAAGAATTGAAAAACAGATTAGAGCGAGAAATTTGTGAGTTGAAATTCATATTCAAATTTGACACATTAACATGTGGTAGGAAGAGAGACATCAATTACCTCATGCATTACAAGGACTGCTTCCTTTCCTTTGGTGCTCGTAATTACCTCAGGCTGGACAATTAACATCCCCCTACCCCTCATCCCCTTCCTTCAGTCCTATGTATATGATTTGTCAGTTTTTATTGTAATTATTTTTTGGTCCTCTGTACTTATGAATGTCAATCTGTATCAGAAATGAGATTGATCTGAGGAAGTGGGTCTGTCCCACGAAAGCTCATCACCAAATAAATCATTCTGTTAGTCTTTAAAGTGCTACGTTTCTGCTGTTTTGTTTTGTTGGGGCACAGACTGACACGGCTACCTCTCTGTTATTTACCCACATCTTGACTTTCAGTGGGATTTGAGTGCCAGGCTCTCAAAAATCTCCTTTGAAAATCCCATTCCTAAATACTCCCATATGTGCACCGTTTGTTTGTAATTGCTGCAGTTATCTGAGGACACAAAATCAGAGACTGAATTGAGGCCCACACAAAATCAAGGCCCTCATTCTATGTTATATTAAGAATAATAATTACATAAGGAAAATTTGTTTTTGTTATTTTAAAATCTGAGCAAGTCTAATAAGAGTAACTGAATATGATTACACAAACTCAGTTTTTCCACGTACTTTCACATTTCAAACTTTCTTTCAAAGCCTATAATTATTACAACTCTAATTATACTGCCATTTAAATACCTTTATATCCATTTTAGAATAATCAGGTACATGAATATAAAGTACTTTCTTTATGATACTATTTTCCTCAATACCTGACCCAGTAGAGAGAAAAATGGTTTCTCTACCTTGTTATTACAATTACATCAGGAGACAATAGCTCAGTGAATGATATAAACCTCTGAACATTGCTCTTTAGAAAATCACTTGCTTCCTAAGCACTTTTCCTTCACAGGCAAAAGTTAGCATATTGCTTGAGGGGATATAAATGTGGCATAAGTGGAAAGTTCAACAAACCCAGAACTTCTTAAATGGCGCTGGCTGGGAACTTTTAGACAAAGTGTTTGGGGCCTGGGAGAGCGGGAGGTTGTTTTTGGAAAATGTCAATGTATCCGAACTGAAACTTTTTATGAAAACGTAAGTCAATGAAACTTTCATCAGGGAATCAGGGGAAGCAGGCAATAAGAGTGTGAGAGAGCCCAGTGTTGAGGGTGTGTTCTGGGACATGGGAAACTCAAATTGCAGTCTGTGTTCTGATTGATTTGGTGTCCCAGCTACAGGATTATTGAGTCAGTCTAGTTAGCATCAGTATATTCATGTAATTTCATTTGCTTGGCTAAATTTTCACCACACTTTCAACTGAATTATTCTGTCATATTTGACATTCTTTAACTAATCCAGTCTTACAATATTACTGTGCATTCTTAAGTGTGGTCTACCCTGGTTGTTTTCCACTGATGCGTGAAATTATGCCTATACATTTCTTACCTGTGCCTGGAGACATAGTATGCCATATACATGTACAAACACCATAACAGATAAATATAAAGTGTACATACATTTGCCTTTAATCAGAAGACCCAAAAGTATAATGTATGCATTTTCTAATAGCACTGAGGGCTTCCTTTCATCTTGTCACATATTAAAACTGAAGTTCATGGAATATATTTGCAGATTGCAGCTTCTTAAGCATTCAATCATTCCTAAAATCATTTTATTGCCTTGCATATTTCTCCAACTTTTTCCATAAATGTATCTATATAGCAGTACTAATGAGCCATATCGATACCATACATAAAAGCCTGTCACAGAGAAAAGGACAGCACCCGAATTGATCATTATAAAAAGTATTACTTTTTTGAAACGGTTGGCTACAGCATAGTGGAAGATTGCGGAAATTCACTGACATCAAGAAAGTGACACTGCAGTCTGCTGATAAATTACAATTCTCTGTGGTCTGCTCTAGGAGATAAATTAATTTCCTTTTGTGCAGGATTAAGACACAGTCATAGGAGATTATTTTTTCTGCTATAATTTGAGAGAAATGCTCAAGAGGGAGGATGGACTTGCGGATATGGCACTGGATGGTGGCTCAGGAGATCTGTATTCAACTGCCAACTTGACTACAGACTTCCTGTATGACCTTGGGCAAATCTTTGCAGCTCATTGTAGAATAGGGATAGTGATACTTCCACTTTCCCATGTTTTGTCTGTCTGTTTTAGATTGCAAGCTCCTCAGGATAGAGATTGTCTTTCACTAAGTATTTGTGCTGAGTCTAGTAAAATGGGGTCCTTATTTCCGTCAGGGCTTCTTAAGCATAATAACATAAAACTAATTAAAATGAAAAAGCAGTCATGTAGCACTTTAAAGACTAACAAAATAATTTATTAGGTGATGAGATTTTGTGGGACAGACCCACTTCTTCAGACCGTAGCCAGACCAGAACAGCCGAAGAAGCGGGTCTGTTCCACGAAAGCTCATCACCTAATAAATTATTTTGTTAGTCTTTAAAGTGCTACTTTACTGCTTTTTTGTTTTGATAGTATATAGACTAGCACGGCTTTCTCTCTGTTACTAATAAAACTAATTAATTTTTCTTTCTTCTGATTTGTTAATCTTTGAGCCTGATTCTGATCTTAGTACATTTTTGCATACTGGTGTAATTCCCCTGGCGTTAATGGTAATGGTCTATAATTACACAAGCATAATTAAGACCAGAATCTGGGCCTTTCTATTTATTGATAATGAATTTCTGCTTTTTGCTGTGATCTAGCCAGTAGACAAAATGAATGTTTTAAGTAATCATTATCTATTGCTCCATTGTGGATTTAGTTAATGTCATTAAAGCATTTTATTGCTTTCCTCATATAAACATAAATGGGTGGTAGTGCCACAAATGTCTGGAAATGTTTTTTGAATATTATGAAGCTTTTCTGATTAGTATAGCATCAGGCAAATTATTGCAATGGACTACCACAACAAAGTCAAATGGACAATATCTTTTAGGATGATGAAATTAAGGCAGCATTTGGAAATTAAAATAATGGCTTTTATACTTCTGAGATCAAATACAAAAGCCTCAGGCACTTTATTTAGCAGGCACCAGGCTTAGCGATAATTACTGGAGAAAAAGGAAAAAGCAGCAACTCCAGAGGTCTCCCATAAAGAGGATTGTGCCCTCATCAGGGAGCTATTGCTCAAAGTAGAGGCAGCATATTTTTATTTGAAGGTAGCAGGTTTCTGTATTTTCTACTACAGAAACAAAAGGACTGAGGGGTGGGAGGGCTGCAAGTTCTCTAGCAGTCTAAGGCACTTATTAAGTCTTTGAAAACAATATCTGCCCATTAACACTTCATCACGAATCTGAATAAAAATAGAGACTCCAAATACTTTAGGCAACTGCTTTATTTAAAAGCCTTAATCTAAATCTACACATGCTTTAAAGCTTAAACCTTGTCTTCACCAGGAAGAACTGGTGTATTTTTAAGTGGTATTAGCTAAGGGAGAAACTGCATAGAGGCTCGGTGTTCCAAAGAGGCCAGAACTCTCTGCAGCTGCTGCTGCCCCAGTAGCAGTGGTGATGGGAGCTCTGTGACCCTTTGAAACACTGCGGGAGTGTCGCTCGATACCTCTTCTGAAGGGGGGCAGCACCACGCATGTTAACATTGTGCCAATGACAAGGCACTGTGGTTTTCACCTCCCTCTGGCTGTTCAAGGTAAACTCCAGGTGACGAGATTGTGTGCCCTCACCAGAAGCGCTTATGTTAATTGTGTTGTCAGCGTGGGGCATGGTGGGATGGCTCATGAAGGCCAGTAACAGTGCAAGTAACTATTTAATCCCATCGCTGATGGCTCTGCGTCACTCCAAGAAGTGGTGCTACTAAATCGGTGCAGAGTGGCACTTGGGTGGAAACCAAATTTAAGTGAAGACACGCCGTTGGTGCAAGGCAGCATATGACAACCTAGCTCTATAGCGTACCTCAGGCCTAGCCACTTTTAAAATAAAGAAAGAGAAGAATTTCTTGTATTGCTGCAGGGGACAGTTCTCCATTCTCTGATAACATGGGGTGGTCATTACATTGATGCAAATGTGTCTAGCCTGGCAAGGGACCAAGAAAAATTGGAAAAGGTTAGCAAGAGAAACCGTTTAAAAGAAAAAAGCGATGGGGTAGCCTGAAGGTAGATTTTTGTTTGTTTCTTAGAAAGGTATCTAGGGAGAGGTGGGCTAATATTAGCTGAGATGATGGTTTTTGTAGGCTCTCATAAGTCTATACCAAAGGCAAATATTTATCAGCTTTTAAATTTTTAATTCAAATGGCACGACTTTCTTCAACAATGTTTATACAGCACTGCAATGTTCATGTTGATTCCCCCTACAATTTGTTAAACATCTGTTGGGAGGCTTGCTATAATGGTATTTCTGAAGTTTGGCACAACTATCTTGACTTTTCCTTCTGCTTCATACTTGCTTCCTGATCTCAGCTCACTTTCTTTTTCCCCCAAAGAGTATGTTGGTTAGCTAAAGAAGGGAATATAATAATGAATCATTGGCATTCTAAAGTAGATCTCATCTCAAGCTAAAATTAGATGAACAAAAGAGCAGTCACAGAGTACAGTAAAATATCTTTATGGTGATCAGCAAAGGTTTCTAACCAATTAGGATTGTACTCACTCCATGATAAGTAGCGTTTGGTTTTAATCCAGATTTTTTTTTTACCTCAGCAGCATCACATCTGGTGGTCTTCCCTGATTTTGCTGAAGGATGTCCTGCCCCTCAGAACATGTTTATTATCAGCTTCCTGTCCTCTGTGAGCTGCTGAATGTTTTAATAGCAGTAGCCTTTACCCAAAATGTTAATTAGTCATTGATTACAAACGAGTACTATTTAAAATAACAGTTTGAGTTAAAAAAAATTCCTCTCATGCTCATGTTTCACAATCTTAATTCTTATGAAGCTGCGATGTCAATCCCACATCTGAGTAAGTGTATCTCCTAAGGTTGCTCAGGGAAGACATAAAATGAATTTAAAATGGAAAAACATGTTTTTAAAAATAAAATGTTTATAGCCTGTCTTATGAATCACAAAAAAATAAAAGAGGATGACAGGCCACCACATTTTCAGGCCTCTTTTCAATGGGGCTATAATGTAGGTGTGGCCTAAAATCTAAAAACAACGTCTACTGTCTTTCAGATCTTAATCAGCACAAGAGAAATTGCTTTCTGGAAGTGAGGGCTCTTTCTTGGAGATTAGGATTTTTGTATGTTTGTCTTTTAAAATCAAGGATACTTTCTCTTTTGGATCTCACTCTTCTCCTTATGGCCACAGTTAATACAGGCTGCGGGAGGAGGAAAGAAAGGTATGCAGTGTAGCTAGGTTAACAGAGCACTGGGGTGAGAGACAGAGTTGCGGGATCTATACTTTGCCCTGCTAGTGGTTGGTTATGTCGCCTCAGGAAAGTCATTTCACCTCCTTGTACCTTCTTCCCACTCTGCAAAATGTAGATAGTGATGCTTGCTTCCTTTGTAAAATGCTTAGAAAACTATGAGCTGCATCTACACGAGCATGGCCTTTCAAAAGGAAAATCAGAAACCAGGGGCATTTTCGAAAGAGCGCATGGAGCATCCACACACAAAGTATTCCTTTTCTAAAGGAAATCAAACGAATGCGGCACCTCTTCCGAAAGTGCTCTTCCAATCCCAGATCAGGAAGAGTGGCCCCTTTTGAACCTCATTGTAGACCTGCCATCCCAGTCTTCGAGCCAGGTGATGAGCAGCCAGACATTGCTGCACCTTGGTGAGGGACCCTCCAGTAAGTACCCAGCAAGGTGTACATCCCGGGTCATGGGGTAGGGGCACCACAGCCACCAGCATGCCACCTCTATGTCTGGAAGACATGGGGCCACACACAGCCCAGCCTGCCATGGCTCCCAGCATGCCACCACAGCCACTGGCTACACTCAGCACCCGCCTAGTGGACAGCACCATGAGCCACACATACGGGTGGGCCGGGGCCGGACCATGCCCGAAGGACTGCCTCACATGGGTGGGGCCCCCATGGCACGTGCAACACCCCATGGCCACCCACCACTGGATGGGGTCTGGGGTCTGCAAGGGGGTGGGCAGTTCATCCCTGTGCCAGTAACACAGGACTGACCATCTCTACCTCCCCTTTCCCACAGCCTTGCCTCAGGAGGGCCAGGAGAACCCTGACCCCTCTGTTGTCCCACACAGCCAGGTGGAGGTGGGGGACCGATTACCACTCCCCAGCCACATCACGAGGGGCCAGGTGCAGGAGGGCACGGTGGCAGCCTGTGGAGGAAGACGCCTCCCATAATCAGGTGACTTCTGTTGGTGAGAGAAGCATAAGCTTTCAAGCCACACAGAGCTCCTATGCAGGTCTGTACTTCAGAAGCTTGTCTGTCTCTCTCACAGGCAAAAATTAATCCAGTATCAGATATTACTTCATCCATCTTGTCTCTCTTTTATCCAGGAATCAAAACAGATACAACTACACTGCATGTTCAGTGAGTAGGTAGTTTATTTCTGCCTTTATACATAATCCATTCCAATTATAGCAGTATCTATTAGTGAAGTAAAGTTATGTCAGCATTTCTACCACAAACTCAATTTTTCATGTTTGAACCTTGAAAAACTGCTTTGGATCAAAATTAATTTAATAAATGCAGCCTTTTTGTTTTTGTCTTTACAATTAAAAATAAATGTGTTCCAAATGAGAAAGGACTAAAATAGTTTATTGAGCTAAGATCCTCCAGCAATCCTGTCTATAACAATTTATAGGACTATGGGCCCACATTAGATTTTGGTCAGCTACTTTAAACTGAATCAGGATATTACAATGAGCACTAGGCGAAAAGCATGTGAGCACAAAAAAAATGAGATTATGGGAAAGAAGAGTTGTGTTACACTTTTGCTGACTCTTCGAAAATACCAGTGTTACCTTATTTAAGGTTTGAGCTGAAGTAACAGAAATAAAACATGCTTAACTGAGTACCAGTTGTGTTGGCTATGTAAGAAAATCCTTCAACTGCCTAAGCTGAGGTCTGATGATTGGTAATGGGACCACCACGGTTTGTTAAACAGTCTATAAAAGTAAAGTCTTTCAGATTTACCTGCTTGACGAAGTTGGAGCCAACCAACATGTCTACGTCTAAACAAGAGGCTTTTCCCAGAAAAACTGGGCTTATGTTGGGAAAACCCTCAGAGCGTCTACATGGAAAATGTGCTTTGCCTAATGTTTGTTGACAAAACCCAGCACATCCTCTGGCATTCAGGTATAATGCCTCTCTCAAGAGCATTATGTCAATAAAATAGCCATGGAGACGCTCTGGGACCCTTTTGTCAACAGAGAAGGCTTCTGCTTCACTGGGCAGCCCTATTTGCAGAGCTTCCAGTCAGCTGTTCTGTTGCGAGCTGCACCAGTAGAAAGGGTCATTTTACCAGGGCTATGCAAGTGCTGGTGCTTCACTGACAACAAATCTGGTTTATCAGGGAAAGTGCAAAACACTCACATCTCAACACAGTGCTGTTCAGAAAGCAACAAGCAGAGATCTTCTTTCCTGATTGGCAGATTACTGTTGATGATAATGAAATGCCAAGAGAGATCCTGGAGGACCCAGCATACCCTTCCTTCCCTGGCTTACGAATGTGCTTGCTGTACATCTGTGCATCTATCACTAACAGTGCGGTGAGTATTGTCGGGCTTACTGAATAATAAGTACAGTGTATAGCATTGAATGTAGGGGTTTTCAGTATACCGCTTTCAGTTCTGCTGGTTTACAGTACACTATACAGAATGTACTCCAAGCCAATTACAGATGAGCAACTTAATACATTTTAACTTAAAATTAGGTGCTTGGGATTGAACCCGGAAGCCATAAGAGTGTGCAGCATTTGTGTGTACTGATAGAGAATTGTGGTCTGGTGCATTTCCTTCTCCTTTTCCTGTGCTTTTCTCCTGTACAGCCTTTCCTTCTCCAGTCTGCAGAATTGAAGATCTGAACCAGCACTGGCTTGCAGGATCTTGTAGAACTTATCCTCCCACATCATCTTTTTTCTCTTCCTTATCTGGGTTAGTTGTTCCACTGGTACAGAGGAGATACCTTTAGGCAGCTACACACACACACACACACACACACACACACACCATTATCCATGTAGTAGGAATGAAAAAAAAAGTGAAGAGTAAGAATCCTTATCTTGTACCCCTAAGATGTTAAACAGGGCAAGCTCATTGGAATTTTTACCTCAGAATGTTTGTTCCTGGTGCCACTCACACACCAGTCAGGCTGGGCAGGACCTCCCAGAAGTGAGGAAAAAGAGGTGAGAATTTCTTGGTTTCATGACACCGAGTATAAGGCAATGACACTGAATACTGCCACCAATTTCCACCAGTAGCGGTGGTAGCTGGTACCTCACTACTGCAGAACAAAGGCAGAGAGAGCGAGAACACACAGCCGCTGCGGGTATCTCAAAGTCACCTGGGCCAATGTGCCACAAACCTGTTTAGTGCTATGGTGCCTGCCAAATTTATCACTAAATGACGTGGGAAAATGTCCCACTGTGGAGGAAGAAAATATGGCTCTCATACCTGTAAACCTCTTGAAGAGGACTGCATTGTACCTCGTCAAGCTCTTTCAGCTCAATTCAGACATAAACAAACTGCTCTACATGGTCCCCTCTGCTTCACTTTAGAGAGGAATGAAAAGCAAATAGCAACTCCACCTCTCTTTGTGGTACCACTGCATCTTTTGTCTGAGTAAACTAAGGAAAAGTCAACAGTTGTGCCCATCTAAGTTGGAGACGCCATCATTGTAATGGCAGATTTATTTACTTATGACCAAGGTTCCTTCCTCTGCTTTCAGCTCCTCTGTGCTTGACTATGGGGACTGGCTTAACCGCAGTGGAGACAAAAAGAGGTCTTTGGCTTATTTCACAGCTCATTTCATAGCTCATTTCCCTGGTTGTTCATCCCCCAAGTTCCTCCTCTTCCTCCTTGCTGTTATTGGCAGAGATGTGTGACGTGGGCTCCTCAGAGGCATTTGAGGTAGTGGTGGGGTCTCCAGTGGGATACAGATCTTTGTAAAAGCAGCAGGTCTGCGGCTGAGCACCAGATCAGTTGAGAGCTTCCCAGGCCTTGTGCTATGCCTGCTGTTCCTAGGGTATCACTTGGAACAGCTGTTGGTCTCTGCCATACCCCTTCTCTTGCAACCCTTAAGCAATCTTCATGTAGGTCTTGATGTCCCCCTCCCACCCTGGCAGCCCCCAGAGCTGCCCGGAGTATGCTGGATTGGGAGTGCAGGCTGCATGTTTCAGACAAGTAGAATAAGATGCTGCACACTAAACTACTCTGGGGCTCCTAGGGCCATTATAAACCCATCACACTCTTCTGGGTAGTTTAAACCTCCTGTGTGTAACCACCAGTCTCCAGAATGATCGCTGTAAGGAACAGTTAAGCTCCTTTATAGCAAGTAGGAACTATGTGAGTCAAGGTTTTCACTGCAAGGTGTATTGCTTTGTTAGGAGTATGAGAGGGTGCAGCAGTAAAAGCACACACAGGTGTGCTGCAGGTTTACTCTGATAACACTAACCATCTTTATAGGACATGGTTCCTCTGCTCAAATAAGATCATTGCATCAAATTGATGGATATGAAGATTATACTATAGGACTCCACCTGTTTAAAAAATAGTCAGCAAGGGTGCGTCTACACTTGCATTCATCTTTCGAAAGAGATATGCAAATGAGGTAAATCGAAAATGCAAATAAGGTATAAATTTGCATATTTGGCACCTCATTGGCATATTCTAATTTTGAAAGAGCGTCTTTTGAAAGAAGAAAGCCAGTGTAGATGCTGCTCTTTTGAAAGTAAACTCGATCTTCGAAAGAATCCTTCTTCCCATTAAATAAAGTTGCATTTTCGATTTACCTCATTTGCATACCTCTTTTGAAAGAGGAATGCAAGTGTAGACACACCCCAACAGTGTGTTGCAAATCAGTAACACTTTCAATCACCCATACCACTTTTGCTGGTAATTTTTTTCAATATATATTTCAGTTAAAGAGGGGAGTTTGTGCACCCATCTGATTCTGTCTCATGCATAGAATTTGAATACAAGCTCTATTTATCATTTAAAACAGGAAAATAATGCTATGGCTGGAGACCACTCATGAACTTGGGCTATGAGAGACTATCACCAACAGGCAAGAGATGAGGAAAAGGAGGAGAGCAAGTCAACAAAGGAAATAGCCCTCTAAGTCAGGATGTCACTGCCTATTTTTAATACATGTAATTCAGTCTTTGAAATTTTTCTCTGTTAGTCAAAACAAACAAAGTTCTCTAGAAATGCTTCATATTTTGTTATGACTTGGAAGGAATAAAATCCTTCCTGGGAGTGAACAGACTCTATCATCAAAGTCACTGTAAACTCTCTTAGCATACTAGCTGCGCAATCACAGTGATTGACTAGTGTCCATATAATCATTTCAGCATAACATATTCACTATAACAATCCATTTAAGACTATTTTCATGCACGAAATTTTAATGAATTGGAAAATATATTTTGTAATCCTGGGCCTGAAACAGTCTGCAAAAATACGCATTTATTAGTTTTCCATGAGTCATAACACTTAGTGCACGAATTGTCTTGGATTTAATTTTTTGCTACCTAAAAACTTATAAGAAACTATTTTTCTTCCTCATATATGGCATTCTTCAAAAGCCTGCTGCACTAACGTCTCCAACTTCTTACAACATTGTTTGGAAGAGCAACAATTCGAGATAAAAACAATCAAAAACGTAACAAGTATAAAAGCTTTTAAATTAATATATCTCAGATTGCTCAGAGACTAGTATATTCATCATCATCAAGAACCATGGGCTCAGTGCCCATTGGTGTCTAATGCCTCCCTCACGATTTCCTTCACCTTTCCCTGTCCATTGCCGAGTGCTTTAGTTTCTGTAGACTAGCTCTGTGCCAATTTACTGCATCATCTACCCATTCTCTGTGGGATCTGCCTCTCCTATTTGAACCGTCCATTATGCCAAATACCAGGGTCTTGACTTTTCACTCCTCGTTCATTCTGCAGATATGCCCAAACAGCTGTAACTTCCGTTGTAGTAGGTTGTCTTTCGGCTGTATCTTCCTGTATAATTCCTCATTGGTGACATAATAGTGTGAATGAGGTTTGACAAACCACAGCAGGTTATAGTAGCCTAATGGAGGGCATGTATGTGGGCAGTTGGGTCTGTGTTTTTATGTTCCCCAGGGACTAAGGCCCAGTAAAGATCAGCCTGCAGCATGATGTCAAACCAACTCCTGGGGCTAATTAAGCACCTGTAGCCAATTAAGGCCCACGGAACCCTTGAAAAAGGCTCCACTCAGTTAAGGAGGGGGAAGGAGAAAGGGGACAGACCAGGAAGGAGGAAAGGTCTGTGAAGGAGAGAGAGCCCTGCAAAAGAGAAGACTTGCAGGAGCTACAGGAAAAAGGTACCAGGGACAGAGTCTGGGGAAGTGGCCCAGGGAGGAAGCTGTTGACCTTTCAGCTGACGGAGACAGCCCCTCCAGCAGCAGCCACCCAGGCTCCCTGGGCTGGAACCCAGATCTAGTGGGAGGGGACCAGGTACCCTCCAGATCACCCCACACTCCCCAGGACAGCTTGGAAGGACCAGATGGAGCCTCAACATCAATGTGGGGAGTTCCTCATTTGTGACTGTGCCTGTGATGAGTACGGCTCAGTAGACTGTGCCCCGCCTTGGAGGCAGAGCAAAAAGGGGAACAGGGAACCTCTGAGGCATTAACTTAACTGCCCCAAAGTGCAGTACCCATGAGGGATTGAGCGGGACTTTGTCACACAGGCCTGTTAATATGTAATATAAGATGTTCAAGACTGTATCTCTAAAATCCTGCATTTGAATTTATACTGAAACAACCACAAAGGTTGATGAAATAACCTAAGTCAGGAAAAATACAGCAAATTACAAATACATAACAACATTTTTTTCACAAGATCATTTTCCAGACACCATTTGGAAACATAAAATTATTGGTTTGCCATTAGTAGGTTTTGGCTTATTAGACTTTTAAAAACCTTTTTGCTGAGATGCTAAACCTCCCCAAAAATCTCTTTAAGGCGGATTATATTATCTACAGTGTCTCCTATGAATTAATGACATTTGACACATTTTCCAGTTGACTTTTAACATAAGGGTCATTTAGTTTACAAGGAGCTTTCTGGGTGCAACTAATTCGTTTTTGACTTAGAAAACACAGGGATGAATCCAAAAGGACTGGAATCTATAGCTGGATGGAAAAAGTTTTCTCATCCCCTGAAAATTTGATATTTTGGAAATTCTTCCCAACCTGATTCAAGATGAAAGTAAAAAATTTGAAAATTTTTATTAACTAAACTGCCCCCCACAAAAAGACACTTCAACTAACATGAAACATTTCAATAATTTTGAAATGTTTAGGTTTTGGCTCTTTTCATTTTTAAAATAAATTTATATTATCTGCTTAAATTTTGCAATGAAAAGTTTTAAAGCAGAAATCTGAAGTTTTGTTTAGAAAATGTTGAAATGGGTCAATTCAATGATTCCAAAACATTTTTTTCTCCCAAAAATTAACTCGGTTGAAAAAATTGTCAAAATGAATCCTTTCCGCTAAAAAGTCTTGGTTCTGATGATTTGGCATTTGTCTATGAGGAAAACTGTCATCACAAAATTCCCAACCAGTTTTGCTTATATTTATGGCTTAAGCAGTGGTTGACCAGACTAATAAGTTCTTTAGATCCTGCTCCCACAGAAATCAATGGCAAGTCTTCCACTGGTGCAGAATCAGGACCTTAGACTTATTACTCAGAAGCTGGGTCTACACTACAGAGTTCTGTCCACAGAAATCACTGTTGACAGTTCTTTGCCAACAGACCCTCTGTTCACGGAACACATCCACACCTAATAGGAGCTCCCCGTCGATGCCCTCTATTGTCAGATAGTGGCCAGACTGCCCAGCCTTCTGTTGACAGAGCAGCCAACCAGAAGTTCTGCAAACAGGGCTGCCAGGTGAACTGGAAGCCCTCTCTGTCAACAGAAGGCCCCCAGGAGCATCTGCACTATTTTTCTGTCTACAGGATCTGTCTACACAGGCGCTATGCCTCAAACTTTCAAAACATAACTCTGTTGAGAAAAACTTAGTATTCTGTCAACATGCTCCAGACAGAACACATTTGTAGTGTGGATGCTCCCTGGTTTTGTCCACAGAAGGCCTCTTCTGTGGACAAAACTTTGCAGTGTAGACACAACTACAGGGAAAACAGCAGCAAAGTTAACAACAGTTCTAAGGCGTGTTTGTTTAGGGTCATACATTACCCTTTGCCCATCATGCTTTTATTCATCCACCTCATTTCAAGAAATACATCCACAAATAGTTGCATCCTCTTGAAAAAGAAAATTCCAGTAATGATTAAAATAATACTTTTGAATAAGTAAATAAATATTTGTTAAAATAATATCTGATCTCCAGTCTTCAATGGCCAATATAAATCAGAATCAGTATAAAATACATGTCCTGAAGGTTAGTAAAGTGTTAGTTGTGTACGAGAACAAGTGATTCACAAATTTCTGCTTAAGCAAGGGTAAGGTGATGAGATTTTCACCTGAAGACAATGAGAGAACTAATGGATGGACACAGCCTGCAGAACATAGAGCAACGGAAACATGTGGGAATGGCAAACAGAACCAGGACTCAGTTAATGCAATATCTAGCTGAGGCCAGTTAGGATGTATAAACTGAGGGATAGAATATAAATCCAAGAAGAATATTCTCAGAAGGGATTTGTTAAGCACCATATGTATGACTGTGCTCAATTTTTGAGCTCTCTACTCCAGAGATGAAAAAGTCCCAAAGGACAGCAACAGAAATAATACATTAGCTAGGAAGGTCAATTCATGCAGAAAGGTTATAAAAACTGTAGAAACAGGTGACATGGGACTATGTCTGTAAATATCATACTAACTAAGGAGAATTGGGAGAGTAGATATGCTTGCTTAGATGGCTGTGGGCAGGTTTACACTAGGCAGGTAAGTTGACTGTACAGGCGCTATTCTAATTACAGCAACCGCATAGCTAGAATCAACTTACCTGCAATTGAGTTGGCCATTGTCACAGAGGGAGGCAGAAGAGAAAACTCTCCTGCTAACTTCCCTTAACTCCTCATGATATTGAGAGGTTGACTGCTGACCCCAGATAGCTGGATTTCGTGCTTCTGTACCAGGTGAGTGGATGGATTCGAAAAAAGTAAAAAAGCATTGTATTTTCATCCACAACAGATTAGTTTTAAAGTTAGTATTCTTTGTAAAACAAACAAAAAAATCCTACGCTTAGAGGTTTTTCAACATGTGCCTTTAATTGAAATCAATGACTTGTGGGCCTGTATTTTTAATAAAACACTGCTGCTTTCCTGATATGTGTGCATCCCCTTTTGTTGCCATATGCTGTAATATGTGGTCATCATGGACCTGATCAATACAATAGAATTTATTCTGTCTTCACATATGCCTTTTCTCAAGCTCATAATTCTGCTGCAGTTTTTGGAGGCAAGACTGATGGTGCATATAAAGTTAGGATCAGGCCTAGCAATAGGATTTATGAACTCAATCGCTAAGATATAAAAAGGTGTGAATTCGCTCTTGCTTCCTCCATAGTAAATCTCCAAGACTTCCATATCTGTTGCCTCCCATAGAAAAAGCTACTGAAAGGGCAGAGCCAAATGAAGACAATTTAAGATCTTAGACATAACAAAATATGTGGATCCCGTTTGGTCCCATTGGTGGGAGATGGACACTTCCCAGATCTGTGACTGTTACTCTCATAGGTTAATTTTCATTTTGAAAACTGAATTTCCTTTAACTACATTATGTCCCATTTGTAATCTCTTAAGGTCTCTTTCTGCTGTTTCTCTGTCCTTAGTTGTACATGTGATAATACCTAGTTTATTATCAGGCTAAAATTTCACTAATGTGATATTTACTCATTGCAATAGCGATATTAAGTAATATCAGACCCAATATAGATCCCTAAGGTCTGCCACCAGACTACTTCCCACAACTGGACGTTGTAATTTTTGTCATTATGGTCCTCTAGCCAATAGTAAACCCAGGTGTTGGGGCTTATATATAAAGCAACTGGAATTAAAGTTTACACTCAAACTTCATGAGAATACATACCAACACCACCTCCCAGCTAGCAGTCCGAAAGCACTTTTTAAAACATGAATGAACTGAATGACATAATGGCCCTAGAACTCTGCTAAGCTGGCTCAGGTATTTCAACCACAAGACCAAGTACTTTCATAAAATGAAAGTATATGCCTCTAGCTTCATCCACTAGCTACTTGATGCTCACCACGGAAAGGACAGAAGGAGGGGAGGGGAGGCAGCAAAGCACATCAGTGCTCCACAGAGGCCACTTTATTCATTGGACTGAATTTGTCTTTCTGGATTTGCTCTCCAGCTTCAAGAGAAAATCCTTTTATTTATTCCCTGTGATTTTCCCAAATGTTAGAGTGTGGCTTTGGGGTGCTCTGACTGAAGAATAACTCTGTTACTGTCTTCCTGATGCTCATGATCAGGATGCTCCTATCTGCCTTGCAAATTAACAATGGTGACCTGCATGTCAAGCTGTGGGAGGTCCTGTGGTTCTCAAAGATATCAGAGCTGTTAATGGAATGGTGCTTTTTGGTAGCTTTCGGCCTTTTTTTTTTCTTGGCATCAATGCAGCTTAGAGGTTAACCGCTAGTCATTCATGAATTACACTGAACAGCAACACCAGCAAATTCCCAGTTCCAGCCTTTGCCTCAGAAATTCACAGACAATATGAGCTTATAAAAAATCCATCATGTATTAACAGAAGAAGATATGCCTGAACCCTGGTATCTCAAATGGAGTTTCCTAAACATTTCAGTCCAAACACACTGGTTTAGGTAATAGATGAAAATGATTTTATTAACCACAAATAATTAGTGACTACAAATAATGAAGCATAAAAGTCAGAATTGGCTACAAGAAAATATAAGTAAAACACAACTAATGCCTAACTTGAAAAGCTAGAGTGAATTCAAAGGAAAAAAATCTCTGTTTGCCACAAGCTCTCACAGTCTTTCTGTCAAACTCTTTCAGTCAGGATCCTTCCCCAGTCCAATGGTACTTTCTCCAGCCTTCAAGTGTTATCAATTACATGATAGACACAACAGGAGAGATTACTTGGAACCTGTCATCTGCTTCCTAATAGCTAATTCTTAATGGTAAATAATTTCCATGTGGAATTCGGCAGACAGAATGTCTATATCAGGGTGGGGACTCTAGACCCATAAACTAGATCTGGCCCCCAGGCCTACTTGGATCCAGCCTGCAGCAAGGCTTGGAACTTCCCCCTACAATGGCAAGTCTATGAGCCTTGGCACTGTGAGTCGGGAGCTAAAGCGCCAGATCACCCCAGTGCCCTGGGCTTGTTGGCTTTTTTGCCCCTGGTGTTAATATCTCCCCATTAGACTCTGACAACAGGCCCACATCCCCCTGCCTGATCTGACTTGTTTTTTCCTCTTTTGATACATACTACTGATAATGGGCCACTTCCATCTTGCTGAATAGACCTTGTCAGCTCTGGCCCTCCCTTTTACTGAGACCCCACTCTTTAAATACCCCTCTGAAACCACCCTAGCCACTCATGCATCTGATGAAGCGGGTCTTTACCCATGAAAGCTTAAGCTCCGAAATATCTGTTAGTCTACAAGGTGCCACAGGACTTCTTGTTGTTCTCAAAGATACTGACTAATATGGCTTTCTCTCTGATATAGGTCAGTTACAGTGTTTTTGTGTGTTTGGGAGTTTTTCCTTCTCTCTGTTGTGTGGTCCCAGCTGATTAGTTCCATCACTAAGCCAGTCATTTCCAGTTAAAAATAGATTTATTTACAGAGAGGCTAGTAAGATATTTTAATTGGCACCCAAGATTTTAAAAAGCAATGATCAATCATAAAATTGTGGCATTACTAAATCTTTGTAAGGTAACATTCTCTGTTGCAGCGAAGGACCATCCTGTGTACAGGGTGGACAGCGGGGAGGGAGATGTCATCAGAGAAAAAGTTTGTGTCTCCCTGATTTTCTGGATATTTCTACCTTGGAATTGTTCTAGAGGATGTCTATTAGGCACAGCCCAGAGTAGGGGAGATATTCAGAGCCACTCCAACTTAGAGATCCAGCAGAGATTCAGGTGCTGCCTGCTGATTACCAGAGTGACCACAGATGCTGCAGTTGATGGACATACAGGAAACCACAAGAGAAAAAGGGTTCTTGTGTCCAGTCCCCTGTACTCACACAATGGCCAGCTGTGGTCCTAGTGTGCAGAGGTTTCTTTATCATAAATCACGGTTGGGCAGAGTATCAGATCAGGAGTGGAATCTTCAGAGTCTCCAAGGGGGTCTGGACACCTAGGCCCTAATCTTTCAGGTGGCTTTAAAACCATTTTCCTGTGCATTATTCAGCTGGATTGTAGGTGTAGACAGGGAACATGTGCTTGGTATGAAAATAAAGGACAGGAAATGGGAACACTAGAGGATAGGCATGGTAAAAGCAACGAAGACCAAAAGTGACAGGAAAAAGGAACTGATGTATTAAAACAATACCATCAGCCATCACTGATGCTCCAAGACCAAAGTTTTGCTTGTTTAGAAGTTAGCAGAAAGTAAACCACAATGAATGTTGTATATCCCCTTGAGAGAATCTGCAGCTGCTATAACGCCACCCAGCCTGAAATAAATGCCTCAGGTAATTTTGATTTCTGAGAAACAATAATAAACAAAAACCAAACTACTTTCAGACCAACTGTGATGCTTCTCTTGGGGTTCCCAGACCTGTGTTAGCCTTCTCATCCTCAACAAATGTGAGCTTTGCTGCTGCTAAGCTGTGTGTCAGCTCCCTGATGCACCCCTGTGTCTGCCTCACCAGGAAACTCAACCAGACCATGCCAGTCCAAATCTTGTCTTCTGAGCAGCAACCAGTGAACCCCTCTCCCGGAGTTTCTCAGACACATGTCTCTGCAGTGTCCAATCCATCACAGAAGTTATGATGTTTACTGCACCCAAGAGACAGTATGGACACCAGCCTGTTGAGCTGGCTCAGGAATTGCTCTCCAGTTTAAGACGCAGCACTGAGATTGTCAATAATGCTTTTATTAACAAAGAATAGAGATTTTTGTCAGACTAAGTAAGAACGACAGGGGCAGCCATGGATACAAGTTTGAGAAAACAAAACACACCCTAGTCATGAAAACATAATTTCAACAAGTTACAATATTTGTCTAAGCAGCTTTCTCACCTGTAGTCAGTTTTCAGCTACTCTTGCAACCAAGGTCAAGAGGATTCACTTTTCATGAATTCAAAGGGTGCTGCTATGCCCTTTTCCCTGTCAAGATGATGAATAATTCAAATGTCTCTTTTCCCCCTTTGTATTACCCCATACTTAATTGTCTCTGTTTCAAGAGCCAGGAAGGCCTCCTGGCAGTGCAGTCTTTATTCTTTGACTGATTAAGTGCCCATCTTTGCTCCAGCATTCTGGATAAATAAGCTTTTACTGTATCTAGATGTTCAATAATGTGCTCCCCACTATAGTACTATTATAAAGATAGAAGCTAAAACAGCCCTCCCAGCACACACCGTTTAACTAATGTCTGCACCTGTCTCTGTGCTCCTAAATTCAGTTCTGTCATCAATGAGTCCAGCTGCCATTTAAATCATTATAATTTACTTCATATATAATTAACTTATTCCACAGTTTAAGTTACTGTTGCATTTCATCCTATGCCTGTCACACTGGAGGTATAAGAGAATAAGAGACTGCTGCCTCAGATATTAGCTCATCAGCTGTTGGCTGTAGCTGATTTCTTTTGCCAGAGGCATTTTTCCAGATCCTTCATTCTGGAATGCAGCTTTAAGGAAGAGAATAAAGTGAATAACATCCTGTTCTCTTTCATATGTCTCTTTGAAGACATACCAATTTTATTCTGCAAATTGAGGATGGCCTTGTCCGGTGGGTTTGACCGGCTGTAGAGCAACAAGTCCCCAGTTGCAATCCCTAAAAGCATAAGAAAAGTAAATACAACACAGCAGGCTAGATACTGCTTTCAGAATCACAAGGATGTGCTGTACAGAAGGGCATTACCAAAGCCAACATTTGCCAACAGTTAGGACATGTCTTTTGTTGATAACTTTGGTCTCAAGATTCCATTTTGTGGTAATTGCTGATAAAAGTGGTCTGTTTCTAAAAATGCCAACCTGAAGTTTTGCTTCATGATTCATCACAGTGGAAATACCATCAAACTAGCACACCAATGAAAAGGTCAGAGTAAAAGTCCAGAATTGTGGAGTTTTGTCTGAGCTACCAATGATTTTTGTGCTAGCATGTGCCCAGTTCCTCTCTCCAATTTATGGAAGAGCCTTAATACTCTGTTGATCGGGGGATGATTTATTGATCCAGAAGATAATTCAGTACAGCACATCAGCAGCTAATTTGGAGCATCCACAAATAATGTCTATTAAAGCAATTTAAAAAGCATCATCCGGCAGTCTCTAGGTAAAACTCTTAATCTGGGTCTACATGTGCGAGTACATTCAAAATATGTGGCTCTCTTTTGAACGAATGCGAGGAGCATCTCCACACAAAATGGGTTCTTTCAAAAGGAAATTGAAGGAACTTGGTGCAGATTTCAAAATCCCTACCCCAATCCCATATTAGGAAGACATTTTCGGAAGAAGACACATGTAGACACTCCACGAAAGAGGAGTCCTCCATGGTGCCAGCCAGCTGGAGACGTCCTGGCCCACAGCAGCAGGGGTCTATGAGCTCTGTGTTCGGCTGCCTTTAAATCTGTACTGACCCAGAAACCCTATGGCAGGAAGCTGAGAGTGTGCTGGCAGCACAGCCGTGAGCTGATTTCAGCACACCCTCTCACCTCCCAGCCACAAATTGAAATAGTCACAATGACCAGCAGTCTCCCACCACAGCAGCCCCAGGGCCCCGCCTCAGAGCCCCCACAGCGCTCGCAGGAGCCAGGGCATGAATAAAAAGGGCTCCTGGACCAAGCTGGAGTTGAGAGACCTTCTGGAACTATAGAGGGAGGAGAAAGCGCTGCGGAAAAAGGGGCTAAAGCAATGCAATGCCACAGCCTTCACCCACCCAGCCCATGGCCTCTTCACCCAGGAACACCCTGCGCGGACTCTGGACCAAGTCCCCAGTAAAGTGAAGGAGCTCCGGCAGGGCTATGCCTGGGCCTAGGGTGAGGATGGTACTGTGCACGGATGGGGATGTGCATCCCATCCAGGGTGCCAAAGTAGTTCAGCAAGCTGAGTGCAGTGAATCATGCAACGGCCGTGTCCAGATCACTCACGCGGATGACCTTGTGGAGCAGCATTGTGGTGACAGCCTGGACGACTTGCACAGAGGGATGGAGGATGTATGCTCTCATGAGAATGTGGCGGGGAGTTCCTGGCCCCTGTGTCCCTTGGCTCTTCCTGGCCCCCTGCAGCCAATGGTCCCCCTTGCCCAGGAGCCCCCTCCCTGCTTCCCGTGGTGGGCATGAGACCCGAGCATGCCTTACCTCCACGAGGACTGCCCCAATGGTGGCCTTACTCACCACAAACTGGTGCCCCACAGAGCAGTAGCTGTGCAGGGTGTCCAGATGGCTGCAGTGACCCTCTTTTTGAGGGAGAGGGTAGGCCACATGCAGGTGTCCTGGTGTCTGAGTGTGGGGACGAGCCAGTGGCAGAGCTCCTGGAAGGTCTGTCTGCTCATCTGGAAGTTCTGTAGCCATCTGGCATCGTCCCACTCCCCCAACACCAGCTGCTGACACCAGTGAGAGCTTCTGGGGTGGCTCCAGAGACATTGATGCACCCGAGGGGGGCGGCGCTGGTGGGATCCAGGGTTGGGGGACTCCGTGGCCCCAGGGGGGCAGTTCAGTCACTCGAGGAGGTAGGGGGCAGATGTAACAACTGTGCACAGCACGGCTAGTACCATGTCCAGGATAGCACCATCTAATGCCAGGAGCAGCTGCTAGAGCTCCATTAGGCTGCACGCTGGCCCTCTGGCTCCTGCATGGGCTCTGCTGGGCTCGGGGCAGCTCAGCAGCCCTCAGCATGTAAAGGGCGAGGGTGGCGGGGAGAGGTCCTTTAAGGAAGCAGCTGGCCACGGCCCCCAGAAGGGCTTGTCTGCCATGTGACCCCCGTCCGTGGCATGTCCTGCTCCGTTCATTCAAAGTAGCACCTGGGACTGTGTGGATGCTCCCTTTTAAAAGAATGGAGCCATCTTTCGAAAGAGCAGCTCGAGGGCAGCGCCCCAGGGCAGAGGGGCAGGGGCTGTCCTGGGGCGCCAGCCCAGCTACAGGCATTGGGGAAGGAAGAAACCCATCAGCCAGGCTGCTGGGGAGCTCAGCACTCCGACCAGGGGCTGGTTGTCTGCACAGTACTGGACGCAGGACAGGCCCCGCCAGTGGGGACGAGGAGGAGCAGCAGGACTAAGGGATGGGAGTGAAGGGGCAGAGCAGGGAGAGGACAGCAAGAGGAGGCGCATGCAAAGCCGCAGTGTCCAATATGTTCGCAACTCACCACGTGGGGAAGAGGACACCGCGGCGTGGCGCTTCCAGGCTCTGGAGCCACATGCTGCTCTTGGTGCCCTTAAACGTGGCTCCTTAGCGCTGTGCGTGTGGCATGCCCTGTGCCCACTCCTCCTGCTCCACCCCGCCCCGTGCTTGATGGGACGAGCGGGTGGTTGCAGTGGCGGTGGCCTCCTCTGTGGCTCTGGCCACAACATGGCTCCTGTGGCTCCGGCCCCAGCGGCTCCAAAGCAGCTCTGGGTGGCCATGGCCCTAGCGTGGCTCTAGCAGCTGTGGCTCCAGTGGCCCCAGCAGCCCTGGTGCAGCTCAGCAGTTCCAGCGGCCCCTGGTGCTCCAGTAGCAGCAGCTCCAGCAAGTCACTGGCATTCGCTTAGAGTGTGGGTGGGT
Source organism: Carettochelys insculpta (assembly GCF_033958435.1). NCBI lineage: Eukaryota > Metazoa > Chordata > Testudines > Carettochelyidae > Carettochelys > Carettochelys insculpta. The sequence continues at coordinate 142,701,626 of NC_134139.1, read as the reverse complement.
GGGGGGAGAGGACTGGGGGTGCCTGTCTCTTGGGGAGGGGGAGTGCGTTCAGTTAGAGCAGGAAGGGGGGGCTGGAGGGAGCTTGGCTCTGAGGGAGCATTTACTTAGAGTAGCGGGGAGGCTGTGGCGAATATGGAAGGACAACAACCATAAGTTTGGCGATCCTTGAATGACTATTTGTAGCCAACCAGGCTCAGGTTCCCCAGAGACGAGGCTGCACCCAGAAGGCGAGTGCTAGATTTGGTTTATTGAAAGCGCGTGACACCCGCGACGGGAGCTCCAGAGACGCCGCAGTCACCAGTGGGGGGAAAGCCCGACGCGTCGGAGCTTCGCTCGGGGAGAGGCTTAGTGACAGGCCTTTTAACACTTGCTGATAAGCTGAGCTCATTAACATAAGATTGCCTAAAATTCCCTATGCATTTCTTATCACTATTTTTAGTGGCCTACTGCCAGCGTAGCCTTGGAGTTTTGGCAGGCGCAGCTTGTTTTGCAGGTGATGTGAGTTGTTTTGCAGCTTTTACCTTGCACAGACCAGTTTTGGTATCTCTTGTTTGTTGGCAGCATGCTTTTGTATATGATTTCTTTAAGAGTTCACAGAGGGGTCGGACTGCTCTCATGAGACCGTTACAAAGTCTTTTCGCACCCTACACTCCTCCCCGCGACCCCTTTGTGAATGCTGAGGCTAGTAGTAGGACTTAAGGGAGGTGGTGGAGGCCCCCCGGCAAGGCATCTGGTTACACAGCGTGCACCTGCAAAACAGACTTGACAACAGCACGTGAGACCGAGGTACCCGGCGCAGAGGCATAAGAGCCCAAGGAATAGGATCTGCACCAAGTGGGCTACCCAGCCCTGCAGTGAGCCCACCCAGGACCAAAGCCAGCTACTGCCCTGGCTCTGTTGGATGCCCTGAGCCAGGGCCTCCAAACGATTTAGGTTGGTCTTCACTGTGTTACCGACATCAGTGATGTTGAAACAACACATACCTTTAAACTTATCACATGTGTGTTCATATCGCAAAAGGAGATAATCTATAGCCATGCGGTTCTGTATTACTCCTTTGCGCACCTCCCCGAGTTCCTGATTGAGGGCCGCAATGAGAATGGAGGTGAGATTAATAGTTTTAGCAAGGGCACACGCAAGGTGAGTTATAGCATAATAGTTATGGCCCAAGAGGCCAGAAAGACCTCCAAAAACGAAGAGTAGGGCTGCTGCTTCTTTTTTGGCGGCCAAAGTTACCCTCGGATTACAAGTGGGTGGCAGAGGCAGGGTTGGTAGGTCACGTGCCAAATGGCGTCGGGCCTTGCGTGGCGATGGGTAAGGGCTGATAAGGGGCACAAGCCTGCCAATGGTACAAGGGCCGCCTGAGCTATTCGCAGGTACATAGGTGCAGGCTACACGGCCACATAACAGGAACCACCCTGTTGGTAGCAAAAGGGGGTTGCGGGCGTATGAAATAAGCTTGGTTTGAGCACACTGTAACTCAGTGTTATTTAGATTTACGCGGGGCCCTGAGGCATTAACAAACAACATGCACTGTGTGGCTTGTGTGACGTTGGCTACACGAAATGCATATGTGCGGCTGTTTGGGGCTGCTAACACAGTCCCTATATCATACAAATTGGCAAAGGTGGCAGTGAAAGCAAAATTACGCAGAAGGGTATGGTTTTGCAAGACGGCAGGAGAAGCACTGACACCGATGAAACAGGTGTTCATGAGCTGTCCCACGGCCATGCTGTGGGGCAGACAAAAGGCAGACGTGTTGATGGCAGTTTGTGCCAATGTTACCCATACGTTGGAGCGGTTACTGATAGGTGGGCCCCACTCCGAGGCCAGTGCTACAGCAGTCCAGAGGTACCAGCGCCACAGCCAGGCCATGGTTACAAGGATCCATAGCGTTAGCCTGCGGGAAGAAACACATTGAGGAGAGTCCTCACCTTTAGGGAGGACCACGGCCGTGCCCGAGCCTTCTGCTAAGATCGTAACTGCTTGTATAGCCCCTGAAAGCGCACCACGGCACCAGGCGCTGATCAAAGGTGCCCTGGTTGCCGGTGCAGGGGCACACTCTATGTGTGCCGTTGTGGGGGTCACAGGGACCAGCTCAGCTAGGGGTTGCTCTACTTTCCAGACAACTGGCTGGTCGGTGTGATTGTAACACTGTAATTCAGCCAGTGGTGGGCCAGGAACTGACCAGTAAGTTGGAACCCAACTCAGCCCAGATACTTGGGTATTAACAGCAAAGAGGATTTTAGGGGTACACTCAAGCATGTTTGCCCCCGCCCAGGGTTTAGCAGTGGTGAGGGGTGCTACCGTTTCTGGAGTTCCAGCAAGGAGCACCACCTGGTGTTCTTCCACTTGCACCTGGCCTGGGAGGGAGGCCTGCCTGACACAGATTACAACTCCTTGCTCCGGGGCAAGGCGCAGGCACTCATAGGGCGTAGTAGATCCAACCGCCCAGTTGTTAAGAAAGAAAACTGCACGGTGCACCACCTCCCCACACCGTTTTAGGGTGTTCGTGGGCGTTAGTTTGCGGATTTGCTCTTTTAGGAGTCCATTTATCCGTTCAATTAGCCCACTCGCAGTGGGGGTATAGGGCATGTGGAATGTCCAGGTTACCCGTCGGTCAGCCACCCAGTTACGAACGCGTTGGGCGGTGAAATGTGTGCCCTGATTACTTTGAATTGCTAGTGGGACACCATACCGTTTGCTGAGCTGAGTGAGTGCTGTGATTGTAGCAGCAGCGTCCGCGTGCTTGCAGGGATGTACAAACAGCAGGCCCGTATAGGTGTCCACGGCGGTCAGCGCATACAGCCACGAGCGCGATGGAGGTAGCAGTCCGATGTAATTGATTTGCCACTCACTACAGGGCAGGTGCCTGCAGCGTACACTTCCTGTGGCTAGCGCTAGCGCCACTGGGGCCAATTTGGTGCAGATGGTGCATTTTAGTCGGGCTGCCCGATACGCCACCAGGGGGAGGTTTTCGCCCTTGGTTAAGCCGTATTGGCGGGCTGCGTGAGCACCTCGGTGCCCTGACTCCACATGGAGGGCCATGGCGCGCTCTGTGATTGTGTGTTCTGCCATCTGATCCACGGCTGCGTTGAATTGCGCCTCCAAAGTTGTCTGTTTGGTATGGGCATCAACATGCCGCACCGCCGGGGCTTCTGCCGAGCGAAAGCTAAGAGTTGTTGCCATAAGTTGGCGCCCCAGAGGGGGTGATCCGCTATTTTCCACTTCTTGGCTTCCCACGTTGTTACCCAGGTGCGCAGACCCTTGTAGACTACCCAGCTGTTAGTATAGATAAAGGTCTCCGCTTGTCCAGTTTCCACTGCCAGTGTCGCTGCCCGCAATTCCGCCCATTGGCTCGAGTTACCTGTTCCCCAGGCAAAGACGATTTCATCCCTGTAGGGGGCGTATGCGACTGCTCGCCACTGTTTTTGTCCTGTTGCGGTGTATGTAGCAGACCCGTTGGTTACCCAGATGCTTTCTCTCCTCTCCTCAGGCACGGTATCCAACGGAGGTGCCTCTGCCACCGGCAAGGGGACCTCTGGTGGGTCAACGGCGGGTAGCTCATCCGCTAGCTGGGGATCATGCTGAAAGGTAATGGTTCCCAGCAGCAGGGCATGTGGAACAGTAAGTGTGGGGGCTCCCAAGCGCATGCGCTGCTGTAAGTAGTGTTTTCACTTGAAGTGGGTAGCTGCTTGGGCTATGCCCGTATTTGCACGCTCAGAGGTATCCGTGACCCACCCCATTAAGGGGATTGGGGTCCGCACGGTAACAGGGGCGACGCCCGTGACCCGCTCAGTGCCCTGCAAAGCCCACACCACTGCTAGGATCTGCTTTTCCAGGGGGGTGTACCCACCTTCGGCTCCGCGGAGGGTTTGTGACCAGAAACCGATAGGTTCTTTTCGCTGGGTTTCTACCTGCTGCCACAGACCCCAGGACGCCACGTCGCCGACGGTTGTTACCTCCAGTTTAAACGGTTGGCCCTGCAGCGGTGCAGTGAGGCGGGCGTGTGCTACCACTGCCTCTTTGCAGAGGTCAAAGGCGCGTTGGTGCTTCTCTGGCCAGTGCCACTGGGTGGCTTTGCGCACAAGCTCCTGTAAGGGACGCATAAGAACAGCAAGGTGCGGAATAAAAGCACGCCAGAAACCGAGAAGGCCCGGAAAGGTTTGCAGCTGCTGTTTAGACGAGGGTGTGGGGAATGCCTGGATGGTATGCCGCACTTTTGGCGGAATGCATTTGTCTGTACCCATCCACAGCACGCCCAAGTAAACCACACTGGTGGCTGGCCCCTGCACTTTCTTGGGGTTAATAGCCCACCCCGGTTCTTGCAAACCTGTTACAACGGTGTCTAAGGCAGCTTGAACAGTTGGTTCATCTGGTCCCGAGATCATAACGTCATTGATAGTAGGCCGTCTGGTCAGGGAGGTCCAGATGCTCCAGATCGGCCTGCACTAGCTGATGGCAGATCGTCGGGGAGTGCTTAAAGCCCTGGGGTAACACAGTAAACGTGTACTGCTTTGTTAGCCACGTGAAGGCAAACTGCTCCTGACTTTCAGGATGAATGTCAACAGATAAAAATGCATTAGCCAGGTCTATGACGGCATGCCATGGCAGGGCCGCCATGGTGATGCGCTTCAGAATGGTAACCATGTCCGGAACTACGGCCGTTAGCTCCGGGGTTACCTTATTGAGTTCTCGATAGTCCACTGTCATGCGCCACGAGCCATCCGGCTTCTTCACTGGCCAGATGGCGCTGTTGAAGGCGCTTAGCGTGGGGCAAATGATCTCCGCCTGTAGCAATGCAGCAATAGTGTTCCTGATTCTCGCTCCGGGAATGCGGTACTGCTTGACTGACACTGGGGTCTGGGGGACCGGCAGGCGTACAGGCTCCCATTTGGGATGTCCCCGCAGTAGGGGCTCCACAGTTCTGATTGCCCGAATGTATCTGGGGTGCCCAAAGGCAAACAGCCCATACTGTGTGTCCACACACCGGCCACGCAAAACATCCATGCCAATGATGTATTCACCTAACGGCGCAGCCAGCATAGTCGCCCGAAAGGGAGGGGCTTTCCCCAGCGTGAGGGTGACCTCCACCGAATAAGCGGTGGTCTCTGCTCCTCCAAGGCCCTGCACAACCACCACGTGACCCGCAGTCTGGGTAGAATGCAGAATGGTCACTTCAGCTCCAGTGTCTAACAGAGCTAGCACATGCTGCTCCCCTCCCCGGGGCCACTTGATGGTTAACGGGACGAATGGGCGCCGGTCCCCTGCTACCTGTTGCACAGCCACAGCCCGTACCGCAGGGGACCCGCCTCCCCATCACTTCCTAGGGGGAAGGGTCCAGTTGACCGCGGCACTGGGCTCGGGCCTCCCCCCAGCTCCTGTACCTTTCTGTGGTGCCTGAGTCTCACCCACCCTCTTGGAGGCACCCACATCCTCGCTCTGCTGGGTAGGCGGCAATTGTAACCAACGCTTGTACAAGTCTGGTGTTGGCACACCATTGATCTCCTCACGGGGCACTCCTGCCTTCAGTAAATCCGTCCACATAGTTTTTCGAGTCACCTTAACGTGCCCTTTTTCCTGTCCAGAGGCTCCCGCCCGACCACCTTTTCCTTTTGTGGCACGGACCGCTTCTGTGCCGCCTATGACAGACTCTAACTGCATCAATGTTCCCACCAAGTCACCTACAGTCCTGCCCGCTGCCATGACCACGGCCATAAGGGAGGCCTTCAGCTCGAGAGGGGCAAGGCGTAACAGAGTGGCCTTGATGGATTTCTGGACTGCTACATAGTCCGGTCCCATGTCGAGGGCCACAGCCCATGCCATGCCCAGCTACCTCAGTGCACTCACCCCTTCTGGGATCGTACGCCAGGGCCTCACCTGTGCTTCCAGCTCCCCCGGGGAGGGGTAGACCTGGTCCACCGCCACAGCCAACCAGCGGTACAAGGACGGCGCTTCCACAGCATTTCCCTGTCCATCGTTCAGACCTTGCATAGTCTACACTCCCTGCCTGACTTGTGAATCCTGGGACAACACACCCATCTGGTGGAGCTCCGCAGGCAGCAGCAACACAGAATTGCCCGCGTTGTCCCACACACGCACCAGCCAGGCCAAAAGGCCTTCCCCCGGCTCCTGCTTAAAACTCTTCACCAACTCCTGCAACTCACTTGTTTTAAACATTCGCCAGACATCGGAGCGCAGTTGCCCCCCTTCCGACCTCATCTCCCGAACGGGACGTGCCTGCCTCTGGTCGGTAGGCACAGCCTCCCCGATCACCACCTCCTCCTCCTTCTCAGATGAGGAAGAGCTCCAAATGTTACCATCCCAGGTCTCAGGGTCCCAAGAGGCTAGCGCTAGGACCGCACGCACTTGGGCCTTCGACACCGGTGCTTTCCCTACTTTCGCACGCCGCCGATTCGCAACTCTCGCTGCCAACACCTCACAACAATGGGTTAACTTTTGCGTCCTTTCAGACTGCGAGGTAACCACCTCCTGCGCTATTGCTCGCGCATCTGCCAAAGCGCAACATTCCTGCTCCTTCCCCGCCAGCGCCTTCTGCAGGTGGAGAAGCTCATCACCCAGGGCCCGGAGGGCGGTTAGGAAAAGCCATGCTACCTCTCCCGCCACCCTTTTTTCCGTCCCCGGCCGGCGGCTCAACCGCAGCCGACGCAACGCCCCTTCTACCTGTACCGGCGTCACGCCTGCCGCCTCCTGCAACTCCGGCCAGTCTGCTGGGGCTGCCCAACAGGCCACCATCCGCGCTACCGGCCCCCATTGCTCCGTCGAAGGCCATCCTGGTATGCGCTGCAGGGACAGCGCTGGCTTCCCTGCCTCCCCGGCTTTCGACCAAAAGGGCATTGTACCTGGAGAACCCTGCTCGCTGCGCCAATTGTAGCCAACCAGGCTCGGGTTCCCCAGAGACGAGGCTGCACCCAGAAGGCGTGTGCTATATTTGGTTTATTGAAAGCGCATGACACACGCAACGGGAGCCCCAGAGACGCTGCAGTCAACAGTGGGGGGAAAGCCCGACGCGTCGGAGCTTCGCTCGGGGAGAGGCTTAGTGACAGGCCTTCTAACACTTGCTGATAAGCTGAGCTCATTAACATAAGATTGCCTAAAATTCCCTATGCATTTCTTATCACTATCTTTAGTGGCCTACTGCCAGCGTAGCCTTGGAGTTTTGGCAGGCGCAGCTTGTTTTGCAGGTGATGTGAGTTGTTTTGCAGCTTTTACCTTGCACAGACCAGTTTTGGTATCTCTTGTTTGTTGGCAGCACGCTTTTGTATATGATTCCTTTAAGAGTTCACAGAGGGGTCGGACTGCTCTCATGAGACCGTTACAAAGTCTTTTCGCACCCTACACTATTGGGAACCACCGATGTAAAGGGTTGACGGGTGGGCCTCTGCGATGACATGGGCTGGGCCTGACCGCTCTCACCAGCCACCTCAGCTCGCGGCATGCTGTTGGTACCTGCCAGAAATGGGGGTGGGGGCAGGGCTGTGCTGACAGACTAGTAGGGAGAGCAACCAGCCCACGTGGCTCACCACCAGCCTTGCCACCCAGTCCATTCATCGGCTATTGGACTCCCCTCCCTGACCCACGCACTGCTGGAGGCAGGGCAGCTGGCAAGCAAAGATCTACAGCAGGACCCCACCAGTAATGGGGAAGGGGAAACAAAACATGGGACAGTTTGCCCATTTTTAAGAAAAAGTCAGGACACCTGCAGGAGGACCTTTTAAAAATCAGACATGTAGTCATCCTAATCTTAAGGGCAACAACTCCACAGGGCCGGGAACACTGGCTAACTGCTTGGGCATAGGGGGCAGCAATATCAAATCAACCATGAGCTGGCATTTCTTTTCTAATTGATGTTTGCAACAGCATTCTTTCCAAGTTCACGTGCGCTTTAGGAAATAGAAGTGCTAGAGAAAACGGGATGGTTGCTGTTTGTTTCTTTTCAAAAGAATGTTGCAAATCATTATCTCTAGCTAATGACAAAAATTGTGTTGTAAAAACAAGTAATTTAATTTACATCTCTAGAACGAGTGACATTTTGTTGTTGCCGATCCTGTAAAAGGATGGTTTGTATCGGTTGGATCACCAAGAAGAATAGGCACAGCTGCCTGCTGGAATATAAATCTCCTCTTTGGACTACGGGAGAGAATACTACTCCTTAGATTACCTTCCAAGGATGTGTTTGCCACTCTAATTTTCTCTGCTGTTTTCCAAGGCAAGTAGTTTTCTAGAGGAACTTCACTATAGCTCTTTAAGAAGCACACCATTTTCTCACTGAGGACACTAACTGCAGAGGAAGCCACATTGCACCAATAATAATTAGCTATATCTCAGAATACTTACCCAGAAACAAGCAAGCTATTTAAACTTCTTCTCCTTGTTTCTGTTTATAGATACTTTGCCTTACCTCCTGACCCACAATGCTGCTCAACTGTTACCTCAAGGAAAGTCCATTTCAGATTGAAAGAGTCAATATAACGAGGCAGATAATTCTGATGATCAGGAAATGGATGTACGTAAGTGATATATGTATAGCTGAGGATAGCCGGGTATCAATCTTTGTAGCTGATAAACTATTTTAGTTAAGTACAGGTATGCAAAAAACGGAGCAGTCTAGGAGAACAGATATGAAATCTGCCCCATACATCTCTGGGAGCTTTTCTTGCTGGGTGTATTCACTATGAGCTACTTCTTTTTCTACATAGCAATGCAGTGGCATTGAACTTAAAGGGGAGGGGTAGCTTGGTGATTTGAGCACTGGCCAATTAAACTCAAGGTTATAAATTCAATCCTTGAAGGGGCCATTTAGGGATCTGGGGCAAGTAAATTGGGAAAGGGGGGGAAAAAAGGTGAGGAGGGTGCTTGGTCCTGCCAACAGGGCAGGGGACTGGACTCAGTGACCTCCTGAAGTCCATTCCAGCTCTATGAGATGTGTATCTTTATTTATTTATAAGTATGGGAGGCAGCAGGCATCAAGCAAGCATACATTAGCCATAAAATTGTAACATCACAGGAAAAATTGAATTTATAAAAAATTGAATTTATCTTGCAGTATAGACGCAGCATTAGAGAGTATAGTAAATGAATAACAGATCAGTTCATATTATCTGATCAGACACTTTGGATACCAAGCTTTCCAAACTTGCAAGGATCTCAGATTTTCAAAAGCATGTTCAGGTAAAGATCATGTTTATGAATGATGATGATATCTGACCTGATTCCAAATGGTTAACACTGTACAAAGCAAGGAGTTCTTCTGAAATGCCTTAGTGCTGTTCCACTCACTTAAAGACACGTTTGTTATCCTTCTGTACTAACTCTCTCTATGTGAACAAGTGGCTGTTTAATGTCTGAAGAGTAACATCACATGTTCTGTTCTTTCTGGTGTTTTGAGGAGCTCACAAAATAATTCTTGCTCTAAGTTTCTCTGTCTAAACTTGAAAACTTGAATTAGGTGCGTACTGCTTCCCTGGCCAACAATGAAACAAAGTCATGAGTTTTCTAGTTTATTTGCATATGTGATGAGTAATTTTAACTCTGTCTTCATAGTTACATTTTTCTTTTCTACACTTAATATATGTCAGACCAAGTACTATGCTTTATCCATATGCTCATAAAAATTAATAGAATGCCATGTTTTCTTTCTTTTCATTGATTTTTCTCCTTTTTCTCATGGTTCTTAATCACAGCTGTGAGTCTTATTTGATTGGCAATATGTAAGTGTTTCATGAGTGAAAATGTTGCGTAATTTATTCTAGCTTGAATTAACTGACAGGTTCTCTCCATCAAAAAATATTACTTCCATAGAGGTTTGAAATAAATTGGGTTTTCACCTCCTAAAGAAGAAACACTACCAGCAGAGCTTGTTCTTGTTTCCATTATAAGGCAATGAGCAGGGAGAAGTTCTGTAAATTTTCATTCTGACGGCTCATATTAACAAACTAAAGCATCATTTCTAGTTGGAACATCAGAAACAGGTGCTATTACAGTTGTGTATATTCTAAAAGGGTTTTGCATTCATATTGCACTTGGCAAAATAGGGGGTTGACATCATGGTATATTTTAAATGTGCAGTTCATTCTAGCAGTGTAAACTTGGTTTTGACTAATCAGTGTTGAAAGTGGCTTCTAACTGAAAAACACCTACAATAATTACCACTGTGTAGAAGATGGATTCAAAACTATATGCAAAATGAAGGATCTGCTTACTTACTGCCATATTCATATACTAATAACCCCAGCGTTTATGCCAGAGAGAGATTGTTATCTTGTTTTGAAGTCATACCAGAGAATGCCTCATAATCAGAAGACATAGATTTTCATGATGCTTTGAGTATTACCATCTCTTCCACTTCATATCTGCTTTTTCAATAGTAAGAAAGAAAAAAGGCAAACTGACCATCAAGAAAAAAGTCTCTCTCTCTCTCTGAAGTAATCCTCTGGTCCAGGTTGATAATTACCCATCTGACATCTGTCCTGACGATAATTACCTTGAGAGATAAATGAAATTATTCAAGTCTTCAGGTAACAGATAAATATCTATGTATCCTTAGGGTTACATCTAGACCATGGCTTTTCAGGACAGGTATGAATAGACATGTTTGTGCTATTTCTAACTGAACTAGTACACTCAGCATAAAAGCGAGGCTCAGCTACCTGTCCCAAGTATGTCTCCTGGGTCCTGAACAAGGATCATGACCACACTTCTATTTTTAGCATGGTAATTCCATCAGAGTTAGCCTGAGTATGTCTACTCCATCTGGGAATTACACCTTTCCCTTTCAGTGTAGGTATGCCCAGAGTCTTACACTGCGTTGGGGCAACATCTAGCTCAGGTAGTTATAATTAATGAACAAAAGCTATGTTTAGTGGCAGAACCTTACAGCATTACACTAAGATGTTACAGAGAAAAACTCATGTATTTCTCTCCACCTTCATATTTCCTGAACTGCAGCTGCAAACACACTTCAACTCTCTGATAAGGTTTTCACTTCCCTCTTCAGCAGGTCCATGCAAATTCATGCATAAAGGTAATTCATACCCTGTAGCATTGAATAGTTATTTGCTAAAGAAAATATGTGGTTTGCCAATTAGCTATTATAGAAAGGCTTTGGAAAATGGTATGCTTGGTTAAGAATTCTGGGCTTCAAATGTGGCTTAATTGAGAAAACTGGACACAAAAGGTAGGAAGGAAAAGCCTTGGAAAAAAGACATTTTCATTATTCAGAACTAGATGTGTGTGTTGAGCCAGCAGTGTCCCAAAACCAGACAAATCATAGTTTTAGCTAAGATAGTAACAGTCAATATGACATTACTTGTTTATTGCTCTCTGTAATATAACCAGGCTTGCTAGAGTTATTTATAAGGTGTTGGAGCAAGCCAGGATGAGAGAGTAAGCTCTAGGACTAATCGTTCTATGTGTATTCTAACCAACTGCTTATGAATGTGGGTGGATGAAGCAAGTGTTTAGTGTACAGCTTTTAAAAGTGTTTAGAACAATTGCATGAAAACTATTTGGCCTGTGGATTTAATAAAGGAATCTACTGTTAAATTGCTGTCTTTGATTATATCCTGCATAAAATGATAGTAATAAACTTGCAACATACCCCAGCTTCAGCAAAATGCCTCTAGCAGAAAGCTTTCCCCATGACCCTGTATGTGATCCCAGCCACAGATCAGCACCTCTCACTTTCCTATGTTCAGTACATTTGGGATGTTATTCTGCCTGAACGCTGCTGACTAGAGAGGGCTGAAACGCAGGAGTTCTCCCTTGCAAGGGATTAGTATTTTGTTCTGAATCAGAACAAACCCACATTTTTCTAAATTTCTTATAAATCGACACTCCCCAAAAGTTTACATGGGTGCCCCTCACACATGGCGTTTCTGAAACAAAATACCCTCCCCAAGACTGACAGTTGCTGACTGAAACTGACATCTCACCAGCAGCTGCCAGGGCTCCCAGAGTCTGTGGCTGCAAGGAAGGCCTCTCCTCCAGATTTCCCCTGGAGCTCAGCCTACAGCTTCATGTTCCCAGTGTTCCCCAGCCCAGCTTCATGCCCCTCACCCAGGAGTTCTCCCATCCTGGTACTGTGCATCCTGTTTCCAAGCAGTTCCCAGAAGCCTCAATACCCCAGCCTCACGCCAACTGCTCCTGAGTGGTCCCAAAGCTCCCCCTGCCCCTGCCTAGGCCTCATGTCCTCCTCACCCTCTGTCCTTCAGGGCCCATCACCAGAGCCCTCAGCCGCTCCCACTTCCACCTCAAGCAGTCTTTTCCCTCCCTGGTCCGCTTCCAGTCATCCGCTTCTGCCACATCCCAGCCTCCTCCCATCTCCCCGGCACTGTTATCTGGAGTGTCCCTGGGCTCCTCCCACTACTGGAGCCTCTTTCTGACCCTCAGTTATCCCAGTCCCCAAAGGCACATTGCAGTTGTAGCAGGAACATAGTCCAACAGTTTTTCCTTTTGGCTCCGAGCTCAACAGTACTCACATTCACAACCTGCTTTGCTGCCCAGCTCCTAGACAACACCTGTTCCTTTCCTCTGGCCCCACTCTGCCACTGGGCTGTACTGGAGGCACAGAGGGACATTTGGGGCAGGGGTGAGCAGCAACTCCAGGTGGCTCAAGATGGACCTGTGCACCCCATTTTCAGAGTAGGGAAATAAGGTCACCCGACTCTCCTAGCAGGACAGGTGGGGGACTGACAGGTGATGGCAGAGCTTGGAGGGTTAACTGGGGAATTGGGGAAGATATCTGGGTGGGGGTCTGCACCTTGACTACACCCTGACCAAAAAATTTAGACCCTGAGGAAAATAACTGACTGTTTCTGCTGTTTGAAGCAGGGAAACCCTTCAGTCCACACAGTTCATCTCTGGGCAATCTAATCTCTTGGACAATGGCCACATAGTGTTTCTACTATATAATGGGGCTTGATTTCTCTTTCTGCTGAGCCTGAAAGAGAGTGCTTAACACACCTGTCTGCTTCAGTTAGGTCTGCTATTGATTGTCTTCGAAGCTGACGCCCTTCTGTTGGTAGCCATTAATATTTTTCAGGATAGCAGTAGCTATCCAATTCCAGAACAAATTTTGACCTCAGTTGCAACAGTGCAAGTCAATGACTTCACTGGAATCGCTTCACATTTTTATAGGCCTCACCAATGTACCAATGAGGCTTAGTACATTTTATCAACATTCGTCACTGCTAAATTCTGTTGACTTGACTCAGCACAGAGAAGTCTTGCAGCTGTGTACTGTATGACATGCAGTTCATTTATAGCTGTGGTTAATGGACCTGCAAGTTGGCCTAGACCATCCCACAAGTAATGAAAACTTGTCACAAGTTTCTATGTGTGTCTGGAGGGAGAGGGATAAAAAATAAGACCCACTTGAAATGCTCTTGAATGCAGCACTCTGGAAACATCTAGACACAGCTACAGCTACACTGGCAAACCCTCCTACAATAAACACAACTTCTACTGGCAAAATTGTGCTTTGACTTTCTACTTCCCAGGGAAAACATTTAATGCCTCTGTGTCTCATCATTTCCATTTACACAGTAGGACTGTGTGTGAGGTGCTCAGAGGATTTGTTACCTGTTCAAAGTGTCACACAAACACTAAAGTGGTACGTAACTCTTATTAATTTTGGATGCATCCAGCCTTTAGCGTCCAGGGAGCCTAGGAAGATGGTAGCTGAGACGATTTTCACACTGCAAAAGGAGTGGGAGTTTGGAAGGTCAGAAATATCTTTGACAGAAGAATTTTCTGCTGTGAGAGAAAATGAGGGAGCATCCAAAGTACCAGCTGAAGTTATAGGCTTAGTTGGCAAATATTGACTGAATGCTCTAAACACTAGTTTTAAAATACTCTCTTCTTGTAGAGACAGGTTCAAAGACCTGAGCAGGGTTAGCTCAACCATCATTTGTTCCAAAGGCAATAAATTGAGCTCCAGGCATATCATCATACTCTTTCATACAAAGCTATTAAAAACGCAGGTTCTGTCTGGCCTATCAAAAAGCCAAAGAGTCAATAGTCACAGAGAGGTAGTCACATTAGTCTGTATCTTCACAAAAGAAAAGAGCAGTCCTGTAGCACTTGAAAGACTAACAAATAATAATTATAAATAAATAATTTTGTTAGCCTTTAAAGTGCTACAGGACTGTTTGTTTTGTTGTAAAAGTAGGGATTTGCCTCAGTAGCATTGAACTAAACTTTGCTCCCTCACCTGGAACTTTAGAACTCTGGCTTGTGCACTCACTAGCTGCCAACCTCCATGAGTTCAGGTGTGTTGTATGTTTATAATTCCAAAAGTGCATTGGGCTGAAGAATACAGAGTACTCTGTATTTTCCATTTTTACTGAATTTCACCAATGAAGAACCAGATATTAGTTTTTTACTGATTTACACCCATTTATTAATCCACTCAACCTTTTTCAGGGTACTTATTTATTGTTAAACATGCATACTTTGTGCAATTGTTGTGTCCTGCAGCTCTGAGATTTAAACAATGCCGCTGCTGTGTAAAACACACCCCATGTAACTGCCCACAGGCGGACTCAAACCTGGGACATCTGGACCTTAGTGCAGGAGCCTCTGCAGTTTGCGCTAAAAGCCAACTGGTGCTCAGCTAAAGCGACAGAAGAAACTCATTTGTTCTCTTTGTACGGGGGCTAGGTGCCACTTCATGGGACAGGAGGTGTGTGGGTTACATTCACACATGGTGGAGATTGGAAAAACAAACACTACTGCATGCTGATTGGTTCACAAGCAGACTGCCTACCTATTGCTTTGCATCCATTTAGGGGAGTGCTGAATTTCAACAATCCATCCTCCACAGATAAAGACAAGGTAAAAGAGTAAATACGTGGTAAAGACATACATCTGTGCCTGAATACCAACAAGAAAATCTGTGCTTAGAAATTTTCAAGAGAAGTCAAGGCAGGAGTGAAGAAGATGTATGGTGTTGCAAGTACCGGGCAGGGTAAAGGAATATGTCAGAAGCAAGTGACACAAGAAACTTGAAGAAGAAGGTGAGCTTGGGGGGAAACAGTCATTATGAAGAGACTTCAGCAGGGCTTTAATGAAAGAGAGGATGCGGCATGATTCTGTCTATGAATTTGTATGTGCTCTTTGCTTCACCAACAACCACTGTTAATTGCAGAGGAACCCATGGGTGGCTGTGTGTGACAAAGGCCTCCGGCAGCAAAACCCCCTTTCCTAAAGCACACAGCCTCACTTGTAAGCATCTGAAAGGAAACAGTGATGCTTTAGTTTCTTAACCAGGGGTCTCAATTTACTTTAGGTCCAGGGCCAGGCCTCAGATCCTCCTAGCAGGCCAGTGGGCAGCCCCCTCTGGCAGGGCACTGGAAGGTGCCTCTGAAAGCTCTCCCCCCTGCACCCCTGCCGCCTGCAGGCAATCTAAACCCCTCCCACTGGAACCCCTGCCGCCACCTCAGCAGCACAACAGGGCTAGAGAGGCTTCCGGTTTCTAGCTCCACGTGGCTACCAAAACGTCCCTGTGGCCCAGGAGAGGCACGTGCAGAGCCATCTCATCCATAGGATGGTTTGAGGTGGCTGCCCGGGACCCCCTGCTTTGGGGCATCTGCTGTGGCCACTCCACCCATCCTATGGACAGGGCTGTCCCCAACACTCAGGTGGGTCTGTGGGGCCCTGGGTTGGCTGGGGCCAGCAGCAGGGGTCAGGCCCCGCCTCCCCCTCACTCACCACGTGACAGGAGCCAGAGAGAAGCAGAGTTACACAGCTGCTTCTGCTCTCCTCTGTTGCCATCTCCCAGGCAAGCCTGGTCACTCCACTGTGGGTCACAGCACCCACCACTGCGGTGGGTGTGGAGGAGGGGGACGATACCTGCTGCTTTCCTGCTCCAGCCCCCCTCCAGTTAGGCCATGTCCTTCAGGGGAGGGGGCTTTTGGGAAGGGTTCAGTGGAGAGCAGGAGTGGGAAGAGGGCAGGGTGGAGCAGGGGCTGGGCTTGCAGGAAAGTATGGAACCCCCTGACCCTCAGGACCACAGGGATTCACATGCAGGCACCTGTGGATGGGCTGGATTTTAGATGGCCTGTGGGCTATGAGCTTTAGACCCCTCATCTAAACTGACGAATTAGTGGAAATGAGGTGTCCCGTCTGATTTTTGATGATTCTCCTGATGCTTTGGACCATCCAATTCTTGGTCTTTTGTTGCTGTTTCTCAATTTCAAAGCAAATACATTGGTTGTGTTTTATATTGCTGTGACATTCTTCCTGGATGCTGACACCTGTCAGGTGGATGCAGCATTAACTGACGTGTTTGACACGTACCAACTAACCTGGGAACTCATGGGCACAATGATCACACATTTATTCCCCGTTGTAATGTTTGGAAAATAAATACCAAAAATTCTGGTAATTTTTTTTTTAACAAATAATAACTGACAGTCTGGAGTCTATTTTTTAAAGTCAGAGTCACACACACTAGCTACTTGCCAGTCATCTGACAGAGAGACTGATTTAAATGATAGGTTACATGCCACAGTTAGTAGTTCTGAATTTTCGTATCTGAATTCCTTCAGAACTCTTGAGTGAACGGAGTGTGGTCCTGGGGACTAATTACTGTTTAATTTATCCATTGGTTCCAAATTGTTCTCTATTATCACCTCAATCTGGGATAGTTCCTCAGATTTTTCTTCTTAAAAGAATGACTCATATGTGGGAATCTCCCTCAGATCTGCTGCAATCAAGGCCTAGGCATAGCATTTACTTAGCATCAGAGAGGTAGCAGAGTCCAGGAAGTGAATTTCTTGGGTGGACTGGTCCAGGCTAAGGTTGATGGTGGGGTGGAAACTGTTGAAATCACGGTGGAACTCTTCAAGAGCCTCCTTCCCATAGGTCCAGATGATGAAGATGTCATCAATGTAGCGCAGGTAGAGGAGGGGTGCTAGGGGACGAGAACTGAGGAAGCAATGTTCCAGGTCAGCCATGAAAATGTTGGCATACTGTGGGGCCATGTGGGTGCCCATAGCAGTGCCACAACTATTTCAGATTTGGGGACAAATTATACCTTCAAATCAGTGGCACTGCTATGGGCACCCGCATGGCCCCAGAGTATGCCAACATTTTTATGGCTGACCTGGAACAGCACTTTCTCAGAAATTCACTTCCTGGACACTACTGTGCGGATAAGCGACGGTCACATAAATACCACCCTATACCAAAAACCCACGGACCACTATGCTTATCTACATGCCTCCAGCTTCCATCCAGGACATACTACACGATCCATTGTTTACAGCCGGGCACTAAGGTACAACCGTATTTGCTCTGATCCATCAGACAGAGACAAACATCTACAAGACCTTTACCAAGCTTTCCTCAAACTACAATACCCACCTAAGGAAGTGAGGAAACAGATTGATAGAGCCAGACGGGTACCCAGAAGCCACCTGCTACAAGACAGGCCTCGCAAGGAAAACAAGAGAACACCACTGATAATCACATACAGCCCCCACCTCCGGCCTCTCCAGCGCACCATCAGTGATCTGCAACCCATCCTGATCTTCCACTATCACAGACCTTGGGAGACAGGCCTGTCCTCGCCTACAGATAGCCTGCTAACCTTAAACAAATCCTCACCAGCCACTACAAATCACAAACCAGTGACTCTAGGCCTGGAACCAGCCCCTGCAACAGTCCTCGCTGCCAACTCTGCTCACATATCTACACCAATGACACCATCACAGGACCTAATATCAACCATACCATCAGGGGCTCCTTTACTTGCACATCTACTATAATATATGCCATCATGTACTAGCAATGCCCCACTGCAATTTACATTGGCCAAACTGGACAGTTTCTCCGTAAAAGAATAAATGGACGTAAATCAGACATCAGGACTGGTAATGTACAGACGCCTGTGGGAGAACACTTAAATCTCCCTGGACACTCAGTGGCAGATTTAAGGGTGACAGTCCTGAAACAAAGAAATTTCAAAAATCAAATGGAGAGAAATCTCTGAGCTTCAATTTATTTGCAAATTTGATTCCATTAACCAAGGATTAAACAGAGACTGGGAGTGGCTCGCAGCTTACAAAACCAGCTTCTCTGCCCTGGGTGTTAATATCTTCCCATTAGATTCTGACAAAGGCTCGTATCCCCCTGTCTAATCTAACTTGTTTTTTCCTCTTTTGATAAGTACAATTGATACTGGGCCATTTCCACCTTGCTGAATAGACCTTGTCAGTTCTGGCCCTCCCTTTTACTGGGACCCCACTGTTTAAATACCCTTCTAGACACCTGCTGCCCCAAACTCCCACTCATACATCTGATGAAGCGGGTCTTTGCCCACGAAAGCTTATGCTCCAAAATATCTGTCAGTCTATAAGGTGCCACAAGACTTCATGTTGTTCTCATTTATTTAGCTTCGCTGAAAAGAGCTTATCTTACCTGAGTGCTTTGTTAGCACCTTGATCATCTAAGGCGCGTCTACACGTGCCGGCTACTTCGAAGTAGCCGTGCCAACTTCGAAATAGCGCCCGTCATGGCTACACGTGGCAGGCGCTATTTCGAAGTTGACATTGACATAAGGCAGCGAGACGTCGAAGTCGCTATCCCCATCAGGAGATGGGAATAGCGCCCTACTTCGACGTTCAACGCCGAAGTAGGGAATGTGTAGCCGTTGCACGTCCCGCAACATCGAAATAGCGGGGTCCGCCATGGTGGCCATCAGCTGAGGGGTTGAGAGACGCTCTCTCCAGCCCCTGAGCTCGATGGTCGTCATGTGCAGCGGCCCCTTAAAGGTCCCCACCCCCTGCCTTCCTGTGCAGGAAGCTGAGAGAGCATGCAGGCAGCAGCCCAGCCACACGGCCAGCCTGCACGTCTCTGAGCAGCCACACCAACCCCCCACCGCTGCGATGGCTGCCCCCCAGCCCCCTAAGCGCCCCCAGGGCACCGCCCCCAAGGGGAGCCAGGGCTCCCAGGCCGGCAGCCAGGCTGGGAAGTGGCAGTGGGGCCCCTCCTGGACGGAGGCCGAGCTTCGGGACCTGCTGGGGCTCTGGAGTGAGGAGGAGGTGCTCCAGGTAATGGGAAGCAAGAGGCAGAACGTGGATGCGTTCGCTTGGCTGGCCGAGGGCCTGGCCGCCCGGGGTCACCCTGCCCGCACTCCTGACCACGTCAGGAGTAAGGTGAAGGAGCTGCGGCAGGGTTACGCCTGGGCCCGGGATGTGGCCGGCCGATCTGGGGCCACCCCCATCACGTGCCCCTTCTACAGGGAGCTCAGGGCCTTCCTGGGCCCCCGGCACACCTCCTCTCCTCCGGCCACTCTTGATACCTCGGCCGACGAGCCCCAGCAGGCCCCGGAGGCGGAGTCCGCCCTGGAGGTAAGCCCCGCACCCCAGGGGCCCCCCCAGGAGCCCACCCCTGGGGCACTGGAGGAGGAGGAGGAGGGGGAGTCCTCCTCCAGCGATGCGGGGCTCCGGATCCACTTCCCATCCTGGAGCTCCAGCAGGGCATCCACCCACTGGGTGTCCCCCAACCATGGGAGTGGACCATCAGGTATGTACCCCCCCGGCGCACACCCCCGGGGTTGAGGGGCGGGGGTAACAGATATGACCAGGGCCCTCCACATGCCCAGATGACCATGGCCCCAAAGACAGCAGTGGCATGTCCCTCAGAAGAGTGCATCAGCCCCTGCCCCCCCAGCACGACAGTGCCATGCCCCATCCCTGGGGATGGGGGGAGGGAACCTAGGGTCCCCCGGGGGGAGGGGGTGGGACACCCATCAGCAGCAGCAGCAGCATCTCCCAGGGACGGGGATGGGGAACCAGCAGCAGAGGGGTGGGGGGACAAGGGCCACGGCTCGGGGCCCACACTAACAGCTGTCTCCACTCTTCCTCCCCCCCTGTGTTCCGCAGCTGCACCATTGGAAGGACCGGAGAGCACCGGCGAGGTGTCAGTGGTCCCAGAGAGCCCACTGGGGCCATCACTCCAGGCCAGCCCCTCGGCGGAACACCGACCGGCCCCAGGGCGGGGACAACGGCACAGCCAGCACCATCCAAGGACGGTGATGGACCCCCAGCTGCTGGCCATCCTTCGTCGGCAGCTGGAGGTCTCCGAGCAGCGCCTGCAGGTGGAGGAGCGGCGCCTCCAACTCCAGGAGTGGGCACTGGCCTGGCGCCAGGAGGCATGGGGGGTCTTTATGCGCACATTTGAGCGCATCGCAGACTACCTGGCCCCCCATGCCGCACCGGCCGCCGCTCTGCCCGCCCTGCCTGCTCCACCCGCCGCTCCACCCGCTGCTCCACCAGCTGCTCCACCCGCTGCTCCACCCGCCATCGCACTGCCGTCTGCCACTGAGGGCCCTTCCACCGAGGGGGACCTGGGACCAGCTGACACCCGCCGGCCTTATCTCCCGGTCCGCCCGGCCCCCAGCCAGCCCCGGTGTGGGCTGCGGCCGAGGCACGGCTCGCGGCCGCCCACCCCCAGGGCTGGACATTAGGGGGTGTGGGGCCCAGGACGTGGCCTCCCCCTCCCCCTTTGTATATATCCCCTTCACCTATCGTTTGTATTAGACCCCTGTTCTGTTATGTTATGATGATACCTGCCCCCCCCCATGTAAATGGTTCTCCCCTTCCTTGTCTTCCCCTTTTTTTAACTTTCATCTTATAATACGTATATATATAATATTTATTTTGGCTGTACATAGTTATGATATAATAATGAGTTCAACATATATATTCTGGTTTTACGAAAAACATGTCTGTTTTTATTTACAAGAAAAGTGGTGGGGGGGGTGCTCTTGGGTGCTCTGTGGTGTGGGTGTAGGGCAGGGAGTGTTGTGGAGGATGGGGGGTGTGCAGTGGGGGGCCTGCCAGCATTCACCCCGCGGCCTCGTCAAACTGGGCCTCCCGGACCCGGGTCGACTGGGGGCAGCGGGTGGCTGCACGTCGGCCCTGCCAGCCTCCACAGCCCAGCCCTGAAAGAAGGCCTCCCCCTTGCTCTCGACGAGGTTGTGGAGGGCACTGCACGCGCCCACAATCTGGGGGATGTTGGTGGGCCCCGCATCAAGGCAGGTGAGGAGACACCTCCAGTGCCCCTTGAGGCGGCCAAATGTGCACTCCACCACCTGGCGTGCGTGGTTCAGGTGCATGTTGAAGCGCTCCTGGCTGGCTGACAGATGGCCCGTGTAAGGGTGCATGAGCCAGGGCCGGAGGGGGTATGCCGCGTCTGTGATGACGCAGAGGGGCATGGTGGTGTCCCCCACAGGGATCTCCCGCTGGGGGATGTAGGTCCGCGCCTCCAGCTGGCGGCACAGGCCCGAATTCCGGAATACCCGGGCGTCATGGGTGCTGTCAGGCCAGCCCACATATATGTCCAGGAAGCGGCCCCGGCTGTCCACCAAGGCCTGGAGGACTACTGAGTGGTAGCCATTCCTGTTTAGGTAGCGTCCTCCACTGTGCTCCGGGGCGCGGATGGGGATGTGGGTCCCATCCAGAGCCCCAAAGCAACTGGGGAAGCCCAGGGTGGCAAAGCCCGCGATGGCAGCATCCGGGTCCCCCAGCCTCACGAGCCTGTGGAGGAGCAGGGCGTTGATGGCGCGGATGACCTGCAGGGGAAGCACATGGGAGAGCACCAGTGAGGGGTGTGCAGGGTGTGTGTGGCCCTCCCCTGCTCGGGCTCCCCTCCCCTCCCCTCCCCTGCCAGGGCTGCCTCCCCCTCCCCCCATGGGTCCTCTTACCTCCATGAAGACAGCCCCGATGGTGGCCTTGCCCACGCCAAACTGCTGGCCCATGGATCGGTAGCTGTCTGGAGTGGCCAGCTTCCAGACAGCGATGCCGACCCATTTCTCCACGCTGAGGGCACCCCGCATGAAGGTGTCCTGGTGCCTCAGCGCGGGGGTGAGCCACTGGCATAGCTCCAGGAATGTCTGCTGGCTCATGAGAAAGTTCTGGAGTCAGCGGTCGTTGTCCCACTCTCCGAGCACCAGCCGCTCCCACCAGTCGGTGCTTGTGGGGTAGCTCCACAGACGGCGGCGTGTGAGGCGGGGGTGGGGCGGGCGGGGTGCTGCAGGGTTGGGGGTTGCTTCCTCCTCCCCTGCGGGCAGCTCCTCCACTGTGGCTAGGATGTGATCAGCTGCCTCCTGCATGGCATTGAGCAGGGCAAGCACTGCTCCTACAGGGGCGGTTGGGTGGACCTCTGGCTGCTGCTGCTGCTGCTGCTGCTGCTGCTGCTGCTGCGGGTCCATAACTGCGTCGCCCGAGGTGTGCGTGCCTATGGCTCTGCAGACCGTGTGCTGTGCAGGCTGCGTGTGTCTGGGAGGGGCCCTTTAAGGGAGCGGCTAGCTGTTGCCCCAGAAGTGCTAGTCCACCCTGTGACCCTGTGACCCTGTACTTCCCTGTGATGTCATGGTATTCTCTTGCTCTAAGGATACCTTATAGACCTTATACCTAAGGATACCTTATAGACTAACAAGAAAGCAGTCCAGTAGCACTTTAAAGACTAACAAAATAATTTATTAGGTGATGAGCGTTGGTGGGACAGACCCTTGCATTCCTTATACCTAATGGGTACCCATCCAGGACTCTCATTTCTTGCCTGAGCCACTGGGAGAACAGGAGGCTTTACAAGCTGATGTTCTTGCTCTTGATGCTCTTGCTCTTCTGCCTGCATTTTGCTTATTCCTGATGGTCAACAAAGGCAGAAACATGAATGATAGAATCAGAGAGCTCATTGGAAGTGATTGCAGTAATAGTAGCTGAGAAACGAAAGAGTTTGGGGTGGGGGGAATATACCATTGGGGAACACACCACATACCAAGAAAGGCAAGATGAGATTTACATGGTTATGAAAAAGCTTTCTGGCAATTTTTGAGACCCCGCTGGAAACTTAATTTAACATTATTTGGTCCTGCGATGAATCAAAAATGGTAATGCTTCATTTGCATTTTACTAATGGTACACAGGATGTATATTTATGACCTATTTCGGAGAGCCCTGCTGATCACAGAAAAATAAAACAAGCAAATCTGTAAGGCTGATGAATAACAATCTCCCTCTGTGCAAAATGGTTATCCAAATTTCAGAAGAGAAATGAAAACTTGAACTTTATGCCTGGAAATCTCAAATGTAAACAGTTGTTACTGCATGCAGATTTTCCTCAGGCAAACTGGAATTTCCCTTGCATTCCTTATACCTAATGGGTATGCAAGGGTCTAATGGAAAGGAATGTCCCTTGCATTCTAATGGAAAGGAATGTCCCTTGCATTCCTTATACCTAAGTACAGTCCCAACTATGGGCACTATTTTAATTTGCTCCAGTTTGATGCTCTCATTCTCTGATATATTCTCTTTCTCAGTAGCGCAGAGGCTGTGAGACTGGAGATTGCACCCCACTACTGCGTCTTGGAAAGCTTCATCTCTGTGTATCTCTGTTTCCCTCAGCACCTCTGTTCTTCCCGACCTAGTCCCTCCGCATCAAGGGACCCTAAAGGGATTAGGGATCAAAGGATGGAAGGCTACATCCTAGTTAAGAAGTTTTTAGCGAGACCACTTTGGTTGAAATTTTCTGAAACAATTCATCTGGAGGCAGACCCCCACTGTAGAAAATTTCAACCTGAAAAGTTGAAGTTTGGAAAAATTATAAACAACTGAAAACAGGGCCTTAGTATGGAAAATGCCAGGCAACAGTAATAACAGATGGAGTAACAGCTCTATCTATAAGAACTATCAATAGTACTATAGCATTTCTGATTGGTGGATCCAGCTATAAAATGAGTTTCTAGAGTGTCTCTTTCTAATCCAGGGCTTAACCATCTTTAGGCAATGCTGCAAGACCCTCTCTTTGAGAAAGCTTTCCTGCAATATTCAGGCTGAAAACTTAAAACACATCTGTATAGTCAATGCTCCTTGGCTGTTTTAAGAAACCAGGTACACTTTTCATAAGTGAAGATTCATATCTAGTGTGAATTATTTGTTCTGAGCGACCGTACATCTATTGTGTGTATTTAAAATCTTTAAATGCAGAATTAACCACAAAATCATATAGTGGATTTTAATATATTAGGCCAACTCCAGCTGATCTTACCTGGCAGAGCCACATATTGGAGTATGTTGAGTAGCAATTTGTCCACTGCACATGAAAGTTCTTGGTGAGATTGACTTTATTAGCTGAATATCAACATATTTTTGGATTAGTTTGGACTCCTCTCAAAAATTCATAAGATAGTGTTGGTCCAAGGATCCACTTTGACATCATCTGAGAAACACAAAGTTAAAAGATTTGGTTAGAAGACGTGCTGTTGTTATTCATTTTTAGCTATTATCTAACTCCTTAACACGCTCCTTATATTTCCTCAACACCCACTATCTCATACATTACACACAATAGTTAGTAAGAAAAATTTCACCAGCTAATGCTGCAGTGTGACTGTTCAGCAATGGGGAAATTGAATTTATCGAATCACCAGCGTTTAGTTATCTTTCAATGTAAGAAGGTGGGGGCGGGGACGGGGGTGGGGAGTAGCCTTTGAAGAAGATCTAGCTGTGCGTAATCATTAGGCTGTAGGCTTCATGTAAACCAGCTGTGTAAGGACCTGCAGATATTTAACAGCCACCAGAAAATTTAAAAAAAATCTCATGTCTCTTTAAGGTTTATTGAAATATCACACATAACATTATGCCCTTCTGCCTAATCTGTCCATCTTCATAGTTGTAGTCATTGACTTGGCTTGCATTAATAGTTATTTTATAAGAACTGAAGGGCTTGTCACTTTACACACACTAGTTGTGCAGTTGTAATGTCATTCACACTGGGCTTATGCCCAAAAGCTTGTTCAGAACATGGCTTTGAGCTCTAGAAGCAATATCATCTAATAAAAAGTGAAAAATATAGATCAAAAAGAAAGTATAACATTAACAAGACATGAATCATACGGTTGGAAAAGACCTCAGAAGATCGAGTCCAAACCTCCCCCACCATTGCCCTGCTCAATCATCCCAGCTTGGTTTTTGTCAAGCCAGGAATTTAAGACCTCTAGGGAAGGAAATTCTACTACCTCCCTAGGTAACCTATTCCAGAGATTCACCTCTCTCCTAGTTTTTCCTAATATCCAGCCTAGACTTCCACATTGCAACTTGAGAGCATTGCTGCTTGTTCTGTCATGTCACCACTGAGAACAGCCTCTATCCATCCTCTTTGGACCCCCGCCTCCACCCCTTCGGGTAGTTGAAGGTTGCTATTAAATCCTGTCTCACTCTTCTCTTCTGCAGACTAAATAAGCCCAATCCCTCAGCCTTTCCTCATACATCATGCGCTCCAGCCCTTAATCAATCTTTTCGTGCTCCACTGGACTCTCTCCAGTGTCTGCACATCCTTTCTGTAATGTAGGCATCCTTCAGTCTGTATAGACTATGGATCGCGCCCTTTAAAGTTTCAATTGAGGACTTCATTTACAGCGTCTATTGTGACTATGAAGACCCACACGAGAGTGACAGTCCTTGCTGCATCTCTTGCAGATGTAGTGGGTGTCTGGCAAGTCCTTATTGTGCTTCCTGTGCGCTCGCTTCTCCTCTGCTAGCTGTCTGATCTTCAGCTCGCCCTTCTGAAGGCCCTTGTGTAACCCCTGCCTCCATCTGCTGCGGTCATCTGCTAGTTCTTCCCAGCTGTCCAGCTCGATGTCTACCTCTCTGAGGTCTCTCTTGCAGACATCTTTGTAGTGCAAATGGGGGCATCCGGGAGGTCTTTTGCCAGAGGCTAGCTCACCATACAGGATGTCTTTTGGAATCCTTCCATCATTCATCCTGTGGACGTGGCCAAGCCAGTGGAGTCGACGCTGCCTGAAGAGGGTGTGCATGGTTGGGATTCCAGCTTGCTCGAGGACGGCAGTGTTGGTCACTCTGTCTTTCCATGATATTCCAAGGATGCGCCTGAGGCAGCGCAAGTGGAAGACGTTCAGCCTCTTTTCCTGGCGGGCATACAGGGTCCAAGTCTCGCTGCCATAAAGGAGGGTGCTGAGGATGCAGGCTCTGTAGACTTGCATTTTGGGTGAGTGTGGGTTTTGGGGGGCTGTGTGGTGAGCTGGTGGGTGAATGTCTGTCTGTCTGCAGCTTGATCAGCTGCCTAGGTGCCTGAGCTTGTGCTGTGCAGAGAAGAGCAGTTTGCAACGTGTGAATTGGGGGAGTTCCCTGCCAGGTGAGCCTTCAAGGGCTGATTACACTGGAGGCAAGGCTTTGAGCCAGGCCTGACCAGCTGGGAGCTCTCCCTATAAGAAGGGAGCTCCCAGGAACAAGGGGTGAGCAGTGAAAAGGTGGCAGCAGCTAACAGGGAAGGGAGTTTGCCTCTGGGAGTTCACCGAGGGAGGAGCCCCGTGTTTGTCCTTTTCAGGTATGGTGTTCCACCTGTGCCCTGCAAGGCAGCACTACCAGGAAAAGGAGTCTCTGAAGAGAAGAGCCTGAAGAGCGATGGGGGGAAGGTGGACCTGGGGGCACTGAGAGCAGCTGAGGGGAGAGGGGCCAGTGCAGTGAGGAGGGCAGACATGGGAGCAGATGGGGGTAGTGGGTTGGGGAGGGTCCTATGGTGATGGTAGCTGGGGGGAGGGGCGGTGAAAGGTGGGGAGGAGGGTCTTGGGGATATGAGGTCATTGCTCTGCAGGGAGCTATGGTGACTCGTGGTGACAGGGAGGTATGAAGTAGTGGGATCCTTAACCACATTCTCCACACCCCACTGCCTTGTGGGTTATCCTGGGAAGGAGAAAGGCTAAGGGAGTAAACCCTGACAGAAAATCTGGAGTGGAGTCCAAAGGCGGTTCGGTGTCAACTTCTGGCACTGTCCCAGCAACTCTTGCAGCTGAGCTGATACCAGACGTGGAGGTTATCCTCTCCTTTGGACTATATCTGTAAAGCTGAGAGGGGGACACTGGTGTCTGGGCAGCCCAGAGTCTCTATAATAAGTGCCCAGGCTCAAGCACGGAGAGGTACTCCGGCATCGCTGAGCAGCGTTGCATCTTTCTGTAATGGGGGGCCCAGAATTGGAGGCAATACTCCAGATGGGGCTCACCAGTGCTGAATAAAGGGGAATAATCATTTCTCTATACCTGCTGGCAATGCTCATACTAACTCACCCCATTATAATGGTAGCCTTCTTGGCTACAAGGCTCATATCCAGCTTCTCATCCACTGGAATCCCCATGTCCTTTTCTGCAGAACTGCTGCCTAGCCAGTCAGTTCCAAGCCTATAGCAGTGCTTTGGATTCCTCCATCCTAAGTACAGGACTCTGCGCTTGTCCTTGTTGGACCTCATCAAATTTGTTTTGGCCCAATCATCCAATTTGTCTAGGTCTCCCTGGACCCTGTCCTTACCCTCCAGTGTATTAACATCTCCCCCTAGTTTAGAGCTTAGTGTCTTCTGCAAATTTGCTGAGGGTTCAATCCATCTCCTCATCCAGGTCATAAATAATGTTGTTGAACAAAACCAACCCAAGAACTGACCTTTGGGATACTCTGCTAGATAACGGCTGCCAATCGGACATGAAGCTGTTGATCACTACCCATTGAGCCCAATGATCTAGCCAACTTTCTATCCACTTACCATACTTACATACTTCCTTAATTTGCTAGCAAGAATTATGTGGGACACCATCTCAAAAGCTTTGCTAAAGTTAAGATTTATTATGTCAACCACCTTCCTATACGCACAGAGCCAGATATCCTGTCATAGAAGGCAATCAGGTTGATCAGGCATGTCTTGCCCTTGGTGACCCCATGTTAACTGTCATTTGTTCTAATAGTTAACAGTCACACCCTTGCTTTTGTCTTAATCACCTGGGTGTTTTCCACTCCTCTGTGGAAAGTTGACATGATGTGTGCTTCATTTTAAACCTGATAAATAGAAATGTAGAGACACAAGTTGGGTGAGATAATATCTGTTGGTAAAAGAGGCAGGATATTCTGAGTATGTTTCTGATTCCTGATGAAGAATTGTGTTTAGCTCAAAAGCACATGTCTCCCATCAACAGAATAAATAAAAGCTATTATTTCACCCACCTTGTCTTGCCAAATCCTGGGACCAACATGGCTATAACAGTGCTGCAAACAAAATACAAACACGTATTTAAAAAAAATGTGATAATCTCACATCTTGACTTCATTATACTAAACATTCATCCATTCTGCAACAGTGTGTGCTTCTCCACTGTTTAAAATGGGAGCCCCTTATTCCAGTTTGACTTTCTGTCTTTTATGCAAAGTCACGTTGCCAACAGGATATATGTATTTCAAAACTATCTGGCCCTAATGACAAATTTTGGTTAGTTAGGTAGACTGCCTTCAACAGCTTCATCTGAACTGGCATTTTTAATGGAGCCTAAGGCGGTTTGGCAGGCAACTCCTATTGATTTTCTATGGGATTTGGGCAATTAACTTAATTGAGCCCTTCGAAAATTCCAGCCATGTTGTAGAAACGGAAGATGTTGCTTGGTCCTGCCATGAGTGCAAGGGACAGGACATGATGACCATTTGCAATTTCTTCCAGTCATATGAAGAAATGTTTGCTCAACATCTTGGTTAACAGTCCTCAACTTGATAGAAAGTCCAAACTGCTCAATAGTTTCTTGCACTTTGATGGTCAGACTGCAAATGTCAATTTTCTGCAGCTAATGTGGCAGGTGCCATCAGAGATTCTGCTTTCCATGAGCACTGTTTCGGGTATGTGGTTTAACTTGTGACCATGGTGCGTGCATGGTACAGAAACATTTGTTATATCATGTATCAGAGGGGGAGCTGTGTTAGTCTGTATCTACAAAAAGTGAGGAGTCCTGTGGCACCTAATAGCCTAACAGAAGTTTTGGAGCTTAAGCTGACTATGACTAGGGATGCAGATGACTAGGGATGCAGAACTGGGTCCCAAAGTCTACGGTTACACCAGCAAGTTTTGCCTAAAAACTCTGGTTTTGTCAACAAAACGTGTTCAACGTGTACACACAAAATGGGATTTGTCGGCAATATCTGGACAAAACACAGCACTTTTTCAGGCAGCGTTCTGCCTCAAACTGTCAATAGGGCAGAGTGTTCTCTTGATTGGCTTTTGTGTGTGGCCGTACTCTGTGGACGAAGTGTTGTTGGGAAATCTCTTTGGACAGTGACTTCTGTCAACAGATTGTTGTAGTGTAACTGTAGCCCCAGAGAAGTTGATACTGAATCTGGGTAGCTCCTCTAAACACTTTGTTAAGCCATCAAGAAATGTTCAGTGAGCTCTTCAGCAATATACACCAGAGGTTAAGAGCAACAATGTGTATTTGATTTAAATATTGATTACTGATTTGTAAAAATTTTTGAAGAAAATTAGCCCTGAATAACACTGTTCTGGTTCAGTCAGATGGGCAATTCAACAACTTCTATTTAATAGCTAGAGATGGAAGCTCTTAAAAAAAGAACAGTGTAATGGAATAAAATGGGAAAATGCACCCATACTAACACATAAGAATAAAGGAGCTTTAATTTCTTTTATATAAAGGTCCCTTTCACTTCTCTTTCTATATAAGCTTATTTGTGTTTTTATACATTTGGTTGAAGACAAATTGTAATCAGTATTAAATTGTCATTTTTGAGTCATGAAGTTGAAACATGCCAAACTTCTCCAGTAAAAGGAATCAATGTATGTGCAAAATGTACATAAGGCTACTACATAGTTCTATTTAGTGGATAGTTAAAATTTACAAATTTCTGCTTCATGTTAGAACCAAAGCTCCATCTTTTTATGCATGAAATTGAATTGTTTGGGTGAATTTATCCGCAACATTTGCCAAAAAAGATTTAAATTATCTGATAAGAATTGTATTTAATATGAGCTACCCTGTGCCCAGTACTGAGTACAATGAACAGTTGCATAAAATCCAATATGTCTAGTTCCTTATGTTCTCTGTTGTATCTAGTACATTGTACATAAGAAAAAGGACATTGCAAATAAAGGATCAAACATTAATATAAAATAGCTGAAAAACAGGGATGCAAAATGAATGAATGCAAATCTAAAATGGTCTTGCTTTATTTCTCTGTTAAAAGGATTTATTAAAAAGATACAAGATTTTTAGAAATTATTTTGTTCCCAAGAGGAACAAAATAAGAAGGGAGAAGGCCAAGAAAAAGACATCTGGCACCAACAAAGAGAAAGTAGGAGCAAGAGAAAAGGAGGTCTTCTAATAAAGATAAAAGCTTGGAGCAAGCTGGGAGGAACCTGAAGAATAAGTAAGTACTTGATTACGGCTGAATGAAAAGGAGCTGTAGTTGAAAGCTTAAGTCTGGTAGGTTAGACAATACCTGATGGAGAGGGAGAGAGAGAGAGAGAGAGAGGGAGAGAGAGAGAGAGAGAGAGAGAATCTTGTCACAGAGAGAAAATAAGCATGGGCTTTCTTGATGTAAACAATGACACTGTGGAATGCAATTGCATATGTATATTAGCCACTTTCTGCTGAAGGAAAATCCCCACCAGAGGGATCTCAGACAAGGCAAGGGCTATGACAAAGATAGGGTTAGTACATGGTTTGCTATATGTTTGATTTACAAGAGTATGTGAGCTGATGTAGTAATCCCACCTCATGTCATTGTTCTACAATTCACTGAACACAGTTTGAACCTCTTTAGTCCAGCTCTTTCTCCTCCAGTAACATCTGTAATCCAGCATCACTCTAGTTTGACGGATGACCACTTATCATGGATGTGGCCAAGTTTCCTGTGGTCTCATAAAATCTCTTTACAGCCACCAGCCCTGGCTCTAATTTTCCCCAAATGTCTTCTAAGAGCCCAGTAAGCAGTGGAAACATTGGTAATGCTGGTAGACAATATTGACCTCCAGTGATCCAGCAAACTCTCTTGTTCGACACTGGTCGGGTACTGAGGGTACCAGACTACAGAGGTTCAACCTGTAGTAACAGTTAAGTATATATAGATGTGTGTATGTTTACTGTGCGTGTATGTACATATGGTACATATAGTATTTGGTTATAAAAATTAGTCTTACAAAGTTAGTTACTTTCCTTAGCCTCAGTCACATTATTTGGCACATTAACATGACCAAGCTTTTACTATGAAGTGTAGCTTCCCAATAAGTGCTAAAGAGATTATTTATTTACTTACTTAACAATCAGCTGGCCCGTTTACCCAATGCAGCTTCAGATTTACATTTTTCTCCTTATTCTTCATTACAATACTATTCACTTGGGCCTTATAGTCATATCTTTTATGCAATCTCAGCACTTTTGGGGAAAAATAACTCACCAACAATCATGATTTTTAATAAGCATATTCACAATATTGACTCCTCCATGGAAGACAAGGTAATCAATACTATTGCTTTATATAACTCCGTGTTAGCTCCCTTTCTCTGTAGACTTGTCTCTTGAGAACGTTATGTCAGAATTATAAATTATTAAAATACAAAGCTCCAAAAGTTGCATGCCAATTTGACTTTCTTGTGGACTGCAGTGGAGGCAAGAAGAAATGCAGATGAAGAGAATAGTTACCCTTCAACCACTTAAAAATATGCAGTGGCACGTTGGTGCAGGCTGAACCTTTCTAGTCCGACACCTTAGTCATCTGGCTAACTAAAATCACGCTGGATTACGGATGTTGCTGGACAAGAGAGTTCTGAACTAGATTGGTTCAAGCTGTAGCACTGGTGAAGTAATATTGGCTATGGACTTCACCATCTCTAATAAGTCATAGTCTTTTTCTTCTCCTGGAAGACTTAGAAGTTAGTATGCAAAGATAAAATGCAGCCTCAGTCTACATAGCAATATAAATATGATTCTATTAGGAAACAGTTGTATAATGATAGTTTCTGTGGTTCTTTTCTTAGTGTCCCACTGATTTCTATATCCGACATGTCTAAGTTATGCCTTCATTCTTGCAGCAATCTTACAAACTTTTGGCATTATCCAAAATGTCTGACGCCTTCTATTACTTTCAGTGGGACTGAAACTAGACTGCTTTCAGCAATGATGGTCTCTGTTTACTTGAAGTCTTTCAATGCAAAATTGAGGCTTATCATCTTAGAGTGTCTGCTTCTTTTCACCGTGGGAAACAATAATGGAACAAATAGTTAAGGAATAATTTTCAACTATCTAGAAGATAATAAGATGATAAGAAATAGTCAACATGGATTTGGCAAGAACAAATTTAGTCAAACCAAACCGATAGCTTTTTTGACAGGATAACAAGCCTTGAAGTTGCATAGAAGGGGTAGATATGCTTTATTTAGACTTTAGTAAGGCTTTTGATACGGCATGGCCTTTTCATTAACAAGCTAGGGAAATACAACCTAAGTGGAGGTATTCTAAGGTCGGTGGATAACTCATTGGATAACCATTGCAAGAGAGTAGTTATCAATGGTTCACAGTCATTCAAGAAGGACATAATGAATGGAGTTCTGCTGGGATCAGTTCTGGGTCTGGTTCTGTTCCATATTTTCATCAATGATTTAGAAATGTTATAGACAGTATGCTTATGAAGTTTGCAGATGACACAAAGCTGGGAGGGGTTGCAAATGCTTTGAAGAGTAGGATTGGACTTTAGAATAATCTGGACAAACTGGAGAAATGGTCTTAGAGTGTTTAGTGGGGATGGAGCAATGCACGATTTACACCAAATTGAAGCAGCGTGGATCTGATGATGACAGGAACAATCTATTTGTACCCCAGAACTGAGTAACAGTATTACAATACACTGTTCTTTCTTATTCAAGTTTCCAGCTAGTTTGTTAGAGTTAAATTGGAGTGTTATGGCTTTTACTTTGTTTTTAGATAGACCCCATTTTGTTTCTGCTTTCAAAATGGATTCCTTGAGTGGTTTCCATTTTGAAAGATGGCTGCTGATGTGGGCTCGTCTTCTTGTCCCAAGTAAGGTGGGAAGGTTAAGGTGGGAAGACTAGGACAGGAAGATGACTCTGGTCTGCCCAGAGAAAAGAGCCTATAAAAAGGCGTGGAGCCCACACTTCAGGGCTTTCTCTGCTTCTTCCTCTGCTTCACTCTCCAGCATCCCCTGTCAGTGCTGGTAGCTAGGGCAGCAGCTGTATGCTGCTAGGCCTTGTAGGCCGGTCTAATTTTATTTTATTTTTTTTACTTTATTGTGGAAAAACCTCACATAACACACACACACAGGTAGGTCATTTCTTTTAGGCATTCTCCACACAGGATTGCAGGTCAACTATAGAAGAGAGAAGATGGAGGAAATCCCTACCCCTGCTCAACTGTTTCTGTTTCCAGCTCCTGACATCCCTGAAGGTTCATTCCTGTGTCCTCCTTCTTGTCTGGAACACGGTATTGTTCTCTTCACCTTTTTCTTGTAATCTCCTTGTGAGGGTCTGAATCAGGCTAACATCCGAGTTGTTGTCTAGTTCTGTTATCTTATGTTACAGGAAGTCCTATTTTCTTTATAGTGTTGTATTATATTGTTCATATTGTTAAATAAAAACCCTGTTACTTTTCCTTAACTTACCTTTGTCATAACTACACAATAACCAATGATAGAAGTGGAGAGGGCAGAGTCCTGCAGACTCCAGCCCATCTTCTAATAAGTAAAACTGTAGTTCTGTCTTTGGCTAACAAGTTGAGCTTAGTAGCTGGCAAGCACTTCACTTTTCACCTAACATTTGCATGTGTTGAAAGATTACATTTCCCCTGCCACACTACATAACATTTTCTTAGTTCCTGTCAACCAGTCTCTGCTCCCACGATTCCACTGATCCATACACAGATCTCCCTATCTCCTGCCTGGAAGAAGAATAATGCTGATTATTAGTGATCCCTGCAGAACTTTACTCATTATGCCCTTGCTGAATGACTGTGAACCATTGATAACTACTCTTTTGCAATGGTTATCCAACCATCTATGCACCCACATTATAATAGCTCCAATTAGGTTGTGTTTCCCTACTTTGTTAATGTATCAAAAGCCTGACTGAAGTCTAGATAAAGCCCATCTATCCCTTCTACACATCTTCAAGGCTTGTTATCCTGTCAAAAAAGCTATCACGTTGGTTTGACACAATTTGTTCTTGCCAAATCCATGCTGACTTTGTCTTATCATCTTATCTCCTAGATATTTGAAAATTGATTCCTTAACTATTTGTTCCATTATCTTTCCTGGTATCAAAATTAAGCAAAGTGGTCTGTAATTCCCTGGGTTATCCTTATTTTCCTTTCTATAGAGGGGCAACATATTTGCCCCTTTCCAGTCTTCTGGAATCTCTCCCATTTTCCATATTTTCAAAGATGGTATTTAACAGCTCAGCTATCTCCTCAGTCAGCTCCATGAGTATTCTAGGATGCATTTCATCAGGCTTTGCTGACTTGACAACATCTAAGTTGTCCAAACAACAAGGAGTCTTGTGGAACCTTAAAGACTAACAAGTTTATTAGGGCATAAATTTTGTGCACTGCAGCTCATTTTGTCAAATGCATGATGGGAAAGCCCCAATTGGCAGGGATTTATATACACATACAGAGGTGGGAGTATTATATCAGTGTTAGTGAGACTAATTCAGTCAAGGTGAATGTGGCCACTTCCTACAGGTGAGAAGGTGAGAATACCTAAAAGGGAAAATTACTTCATGTAGTGAACTAGCCATTCCCACTCTCTATTCACACCCCTTCTGATGGTGTCAAGCTTGCATACGAATTCCAACCCAGCAGTTTCATGATGCCATCTGTTTCTGAAGTTTTTTGCTCAAGTCTGGTACCTTTCAAGTCTGTAATGGTGTGTCCATCAGTTATGACTCTCTCCTACAAACTCCCTCTCATATTGTCGTGTTTGTAGTCTCCTGTTCATTAGCTAAGAAAATGAGGAACTGGTTGTGGGGTTACCATGATCAAGGAGACTTACAAATTAGTGGGTGAGATTATTTGCCATTGTTAAAAAGATTCAGATGACTTTTTCACTGAAAAGATCTGTTTCCTCATGCTTTGGAGCCAGGACTTCAAATTGAGCATGGGGTGGCCTTTGTGTCAGAGATGTGTCTTTCACAACCTCTGTGAAACTAAACTCAAATTTGGCCAAGTTATAAGCCTTTGAAAAATCTCAATGCACATGTTCAGTAGAGATTTCTTAAATTTTAGCAGTTAATTCCCTTGTGATTCCATCTGCACTGAAGTGCTTAAGCCTGGGTCTGAGCAGGACTTTCTCTGAAACCGCAGCTTTGGGTTGCCATGGTATCTGTTGGGCCCAGACAGTGGAAATAAGAATGGAGAGATTGGTTCTACTCTGCTTTCAGTGAACTCCTTGCTGGGCCCAGGCAGTCTGGGAAAGGAAGCTAACTGATGTGAATACAGAAATAACAAGAACTGGACCCTTGGGGAGGAGTAGATTGGCAAAATGTCTGGCATAGCAAATAATCAAATAATTATAGACTGTCTCATAAGGCATACACATAAGGAGGCCAAATTAAAGTTGTACAGGCAACTTAATTCTGTCATTTCCTAACACTTCCCAAAAAAATACATCTTCCAATGTGGGAAGTAAAACAATACTGTCTCTAGAATGCTATTTGTCAACTGAGAATCTTGTATGGTTATCACACATTTAGAAATTCTGCTGGCTTATAAGTGCTGGATTCCTGCCATGCATTTTGTGAGAATTTGCAGGATCCTCTGAATGGTTTTGTGGCATGAGGGGCTTATGATCCCTGCAGAATTACGGAAGTGTTAAGTGGTACACTTTGCAGAGTGCCTGATATCCATTCCCACAATTTGAAAATGTGGATACAAGTGTATGAGCTGATAGCATATAATAAGCACTTAATTCATACCAGCACAAAGACTTAACAGACACCATTGTGTCTCAGAAAAACACCTATTATCTCCAAACTTAAAAAAAAAAACCTTAAAGTTTGTTTGGAGGCATATATCGATGGAAAATGTAATGCTTACCTTTAAAGTAATTACAAGGCTTGGTTTTTCAAGGAATGATCCTTTGTCACTGTAAACAAAAGAGAAATGTAATTACTTTCTAAATGATTTTCAAAGCTATTGAAATCACAGGTGTTAGCACAATTTGGGCAGGCATACACATTTTTCACAAAAGCAAACTTTAACTGCTATCAAAATGAACTATGCTACAATGAAACCATATGGATACTTTTCGAATACCATGTGATCACTTGAAAAAGTAAACCTGTCTTAGTAAAAGTAAACCACTTTGCTACACTTACTTATCTGGAATGTTTTGTTTTGAATGGCATAAAATTAAGCATGAAGTACTTTGAAATGCCATTAATTTTGTACCATTCGGATATGTTTTCCTTTATGCAACACGATATGCATGTAAGGTGAATTGTAATATATAAAATATAGCACCCTCTCAAGTGTTTTAGGCAATTGAGATTCAGGTACCAAAGCCAATAGTTTCTTGTTTACACTTATGGGAGCTTATTTGTTAAATAAAATGGCTCAAGCCCCCACATACAGACATTTATCTATAATCACTTGGCTGCATTTTCGGGTGTTTTGTAAAAAGCCTTGGTAATTTAGGGTCTGCTCCACAGTCACTGTACTTAAGAGGGGTCTACACTGATGATTTGTCAGGCAAGTCCTTGAAGAATGGTAGCTGTGGTGACTCTGGTGGCTTAATGAAGAGAGTACAAGAAAGAGTGTTTACTTTGGGCTATATCAGTTCAGATTATGTGGCTGAAATGAAAGCTAGCCTCGTCGCTCTGCAAGAAATAAACAGAGGGGAAGTAAATCTGGATGTATGATGTTTGCTGACTGGCCAGTAGCATTCCTCATTCCTTCTAGAAGCAACCAGCATGCTGTCATCAATTCAATTTCATAAAGTGGTTCAGAGGAGCAGGCTGTGTCTACACTTGCATTCCTCTTTCAAAAGAGGCACGCAAATGAGGGAAATAAAAATGCAAATGAGGTGCAGATTTGCATATCTGACACCTCATTTGCATATTAATATTTCGAAATTGCTTCTTTCGAAAGAAGAAGACCAGTGTAGACACTGCTCTTTCAAAAGGAAACCCCGTGTTCAAAAGAATCCTTTCCTTTTTTTATGGGAAGAAGGATTCTTTTGAAGATGGGGTTTACTTTCGAAAGAGCACTGTCTGCATTGGTTTTCCTCTTTCGAAAGAAGCTATTTCAAAATAAGTGTATGCAAATGGATTGCCAGATATGCAAATCTGTACCTCATTTGTATTTTTGATTTCCCTCATTTGCATGCCTCTTTCAAAAGAGGAATGCAAGTGTAGACACAGCCGAAGAGATCAATGGAATGAATTCAATAGATTTCATCATATGTTAATATATATGGGAGCTAGTTGGGAGTGATCTTAACAAGGATGCAGTAAAAGTCACCAAAACCATTCTTGATCTTCATGGCCTGTTAATGATAACAAGAAGCCCTGTGGCACCTTACAGACTAACAGATATTTTGGAGCATAAGCTTTCTTGGGCAAAGATCCATTTTGTCAGATGCACGAGCTTATGCTCCAAACTATCTGTTAGTCTATAAGGTGCCACAAGACTTCTTGTTGTTTTTGAAGATACAGACTAACTCGGCTACCTCTCTGGCCGTTTCTACACATGCCGCTTTCTCCAGATGCAAATTCCCCATGCCTCATTAGCATAAGGTCACATGATTTGGAGTCTGGAAGATGCTCTTCCAGACTCCAAAACAACGTGTAGAAGCACGGCCCCCAGGGGCTCTTCTGGAAGGAAGCCCTCCTTACAGAGGCCCCTTCTTCCCCCCAAAATCATGTGACCTTATGCTAATGAGGAACAAGGAATTTGCATATGTGCCTCATTAGCATATTTCAGACCATTTATTAGCATGCCACTTACGGAGAAAGTGGCATGTGTAGAAACAGTGTCTGATACTCATGGCCTGTTAAGATTCTTGTGGGGCAAGTGTGAATCCTACCTCAACAAATAAGGGGTACTGAATCAATTTATAATTAAATCTGAGGATGACACCTCTCTCAACTCGCTTAGGCTGTCTACACGAGCCCCCTCCTTTCGGAAGAGGCATGTTAATGAGGGAGTTTGAAAGATGCTAATGAGGCACTGTCATGAATATGCAGTACCTCATTATCATAATGGCAGCCACAGTGATTCAAAAGTGCCGCTTTTAATCTCACATTGCCCATGTCGCCGAGGACCTTTCAAAACAACCCCCAGTCTTCGAAAGCCCCTTCTTCCCAAAACGGCATATTCATGGCAGCGCCTCATTAGCATCTTTCGAACTCTCTCATTCACATGCCCCTTCCGAAAGGAGGGGGCTCATGTAGACACATCCTTACTGTGCAATAGGAAACCAGTGGTTCATTGTCCACCTGATAGGACATATCAAGGGGAGTGCCACAGGGATCAGTTTTGGGTGCAGTTCTATTCAATATCTTCCATATCAATTATTTAGATAATGGCACAGAGAGCAAGCTTATAAAGTTTGCAGATGATACCAATTTGGGAGGGGTTACAAGTGCTTTGGAAGGTAAGATTATAATTCAAAATGATTTAGACAAACAGGAGAAATGGGCTGAGGTAAACATGGTGAAATTCAATAGGGACAAGTGTGAAGTACTTCACTCAAGAAGGAACAATCATTTGCAGCCATACAACATGGTGAATGGCAGCCTAAGAAGGAGTACTGAGGAAGGGGACCTCAGGTCATCAGGGATCACAAGCTAAATATAAGTCAACAGCGTGACACTGTTGCAAAGCAGCAAGCATCATTCCAGAATATATTAACAGGAGGAAAACACGAGAACTGATTCTACTGCTTTACTCCACGCTGATTTCTCAGCTGGAGTACTGTGACCAGTTCTGGATGTCACATTTCAGGAAAGATGTGGACAAACTGATGAAAATCTAGAGAAGAGCAACAAATGCTTAAAGAGCTAAAAAACATGACCTCTGAGGTAAGATTGGGAAAAAATAGGTTTGTTTAGTTTACAGTAGAGGAGTCAACTGAGAAGGGATGTAAAAGTTTACAAGGAGGTATGAGAAAAATTGTTCTTCACATCTCAGAATAGGACAAGAGGCAATGGGTTTAAATTTCAACAAGGGCAGTTTAGGCTGAACATAAGAAAAAAAGCTTCCTAACTGTCCGAGTGGCTATGCAGTGGATTAAATTGTCTGGTGAGGCTGCGGCATCTTCCTCTCTGGAGATTTTTAAGAGCAGGTTAGATGAACTTCTGTCAGGAATGGTCTAGATGGTGCTTGGTCCTGCCATGAGTGCAGGGGACTGAACTAGACGACTTCTTGAGGTCCCTTCAGGCATGTCTACACTAGGAAACTATTCCAAAATAACTAAAATTGAGTTAATAACTCCTGAAATAACAAAATCTCCACTCCAGCAGCAAGTCCAACAGGAAAGACTTGTTCAACAAATGGCAGCACTATTGTGACCAGGTGAGCCGTCAGCCAATGCTCTAGCAGACTCTGACCCAGAATCTCTACCACCTGGCTCCTCCTAAGGCTCACAAAGATTGGGCCCAGGTATGATGCCAAGGCCTTTCTTACAAGATTTGAACAGGTGGCCATTTCTGCACAATGGCCATCCAGACACTTCTAGCCTTAATAGGACCTGCCAAGGCTGCCTACCACCACTGTGATCCCAGTAAAACCCAGACTATGTAAAGGAAGGAAGGAATTATCCTACCTTAGTTCTACTGTTGGGATCAGAGGTTGGCAAGGTACAGGCACTACAGAGCTGGCCCTCCTGTTCCACCTGGAGCACAGTGCACCCCCCTGTCCCAGCCCTCAGAACCACACAAAGCAAGATGTGCAGCATTCAAGCAGAAATTTAAAGGGCCAGGACCTCCAGCTGCAATCACTGCTGCAGTAGAGGTGGTGGCAGCCAGGCACCCTGGGTCCTCTTGATTTGCCAGTCTCCAGGACAACTGCCTCTTCCCAGTCCTTCCCCAGTCCATAGGCCTGAAAGCAGGAGTAAGGAAGAATAGGGAAGTGGTGGTCTCCCTGACTCCTCATTCCTTCTTTTTCCCTGCATCAGTAACTCGATGTGCTGTGTGACACCTGAACTTGCTGGAATTGTATGCAGAGCTGGCTGTCCTCTGTAAGAGTGATGAGTGTGTCAGTCAGAAGTGACAGGGTTGCCTGAAATTAAGCCTGTTAGGAGGAGGATTCTGATCGGCCCTCCTCAGTGGAGACGGTTGAATAACTCCATAGACTGGGTCAAAGCTCAAGATTTCCATTTTTGGGAGCTATTTTGACACCTGAAAATGTTTGTTCCAAT
Organism: Carettochelys insculpta; assembly: GCF_033958435.1. NCBI lineage: Eukaryota > Metazoa > Chordata > Testudines > Carettochelyidae > Carettochelys > Carettochelys insculpta. Next base: position 142,661,394 of record NC_134139.1, on the reverse strand, counting down.
TTGGAACAAAATCAGACCTTTTCAGTATGGACCACAAAACAGAATTTCAACACCCCCCTCCTCTCCAATTTTGCAGGCTCAAAATTCTGAAAGTAAAATGCTCTAAATCAAAAATGAAAAAAATGAATTCTTGCCTTCTTTCTGTTTGTTTGGATGAAAATGTTCTAACCAGTTCTGGTTCTATCCAGTGTGATAGCTCTCCATTCCTGGCTCCTTGGGAGATACATTTCGTAGGCTCATTGGTCACTACTATTTTTCTGGGAGGAACTGACTAGCTGGAGAAAGGTATCTCCCAGAATGTTAGAGGAACTTGCTAAGCCCACAGCTGAGCTTGCTGAGCAATACTGTCCCACTGCTTCCTTTTCCCTAGTCTGTCTGTATCCCATCCATTGTCTCTTGTCCTATACGTAGATTGTAAGGCCTTTGGGGGGAAGGGACCATCTGTCCACTCTGCGCTGGCACATGAGCTAGCACAATGAAGTCTGGGTCCATGACTGGGACTCCAAGGCTATGTCTACACAGCAGTAATATTTCAAAATAAGCTATTATGGAAGAGATTTTTCAGATTAGCTTACTTTGAAATAGGGCCTCTCCACACAAGATGCATTCTGAAATAGATGAGCGCTATATCAACACGGAGCAACCAGACACAACAGAGCCTATTTCTATGACTTATTTTGAAATACCCCCATACCCTGTCTACACAGAGCAAGTCCTTGTACAATGAGGTTTATCATTTCTGAAATAAGCTGTCCGCTATTTCAAAATTATTTTGAATATGGTAATACAATAGATTCAAATATAATAATTTTGGAACAGTGGCTGTGTCGTGTAGACACTAGCAAAGTTATTTCAAAATAGCTTTTCTGGGCAAACCTACCCCACGGCACTACCACAATTAGAAATAAAAATTCGAATAGTCTCCCTCTCTACTACTCAGGTTTTTGCTGGTGTGGCTCCATGTGCATATGCTGAGTCTGCTGTGAGCCAAGTCTCCTCATCCAGGCCACTAGGAAATATGGTGGATGGTTCTTCTACACATACAATACAAATGGGTTTCTATTGCTATGTTTTTACCACTCTGTGCCTTAATAGAGCTCTCTAATTCAGAACAGACTGCCTTTTACTGAACAGAACACAGAGGAGAACAGTAATTGAGATCAGCATCTAGCAGAGGGAGGGGCCGTAACAGACTCAGCAGAGCTCAGACAGCACATCCAAGAAATGCATAAGCTGAAAACACTCTCCTGTAGCCTGGGCCTCAGTGTGATTTTTGATACCAGGGTCAGTGCTATGTGCTATACTATTCTGCTGCCTTTTCAGATGTGCAGTGCTATCAGGTAGGCAGCATGCCTCAGCCAATTAGAGAAACCATCCTTTGCAAGGAGAAATACACCACATAGCACAGAATGCAAGTTTTCTCCTTCTCAGGGAGGAGATTCTATTCAGGGGGCTCTCTCACAGAAGAGGTTCCATCTGATTCTGGAAGAAAATGTTCTGCGCATAGCAGGCAAATGTCGATCACAATAAGCCTGCTAAGAATGGAGTCAGTTGTACTCTAAACATCATTCCTTCTTTCCAGGAGCACACAGAGGGCTTCCCTTGTGTGAAAAGGTCTGACCAGGGGTAGGAAGAGTAGAGCAGGAGCATCCCTTCCACATCCCAGGGGAAATCCATGCCAAAAGGTAAGAGAGCCCCAGAGGTGACTTTTGCAAGTAGCACCAGCACATGAGACACTGCCTGAAAGGTGTTTCCCAGAGCCACTGGCTGTGTGGGGTTCCCCAGCTCCATGGCATGGCAGGCCAGGGATTGTGCTTAGATGATCACTTGCCTCCAGTGGATGACAGAGCAGATCTCACCAGAGCTGTGTGATTTCAGAATGCAGCATATCCTCCTTCCATAAGGTGATGGAATGCAGTCAAGCTCTGCTCCAATGGAGTTCAGAGGAAGCACACTCAAGTGCTTGCTGACAGTGGAATATTCAGGGCAGGGCCCTATCCCCACAGTGTGGTAGAAAGCCTTGGAACCACAAATGTTTTGTTCAGAGATGAGTGACTATAACCCACTTCTTTGATGATCCCTTTCTGTGGTAGTTCACACAGTTAAATTTTAGTCCTATAAATGATCAGGGAAATGTAATTTTAAGCTTGGGTATTCATGCAAGATGTGGCACATTTTCTATAGGGTGGAACACGGCTTGAATTCCCAAAATCCCCTGCTAAATCTCTGGTACAGAAGCAATTAAATGAGACAGATGAGTGAACCCTTTGCAACTAAGACTCAAATGAACACATAATTATTTTGTGCCAATGTCTGCAGTTGTGACACAAAAAAGCATAGCTCAGAAATTGCAATGTTTTTTGTGTAATTTGTATGTATTGGACATTTCTTAACACAGCAAAGGGATAAGCTTCCTAAAACCTTTCCCAAAACCGAGGCAATTAAAGAAGCCAGGCAAGCATCTGACAGCGACCTTTACAATGAGGGGTGTACATGCAATTACTCTGAGTGAGTGTGATTGGCGAAAATTAAACTTTGCATCTATCTAATAAATATTACAGGGAGCTCATTTCCAGGAATGATGCCTCAGGGAGACCTGTCTTGTCAGGAACAAAGAAGTTAAACTAACATTTGATGACTTTCTCTGAAAGACGAAAAACTCCAGAGGCAGCTTCAAGCCTGCCTTCTTATTGCAAGAGTTTTGTGCCTCCAGTTATAACATCTTGGGGATCACCCAGAGGGTCTGCTGCTGCCTGTCCTGCAATCCTGGGTGCCTTAATGCCAAACTGTTGTGGATCAGAGCTCTGATGCCATCAGCAAGCTTAAAAACATAAAGGTCTCAAGCTGACATACACTAGCATAGTTACTCCTCACAGAATGACAGCACAAACCCTCCCAAACCTGAGTCCACACAGAGCAATCTGCCCTGAGTTCTTAACCACCAGATACTCAGACTTTGGGCCCCCACATGCCATACAGCTTGCATAACAGAGATGTTATTGGGGTAAACATTAACAAAAAATTTAATAGAGAAATCACTGATTCAAAGATGAAATAGGAGGAAAAGCAGACACTTGCATGACTGCCCACAGGCAGACTTGACCCTGAGAACTCTAGAGATTCATAAAGGTACCTCTGCAGCTTTAGCTAAAGGTCACCTGCCTCTTCGCTTAGGCTGTAAAGGACACTTATTCCTTTTCTATGAAGTGGTCTAGGTACCACTACATAGAAAAGTTTATCACAAATAGGTGTGTGGGTTACACTTACAAATTACACAGAAAACAAACATAAAGACAAACCCACATGCTTCGCACTTCCATATTAACTAAATTCCCTTTTCTAATACAAGTTGCCCATTGTCACTGAACAGTTTCCCTGCTTGTCCCCTGCTACAAGAGAATCAAGTGTTTTACAAACAGCACCTGATTATATGTTGGGCCTCTGTTTGGCTGTTTCTACACATGCCACTTTCTTCGAAAGTGGCATACTAATAAGTGGCCCAAAATACGCTAATGAGGCACAGATGCAAATTCCCCACACCTCATTAGCATAAGGTCATGTGATTTGGGGTCCAGAAGACATTCTTCCGGACTCCAAAACGCAGTTTAGAAGCACGGCCCCCGGGGGGGTATTCCAGAAGAAAGTCCTTCTTCCAGAGGCCCCTTCTTCCTGAAAATTTCTTCCGGAAGACCCCCCGGGGGCTGCGCTTCTAAACTGCATTTTGGAGTCCAGAAAAATGTCTTCTGGACTCCAAATCATGTGACCTTATGCTAATGAGGTGTGGGGAATTTGCATATGTGCTTCATTAGCACATTTTGGGCCACTTATTAGCATGCCACTTTCGAAGAAAGTGGCATATCTAGAAATGGCCTTTCTGTATAACGTATCCCAGACTCAAAAAAAGGTCTTCCCCCTTATTGTGACTCAAGGTGGGGAGAATTCCTTAGTTTTCCAATATTGGAGTTTCTTTTCAGTTTCAAGTTGTTTCAGTATTTCCTTGTTACCTCTAGTTGTCCTCTATTCTGTCTTCCTGTCTGGGCCACAGATGGTTGCTTGAAGTTGTGTATTTTTGTAAACTAATCTGGGTGGTGCCCACCACCCCTTACCCCGATATGTAGTATACTTGAAACTGTAGTACATGTCATGAGCATAATGTTCTATTTACATAACTAGACTCATAACCCCAGTTTGTACACAAATCTTATACAGGCTTTCAAATAAGATTTTTAGCAGACACCTTTTTATGCACAACTAACAACCAGTTGGTTCAGCTGGGGTTTAGATCACACTAGAACACTGGGGCTATGTCTAGATTACAGGGATTTGTCGAGATAAGTTTTTGTCAGAAGAAATCTTCAACAAAACTTGTATTGCCAGATCGTGGCCATGCTGCCAAATGGATCAGAAGACCAATTCACTCGTTAAGAGAGAACAGCTGAACTACCCGGCCACTCTATTTGCAAAAAGGCCAACCAGGAGCACGGTAGACAGGGCTGCCTGGTATCCCAGAAGCCCCATGTGTCGACAAAGTCCCCCCTGGAATGTCCAGACTAGCTTTCTGTTGACAGATCTCTGTTGACAGAGGCATTATTCCTCATGGGAAGTGAGGTACAACTGTCAACAAAAGCACTGCATTCTGTCGACTTACTGAAAACAATATGCCTTGGGAACCTGGGTGATCCACAGGTTTTGTTGGCAAAACACCTGTTTTGCCTACAAAACCCTCTAATGTAGACACAGCCACACCAATCAAGGAGTGTGACTTACCTTGTGAGTTACTGAGAAGCACTGAAGTTCAAATACCGAGCAATGAAACTTGCACATAACCATCTCGGTAATAAAAAAATCTGGTAAAAATCTCTTAAATTCAAATATTAAAAAACCCTCAAACTAGCTCCACTCTTGACATTCCAGGAGAAGAAAAAACAGGCTAAATATCTAGACTAAATTATTCCCTGGAAATTAGTCAATAGGCTCTAAACTTTTTTCTTAATTTAAAATGCTAAAATTGTACTCAACCTGTTTCACTCTGGCATTTGAATAGAAAACAAAAATTAAGGTAAATACAGAGAAAACACTACTACTATCACAGGACTTAAACATGTAATTATATTGTGTGAGTGTATTTATTTTAAACCAATATTTATCTAGTATGGTTGACATGGTAGCAATGAGAGCAGCTGAACCTATCCAGAAGTAAAAGAGACTTTAATTACAACTTTACCTTTATCAACCATCAAAATTAATAAAGAGATAGATTGAAATACATTTTCTCATCTTAGAACCTCTCCCAAAATACCTTGAGACTTGGCTAACCTTGACAGGTGTCTCATCTTTCTCTTGTTTAACTGGGGAATGAATTAGGAATGTTAGATAGTTGCAGGATGGGATTTTTCCAACAAATAAATAAACAATGATTCTGATTGTCATCAGTCTTGCAATGTTTAGGTTGAAATACTGTCCCCTTTAAAGTCAAGGACAAAACTCCCATTGACTTCAATAGAGTCAGGATTTCATCACTGTTGTTCTTAAAGCCAGTTCCTGAAATGAAGTGATTACTTGGAGAATCTTCATGTTCATTTTTATAAAAAAGTAAGTATGTTTCTAGTGCTCGTGGCTGCAGAGGAAAACTTAAATATATGGAGTGAGCACACCCTAAAAATTAGAAACCAGAAGGCATATTAAAATAACCAATATTTTTTAAAAAATCATGATTTTAAGCCAGTCTCATGACTTTTGGGAAACTGTCATGGTTTTTGAATACTAGGGCATGGCAATATGTTTTAATAACCACAGCACAGTTGACTGATGAATTAGTCTAGCAATAGTTATGGTAATTTTAAATGATTTTATACATAAATGACTTAATTCTGAATACACAACTTGCTTTCTTGGGATTCTGCCATTAACTGAAGTCATCATTAGGTAAGATGTGAATGTCACCTCAAAATGAAGAAGGAAATGGAGCTGATAAGAGAACTGTTCTCTTTAGCAGGCATATGTGCCTATAATTCCTTTTGGAAACATAATCAGTAGCAGGCAAGGTGGGATTCTATTCTATAAATATTTTTTACCATACTCCTCCTGGTACTATCTGAGCATCTTCTAGTAGTTCATTAAGTGACATGACTGCATATCATGTTTGTTCTCTCATCTTTTCTCCAGTGCACAAGCCAAGCAGAGTTTTGCTGAGGAGGCAGAGAACCCAGGTTAATTGTTATGGCCTTGCTGATCTGCCATCTCTCCTTCTGGAGAAAGCATGGATTTGGAAGAGGTGGAGGACACAATATGAGGAAATGATGGACAAGGATCCTCTGAACTGGGGTGCCAGGCCTGCATGAGCCCAGTGGGCAGAATCCCAGGAAAAGACTGCAAGTTGCAAGGCACCTTGGCTGCATACTCTTCAGAGTACTTCCCTTTGCTCTTCAGCATCACATCTGTCTTGCTCAGGCTCAGCTTCAGCCCATTGTTCTTCATCCAACAGCTGTACTGTTCCAGCCACTGGTCCTTCTTGATGCTAGTGGCACACTTGTGTATGGTGAAGGATACATAGGGCTGTGTCTCATCTACACACAGGCAGTATTTGAGTTCATCTCATTTGGCCTGTTCGCTTAGTGGCTGCATATTGATGTTGAAAAGAATGGGAGTGAGAACTGTTGTTTGTGAACTGACACTGGTGAGGGACCTAGTGGTGGAGATGCAACTTCCCATGGATACTCATCGGGTGCATCCATCCAGGAAGTTCAAAAAAAACATTTTAATGCATTGCCCTGGACCTCTGCCATGTCCCCCAAGTGAGAAAGAGTTCCATTATCCAGGGAATGCTAGAGAGAGATCTGGAAAAAAGAGAATGAATTTCTATCCTCTGTCCATTGACAGAGTATCATCAAACAGTGCTGATAAGGCAGTTTCAGTTCCATGTCCTGGCATAAATCCAGATTGAAACATATCTAGAATAGCTAGTCTTTTGATAGCTTCTCTATAAGGCTGCTCAGGAATGGAAGAGTCAAAACTGGGCAGTAATTCGGTAGGAATGAAACGTGTTGGAAAGAACCCTGTGAATCTGAAAGTAGAAGGCAGTATGGGTGAAAGTGATCAAGAAATGATGTCAAGTATTGGAGGGGTAGCCGTGTTAGTCTGGATCTGTAACACCAACGAAGGGTCCTGTGGCACCTTATAGACTAACAGAAAAGTTTTGAGCATGAGCTTTCATGAGCACAGACTCACTTCATCAGATGATCACTTCAAGAAATGATGGAGATCATGATTCTAAGGAACAGTAGGAGGAAGAGAGGCAAAAAAACACTGTATTTCAGGAAAGCAAACTTTAGCAACTCAAAGAGTTGATAGGTAAGATCCCATGGGAAGCAAGTATCAGAGGAAAAACAACTGCAGATAGCTGGCAGGTTTTCAAAGAGACATTAATAAGGACACCAGAACAAACTATTCCACTGTTTAGAGGCAAAATTAGAAAGGTCACAGCACAAAATGAGCTCAAACTAGCTGGAGACATAAAGGGTAACAAGAAAACACTTTACCAATACTTTAGAAGGATGAGAAAGACAAAGGACAGGGTAGGCTCATTATTCAACAAAGAAGGGAAAAATAACAGAAAATGTGGAAAAGGCAGTGGTGCTTAACGACTTCCTTGTTCTGGTTTTCCCCAAGAAGGATGATGGTGATTGTATAATGAACATAGTGAATGCCAGTGACAATGGGATAGGTTCAGAAGCTAAAACAGGAAAAGGACAAGTTAAAAATAATTTAGACAAGTTATATATCTTCAAATCACAAAAGCCAGATGACATGCATTTTAGAATGCTTAAGGAGCTCACTGAGGAGATAGCTGAACCTTTAGCTATTGTCTTTGAAAGTCATACGAAATGGGAGAGATTCCACAAGATGGGAAAAGGACAAATATATTGCCCATCTATAAAAAGGGAAATAAGGACAACCCAGGGTATTAGAGACCATGCAGCTAAACTTAGTCCCAGGAAAGACAATGGAGCAAATAATTAAGGAATCAATTTGCGAACTTCTAACAGATAAGATGATAAGAAATAATCAGCAGGGATGTGGCAAAACAAATCACATCAAACCAACCTAATAGCTTTGTCTGACAGAATAACAACCTTGAAGATAGGAAGAAGCAGTAGATGTACTATATCTAGAGTTTAGTAAGGCTTTTGATACGGCGTGGCCCTCTCATTAACAAACTAGGAAAATACAACCTAAATGGAGTGATTTCAAGTTGGGTGCATAACTGGATGAATAACCATTCCCAGTGTTTATTAATAGTTACAGTCATGCTGGAAGGGTGTAATGAATGGGATATACTGTGATCATTCTGGGACTGATTCTGTTCAATATCTTCATCAATTATTTAGATAATGGCTTTGAGAGTACACATAAAAATATGTGGATGATACCAAGCTGGGAGGAGTTGCAAGTTCTTTGAAAGATAGGATGAAAATTCAAAATGATCTAGACAAACTGGAGAAATGGCTTGAGGTAAATAGGATGAAATTCAGTAAGGACAAATGCAAAGTATTCCACTCAGGAAAGAACAATCAGTTGCATATATACAAAATGGGAAATGCTGCTTAAGAAGGAACATGTAGAAAGCAATCTGGAGGTCACAGTGGATCACAAGTTAAAGAGTCAACAGTGTGACACTTGCAAAAATGCAAACATCATTTTGGGATGTAGTAAAAGGAATTTTGTAAGCAAATCGTGAGATCTGCTGTGCTACTCCAGACCGATTACTCAAATAATTGTGTTCATTTCTGGATGCCACATTTCAGGGAGGATGTGAACAAAGTGGAAAAAGGCCAAAGAAGAACAAAAATAATTATTAAAGGTCTAGAAAACATGACCTAAGAAGGAAGAATGAAAGAACTGGGTTTGCTTAGTCTAGAAAAAAAGACTGAAAGAGGATATTATACCAGTTTTCAAGTATCTAAAAGTTTTTTACAAGAGGGACAAAAATTATTCTCCTTAACCTTTGACTGGACAAGAAGCAATGGACTTGAATTGCAGAAAGGATCATTTTAGCTGAACTTTAGGAAAAACTTACTAACTGTCAGTGTGGTTAAGCACTGGAAAATTGCCAGTGGGCAAGGGGCAGTGTTGGAATCTCCATCACTGGAGATTTTTAAGAGAAGATTAGACAGATACTTGTCCAGGAATGTTCTAGACTGTGCTTGGTCCTGTTACGTATGCAGGTGACTGGTGTTGGAGACAAATTCAGAGTTTGGTTTCAAGTAAGTTTCTGTTTGACTTTTAACATAAATTCTGACAAAAAAGGGAATCCATGTTAAGTCTCATATCCAAGATGTAGTCCTTGCTGGAATCCATTTTGTAAACTGGATTCCAGGGGCGTAATCACCTCCGCCTCAAAAAAGGCATGAAACTAAAGGTGGGAAGGATTGGGTCTCATGACTGAACTCTGCCCGGAGATGAGAGATTATAAAAAGGGGTGGAGCATTCTCCTCAAGCTCTCCCTCTATCTCTGATACCCCTGTCAACCAGACAAGCAGGAGACTCAGAGGAGGACCCTGGTGGCTAGGGCAAGACACTTGTGTGGCTGTGAGACTTTGTAGGCCAGATTAGCTTGGTAGCTGGGGCAAGCATTGTTGTGAGATTTTGTAGGCCAGAACCATCTGGTAGCAAGGGTAATCGGCACCATGAAGCTTTGCAGGCCAGCATAGATCTTGTTAGCTAGGGTTATCAGTGACACAGTGTTGAGGCTTTGTAGGCCAGTGTATCCCCTTTGGTTTAAGTTAATATCACAGGACAGTCAGCTGAACATACACGCACACATTTCAACATTCTCTCCTAGGCATTTCTCCATACAGGACAAGTCAAGAAAAGGAAGAACTGAAGAAAGAAGTAGAAGAAGACTCCATCTAGCTGGACGGCCTGAGTGAAGTGTTCCTGATCAGCACCCCGACCTCTGCCTTCCTCTCTGCAGTGACCGAACTTACCTGGTGATTCCACCATACTCCAGGACTTCAGTAGGGCGTGGGCAGGAGGGGAAGGGAAATATACTCATCTGTAGATAGTTATTATAAAAGTGACAACCGAAGTTTTGATAGATTACTATTTTGTTTGTTCAACAAAACCTTTATTGTTTATTCACCTTTAAGTGGTGTGGCAGTCAATGCATGGCGATTGACACAGTAAGGGCATCTGAATCTGTATTTAAAGGCAGGTTCACGTGATCCTGTTAACTGTTTCCGAGGAACACTGGACTTGATGACTGCTCAAGGTTACTTCTAGTTCTTTTATTCTATGATTCTATCGAAGCTGGGTTTCTTCAGTGTTGGTCAGACTGTGCCACATTTAAAGGAGGAAAGCATGATTAGTGGCCCGAATAAAGCACAAGCGGTATCAGTCAGGAATGGCACCAGTTGCTCATTAATGTTTTTGCCAAGCCAGGAATGGCATGAGTCAGATTCACAAGATGTGGGTCAAGGCACCTTTAAGGTCCTGAATTTCTTGGTGAGGATATCTACTGGACTCTCAGAATGCAGGTGGGCTGTTTGTTTGGTGAGTTCAGGCAGAGCAAATTCATGCTGTTTAAGAAAGCTTCCTAAATGTGCATAATCTTTTCAGTGAAGTAGAATGACAGCTCTTCACATGTCTTGGGCTCAACTCTGAGGCAGGCTATAAGCATTCAGAATTAACAAAGCAGATTTTCAGCCTGCATAGTTCCTTGGTTTGGATTTTAGCAGCCTCAGGTGAGGCTGTTACCAAATGTCATTACTGTGACAAAGGTGGTCATACCTAGTGGTCAGTGCAGGATTCAAACCAAGTCAGATTACCGGGGGTCAGAGTCCAAGAAAACTCAGAGGTGAACCAAGAGTCAGACATCAGGGGCCAGTCAGGGACAGGTTACGAGGAGAATGTGCTTGTGGATCAGGTTACAGATAGCAACTGAAAAGCAAAACTGAGGACAAACAAGGGTTAGAAGCTGGAGTCTAGAGTCTACTACAAGCAGGTAGTCTGCGTTGCTTGCTCAGACAACTCCCATTCATGGCTACCAGTACCAGTCAATCAGTGTCTGCCGGGGCTGACACTCAGGTGCTGTGGATGGTAATTCCTGCCATGTCCAGCCTAAGTTTCTATAGCAAAGTGGAGAACCCCAATCCAGCCCTGCAGGTTCCAACGTTATCTCCCCATTTACTCCCCTGTTGGGATAGTGTGAGCCCAGTCTTGTCTGAGTGAAACTTTTTGAATTTTTCCACAAAGTCAGGGCATTTACGTGGTAGGCAAGGTCCCAAGTGCATGCTTTAGTACCACAACCATTCCAGTTCACCAGATAGTACAAGCGGCCTCATGCCTGTTGGGAATAGAGTATGGCGAGTACTTGGCATTCCTCATGAACCTGGATTTTGATTGGTAGGGTTGGGTTGAGGTATGGTTTGGACAGGAAAGGAGTTGTCAATGTAGGGCTTCAGAAAGGGGACACAGAAAACTGGGAAACTTAGAGTTTGAAGGTAACCCTGGTTAAACTGCTATCACTTTGAGAAGGGTCCCAAGGATTGGATGTCCAATTTATGAGAAGGTCTTTTGGCCCAGAGGCATTTGGCAGAAAGCCATACCTTCTGACCTCTGGTAAGTAATGGAGCTTCTTGCCACAGGTGATCTGCATGGCTTTTGTAGGATTTATTCACCTCCTCCATGGTTTTTGAATTCTTCCTGAATAAGATGGATGTGTTTGACCCAGTCAGTGTGGTAGGGTTCAGGGATACTGTTGGTAATGCTGGGTGGAAAAGGGCTAGAACCCATAATTAGCGAAGAAGGGGCTGTCACCTATGGAGGCATTGTCAGTGTTGCACGAAAACTCCACACGTGGTAGAAGAGTGGGCCAGTTATCTGGATGATAATTTACAAACCACCTCAAATTCTGCTCCAATACTTGATACACCTATTCAGTTTGTTCCCCTCTTTTGTGGAAGTGTGTTGCACAGATGTATATGCAGATGACCAGTTGCCTGAACACCTCATACCAGAAACTAGAGGTGAACTGTAGGCCTCAATCAGAAACTATGTGGTCGGGGAGTCCATGCAACCAGAGCAGATTATGCAGTAGGGGTTGGGTGGTAGTCTTAGGAGAAGAGAAAGATGAGGGTCATTTTGGTCAGGTGGTCCATAATCATTGAAATTATGATGTGGGAGGCCTATAGATGTGAATCCTGAAACCATGCAGCTCGTTGCTAAGTTAACTAAGAGCTTCACAAACAGTAAAGAATGTCAAAACAAAAAAGCTGTCAAGTAGCACTTTAAAGACTAACAAAATAATTTATTGGGTGAGCTTTCAAGGGAAGGACTCACTTCTTCAGACCATAGCCATACCAGAACAGACTCAATATTTAAGGAACAGAGAACCAAAAACAGTAATCAAGGTGGACAAATCAGACAAAATAATCAAGGTGAGCAAATCAGAGAGTAGAGGGGCAGAAGGGGGGTTGGGGAGCCAAGAATTAGATTAAGCCAAGTATGCAAATGAGTCCCTATAGTGACACATAAAATTCCAATCTCAGTTCAAACCACATGTTAATGTGTCAAATTTGAGTATAAAAGAGAGTTCAGCAACCTCTCTTTGAAGAGTGTTGTGAAAATTCCTCTTCAGTAACACGCAAACTCTTAAGTCATCAACAGAATGGCCCACTCCATTAAAATGTCGGCTAACAGATTTGTGGATCAGGAGTGTTTTTATGTCTGTTTTGTGCCCACTAACTCTTTGTCTAAGAAAGTTTGAAGGCTGTCCAATATACAAAACATCTGGGCATTGTTGGCACATGATGGCATATATGATGTTAATTGGGAAACAAGAGAATGTGCTCGTGATTCTGTGAATAACCTGGTTAGGTGCAGTGATGGTATCTCCAGAAAAGATATGTGGACAAAGCTGGCAGCGGGCTTTGCTGCAAGGAAAAGTCCCAGGACTGGTGTTCCTGCGGTATAGACTGTGGCTGTTCTCTCCTACAGACGACCTCCCAACCTCATGAGGATTCTCACCAACAGCCACACTCTATTCCACCGGAACACCAGTCCTGGGACTTTTCCTTGCAACAAAGGCCGCTGCCAGCTTTGTCCACATATCTATTCTGGCGATACCATCACTGGACCTAACCAGGTTATTCACAGAATCATGGGCACATTCTCATGTTTCCCAATTAACATCATATATGCCATCATGTGCCAACAATGCCCAGATGTTTTGTATATTGGACAGCCTTCAAACTCTCTTAGACAAAGAGTTAATGGGCACAAAACAGACATAAAAACACTCCTGAACCACAAATCTGTTAGCTGGCATTTTAATGGAGTGGGCCATTCTGTTAATGACTTAAGAGTTTGCGTGTTACTGAAGAGGAATTTTCACAACACTCTTCAAAGAGAGGCTGCTGAACTCTCTTTTATATTCAAGTTCAACCCATTAACACGTGGTTTGAACCGAGATTGGAATTTTATGGGTCACTAGGGGCTGGTTTGCATACTTGCCTTAACCTAATTCTTGGCTCCCCGTCCCCACTTCTGCCCTTCTACTCTCTGATTTGCTCACCTTGATATTTTTTTTCTGATTTGTCCACCTTGATTACTGTTTTTGGTTCTCTGTGCCTTAAATATTGAGTCTGTCCTGGTATGGCTATGGTTTGAAGAAGTGGGTCCATCCCATAAAAGCTCACCTAATAAATTATTTTGTTAGTCTTTAAACTGCTACTTGACTGCTTTTTGTTTTGATAATATATAGACTAGCACAGATTCCTCTCTGTTACTCTTCAGTAATGAATGTATTTTTCTTTCACAACTCTTCTGTCAGGTGAAAGGTTGAAAATATCCTAATTTTACATATGGTGAACTGCGGTTAGAAGTATCCATTAATTTTGGGAGTCCTGTTGGGGCAACGTAGGAACTGATTATTCAGAATGCTGAGCACTTTATGTGTTCAGTGCACAGCTTCCGTTGCCTTCAGTTGCATCTGTGAGTGTGCAAAACTTCCACAAATCAGCTTCCAGGGTCTCAAGTGAGGCACCCAGGAAATGAGGAGCACACAATTAGTGGACAGCTGGGAAAAGTTTATTTTAGGTGACTTGCCTAGCACCACAGAGGAACTCTAAGGCAGAAATGGATAGACTCAAATCCCCCAGAACAACTTGCAGTTGCCTTTCCCCCTTCAAATCTCCCACAGTTCCTCAGCAATTACAATGTTAGTCTTGTTTCTCCCCTGTAGCTCTGGGCTACAGCATGCAAAATCACTTTGTAAGGATGAAAACAAAAAAGCAGTCCAGTAGCACTTTAAAGACCAACAAAATAATTTATTCAGTGATGAGCTTTCATGGGACAGACCCACTTCTTCAGACCATAGCCGTACCAGAACAGACTCAATATTTAAGGCACAGAGAACCAAAAATAATAATCGAGGTTGACAAATCAGAAAAATATTATCAAGGTGAGCAAACCAGAAAGTAGAGGGGCAGAAGGTAGGGAGGGAGTCAAGAATTAGATTAAGCCAAGTATGAAAAAGAGCCCCTATAATGACCTAAAAAATTCCCATCCCGGTTCAAACCACATGTTAATGTGTCGAATTTGAATATAAAAGAGAGTTCAGCAGCCTCTCTTTCCAAACTGTTGTGAAAATTCCTCTTCAGTAAGATGCAGACCTTCAGGTCATTAACAGAAAGGTCCACTCCATTAAAATGGTGACTGACCAGTTTGTGGATCAGGAGTGTTTTTATGTCTGTTTTATGCCCATTAATTCTTTCTCTAACAGAGTTTGAAGGCTGGCCAATATACAAAGCATCTGGACATTGTTGGCACATGATGGCATATATGATGTTAGTTAAGGAACATGAGAATGTGCCCGTGATTCTGTGAATAACCTGGTTAGGTCCAGTGATGGTATCGCCAGAATAGATCTGTGGACAAAGCTGACAATGGGTTTTGTTGCAAGAAGAAGTTCCAGGACTGGTGTTCCTATGGTATAGACTGTGATTGTAGGTGAGAATCCTCATAAGGTTGGGAGGTTGTCTGTAGGAGAGAACAAACCTGTCACCTAGGGCCTTCTGGAGTGTGGCATCCTGATTAAGGATAGGTTGTAGGTCTTTAATAACGCATTGCAGTGGCTTGAGTTGGGGGCTGTAGGTAATGACCAGTGGTGTTCTGTTCTTGGCTTTTTTGGGCCTATCTTGGAGCAGCTGGTCTCTGGGTATTCATCTGGCCCTGCCAATTTGTTTTTTTGTTTGTCCTGATGGGTAATTCAGGTTTTTGAATATTTAGTAAAGATCTTGTAGTTTTCGGTCTCTGTCAGTAGGATCAGAGCAAATGAGATTGTACCTAAGGGCTTGACTGTAAACAGTGGATCTAGTTATGTGTGCAGGATGGAAGCTAGAAGACAGTAGGTAAGCATCGCAATTAGTGGGTTTCCTGTAAGTGTGGTACCGATCAGGCGATCCTTGATTTGTACTGTAGTGTCCAGGAAATGTATCTCTTGCATGGAGTAGTCGAGGCATAAGTTGATAGTGGGGTGAAGATTGTTAAAGTCTCTGTGGAATTCTTCTAGAGTCTCCATACCATGGGTCCAAATCAATTGTAGGTATGGCATGCCTGTAGTGTGGTCAGCTTTAGAAGGTGTGGGCTTACAGAGAATCCTCAGTTGCTCTGTGGAGGTTTGCAAATATGGTCTAGCCACACATAGTAACTATGAGAGGATGGAGAATATTTGGTCACTCTGGCTACGTCTACACGTGAAGCCAACATCGAAATAGCTTATTTCAATGTAGCAACATCAAAATAGGCTATTTCGATGAATAACATCTACACGTCCTCCAGGGCTGGCAACGTCGATGTTCAACTTCGACGTTGCGCAGCACCACATCGAAATAGGTGCTGCGAGGGTACGTCTACACGCCAAAGTAGCACACATCGAAATAAGGGTGCCAGGCACAGCTGCAGACAGGGTCACAGGGCAGACTCAACAGCAAGCCGCTCCCTTAAAGGGCCCCTCCCAGACACAGTTGCACTAAACAACACAAGATACACAGAGCCTACAACTGGTTGCAGACCCTGTGCCTGCAGCATGGATCCCCAGCTGCCGCAGCAGCAGCCAGAAGCCCTGGGCTAAGGGCTGCTGCCCACGGTGACCATAGAGCCCCACAGGGGCTGGAGAGAGAGCATCTCTCAACCCCCCAGCTGATGGCCGCCATGGAGGACCCAGCAATTTCAACGTTGCGGGACGCGGATCGTCTACACGGTCCCTACTTCGACGTTGAACGTCGAAGTAGGGCGCTATTCCGATCCCCTCATGAGGTTAGCGACTTCGACGTCGCGCCGCCTCACTTCGAAGTTAACTTCGAAATAGCGCCCGATGCGTGTAGCCGCGACGGGCGCTATTTCGAAGTTAGTGCCGCTACTTCGAAGTAGCGTGCACGTGTAGACACAGCTTCTGTGAGGCTGGTGCATGTGTAGTCTGGTCAGCAGTAGGAGTTGTGAGAGGCTCAAGCATCGCCAGTGAGGATGTAGAGAATTTAGCCACTAAAATGGAAGAAATATCCACTGAGCATGTGTGAACTGCCATTTTTCAAAGGCTTCTAATATGGAAAAAATTGGGATAGATTTTTGCAGGGATGGCATGAGGTATTTCCTTGCTACAAAAGCCACTTCCCTGCCAAGTCTCAAGTCCCTGCTCTAAACCATGTAAATGCCTGAATTTACAAAGATAAAGTTTCAAGACTTTTTCAACACAGGCAAAACAATATATTGGTCCTTGGCCTTGTTCTCAGAACTGGAGGAACTGTTTACCTCGGAATTTTTGAGAAAATCGTTATCTCGAGGCAGAGATCTGACATACTTCAGCCCAAACAATTTGGCAAAATTATAAGCACTGACAGTGGGGGCTTAAAGTAGGAATTGTCAGTCAGTGTTAATATCATATCATGCTACCAGCCACCCCTATAATAAATCTTTGAGAGGCCTATTGTACTATGGATGCTTTATTTTAGGACTGGCTCTGTAAGCATTGCCCATGCTGAGTAGTACTTAATCCATGCAAATTGCCTGTTGAGTTCATTGGAACTATCCATAAGGGTAAGTGCTACTCCGTGTGAATAGGCATGCAGAATTGGATCCCTAACTGATAATCTGGAGATAACTCAATGATAGCTACTAAATTAAATTAAACGCATTTTCAGATTAACTGCTTGAGCTTGCAGTGTGTGAGGAAAACCCTACAACGCCTTCCAGTCTTCATCCAGGGTACCCCAGTTTGTGAAGGAGAAGTCTCAAAGCGGTAGCGGTGTTAGTCTGTGACTTTAAACACAACAAGCAGTTCTGTGGCAATTTAGAGACTAACAAATTCATTAGGGTCAATAGTAATAATTTGTTAGTTTCTAAGGTACCACAAGGCTGCTTGTTGTAGGTGAAAGAGAGATTTCCTGGGAAGCAAAAGGCCTGGGGAGAGGGACAAAGAATATTAGGACTGAACCCTCTTATAACAAGAGGCAAGCTCTAACAAGTCTTGGGTAGGGTGACCATATCTCCCTGTCCCAAATATGAGACAAGGAGGTATGCGGGGGACAGTTGGCTCCTCCCGGCTCCACCAAGCCCCAGGGAGCTGGGAAGAAGGCAGCAGCCACCAGCCCTCCCTGAGCCCCCAGGAAGTGGCAGCCCCAGGCCTTCCCCAGCAACCCCACGCTCCCCATGCTTCTGTGAGACTTGGGGAAGTGACCTACTCGCCCACCTGTGCAGCTGCTGGTGGAAAAGGTCAGCGGGGGGAGGGCCCAAATACGGGACAATGTGTTTGTTTTAAAAATAAGTAGGGGTGCCTTTTTGGCATTCCAAAATACGAGACCATCCCACCAAATACAGGACAGATGGTCACCTTAGCCTTGGGTGAACGGGCCAGGTGGGAGCAGGATAGGACTCCAAAACCAGATCTGGGCCTTAACCCTCACTGATGCAGTCAACGGCATGCGGTATGCATTCAGTGAAAAGCAGCTTTGAAAGCTGGCTTTCTGGCTGTGATATGCCTTAGTGTAGGAGGCCTTCATGAGCTAAAAAAACCCCTGTGTTGTGTGCCTGAGAAGGACAGCACATGTCACAGAATGGTGCAACCCCCTCTCTTTGTCTTCCCTGGGATGTGATGCTTTTAAAGGAATTAAGCTGAGGGTTATTACTGTTCAGTGAAAGTTCTATGATACGATTCCTAACAGATCAATAGCTCGTATAATAACAACAGTACTTAGCATTTCCATAGCACTCTACCTGTTTAAAGCACTTTGCAAGCATGTGTATTCCTTAAGGTCGAGAGACCATACTATTTCCATGCTGCTTTTAGTAAACAATGGGACACAGGCACATACCCTGGCCACAGTTCATGAGAAGGTTAATTATTTCTAACTAGAGGCCCTGTTGCAGCTCTTTCTAGACAGAAACTGGTTGTAATAAACATCAGAAGTGCATGGGCTGGGCCCCACGCTGGCTGGGGGGAGGGGCTGGGGCAGGGAGGTTCGGTTGGGGGGCTGTGCTGGACCCCGTGCTGGCTGGGGAGGGGCTGGAGCTGGCAAAGTGCGGGGGGAGGGGGGACATGGTAGAAACTTGCCTGGACAGACAGACAGCTGGACACAGCAAAAATAATGTGTATGATTGTTTGCATTCTTGTTGTGTCTCCAAGCCTCATCCGAGATCAGAGCTCCCTTGTGCTTGGCGCTACACATGCACATAGTAAGAGACAGGCCCCAAATGCTTCCACCCTAACTAGACAACACATAAGCTTCGGGCCATTCAAGTTCTGGGATAGGCTTCCAAAGCTGTGGAATCACAATCATTGACAAATGCTTGTCAGGGATGGCCTAGATTACCAGCCTCCCTCAGCACGGGGGCTGGGACAGACAACCTCCACAAAAGAGTATTAGCCCCATTTTGTTGACAGGCAACTTAAGCATAGATATGTACGTGCTTCAACTAAAGGCACACAGGAAGCCAGGTATTAACCCAGACCTCCTGAGCCCTGCTCTGGGGCTAGGTCTCAGCCGCTGTAAATCAGTGTGACATCAACGAACCCAGTGGAGTTATGCTGACCACAGCAACTGGGGATCAGGCCCCTTGCATCTTAACTTAATCAGCCTTTCTGGGACACTGAGAAGTTGTTCTGGCAGCCAAGGACACCTAGAGCATAGCAGCATTCTGTCTATGCCCTGCTCTAAAGATCCTGATGATGACTGGCACAGATTTACTAAATCAGCTCTACAGACAATGGGCTAGCCCTTTAAACCATGGGAAGTACCAGGGAGCCAGCTCTCTGGCCTTTGGTGATTGCAAACAATATAAAAAGGTAAGACTCTGGCTACTGTCTTTGCAGTTAGGAATGTGCAGGGGATTGCTTGGTGTGATGTGATCTGCAGAAATTAAACTGAATCTGAACAGGACAAATGATCTGACTCAGGTACTTCAGGTTTTGTTTTTATTTTATTTTTCAACTAATATTTTTTCTATTTCTGATTTTTGCCAAACCTTTTAGTATATAATTTCAGCTGAAACACTATTTGATAGTAGATCTAAAGTGAAGACTAACTTGTCGTGGCAGTCTGGAAAGTATTGTTAAACTATAATAGCCCCTGAGTGGGAAATCTAATTAGTGAAAGATTAATGATGTTTCAGACAGGCTTATTATCTCAGCTATTTAGTTGGCTCATAATAAAAGCCTGCTAATGTATGGAAGAAGAAATGAATGAAGCATTTGTTAAAATTGTATAGGTATTAGGTGGTCTAACAATGAACAAATTATCAAAATTTTATTTGCAGATCTTGCTTTGTACAAAATTAAGAAATAAGTGTAATTGGTGTGGGAGAGGGAAGGAACTGAGTTTGCTTCTTCTGTTTCCTTCATTCCAGTGAAATGTTCAGATCCCTAACAACTTCCCTGACAACTATGAGCCATCTACTCTGCCTCAGAGCACTGTTCTGCTGCTAAGTCCTTCAGCCACTATCTCTTTCAGAGTCTTTTTTAAATTTATTTTAGAGTATCTAGTAGAAGGGAGACTGTGTTGACATTGATAGAAGGTCATAATGAAAGCTACCAATTAGCCATGGGTATTTATAGTAAAAGTCATAGAGAGTCATGAGCTGTGAACTATTGTTTATTGCCTGTGCCTTGTCCCTGACTTTTACTATATATCCCTGAATAAATATTAGCTCCCTCTGGGGGAAGGGCAAGAGGAGGAACCAGTGGTTCCAAATGCTGGGGACCATGGAGGCTGCCCACCCCTGCCACTGCTCAGGTGGCTGCTGGGCCTCGCTGCCTGAGATCACCTGAGAAGCGGCCAGTGCAGCTGGACCTAGGACTGTTCCAGCAGCACCAGTACAGACGTCCCTGGGGCCAGGTGTGTGGGGACACCTAGCAGCAGGTGATGTGGCCCAGTCTTGGGTCTGCCCCAGAGTGCCAGTACAACTGGCTGTGGGGCTACCCAAGCACTTGGCTGCAATGCTGCCACAGCAGTGGCTGGTGTTGCTGTGCCTGGGACTGCCTGAGCAGCTGCTCAGACCACCTGGGGACAGCCACACCAACCACTGCGGAAGTCACAGAGGTCACAGAAAGTCAAGGAATCTGACTTCAATGACAGAGCCCTAGTCATAACAGCCTGGTAGTTTGCTACCCTCATTTCCAGTCCCTGATTTCCATTATGGCCAAGAAGACGACTCCATTATTACTCTTACTAGTAGCTGAAAGTCCATGATGTCACTCAGACTTGGCAGTTAAGCCGAGTAATCTGTCACCTCTGTCGTCCTCTTCATAAAGCCAATGAGATTACTGTATGCAAATTAGCTGTAGAGTAAGCATGGTGATTTACTCTTACTGATTACCTCTAATCTAGAACTCTTGGCATGGCACAGATACATGCCTGATTGTAGTTGTACACGGTGTCGGGGTGTAATTCATATAGACAAAATTTCAGATACCTTAAAAACTGGACAGGAAAAGACTGAAAGTTTCAGAGATGACTGAACCTGTTGAAATTCTAAACAGCAATAGCTCTCAAGCACACTTAGAATCCTGAGGTTGGAAGAGACCTCGGGAGGTCAAGGAGTCCAACCCCCTAGTGGAAGCAGGACCAATCCCAACTAAATCATCCCAGCCAGGGCTCTGTCAAGGTGGGAGTTAAAGCTCTCTAGGAAAGAAGATTCTACCATCTCCCTAGGTGACCCATACCAGAGCTGCACCAGTCTCCTAGTAAAAGTTTTTCCTGATATCCAACCTGCACCTCCCCCCACTGCGACTTGAGACCATTGCACCTTGTTCTGTTGTCTGTCACTGAGAATAGCTTCTCTCCACCCTCTTTGGAACCCCCTTTCAGGCAGTTGAAGGCTGCTATCAAATCCCTCTCACTAGTCTCTTCTGTAGACTAAATAAGCCCAAATCCCTCAGCCTCTCTTAAGTCATGTGCTTCAGCCCCCTAATCATTTTTGTCGCCCTCTGCTGGACACTCTCCAGTGTGTCCACATCCTTTCTGTAATGGGGGGGAGCATGCCCAGAACTGGATACAATACTCCAAGTGTGGCCTCACCAGTGCTGAATAAAGGGGAATAATCACCTCCCTTGTAACAGTTTGCCTCACTTCACACTAAGTCAATAGACTTCTAGGCATCATAGGTGACTATCCTGAAATTTTATTGTAAAGATTATTTCTTATTTATATTGTAGCATCAACAGGAGTTCCAGAGCAGGGCCTGGATCTCATCATGTTAAATGCTGTAGAAACACAGAACAGAAAAGATGATCTGTGTCCTAAAGAGACAGTCTGAGGATATATTAAAGATTACACATAAATAAAGACAGATGGTAGAATGTAAAACAAAATGATGGTTAGACTGGTCGGCACACCAGTGGCCCAAGTACTGTCAACATTTTTGTGGGTATCTGGGTAAAATAGAGATTTTTAGAAAGGGACCTCAAGGATAACGAGGTAGCTTTGCAAAGGCTTGCAGGGAGCATCTCCCAAGAGTGAAGAGCAGCTTAGGATAAGGCCAGCAGCAATATTTTCAAACAAGAGCCTAGGGAACGGTGAAAGCTGGCATTGTTTAGAAAGCATGTCTTAGACTGAACCCCTGGATTCTGTCACTCTATTAACCTAACAAAGAGAAAGTTGGCAGGTGATATGGTTACAGTGCATATATAGCTGCATGGGAAACAAATGTTTAGTAACTGGGTTTTCAGTCTAGCAAAGAAAGGTATAACGTGATCCAATCAATGGCTTGGAGTTGAAGCTAGACAAATTCTGTTTAGAAACAAGATGTACTTTTTTAATGGTGAAAGTATTTAACCATTGGGACAGTTCACCAAGGGTTGTGGTGGATTCTCCTTCACTATAACCTGTTTAATCAAAATTGTTTATTTTTTTTCTTGAAGGCATGCTCTAGGAATTATTCAGCAGAAGTTCTGTTTCATACAGGAGAACAAACCAGAGGATCACAGTTTTCCTTCTGGCCTGAGAATCTTCCTCACTCTTTGGGGTGGGTGAGAGGTCCTAGAACCTTTTCACCTCTCTAGAGGCAAGTTGACTCTCACCAAGGAGAGCAAACTGGGACCGGCAGAAAGCTGAGCAGAGAATTGATTTTTTTTTTCCTCCCATGAGTGATGTCCCTTTGTGGTGTCTGATTTGCCTTGAGAAGGTTTCTTCACTTCACCAATGTGCTCCATGTGTGCCCTTTAGCCTCACAGCTAAATCAAGGATCTCTGAAGATAATTCAGACACTGGTTCTGTGAAGAACCAAAATTTTTTTGGTGCTGAGGGAACAACAAGGAACATATAGTGGATGAAAAGTGGATGCTTCCAGCATCAGCTTCTGCACTGTCCTCTAAGGGTATGTCCATGCTACAATTAGACAGCTGTGGCTGGCCCAGCCCATCTGACTTGGGCTCACAGGGCTGTCTAATTGCAGTTTAGACTTCCAGGCTCAGACTGCAACCTGAGCACTGGGACCCTCTGACTTCAATGTCCTAGAGCTCAAGCTGCAGCCAGAGCCTGGAAGTCCAAGCCAGATGTCATGGGTCAGTCGTGGGTGTCTAATTGCAACGTAGACAGACCCTGAGAAGGCACCTGGAGCCACTTCTTAATCCTCTTTGTCTCTGGAACAAACGTGCCCAATGATGATTTTAGCACTCGATTCACACAGAGCTATCCTAAATCGCACTAAAACAGTAGTGAAAACACTACAATTAATTACCTAGAAAAGCATTTTGGAGAAAAGGCACTAGTTTAAGAACTTGGATAGCCAGACTCCAGGTTCCTCTACTGGCTACTGTGGAGGATGAGGTGGACATGGGGCACTGAAGAAGGCAGTTCCTTTTGTAACTTCAGGCTCTGAACAGTCAGTGACACAATTTGGCACTCACAGGGCTCTCAGTGATGCAGCTTCCTGGAGTTCTCAGAAGTTTAGGTGCCATGGGCCCCATTCCTGAGAATGACATTTTACAGTGGACTGCGAAGAAGAATATACTGGTGTTGTTCATGCTTTCAGTTGCAAAGGTAAGTCCCAGCTGAATTCATGCCTAGTGGAGCAACGAAAGTGGGTTTTCAAATTGCCAAGCGTATGCTCATTGAAGATCTTCATTTTTATTTAGAGCTGGGATAGGGCTGTGGAGTTCACATACTGATTCACATCTAAACTTATTTCAGAGACCAAGAGCATTTTAGTTCAGGCCTCTCTCTGCCCACAGCTGAAAATATGACATAGTATCCTCAGCAAGGGAAAAGGTGATGGCAACAGACTATATCATTAAAAGTTTATACAGAATCTCAGACACCAATGGGCTGTGAGACCATGGTTGTTGTCGTCGTTGATGTTGATGATGAGGATGATTGAAAATTTCATCCTGAAGGATCCTAAACCGTGTCACAAAATACTGTGCTGTACACTCAAACAATGCCATTGAAATATAGCTCCTTATGGGACAGACAACTGCTGCCATTTGGCATGGAGCGTATTGCACAAGAGGGAACTTCTACTCTTTTCAAAGGTGCTGTGAAATATTTAATGTCCATGAAGAGCCGAGAGAATTTGCATTTAAAAGATTTAGCCGAAAAACTCCCAACAGAGTGAACTACGTGTGCTGAAGTTTTTTACTCCAGAGGCTGAATCTCTGAGTCATCCTCTCACAATGTGAGCCTGTGTTTACACGGAGACTAGATATCTACCAAGACTACTAAACTATCACACGTGAGAATATGAAGTGGCTGGTGGAAGATGGAGTATGTATTGTCATTAGTCGTCCTGAATTTGTTTGCTGAATTGTGGCTAGGTCCTTTGAAACTTCTCAACTATCTTCAGTGTCTTGTGCCTGTTGTTGAAGTGTTTTTAGCATTGTATTGCTGTAGTTCCTGGCATAATAGCTGTTTGTTTACATAGGGTACAATACCAATTTCAAAATGTAATGGATCCTCGTTAGTACATTGAGTAAATTAACCAGAATGGAAATAGCCTCTGTATTTCTTCTGTGATGTAGGGGCTCTGTCCTACATGACAGTGTAGGCCCCTCTGCATGTGGGAGCCTCTAGCTGTTGCTGTGAGTGGCAATCTGGCTGTTGAGACTACAATTCCAATGAGGTTTTGGGAAGGAGAGGGGGCTTTTTGGTGAGGCTGTATAAAGAAGATGGTGGTCTCCTGTTGGAAAGAGAATGCTGGTGGAACAGACTGATTGATTCAAGGCAAGTATGAAGTTTTCTCCTAGCCAGGAACTGCTTTGGGGAGCTGCAGCCTGCTGATGAGAGACCCTGCAGGGAAGGAACTTGATCTGTGTGTTTTAGAGTGTTGCAGAGGCCAGCTCCAGGTCCGAGAACATGGTCAGTTGGTTGCTTTGTCTGGATTGACACACAGAACCCTGACCAAGCTGTCTGCTAGCCAGTGAACAGCAGATGCATGCCACCGCGAGCAGGTAACTGGAACTCTGATAATTAAAAAGTGCACACTCTGGGGTGGGAGAACTGAGGGCAGTGTGCATGCCAGTTATGTTTCAATATACACAGAAATAAATGTTAATTGATTTCATTCATGTTTAGTCTGCAACCCCATCTCCTTACATTGTTAAGTAAAGGTATGCCTTGATTCTTATGTGGTCTATTAGACATACACTATTTATACTGTTTGGCAGTTAAATCTGGATTATCACTGAAAAAAGTTTCCTGGAGGTTTCCAAAGGCACACTATTAAGTGTGTACAGGGGCTAGCCAGGTGGAGACACCACCATTTTACAGAGCTCTAGAAATCAGGGGTGGAAAGGGAATTCCCAGCTATCCAATATCACCCCTGGGGCACTCAGGATCGCCTTTAATATTGAACCTGTTAGGCACACCGACACACAACTGAGTGCTGCCTCCTCCCGAGTAACCCAAGGAGGAGAGAAAAGGGGTTACACAATGTGGAAGCAAGTGGGGAAATACTTATTCCACTGACAGCTTAACACTCTTAAAGGGAGTGGCTTACCAGTTTGTCTCAAATAAACACTTATGGAAGAAACCATTGCTTAATATTGGCAATTTCTAGTCCTATATTTTATGGCAGATTATTGATATGTTTCTGGTAAGATAAAATCTGATGTCATCTGAAGTCTTCAAATGACCTTCCAGTCCCATTTTAGATCTATATATGGCATGGAGACAATACTCTTATTGAGCTGCCAAAAATGCAATGTAAATCTTGCATCATCTTGTATGAAATTAAAAAAAAAAAAAAAAACCTTTCTAAGTAAACAACTCTGATCTTAATCCCTTTTTTCTAGCCCTTGCAAAGGCAGTGGGACTTCTGGGTGTGTGAGGTGTCATGGCTCGGGGACAGCTGCACCTGTAACACCTTTCTTTGGTCTCTGAGTGCATCCCTGGAGTTGTGAGGGTTTGCACCTTCACTGACTCCAGCGTGAAATCCCTTGATTTTTCCGCTCTTAGACCAGGACCATCCTACAGTCACTGATGTGCTACTTGTTACTATTCAGCAGGCCCCACGTCTGGTGACTGTGGTTCTCCTAGCTCCAAGCCATTGCTCCCCCTCTAATAAATGTGACTTTTTATATGTACAACCAAAGTCCTCTGTCTGACCTGGGTCCCTGGATCCTGATTAATCGACTCCAGCTGCAAGCTGATGGTCAGTGGTCTCAATATCTGATGACCAATCTAAAAGCATCAGCAAAGCTACCTGACTATTGTCTAGTCACCAGGTGGAGATCAAAGAATAAGAGTAATGCCATTCATATGCCATATGCACACCTAATAAAAGGGTGATAAGATTAGCGCAAAAATTTAAAGCTGTTGGTTTTCTGCATGTCCTGTAAATATTAGTGAATAGGGGACTATCTGAAGGTTTTTTTCATATATGCAACAAACTCCTGCTTGAATTATCCTTTGTAATCCTATAGCAAACACCACAACAAAAATAGAGCACATACTATTCACCAAATATTACATACTCTCAGAGGGTTATCCATGTACATATGCAGCTTTACAAATAACAAGCAGTCCTGTAGCACCTTAGAGACTAACAAATGTATTGTCCTGAGCTTTTGTGGGTAAGGCCCAGTTTGTCAGATGAAGTAAATTTATTAGTCGCTAAGGTGTTACAAGACTGCTTGTTATTTATAAAATATTACAGATAGCACTCAGGTGCTTTATGTAAGTTATGATGGATCAAACCCAAACTTCTTAATATTCTGTAACAGCCTCCAATATATTTCATGAATAAATCAGCTTTGTTATCATCCATTAATTTAACTGCAGAAATTTAAATCCATAACTGCATTCCTCTGAAATATTTTATGGATAACTGAAGATGGTTTTTAAATGTGCTATTTACATGCATCTGCTTGTTGAAAGATGCCTGAATTTGGCTTAAAAATCTGAGCTGATCTTTATTTTCCAGACCTACAAAATAAAAGATACTGTAAATTTGAATTTTTGATGAAATTTATTTTCTGCTAAAACACAACACAAATATTAGTCCTATAAATCTAATAGACAATGGTGGAAGTTTTATAAGTATCTAGGATGGATAGAAGGATATACGGGACATCACTTTCTTTTTTCACAAAAGTGGCCCATAGGATTTCAGAAGTAGGTCTTTGCCCACAAAAGCTTATGCTCCAAAATATCTGTTAGTCTATAAGGTGCCACAGGATTTCTTGTTGTTCTCGAAGATACAGACTAACACGGCTACCTCTCTGATACTTGTCACCATAGGATATCAGTGACAGTTTTGCATCAGTAAGGGCTGTGCAGTTTGGCCCACAGTTTAATGTATTCTTCTGATGCCCCATTCATTGTCCTAATTCTTCTTATTTATTAGTACTGTACTAATTGCTAGAGCAGAGCCTGAATTCTCACTGAGTATCCCCTGGAGCCCTAAACACGGCATACCCCATTCAGTGCCTAGAAGACAAACAAAAAGCTTCCTGAGTAGGCTCTACAGCTGTATCATGTTGTTTTTATGTATTTTTAACTTCTTGGACCTTGCTTCTGAGATCAGTTGCAATATCTTCCTTTCCTAATCCAAGGCCTCAGATGTGGCTCATCTTGAACATTGTAAGTCCTACCAAGCTGATGGAAAGTAGCATTGATACGGTATGCTCTGTGAGAGCTGATCACAAAGGGATCATGATTATGTTCATTGCAAGAAACCCTATTCTCATTTGCTTGATGTTATCAGTATGATATTGATGCACTTTATAAGAGATTTTACAGGAGCTGGCATTGCCTTCTGGTGACTGTCCTTGTACATTCAGAGCCCACACACTACTTCTATCTTATCCCCTAAAACTGCCAGTTTTTAAGATAAAGAGAATTTGACATCAGCAGCAAGTTGCTTATTAGTCTCATAGTCTCATAGACAAAGCTGTGCTGGAGCTGGTTTGCCAGACTTCTGTAGAATTGGGATCTGTCAGCTGATGTAATGCCTTTTGCACGTGTGTTCAGCCCGAGGCCCTGAAGTTCCATTGCAGCTCCCCTGTCTGCCTCCAAATTTTGTCCTGTGCATTTTGTGATAGTGCCACCAGCATCTGAAAATATGGCCAGGTTGAGTACAAACAGAGTAGATGTCAGGTGTTTCTGGAGTCTGCTGAATGCGCCTTTTTTTAACCTTGTGCTTCCACAGCTGGAAGTTAAGAAAGACACACAGTTCCTGTGCCCAAGGGGGTGGGGGCTTGCTGCAACACTCCTGGGCTTTATATCTAGTGTTGCTCAATGCCTGGGACTGGCCACCAACCTGGCCCTGTGGGTTCTACTGCCATCTGGGGTCTTGGGCACTGGTCCTGGGCCCAGAGGCTACACTGCTCGCTTCAAGGAGCCTGGCAGCTTCCACAGTCAGCCCCAGAGTCCTACCCCTGGGGCTCAACTCCTGGAGAAGGGACAGGGCTCTGTAGCCACTCCCAGCTGTAGCCCCAGCCCAGAACAGTAAGGACTGTGGACAGGGATGGGAGGGAGTGCATCTCAGCATCCCCACCCTAACAATTGTTCCAGCACCACTGGAAAGAGCACAGTAATCCTTCCAGACCACTTTCACTGCCTGACTCTTTCATGCAATCCATCTTGTTCCCAGGGGGCATTCAATTTTCAAGCCATCTACATGCAAAGTTGCCACACTTTTTGGAGTTGTCTTGTGCATTTAAGGAAGGCATGGTTTAGATAGTACAGATTGTCCATAATCACTTTAAAGTGGTTGACTCTATAAATGTCCTTCCAGACAATTACCTTTGGAAGATGAAGCCGTATCAGAGTAGCCACTCTGCGTTTCTGATCTAGCATGACTGCGGCTCCATCATAAGCAAGAGCCACCAAGTACTCCTTTAATTAAGCCTCTGTATCTGACTTTTGCAGCAAGATTCTGGCAATGGTGGAGGCATCAGTGGCTGGAAGCTAAACCCGGTCAGCATACACGTATATAGGTGGCTCCATCTCCTCTGTTGTCAATGGTATGTCGATGATCGGAGAAGAAGCCAGGCTCAAAATCATTGATTCACTAATCATTAATGTAATTTTTCACATACAAGGTATTATATTTTTAAATATTCTTTCTTAAGCTACATCTACCTGGGCAAGGAAAGTTGACCACAGATGTGCAGTTCTAGCTACAGCAATTGTATAGCTAAAATCAACATAACTGCACTCAGCTAACTTGGCTGTGTCTACTGGGGAATGTCAACGGGAGAGTTTCTTCCATCAACCTCCCTTACTTCTCACATCTCGTGGGGAGGACAGAGGTCGACTGTGACCCCTGAGGGGTCAATTTCATGCATTCCTATTAGATACATGAAATTGAAGCCCAGAAGACTGACCCTGAGTGCATCAATCATCTCGGGTAGCGTAGACATAGCCTGAATTTCCTCTGCTGTGTGCTGCTGTATGTTAGTTGAATACAGAATTCCTTGCTTATTTAGTCCATTTAATTTCTGCAGATAGTCTCTGTTTCAAAATTGTGGGCAGGATGATTTTATTTCACCAGTTTGTACATGGCATGTAATGTTCTGCAAGTCGCTTTAGTAAGCTGTGACTTCCCTTGCACTTGACATACTACCCATTTCTCTCTCTCTGACTACTTTTTTGTGGCTTTGTGACTCTCTGAGACTTTGTGCTCATGCATTTTCCCCACAGAGATGTCATTTGTTTT
The DNA here is from genome assembly GCF_033958435.1 of Carettochelys insculpta. Classification (NCBI taxonomy): domain Eukaryota; kingdom Metazoa; phylum Chordata; order Testudines; family Carettochelyidae; genus Carettochelys; species Carettochelys insculpta. The sequence continues at coordinate 142,631,745 of NC_134139.1, read as the reverse complement.
AATTTGCTGTCCCTATAGTTTGACATACCAGAATTAGCCCAAGCTTTAACCATCTTCAAACCATAACCTCTGCTCAGAACTCTGAGCCAGTACTGTTGCGTAGATGCTGCCACCCAGTTTACTTTTTCCAACACTTAGCCGAGGCTGGTTTGCAAAAAATCTTTTTTGTTGGCTGTCAACACAGCGGTAGGTCACGCCTGTTGCATTCTATCTTGTCACTGTGTTCTTCGTGATCTGCACAGCAGCTTCATCCTGATGAACAACAGTACCGCTAACTTCCCTGCTGTTTTTCAAATCAGTTCAGTCTTTCTTGTGACAATAATAGTGACTTTTTTCCTCATTTGGGAAGCTGAGAACTGCACATAGAAATCTACCACACACAAATCAGGTGTGATTACCTCATGATCTTCTCCCTCCTTTATTACATCAGAAAGATAAGCTTATTTATATTCAGTCTCAGACACCTATATCCATGTGTTGCCAGCCTATGGAGGGCTCCCGCTGCTCTCAATATACAGTACATAAACAAGTTATTAATTTACTACATATTTTAGAAAGCATCAGTGTGTCAGTGCTACATTTGTTCAAAAACTCCTCAGACCATAACAGCTATGGCCACAAAATGGGATATGCAGCTTCCTCTTACCCTAACTTAAATCACTGTCAGTGTTTGGTTGTGCCTGGAAAACAGGAAATGCCCGAAATCCCAGGATTGCCCAGAACATGGAAAGGGAGGGGCATCGACAGGAGGTATGACATGCTTCAGACTCACCCCTGGGGATAGCAAGTGGAGGGAACAGCGAAATTGCAGAATGACCACTAGGGGGAGCTGCAGCTGGAAAACAGTGGCCACATGGAGACAGGGATCTCCAGCCTGTGGCAGGAGGTAAGTGCCCCTCTACCCTAACTCCCACTCTCCCTGGTCCTCAGGCACAGTGCCTCACAGGGGATGCCCTGCTGCCCCCACAACAAGCCCCCCACTCCATGCTCATGATAAGGTTGGAAAAACCACCTCCATCCCATGGCTGGCCCCAGCCCAGACCCTCCCCACTCCCACCGCAGCCACTCTCCCCAGGGACGGGAAAATAGCCCTGACCACCCCCATGCCACCTGCCCCTGTGCTCAGCCTAGGGTAAAATGCCTTGGCTGCAGTCCTGGCTCCAGCTCCCCTGTAGTCATTGTGTTGGGAGCCAGAGGAAGGAAGCTGCAGCTCTGGTTCTGGCACTGGCCTCGCTGCTACTGCAGTGCCAGGAACATGGAAAAGAGCCGAGGTCCCAGCCATGACCGGACCCCCACTCCTGCTGTGCCAGGACTGAGGAAAAGAGCCACGATGCAGCACACGCCCCCCAGTCACTCTCACCGGGGCTGGAGAAAGCAACCATCACCAACCCCCACACCTGCTGCTCTCACCGGAGTGGGGGAAAGGCCACATGGCTCCGGCCCCACCCCTCCATTCATGCTGGGGCATGGGAAGCCCTCCCCTCCCCTCCTCAGCAAGGAGCTCAGCCCCAGCCTGCCCCAAGAGTGTGGGAAGCAGCCCTCAGTCCCCCAGCCCCTGCCCTCACTCAGTGCACTCCACCCCTGCCCTAAGCCGGCCTCACGCCAAAACCCCTGCTGTGACATCTACACTTCCATCCCAGCCTCCCCTCACTCCCACCAAATGCTGTGCTTTGAGTTCCCACCATCCTGCCTTCACTCCCGCACCCCCTCTCCCTGTCCTGGGCCCCCACCTCCGAACCCCTTCCCTCAGCCCCACCACACAACAAGCCCTCTCCCCTAACCCCCTGACCTCATGCCTTCACTGCCTCCACACACTGCCCTGACCCCCTAACTCTCCCCAGGCCCTTGCTCTCATCCTACACCACCCACCTCCCACCGTTAGCCCTCCCACACCCCAACGTTTGCCTACCTGTCTCTATTTATTCTAGCCATAGGCAGACTGCAAGGGATATCTACCAACAAGCTGTATGTAATCTTCAAATTGCTCTCAGATTTTTCTTAATGCAAACTTCTTTCCTTCATTTTCCAGAACACAATCATTTGCATAACCCTTATGCATTTGCCTTTTATTTTCCAAACAGGGAGAATAGAAACCTTACTTCACTTACATACCTGAACAACACAGGGTCCATTTGCTAGTTTGTCATAGCTACCTCAAAAATAAATTGCACATTACTCACAAATTCCCACATAATTCTCAGTGTCTTTTTTACTATTTACAACCTCTCTATTGCTAAAGTTTCGTCATCTCCCTCTAGCCGACCAGCTATACAAAACTCCAGGTCCAGCTGGCAAGACAGGCGCTCTGGGTTTCAGCTTCATGGTGCATGCTCTGGACACACAGAAACTGGTTTATGGCCCACCAGAAGGCTGCAGACCTTCTGATGAGAACCACTTATCTACACCACAGCACAGCATCAGAATGGAGTCAAGGCTTCGAAAATATTTACGAGAGCTTCACTCTGGACAGCTCTGACTGAATTTAAGCCTGGCCCTAGAAGCCCCAGTCATTGTACAGATGTATAACAAGATATTCCTCTTGCCCTGAGGAGCTTACTACTGATTTCTATTTCCCCATAGGACTGAAGTAGAGACAACTATTAATTTAACACCAGGGCTACGTCTACACGTGAAGCCAACATCGAAATAGCTTATTTCAATGAATAACATCTACACGTCCTCCAGGGCTGGCAACGTTGATGTTCAACTTCGACGTTGCGCGGCACCACATCGAAATAGGCGCTGCGAGGGAACGTCTACACGCCAAAGTAGCACACATCGAAATAAGGGTGCCAGGCACAGCTGCAGACAGGGTCACAGGGCGGACTCAACAGCAAGCCGCACCCTTAAAGGGCCGCTCCCAGACACAGTTGCACTAAACAGCACAAGATCCACAGAGCCGACAACTGGTTGCAGACCCTGTGCCTGCAGCATGGATCCCCAGCTGCCGCAGCAGCAGCCAGAAGCCCTGGGCTAAGGGCTGCTGCCCACGGTGACCATAGAGCCCCGCAGGGGCTGGAGAGAGAGCATCTCTCAACCCCCCAGCTGATGGCCGCCATGGAGGACCCGGCAATTTCGACGTTGCAGGACGCGGATCGTCTACACGGTCCCTACTTCGACGTTGAACGTCGAAGTAGGGCGCTATTCCTATCCCCTCATGAGGTTAGCGACTTCGACGTCTCGCCGCCTAACGTCGAAGTTAACTTCGAAATAGCGCCCGATGCGTGTAGCCGCGACGGGCGCTATTTTGAAGTTAGTGCCGCTACTTCAAAGTAGCGTGCACGTGTAGACACAGCTCAGTACAGTTTAAATTCAGACTGATGAACCAATTTCCACTTGTCACTACAAGTCAGTTGTGTGTGATGTTCTCTTCAAGCATTCTTCTAAGCAAAAAAAAATCTAGTTTGTTTCTATAGCCACTTAGCTGACTTTCTGTGAGCCTATATAATATAGGACTGAAGGGCATCTTCAGCCAACCTCTGTGCTGAAGCCAGGAATATCTAGACCCTCTGCAATAGATGTCAGTGCAGCCTCTTCTTATAAATCCTTAATGATGGGGATGTTACAACTCCCCTTTGAGATGCAGTCTGGTACTTAATTGTCCACATAGTTAGCAAGATTTTCCTAATATTTAACCTACATTTCTCTTGCTAAAGACTAAGCCCACTACTACTTCTCTGGCCTTCAGTGGACATGGAGAACAATTGATCACTCCTCTGTGTAACAGCCCTTAAAATATTTGAAGACTTATTAGGTCACCCCAATCTGTTTTTTCTACATATGAAATATGTCCCATTTTTGTAACCTTTCTTCATTGGTCAGCTTTAGAAAACCTCCTCTCATTTTTATTGCTCTCCTCTCAATTCTCCAATTTGTCCACATCTTTGCAAAAGTACGGCATCAAGAATTGGGCGCAGTAGTCCAGCTAAGGCCTCCCTACTGCCAGCTAGAGCAGGGCAATTAGTTCCTCTACAGCAATACTGTAAATGCACCTCAAAATGATAGCACCACTTTGCAACTTACGTTCAGTTTGGGATCCACTATAACCCTTTGTGACCCAAACTGGCAAATGGGCAGAGAGGGAAGCATAGAGACTATGCGTATTTTCCAGGTAGTTTGGGAGTGCCTAATTTGAGAGTAGAGTCCAGAGAGGTTTCTAATAAATACTTAGGTCACCCTGATCCCTGTCACCACCAGCAGCCATCAGCTCTGGCCTCCAGTAGGACCAGAGCCCAGCTCCAGCCAGGCTACCAGCTCCAGCTTGGGACTCTTTGGTCCAGGAACATCTGTGGCCTTGCCAGACAGACCATGGATGTTGCTGAACCAACGAATCCCAGTTTTTAGAGGTGCAACCTGTAGCTTACAGTCTTTACTTTGATTCCTGCCTGTCCAGAGAAACTACCTTTTTCCATCTTCTACATAATTAACATAAACACAATAAAAAAGCAATATGTTTGCAGAGAACTTTACACCTTCACAATTATTTGCATGCAACAGCTTTAATGTCCTCTTTCACAGCATAGGGGCATGTCTGCCAGAACCTTCATTTGAAATATGTTGAATGGAAGAATGGGCCTGAAACAATATTGCCAAGATAATTATTGTCACTCTTCTCAACCAGGTTTCCTGGAAACTCACTTGATATGAAAAGATTTTGAAAAAAGGCTCAAAGTATGATTCTACTCTGAAAAATGACTATGGATTGAGAAAGCACAGAAACTGGTCTGCTGCACTTACAAGTAGTAATATATTATTTTTATTGTTTTATTTTTGCACCTGTTCATCCAGAAAGCACTTCCTCTGTTTTAGAGGGCAGCTGTTTTCTTTGTGATGGCCATGCAGAAGCAACCAGAAACCCTGACCCAACTGAGTTCTACCAAAGGTATTTCTAGGACCACCATCACTTTCAGATAAACACCAAGGTTATGTCTACATTACAGTGATCTTTTGAAAGAAGTTCTTCCAGAAGATCTCTTCTGAAAAAACTTCTTTCGAAAGAGCACGTCCACATGCACAAAAAAGCGGATTGAATGATGGCAAGCATCCACACAGCCGCTACTCTTTCGAACGAATAGGCCAGGGATCAAAAAATCCAGTGCAATGAGTACTGCTGTTTTGGAAAAAAAAGCCTGCAGAGCATTTACACGTGCCTTTTTTTTTTTTTTCAAAAGAAGCTTTTGAAAGGAGGTGTTCTTCCTGATCCAGGAGCGGAAGATGGTTTCCAGAAGAAGAGCTATGTTCTTTTGATTTCGGACCAAAAGAGCTCATTTTGTGTGTGGATGTTTCATGTGTTCTTTCAAAAAGGGCCCTGATTTTCCAAAAGAACTGGCTTGTATAGACGCAGCCCTTGTGGGAGGTTCAGTAGATGGAATAAAATTAATATTTCAGACAACATGCAAGGCAGAATGGAATCCAGCTGCTGCTCACAGTGCTGGCTGGCCACTGGAGTGCTAACAGCAGTAAGCTGTACTTAAACTCATATATTATGTCACCAAAGAGAGATATGACTAGGAATAAATGCAAGGAGAAATTCTTTTGGGGGGCAGTCACTTTTCCTCATCAAACTATTGTAAAGGCTACCCTTTTACTGACATATATGCCTATAGCATCCCACAAAAATAGGACACTTCAGCATATGCTTGGGAAATCCCTAATGATAGTGGCCCAAAACTTTGGTAATGCTGCTCTCAGAATGTACTGAGGTCTCCGCTTAAGTGTCTTTTCTGGTTTTGTTTGTTTGTTTGTTTTTGTTTTTGTTTTTGTTTTTGTAAACCTCCTAGCTATGATTCTGGGCCTTGCTGCAGCGACCAAGTGGCAGCAGAAATCCACTCTGCAATTTTTACCATTAAACACCTTTTATTCTAATAAAATAATCATGAGGCTTGACTTCTTTCCTGGAAAATGTTCTGAGTAGGAAATAAGTTCATAGAAGTGAATTGATGAATTCAGAACATAGGTCTTTCTGAATTGAACTAATATAGCAGGCCTTGGCTCATACATAGATGTGAAGTATTGCTGAAAAGCAACTTCAAGTGAGTTCCTTTGCTCCACAAGCAGTATGCAAATGTACCTCTAAAGGATTGAAAGAATTTCCTTTTCAAGTAAGTGATACTGTTGGTTTGTTTAGTGACAAGGAGATGTGGCATTTCTTCAGACAACAGAGCTGCTCTTGCTGCTGAGCTAAAATAGATACAAAAATCTGGGTGTGCTGCGATTATACTTTGAATTTACTACTCAACATAAAAATTATGAATGAATGTTTAGTTGCTGAAAAATGTAGAAGAACTTGACATAGCTAAAACTATGGGAAATTGCGACAGTTAAGATGTATTTGCAGCAATTGTAGCACAGGCATGCGTGTTTATGTAAAAAACACATCTCGGCAATGGTCGTTGTAAAAATAACACCTTACAGCTAAATTTATATTTACATTTTCCATATGTCTGGCTGCTCTCCCAAACTCAAATCTTCATTTCATTTTGTGATACTCGTTAAAATAAATCTCTTGCTTTTCCCATTTTCTTCTAAACATTCTTTCTACTTAGGGAAGGCATGTATATTTAGCCTGTAACAACTACAATTTCTCATTTATGTTCATCCATAACCATCTCAACATCAAAACAAAAATAACAGGTTGCTCCTCCAAAAACCAGCACTCTCTCATCCGCAACATCCATTGTCCAGCAGGGCCACAGATGGTCCTGGATGAGAGCGGGAGAGGAAGGGCAGGCTGCTAGCTGCAAGGAAGTGGGCAGCCCAGGACCAGAGCCCTCTGGCAGCCCACAGCAGCAAAAGGCTAGGGCCAGAGCAGCTGCGACACCATATTTGGAGCCCCAGGTGGCCAGGGGCCAGAGCCCCACTGGAGCTCTGGAGTGCTGGACTGAGGCTGAAGCCTCCTGGCAGCACCAGCTGGATGGAGCCCTCCAACAGCCTCAGGGAGCCCAGGGCCAGGGCTGGAGCCTCACGCAGGGTGGGGACTGGAGCCCATCTGCAGTCCTGGCTGGGGCTGGAGCTCCAGGCACAGAGCCAGTGAGAACTCTGCTGAAGTCCTGTGGAGCCGCACCTGGGGATGGAGCTCTGTGCATGGGGTCAGCAGGAACCCCACTGCTGCCCCACGGACCCCAGGGACAGGGCTGGAGCTCCAGGTGCAGGGCTGTCGGGAACCCCACTGCAGGCCTGCAGAACCCCAGGATGGGGCTGGAGCCCCATGGCAGAAGTGCAGGGCTTGGCCAGAGACCCACAGCAGGTGGGCAAGGAGGTGGGGTGGGCAGGAAAGTCAAAGCAGGTACTTGCGCTGTGGCAGAGGACTTCTCCTGGTCGGGCAAATTCTCTCATTCTGGACCTGCACTGTTCTTAATGACCATGAATTTTGCAATTTGTGTATAAACACACCAATAAAGAGCATGTGTAACAATGTTTTTAGTGTTTTATTTTTAGCATAAACACGCTATTCAAGAGAGTTTCATCAATAAGTTTAGTGTTTGTACAGGTCGAACCTCTCCAGTTTGACAGCCTCGGGACTTGAACAGTGCCAAACGAGAGAATTTGCTGGACTACGGGAGGTCATTATTGTCTAGCAGCATTACAACACTTCCACTGCTTACTGGGCTCTCTGAAGATATTAGGGATAAATTACTGCCAAATAACAGCACAGAACATTAACAGCCAGGACTGGTGGCTGTAAACCGACTTTATGGGACCTCAGGAAACTTGGCCACAGCCATGATAAGTCATTGTCCTTCAAACTGAAATCATGTCAGACCATGGATGCTGCTGGACCAGAGCGTTCTGGACTAGAGAGGATCAGCCTGTAGGATAATTTGATTTTCTCTGAACCTGCTGCCATTTTCTGTATCCCCAAAAAATTCTGTGCAGTTCCAGTGAGTGTCTGATTAAGGGTTACTCTCCTAGAAACAGAAATTTGTTTCCAATTTATAAAAAAAGATATTAAAAGCTTCATGTATTTAGGTATGCAGGTTATCGATTCCTTCCTTAGCAGATGCTTTTTACCTGTTACAGGAGAAACAAGACAGTAAGCAATTAGTAAAAGTAATCAAGAACATGAGAGAGAGAGAGAGAGAGACTGTACAATCCATTTTTAATGCACAATTTAGGTTGACTGGCCCTTATTTTTCTCTGAGCTAAACCAGTATGATGCCATTATAACTCCATTGACTTCACTGATGTTGCTGCTGATTTGCATCACAGTGACATAAGCGAGAATCAGGCTTTCTTAGAGCCAATTGCAGAAAGAAAATTTCCTCCCCATCATGTGTAATCCAGACAGGTGGCTGCATCAGCATCAGTGGCTTGATTCCAACCAGAGGCTTTCTTTCTTTGTTAATAGGTTTTACAGCTCTGTGTAAAACCGTATGGCACTCATGGGAGGGCTACAAGGAAATATAAGCCTATAAATCAGGGCTACATCAGACCAGGCTCCAGAGCGGAGAACCACATATGGAAAACTCCCTACCAACAGTGCTCACTTTTCTAAATCAGAATGATCAAACTCAAGCACTCTGATCACACCTGTTGTAGTAACTCAAGGGAGCAGACAGGGTTGCTAACGTAGGCAGCGTCAAATAACTTACCCAGACTTCTGCATCTAGGCCATGAGAAGAATCAAATGCTAGTATCTACCATGCAGCTCGGAAACTGAGCTTATAGAGGAAGTGAAATTTGAATTTTTAAAATAGTTGCAAGTTGTAAATAATTTTAATTGTCATGAGTAAATACAGAGGAATCATTATTTTCCCCAATTTTACAGTCAGTCCAAAGAGGGGGAGCTACTTAGAGTGAAAGCAGCTTTTCTGGTTCTACACCTGTTGAGATGCTGTCTGAATAGGCAAACATTCTCGCTCATGGGGAATCCTGGAAATTGAACTGCTAATTTTGTTACCATGCTTACTGATCTCAGAACAACCTATAAACATCCTCCTCCATTGCTATGGGATTCTGGTGAGAGAGATCTTGAGGGCTTTTTTGTAAACTGCATCGGAATATTTTAAAAGTTTTGTTCAGAACAATTTTTGCCAACCAGTCCCTTTATTCTGTTACTTTCCAGCCCATTAAGTCATCTACCTGGAACATCTGGGTGTTTGCGAGTTCTAAATTTGCCTGGATTGAAACTCAGAGGCTGATTCCATGCCAGTGAATATAGTTTTATGGTACCACTTCCATAGAATCGGATTTTGAGTGATTTCACGTAATAGTAACAGAGAGATAGCCGTGCTAGTCTATATTCTATCAAAATGAAAAAGCAGTCAAGTAGCACTTTAAAGACTAGCAAAATGGTTTATTAGGTGAGCTTTCGTGGGATAGACCCACTTCTTCAGACCATAGAGGGAAATATCTCTAGCTACATTTAATTAGGGGAAAAGAACCTATGTCCAGTGGTATGATTATAAAAGCAGAACTTTGCTAATAAGTTAAGTAGCAAAACAGAGGTAGGAAACAAAATTTAATTAACATTAAGGGTCTCTGACCCTGGCCAGTGCTTTTGACAGCTTCTCTCCTACCCCCTCCACAAATTGTCTCTTGCAGCCATGGGAGTACTTATGCATAGCAAGGGTAATTGCTGTGAACTCTGATTTCAGAACACATTATGAAAAAGAAATGCGTGAAGCACCTTTCCAAACCTTGCAGTCTGATATTTCATTCTGTTTAAGAATGATTAAGTTCTCTCGGAAAGCATTGCAAGACAAAGCTCTGAACAGAACAAAAACACTGCTGGACACTGACTTTAAAGAGCAGATAACATACACTCACCCCAGCGCAAAACCACAGGAGGAAGCTCACTCACACAATTGTCTGCTGTCACTAGTACATTCATGTTGGTGGCAAGGGATCTAAATCACCAAGCTATGTCACAAGACAACTGTGTAGCAACGCTCTATTGAGCTTTTGTGGCAGCACCATTGTATCACATAATAAAGGCCATCTACACAATTCCAAGTCACCCTCTGACTCTCCACTGTTCCCTGGTGTAGAAACCAATAGCTTCAGGGGTTTCCCTTGTCTGCTGAGCAGCAGCAGCAAAGTGCATATGCGGGGGGCGGGGGGTGGATGGCTGCCTTCACAGGCTTTGAAAACCTAATCTGTCCTGTGGCATCGGGTTAGAATCAGTGTTTCCTGCTAATTTTCTCCATCCAGGAGTAGAATAAATTTTGTTATGGGCATCAAGGCATGTGTTGATGTGCACCATCAATAGAAACACATGCTGTTGGCTACAGGCGGCTGTGGGTGGTTTACTAATCAGCTGGGTGGCATCTAAATCTCATCTGGGCACCTTGCCCTAGCACTCAGCTCACAGGGAACTGCGGTTGGAACTTATTTTCCCGTGGCCTCACGTATATTGTGTGAGGCATCACACACCACAGTTAGGCAAACCAGGCTGCTGGCATTACCAATGAGCGCTCAGTGCCCCCGCGCACGCCATTCTGCAGCGCCTCAGGCTGTAGCTGAATTCCCTTTTTTCAGCATTTGTGACGTCAAGGTACAGCTTCATGAGCCAAATGAGGATGGGTATGTTGGGTTCCCAAAAATAAATGTGAGCGCAGAAACACTGTTACAGTCCCTGCCCCCCACCGCAATGCTTTGTGAAAATTGGTTTATGAATGCATATATGCATAACTCAGAGGTGCTTTGGAGAAAATTCCTTTTGTAGTCCATCTATTTTAATGTTACAATCCACTGGATTTGTAGATTCTATTTTGGTGCATGTACCATTCTATGTGAAGTTAGATATATGAACTGTAGGTCTGCTCATAGAATTAAATGTGCTCACAAGGGCCATTACTCCTGCTCCTGCCCCCAAACGCTAATGAGTGGGTGATCAGCTTAATGACCTGTAAACGGCTTTGTTTGTCTTGATGGGAGCTGATGCTAGAAAGAAAGTAGCATGATTCTGATCGAGTGTTTTTCCATGAAGTAGGGAGTTACAAAACAAAGGTTTCCCAACTGATGGGAAAGTCCATTTAAGCAATGGGAAACCATCAGTCTTCCTCCTGCTTTGGCATCTGCCTGACACACCCAAAGAGAAATAACGATTTGGGGACAATTCATACCTCCAGATTAGTGGAACTGCTATGGGCACCCGCATGGCCCCAAAATATGCTAATATATTTATGGCTGACTTGGAACAATGATTCCTCAGCTCTCATCCTCTATTACCCCTCCTCTACTTGCAATCATTGATGACATCTTTATGATTTGGACCCATGGTACAGAGACTCTAGAGGAATTCCATAGAGACTTTAACACTATATGTACCCCACCATCAACTTATGCATTGACTTCTCCATGAGAGAGATACATTTCCTGGACACTACAGTACAAATCAAGGATGGCCTGATCAGTACCACACTCTGCCAGAAAATCACTGATTGCTATACTTACCTACATGCTTCTAACTTCCATCCTGCACACACAACTAGATCAATTGTTTACAGTCAAGCCCTTAGGTACAATCGCATTTGCTCTGATCCTACTGACAGAGATCAAAAACCATGGCCTTTACCAAATATTCAAAAACCTGAATTACCCACCAGGAGAAATAAAAACACAAATAGGCAGGCCCAAACGAATACCCAGAGACTAGCTACTCCAAGGCAGTCCCAAAAAAGCCAAGAACAGAACACCACTGGTCATAACCTACAGCCCCCAACTCAAACCACTGCAACACATTATTAAAGACCTACAACCTACGTTTAATCAGGATGCCAAGCTCCAGAAGGCCCTACATGACAGGCCTGTTCTCTCCTACAGACAACCTCCCAACCTTATGAGGATTCTCACCTACAACCACAGTCTATACCATAGGAACACCAATCCTGGAACTTTTTCTTGCAACAAAACCCGTTGTCAGCTTTGTCCACAGATCTATTCTGGCGATACCATCACTGGACCTAACCAGGTTATTCACAGAATCACGGGCACATTCTCATGTTCCTCAGCTACCATCATACATGCCATCATGTGCCAACAGTGCCCAGATGCTTTGTATATTGGACAGACTTCAAATGCTGTTAGACAAAGAATTAATGGGCATAAAACAGACATAAAAACACTCCTGATCCACAAACCGGTCAGTCAGCATTTTAATGGAGTGAGCCACTCTGTTAATGACCTGAAGGTTTGCATCTTGCTGAAGAGGAATTTTCACAACAGATTGGAAAGAGAGGCTGCTGAACTCTCTTTAAATTCAAATTCAACACATTAACACATGGTTTGAACTGGGATGGGATTTTTTTAGGTCATTATAGGGGCTCTTTTGCATACTTGGCTTAATCTAATTCTTGACTATCCCCTCACCCCTTCTGCCCCTCTGCACTCTGACTTGCTCACCTTGATGCTATTTTTCTGATTTGTCAACCCTGATTGCTATTTTTGGTTCTCTGTGCCTTAAATATTGAGTCCGTTCTGTTATGGCTATGATCTGATGAAGTGGGTCTGTCCCACCAATGCTCATCACCTAATAAATTATTTTGTTAGTCTTTAAAGTGCTACTGGACTGCTTTTTGTTATGAAAATTTGTTGACTCAAATCAGAAGAAAAGAACAGTTCTGGTTTGAAGATCTTACCTGAGATGAGCACAGCTCTTTAGGGTAAGACTCTGTGTGCAATAAGCTTCTTAGTGAAGTTAGAACTAGCTATGTGTTTTTATTTAAATTTATTAACTTATTTTGCTCTGTCTGTTTTCACTTATAACCACTTCAATCCTACTGTTTATGCTTAATAAAAACTCATTTTGTATATGCTCAAGCCCAATGTAAGTAATTACTTGGGGACCCACCATTGTGCATATCTCCCTTTCGTTTCCCATGGCTCAATGACAAATCTGATAACATGGCTAACCTATATGTCCATCATCATGACAGTTGATTTCCCAGCTTCAAACTGATTTGCATCTGCCCCTAAGCAGACTTTTGTTGCCAGCTTCCAGAAGGCAATAACCACTTAGTTCTGTACTGGCAGGAGCATCCAACAAAAATGACCTGCATTGTGGTTTGATGCAAACTCCTTGCACAACTCTATGAAGCTGCGCTTCCTCATTTGGAAATTCTGCAGCCAATGGGCCATGTCTAACTTCCCAAGAGGATGTGTTTCCACTCTATTGTCCTGGTTCTCTGGAACCTGAGTTTGTGGTTTACTCATGGGCATGCTGTTGTAAGCCTGGCATTGAACACATAAGTTTCATGGGACCAAGCTGCTTTCCATTTACCTTCTCACTCAGCCATCTTCAGCATTTAAAATATATCTGAAGTGATTCCATCCAGTATCTGGGAATGCACTACATGAACATGTGCCCTGCAATCAATAGCAGGAGCAGCACTGCATCAGTGTGAACTTGCTGCATCTCTCCCATGCAGTGTTGCAGATAGGTGAGTGAAAGCTGTCATCTCCACATGGGAGAAGACAAAGTAAAGAATCATCACCACACAGACCTGTATACCTCTGCCCAGCAGAGCGTGTATGGAGACTCAGCACAGGTAGAGTGTACATACTCGAGTACAACACAGACAGCGCCTGCACAAGTGTAGCTGTAACCTACTAGGCACAGATTAGGCTCCAAATAGAATACTACGTATCCAACACCATTCTAGCAATGCCCTTTAAAAAGCTCTTAACTTTAAGCATGTGAGGAGGCATCCCATCGGAAAATCAATGAGACTTTTCACATGCTTTGCTAGATGTGGGTCCCTCTATTTCCGAAATACACAGACAACGTGAAAATTCATTGAAAAGCAACAAAAATGATCACTGGCTATTTGCAGTGCAGCCATTTGAAAGATATGGCTTAGGGCTTTCTCCGTTTCAAAAAGATCCTAAAATTCACAAGATAGTATTAAAAATATTGCATTTAAAATTACAGAAAAAATCTTAGTCTATCTCTGCTGCCTATAATTACAATGTGACAGTCCTATTATTTATATAGAAGACATTACAAGAGGAGGCAAAGTACTGTATGTTCCTGAATGTGGATATTTTTAATTCCCGAGCATCTTTGTTCAAGACATTATCAACACTAGAAGCAAAACACTTTTGATGATAATAAACGATATAAAATGGAATGCAAGACAGTCGGTGTGAATTATTACTTTAAGCAAATTACACAAAGGGCTCTGAGGCTCACAACTCATTTGGGAAGACATGTTTTGAAAGCAGCTCCAGGACTCTCATTTCTTGCCTGAGCCACTGGGAGAACAGGAGGCTTTACAAGCTGATGTTCTTGCTCTTGATGCTCTTGCTCTTCTGCCTGCATTTTGCTTATTCCTGATGGTCAACAAAGGCAGAAACATGAATGATAGAATCAGAGAGCTCATTGGAAGTGATTGCAGTAATAGTAGCTGAGAAACGAAAGAGTTTGGGGTGGGGGGAATATACCATTGGGGAACACACCACATACCAAGAAAGGCAAGATGAGATTTACATGGTTATGAAATAGCTTTCTGGCAATTTTTGAGACCCCGCTGGAAACTTAATTTAACATTATTTGGTCCTGCGATGAATCAAAAATGGTAATGCTTCATTTGCATTTTACTAATGGTACACAGGATGTATATTTATGACCTATTTCGGAGAGCCCTGCTGATCACAGAAAAATAAAACAAGCAAATCTGTAAGGCTGATGAATAACAATCTCCCTCTGTGCAAAATGGTTATCCAAATTTCAGAAGAGAAATGAAAACTTGAACTTTATGCCTGGAAATCTCAAATGTAAACAGTTGTTACTACATGCAGATTTTCCTCAGGCAAACTGGAATTTCAGGCTAGACAGTTCACCTGGAACTATTAATTAGTCTGTCAGTGATTAAGTACCTGTAATTTAAGTTACATGTGTTTCTGCCACCTTGTTCACAGTACTACAGTACTCACTGGAATTAATTTCCAACATCTTCCCAAAGACAATGGGTGAACTTCATCTCGGTGCAATGAGCCTGTACAAGGCCACCATTCCACTTATGTAAGCCGTCAGAGGAGGAGCTGGATTGGCTGCAAATAGCCAGGCTGCAGGCAGCTGAGGCGGGTCTTGAAGTAGCTCTAGTGCCTTTGGCAAAAAGTAGAAGCCAGAAGTGCGTCAGGTGTCTCCTTCAGAATTGGGGAACCCATATCTGTAGATGTCCGGGGTCCCAAAGGCACACAGGCTGGCTCCAGGGGGACTTTGCGCAGGCAGAGTCAATGTTCAGTGCCGGTGAGTAGTGTACATGTTGATGGTTATTTTACCAGGTTTGAAAAAAAGAGGACTATACACTTTAATTGAAAACTGAGCTAGTTTAAAATACATGGAGTGCTGAAATCCTGTACCTGCAACTGCAGGTCCCAAAGGCCAGCCCTGGCTCTTCACTATTGTTTCATTCAGACAAGGTGACATTTTTTCTTTTATAGGCCAGTTCTCATTCCAGTGAAGACTATCATTGATCTCCCAGGGATGCCACAGTCCAGGACTTCATTCTGCAGACTAACCAGATTAAGTTGTCAAGGAAAACACAATAAGGTAGTACAACAAATGTGTCTATGGGACCTCCGTGCCAAAATGCCTTTTAAAAATCTGACCCTCAGTGAGTTTTGCTCAATTTTCTTTTAAGAAGAGACATTGTAGAGTCTCTACTAAAGGGAGGTAGGAGATAAATCCCATAAGGGGGATTTTAGTTGGTCTAGTCTGTGACAAAGTGTCATGTGATGCTCTTTTAGTAATACTAAGTACAAATACACGGTTTGGGGGCTTATTTTCAGACATGCTGCTTGCTTGGCTTCAATTCAATTTGTAGGTGATGAGCACATCCAAAAACCAAAAAACAGAAGTTCTTTTCTTTTCCTATAAATGTCTCGGCAGGCATATTTGTTGTTAAACTGTCTGGCACTTGATTGAAAAACCTAGGAGTCTGTGAAGTCAGCAATTTCAATTGCACATTTGAAGGAATACATTGACACTGATGTCCTGCTTTATTAAAGTAAAGAATAACCTCAAATTTATATTCATATCTTATTTTTATAGCACTTTCATCCTTTATTCATAACTGAAGGTTGTTCTGGTAACAAGTCTCCTTTCTTGTAGCTTTCCCAAGAATCATTTCCTGAATTCAGGCGTTAAGCACATTTATTTATCATCATGTTCTGAATTTGTTCATTACAAGCCAACATGGTAAGAACCTACCCAGGCTTTTGAGCACAGAGAAACTCACCTGCCCTTTTTAGTCTCTTCTTGAAAAAAGAATTTCACTGAGTACCTGAACCCAGACAGAGTGGAATTAGGCATTAAGTAGCCCTTGTGAATACACTTTAAATCCCCCATAATGGTTACATCTACACTAGCATGTTACGTCGAAGTAGCGTATTTCGAAGTAGCAACATCAAAATACGCTACATCGACGTGTACAATCTACACATCCTCCGGGCCTGGTACCATCAATGATGAACGTCGAAGTAGCACCACACTATGGCAAAACAGGCCACCCTGGACGTGGAAAGGGAGCATCCACACGTACAAGCATCCCCCTTCGAAATAAGGAGCCAAGAAAGCCCACAGACGGGGTCACAGGGCAGACTAGCCCTTCTGGGGCAACAGAAGGCCACTCCCTTAACAGGCCCCTCCCAGACACACTCAGCCTGCACTACACAAGCCCCGCGTTGGTGACACACGCCTCACAGACTTCGAGCCTGTAGACATGGACATCCAGCAGCATCTGGAAGACTTCCAAGCCACCTCCTGCGGCGCAGGCACCCTGCTAGACACTGCATGAGATTCCCTAACTGCTTCAGGGCCTTTGATGGGACCCACATCCCCATCCGCACCCTGGACCACAGTGGCAGGCGCTATATCAACAGGAAGGGCTATCACTCTGGGGTCCTGCGGGCCATGGTGGAAAGCCGTGGCTGCTTCCAGGACACATGTGTGAGCTGGCCTGGCTGTACCCGTGACACTCGTGTGTTCCGCAATTTGGGACTATCACAGAATCACAGGGCTGTAAGGGACCTCAGGAGGTCATCTAGTACAGCCCCCTGCTTCAAGTAGGATCAACCCCCCCACTAAGTCATCCCAGCCAGGATCTTGTCCAGCCGGGACTTAAAAACCTCAAGGGATGGAGAATCCACCACCTCTCTAGGCAACACATTCCAATGCTTCACCACCCTCCTGTTGATATAGTTTTTCCTAATCTAACCTACACCTTTCCCTCTTCAGCTTCTGACCATTACTCCTTGTTCTGTCATCTGACACCACTGAGAAGAGTTTCTCACCCTCCTTTTTAGAGCTCCCCTTCAGGAAGTTGAAGGCTGCTATTAAATCACCTCTAAGTCTTCTCTTCTGTAAACTAAACAAGCCCAAATCTCTCAGCCTCTCCTCATAGGTCTGGTGCTCCAACCCCTTAATCATTTGTGTTGCCCTTCGCTGAACCTGCTCCAGCAAATCCACATCCTTTTTATACTGGGGGGCCCAAAACTGGACACAATATTTCAGATGTGGCCTCACCAGTGCTGAATAAAGAGGAATAACTACTTCTCTAGATCTGCTCGAAATGCTTCTCCTAATGCACCCTAGTATGCCGTTAGCCTTCTTGCTACAAGGGCACACTGTTTACTCATATCCAGCCTTTCATCCACCATAACCCCTAGGTCCCTTTCCATCGTACTGCTGCTGAGCCAGTCGGTCCCCAGCCTGTAACAATGTTTGGGATTCTTCCGCCCCAGGTGCAGGACTCTACACTTCTCCTTATTGAACCACTTCAGATTTCTTTTGGCCCAGTCCTCCAGTTTATCCAGGTCCCTCTGGATTCTCTCTCTACCCTCCAACGAATCTACCTCTCCCCCTAGTTTTGTGTCATCTGAAAACTTGCTGAGGGTGCAATCCAGTCCCTCATCCAGGTCATTAATAAAGATGTTGAATACTACTGGCCCCAGAACCGAGCCTTGCGACACTCCACTTGAAAACAGACCGCCATCCAGATATTGAGCCATTGACCACTATGCCACTGGCTGGAGGCAGGGACCTACATGCCCCAGAGGGAGATCCCTCTGGGGGTCACCACTGTACCCCTCTAGCTCATGGCAGATGCAGCCTACCTCCTCCAGCCTTGGCTTATGCACCCCTACACAGGCTACTCAATGGCAGCCAGGAGCGCTACAATGCTGGACTGAACCACGCCTGCCAAATGGTCAAGCAGGCTTTCATGTGCCTGAAGGGCCAGTGGCGCTGCCTCCTGGCCTGCCTGGATGGGCCTCCCAAACATCCCCCAGGTTGTGGGTGCCTGCTGCACACTCCACAACCTGGTGGAAAGCAAGGGGGAGGCCTTCATGCAGAGCTGGGCGCTGGAGGCCAGAACAGGCTACCCCCAGCTGGCCTTTGCCCCTATCTGCCAGGCCCACCAGGATGGGGTCCAGGTCTCGGAGGCCATGCGGGGGTACTTTGACCAGAGGGCCTAGTGAGTGCCACCAGGCCATCACTGGTGGGTCCCCTGCACACCGCCCATACCACCCCCACCGAAAGCATATGGGACACAGGGGTTTTTGAAAAATAAAACTGCTTCATTGCTAAATAACCACAAACCTCACCTCTGTGCATAAAACTAATAACAAACAACATCATAAATAACTATGTACATGGAGGGGGATAACTGTATACATGGAGGGACAACTATATACACGGGGGAGACGTGGCCAGACCAGCCATCAGCACATCACTCCGGGGCGGCAGTGGACAGGTGCGACCTCCGCCATGTCTGGGTGGCTAGTCCCACCCCTCAGCCGGGGTCCCTGGCGAGGCCATCGGGGGGGGCCAGGAGGACAGGGAGGTATGGCCAGGATGGGTCCTCAGCCCGGTCGCCAGCTCCAGTGGGCTCCTGCCCTGTATAGCTGGCAGGTGGGGCAATAGGTGGGACATCAGGCAGGGCAGCAGGTGGGACATCAGGCAGGGTGGCAGGCAGGATGTCAGGTGGGGCAGCAGGAGAGTGGCAGGCAGGGCGGCAGGGATGGCAGCACAGAGGGCAATGGTGGGGGAGGTGCAGCAGACGGGCCATGAGCTCCTCAAAGGTCATGGCCACATAAGTGAAGGTTGCCATAAAGTCCTGCCAGGCCTCCTGGAACCAGGTGGCCTCCCGCTCCTCAAAGTGGAGCCTCCACTCCATGATGTCCGCCTGGCACTGGTGGGCAGAGGCCACCTTGGGGTCTTGGGTGGTGCACCTTTGGCCGCAGCAGAGGCGGGCCTGACTCAGAACAGGTGGTGTCCCCTGGCGGTGATGGTCCAGGGATCTCGGGGGCTGTCCAGGACCATGGATGGTGCAAAGCTGTCCTGGCCCTCAGATGGTGTGGCTGCAGAAACAGCGGGGGAGGGGAGAGGGAGGTCGTGAGTACCAAGCCCTGTCCTGTGGCCCACCCCCCATACCCTCATGGGCATCTGGTCCCCATCCCCCAACCCCCATCAGTGCTTGCAGTGGCCCTGTGAGTGGCCCCTTCCAGTGGCCCGCCCCCCTCCTATCTCCCACCGGGGGTGGGGCACAGCACTGTCCATGGGTGAGGGTGCTGATGGGCACTGGTGGCCATGGCACCTTCCCTGGGCCATGGTCTGCCCAGGCACTGGTGGGCTGAGGTCTTCTGGGGATGTGGGGGGCCCCCAATCACATGTGATGCCTCCACCCCATGCCCTGGGGGTGTGTGCCCTGTGGGGTATGTATTCAACGGTCCACCACCACAGTCAGAGGAGGCCCATTGGGCAGATGCCCAGCTGGAGCTGCGGGCAGGGATGTCCAGCACCAGCTCCCCCTCCTCACTGGACCACTCCGTGGCCAGGGGGGATGGTCCCGGCTCTGATCCTGGGGGTGCAGGGCTAGGCTCCAGACCTGACTCCGGCTCTGAGGCCTGCTGGGGCTCCTCAGCCATGGTGTCAAGGACAGCCGGTGGGGAGGAGGTGTCCCAAGGGCCCAGGATGGACCTGAGGTCCCGGTAATAGGGGCAAGTGGCTGGGGCATCCCCAGACCAGCTGGCCACGTCCCGCACCCAGGTGTAACCCTGTCACAACTCCTTGACCTTACTCCTGACATGGTCAGGAGTGCGAGCAGGTTGACCCCAGGCAGTCAGGCCCTCGGCCAGCCAGGTGAACACCTCTGCATTCTGATGCTTGCTCCCTATTACGTGGAGCACCTCACCTCACCCCAGAGCCCCAGCAGGTCACAGAGCTTGGAGTCGGTCCAGGAAGGGCCCCACTTCCTGCTCCACTGGCTGGAGGCCTGGGAGCCCTGGGATGACCCTGTGGAGGGAGCCCTAGGAGCGCTCAGGGGGCTGGCTGGCTGCCATGGTCTCCCTCTGGGCTGTGCAGGGGTACCTCATGACACGGCTGCTGCCCGCACAGTCTCAGCTTCCTGTTGCAGGGCTTCCAGGTCTATGCAGCTTTATGAACTACTGGGCACAGAGATCATAGAGACCCGCAGGGGCTTGACAGCAAGCCTCCACCTAATAGCTGATTGCTGCCATGGCAGACCCTGCTATTTTGAAGTAGCAGGACACAGAAGCTGCGTCTACACGTGCACGCTACTTCGAAGTAGTGGCACCAACTTCGAAATAGCGCCCGTCGCGTCTACACACGTCGGGCGCTATTTCGAAGTTAACTTCGACGTTAGGCGGCGAGACGTCGAAGTCGCTAACCTCATGAGGAGATAGGAATAGCGCCCTACTTCGACGTTCAACGTCGAAGTAGGGACCGTGTAGACGATCCGCATCCCGCAACGTCAAAATTGCTGGGTCCTCCATGGCGGCCATCAGCTGGGGGGTTGAGAGATGCTCTCTCTCCAGCCCCTGCGGGGCTCTATGGTCACCGTGGGCAGCAGCCCTTAGCCCAGGGCTTCTGGCTGCTTCTGCGGCAGCTGGGGATCTATGCTGCAGGCACAGGGTCTGCAACCAGTTGTCAGCTCTGTGTATCTTGTGTTGTTTAGTGCAACTGTGTCTGGGAGGGGCCCTTTAAGGGAGCGGCTTGCTGTTGAGTCCACCCTGTGACCCTGTCTGCAGCTGTGCCTGGCATCCCTATTTCGATGTGTGCTACTTTGACGTGTAGACGTTCCCTCGCTGTGCCTATTTCGATGTTGGGCTGAGCAACGTCGAAGTTGAACATCGACGTTGCCGGCCCTGGAGGACGTGTAGACGTTATTCATCGAAATAGCCTATTTTGATGTTGGCTGCACGTGTAGACGTAGCCAGAATGTCTACACATGTCCTACATCAGTGTTAGACGTCAATGTAGGGTGCTATTCCCATCTTCTGATAGGAATAGCGATTTTGCCGTCTCGCCATCTAACTTTGATTTCAACCTCAAAGTAGCGTGTGGCATGTGTAGACGCGGCGCGCGCTATTTCAAAGTTGGGCTTGCTACTTCGACTTTGCGTTCTAGTGTAGACGCACCTACTGTGTTTTATGGTAAATCTCAGAGAAAATACTTGCAACGATGAAGTAGAATAGGAGAAAACTTGATTAAACCTTTGCATGCACTATGAATATTGACATGCAATTGATACTACTGAGAACTGAATGTACATGATCACTTTAAGGCAAGGGTAATGAATCGTTTTTTGTCAAGGTCCAAATTTTTTGGGCAAGATATAGTCAAAGTCCAGAACCGTGTTCAGGTACACTCACTTGCCAGTTCCTTCCCCACCCTGCTGGAGAGTAAGGTGGCCTTAATTCCCTGAACTGAAAATGGCATGGATGGGACTAGCCTGAGCCACCAGGCATTGCTGCCTCTTCCCTCTCTTGCTCTCCCCTCCACCCCCACCCCCACCATGTTCCTCCATGTTCCCTGCTGAGCCAAGTAGCAGAAACGGGCCATCAGGAGGAAGGGAATGGGTATGGGCTGTGATCTGGGCACCAAAGCAGGATGTGAAAGTGTGTAAAGACTTTGGACATTGGACCCAGCAAGTGAAGCTTCTCCAGCTAGTGGCTGGATGCCACTCACTGTTGAAAGTATATGTTCTCTGTCTGGTGTGAATTTGACTAACTCTGAGGTTTCTTCTAAGAAGATAATAGTAAAGGCTCAGACCCTCAGTCTCTAGGCACAACACTCTCTTTCTTCTCATTTCAAGTCCCAAAGGGAATTCAGCCATAGCCATATCATTTCCGATCCCTTTCTACTTCCTCTCATCTCACATGCATGTCATCCTTGCCCTTCTCTTTCAATTGCCAAACATGGTTGCCAGCTCTCCCAGACAAGACAACCCTGATGCCATTAACAATCCTATTACCAAGTTCCAATTGGGTTAAGTGAACAAAATTCCAATAAAATATGAACCAATACATAAGCTCCAACCAAAATCTAAATGAGTCGATTCTGAAGTTTGAAATTATTCTGTTAACTCTTACTGATTTTCTTGAATCTCTGTAGTTCCTCCTTCTAATCAATACTAGGAAAAATATGCTGAAATTTCACCCTAATACAAGCCATCATGGTAATTTTTCCCTGGTTTAAAGGAGGAATTTCCAGGAACACTGTTATTGTGAGAATTCCAGACAATTTTACAGACCCCAAAAGTTGAGAGACGTTTCAGCATCTGAAGATTTATCTTACTGCTTATCCAACCGATCCATAACTTTCAACTCTGAAGTTCAGTAATTGCATCTCCCTCTCTCTCATTCCTCCTCTGCTCGCATGCTTGTTCTAATCTTATCTTTCTATTCTCTTCTCTCCTAGTTTTATTTCTCTCTCTTCAATGATTGAATAATAAGTGACAAGCAGTAAGAATATACCAGTGGCCTGGATGGTTATTATGAAATGCTCAGGGAGCTTAGAGAGGTTACAAAAACAGAAAAGCCACTAATAATGGAACATTTCAACTGTCTCCATGTTATATATATATATGGCATGTGTGGATGGGATGCAGAGAGAAAAATTTCTAAGTGGCAAATAGTGAGGATCCCCCAAGTTTCTGTACCAGGACCCATGCTCTTCATTATAGTCATAAATGACCAGAAATAGGGGGTGAACTGTGAGGTGGCAAAATTTGCAGATGTTACAAATTTCCTCAAGAAATTAACTTCAAAGTAGACTTCAAAGGCTTAGAAAGGGATCTCACAAATTGGATAACTTAGCAACAAAATGGCAAATAAAATTCAGTGTAGGTTAGTGCAAAGTAATGCACATTGGAAAATATAAACCCAACTATAAGAACATAAGAACATAAGAATGGCCATACTGGGTCAGACCAAAGGTCCATCAAGCCCAGCATCCCATCTGCCGACGGTGGCCAATGCCAGGTGCCCCAGAGAAGGAGAACAGAAGACAATGATCAAGTGATTTATCTCCTGCCATCCATCTCCTGCCCTTGTTCTGAAGGCCAGGGCACCATACTTTATCCCTGGCTAATAGCCATTTATGGACCTAACCTGCAAAAATTTATCAAGCTCTTTTTTAAACCCTAATAGAGTCCTGGCCTTCACAGCCTCCTCGGGCAAGGAGTTCCACAGGTTGACTGCGCTGTGTGAAGAAAAATTTCCTTTTATTAGTTTTGAACCTACTACCCATCAATTTCATTTGGTGTCCCCTAGTTCTTGTATTATGGGAAAAGGTAAATAATTTTTCTATATTCACTTTCTCCACACCATTCATGATTTTATATACCTCTATCATATCGCCCCTCAATCGCCTTTTTTCCAAACTGAAAAGTCCCAGTCTCTCTAGCCTCTCCCCATATGGGACCCTTTCCAAGCCCCTAATCATCTTAGTCGCCCTTTTCTGAACCTTTTCTAATGCCAATATATCTTTTTGGAGGTGAGGAGACCACATCTGCACGCAGTACTCGAGATGTGGGCGTACCATAGTTTTATATAGGGGAAGTATGATATCTTTTGTCTTATTATCGATCCCTTTTTTAATAATTCCTAACATCCTATTTGCCTTACTAACTGCCGCTGCACACTGCGTGGATGTCTTCAGAGAACTATCCACTATAACTGTACACACAAAATGACAGAGTCTAAATTAGCAGTTACCAATCAAGAATGATATTGGAGTCATGAGGGATAATTCTCTAAAATCATCTCCTAAACGAGCAGCAGCAGTCAAAAAAGCAAACAGAATATTAGGAATCATTATGAAAAATATCCTAATGATATAAACACATGGCATGCCCACACCTTGAGAATTGCATGCAATTCAGGTTGTCCTATCTCAGAGTATATATATTAGGGTAGGAAAAGGTACAGAGACAGGCAACAAAATGACTCAGGGTATGGAATAACTTCCATAGGTGGAGAGATTTAAAAGGCCAGGACTGTTCAACTTGGAAAAGAGAAACTAAGGGAAAGTGCATGGTAAAAGATTATAAAATGATGAATGGTGTGGAGAACTTGAATCAGGAAGTGTTATCTATCTCTTCACAGAACAAAAGAATCAGGTGGTCACCCCATGAAAATAATAGGCACATAATAGGCAGCAGATTTAAAACTAAGGGAGGAGGGGTCCCCCCCACCCACAGTACACAGTCAAATTATGGAACTCTTTGCCAGGGGATGTTGTGAAGGCCCAAAGTATAACTGGGTTCACAAAAGAATGAGATAAATTCTTGGAGGTTACGTTAATCAATGGCTATTAGTTAAGATAATCAGGGACACAAATCTCTGCTCTAGGTCTCCATAAATATCTGAATGCAAGAAGTTGGCAGTGGGGGATATGGGATGGATCACTTGATGAATTGCTTTGTTCTGTTCATTTCCTCTGCAGCATCTCACACTGACCACTGCTAAAAAACAGGATACTGGCTAGACTGACCTCTGGTCTGCCTCAGGATGGCCATTCTCATGTACTTCTTTCCCTGCATTCTCTGCTCCTGCCTCAGGGAGCATTGGCAGGTAAGGCCAGGGAATGGGCCCAGTGGGGGCAGGCTAAGTGGGGGTGGAGGGGCAGGCCAAGTGGGGGTGGAGGGGACAGGCTCAGCTGGGGGAGCTGCTGGTAGGGCCAGGAGGTGGGCAATGTTGGCCGCATGGTCCCAGAGGGTCTGGCCAATGCCCTCGATGGTCTGCAGCAGCCTCTCCCAGGCTGCCGTCTGCAACTCCATCTCAGCCTTGGCGAGCCACAGGTGCTGCTTGGCCACTTCGGCCTGGCGCTGGCTGGCTGGGTCCTCCTCAGCCCAGCGAGGGGCCCTCCGGCTGTAGGCCCGCCAGCGCACCGCATGGGGTGGCATTTGGGCACCTCCGATGTCTGTTGAGGGGCTCTCGGGGATGAGGGATGGCACTGGGCTCTCCTGGCCCACAGATGGTGAGGCTATATGGAGATGGGGACAGCATGTCAGTAATGTGCCCCAGCCGGAGAGGGATCTAGCTGTGGCCCATCTGCCCCAGCCCCCCCATAGGACCCACACTCCCCCAAGGGGCACTGACCCACCCCCCACGGACTGGGCATCCCATCCAATGGGGGTACATCCAGGGGTCTCTCGTGTGGGTGGCCCACCCCGGCCTGCGGTGTGCAGTCCACAGGTGCTGTGCAGCTTGCGGCGCTGTCCGCTGGAGGCAGGTGCTGGGCATCGCTGGGGGTCCACCACGGGGTGCCGCATAACATGGTGGGCTGCCATGTGTGCTGCCCGGGAGGCTATTAGCAAGGTGGCTATTAGCAGGGGGTAAGGTATGGTGACTAGCCTTTTGTCGAAGGCGGGAGATGGATGGCAGGAGACAAATCGCTTGATCGTTGTCTTCGGTTCACCTCCTCTGGGGCACCTGGCATTGGCTACTGTCGGCAGACAGGATACTAGGCTAGATGGACCATTGGTCTGACCCAGTATGGCCGTTCTTATGTTCTTATGACTGATGGTCCTGTGTGTGGGCGACTAGTCGCTGTGTTGCCCCCCTCCTACGGAGCGGGTGCACGCCCCTCCATGTACGTACTGGAGGGTCCCTCTATGACCTCTGGGGATGTCCAGCTCCCAGTTGCCTGGCTGGATGAGTGGGAGGGGATGTAGATGGTGAGGTCCCCCTCCTCGCTCGACCACTCAGTAGTGCCCTCGCCCACCTGGGTCCCCAGTCCAGACTGCTCCTCTGCCTCCAGCTGCGGCCCATCGGCTGACGTGTCCAGGAACGCCAGGGGTGGGGAGCAGTCCCAGAGCCCCAGGATGCCCCGGAGCTCCCAGAAGAAGGGGCATGTGGCTGAAGCAGCCTCGGAGTGGCTGGCCTGGTCCTTGGCCTGGACATAGCGCTGCCGCAGCTCCTCCACCTTGGAGCATATCTGTTTGGGGGTACGCTCCAGGTGACCCCTGGTCAGGAGGCCCTGAGCCAGGCAGCCGAAGGCTGCGGCATTGTGCTGCTTCACCCCCATCTCATGGAGGACCTCCTCCTCCTTCCAGAGGCCAAGGAGGTCCTGCAGCTCGCACTCCACACAGGAGGCAGCCCTTTTTATTTTCTCCCCCTGGGAGCCCTCGGAGCCCTGCGGGAGCTCGGAGGCGGGACCATGGGGCTCACGCAGGGGCTGGCTGCTGGCCATGCTGCGGCGCTGGAGTGTGGGGCTGGAATACCTGCGGAGGCTATTCCTAGAACGCTCTCAGCTTCCTGCCACAGGTTTACTGCGTGCATGCAGCTTTAAGGCAGCTGGACACAGGGACCATAGAGCCCCACTGCTGCCAGCTGGAGCAGCCCCACACTCCAGCTGACCAGCGCCATGGCGGACCCGTATTTCAAACAAGGGGACTGCGGAGCATTTACACATGTGCTCTTTTGATTTTGTATTTCAAAAGGGGCTGATCTTCCTGATCGGGATTTGGATTTCGAAGTCTGCGCCCCGTTCCTTCGATTTCCTTTTGAAAGACAGTGTTACGCATGTGGATGCTCCTCCCGCTCTTTCGTAAGAGGGCCACTTATTTCAATGTTTTGTGCACGTGTGGACACAGCTCTAGACAGTCCTTCCAGATTCAGCCCAATCTCTTGCACCTTCTCCATCTATAGTAATAATTGATGTTGATAATGATGACCCTGTGGCACTGCAAGAATCTCAAGGACCTTCTGAACATCAAAGATTAAACTGTGTTCAGTATAGTTTTAGTGTTAAGTATATTTTTAGTGATCCAGGTGTACACAGTGCACTGCTCACAGTGATCTGTAGTGTGACAAAATAATCTTCTGTGTAGAAAAAATTACCTGTATACACCAAAGTGCTTCAAAAAAACTGAGCACTGTGCACTGCTGCCTTACTCCTGGATTGCTGAGTACCTGTATATGATTTCATACTGTGCTCATTTTATTGGATTCTAATTCTTTGAAAATAGGTAGTCCATTGGTAAGCATAACTCCTAGTTAACCAAAATTTGCAACTAACCAGCACCCTGCATTCCCCCAACATGCAGGGTAGCAAAGCTTTTGCCCTACTTGGCATATTGTGAAGGACTATGACATTCCTAAGGAGGGGTTGTAGCACATCTAATGGTCTTTACACAGTTGCTGTTGCTGGGAAACCATTTCCTTGGCACCTGTGCAGTCAACACATCTGTCTTTTCTGTATTGTCTCTTGGCAAGGTATATTTCTCAAAAGGGAATTACGTTTTAAAAAAAGATAGTGTAAAAACTTTGAGAGAACTATTCCACTTAAGGCATGCATATAGTTTTCCAGATGCTTTGATGTTCCCATTTACTATATACTGATGTCCCTGCAATTCTCTTTTTTTTCCCCCACAAACTATACAATAGTAAAGGGAGTAGAAATAGGAAAGCCCCTATTCTCAGAAGGTGTGGATTTACGAGATCTGAATGAGACAAATCTACTTGAATGGAAAGGAAGCAGACTTTCAGAATGTATTTGAGTTTTGCTGACTAAGGGTTAGAATAATTCTGGCTCACGGGCACCTCTCCCAATAGCATCAAAAGATATTTTTCCTCTTTTTCTGTTTGCTTTTATGAGGGGAGGAGGACATTTAACCAAGGGAAGTACCGTGCTCTAAATTTGCTATTTGTCTCATGAATTATTCTGCACAAAGACAAGTTCCCGTTGATTACTCTTATGTTTTTACTATTATTTTACACTGCCTTAGTGATCTGGCTATGCTGAAAAAAGCTGTTGAAATCTGAAGTTAAACTTTTCCAGGTTAGCGCTGGTTGCTCATAAAAGACTTGTAAAGCGGGAGTTGTGTTTGACTGAAAACATCATCATTTCAACCAGCCCTCATGGCGATGGCCTGTTTTGTATTTCTTGGATTCATCCTACATGCAAGGTAGCACATTATGCAGCATCGTTATGTTGACAAATCATATTCTGCAATTAAACTGCACATCTTTATGAACGGTTAGTACCACGTTCATTCTTAGTTATAGCAAACCTCTCCCACCCCTCCACACCAGCTATAGCCGCTGTTTTACTTTCCTTAATTGGAACCAGCGCTGTCTGAAGGCAGTAGCAAAATGCTTGAAAAACAAGTACAGCATGCTGATTACAGCACTGTCTTCCAATGCCTCTCAGCCTCCAAAAGCAGGTCCAGTATCTCAGTTCCACCTTCTGAATTACAGTCAAGCCACGGTTCAGTCACAGCATAACATTCAGAAGGAGGGCAAAGCCTCAATTCAAAGGGCAGAGAGGGTGCTCTTTTCTTTGACTCAATCCTCCTTTCCTGTGCCCAGGTCCTTTGCTTATTGCTCCCAAATATCTCACACAGCCTTGACATCACCCACTGCACCATGTTCTCACTGGCTCTGCCCCTCTCAGCTTCTCGCTATCTCCATAACTTTACAGTTCAAAAAAGGAGCTGGATAAGTTCGTGGAGGATAGGCCTATTGATGTCTATTAGCCAGGATGAACAGGGAAGGGGCCCCTAGCCTCTGTTTGCCAGAAGCTGGGACTGGGTGAAAGGGGGTGGATTCCTGGATGATTACTGTTCTGTTCGTTCCTCTGGGGCACCTGACATTGGCTACAGGATACTGGTTACGTGGACCTTTGATCTGACCCATTATGGCTGTTCTTATGTCCTAAGTCTCCAGTGTTCCTGCCTTTCTAGTCACCTTCCCCTCACCCATCCTGACTTTGCAGCCTGTCAGTTCCCACTCTGCCCCATCCCTGCTATCAGTGTTTACACTGTGGCAAGGTCAGAGGTATGAAAAATACACACACACACACACACACCCCATGACACATTTATACTGACAAATCCCCCACACACACATAGGAAGCACTATGTTGACAGGAGGGCTTCTCCCTTAGGAATAGCTGCTGCGCTGGTGGAGGTGAACTATCTACTCTGACAGGAGAAGCTCTCCCATCAGCACAGTAGCATCTTCACTGAACCAAGTTATGTGTAGACCTGCGCTGTGTGGATGTGCCAGGCCCTGCTACAGCCCTATATGAGTGGCTGCCTTCCTATACCCGGGAGAGGAGGCAGATGAGTAGGACAGAAGCAGTATCAGTGAGAAGAGCGGGAGTTTAGCAAGGTCATCCATTTCCTGTTGCTCCTCTACCTTCCCTCAATTGCTTCAGCTGCTTCTTTCTTTCTTCACAGATCAGCCAGAGGCTGCAAATCCCTTGAAGCCTGGTTCTTCCCTGTGGCGACAGCAGTTCCCTGAGAGCCATTAGACTGATCATAGACAGTCAGTGAAATGGAGTTCACCTCCATGCACATAAATCCTAGTTGTGTCAGTGGAACATATCAAGGACAAATCCTCCTACCCCATGCTTTTAACTGCCAGGGCATTTAAAACACAAGGGCTGTGTCTAAACTAGCCCAAATCTTCTTCAAAGATTACTAATGAGGCACTGAAATACACATTCAGTGCCTCATTAGCATGCTGGTGGCCACGGCTCTTCAAAATTGCCGTATCTTGCTGCTGTGCGGCTTGTCCAGACGGGTCCACCAACTTCAAAATCCCCTTATTCCTATCAGCCAATTTCAAAATTCCCAGGGTCCTTTAGAAAAGGACTCTTGTGTGGATGAGCCGCACGGCAGCGAGACGCAGCAATTTCAAAGAGCCATGGCTGCCGGCATGCTAATGAGGCGCTGACTATGTATTTCAGCACCTCATTAGTAATCTTCAAAATGGCCACTTGCATGGCCATTTCGAAGATTTGGGCTAGTGTAGACGTAGCCAAGGAGGTATGAAAAGTAATCCTCCCCTCCATTAGCTACAAAGTGTCTTTCTGAGGAGGTAGGCCAAAGCCTTACCTCATGCCCTGAAACAGATCCGGGATGTGTCAGGCAATCAGGGTAGGCAGATTTTCCTAGTCATACCAATTTACATATTACAGGGACAAATTGGACAGTTAGCTCAAGTTTTACAGATGGTTTATTACAGCTAGGAAAGGGAAACCATTTCTATGGTCCCAATCCACAAACTCAACTTGTGCATGTGAGTTGATCTCAGTGGGCTCCTCATGTATATAATGTTAAGTGTTTGTAGCAATGAGGCCTTAAATATTTAATACACGCCATATAAAATGGCTTTACCTGCCCAGAATTTAATTGGAAGTCACTCCAGACTCTGCAAAACAGAGATCATGTGTGATCAAGACCACCACGTGAACTGGCTGTTCTGTGCTGCACTCTGTTACTGCAAGGTGAGGAAGTTAATGTTTTTCAAACTATATAATGGTTGAGGGAATAGAAATAGGGAAGCCCCTTTTCTCAGAAGGCAAGGATTTACCTGTTTCAGGGTGTATCAACTGCAGAATAAACAAACTATTGTAAGTATAAGCCTTAAATTAGAAATATAGAGGAGACAGCAGGTAAAGTATAAATAAGAACACTTTATTAAAGGTTCTAATGCATGTTTGGGGTAAAAGGGAAAGAAGCTCAAATGCTATAGTGTACAGTGACTGACTTCTGGTGCATAAAGCTCAGTTCCCCATCAAAAAAAAAAAAAACGTTCCATTGCTCCATAATACAATCAACTATGCCCCAAAACAGAAACCTATTTTCTACTTAAACTGCTGGTCTGATGGGAATGCAGCAAAAAGACCTAGGACTACAACTCTCCAGTTAATTTAAAACCTTTGAGGAGGAAACACTGAGAAGCCCAGAGAATTATGTTTGTCTTTGCCCGTGGAGAAGCCCTCTAGAAAAAATGATAACTTAGTCACAGGATTCACTACAGGCTGACTGGATTCTCTGTAGGATGAAGTTACTGATGCTCTAGGCAGGATTCTCCTTTCCTCAGTCTCCTCTCAGGAATGCTGGTATCCTTTGAGGATTTGTCTAAACAGCTCAGAGGCCCATGCTACAAAATATTGCCTTGCAGATGCTCAGCCCTGAGCAGACACTGATCGACCTCTTAAATAGTCTCTTTGGCAGAAAAACCTTTAGGTAGTAGAATGTTGGGTGCTAGCTCCGATGGGAAACACCATTTCCATCTAGCAAGAACTAGTGTGGACACACTGCCCTAGTTTAAAAGCAGAATGCAAAATGGAGTCCAACAGTCAGGGTTCACAGACTCCATATTGGTTCCACAGAAAACAAAGACTTACTCCAGAACCACCACCAAATTATTACTGAAACAATTGATTAAACTATAACACAATATTTAACATGTATTAAACTTTATCATCTAACAAGTCAGAAAAATTTCTAAGTAACAAACAACTGTAGCCCCATGTAGAGCACACTACAGTAAGCAGGTCTAGAGGTCACAAGAGCATGGAGAAGAATGGTGAGGTCACAGTCTCCTAAGAGGAGTTGATGAAAGCATTGGCTCCGCATTAACTAACAAGTTAAATGTTTAATAACAACAATACAACCTAAAATATGAAAGAAAAATGCCCTGTCGCACACCAGTTTGCCTGTGTGTTATCGCTGCCAGAAGTTTTTCTAATATTTGTGCCATGTCCATCATCTCCTGATGGCCTCCACAAAGAAATACTTTATAACAGCAATGCTGGGAAGAGTAGGTGGTTATTCAAGTAGCTCCTGCCTTATGAAAGCCTTGAAATAAAATTGTCAGCCAGCTGCTAGTTGACATCCATTCTTCTGAAAGCTACCACACAGAGGCACCACAGGGGGTATGCACACTAGTTTTTAAAACCGCAGCATTAAAATACAGGAGTTTTTCAGTTTGTGATTTCGTAACATTTTCTGAGGAAAGCTATGTGCTGTAAGAACGGACTCGGTCACACAGAGTGTGCTCCGCTGTTCAGGATGCACAGCCCAGAAGGCACAGACCAGGAGGGAAGAGACTGGGCCAGGAAAGTTGACCTTGAGCCGTGAATTGCTCAGGGGCCTAATTTGGTCCCTGATGTAGATTAAAGTAGCCCCAAGGGAAAGTCCAAGGCCCCAGCCTATTATGTAGAGATCCCTAGGTTGTCCCCTTGCAGCACACGGCATAGGAGAAAAAAAAGTGGAGGAGTTGCACTCTGTTCTACTCTGCACTCCTGCAATAATGGAGGTTTCTCTGGGCGCCACTGAGAGCTTGGAACAGGGCTGCCTACAGCCCAAGACTCGGTGTCCTTCACTATAGGGCACACCGAACCAGCCACTAAGGACACTTCTGTTGCAGCACTGGCCAGCAAGAAGTAACACAAGCAATTCCCTGGTTGTGGTTCATTGTCCCACATAGTGGTACCTCATCACTTAGAGAAAGAGCAAGTCTTTTCCATTGCTGTGAGCCAGCTGGCTTTTAGCTCAAACTGTAGAAGCTCCTGCACTAAGCTCCTGAGGTCCCAGCTTCGAGTCTGCCTGTGGGTGGCTGCCCTTGCACACACCAGCTTCTCTTGTGCCACAACCAGGGTCCCTCCTTAGACATACGAGATGTTATGAAAACCAACCTCCCCAAATACCAAACAGGTTTTTCTGCTCCCAAAGAACCAGCCACCTCCCCAGGTCAATGTGTACCTTGGATCTTACCCAAGAGAGCACACTTTGCCAATCCTTTAGAATCTAAAGTTTATTAATAAAAAGAAGAAAGAAAGACTTGTTGAGAGTAAAGATGGTAAAGCAATTGAAAACAATGCAGTTAGAACATAAGAACATAAGAACATAAGAATGGCCATACTGGGTCAGACCAAAGGTCCATCAAGCCCAGCATCCCATCTGCCGACGGTGGCCAATGCCAGGTGCCCCAGAGAAGGAGAACAGAAGACAATGATCAAGTGATTTATCTCCTGCCATCCATCTCCTGCCCTTGTTCTGAAGGCCAGAGCACCATACTTTATCCCTGGCTAATAGCCATTTATGGACCTAACCTGCAAAAATTTATCAAGCTCTTTTTTAAACCCTAATAGAGTCCTGGCCTTCACAGCCTCCTCGGGCAAGGAGTTCCACAGGTTGACTGTGCGCTGTGTGAAGAAAAATTTCCTTTTATTAGTTTTGAACCTACTACCCATCAATTTCATTTGGTGTCCCCTAGTTCTTGTATTATGGGAAAAGGTAAATAATTTTTCTATATTCACTTTCTCCACACCATTCATGATTTTATATACCTCTATCATATCGCCCCTCAATCGCCTCTTTTCCAAACTGAAAAGTCCCAGTCTCTCTAGCCTCTCCCCATATGGGACCCGTTCCAAGCCCCTAATCATCTTAGTCGCCCTTTTCTGAACCTTTTCTAATGCCAATATATCTTTTTTGAGGTGAGGAGACCACATCTGCACGCAGTACTCAAGATGTGGGAGTACCATAGTTTTATATAGGGGAAGTATGATATCTTTTGTTTTATTATCGATCTCTTTTTTAATAATTTCTAACATCCTATTTGCTTTACTAACTGCCACTGCACACTACGTGGATGTCTTCAGAGAACTATCCACTATAACTCCAAGATCCCTTTCCTGATCTGTCGTAGCTAAATTTGACCCCATCATGTAGTACGTGTAATTTGGGTTATTTTTTCCAACATGCATTACCTTACACTTACCCACATTAAATTTCATTTGCCATTTTGCTGCCCAATCACTCAGTTTGCTGAGATCTTTTTGTAGTTCTTCACAATCCCTTTTGGTTTTGACTGTCCTGAACAAGTTGGTGTCATCTGCAAACTTTGCCACCTCACTGCTTACCTCATTTTCTAGATCATTGATGAACAAGTTGAACAGGATCAATCCCAGGACTGACCCCTGGGGAACACCACTAGTTACCCTCCTCCATTGTGAAAATTTACCATTTATTCCAACCCTTTGTTTTCTGTCTTTTAACCAATTCCCGATCCATGAAAGGATCTTTCCTCCTATCCCATGACCGCCTAATTTACATAAAAGCCTTTGGTGTGGGACCGTGTTTTGCGGCAGAGGTGGAATAGACTGCTATCTTAAAAGTCTATGGAATACATCCTTTGATAGGAGGGATCGTCTACTTTTCTGGGCCCAAATTCATACCCAAGATGCTTCTGAAGTGACAAGCTGGAGTGAAGACAAAATGGGGGAGCACTCAGGGCTCTCTTTATATCCTTGCCCATGTGAAGATAATTCCATCATTCTTACCATGTGTAAGCATGCCCAAGATGCAGCTTGTCACATGAGCAGGTCACTTGTCTAAGTCCTTTTTAGGACTGCCATTGCCTTTCTGCTGGATTGCAAGTTTACAGCCATGGCACCCGATAAAGCCTTTAGTCTGGCATTACTTCAACCAGAGGGGAGGGACAACTCAGTGGTATGAGCATTGGCCTGCTAATGCCAGGATTCTGAGCTCAGTCCTTGAGGGGTCATTTGGGGATCTGGAGCAAATAGATAGGTGTTTGGTCCTGCCGAGAGGGCAGGGGACTGGACTCAATGACCTCCCAAGGTCTCTTACAGTTCTATGAGATGCATATGTCCATATATTTAACAGACTAGGAATCCTTTCACAATAGGTTGCCAAGCCTTCTGTTGAGGTCCCCAGAAACAGAAATTTCAAACATATGTACAGAGCCAATGCTTACAACTTCAAATGTAAAAATGATATATGCTTATGAGCAGCAAAACCAGAGTCAGTGAATAATCAACTTTGAAAAGACATCTCCATTGGCCCACTTTGCACAAGATTTGGTTGCAACAATGTTTTGCACGTTCATCTCAAAATCCAATAACATCACAACTCCCAAAACACTAGCTTACACCCCCAGCCCTTCTCCACACAATACCCTCTGCCAGTGGCTTTAACGTATCACAGTGGCCTGTCTACACCCTGTGTCCTTCCTGCATTGGGGGAAATTCTCTGGTGCTGTTTCCTCCACCAATAGGTGACTTTAGCAAGGGACAGAATCTCCCCAAAAGTGTTTGAACACAACAAGAAGTTCCATTGCACACAAATCTGAATTGCTGTATTTGGGTCAGTAGGTGGCTTAGTTCTGAAAGTCTTTTGTTGTTGTTGTTGTTTGCTTTTTTAAATCCCGAGCAGGAAAGTATCCACATGCAGGACAGACATACATATTCCTACAGTCATTCTTAAAGCCAAGTACATACTTAAGTATTGACTTGAGAAGTAATGGATTTAAGGACCTGTGCCAAGGATCTGATTCAGGGCTTGACCCATCACTGCCTTAGCCCTTGTGTAGCTAGTTATGCCTTTGCTGACCAGATGTGAAATGCCTGCACAATGACCATTTGAATAGTTGTATGTGATCAGGTGAATGCTGGCTCATTTTTGCATTTCTTATGGACATAGCAGTGTAGAGAACCACCGTTTTTGTTTTCCTATTTAAGTCCTGTTCAGTGCTTTCAACAGCTTACATAAAATTAGTCACTTACAGACAAAAGAACAGCTTTCAAACAAGAGACAGATAAGCTACTTGAAACAAAATAAGAATACCACTGATCCGTTGCCCAAATCTTTTTGGAAGTTTACAAAGAGTTTAATTAATCCTTTCCTTCTCTCCTCCCTCTACCATGCCTGTCTATTTTTAATCTTTTCAGAAGTGGGGGCAGCCTGTGTTTCTGAGACTTGTAGCACTGTTTTGCAGACTCAGGACACCCAAACAGTTTGGATAAGCTTTGCAGTACACATACTTATGGGTGCATATCTCTGACCCACGTTTCAAAACACAGTGAAATTTTACCCAGCACTATAAACCAGAAAAGCCTAAAAACCTAACACTTAACTCTTGTATAAACACTGCAGACTGTTATGAGAAGTATGAAATCACTTTTTGCTGGAGCTTTCAGTTATAGAAAATGCAGACCCTACATATTGAAAATGTGTTAAATAAGTTTGGCTTGCAAGACTAGGAAAAGATGAGCAAATTAAGCATATTATAAGCTTGAGTGAAGGTTTATGTAGAGCCATGTAAGGAACAACTGAAAAGATGCTTCCTTTGTGGATATCATCTATGTCTACCTTTCAGAATTAATTTTGATGGATTTGAAATATAAAGAAGCTTTAATATCTAAACTTTGCTTTGTAAGGCATATAATATTTTCAGATTCAGTTCAAGTTATTCAAATAAGATGTCATTTATTTGGAAAGGTTTCAGCTATATAGCAATTATGCCACCAATTTAAAAGAAATACCTTTAAACTGAAAGAAGATATACTGTATATGACACATGTACATAATTCTGTGACACCGTCTCAATACAGTCAATTGAGATAAACCATTGATTCAAAAAAGCCCTATGGCCCTGCATTGAGCTCCACAGTATTATCTCATAGAATCATATTAAAAATCAGAGTTATATCAGATATTTCTCACCTTCAAAAATATTTTATAATGATATGTTCTGGACCACCATCTGAATCCAGGTTAAAATGAGTCACATAATGAGGGTTCAACCACTTTCTTTAACTATCACTTTATTGTTCTCATTTTATTTCATTACATTACATTCCTGAGCTCTATATTCATTAATTTTATTAAATGTATTTATTGCAGGACACCCCTAAATGACAGGTCCAGGCTCATGTGCACTTTCATACATCATTTATTCAAAAATACAAACTGTAGAGCCCAATCTATATTCAGCTTTATCCCCTTAACAAAATCTAACTAATTAGTCAAATAGATTATCTAACCTTGACACTATGCTAAAGTGATCCATGAAAAATAACTAGCTATTCCTTCTGGTTCCTTTTCAGACTTACTGTTTTAAACTTGTCTAAACTATAGCTCAGAACTAAACAGTTAGTATCTCACAGTAACTTTGTCCTCACTAACATGGATATGCTCCCCTCCTACTTGTGGGTATAATGTTTTGCTTGTCTTCATCTGATGTGTTCCCTTCCCTGCCCTTTATTGTCTCCTCTTGTTGTCCTGGTCTTAGACCCAGAACCTGCAAACTGCTCCAGATGTGGTGGCTTTTAAATATGACTAGTCCAATTCAGTCCAATGGAACTAGTCATATAAATAAAGTTACTTAAGTGCTGGCAGCCAGTGTATTAAAGTCACTAAGGCCCCATTCACACAGACCATCTTGCAAGATCAGGGTCCAAGACTTGTGCTTTAGGAGCCTGTTTTTGCTTATTCTGTGCAGTGCCATGTTGTGATGGGGTGGACTAAGCCCTGACACCCTCTAAAGGTGGCCAGAGGCCTTGCTACACCCCAGCAAGGAGCAGACAAGAGGTCCTCAAGGGCAGATAGAGCAACTGTCTCAGTGGCAGCCAATTAGGGCTCGGCAGGCCAATATAAAAGAAGCTGCTAGGCTAGGGCAGGCAGTTACATTCAGGAGCTCGACCCAGGCAGATGCCTATGCTGTCTGGGAGCCCAGCAGCACCTTGGACAGCTCCAAGTGAAGAGCTGAGCTCTGACCTGGGTAAGACCTAGGCCCAGTGGCTGGAGACTGACCACAACTCTAATGAAGGAGCTGACAGAACCCTGGACAGGGTGCATCACACCCCTCCCTCAGGACTCAGAGGTAGCACTCAAAACTGCACAGAGCACCCTCAGCTGCAGAGGGGTGCCTGAGAGCAGGCCAACCCTGTCACACGTGAATAGTTATGAAGCTAAATATAGATGTTAAAAAATATCTAGACCAAGTGGATAGAATAAATGACTTGCTGTTTTCTAGTTAGGGAGTCCACTGAGGACCTTTAGAAGTTGTATGCAAAGAAGTACAGAGCCTTCATTATATAGCACATGGACAAACTGCTGTACCCATGTTGCTATCCAATGACAATGGGGCTCTGCGTAGATGCAGCAACCTGCCCATGCACAGTAAATTTTGTAGGTCTCGGGCCTATCTGTCTTCATTCATCTTATAGACTAGAAGATAAGTTGGGATGACAGCTCTGCAGCCTTACAGCTTGTCCATGAGTCACGTGACAATGGAGTTCCACCCCACCCAGGACACCTGCAAACAGTCTGCATATTCATTCTTTATGTAGATTTCTTAAATGCCACCTGGTATAGGCATAAAAATGAGTAAATTGAGCATCTCCTCACATATTAAGTGAACAACTTGCAGCATATTTATTGTGAAAAAATATCTTAATTAAAGGCCTTTATAACTTGTCAGAGTATATAAAAGCAGATCCAGACAAGGAAACGCAGCCTATGTGTTATGAAACCATCTGTGTAAAAAATACAAACACACACAAAAAGCTGCTTACTGATGCCTATTTTATGGCTCCATATTGCAGAGATCAGATTGGACAAGCAAGTAGCAGTTCAGCGAGCTGGTGTGCATTTTTTCTCAAGACTAGTATTCTAAAATCAAAGCTCTTGTTGTCACTCTGTCTTTCACATATATACACACATATAAATTATTTCTCCTTCCCTTATGTTCCTGAACCAAGTGTAAATTGCCTTAGACTTCAGATATCCCAAAACAGTAGCTCTGGCGTGGTCCTATTAATCTCAATAGGGTATTGACAATCAAGCCTAATGAAAACTTACAAGTAAGTCTGTAGCACTATTTCACTGCTAACCAAAGGTCACAAAATAGACAAAGGATAATTATATTATAAAGATTGGCACGATCTGCTACAAATAGCAGCTTATACTGGTGACCCCAGTGGGTGTGCAAAGTACAACACTGTCTGATTACTACTCTTTAGTTCCATTTTGACCTTTGATTAATAACTTCTTTATAATGCAACTTTCCTCATAAATCCTGTCCTACAATGCTCTAAAATGCCAAGTGCCTAAATATGTTGTGTTACTAGAAAGAGAAGGATTAAAACAAAAAGAAAGCACCAGATAAGCAGCCAAAAATTAAATGATGCATTTGTCATATAATGTAGCTTTGAACATCACACAAATTAATGAACTTCTATAGATAGCATAGTAACATTTCACACGCAAATCACTTTGGACCCAAAACTGACATAATAATCCATTTCCAAAAATGGCAAAAATAATCTTTAAACATTTACCTAACAGGAATGCCTGCATGTGGTATTGACAACAGAATGTACAGCTATGACCTTTTCATTCAATCCTTGAAGAACGTTCATTTCCTAGAATGTGTTCATGTACATGGGCAAATATTCCAATCGCTCTGTTATTTGCAGTCATTCAAGATAAAAATGAAAAACATTTTTGAACGTTAGTTTGGCCTTTGGATGATTTTTCTATTTTCAATTGACCCTTTTTCCCCCTTTTTATTTCTTATTGGGGAAGCTTTGGAATTTGTTTTGTTTTTTAAGGTGGACTACAGCGCTTAAAGAAGTTCCCAATGAATTTTCTATTCTCTGTTTTGCAATTTGCCTCATGGACACTTTAAGAGAAAGGTGTATTGCTTCTTTGTTTCGTTATTGTTTCTTTTCCCTGCCCTTTATTCTGTGAACAATAAGGACACGGTGGAACACCTTAATAGCAGAGCTGATGAGATATTCCATAAATTTGAAGGGAAACAAAAAAACCTCCAAAACCTGATCCCAAAGTCCACCCTTACCCCACAAGAATTAAAACATTTTCAGTGACGTGGAATAGTAGGGAAAAAATCATTTTGGATCAATCAACATATTTCAGTCTGACATTTTAAAAGTGATATGAGCATAGAATCCTAGGGCTGGAAGTGACCTCAGGAGGTCATTGAGTCCAGCCCCTGCCAACTAATCAATCAATCCCAACTGATCAATCCCAACTAAATCATCTCAGACAGGATCTGTCAATCTGGGACTTAAAAACCTCCAAGGATGAAGATTCCACCACCTCTCTAGATAATGCATTCCAGTGCTTTGCCACCCTGCTGGTGAAATAGTTTTTCCTAATACATAACCCGCACCTCCTGCTCTGTAACTTGAGACCACTGCTCCTTGTGCTGCCATCCATCGCTACTGAAAACAGCCTCTCTCCATTTAAGTATAATTTAAATATAAAATAAATCATGAAAGAAAACAACTGACATTTTCTATTAAGATAAGTTAAAAATGAAATGCTTTTGTTTTGATTTTTCCCCCAAATGAAATTTTGTTGAAATTGACCTGGTCCCACAGAAAGTTTCCATTTTTACAAAATGGCATTTTCCAACCACATAATGTTCCATCAGAATTTTTTCAACCAGATTGACAGCAGATCCTTCCAATAGATCTACTGGTTGGAGACCACTGCCCTACACCATCCCTGGAAGGTGTTTGTCTAACCTGGCCTTAAAAGCCTCCAGTGAAGGATATTACACAGCCTTCACTGGAAGCCTGTTCCAGAGTTTAACTACCCTTACATTTAGAAAGGTTTTTTTTCCTAATATGTAACCTAAATCTTCCTTCTAGCTTCACATAATGATACAGGCACCAAAATAAGATATACACATCCAGCAGATCGTAACATTAAAATTGATACATTACACAAAGTATTTTGTCCAAAGCATCTCCAAGTTATGCACATTTATATTCATAAGCCAATTTTCATAAACCATGAGTGGACTGTCACACAATTTATCAGCATTTCTTTGTCCAGTGCAAACCGTGTGGTAAGCATTTTGCAGACTACACACTTTGCAGGTATAAAGAGAAAGCCTCTGCCCCCAAACCTTCCAATCTACATAACATAAATAGAACAAAAAGCAAAGGAAGAAGGGAAAGAGTGGGAAGCAACCAAAAACAGTGCACATGAGTGGGGAAGTATAAAATGTTGAGGGATGTCTCTCTGGCTGCTTCCACACATGCACTAGTCCGGAAGAGCGGTGGTGTCTTCCTGAAGAACAGCAGAGCGCCTACACATGCAAGGCGCTCTTCTGGAACAAATCCGGAAGAAGACGATGCATCTTCCGGAGTCCCAACTCTGCTGCCAAACCTGGAAGAGCGTTTTCTTCCAGAAGAACCTTCTGAAAGAAAATGTGTAGATGGTCGCAGACTGCTTCTTCCGGAAGAAGTTGTCCGCCATGGTGGCACCAAGCCAGAAAGTGGAGATGCTCCAGGAGGTCCAGCTTTTAAAGCTGCAACGACCCAGAGACCCCATGGCAGGAAGCTGAGAGTGTGGAAGCAGGCAGCACATGCAGCCACACTCCAAGGCCCTGCAGCACGCACCAAGCCGGCTGGATGTCCAGCAGGTCAGCAGCCCCTGGGAGCTGGCCTTGGGCAGCCAGGACCCCAACCAGGCTCCCAAAAGGAGGGCTGCCTCCTGGATGGAACCAGAGCTCCAGGACCTTCTGGGACTCTGGGACAATGAAGAGGTGCTGTGGGACACCATGGGGCACCAGAGGAGCACCCTCACCTTCGCTCACCGTGCTCAGGGCGTGGCTGTCTGAGGCCAGCCTTCCTGGCCCCCCGAGCATGCCCGGTGTAAAGTGAAGGAGCTGTGCCAGGGATACATGCAGGCCCAGGACAGCACTCACAGGTCCAGACAGGCCCCAGCCAGATGTCCCTTCTTCAGGGAACTGCAGGACCTCTTGGTGGGGGATGACACCTCATCACCCCTCGTGACCATCGAGACAGCCATGCTGGAGACCCCTGCTGCACCGGAGTGGGAGGCAGGTCATGCCTCTGTGCCTGGTGGCCAGGACCTCAACGTCCCATCCAGTGGAGAGTTGTCTAATGGCTCCCTGGCAATTTAGCTGCCCTCTGCCACCCGCATCCAGACCACCTCCAGCTGGGCATCACCAGACCTGTTCAAGGCCACCTCAGGTAAGCGCAGACCACGGCATATCCCTGGGGGGCACAAACCTGGGCCCCGATGCAATGTCCCGCCCCCAGATGGCCTGTCCCAGAATTCAGCCTGGGGCCATGGCCACGCTTGCAGGCGACGTCCTGCACCCTGCCCGGTGGAGAGCCCCAGGAGCATGCCGGGGGATCCTTGAGCAGCACGGCTGAACCCAGCCCACCTGCTCCCTGGGGAGGGCCACCCCCACAACTGTATCTGCCCACAGCCCACCAGCCTGTTCCCAGCGGGGCACCATGGACAGCACCACTGCCATGCCATTGCCGTGCTGGGCATGTGGAGAGACCACATGGGGGCCTGCCCCAGGACACACCTGTCCCCTGGGTCTGGGGTGGGGGTAGCCACCCAAGGGGGGCTGGGGCCATGGCACCCAGGGTCTGGATGCATCTCTGATCCCCCGCTCTCCCCACACCTTTTCTTACAGCAGCACCACCTGAGGGGTGGGAGAGCCAGACGAGGAGCCAGGGGCCCGCCGGCCCCACCCAGGCCAGAGGGCCCAGCAGCTGGGCCCAGACCAGCCCCAGTTCTCACAGCACAATGGCCACAGTCCAGAGAGCTCAATGCCAGAGCTGCAATGATGAGGCCGCAGCCTACCCAGCCTCTCTCTGTCATCAGAACGCCCTGGCGGAAAGGCGGCTGGCCCTGGATGAGGCCAAATGGAACTGGAGGTGGGACACATGGGGGATGTGGTGGGGACGCTCCACACTGTGTGCAGGGCCCTGGCCAACCAGCCCCCAGCCACCCCTGCCCCCCCCAGCAGCTCTTCCAGCCACCTCCACCCTTCCAGCTGCTTCCACCCCCATCCCCCCTGCTGCTCCCACCCTCCCAGTTGTCCCTGACCACCTGCTGCTCCTGCCCCCCTCAGGTCCCTGTCCCCCCAAGGTCCCCACCCCCTGTGCTCCTGCCCCCCAGATGCCCCCACCCTCCCTGCTGTTGCCCCCCAGCCAATGCCCCCGAGGCCCTAGCCATCCTACTGCCCCCAGGCCTGTCCACAGCTGCCCTCCAAAGCTTCAGGGCCTGGCTCATGGCCACCATGGGCCTTGTGGAGGGCTCCCTGCCCCATGACCCATTCCCCAACC
This sequence comes from Carettochelys insculpta, assembly GCF_033958435.1. Taxonomy (NCBI): domain Eukaryota; kingdom Metazoa; phylum Chordata; order Testudines; family Carettochelyidae; genus Carettochelys; species Carettochelys insculpta. The sequence continues at coordinate 142,588,802 of NC_134139.1, read as the reverse complement.
CTCCTCCCAAGGCTGAGCCTGCAGTTGGCTGCCCCTACCTCCTGGTGCTCCCAGCCCCAGCAGTCCCCCATCAGTGACCGCGCACTTAGGGTAGAAGGAGCAGCCACAGGGCCAGGTCTCAAGGCCCTCCACCCCATCCCTCGAATAGGGCCCCCTCCATCCCTCTCCCTGTCTCCAAACTGTTATGCCCCCATTCCCCGACACCCATGTATATAGTTACCCAGGTTATGGTTTACACATGTATGTTTATTGGTTCCTAATTACTACTATTTACAATGTTTTGCTACAGTTCTAAGTTGTGGGCTATATACAGTTTTTACAATTTGCACCCACATGTGCCTGCTTACTGTGGGGGAAGGTAGGGGTTGCGGGGGGGGACCCTGAAAGCCTCCCCCACCTCTCCACTATGTACTGTTCCTAGGAATTTCTTTCTATAATCTTTGCAAGCTTTGCAAGCCATTCATTAGCATGTGACTCAGAACGCTAGCAGATTCCCTTCAATAAAATGCACAATACATGATAGTCCTCCAGGAAGATAAGTATTCTCACCTTGTGTCTGGGAAAGTTTGGCTCAAGGTACTCCACCTTTGAGTGATCTGCTTTTAACTACAAGGAAGTTTCATTTTTTAAAAAAGTTTGTTTAACTTCAGGGAAGTATAATTTTCAGCATATATAACTCCTAATATATTTTCCACACATTTATCTCTCAATGACTGTGTTGACCTGTGTGGCACAGGCTTTCATTAGAGAGTGTGATGGGATGTAACTTTCCACTGCATTTTCCCCAGCTGGATATCCTGGGGATTATCTCTCCTAGCTGGTGCACCCTTCTGTGGCATTTTACCACCATCACCTCTACTCCAGAGTTCCATGGCATTCCCAGGACGGTGGCATCCTCTGACTATGCCACACTCTGTGCACCTCCCTTCCAGGAAATCTCTCTGTCATTCCTGTCCAGCCACTTCTCTCAGTAGCTACTGCACTCTACTGTTTATCCACTTCCCCATGGAAAGTGGGGCATACCCTGACCTGCCCACTACTCCGGGTTCTCGCCAAGGAGCCTGTGGAAAGCTACGGCTTGTGAAGTCCCTTCCACCTCCTCTTTAGAGTTCCCTGGGCCACTTCCACATGGCCCCAGCACCCTCTTTGTCCTTGCCTCACGGCCTCAGCCTGCAGATCTCTGAAGCCTCACAGGAGCCGCCTTTAGCTTCCCACCTATTGCATTGCTCTGTCCAGAGTTCTAGCTGTCTTCAGCTGGCCAGGCAACCGGTTTTCTTCCCTCTTCAGGCTCCAGGGAGTGACTGAAGATGCTCTGCTTTGTAGTCCTTCTTATGTGGGCCATCTCAGCCATGACTGGCTGCTCCGCACAACCTATGTCTAATTGGCTGCCTCCTGTGCAGCCTCCCCAGGGCTGTATTAACTCCAAATGCCCCATGGAAACCTTACGTGAAATTCTTTGGGTGAACACAGGGGATCCCATAACCCCTGTGACCTCTGCAGTCTGCATCAAGAAGTCCTTGGGTCACACTCAGTAGCTCGAACAAAAAGAAACTGCGGTATGAATGATGGTTTTAGCAAAGAGAAAGTCACCACAGGGTTCTGGCTGCACTGTGAGTGTATGAAGGCAAATTTACAGTCCTAGGTGTTTTAAGCGACAATACAAGATGTGTTTGTGTATGAGCGAGAGGGGATATGCAGGATAGTCAAAGGTCAATAAGGGTCCAGCCTGTTAACAAGGATTAGATGTGAAGCTAGCAGAGAAAAGCTGGTGTTAGATTTTGATGGATGATCTTCTCTGTTAATAGGATAGAACAGAGTTGATATAGTATTGTAGCAAAGTCAGTAGGTAATAAAATAGGGGTAACAAAGCATGGAAAGGGCTAAACTGTAAACATTTCTGCACCATCTGTGCAGACGCGATACCCAAGTAGAAAAAGATCTGGCAATTCAGGAGGGTGAGAAAGAGAAGAGAAGGGAGCCAAGGCCTGAAACCTGGAGGGTGTCACAGCAGAAAGAACTTGCAACAGAATGGCATTTCTTGCCAGTCACAAGAAAAAGGCACAGCAGGCTTGCAAGTATGGCTGGTCTACACTTCCCCTTAAGTTGGTGCAACTTACATCTTCCAGGCTGGGGGCCTGCAACAAAATCTCAAGGAGAGCCATTTTTTCAAATTCATTTACAAAATCAATACTTCAAGAGCCACAATGCAAGTGAATAGGAGACAGTCCTACATAAATAATATCAAATTGTGCTTTTTATCGCCCCTAGTTTAAGAACAGTGCACACAAAAATGATTTGTGCCAGTAAGAAAGTTGTTACCCCCATCTCCAGGCTTTACCCCCCTCAGCCCCCCAAATCTGCCCCCAGTCCCCAGGCTTTACCCTCATCCCACAAACCCCTCCACCCCCAGGCTTAGCCCCTCTGAGCTCCAACCTCCTCCCCACCCCTAGGGTTAACCTCTACGAGCCCCAACCTCCCCCATTCCCCAGGCTTAACTCCCCTGAGCACCAACCTTGCTCCCGACAGAAACTTGCAGTTTAGACATAGCCCAAAAAGTGTGAAAAAGACATCCCTGTAAGCAATATAAGTTACATCGGCTTATGTGCTGTCCACACCAATGCAGTTGGTGAGACATGCTCTCTTACCAGCATAACTTCCACCTCTCACAGCAGGCGGAGTAATTAGGTCAATGGGAGAATGCTATTCCATTGACTTATGTCTTCACCAGACCGGTGGCAGTGGTGCAGCTGTACCCATGTCGCCCTCTAGAGTAGACTTGCCCTAACAGAGCAAAAAGACTGAAATGCCAATGAACTGCCCAATGATCAAGAGGAATATCAAGGCTTACGCACTACCAAAGTCACTATGGAATGCAAGAAGGAGAAACAGAGTCATGGCCATACCAGAGAGTATCACTAGTAATGACCACACCAATATGGGCATTTTGTTATATGAAAAAACTGGAAGCGATGTGCATTGTTTCTAATGACTTCAGCCTTGATTCACTACTGCTTTTCTTCAGTTTTATTCTCGTGCAATACTGTTGAAGTGGATGGAGCTACTTCAGCAAAACATTTAGATGATGTGGTCTATTGGGCACTGAAGTCAGAAAGGGAAGAGCAGAGAGGTGACAGGTTTAGTTAGTCGTCCAGCCTTCTTCTAGCAGCAAAGAAAATATCAGTAGAAAAATGAATGACTAATTATTGTAGCTGCCCCTAGCTTAATGTGGTAGATTGTGGGAAATATTATATTTTATTTTCTCTAATGAGTGTGTGATGGTCTGGGGAAAATATTCTACATTGATAACTTCATTGTGAGTCATGATTTATGATCAAATAATCTGGCTCAACTTTGGGGGACCAAACTTTGTTTCAGAATTTACTCTACAGTCACCTATAAACAGTGACTCCTCCAATTTAAAGCAGTCAGCTGAAATAATAAGTTTATCTGAAGATGCTAAACATTAAACTGATTAACAAACTTAGGTAGGATTACCATATATGACCTTTCAACAAAGAGGACACCCCTGAGAGGGAGTGTATCTCTATCAGTACCTACCAACTCTCACTGTAGTAATGTATATATAGTACCCACTAATGTATGTAGTACATAAATACAACATGAGTTGGTAGATACTGATACAGATACACTCTCTCTCAGGGGTGTCCTCTTTTTGAAAAGTTCAAATATGGTAACCCTAATTTAGGAATGAACTTGAATAAAGTTTGCTTCATTAGCTCAAACATAAGAGTCCGCTAAGTTAAGAAGTTCACGGGTGTTTCTTTTAGTATTAGTGTAAGGTAATTTTCTGATGGATGCATAATATTCTTCTGCTATGAAAAATATACCATATAACAAACTCCCCAGAGTATCCATTCTTTCTTATATATTACATATACTTATTTTGATCATAAAGCAGGCTATTTTGATACCTTAAAACAAAAGTAGCTTATTTGTACTGCATTCTTCCACTGAAATCAGAGGGAATAGGATACCATTTGATGGTGACATTCTGTTTTCAGCAGAGGTGAAAAGTGACTTTCATGATTCAGCTTGTTCAATCAGCTACTGTGAACAAATGCGTATGTGTACTATTGGTCTTTCCAAAGAAAACACTTTGGCATTTGAGAGTAAATGAGCTCTGATCAGGTGAGAACTGGTTTTGCTTTCAGAGGGGTAGCTGTGTTAGTCTGTATCCACAAAGACAACGAGAAGTCCTGTGGCACCTTATAGACTAATGGATATTTCGGAGCATAAGCTTTTGAGGGCAAAAACCCATTGTGTCTACATGCATCTGACACAGAGAGTGTTTGCTCATGAAAGCTTATGCACCAAAAAATCTGTAAAGGTGCCACAGGACTTCTCATGGTTTTTGTGGGTTTGCTTTGACCATATGAAACTACACATGGAAAAATAAAAAGTTTTAAAGTGTTACATAAGACAGAGGGGCTTAGGGCTTGCCTGCACTGCCCCACAATCCAGACTACAGAGGCATGCATAGCAGTGTTCACCAATATGTTACCAACAAGCTGTTACTTCCCTGTGTGGATGATGTGGGCTGGGAACTAAAAACTTCCCAGGTCATATTAATGTTGTCCTCTTCCAAGAGGACTACATTTAATCTTCGGTTAGAAGTTATGAATAGTAGAAATGGATGGGCTCAAGGGCTAGTGATACTCCCTTAGTCATGCCCACAGGTATTTCCAACTGCATAAAAGGACTCTCGCCTCCACCTGCTGACGCTCACTCTAAGCCTTTGTTGTGTAAGAAAATAAAAAGGAATCTGGCTGCTAATTTCTTTCACACCCTAACAAGTGATAGGTCCTTGGACAGTCGTTGTCTGAAGATATATCAGAGAATGACACCTTTGTGATTTAGTTCAATAAAAATAAATAAAACAGGATAATCAACAATATTCGTATCAAATAAACAAGTGATGGTAACTGCATACAAACATAAATGGAGAAGGGGTAGGGGATATTTTAACTGCAGTGCCAAAGTTTAAGTCCCAACCAGATGATGCTAATGTTATCTGCACTTGGAACCAAAGACAAGTAAACACCTGCTAAAGAAGAAAAATCTCTGTGGAAGTCTATTGCTGGACAGAATGTAAACACATATTTTTACTAGCAAATTGAAGCCACGTTGCTTGGATACCTAAGTGAAGTAAGGATTTTTATTTTCCTGTTTGGAAAATAAAAGGCAAATGTATATGGTTTATGAAAATAATTGCATATTTAGAAAATGAAGGAAAAAAGTTGGTAATTATAAAAGTCTGAGAATGATTTAAAGATTACATGCAGCACGCTGGCAGACAACATTTGAAGTCTTTCTGTCGCTGGCTAGGATAAACAGGGAGGTAGGTGAGTGTCAGAGTGGGGGAGGGCTGATGGTAAGAGGTGGGTGGTGTAGAAGGGAGATCCGGGGGTTGGAGAGTTGGAGGGATCAGGGCCAGGGGTGGAGGGTGCTGCAGTGAAGGGCAAGGGGAGAGGGCTTGTGTGGTGGGGCTGAGGGAAGGGGTGGGGCTGGAGAAGCGAGGGGTTTGGAGGCAGGGCCTCAAAGCAGGGAGTGAGGGCAGCATGGTGGGGACTCCAAGCACGTTTGGTGTGAGCGAGGGAGGGCTGGGCAGGGAGATGGCAGCAGGGGTTTTGGTGTGGGGGCATCTTAAGCAGTGGGGAGCATGATAGAGTGACGGCAGGGGCCGGGGGATTGAGGACTGAAGGGCTGTATGGGAGGCTCAGAAACAGCGTTGGGCCATGGAGGTGGGCTGTGGTCGGGGGTGTGTGTGTGGAGGAGTTCAGGAGCTGCGGGTGTGGCAGGGGCTGAGTGGAAGAGGTGGAGTTGATGGGGTGAGGGTAGAGGATGGGAGTGAGGGAAGAGGGTTTGGAAGGCTGGGGAGGGTCTTATGCATGCGAGTGCTGATGTCACAGCAGGGTTTTGTGAGGGGGTTGAAAGTAGGAAAGTGAGGGCAGTGGGCAGAGGGTTTGGTGTGGGGGGTCAGGGCAAGGGGTGGGGAGCTGCAGTGCAGGGGACTTATAGCAGGGGGTTGGGAGGTTTCGGGGGCTTACTGGTGGTGGCCACAGCGACAAACAGGGTCTGGATTGCGGTTCCTGCTCCACTGTCTGCAGTGAGGGGGGCTGGAATGAGCCTGCTTCTGGAGCCCCAGCCAGAGCTCCTGGTGGGGGAGGCATCTGCCCACACCCCAGGAGCAGGCTGGGCCCTTGGCTGTGGGGCAGACCTTCCCCTGCCCCAGAGTGAACTGTGGGGCGGGGTCAGAGCCAAAGTGATGCTCCTTTCTCCAGCCCCAGCGAGAGTGGAAGAAGGGCGGGGAGGGCAAGTGGAGGTTGTTTCTCCAGCCCTGGTAAGAGCAGCTGGGGGGCTGCACCCATGGCTCTTTTCCCCTGCCCTGGCACAGCAGCAGCATAGGGGCCAGATAGGGACCAGGTCCTTGGCTCTTTACCACGACCCCAGCACTGCAGTAACAGGGGGACGAGGGCCAGAGCCAGGGCTATGTTTTTTTCCCCCACCTGTGGCTTTTTTCTCCAGCCCCAGCACAATGGCTGCAGGGAAGGAGCCGGGATTGCAGCTGAGGCTGTTTGCCCTCACCCCAAGGTGGGGCCTGGCCTGGGGCTGTGCCTGGAGCCCCAGGAGCATTTTTTCCTGTCCTCAGCATGAGCTCGGAGGGCAGCGGGACAGGGCTGGGGTTCATGACTGCATCACAAAATGGCTTGTTGCAAAGGAGCACTGGGGCTTCCTCTGTGCAGCGCTGTGGCTGATAACCAAGGGAGGGAGAAGCTGAGGGAGCAGGACACTTAACTCTTCATGTGCCGATGTGGCCACCATTTTCTGGCTGTGACTGCTCCTAGCAGTCACTCTGCAGTATGGCTGTTCCCTGTGCTTGCTGCCCCCAGTGGTGAGTCTGAAGTAAGCTGTCCCTCCTGTCAATGTCCCTCCTTTTCAGTGTTCTGGGAAATCCTGGCATTTCAGGCCTTTCCCACTTTCCAGGTACAACTAAACCCCAACATTAATTTAAATTACACTAAGAGAATGCTGGATACCAAATTTTGTGGTCACAGCTCTTATAAATTAAGGAGATTTCTTGAACAAATGCAGCACCAACAGAGAGACACTCTCTAAAATATGTAGTAGATGAGCTCCTTTCCGGTGGGGTGTCTACAAGGACAGACGAAATTTGTCAATATGCAGCAGTTAACAGTTCTAGTTAATGGTTACTCACTGGTGTGTAATCTCTCAAGATCGTTATTTAAACTTCGTAATACTATTGAAGAAATGTTGCATGGATATTTGAAATATTCCCTGTATAGTGTTTCTCTTTTATTTCTCACATTAACTTGTTTTCATTCTAATTACAGGTTTAATTTTTTCCACTATCGCACCTGCATGAAAAAATCTTGGGCAATTTCAATTAGAGCTATAGGCTTTGTTTCTACTTGGGATCCTTCTTCAATTCACATTTTCTGGCAAGTCGAATTTTGGTGAAAAGTGATTAACTGAAATTCAGAGATGAGAACTAGATGTCTACTGCTGTTAACACTGACCCTGAAATCAGCACTTTAATGTTCAGAAAGACAGCCAAGAAAACCAGACTTTCACATTCTTGAAGATTTAGACTCATCAGGACAAATGAATTCCAGGTGTGAATCCAATGACTCCAAAAAAACTGCCTTCCAAGGTGAATTTGGCCCATGAATATTTTTGCAATACATTTTTACATAAATGCTCTTTTTCTTTTTGATGTAGTAGTAGGAAGAGTTTCTGGACAAACAATGGAGTCCTTTGACATGGGAAGTTCCATGACACATGGCAACAGTGAATTAAAGAATGGTTGATCAATTACTTTGTACTCAAGGAATTTTTTTTATTTAGTCCTTTGTTCCCATTTATATTTCAGGTTAGCTGCCTACCTATGCTAATAAAGTCTCTGTTAAAACACTATTATTTACAGTGACTGAACTATCTTTCTATCATCTCTCCATTTAGAAAAAATCATTGTTCAAACTTAAGTCTAAGGTAAAGCACATCATAGGCACATCCGTGAAGCATAGGTAATCATTGCTTCTATTTGGCATCTTCTCAAGTCATTAAACCTTTCACCCCACCACCAAGCCCCATCCAGTGTGAATTATGTCCTTTCCATGGAGAAAGAGGGAACCAGAATAGGAACTGGCACTGTACGAGCTGGTCTACACTACAAAGTTAGGTTGAAGTAAGTCATCTTACCATCAACTTACTTGCGCATACTCCTACTGTGATAGGACAGGGTTTCTGGTCACAGCTCGAGAAATCAGTCCAGGATATCTTTGCTTAAAATCCAGGCCACTTACAGCCCCAAACCTGGGATTTCCTTCTCACTAAAGCAAATCCAGCCAGCCTCAGCAGCACCTCTGCCAGCCCCCTGCCAGCCAGAAGCCACAGACTTCTCACCTGCTCTACCAGCCCAGACCAACAACCCCAAACTAAGGTGAGAGGTTATTAAACCTGTTTCACCCGCCAATGCACAGATTCTTCTGGACCCCAAAGAGTCCAGCCCCAGATCTTGGTCAATATATACTTGGATCTCACCCAAACAAATGCTCGCCAATCCTTTAGATCTAAAGATTTATGAATAATAAAGAAAGAACAAGGTTAGAGAGAATTGTTAAAACAATACTTCACATACATCAATTTCAGTTATTGATGCAGGCCAGTGATGTTATTTGCTGGTTCTTGAAAATCTCTGAAAGTTCATTTTGCGTTATATAGATTCAGTTATTGAAGCATTGTAGGCCTGGCCTGCTGGGGTCCACATGCCGGAACATGGATCCTTGGAGACCAAAAGACAAAAGATCCAAGATGGATCCTGCTAAATCCATACCATTGTTCTCTGTCCTTTGTGTTCAGGGACCAAGTCCCTTCTTCTTCCATAGTCCCTTGAGGGTCTGCCCCCACCTGACTCAGGTGGGCTGTTGTGGCAAACTGCCATTAGATGAATCCCAGGAGACAGTCTCAAATTCCTGAAACGCGCCTGTTCCTTTGTCTCAGCCCAGGTCCCTTGACCACTGGGGCTGCAATCCATTGATAAGTCCCAAGCCTCTGGGATGTGGATTTGATGTCTGAGCACTTGTTTGTAGCCCCAGCCAGGGTGAATGGACTGAGTTCACACCTTCTACTGTGAAGCTTCTGAAACATTTTATAATACAGCTACATAGCTAAAATCTATAACTTTACCTACATACAAGATACAGACATATAAGCAGCATTCCTAGATTTTGGGCATCATTACCTTTCATTAGACACCTCACACAACCCTCTTAGCACTATATTTGGTGCCAAAAGCCACAATGGGCCTTAAAATGGCTGCAAGAGCCAATATAAAAATCCAGTCATGTGATACCTATACTTTATCCCCCTCCAGTTTAAGAGCCCCATTCTGGCAATACAGTAGCACCATCTTTTGAAACAGCATTGAGCCATAGCTGATGTACTAAGACAGGTGCCATTCAACTGTTGACACTCTATGATCTCTGTCAGCCCTAACAGTCCTCCAGTTCTTCTCCCACATCTGCAGCTGAATGGCATAAGCAACTTTAGCTGATCTTCCTTACATCTCCTAGCATTCTGTCCTCCATAAAACTTTGCCATGTTACCCACTGATGCGGGTCTTTTTGCAGCTTTGCAAATACCAGTGGACTGAGCACCCTGTACTTGCAATGCTCATGACAATGGTGCAGAGCTGTGCAAGAGCCGTGGTTCTATCAGGAATAGCGGAGAGGAAAGAGGGCTGCACAGATTCATGGATTTTTTTTTAAAAAAAAGCACAAAAATTAGGAGATATGGATTACAGTGTGGGATATGGAAAGTAACTTGCTGGAACTTGACTCTTTGCTCCCTGTCACCACTGTGCAGCTTGTTTCTAACCCCTGGTGCCTTGCCAAAACTTCCCCAAAGCTAGGGCTCTGGATAGTTGTGAGCTGCACAGTGGGTTTCTTAGCAGACCATGCGTTGACACGTGTCCTCCTGGTGAGTACCCAAAACCCACGTATGCACATGCACAAGAGATATACTAACTGCAGGGTTTTATGCTGACACAGTTTGCATGGGGTCAGTCTGTAGGGTAGACATGATCTGATGGTGGCAATTCCTTCCTTCAGCTCTACCTTTTATGGTATGGCTGCATGATGCCTCTTCCTCAGCGGGCAAAAGAAAACTACAGTCTTCTCTTTGCTGCTCTTTTCCTGCACCTGTCTCTTAGGACTGAGTTCCAATGCCTTTGAGAAAGCTGCCTGGTTCTATATTTCTGGATTTCAATCCTAAACAAGTAAAATTATGCACGTGTGTTATGTCTTTCCAAAACTGGCCCCTGGCCGATTTTGTTTTGGGAGATTTTATGTATGAAAGGTGAATTTCTCAGCCTGAGTTTCATATTTTGAGGGTTAGTGTGGGACAAGGAGGTTTTAAGAAACAGATACTATAAACAGTAAGTACCCATCCCCAGAAACAATTGGTATCCAAAATTTCTTAAGCCTCTGATACTCTGCCCATAGCCCAAAAGCCAGAGAAACTTGTGCAAAATAAAAGTAACTATCTAATAATAAAAATTTTTACTTTCATAACACCCAGCCTAAGTTAGGGTGAAGACAATATTAACCAAAATACAGAAGATGACACCGTCCCTCTATCTTTAATAATTATTTCTATTTGCAGATAAAATTAGTATTTTTGCTACTCACAAAATCTCCCACGCTGCCTGCTGGTTTCTCCACTTAACAAAAGCAGTGCTTCAGTGTATAAAGACATAAAGATGTATACCTTTCAAGTGTGCTTAGAATATGGAATTACAGAGCTCAGATGAACACATCTTCTCTCTGTCAATATGCAGCTTTTAGTCGCATAATACTCGCCAGTCCAATCACATGAGATAGGCTTAGCCAAGGCACCCACAAGACCTCTTAAGTAACCTACACCAAGGCTGTGTCTATACTTGCCCCAACTTCGAAGGGGGCATGGTAATCAGGGCCACGGGAGATTACTAATGAAGTGCTGCGGTGAATACACAGCACTTCATGAGGCTAGTTTTCCCCCGCGGCAACTTCGAAGTGTCAAACTTCAAAGTGCTGGCATGCGTGTAGCCACAGGCACTCAAAATTATGAGGAGTAAAGGGACTTCCAAGTAGTGCGGGCACTTCGAAGTGCCTGTGGCTACATGCATACCAGCACTTTGAAGTTTGACACTTCAAAGTTGCCGTGGAGGAAAATTAGCCTAATGAAGTTCTACATACTCACCACAGCACTTCATTAGTAATCTCCTATGGCCCTGACTACCATGCCCCCTTCGAATTTGGGGGCAAGTGTAGACACAGCCCAATACACCAAAATTTAAATGTTACCCAATAAAACTAAAATCGAGGCAAAAAAAGAGCTATCAAAACCTTGCCTCGTCAAGATTGATAAATCTCTCCCCACAGCTAGACATTTCACCTTAACATTAGTCAAAAAGTTTACACCTGTGAAATAAGAGCAAGTGAAGCATGGTTGATAAACAAGAAATCCAGCTACATTTTCATGATTTAGGTTGGACAAAATAAGATCAGCAGAGCTGTGGGATTAATATTTCTCACAACCAGTGTTCCTTGTAAGATGTGCAATTCTGTGGCCGCTCAGGAGAGATTCAAATGCCTCCGATTGTTTAGCAGAGGGCCCACAGACAGGCTTTGTATTTCTATTGGAGGTACACATGTACACATGCCTCGGTGCACATAAGAATTTTAGAAGTCTGCACATGGATGGAAAGGACTAGAGGAACGTTGCTCACAATTCTTTCATTCTCTTTGGAAACTATTTTCATTCAGAAAGTTGTGTGAGAAGAAAAATGTAATTTTCATCCAGCTTGTAAAAAAAAAAAACCACAACACTGAATTTGTATGACTGCACCAGCTTGGTTTTGCTTCTGTCTTTTGAGGGAGGAGACATGACTGCTATGTCTACACTAGAGAGTTTTCTCGCCAAAACTCGGCACTTCTGCGGGCAATATTCTGCCTCTCCACAAAAAAGCTGTGTAGATACTCTGGAGGGCCCTCTGTCAAGAGACAGGGCTTCCGGTTCAACGGGCAGCCTTGTTTGATGAGCTTCTGGTTGTCCGTCTCTGACAGTCTGGCCACTCTGTTGACAGAGTGGATTGCCTTTTTGATCTACTTTTATATGTGGATGTGATCTATTGACAGAAGTTTTGCCAGAAGATTTCTTGTGACAGTAACTTCTGCCAACAGATCACTGTGGCGTAGATGTAGCCTGTAAGAGCAATTTGACAAAAAGTTTTTTTTTTCCCCTGTGCCTTGCTATCTGCCAAACCAGAAGTTTGAAAAAAGTGAGTGCAGCTGGAATTTTTGTGTGAAGTACCAGATTACAGCATAGCAGTAAGAAAACAATAACCAGAAGCCTGCCGTGTATCTCTCTTGTTCAGTTCTACAGTTGAGCTGCAGCATTTGTAAACTTCCATGCAGCACTGATAGTGTTCTGATAGTGCGAAGCACTACAATTCCTGTAATTTAAACTGACACCAAGATGCTTCATGAGAATATAAATTAACGTAGTCTGTGCTTTCAAAAGCAATCTGCAAATCTCACAGCTGTGATTATTCAGGCGGTCAGGGTGCTGTAGGACTGGACCGGAACAAGGACACCCTTGAGCAGCAGAGGCAGGCATAGGCCAGCAGAAAGTAGAGGTGCCAATGGCATGTGTAGCAGTGGCAACGTAGAAGCGACAACATCGCAGTGACAGCAATGGCAAATGCAGCAATGGCTGAGAGTGACTGCGCCAGAGTGCACAGCCGGACTCAGAGATAGCCCACCATGGTGGGCTTACAACGGAGGGAAAGGGGAATTGGTTTGTTACATTCACCCATTGGATTTTCACACCACCGAATGGAAAGTGAGGCAAAGGACACTGCCCATGATGCTATCAGGCAGATGTTTCATTATTGTTTGTGTTCTTGAGTCATTGAGTGTTTTCCCAAATTAAGGGTGTGTTTCCTCTCCCTTTAATAAAGACTTTATTTTATTATATACAGATGCAATGCCGGCAAATAATAAAATATTGCATATTAGAGCTTCCCAGAAGCGGGTATTTGCTTTTCTCAGATTTCTGGCTGGGTACTCAAGTTCGTTCTGTAATATTAAGAGGGAACTGTAGCTATTGAGCCCAACCCTTTGTTACTGCCACTGCCTTCTGGAAGAAGGGTTTATATACAGAAGATTCATAAAGGTTAAGGCCAGAAAAAATGCTGAGACTATTGTGTTTGGCTAAGGCATCTCTTCAAGAGAGGCACCCAGTCCTGATCTGGAGAAAGCAAGGGACAGACAGAGCACCCCGTGCTACCCTTTGGCATTTGTTCCTACGGTTAATCAACTTGACAAGGCTCAGTCTTCCACTGTATCTGAATGCATGAAGAAAGGGGGTCAATACAAAGGTCAATACAGATTGTTGTTTATTGGCAAATATACCAACGTTCTACATACAAAAATCTGTATCTAAATGTGGTCCAATGTAATAAGCAAATCCTCTTGGTAGACATAAAACATTTCAGTTCCTGCAGAGACCACGGGTTTGCAAGCTGCTGCCACTGTGAGTTTGTGCAAAGTGTGGGCAATGTGACTGTTAAAATCTGCCACATTGATTTGGCAAAAAGGGAACCCATAGCTAGTGTGCAGCTGCAGCATACCTGTCTGAGCATCAAAGAGGACAGGGTCTCTAGGAGCCCATTTGAATGCAGCAGCTCTAAGGCTGCTCTAAACTACACAGGCAATGAGACCAGCAGAAATCAGGCGCAGGATGAGAGAGCAGAAAAGTAGCTCCTTCGCGGCTGCACCCCAGCTGCAATCAGTGCTTACTGTTCGCAGTTGAGATTTCAACCCCAAGGCTGGTGTATAACACTGGGGAGGGCACAACACCCCATTAGTCTATCTAATACAGGCAGCTAAAGGAGAGTACCTCGGTGCGTGTGCGCACGTGTGTGTGCGCGCGTGCGTGTGTACGCACATCTCCCCAAAATAGAAAGCACTAACCAGCCTAAGCTACAGAAGCATCTTGTCCTTATCTGCCTGGTACAGCTGTGCATTTTGTTATAGCATGACACTGGAATTTTTGTCACTCCATTACTTTTTCAGTGTAACTAATAATCTCAGGTTCCTACTACAGCTGCTGTAGTGACAGCCGGTTCTTTCAGAGAGGCCGAATCACAATCTGTTACCGTTTCTTTGCCAGTATCTAAAATGTTGCTTCATATTCTGTCAAAATCTCATGACCATGGCTTTGGAATATCCATTTGCCAGCTGCCAGGGCCAGTTCTGTCCAATGCTTGGATTCCGTTGCACCATTGCTGCAGTTTTGGCCTGAAGTCTTGCCAAAGATTTCTTCACTCACTTCCTGATTGGGATTGAAAGGCCAAAACTTGCTGGGATTGTATCCACAGAACTCAGACAGCCTTTTGGCAAATCCACTGGGGAGTAAATTATCAAACCTCCCTGCACGCCCGTGCAGGAGATGCTGCCCAATTTATGCTCTTAGCTCTGATTCAAACAGCTGTGATTCAGTTTGTTGCCTGTCATCACTGCAGCAGCAGCCAACTCAAGGCACCTAAGGGTGTGCGTTCCCTGCTGTCACTTGACACACACTAGGATATGTTCCCATAGACTCCATAACTGGATCAGGGAACAAACAGCTTGTCAGGACTAGTGGGATGAATTTTTTTTCTTTCTTCACTGCAACTGTGCTCTCGTGCCATGCAGGAGGGGAAACTCTCTAAAGGAGGACGATATGTGTGAGCTCTTCTCCCTCAAAACAGAGCGAAGAAAGCTAGCGTCTGACAGCTGAGCATCTGCTAGGAAGGACAGGGTTGTCAATGCTGGGAAAACCATTCTGGCACAGAATCAGAGCTCTGTGGTGGCAGAAGAACTGGAGAGGAGTACGAGCTCTTGTGTCGCGATGATGACCTTCACGTTTGAGACACTGAGGCTACGTCTACACATGACGCCAACATCGAAATAGCTTATTTCGATGTAGCAACATCGAAATAGGCTATTTCGATGAATAACGTCTACACGTCCTCCAGGGCTGGCAACGTCAATGTTCAACTTCGACTTTGCGTGGCACCACATCGAAATAGGCGCTGCGAGGGTACGTCTACACGCCAAAGTAGCACACATCGAAATAAGGGTGCCAGGCACAGCTGCAGACAGGGTCACAGGGCGGACTCAACAGCAAGCCGCTCCCTTAAAGGGCCCCTCCCAGACACACTTGCACTAAACAACACAAGATCCACAGAGCCGACAACTGGTTGCAGACCCTGTGCCTGCAGCATGGATCCCCAGCTGCCGCAGCAGCAGCCAGAAGCCCTGGGCTAAGGGCTGCTGCCCACGGTGACCATAGAGCCCCGCAGGGGCTGGAGAGAGAGCATCTCTCAACCCCCCAGCTGATGGCCGCCATGGAGGACCCGGCAATTTCGACGTTGCGGGACGCGGATCGTCTACACGGTCCCTACTTCGACGTTGAACGTCAAAGTAGGGCGCTATTCCGATCCCCTCATGAGGTTAGCGACTTCGTCGTCTCGCCGCCTAACATCGAAGTTAACTTCGAAATAGCGCCCGACGCGTGTAGCCGCGACGGGCGCTATTTCGAAGTTAGTGCCGCTACTTCGAAGTAGCGTGCACGTGTAGACACAGCTTGAGGGTTACTTTCAACTGCTTTGAGATACTAATCCATCCCAGGCAGTGGTTGGTGTTGATCCCAAGACTCACTGTGGGGAATCCATATGGGGCTCCAAACCGGGATGAGAGAGAGGGAGAGAAAACGGATGTTTGGCAGAGGTACATTTACCTATGAGGAAGTGCTAGTAGGGGACTAGCCAGTTACCACAGCATTTGTGGATGAATTGAGGATCCCTAATAATTTTAAAATTTTAAATTTAAATAAGTATTAACAATCCCCAATGGCTTTTAGCAGGTGGTGGTTTTCTGGAGGCATCGTGGTAGAAGTGGGTCTTGAGAAAGTTGGACAGCGTAGTGCAAAAGGAGCAAAATGGAAGACTACAGACAATATTTGTGAGAGAAAAGAGCCATGAAGCGTTTGAGCCTGGCATGATGCTTGTGATGCTAAACTGTTGATGAAGCTGTGCATGAGTTGTGTGACACTCGCCTGAACAACAGACTTGAGACAGAAAGTTGTTCTGATGCCTCCCAGCACCCGCTTTTGTTAAAGAGTATGTCTCCTCTCTCATCGAACACGTGACTGTAGCACGTACAGACAGATTTGGCCTAGCTAGGTTATATAATAGCAGATGTTTGCCCTCCCATCCCCCAGACAAAATTCAAGGGTCCCAAATTATTATCAGGCCAAAACATGTACAAAGTTATCAAATATTTAGCATTGGAACATCACAGGGGTCACAGCCAAAATACTGGCAGTAGCCCAGTTTTACTCTTTCTGAACTCCCAATCCAAGCTTTTCCAGGGGAGTCTTACTAACCCCAGGAGTCCTGGAGGGTTGTTTCTCTTTTAAAGAATGACATTGAGGGACAACAAGATGCCCACTTGGGTCCCAGTATTAGGCCCCTAGCAGGTCACGGGGGTCAGAGTCAGTCCAGGAGGGGCCCCACTTCCTGCCACACTGGCTGGAGGTCTGAAAGCCCTGGGATGGCCCAGGGGGAGCCCTAGGGGCGCTCAGAGGGCTGGCTGGCTGCCTTGGTCTCCCTCTGGGCCATGCAGGGGTGCTTCATGGCACGGCTGCTGCCTGCACAGTTTCATCTTCCTGCTACAGGGTTTCTGGGTCCATGCAGGTTTAAGAACCGCTGGGTGTAGCGATCATAGAGCCTCGCAGGGGCTGGACAGCACGTCTCCGCCTAACAGCTGATTGCTGCCATGGCAGACCCCGCTATTTCGCAGTAGTGGGATGCGGATGTAGGCTGCTATTCCCATCTTCTGATAGGAATAGTGATTTCGACGTCTTGCCGTCTGACTTCGACTTCAACTTCGAAGTAGCATGAGCCATGTGGAGACATGGCACCTGCTATTTCAAAGTTGGGCTTGCTACTTTGATGTTGCATTCTAGTGTAGACGCACCTTAGGGCTCCTTATCCTGATTCAGCCATCTGACTGGTACGGCAATGTAAATAAAGATTATAATAAAGAATCAGCCTGATTGCTAGCAGAAAAAAAATAGAAAGCCTATTTCTTGTTCTCAGTTCTCCATATCTGTCTTTGTCAATAGTTACAGAGTGTAGTCCCAGTTCTGAGCAGGATGAATGTTCACAGAGCAAAATTGATTTCTATATCAGAGTAGAACTGTTTTTGAATCAGATAGCATTCTGTGAGAGTGGCTTGAAATTCAGCTAGAAATAGAATGCATAGTTAGCAACTTATTATGTTAATTATTATGTTAATTAACTCTCCAGTTAATTATATGCCTTTTATTAATATTTATCATGTAGTGTTGGTACACTCAGTGCTGAGAGGTGAAACATGCCAAACAAACAGGTTACAGGAAGCTTATAAATAGACTGTCTTTTGGAGGAAGAATTAATTATATTAATCAAATTGGAAGCTGACAAGTATGGTAGCCGAGAACTCAGGCAAAGCAACTCACTTGAATGCACGAGAAACCAGGATCTTTCAAAGCTACTGTAGGACAAGTGTAGGACAAGTCCCATGACGACTTCTTTAATTGTTAGAACACACCGAACACCCCTACTCCCTCAGGCATATCAATGGTGTTTTATTAGTTGTTTTGTATATCATCATTGAAGGGGAGTAGTAGCTTTCTCTTAGATACTATCCAGAGTTAAGGAGAGGCAAACCATGACCAGGATTATATTTTAAATTGTTTTCCAGCTTCTCTTTTATATAGAACTGTTTTTTTTTCCAGTATGTAGCTTAAGTTATTATGATTAAAGGCTGCGGTATTCTTTTAATAAATCCTATCACTGGAGACTGTGTTAATGTAAGGTACAGTGAAGCTGAGCCAGCGCAACCGCAGTTACAAGGCACATTATAAGTAAGTGAGTAATGGCTGCTTTGCCTAAAGTTCATGGCCCCCTTTCCGTTTGTGTTTATTTTGTTAAGCCATTAATGGTTTCCTGAAAAGGAACAATATGACCTATAATAAAATGCTCAGATGAAGGGAAATGAAACAAACAAACCAAGGTCTTCCTAGAGAGGGACCATGTGTTAGCCTGGTAACCACCTTGGATTGACTCACAACACTGCCCTCTACTGAGACAGACATGGCATCTCATATTTAAAGGTGCTTTGCATGGGAACTAGCATCACTCCGTTTCCTCTGCAGTTATGGGGCTTATCCATTTCTACTTGCCTACAAAATACCATTCAAAGAGATGTCACAATGATGATGATTTTGGACTTTATCAAACTGCTTTGTGGTGTTAAGACAGAGAAGATTAAATAGTGATCCATCCTCAGTGCCCCCTTGATCTCTTCTACCCAAGCTTTTTGCTCCCATGATAAACATGATGTATGTGGCATTCTTTCCTTATCATGCAAATCCCTCCTGCATACTCATTCCTGATGTGATGCCTTCAGATGTGCTACTTATAACTTTATTAACAAAAGACCCGCAACCATTCTGCTCATTCTGATGTCAGGACTCACCATTGGGACCTTAGTATTCTTCTTGCCTTATTAGAGTGTAAACTATAGACTGTCTGTATTTCGCATGTACAAAGTCCCACACTCAGTAATGGTGTTTCAATATATAACAATTTTGGATAGCTGTGCATCAGGGAGTAAGGAAGGAAGAGGGTCCTTTGTCCTTCTCACATACTTTGTACACCCATGCAAGCAATGGCTTAGGTTGTAAGCACATCAAGAACAGGAACTGGAAGACAATATGATCATTGATTTCAAGGGGGATAGGACTTCTCCATGTTTTCTGTCAATTAAGCATCACAGACATTTATGGCACTATAAATATAAATGATTTTCCAAACAAAAAAGCTCATTGCAAAGTTTGACGACTTAGCAAGGAGCAGTCAAGGAATTATTTGATAATAAAAATAAATAATAATTCAATGGGGGCTATTTAGCTGATCGGAATTTCTTTGTGTTCCTGAAGGGCCCAATTCTACCATCCATGTTCCAGTTGATTTGCATTACCTATATGTCCTCTTGTTCCTCCCTAATCTTTATCTGTTCATTCTTAGACTGTGAAAGTCAGTGGAGCAAGGACCATCCCCCTTCTTGAATGTCCAGAAGGTGTCTAACATGTCCTGAGTACTAAAACAACATATAATAAATGCTGGAATACAATAATTGCAGTTCTCTTGGGAATCCAGTGGTAGCACTTACTGTTTTTCTCTTTATCTAACAACTATTTGTCCCTCACATTGTGTTTCAGAAAGTATTTCTTGAGAGTATGGCACATTAGATCTGACAATGTCTTATGTATTGTATAGGCCTCCTGTGGTACATTGTACTCCTTAGCACCTCTTTAAAGCCATTTTACAATGAGTAATGTGTTTTTTTCTCTCCTCATTAAGGAAAACATTAATACTTATTTAACTGCTATTACATTTTTCCATTACCATTTTCTAAACTGTGCATTACCAGAAATTGATTGAAGCTTTATCACCATCTCTGCATCATAGCCATTGTTCAAAGAGATTCTGGAAGCATCTGACTTAATTGAACACATACACTATCATGGAAAACACTTACAAGAATCCATCTGATGGAAAAATCATTTTGACATTAATAATTACTCTCTGCTAGAGTGACTTGCATAAGAGGGGCTCATGAAGTAAGTACAGCCCAGGAAGACACATACCTTAAGGTAACTTGAGTATGTACTGAATAAAAATAGAATACAAACTGACAGAGCACTCAGGAGTTAGCTCACAAATTTGCTACCAGTTCTTGCTATGAAGTCACTTAGGCTACGTCGACACTCAAAGCATCTGTCAACAGAGTTGTGTCGACAGGAAGTCTGCTGACAGATTGCATTTATGCACAAAAGCAGATCGACAGAGCAATCAGCTCTGTCGACAGAGAGCAGCCAGACTGCCCTGCACTCTATCAACAGAACGGCTGACCAGAAGCTCTGCAAACAGGGCTGCCCAGAGAACCAGAAGCCCTCTCTGTAGGCAGAAATATCTACACTGCACTTCTGTTGACAGAACTCTATCCACACGTGTTATTTCTCAAAATTTTGAGGGGTAACACTGGCAAGACAAATGCAGAGTTCTGTTGAGACTGCTGACAGAATGCTTTGCATGTGTAGATGCTCCCTGAGTTATGTCAACAGAAAGCCCCTTCTGTCAACAAACTCTTTAGTGTAGACACAGCTGTAAGGATGATGACAAGTTTTCTCAAATTCTTTCAAGTTCAGATCTATATTACCTTTGTATCTCAGAGCTGGAAGGGACCTTCAGAGATCATTGAACCCAGTCCCCTGCACTCACAGCAAGACCTATCGCCACCCCCCACAGATTTTTTCTTTTTAATTTATTTGTTACAGATCCCTAACTGGCCCCTTCAAGGACTGAACTCACAACACTGGGTTTAGCAGAGCAATGTGCAAGCCACTGAGCTAACCCTCCTCCCAAATGTTCTTAATTAAGCAAATGGCCTTGGGATACTGGATGGCCTGATGGACTCCCCCACCCCAATAGCCCATTGAATTTTAACTATATCCTTCTCTAAGTTCAGTGCTCCTGCTGTATAGAAAAGTGCCAGGTAGTCTGTTGGAAAAGGTTCCATGCTGGTTTTATCCCCCTCTGGTGCTTCCTACAATGCAAACTGATCTATCGCTATACCCTCTTATATATCAATGAATGGCCACTTGGTTATCATTGCCAATAAATTGTGATTGCACCTTGATAGAGGCATCAACCTTTCCTTTGTCTGGAGAAGCCTGTTTACTGTCTCCTCCCATTTGTCTGGTTCAAACATACTTTAATCCATATTTCCTTCACCTTTTTGTATTCCTCACGGCATTTATACACCATGCAAGAATATTAATGATCAGAATGTTATTTATTTGCCCACTATACCTTACATGATACTTTGTAGACACAGATAGTGCCATAAGTGAATTGAGGTATAAGTGACTAGCCAAGACAAGCTTACTACTGGATACCAATGAGCTCCTCACCCTCAACTACAATACTACTGCTACCACCTTCTATTATTATTTGTATTATCATAGCACCTTCCCTGAATAAGCTTTTTACTGTGAGAGGGTGGATGACTGGGTCTAAGATCCCTGATGTTACCACAGCCAATCTGATGGCTGACCTATGTAATTTTGTCCTCACCCACGATTATTTCCAATTTGGGGACAATTTATACCTCCAGATTAGCAGCGCTGCTATGGGTACTCACATGGCCCCACAGTATGCAAACGTTTTTATGGCTGACTTAGAACAATGATTCCTTAGCTCTCATCCCGTTACCCCCCTTTACCTACACTACATGGATGACATCTTTATCATTTGGACCCACAGTAAAGAGATTCCAGAAGAATTCCACAGAGATTTTAACAACCTGCATCCTACCATCAATCTCAGCCTTGACTATTCCACAAGAGAAATACACTTCCTGGATACCACAGTACAAATCACTGATGGACACATCAGCACCACTCTCTACTGGAAACCCACTGTGGTACGGCTAACCTCATTCCTGGGTTCCAGGCCTCTGCTCAGTCCACTAGCCCCACAACCAGGATGCTGTTGCACTTCTTGAGATGTGGCGGGGGATGGTGGTCTGGGGGGAACCCGGGCCCCACCCACTCATTCCGGGTTCCAGCCCAGGCACTCTGTGTGGCTGATACTGGTGGGGAAGGGTTCCCCTCACCATGGACACTGCAGCTGTTCTCCCTGGGCCTCTTCCCCACAGGATCCCCCCTGCGCCCGGTACCTCCTCCAAGTAGTGTCAGCAGCAGTAGAAGCAGCACATTCCCGCTCCTGGATCGGCTCCCCCGGTGCAATCAGTCTGTTCTGGCCTCCTGACGAATCTCAGGGCCGCCTGGATAGGGGCCTTAGCCCTTTGATGCTGAATACTCCTCCCCTTCTCTGCTGTTTCCAAAAATTCCCCTTGCTTCTCTCCTCTCACTCCTATACTCTCCTCTATCACTCTCCTTCTCCCACTGGGCAAAGGGGTTTTTCAAGGCAGTCTTTAGTGGGGCCAACTGGTCCCAACTGACCCAGGGCAGTTTCCTTCCCAGCTGCTCCCACTCTGCTTATCTGCCAGCCCTGCTTTTCCCTCTTGTACTCACCCTCCCACCGCCAGCCTTACCCTGTCACACCACTGATGGCTACGCTTACCTACATGCCTCCTGCTTCCACTCAACACACACCAGATGACCCATTGTTTATAGTCAAGCCCTCAGATGCAATTGCATCTGCTCTGATCCTACTGACAGAGACTGAAAACTACAAGACCTCTACCAAGCATTCATAAAACTGAATTACTCACCTGGAGAAGTGAAAAAAAAAAATTGGCAGGGCCAGATGAATACCCAGAAACCACTTACTTCAAGATAGGCCCAAGAAGATCAATAACAGAACACCACTCGTCATCACCTATAGCCCCCAACTCAAACCCCTGCAATGCATCATTAAGAACCTACAACCTATTCTGGATCATGATGCTACAGAAGGCCCTAGGTGACAGGCCTGTCCTTTCCTATAGACAACCTCCTAACCTAAGAAAGATTCCCACCAGCAATCACAGGCTACACCACTGATCCTGGAACTTTTCCTTGCAACAAACCCCATTGCCACCTTTGTCCACATATTTATTCTGGGGATACCATCACTGGACCTAGCCATGTTAGTTACCAGATCAAAGGCACATTCTTGTGCACGTCTAGCAACATTATATATATCATTATGTGCCAACAATGCCCTGACACTAAGTACATTGGACACACTGGGCAAAGCCTTCACCAAAAATAAACGGACATAGAGCAGACATCAAGAAACTCAATACACATGAGCCCATCAGTGAACACTTCAGTGTCTAGCAATATATTTCTTTTGTGAGGACCTAAAAGCCCAGTATGCAACCAGACTTGTCCCTTGGAAAATACTTGTTTGTCAGAGAGCAGGTGTTTGACAAGATTAGGAACTCTGAGTATGCGCAGAGAGCTACCAAAAAACTAGACTTACGTAAAATATTCTTTTGCAGTACAAATTTGCACTGTTTCCAGAGAGCAATGTTATCTTCTATATTCATATGTACTGAATTAATCCGCTTGCTGTAGTTCTGACAGGTAATATGAACACTGTATTCATTTCTTAGATAATTGTAGATGTCTGTTTTTAAAAATTAACAATTGTTTTGTTCATTTATTTGGTCTCCTTCTTTCTCCAGACTAAAGCTTTGAATTAAAGAACATCTTGTTGTGCAGCATAAAGTCAACTAACAATTCTGCTGCACACAATTACAGGTCCTTTATGTTCCTCTGGAGCGAGAAGAGGTTATGGTCAACACCAATGATTTCTTAGATCATCGTAGCTGGCTAGAGACTGTATCAGTGGCAGGAGGTTTTGCTCACTTTCTTTCCTCATATAAGTTTATCTGACGCAGGCAGTATTTTTCACACAGATTTTGACAAAGAATTGAAGTCCAGTTGTGCTCCTAACATGACATGGATTATGATGGAGCATGAAAAAAATGCCACTAGTAAAATCCATTTGAGAGAAAGATAATATGGTTTCATATAATCAGGCAGGTGTTAGTAAAATAATAATAATAAAAGCAATATCAGTACAAGTTTATCTACATACAGTGCTGACGATAGTGGGACATAATCTTGGTTGGAGCTTCTAGGTGCCACTGTAATACAGGTAATTGTTATTCATAATTAATGGAGAAATATCAACCTCTTACAGGAAGCTAAAGTTTCACAACAAGTTAAAAATACTCAGGCATGTGTCTAGCCTGGAGAGGCACAATACTTCGGAAATTACCTCTCAGGCTAGCTTTGGTTCTTTTTTCTTCTCTATAGGTTCTTATATTTGTCACCATGATATCAGTGTAATCTACTCATTGAAACAAAGAAGGCACCTGAGCCCAAGTAAGATATATTAATGAAAGTGTTACATGAAACTATATCATCTTTGTATCCGGGAACGACGTCAATTAAATACATTTGTAATTTGGTGAAACATCAGGGTCCCTCTGAATGATTGTTCTCTGATGGATTATCCTTTGTAATTGTTACCAGAAATGTCCTGTCCCCAATGGATTGAATTTACAGTAGCTATTGCAGAGAGCCCTCCATCAGATTATATTTAACATCACCAAGTGATAAAGTACAAAACAAACGAGTAGCATCTGCAGCTTCTGCGGGAGTAAAGAGAAAGGCATACCAGGGCATGAACACACACTTGTTCCAATGTATGCAGCATAATGCTTGAATGCTGCAACCTTTTTGGTACTGTAGATTAATTTAAGTGGGGAAAATGCGATCTCTCTGTTACCTTGAGTGTTTCACTTTTGGCAAGTCACTTGACCACCGAGGCTCAAAATTGTCCCCTTATTTTTACCTTAGGCGCTTCTCTACACAGGGGCTTTTCTTCCACTAAAACCCCTTTCTTCTGGAAGAAAACACCTTGGGGACACACAGGTGAGCCTGTTTTTCAGGAATAATGGGCCATTTACCTTGGAACAATAACTTCACCAAAAAGGAACAACTTTCGCAGACTCCCTCCCTTTCAGTTCTGCAATTCAATAAGTGTGTACAAACCAGAGCTAATTACAGCTTAATTGGTCTCCTGGGAGGCATCCCATCAAGCTCAAGTGAGTAGGCCTCTCTAGGCAGCACTGCAGACTCTGCTTCTTTTTTCCCATGTGTCCCAAACTGCTGGGATACCGGTTTTTCCAGCTGTGCTGCTGAAGGGCTGCAATGGGGTTCTGGAGCTGGCTTAGCAGAGCTCCAGCTCCTGGGCCTATGGTTTGCCCCATGGTTCTCCAGACCCATTTCAGGGTTCCATGAGGCTGCAGCAGGTCTCCCCACTGGACCTGCGCACCGACATCCAGCCCCGGTCCAGGGCTCAGCAGGGCAGCAGCAGGGTCCTCCGCCGACACCATGTGCAGAGCTCCAGCACCAGTCCAAGGCTCAGCAGGGCTCTCTGTTGGCCCTGGACATAGAGTTCCAGCCCTGGCCTGGGGCAGCAGTGGGGTTCCCTGCAAGCCCCATGCTGGGAGCTCCAGCCCTGCTCCAGGGCTCAGAGGGGCGGTAGCATCCTGCGCCACTCCCTGAGGCCCTATGCCACAGGGCACCTCACAAACCTAAGTTGCCCAGGCTCTGGCTTCTGCCCTGGATAGTAGAGTTTGTGCCCCAGGCTTCATTTATGAAGGAGATCTCAGCTTTCTTCCCTGGGCCCTCCCATGAATCTATTGCCAGCCTTGCTGACAGTACCACATCCTGGTGTACTGGACTGCAGGTTGAGAACTGCTGATTCAGGTGACCTCTCAAAACTCACTCTCAGATCACTATATTGCTCATAATTTCTTCTGGTTTTTTTTTATTTGATTCCTATTCTGAGAGATATAAACCAAAGCAAAGTCCCCCCTGACCCCCTCAAGCAGGGCTTCTATTTTTCGTTCTCTACAGCTTTGAAAACAGTTGAATGAGAAAGGTTTCTTCAGTGGGCACTACCAGGAGCTGCCTCTGTCTTTCCCAATCCAATCTCCCGGCATTGTTGCTCCCAGCCCCCAAAAAAGAATCCTGGTGGGCAGTGTTCCCTGCCTCTCTTTCTCTTACCTGCACAAAAATTCCACAGTACCCCAGAGAAACTTTTCTTCCTCCTGTGATTTGGCACGTTCTATATCCATCACATGTGATTTTGGGAGGCTTTGCTGAGTGCCTGCAATGAGCTTACACAGAGCAAGGGGTGAGCAGAAGCACACTACAGAGCTGAAAGCTGCAAAGTATAAAGCGTGCCCCATTCTGTGCTCTGAAACTAAGCAAAAGCATCACACTCATCTTTTCCCCCTTCCAACTTTCTTCTTCTCTGGAGGTGCTCCACCCCCGCCACCAGCCCGCTAACCGCTTCCACACCTTTGCTCCCCGCAGCTTAAGCGGGAAGTGATGGGCAAGCGCCTCACCCCAGTTTGGGCTCTGGTGGCAGTGGCAGATCCAGCTCAATGCATCTGTTCCCTGGTTCGCTCCCTTTTCTTGCCTCCCTTTCCGCAGCCAGACCCTGATCTCACCCCATCCCCCCGATTTCCCCAGCTAGCCCCCCAGCTTCATTTCAAAGCAATCGAATGCTAGCCATGCATTGATACTATTTTTTCTTTTTTATTCTATGGGATAATTCAACACACAGCTTTTATTTTGTAGCCATAGCTTCTTCACCCCTAGTATTTCACCGGTAAGTACTATGAACAGCTGGATGCAATACTGGGGATACCTGCCACATGAGCACTAAAGGCCCCCTTGGATACCTGCACTCTGTCATCAAATCACAGTCCTACCATCAGCTGCTGTGTCGCACTAAGAGCAGTGGTTGTTCTGCCACCACATCTTCTTCATGCTGTGCAGGATCCATGGCTGCTTCCTTGCATATGCAGGAAAACTGGGCTCCCCGTAGCACTTTGAATGGCACAGAAAGGAACAGGAAACTGGCGGGGCTGGGGGGATTCAGGAAGAGAAGGCACGCATGGGACAACTTCCTGATTCCCAGGGCACCTTGTGTTTCTTGCTGACATCCCACAATGCCTAGCAAGCCCAGGTATGATGAGATACACACCCAAAATACATTGCTCTTATTTCTGAATAGGACTCTGTACTGTGAATGCTTAATTTGGAAATGCACTTGCAGTATGGACGTGCTAGTCAGGAATAACTTATTTCTACTTAACAAAGTAGTGTAGTGTAGACATAGCCTAGACATAGCCTGCAGTGTAGACATAGCCTACAAGTTTTGGATTTAAAAAACAGATGCCAATTCAGTTTTCATATATCTACAGTATATTTGCCAGATTATTCACACTCATTTCCATCTGGACTTTAAGGTGTCTTTCAGAGCCTACTTTTCTCAAAGTATACATATTATATGACAACTATAGTAATTATAACTGGAAACGATGAGGATGAGTTAAAACAATAGAGAAACATTCTTCAGATGCTACCATACCATTTATGCAGAACTTCAAGCCCTTGGACTCTAAACTGCTTCAAAAGTTGTACACCTGAGTGGGTCAATCTCCTGGGCTAATGTAGACACAGCTTGAGTTTGAGCTCACTGCAATTCAAACCTGTGTGTTCAGGTGTCTCCATTTTCCTAACCCAACTGCTTGGACTGATAAACCACTGTATTTGTGGATACACCAAAGGAGCAAACAGCAACAGTGGGCTACTATGGGCCCTGTCCTCTATGTTCTTCATATATGATATTCCCCACTCACTTCAGCTTCTTCCTCACCATTATCCAATCCTCATCACGTTTTCTTTAGTCTTTTTCTGGCTCCTATCAGCCACCATGCTCCTCTCATCCTTTCCTTTCAGTACCTTTTCTCTTGTCCCTGACTTGTCCTAGTTCACTTGTTATTATGCTATGTCTGAATTCAGAGGACAGTCTGTGTGTCTTTCTGTGTAATGCCCAGCATACATCCAGCACTCTGAAAATGAGGATTGCTCTTGCAGTACGAATTTTAACACTGTGCATATTATTCCTTTGCCAAAGCAATTCTGAATATAATTGTTCTGCAATGTCATATCCAGCTGGGCAGAGCTAGTCACGCGTTCCCTGCTAGTATTTCAGCCCATTTGCCTCAGTGGAGAGGATGGGCATTGGAGGTGAAGGTTTTCCATTGTCACTCTCTGGGTTCAGACTGACAGGCAGGATCTACACCATGTCAGGGCACTTCCTTTCACCCACTCTCTAAGGCAGGCTCTTGGCTGGAGTGAGGGGTACCAGGTCATGATCTTGCCATTCCCCACCCCCATTAAGCTCAAGAGAGAGGTATCGCTGCCACTGTGCCCAGCTCATCTTGGGTGCCCTTGCCGGGCCAAGAGTAATTTTCCCTTAAGACATACTGTCAGAAAAAAAAACAAGGTCTGCAAGGGAATATTCAGCTTAAGTTACTGACAGTTATGAGTCAACAGTGTGATGCATTAACAGGTGTGTTGTGAACAAGACGGGAGAAGTCATTCTTCCACTCTACTTTGCGCTGGTTAGGCCTCAGCTGGAGTATTGTGTCCAGTTCTGGGCACCGCAGTTCAAAAAAGATGTGGAGAAACTAGAGAGGGTCCAGAAAAGAGCAACAAGAATGATTAAAAGTCTAGAGAATGTGACCTATGAAAAAAGGTTGAAAGAATTGGGCTTGTTTAATTTGGAAAAGAGAAGATTGAGGGGAGACATGATAGCGGTTTTCACGTATCTAAAAGGGAGTCATAAGGAGGAAGGAGAAAACTTGTTCTTCTTGGCCTCTGAGGATAGAACAAGAGGCAACAGGCTTAAACTGCAGCAAGGGAGGTTTAGGTTGGACATTAGGAAAAAGTTCCTAACTGTCAGGGTGGTCAAACAGTGGAATAAATTGCCAAGGGAGGTTGTGGAATCTCCATCACTGGAGATATTTAAGAACAGGTTAGATAGATGTCTATCAGGGATGGTTTAGATAGTACTTGGTCCTGCCATTGGGGCAGGGGGCTGGACTCGATGGCCTCTCGAGGTCCCTTCCAGTCCTAGTATTCTATGATTCTATGACAGCTCTAGCTAGAACAACATGTGTTCTTGAGCCTCTTCAGATGTGGAAAGCTATCAATTGTATTCCATGGGATTCACTCAACACACTTTAGTCATTAAGAACTGTCTAGCTTTTAAACAACTTTCACCTAACTCAGAGATCTAAATGCAAAGTACTAAATGCAGCACTCAAGGTGTGAGGATTTTGACACTTGCCAGCAGGTTTGGGGTCTAGAAGTCAATGACTGGATTGAAAGTGAAATATGAACATAGGTAGTGTTATCTGAAATGGAAAATCTGAATCCAATATATTTTGTGTTTAAAGAAAATAGTATGTATTTTCCACAGATCAAAAAATTCAGTTTCTTTTAGTGTGGAAAAAAAATCAGAGCCTATTATTTAGGAATTTCAGAATTTTTGAAAGAGCAGGTTTCCTGTACCTCTGACGGAATACCTTGCTGGAATGATTCTTTCACCCTGCACAAGATGGAATGGCAATTGCTTAGACAACATGAGGAAGCAGTCTAGCCTGAGTCTGACAGTGTGGTTCCAGAAGCTATGTTTATAGGACATTAAAAGGACTCAAGAAACCTTTGGAGCCAATGCAGACATCAGGCATTTGTAACACAGCCCAAATTGTAGCTTCTGGTATCATTAACAGAAAGACATTTTGACCACTTGCTTTTTGGAGGCAATAGGACATCCATACTGCGCTGTGCCTTAATGTACCACAATCTAATTGGATTGGTGGCCATAAAAAGCAAGCAGTGATCTACATCTGTCTTCACTGACATGACAAAACTACTGTAGCTGATAAAATATTCAATAGACATGGGTTAAGCATGACAATTCAATGGCAGACATGATGAAAAAGTGAGATGACAAACAATAAGCAAGTAAGTACGAGGATGGGTAGACAAGAGTTAAAATAAAGTAAAGTCAAGAAGAGAGTTGGTAGTTATGCGTTTCTTTATTCTAAAACACAACTTGTGTATGTTTTGCCACCCCATTAACATCTGCTGCCAGGCCATGTTCCCTTTCCCAATCCCCACTGGAGTTATGACTTCCAGCCAGCAGACAACACACCAGAGAAAAAGTCCTTCAACTCACGTGACTGGAGGAAAGTGGGCTGGGCTGAGTTTCTGGAGCCTAGTTTACCCAGGGCCTCTTCAAATCCTCTCTTCCAACTTCATCTCACATCCTTTTGACTTCCCTCTCCACTCCACTGAAAGCAAACCCCCATCTCCTCCACATGGAATACCATCTCCTTTTCTGGGTTTTCATAATATAGCCCTGCCCTACTGAACAAAAAGTCCATCTCCATGTGTTGTTTTGCCATGGCTGGCCTGCACACAGGCAACTGTCAGACCTTGCTTGCGGAAGCTGCAAGTCAAGAGATGAGCTGGGGTTGAACTGGGAAGTTGGGGTTAGGCACCAAGGTGCACACAGCCAACACAACACAGAGTCAGGATCAAGCCATGTCAGGATATTGGGAAGGGAGGGTCTGCCACCAAGTTAGTGCAAGAGCGGAGTCTGGAACAAACCAGGGTCAGAAGCTAGTGTCTAGGCCTTCTGCAAGCAAGGTCTGAAGCAGAAGCAGGCAAGCAATCCTCATTGCTTCTCAGAGTAGGGTGGCATCTAGGTTTAAATACATCAGCCAGTCAGAGATCTGAGAGAAGCTGTGACTCAAGACCTGATGGGTGGTACATTCTGAAGCAGGGGTTCCCAACCTATGCATCAGGACCCAAACATGGGTCATGATTAGATTTGTTAAGGGTCGCCAGCAGCTCGGAGCTGCACATGGCTCTTAAAGGAACCATTTGCAGCTCCTCAACACTGCCACATCCACCAGCTCTCTCTATCAATAGAGACACAATTACGTATTCCCTTTAATATTCATAGCTACCCCAGGCAAGTCACTTAATAGACTCTTGCTGTAAGTCATTTTTGCCCCACTCTGCCCTCCCACCCTTTTGCCCCCACTTCTGCTCAGTGTAGCTGACTTGTCTTTTTTTTTGTTTGTATCTCCCCACAACCCCTGAGTGTGACCCTCCTGGCCCCCACCAGCGCCAGACCCCCAGCCCTTGAGTGTGACCCCCTGAGGCCTCCATGCCCTGAGTGTAACTCTCCCAGCCCTGAATGTGACCCCCTCCAGCCTCTGAGTGTGCGGTTTAAGCTGGGGGAGTAGTTTGGGGATGATGGTCTTTTCCTCATCACAACTCAGATCAACTATAATAATAAAAATAATTAACTATCATAAACACAGTGTTATTATTTTATTAATGTATTTCCCTTTTTCTCTGAAATAGCTACTATGAATATATAAACGTGAGGGGGCACAATTTTATATTCTTGCCTCAGGTGCAAAATTAGCTAATTACAGCTCTGTGCCCTCCTCCCCCTAGTTTTGAATTGCCCTGGGTCACCAAGTCTTCCTCAATTGTCAAAATGGGAAAGGTTGGGAACCGCTGTTCTGAAGAGACTTGCCCCTTGGGCTACGTCTACACGTGCAGCCAACATCGAAATAGCTTATTTCGATGTTGCGACATCGAAATAGTCTATTTCGATGAATAACATCTACATGTCCTCCAGGGCCGGCAACGTCGATGTTCAACTTCGACGTTGCTCAGCCCAACATCGAAATAGGCGCAGCGAGGGAACATCTACACGTCAAAGTAGCACACATCGAAATAGGGATGCCAGGCACAGCTGCAGACAGGGTCACAGGGCGGACTCAACAGCAAGCCGCTCCCTTAAAGGGCCCCTCCCAGACACAGTTGCACTAAACAACACAAGATCCACAGAGCTGACAACTGGTTGCAGACCCTGTGCCTGCAGCATAGATCCCCAGCTGCCGCAGAAGCAGCCAGAAGCCCTGGGCTAAGGGCTGCTGCCCACGGTGACCATAGAGCCCCGCAGGGGCTGGAGAGAGAGCATCTCTCAACCCCCCAGCTGATGGCTGCCATGGAGGACCCAGCAATTTCGACGTTGCGGGACGCGGATCGTCTACACGGTCCCTACTTCGACGTTGAACGTCAAAGTAGGGCGCTATTCCTATCTCCTCATGAGGTTAGCGACTTTGACGTCTCGCCGCCTAACGTCGAAGTTAACTTCGAAATAGCGCCCGACGCATGTAGACGTGACGGGCGCTATTTCGAAGTTGGTGCTGCTACTTCGAAATAGTGTGCACGTGTAGACGCAGCCATAGTGTCCTTCAGCAGAAACCCAGCCAAGCTTCCAATGTCAATGTGGAAGGGTCTATAGCCACACTCCCTGGTATGCCCAGGTTCTAGTCCCCTAGGCTTTGACATCCTCTGCACTCTAGTGATCCCAGCTTCCCTCAGTTCTTCCACAAATGACTTTCACGCTTTCTTTCCTGCTGCTCTTTATGCCTGGAAGGGTTTCCCCAAACCACATCTCTGAGCCACTGGGAGTAGAAAGATGGTTACATACGGTAAAGTGGTTTTTCACTGTTAGACTTGGTTCTCTAGATGGGAGCCACAGGCTGGAATGCCCAAAGGGGACTGAGTGTAGCTTCTTGTTAACCTGCATGGAACTACAGAAGCGCTTTTGTTCCTGGCTTGGTGAATTTAATTATAGAGCAAACCGCCACTATCGGACGATTGTCTGGCCTATTTCTTGCAGGCCGCCCTGAGAGTGCCATTTGTCACTGTGCTCCATCTTGGTCACCACCAGGCTTTCCTGTCCCATTTATCCTTGTTCTCTCTCCCACGTGGTCTCTGTCTGTTACTCCAACTTCTTGTGCTCTATCCTAAAGCTCTGTAGCCCCTTTTCCTCCCTCGGTTACTCGGGAGCAAGGAACACTCACCTGTGTGCTCGGCCAGCTGGTGTTCTTGACAGTGCCTCCAGCTGGCTGGCCCCTGTGAACAGACCTGCTGAGGGGGTGGTGGAGGGGTGGGCAGCAGTAGCAGCTGGAGCTCCAGGTCCCTTTGGAATGCTGTGGAGCGCTGTGCCGTTGCTCTGTGCACCGCTCTGGAGGAAGGGGGCACCCAGGGCTGACTTCTCTAAGCCATACCCCTTCTGCCCATGGTCCTGCCCCTTCTGCCCTTCCATGTGGAACAGCCTCTCCTGACAGAACTGTCAGCAAAAGATATGCAAACGCATTGCGCAATTTACATATTTTTTGCCGACAGTTCCTGGCAAGCTAGATGCAGCCTACGAGCCTCTCCCCTTCGTAGAAAATCACCAACCTCTAAGCTCCCTGCTGGATCAAGACCCCAGCAGTCGCTAGCTTCCATTTGCAGCTCGTGGTCTGGAGCTGGAGAGTTTCACAACAATTATCTGGCTCTTCTCCAAAATGGAGCCCACCTCACGCTCTGCCCTGCACCCAGCATTCCTAGATGAGACCCGATGTCCCGCTTTTCCCCCAAAGCATTATGGGAGCTGTAGTCTTGAAGGCTAGATTGCAGCACCAGGATCTTCACAGTAAAGGTCAGAGGCTCTTATAGTCAATGGGCCTCCAGTATATTGAAAGCTTTTGAGAAGAGGACCATAGGTGTGAAATCCATGGGTGCTCTGGGGCTGGAGCACCCATTGGGAAAAATTCAGTGGGTGCTGAGCTCCCATCAGCACCAAGCTTCTGCGTTTGTCCTCATGCTCGTCACCTGCTGGCAGCTCTGCTGATCAACTCCTCCCCGTCTTTCAAGCACACTTGAAGGAGGTGCAGAAGAGAGGAGGAGCTTGGGGAAGGGGTGGAGTGGTGGGTGGCGACAGAGCAGGGGCCAGGCTTGGGGAGCAAAAAGGATGGTGGTTGAGCAACTCCCAGCTAGAGGGAAAGTCAGCGTCTATGGACAGGGCTGTATCTTTCCATTTAGTTGTACAATTTCCAGCACAATGTGTCCATCCACCTGGGGTCCATATATTTATAATACAGATAATAAATACTACTACTTACTGCTTGTTGGTTTTGGTTTTGCATACCAGGCTTTTCTGATGCAGGATCAGATGGATGATGGTGAGATGGACCTTCTGATAACATTCCTGACCCATTCCTTGGATCATTCTTGCAATTCTATAACAAGCCATAGAAGAGTGAGTGGAGAGGGATGAAAGGAAAGAGGATATGAATTGCCATTAAAAATTCCTGCCTTCCCTTCTCTCATGAAAGAGAATGAGAGTACAATAAAAATGGAATTCCAATTTCAGAAAGCTCATCTCTATCGGGAAATTGCAAACTGAAGATATTCTAATGAGTCTGAAATTACTGAAAAAAGGCCAATAGATAAGGTATGGTGAAGAGGGAGAACTTCTAATATTTCAGTTGACACGTCAAAGAGACCAAAAAAAGAATGTAATGCTTACCTGGAAGCAAGTGTCCAATGATGGTTTTGAGTTAAGTTAATTTTCAGGAGTGAACTTTTACTTAGCAGTAAGCTATCATATTTTGAAATTACCACAAAGGTAATTTAGCCACATTAACTGCAAAATGTGTGCAAGAGGTAGAACAGCTAACCTCATACTGAGAGTAGGAATAAACAGTGATTTACCACAAGCTGTTGAAGTAGTTAGAAAGCTACAAGGCAACAGGGAATCTGAAAAATAACCTAAGATAAGAAGGCATATGTACTGAAGGGAAGAAATAGATAAAGTTTGGAATAATAAAGAAGACTAAGAAATCAGGAGGAAGCAAGACCATCTGTGGACTTGGCTGCAGGCCGTCAGAAAACAACCATGGCTGTTGTTAACTATATGCTTCTTCTCTGTATATTGGCTGTCTTTATCCATTCTAAAATGGAAAGCTCTTATTTTGAAGTGCTATAACTTTGTGGTGCCTTTTAGAGGCCAGGTCTACACTAGACCTTAAAGTTGATCATAGATATACATTTCCAGCTATGGCAATTGTGTAGCTGGAATCGACTTATCTACGATTAAGTTACCTGGCTGTCCTTACTGAAGGAGGTCAGCAGGAGAAACTCTCCTGTCAATCTCCCTTACATCTCGTGAGACTGAGGAGTACAGGGGTCATCTGTTGACCTCTCATAGTTTGATTCAAGCGTCCCCACTAGATGTGTGAAATTGAACGCCAGAAGATCAACCCTCACCGGGTTGATCTACCCAGTAGTGTAGATGTACCCAGAGTTTCTCAAAGTAATAGTGTTAAGTAAGACATTAAGTATGGAACACCCAAGAGGGACTTAGGTGCTTATGTACACTTAAGCATCACAAAAACCCTGCTCAGCTGTCACCGTAATTGATTCTGAAAACACCCAAAGTTCCTACGTACCTAAGTTTCCATTGTTAAAGCCCATTGTCTGTGACTCCATTGTGCCTGAGGAATTTGCACTTGATAATTGGTTAGTGAAATCTCAATATAGAACTCAACCAATTTTTGTGCTTTTATGTCCTGATAATTTGCCCTGTGGTTGCTACTTACTCTTATGTTTCTGCAGGCAGCATTACAATGTTCACCTCTGAAGTAAGAGACATGGGCTCCAGTCCCCCAGATCTAATGAATGCTTAATTATCTATACCAGCAGAAGAGCCACCTGATAGAATTTCCCTTTTGACTTAGTTAGAATGTAGGCATAGTGTAAATATATTGAAAATTACTAAAATCCTGGCATCCTTGATTGAAGACAATTGAGCAGGGATGGAATTGTAATTTTTCAAGGAGAGAGATTTTGAACATAAAAAAATATGTAAGGCTTTTTTTCTGATCTTATGTCCTTCACTTTGAAAGCCTCAGTTGAGGATAAAGCTAGTCTCCTTGACAACAAAATAGAACCTTTTATACAATGGAATCGTGCTATAATATTTATCATAAATTCCAACACATTGTCACTGGACAAAGGATATTTAGTAAGCAAAATCGAACTAGTCACTGCATTAGTCATGGCAACAATTTCCTTTAGCTCTTTCCATAGACTTAGATTAGGTATAGAAGTAAAATAAGGAATTCAGCAGTCATTATTGTATATATTTTTCAGAAGCTACTGTACAGAATATAGCACTGTTTTCTGTATTTCAGGTCATTCAGTTCTTTTGAGCTAGCAAAACCTCATTTTTACATATTCTTTTTTCGATTAGGAGCAAAATGTCATGTAGACACCTCAGTAATGCAGGCTTTCATATTCATCTCAAAGTACTAATAAAGCCCCTGGGATAGAGCACTCATGAGGGTTGGTGATTGGGTCTTGTCTGTTCATCAGGCAATTAACTCCTCCCTATTGATCATTAATTTTAGCATGATCTGGAGGAATGAGCATGAGGATTGGAAGGTAGAAAAATTCTAACATCTGATCCCATCACTGATTTTCAGATACTCCATTTCTCGGAGTCGGTTTCCCCATGGTTATAACGGTAATAATATTTACTGACAGGGCTGTGGTGGAGTTTACTCAATTAACATTTTCACCTAGGTCACTTTATCAGGGAAGTGCAATAATTTGATGAATAATAAAGAAATTATCAGCCAAAATATTCTCCCTCAACAGTTCTTAGTTCTCTTTTGAAAATTCTTTTCATCATTATGAAACAAGGCAGAGCACCAGGCTACATACTGTGCTCATGAGGGGAGTGGGAGGGTGGAAAGAGAAGTTTCACCCCCTCCCCTAAATTAAACCCTGTCCCCAGATTGCTCTGGGATGAAATAAGTTTCATAAACCTTAAGTAATTTGTGTTCATGAAGAGTGAGTGAAGCTGCTCGTTAGCATAACCATGCAGCTAATTAGCCCCAGCTGGGCCTCCCGGAGATGACACTGGAGAGATGAGGAGGCTGTGTGGGAGATGACCAGGGTGCTCCGGGACTGGCTGGTGATGGTGCAGGAGGTGTGGGTGAGGCTGGCTGGCTGGCAGCATGGACACCATGGCCCAGGCCTTGGCCGCCCACCTCTCCCAGCCTCTCGCTCCCTCACCAGACCGGCCTGCAGACATCCCTCCCGTAGCTACCCACTGTGTGGCAGACATGGCACTGACCAACCGCCTCGAGCCGGCTCAGTGGCTGCTGGCTGAGGCAGGCAGACCTGGCCCAGCCCCAACGCCCACTTCTGCACACCCTGCAGAGGTTGAGCCCACGGCTCCCCCATCCCAGCCCTACCTCCCTGTGGTCCCGGCCCCACTGCAGCCCCACAGGGGGACCCCGGACCAGGGGCAGTAGAGGCAGCCACAGCTGACTGTGGCACCTGTCCCACTATACCTCTGGGTGACTGACCCTTCTCCCATCCCTCCCCCTCTCCAAGTTCAGTCCCCGCACCTAGGCCCCTGCCTCCCCCCTGCCAACCGTTTCCCCCGTGCACACCAAATAAGCGGGCAGCTGCTCATAGCTGGCCCCCAGGTCCGTGGCCCAGCCCTGGATAAAGGGCTCCCAGCAGTGCTCCACAAGGTTGTGGAGGGCACAGCAGGCAGCGATCGCCAAGGGGACATTCGGGAGGTTGACATCCAGCCTGGTGAGGAGGCTGTGAAAATTCACCTACACTCGCTTTGTTTACCTCTGCACATTTGTTTCCCATTCTTGTACCTGAAAGGAAGTTCCCATTTATAAGCAATCAGTGCAGTGATCTGTCCCTTTCATGTTTAGTTATTTAGAAATATATTTGGGTCCATCATAGAGCAGTGTAGCCTACCAAACAAACAGCACAGAGTACAGAAGCTCTCTGAGGGCAGGTCTACACTACCCCGGGAGATCAACCCCCTCAGGGTTGATCTTCTGGGGTTCGATTTCACATGTCTAGTGGACCCTTCTACTCCTCACAAGACATATAGGCAACCAAGTTATCCAAGCACAGATATGTCATTTTTAGTTATGCAATTGCCACAGCTAGAATTGCATTCCCTGCAGTAAATTTTGTTGGCTTAGTATAGACATAGACTTAGGGTATGTTTACAAGGAGCCTTGTTCAGAAATAATTTATTCCAGAATAGCTTATTTTGAAATAATGCCACTACACACAAAAATGCATTTCGAAACAGCACTTGCTATTTTGAAAGATATCATCTTCACACAGAGCCTATTTTGAAATAGACCCGTTGGACGCACCATGGCTTATTTCGAAAGAGGCGCTACTCGCTGTCTTAACAGCACCTATTTTGAAACTGCTGTCTTGAAATAGGCGCTGTTCCTCATAGAATGAGGTTTAACAATTTCAAAAAAAGAGTGATGCTATTTTGAAATTATTCCAAAATAGCTGGTGCATTGTGTAGACACTAGGATAGTTATTTTGAAATAATGGCTGTTATTTTGAAAAAAACTGCTGTGCAGACCTACCCTTAGACACAAGTTTGGCAGATCATTTCTCTGCCTCTATTTTGGTCACTTCTGCTTACCACCCCATTCCCTGTGAAGGCATGTTCATCCAGGGAGTTACAGTGGTGATTTTTACCACAGAAGCTGGGTTTTCTCTGTAGATTTATTAAAGGAGCCTGACTTTTTTCATAGCTTCATTTTCAAAGTTACTAAGCTTCTATTTCTCTGATCTGGCCACTAGTCTATGGGGGAAAGCCATAGTTGGTTGTCCAAGAAAGCATATAGCAAGGGATGTATGTGCAAGGAGAACATATAACTCTGATGAATTCTGGGGAGACATGGTGGATAATTAGCTGGAATAGGGACTGACATTTTGACATGGTGGCCATGAGGGATAATATGATGCTGGCTTATGTAACAAGGAGAATCTTATGTAAGATCAGAGAGGATATTTTATCTCTGTATTTGCCACTGGTGCAACCACCATTGGAACACTATGTTAGGTTCTCGTGCCCACAGTTCAAGAAGGATGTTGATAAATTGGAGAAGGTACAGAAGAAAGCCATGAGAATAATTAAAGAATTAGAAAACCTTCCTTAGAGTGACAGACTCAAGGAACTCAAATGATTTAGCTTAACAGAAAGATGGTTGAGAAGTGTCTTGATCACTGTCTATAAATACCTAGATAGGTAATAAAAAATTGATAATAGAGGTGCAACCTGGGTCCCAAGGACCCATAGGCCGCGTCTACACGTGCACGCTACTTCGAAGTAGCGGCGCCAACTTCGAAATAGCACCCGTCACGGCTACACGTGTTGGGCGCTACTTCGAAGTTGAAATCGAAGTTAGGCGGCAAGACTTGGAAGTCGCTAACCCCATGAGGGGATGGGAATAGCGCCCTACTTCGAAGTTGAACGTCGAAGTAGGGACCGTGTAGACGATCCGCTTCCCGCAACATCGAAATAGTGGGGTCCGCCATGGTGGCCATCAGCTGAGGGGTTGAGAGACGCGCTCTCTCCAGCCCTGCGGGGCTCTATGGTCACCGTGGGCAGCAGCCCTTAGCCCAGGGCTTCTGGCTGCTGCTGCTGCAGCTGGGGATCCATGCTGCATGCACAGGGTCTGCAACCAGTTGTCGGCTCTGTGGATCTTGTGTTGTTTAGTGCAACTGTGTCTGGGAGGGGCCCTTTAAGGGAGTGGCTTGCTGTTGAGTCCGCCCTGTGACCCTGTCTGCAGCTGTTCCTGGCACCCCTATTTCGATGCGTGCTACTTTGGCGTGTAGACGTTCCCTCACAGTGCCTATTTGGATGTGGTGCTGCCCAACGTCGAAGTTGAACGTCGACGTTGCCAGCCCTGGAGGACGTGTAGACGTTATTCATCAAAATAGACTATTTCGATGTAGCGTGCACGTGTAGACGTAGCCATAATGGAATTACTCAGTTAGGGCAACTGAAAAGAATGGGGTAGACAATCCCAAAGTTGGTGGGTATTTCAATACTTAGAATCTGATTTGTGTTAGCTTGTTAAATTATGATACCTTACTGATTACCCAGAAGTCAACAATGCTGTTCCCTTAAAGAAACCCAGCTTTAGGCTTCCCCCCAACTCAGATATGATGAAGATCACCGAGAATCTTATTTATCATAAGAAAGTTCTACCAGTCCTAAGGGATCAGACACCTTACCTCCCAAGGTTAAGCAAAATGTTCAGATTTATCCAAATATGCCAATTCTTATTAACTAAACTAAAACCATTAACTTCTACTAACTAAACTAAAATTTAAAAAGAAGAGAAAGCACGACAGTATTAAAGAAAAGATCAAAAAATACATACAGACATGAGTAATGTTCCAAGACCAGATTCCTAGTAGAGACAGTAAGCTTTGCAGTGCAAAGAGGTTATACGGTAATAGTCAAGATTGTCAAGAGCTAATGTCAGTATTCAGGGTGAATCTAGCTTAGGACTGGAGATCTTAATCTTGAGAATCAAAGTTCCCCTGAAGAAAATTAAACAGGTCAGGGGTGGAGGGGAAGGATCAGGAACCAAGGCTCTGTGAAGGTATCAGAGAGGTAGCCATGTTAGTTTGTATCTTTGAGAACAGCAAGAAGTCCTGTGGCACCTTATAGACTAACATATTTTGGAGCATAAGCTTTTGTGGGCAAAGTGCATCTGATGAAGCGGGTCTTTGCCCATGAAAGCTTATGCTCCAAAATATTTGTTAGTCTATAAGGTGCCACAGGTATATTTGAAATTCTTGTGGAACAAACTGGGTAAATGTGGCAATAAGCAGTGAATGACTTCTGTTAAGAGCTATATAGATTTTTATGTAGTGAAGCCATGATACCCTTGATAAATCAACCAGAAGGTAAAATGCTAAATCTGCTAAAGCAATAAAATATCCCAATCAGCAAGCCTACTGCTGTAAAGATGTCTCCTGTAAATTCCCGGTCAGTTAACAACAAACTTGCGATATATTAACTTGGATTAGCTTCATGCCATTCAATTAATTCAGCATTTTTCAAGTAGACAAATTACCTTTGTGTGTAAGAAAAAAACAAGATGCAAAGTCATCTATTTGTATATCACATAGCAGAAGCATTTGTTTCAGTAAACTGGTTTCCTTGGCAAAGATGCTCATTTTCATATACAGTGAAACTCACACAACAGGACACTTAGGCTCTGTCTACACAGACACATTATCTCAAAACAACAGCAGTTATTTTGAAATAATTTTGGCATTGTCTAAATGATGCACACACTATTTTGAAATAAATTCAAAATAATGGGTATGTTATTTCTACTGCAGTAAATCTTCTTCATCATCATCATCACCAATAACCATGGGCTCAGTGCCCGTTGGTGTCTGATGCCTCTATCACTATTTCCTTCCATCTTTCCCTATCCAGCGCAGAGTGGCTTAGTTTCTGTAGACTAGCTCCTCACCAATCTACTACATCACCTATCCATTCTCTGTGGGGTCTGCCTCTCCTATTCGAACCATCCATTATGCCGAATACTAGGGTCTTGATTTTTCGTTCATCGTTCATTCTGCAAATATGTCCAAATAATTGTAGCTTCCATTTTATAACCTTCTGCAGCAGGTTCTCTTTCGGCTGTATCTTCCTATATAATTCCTCATTGGTGACCTTCTGCATCCTTCCTATTCTCAGAATCTTTCTATAACAACTCCTTTCAAACACCAATATTCTTCTTTTCGAATCTTTCGTTATCACCCATGTCTCACATCCGTACAAGCTTCATTCTTAAGCTAATTGCTTTGCTTTCCCAGATCTTATCCATCGCCTTCAAACTCGTTCTTGCTTTCGTTACTCTAGTCACTATTTCCTTCTTACAGTCTAGATCGTACGTTATGTTGTTCCCCAGATAAGTGAACTTCTCTACATTTTCTAGTTCAATACCATCCACACTGATCTTCCTTCCTATTTCCTTATCTCCAAATACCATTGTTTTTGTTTTGTCAATGTTCATAATCAGTCCATACCGCTTTCCTCCTTCGTTTAACACCCGCACCATTTTCGCTAGCTTCTCCTCATCGTCCTCAATGATAACTATATCATCCGCAAACCTCAAGTTGTTAATTCTTTTCCCGTGCACAGATATCCCTTCTACCTCTTCCTTAATCTTGTTCATCATTCTCTCTAGATGTCCCTGAGCAACAATGCTAGTTTCAAAATAGACCATAAATGGACTTTAATGGCACTATTTCAAAATAGCGCTAGGATCAGAAATGCTATTTTGAAATAGCTAAGTGATATTTTGAAATGCATTAAGTTATGATATTTCAAAATAAGATATTTTGAAATATATTTCAAAATAGGGCTGACAGGTAGCTATAGTCTTATTTGGCAACCTCCTCTCTTAAGAGATTGACACAAAATGTCCTCATCCAGAGAGAATACAATTTGTGTGATAAGATAGTCTGTGCTGGCTTGATAGAATCATAGAACACTAGAACTGGAAGGGACCTTGAGAAGTCATCAAGTCCAGTCACCTGCCCCAAAGGCAGGACCAAGCACCATCTATACCATCCCTGATAGATGTCTATCTAACCCATACTTAAAACTCTCTAGCGATGGAGATTCCACAGCCTCCCTAGGTAATTTATTCCAGTGTTTAACAACCCTGACAGTTAGGAACTCTTTCCTAATGACCAGCCTAAACCTCCCTTGCTGCAGTTTAATCCCATTGCTCCTTGTCCTATCCTCAGGGGGCAAGGAGAACAATTTTTCTCACTCCTCCTTGTAACCCTTTGAGGTACTTGAAAATTGCTATTGTGTCCCCTCCAAGTCTTCTCTTTTCTAAACTAAACAAGCCCAGTTCTTTCGACCTTCCCTCATCGCTCACGTTCTCTAGAACTTTAATCACTTCTGCTGCTCTTCTCTGGACATTCTCCAATTTCTCCACACTTTTCTTGAAATGTGATGCCCAGAACTGGACACAATACTCCAACTGAGGTCTAATTAGTGTGGAGTAGAGCGAAAAAATTACTTCCCATGTCTTACTCTCACTGTTCCTGATAATATATCCCAGAATCATGTGTGCTTTCTTTGCAACAGAGTCACACTGTTGACTCATATTTAGCTTGTAGTCTACTATGACCCATAAAGCCCTTCTGCAGCACTCTTTCCTAGAAAGTCACTTCCCATTTTGAATGTATGAAGCTGACTGTTGAAAGCTGAAAGTGGAGTACTTTACATTTGTCCTTATTAAGCTTCATCCTGTTTACCTCAGACCATTTTTCCAGTTTGCTCTGGTCATTTTGAATTCTGACCCTATCTTCTAAAGCAATTGCAACCCCGCCAAGCTTGGTATCCTCTGCAAACTTAATAAGCATACTCTCTATGCCAATATCTAAATCACTGATGAAGATACTGAACAGAACCAGTCCCCAAACAGACGCCTAAGAAACCCCACTTGTTATGTCCTTCCAGCATGACTGTGAACCATAAATAACTACTCTCTGAGACCAGTTATCCAGCCACTTATGCACCCACTTTGTAGTAGACCCATCTAAATTGTATTTGCCTAGTTTATAGATAAGAAGATTGTGCAAGACTGTATCAAACGCCTTACTAAAGTCTATGTGGACCACATGCACCACTTATCCCTTATCCACAAGACTTGTTACTCTATCAAAGAAAGCTATTATTGTTGATCTGGCATGATTTGTTCTTCATAAATCCATGCTGGCTGTTACCTATCACCTTATTTTCTTTCAGATGTTTACAGATGAATTCCTTAATAACTTGCTCCATTATCTTTCCTGACACAGACATTAAACTGACTGGTCTATAGTTTCTTGAGTTGGTCCCGCCCCCCACACCTCCTTTTTATAGATAGGCACTATATTTGTGCTTTTCCAGTCTTCTGGAATCTCTCCTGACTTCCAGGACTTTTCAAAGATGATAGCTAAAGGTTCCGAT
Source organism: Carettochelys insculpta (assembly GCF_033958435.1). Classification (NCBI taxonomy): domain Eukaryota; kingdom Metazoa; phylum Chordata; order Testudines; family Carettochelyidae; genus Carettochelys; species Carettochelys insculpta. The sequence continues at coordinate 142,545,454 of NC_134139.1, read as the reverse complement.
ACCTCCTCTAACAGCTCCTTGAGTATTCTAGGATGCATTTCATCAGGCTCTGGTGACTTGCAGACATCTAATTTTTGAAGTAATTTTTAACTTGTTCTTTTTTTAATTTTATCCTCTAAACTTACCGCCTTCCCACTAGCATTCACCACGTTAGGCATTTCTAACTCTGCCTTCTTGGTGAAGACCAAAACAAAGTTATTAAGCACCCCTGCCATTTCCAAGTTTCCTGATCTTGTTTCTCCCGCCTCTCTGAGTAGTGGGACTATCCTGTCCTTGGTCTTCTGCTCTCTTCCAATATATTTATAGAATATCTTCTTGTTACCTTTTATGTCTCTAGCTAGTTTGAGCTCGTTTTGTGCCTTTGCCTTTCTAATCTTGCCCCTGCATACATGTATTGTTTGCTTATATTCATCCTTTGTAATTTCTCCTAATTTCCACTTTTTCTATGACTCCTTTTTGATTTCAAGATCATGCAAGATCTCCTGGCTAAGCTAAGGCAGTCTTTTACCTTTCTTTCTACCTTTCCTATGCAGCAGTATAGCTTGCTTTTGGGCCCTTAATAATGTCCCTTTGAAAAATTACCAACTCTCTTCAGATGTTTTTCCTCTTAGTCTTGCTTCCCATGGGACTTTACCCACCAGCTCTCTATGTTTACTAAAATCTGCCTTCCTGAAATCCACTGTCTTTATTTTGCTGTTCTCCCTTTCACCATTTCTTAGAATCATGAATTCTACAATTTCACGGTCACTTTCTCCCAAGCTGCTTTCCACTTGGAACTTCTCAACCAGTTCCTCCGTATTTGTTAAAATCAAATCTAGAACGTTTTCCCCCTGGCCCCAGTAGCTTTTTCTACCTTATGAAATAAAAATGTTGTCATCAATACACTCCAAGAACTTCCTGGGCAGTCTGTGCCTCACTAAGTTAGTTTTCCAACATATGTTTAGATAGCTGAAGTCCCCTATCACCCTCAAATCCTATGGAAGATTTTGTTAATAGCTTAGAAAAAGCCTCATCCACCTATTTTATCTGGGTAGGTGGTCTGTAGTAGACTCCTAGCATGACAGCACCCTTGTTTTTTAAACCTTTTAACCTAACCCAGAGACTTTCAACACATCTGTCTCCTGCATCCATCTCTACCTCAGTCCAGGTGTGCACATTTTTAATATACAAGGCAACACCTCCTCCCTGTTTACTCTGCCTATCCTTCCTGAGTAAACTGCACCCTTCTATACCAACGTTCTAATTGTGTGCATTATCCCACCAAGCCTCTGTGATACAACTGTGACATCAATGGTATTTATTTATTTGGACTTCATGTTCTTCCTGCTTATTACCCATACTACTTACGTTAGTATAAGGCATCAATGATATAGATTTACTTTTGCCTCCCAGTTCTGCCTAGTCCCTCTTTTTTCTCAACTACTATAGCCCATGATCCCTCCCATTTCCAACCCAACTCCTAGGTCCCTTACTTCTCTGTAGGCTTTGGTCACGTGTCCCCATCAAACATAGTTTAAAGCCATAGTTAGCCAGTCTTGATCCAAACACAGTCTTCCTGTTCCTCAAAAGGTAAACCCCATCCCTGCTTAGCAGTCCTCCTTGTAATAGCATCAAATAAGGCTTCTTGTGACTGTCATATGCTTGGATGGTGGGGGAGTTTTAGCATAAAGAAAACAATATGGCAAGCCAAAGCATTGGACTGGATTTCCTTTATCACCCCTCAAAGCTAATACAACATATTTCTTACTTCAGGCAGCTCAAAGAAATATACAGCATTCAGGTCTCATGAAAAACTCACTGATATAACTACACAGGGGGGATTGTCTCCAATATGCCACCTGTGAGGAATTACAGACTGTGGCAGGGTCAGTCTCATTCCTGGGCCTCAGGTCCTCCATTGAGTCCACGGGCACCACTATGTGAACCCCATGGGGCAGGGGGCAGTCTGAGGGGAACCTGGTCCCCACCCACTCATTCCAGATTCCAGCCTAGGGACCCTGGATGGCCGCTACCAGTGAGAGCTGACTCCCTTCACCCTTGGCCCTGCAGCTCCTCTCCCTGGGCCACTTCCCCAGATGATTCCCCTGGGTACTTCCTTTCTGTAGTGGTAGCCATGGCAGCAAGTCCCCTCCTTTGTTTGGCTCCTCTGGCTGACCAGTTCCCCACAGTCTCTGGTTGAGCTTCAGGTCCCCTGGACTGGGGCAGTCCAGCCCCCCAGTTGCTGAGACTCCTCATCTCTTTATGGCCTCTGGTGTTCCTCTAAGTCTCCTTCCTTCTCCTCATTCACCTTCCAAACTCTCCTTAACCACCCACCCACTGCCCTGCATGGAGAAGGGCTTATAAAGGTAGCCCTGAGTGGGATCAGCTGGCCCTAATTGATTTAGGGCAGCCTACTCCTCAGCTGCTCCCACTTTGATTGTCAGCTCCATCTCTGCTCTATTTTTATTCCTGCTTCTCCTCTCCTGGCCCCACCCTGCTGCAATACTTAATAAAAAACAAACTGAAATCAATAATGTAATAGAATATTTAAGAAGTAAACATGCCTTATTGAGTACCTAATAAAGAAATATGTTAGTCTTTAAGATGCTACAGGACTGCTTGGTTTTTGTGAAGCTACAGACTAACATGGTCACCCCTCTGAGAGTAAGTCATCTTGGCATTGCAACTCTCCTCCTTCCATTTCTAATAGTCCAATTTTTGTCTGTCTATGATGTGTCTGATTGCTGTGGCATGTCTGAATCATGGTTTTAAGAACATGCTTTACTGTCCTCAGGTTAAGGTGCCAATTTCAGACTGCCAATGGTGGGCCATTGGCACAGTTCAGGTAGCTAATATAAGCCGTGTCTACACGTGCATGCTACTTCGAAGTAGTGGCACTAACTTCGAAATAGCGCCCGTCACAGCTACACGTGTTGGGCGCTATTTCGATGTTAACATCGACGTTAGGCGGCGAGACGTCGAAGCCGCTAACCCCATGAGGGGATGGGAATAGCGCCCTACTTCGAAGTTGAACGTCGAAGTAGGGACCGTGTAGACGATCCGCCTCCCGCAACATCGAAATAGCGGGGTCCACCATGGTGGCCATCAGCTGAGGGATTGAGAGACGCTCTCTACAGCCCCTGCGGGGCTCTGTGGTCACCGTGTGCAGCAGCCCTTAGCCCAGGGCTTCTGGCTGCTGCTGCTGCAGCTGGGGATCCAAGCTGCATGCACAGGGTCTGCAACCAGTTGTCGGCTCTGTGGATCTTGTGTTGTTTAGTGCAACTGTGTCTGGGAGGAGCCCTTTAAGGGAGCGGCTTGCTGTTGAGTCCGCCCTGTGACCCTGTCTGCAGCTGTGCCTGGCACCCTTATTTCGATGTGTGCTACTTTGGCGTGTAGACGTTCCCTCGCAGCACCTATTTCGATGTGGTGCTGCGCAACGTCGATGTTGAACATCAACGTTGCCAGCCCTGGAGGACGTGTAGACGTTATTCATCGAAACTGCCTATTTCGATGTCGCTACATCGAAATAAGCTACTTCAATGTAGGCTTCACGTGTAGACGTAGCTATAATGTGCAAAACTAAGTTTTTGCAGGACAAGGGCCTTGGACTTATCACAAATGCTTCAGAACAGGACCTATGATTTACTTGTTTCCAAAAGACACTTAACACTTGAGCACTTCTAAGCAGTAAAAAGATTGCCTGACTTACTTACATAAGACCATAAAGTGGGGACAAACTGGATGCCAGATGCCATAGGGAAGCAACAGAAATTGGCAGTCTACTGCGTGATCCATGCCCTGTTGTCCAGCCCCAGCTTCTAGCACTCAGAAGTTTAGGGACATCCTGAACGTGGGGTTGCATCCCTGGCCACCTTGGATAATTGCTGTTGATAAAGGTATCCTCCAAGAATGTAGCTAATTCTTTTTTCAACTGGTTTATGTTTTTGACCTTCACACATTCCCTGGCAATTAGTTCCACCAGTTGTGAGTTGGGTAAAGAAGCATTTCCTTTCACTCAGACTTTTTCACTAAGGCTGTGGCCACGCTTTGCCAAAACTTCGAGATGGCCATGCTAATGGCCAAATCAAAGAATACCAATGAGGCACTGAACTGAATATTCAGCACCTCATTAGCATTAGCATGCTGCCCGCTGCGGTGCTTCAAAAGCGCTGCTTTCGAACGCGCGCAGCTCAGCAAGGCTACACGGGGGTCCTTTTTGAAAGGACCCCACACATTTAGAAATCCCCTTATTCCTCTCAGCTGCCAGGAATAAGAGGATTTCAAAATGTGCAGGGTCCTTTCAAAAAGGATCCCTGTGTAGCCATGCCAAGCTGCGCATATTCGAAAGTGGCACTTCTGAAGTGCCGCGGCTGGCAGCATGCTAATGAGGCGCTGAATATTCAGTTCAGTGTCTCATTGGTATTCTTCGATTTGGCCATTAGCATGGCCATCTCGAAGTTTTGGCAAAGTGTGGCCACAGCCTACAGGAGCTAAGAATTGAAGTGTTGGAAGCAAAGTGAAGGAACGGGAATGACTGTTACAGCAGGCTGAGAGGTCACATTTCCAAGCTGAGTTTTGGAATTTATTCATAATTATTTGGCACCTAAGCTATAGCACTGACATTTTTAATAAGGCCTGGTTTACCCTACAAAGGTACATAAGCTATAAAAGTTGCCTTGCACTGACTTATTTATGCATGTATCTACACTCAGAATCTGTCTCCAGCCAATTTAAGCACTCAGTTATGGTGACACTAAAATCACAACCCCAGACAGCATTGAGCCATGGTCAACCTAGTGAGACTGATTGAGTGAATCAAAATGATATTCACTCTAGATGAAGAAAAAAAGCATTTCAAAGCTAACCGACTTATTTTTCCAGAGAGAAGTTTTCAGTTGAAACTTCCAAAATAAAAAAAAAAAAATTGCTCAACTCTAATGGCAATTCTTTTGCTGATTCCTCCAACTTTCTTCCAGCTAGTCCTTTTGCCACTCTTTTCTTCTGCCCCCAGTTTGTCCAAAATGCAATGATTAAAGCTGTTTTTCTCGCCCACCATTCTGCTCACATCTTCCCTTTGGGACCATCACCAGAAGATACACAGCAAAGATACGCTGGGAGAAAGCACTAAACTATCATTGGTAAACTAAAGTACTGTTAAGTGTTATATTGAAAGCTCTTCTTTATACTTTTGCTCCCTGTTGTCTCGGTCCTGCACAAAATAGGAAGAAGGGTTTTTTCAAAGATGGGGTTTATTCTTGAAAGAACCCCATCTACACTGCTTTCTTTCTTTCGAAAGAGGCTCTTTTGAAAGAAGAATATGTAAATGAGGTGCCATGTATGTAAATCAGTGCCTCATTTGCATTTTTGATGTCCTTCATTTGCATGCCTCTTTCAAAAGAGGAATGCAAGTGTAGACACAGTTTATGAATGTTCAAAAATCACATCAGGCCCATTTTGTACAAGCCCTACTGCAACAGAGCTAGAGGTGAATGCAGGGATCCCAACCTTCACAGGAAAGCAGTGTCTGCACTAGCACTTATTTTGGCAAAACTTGTTGCTCAGGAGCACAAACACAAACTGAGCAGCAAATTTTGACAGCATAAGCATTCATGAGCACAGCAGTGTGTCGGTGTGAGATGCTCTCCTGCCAATACTGCTACTGCCACTCATTGAGCAGGTTTTATTATGTATGGCAAGAGGAGATAAATGTGGCCACAGGAACACTTTTAGGCTATGTCTACAGTAGACAAAATAAGTCAACTGTAGCTATGCAGTTCTAGGTATGTCAAGTGCATGACTAGACTCAACATACCTGCACTAAGCTTACTTGGCTGTCCTTACTGAAGAAGGTTGATGGGAGAGTTCTCCCATGGAACTCCCTTACACCTCACATTTCACAAGGAGTACAGGGGTCACCTGCAACCCCTGAGAGGTTGATTTTGCACTTCCCTACCAGATTCATGAAATTGACGCCCAGAAGATAGACCCTGAGCGGGTTGATCTTCTGGGCTAGTGTAGACATAGCCTTACTGTGGCACATCTGTATCAGTACAAATGTGCTATAGGAAGCTTGTAAGTGTAGACATGGCCTAATTAAAATTTGTGTCATGAAGCAGTTGCACAAGAGGCTTGACTCAAGATTGCACAAGCAACCCTAACACTGAAATGTCCTAGCTTCTCAATGCTTGACTTTGCAACCATAATAGTATATTTAATGCGCTGTATAAAATGTAATGTCCTAATTACTGTTTTCAAAAATAATTAGAAACAAGCAAAAAATGATCACATGGCATTATAGTAATTCCAAGTTTGAACCAGCAGAGCGGTGACCTTTAGTTCCCTGGCACACACTTCTGCCACTTGAGAGGGACAATGAGACACTCACTTGGTCAATGAACTTCACAGCTGTTTGCTGACAGGAGAAGAACATGTAGATTGAGTCCCCCAAGATTTCTAAATTCTGTAAGGGAGTGGGTGCTCATAATTCTATACTCATCTGCTACTGTGTCCTTAACGTCTTCCATTTCCCCCCACCTCATCATCCCTGTATTTCATTTATCAAACCTTTAATAAAGTTCACAGCATTCAGTCTCAGTTAATATTTTCATTTGTATTCAGAAGTACTAGCTCTTTTGTATGCTCAGGTCATGTGTATTACAGTTGAGTAGACAAAAGTTATACCACTTTAATTAAACCACTATTGTGTGTCCACACTGTGCTCCTGGTGTTGGCAGAGTGCTACCATGTTAGCAGCTCTTGCATTGACACAAATAGCAGTGCACTAGTTTCCCACTGTGCAAATGGCTACAGGAAGCTTTGGAAAGAATTTGCAATCCTTCGTGCAGGAGGTTCAGTGGAGGGTTGCCAGGAATTCAGTTCTGGACCCCTGAATGCCTGGTGGAAATGGGATCCGAGTGGATCCAGTCAGCACTGCTGATCAGGCCAATAAAATTCTGGTGGGCAGTCCAGTGGGGCAAAGGCAAGCTCCCTGCTTGTGCTGGCTTGGTGTAGTTCCTGGAACTGGCTGGCATTTGCCTCCATCTCCAAGGCAGAAGGGCAGCCAGAAGAGCTCTGCTTGCTGCCCCTGCCCCAAGAGCCGGCTCTGCAGTTTCCACTGGGAGCTGCGGAGCGGTGCCGAAGGACAGGGCAGCGCACAGAGAGGTCTCCACTTAGGGGCTGGAGAGAAATCCTCGCCAATTCTGGGAGCCACCTGAGGTAAGTGTGGTTCAGAGACTGCACCCCTACCATCCTCCCACACCCCAATCCTCTGGCCCGGTCCTGAGCCCCCTGCTGCACCCAAACTTCCTGACAGAGTCTGCACTCCAAACCTCTCATCCCCAGCTCCACCCCAGAGCCTGCACCACCAGCCCAGGGCCCTGCATTTCTGGCCCCACCCTGGAGCATGCTTCTCCAGCCCAGAGCCCCCTCTCACACTATGAAACCTGAAATCTGGCCCCAGCTTGGAGCCTCCACACAACCCCCTGCCCAGCTTGGTGAAAATGAGCAAGTGAACAATGGTAGGGAGGGAAAGAAAGACGGAAGGAAGGGGGAATGGACTGAATGGAGGTGGGGCCTAAAAAAAGGGGTGTGGCAGATGTGGGGCCTCAGCGAATGGGGTGGGTGAGGCAATGGTGTTCAGTTTTCTGCATTTGGAACATTGGCAAGTGTCACCTGATGCAAGTTTCTCAGTCCCATCATTCCATGGGCAGACTATTAGATTGCCAGCAGCTTTTCAACTGAAGTGTTGGGGGAGGAGTGGGTGTGAAATGGAGAGCTGGAGGAGGGAGACACAAAGTATGTGTGGTGGGAGAGTGTGTGTGTTACAATGCTCTCTCCATTCAGGAAGCAACCTGCACAACCAGGCCTGGAGAGGGGAGACATCCTTCCCCAGCCTGTTCTGATCGGCCCCAAGCTTTAGTCAGCACAGTTTCTGCCCTTCCCCTGCAGCAGCAGCCCCTTCTGCCTACATGCTGGTTCCACATCAGTGGTGCTCTGATGCCTTCTAAGTTCTCACACAGCTGCCTCGGCTACCAGGAGCCACAACCTCAGCAGTTCTGTGAGCTCTCCAGGCTTCCCTGAGCTGAGAGAAACTGGGGTTGGGGGGAGCAAGGAGGTGCATGCCTGCAAGGCAACAGTTCAAAATAGCAAGCAGACTCGCATTGTGGAGTATTGGGAAAGGCCAATTATGTCGCTGTAATGAATGGCAGCATCTTTGCTCATGCTTTGTCACATTAACTGTGCCACAAAAAGCTTTCTGCCTCTTATCAAGGTGTTTTTATTTGTTAGCAGAACAGCAGAGATTTGCCATCCAAAGTAGTTTTGCAATATTTGTATCTCCTCTGCTTTGTTGGCAAAACCTGCCTTTGGCTGACAAGACTGTAGCATTGGCAAAACCTAAACCACCATTCCCAGACCTCTGCAGCCCTGTCATGAACTCATCAGCTGTTTGCATGACTGGAGGGGAAACTGTTTTTATGAGACTGCCTGCAGCAGGTCATAACATTAATGACATTCAAGGCACATTTCCAATCAATAGTTCCTCAACTACGTGAGGCTGGGCAGTTCTCTACATGCAGTGACGCTAATATGATGCTCACAGAACTTCCATGTTTTACAACTTTAACATTATGAAAGTAGTAAACACACAAGAATGCAAGTGTTTTCTTGACTAATTTTTTTTGGGAGGAGGGAGTTATTTACTAACACGGATGATTGGCCTCCGAAAGATTGAGTGCTCCACCCTTGTAATGGTTATGTACAGGCTAGAGCCTTTGCCTACTACTGTGCAAGCGCATTTGAAATACCATCACCAGTGAGAAGCCATTTAGCACGTGTTTTGGCTTGAGCACATCACAGGGGACAGTCAGGCTGCAAGTGGCAGAGCCATAAAACAAGGGAGAAAGAGAAAGCACTCAGAACAGCTGTGTCAGCTGGTTACATGGCTCAGTGTGTAGCAGTGTGAATGGAAGGTAGAGACAGGTTGTAGGAGGGTTGAGTTTGAAGCAGGCATTAGAAAGAGAGCCAGTGTGTGTGTTCATGGCTTGAATGCTGGCAACAGCTGCAGCAGCTCTTTAAACAGTTCTTTAGTAAAGAACCAGCTTCATTTTAGAAACATGGAAACCTTTTCTGGTATTACTCAGCAAGCAACACATGAAACACTGCAAGGATCATGCATCAAAAGCCAGTTACTGTCAACTTGCTGGGAAAGCTGAAAAGCAGCTAGGGACTGGCCCCATTAGGGACAGCAGATGAGTGAAAAAATGTTTCATGACTGGCTGCAGAAAAAATGGAGAATTCTGTGGCTAACCTGTTTCATTTTGTGGCTTCTTAGGAAAAAATGCCACATTTCATGGCCAAAGATTCTCCATCCACATGGCTTTGGCTGAGGTAATGGGACAAGCCATTGCTTAGAGCTGTTTCCACCTGCCTGCAGATTCAGACAAGCGTCACTGCATCAGTTTATGCTCAGTATATATGTAAGAATATCTATAAAGGCAAAGGCTAGAAACACCCTTTTATTAATAAAATTCCCAGAAGAATGTGAGGAGGAGGGAGGTGATGGAAGGCATGGCACCAGGCCTAAAAAAAGTGGAAGAAGTATGCATTGTATTTGCAGGACTATAGGTGATAATTAAGGTGGCGATGGTTGTTATTGTAATACCTGCTTTCCAAGTCTTTAAGGTCTCTCCAGTAAAAAATTGGGGTTGAAACCTTCTAGTTTGCTTCAGTACAAGCTAGCACGGTTTTTGTCCCCGCATGATATCTGTGGGATGCTGTGGTCATCAGTTTTTGTCATGAGAAAGTATCTTTGTCGGGGGTCGATCTAGATGAGAACTTGCCATCTGAAAATTATTAGAAAACAGGATAATGTAAAACATGTTTCCATTCAGGAAAGAATAGTTTTCCTGTGATTTTTTAGTTTCTGAAGTTTTCTAAAGGAAACATTTTGGTAAAGAAAGAAAAGATTTAGGATGGTTGGTCCCTACCCCTGCAGCCACACATACACATTTCCCCATCATTTCTTACTCTTTCCAAACTTCTTCTAGTTGGAGACGTTAACATTACATTTAACAAGTAACACATTCAGTACTTCTACAGTCCACTCACACTTCCCTACTGACTCAGTCCAGTCGGCAAACAGAAAGAAAGTAAAAATGGGGGGGCAGGAGGACAGTTTCCCACTTTAAACAAAAATGGGAGTAAAACTGGAATTTCTTGAGAGAGAATTTTCAGAGGGATTTTCTTCCCCAAGAAAGGTTCTGAATGACAAACACAAAGTCACCAACGAGCTCCAGTAGTGCAGGTTGTGTATGAGCTCAGGCAGCTGATGTAGATGCTTCACCTGCCCAGCTCTAGAACCTAGAGAATCCCATACCAACACTCTACCCACTGTCTCCAGTGGTCACACTGCTCCAAGGTCCCCAGCCTTTCCTTTTTCTACCTCATCCATTGCTCTTCCAATTGCTATGGTGCCTTCTCTTCCAGATGAGCAGTAACACAAACTGGAAATTGCTCAGCAAATTCAGTACAGTTGACTTTTTCTTTTCTTATTTGGTGGTAAGGAGAGCCATTTTTGGGTGGTATATGGAAAAAGGTTTATTCAGTACCGTCTGATTGAAGTATTACACCCACTACAAAAAAGTCTAATGCTGCAAAGCTTCTTTGACACTTGTCACTGAGGAAGCACATGAAATGAGGACAACAGGAACCAGGGACCTCTGAAAATCAGTGCATAAGACTCTACAGCTTGAGCTGAAAGCCAGATGGCTCTCAGCTAAGGCGGAAGAGGAGACTCATTCTTGCTGTCTTGGTCTAAGTGCAACTATATGGCACAGTGAACAATACCCAGTAGGCATGAAGTTTAAACAAAGACAAGGAAAACATGTTTAGAATTTTTGACATTATGAATACATAGAACAGAATGGTCCTTGCAATTCAGCTACCCTGATCTGAGCATAATGCACCAAGTACTTCAAACCATGGGCATCCCCCTGCATTGAATTAGATTTCTTAAAATCCAAAATCTTAACATGCATACACACGAGACGCAAACAACAACATATTGCATCTTAAGTCAGAGAAAGGTACAATTCACCTCCTCTTACTCTTGGCTGGCTTTTTTCAGACAGACTGCTCAAGACCCAGATTGCAAGGTTACATGCTTCCCTGCAGAGCCTCCTAGCCTACCAGCAGGACCAGGAACACCTTTCCCTTTAAGGTCATAGACTGCAATTATAATAGTTTTCAATATACGCGTGTGCCTGAGCTACTAGAGAGGGTGGAGGTGGCCAGGAAGCCTGAGCAGCCAGGAATATTGCCTGGACACCATGAACACTCAATGGATTTAGATGCACAATAGATCCCATGCTGGATCCAAATAAAGTGACCTTGGGTGCATCTACACTAGCCAGCTACTTCGAAGTAGCTGAAACAATGTCGAAATAGCACGTGTCGCGTCTACACACGCCGTGCGCTATTTCGACGTTGAAATCGACGTCAGGTGGCAAGACATCGAAATTGCTATTCGTATCCAAAGATGGGAATAGCGCCCTACTTCGATGTTCAACATTGAAGTAGGGCATGTGTAGACGATCCACATCCTACTACTTTGAAATAGTGGGGTCCTCCATGGCAGCCATCAGCTGAGAGATGCTCTGTCCAGCCCCTTAGGGGCTCTATGGTCACTGCATGCAGCAGCCCTTAGCCCAGGGCTTCTGGCTGCAGCTGGGGGTCAATGCTGCATGCACAGGGTCTGTAACTGGTTGTCGGCTCTGTGGATCTCATGCTGTGCAGGGCAAGTGTGTCTGGGAGGGGCCCTTTAAGGGAGCGGCTTGGGGCTTTGCTGACCCCTTATTTTGACGGGGAGCGCTTGTGTGTGTGGACGCTCCACATTTCCTTCTGGGGCGGCTCCTTTTGATGTTCTCCGTCGCTACTTCGACGTGGAACATCGACAGCACCAGCTCTGGAGGACACGTAGACAATACACGTCAAAGTAGGCTATTTCGATGTCCTTACTTTGAAATAGGCTACTTCAACGTAGTGTGCTAGTGTAGACGTAGCCCTTGTGAATGTCCAGCAAAGGGAGCTTGCACTTTTCCATAACAACCCACTTTCAAGAGGGAAGGAAGATACAACAGGAATCCAAATGTCTGAGGAACACATAATGCAAACAGGGAAGTACATTGCTATGTCAGAAAGACGCTTTTAAACTCATTCCTGATCTATGTGCATGGAGGAAGGATAGTTTAGAAAAAACTTAGTATTGTGTCTGGTACTTTGAGTTAGTTTTAAAGACATGTTCCTGTCTGTTATAAAAAAGAAAGTTTTCAATACACTTCCCTGGTACCTGACATATTTCTGCAAAATCATCCACTCCACAAACAGTCTTATCCTCACCTCTGACTCTTTATCTTGGTTCTCTTTAGGGTCTGATCCTGAGCCCATTAAAATCAATGTTAAATCTCCCATTGACTTCCATTTTGCAAAACTGAAGGGTTATTGCCTACTGAACTGCTAAGCCGAGTTGTTCAGAAGTATTTAAAATTCAATTCTTGCTAAAATTGTTTGCATTTAATGGTTGCCTGCAGCTATTTTCCGCTTTTTAAGCTGTGCAGGGATCTTTAAGGGCTATATAGTTAATGACATGGAAGATACAATTTCATGTCAGAAGGGGACAAAAGTAATACAAAAAAAAACTTACTTCTTTTCAGAATATCTAGCAATGCACTTTTCAGTGGGTTACAGAAAGCAAGTAATGGTTCACCTTAGCTTTGATATCAGTATTACCACTGGTAGAAGACATGTTATCTGGTAGCCGGAAAATTTGAAAAACGTTGCCAGAGTGTTAAACTTAACACAGAGATAAAGACTGTCTGATAGTAGTAGCCAAAAGCCAATATGATATTTCATCATCATCATCATCATCATCAACAACCACGGGCTCTGTGCCCGTTGGTGTCTGATGCCTCTATCACTATTTCTTTCCATCTTTCCGTGTCCAGTGCAGAGTGGCTCAGTTTCTGTAGACTAGCTCCACACCAATCTCCTATATCATCTATTCATCCTTTGCGTGGTCTGCCTCTCCTATTCGAACCATCCATTATGCTGAATACGAGGGTCTTGATTTGTCATTCATCGTTCATTCCACAAATATGCCTGAATAGCTGTAACTTGCATTGTATAACCTTCTGTAGTAAGTTCTATTTTGGCTGTATTCTCCTATATAATTCCTCATTGGTGAACTTCTGCATCCATCCTATTCTCAGGATCTTTCTATAACAATTCCTCTCGAACACCAATATTTTTCTCTTCGAATCTTTTATCACCCATGTCTCACATCTATACAACATGCTGCTAAACACACATTTTCAAGATGCTCAGCTTTGTTCCTAAGCTAATTGCTTTGCTTTTCCAGATCTTATCCATCGCCTTCAAACTCGCTCTTGCTTTCTTTATTCTAGTCTCTATTTCCTTCTTACAGTCTAGATCGTATGTTATGTTGCTCCCCAGATATGTGAACTTCTCTACATTTTCTAGCTCAATACCATTCACACTGATCTTCCTTCCTATTTTCTTATCTCCAAATACCATTGTTTTTGTTTTATTGATGTTCATAATCAGTACGTACTGCTTCCCTTCCTCATTTTGCACCTGCACTGTTTTTGCTAGCTTCTTCTTATCTTCCTCAGTGACAACTATATCATCCATGACCCTCAAGATGTTAAATCTTTCCTGTGCACAGATACCTTTTCTACCTCTTCCTTGATCTTGTCCATTGCTCTTTCTATATGCATGATGAAGATACTTGGTGATATCGGATTTCCCTGTCCCTTTCATCTACTCTTTCTAAACCAACTTCCCATCTCTCTGCACATTCTTATCACTGCCTCCGCATTGTCACTGATATCCTTCAACAACCGTATCTGTCTGCTATCCACTCCATACGACTCTAATGCCGCTTGCTCATCTGCTAGACATTCTTCTATCTGTGATCTTAATCTCTCCATCACTGTCATCAGCAGCACCTTGCCTAGATGACTTGTTAGGGCAATCATTCTGTAGTTCTTGCACTCCAATGCACTTCCTTTCTTGTGTATTGTCACTAGCACTTGTCCATTCCTTAGGTGCCTTTCGTTTTTTCCCTGCTATATTACATAGTCGGTATAGTTCCTGAATCATACTGTCTCTGCCATATTTGATCATCTCTCCTGTGATCTGATCATCTCCAGGGCTCTTGTTCTTTAGTAGCGCTCTTTCTACTTCCTCCTTCGAAATACTGGTCTCTCTGTCAATGCTCGGTGGAGATATCTCTCTCAGTTCTTCGATCAGTCACTCTGAGACACTTGGGTCCAACTGTGCTTTGTACAGATTGGTACAATATTTCATCCATTGCTGCAATCTTGTCCTTGTTCATGAGCACCGCTTTATTCTCATCTTTGATTGCCATCTGCTTTTGCTGCCACTTCCTATTAATATTCCTGATCATCTTATACACCTCTCTGGTCTTACATTTGTTGTAATACCTCTCTATATTGTCACACTGCTCCTCTAACCATTTTGCCTTATCCTTTTTGGCCGCTTTCCTTACCCACTTTCATTTCACCCTATATTGCTGTTTCACCCTCTTGGAAATGTCTCTTCTGATCTTCAATGCTCTCTTCTCTTGGACCAAGTTCAAGGTCTCCTGCATAATCCACTTCTTATTGATCTTCTCTTCTTCCAGAATAGTCTGCTCAATTGCCTCATCTATCACCAAAGCTATTGCTTAGACTCTCTTATCTAGGTCTTTCTCTGTGGCCGCATTCCTAATATTCTCTTTGAGCACTGTTCTATATGCATTCCCTAATTCTTCCTTGCCTAGTCTTGACACGTCTCTTCTTTTCTTAAACTGTGTCTTAGACTTTCCTCGAGTTTCACCTTGATGTTTGCAATCACTAGACTGTGGCCCAAATCTATATCCACTCCTTGGGGAATTCAGCACTGCTGTACTGATGTTACCAGTCTTCTTCTCATCAAAATCATATCTATCATGTTCTTGGACTTCCCCTCATTCAATCGCCATGTCCACTTCCTAAAGTCCTTTTGTTGGACTCTCATGTTGCAGATCACCATCTCATGCTCCATAGAAAACTCTAGTCATTTCTCATTTCTTTCTCTGTACCCAAATCTTCCCATGACTCTCTCACAACCTTCATTATCTGTTCGAACCTTTGCATTCCCATCTTCTCAGATGATCAACACATCTCTCTTCAGTATCTCCACCAGCGTTGTTGTCAAGTCTTTATAGGACTGTCCAATCTCTTCCTCTGTACTGTCCAATGTGGGTGCATACACTTGAATGACTGAGACATTGAATGGTTTTGTTCTACTCTCAATACGATAATTAGAGAAGCTGAATTATTTGGATTTTTCCTCTTAGTTATGCTGAAGATAAAGCAGCAATTTTCTGTCTGCATTCTGAAGCTTATGGAGAAATATTGCATATATCACATATCATTAGCTGGTCAAAAATGGAAACTTCATTCCATGACAAACTCTTACATTCATGTACGTTTTATGCTGAACTGAAGCAAAATTTCAAAAATTCCTATAGAATGAAAGATTCTGAAAAGTTTGGATTCACAATTACTGAACTGTTTCATGATAAGCAAAAACACTTCATTTCAATCAAAACAATATAATATACATTAACTACAATAAAGCATTTTAATATACACATATGATCTTAAGATATGAATGTTTATTTTGACATATTAAAACAGTCAAAACAGAATATCTCATTCTATCAAAAAAACAATACATGCCCCCAAACTCTTTGATTCAGACTAAACCATTTTCTAACAGCAAATTATTCCATCAGAAATTTTTGATCAGCTTTAGTAATTAGAAGAACATAAGAACAGCCATACTGCGTCAGGCCAATGGTCCATCTAGCTCAGAATCCTGTCTTCTAACAGTGGCCAAGACCAGGTACATTATCAAGTGATTCACTCCTGTCAGCCACTCCCAACTTTTGAAAGTCAGAGGCTAGGAAAAGCCAGAGCAGAGGTTTGGATCCCTGTCCATGTTGGGTAATATCTGTTGCATAACTACCATCCATTAGCTTCTCTGCTTTTTAACCCCATTGTAGTTTTGCCCTTCACAACATTCCCTGGCAATGAGTTCTACATTTTGACTTTGCATTGTGTGAAAAAGTATTTTCCTTTGGTTGGTTTTAAACCTTTGGCCCATGAATTTAATCTGGTGACCCCTAGTTTTTGTTTTATGATAGAGGGCAAATAACACTTCCTTTACTCCATCTGTGATTTTATAGACCTCTGTCATATCCCCACAAGTCACCTCTTTTCTGTTTTAACAAATCCCAGTCTTTTCAATCTCTCCTCATATGGACGATATTCCATACCCATAACTATTTTTGCTGTCCTTCTATGTTCTCAGGTTAAGACAACTTGAAAGATTGGTAGACTTACAAATAGCAGGAGAATCACTGGGATGAACCAAAAAGAATAAAAAGAAAATTAACCCCAGTTTTTGTTTCCCTTTCCCTTCTCCTGTTCTTCCAAAATGAAATCTGACTCACATCTCAGTTCAGGAGACGTTCCTCTCTCCTCTACTGAAGAATGATCTCAATTATTGTCACCCCCCTCTGCTTCTGGCGCCAGGTGATGCAGACAGGCCCAGCAGGAGGAGGATGAATACACTTTTCATGCCTGTGGGCAAAAGGAGGTCATTCACTAGACTGGAAAGGCCTGTCTTTGTACCATGCTGAGGCCTAAAACCTGATAGCAGGATCCAAGCTGATGACAGGTGGCAATGCAGGCTGTTTCCTCTAACTTCTCACTTCATGTCTAATCTCCTGTTACTGAAGAAGCTAACATCAAATTAAAAAGAAAGACAAAGCAGTGAAAGACAAATTAAACTGCAGAGGAAGGGAGCATCAGGAAAAGGAAGCAGTGAGTAGACATATGAAAGAAAACACTTTAACGTTTGAATTATTTCTGTGACCTTACAAGTCTCTCTTCATATAGCAAGACGCACTAAGCATCACTCCAATGCAGGTGTAAGCAAAGGCTGTGACTGGGCACACAAAATGTCTGAGGAGATGAACATTGAACTGTAAGCATCAGGCTAATAAGGAGTTATCAGTGAGCCCTTCTTTGGGGCTTAGGCTTCCTGCGAAGCAAGGGTAACTTAGCAGCTATGTATTTCTGTAATGTAGGATTGGTGTTTTCTCCCATGGTTAACATTTTTTACCTTGTAGTTACAGAGTTTACTTCTGTGTGCAGGTCTAGTCTTAAAGCTTTATCTCCCTGGTTTTCAATAACTTCTTTGTCACAGAAAAAGGAAATAATCACAAGTGTACTGTTAATATGATCCTATTCATTTTAGGCAGATTCAACCACCAAACAGAATTGCACAATAGTGACTATGCTAAGAACTAAACAGCTACCTGCACTGACTACCAACCTGCCTGGCTAAACAGGTTCAAATACATATGGTCACACTGAAAAATGTGAGGGCCATAGCTGCAGCACAGCAATAGAGTTAAAAACAAGTCACCTCAGCCCCGGAGACAACCACACAACTAGTGCAGCTTCCTCACATGTTCCCTGCTCCTCTTGTCCTCAGACCCTAAAATTTTCAGAAGCACCTCACGGGCTTGGGATCCTAAGTTCCATTTCCAAAGGTGACTTAAGCAGGCAGAGCTGGCATTTCAAAAGGTATTTAGGCACTTTGGAAAGTCACACTTTAGGCAGGTCTTCAGTTCAAATGCTGAAGTGAAGATGCTCCTATTTCAACTGGAGAGCTTCTCCCACTGGTGTAGTTAACCCACCTCCCCAAGAGGCAGTAGCTACGTCAGCAGGAGAAGCTTTCCCTTAGATGCAGGACTGTCTACACATGGGGTTAGGTCGTTATATCACTGCACTGCTGAGGGGTATGGATTTTTCACATACCTGAGCAATGTTGTTTTACTAAGGCAAATTTATAACACAGACCTGGCCTAAGTGCCCAGCTCTCTTTGAATTTTCAGACGTACACCTTGGCCTTTTTAAAAATTTCCTATACACCTAAATACCTTTTAAAATGTATCCGTTGAGAGCCAAAAGCCAGCACTACACTTCTGACCCAGATCAGTAAAATCTACGTTGCTCTCCCAATGGCTTGTCTTCACTTAAGCACTACAGTGACATAGTAACACTTGTGAGCCACTCCTAAGTCACACTGACTTTTGGCTCCTAAATCCAACTTTCAAATATGTCTCAGGCACTTAGCATCCCAAGTCACAGATACTTTTGAAAAATGTATCGTGGGTCCTTCCTTTATCTCTTCTTCCATTTCCCTGACTAGTCACATTCCATTAAGTTGCTATCCTGCTTCCCAGTACTGCCCAGATCTCTTCCTTCCCTGCTTGGCAACACTTAGCAACACCTCGCAATAGAATGCAGCTGCCAATTCCTCAACTTAATCCTATCTTCCTGATAGAGGACGAAAGCACATTCTCTCTCTTCAGTTTATTTTGTGGCTGCTGTTATCTTATTACATGTTCTGAAGATATATAACCTGTACTAGCTAAGGCACTCCTCACATTCATAACTTTAAAATCTCCTCTTTACATTACTGATCTGTAGCCTCCAAGTTGTCTTTATACTCTGACAAATCTATGCAAAGCACTACTTCTGAGTGTTGATTTATGCATTTTAACTTCTGACCTGGACTAGGTTGTAACAAACCAATTATATCAGAATATTTCATCAAAATGTTTCTAGAAGAGCCTTGATTATCAGTCTATTGATGGAATTTTAAGCTTCAGTTAAAATAATTAGTTTCTGGTCCATGATATACACACAAAACTGAATGCAACCAGCAACTGAAAATACAAGGAAGATTATTTTAATTAAAATCTGAATATGCCTATTGACAAATTCTAATTTCAGTGGCATCACTTGCTTTGTTACAATTACATTTTTATATAAATAGACTGTAGTTTATCATAGACATAAATTCTCAGTAACCATCTGCACTGAATTAGAACTTGACATTTTGTCTTAACCTGTTTATTTGAGAGTTTAGCAAATTTTGCACTGAATGTTGAAGAATTCAACTGCAGCTTTTTAAAAACTGAAATGCTACTGTAAACCTCTTTTGCATGAAAAACCTTTATGCATTAGCCATTTACCTTGTCATGGCTGTGCTCCAGTCAGTTTTATCTTGTGGGCACATGTTTTTCTTGTATCTTTAGCCTTTTTACGTACTTAGTGAAAGTAAATATAAATAAATACAGCAAATACAGTATAAGCTTACAGTATAAAATACTACTGTTAATAAATAAAGTATTCTGCATAATATTTTGTTTGTTTCTTAATATCTAATCTTGTTTTCTTTAGCGTTGTACATTGCCAGGTATAGCTCTCTATTATCAAAAACATTTAAATATCTGGCAACCTCCTGGTCCCAGGGCTGCCAGATATGGAAGAGTTGACTGCATAAGATAGAACAGATTGAAATGTGTTTTAACTACTGTTGCTAAACAAGGGACAACTCAAGATGCAGTGGTCTGTCAACACCTGTCCAGCCACAGGAGGAAAAAAAGCTGGGGGAAATGTTTAGTAGGTTACAGATTGTTCAGTAATGCTCCCTTGACATGCATTAACTATGTAGCTCATTAAGCTAGCCCCAATGCACACCCACAGAGGCCCAATAGCTGTGCTCTTGGGGAATGTAATCCACACTGGTGCCCATCACTGTGTATGCTAGCATGGCCATACTACTACGTGTCAATACACTAGCAGGAAGTCACACCTGCAGCTGAGTGTAGACAGGCTATAGGTACATCTGCACAGCGTTTGGACCAATGAGGGATGATTATCTACCTCGGCAGACAAACTCAAGCTAGTGGAACTCACACTAGTGCTCTAAAAATAACTGTGTAGACAGAGCTTTGAAGTCACACCTTTCCCTGGAGCTCAGGCTCTGATGCCCACCTGCCAAGCCCCCTCCCTAGGTTTCAGACCCTGCCAACCAAGGCTGGGATGCTTGCTCCCACATGCTCCAAAATGCTGTGTAGAAAAACTCCTAGAGCCTAAGTTTGGTTGTAAATTCAGGGTGTCTTCAGAGAAACCAAAGAGCAAAAGAAAGTCTGAGTTCTCTCCATCATATTCAGCACAGTAAATACAGCCAAAACCTTTTACACGTTGCTCTCCTGTACCAAACCAATTAAGATTATTTTCTAATACTAGAGGCTAGCACCCCGGTGCAGAGGTTAAATGCTATCACAACAAAGGGAAACCTGAAGAGACATTTTTCATTATTTAAACAGAAAGTAGGGGATGGTTCAGCATAAAACCACTCAAGTCCATATCAGTCCCATTTAGAAATGTGGAGGCCAAACGCACACATTTACTCAGGGAAAGAATTATGAACTAATGTTTTGGCATTTTTTCCTCCTCCTTTTGTCTCCAGGCTGATAGAAATCTTGATGTATTTCTCCCACTCAGCTAGACCCTTCTGAGGCAGGCTGTCATTTTACTGGGAGAATAAAACCAAGCAGCACATTAAATACTAATGAGGAGAGAGGTGGCTGTTCTGCCTGTAACCATAGCTATTAAATGATCTGAGCACCAACCACACTTCAGAAACATCACATGAAGGTAGACGTACAATTTCCCTCCTTCTCTGACAGGGCCCTTGCTGACAATTACTGACTCAGTAAAGGAGCAGAGTAGAATTGTTTATATGATCTGATCATGAGTGATCAGTCAAATAAACTCCTTTAGTTGGTGGATATATTGTTTGAGCAGGGCAGCTCTGAGTAACAGGCTACAGATTCACCAGAAAGCCTTTTAAAACTAAAAATAGGAGTAAAAACTTTGCCTCGGGGATATTCTAAACATGCTAGATTTAAAAAAAAAAAGTATGTGTATTTTGTTTTACCTCCGAAGAGATGATAAAAATCACAACTTTTTTTTTCTCTACTAAGGCATCTGCAAAGTGAGATTGGCTTTATAAACTTTTTACACCCACAAACTATAGCTGCTATTGAGGAAACTTGGGCTATGTCTACACAACAGAGGTATTTCGAAATAAGATTGGCTGCGTCTACACGAGCCCCAAACTTCGAAATGGCCACGCAAATGGCCATTTCGAAGTTTACTAATGAAGTGCTGAAATGCATATTCAGCGCTTCATTAGTAAACTTCGAAATGGCCATTTGCGTGGCCATTTCGAAGTTTGGGGCTCGTGTAGACGTAGCCATTGTGTGATATAACAGCTATTTCAGAATCTCTCATTTTGAAATAACACAGCTACACAAAAAACGTCTTTTGAAATAGCACCCGGGGAATGTGGGCATTTAACTCCATGATTTGCCTATCTTTGCAGGGAAATGCAATTACACACACAAGTGGTTTAATTACCAAAGTCTGACTATTTGAAATAAAGGGTCCTTCTACAGCAAATCAATTCTGCTAAATCAGAGTTCCAAGGCTGGGTTGTTTTTTGCTAATTAGCTTCCAAACTTACAGCCAGAAGAAGTTGTCAGATGGGCCCCAGTCCACTTACACGGTTACAGCACCAGGATGATGTTCATCATGCATGTTCCAGTGCATAGGGGATACAAACTGGTGCGTGCTTTGGAGTATAAACCCTGTGGAATTAATAGTTTGAGTTGCCTCTGGAGCAGAGATAGGCTCCCCTTTTCATTGACCTCAGCCCTGGTTTCATCCTCCTCTTGTTTTAAAGGAAATCATTTTCCGTGATTCCCTTAAACATGTGCCTCAGATCAGGCTATGTTCCACCTTTTTGCCACTTTTCCCCTGCACAGTGTTGAACCTCAGCCCCCACAACTGGCCCAGGAGGAGAAATGTGTAAGAGCTGAGATGCCCCCTAGCATGCTGAGACCCTGGGGAAAAGGAAACCCTTCACTTTGCTAACCTCTTCATGCCACTCTCTAGCCTTCTGCTATGACGCTACCTAGTGGGAGGAAAGGTCACTGCAGGATATAGTCTAATAGTAGGCGATTGTAAGAAGGTTCGTTCACCACTCTGGTGCCTCCTTGTGGCTGATAAAGGACTTCTGGTAGCCCATGTGCTCTGCTCTGGTTGGAACGTGCTCTGCCTGTCACTTCTTCTGTTCCTGGACCCTTGTCCTTCCAAGAATCAGTGTCCTCTTCAGTGACACAGCCCTCCAACCATGCCACACTCTGTACTCCCTTCCTCCTCCCTGTACCTCCTGCAATCCCTGTCCAGCTATTTCTTCCAATGTCAGTTGCAGTCTATATCCTAACCACTCACTCAGTGACAAATGGGGACTCCACCAAATACTCTAGGTCCTCGTTGGGGACCTGCAGAAGGCCACTGGTTGGGGCACCGCCTGACTCTTCAGTAAACTTCCTTGTGCCACTTCCCCACATTCTCAGCATCCTCTTTCCCCTTGCTTCTGGGCCTCAGCCTGCAGAACCCTGCAGCCTGCTAGAAATTGCCTTTAGCTCCCAAGGTCTCTGCATATACCACAGTTCTGTCCAGGATGCTAGTTGCCTTCAGGCTGCAAGGCTGCCAGTCCTCTTCCCTCCTCGAGCTCCAGAAAATGACTACCGCTACTCTGCCCTGCAGTTTTTCTTATAGGGATCTGCCACACCCTGACTGGCTGCTTCCCTCAGCCATGTTCCGATTGGCTGTTTTGGAATAACACTTCTGTGCAGATGTAGTCTTAGAGCCCAGGCCTGTTAGGTTCCAGGAAGTGGGCAGGTGCCCTGTAACAACAATAAAGGGAACAAATGGAAAATAGTTTGAAGGTTCCATTTGTTTGTAGGTTATTTTAAAAAGGTTCTAACCTGTGCTAAACTGTACAACTGCATCATTCTATAATTATTTATATCCAGTTTCTGAACTCAGTTACACCAGTTAAGTGTCCTGTCACAGGGTCCACCTGCTTGTGAGCACCCCTCTGTGTCAAAGGGGTGCCATGTAAGGTCTTTTCCTGCTCATCTTTAAGGTTCTGAGGCTAGGATCTGACTAGCCCTGTTCGCAGTGCTTCCAGTTCTTGAATGAGACTTGTGGCCAGTCTTTGCCCACTAGACCTCGGCCTCACCCAAGTCTAAATTCAGCTCACACTCAGAGCTGTCTGTAGTGCTGCTGGTCTCCCAGTCAGTATATAGACCTGCCTGGGTTGAGCTCCTGTGAGGAACTGCAAGGCCCTAGCCAGCAGCTTTTTATACCATCCTGCTGGGTCACGAATGGCTGTCACTGAGACAGCCACTCCATCCTGCCTGGAGGACTTCTTTTCTGCTCCTTTCTCTGGCATGGGGTGTGGCAAGGCCCCTGGCTTCCTTTAGTGTGCCTCAGGACTTAGTCTATCCCATCACATGTTTACCGATAATGGCTAACAGAGGCATCTCTAGTCATTTATATCTGAGTGTGGGAGTAAATGAAATGGCTCTATACAATCCAGCCTTGTGTCTAGTAGGTCTATGTAAATATGTTATTTATACCCTCCTGTCTCTCTCATGCAATTCCTGGCAATACTTTCCCACATCCATTATGAGGTGCTGAATTAAATAAGGCTGAGAGTTCTTCAAGATAGAAACTAGTCTTTCACGGTGTGCTTGCACATTGACCACAACAACATGGCCCCAATATCATCATGCTTCCCCTAATTATGACAGCAAAGGAACTCCCTAGCTTCAGTCAAAGGTGGGACTGCCAAAAATTCAGCCCTAAGCTTCTGTGTTTGTGGGCACTTCCCTGAGTAGAAATACAAAGTTTGTAATATAGACCATAGGAAGCATTTCTTTGGCCCACAAGTAATACATTGCAATAGTTCATCACAGTGAAGTATCCTTGCCTCCTTCACCAAACACACAGAGAAGTCTGTGGAAGAAGCTAAAGATATTTCTGCAGTCTTCCTCAGGTTCATGAAATCAAAGGTAAGCATTATAATAGATGGGGAAGTAAAAGATGACAGAGGAACATGAACCGATGCTTTCTGAAACAGGCTAAAGGGACAGATAAATTTTCTAGTCCATTCCTACTGATACACATTTTCTCCCTGTGACGTGTTCTTATTTAGTTTGTTCAATCTATAGTTAAACTCAGAGCAAAGGAGCCACTTGCCAAAGGAGCAGATTCAAGTCTAATGGATTTCATTGCTAGAAAACATTTCTGATTTCTACCCTAAAATTTCCTGTTCACTCACGGTAAAGATTTATGCATTCTTTAGTGTAGGAAACAGTACCTCTTTAATCTTCATTTATCTTAGCTGTAAGAGATAAGTCTTTTTAATCTATCTTCACATCAGTTGTTCACACCTGTAGTTTTATTTCATTTTTTTTTTTTCCTGAACTCCATCCTATTTCTCTTCAGCTGTCTGGTAACCAAAGGCACAGAACTGAATGCGTCATTTTAGGTGCCACCACAAACCTACAGAAAGGGTACTAATCTATTCTTGGCTGGATTACACTCCTGTGTACCTGCTTTATTGGCTGAGGCATTTACCACACGGTGAAGACACATGGCATTACTGGTGTGTTGTCCTCTCCCCAGGGAAGGCCACTTTATTTCAGTCAGTGCTGTCTGGAAGGATGCTCTAGTCCTCACCGCACAGGCTGACCTGAGCTGCTCCTTCCAAGCCTTGCACTTTCTGATTCCTGGGTTGTGCCTCTAGCTGCCCTAGGTTGGGATTCCTCCACTCTACCCGGGGTCTCTTCCACTCAGTTTCCCAGTAACACAGTTTGCCTTCAGTCTTGTTCTTCCTGACACACAGCAAAAGTACATTAGTTGATCAGTCACAAGCACCAGGGTGTACCACACATCCACAGTTACACAGCAAACATCGCCCTTTCTACACATGTACGTATTGCATTGCATTGACAATAGATTGCATCCCAAGTGTTGGGATTGGCTCTTGTAGGAACCAATCCCTGTGCAGCATGACTGTCCACCCACTATCCATGCACAATTTACTCTTTTCCTCCACTTCATATTCCCAGTGTACTTGATCCATTGTTATCTTGTCCACTGTAAATGGTTCCCTGGGTGTTCCCCTTCTCCTGCCCAGTTCAGACATTCTGTTTCTGGCCTGCTGATCCATTTGCCTCCCAAATCCTGCTGCACAAGAAGTGAGTCCCCACCCACCTCCAATTACTCCTAGCAAGCCAGGACTTTATCCTGGAGAAGGGGTATTGCACCACTCTGCTCCTGCTCCTACAGCATTACCGCTAGTAGGACTGTTAAGCCGTGTCTACATGTGCACGCTACTTCGAAGTAGCGGCACTAACTTCGAAACAGCGCCCGTCATGGCTACACGTGTTGGGCGCTATTTCGATGTTAACATCGACGTTAGGCGGCGAGACGTCGAAGCCACTAACCCCATGAGGGGATGGGAATAGCGCCCTACTTCGACGTTCAACGTCGAAGTAGGGACCGTGTAGTCGTTGTGCGTCCCGCAACATCGAAATTGCGGGGTCCTCCATGGAGGCCATCAGCTGGGGGGTTGAGAGACGCTCTCTCCAGCCCCTCAGCTCAATGGTGGCCGCGTGGAGCGGCCCCTTAAAGGTCCCCTCCCCCTCCCTTTCTGTGCAGGAAGCTGAGAGAGCGTGCAGGCGGCAGCCCAGACATGCGGCCAGCCTGCACGCTCTTGAACAGCCCCAACAACCCCCAACCAACCTCATGGCCGTACGGCAGCCCCCCCAGCGCCCCCAGGGGACCCCCACAAGGGGAGCCAGGGCAGCCAGGGCAGCAAGCGGCAGCGGGGCCCCTCCTGGATGGAGGCCGAGCTGCGGGACCTGCTGGGGCTCTGGAGTGAGGAGGAGGTGCTCCAGCTAATGGGGAGCAAGAGGTGGAATGCGGATGCGTTCGCTCAGCTGGCCGAGGGCCTGGCAGCCCGGGGTCACCCTGCCCGCACTCTGGACCATGTCCGGAGTAAAGTGAAAGAGCTGCGGCAGGGTTATGCCTGGGCCTGGGATGCAGCCGGCCGATCTGGGGCCGCCCCCGTCACTTGCCCTTTTTACAGGCAGCTCACGGATATCCTGGGCCCCCGGCATACCTCCTCCCCTCCGGCCACTCTTGACACCTCGGCTGAGGAGCCCCAGCAGGCCCCGGAGCTGGAGTCCGCCCCGGAGGTAAGCCCCGCACCCCGGGGGCCCCCCCTGGACCCCACCCCCGGGGCATCTCAGCAGCAGGAGGAGGAGGAGGAGGAGGGGAACTCCTCCTCCGCTGAGACAGGGCTGCACATCATCCTCCCCTCCCGGAGCAGCAGCTGGGCATCCGCCCCCCGGGTGTCCCCGGACAGTGGGAGTGGACCTACAGGTATCTACCCCCCTGGTGTACGCCCCTGGGGTTGAGGGGCAGGGGTAATAGATATGTGGCCAGGGCTCTCCACATGCCCAGATGGCCATGGCCCCAAGGACAGCAGTGCAATGTCCCTCACAGAGGGGCATCAGCCCCTTCCCTCCCCTGCCAAGCACGATAGTGCCATGCCCCATCCCCGGGGCAGGGGGGAGCGGAACCTCAAGGGTCCCCCGGGAGGAGGGGGTGGGACACCCCGCAGCAGCAGCAGCCGCAGCAGCATGTGATGGAGTGGGGGGAGTGCAAATGCGAGACTCAGGCTAGATATGAGCAGCAAGCTGAATAGTTCCCAGGGGCAAAGTATGATCCTGGGGCTGCAACTGGCAGGTGACACCCCTGCCCTGAACAAAGAGGAGGAAGGAGCCGAGCTGGCTTTGAATCGGGGGGTGGGGGCCGCAGGTAGAGGCTAGGGGAAGGGAGAGCTGGACGGCAGCCAGCCTGAGGAGGGGGAAAGCTACACCCCAGAGGGGCACCCCTTGGGGTCTTCTCCCCAGGACGGGTTGGAAGGACTGTCTCTGACTGATGTACTGTCACTCCTGGGAGAAACTGGGCATCTGTTGCCTAAGAAACCTCTCCTGTCAGACCCTGCTGAGTGAAGTGAGAGTCACTCCCGTCAGGGGACGAGGTGCAGTGCAGGGGGACCCGTGAACCCCATCACAGCAGCATCTCCCGGGGACGGGGATGGGGAACCTGCAGCACAGGGGTGGGGGAACAAGGGCCACGGCTTGGGGCCCACACTAATGCCTGTCTCCACTCTTCTTCCCCCCCTCCTGTGTTCCGCAGCTGCACCATCGGAAGGACCAGAGAGCGCCGGCAAAGCTTCAGTGGTCCCGGAATCCCCTCCGGGGCCATCACTCCAGGCCAGCCCCTCGGCGGAGGACCGACTGGCCCCACGGCGGCCAAGACGGTGGACCCTGCAACACCACACAGCGGCGACGGACCCCCAGCTGCTGGCCATCCATCGTCGGCAGCTGGAGGTCGCGGAGCAGCGTCTGCGTGTGGAGCAACGCCGCCTCCACCTGCAGGAGCGGGCACTGGCCTGGCGCCAAGAGTCATGGGGGGCCTACATGGAGACATTCAACTGTCTCATGGACTACCTGGCCCCCCGTGCCGCGCCGGCCGCCGCAGCGCCCACCCTGCCCGCTCCACCCGCCACGCCACCCGCTGCTCCGCTCGTCGCCGTGCCGTCCACCGTCGCCCTGCCACCCGCCACCGAGGGCCGGACCGCCGAGGGACACCTGGGGCCAGCTGAGACTCGCCGGATGTATCTTCCGGTCCGCCCGGCCCCCAGCCAGCCCCGGACAGGGCTGCGGCCGAGGCGGGGCTCCCGGCCGCCCACCCCCAGTGCCGGACTATAGGGGCGTGGGGCCTAGGACATGCCCCCCCCCTTGTATATAGTTGGACTTATGTTTTTGTGCCCCCCGTTTGCCCAGTCCCCCCCCATGTAAATAGTTCTCCCCGTCCTTGCAATCCCTGGTTTTCTGTTTTTTGTTACATGTAAATATATGGAAACTTTTTTATTATTCACTTATGTTATGCTTTAGTTAGTAGGTCTTGTACATAGTTTTGTCATTATTAGTTCAAAATCCAGTTGAAAAAAGAAAACCAGTTTGATTTTACCAACGAGTGCATGCTTTTATTTGTCCAGGAGAAGCAGGGGGGGGTGTGCTGTTGGGTGCTCCGTGGTGTGGGCGTAGGGGCAGGGAGTGTTGTGGAGGAAAGGGGGGGTGCAGTGGGGGGCCTGGCAGAGTTCACCCCGTGGCCTCCTTGAAGTGGGCCCGCAGGGCCTCCCGGACCCGGGTCCCTTCGGGTCCACCTGGCGACTGGGGGCAGCGGGTGGCTGCACGTCGCCCCTGCCAGCTTCCACAGCCCAGCCCTGAAAAAAGGCCTCCCCCTTGCTCTCCACCAAATTGTGTAGGGCGCAGCAGGCACCCACAATCTGGGGGATGTTGTTGCGGCCTGCATCCAGGCGGGTCAGGAGACATCTCCAGCGCCCTTTGAGGCGGCCAAATGAGCACTCCACCACCTGGCGCACGTGGTTCAGGCACTGGTTGAAGCGCTCCTGGCTGGCAGAGAGATGGCCCGTGTACGGGTGCATGAGCCAGGGCCGGAGGGTGTATGCTGCATCTGTGACGACGAAGAGGGGCATGGTGGTGTCCCCCACAGGGCTCTTCCGCTGGGGGATGTAGGTCCCCGCCTCCAGCCGGCGGCACAGGCCCGAGTTCCGGAAAACCCGGGCGTCGTGGGTGCTGCCAGGCCAGCCCACATAAACGTCCTGGAAACAGCCCCGGCTGTCCACCAAGGCCTGGAGGACCACTGAGTGGTAGCCCTTGCGGTTGAGGTACCATCCTCCACTGTGTTGCGGGGCACGGATGGGGATGTGAGTCCCATCCAGAGCCCCGAAGCAACTGGGGAAGCCCAGCGTGGCAAAGCCCGCAATGTTGGCATCTGGGTCCCCCAGCCTCACGAGCCTGTGGAGGAGCATGGCGTTGATGGCACGCACGACCTGCAGGGAAAGCACATGGGAGAGCACCAATGAGGGGTGTGCAGGGTGTGCGTGGCCCTGCCCTGCCAGGGCCCCCCTGCCCCCCCCGTGGGTCCTCTTACCTCCATAAGGACAGCCCCGATGGTGGCCTTGCCCACGCCAAACTGCTGGCCCACGGATCGGTAGCTGTCTGCAGTGGCCAGCTTCCAGACAGCGATGCTGACCCGTTTCTCCACTGTGAGGGCATGCCGCATGGCGGTGTCCTGGTGCCTGAGTGTGGGGGGAGCCACTGGCACAGCTCCATAAATGTCTGCCGGCTCATCCTGAAGTTCCTGAGCCAGCGGTCGTCGTCCCACTCCTCAAGCACCAGCCGCTCCCACCAGTCGGTGCTGGTGGGGCAGCTCCACAGGCGGCGGCGTGCGAGGCGGGGGCGGGGGTCGGGGTGCTGCTGGGTTGGGGGTTGAGCCCTGCTCCCCTGGGGGCCGCTCCTCCTCCGGTGTGGCAAGGAGGTGCTCAGCTGCCTCCCGCATGGCATGGATCAGGGTGAGTACTGCTCCTGCAGGGAGGGCTGGGTGGACCTCTGGCTGCTGCTGCTGCTGCTGCTGCTGCTGCTGCTGCTGGGGGTCCATGACTGTGTCGCCCGAGGTCTGTGTGCCTATGGCTCCTCAGACCGCGTGCTGTGCAGGCTGAGTGTGTCTGGGAGGGGCCCTTTAAGGGAGCAGCTAGCTGTTGCCCCAGAAGCGCTAGTCCGCCCTGTGACCCTGTCTGCAGCTGTGCCTGGCATCCCTATTTCGATGTGTGCGACTTTGGCGTGTAGACGTTCCCTCGCTGCGCCTATTTCGATGTGGTACTGCGTAACGTCGATGTTGAACATCGACGTTGCCAGCCCTGGAGGACGTGTAGACGTTATTCATCGAAATAGCCTATTTCGATGTCGCCACATCGAAATAGGCTACTTCGAAGTAGGCTTCACGTGTAGACGTAGCTTCAGTGATGCAATCCAGGTAGTTGTGTACAGGATCCAGGAATTAGTCTCACAGTTCCATGGTGTGATATCACCACTTATGCAGCAAAAATGGCACAGCTGCCCCGTCGCCCCCATTTTTACTGCCACTCCAAGCTCATGGAGCTATATAATTTGATTTCTACCATCAAATCTGTTCAGCATTACTGCTTTCTTAGCATTTATCCAGCAATGACACAGTATTTTGAAATGTCTTTCCTGAGATACACTGGCAGAAGTGAGAAGAAAATTAGGCCTCTTGTTGCCAAGTTATAAAATCACTATTCCTCAGCTAGTGTAAAATGGAGGATCTTCATTCATTTCAATGGAAACATATCAATTTACACTCTGAGGATTGCAGCCATACTTTGCTAATTATGACACACTACTGGTCTTCACCTTTGGACCCAAACCTCCCTGGCTCACTAGATGACAAGAAATGTCACACTTAAGCTGCGTCTACACGTGCATGCTACTTCGAAGTAGCAGCACCAACTTTGACGTTAGGCGGCGAGACGTCGAAGTCGCTAACCTCATGAGGAGATAGGAATAGCGCCCTACTTTGACGTTCAACGTCGAAGTGGGGACCGTGTAGACGATCCGCGTCCCGCAACGTCAAAATTGCTGGGTCCTCCATGGCGGCCATCAGCTGGAGGGTTGAGAGATGCTCTCTCTCCAGCCCCTGCGGGGCTCTATGGTCACCGTGGGCAGCAGCCCTTAGCCCAGGGCTTCTGGCTGCTTCTGCGGCAGCTGGGGATCTATGCTGCAGGCACAGGGTCTGCAACCAGTTGTCAGCTCTGTGGATCTTGTGTTGTTTAGTGCAACTGTGTCTGGGAGGGGCCCTTTAAGGGAGCGGCTGGCTGTTGAGTCCGCCCTGTGACCCTGTCTGCAGCTGTGCCTGGCATCCCTATTTCGATGTGTGCTACTTTGACGTGTAGACGTTCCCTCGCTGCGCCTATTTCGATGTTGGGCTGAGCAACGTCGAAGTTGAACATCGACGTTGCCGGCCCTGGAGGACGTGTAGACGTTATTCATCGAAATAGACTATTTCGATGTCGCAACATCGAAATAAGCTATTTCGATGTTGGCTGCACGTGTAGACGTAGCCTTAGAGTTCATTACTGCAATTAAAAACTGTGAAAATAGACATTTGTGAAAGAAACTCTGCATGTTTTCATAGTTTTAGTATGCTGTTTAGAGTATCAGTCAATTCCTTACAAGAAGGCCAGTACAGGAACAAGTGAGTTTAAAATATATGAAACGTCATTAAATGAACTACTGCACTTTGCTTGTCTTTTGTGAATACAAAGTACCCTGTGGTACAGTATTTTCATTCTATTAATTTGCAGTTAACATTTTAAGTAAACATTTTTGCTAGAATTCTAACATCTGAATAGATATCGTCAAAATAATGGTTTGTAACCACTTTTAAGTATATTGTTACACTTTAACCTGAGAGATTCAGGACTGAATTGGTCATCTTAATTCAATCAAGGACTGAGTTTGGAGAATACCATGTTTTTTAAATGAAGCAATGCATACTAGAGAACTTTCACATACAATTGCTTAGACCCGTTAATGTGTGTGTTGTGCTACTGCGTGGTATGAAAACTGCAAGTTGTATCTAAAGCATGTGTAATGCATACCAATGTGATTACTATTATTGAAAATGTGTAGATTTGGAAAATCTGTCCAGTGCTGCTCTGTAAAGGAGTATGTATTCCATGATTAATAACTGAAACAGGTTCATATGAGAAAAAGAGTAAATGGATATAAAAATGCCTGGTTTATGAAGATTCTTCCTATCTTTTTTTAATTGGGAAGGGTTTGTTACTACAAGCCTTCCTCCCAGTGAGTTGTCATTGACTTTTGTGGGCATTCCCTCCATGGAGGGCTGGAAAGAGCACACTTCAGTGGGACTAAGTCTACACTATTGTTGCTATTCCGGGATACAACTGTATCCCAAAATAGCAGCTGTGGGGCTAAATGCCGCATTCAAAATAGCGGGACTATTTTGAGCATGGTATTCTGTTTCCGCTGTCCCTCACCATGAGAGTTTGGCCTACACCAGTGAGAGCGGCAGCTTCAGGCTGGAGTTGGCTCAGTGCAGACAGACTCTTTGGCTGCTAAAATCATACTGAGGCCCATGCAAACTGCCATTTTTCCAGGGCTTGTAACTTGACTAAATTTGGGTGGATTTTCACAGGAACAGAAAAGGGCACATCCCTATCCCACCAGTCTGCCACATGTCAAGATCCAGAGCCACAACATAGTGGGGAGCTAGAGCATCTCACGAAAATCTCACCGGAATTAACACAGACAAAATGTACTTTTCCCCGGTCTTGTCCTTAGAAACATTTGGGCTGAACTTTTCCAAAACACCTAAATGAGGCAAACACCAGGGATAGATAGAAACTCTCCAGCCCAAAGAGTTTAAAACTGTCAAAGGTATAAGCAAGTGAATACAGGAACAGATAATGGGACAAGAATGCAGGAGCAATATTAGAAAGGCTAAGGCACAAAATGAGCTCAAACTAGCTACAGACTTAAAGGGAAACAAGAAGACTTTTTATAAATACATTAGAAACAAGAGGAAGGCCAAGGACAGGGTAGGGCCATTGCTCAGTGAGGAAGGAGAAACAGTAACAGGGAACTTGGAAATGGCAGAGATGCTCAATGACTTCTTTGTTTCAGTCTTCACTTAGAAGTCTGATGAAGGAATGCCCAACATAGTGAATGCTAGTGGGAAAGGGGTAGGATTAGAAGTTGAAATAAAAAAAGAACACGTTAAAAATAACTTAGAAAAATAGATGTCTGCAAGTCACCAGGGCCTGATGAAATGCATCCTAGAATACTCAAGAAGCTGATAGAGGAGGTATCTGAGCTTTTAGCTATCGTCTTTGGAAAATCATGGGAGACAGGAGAGATTCCAGAAGACTAGAAAAGGGCAAATATAGTGCCCATATATAAAAAGGGGAATAAGAACAACCCAGGAAACTACAGGCCAGTCAGCTTAACTTCTGTGCCAGGAAAGATAATGGAGCAGGTAATTAAAGAAATCATCTGCAAGCACTTGGAAGGTGGTAAGCTGAAAGGGAACAGCCAGCATGGATTTGTAAAGAACAAATCATGTCAAACCAATCTGATAGCTTTCTTCGATAGTATAATGAGCCTTGTGGATAGGGGAGAAGCAGTAGATGTGTTATACCTAGACTTTAGTAAAGCATTTGACACAGTCTCGCATGATATTCTTATAAAAAACTAGGCAAATACAACTTAGACGAGGCTACTATAAGGTGGGTGCATAACTGGCTGGATAACCATACTTAGAGAGTAGTTCTTAATGGTTCTCAATCCTGCTGGAGAAGTATAACAAGTGGGGTTCCGCAGGGGTCTGTTTTAGGACTGGGTCTGTTCAATATCTTCATCAACAATTTAGATAGTGGCATAGAAAGTACACTTATTATGTTTGCAGATGATACCAAGCTGGGAGGGGTTGCAACTTCTTTGGAGGATAGGGTCATAATTCAAAATGATCTGGATAAATTGGAGAAATGGTCTGAGGTAAACAGGTTGAAGTTTAATAAGGACAAATGCAAAGTGCTCCACTTGGGAAGGAACAATCAGTTTCACACATACAGAATGGGGAGAGACTGTCTAGGAATGACTACAACAGAAAGGGATCTAGGGGTTATAGTAGACCACAAGCTAAATATGAGTCAACAGTGTGATGCTGTTGCAAATAAAGCAAACATGATTCTGGGATGCATTAACAGGTGTGTTGTGAACAAGACACGAGAAGTCATTCTTCTGCTTTACTCTACACTGGGTAGGTCTCAGCTGGAGTATTGTGTCCAGTTCTGGGCACCGCAGTTCAAAAAAGATGTGGAGAAACTAGAGAGGGTCCAGAAAAGAGCAACAAGAATGATTAAAGGTCTAGAGAATGTGACCTATGAAAAAAGGTTGAAAGAATTGGGCTTGTTTAGTTTGGAAAAGAGAAGATTGAGGGGAGACATGATAGCGGTTTTCAGGTATCTAAAAGGGAGACATAAGGAGGAAGGAGAAAACTTGCACTTCTGGCCTCTGAGGATAGAACAAGAGGCAATAAGCTTAAACTGCAGCAAGGGAGGTTTAGGTTGGACATTAGGAAAAAGTTCCTAACTATCAGGGCGGTCAAACAGTGGAATAAATTGCCAAGGGAGGTTGTGGAATCTCCATTGCTGGAGATATTTAAGAACAGATTAGATAGATGTCTATCAGGGATGGTTCAGACAGTCCTTGGTCCTGCCATTAGGACAGGGGGCTGGACTCGATGGCCTCTCGAGGTCCCTTCCAGTCCTAGTATTCTATGATTCTATGTCGGGTAATTTCAACGGGCTCCCCTACCAGCACTGCCTACAATATAGTCACCTTCTCGCTGGTGCTTAAATACCATCCTGTGCATAAGTGAATGCCAACTAATAGGATACTGATGAAAAAATAGATATTAAATGAGGCAAAGTCTCTATCTTAAGTGAAAGAGCAAAGCCTTAAAATGGATTGTGATAGGACATCCCTATCTAAAAATAAAATCCTTCATGTGCGGCTTCTCTAACTGGACGCTG
This sequence comes from Carettochelys insculpta, assembly GCF_033958435.1. Lineage (NCBI taxonomy): Eukaryota > Metazoa > Chordata > Testudines > Carettochelyidae > Carettochelys > Carettochelys insculpta. The sequence continues at coordinate 142,511,044 of NC_134139.1, read as the reverse complement.
GAAACTGTTTAAAGGGCTGTCAGTCAAAATGGTAATGAAATGTCAAAGGAAATAATTGGCCACTCTGCTTTATGCAGCATCATAAATCTCATCTGGCCTTCCGAAGTGAAAATAAGATTTACTCAGTTGGTTTTATGACCGAAGTCTGCTATGTTAAATATAATGTTCTATTTAAGTGTCGTGGTCAAACTTTTTATCCTCGAGTTAGGCTTCTCAGTCTCCTTTTAGCTATACACCACCTACTTGATGCAGCCACCATGAGTAATGAATATGACCCAGCCTAACTAGTCTTATGGGAAATAGTCTCATGAGAGCTCAACATAGTTAAATATTCCAGATTTACTAGAATAGTGTTTTTCAACCTCTGGTCCATGGATCCCTTGGAGTCTCTGCAGCATATATCTAAGATTTCCTAAGGAGTCTGCACCTTCATTCGAAAACTTTTATGGTCCCACAAATGAAAAACATTCTAGAACACTGCACTCTCTGTAGAGTGATCATGTCTGAGTTCCTGACGCTACGGATCAGCTATTTCAGCTGACCTCTGCCTGGTGAAAAAGGCAACAGGGATAGGGTTATATAAAAGTCAGCAGGGCTGACAGCTTCTGTGGGTCCATGTGCAAGGTGTGTGGGAGTGCAAGCTCTGAGCTCCCAGGAGGGGCAGAACCTTCAGGAGAAGGGACGGGGCTGGGGGCAGCCAGCCCTCAGCACCATCCAGACCTCATCATTACTCCCCCCCACACACACACAACCACTGCAGCCCTCAAAATTGAGCAGAACCTGTGGAGCAGCACTTTGACGGAGATTTAAAGGGCTGGAGCTGGGGCTGGGGCTGGAGCTGCTTCCACAGTAGCAGTGGCAGTGACTGAATTGCTGGGCCCCAGGACAAATTTCCCCTCTGCCTCACTTGTTGGTGGGCTTCATAAAAGCTACAAATGGGATTCAACAGGAAGGAATCTGGAGGGTGAGAGGAAGTGATTCCACTATTAATACCTCTCACCTCTTCTGTGATGTGCACATATTTCAGTAGCTGCTTCCTTCAGTACCTCTAGTCAAATGAAATGGTAGTCTGTGATGTGGGGTATCCAGATCTACTTGGGGACTGCTTCATAGACATGCATGGTCTGGAACCTCACACAGTACTCCCGGGGTAAAGGTGAAGATTAAAAACAAAGGAAATCTGTCCTCATAAAACAAGTTGGTCCTCAGTGTCTTTCTGTGGCTCACAGGTCAAAGCAAAAAGTCACTGAGTTATTTTAACAGATTATTTTTGAAAATGGCAACATAAAAGCAATTTCTTGCTAAGCTACAGCCCTATCATCCCTCCACTATCTTTGACTTCCACGGACACAGCATTAAAATAAACAGAGGAAGTTAGTTGTTTTTTGACCATCTAACTAGAAGCAGAAGGATTTTTGACAGCCAAAACCAGACACAACCCTACCACGGACAAAACCCTGTCCATGGCCTGAAAGAGACTGAATTATTGGCTTATCATCCTACCATTGGCTTCTCAACCAGGAACATACTGCCTGCAGTGGGTAGCAAGTGGCACCAGTTGGCTTACAGTTTATTGAATGTACAAGAAAATTCATCCAAACCCCATGGTTGCTAGAATCAAAGAGGCAAGTGGGTAGGGGAGAGAAGGAGCAACTTACTCTCTTCTGCCTGCCTCAATCCTGCCCTACTCCTGTACCAAGGCAGCTTCTCAGCACCATCCTCACCCCTTAGGATTTGCCTACACTTACAATGCTGCAGCGGCACAGGTGCCCTACTGTAGTACTTCAGCATAGACACTTACTTTGCTGACAGCGGGGATTCTCCCCTCACTGTATGAAATGCACCTTCCCTACAGGTGGTTGCTAGCTCAACAGAAGAATTCTTTCATTGACCTACTTGTCTACACCAGGAATTAGGTCAATTTAACAGCTGCTGATGGATTTTTCATCCCGCTGAGTGACACAGTTAAACCAGCTTAATTTTCTAGTATAGACCTGTGTCACAACCCTGCTCGCTGCGCCAATTCTGTTAGCCGGTGGCCAGGTAATGTGTGGTGAGGTACTCCCCTGGGTCCTAAACAACCCAGTTTTTTACTGTTAGAGCAGGCATCTCCTAGCACACTCACCCACGGCCAGGCTGTAGTAACCAAACGGTTAAAGTTCTTTTGTTGTGCCGGCTGTGTTGCAGTGACAAAAGGGTTAACAAAATGGTTAGGCTCAGAGCTTAACCAGTTACAAGTTTATTTAAGCTACAGTTATAAGCATGTGGTTACAAAAGGCTATTGTTTACTTCTTATATGCTAGCAAAGTACAGGTGTTAAGTTACGTTACAATCCAATACAAAGATATCTGTTACCATCTAACACAATGATATCTTGGCACAATGACATCTAGTTACAGAGCTCTAATTCTTTAGCTGTGCACAAAAAAGTCGGAGACCTAGCATGGGTGTATCTTACCCTCTCTGCATCTCTCGATACCAGCGTAGCCAAGCTGGATTGGTCACTCAATTCTGCGGAAAGACGAATACGAGGTTGGGCGTCCCCAGTTGTGGACCTCGGGAGGCAATCACCTGACCCGACCAGCAGGTAGTTGGTGGAATGCACTCAAAGTTGGAGTTCTGCTGGACCCATCTTTTATACCCCTCTTGGGTTACGTATTCTCTTTCTTATCTATGGTGCCAGATCATACTGGTCTGTCTTTGTGACGCCAGTTTGTTACAAGGGCATTTCTACTTAGTTTGCACTTGTAAGACAAGAGATAAGCAATTTAGGAGTACAGGACATTCTTTTGTGCGGGCGGGGCACGTCCCCTTCTGGGTGATCGTGTGTGTGCATCATATTGATCAATGCCAGTTGGGGTGATTTCTGAGGGTCCCCCCGCCCTTGTTGACAGTCTGGCCTGTTAGCCTTCTAGCTGCACTTTCTGCTTCTCAGGGTCACGATAAGCTAGCACATCTGGGCCTCAATGAGGGCATCAAAGACTGTGCTGTCAGCAGCCATTTCCGTGCCCTGTGTGCTCCTCGGTGGGGGGGGCAACAAGCAAGCTGGCTTGTAAGGGGGAGACTTTGTCTGGCTACATTAGCTCAGCTACAAGGTGGCGATGTGGCATTTCAATAGGAACAGCCACATTGGATTAGACCATCTAGTGCAGCATCTTGGCTCAAAACAGGTGCAAGAGACTCTGCAGTAGACAGTTGTAACTAGCCTATGCGACAATATTTCCTAACCCCACTAGCTGCTAGTTCCTGTCTCAAAGTACTAGAGATTTTTTTTTACTGTGCATATTGTTTCCTTTGGGCTGGGGTAGTTTCTCCACAGTTTCCAAAATGGTGGACTGAATGGAGACTGTATGTAGAGCACTCGTTCCTCCATTCTTGCATTTCAAAACCAAGCTAAATCCATTCAAAAGGGTGGCCTCCACACAGCAGCAGAAGTTCTGAGCAAAAAGCTCCTGACAAAAATTTCTCATTCTCTTTGTGAACATCATCCTCTGCCAAATTCAAGCACCGGCGATTTCTGAGGGGTTGTAGGGTGCGAGAAGAGTTTGTAACGGTCTCATGAGAGCAGTCCGACCCCTCTGTGAACCCTTAGAGGAATCCTATACAGAAGCATGCTGCCAATACTTCAAGGCTACACGCTGCAAAACAACTCATCCTGCCCCACAGCACCTGCGAAACAAGGCTTGCTTGCCAAGACTTCAAGGCTACACTGGCAGTAGGCCACAAGAGATAGTGATAAGGAATGCATAGGCAATTTTAGGCAATCTTATGTTAATGAGCTCAGCCTTATCAGCTAGTGTTAGGAGACCTGTTACAGAGCCTCTCCCTGAGCGAAGCTCTGGCATGTCGGGTCTTCCCCCACGGGTGACTGTGGCTTCTCCGGGGCTCCCGCCGCGGATGTCATGCACTTTCAATAAACCAAATATAGCACTCACCTTCTGGGTGCAGCATCGTCTCTGGGGAACCCGAGCCTGGTTGGCTACAGGGGTATCCCTTCCATTTTTTACCTGGCATTGTGGCCATTATAATATAACAACGGCAATACTTAACACTTACATAACACTCATCACCTATAGACTGTCAGGGTCTAATAGAGTTCATAGCATGGCAAATAGTTGCAAAAATGGAGGCAGCATTGGATATATAACATGCCTTGAGTGTGGCATGCATTGGCAGGGATAACCTAATAATGCTCTCTTTCATTTCTCATTTATGTGAAGAGTCCAACACAGCCAGGGAAAACCCATGGGGAGGAAGAATGCAGTGATGCAGAAGGTACTGGAAATATGGAGCACCATCAGGTAGCATGTATTATAACAGAAATTTCTCGTACAACAAATCTGCTTGAATTCTTTCAACACAGTTTAGCCTGATTACACACAAGAGTCCATTTCCATTTAGATTACTCCTCACAGTGGGTGATCACTTGTTTTATGTCAGGCACTCCATACAAAAAAAGATTAACAGTAGATTAAACAGACCGGACCCAGAAAACCTGGGCATGATCGGGGTCACAAGTCTTTAGAAAGCCACGCGAAAACATCCTGCCTGCTTTATGGACTTGAGAATCCATTGGTACCAATTATTTGTGTGAGGGTTGGGGGGGAACATTCTTGTATCACTTCCTTGCCACTTGGCAGGGCTCTTGCCAGCTTCCAAACACATAATGCCCCACTAAGTCTTCTTTAAATAGGTTTCCTTTTTAAACCAACCACAGAGTTCCTCAGTTCACCTTTATCAGTGAGTTCCAATTTCCTGGAACACAGGCCCCAGGGCTACTTTTCCAAGCACCAGGCATCTTACTCCAGGGCCCTACCGCAGGAGTTAGCCACAGTCTTCTGTCAGCTGTTTTTTCCAAGCACAGAATGCCCCAGTCATTCTCCTTCTTTCTGCCCTGCAACTGGCCTTTAAAGCCCCAACTGTAGCCCTAACCCCTTTAATTGCATGTCCCTGCCTCCAGAGAAGTTAGCAGATGCACACCGTATGTGTGTGTGTGTGTGTGTATTATACATGTAAATTATATATGGTAACAAGTCCCTTGTCAGATGCCTTGGGATCCTGTGCTTCCTGGCAGATTTTTGTGTGCCTTAGACTCAGGGTGGCCCCTTTCGCTGCCTTGGGTCATTCCAAAGACAAGGGTCTCCACTTACTCAGCCATTTTCATCGCAGGTAAGTCCCAAGTGGCGGGAGGGAAACAAGCCCCCTTCAGTAGGTTTGGACGCTCCTCTCCTTCCAGTAGGGAGGCACTCTAGAGAAAGGGTGGGGGGAGACCAGGCCCACCCACTACTCGGGGTTCTGGCCCACGGACCCGAAATGAGGGGCAGCTGGTGGGGCTTTACTCATGCCCTAAACACAGGACCCTTCTTCCCTGGGCCACTGCTCCCCACTACTTCCCTCTAGCAACTTCCCTCAGTACCTGGCAGCACCACCTTGCTCTTCTGAGCTTCCAGTCTGTGGCCACTCTTCCTCGTCTACCTCTCAAACCCTTCCCAAGTCTACCTGGGGGAAGTCTTTTACAGGGAGCCAGGGGCCTTAACTGGCAACAGGTGCCTGATTAGCCTTAGTTGCAGGCTGTTTCTTAATGAGCCCCAGCTGCCTGCATTGGCTGTAGGGCTGCACACTCTGGCTACGTCTACACGTGAAGCCAACATCGAAATAGCTTATTTCGATGTAGCAACATCGAAATAGGCTATTTAGATGAATAACGTCTACACGTCCTCCAGGGCTGGCAACGTCGATGTTCAACTTTGACGTTGCGCGGCACCACATCGAAATAGGCACTGCGAGGGTACGTCTACACGCCAAAGTAGCACACATCGAAATAAGGGTGCCAGGCACAGATGCAGACAGGGTCACAGGGCAGACTCAACAGCAAGCCGCTCCCTTAAAGGGCCCCTCCCAGACACAGTTGCACTAAACAACACAAGATACACAGAGCCGACAACTGGTTGCAGACCCTGTGCCTGCAGCATGGATCCCCAGCTGCCGCAGCAGCAGCCAGAAGCCCTGGGCTAAGGGCTGCTGCCCACGGTGATCATAGAGCCCCGCAGGGGCTGGAGAGAGAGCATCTCTCAACCTCCCAGCTGATGGCCGCCATGGAGGACCCGGCAATTTCGACGTTGCGGGACGCGGATCGTCTACACGGTCCCTACTTCGACGTTGAACGTCGAAGTAGGGCGCTATTCCAATCCCCTCATGAGGTTAGCGACTTCGACGTCTCGCCGCCTAACGTCAAAGTTAACTTCGAAATAGCGCCCGACGCGTGTAGCCGCGACAGGCGCTATTTCGAAGTTAGTGCTGCTACTTCGAAGTAGCGTGCACGTGTAGACACAGCTTCTGTGAGCCTAGGTGGGGAACAGAAAGGAGTTAAGCCAGCTCCCAGCATACTGTCCCTCCACCAGGCTCTTGCAGTATGCAGCCTGTGGTCCACCACAATACCCATTACACATCAACAACAGGCTACTGTGGTGGGCGGCATAAAGATTTATTTGGCACGAGTTTGGTATGGTCACCTGACTGCTAGTGGTAAGAAACAACCAAAAAAGTCAAATGCCCAGCAGGACTGGGTATTTTTTTCCCTACATGATTAATAATTGTTATTACAGTTTTTGTTCCCATTTGGAAAGCACAGGCACACAACAGAATCCATCAACGGGGACACCCCAGTAAACAACCTATTCATTGTCAGGAAGGGTTTGAACCAAAGCCCCATTATAGGGGTGTCTTAGGTTATGGATCAAGCTTTAAAAAAAACAACTAATTAAAAATGAATCTGAAAGACTTATAAAAAAATTAAATATGGGCCATGGCTACACTGGCCTGCCCTTTCGGAAGGGGCATGTTAATATGGCCATTTGAAAATGCTAATGAGGTGCGGATTTAAATATCTTATTCCTGTGGGATCTCATTTTCAAAAGGGGCTGCTTTTGAGTGCAAGCAGCCATTTAGCCAGAGTTCCCTCAAAAGGCAACCCTGATTTTGAAAGCACCCTTCTTCCCAAAAAATATTGGAAAGGGTGCTTTTGAAATCAGGGTTTCCTTCCGAGGGAACCCTGGCTAAACAGCAGCTTGTATTTCGAAAGAAGTCCCTTTCCAAAGCAAGATCCCATGTGAGTATGCTAATGAGGTGTGAGATATTTACATCTGTACCTCATTAGCATTTTTGAACATATATATGCGCCCCTTCTGAAAGGGAGGGGCAGTGTAGCCACAGCCATGGTGTTGAATGAAAGTACAGAAGTGAAAATGTTACTCACTGTATATCAACTTCACTTAATCTTCTTTTAAGTCTATATTTAGGCCTCTCTGCATTAAAGAAACATATGTTAGAATTACTTATCTATTTAGCACCTAATTAAACACCCTACTTAACCATTTGGCACTGCCAGTGGGAATATTTCCTAATACATTCCAAATTAATTGAGTGAAATTAAGGTTGAGCTCAGTGGAAATGAAGTGAGATTGTGTAGTCTGGAAACTGGCCTGTGGGAGAGAATGGAGACAGGAGATCAGCTGCAGTATAGATGTGAAAAGAGATAGAGAGAGGGAGACAAGGCAGCAAAGGGGGAAGAAGTAGAGGATAATGAGAAAATAAATAAGCTGAGGCTCAAGAAGCTACATGAAGAAGTGGAGAAAGAGGATCCAACACCTTTTCCAAAGAAGGCTATTTGTACCTTCCTGAATCCAGAAGCAGATCAAGAGACAAGGATAGACAGAACTCAGCAGCTGCATCTACACTAGCAAGTTTCTTTCAAAAAAGTCGTGGGTCTTTCAAAAAATCCCACATAACATCTACACACAAAATGTCTTCTTTCGATATAAAATCAGCAGCGTGTGGCACTTTTTCCAGCAGCTCTCTTCTGCTTCCAGATGAGGAAGAGTGCCTTTTTCTGAAAGATTATTTCAGAAAAAAATATGTGTAGACACCATATGGGCCCTTTTTTCGAAAGAGCAGTCCTCCAGGTGCCAGATTTTTTGATCCACAGCATTTCCTGACCTCTTTTGAAAGAGTGGCCAGGGTGTAGCCACTGTCTATTCAAAGAGTGAATTAATCCTTCAATCTGGTCACGATCTTTCAAAATAATTTTTGGAAGAGATCTTGCTCCCTTAAACTTCAAGAGAAATGATTTCCCAACTTCACTATTATGTGCAAAAAGAGCAAATCTGAATGAGAACCAAAGAGCTCCCCACATTATTGCTACTGGGGTCCATAAAATATTGGTCTTCCAGAAACTGGAAGCCACCAAGAGAAAGGTGCTAGCTGAAGTCAAAGGGGCACTGAGGGAAAAATCAGGTAAGTAGATTCCAGGTAGATATGGATGTACTCTTTAGCCATCAGAATTTGGATCATCAAGTGGGTGATTTTCCGGTGGATTAGATCACCCACTGTCTTATGCTCATCGGAATACTCTTATCAATGAAGATGACAATGGATTACAACAATGCACAAGCCAAGAAAAAGAAATAATGAGGAAGATAAGTCTGAGATTAAATGCAAAGACATGTAAAGTCAGACTTAGAGGGATTATGGGGACAGAAATCAAAACTGAAAAATAGAAATGGGGGAAGTGGACAACTTTATGTATCTTGGAACTACCATCAGTCAAAATGATACCAGTTCCAAGGAAATAAGAATTGAGAAGACGAATGTTGCATTTGGAATAGTCAGAGACATACAGCAACTCAATAACATCTCCCTCAAGATGAAACTAAATGTGTACAAAGCAAATGTTATTGCCATCTTAACACATAGCAGTGAAAGATGGCAACTTACCAAGAAAGATACACAAAAGCTGGATACATTTAATCACAATGTCTGAGAAGAATATTTGGAATAATCCATAAAGCTAGAAAAATGAATGAAGAAGTTTGTAAAATTACTGGACGCAAGAAGTCTACAAAAGAAGACCTCAGTTGCTGGGACTTGCAATGAACATGGAAAAAATGTTTACCAAATCTCACCCTTGAATGGAAGCCAGAAAGTGCAAGAAGAATGAGAGGAAGACTGAATAAAATAGAAATGAACAGTTGTGACTGACATCAAGTACTTCAGTATGAAATGCAAAGATGTGGAGGGAAGAGCAGGTGATTAAACCTTAGGGAAGGCAATCCAGACTCCCATAGAAAGGCAGGGCTGGAGGAGACTTTGAGAGATCCAGTCCCCTTGCACTGAGACAAAATCAAGTAAACTTAGGGATCCTAGAAATCTGTTTGCCATGGGCCAATGCAAAATTTACATCTTTCAGAGACTCACTTGGGAGTTAGTAGTTATACTGAAGTTTAGCCAACTGTTCAGAGACAAAAGAGAGAAGGTGGGTGAGGCAGTATCTTTTATTGGACCAACTTCTGTAGGTGGTATAGACAAGTTGTCAAGTTTCTCAGAGCTCTTTTTTCAATTCTAGGAAAGGTAACTAGCATGTCACTGCTAAACAGAAGGTAGGACAGACTGTTAACTATGGGGAGTTTACATATATCTCAAACAAAAGGATGTGCCCCCCTCTGCAGTGACACAACAAAGGGCAGTGTGTAGATTACAGAATGTTGTAATGAGCCATAAAACTAGCGTCTCTGTTAAAACAATGGCTTTTTGGCTATGTCTAGATTAAAGTGATCTGTCGACGGAAGACTTTATCAAAAGATATCTCCCAGCAAAACTTCTGTCGACAGATCATAGGCAGACAGAAAAGCAGATCACTCTGCTTTGTCAACAGAGAGAGGCCGGACTGCCTGGCCACTCTTTTGACACAACGGGCATCCAGAGCATGGGGTACAGGGTCACAGGGATGGCAATCCCTTCTAGGATCCCCATGGAGACGGACCCTTAACCAGCCCCAGACACCCGTTCTCTGCCCATGCTGAGGTGTGCCTACCTCCATGAGGGACACCAGAACTGCTACAGCAGGTCTTCAATGCTTCCTGGGAGACACAGCTCTTTCCAGTGAGCCATGGTGCCAGAGCAGTCCTCGGCCATGCGCTGACCCCACTCAAAGGTACTTCAGCACCTGTTGCACCTCCTGACGGCTGTCCTCCTCTTCCTCACCGAGAGCAAGCTGACATTACCTTCGAGGAGGTTGTCGTGGGTGCCAGGCAGTCACACCCACGCCTGCCCACCTCAGGTGCAGAGGCAGATCTGGAGGCACTACGCTAGTTCTGACTGGTGGAACCAGCTGGTCATGGGGCAGTGGGACAACCAGCAGTGACTCCAGAACTTCTACATGCAGAAAGTCACCTTTCTGGAGCTCTGTGCCTGGCTCACCTCTGCCCTCTGGAGACAGGATATCCTGTTGCAGCCCACCCCTCCTGGGGAAAAGCAGGTTACAATGGCCCTCTGGAAGCTCGCCACCCACAATAGCTACTTTCCCGTCGGAGAACAGTTTGGGGTGGGGGAGTCCACCATCACGGCCCTCCTCATGGAAGTGAGGCACCCTTGGGCTGCAGTCCCTGCATGGGGAGGGTGTGGTGTCCTGCCCAAGTGGGACCCTCAGGAAGTGGGATCAGGAGTGCAAGGGATAGTGTTGGGTAGGGGGAAGCCTCGTCCCTGGAGAACCGTGCTGTCCTGCCCTCACACAGCCCTGTTGCTGGCAGGGCGGCCTCACAATGAGCTGGGGCAGAGGTGGCAGCCATGGGTGGCTAGGCCATCATGCCTTGCCAGATGCCAATGTTGGCGTTGAAGTGGGACATGAATTGGTCCCAGGCCCACAACTCCCACTCCCAGTCATCCCACAGCCGCTGCTCCAGGGGGTCCAGAACCCTCCAGAGGGCAGGAGTGTGGGCCATTTGGAGATCCTCATGCACACAGCAACAGCCCCCCCAGCTGTGGGCCCACCCTCTTGGTGGGGTGGGGCTGTCTCGCTTCTGTGCTGGGGGGGGCTGGCTCACTCTGGCGGTAAGTTGAGGGTGGCTCAGCCCTTGGTCAGTGCGGGTCCAGCTATAAAGAAAACAAGGAGGAGAGATGGTGAGTCATTCATGCAATGCAGCCCCTAGGGTCCTGCCCCCCCATTGTGAGCAGCAACCAACATCACCACCCCCAAGCCAAGGGAATGTCCCAAAAGCAAAGTCATGCGTGGCCTGCACAGTGGGCTCTTGTGAGTGGTGGGTGAGCCTGGCACTTCCTGCCCCTCCTCCACGTACATCTTGCAGCCCTGTCCGCAGAAGTGGGTTCTGCCTCCAGCCTGCAGGCATGCCCACGTGCTGGGAGCCGCACTCCTTGGTGTGTCCAGAGTCAGGCCAGTGCCCTTGTGCCTAGGCTGCTTCAAGCCATGGCAGGTGCTGGCAGGGTCCCCTCTCAGGTGCCTGGGGCTCATCCGGCCTCCGTGCCTAGGGGATGCTTGCTGGGTCTGGCTGACACACACTACCTAGCACGTGGTTCCACCCGAGCTGGCCAGGTGACTCATCTGCACATGCCTCCCATGCCCTGGGGTGTGTACTTATGGGGGGGACCTTCACCTAGCTCTGAGAACACACGGCAACTCCAGCACAATCATGAGGGTGCTCTCGCTCACCTCAGACCCTCTGTCCACCTCCAGCTTTGGTTGTGTTGGGTCTCTGGATGCTGCTCCTCCTCCTCCGGGGGCTCCGGCTACAGGGGAGGCCTCCTGCACTGTGTTGATGGGGGAGGTCAGAGGTGATATGTTGTCCCCGCCCCAGGATCTGGTGCGGCTCCCAGTAATAGGGAAGGTTGCTGATCCTGCAGCAGATCATCAGCTGGCATCATGGGCCCAGGCATAGCCCTGGTAAAGCTTTTTTACCTTTGCCCCAACCTGCTCCATGCTGTGGGCAGGGTGGCGCGGCTTCACAAATGCAGCGGCCATTCGTCAGGCATAGGCGGGGGCATTGCGCTGCTTGTCCTTGAAGCTGAGGAGGGAATCCTCCTCACCCCACAGGTCCAGTAGGGCCTGGACCTCAGCCCCAATTCAGGAGGGGGCAGCCACTTAGTGCCCCAGGGTGGCTGCTGTGACCCCTCCAGCTGGTCCCTCAAGGGCCCAGAGGGGTCTCAGGATGTTTGTTGCTCTGCCATCTGCGAGGGCTGGCTAGTGGAGAGTGGCTGAGAGGGCGTGGAGGCCTGCAGTTTATAGTTCTGCTGCTCCAACACCCTCACTTCCTGCCACGGGGTTTCCCAGGCTCCCTGCAGCTTTAAGAAGGGCTGGAGATAGGAACCATAGCGCTCTGATTGCTGTGGACTGGGTGTCCCCTGTGGCACCTGCAGGGCGCCCTGGAGGCCTTTTCTGTGGACAGAAGGCCCGATGGAATGTCCAGACTGGCTTTCTGTCGACAGAGGCATTCTTCCTCCTGGGGAGCTGGATAATGCTGTTGACAAAAGTGCTGAGTTGTGTCAATTTACCGTCCACATAACGCCAAGGGAATCTGGACGCTCCACGGGTTGTATCAACAAAACACCAGTGTTGTTGACAAATCCCTCTCATGTAGACATAAGCTTAGTGTTTAGCAGACTTCTGAATGTAAGTACCCTTGTTTGTTTTTGAAGGAGTTGTGCAGTTTTCCTTCGAGGACAAAGACACATAGGTAAAAAGTGCTCATCATGGGTGATCGTGCTTTTTGTCTTTTTTATTACTTTTATGTGAGTTCGTCTGAGAACACCAGGATTGAGTTCACCCATGTAGTTGTTGCTGGGACACTTGATGCAGTGGGTGAAGTATACCACATGCTGTGATAGGCATGTGTAGGCTGCAGAGGCCTTCAATGTTTATTGTGGGGCTATTTATCGTTGTAGTAGAGGAAATACGTGTGCCAGTTTTTTCTGGCAAGCTCTGGTGCTACTGAGAGTTAGTACGTCCTGGTCTGTGAGATGCTTCCTTCTGAGGATGAGCTTGGCAAGGCTGGGCTGTTATCTGAAGATCAAAAGGGAACCATATCCTGAAATAAAATCTTTCTCAACTGCCCCATCAAGCATGACTTGTATCTGTCTGAAGATTTCCCATACAGATTATAATGTGGCGTAACAGATGACAATTAGGGATTGATAGTAAGAGGGGGGTTTATTTCCATCATGAAGCAGCTCCTCTTGCTGTTTTTAGGTGGTCCATTTCATGATGCAATCTTTTTCTTTGGTGGAGTCACCTTGTTTAGTGAAGGCAATGTTTGTATCCCAGACTCTCTCTTCAGAGCATATGCTACGGTACCGTATTGAATGGCTGAATTGAATAGATACCTTGATAAGTTTTGTGTGTGGTAAGCCATCTGCTGCACACTGGCAGAAGAAGGGTTAAAACAACCCTGGGGAGGCTTTACAGCAGCCAGCGAATTAGGAAGGAGATTATAGAGACAGCCATTCATGAGGTTTAGGGCAGCATTGTCCAATAGGAATTCAAAGCTTGCCACACTTGTGGTTGTCAGCTTTCCAGATTCGCCACATTATACAAAACTTTATTAAATAATCTGAGAATATTGGTAGGTAAATAAATGCCCTCCCCCTCCCTCAGAGCCCGGTGCCCTCGGCCCTCCCCACCCCATTCCATTCTATTTCAATGCCAGCAACTCACCAGAGCTGCCAGAGTTGCCACTGGAGCCATCGCTGGGACTGCAGCTGGAGCCACTGCTGAGGCCACTACCAGAGCCGCTGCTGAGGCTGCTGCTGCCACCATACGCTTCTCCCACCAAGCGGTGGGACGTGTGTGTGGAGTGGGCAGACAACACTCCCCACACGTGGCTCTCTTGAGGAGACGCATTTAAAGGCTCCGAGAACTGCATGTGGCTCAAGAGACACAGGTTGGCCACCCCTATCTTGTGAGTTAGGTATGCATGCGTTCGCCACAAAGCCGTGTCCTATTCGCCACATGTGATCAGTAGCAAACATATTGGATACTGTGGGTTTAGAGAGACAGCCAAAAAGGGCCAGGTTGGGACCTATAAAAAGGGCTTCTGAACAAAGCAGCTTCAGTCACTCCCTGGAGTTTGAGAAGGGAGGACTGGCTGCCCTGAAGGAAGGCTGCCCCCAGAAGCTGCGTCTACACGTGCACGCTACTTCGAAGTAGCGGCGCCAACTTCGAAATAGCGCCAGTCACAGCTACACGTGTTGGGCGCTATTTCGAAGTTAACTTCGACGTTAGGCGGTGAGACGTCGAAGTCGCTAACCCCATGAGGGGATGGGAATAGCGCCCTACTTCGACGTTCAACGTCGAAGTAGGGAACGTGTAGATGATCCACGTCCCGCAACATCGAAATAGCGGGGTCCTCCATGGCGGCCATCAGCTGAGGGGTTGAGAGACGCTCTCTCTCCAGCCCCTGCGGGGCTCTATGGTCACCGTGTGCAGCAGCCCTTAGCCCAGGGCTTCTGGCTGCTGCTGCTGCTGCTGCTGCTGCAGCTGGGGATCCATGCTGCATGCACAGGGTCTGCAACCAGTTGTCGGCTCTGTGGATCTTGTGCTGTTTAGTGCAACTGTGTCTGGGAGGGGCCCTTTAAGGGAGCGGCTTGCTGTTGAGTCCGCTCTGTGACCCTGTCTGCAGCTGTTCCTGGCACCCGTATTTCGATGTGTGCTACTTTGGCGTGTAGACGTTCTCTCGCAGCGCCTATTTCGATGTGGTGCTGCCCAACGTCGATGTTGAACGTCGACGTTGCCAGCCCTGGAGGACGTGTAGACACTATTCATCGAAATAGCCTATTTCGATGTAATGTGCACGTGTAGACATAGCCAGACAGAGCAGTGCTGGACTGGAACATGGGAGCATAGGTGACCTCCCACCTGAGTGCTGCCAGACAAAGGGTCCTATACAAGGATGGAGAAGGTGCTAGGGCTGCAGAAAAGTGGCCCAGGGAAACAGACAGTGTGAGGGAAGGGGTTTGTAGGTAATGCTGTGCATGACTGCAGGCTAAAGGGTCCTTGGGCCAGGACGCAGCATGCAGGGGACCGGGGTCTCTCTTCCTTCCTGTTTGTCCCCACTGGCCATTGGAGGGAGTGGTTAGACCCTGGACTGAGGCGTGCTACTGCAGCAAGTGGCTGACAGAGTAGAGACAGCCCACTGGAAGTGAGGAGAGAATGTAATGGGGCACAGCCGGAAGGCTGTGTCCAGAAGAGGAGACTGCGTTCCTGAGCATATTACAGGTGCTGATGACAGCAAGATGCCACTTGATGAAAACGCACCAACAAACCAGAGCTAATTCCCAGGATGGCCAGCAGGAGGTGCTGTGGTGGTGAATGATGGCCTGTTACAGTGTAGTTAGGGCATCTGGGGAGGTAAGTCTGGTGGTTTGTGAGTTTCTTGTGTATAATTTCTGTAGGTTTCCATTGCTGAGGCAGATCATGACATCTCAGAAGTTGAAGCTAGTATGGGAGTTTTCTAGGGAGATGGATGGATAGTGGTTGAAGTTATGGTGGAAATCAGTTAGGAAGTTTAGGTTGCCTTCTCCAGAGAATGAAAATCTTATAGCTGTTGTTCAAATATATCATCGATTGTGTGGTGTCTTTCCAGAAATTCTTTTTTGATGTATGTTTTTCATATCCTCTGACCAGGACAGCTACAGCAACAATACATTTAGATCACCTGATGAAATACAACAACCCTCAAAACATAAATTCTATTACATCAATATCTACAATTGAGACATTTTTCAACCCACTCTCATGAAAAGGCAAACCAAAGCAGAAAATAACAGAATTTGAAAAATTACTCATTACACCAATGAAACACAAATGCTTCCTCTCAATTCTACACAAAGTAACTTCCCTCTGCTGTTTAGAAGAAATAGCTACATCTGCATCTGCTCCAGTCCCACAGACATAGACCAAAAACTTCAAGATCTCTACCAGGCATTTGTAAAATTTAATTACCCACCAGTTTGACAGGGCCAGCCAAATACCCAAAAACCAGCTACTGCAGGATAGGTCCAAAAAAGTTGATAACAGCACACCACTTCTCCTCACCTACAGCACCCAACTCAAACCTCTCCAGCACATTATCGCCAATCTACAACCTATATTGGAACATGAGGCAGCACTCTCACAGGCCCTTGGAAACAGACCTGTGCGTTCCTACAGGAAAACTCTCACAGGCAATCACGTGCCACACCACAGAAATACTAACTCTGGAACTTCTTCCTGCACCAAGCCCTATTGCCAACTCTGTCCACATATTTACAGTGAAGACACCACCACTGGACCTAACCACATCAGTCATATGATCAGGGGCTCATATATTTGCACTTCCACCAATGTGATATATGCCATCATGTGCCAGCAACGTCCCTCTGCCATGTATATTGGACAAACTAGACAATCAGGTCACCAAAGAATGAAAGGACACAAATCAGACATTAGGAATTTGAGTATACATACACCTGTCAGTGAGCATTTCAATCTAACAGGTCATAGCATCCACAATGGAAAGTCTGCATTCTAAAACAAAGAGACTTTGACATCCAGATGACCAAGGGAGACATCTGAATTGGAGTTCATTCTCAAGTTTGACACTTTTTACCTCGATCTCAACAAAGATGTCGATTACTTTATGCACTACAAGAACAGTTTCCCCACCTTTGATATTCGTAGTGATCCCAGGCAGCTCACTTAGCTTAATGGACACTTGGGCTGTGTTTACACTAGCACTGCACTTTCGAAAAAGGCATGCAAATGAGGAAATTGAAAATTTAAATGAGGTGCAGATTTACATATTGGGCACCTCGTTTGCATATTCTTCTTTTGAAAGAGCTTCTTTCAAAATTAAAAAAGCAGTGTAGATATGGCTTTTTCCAAATTAAACCCTATCTTCAAAAGAACCTTTCTTCCTAAAACAAATTAGGAAGAAATGTTCTTTTAAAGATGTTTCAAAAATGTTCTTTCAAAATGTTCTGTCAAAAACTTTTGAAAGAGCCTCATCTACGCTTTTTTTTTGAAAGGAGAATATGCAAATGAGGTGCCAGTTATATAAATCTGAACCTCATTTGCATTTTCAATTTCCTCATTTGTATGCCTCTCTTGCAAGTGCAATGCTTGTGTAGACACAGCCTTGGCAAAACTACTTTCTTTCACCTCTCCCAGCCCCATTCTGTCATATCTAGCTGATTCATCAGCTTTTATTTCATTTTTTTCAATCTCTCTGTTAAGTTTTCTTCGTCTTAATTATAATTATCATTTATCAGGATTTTCCATATCTGAAGAAGTGGGTCTGTCCCACAAAAGCTAATAAATTACATTGTTAGTCTTTAAACTGCTACAAGACTACTTTTTTGTTTTATTAAAAAAGAGAGTTTATGGTACAGAGATGGGCAAATGCTGGAGATAATGTACGGAAATGGGAGGATTTATCTGTATGTAATGGACATGCCCAAAAATTAAGACATTTTTGGGAAGCCACTTGAAATTCCACAAGGAAGATAGCAAGGTATCAGCTATCAAATAATTCCTTAATACTTTTAGTAAATAGTCTTGGAAACTCTGTCATAAAAGAAGTAATCACTTATCCCCCATTGCTGCTAAAATTACTTTCGCAAGGTGGTGGTGGAAGATGAGTGACTCCCCTAAAGCTATTGACTGGCATCAAAAAGTGTAGGAAGTTCTGGTACTAGAGAAATTAGCTTAACAAATCAGATTTTCACAGAAGAGAAGGAAAAAAAATAACCATTGAGAAATCTGGTGGCGCTTTTTGTTGTTGGGTTATCAATAGCGTCTTCACCTGCTACCGAAACCTTATCATTTGAGAATTCCTTTGAACAGTTAGGAAGGGAGAAACCCTTTTACAATAATTAAAATTAAACTCAAAGTTAAGATACTAGAATAAGGAAAATTGGTAGGAGGGAAAAGGAGAAAAGCTTAACATTGTGTGGTGTTTTGATAGGACAACTATAAAAGAGTTTGCACAATTAAATATAAGAAAAACAGAAGTTTGGACCTTGGCATAAGATGAACAAACACTATCAACAGACAAGACTGAAGAAGACAAAGAGCAGAAGAGTAGCAACCACTATATGTGATCAATATCACGTTGAAGAAAGTGACTGGTAATAAGTCTTGTCAAGACAGCTTTAGGGATTTTTTAGGCCAATTTACAGTTGTATATTTGTATACATACTAAGTTTACCTTTATTTAAGTTGTGAAACAATTTTTACAAAAATTATGTTATAAAATATATCTGTTAACAAACAAAACTTTTTTAAAAAGAACATTATTCCCATTTGGCCAAAAACGTTACCTAAAAGACATCTGAATTATTTTTGTCTCACATTCGCAAAGCATCGTGTTGTGCAGTTTACAAGTTCTACATGTCAGTCGTGGCTATACATGTGTAACTGATAAAACTGCAATAGAAAGTAATCAAAAAGAGTCAAGGTTTTGCACATACTATTTTAAAAATATAGTGCTTTCCATCCCAGAGGAGTTAACAAACTGTGCTTCTTCATACACTCACATGTGCATAACTATTCAGAGGAGTATCTCATTCAGTTCTCTGTGAAACTGATCTTGCTTTTTTACTATTCCCAGCTGTGTCTTTCACCTGTATTTTCTGTTGCTTTCAAACTTCAAATTCAGTCAGAAAAAGCATCTTCTTCTTCAGTGTTTTCAATTTTAAATATTGCGCTTAGACATTTAGAGTTATATGATTTTAATCTACCAATCTTTAGATACTCATCTATTTGTTATCTAGGGCCACGTCTACACGTGCACGCTACTTCGAAGTAGCGGCGCCAACTTCGAAATAGCAACCGTCACAGCTACACGTGTTGGGCGCTATTTCGAAGTTGAAATCGACGTTAGGCGGCGAGACGTCGAAGTCGCTAACCCCATGAGGGGATGGGAATAGCGCCCTACTTCGAAGTTGAACGTCGAAGTAGGGACCGTGTAGACAATCCGTGTCCCGCAACATCGAAATAGCGGGGTCCGCCGTGGCAGCCATCAGCTGAGGGGTTGAGAGACGCTCTCTCTCCAGCCCCTGCGGGGCTCTATGGTCACCGTGTGCAGCAGCCCTTAGCCCAGGGCTTCTGGCCGCTGCTGCTGCAGCTGGGGATCCATGCTACATGCACAGGGTCTGCAACCAGTTGTCGGCTCTGTGGATCTTGTGTTGTTTAGTGCAACTGTGTCTGGGAGGGGCCCTTTAAGGGAGCAGCTTGCTGTTGAGTCCGCCCTGTGACCCTGTCTGCAGCTGTTCCTGGCACCCTTATTTCGATGTGTGCTACTTTGGCGTGTAGACGTTCCCTCGCAGCGCCTATTTCGATGTGGTGCTGCCCAACGTCGAAGTTGAACGTCGACGTTGCCAGCCCTGGAGGACGTGTAGACGTTATTCATCGAAATAAGCTATTTTGATGTAGGCTTCACGTGTAGATGTAGCCTAGGTGTGTGAAAGTCTCTTCAGAGAATTTCTGCTACATTCTCAAGACATCATTGAACTAATAAAATACTTATAGAAACTTAAAAGCTACCTGACATTTTAATCTTTTTAGAATAAATTGAAATGTACATTTTAATACAAATCTATTTTCCCCTGTGAAACAGTCTGACTGCATACTGGAAGATGTTTTGTGTGATATATTAGAACCTGCTCCTAATATGCAGTGTAATTGAACAAATCTGATATCCATTTTGATCATTTTTAGCAAGTCTGTAGTTTCCACATTGTTCCTTTTCATGGCTTTTTTTTAATTAATTTTCTTTCCAGCATCTCATTGTCACCAGGCACCATAAGTTCATTTACAGTGGTGCCATACAAAAGACATGGGCCAATTTTTGTTGATTTTAACACATCCTAAAAATACAGTGAAAAAGTACATAATTCCAAGTAATTACTGAGGATAAATTGCATAGACAGTTGCTTGACTGCACTATGGTTCATTATGAAATATAGTAGCAGCAGCCAGCGGTCCACACACCCGCCCCTGCAGGAGCAGTGCTTGCCCTGCTCAGTGCTATGCAGGAGGCAGCTGACCACCTTTTATTCGTGGAAGAGGAGCTGCCCCCAGGGGAGGAGGAAGCAACCCAGACCTTGCTGCCCTCCGACCCCCCACCCCGGCCGCACACACCGCCGGCTGTGGAGCTACCCCATGAGCACAGACTGGTGGGAGCGGTTGGTGCTTGGTGAGTGGGACAGCGACCGCTGGCTCCAGAATTTCCGCATGAGCCGTCAGACATTCCTGGAGCTCTGCCAGTGGCTGACCCCTGCCTTACGGCACCAGGACACCCCCATGCGATGTGCCCTCATGGTTGAAGCTGGCCACTCCAGACAGCTACCGATACATAGGGCAGCAGTTTGGCATGGGCAAGGCCACCGTCGGGGCTGTCCTCATGGAGGTAAGAGGACCCGGGGGGGGGGGAGCCCTGGGGGCGGAGCCCTGGAGCGGGGAGCCCTGGGGTGGAAGGCCAGACACACCCTACACACCCCTCACTGGTGCTCTCTCATGTCCTTCCCCTGCAGGTCGTCCGCACAATCAATGCCCTGCTCCGCCACAGGCTCGTGCGGCTTGGGGACACGGATGCTGTGGGGGATACAACCATGCCCCTCTGTGTCGTTGCAGACGCGGCGTACCCCCTCCGGCCCTGGCTCATGCACCCTTACACGGGCCATCTCACAGCCAGCCAGGAGCGGTTCAACACGCGGTTGAACCATGTGCGCCAGGTGGTCGAGTGCACTTTCAGCCGCCTCAAAGGGCGCTGGAAGTGTCTCCTCACCCGCCTGGATGTAGGTCCCACCATCATCCCCCAGGTTGTGGGCATGTGCAGCGCACTCCACAACCTGGTGGAGAGCAAGGGAGAGGCATTCTTCCAGGGCTGGGCTGTGGAGGCTGGCAGGGCTGACGTGCAGCCACCCGCTGCCCCCAGTTGCCAGATGGACCCCGAGTGGATCCGGGTCCGGGAGTCCCTGCAAGCCCATTTCGACCAGGCCGCGGGGTGAACGCTGGCAGGCCACCCACTGCACCCCCCATCCTCCACAACACTCCCTGCCCCCACGCCCACACCACAGAGCACCCAAGAGCACAACCCCCCACTTTTCTTGCAAATAAATGGACCTGTTGTTTGAAACCAAACAGTGAAATATCTTATTAATACAATATATATATATATATATATATATATGTATAGAAAAAAAAGGGGGGAACTATTTACATGGGGGGCAGGTACCAGAACAGAACAGGGGTCCAACACAAACTATATACAAATAATGGGGGATATGTACAAAGGGAGGGGGGGGGCCACGTCCTCAGCCCCGCACCCTACTGTCCGGCGCCCAGGGTTGGAGGGCGCGACCCTCGCCTCGGCCGGAGCCCTGGCCGAGGCTGGGTGGGGGCCGGGCGAACCGGCAGATATGGCCGGCGGGTGTCTCCAGGCCCCAGGTCTGTGGCCGTCCTATGCTGGTGACTCCACCGTTGGCCTCGTCCTGGGGCTGGTCAGTGCTCTGCCGAGGGGCTGACCTGCTGGGATGGCCTCGGTGGGCTCTCCGGGACCACTCACACCTCGCCGGCGCTCTCCGGGCCCTCCGATGGTGCAGCTGCAGAACACAGGGGCGAAGAAGAGTGGAGACAGCCGTTAGTGTGGGGCCTGGTCCGTGGCCCTTGTCCCCCCACCCCTCTGCTGCTGGTTCCCCATCCCCATCCCCATCCCCAGGAGATGCTGATGATGATGATGGGTGTCCCACCCCCCCCCGGGGGACCCTAGGTTCTGCTCCCCCCATCCCCAGGGATGGGGCATGGCGCTGTCCGGCTGGGGGGCAGGGGGTGATACACTCTTCTGAGGGACATGCCACTGCTGTCCTTGGGGCCATGGTCATCTGGGCATGTGGAGGGCCTTGGTCATGTCTCTTGTCCCCACCCCTTAACCCCGGGGGTGTGCACTGGGGGGGTACATACCTGACGGTCCACTCCCACAGTCAGGGGACACCCACTATGTGGATGCCCTGCTGGAGCTCCGGGATGGGAGGGCAATCCGGAGCCCCCCATCGCTGGAGGAGTCCCCCTCCTCCTCCTCCGGCATCCCAAGGGTGGGCTGCTGGGGGGGCCCCTGGGGTGCACAGCTTGCCTCCGGGGCAGACTCCATCTCCGGGGAATGCTGGGGCTCGTCGGCCGTGGTGTCAAGAGTGGCCGGGGGTGAGGAGGTGTACCGGGGGCCCAGGATGGCCCTGAGCTCCCTGTAAAAGGGGCAAGTGGCGGGGGCCGCCCCAGATTGGCTGGCCGCATCCCAGGCCCAGGCATAACCCTGCCGCAGCTCCTTGACCTTACTCCTGACGTGGTTGGGAGTGCGGGCAGGGTGACCCTGGGCAGCCAGGCCCTCGGCCAGCCGAGCGAACACATCCGCGTTCCGCCTCTTGCTCCCCATTACCTGGAGCACCTCCTCCTCGCCCCAGAGCCCCAGCAGGTCCCAGATCTCGGCCTCCATCCAGGAGGGGCCCCGCTGCCTCTTCCCAGGCCGGCTGGCAGGCTGGGAGCCCTGGCTCCCCTTGGGGGGGTGTGCCCTGGGGGTGCTTGGGGGGCTGCCTGGCAGCCATCAGTGCAGGGTGGTGGGTTGAGGCTGCTGTGAGGCATGCAGGCTCGCCGTGTGGCAATGCTGCGGCCTGCACGTGCTCTCAGCTTCCTGCACAGGAACGCAGGGGGCGGGGAGCTTTAAGGGGCTGCTGCACGCGGTGACCATAGAGCTCAGGGGCTGGAGAGAGCGTCTCTCAACCCCTCAGCTGATGGCCGCCATGGCGGACCCCGCTATTTCGATGGTGCAGGACGCGCATCATCTACACTTGCCCTACTTCGACATTCAACTTCGAAGTAGGGCACTATTCCCATCTCCTGATAGGGATAGCGACTTTGACGTCTCGCCGCCTGTAGCCAGACATGAACCCCCATTTGGCCTTTTCCTCTTCTCCCCTCCCCCACTGGGAGAGACAGAGAGAGAAACAAGCAGGGGAGACAGGTAGTCTTTGATGTCCTGGGAACGCAGGTGTGCTGTCTCACCCAGCCTCTCTACTATACACAAAAACCAGATAGTGAATGGGCTAGCTAATGGCCGCCCTTCTGGCTGATCTCATTGATTGACACGCCTGATCACTTCCCCAGGAAGAACAGGGAACCCCCACCCATCACCTCAAAAGGTGCCCAATTGTCCACAATTCACAGGTGCAAATTGAGCCTTGCACCTTCCCTGGGAAACCTGGGGTTCAAAAACATTCCTCCCGATTGGCCACTTGAGACCAGGAAGAAGCCTCTGTGACAAAAGGGGTATAAAGGGGTTTGGCAGCCCACCCCCCCCTTTGAGTTTCAATCACCTACACCTGCTGGCCAGGTCTAGAATTAGCTCCCGAGACTGGGGACGCCTGGTTCATATCTACTTCTTCCCGAGGGATTGAGAGAGATTCTGGGTCACACCAGATCTAGGAGGCAGGGGTGAGAATTACACCTGTATTACACTTCTTTCCTATAGGAATTGAGGGAAAGACTCTGGTTCCACCAGGTCTAAGAGGCAGGGGTGAAAATCACACCTGCAACTTGCCTTTCTTGTGTACACATTACTTGTATTAGTTTAAGCTAGCTAGTATGTCTAAAACTTTTCTTAAGTTAAATTGTGTTGTTTCCCCTTTAAAAACCGCGGGTACTAACTGTTTTGGGCTATAAACTGCTAAAAACCATTAGCCTGTCACTCAAACCTAGGGAAGCCCTTGCCTTATCTTTAAAACCCGTTTACCCCTTTGATCTATTAGAACACTGGGATCCTCCACTATCTTTTACACAGAACTGTAGAAAATCATTATCTTGTCTATCAAACCACAGGGGGTCCTTATCTTACCTTAACTGGCAAGCTGCGGTCAGCAATTACCTTCTGTAAACATTAGTAACCACGAGAAAAATCATTATCCTGTCACTCACTCGGCGGCCATCTTGGTTTCATTCATAAATTGAGCGGTCAGTTTAAAACTCCCTTTTACACGCGGCAGCCGCTTCTGTTGAAAAATCGCTGCCAGCGGTTTCCTATTAACTGTTAGTAAAGTTATAAACAAAAATTCACAATTGTGGTACTTTGATCACTTGTCTTAGTTAAATTGTTTCCATCTTTGTATAAATAAAAAGTAACTGTTAAAGCCTCTCTAAGTGTAATTTTCCTCTTGCTGCTGTACCCAAACTAAACACAAACCAAAGAACCCAGCCTGCCCTGGCTGCTTAGCATAGCTGCTGGTGTGGCATCACCCCCTTTTGCCCCACCAAACGCTTAGCTGGCACCTGGGCATCGGCTCACACTGCCTTACGTCGATTTCAACTTCGAAATAGTGCTCGCCACGTGTAGACATGGTGGGCGCTATTTCAACGTTGGCACAGCTACTTCGAAGTAGCCGGCTCATGTAGATGCGGCTCCAGTTACACATTTCAGATGGCATTATTTACATGCTTGTAAAAGTTACACATCCCCTTACACTAAAACACAACCCATCAGGTTGTCCGACTTCCCTAATATGTTGTTCTATTCCTTCCTTATCTTGGGGTATGTCTGAACTATGAAATTAAGTCAAATTTGTTAAGGCCAATTTTGTAGCACACAATTTTCTAAAGTCAAGAGTGTATGTCCACACTGGCACATAAAGTCGATGGAGGCATCCCCATTAGGGTGGGCAGCTTCTATTTTTTGTCAGCAATGCACTCTGGATACCTATCCCACAGTTCCTGCTGCCCCCTTGCACTCTGGGTTAAGCTCCCAGTGTCTGATGGGTACTGCGGTTGGTTCCGGGTGTGTCATCAGCCTCCCACAGTACACTTCTCTCCTCTCCGCTGCTTTGGAATGCAATGGTGTTTTCATGCCATTTTCCATATCCATGCAGATGCTATTGCCAGGCAACAGCCCAAGGCACATATTCACCCACACGCCTCTGGCATATTAATTCATTTACTGCCTACAGACCTTCAGACATGGGTTTTTGGGGTCTATATGTGGACAAAAGAGAGGTTATGGCACCACCTTATGTACAGGTGTTAGTCAAGCCATAACCAAAAATAATCGCTTAACTTCCCCTAATGTTGTGTTGTGAAATAAGCTGACACAAGTTAGCCATATTGGTTGTAATCAGATCTATCAAGAGGTCTATTTACAAGAACACCAACCACCCATCAAGTCTATGTTCTTGCCAAGTTTCAAATTTCAGCTGCTTTTGCTATAGTGCCATTTTAAAAAATGCTTTTCCTCTCTCTAAAACTATATTTTCTTCCCAAAATCCCATCTCTCAAAAATAAAATCACCTTTGTCAGAGACCTCCACATGGAAAATGTCACTCGAAAGTGAGTGTTTCTGAAAGGCAGAGGTATGTGAGTAATGGCTATCATACTATAATCTTCTATATATTTTGGTTTAACTATACTCAGCATGGTCAGCGCCTACCACTCCAAATTGAACGAAGGATGCTGTTTTGCTAATTGGCTTGTAGAGCAGTGAGTGGTGGACAGTAAACTATTGAATGCTGAGAGTTCACTATTTCTAGAGATCATTCTTTTACTTGAGATAACAGAGAACTTCTCCTAACATGGAAAACTCAACTGAATCCTAGGATCATTCTGATTAAGGAGATGTAACTACACAGGAATGTAAGAACTGCTAAACTGAGTGACATCCAAAGCCAGCCCAGCTGGATCCAGCTGATGGTGGGGGCTCAAAGTGGCACACTAACAGCATGGCCCAGCCGGTGGGTGGTGTATGCAATAGCCAATTGGAGCACAGGACCCTGAAGGTGTGGGGCCCAAAGCAACTACCGTCCTTGCCTTGCCCTAAGGCCAGGCCTGGTGATATCTGAAGTCCATCTGGTTCAGTATTCTGTGCCTGACCATAATGACACCAGTTGCTTCTGGGGAATATGCAACGTACGCTTAAGTGGACATTTGAGTCAATTTCCTACTGCTAATGAAAAAGATTGTGGATAACAGAGTGAGCCTTCAGGGTAACATAAGGCTCGGTAGAGTACCCGTATATACTGTACGTACCAATCACATGCACATGCCTATCACATTGAAAACTCTAGATTTTTTATGCATCATTTTCTCATCCCATCTTCAGGGAGTGTCATCTTTCAGAATTTTGGTTTAAAATTGCTAACACAACATTACTCTTGTTCACTGAGAAATTTAAAAGGTTTCAGTTTTGTTGCTAAGTTACGGACTTATTTGATATGCAGTAAAGTTCCACTGGTATCTAGTAATCTTTAATAGCTAATGACTACAGCAATCAGTTACAAGAAGTCTCCTGTAGATTAATTTCATGATCTTTGAACTATAATATGTTAATCTGTGAACATAAGAAATGAATAAATGCCAATGAGGAAAAAAAGTGGAGTCAGGAGGTTGGTAATTGGATGAAGAATATTAGGGGTTCCAGGTAAAGGCTATGTCTATGTGATCATTGTATTTGTTTTTGGTATTACCCATAATGTGGTAGTCACCAAAATAAACTGTTCGGTATATGTGAGCTGGTTGTCTCAATGCTGTTTACGGTATAACTTCACATTTAACAACAAGGCATCCAGAGGGACCTTAAAGACTAACAGATGTAGTAGTCTTTTATGTAGGAATGGTTTGCCAACACTACCCCTTTAATATATGGCCTCCATTTCTCTATTATCTAGCTGCCTCGCAATAAATAATATCTTCATTCTCAACAAACATTTGAGTTAGGAAGGTGCTATTACCCCTCATTTTCAGAATGAGAACTGAGGCACACAGAGAAAGCAACTTATCCAACATGCCACAGAAAATTAAAGACAGAGCAAAAGAATGAAACTCAGATTTCTCATGTCCCAACTTAACATCTTAAACACTGGTCCATTCTTCTTCTGCACACGTGATGAGAATGAACATCTATTTCAGCAACTATAGCTGTCTTTCCAGCACCTTTCAGAACAACTGAAATTCATTTAATCTTTACAATTAAGAAAGGATAATTACAAGACTTAATTGGTTTGTGATGCTTTCCTTGACAGTCACTCCACCGTGACTGTCAGCAGCTCTTAGCCATTCAGCTCTGAGTGACTTGATATTTGTTCCTTTTGCTGAGATCCCACGGTCGGGGTAGAAACCTTTCCTTAAAAACTTTATTTGCTCAATATTGCTTTTGCACAATCAGGAAAGTTCTAAATTATAGTACAACTATATTTTTATTGTCTACTACTTTGAGAAGTTGTCTTGAAGGCTCTGCATAAGTAAACATTGGATGAATCCAAAACATCCTCTAAAGCAGATAGGCTGAACTGGGTGTAAATCATTTATTCTAGATGTACTTGAGATATGACTTAAGAGGGAGGATAGAATACTTTAAGCACTACTTGGGAGAGATGGTATGTAGTTTTATGACAAACTGTCTCACTCATCCTAATGGGTACTAAATAAGTATTACCTTTGAAATAGATTACTATGCCTGTGTCTACACTACCACCTTCCTTCGAAGGAAGGATGGTAATTAGGGTGTTGGGAGTTTACTAATGAAGAAAACTCATCGAGCAAATTCCTCCCTACAGCAATTTCTAAGTTTTAAACTTTGAAGTACCGGCACGCATCGAGCTGCGGCACACCGGCCAGTACGTCAAAGTGTCAGGGCAACTTCAAACTCCCCTTACTCCTCAAAATTTTGAGGAGTTTAAAACTTTAAAACGTTTAAAACTTTAACAAGTTTACAAAGTTTAAAACTTCAAAGTTGCCGCAGGGGAATTTGGTTAATGAAGTGCTGCCTATGCACGGCAGCACTTCATTAGTAAACTCCCAACACCCTAATTACCATCCTTCCTTCAAAGGAAGGTGGTAGTGTAGACAAGCCCTATGTGTATTTAGGTAATGCCTAAAGGCCCCTGGTGTCTCCAGTATGGTATGTACTGTGAAAGGACAAAGAAGAAATGTTCCTAATCCCCAAATGTTTACAATCTAAGTAGGCCAGGCAGAAAGTGCTGTGAAAAGTACCAAACATTAACCTCACAAGTGATGTGGCTTACAAGATACAAACCACAAAAGAATATTTTTCCAGTTTAATGAAAACAAATTGCACAATGGGACTTGCTTCTCCGCTCCCATTCGGCATCACAGGAAGGAAAGCTGCCATAGTTGGATGCTTGCTTATTTGGGAGTTGTTTAGTTAAAGAGGTGCTCGATGAAAGAAAAGAACCAGTTGTGAGGCAGTAAGGGAGCTGTTTTCACAGGGCCAGCTGCACCTCTGACAAAGCCTATGCTCAGCATAAGCTGACTAATACTTAAGGCCCTTGCAGTGGTCAGAAGTCACCACCTCAGAAGTCACTGGTGTGGTGCCCTGACAGGTCTCCTGCTCTGTCAAGCTGCGTCTACACGTGCACGCTACTTCGAAGTAGCGGCAGTAACTTCGAAATAGCGCCCGTCACGTCTACACGTGTTGGGCGCTATTTCGAAGTTGAAATCGACGTTAGGCGGCGAGACGTCGAAGTCGCTAACCCCATGAGGGGATGGGAATAGCGCCCTACTTCGACGTTCAACATCGAAGTAGGGACGTGTAGACAATCCGCGTCCCGCAACATCGAAATAGCGGGGTCCTCCATGGCGGCCATCAGCTGGGGGGTTGAGAGATACTCTCTCTCCAGCCCTTGCGGGGCTCTGTGGTCACCGTGGGCAGCAGCCCTTAGCCCAGGGCTTCTGGCTGCTGCTGCTGCAGCTGGGGGTCCGTGCTGCATATACAGGGTCTGCAACTAGTTGTTGGCTCTGTGTATCTTGCACTGTTTAATGAAAGTGTGTCTGGGAGGGGCCCTTTAAGGGAGCGACTTGCTGTTGAGTCCGCCCCGTGACCCTGTCTGCAGCTGTGCCTGGCTCCCTTATTTCGATGTGTGCTACTTTGGCGTGTAGACGTTCCCTCGCTGTGCCTATTTCAATGTTGGGCTGAGCAACGTCGAAGTTGAACATCGACGTTGCCAGCCCTGGAGGACGTGTAGACGTTATTCATCGAAATAGCCTATTTCGATGTCGCAACATCGAAATAAGCTATTTCGAAGTTGGGTGCACGTGTAGACGTAGCCTCAGTGATGTTAATGTGCTGCCCCAAGAAGCTCCAAGGACCTCCCAGTCAGTATGTAACAGGGGTGGGCAGAAGGGTTTAGAGCCCCCACTGGGCCTGCACAGCATCTGACCCCATCCATAGGCTCTGGTGCACTCACACTTTTACCTCTCAGGCTGGAATCCCAGAACTGTCCCACTCTCAGACTGCACCCTAGGCTGCAGTACCCTGCTTCTCAACCGTTCTCACCCTGCAGACCTGACAGGGCTCAATGAGAATCTGTGACCGCTGCATTACCGGGAACGCAAGCAGCCCTCCTGAAACCCAAGTATTGATTCTTGAACCACAAGTATTGATTCAAAGCACAGTTTAAGGGTAAAAAGGGATTTTAAAACAAAAAGGCCGCTGTCACTGGAGGACAGGCTCTCTTACATGAAGCAGGTCCAGTTACCCGTCCTAGCCTCCAGTCATTCATGGAAACAGCATTCTCAAAACAAAACAAAGTTCAAAGCTAGACCCAGACATCTCCTCCCATCTGTGACTATCACAGATTTCTCTGCATTGCTAAATTCTCCCACTCCTTCCATGCCTACTGGCCATATTTGGCTGTTGTTTGACTAAGAGTCACCCCATCCATCCATCACGCTGGAGAGAATGCAATGATACCATATCTTCAATTTGAAATAAGTGTGACATTTCCAAACATCTGTTTCAGCTTTCCCCCGGCTTTCCCTTGGCAGTAACCCTGGAAATATGTTTGTGTTTCAGGCAATATGGTTGTGAATTAGAACAAGCAGAACCCAGGGCTGTTTATCAAAGGACAAATTCTGCCCACAGCTACATACATTTTGCTCACCTTGACTTCAGTGGGAGCCACACATGAGTACCCCGGTCTCCCTATAATCCAAAAATGTTGTTATAAAACACTTCACCACTTTACTCCTTTATATCCACCGAAACATGATACTTTGCATCCCAAATTCAGATATGTCAGCTTGAAGCAGGTCTGGTAATGGAATGGTGGAAAATCACTTGGTAAGAAGGGTAAGCCGAAACGTCTAGACACGTAGAAATTACAGGAAATCTATCAAACTACAAACACAACAGATGGAAAATAAATTAAAACAGATCCAAATCATTTTTAGGAATCTGAACAGGCAGAAAATATATTCTGAGTAAAACAAGCAAGCGTTACTCATGGAGAAAGTAAAGGGGTATTTCTGCTGCAGATACAGTTTTTATTTTTATCAAAGATGAATAAAAAGTAGTTATTTTCTTATCACACACATTATTGTAGCTATTACAGCCACAGCTATGCTACCTAATGTTTTTATTAGCTTGATCTTACTTATCTTTTAAAAATACATTAGATGTTAACACTGCCTTTATTGTAAAAAAAAGAAAAAAACAGGAGTGCCAGTACTCAGTGAGCTCCCTGCCCCCACCCTTCAGCCAGTCCCATTGCTGGGGTTGCCAAGGTACCAGTATTTGGTACCGCCAAGTACTGGCACAAAAAACACTGGACGTTAGTCCATAAAGGGTTCGCTCTAACCAGCTTTTCAGGTGCTTTAGTCTGGCTTACACTCTGACCAGCCTGTGACAGTAGAAGGCATTTTAAATATTGGATCGTATATATTCTCAAGTACAAATCAACTGTTGACTTCACTTCTACTGATAACAAATCAGACTGTGACTACTGTCCCTGCTCATTTCTTTTCCTGCTGCCAACCCTCCAGCTGAATGGCAGTCTTTGCCAATGATATCATTTTGCATCTAGACCTGCCCTGTCTGGAGGATTAGGCATAGCTGTACAGATACCAAGTTTAGATGGTCAGACTGGGGAGCATCCAGCCAAAATCAGCGGCACACAGTGGCCAGTTCAGAGTTTACAGGATGTGGAGGGTCCAGTTTTCTGATTTTGTTTTGTAGTAAAAGCAACACTTGTTCTCATTTTGATGAGTCAATTCCCAAATTCCTGGTTTCTGACAACAAATTGGCAGGATCCAGATGCCAGAACTGAGTACCGCTGTGTGGAGCTAGTCCAAGCTTTTAAGATGCAACAGGAATGGCTAAGCAGAGGTGGCCAACCTGTGGCTTCAGAGCTGCATGCAGCTTTTCAGACATTAATATGTTCCATTAATACATTAATGCGAGGTTCCTCGTAGAAGCCCTGACTCCAGGGCTGGAGCCACAGGCACTGACTTTCCAATGTGCCAGGGAGTCCTCTGTGCTGAATGCCTGGGTGTGCCCTAGGACCTGCCCCCACTCCACCCCTTTTCTTAAGCCTCCAGCCTTCCCCCAAGCGTGCCATGCCCTTGCTCCTCCTGGCCCCGCCACCGTCCTCCAATCTCATGGCAACCACAAAACAGCTACTCAGGAAGGGTGTGAGGTCAGGGCAGGGCTGCTAACCGGTGGGAAGTGCTGGAGTTTGGGGGCGTTGATGGAGCACCGCTAAAGTATTACAGGTTGAACCTCTCTAATCCACAATTCTCTCATCCATCAACATCCATAATTCAGCATAATTTTAGTCAGCCACACTACCACCTACCAGGGCGGGGCCAAGTTTCCCATGGTCTCATGAAGTTTATTTCCAGCCACCACCCGCAGGCCCTCTGTGTTCTGTGCCGTTATTGTTGTCATTTACCCCGAGCCTTTTCTAAGAGCCCAGTAAAGAGTGGAAGTGTTGGTAATGCGCTACACAATATCGACCACCCGTGGTCCAGCAAATTCTCTCGTCCGGCACCAGTCACATCCCCAGGGTGCCGGACGAGAGAGGTTCAACTTGCACCTTAGTTCTTTGGCAATGTACCTCGGTGAATTCTGATTTGTTCTCAGACCCAGGTCGTCCCCAGCTAGAGACTGTCTGTTCCTCAGGCAAACGAATTCGGGGGCGGGGCGGGGCGGGGCGGGGGAGAGCAGAGATCGCTACTAGCAGGATCCCGGCCCTGGCTCGGTGGCTTTTGCAGCACTCTCGTGTTTGGGCCCCGCGCACGTGGCTGGAATGAGAGTGGCTCCCGCTTCTCGGTGGACGCCCGGAGGTGGGAGTCCAACGCGGCCGAGCTGCGCCTGGCACCCCGCGGGGTTTCCATCGGGGGAGCGGAAGTCTGGAGCTGGGGGACTCTGCTTTGACCTTCCCCTCCACCAGGCGCCTCCCTCGCTGCCTGCCTCATGCGGGAGCTGCTCCTTCCCCGGCCCGGGCACCTCGGCTCCAGCAGGCGCCAGCGAGCCACGTGGGGCGGGCTCTGTCGCTCTCCTCCCACCGGCGCCCGCGCGGAGCTGGGCGCGTTGCCCCCTAGTGCCCGCCGGGGGGACTTGCGGCGGGAGCCGGCCCTGGCTTCCCAGGCAGAGTTTTCCCGGCAGCCAGAGAGGAGTCAGCCCCGCTCCGCTCCGCTCCGGCGCTTCCCCGCCCTGCGCCGCCTCTCCCCGGGCAGCTCCTCACACAAACGCTGGGATCTGCTGAGTCCCCGTGGATGGACTCGGCTCCCAGCCCCCGAAGCGTGACTGGGCTGGACTTGCCGCGGCTGCCTGCCCCGCGCCTGGGACGGCTGCCCCGCAACCGGGCGAGCCCCGGAGGAGCTGCGTGCAGGCTTCTGGCCGTGGGAGGCGAGAGCTGAAGCCATCAAGGAGCGAGCGCAGGGGCCAGAGGAGATCATGGGGTGCGGCGAAGGCGGGAGCGCGGCGTGCCGGAGGTGAGTGCAGTGCAGCGCCGGGGCTGGGCTGGGCGGGGCGGGGCAGCGGCTTGACCCCCGGGGCACAGCTCTGCAGAAGCAGGCAGGGGTCGCGGGTGTGCTGGCAGCAACCATTGTTCACTGGCTGCTATAGGCAAAGTTCCTTTGGGGCTTTACCTCCGGCTTGGAGGCGGCGGGCAGCCGGAGGGCGGAATGAAGGTGGCGCCTAAAACCTAGCCCGCGAAAGTGGGAGACCTTCTCCCCGGCAGGGAGGGGAGCTCCGGGCGCCAAAGGCTTTTCTACCTTTCAGTCTGTGGTCCTGGGAGAGGGGCGGTGGGAGGAGGCGGCGGCGGCCGCAGTTAGCGAACGCTGTGAGTGGGACGCCAGGAGCGCAAAGGAGTTGGGTAACTCCGAGGGAAGGGGGCCACCCGGCTCCTCTTAACCCCAATCACCCAGCCCTGCTGCAAAGGGCTGGCACGTCCCTTTTCCCTTGCAGTAACACCAAGGGCACGTGTGTTCGGCTGCCTGGGGAATGCCAGCTGAACAGCGCCACTCCGGCCGTCCTCCGGCTTCTTTTGGCGAGGCTTCTTGCAAGGGGGTTGAGTTGGTTGACAGCAGTAGGGACAGTGATGCGCGTTGGGTAATAAACTCATCCATATGCCTTATGCCGTACTCTGCATTCCTCTAATGGAGTTTATTTCTACTGAGGGTTTCAGAGACAGCACAGCTACTCCTCCGTTTGGAATGGGCACCACACGAGATACGTATCAGAGGTAGCCCTGGTAGTCTGTAGCTTCTAGAGCAACAAGAAGTCTTGTGACACCTTAGAGACTAACAGATATTTTGGAGCATAAGCTTTCCTGCATCTGCTGAAGCGGGTCTTTGCCCAGGAAAGCTTATGCTCCAAAATATCTGTTAGTCTCTAAGGTGCCGCAAGACTTCTTGTGGTACACAAGATAATTATGGTTACAGTTAATGTAGGGTGGAAAGGCACCCTGTGTTCCTTGCCCCAGTGGTTCCCAGCCTGGGAACTGCGGACCCCTGGGGCTCCATGAGGGTATTGCAGGGGATCCTCGGGGCAAGGGGGGAAGGGAAATAAAAATGGTCTTAGAAAATAAGTTTTAAATAAATTGCAAAGTTATAACCAATTATTTTAAATTAAATCTCTTCCAGTAATGCTATTAATTGCTGTCTAAAAATATATGTTGTGGTTTACTCTTTCATGTACATAGCAGCAAGAATTGGCTTTAATATGGGTCCACAAACAGTTTGGGGAGGGGTGATTTGGAGTTCACACCAGTGAAATGATTGGGAACCATTGACCTACGGAATATGGCTTTGTTTCTTATTCTCACTAAGCAGGTTAGGAAACAAAAAACAGAAGAGGATAATAATGACAAAGCTAATGGGAACTTCTTTGCAACCACTGTCAAATTCTATCTTTGCATCCATTCGGCTGCTGCAAAGTACTTCTTTGGTCGCAAACAACAGGGGACCAACGATGAGTCAGCTGTTAGACAGCAGGCTGCATTGCAATTTCCTGTGAGCAGTTTTTAGTCCACTTTAAATCATATTGCTTTAAAGTGGGGGCTTGTCTGTCCATATACCTAGAGGAAGTGACTATTCAATTTTTAAAAATAAGTGGCAGTTTTTCTTTAATTGGACATCCCTACCAGCAGAGGGACCTAGGTGACCAAACTAAAATAGCACCAGTAGAAATACTGACACCTTTGCTAAGTATTCTATGGGTATGTCTACCACAGCAAGTTGGTTTTGAAACAATTTATGCAATTTGCGCTATGCAAATTACATAAATTATTTCAAAATCCCTTGTTCCAAACTTGGTGCCATCCAAACAGTACAGAAGTTCAGCATAAGTGGTTATTCTGAACATTCTGGTACCCATTGTACAACGAGGGGTACTGGAATCAGAATAGTGCGCTTGAAAAGCCACCGCTATTTTGAGCATGGGGAAAAGCCAGGGCATTGCTATTTCAGGATACATTTGTTTCCTGAAATAACAGTTGCGGTGTAGACATAGCCTATAGCCCTATCGTCTTCTGGACAGAATAATAAGATGAAGAAAGACATGCAAAAACGGTCCAAAAAGCAACTGTTTACGTCCCATTGACTTCAACAGATCAACTCTCATGCTCGAAGCTGAGCATACCCTTAAGTGCTTTGCTGAACCAGGACCTGGATCCCAATCCCATCAGCATTAATTCCTACTCCATACATTCAGCTCTTGAGAGATGAAGTAAAGACTAGGCAGTGCATACAGAGCAGTACTGACAGCAGTCCTAGGAAATGACATGAAGCAGCAAGCCATCAGCACAGACAATGTGGATTTTTCTTGCAGGTCTTGGGGCACATGAAGGTGTGGACGACCATGCTCCTGACCACACCATGGGAAAGAAAACCTTATCTCCAGTCCCACATGGGTTACATGATTTCTTGAGGTCAACAAGCAAAACCAGTAAATTGTCTCCTGCAGTTTTTTCTCAGGAGACCTATTTGGTAAAATTTATGTTTGCTGCAGAGCTACAGATATCAGACACAAAAAAATGTCAACAGTATAATTACCGAACAGCTAATTTTAAAGGGACACTACCAAAGCTGCCAGGTGCAAAATGTACCATTTTTTTCCCAAATCTGATTCTGAAAAGAAAGCAAACCGCCTGTCTAAAATTAAAATGGGAACATTATTAAACTCGTTTTTCTTTTCTACCAATCAACAGTGTATCAGGGGTCTAGAATACATCTGTGGTCCCTTTCAAGTCTCACCCCACTTTTCCGAGCTGCTCCTTTTAGGGAAGCAGACAGTATATTAAAAATCAGAAGTACTGCAGACTAAAACAAAACAAATCCAATTTAAAGTATTTCACATAGAATTTAAAAAATCCAAGTCAGAAATAAAATGCAGCACATTCGTCTAAAAATACCCTTCCTGGAAGGGATTTGGCTATTTAAATTGTCAAGGCACAAGATACACACTGTGATAAATTCACCATTAGCATTAGCATATGCCACGTTTCCACTTAGATACCTGTAAGCTTCTCACATCCATTTGGGTACTTGTAACGGGATAGACGCCTGCTGTCCCACCCTGTTAACACATGTCAGGAAAAACCTGTGTGAAGCTGCTGAAATGTTGTTGAATGACGACTCATTGTGCAAGTGCAGCTCCAGCCTCTCACAGAAGGGGAAGTCCCAGATGGAAAACCGAGGGCCTGCCGTGCCCAGGGAGGAGGTTTAGGCTGAAGTTTAGGTAGTGTTATTCTGCTTCCATTCTCTATGAAGCCCAAATCCAATAAGGGGACAAGTTCAGATGCTGGCTTAGTCTGTTCACAGCAGCATATTAATAATAGGAAAGATTTTTATTATGCCAATAGTGAATTTGGCCAACTACATCCCTCCTACCCAATTCACAGCTACCATATGTGATTTTGGGTTTGCTCTTGGATACTTGTACACTAAGCACATCCACTGGTGCTGATGGGTATTTTGGCAGCTCTAAAAATATAGGCATGAACTATTAATGTATTTTTAAAGGCAATTCTAAATGATTGAATTATTAGTGATCACTGGAAGAGAGCTAATTATATCTTCTAGCTTTCCTTACATAACTATTTCTCTAGATCTACTGGTAAGATTTGTTAACTTGGCTTTTTTTTTTCCCCTCTCTATCAAAATTTTGAGAGTTTAGATGTATGTGGTCCCAAGTTCCTTCAAATCTGAATAGATTTGAAGATCTTCTTGTACATGAGTTCATTGACAAGCTTATTTTCCCAAGACTGAAAAGATCTGATGTAACCTGTGTGTCCTAACAATTAATATTCATATCTCCCGGATATATGTTTTAGACCAGTGTTTCTCAGCCAGAGGTACATACACTCTTGAGGGTACACTGAGGTCTTCCAGGTGTGCATAAACTCTTCTAGATATTTGCCTAGTTTTATAACTGTCTACATAAGAAACACTGGTAAAATCAGAACAGTCTACAAGTATCAGAGGGGTAGCTGTGTTAGTGTATATCTGCAAAAACAATGTGAAGTCCTGTGGCACCTTATAGACTAACAGATTTATTGGAGTGTAAGCTTTTGTGGGCAAAGACCCACCTTCTTGTAGTCGTGCACAAGAAGATCTTTAAATCTGACATGCATCTGACAAAGTGGGTTTTTTCCCATGAAGGCTTATGCTCTAATAAATCTGTTAGTCTATAAGGTGTTACAGGACTTCTTGTTTTTACAATCTAAAAGTTCATTCAGACAGTGACATGTTTCTGCTGCTTCATATGCCTTATGATGAAATGTAAGTAATAATATTTCCATTCCAATTCAGTTGTTTAATTAAAAAAAGGTCGAAAGTCAGCAAGTTTTTCAGTTGTAGTCTTCTGTGATATTTTTGCATGTGTTTGTAAGAAAGTAGTTTTTAAGTGAAGTGTAACTTGGTGGTATGCAAAACAAATCTGGCTCCTGAAAATAGTACAGTAATCTGGACAGGCTGAATGGCACTTGTTTCAAGACCTCAGGTTATCTTAGGACCATGTTTCTTAACTGGTGGTATGGGTATGTGAGAGAAGTCTGGGGTTACTTTTAATTTTTTAAAAGTTATTTTTTATATTAAAAAACATTGAGAAACACTGTTTTAGACCAGATACAGCCAATCCTGCCTTCCCCAGCCCTACATCTGTGAGCATGATCACTTCTTGTTTTGCTGAGCACCGTGATGTTGGGATCCAATAAGAGAGCCCACAACCCCTCTTTTTCACAAAGTGCTGGGGGTCTGCTGGTGCTCCAGCTTATAAGGAACTAGAAAGGAAGTTAAGTGGAGGAAAAAGGAGGGGCCAGCGCATCTCTGATCATGTCGCCTTGGAGTTTAGACTCCAAAGCCTATTGAAAGGAAAGCTTAAAATACAGTTTAAAATGTATGTGTGTGATTTCATTTTAATGTGCCATGCAGCTTCATTTTACCTGTTTTCCTGTGGTTTATAGTTAAAGGCATGGTCTAAGCAGCTATTTTTATAGAAGGTTCTTGTAAGATTAAGAGCCAAGGTATAAGAGTCCTGTTAGTGCTAGACTTGCAGCTGAGTGATTTCTCAGCATGATAGTGTAAGGCAATGATAGTAATACAAAGGTGGCATTAACAGTAGTAGAATTTTCATAATTTCATCTCTAAGCTTTTGTTCTGCAGCTTGGCACACAGTGGGCATTATATCAGGAAAACCAAATATATATATATAGTGTGCATGGGGATGTCTGTCCTTTAAGAAGGGATGTATTTATTTAACCCCAAGCTGTTGTTGCTACCAAAATCTGTGTTCAGTCTATTACACATGTTCTCTTGGCAACTGAATTTTACATTGATAATTGCTGCCTCCCATAAGCAAATCATGCGAGAAATTTTTTACTTTGGGACATTTAAACAGACTGTGCATAAGCAGTCAGTGCAAGAAAATGTCTGTTTTTATGTACTGGTCTTTGAAGAACTTTACTAGCTAGTGTAGCTACAGAAACATTTTCATTGTGGGCTAGATATTAGATTCTACTTTAAGCTATTCGTGGAAAGAAAAATGCTTCTATGTACGTTATGGCTGTGTATGTGTCACCGGTAAATTAATGCAGCATGAACTTTAAAATGATGCTGAACAATTATAGTCTCCAAGTTTCATGTACTGTGGAATTGTTAGACTCTGATAAGGGAAAGTCACTGTGTTTTAGAGGTCAGTTGATTTCAAAGGGAATTTGGAATGTGCAAGGAATGCAGGACTGGCTTCTAAATAGCTGCAGCCAGATTCCCTCAGGATCTGTGGAAAGTTAAGACCCTGCATGCTGACAGCCTTCTCTTTCCCCCAGCAATGTAGTTTCATTGAGTCATGCTGCTAAGAACTCCTCCTTAGCTGTGACAGCTCTAAGAGATCAGAAGAGAACTCAATGGAGATGTTAATACAGCCTTCCACCTGAAGGAACATTTGTCACAAAGCTGGAGCTGGGACAATGTGCATGTCCCCTCTGACCTGACTTCACCTTTTTCTTTTCATGGAGCCTGGAACGTAGAGAAACATGTCTGAAAGTGTGCAGGGAGAGGATGAAAAGAGGAGTGGATGAGGCTTTAGTAGCCTCTTCTGCAGAGAGGAGGCAGGGCACACAAACAGAGGACAGAGATCAGAAAGAGCACAAAAGTGCTGCTTTCATGGCATTTCTATGCCATTTCAGAACAGCTGCCAAATCTGCCACTAGATTTAGGGGGAGAGGCCTTCATATAGGAACATAAGTACAACCATACTGAGTCAGACCAAAGGTACATCTAGCCCAGTATCTTGTCTTCACATAGCACAAGGTGAAGGAACATGTCCTTATCAAGCATTCCCTCCCCGACACTCATTTCCAGTTTCTGACAAACAGGCTTGGGACACCATTCTTACCACATTTCTTTGTGGCCCTTCTTCTCATGTCTTAGCAGAGGAATACTATGCACTTTGCGGAAATTAAACAGCATTGTAACCAGTTTCTCCAAAGTGCTTGCTGTTCTGAAAGTTATTTATCCATCTTTTTATCTCACTGCCAACAGTACGATGAAGGAAAATTTGTATCCACCTACAGAAATACTCAAGAGCCTAGTAGAAGGGACTATCACTGAAAAGTGCAGTTGCTGAGCTACCACAGGTATCTGGACTTCACAATAATCCCTTCATTTTCATGGCTTTAAAGCCATTTTCTCTCCTGACTGTAATGTGTAGCTTCCAAATACCATGCATTTCCTTCACATCGGGGCTCAGGTACAAATAGGCAGAGGTGGGGCTTGAGTTTAACAGCTCTCCCTCAGGGAGTGAGATCTGTAGGAGACCACAAACTGGTAGGAACCTCCTGAGGATCAGTGAGGAGCACAATGAGCAGCTGCAGACTGCATTCTTGTAAAGACAGCCCTGTAGTCGTCTTCCAATGTTCACTAGGGCAGAGGGGACAAGGCCACTGTTACATGCTTCCCTGTTAGGTCACTGAGCAGTACTGGCAACATTTTTCTTGTGCTCAGGTTGTTCAAACTGTGGATGAATGTGGCAATAACCCACAGTGTCAGCTACAAGGTTCCTGACACTTCAATTAAAGCAAGGTATGCTCCATTACTTCCTGTCAATAACTGGCTTGCAAACCACACTTCTTGTAAACAGCAACATATAAAGAACAAGTAGAATTAATTCGCTCTTCTCTGGCCACACACTCTGCTCAAAACCCAGAATGACAAGTTATCCAGTACATGTGACGTATTCCCCTGACCTATGGATGTTAACTTTTTACACTAGTTTTTTCTCTAGGAATGTTGTTGCTGTTTCTTCTACCTCTCACCAGAAGAGAGAGAAATGATGTTAAAGTGATGACAAAATGGAGACTTGTTCCTAACAGACAAACTAATGATCTGTTCTGTTTGATACCAGCATTAGTATCAATTATCCTTCTTTGGTAACACTAAATCTTTCAGTAAGGTTGAATAACGTCAGCCTGGCTCAATACTAATCTGACAAGCAAAGATCTCTTCAAAAGCACTGTCTTGCTGTGTCGAGATTTCTAACATTACAGGCTGAATGAGCTCTCATAGAGACCTCTGTGCCTGAACAGTTCCACTAATCTCAAACCAACTCTTTTGGTTTTGGTGGCAGTCCAGAATAAAAACAGCAGAGTTAAAAGGTTAAAGTGCATGTTAAAGTCCCCAGGTCAGAGAATCGTGTGAAAATGTGCCAGGTAATCTGTGTAATCTGTGATTTTGGGTCTTAAGGAGAAAGCATAACAGCCAGCAATTGAATTCAATTTCAATAAAGCAGTAACACTGGGTCTACATCAAGACTGCTGCTGCTTCAGGTCAGAGCCACTGTTCTAAACACTGAAACTTCCATCTTTATTTCCAACAGTGTAAGAATGTCAAAGTCAGTGTACTTAGGTAATCCTAGTACAAGCTTCTCTGGACATTTAACAAGTACTAGCACATTCTTGGACATTTGTTTTACCGCGGGCTGAAATAGATACTTGCCAACTCCTCCATGATTCCTTTATGGTAAGAGCTCACAGGTTCTCATGTCCTCAGTCAGGTATTAGAACTCAGCCTTTTCAGACTCGGCCTCTTCAAAACTCCAAGTTCAGTTCCTTAATGGAGCCTCCCAGCAGCACAGTACTCATCTTAGCAGCCTCTAGGTCAAATTTACAAAGCTGAATCAGGACATGCTGACAGGTGTCCCAAGTCCATGAAATGGCTTTGAGAATCCAATCTCGTCATGCAACTCTCATGATTTTAAATAAGGAGATTTTTAGGGGCACATGGCAGATGAGAATGGGAATGGAAAAAATAAAGTATAATTAAGTGTAATTATATTTGCTCAGTGGGTCATTAATCTTCTGTGCCAGCCTTCCACTCTAAGCCTCGCAGAGTCTACTTGCTCCATTCCCCTGTTCCACAATTCTCCATCAAAAGTGTTGTAAGAAACACACGGGATCTTTATAGGGAAAAAGTAATACACTGCATTTATTGAGAATACAACAGAAAAGCAGCTAGCATATGCTTAACACACACATGTCCTGCCAGTTGATGTTTATAGTTAGTCTGTTGCTCGCATTAACCGGGAGCCCAGAAGGCTAAATGCTAGGGGAGAAGCAGGGTTCTATTGGTTGGAACTTATGCGCCAGGATCCTTTGTCAGGACAGAATCTGGCCCTTATGAAAAAACATCCTCCTTCTGCAATGGTGGTTCTTCAGCAGGATCAATGAGTTTTGAATCATCAGGCTGTTTTCCTGAAGGATGTTTATTATCTCAAGTTTTTCTTCTTGTTCCTTATCTTTTTGTTTTGCCATGCTAAGCTGGTTCTGCACCTTTTCCCTTGGGATCCTGAGTTGTCAGTCTGTCCTCTTTTGATATGAAGTGACCCCCGGCTCCTTTTCCTCAGCTATTGGGTCCTCCCTCTGTCATCTAGCCAGCGATGGCCTTCACGTTAATCTCCCATAAATTCTTTACTCTCATGCACATTACCAGAGTAGACAACAAGAATATCAGAAGAGCAGATCATTACATTCTTTTGCAATATATATTACAGTATCTACATTAGAAGAACAAACTAATGACCATAAGAAACTGTCTATTTCTGCCTCAAAATGGTTCAGCAGAATATACAACATAAAATATGTTAAGACTTAGTATATCAAGACTTGAGTACTCAGAATGTGTTATTTATCACTAGAAATAGAAAATAGGAATTTTTTACTAACTTAGTAGTAGTAGAAGGCATCCTTCGATCCCAAGGGATCATGGGTTTGCGCCCCAGTTGGACTGATTCGAGCAGCGTCTTCTGTGGCTGTGCAATCCAATCCGGGAGTGGCAGTCCTTTCCGCACTGTGAGCAGCAGTAGGCAGATGTCGCTCTGGTATTACGGGCACAGATCTTCTTGAGGGCTCTCCTGTCTTCCGCTTCCTTCACCAAGGTAGTTTCATACATAGCAAGAGCTTCCTTCAGTCGCTGTTTCCAGGCATGCCTGTCTGAGGCAAGCGAACATATCACCTTAACATTCAGTCAGCCTAGGTGCTTCTTTGAAATGTCATATGCTGGACAGGGCCAGTACAGATTGGCAGCTCTGAAAGCCAATTGCTACCCTGCTGTGTGATGCAGTAAGAAGCCTGTAGGGGTTCTGGGCTTTAGGGGACTGAAAAAACTGTGCCACCTGATAAACGTCTCAGGATGGTATAATTTGTATTTTCAAAGGTTACAACAGCCTGCATTTTTGCAGGAAGTCTGGGTGGTTGAAGACCCCATCAGCTGGCCATGTAGTCCTGCAGGACACATGCATCTGATGTAATATCACTGGCAGACTGCATGTCGAGGAGTCATTCTGAGTGCGAGCTGCTGTTACACAAGGGGCTTGGATGGCACAGCAAGCAATAGAAAAGTCTGCTTTAAATCAATGATGTCCTGAATGTCCTTTCTAGTCTAATTTTCTGGAGCACTCACAATGTAGTTCTCAGCTCGGCAGGGGAGCTTTGGAGTGGGGAAGTTACTGACACATTTTCAGGTCACCTTTCAGAAAGGCTGAAGGACCTTTCAATTTACTTTGAAAGCATTTTAGAGTAATCTGAGTCTCCTTTGTTCTGTCAGATAGATAGCTTGGTATGATGATGAGGCACAGAAAACATCAAACTCCCCTGACAATAGTTTTCACAATGTTCACTTGGTACACAAACATGCAATTCAAAATCTGTTCTGAGAGATAGGTTCAGGGAGTCTGATCACCTGGGATCTACCACTACATCTCCTGAAGGACATTCAAATGAGATTGTAAGGTGTTTGAGGAGGGGACCATATTTTTCTGTGCTTTTGTGCAACACCTAGCACTACGGGGC
Organism: Carettochelys insculpta; assembly: GCF_033958435.1. Taxonomy (NCBI): domain Eukaryota; kingdom Metazoa; phylum Chordata; order Testudines; family Carettochelyidae; genus Carettochelys; species Carettochelys insculpta. The sequence continues at coordinate 142,468,108 of NC_134139.1, read as the reverse complement.
CTAATTCAGCAATCTTTAACTTTTTCCCCATCAGCACAATTCATTCCCAGCTCTTGGTACATAAGCACTTGAACAGACCTATTGATTTCACCTGGAACTATTCCCACACTTAAAATTGGGTCCTTAAGTAGGTGTTTGCTGAACTGGGGCCACTGTGCATCATAGGTTGGACCCAAATCTCAGTAAAGTCAAGGGGAGTCTTTCCATTAATGTCTATAGCCTTTGAATCAGAGCCCAAGAAAATATACTGGGGTGACAAGGTGTCTTGCTCAGATCTCTGAAAATCATGCCACTCGTATTGAGATGCCTACATCTGAATTCTGGTACCTAATTTTGGTTCTAGAGTTTGAAACTTTGTCTTAAATGACTTGGCCCATATTAGCCGTGTCTACACGTGCACGCTACTTCGAAGTAGTGGCACTAACTTCGAAATAGCGCCCGTCATGGCTACACATGTTGGGCGCTATTTCGATGTTAACATCGACGTTAGGCGGCGAGACGTCGAAGCCGCTAACCCCATGAGGGGATGGGAATAGCGCCCTACTTCGAAGTTGAACATCAAAGTAGGGACCGTGTAGTCGTTGCGCGTCCTGCAACATTGAAATAGCGGGGTCCGCCATGGCGGCCATCAGCTGAGGGGTTGAGAGACGCTCTCTCTCCAGCCCCTGCGGGGCTCTATGGTCACCGTGTGCAGCAGCCCTTAGCCCAGGGCTTCTGGCTGCTGCTGCTGCAGCTGGGGATCCATGCTGCAGGCACAGGGTCTGCAACCAGTTGTCGGCTCTGTGGATCTTGTGTTATTTAGTGCAACTGTGTCTGGGAGGGGCCCTTTAAGGGAGCGGCTTGTTGTTGAGTCCGCCCTGTGACCCTGTCTGCAGCTGTGCCTGGCAGCCTTATTTCGATGTGTGCTACTATGGCGTGTAGACGTTCCCTCGCAGCACCTATTTCAATGTGGTGCTGCACAGCGTCGATGTTGAACATCGACGTTGCTGGCCCTGGAGGACGTGTAGACGTTATTCATCGAAATAGCCTATTTCGATGTTGCCACATCGAAATAGGCTACTTCGATGTAGGCTTCACGTGTAGACGTAGCCATTATCCCATAAATCAACGACGAAGTTGGAACAAACACTTAGTCTACTTAATCAGACCTCATCTGTCTCCACTAAAAATGAACTTAGCAGGCCACAAATTAAATTAATCATCCATGGCTGACTCTTAGCTCTAATATTTTTCCATTTACATTTTGTAAAGTAGTTGTTCCATTTTCTTGTTTCTTTACTCTCATAAATTTAACTTTTGTGGCAGAGAATTAGAGTGTGAGAAATAGACATTATAGTTTCCTGCTCTTTAACCCTGAAAAGAGAATTGTAGAGCCTAAGCTACAACTAAAAATTCGGAGTAACTTGCAAGTCCCAATAAATTGTGGGATGAAAACAGAGCAGTCATGTTAAGTTGTCTGCCATTCACTAAGCTGAAGGACTCTGAGGTTTTGTAGTGATAATACACACTATTTAAGCGTTCTCTTTATGTGTTTTGTAGCCTAACATCTCATTCAAAAGTCATGTTAACAGGCCTCCAATTTATGTAAAAGTTATAGCAAATACTTGGTCTAATAATACAGACCCAGTTCAGAAAATCCAGACTAACACGGCTGCCCCTCTGATACCAGTTCAGAAAAGTGACAGATGAATATTCTGTGCTACCCATTCCAGGAACAGAGCTGGACTGGCAATGCCCACTAGATGATGCAGTATAAAATGTACTGTGGTTTTCAGCAATATTGCTGGAGATCCTTCTCTCATTTTTTTCCAACTGTTACATTTGGGACACTAGACACTGGATATTTAGTACAAAGATTGGAACATCCATCACCTCTTAATATAATACAACATAGGATTGGACAAAGCTAGCATAATAAGATCATAATCTGAGCAGTGTGATGGCAAAATTTGTTCTCTTTTATGTTTGGTCCCTGCACCAATTTCCCAGGGGCAATTGCGCTGATCATTTTTGTGTTGATTGAGAAGTATTGTCCACTCAAAAGACTAGAGAAGTGAAAAGAAAATCCAACAGGCACTAAAATGAATCATAAAAGGGAGCTTTTCAGAATGATGCCGTCTGTGATGACACCAAAGTTCAAGTACACAGAAACAAGAACAGTCACAAAGAGGTAGCTGTGTTTGTCTGTATCTTCACAAAACAAAAGAGCAGTCCTGTGGCACTTTAAAGACTAAAATTAATATGTTAGTTGATGAGCTTTCATGGGACAGACCCACTTATTCAGATCTGGAAAATTCTGAATGGTCTGTCCCATGAAAGCACATCACCTAATAAATTATTTTGTTAATCTTTAAAGTGCTCTTGAAACAAGAACATATGCTTTAGGGAAAAGGGACATGTTCAGATGAAACCAGGACTGGAACACCTCATAAAAGTACATTGTACAACATCATGGAAGATAAAGGGGCCACTTTTAAACTTTGAAGGCATTTTTTCTATACATTTATTAAACTTTTTGGAAACCATTTGATAGCGTAGTATCTGAAAATCCTCAGAACTTTGTATGGGACCTTGCAGGAATCATGAAAATAGACTTTTTCAAGAATGAGCTCAGCAAGGAAACCAGTCCCATTTGTAAGATGGATGAAAACAACTACCAATCCTACAGCTTCTTCCAATGTGATACCCAGTCAGGACGCCCATGGGAGTAGTAGGATTGGTTCAGCTGTTCACACTTTCAATAAATATTGTTAAAGTAATAAAAGCACACAAAATATCATAACTAGTCTCCGGAGGTGCCTACTATTTCAGTTATAGATGATGGGCCTTTGGTAGGGCGACCATATCTCCTTGTCCCAAATGTGAGACAGGGTGATATTGGGGGGAGGGACAGCTCCTCCAAGCCTGGGGAGCTGGGAAGGAGGAGGCAGCTGCCCGCAATCCCCGAGCCCAGGCTGCAGCAGCCCGCAGCATTCCCGGGAGCCTCAGGGAAGCAGCAGAGATGGGGCAGCCACAGCACTTCCCACCCACCCCCTTCCGTGAGTCCCAAGGAAGCTCAGGGCCAGGGCAGCTGTGGCACTTCCCCCCACACTTCCGCAAGCCTCAGCGGCAGGGGCAGGGCAGCCGCAACTGCCAGTGGAAAATACAGGACAATTAGTCCCTTTTCTAAAATAAGTGGGAATGCCTTTTTGGCATCCCAAATACGGGGATGCCTTTGGCCTAAGTACACAGTTGTAACTTCCTTCATCAGTGAAGGGAGAATTAAGTAGGTCGGCGTGGCCAACCCACGGCACTCAAGCCTCATGTGGCTCTTTGAGCCATTAAACACGGCTCCACCTCAGAGCCTCTGCCAGGAGTGCCATCTACTAGTCTGTGAATGCGCCCCACCGCTTGGTGGGAGAAGCATGTGGTGGCTGCAGTGGCGGCGGCAGTGGCGGCAGGGGCTCTGGTGAATCATCAGCCTTGAGTTAGAGTGCTGAGGGCGGGGGAGCAGGGAATGCCTGGCTCTGGGGGATGGGAGGGGCGATTGGGTTACAGCTGGGGACTGGGGATGCCTGGTTCTGGGGGAGGGATGGGGTTGGGTTATAGTGGGGAGTTGGGGTCTCAGGTTCTGGAGGAGGGGGAGGGCATTGATCCATGCATTATCTATTTATTTTTATTTATCTATAGATAAATATTATATCTAGCTAGATAAACATAAATAGCCACTGTGTGGCTCATTGCACTCTGTCCGTGGCTTTTCGTCCCTAACTGGTTGGCCACCCTTGAAATAGGTAAAGATTCCCCCACAGTCAGTATACACCCAGGATACCATTGTTCTGTGGCAATACTCACTGAAGGATTCCTAATTCTGAATAAGCAGTTCTGTCTCAGAAGATTCCCAGACAGGAAGCTCACAAAACTGGTTTGGAACGCGGTGTACCACTGCACGCATATATTAAACTGCACCACCGGATGAATTGTTGGACAATCTCCACATATACCCAAATACAATTTTAACATGATAATTTGTAAGCAAGTGCCTGGATCTGCCTGGCAAAGCACTGACAGCAAGAGCTGAACCATTCTAAATGTGTTCCTCAAGAATAAGGAAAGATGTCAGCTACTTCCTCTGTGTTTATACTGTCTCCCTTCGATTTAGCGTAGCACAGAACACACAGGTAGTTTTGCACCCTTCTGATCTAGGCTGCTGCAGAGTTTGGCAACTTCCCCTGGGTGGAAGTACCACCAATGCAACCTTCAACTCTACACTCTGTCTTGCCGCCAGCATCGACAGACCTATCACCCACAGATTTTGTTTTAACTCTATTTGCCTCAAACCCTAAATGGCCTTCTCTAGGGCTGAGCTCACAACCCTGGGTTCAGGAGGCCCATGTGCTAACCATTAAGCCAACAGACTTCTCCTTACCCATCCTCTATGTCTGATACACTTCCATTGCCAGTAGCTTTATTAGACAACATAAGCTTTTGTGTGCAAAGGTTAAAGCAACGGGATTTCTCTCTTGGCCAGATCCAAGGCTGTAAAAAAAAAAAAAGGCCATATCAGATGGGGAAATAGTTTCCTGTGTGTCCCATAGCATTGAATAATAAATAAAATAACTTATTTACTAATCTAAAGCAGTGGCTCTCAGCCTTTCCATGCTACTATACTCTTTGCAGGACTTTTGTCTAGCAAACTCCAAGTTTCACCTCACTTAAAAACTACTTGCTTACAAAATCAGGCATAAAAATACACATTGTCACTGCACGCTGTTACAGAAACATTGCTTATTTTCTCATTTTACCATATAATTATAAAAGAAATCAAGTGGAGTGTAAATACTGTACTTGTACTTCAGCATATTGTATATGCAGCAGCATAAACAAGTCCTTGTCAAAATCATATTCATTTTGTACTGACTTCTCTAGTGCTTTTTATGTAGCCTGTTGAAAAACTAGGCAAGGATGGAGATGAATTGATGTACCCCGAGGAATACTCTCCCACTGATTAAGCATCATTTGTCTAGAGGGCTTATTATTGATATAGCATATAAAACAGCTATCCTGACTTATATTATTTAACTTGTGGTGGCTAAAGATTGTTGCATCGGGTATTTCAAGCACCCTTTAAATGTGGTTCTGTAGTCTATGAAAAGTACTGCATAAGGTTATCAGCGCGTGGGGAAGCTTCACTACTATTCCTAGCTTGTGTCTTTCCAGGAAAAGGTTAAACCAGCTTTCACTAAATTCAGGAAAAAATTAAGCAGTTCCAACAAGCTGAAGTAGGGGAATGACGAGTCCCAGGGCCAGCAGGTTTTTGCCGATTAGGCCTGCAGAAAGTACCAAGAACGAGGCACAAGCCTGGACTGGCAGTGTGCAGCACAGCCTCTGGAAACATGCTGCAACTCAAACCATAAGATAGCAGTGGCTTGGCAAAAGGCCAGCAAGTCTCTGGTGATTCTTCAAGACAAAATGTTCCCTGTGACATTTCCCAGCTTGTAAAGGATGTGATTCACTAGTCCCCACAAGCCCTCTGTTCTGCGTGTGCCCCACCGACAACAAGAGATCTCACCCATCAGCCAGACCCTAATTCACTGGGCCACCCCCTATGGCTAGGACCCAGGAACAGTGACAATACTCACTCTTCAGAGGGGGTGGGGTGGGTTGCGGGGACTAATTAAGCCCCATCTCTTACTCTTCGATCAGATGAGTAGGATGTTTAGTGCCTCACGCTGTGGATTAGTGGCGCAGGGCTGTAAGGCCAGGTCTACACAGCAAAATTATTTTGGAATTACTGCTGTTATTTTGAGATAACTCCAAGCGTCCACACGACACAACCTCTCTTTCGAAATAAATTCAAAATAGCAGCTGACTTATTTCAAATTGAACCTCATTTCACGAGGACTAGCACCTATTTCAAAATAGGTGCTGTGTAGACAGGGAATAGAGCCTATTTCAAAATAAGCCATAGTGCGTCCAATGGCTCCATTTCAAAATAGGCTCTGTGTTTAGACGACGTATTTCAAAATAGCCAAGTGTAAAAGTCACTTTTTGCAGCTTTGCGTAAACCCCTTCCCAAGGGACATAAACTAAACCATAAAAACCACTTTTGCACCAGTGTCCATGTGGGGAATTACTCCACAGAAGCGAATGCACTTCCTGCTGGCACATGTCCCCATGGCTGGGTATAGAGTAGCATGTTCCTTGTCCAGCGCTCCTGGTGAGATCTGGCCCAACCCTGCAGTAGTATGCCTGTTCTTCTGACTCGACCCTCCTCTTTGATCCCATTTAGTTCCACCTCTGTAGGTGTAAGCAAAGCATCCAATATACTAAACTCAAGACAACTCTTCACCCCAGCCAGACTCACCACTCCAGAATATTCACCTTTCCCAGGTGTTGCAGAGTCCAGGGCCAGGAGTGTCAGTGGCTGCCATTTCTCCAGGGCTGGGAGTGCCAGTGACTGCCACTTCCCCTGCCCCCCACAGCCCTGCCGCTGGTCTCCGCCTCCTTCTCCCCGCCCCCCACCCCACTGCTGCCTGGGAGCCCACTGCATTCGCAAAATTCAACATTCACAAGGGTTCTCAACACCCAACCCTTGCAAATGTTGCAACCCTACTGTACTGCCTCTTGTGAGAAACTAGATAAGATGGTACTAAGTACACAGTATACATGTACGTGTGATGAAGGTGTTTGTGAGCATCTGCAGAATGTAATTTACTTGAAATCACTATTGTAAAATGAGCCGGGCCAATGAGCTTTTACGTTCCATAACACAGATATTTGGTAGATTCAAATACGTGTTTCTAGGCCGCTGATTTACAGTGTGGAGATAGTGAAACTCATACAGCTTGAATAAAACAAAGGGTTTCTCTTTTAAGTCAAAACTGCACAAAGCACTTACTTTGAATTTCACAGCATGATGCAATTCACAGGCAGTGTTTTAAAGCTGTAATTTGTAAATGCAGTCCACTTCTATATGGAGTTGGGAATCTGTCTCTCTGTGTTATCGTTATGGGCAGAAAAAAAAAGTAGAAATCCAAAATAAAGTTACCTTTACCCCTCATGTGTCTCTACATAAATATTTGAGTATGTGCTATACTGAACCTTTGGCATTGTATAGGGATTAAGTCATTTTGTAGAGATTACAATTTAATGATACCAATTAGATAAGGACACTAAGGAAAATATTAGTCCATTTTTACTTTTTCAGATATATTGCAGGAGTACTTAACATCTTAAAAACAAGTACGCTGCAAATTTTCGAGAAAAGATTCTGACGTGATTAGAAAGGTTGTCATTATGGTTGACACGTGATTTCACCTCTGACTTTCCCCCCTGCCACTTTTCAGCTGCTCATAACTTTCTGAAACAAGGATCTTTTCAGCCTGGAATTTCCCATATTTAGTTTCAGTGCAAAAAAGCAGGCTTCTTTTGAGTTTGAGCAAAAATCTCAACTCCTTCAGCTGACAGGAATAAGGGGATTTTGACGTTGGCAGTGTCCTTTCGAAAAGGACCCCTGTGCAGACGAGCCATGCAGGAGCAAAAAGAGGCACTTACGAAGTGCTGCAGCTGGCAGCAGGCTAAGGAGGTGCTGAATATTCATTTTCAGCACCTCATTAGTATTCTTCGATTTGGCCATTAGCACAGCCATTTTGAAGTTTTTAGTAAGTGTAGACCCGGCCCATGTGTTCAACATATAGTCTTCTTGATTCAGTACAAATAATGTACTGTAAACAAGTCAAATATAAAGCTTTTTGTATTATCTCCATTGTACCTCACTGATATACTTAAATACTACCTGAACTGAGGTATATAGTGGAAAAAGCTATGCCATGCCAGCTGGTCAGTTTTTCAGCACATGGGAGAACAGTTCTCTCTTTTTTTTTTAATTTTAACCAAAATCAGTTAGAGTACATCTATACTAGGAACTAACTTAGAAGTTAACTTTGAAGTTAGGCACTTTGCTTCAAAGTCCTTACTCCATTCCTGGGAATGGAGTAGTGTCCTGCTTTGAAGTAGGGTGTGTGTAGATGCTCAACTTCAAAGCTGATTCCTGGATCATCAACATTAAAAAGCAAAGTCCTGCTACAGTGCCAAAGTAGCAAGCTTGTATTTCTGGTGCTGAAAGCTCCATATTTAAACCTACTGACAAGCATGGGATACGTGTGCATGTGGCTTTGGCTCATAATTTAAAAAAATACCCCCAGCAGGATTTGAACATCTGTTCATCTCATATGCTTAGGCAAGACTGTCCAGTTAGACTATTTAACACACTCGCCTAATCCTTGAGTGTGTGTCTTCCTCTAGTGGTTGATTTCTGTGACTGCACAACCAAGGAATTTTCCCTTAGCTGAAGTGGTAGAATTTGTCTGTGATTTTGGTAGGCAAAGTCCTGCTGACAAAGGGGGCATGTGCATGCAGCCATTGTTTGTTACTTGTACAAACCTTCAAAATGATCCTCATATGCTTTACAGAGATCTGTACGTGCATATTAAAATCTCAGTGTATTGTTGTTTGAAACAAAAGTACTTTAAAGAGCAAGTATGTTCAAAAAATTAGCTTTGTAAAATTGTCCCCCTTTCATCATATTAAGGCTCATTTTTACTTTTCTGACTAAAGCAAGGTTTTTGACATGTTTACCTCCTAAAGAGCTAGTATCCCTGTGTGACAATAAGCTGGATTTTTTTTCTATAACCAACTTAATTACAATCGTTTGCACACAAAAAACAAAACAGAACACAACAAAACAAAAAAAGAGATCCCAAGTGCATCCACTGGGCTGGAAATTAGAAAACAATCTTTTTAAAAACTGAAGGCTACTCTACATCCAAGCTGCCATTTACAAATTGATTTTTATAAACTGATACATACAAGCCCTACTTGGAGGGCTTGTAGTGATTTAGCTACATTTGCTAAAGGATCAGTTTAAGATAAATTGACGTAAACAAGGTTTAAATTGATTCAGGAATATTCACACAGAGTATTACATTGGCTTAACTAAATCAGTATAAAAAACGATTGGGTTGGCACAAGTCTGTGTGTATACCAGGCCTGAATAAATCAGATGTGGTGTCACTGAAGGTCAGTAAACAAGGAAAGCCATAAAACCAGAGAGGTGTTTTGAGAACTCCACTATAAAAGATAAACTTTTCCCAAGTAGGTCTTGGCCCGTACAAATGAGAAACAGTAATTATTGTAGATGCATAATTACTATTCACAGATAAGTACTGTACTCATTCTTACCCATGCTTATTAAGAAAACTTTAGTAAATCTCAGGCAAGCCTGTCAGACAGTGATGAGCTGTAGTTTTGCATAAACTAACATGCACTGTATATTTCATGATACATGTAAGGGATACTGTTCTTCACAGATGGTAGAATATCCACATTGCCAGTACAAAAGATGACACTATAATTAAAAATCATTTAAAAATAATTCTGAACCTCTGTTGATAGCACCTTAGGCTCCTGAGTTTGAATGTTTAAAAATATAACTTCTTTTCCACCATAATAAATATTTAATACTTTTCATTTAATTAATGTCACTTCTTGTGAACCTATACTGCTGTAGTGGTCAGGCTGCAAACTCTGAAGAGGAATAGTCAAGCTAAAAGAAAAAAGTGGTTCCATGTAATCTTTACTTTTGTAATGGCCTGATGAAGTTTGTGACATCCGCAGGGCAGAGTTGTGTTTTAGGTTTCAGTAGTATAAGACCTATGAGTGCTACTCTTTCAGATCAAGTGGTGGAGACCTATTATTTTACTGAGCTGAAAGATTTTACTGAGCTTCCTTAAAAGGCACTGAATGGTTGTTGTGAGCAGTTGTGACTGTCAAGGTCCCAGAAACCTGTGAATTTGTTACACTGTTAATATTATCTTTTAAAACAACACCTAAAGTTAAGTTGGTTGGGTTATCCTAACTTTGCATTTCTATACAGCCCATTTGTATTAAAATTTAATCTTTTTTAACTTGCAGAGCGAGAGTGTGTGTGTTAATCTTTTTTAACTTGCAGAGAGAGAGAGAGAGAGAGAGAGTATTCAGGTGCATTCCTAATGCTTTTATTTACCTATAAGCTTATATTTGCTTTAATAATATTTTTTTCTTGGAACATACAAAGTTTTTGCAAGATTGTATGTTGGTGATGGCTTTCTAAAAAAAGCAAAAGGAAATATTCTTCTGGGGAAAATTGTGACTGTAGGAGGTGTTGGGAGGGGAACAGAATCTCTGCTTTGGGTAGTGCGGGTGCTCGAATTTGGAGAAATGCTATGCTTTTCTGGAAAGTCCGACATTTCCAAATATACAAGATCTGCAGTTGTTTATGCCTTTTTTATTCATCTGTTCCCTGACACTACATTTTGCACTTTTAGTTGACTATAGGAGCACAAAAGAAAAAGAAAAAGAAAAAAAGATAAGGAAAACGCTCAAAGCCAATAAAGTGCGAGTTAACATATTGAGGATTGGCAGCTCCCCAGGGACTTTCATAATCTTTCCGCCTCCTGTTCAAAATTCCATTCAGACTATTCATTGACTATTTGACTAAGATCTGCAGTCAGATGAAATACTGGTGGGAGGACAGCTCAAATAATGAGAGAGCTGACAGCTATGTTCTGAACTCCCTTAGTATAATTCAGAGAGGGAAAGTGTCATCTTTATTACTTACAGAGCTGATCAGAGGAGACTATATTTGACTGATCTGTCTGGCGCACAGTGGTTAAGGTACAGTTTGCTAATACGTTTGAATTGCAGAGTGGGGATGGAAATATTAAAGGGTTTATTTCCTCTTTGGTGTGCACATGTAACTTGCCTCACTGTCCATGTGTGTTTGGCTCATGCATCAAAAAAGAGAAAAATGAAATTTCCTTTCCTGGAAATTAGTATCTGTTGCTTCTCAACAGTGGGTGGGATTCAGTCTCTTCACTGCAGTGTCTGGATGTGTGTCAAATAAAAAAAAACAAAACCATATCCCTCTGTTGCCTGCCCCAGAGAGCTTTCTCTCAAAGCTACAGATGTTAAACATGTTTGTGTCTTCAGAAATAACAGAGGAGTTTCTGTGTACAGATGGCATCCAGTGACAGCAGATACTAATTCCAAGAAAAAATAAACTGCCTAGTCATGTATGTTTAGCCGCACATAGTCAGTGTGTTGTCTACTTTGCCTCAGATTTGTTCTCTGAAAAAAAAAGTGCTCATGTTCATAATGTAAACAGATCCAGGAACCATCCAGGGGACCTATTTTAAGGTCAAATATAGAGGAAATTTTGAGTGAAAGGGGCCCATTTCCATTCATTAATTGTTCTATTGCTGAACAAAGCTTTAAAAGGTACTCAGAAATGCAAGTTTTGATGCAGATATCGTCAGGAAAACAAATGAAAAAACTCTGCTATTTTTGTATAGCCTGTTGTCTAAGTAATTTGGAAGCTTCTTTGGGGTTCTATTTCCAACTTTTTGGACTTTGAGGCCAACATTTTTTCTCCTGGATTTGGAGAGAGCCATTCTGAAGATGAGGAAAAGGTTGAATCTGTACAACCACTCATAACAGATGTAAGTCACATAATATATTCTGGGAAAGCATTCATGTAATATGGTCATGAGGAAGTTGTAAGAAACTATACGCAATAAAATAGTACAATGTTTAGATTTTATTTTGTACTTTTTGGAGCCTTTATGATGGGACAAAGAGATCCAGGTGCTTTCAATTTGTAGAAATAAAGCACCTACTTGAGCCTCGAACAATGTGTGCTGGGATGCAGTAAGAAAGACCCTCAGGGGGAATACAACCATGGAAGGCAGAAGAAACAGATGAAAGGATTGTCAATCTCTTCTAAAAGCAAATGTGGTTTCATAAGTGATCAGCCCATGTTTAAGCCACATCAGTGGGACATGTTTGAAAATTTAGTTTCTCCCTTTAGGTCTTTGAAAGACAGCCATCAAATTCAAGTCTCTGGAAGCCAAATCTGATCTAGCAAGATTTACTAGGTGTAAAAGTTTTTATCATGTTTTCTTACACAATATTTCATCCAAAATTTTCACAGCACTTTACAAAAATTAATTAAACCTTACACACTTCTGGTACCAACTGATGACTCAGACCTTCAGCCAATTACTACCAGATGTGCTGATTACGAGAGTGGTTCACTGCTGATTCCCACTGGTAAGCACTGCTCCCGGTATTGATGGTGAAATTTAAAGAAAGCCCTTTAAATCCCATTTTCAAAAGTGATTTAAGCACTGAGGGGCCCAAGTCACATGGAAAATCACTGTAGCCTAGGCTCCTAAATCACTTAGTCACCTTTGAAAATTTTGCAAGTGTGGTTAGAATTGGGTTCTTACACTAGAGTTGAGGTTGTGTGCTAGGATCATGACACTAGTAGTGAGAGCTAACATGACTTCAGTTCTTTTCAATTTATACTACCAACTAGGGTGACCACCATTGAAAAGGCAAAAGCAGAACAAACGCAGAAGCCCTGCCCCCTCCATTGCCCAATCCCTGCTCCTCTTCCATCCAAGCCCAGACCCCCACACTTAGAAACCCTTAAAGTTGGTGAAACAGACCCTATAGTGCGGACTGATTGCTTACAAAATCAATCTAAATTTGACCTAATCTCTTAGTCTATGTCTAGACTGCAGGCTTCTGTCAACAAAACTTTTGTTGACCAAAGTTGCGTCGACAGAGTGCATGTCCAGACTGGGGGCATTCTGTGGACATCTGTGTACACCTTGTTCCACGGGTGGCCCCGTGTGGATGGGCAAATGTCAGAAAAGCCTCTCCCAATAGAACTGTCGGGAAAAGATTTGCAAATTGTGGTGTGCAATTTGCGTATCTTTTGCCAACAGTTCCCCACAGTCGAGACACAGCCCTTGTGTAGGACAGGCCTTTGTCTTCTCCCAAGCCACATCTCCTGGTCAGGTTGGAAGCCAGAACTGTCCAGGGAGCCTGGGCCCCAACCCATGTCTCTGCCCCACTGGGCATGCCACCTAAGGCAGGTGGAGAGTCTCTGGCACTGTAGAGTGACCTGGGTTTCCTGGCAGCTCTTACCATGGCTGGGCTCCAGCTTCTGGCCAGGCCAGAGATTGGGTCCTTGGGGAAAAGAGGAGGAGCACTGTCAGGGCCTCATGGCGAGGCAGTTGGAAATGGGGGGCGGCTAACGCACCACAGGGAATCCAGACGAATGATGTCCAGAGTAATTCTGCTTAGGGCTGGGACTTGAAATCTGCATTTTGGGCTGTCCCATTCCATTCAGGACAGGTGATCATCCTACTACCAACCCATAAAATAAATGTGTCATAGTCCACTATCCCAAATCCCCCAGATGCTTTTAGCCTTTGGGGGTAAAATAGCAACAACATATACATTTTTAATGTGGAAACCTTGTCTTGTGAATGCACTTCCACTTTACTTCTCATCTGCTGCTGAGAAACATGTCAAACACATAAATATTTACCTCAGAATCAGCAAATGTCATTAATTCAGCTCTGGGGAAATGATCCTACTTGGATGTACATGGAGAGTATCATTTTGTACAAGCTCAGTGTTACGTGTATGCCTTGTTTTTAAAGTCAGTGTTTGCTTCTGTATAATGTCATTACAGTTCTGTTTCAGAATGCTATTATTCCATGCACAACTGTGGTTCTATCATTCTTAACAGCTCATTTGTATAAATTAGACGGGTTAAAGCTTCTTATAACTAAATACAAAAGCTTGGAAGGGTTAGATTTTTTATTGGTAAATTGACAAATGTTGATTTCACCATACACACACAAACCAAAAAAATATTTCTCTCAGTAATAATTGAAATAATTTTAAATTTATTTATAGGCAAAGTAAGAAAAATTCTGCTTGAGAACTAATAAGGGTTTGATTTAAGGATATTTACTTTGTGTATTTTGACATGTGATGTTGACGGTTTGGGTTTTAATGGTTCTAAAGCTTTAACTTTTTTCATTTTGAAATCTAATGTCATTAAATAATGATTCTCTTACCCTTGTCTAATACTGAAAATTTAAACAGATAACAATAAAAGTGCTTAAAATAAACATGACTAGTATTAATCAAATGATTTTAAAAATCAAAGTCTGCTAAGCCTGTGTAAAAATGTGCTAGTGAAGTGGTGCTCAGACCTCAGTGGTTCAGGAGTCAAATTAACAATCAACATTACTGAAAAGAGCATAGGAGTCTGAATTCAGTGTTTCATTTACACTAATAATGAATATTCTTATTTAAACAGTATTACAAGGGAAATATATAAAAATCACATAAGAAAATGACTGACTAAGTATTATTTTATCAACTACAGTTGGTTAATAACACAATAAAAGCATCCTGCTTAGTTAATAAATGGGAATGGTTAAAAATGAAATTACACTGTGTTTTAATATCATGTGTAGAAAGAGCCACAGGAGACACATTTAAGCACCATTTGCACTTGTGAGCCTGTGTCTGGTGAGGGCCATCCTTAGGATTTATGAGACCCTATGCAGTATTGTTAAATTGGTGTCCCCTGAAGATTTCCCCTCCCGTTGCTGACACACACCAAGCTTCATAGACAGCAGGTGCTGTCGGGGAAATGGGGAAGATGAGACAGTGAAGGATACCAAGCTGCTTGGCCCACCTCATGACGGCAGAAAGTCATAGTTGCCTGCAAAGATGCCGTACCCTCTCCCTGCCGCAGAATGCACCCCAGCTGTGCGTTTGGCTCTGTAACTACAGCCCAGGCCTAAGGAGACTGCAGCACTCAATGAGTGTGCAGGAGCCCACCTGATTTTACTGCTGTCTTGGTGGAGCCCCAAATGCTCAGCTGCCCCACATAGTCATGTATGGTGTGTGTGTCTAAGGACGGCCTGGAGTCTGAGTATCACTCAGCTAGGGCATAATCCAAACACACTGAAATTGATGGAAAGATTCCTGCTGAGTGTTGGATTATTAGAAAATATCTGTACATTTTCTACTGGGTAAAATGATGCAGCAACCTGATAGACTATCTGTACGTTATATCCAAAAAGGGAAAAGTGACACTATTACAAATAAAAATGGTTTCATTGCTGACTCTGATATAACGGCAGTCACATTTTTCTCATATGGAATGCCATGTCACAGTGAAGCCAGGGGTGCTTGGTGAAGGAATATGAAGATACACATCTCTCAGAACTGGAAGGGACCTCATCTGCTCCAGTCCCCTACCCTCGTGGCAGGAGCAAGCACTATCCCCCCTGCTTTTTTTTTTTTTTTTTTTTTTTTTTTTTTTTTGCCCCAGATCCCTAAATGGCCCCTGCAAGGAGTCAATGCGCAACCCTGGGTTTAGCAGGCCAATGCTCAAGCCACTGAGCTATCCCTCCCCCCAAGAGAAAGGCACTCCTTGTGATGGGGTGTGGTCACAGAAGACCCCTTAGGATTTTCGCCCATGTGCTGATCATGCCACTGACAACTGTCTTCTTGCTGTCTGGGGATCCCCACTACTCTGTCCTGATGGGCCAGATCATCTGCTCTCCCCCAGCCAAGGGACAGAGTTGGATTACTACTACCACTTCAGAGCAATGCAGACACTGTGTCATCACAGCTCTGGTGGAAGCATTTCTAAGGCACAGTACCCAGGGGATCAACCTCCAGAAAGGATAAAAACCCCATGTAAATCTGTCTCTCTGCAAAAGATTTGCGTAGAGAGGGCTCATTAGGTAAGTCCCATTATCAAGGAAAGGGAAATATGCAGAGTGGTAGCCCTTTCCAAGTAATAGTTATTTACACTGGGCTTGATCATAGACAAAAAAGTGTTACTAATCAAAAAGAGTAGGCTTTTAGTAGTTATAAGTAAAAACAGATGGATCGAAGTGAGTTACCAAATTAAAAGGAAACACATAGCTAGTTCTATTCCACTAAGAATCTAGTTGCACATGAGTTCTTGCCCTAAACAGCTGTTCTTATATCAGGTGAAAGCTTCATATCAGAAATATGGAGGAGCCCTCATGTCCCTCTTTATACCTTACCCAGTGGAGGAAGTTCCATTGTTCTCTTTGTGTGAAAACATACTCCCAGATGGAGGTTGTCACATAACTAAGTCACCTGTCCACATACCATTCAGCCCTTGTTCAGGGTGCAGACATTGCCTATGTGGTGCTCTAATCCATCACATCAAAGTTCCTTAGATGTGAATTGGTACCTGTTAAGACCCTTTGTCAGTTAAGTACTGTTATTTGCTTGATAAACCACCCTCTCACAATAGGGTAGCCGCACCTGCTGTGCACATCTTCACAGACATTTGGAATACAATTATGTAGACAGTAGTCATAATTTCAAATACATAAAACAGATACATGCATAAAACTAGGGTATAAAGTTTCAGCAGATTTTACCATTGAAAAGGATATATTATGGGAGGTGCTTTGTCCAAAGCATCTCTGAGTTATTATATTCATAATCAATTTTCCATAAAGCAGGGGGGAATCGGTCACCCAACTGTCTGTGATAATAGGGCCAAAAAGGACATACTGGAGTAATTTCAATACAAATACAAGGTAGTTAGTGTACCTGAATTCTAAAAGTCCATGATTATAGGTTCAGAGATTCTGAGGTGTGAAGGGACCACTGTGATAACCCAGTCTCACCTCCCATATGACCCAGACCATAGAACTTCTCCAAAATATTTATTAGACTTTTCTTTTAGAAAAACTATCCCATTGTGATTTTAAAATGGTTAGTGATGGAGAATCCACCATGACCCTGGGTAAACTGTTCAACTGGCTAAACTTTCTCACTCTTCACAGAATCACAGAATCATAGGGCTGGAAGAGACCTCAGGAGGCCGTCTAGTCCAGCCCCCTGCTTCAAGCAAGGATCAACCCCCACCAAGTCATCCCAGCCAGGACCTTGTCAAGCTGGGACTTAAAAACCTCAAGGGATGGAGAATCCACCACCTCTCTAGGCAATGCATCCCAATGCTTCACCACCCTCCTGCTGATGTAGTTTTTCCTAATATCTAACCTACACCTCTCCCTCTTCAACTTCAGGCCATTACTCCTTGTTCTGGCATCTGACACCACTGAGAACAGTTTCTCACCCTCCTCTTTAGAGCTCCCCTTCAGGAAGTTGAAGGCTGCTATTAAGTCACCCCTCAGTCTTCTCTTCTGTAAACTAAACAAGCCCAAATCCCTCAGCCTCTCCTCATAGGTCTTGTGTTCCAGCCCGTTAATCATTTTTGTTGCCCTTCGCAAATCCACATCCTTTTGATACTGGGGGGCCCAAAACTGGACACAATATTCCAGATGTGGCCTCACCAGTGCCGAATAAAGAGGAATAACTACTTCTCTAGATCTGCTCGAAATGCTCCTCCTAATGCACCCTAGTAAGCCGTTAGCCTTCTTGGCTACAAGGGCACACTGTTTACTCATATGCAGCCTTTCATCTACCATAACCCCTAGATCCCTTTCCATCGTACTGCTGCTGAGCCAGTTGGACCCCAGCCTGTAACAATGTTTGGGATTCTTCCACCCCAGGTGCAGGACTCTACACTTCTCCTTGTTGAACCGCATCAGATTTCTTTTGCCCCAGTTCTCCAGTCTATCCAGGTCACTCTGGATTCTCTCTCTACTCTCCAACGTATGTACCTCTCCCCCTAGTTTTGTGTCATCTGCAAACTGGCTGAGGGTGCAATCCAGTCCCTCATCCAGGTTATTAATAAAGATGTTGAATAAATGTTAGGGTTAAAAATATTAAAACTGTTAAAAATGTACATCTTATTTCCAGTCTAAATTTGTCTATCTTCAACTTTTAGGCATTGGATCATGTTACACCTTTCTCTGTTAGACCATAGAGTCTATTATTAAATGTTCTTCATGTTGGTACTTACAAACTAAACACATCTCCCCTTTCACCTTCTTTTTATTAAGCTCTAGGTTGACCTTCTTGAGTTTATCACTACCAGGCATGTTTTTTAATCCTTTAATCATACTTGTGGCTCTTTTCCAAACACTCTATAATTTAACTAGATCCTTCTTGAATTGTGTGCACTAGAAATGGACACAGTGATCCAGCAGCAGTCTCACCAGTGCCAAATACAGAGAATATTCTAACATCACATGAGCTCTTTGGAGCACGGCATCCCACTCTGAGCAAACCTCAGTGTGTTTTGCCACTGACTTAAATAAAAGCCGTTTTCAACCGTCATTGTAAAAGGTTCATGCAGCCGTAACCTTGAGTCTCTGTAATTGAGCTAGACATATCATGAAGATAGACTCTTGTGAAATTTCTGATGCATGTCATTGATCTAGCATAAAAATAGCCTATTTATTGTGCTCCTGCACTTTTACAGTATAGTAATGCAAACCACAGCTGGTGCTCTCACCGCTTGTCTTCATTTTCTCCACAATATTGCAGGCCCCAAAATCTCATACTATAAGGGAGGTGGGAATAAGATGCAAGTTGACAAGCTGAGCTTGTTTTTATAGCTTTGACTATCCCCATTGCCTAGCTGCTGCACAAAGCTCTTCCAGTACTATTTGTTCAATAAGGGTATGTCTACACTATTGTTGCAATTTTGGGATACAAATGTATCCCAAAATAGCAACTTCATGGCTACTTGCTGGGCTTGAAATAGCACAGCTACCCTTTGTCATGAGAAGGGTAGCGGAAACCTCAAAATAGCCACTTATTTTGAACATTGGTGCCGTTTGGATGGCACCTAGTTCGAAATAAGTTAACTCAAAATAGTTTACGCTGATTTCACATTGTGCAAATTGCATAAAGTATTTCAAGTTACGGCTACAGTCTAGACATAGCCTAGGAGAGGAAACTGTCCTATATTGTGCAGTCAATTTAAAAAAGCTGTGGAAGAATGATTCCTGTACCGTGAAACTCTACATATGAGTATAAAGAAGGACTAATGCCCTAGAATATAATACATTTTAAAATCAACTGCCTTCAGTTAAGCTAAGCAGTGTGACTGGCAATTAAAAAGCAAACCAAGACCAGCATGTTTTTTTTTTCCTCAAACAAAAAATTTCCCTGAATACCTGGTTCACTGAGAAATTTTTAATGGTTTTTATTCTGATTTGGAATGAAACCAAAATTCAAAGTATCACTTCTCATGAAGTGAAAATTCCAAGTTATGCCAGTTCCAATGCTCAGATTTAGGTATCATTGTATAGCACTTTGTAAAATGCAGCATTCAGTAGTATTTTCCACAAGATATCGCGTGTTCAGTAAAAGAGCCATATTTTCTTCCCATTCAAAATTGTAGTCATGAGAAGGCCAGTAGCCTGAAGCAGTCAAACCAAGTCATGTAATGGAAGTGCTTATACTTCAAATTGATCTGTGACTGCCAAGGGAACAGAGATATATTATTTGTGTACTGTGGACTTATAACCTAGAGGTAATTTTAAAAGAAAAAAGAATCAATGGAATCTGGATTATCACTGTGGACAGTTCCCAAGACAAAGTTTGCTTATTTGAGAAGATGACGCCTTTGGATAGCTTTAAGCATATGAACCACTCTGAGAGAGGATAGCAGGCTAGACTCTCCATTTTCCTGCTCCTTGTGAAGCTGCTTACAACAGTGAAAAGGTGAATGGACAAAGCCGACAAATTAGAATGGTAATCATTTACATGCACTTCAGACTGCTGTAAACGAAGCCAAGGTGCAGGGCAAGGGAGATTCTGGCCCAATGTGTCCAAGCAAGTAACACAGCGTTTTAGAAAACTTTGACTGATTCCAAGCTACCACTAGGGGTGGGAATAAGAATGAGGGGGCAGGTATACATACAAGAAGCTGTGGCTCTGGAGTAGAACTGAGGCTGGTTTAGTGAAGAGATTGAGACAAGGAGCATGGAGACAGGAGCAGTGGGTCAAGGGGGACTGAGATTGGTTGGGGAGCCTGGAACTGGGAGGCAGTGTTGGAGAGAGGAGAGGCAGACTAGACAAAGAGCCAGGAAAGGAGAACTGGGATTAGCTGAGCAAGGCAACTTGGGCACAGAGTTTGCTGGGAGTGTCAGACTGGGACTGGCTGGGCAAGGAGACTGGGATTGGGATAAGAAGGCTCAGCAGTGGAGACTGGGATGAGCTAGATGAGGATGATGGGACTGGGACAAAGTTGGGGCAGGGAAGAGGACCAGGGGAGGTTGCAGGGGATGGAGCAGGAGGGGTCTATATTACTGGTGTGGGAGCAATGTCCATGTCCTTGTGAGGGTGTTTTCATCCCACACATGCTGGGAAAAGGTTAGTATGGTCTTAAGAGACCCATTAACCTGCCTGTTTGCCCCCAGAAGGTGGGCCAGTCCTAATTAAAAATTAAGACCAGCTGGGGAAAAACAAGGTCTATCTCCATAAAGAGCACAGTGAGCCCAGCTGTGGGGAGGAGAGCCTGAGAAGGCAGAAAGTTCAATCTGTCTGGGAAGCAGCCTGAAGAAAGGCTGAGGAGCCCGGTCCAGAGTAAAACTGGAAGCCTGAATGGAGGTGGGGGCCCTGAGGAGACATAACCTGCCTGAAGCCTGAGTGACGAGAGGAGTGTGCTGCACCGTGGGCTGTGGGCTGAGCAAGGGCACAGAAGGCTGTGGCTAGTCAGAAGTCCAGTACAGAACAGCAGAGACATGCCTGGGATTTTGTGATTGCCAGCGGAGCCCTGGGAGCCAAGCTTTGCTTGTGATGACATTGCTGTGGGACTTTAGGTATTATAAGCCTCAAAATGGTCTAGCTGGAGGGCCAAGACATCCTTATGGCCAGATAAGGCCAAACGACAGGAAGGAAAACCAAGGCAAAAGTTGCTGCAGCACCATAACTGGCCGGACTGGGAGGGAGGTGTTGGAGCAGCAACTTTGCTACAGTCCTCTAGAAAAATATTCCCCTGTAGAGCCTGCAGTGGAACCCAAGGGTTTTTCTCACCATTCCTCTGTGTTCAGCAAACGTGAGTGAAACCCACTGGCAAAGTGTTGGTCTCAGTCTTCACAAGGGCTGGTCCATATCGAGAAAGACAACCTTCTATTGCTTTCAGTTATTCCATTAGCTCAGGCAGCAGAGGTCCATGTGGTGGCTTAAAGCTCCCAACCTGCAGATGCTCCCTGGGGATTTCAGTACAAAGCTCCATGATGGATTTTCTGTTTTATCAGTTTGCTTTTCTAAAATTTAGGAAATTACACACAAAACCCTATGTTAAAACAACAATATTCACTTTGAAAGTCAAACACTCAAAAGTTAGGAAATACCAGAAATGTACAACCTTACTGTGGCCCACCTGTGCCTAGGCATCATGACGGTCTCTAATTACATAATTACATGTTGGTTTTTCCATAGGAACCCAGTCTCATTTCGTGCACAGGATGGGCCTACTTTGGAGAGGAATCGGAGTTGTGTAGTAAATGAGGCTGTCGGTCATAGAGCATCTTGACCATTGGTTGCAGATGTGGGAAGGTGCATATTAAGGAGACAGGGGGTTGCAGAAGAAGAAAGGGCAAACTTAACAGTTGTTGCATCCCAGCCTGCTGAACTGATTCTCTTGCTCTGTATGATGCAAAGTAATGTCATGGCGGCCAAACTTTTGACAGGTGATCACTAATTTTGTGTTCCTCATTTTCTGCATGCCTTACATAAGACCCTAGGGTTTGATTTGCAGAAGAGCTGAACACTCTTGGATGTTAGTGAAGTCAGTAGAAGCAGTGCCTGAATATATGAAGTCTTGTTGAATGCTAAAAAAAATCAGGTTCCTGGTGTCTCAAATTGGACATCCAAAATTAGTGGAAACTTTTGAACTTTGTCTGTCTCTGCTTCCCATCTGCACAATGGGGGTAATACCACCCTGGCCCATTGTGAAAATAAATTTATGTTTATGAAGCATTCAGATACTAGAGTAATAGGCAATTAATAATTCTGTCTCCAGAGCTGAGTTTTAATACTGTGCAATAAAAAAAGCCTGGGGCTACATATTGAACCCTCAGAATAAAATCTGAACTATTGACTAGCTTATCATAAAGTCAGAATTGTGCATTCTATACACAGTGAATGAAACAGCGGTCCTATGGATAATTTAGCGTGGGACCATATAATTCAAGGCCATAGTGTAGTACATACTCAAAAGGGCAATGCATTAAGATTGCACAGTCCAAATTCATTCTGGCATTTCCTAACTAGTGACATTGACTTTACAACCTTAATCCTGTTCTATGAACATAGCTACTTGTGTTTAATGTTTATTTCCATTATCCCTCATGCTCAAAGTCCATTCCAATCACTGAGTGCAGGAATTGGGAACAGCTTTCATATCTATGGATTTTAACGTAAAGGATCAGAATGCAGTTGGCCTTAAACTGACCTCTCAGCCTGCTTGGTCTAAAGTACCTGCACATTTATGCTTTACAAAGAAAGGTAGTTTTGGTTTGGTCTGGGGTTTGTGAGGGTGAAGGAGTGGTTTGTTTTGCTCAGTCTTGTCAATTACTGCAGTGGTTTCCAGGGGGAAAATCCATTCCCCTTGAGCAGCAGAATACAAACAAGCCAGTTGCTGATGTGCAGACAGCGGAATGTTGTGTTCTAATGAGAGCATTTGCTCCTGTGCCTATTAAACTGGGAGAGTTTAATTTAAGGATGTTATACTAAGCAAGAAAAGAATATGCTTTTCAAGGCATCTATTAACATAAGAATGGCCAAATGGGATAAGACTCTAACCCAGTATCCTGTCTTCCAACCGTGACCAGTGCCAGGTGCACCAGAGGGAATGAACAAAACAGTAATCATCCATTCCTAGCTTCTGGCAAATATTCTGGCTAATATCCATCTATGTGCCACTAATGGACTTATCTTACATGAGCTTATCTAGCTCTTTTTTGGGCCCTGTAAGGATATCTCTATACTACAGAGTTATTTCAGAATAGCTTATTCCAGAGTTATTGTTCCAAAATAAGATGTTCCTGAACATCTGCATTACAGGGAAGCTCCAAAGCAAGCAAACCTTATTCCTAAATAGTTTCCACACACAATAGAGCCCATTTGGTATTAGAGCCCCTGGAAGCATGCCAGTTGTTGTCCTTCAATCTCAGTAGACCTTCTCCACATTGTCCAAGGTCTTCCTCTTATGCATTTTCCTTGCAGGTTCCATGTGAGAGCTTCATGGACTATGCGGGGTGATGGTTTTCTGAGCGTGGCCTAGCCATCCCCACTGCTTCCAGGGACTCTTATCTGAAATACTACGATATCTATACAGCAGCTTGATTTTGAAATAAACTATTCCAGAATAGTTTATTTCAAAATCGTCCCATTCCCTGTCTATACAGCCCCAATTTTGAAATATCTATTTCAAAATAGCTGCTATTCCGTATTCAATGAGGTTTACCAAAATAACATGCCCAGTATTTCCAAACTAGCTCACAAAGTTATTTTGAAATAGCAGAAGTTATTTTGAAATAGTTTTGCTATGTAGACAGACCCAATAGTCATGGCCTTTACAACATCTTGTGGCAAGGAGTTCCACAAGTTGACTGTATGTTGCATGCAAAACAACTTCATTTTGTTTGCTTTAAACCTGCTCCCCAGCAATCCCTAGTTTTTGTGTAGCAAGGAGCAAATAACACTTATTTACTTTCTCCACACCAAGCATAGCCCTCTATCATATCCCCCTTTAGTCACCTCTTTTCCAAGCTGAAAAGTCCTAATCTTATTAGTATCTCCTCATATTGCAACCATTCTGTTCTCCTAGCCATTTCTGTTGCCCTTTTATGAAACTTTGCTAACTTCTGTAAACATTTTTTTAGAGATGAGGTGACCACATATGCACAGAGTATTCAAGGTGTGGGTGTACAATGGATTTACATAGATTTACATAGAGATAATATCTTTTTTTTCCGTCTTATGACCCATCCCTTTCCAACATTCTGTTCATTTTTTTGACTGCTGCTGCACATTGAGTGGATATTTTTGGAGAACTATCCACAATGACTCCAAGATCTCTCTCTCTTGAGTAGTAACAAGTAATTTAGACCCCATCATTTTATATGTATATTTGGGATTGTTTTCCAGTATTACTTTCATTTATCAACATTGAATTTCATCTACTATTTTGTTGCCCAGCCACGCAGGTTTGTGGCATTCTTTTTGTGGTTCTTCAGTGTGCTTGGGACTTCAGTAGTTGTGTATCATATGCAAATTATGCCACTTCCCTGTTTACCCCTTTTTCCAGATCATTTATGACTATATTGAAGTGTGTTGGTCCCAGTGTCAGGAGGGCAGAGAGACTTGCCAGGCCCCTGGGCAAGGTGGGGAGAGGGCCGGATCCATGATCCAAGAAGGGGCAGGTCTTGGAGCAGTCAGCCCTCAGCACTGCCTGGAGCACACCATGAAGCCCCCTTCTCTACCCCAGGCAACCCTGAGAGCTGCTGGGAGCTTGCCACATGGCATTCCGGCATAGGTCTCCTGTGGTAGTGGCAGCTTGGAGCCGCAGGCTCTTTTAAATCACCGGGCCCTGGGGCAACTATCCCTTTTCTCCCCTTGTTGGCAGGCCAGGCCAATACAGACCCCTGGAAGACACCACTCCATTCTGAAAACTGACATTTATTCCTATCCTATATTTTCTGTTTTAACAAATTACCAGTTCATGAGAGGCCCTTCCCTCTTATCTCATGACAGGTTACTTTGCTTAAGCGCTTTTTTTGAGAAACATTGTCAGACTACTTACTACTTAGCCCTTGTTCTCCACGTGGATCATAGGTCATCTACAAGTTTCCTTCACTTCACTCTGTCTTGGGTCAAAACTTCTAGCTGGATCCAGGAGTACCCCAGTTGTTGTCCTTCAATCTCAGTAGACCTTCTCTATGTTGTCCAAGGTCTTCCTCTTTTGTGTTTTCCTTGCGGGTTCCATGTGAGAGCTTGATGGACTATGGTGGATGATGGTTTTCTGAGAGTGTGGCCTAGCCATCCCTGCTTTCTTCTCTTTATTTCAATGTCAATTGGCTCTTGTCCTGCACTGTTCCAAAGCTCATTTGTGACAAAGTCTTGCCATTTGATGGGAGGGATGTACCTGAGGCAACTGATTATGAATGTCTGTAGCTTGTGATTTGAAGACTTTTTAGTATGCCAGGCCTCAAGTCCCTACAAAAGCCCACTTTTCACTTTTGTGTTGAAGATCCAGTTTCGTCTTTGCAGATATTGTGAACTCCTTGTGGGACAGGGAGTCTTGAATGCAGATGTTGCTTTTCAGATCGTGGCATTGATATCCTTATCTCTTACTCCATCAGTGTCCATAATACACCCTGAGTAGGAGAGCTGCTCCACATCTTGCAGGTCATCCCCTCCCAGTGTGATGGTGGTGGTGCTGGGCTGGTTGATCTTCATTGTCTTGGTCTTTCCTTTGTAATGCTCAGTCCAGTCTTTGAGGCAGTTTTGTGTAGTGTTGCGACCTTTTCTTTCATGCTTTCATGTTGGTGTGAGAGGAGAGCAACATCATCAGCAAAATCAATGTCCTCTAGCTGTTTGAAAAGTGTCCTCAGAGTGCCTCGTTGATGGCTGTCTGTTGTCCTGTTCATAATCCAGTCCACTGTGATCAAGAACAGGAAAGGTGACAATAGGCACCCTTGTCGCACTCCTGACAGTATGCTGAAGGATTTTGTCAAGACACCATTGTGAATAACTTGGCATGCGAAGGTTTCAGCTTCCTTTCAGCTTTCCCTGCCATGCTCCATACTCAATCTGAGCGGATTGTCAACTCCTCCCAAGACTTGTGTAGTTGTAGGTTTCTTTGTAGATGTTTCTGTAACTTTTGTTTTTTTTAAGAATAGGGTTGTTAACCCTAAACCAACCCCTTTTACCTCAGGGAGAGGTGATCCAAATTTGTCTGGTCTCCACCCTTTGACCTGTCTAGTTTGGGTAACCCTTCCAGGAGCCGTAGCTCCCTCTGGCATAGCCCTCCAGGTCCCTGAGACACACAATCCACCTCACCACAACAAGGAATGGGCCATGAGGTAGAACCTTGTCAAAGGCTTTCTGAAAATCTAGGTACACTATGTATAGACTGGATATATCTACTCCCCTTGTCCACATGCTTCTTGATCCCCTCAAAGAATTCTAGCAGATTTGTGAGGTATGATTGCCTTGTACGAAAGCCATGTTGACTCTTCCCCAACAAATTATTTTCATCTATATGTCTGACAGTTCTGTTCTTTAATATAGTTTCTACCACTTTCCCCAATACCGAACTTAGACTTACCAGCCTATAATTGCCAGGATCACCTTTGGAGCCTTTCTAAAAATTGGTGTCACATTAGTTGGCTACATTCATTTGTTAGAGAGGCTGATTTAAATGACAGAATACAAACTACAGTTACATTTTTACACTTCATTTGCAAAAAAAGGATGCTCCTTTCTAATTTTCTCACTGGGGTTTAACTTCCACTTTTTGAAGGATGCGTTTTTTCTCTCATAGCTTCCCTTGTTGTATTACCATAGTGGCACTTTTTTGGTGCTCTTACTATGTCTTTAATTTGGGGTATACATTTAAGCTGAGCCTCTTTTATGGTGTCTTTACAAAGTTTCCATACAGCTTGTAAGGATTTTAGTTTTGGTATTGTACGGTTTAATTTCTGTTTAAGTTACTACCTTACTATTGCGTAGTCCCCTTTTCTCAAATTAAATACTACAGTGTTGAGATACTGTGGTGCTTTTCCCATCCCAGGGACATTACATTTAATTATATTATTGACACTTACCAAGTGGTGAAGCTATATTCGCCCTTTGGTCCAGATACTCCTAGGACTAAATCAAGGATTGCCTCTCCTCTTGCCTCTCCTCTTCCAGGGCCAACTGCTCCAGGGCCAGCTGCTCCAAGAAGCAGTCATTTAAGGTGTCAAGGAAACTATTTCTGCATCCTGTCCTGAGGTTACATGTATGCAGTCAATATGAGGATAGTTGAAATCCACTATTATCACTGAGGTGTTTTTATTTTCATAGACTCTCTAATCTCCCTGAGCATTTCACCGTCACTATCATCATCGTGGTCAGGTGTTCGGTAATATATCCCTATTGCTATATTCTTATTATTAGAACACAGAATTACTATCCATAGAGATTAATTCTATAGGTTGGTTCATTTAAGACTTCTAATTCATTTGATTTCCACACTTACTTTCACGTGTAATGCCACCCCCCATCACTACCAACGGCATGACCTGTTCTTGTCCTTCTGATTAATTTTGTACCCTGTTATTATCGTGTTCCATCAGTTATCCCCATTCCACCAAATTCCTGTGATGCCTCTAATATCACTATTCTCATTTAATATGAGGCACTCTAATTCACCCATCTCATTATTTAAACTTCTTGCATTTGTCTATAAGCACTTTAAAAATTTGTCACTTTTTAGCTGTCTACAATTACATGATATATGGAACTGATTTTCATCTGATTGTTTCTCATCCATTCCTATGCTCATTTCATCATCTTCCAAGCCCTCTTCCTTATTAGGACATAGACAATCTCCATTAATAAATCCTCCTTTAAGAGATGTCTCTGTCTGAACCACATGCTCCTTCATAGCTGTTGGCCTTTCCCCAGCCGTTAGTTACAGAACTGCTCTATGACATTTTTAGTTGTAATTGCAAAGAGGGGGATCTCAAGGACTCGGTTCCCTAAAAATAAATCAGAATGAAAAGCCATTTAAGAATAACTGCACTAATCACTTATGTCCCTTAAAACCGCTCAGACACACAGTGTCAGGCAGAGGCCATGTTGGGCGTATTCAGAGTTGCACTGCTCCCAGGAGATGCTTCAGGGGCCATTGTGCCTCAGGGAGTTGCACTGAATCCTGGAGTTCCCAGGACACTTGGGATAACAGCAGGGGACTGCATTCATTGCTCCAAGGTACACCATGTGCTTGCTTCTACAACTGCCTCCACAGCTGATGTGGAATTCAGTTGTGTCCCACTCCCATGGGCATGACTTGTGCCTAGGGAATACTCAGAAGGTATTTGTACTCAGAAGAGCATAGGCATTCCAGTTGTGTCTGGCCTCTGTGAAGCAGAGGCAATGGGATGAGTGAAGACGCTGCATTATCCCTCTCTGGCACAGAAAGGCTATGTTTACACTGCAGGCTTTTTTCCAAAATTATACAATTTGCACTATGCAAATTGCATAAATTATTTCCAAATCCCTTATTCCCAATTTGGTACCATCCAAATGGCACCAAAGTTCAGACTAAGGGGCTATTTTGGACATTCTCTTACCACTTCTATGGCGAAGAGTAGCAGAACTGGAATAGTGTGCCCGAAATCGCAGTGCTGTTTTGGGCTCTGTGAAAAGCTGTGGCATTGCTATTTCGGGAAACCTTTGTATCCCACAATAGCACCTGAAGTGTAAACATAGCCAAAGAGGGCAGTCAAATTCTGCCCCAAACTAGCACAATCAGTTATTTCCAAAAACTTGTCTTTTGGGTCATCCCAGCTAACAGTCATTTTAAAATAGCCACACTCTGAATCTGATGCATGTGTGAGCTTCTCTCACGCTTGTTCTACTTGTTTTTAATGAACAAAACCAACTTATTATCCACAGGTAGTTTATAGTAGAGGAGAGAGCTTAACTTTTGGGAGGATGTTCTTGCTTTTGTTTGGATCAAGCATTTAAATCTCTTCCTAGCTGTTTATGTACAGCCCCTGATATTACAGAGCTATCTGTCATCCTTCAGGTCTGATCCTGCTCCACTGAGGTCAATGGGAGTCTTTCCATTTACTTGAATGGCACAGGCCTCAAATTTACCATGTCCTCTATATTCAACTACATTATAACTGCAGCAAAGTTACTTTTTAAAACCTTCATGGAAATCTGGAGCTGCCTACTGCAGCTGTTGCTAATAGCAAGCTCAGTCCTGCACATCACGAATGCCCAAAATTCTCGCCAACCCAAGTCAGCTTGGGATGTCCAAGGCATACCAGGTAAGGTTCCCTGTAAGCTGAGTACTTGGGCGACCACCCAAGAGAGATTCAGTTACCACCCAGCTGACTGGAAGAATGCCCACAGATGACAGCATGTGGCTCTGTTGGTGGTGTACATCTGCACATGCCTCCGTGCATACAACAAAATTTATTCAGTCCACGGATGGAAAAAGTGAGTGATGATGAAAGATACACTGATAAAAACAGAGTGAAAATTCTACTCGGTGTCCTTTTTCAAAATAAAATCATAGAATTTTGTTTCACAATAGTGCCTTTTGAAATTTTTGGTACTTGTCCTCTCACTGGCCTCTGTGACAGTGTGAACAATTTGATGTGAACCTCAAAGCAAAGGCGTGCGGTTTTTTTCTTTCTCTCCCCCAAAGGCATGCATAGTAGGATATGCCAAATGTCAGCAATAATCACACATATCTGCATAGCCTCTTAGCAAGACTAAAGTACTGTGGAATGCTGGATATTTGTTATGAAACTTTAAACATTTGTTTGAAGGCTGCTTATTATAAAATAATCTGGTTATTTTTTTAAAACTGTGCTATTTTGAAGACGATATTGAAGACAGGTACTAGAAAATGAAAAATGACTTGAACTCCAGAAAATCAAGCAAGCATTAGCTGAAATGGGCTTTCTTTTTAAACAAGATGTGCAGAAGTAATGTATTTTAAGACAGCAATTAAAGTAACGGTAGATTTTCTCTACTCATAATAATGTTTTCAGATTTGATTTTCAAGGAGAGGGGAACAAAATGGATCTTCAGAGGGTATAAATTAGCATAGATCTACTAAAGTCCATGGGAATAGAGTAGTTCACACCAGCCCAAAAGTGTTTGTTGGAACTAAGCAGAAACAGGAAAAGAGAAGAGCAGAAAGAACGGGGTTTCAAAAAAGGACGTTACCAACATTCTTGTTTGAGGCAGTAGTATTAAAAGACTAGGATTTTTAGGGAAAGGAAAGTGTGTGATTTTCCTATATTGATTAACTGATATAATTTTTATTTTCTAGGAAAACTGGGCTCTCTGAGCAGAAGGAAAATTGGATGTTCTGAGCTAATCTGTTGAAAATGGCACATAAGGAAGTTCATCTCTGAAGCATCTATACGCTTTTCTGAAATGGAGAAATTTTAAACGGGAACAGTTAACATCTATAAGTGGCCACCTCTTTCTTTGTGTACCCTGGGGCAAGGGGGAGATGAATTTCACAAACTGCACTACAGAAGCCAATGTGGCTGTCAAACCGAAAACAGTCACCCAAAAGATGCTTATTACCCTGACCTTGGCCATAATCACCACCTTGACTATGCTGCTAAACTCTGGTGTAATTACCGCAATTGGCATCACCAAGAAACTACATCAGCCGGCCAATTACTTAATATGTTCACTAGCTGTGACGGATCTGCTGGTTGCTATTTTAGTCATGCCCTTGAGTGTTACATACATAGTGATGGATACATGGGCTTTGGGATACTTCATCTGTGAGATATGGCTTAGCGTTGACATGACCTGTTGCACATGTTCAATTCTTCATCTTTGTGTCATTGCACTGGATAGATACTGGGCGATCACGGATGCTATCGAATATGCCAGGAAAAGAACAGCAAAAAGGGCTGGGCTTATGATAGTCACTGTATGGACTATATCCATTTTCATTTCAATGCCACCTTTGTTTTGGAGAAATCATCACAGTATCAGTATTCCCAGCGAGTGTCGTATTCAACACGATCATGTGATCTACACTATTTACTCCACGTTGGGGGCATTTTACATCCCCCTGACATTAATACTGATCCTCTATTACAGAATTTACCACGCTGCCAAGAGCCTATACCAAAAACGCGGGTCAAGCCGCCACCTAAGCAACCGGAGCACTGACAGCCAAAATTCGTTTGCCAGCTGTAAGCTCACGCAAACATTCTGCGTCTCAGACTTCTCCACCTCTGACCCCACCACGGAATTTGAGAAAATAAATGCGTCAGTGAGAATTTCTCCTTTTGATAATGACCTGGACCTGGCTGGTGACCGTCAACAGATTTCCAGTACACGGGAACGAAAGGCTGCTCGCATCCTGGGACTGATCTTAGGGGCTTTCATTTTGTCATGGTTGCCATTTTTCATTAAGGAGCTTATTGTGGGCCTGAGCGTTTACACTGTATCTGTAGAAGTCGCTGACTTTTTGACATGGCTTGGTTACATCAATTCCCTTATCAACCCTCTGCTGTACACTAGTTTTAATGAAGATTTTAAGCTGGCCTTTAAAAAGTTAATTAGGTGTTGGGAAAATGCTTAAAGCACTGAAAAGGCGTGACTCCCTGGCCTTAAGAATGAGTGAAAGGAGCTGAGTTTAGCAACCTTTTGCTTGGTAAAAGGGATTTTTGTGTTTGTCTTTATGCTTGACTTCTCTTTGGCCTATAACCTGTTTTGGTGTTTTCTACCTCTTGTGTTATTCTGGTATACTGTTTCAAATAAATTTTATTATACTGAGGCACAGAATTATTGAGAAAATAAAGTAAAAAGCCCAGTTAGCTATTCATTTTTAAAATATCTTATTTAAGAAACAATTTTAAAAATACATCTTTATAAAACAAATGGCTGATTTAACTTGCACTTTGACATGGAGAGTAATCTGCTATATCAGTGGTTCCCAACCTGGGGTCTGCGGAGCCCCAGGGAGTGTGTGAGGGTACTGGGGTGGGTGGACAAATTTTAAAAGAAGATCCAAGAAAACAAGTTTTAAATGAATTGCAAAGTTATAATCAGTTATTTTTAAATTAGATATCTCCAATAATGTTATTAATTGCTGTCCGAAAACCCATGTTGTGGTTTCCTATTTCATTTAATCATGTGTATATAACAGCTAGATTGACTTTGATGGGGGTCCACAAATGGTTTGGTGGGTGATTGGGAGGGTCCACATTAGTGAAAAGGTTGGGAACCACTAACCTATAGCAACATATGTACATAACTGGTACAGTATAAACTCAGCTGCTAGTCATATCATATTAATGAAAGCACACTGAGCTATAAACCTGTAACATAGTGAAAACTGTGACATTCATTAAGAAGGGAAATAACCACAATTTTCATCTTAATTTATTCCCAAATAAACCTGCTCAGAACACAATCTGCTCTCTTTACACAACCACTGATCTGCAGTGATCCCAATAACAGAGCAATGCTTGGCTCAATCCTTCCAGAAAAGAAGCCTGACAACACTCATCTAAAATACGTTTTTGTTTTAGTTGGTACTGCTTGAGGAAGTCAAGCATTTAGGTTCACACAGCTAGGGAATCCAGCTGCAGAATGGCTCCTTATTATGCACATTTCTGCCCACGTGGGCAAAAGCATGAGGGTGCTGACTGCCATCTGTTTTACTATCAGAAGCCCAAGTCATGCGGGCCCTGGCCCCCAACATGGAGAAACCAGAGCAACATCTGCGTCTCTCCTTTTCTGAATCACCTTAGACATCATGAGGAACTGGAGACATGTATATGGCAATGCTTGGAGCCATGGTTGCAAAGCCACAGGCTTCCCGATTCCCTCCATCAGGAAAAGAACGCTAGAACCTTTGTGCCACACCCCAGAGCAAAGAGGTCATTGCTAGTAGACCAAAAGGTCCAGTAATCTGTGCAAATGCCTTAGGATGCAGACGACAGTATCTACCACTTGTCTGCTCAGCTAGCCCGCCTGGACATCCAGCTTCCTTTTCATATGTAGGGCTCAAAAGAGACAAGAGGTTCTGCACCCATAAGCAGAGAAGATTTGAGTTCCCGCATGAAGTGGGGAGGCTCTCACATGTCCATGTTTTATGATTAAGAAAAGGACCAGGGATTGCTGAAATGCAGTGAGCACAGCCTGGCTGATAAGGTGAGGCACTAATGTCACTGAGACCTCTCTGACTGCTGGAACTCTGCTGCAACTCCCTTCTTGTGCTACACTGATTGGTGCCCCTGAGGATGGCACTGGTTGCCCCAACAATGCTCCGACTGAAAATTCTCCTCCAGCTGCTGAAGCAGGGAACTTGAAACTTCTTGTCACTGGCAGTAGGGAGTCAGACTACTGTTCCGGGGCTTGACTCCCTCCTGGCAGAACCAGGATGCTAATTATATGCCCTCTGCCAGGGGGGCCATGGTGTCCACTGTTTGTCTCTAGAGCTCACACATCAAAGAAGGGTGCAGAATGATTTACATGCATATGGACTCCAGAGGTGCCTCTTTGACAGAGGCGCGTGCCTTGGTCATTGTTTCCATACTCCCTCCTCATCTAGTGCTAAGAGCTGCAATAGCTGGCTGAAGCTTCCTTCCCCATCCCTGCCCCCAGGCCAGGGTTGTGGGGGCTTACACAGTCATGCCCCTCCAGTTAAACTTCCCACTAGAGGGAACCTTTCTAACACCGTAACATGGGGGGCAAATATAGCCTGTTTTAAATGACACACACACGTGCACACCTCTTTCACCATGAGAAGGAGAGGGAAAGGGAACAGACGTGATTGCACTGAGGTGCACTTCAACAGGGAAGAAACCAGTGCATCACACAGGCTGTTGGAGTAAGAGGCTAACATACCACCGCTACCTCCAGAACGTGCAAAGCCTTACTTGTTATGCACCAGTAACTTCTTGATGTCAGGTATGAGGTGGCCTGAACTGCTACTAGTCTAAAGGCAGAAGTAGAGCTAGAGGATAGAAAATTTGCTAATTTCACTTTACAGCAGCTCTGGTAGGTACGCAGAAGGCTTTAGAAATGGACAGAAAAGCTGAAAAATTAAAGCATTGTACAATATTAATTTCTCTTCACTGCATCCATCACTGCAACTATCGCTCAAACTACCAATTAGTGTGAGGTTTAAGATTTTATTTAACTTTCATACTCAGTGATAATTAACAGTAAAACAGATCCAAATATTTTCCTTTTAAATAATGACTTGACATTCATTGCCGGCTGACTAGAGAGCTCCTAATTAAGTCATCAGCTAAACACAGAACTAAATTTTCTAACAAATGATGAAGACACCACATTGATGAAGACATCTCTTGTATATTTTCTCACACACAAACCAAAGCTGACAAACAGTTCAAATGAGTGTTTATTTACAATAGTTAAACTAAGCCCCTTTACTTGAATGTGAACTAGTTGAGGCAAATAAAAATATTCATTAAGACAGCCCCACTGTCTGGCAACTTCACTTTACTGGTTTTAATGTCAGTTGATTTACAATCAGATGGAGGAAGAATTGAGAAGCTTTTGCTTCATGATCTCTGCAACCATGGCTTCAGGTACCTTTCTCCAGTTCCATTCTGGCTTCCAACCTCTCTATGCCCTTGAAAATGCTCTGATAAAGGTCTTTAGTGACCAGTTCATTGGCCAATCCGACAGTCCACACTCTATGTTCATCCTCCTGGATTGTCCCACTGCTTTTCACGCTGTCAATCATATCCAGCTTCTGTCGGAACCATTTCCTTTTGTTTTCATTCTACTGCCCTTGCCTGGTTCTCTTCCTCTCGTGTGATTCTTTCTGCACCTGTTTTGTTAGAATCTCTCCCATTTGTCTTTCTGACTCTCTGAGGACCACAAAGATCTTCTTCTTCACTGCCTACACTTTTCTTTTGGTGATCTCTGCCTATATAGCTTCAACCACCACCTTTGTACCCACCAATCACAAAGCTGCCTTTCCACTCCCAGATGTTTCTAACAAGTGCCATTTCTCAGCCCATCTCTCTCATATTTCCTCCTGGATGTTTCTCTGCTGACCTAAATTTAACATGGGCCAAGCAATACCTGATTTTTTTTCCCAGTGCCTTCCCAAAGCCCCCACTCTTTTCCATTGTTGACAATATAAATCATTCAGGCCTGGTCAGAGATACCAAAAAAACAATGATGAACACAAAGTAGACATGTAGGCATTATAATCCTTAACATAAACAATCTCTCAGTGTTAGGCCCCTGTCTGGACCATGCTAAGACAGGGTTCTTCTTCGAGTGTCCCCGTGGGTGCTCCACATTAGGTGTCGGGCTCGCCCGGCGCCGCAGATCGGATCTTCCAAGCAGTTTCTGCCGGACCGCGCATGCGCCGGTGCGCGCCGCTCCCCCGCGCGCTCCCGGCCATGTGCGCGATCCGGTCCCCGCCAGTTCCTCTTAACCGCCGTCGGCTGCAGACGGAATCCAACTAGGCTAAGGCCAAGTAGTGTATTCAACGGCTTTATCTGTTTTTTCTTAAAGTTTTTTCAGGCACTTAGGCTACTATAAGCTAGCCGTTTGTTATTTTGTAAAAAAAAAAAAAAAAAAAAACAACAACGAACAAGCTAGGAGAGGGACAGCTCAGCCAGTCCCAGTAACAAGCGCCGGAGGCCAGGAGCTAGGGCTATCAGCCCTCCGGCTAAGGCAGACCATCGGACGGGGAAAACGGCACAAAGAAGGTGCTAAGTACCCACTTAAAAACACAAAGACTCACCAACAATGTCCTCTTCAGGCTTTTAAAAAAAAAAAAAAAAAAAAATGCTGCTTCTTGACAAGGCCCTCCAGCCAGAAGTGCCGGAGCGGCCGCAGCAGGAGGGACCCTCCGGGGCCCTTAAAAGGAAAGCTGCCTCCCTCAGCCCATCAGCGCAGAAACGGAGGAAAGTATCTCCAGCCCGATCCCTGCCGGCAGCAACAGCGAGCGGGACGGGAGGAGCAAGCAGCCCCCAGCCGCAGCAACAGCTGATCGGCGGCGGCACGGAGAGCCACGTGGAAGCGGCTCAGCCTCCAATACTCAGCCAGCCGCCCCGCACCGCAGGCAGGGCGGCGGCTAAGCAAACGCCGGTACTGGCGGCACCGCAGGCAGCGGCACCGACCCCCGGGGAACCGGCGGTGCAGAGCGCGCAGGCACGCAGCCTGCCGGCACCGGAGGACACCGCACATGCGGCATCGCCCTCGAGCGTGCCGAGCTCGGTGCAGACGGGGCCGGAATCCCCTGTATGCTCCCCAGCCCGATCCCTGCCGGCAGCAACAGCGAGCGGGACGGGAGGAGCGAGCAGCCCCCAGCCGCAGCAACAGCTGATCGGCGGCGGCACGGAGAGCCACGTGGAAGCAGCTCAGCCTCCGATAATCAGCCAGCCGCCCCGCACCGCAGGCAGGGCGGCGGCTAAACAAGCGCTGGTACCAGCGGCACCGCAGGCAGCGGCAGCGGCACCGACCCCTGGGGAACCGGCGGTGCAGAGCGCGCAGGCACGTAGCCTGCCGGCACTGGAGGACACCGCACGTGCGGCACCGCCCTTGAGCGTGCCGAGCTCGGTGCGGACGCCGGAATGCCCTGTATGCCCCCCAGCCCGATCCCTGCCGGCAGCAACAACGAGCGGGACGGGAGGAGCGAGCAGCCCCCAGCCGCAGCAACAGCTGATCGGAGGCGGCACGGAGAGCCACGTGCAAGCGGCTCACCCTTCGATAATCAGCCAGCCGCCCCGCACCGCAGGCAGGGCGGCGGCTAAACAAGCGCCGGTACCACCTACCCCCGGAAAACCGGCGGTGCAGAGCGCGCAGGCACGCAGCCTGCCGGCACCGAAGGACACCGCACATGCGGCACCGACTTCGAGTGTGCCGAGCTCGGTGCGGACGTGGCCGGGATCCCCTGTATGTCAGGGGCGGAGTTACCTCCTCAAGGGAGGGGGAAGACTGCACACAAGAGGAGGCATTGCAGCCCCTCTCCGCACAGGGCTGTGTAGTTGCTTTCTCACAGCCCTCCGCTATGTTGCAGACTCCAACTAGAAGGCAGGGGTCCCCCCCCTCCTTGGCCTACCCGGAGCCCCCTTCTCCATTTCTGCAACCAGCCTCACCCTGGCTGGGACCACCTCCACCCTTCCTGGGATTTGAACCGCTGGACTATTAGGCAAAGTCGCTCTCTCCAGGGTCTCGACGGTCTCCCTCCCCCAGACGCAAAGGGTATGCACCAAGGGAGTGGTCTAGGTCACCTTCCCAAGACCAGTGCTTATACTGCCGTGGTCGCCCCTACCACGCAGGGCATAGACACCATCGGCAATCTACTAGGGAAAGATCCCTACGAACGATCTCGTACCCCCAAGGGCAATTGTGACCGGGGACAGAGACTTAAGCATCTCAGGGGGGACTGGTTATGGAACCCCGAGATTTTTCCTCGCACACCTCTAGTGAGAGGGTGTACCATCATCAGCAGGAACCGGAAGGGTCCAGAAAGACGTACCCCAGCGGTTCCTCGCTTTCCTCCCCGGATGAGGCTACGGCCCCGGGGGGCGTCCATCCTCCGGACGATCTCAAACAGTTCCAAGAGCTGTTTTACGAGGGTGGCCTTCACGCAAGGCTTCCAGACAGCAAAGGTGCAAGAGCAACACCATAAGCTCCTCAAAAATCTGAGACCTCCGGCCTCCTCCAAAATAGCAATACCGCCGATGACGCAATCTTGGAGCCTGCCACTATGATATGGCAGACTCCTGCGACTATTCCGCCTGTCCACAAAAGAGCGAAAAAAAAAAAAAAAAAAATACTTCGTGCCCACGAAGGGCATGGAGTTCCTGTTCAGCCACCCACAACCAAATTCTTTGGTGGCGGAGTCGTCGCAACGTGGGGGAATAAACAAACATGCCAAAAAGCTAGAGCTGTTGGGCAGAAAGGTCTACTCCTCCTCCACGCTACTGTTGCCAATGGCAAATTACGCAGCGCATCTAGCGAACCATAATTTCAACAACCACATTAGGTTGACCTCCCTCATGGACTCGCTTCCAGAGGGCACGAAACCAGTGCTCAAGGCCATCATCCGACCATTTTATAACCAGTGGCAAAGGATCACCGCAGACACATGGGTGCTGGAGATCATAGCCACGGGGTACGCCATCCCCTCCCAGTTGCTCCCACCGCCATGACCTCCACCCGGGGCCCCACCTCCAGGAGACCTCCCATGTAGCGAGGCTCAAGCAGGAGGTAGACCATCTCATGCTCGTAGGGGCAGTGGAAAGAGTGCCGGAGCAACTGCAAGGGAGAGGGTTCTACTCGAGGTACTTCCTCACGGGGAGGTCCATCTTAGATTTTCGAGGCCTCACCGGTACCTGCGCAAGCAACGTTTTCGGATGATCACAAACGCCTCCATCCTTACGGCACTAGACGATGGAGATTGGTTCGCAGCCCTCGACTTACAAGGTCCTACCGTTTGGGCTCTCCTCAGCCCCCAGAGTCTTCACCAAGACCTTGGCAGTGGTGTCAGCCTACCTGCACAGACAGGGGGTATTTATATTCCAGTATCTGAATGACTGCCTACTCAAAGGGGCCTCAAAGGAGGAGGTACTACGCATAATATGTGTCACAGCAGGCACGTTCTCTTCGCTCGGCCTGCTTATCAATCTGACAAAATCAAAGACAGACCCCACACAGGACATAGAGTTCGTAGGGGCACGCATAAATTCTATTACAGCGAGGGCGTATCTACCAGAGACTCGCTTTCGGGCCATCGGCTCCCTCGCGCAAGGCTTCACCTTCAGCCCTATGGTGCCGGTTCTGACGTGCTTACAGCCGCTGGGCCACATGGCAGCAGCAACGTTTCGTACAACAGAACGCCAGGTTACACATGCGCAGCATGCAGCATTGGCTGGCGAGCGTATACAAACCGGCAGCACACACTGTTCACAGGATGGCGTCGCCCACAACGGAGGTGCGCAAATCCCTGCAATGGTGGGTAAACCCAGAGAACCTGCTAACAAGGGTACCCTTCCACCAACCACACGTATTGGTTTTTCTTACTACAGATGCCCCCCTCATAGGGTGGGGAGCACACATGGGCGAAGAGGTGACGCAAGGGCTGTGGTCCTCTATGGAGCAGTCACTGCACACAAATATACTGGAGCTCAAAGCAGTGTTCAACGCCTGCAGACACTTTCGAGACCAACTGAAAGGCAAGGTAGTCGGGATCAGTACAGACGATACCTCCACCATGTTTTTATATAAATCGGCAAGGAGGAGCTCGGTCCCGTGCCTTATGTGCAGAAGCAGTCCGGTTGTGGAACTGCTGCATCGCCAACAATGTAACCTTGAAAGCCTCGTACTTACCAGGCGCTCGCAATGTGAAGGCAGACCAGCTGAGCAGGCGTTTCGCACTCACGCATGAGTGGCAGATCCGTCCCGATCTGCTGCAACCGATTTTTCCACGCGTGGGGTTTTTCCCCAGATAGACCCTGTTTGCTACTCAGCACAACAAGAAGTGCCCACGATTCTGCTCCAGGGCAGGACTGGGACGGGGGTCCCTGAGGGATGCCTTCGCGATCTCATGGAGGGGCCCCCTGCTTTACGCTTTCCCTCCCACAGTGCTCATCCACAAAGTGTTGCAGAAAGCCAGGAGGGAAGGAACCTGAATGATCCCGATAGTCCCAACGTGGGACCGACAGCAATGGTTCCCCCTATTCCTGCGCATGTCGGACCGGCCACTGAGGTCCCCTCCGGTGGCGCGGGATCTGCTCACGCAAGCCCAGGGGTCCATAGTGCATCCGCACCCCCAAAGCCTGCGACTACAAACGTGGTTAATCCATGGCTCAGCTCCCTAGAGAGCACATGTACGGAGGAAGTGCAGCAAGTCCTAGAAAGTAGCAGGAGGACTTCCACCAGGAAGACCTTCAAGCAGAAATGGACTCGCTTTACGGCATGGTGTTCTACCAAACAGCTAGCCCCCTTTCGGTGCCTATGGCTGTGATATTAGAGTATTTACTGGACCTCAAGAGAGGAGGACTCTCGCTATCCTCGTTTCAGGTCCACCTGGCCGCTATTTTGGTGTTCAGACACGAAGAGGAAGGGCACACGGTGTTCGCCCATCCCATGGTTACCAGGTTCTTCAAAGGGCTGGTAAGCCTATACCCCCCTCAGAAACCGCTTCCACCTCTGTGGAACTCGGACCTGGTGCTTAATGCGAAAAGGGGACCACCGTTTGAGCCTTTGGCCACGGTTTCCCTCCGCCTCCTTATGATGAAGACGACCTTTCTTCTCGCAATCACGTCAGCTCGCAGGGTGAGCGAGCTTGAGGCAGTTATGGCAACGCCGCCCTGCGCTGTTTTTCCAAGGAGGCGGTAACCATACGGCTGCATCCAGCCTTTGTTCCTAAAGTTTCTTTCTGAGTTTCATACTAACGAACCTATTGTTTACCCTTGTTTATCCAAAGCCTCATAACTCTAACAAAGAGGTGCGCCTACACCTCCTGGACGTGAGCAGGCGCTAGCTTTCTATATGGACAGGACCAAGTCCTTCCGGAGAACGGATAGGCTCCTAGTCTCTATCGCTCCCAAATCAAAAGGACAATGTCTCTCTTCGCAGAGAATCTCTAAGCACATCGTATCTTGCATAAAAATGTGCTACAAACTCAAAAAGACTCCTTTACTGGCCACGCCCAGGGCTCATTCCACTAGGGCGGTGGCAGCATCAACAGTCTTTTTTCAAGGGCGTTGCGCTAAAAGACATTTGCAGAGTGGCGACCTGGTCATCCTGTGACACCTTCGCCAAACATTACGCCCTTCACAGGGTATTCCAAGAGGATACCCGTCTCTTGGCAGCGGTCCTCTCGGGGACAAGCTGCACATAATCCGATTACCCACCTCCTATCTTGGGTTACTGCTGGGTAGTCACCTAATGTGGAGCACCCACGGGGACAC
Organism: Carettochelys insculpta; assembly: GCF_033958435.1. Classification (NCBI taxonomy): domain Eukaryota; kingdom Metazoa; phylum Chordata; order Testudines; family Carettochelyidae; genus Carettochelys; species Carettochelys insculpta. Next base: position 142,427,615 of record NC_134139.1, on the reverse strand, counting down.
TCGAAGAAGAAAGAAAGGTTACTCACCGTAGTAACGGTGGTTCTTCGAGATGTGTCCCCGTGGGTGCTCCACTACCCGCCCATCCTCCCCGCTCCGGATCTCTGTTTAGTGTTTTGCAGGAGCATCCGAGGCGGTTGGTCAAGGAACTGGCGGGGACCGGATCGCGCACATGGCCGGGAGCGCGCGGGGGAGCGGCGCGCACCGGCGCATGCGCGGTCCGGCAGAAACTGCTTGGAAGATCCGATCTGCGGCGCCGGGCGAGCCCGACACCTAATGTGGAGCACCCACGGGGACACATCTCGAAGAACCACCGTTACTACGGTGAGTAACCTTTCTTTCTGGCTTTACACAAAACTAGTCCCTGGCCTAATAGAAGCAGCCAGCCCTTTTTAACTGACCTGCTGGACTCTGATTGGCTTCTGCCTGCTCCCAGACCTTCTAGGCACTGGAGGACAAACTCTCGCTGTTTAGCCTATAACTGATTATTGGAGGCAAAGTCTGGTGGCCCAAATTCACAGCTCTTCCCTTCCAGCAAGACATCTTTTTTGTGGGGAGGTACACCCAGGAGGCAGAGCCTCTGGCAGAAGCACCAAACACCTGGATACACCCTGTCACACCACAGTATACCGAGAGGTCACAGAATATGAAGATTATCAGGCTGATCTTCAAGGAGACCGAGAGATGATGACGATAAGCCTGGACCTTTAAGAAACCATAAAAAGAGAATCCTGGTCTGAAAAAGTTTGAAGAATAGAAAACTAATTGTTAATATCTCATTACCAGTCCCCTGAGCTTCTCAGCCCCTCCTCCACCGTCATACACTGTTTTTCCACCTACAAATAGCCTTTTTCCTATACATTTAACAAACAGTGAAGCAAACTTCTACCAGTATCACTGGGTTCATTTTGACACTAGATGTTAGGAGAACAAGTATTTTTAGTAATTCTATTTCCTGCTTTTACAGACTAGTCCATTGTGTCTGTATTTAGATTCCATTATCAGAAAACAAACAGTACTACAGTGTTGAGGGGAAGTACAGTCTCTAGTATAACCAGAGACATTGCTTGTGTGCTTTGTGTAGCCTGTGTAATCACTTCAAATGTCAATGTGAGATGTGCTCTTTTGGTTCACATTTTACACATCTAAATGATCTGTTGGAAGAATTATTTAAAATTGCTGTATTGCTTTAGTGGACATGGTAGATAAAATGATATCTTTTATTAGACTAGCCAATAATTTACAAACATGTATTACATATGAATCCAGCTGAAAACAATATTCTCTTTGTAAATACTATCTGTTTTACTCCACAGGCCCACTCGTTTAAAAAAAGTACTTAGTTGGATAAATGTTAGTTCATCAGCTGGAAAGTTATCCTTTAAGGTGCCTACAAATTAACCTAAAACTGAACATGTGACACTGACATCTACTTGCTTTTCCACAGGTGCTTTTATATTCCTCAGTTATCTGCAGTAGTTGCAAAACTCATCTCCAGATAAATTAGGAATGAGGGGTCCAAACACGTCAACAAACTCTTAGGAACAAGTATGCTTTAAGGCTTTAGCCCAGTTCTATAATTCAACAGGGACCACTATGTAAGTCATTATAGATGATCCAATGCTCACTGAAGTGAATAGAAAGAATCCCATCGATTTCAATGACCATTATCAAGATTTGGAAGCACACTATCTTCCCAATTATGCCATCTCCCATTCTATATTTTTCCTGGGCAAGATCTCCAGGGGACATAGCTGCATCGACTCAGTTGGTTTACACCTGTGGAGGATCATGCCCAGTGGTGGCTGGAGTTTGCTTTATGGGTTCATATTTCTTCAGCTTTTACTCTGAATAAAAATATAACCACCATCTCATTGAAAACAACATGTAATGGATGACAATATGAACCCTTATTTTTACGATCTAAAAAAATTATTTCTTTTACATCTTTTCCCTTTGAATCACCAATCACACCACTCTGATTCTTTGGCATCTTCTTCCTCTTGGCTTTTCATACATGCAAATAAATATTGATGGTTAATGCCTCATAACAATTAGGCATTCCAGTAGCAGGAGCTGTAATAAAGGACCAGGGCCTCACTGTCCTAAACTATCACGTTTGTTACCCCCACCTTCTTCCTATTGCAGCAACAGGATAATAACTTGTAGCTTAATTTCAGGCAACGGAGTTGCAGATTAGGATCCTGTTTGTGAACCCAACCTGTTCTGTACTATTGCTGTGCATGTCCCAGCATATCGAATAATATTCTGAAAAATGACACTATATAAATGGTATTTAAGTGATAGCCATATGCAGTATGTGATTTATACAACATTTTGAGAGGCTCTCAAACTCAAACCTAGTTTTGAATCTTATGCTTTTTTTCCATGTGAACAGTTTGGGTTCCCACCACCACCAAACAAACCCACCCACAGAGCTCTGCAGTCACCATAGGGCAGGTCATTGTAACACTTTGCATCCTGCCCCACTCACCAGCATCATGCTGAAGAGACAATATTAACATACAGAACAGCTACCTCATGTTTTGGTGAGTAACTTGACATTACTTCAGTTGGGCACAAAGTCCCATGTTCTGGGGGAAACTCAACTCTTCTCAGCTGTTATGACAATAAATGGGCATTTTTGGATTTGATGAGAAAAAGAAAAATAATGTGTTTTTTCAACTACACTTTATAAACCACATTTATTTCCGCAATTCAAAAATAAAATCTGCCTGGGGGAGCGGGAGGGGAATGTTGCTTTGTAAGCCATTGTTTCATACTTAAAGATGACTGTTTAAGTTGGAATGGTGCACTGGCCAGCTATCACTTTTTAAAAGAGCCCAAAGAAATTCATCCAACACATCATAGGGTACAAGTCTAAATTGATGGTGATAAACAGAGGTGGCCCTTTCCATGAGTCCAACAAGAAGTTATTATTTCCTTCCAAGATTATTCACAATAACTTGTTGACTGCAATAAAATGTTCCAGGCAACTAACTCTCCCTTTTGTGATACACCCAGAAATAACATCTCACTCATTTATAACAGAAGCAATCTGACAAACTGCTGAGGTGTGCGGATAAGCCCAGACAGGCTTACTTTTCTGCTATCCAACAAATCAGTCTAACACACTCTATTTGAGACTTTTTCCCTTTAGATTCAAGTTTGTTGGCCTCTGTTCTGGCTTTCCTTTTACATATCAACATGTTAATGTTATCCATCATTTTGATATTCTCACTCCTATATTTGAGGGATGCTTCTCTTTTATTCTGCGGTACAGGGAAATACTCTTTGCTCTTTTAGCAACAGAGAGAAAGCCGTGCTAGTCTATGTACTATGAAAACAAAAAAGCGGTAAAGTTGCACTTTAAAGACTAACAAAATAATTTATTAGGTGAGATTTTGTGGTTTCAGATGGCAGGACTACTTTTTGTGATTAGCCATTTAATACAAAGCAGCCGGTGGGGGAAAAAAGCCTTCATCTAAGTAAGGATTTGTTGGCAGACATTTACCTCGAATTGCAGAAGCGATTCCCAAGCAGGGATGGTTTATCTGGTGCTTATATAACCATCACAATTATTTGATAATGTTGCAGCAGTTGTCCTCCCTGTTGGTAAAGAATGGTGCATCTCAACCTACCGTGTTTTCAAGAAGGATCAGTAACAGCCTGTGGTCTGTCCTGCAGCTTAAAAGAACATAGCCGGGCCCACTGAAGAGAGTGGGAGGCTGAAGGGGCCAAACAATTCAAAAAGTCCCAGGGCTCCTGGAAAATGCCACTTCTACAGCACTGGCTGGAGCCCCAATCCCTTTACATCACAGCCAGAGCCCTGAGCTGTGGGCTCTAGGCAGCGCTGAGGCCTGTCAGGGGGACAAGGTGCAGTCCAGTTGGAGCTCAGGGCTGGCTGCCCCCAGCCCTGCCTTTCCTGGGAGCAAGGAGCCAGAGTCACCCCTCACGTTGCACAGGGACCCTGAGAGCCTGTCAGCTGTCTGAGCTATAGCACATTTACCCCTTTCCTCCTCTTCCAAGCAGCTTGTAAACAAGTAATCAAGCATGTTAGTGGCATGTGGCCTGACCCCACAACTGTCTATATATGGTTACATTGAAAGCAAGTTTTCCATTATTTTGTAGCTAAAAAATAAAATATAGATGTCTTTATTTGCTTGAAAAATACTATCTTCGCCTTTTGTCCTACCACCAAGGGACTGAATTCTCCAATGTGTTGTTTTCAGGTTCTAACATCCAGTAAAGCATATCTTCCCATCATCCTTAGGTACTTGTATGGCCTTCATTATTATCATATTTGAGCACCTCACAATCTTTAATGCATCCATACTTCCAGCACATCTGTGAGCCGTTATTCCCACTTGACAGTGAGGGAAGTGAGGCACAGGGTGACTAAGGTCACACAGGAATTCTAGGGAGGAACAGGAGACTGAATCTGGGTCATCATCTCATCCCTTAGGCAGCTTTCTATTTTCTGTTGTAACAGTCTTTGGCCTTTGCCACAGAAAGTTTCCACCTTGGACGTCACCCTGGAGAGCTGAAGCTAGGGGCCAGATGTTCACACAGGAGCTCCACAGCTAGCTGCTTCCTGTCTGCTGGCCCTTCTGGTCCTGTACTGTAGTACTAGGAAAGGAAGGATGGAGGAGTCAGTAGAGTAAGAAGAGGCAACTACCACATGTAGAGAAGAAGCAGTGGCAATGGCCCCTGGTTGAAGAAGGCTAGAGGCACAGAATTCTACGACCACTCTGTCTCTGCAGGCCAGCCAGTGCAGAGTTCCTCTTGGTGGTAATATTTTAACAATGGCTCTCCATGAGCTCCCACTGTGCTTTCCTGCCCATTGCTGTTTGGGAGAGTCCCTCATTTAACTCCTGCTCCTTAGTCATGTAAGCTCCCCACACTTGTACCAATGGGGCAATAGTAACCCATCCCACTTCCACTGAAAAATACCTCCACTATATGGACCTCTCATATTCAGAGTTCAATCCCTGTTCTCTCCCCCCAGAGAGAAACTTAACAGTATGAGAGACTTAGACTTTTTTTTCCCAAGGAAAGTATGTAAAATTCTCTGTTCCCACTGAGTCTGTCTGTAAACAAGCCATTACCTTAATACAAACCTCATCACCTGTTTGTTCAAACTAGAGGGTTTATTGACAATCCATAAAAGTACGTTAAAGCTACTGAGATTAAATACAAGCCTTACCCAGTAAATGAAAGCAAACAGTGGCAGTGGCAGTGGCAGTGCCAGCTAATATTCCATATTCAGGCAATTAAAAGGTGGCACTGACAACGTTTAAAGGAAGAATCAATAACACCCACTACAAAATGGATCCATTAATCCCAGCATGCAACAGCTGGGGCTTGGTCATGAGGTGTTTTCACATGATTGAAGACAACAGCCGCTGTCAATGACTTGATCAGACACTTAAAAAAATACATAAATAAGCATATACACCAGGCAGGTCCTCAGCCCTCTAGGCAGCCTCTGTGTTTGGTCTAGATGTGGGGAAGGCGAGGGAAGAAATTCTCACTTTCAAGCCACTGTGTAACAATAGAGCCACTCCACAGTTGTCCCTGCAGGCCTGAAGTATAGTTGACCACATTGCTCTGTGGGGGCCCCCTCCACTGCATGAGAAGGATGGATATGGCAGCCTCTAAGCCCTTTCCTGGTTTGCAGTATGTGATCTGAGACATGCAGAGCCAACCCTGTGACTGTGCTTTGCTCCAGGAATGTGCACTCCTGACATAAGCCCCAAATCCTTGCCACCAAAGTGTGTAGAAAAGCTGTGACATGGCAATTTTTATTTCCTGGCTCCACTCACATGACTTGGGTCAGCATTGAATAAGGTTAGTACATCTGCCACATGGTAGGGGGCAGAATGGACTGTCTCCAGTGGCTGCTTTACATCTTCCCTTGTTTTTTCCATCCTGTAATGGGGCCACCTGTTCACAAGTGCCCCTCTGCAGCCACTGGTTCCATGTAAGGTCTTGTAGAGTTGTCTGTAAAGTTCTGTGGGGGGGGATCTGACAGCCCTGTCCAGGGTGCTGTCAGTTTCTACATTAGGCTTGTGGCCTGGCTTTGGCTTTGGCCTGGATCTTGCTCAGGTCTAGGTTCAGCAATCGCTCTGAGCTGTCCATGGTGCTGTTGGTCTTCCAGTCAGTATAGGGAACTGTCTGGGTCAAGCTCCTGGCTGTGAGGAACTGACCAGCCCTAGTCCAGCACCTTCTTTTATATCAGCCTGCTGGGTCCTAACTGGCTGCTGCAGAGGCAGCCACTCTGTCCTGCTTGGAGGACCTCTCTTCTGCTCCTCTCACTGGAATGGGGTGCAGCAAGGCCCCTGACCCCTGGAGGGTATAGGGGCTTAGTCCACCCCATCATACTTTCCCTGCATTTCAACATCAAATACAAATAGAACGTAATTTAATTTAGGAGATTTCAACGTTTTTCTTTCTGAGGCACCCAAACATACTACACAAACTTCATGGTCCACCTGTGCCGCAACTTTTTTTTTTTAATTCAAAAACAAAGTTCAGCATCATGGGGAATCAAACAGGGTACACCGGAGGGGAACTGAACAGCTAAGATGCTCCAGCTTTGTCTTAAGTCCCAAGTGGTGTGGCTCAGAGCCCTGGGCTGCAGTCCTGCACAGCAGGACTTTGTCTTTCTACCTCTTTCCTCCCTGAGGCCTAGCACAGCTACCCCAGCCATGCCCCGGGCACTGGGCTGAGAACCACTGATTGTTACTGACCTTGATCCTGACCAAGAGCAACAATCACAGACTATGAGAGAGAGTTAACAAAGCACACAACTGAAGACCTCTAGGCTGGCACTCAGTGTAGGTGCCCTGAACTATCTTACTGTAAAGAAGTCCCTAGCATCTCCAGATGAGATGGGGGCCCATTGTGCTGGATACTGTACACGCTTGCCTACGCACACACAGAAAGAATGGGAGACACCTCTGCCCCAAATCTCAGTAGATAAAGAGGAAGTATTATTAAACCCATTTTTCAGATAGGACACTGAGGCACAGATATTAAATGACTTTCCCATCATCACACAAGAAATGTGTGGCAGAGCGCCTCAGTTAATACAAACATCCAGCACTCCAAAACCCTGCAGGGCCTTAATCCCAAGGAGAGACCTTTTCTCATAGGCATTGTTCCTTGTAACCTGGGAGCTTGGATGGCTGCCCAAAAGAGATTCAGGTACCACTCAGCAGAGCACCAATAGCCTCCCACAGCCAGCTGCAGGTATTTCTATGGTAATGCGCATCCACACATGCCTTGGCGCACATAACAATATGTATTTCACCCATAAACAGAAAGAATTAGAGGAAACATTGTTCATAGGAGAAGATTATTTGTCCCCTTGCTGGATATCTGCCAATAACTGTTTTCTTGACACCGCAAGAAGTTTTAGATAACTAGCTTCTTAAGTGGCTTGCTGAGCCACCGGGAAGATGTGCCCCCAGGAGATGGTTTGTGCCACTCCATGTTTTGTCTGTTGTCTGTGACTGCATAGGCATATGTCACTGGTCTTAACATAAGGAGACTTTCAGTAGTATTCTGGAGCCCCTCAAAAAAAAATAAATGCCAGAATCCTCCATCATTTTGTGTAGGTATCTTCTGTGCTTCTTACAGGAACTACACCAAGGCATAGCTATAACATCTGACTCTGGTGTGGAAGATAGAGCTGCTAACCTCACAAGTTACAAGACACTCTGTCGAACAGTCTTTCCCACTGAAAAGCAGGAGAGAATATTATATTTCAGGCATTCTTGTCACAGTAACTACGTCAGGCTCTACTGTCTTTACCTCAAGAAACTTGTTAGACATTGAAAACCATTTTCTGATTGACAGCTAACAATTTAGCCATACAGAATAGTAAAAATCCTGCAAAGAAATTTCTTTAAGCTACTTTTTTTGGAAAAGCATCTCTAAGTGCACCTATGGTTCACATTTACAACTGCCCTCTAAAATATGCATCTACATCTGTGCATAACTAAGGGTTGCTCAAAAATGGACAGGTGCGTATCTCAAAACATAAGCTATGGGAGTAGATCCAAAGCCCACTAAAGTCAGCGGTAGACATGCCACTGACTTTGTGAGCTCCATTTTATTATTATTATTATTATTATTATCCATTTATGCACACAGGACCTGATCCAAAGTCTGTCAAAGTGATTATGAAAGTGATCACTGCTGTTGCTCCTATTTTATGGATGGGGAAAGGCAAGGGACAATGAAGCAACTTGCACGGAGTCACCAGCAAGCCGGTGACCGTCAATATTACAACCCAGCTTTGCTAAGTCTCAGCCCAGTGCTCTATGCTTTGGGTAGATGGGCTCCCTTTTTTGCATCAGATAAATATTGTGTGATTTCTTTAAGAGAAAAACGGTTTGGCTAATGACATGTTTCAATCCACTTGAAAAGTTATTAAAACAATATGTGCACTGAATGTTTAATAAAATGCCAACTATGTGCAGTGTTAATTAATTAGCAGATTTAAAGTACAAAAGAATTTGTCAGAAGGGAAGACAAAATGGACCAAACTCAGCCAGTGACATCGATGGCTTTACATAGCTTGACCCAAAAATAACTAAAAATCCTTTTGCATTTGACTTTAATAAACAATTTAAAATTTGCCTGTCTGCCTTATAGGCTCATGTATTAAAATTTTTAGTGGTAGTCTTGCAAATGTACGCTTCCACAATCAACATAGGAAGTATGCTTATCATCTGCTCCACATTAATAAAACATAACTTGTCAGCTAGCTTCTGTTCCGGCTGGCTAAGATAAAAATGCTTCTGCTACCCAAGTTGTCTCACCAGGCTCTGCACATTGAGACTAGGCACTTGCTCTGCAATTAGGAAGCCCTCTGGCCTATTTGAAAAGCTTTCAAACTGTCACTCTATTTGAAACTAACTTTTGGAGTCTAACAAATGGAAAGAAAGCTTATGGCTTATAGCTTGCTGTGGATTCTGTTGCTGTGTACAAGCAGCAAACAATAGGCTGCACAGAGGAAGTATACCCAGAATTTTGCATTAATACACAGCATGTGTGCTAGTCTTTTAAGCTCAGCAGGCTGCTTGACAGGTGTGCTCTCTGATGCTCTTAAGTAGAAGTGTGTTAGTGTTACAAAACGTGTCAGGTGTCAGCGGCATGAGGGAAAAAATCTGCTAATTGTTAGCTAAAAGCAAATCTTAATCCCATCAGGACTCAAGAGAAGCCAAACTGGTTTGACGTATCCATGGATACTAGTAATGGCTAAGTATATGGCTCTTCATCGCTGTTTAGTGCTGAATGGAGTGACAGCACTACTCAGGTGTGTGGGGGACTTGTCTCACTAGTTACTGGCCCACAGAGGATATGAGTCTTAATATTTCAGCTACTCCTGGAGGTTTCCCTTCAGCTCACGACAGGCATTTGCAGTTCTAGAGCTGAAAATTCCAGTTCTATCCCTGTCAGCGCACATGGCAGATTTAAAAGATGGTGATGTTGATGTGTGTGCAGCACATGGATCTGTTAGCAGATACTGCTGTGGTTTGTTTGGTTTTCTCAAGAATGACAAAAACAGTTTAAAAAATGCTCATTTGTGAGTGCCAAGGATGTTCGGATTACTTCTTGAAAGCATCCAAAAGTTTGCAAACAGTGAAGCACAAGTCTGTGCAGATTAGGGGTGTTTTCTGCTTCCAGGCCGACATTTTGCACCATCCTATCCTGGGTAAGGGATCAGCTTTGCTATGGCTTTTAGTTTAACTAGCAGTGACTGTGTATGTGTTAACCGTTCACCTATGAAGCAAAGGAAGTCAACGTTTGCTCTTAGTGGTTCTCAAATAGGGAGTCTATGACAAACCACCACAACAACCTAAGATTTCTGGGGAACTGGGAGGAAACTGAAGCCCTAACAGGATCTTGCTTCTGAAAAGGACTACACGCTGACCATGCTGCTGAAGCACAATTCCAGCAATGTCATTTTATGGTCTGCATAGCACAGGCCATGGACTCCAATTACCGTTTGAGGACTTACCGGCTATATGATATCACCAGAAGTGTTACTTAGGTTGGCAGCCTCAAGGGCTACCTGGGCAAGGAGGTGACAAAACTTGTGTATTATTCCCACCACACAGATGTCTTTTTATGAAAAGGAATACGGCTATTTTGAGTGTGCAAGCAGTATCTCTTCCAGAATAATTTTGCTCAGTCATCCAACAATAAATGATGAGGCTGTAATTATCATAGCATTTAAAGATATATGTTCAGCAATACTGGATTTATCTTAGTTCATCTTGTCTGCAATAAGGCTAATATAGGCTCTGGGGGAGATCTTAAGGTAGTTAGTAAAGCACTATGAAAATATGTTACAGTAATATTTAGTACTTACATTGTGATGTACACACCTTAATTAATTATTCCTGGTATTGCCTTTGGGGTGTGGGTTGATGGATGATGTTATCTCCATTTTATTTATAGGGAAACCAAAAGACTGAGCTTTAATGACTTATCCACAATTACACAGACACAACAACAGAATCGGGATCAGGATGTAGAAATTCCATGATCCCAGCTCTATATTCAGTCCAGAGACTATACTGCCTCCTAAATAGGATTATACTACGACTCCAGAGCAATGTTTATTCTGAAGCACTCAGAAAAGATACAGAGTTGCTTAAACATATATAACTGAGCCACGGAAAGTTTAAGTGCCTTGTTCAAGGTCACACAGGCAGTTTCTAGCAAGACTACGAATCAAACCCAGATCTCCTGAGTTACCTAGAAGTTAGGAGTCATGGATGGAGATGTAGCCAAAGCATCTCTTAAGCCATGAGCCTGCAGAAGATTCAAGAGGATCAGGCCCTTGTTCCCGCACAGCTTATCACTGAAGTCAGTAGTGGGACCTCACATGTTCATAACATCCAGTGCTTGCACTGCCCTCTGAGAGGATAATGTGCAGAAGACTGTGTGATGTACTTGAAAAAGCCCTGTAGGAGCACCAAAAAAAAAGGAGGGAACACAAATCACATGCAGTATCATGTAATTTTGATCGTAGTGTATTCCACTGTAATAATAATGAAAGACAAATTACCCTGAAGCAGAGGATTGAGGCTGTCAACTGAGTGCCTTTCTAAGTCTCTATATTCAATTTAAAGAGAAATAATCCCCTCAAATTTGCTGCTCAAATTCTGACAAATTACTATCCAAGATCCAGTTTCCTAGTTAGGCGTTTTAAAACAAAGTATTTGAAAAACATTCCCCAGAGTAATGAGCTTATATTGTGGGTGTGAGAAAAATTTCATACAGCACTTGTCACAGCCTTTCCCTCCGTCACACACCAATATTCCCTCACTCTCATTTCTTCAACAGACTCACGTACAGACCAGTAAGCCGAAAGACAGAGTGGCTCCCTGTTGGAATGAAAAAAGGCGAGAAAAAAAATATATAAAGGAAATGAACCACCAATCATGCAGTGAATGTATCAGCTGACTAGGAAGAGTGATTGTAACTAAAACTAAGATTACAGGCCACCTATTTTTAAGTGAAAGACTTGACCGCCTTGAGGAAAGAATATGCCTGAGACTAAGCAAATAACATTTCAGTTATTGGTGCACCTGCTACTTCTGCTATCGTGGACAGCAAAAACTTGTATTTTTTTATTGGTGGAAGCTCTCTAATGTCTTTTAAAAGAGGGTGAATAATGTTCTTTAATGCAGCATACAAAAATAAGCCATTGTCTACAGTAGGTGGAAAGACATTGCAAAAATGTAATTGAAACGACGACAGCTTCTAGTGCAAATACAAGACCTTCCATGCAGTTACAGCTGCTGTCCAAAGTGTGCTACAGACATTGGGGCAGCGTCTGGTCTGGCTTGTGTAGCTACATACAGGAGTGCGGAGTTGTAAGACCACCTGCAATTCAGATAGCAGCATGGAAAGGGCAGACTCTTGTGATGCTTCTGAGGGAACCCAGGACTGTGTGTGACCTAGTCATGCCCCCAGCTACTTGGCTTCCTGAGTGAAGGAGACTTGCTTGTGGTTAACTGGCTGTCGGCTCCCTGACACATCATCAGGTTAACTACTCAAACAACCTTCTCTGGGCTGTGCCAGTGGTTACTTTGCCTCACAAGTTAACCCCCATTGTACCCCAGGCCCCAAGCCCCTTTGAAGCATTCCCTTGTTATGGCTAATGCTTTCTGGAGACTAAACGTACCTAAAAGGTTAATTCTATTTAAGTAATTTTTATCTCACTCAAAGCATATGGCAGCAACTTCAACCACAGTTGGCAGTAAACCCATTTTCCTGATCATAAACCCCCTGCCCATTTGTTTCCTCTGCATAGGATGTAGGACATCTTCACTCCCCAACCCAGTCCAGCAAATCTTTGAAGTATATTTTCACATAACCCTCTTTTCCCCCACTGTGTGCTCTTCCCTGTTGGCTTCATGTATCACTGTTGACTCTGTTTATGTGTGTGCCTCTATTGTGTAAGTGTACAATGCTTAATTTATATGCCTACAGAGAGACAGATCAAATAGATATATTTTGTCTGACGGGAAGCCTGTTTCTCTGCTTTTGCTGTGATCCAGAACCTAAGAATCTATTTACATTGCAGACACGCAACTCCTTCTATAATACCTGCGCATACATTGCAGAACGGTAACAATTATCACCGTAGCTTTTATTTAAGACCTTACGTGACATTCCAAGAATCAGGATAATCTTGTAACCCCCTTGCAAGCCAGCACTGAGGGGAGAGACATCAGCACACTATGGGAAGGTACCAGGGTGTAGATTTGGAACCTGTGGCTGTGGGCACCTTAGCTTGCTGGCACACTCTGTTGCTACCAAGGGAGATGGGCAAAGTAACACCTCACCAATCCTGGACGAAGCGGGTCTTTGCCCACGAAAGCCTCTGCTCCAAAATACCTGTTAGTCTCTAAGGTGCCACAGGACTTCTTGTTGTTTTTTGAAGGCACAGACTAACACGGCCACCCCTCTGATACCAACCCTGGAAGGTTAGATCCCACAGGAAGGCCAATCAGAGCACCCTAGGCCTGTGGCAGCCTCCTTAGCTTATTTCCACTGCATAAGCCAGAAAGTGACCCAACTGGTTGTCTGAACAACTGTGCAGACCTACTCCTGTTGCATCAGTGACTGACGCAGCCCTTGCCTGCCTCCTGAAATCTGCATCCCACTCTGCTCCTGACTCCTGCTCTGCTCCTGTATTGTCTCTGCCCTAACTCCTTGCTCCTCCTCCACTCCTGCTCCTCGCTTGTCATCATGTTCCTGTCCTTATGCCTCACTCCCAGGAAGCACAGGCCTCTTGTTGGTGGGGGGAGGGGCAGGGGTGTTGAGGTTGGCTAGGTGGAAGATTTGAGAGGGATGTGGCACTTCTCTTCATGAGGCACCACTCACTCTGTGGCCCTGTCCCTCCTCCTGTAAATGCCATCCCTGCCTTCTCCTCTCCCTCCCGAGGCCTCGCCCCGCCGGCCGCTTCGGAAGACAGAACTGAAGCTGGGCGGTGTAGGGCTCACATGAAGCTGCAGAGCTTCTCATCTCCTCCTCCTGCTAATGCCCAGATCTCCAGCTACTCCTCCACCCCACCCCCAGCCTTTCTGTGATTGCAGCCAGTGACAGCTGCCTGGGCATGAGGACCCTGCTCTGGGCTAGCAAAGCCCTTAGGGAGCAGTGGTTGTGGAAGGTGGGACTCAGGAGCTCAGGCCAGAGAAAATCTGTATGGGTTGCTGTGGGAAGCCCTGGGCCCTCCACCTGTCCTAGCAGCACACCCTGTGCAGCAGGGACATGGGCCTGGGGCCATTCTCTGGCCTCGTGTTCCCCAAAACAGGCTCTTTCCTGCACTGCTGGTGGCAAAGGCACTGACTTCAGAGGTGTGGCCTCACCACAAACTTGCTCACTCCCAGGGAGAAGTGACAGTGATCCAGGTCACAGAAGACCTTCCTCCTTCAAGATAATTCCTGCAGTCCCCCTACCCATGTTGATGACACTGTGGATGCTGCAGAATTGGTGCAACCTCAGAAAAACTGAGCATGTGCTTAACACTCGCTAGTAGCCAAGCTTCTCTCTCCTCCCACCACCCACAGCTCCTACTAATCAACTCCTCCTCCTTGCGTCCAACACCTCCTGTGCACCATGGAATAGCTGCTCTGTGGCATGGAGGGAGTGTGAGGAGTGCAGAGGGCAGAAAGGGAAGAGGTGGGGCAAGAGTGGGACCTTAGGGGGAGGAATGGAGTGAGGGTGGGAGCAGAGCAGCTTGGGTCAAGTGAAGGCAGAACTTGGGGTGGAGGGTGAGTTGAGCCCCCCCCTTTGAAAACTAGCCGTTTGTCCTGCACCCAAGGACACCAATGACAATCACTAGAAGTGATTTCTACCCTGCTTTTGCCTGCTCTGTACATCAAGCCCTGTTTGAGTATATTTACACAGAAAAGTGACTTGGAAATAACTTTGTGAGCATCTCCACGACGCAACCACTCTTCCAAAGTAACAGCAAAATCGCAGTTGGCTTACTTTGACATGAGGAAACCTCATTGTATGAGGCATAGCGCCTATTTCGAAACAGAGGCTGTGTAAATGGGAACTAGGGGCTATTTCAAAATATGCCGCAATGCATCCAATGGCTCTATTTTCAAATAGGCTCTGTTGTGTCTGGAGGCTCTATTTCAAAATAGCGTGCAGCTATTTCGAAATGCATTGTGTGCATAGCAGCATTGTTTTGAAATAAACTATCCTGGAAAATCTCTTCCAGAATCCTTGGCTCTGGCATTTGTCATCTAGACCTGGCCTGCTCATGAAATCCATCCACTAGACCAGACTCTCCCTCTGATCACTTGGCAAGCCTGCCTACCTCCCAGCGCCTAGCACATGAGCATAATGAGAACATCCATTCTTTGGGGCAAGGAATTAAAAAGACATTGAGATTTTTCTGGATTCTGTTGACTATTCTGTTTATTTCAAATGCCATGTTCGTGTGCGTGTGCTTTATCCAAACTGGCATAATTACAGTACTCCAGTTGGAAGACGGACAAATATAGACACATTGTTCCCCAAGGACAGTTAGTATTTCTTTACGTTACTGAGCTCTGTAATGAACTGGCATTGTGAATATCAAAAACATAGCATGCGGTGATCATACACACTGCTTTCATGAGTCTCTTTGTAGAAAAAAGCTCCCAAGTGAATGTTCAGTCTGTCAATCTAAGGTGCACACTGAGAGCCTCAGCAATTTGGCCTTCTCTATGAACATCTGCTTTGTCTGTGCTAATATTTGTCAGACACACCCAACGCAATTCCCATTTCCAAAACTGAGACTAGTGAATTGGAACTGAGATATCAGTTCCCTGTATGGTCTCTGAAAGCCTAATATTCATACAGAGGCTAAGTTAAGCTGCAATATATAATGGGTCTCTCTCAGGGCTTGTTTCCACAGCAAGATTAACTTGAGTTCTAGCTCAGCTGTTACCTCTCGTCCAACCAGCCACACACAAAAATCTATAGTTTGAGTGAAGTGGTATTTTAAACTCAAGTTCACTTGCCTGTCAGTGGATAAAGGCTGAAAACTCAAGCGTGAATGACGCACATACTACAATATACTGTGTGGCTGTAGCTGGAGGGTACTGGAATGCTTATAGTGTCTCCAGTGCCTTCCCCAAATTTTCTCAGGGCCTTGGTTTCTTCTACCTGGCCACTTCCTGTTTTCAGACAGGATGTTACGTCTACACTGTTAATCAATCTTTTTGGTGTTCAGACACCGTTAAACCTTGTACACCGTCTCTGTTACACTTGGTCCATGTCTACACTTAGTAAAAACCTGGAAATGGCCATGCTAATGGCCAGATCGAAGAATACTAATGAGGCACTGAAATGCATATTCAGCACCTCATTAGCATGCCAGCAGCCGCAGCACTTTGAAAGTGCTGCGGTTCCCTCCCGCATGGCTTGTCTACCTGGGGGTCCTTTTCGAAAGGACCCCACCAACATCAAAATCCCCTTATTCCTATGAGCTCAGTGCCTTATTAGTATTCTTCGATTTGGCCATTAGCATGGCCATTTCAAAGTTTTTACCAAGTGTAGACGTAGCCTTGTTGACATCAGATGGCATTGGGGAGAGTTTGCAGTTGTCTAGACAGAGATTGACACCCAAGTTCTGGTGGACCTTGCTGTGAGGGCAGCAAAAACAGATTTCAGAACCAGCACCAGAAATCAAAAGTCTTCTAAAGCTTATCTCCATGGAGATAGCTGAGGAAGAACAGCTGGACTGAACCTTGGAGATAAGTGGTCATCTGTGAAAAGCTGGGTTTATGTGACTTGACTTGAATCACGTAAGAACACCGTAGCAAACACAGACATAGACTTGAATGCTGCCCTGGTGAATTAAACTGCCTTAACCTTGAGACAATCCATTTGCTTTCTATTGTCTGTTTTATTCAGTAAACACTTTGAAACTACTGCAACAAATGAGGTAGGCAGCTCTATGGACAACAGTGTCATTTACTACAGAATTCTGTTTCTTCTCCTAAGCAGGTCCATCTTGTACACTGAATGAGGCAAGAGGCCCTCTGGGAAAAACAGTATGCATGTCATTAAGAACTTTATATCATAACACATACACTCCACGGAGGGGTGAATTGAGATTTCTCAGTCTTCCACTCATGTTCCTGGTGTGAATTTCCTTTTATCTTCATTTTGTGCTAAGCCCACTAAGTGATTGTTTGGGAAACATATGAAGCAATGGGCCGATCTGCTGTAGAGCATCCAACGGGGAGGTAGCTTAATAGTAATATAGCTGCCTATGAATTTTCTGCCAGAATGATTTGCCTATGGAAAATGGACTTTCAAAAATTGGCAAAGACCTCCCCTGGAGAATACTGAACTGACTGCTGTCCACAGACAACTGTGGAATAACCTTCTTCTTCCTAATCTCAGGTAGTTGGTGGCTGGTTCACATGCTGATACAGGAGAGTTTATATGCCTCATACCTTTACTTTCTGGTATGTAACTGTGGAGAGGTTTATTATCCATATAAATGTATATTTGTTTCTTTAAATCCTCTTTCTGAATCTCTGAGCCTCAGTGTCTCGTGCAGATGAGTTCCACAAGTTCATTTCATGATGGGTAAGTAGTTCCTTTTATCAGTATTAAATTTGTTGGTTTTCCATTTTATTGAATGTCCCATAATCTATATAGTTCTTGTACTGAGACACAGTAAGCAATAGCTAGGGTGACCATATCTCCCAAGGCCACATAGGGGACGGGATGGGACAGGACGGGATGTGGCCAGCACTCCCCCACGTTCCCCAAGCCTCAGAGAAGCGGCTGGGATGAGGTGGCCGTGGTCTTTCCCCCCAGGTCTTGGGGAAGCAGCAGGGATGGGGCAGCGCCCAGCACTCCCCCACACACACTTCCCCGAGCCTCAGGGAAGGGGAAAGCAGGCTAACCTGCTGGCTCCCTCTGTTGTGGAGAGCACATACTGTGCTCTCAGGCCAGCAGCTGCACCTGCGCAGCAAATACAAGACAATTAGTCCCTTTTATAAAATAAGTTGGGATGCCTTTTTGGCATCACAAATATGAGACCATCCTGCCAAAAATGGGACGGACGGTCACCTTACCAATAATGCATGTTTAACCTTCCATAAATCATTCATTAGCTGTCATTCCCACTTCTCTCCCAAACAAAGGTTCCTGATGTTTTCAGTCTGTCCTCATAGGGTGACTCTCTTTTGCTTGAGCACCTTCCTTTTAACCCTTTTTATCTCCTTTTGGGGCGAGGGCACTGTGTTCATTTCTGGTCACGCCACACTACCATGTATCTCCACTATTACCCTGCACGTGAAAGAGTACTAATAGTAATTACATCCACTCTCTGCCATCCCCAAATGGAGGTCAAGTCCAATGGCAGTAGCAACTAGCAGGAATTAAAGGCTGCCTTGAATTATCAGGTTTTCAAAGCTCCACAGTTAAATGCTTTGGACACATACTTAGAATTCTTTCTGGTTTCCTTCTCTGTTTCAAAACCTTGGCTCTACATAGGAGCAGAACACCCTTCACCTCTTATGCTTTTGGGACTTGATTTTATGTTTTGCCTAATTAGCTACTAAGACAATAATTAAATCAGCCAGAATTTCCCCATGGTACCCTGTCTAATTAACCCAGTACTAAATAACTGACATTAATTTGTCACATCTTTAAAGTTCCTTGAAAACAAGCAATCTCCATGAATGGCAGGAACAACGCTAGAATCTATTTTCAAAACTGAAAGGGACCCAAAGGTCACAGTCCAGGCTCTTTTATGGCATCACAACAGAAGAATGAGCACACATGAAGACTTCACTAGCCTCAGTTAAATGTTATTCCATTTGCAGTACAGTATAGTTCATTAATAGATTACACTAGTTGTGAAAGCTGTGTGCACAAAAATCATACTGGAGTTTTGACGCCCTCTCCAGCAAGAAAGTGGGAAATGTTTCCTCATTTAAAAAAACTGGTGAGGCAGCTACAATGGCATGCAAGTTTCCCACCCAACTTTGCCAGCGAACGTAAATGCTGACCCTTGCCACATGAGAAATTCCAGCCTTTGGTTTCTCTTGATTAGAAGCAGACAAATTACCACATTCTAGAGTTATTTTCTAGTGTGAACAAACATCTCTTTCAGACCAGATGTCTGACCCCGGTTTGTGCTGTGTGTGGACATTTAGGTCCTGATTCCAGAAAGCATCAAAACACATGCTTTAATCCACCATTGTTCAGCTAACCACTCCTGCCCATCCTCAGTTTCAAGGATTTGTTTAAAGCCCACTAAAGTCAGAACTAAGTAGGGGTAGACTGCTGACACCTATACAAATTGAGCACAAAGGGAGTATAAAAAGCTATGACTCTGACTTGGAAGTGTTTACATACCTTTTACCCATTTAAATGATTATACAAGTTAAAAATGCAGCGTTTTCCTCAATTCAGGATGGCAGGATTTGGTCTTGGCAACCTGAGGCAAGATGTGAATCCATACCTCCAGGGATTAAGGCTAATGCATTATCATTCGTCATTTAGACTCAGTTATGACTCATCTTGTCTTATACTTGTTATTCATTATTCTTATTCCACAAATGCCCCAATTTACTAAGGACTGTAAATTGGTCAGTCAAGGGACATCAAGGGACATTTCCTATCCTTACAATCTTAAAAAAAAACAAGCAACGTACAAAACATTGAAGAGATACAGTCAAAAGATGACTAAGCTTTTTATATATGTTGTGGATTACGTACTTTGATGGGAGGGGCTGCTTTCTCTTAAGCAAATGTTCCTGCTCTCAACCAGTCCATTATTAGTTGGATAGCTATCTTGTACAATATCTGTATGTATTTAAGAGGGGCAAAAAAGAGTCACTTTATTTCAAGTGACTTCAAATTATCACCAAAAATAAATGAAATTTCAGGTGTTTGAAGAAAAGATTTTCCACAATGATTAGGGCTGTATAAAGCCCAGAGGTTTCAATTCAGCCAGCTGAGGAGCAGTAAGTCAGTTTGAGTCCAACTGTTTGAGTCCAACAGTTTGAGTCCAGTTGTGTTTCCTGTCTTCACCTCAGTTTTTTGTGGTAATTGAGTTCATATAGGCAGAATCTGGACAAACCCAAGAGGAACCTGGAGCAAACCCAAGTGAAATCCTTCACACTGTTTTGCCCACATATGGCACTCCTACAATATGCACAACAGGCTCCAAGATTCTTCTCTCTTTCAGCACCCTGCCCTCAACAGTCACCAGGCCTGCTCATTTACTTTGAGCGACTTCTGTTGGGAATTAAGAAAATGCCTCCAACTCCTGAATTTTCCCAGAAAGACCAGCTAACCTGCTCACTCCAGCACACACGAAGTGTTCTGTTTCTTTAACTCTGCATTGGGAAATCAGTAGGGGCGAAAGTAACTTCAGATTTCTTACAGGTTCTGTCCTGCTGCAACGCAGGTCCCTGCCAGCTCTTTAAATAGCTCCCTGATGACTTTTACCACAGCTCAGCCAGCTCTGACCAGAACTGTGCGCCAGGGCACACCTGCTTACTTTCACCTCCAGAAGCCAGGCATGCAGTGCCCCAGGGCTACCATTCCAGGATTTTTCCTCGCCCACAATGCAGAGAGTAACAACAGACAGCAACTGCATCTGCACCAGCAAGTTCTTTTGAAAGATTTTTTGACAGAAGGGGGCTCTTTCAAAACAGCCTGTGGAGCATCTACACACAAAAAACATTATTTTGAAAGCAAATCGAAAGAATGTGGCGCTTCTTTCGAAATCACTCTTCCACGCCCATTTCAGGAAGAGCGCCCCCTTTTGAATGCTTCTTTTGAAAGAAAGAGTGTGTAGACAATCCATAGGGTCCTTCTTTCGAAAGAACAGTCTTCATTTTCGATCCCTGGCCCGTTCTTGCGAAAGAGCAGGGGCTCTGTGGACGCTCTCTTTCAAAAGAGCAGATCACTCTTTTCATCTGCTTTTGTGCGTGTGGACGCACTCTTCTGAAAGAAGTTCTTTTGGAAGAGATCTTCTGGAACAGCTTCTTTCAAAAGACGTCTGTAGTGTAATGTAGTGTAGACATAGCTAGCCACAGTACAGCCTCCTTCCGCTCTCACTTCCTGTCTTCTACCATCCGCACCTGTCTCTGATCAGCTGGGCTCCAGCCTCATCAGTGCTCGCCTGTCAGGCCTAACTCTCCTTCAGGAGTGGCTTACTTAACCCTCTCCTGGGCCATATTAACCCTTTCTGGGCTAATGTGGGTGAACCCTTCATCTAGGGTTGCCAGTGTTCTAACCACACAGAACTGTACACCGCTGCCCCTTCTCTGAGGCCATGTCCTGGCTCACCCCTTCTCTGGAGTCCTGGCTGCGCTCACACACCCATCACCATCACCATCACTCTCTCTTCCCCACCCTCACTCACTTGCACTGGGCTAAGACAGGGGCTTTGGGTGGCTCCAGCTCTGGCTCAGTGTGCGGGCTCTAGCGTGGGGCCAGAAACGAGGGGTTCAGGGTGCAGTAGGGGCCTCCAGGCAGGGCCAGGGGGCATATGTGCGGGAGGAGGTACAGGGTCCAGCTGGCTGTGTGAGCTCTGGGGTGGGCTCAGAGATGAGGCCTTTGGGGGCTGGAGGAAGCTCCAGGCTGGGGCAGAGAGGTTCAGACTGTGGGAGTGGTGTCAGGGCGGGAGCAGGAGTTTGGACTACAAAATGGGCTGCAGGGTGCTAGCTTTGGGAGGGAGCTTGGATACGGGAGGGAGCTGAGGGCTGGGATGGGAGTTGGGGGATCCAGAAGGATGGTGCTTACCTCAGACGGCATCAGGTCAGCGCTGCAGCCAGGCTAGAACAGGCTCCCTACGTGTCCTGCATCTGCACAGCTTCCAGAAGCAGCTGTCATGTTCACACAGCCCCAAGCAGAGAGGCCAGGGAGCTCTGAGCATTGCCCAGGCCTGCAGGCACTGCCCTTCAAGCTCCCATTGTCTGTGGTCCATGGCCAGTGGGAGCTGCAGAGTTGGTGCTGAAAGCAGGTGCAGGGGCAGCGCAGGGCTCACCCTTTTGCTTCGAGGCCACCAGACCATGCTGGCTACTTCTGGCAACCTTGTGGACACAGGAGAAGTAAGAAGCCTGCTTTAGCCTCGCTGCTCCACCAAATGGACTTTTAAGAGTGCTGACTGGAGCCTCCAGGACCCTTTTCAGCTTGGCGTTCCAGCCAAAAACCACCTGACAACACAACCAGCATCACTTCCCCCCACCTGCACCTCTTCCGATTCAGATTCTGATGCTGCCACTTCCTGCCAGTTTGCTTTGCTCCATTTCTTCCCCACCTGTTCTGCTCCCTCTCTCCCTTCCCACCTGGTGTTGGTTGAGGGCAGCCAGGAGTCTGCCACCAACCTCCCCACACAAGGAATGGAGGCTGATCCAGCAGAAAATTTCTTCTTTCTCCACACCTTAGATCTGCAGTGCTAGGAAAAGGAGGAGCAAGGAGCCAGAGGGATAACTGCATCAGGAGACCTCCAAGGCCCAAGTAATGGGGGGAAGTTCTGTCCACTCCTTGTGATTAGCAAGGAAGAAGTCTTCAGCATAATAAGCAGCTCTGATTTGTGCCTTCCCCAAGCGCCCCTCCTCCACAGCCAAATACAAGAGATTTCTGTGTTGCCTGGCAGATTTCCCAGACAAGTAGGCTACCTCTACACAAGAGAGTTTTGCTGACAAAACGCCAATTTTGTCAACAAAACTCACGGAACAGCTACACTAAAAATGTGTTCTGTCACCATTAAATTGCAAGAACATGGCACATTTTTTGACAGCATTCTGCCTCTCCCCCACAAGGCAGAAGGCCTTTCTCGATAGAAGCTGTCCACGAAAAAGCCGTGTGGATGTTGCAGGGGGCCCTCTGTTGACAGACAAGGACTCCCAGTCACCAGGCAGCCCTGTCTGCTGTTGCTTCCACTAGGCCTTTCTGTCAAGAGAGCAGCTGGGCAGGTCAACCATTCTCTGTCGATGGAGTGGATCACTTTTTTGATCCTGTCTGCTGTCTGGCCACAATCTGTCGACAGAAGTTTTGTCGGAAGATATCTTCCAACACTAACTTCTGTTAACAGATTGCTCTAGTGTAGACATATCCCTAATGGCCAGAAAACCCATAGCCTGTGGGGAAACCCACAAAGTTGGCAGGGCCAAGATAGCTACCCCTGGTTCCCTTAGTCTAGTAAAGTTCTTTGTGCAGTGTGGTTCTTTACCACTGGCAGAGTGTCAGAAAACACGTTATTTAATCCAGCCTTAAGAAGAAGAAATGAAAACGCCAGTGCTCAGCTCCTCATGTGACTTTAATGAGATAAATCCATGGAACGAAAGGAACACTTGACCAAATTGCAAACCAAGAGGCTCAACACAGACAGCGACGAATGCCGGGTCAGCTCTTTAATTTAGGCAATGAGGGGAGATGCTGAAAACTTTCATAAGATCATGTGCCTTCATCGAGGATGGGGATAAGAATAACTGACATAGTTCCTAAAAAGTGCATTTAATCTTTAAAATTAATGGCAAATACAAACCGCTGTGTTTTGAGCAAAACGTGAAGAGGTCCAGAGAAAATATAGAAAGCAATATAAGGAATATATTACGAACAAGCAGAGCATTAAGAGCAACAAGAAGTCCTGTGGCACCTTATAGACTAACAGATAGTTTGGAGCATAAGCTTTCGTGGGCAAAGACCCACTTCATCAGTTGCATGAGTGCGGGGGGGGGGCACTTCAGAGGAGTATTTAAAGAGCGGGGTCCTAATAAAAGGCAGGGCCAGAGCTGACGAGGTCTATTCAGTCAGGGTGGAAACGGCCCATTATCAGTGCTATACATCAAGGGAGGAGAAAAAACAAGTCAGTTCAGTCGGGTGGGGTGGGGGATGAGGCCCATTGTCAGATTCTAATGTGGAGGCCTGAACGTCCAGAGCAGAGAAGCTGCTTGTGTAAGGGGCCAGCCACTCTCAGTCTCTGTTTAATCCTTGGTTGATGGAGTCAAATGTGCAAATGAATTGCAGCTCAGAGATTTCTCTCTCCATTTTATTTTTGAAATTTTTTTGTTATAGGACTGCTACTTTTAAATCTGTTACTGAGCTTTCAGGGAGCTTGAAGTGTTCTCCTACAGGCTTTTGTTATGTAAGCACAGCATTGTACCACTTTATAGCAGCCCTCAAAACATTTTATAAAAGAGATCATTTATAAACTGGAGAAACAGTGAAGCAGCTTGATCCAGGTCATCCAGCACACCCAGGAATAGCATGCTAAGAGCAAGGCCAGCAGGCAATCCACTAAGCCACCGTATCTCCCCACACCACATTTAACAGTGGTGATTTTAAATAAGGAACTTGCAAAAAAGCCACAGTGAACTCTAGAACCACCAGCACATCTGGCACTGACGTAGATGCTGGTGAAAAAACTATGCAGGTGATAGGAAAGCAATGAGTTCATCTGTGGTGCCAATTCGTGTGATTGGATTGCAAGTCGCACCACAACAAGGAGAAGTCCTGTAGCACCTTATAGACTAACAGAATTTTTGGAGCATAAGCTTTCCGGGGCAAAGACGAAGTGGGGTCTTTGCCCACAAAAGTTTATGCTCCAAAAATTTTGTTAGTCTATAAGGTGCCATAGGACTTCTTGTTGTTTTTGCGAATACAGATTAACATGGCTACCCTCTGATACCAGTCTCACAACAGAAGATATTTTTCTGCATCCTCCTGGAGTCATGTCTCAGCTTTTATGCTTTAAAAAGTGAGTTTTCTGCCCTTGTGAGTGGGCAGAAAAGCTTAAAAACGTGACTACTGCAGGCTGTAACACCAGAAGGCAATATAAAAAACCCTCAAAAGTTACTACTTTTTAAAATCTCATATTTTCAAGGAAGTCTTGTGAATCTGAGGACCTGACTTTGCATACTTGGAGGAAACAAGAAGCAACATAAAAATGGCTTTTAAGAGCAACAGGTTTCCTGGGGGTGTAATGTGACAGTTATAAGCATGGATAACATATGATAGGTGGGCTCTGCCTAATCAGTACATGCAGATGCAAGAACAGTAAGAATATAATCAAAACAAAAAAGCAGTAAAGTAGCACTTTAAAGACTAACAAAATAATTTATTAGGTGATGAGCTTCCGTGGGACAGACCCACTTCTTCAGACCATAGCCACACCAGAACAGACACAATATTTAAGGCACAGAGAACCAAAAATAGTAATCAAGGTTGACAAATCAGAAAAAAAAATTATCAAGGTGAGCACATCAGAGAGTAGAGGGCTGGAGGGGAGTACTTTGGAAAGAGAGGCTGCTGAACTCTCTTTTATATTCAAATTCGACACACTAACACGTGATCTGAACCGGGATGCGAATTTTCTGGGTCATTATAGGGGCTCTTTTGCATAATTGGCTTAATCTAATTCTTGACTGCCCCGCCCCTGCCCCCTACTCTCTGATTTGCTCACCTTGATAATTTATTTTTCTGATTTGTCAGCATTGATTACTATTTATGGTTCTCTATGCTTTAAGTAAGAATATGAGGCACTGCAAAAGCAAAGGAATGAGAGAAATTAGCCCAGTAAGAGTGAGGGAGGTTCCCACAAGCTGGGGCCAAAGAAAACTTTCATGAACAGATTAGCACTGCCACTGTGAGAAAGCCTGCTAGTCTCTCCACACAAGAGATACATTTCCTGGACACTACAGTACAAAGCAAGGATGGCCTGATCGGTACCACACTCTTCCAGAAAGCCACTGATCACTATGCTTACCTACACGCTTCTAGCTTCCATCCTGCACACATAACTAGATCCATTGTTTACAGTCAAGCCCTTAGGTACAATTGCATTTGCTCTGATCCTACTGACAGAGATCAAAAACTACAAGATCTTTACCAATTATTCATAAACCTGAATTACCCACCAGGAGAAATAAAAAAAACAAATCGACAGGGCCAGACGAATACCCAGAGACCAGCTAGTCTAAGATAGGCCCAAAAAAGCCAAGAACAGAACACCACTGGTCATCACCTACTGCCCCCAACTCAAACTACTGCAACAAATTATTAAAGGCTACGTCTACACGTGAAGCCTACATCGAAATAGCTTATTTCGATGTAGCAACATCGAAATAGGCTATTTCGATGAATAACGTCTACACGTCCTCCAGGGCTGGCAACGTCGATGTTCAACTTCGACGTTGCGCCGCACCACATCGAAATAGGTGCTGCGAGGGA
The DNA here is from genome assembly GCF_033958435.1 of Carettochelys insculpta. Classification (NCBI taxonomy): domain Eukaryota; kingdom Metazoa; phylum Chordata; order Testudines; family Carettochelyidae; genus Carettochelys; species Carettochelys insculpta. The sequence goes on along the minus strand of NC_134139.1, from coordinate 142,401,875 downwards.
ACGTCTACACGCCAAAGTAGCACACATCGAAATAAGGGTGCCAGGCACAGCTGCAGACAGGGTCACAGGGCGGACTCAACAGCAAGCCGCTCCCTTAAAGGGCCCCTCCCAGACACAGTTGCACTAAACAACACAAGATCCACAGAGCCGACAACTGGTTGCAGACCCTGTGCCTGCAGCATGGATCCCCAGCTGCCGCAGCAGCAGCCAGAAGCCCTGGGCTAAGGGCTGCTGCCCACGGTGACCATAGAGCCCTGCAGGGGCTGGAGAGAGAGCATCTCTCAACCCCCCAGCTGATGGCTGCCATGGAGGACCCGGCAATTTCGAAGTTGCGGGACACGGATCGTCTACACGGTCCCTACTTCGACGTTGAACACCAAAGTAGGGCGCTATTCCGATCCCCTCATGAGGTTAGGGACTTCGACGTCTCGCCGCCTAACGTTGAAGTTAACTTCGAAATAGCACCCGACGCGTGTAGCCGCGACGGGCGCTATTTTGAAGTTAGTGCCGCTACTTCGAAGTAGCGTGCACGTGTAGACACAGCTAAAGACCTACAACTTATCCTTAATCGGGATGCCACACTCCAGAAGGCCCTAGCTGACAGGCCTGCTCTCTCCTACAGACAACCTCCCAACCTTATGAGGATTCCCACCAACAGCCACAGTATATACCGCAAGAACACCAGTCCTGGAACTTTTCCTTGCAACAAAGCCTGCTGCCAGCTTTGTCCACATACCTTTTCTGGAGATACCATCACTGCACCTAACCAGGTTATTCACTGAATCATGGGCACATTCTCATGTTCCTCAACTAACATCATGTATGCCATCATGTGCCAACAATGCCCAGATGCTTTGTATATTGGACAGACTTCAAACTCTCTCAGACAAAGAGTAAATGGGCACAAAACAGGCGTAAAAACACTCCTGATCCACAAACCTTTTAGCCAGCATTTTAATGGAGTGGGCCATTCTGTAAATGACTTAAGAGTCTGAGTGTTACTGAAGAGGAATTTTCACAACACTCTTGAAAGAGAGGCTGCTGAACTTTCTTTTATATTCAAATTCGACACATTAACACATGGTTTGAACCGGGATGGGAATTTTCTGGGTCACTATAGGAGCTCGTTTGCCTACTTGGCTTAATCTAATTCTTGGCTTCCCCCCCACTTCTGCCCCTCTACTCTCTGATTTGCTCAGCTTGATAATTTTTTTTCTGATTTCTCCACCTTGATTACTGTTTTTGGTTCTCTGTGCCTTAAATATTGAGTCTGTTCTGGTATGGCTATGGTCTGAAGAAGTAGGTCTGTCCCACAAAAGCTCATCACCTAATAAATTATGTTGTTAGTCTTTAAACTGCTACTTGACTGGTTTTTGTTTAGATTAGCACTGGTAATTTCAAGGGCTATGTCTACACTAGAGAGTTTTTTCAACACAACTGGGGGGTTGTTGACAAAAGTCACGGAGCATCTACACACAAAATGCATTTTGTTGACAGAAACTGTTAACAAAAAAATCCATGTAGATGCGCCAGGGGTGGGGGGGGTCCTTTTGTCAACAATCAAAGAATTGATCCGCTTTTATGTGTAGGCGCGATCTGTAGACAGAAGTTTTGTCTGAACATCTCTTCCAATAGTAACTTCTGTAGACAGATGCTTCTAAGGTAGATGTAGCCAAAGTGTACAGCACTGCTGTTACTGTCACAACCAGGATGTGGGTGGTCTTACGTAGTGGTCAGAGCAGGAATTGGCACTCCAACTAGGTCAGATGCTAGAGGAGGTCAGAGTCTGAGGCAGGCCAGCGGTTAGGCAGAGAATCAGACGTCCGGAAGATAGAAATGTTAGAAGCTGGGACTGGATGACAGGGGATGGATCACTGAATAAATTGCCCTGTTCTGCTCTCTTCCTCTAAAGCATCTGGAACCCACCACTGGATACTGAGCTAGGTGGACCATTGGTCTGTCCCACTAGGGCTCCTCTTATGTTCTGATGTGTCTTGATAGCGTCAAGTACACTCATCCCTCACTATACCAGCACAATTGGTTCCTAACTTTTTGCTCGCAGGTGAAAAGTAAGAGGGATGCTAAATTTCCATTAAAATGCAGGTAAAAGACTCTGACTGGTTCCAAGTGCTCGGTGTGGCAGCAGGTGGCGCTGCTTTTGAAAGGGAAGTGAGCCTGGGTTTGTGGGGGGTTAAAGGCTGGAGGCAGTTTGGGGACATGAGTGGGAGGGAGGGTTAAAATGATGGCAGGTTGGGTCCATGGGGGAGGGGCGGGGTTCAGGCTGCTGCAGGTTGGGTCTGTGGAGGTGGTGGGGGGTTAAGACTGCAACGGTTTTGGTCTGTGGGGCTGGTGGGGTTAGGATAAGGTGGTTTAGGTGCGCGGGGCCAGCGGGGGGGTTTAAATTGCTGCGGTTCGGGTGCAAGGGAGACGGCGGGGGGGTTTAAGTTGCTGCGCTTCGGGTGCATGGGGGACGGCGGGGGGGGTTTAAGTTGCTGCAGTTCGGGTGCATGGGGGCAACAGGGGGGTTAGGTTTCGGCAGTTTGGTGTTTGCGGGGCTGGCAGGGGGGTCAGGCTGCAGTGGGTTGGAGCTGCAGGGAGGGGGTAAGACTCGTATTAGCGGGGAGAGCTCACCCATTGAGTGAACTAGGGGAGGTATATGTGTCCGTCCTTTAAGCAAGTACTGGTAAATAAAGTACTTGTTTAACGAGGGATGAGTGTACTTGAAAGAGCACCAGCCTGTTAATAAGCAGTGAATACCTAGACAAGGTGCCTTTTACAGCAGTGCAGTCAGGGGCAGATGTGGGTAGTTTGTCCTTTTCTCATTTGGAGCACATGGAGTTTAATTTAGGTTCATTTACTCACTGTTTATTTAAATCACTGTACCGCTGGCCCTTCAGGGTACATCTACACAGCACAGCTCCTGGCCCTGAGCCTCCAAGTCTGGCCCCACAGACTCAGGCTTTCAAGAATCACACCAGGGCGAGATCCAGCTTTCCCCCGCTCTGCAGCCCGGGGCAGCTGCACAGGGCTGGAGCTGCATCCCCAGCATGGGCCAGATCCAGCAGCACCAGTTGCAGAAGGTAGGAGAGCAACCCAGCGGCAGGGAGGTGGTGGCTTGGGAGCTACGGCAGGGAACCTCCCCTGGTTCGGCAAATTCTCTTGTCTGGGACCAGTCAGGTCCCAAACATGCCAGACCAGGGAGGTGGCACCCGTACCACACTAAGGGTAGCTGTGAGACATTGCTGCTCACATTGGAACTCGGGCTCTGAAACCAAGAGATGGAGGCCAGTTTCAGAGCTCACAACCCAGCCCAATCCACAAGATCTACACAGCTGGTGTCGGCACAAGCCTTGCTAGCCCGACTCTGTTGACATGGGTTCAGAGACTCACTTGCACAGCTGTGTAGACACATGCCCTTAGATGCCAGACTTGAGTCATGCACTGAAAGATATATACCAGTTGCTATCACATTTAGCAGTTCTATACCACTGTACCACTCTCCAAAGGCTCAGGGTGATATAGAAGCACGTGGGGTTGGCATTTTGAGAAGCCTGCCAGCTCCAGTTGGGTAAATACAAGATTATTTCAGTCCATTGGCTATGTCAGAAAATCAAAGACAAATTTAATTTCTGAACCAACCGAAACCTCAACTTTTCAAAATATGGGGCAAATTTTGAAGTTGAAAACACTGTTTCAGTTCAAATTCAATATCTTATTCACCCTAAAACTATTTTATTCTGAGCATTTTTAAATGCTCTTGGAATGTTTTAATTACAAGTAAAGAATATGCTTAAATAAAATGTCATTTCAAACTAAAAGTCAAAATGTTTCAATTTGAAAATGTCTCCATAAACTATTCTGATTTTTTCATAATTTTTCTTCCTTTTTCTTGTAAATAAACACCACTGAAATTGACACAACTTCATGAAATGCTTATGTGTGGCTGATTCTGCAGGTTTTATCCAAAAAGTTTTGGTCAAAAAGTTTCTCCTTACTGTAGCACCAGCCTCCCGATAGCAAATAGAACTGACTGAAATGGCCACTAGTCCTAACCCATAAGCGCAAATGGTATGTGCATGTATTAGACATCACTCAGTTACTTAGTAGAGTATCATGGTTCACCCAGGACAGGTACACAATGAAAAATCTGTGAAACTATGAAAAACCCAAATAGGCTGATCTCACAATGAAACTCCAAACCACACAAAGTATGTGAGTTTTAAAGTTTCATTATAAATAGTTCATACTGCTATAATATCGCCAATATATAAATACTTTATAACTATAAAATATCCATCCATTTTTATGTTTAGTACACTGGTTTTCAACTATATACTGACCCTCGGGGTCCACAGACTCCATCTAAGATTTCCAGAGCGGTCCACAACTCCATTGGAAATGTTAAGGGTCTGCAAGTGAAAAAAATGATTGAAAACCACTGATTTAGTGCTGAATATGGCATAATCTGGAATATGACTGATTCGTTTCACCACTAGGTGACACTCAAACTCCATAAATGCCAAATAGATGAACTAAAACAATAACAAAAAAGCAGTCCAGTAGCACTTTAAAGACAAACAAAATAATTTATTAGGTGAGCTTTCGTGGGACAGACCTAATCAATTATTTTTTGTCTTTGAAGTGTTACTGGACTGCTTTTTTGTTTTGATAGCATATAGACTAACACGGCTCCATCTCTCTTGCTATAAAACAATGACAATGAACCTACAGAAAACGAAACCAAAAATTAAAAACACCCTGTCCCTTTATGATTTTCAGTAAAGCTCTGCACATTTTTTACATTATATTTACATTGTCACACACCCAAGAAAATAAACCTGAATGACTGAAGACAGTTTTCCAGGAGAAAAGCTTCCCTATCAGACATTCCTGAAAGTGCAGTTGATTAAAACAGATCTCACCAGAGATGTATAGGAATCAATCATCTCCTGTCACCTAGAGTCTGATTACCAAGTGGCAACACTTGGGTTTAGGCTGCAGTGGAGGCCTAAAACCCTTGCACACACCCCAAAGACAATGTTTCCATGGAGAGCATTCTACATTAATAACCTATTGTCTCCACCTCTCTCAGTATGGGAACGAGGAGAACACCATGGAATGATTTATCCTCCGTTCCCCACCTTGGAACTCAAATAGTGTAGAGCAGAATGGTGTTATTCACTAACTTGACTTTTTACTGCAGATGTCCAAGGTGCTATTGACATTTATTGGGATAGCTGCACACAGACCTGCCAAGAGAGTGAGGGCAAAGGCACATACTCCAGGTAGCACTGACCACTGATGGGTGGTGCTGAGGGTTGGTTGTCCCAGCCCCATCCCTTCCTCCCAAGACCACACCCATCCAGGGGCCTGGAGCAGGTCCACCCCCTGCTTTACTCAGGCCTGTCAGCACCTCACATATCATTTATCCTTTAAAAATAATTTTTATCTTTGTCTCTGCTTGCTAAGTTGCAAGGACAAAAGCCTCACTTATATCAGAGGGGTAGCTGAGTTAGTCCGTATCTTCAAAAACAACAAGAAGTCCTGTGGCACCTTATAGACTAACAGATATTTTGGAGCCTAAGCTTTTGTGGGCAACGACCCGCTTCATCAGATGCATGAGTGGGGGTTCCAGAGGAGGGTCTAAATTTTTAGGCTCGTGAAAAGGAGGGAGTCCCAGGCAAGAGGAAGGCGACAGCTGAGGTCAGTTCGGTCATGGAGGATGTGGCCCATTAGCAGCAGCTAATGTGGAGCCTAACTTATGTTGTCTGAAGATATCCGTGAGGGCAAATCCTGAGAAGGATTAAAGAAAGGATGAGATTTGTAAAAGGACAGCAAGAATATTTAGACTGCTAGCAGTAAAGATTGTTTTTTCAAGTTTGGTAAAGATGCCTATCCTCCTGCATCAGAGCATAAAGCAAGCTCCAAATCATGGAGTTACAAAGAAATTTTCCCTGTTGCTATGTTAGTCCATAGCTGCCTATGGTAGGGTTTGTTGCAGCTGTATGTAGCCACTGACACAAACAGGATGGTGAATTGATGAGCCAATGGTCTGATCTAGTATGATAATTCCTATGGTGCTAAATGCAAATTCCCAACAACCTTTTAACAGTGGCCACCTTGGGTTTTCCAAATTTGTGGCATTGAAATGGTGAGCACTTTATAAAGTATGGGGGAAAACGCATTCAGTCAACTTCCCCCAACTGAAAATTTAAAATAAAGCATATTTTTCTTGGTTTTAAAAGGCAAAATCCTGTTCCTGGAGCAATTTATTTGTCCCGATCCCTTTGCTGCTTGATAGCCGTACATTTTACATTCTGGCCGCAGGAGGAGGGCCGCAGCAGCAGCTGTTAGGCTGCCTTCCACAATACCTGCCCACACAGAACCCCTTCGCCCCATCAGATAAAAGGCTGTTAGGGCCCCTTTTGGCCACTGAGGCCATTCCACATGGCTGTGAAGCAGTTTTACAGATCCCTTACTAAATAAAGCAGTACAAGGCACAGAATCATCAAATCATAGAATCTTAGGGCTGGAAGGGACCTCAGGAGGTCATCTAGTCCAGCCCCCTGCCTAAAGCAGGATCAACCCCCACTAAGTCATCCCAGCCAGGACTTTGTCAATCTGGGATTTAAAAACCTGTTCGAACGGAGATTCCACCACCTCTCTCAGTAACACTCTTGGTGAAATAGTTTTTCCTAATAGCCAAACTACACCTCCCCCTCTGTAACTTCATACCATTGCTCCTTGTTCTGCCATCTGTCGCTACTGAGAATAGTCTCTCTCCATCCTCTTTAGAGCCCCCTTTCAGGAAGTTGATGTTTGCTATCAAATCACCCCTCAGCCTTCTCTTCTGCAAATTAAAAAAGCCCAAATCCCTCAGCCTCTCCTCATAAGTCATGTGCTCCAGCCCCAAAGGCATGGAGCAGTACTAGGCCAGAGAGGCCTCATCCCTCAGCATAAGCAGGACATACTCCAGGTGCAGGGACCATTGAAGAGGATGTTGGTAGCAAGGTGAACACTTTTTCAAAAGGCAAAGCAGGATGCATGCAGGATCCCTGCCTCCCTCTGTGGCCCAGCCCCCAGCTCCTCCACTCTCCCTGAGGCCCCATTCCTTGGTCAAACCAGAAGGTGGAGCGACCCCATGAAAACAGACTCCCAGAGAGCTCAGTCTTCTGTGGGGAGCCTTGGCTCCTCCATCAGCCCTGGCATGGACTAGGGGGGACTGAAAGCAGCTCCCAGCTGAGTCCCTGCCGGCTACAAGACACTTACAAGAAACTAACAAGCTGATAAGGGAAAAATTAAAGCCAAAATGATATATTTTAAAAACAATAAAGCATTGCACTACCTCACAAGGCCAGTTTGCTACCTTGACCACTTATTCAGTCTGGAATCTGCTGCCTTTTCACTCCAAGCCTCTGTCATCTAGAACTCTTTCCCGCAGACTTCCAGGAAACTGCTCTCTGTTTGTGTCTTTTAAGGATGAAAGTTCAATACGTGGGGCTTTAATTTATTTGGTGGCTTTGAAGAAGGGCTGTGTTACTGTGGTTTTTTACCTGTTACTTCCTTGACTACCTTAAAACCACCTCCACGCTTGCCTATGTGGAGCTGGTACAGAGGTTGGCTGTGCCGAGTGCAACGCTTATACAGTTCTGCTGTGTGACCAATGTCCAGCCACTGGGGACTCGCTGGATTAGCGGCTTTACATATGTCCAGACCCCAGGTTTACAAACAAGGATGGAGGCTTCATAGAAGGTACACAGGTACTATTTTCCCCTTCCTTAATACATCATTTCTCATGTCAGACAGGTAAATTTCTTTGAAATCAGATGCTCGACATAAGCGTCTAGGATTTTTGTCCTCAAATGGTGGTTAAATGCTCCCGGCAGAAACATCCTCTGTGCCGTTCACTGATTTATGTTGTATTACAAAACGAGCTTAAGGGGGTTGCAGTCTTGTCCTCACCTTTGTGAAGGCTTTTGCTACACAGCAGTTGCCTCAGATGTTATGTTTTTTGGAACCAGCATCGTCTTCTTTGATCTCATGGGTGTGGGATAGGCCCTGGAGAAATGACATCCTGTGCACTGGTAAATGGGAGCTCCTGGCTTTGAGAAGAACCTGTTCTCCCCTCGCTTGCATTCTGGACAACCTATCACAAATACATAAGTAATTGAAACAATAAGCAAGGCACAGAAATGCTTCCCAATATGCCAGAGCCAATTTGAAGTTTTTACAGTATTCTTTATATCATAGGTATCCAAACTGGGGTGGTGCCCCCGGTGGGGATGTGAAAAAGTTCTGGGGGGAATGCGAGGGGATCCAGCCCCTCCCCCCCAGTCAATCCCCTCTATTCCAAGAAAGAGCCAATGCTGGCATCACCTCCTGCAAAAAATGGAGGTAGCACTGGCTTCCTGAACCTCACAGTATAGAGGGACCCACAAATTCCACTAACCCTGAAACCCCAGAAGAATGGTCCCTGGCTTAGTTTTCTGTGAGTCAGTGACCCCTGATCCAAAACAGGTTCCCTGCTCCTTCCATAAATATAGACCCATTTTTTTTTTCTTTTGACATGTAGGGGTACTGGTTCAGTCAGTGGGGAGGCCAAAGAACAATGTAGAAAGCAATGGAACATTTTTGAACTTCCTAGCATGCTCACAGGAGTGTTTGAGCCTGTTCTATTGTGGGAGCAGGTAGCCAGTCTTGTGCAGTTACTGATAGTGGGGTATATATAAGGCAGCACATGTCCGTACATAATAGTAGTAGCAAATAAACATTTGCGGTAACTTATCAAAGTGACTTGCACCATTAAATTTATTCTAATCAGGAAAATTATTTTTACAGTTTTTTAATTAATATATTATGGCGGCGATTAAGAGAAGGAAGTACAGTGAAGATGACATTTAGTATGGCTTCATTGGCATGGGAAAAACCAGGACTGATCATCCTCAGTGCGTAGTATGCTACACAGTTCTCAGCAACGACGCCTGGAGACCTAGTTGACTTGAGCAACACTTGACGAAGAACCACAGCGCTTTGACAGCTAAAATCCTTTCAGATGACCTATCAAAACAAAAATGCAGTCAAGCAGCACTTTAAAGACTAACAAAATAATTTATTAGGTGATGAGCTTTCGTGGGCCAGACCCACTTCTTCAGACCACAGCCAGACCAGAACAGACTCGTGTGACTCTTTGAATTTGACCATCAAAGTTGTCAATTTTGTGAAGAACAGTCCTTTAAGTACTAGACTCTTTGCTGCTCTTTGCATGGATTTGGGAGAGGATCATAAAGCTCTGGTTTCACACAGAGGTATGATGGTTGTCCAAAGGTAACATGCGTTTGAGACTATTCAAATTGAAAATTGAAGTAGAAATTTTCCTCAAGCAACAGAAGAAAGAAGAGTTATATCACATATGTACAGAGCAGACGTTTCAATTTTCACTGGCATACCTCATCGACAACAACCTCAATTTGAAGCTGCCTGGAAACGGCACTGCAAACATTATTGCACACCATGATGCCATCAAAGCCTTTGCAGAAAAAAATGCAGCTTTGGAGACGTTGAACACAAGCTCAGACACCTAACTTCTTATCTTTTCCAACATTTTCATCACTCACTAAAAATGAAGGTTTCCAAGAACTTTGCGAAGAGAATGTGAAGAACAAAATTGTGTCTCATCTGGACTACCTTGCTAATGGATTCATCTGCTATGTTTCAGACAACTTTTCTGGCAACCATATTTATAAATTTGTACACAGTCCATTCAATGTTGATGCCTATTCATTGCCAGAAATATTGCAAGAACAAGTGAGAAATGGCACTGTTTTAAAGAAGTCTTACTGAGGGCACAGGAACAAGACATCCCACTGCATACTAAGAAATGCAAACATAGTAGGCAACCAGCTTGGCTTAACGGGGAAATCCTTAGTCAGCTTAAACTCAAAAACAATGCATACAAGAAATGGAAACATGGACAGTTGACTAAGGAGGAGTATAAACATACGGCTAGAGAATGCTGGGCAGTAATCAGGAAAGCGAAAGCACAATTGGAACTGCAGCTGGCAAGGGATGTGAAGAGTAACAAGGAGGGTTTCTAGCGGCATGTTAACAATAAATGGGTTATCAGAGAAGGTGTGGGGCCGTTACTGGATGAGGGAGGTAACCTAGTGACAGAGGATTGTAGGAAAAGCTGAAGTACTCAATGCCTTTTTTGCTTCAGTCTTCACGGACAAAGTCAACTTCCACATGACAGTCCTAGACAATGCAGTATGGGAAGGTGCAGGGCAGCCATCTGTGAGTAAGGAACAAGTTCTGAGCTATCTAGAAAAACTAGATGTACACAAATCTATGGGTCTGGACTTAATGCACCCAAGGGTACTGAGGGAATTGGCAGACGCCATTGCTGAACTTTTGGCCATTATCTTTGAAGACTCTTGGAGACTGGGGGAGATACCAGATGAGTGGACAAGGGCAAACATAGTGCCCATCTTTAAAAAAGGAAAGAAGGACAATCCAGGGAACTATAGACCGGTCAGCCTTACCTCAATCCCTGGGAAAATAATGGAGGGAGTCCTCAAGAAATCCATTCTGGAGCACTTGGAAAAGGGGAAAGTGATCAAAAGTAGCCAACATGGATTCACCAGGGGCAAGTCCTGCCTGACCAATCTGATTAGCTTCTATGATGAGGTAACAAGCTCTGTGGACATGGGGAAGTCAGTGGATGCGATATACCTTGACTTCAGCAAAGCTTTTGGTACAGTCTCCCACAACATTCTTGTCCAGAAGTTAAGGAAATATAGTTTGGATCCCTGGACTATAAGATGGATAGAAAGCTGTCTTGGTGGTCGGGCCCAATGGGTAGTGGTCAATGGCTCAATATCTGGATGGTGGTCGGTTTCAAGTGGAGTGCCGCAGGGCTCGGTTCTGGGGCCGGTGTTATTCAACATCTTTATTAATGACCTGGAAGAGGGACTGGATTGCACCTTCAGCAAGTTTGTGGATGACACAAAACTAGGGGGAGAGGTAGATACGTTGGAGAGTAGAGAGAGAATGCAGAGTGACCTGGATAAATTGGAGGAGTGGGCCAAAAGAAATCTGATGAGGTTCAACAAGGAGAAGTGTAGAGTCCTGCACCTGGGGGCGGAAGAATCCCAAGCATTGTTATGGGCTGGGGACCGACTGGCTCAGCAGCAGTATGATGGAAAGGGATCTAGGGGTTATGGTGGATGAAAGGCTGGATATGAATAAACAGTGTGCTCTTGTAGCCAAGAAGGCTAATGGCATACTAAGGTGCATTAGGAGGAGCATTTCAAGCAGATCTAGAGAAGGAGTTATTCCCCTCTATTCGGTACTGGTGAGGCCACTTCTTGAATATTGTGTCCAGTTTTAGGCCCCCCAGTATAAAAAGGATGTGGATTTGCTGGAGCACGTTCAGTGGAGGGCAACACAAATGATTAAGGGGCTGGAGCACAAGACCTATGATGGTAGGCTGAGGGATTTGGGCTTGTTTTGTTTACAGAAGAGAAGACTTAGGAGTGATTTAATAGCAGCTTTCAACTTCCTGAAGGGGAGCTCTGAAGAGGAGGGTGAGAAACTGTTCTCAGTGGTGTCAGATGACAGAACAAGGAGTAATGGTCTGAAGTTGAAGAGGGAGAAGTGTAGATTAGATATCAGGAAAAACTACTTCACCAGGAGGGTGGTGAAGCACTGGAATGTGTTGCCCAGAGAGATGGTGGATTCTCCATCCCTTAAGGTTTTTAAGTCCCAGCTTGACAAGGTCCTGGCTGGGATGACTTAGTGGGAGTTGATCCTGCTTGAGGCAGAGGGCTAGACTAGATGACCTCCTGAGGTCCCTTCCAGCCCTGTGATTCTGTGATTCTGTGAAGTGCTCAAAATAAAATATGATTCAAGTGTGAAAGATAATTTCGAAAAACTCAAATCTGGAGGAATTTTAGTTAAAATATTTCCCAATGTACTCAAAAGTAGTAGAAGTATCACTGGCACTTGAACTGTACACAGAGGTCAAAAGGTCAAATTTCATCACTCTGCCTCAGAAAGGTTGCAGGCCCCTGCTGCATACCAGTTGTTCCCATCCTTTTCAGTAACACGTCACACTTCAATGAAACAAACAATTCCACAGCACACTTACTTTTTTCCGCAGAATTGAGTGTTCGTAAACATCACTTTTACTATGGGTACAGTGTTACTAGAGAGGTTTGCAGCATAGCAGTGCATACAACAGGCTAAACAAGGATCAAAAGGCATTAATGTTTCAAATCCACCACAGAAGACACTGTCTTCAACAGCAAGAATAGACACATCTACAAAAACTGCTCAACGTCACTCTAGGGATATTGAGTAAATGAGTAACTACTGAAATCAGATTGCCCTTTTCACTAGCCGACTGGAGCCAGGACACAGCTTTTAAACCACACCCCAGCTCCAAAAGGCTCCTGCCCTCCCTCCCTTCCTCCTCCTTACCGCTGCAGAGATTGGGGGTAAGCTCTTTGCTAGGTCGTTCAAGCCAGGAAGCAGCATTTCACCTGCCTCACGGTGCAAATGCGGTCCTGAGGGGTCGGCATTTCCCCTCACGCCGGCTCTCCAAAGAGCCACCATAGGATGGATATGAACAAACCCTGTACCAGCTGGGACTCAGGCAGACTTGTTGCTTGAAACCCAGCTGGTGAGGAGTCATCAATTTCCCCCCACCCCGCCATGGCTCTGCATAGCCTGGAACTCAAGCAGGGGGCTCCCCCACTGGGCTGGATGTAGGCACCCCAATTTGTTACCCTCAGTGCAGTATGGGGCAATTGCTGTGCCATTATCCTCCTCCAAACCACACCCCTTTTCCCACCCCTGCCTGGCCCTCTCCCTGCATTTATGCTGCTTAAAATTGAAGGCAAGAAAGAAGAAAAAATTGCAGCCATCAATTTACAGCCTGGCTGAATGGAGTAGCACTGTACGCTGCCAGTTTGTACATCCACCTCCTCTCTCTTGAAACAAAATTGGTATCTTCCAATTCACCTCCAAAATAGCCCACCATTTCTTTTCCTGACAAAGTATCAGAGCTCAGATGCCAGAGCCGAACAAAGTTCTGGGACCAAGTTCTCTTCTCGTTTGCATCGGTGCAACCCTCAAGGACAGAAGACTCAGTCCTGACCCAACAATTTTAAATTAATCACCTCCCATTGAGAACTGTGAGTTAAAAGTGAATGCCTAGAAAAAAAATACATCAACTTTTCCTCATCCATAGCAATGGAAAAACTATTACCTTATTTCAATGTGTTCAGCGCAGACAGAGTAGTTGTTGTAGAGTCTGAAGGATGACTTTAGTTTCTGTGTGGTGTCCCTGAAGCTTATATGTACCTTTCTGTCACAGTGGTAAGACTAAAATAACCGAGTTTTATGCCATTAAAGTTAGATTGCACTCTCGCACCTACAGATAAGCCATAGGATCAACTGTACATTCTACCTAATGACTGGATATTACTTGTTGTAATCACTAGTACCTCACTTTGATCTTGTCTCAAACCCACTCTCACAGATCACTTTTCCGGCCAGCTTATGGGTCCAACACCCAGTTCTATTCACCATAGCTGCGTCTACACTAGGCAATTATTTCGAAACAGCAGGCCCTTTTTCGAAGGAGCACACGGCGCATCTACACATGCCTCGTGCTCTTTTGAAAACTAAATCGATGGTAGGCACTGCAGGAATCGACAGCCTTCTTCCAAACAGGAAATAAGAAGAGTTCCCCTTTCAACTTCCTTTTTCAATAGATGACGTGTGTAGACGCTCTGTGTCCCTCTCTTTCAAAACAGCAGAGTGCGCCATGGCAGCAATCAGCTGTTAGGCAGAGACGTGCTGCCCACCGTCTCATGGGGTGCTATGGTCTATGCAAGCAGCAGCTCATAAATCCTCATGGACCTTGAAACTTCATTGCGGGAAGCTGAGAGCATGCAGGCAGCAGCCTTAACACACGCTGCCCCGAGCACCTCTGCATGACCCTCGACACAGCTAAGAGTGGCATGACCAGCACCCCAGCAGGACAGGAGACCTAAGGGCCCCACCTCCAAGTAAGTCCAGGGCTCACAAGGGTCCAGCTGGGTGAGGGGAAAGCACGCTCCCTCCTTGACAGAGCACAAGCTCCGGGACCTGCTGGGCCTCTGGTGGGAGGAGGAGGTGCTCTGGGTCATGGACACGAAGGGGAGGAATGCATCCGCTTTCACCCAGCTGGCTGAGGGCCTGAGCTCCTGTGGCCACCCTGCCCGCACTTCTGACCAAGTCAGGACCAAGGTGAAGGAGTTACAGCAGGGTTATGCCTGGGCTCGGGACTTAGCCAGCCGGTTGGGGACCGCCCCACTTCGTGCTCATATTACCAGAAGCTCTGGACCATTCTTGGCCCCCGGGACACCTCCTTCCTACCTGCCATCCTGGACACCTCCACCAAGGAGCCCCAGCCCAGAGACACGGAGAAGCTCAGACCGTCGCACAACCCCACATCACCTGGGCCAGAGTTGGAGCCAGCCTCTGCCAGGTACAGATCGAGCAAGGAGTGGGATCCTGGGATAGACCTCCCCTCCCGCACCTCTAGCCAGGAATCAGCCAGCCAGGCATCCCCCAACCTTGGTGGTGGACCCTCAGGTACATACCCAACGGGGCACACACCCCAGATCATAGGGCAGGGCAACCATGTGCAATCGATGGGGGGGACCCACACCCCCAGCAGACCCCAGCCCGCCAGGGCACAGCCGGACCAGGGCCCTCGGGATGGTGGAACAGCCGTCAGTGCCCTTCAGCACCCACTCCCATGGACAGCACCGCGCCCTGCCCCCAGGGGGACGGGGAAGGAGCCAGACTGCACAAGGTGTCTGCCCACAGTGCCACCGCTCCCTCCGATAAGGGACAGGGGATGGGCACTAGCCGGCCACTGAGGGATAGGGGGTGTGGGGCACGGGGCGCGGGTCGGTACTCATGGCCTATTCCTCTCTTCCCTCCTGTTTCTGCAGCCACACTATCGAAGGGCCGGGAGACCCCCCCCCCATTGGTGGTCCTGGACAGCCCCCTGGAGGGGAGGAACAGTGACCGGCTGGAGCCATTCCCAGCACCAGCACATCCCCGGTCACGGACGGACCAACAGCGGGCAGTGGAGGACACCCACCTCACCACCTCTATCTGGCGGCAGGTGGAGCTGGCAGAGCAGCCCCTCCGCTTTGAGGAGGGGGAGGCCTCCTGGTGCCGGGCTGCCTGGGGGCAGTTAATGAGCACCTTCTGGGATGTGGTAGCCACCCACCAGGAGCTGCTGGCCTGGATGCCCCCTCGTGCTGCCCCTCCCACCACCCATCCCACCACCCCCCTGGTACCCCCCTACTGCCCCTCCTGCCGACCTCCCTGCTGCCCCTCCTGCCATCCCTCCCCCCCCATGATTCCACCCACCAGCCCCCCGGGAGAGGACCCTGTTGGGCCAGACCACCAGGCTGAGGCTGATCCCTGGCCCTATGACCCTGTCTTCCCTGTTCCCTCCCAGCCCTGCCGGGGACCCCGGACAAGGTGGGAGCACAGGTTCCAGGGCTGGCGTGGGTTGTGGCCCTCCACCCCTGCCCTGGAGTGATGGTCCACCAGGCTGGCCACCCAGGTCCCCCTTTTCCTGTAAATTGTTAGTCCCCCTCCTCCTGTACATAGTTAGCCCCAACCTCTGCAAATAGTTTGTCGTTCTGTTTTGTGTTGAAACCATTGCATTAAGCACACGTTTCTGTAGTGCAGACTATAACTGTCTATTTTTCCAACAGCCCTGTGTGCTGTGTGCTCGGTGGGGGGCCAGTGTGTGGGAGGTGGCAATGCAGGATGCACAGGGAGGGGAGTGTGCGGTAGGCCTGCTGGGGGTGGCCGTGGCAGTGCTCACTGGGGCCCCTATGCAAAGTACATGCACGGGGCTTCCGAGACGCGAACCCCTTGTGGTGGTCCTGGCAGCTAAGGGCAGCGGCTGGCTGCAGGTATCCTGTGCCAGACTTGGCCGCCCACCCCTGCATGAAGGCCTCCCCCTTGCTCTGTACAATATTATGGAGAGTGCAGCAGGCACCTTCCACTTGGGGGACATCGACAACGCCCACCTCCAGGCGGGCCAGGACGCAGCACCACCACCCCTTCAAGTGGCCAAAGGTTCACTCCACCATGTTCCAGGCATGGTTGAGCTGGGTGTTAAACTGCTCCTGGTTGGGGGTGGGGTGGCTCATAGAGGGCCGCATGAGCCGGGGCTGGAGCAGATAGACAGTGTCGGCAACCAGGCAGAGGGGCACAGTGGTGCCCCCCAGTGGGATCTAGGTCCCTGCCTCCAGCCGGTGGCACAAGCCCATGTTCCGGAACACGTGCCCATCGTGGATACAGCCAGGCCAGCCCACGTACACGTCCTGGAACCAGCCCCGGCTGTCCACCATGGCCTGCAGGGTGACGGAGTGGTACCTCTTTTGGCTTATCTATGGCCCTCAGCTGTGCTCCTGGGCACTCATAGGTATGTGGGTCCCATCGAGGGCCCCAAAGCAATTTGGGAACCCAAATGCAGTGAAGCCAGCGATGGCCATGTCCACTTCCCTTATGCCGACAACCCTCGGGAGGAGCATGGCTTTGAGGGTGCACACCACCTGCGGAGGGGAACATATGCACCCGTGAGGGTGTGCCAGGCCCCACCCCCAGCCCCACCACAGGCCCATGATGCCTCGGGCTCCCCACCCTGGTGGGTGCATGCCCAGGCCTCCTTACTTCCATCACAACAGCCCGGGCTATGGCCTTGCCCACACCAAATTGGTGTCCCACGGAGCGGTGGCTGTCGGCACAGCCAGCTTCCAGACAGCTATCACAACCCTCATCTCCATGGAGAGGGTGCACTACATCCAGGTGTCCTGGCATCTCAGGGCTGGGGACAGCCACTGGCACAGCTCTATAAAGGTCTGCTGCCATATCCAGAAATGCCGGAGCCACCGCTCATCATTCCACGCCCCCCATGACCGGTTGCTCCCACCACTCGGAGCTGGTGAGGCAGCTCCAGAGCCAGTGAAGTGCTTGGGGAGGGGGCCTAGAGGACCCCATTGTCTGGGGCATCCCTGGCTGCCCGTGGGGGTCCTCCACTTACAGGAGCTGCTGGGCGGCCACCATTGCTGCGGCCAGCAGGGCGACTGCTCCGCTGGCAGCAGCCAGCAGTGTGTTGAGCGGCTGCTGCTCCATGGCTTTCCTTGCAGGCACTGCATCTGCTAGGCTTGTGGCAGCTCCACAGGCTTCGTACTGTGCAGGCCAAGGATGTCGGGGGGGCGGCCTTTAAAGGAGCGGCTGGCTGCAGCCCCAGAAAGACTTTGCTGCCATGCGACCCAATCCACAGCGTTTCCTGGCCCTTTCTTTCGGAAGAAGGTGTGGGTGAGTGTAGATGCTCTCTTTCAATGGCCTGGATGGCCCCATTGGAAAGGGCAGGTAGCCCTTTTGACGGCTCTGATCAAGAGGGCCAGCCCTGGCCCGTGTGTAGACGCTCCCTTTTGAAAGGGCGTTTTTCAATTACTCTCTTTCAAAAGGCACCCTTTTGAAACAGCACTGTAACATAGACATAGCTGGCGTGTGTTTTGTCATGGACTTTTATATCTAGGCTCTTGCAGTTTGCTGCAATTTTAAGTAAATACAACTCTTTTTAAAAAACAGATTTGCTGAGATTTCCTACTCAGTTTGCAAGGAACTATTAAGTTTGCAAGGAACTATTTTTAGAGGACACAAAACATTTGCACACTTGTGACCTTATTTTACTAGAGAAGAGAGAAATAAAAAGCATGACCTATACAAATGTTAAAAAGAATAATCAGTGTCTGAATTAACTGCCAGGCATGTGGAATTGGTGCCTGATTTTTACATTACAGAGGAACGATTAGTACTTTTCCAAAAGGGACAGGAGTTGAAGAAAAATGTAGAATGGAGTCAATATGCAGAGAAGACAGGCAAGAAATCTCACGGTTGGCAGGAGCAAGCAGCTGCCTGTGTGTAAATTTACTGGATGACTATAATTCAGCCTATAGTTGCTTGTTGGATCAAGTCAGGCGGTTGTAAAGTATTTGTGACAGACTGAAGGTCACAGAATGAATGCACGGATGGATGTATACAGAATTATCCATTCTCAGGATAAAAGGATTTTTTCTTTGAGATCTGCCTTGTTTCTAGAACTATCTATATCTAATAATATGTCAAAACATGTACTTTCATCCACTGAAATGTTATGTCTGTCTTGTAGTTTTCAGATATCACCCTGCAGACTCATTCAAACTCCAATGGAAATTCATGGCAAATTTGAGCAAGGAAACTCTGTTGGGTTAGAGATAAAAATTTCAAAAGCATCTAATTACTTAGAAGCATAAGTCTTGACATAAGCCAAATGTTTAAAGATATTTGAGAGCCTAAAGGTGTAAATATGCAGCTAACAAGGTAGTAAAAATACTTAATTGCCTGACCTCCCACTGACGGAAATTAAGCACCCTGTCACTTTTAAAATCCCACTAAGGCTCAAATTTTTAACATACATATATGCACCAAGATACACATCTCATAGAGCTGGAAGGGACCTCAGGAAGTCATCAAGTCCTGTCCTCTGCCTTCTTGGCAGGACCAAGCACCATCAATTTTTAAAAAAAAAAAAATCTATTTGCCCCAGCTCTCTAAATGACCCCTCAAGGACTAAGCTCAAAACCCAGGGTTTAGCAGGCCAATGCTCAAACCACCAAGCCATCCCATGACAACACACATGAACTTGAATACGGAGCGTCCGCCATATGAGGAGAGATTAATAAGACTGGGACTTTTTAGTTTAGAAAAAAGATGATTAAGGGGGCATATGATAGAGGTATATAAAATCATGACTGGTGTGGAGAAAATAGATAAGGAAATGTTATTTACTCCTTCTCCCAACACAAGAACTAGGGGTCACCAAATGAAATTGATAGGCAATGGGTTTAAAACAAACAATAGGAAATATTTTTTCACACAACGCACAGTTAACCTGTGGAACTCTTTGCCAGAAGATGTTGTGAAGGCCAAGACTATAGCAGAGTTTATGAAAGAACTAGATAAATTCTTGGAGGATAGATCCATCAATGGCCAGGATGGTCATGGAGGGTGTTCCTAGCCTCTGTTTGCCAGAGGCTGGAAATGGGCAACAGGGAATTGATCACTTGATGATTACCTGTTCTGTTCATTCCCTCTGGGACACCTGGCATTGGCCACTGTCGGAAGACAGGGTACTGGGCTTAATGGACGTGGTCTTACACAGCATGGCTGTTCTTATGACAAAATCATGAAAATGGGTAACACTGAATACTGACTAATTCATCGCCTCCTTCAGTGTCTTGGGAAATTAACTTTTATTAGAGGCTTCACGGTACATCTGTTAGTAAAAGGTTTTGTCTGAAATAGAATTTATTGAAAATAAATGTCAGACGCTCATTTTAGCCAAAGGACTTTTCCCTTCTATTAAGACTATGGCACTCTAGTGTCTTCACCTTGTTGATTGGTACTGAAGTGTACGTTATAATTGATTTTAGGACTGCAATCCTTTGGGTTTGTGTAGGTCACTATAATAGTGTAAACTTACATTATTTCTCTCTGCAGAATGTGAACACCACTTGGCCCTCGACGTTTTTAGTTGTGAGTATTGACCTGGCTGCTCTGTTCATAAGCCATACAATGACCCATATTCAGATCTTCCTTGCCTATTTGGTAGACAAGAGATTAATCCTGATTTGCTGGAGGTCTTGCTCTGTGTCCTCTGGATAATAAATCACTGATTTAATCTCCTGCTGAGCCATCTTATACTGTAAGGAAATTATGGCTTCTGGAAATGAGGCTCTGCACCAGCCTTCCAGCAGGAGTAGTAAGTGCTGAACCCACCTGACTAGTTTTAAGGAGCTTGATCAATTTATGAACGAGATTCTAGGACTGGATTGCCTGCAAAAGTAGGGCCTAGATGTGATGGCCCAGAAATGCTTTTTTTCTGCGGAATGCCATGGAATAGCTTTCTGGCACCCTTTTTCCCTCTGTGGGGCAGGGCACAAGAAACTGCTCTGGGCGGCTAGTGCATAGCCGCACCGTGCCACGCTGGGAGCTCTTCTGGGCGGCTTCTGCAAGGCCATGCTGTGCTTGGAGCCGGTTTGGGCGGGAGAGTGGGGGAGCCACCAGCCACTCCCTTGTGAGATAGGTGGGGGTCACTTTGGGGCTGCAGGAGTGGGGTTAAGCTTGGAGGTGGGAGGGGTATTTTGAGGCTGTGAGAGGTTAAGCTGCCTGGGGGTGGTTTGGGTCTGTGAGGGATGAAGCTGCCTGGGGGCAGGTGGGAGGGGCGCAGTTGAGTTCCAGCACCATTTTTCCTAGAATAAAAGCACTACGAAGACGATCAAGTGTTATGTTCCTAAGTTTTTCCCTTTTATTTTCTTTTACAGCTAAGACTCCAGCAGCTATCTTTATACATAAATCATGAGCCTCCCAGTGTGTGACCTTGTTCATATTCCAGATGGTGTGGGAACTACTTTTCCTCACATAGGGCTAAATCCATTAATTTTCCAGTGACAGATAACAATTGTTTTTAGGCTTGATGGTTCAAGAGATTCAGTTCTGACCTGATTTTAGTAGCCACTATCTCAAAAACTGTGATCACTAGGACCATTGTTGTACATCATCTCCATCTTGCAATGCATGAAGTTGGGATTCATGTGTAAATCTAGGGTTTGCAAGACTACTGGCTTCTACAGCCTTGAAGGAATGCAGGTTTGGGTGGTGAGTGAGAACTTAAAAGGTAATTGTAGAGCTACGTGAAGGGCCATGTCATTCCACGAAGGCCGGGTTCATAACATGGGTTTCATTCTCATGTATGGTTGTTTCTCAATATTTTTGTGGTTATCAAATGATCATTAAAACTTCTCACTAGTTTCAGAAAAGATTAAGAAAAATTTTTGCCTCTCAGCCAGTCCACTCTTGTGGACAGCACTGGAGTAGGTAGACTCGAGCAAGGAAATGAGGCTGGTGGACCAACTGCACAAGGAGATAAAGGCCGACTTCACGGAAGAGTTTGGGAACGTAAGCAAGCAAAGCCCCTCTAGCAATAAACTTCAGAGGAGCTTCTGACATGGTATCCATTGTAATACTATGAAATCTACAACATTAAATTAAGATATTTTTAAACAAATTTTAACCCTAGTCCCCTGAGTTCTAAAAAGCTGTTAATGCTAATCTTTTATATTACGTGTTAGCTGTATTTTCACTCTGACCCTACATGTTACCAGTATGCCAACTTTCAGGATTATTCCCAGAATTTTACCAGACCTTGGGAACCCCTCAGTTTTCCTTCCCAGTAGATTATCCTATAAGGAACTTCCATTTAATTCCAGGCGTTATCAACCTTCAGCTTCAGAGAGTTCCTGTCTCCTTGCTTAGAAATCACAGGGAGAATATGGCACACACACACACTGAAGAAGTAAGTCCCTGAATCACGTCTTATCCACTTGGTTGGATAACACCTTTAGAAGTTCGGAGTCAGCTCTAGTATCTGTTTTAATCACTTCCAATGTCTATGGGGATTCTGGCAAGCCACTCAAATTGGCACTGTTGTGACAGCTAGGCCTACAAATTTATTCAGATTGCGAGCTCACCTGTAGAAACCATGTAAAAGTTTATAAGAGGTTACAATAATCTGTAATAAAAATGTGAATGGATATTGATACAAAAGGGAGACAGAACAACTGAATTACCCTAAACAAAAAAGGCCAAGCTGATCTGATTCAAGAACAGTGGATAAATTATACTTGTTAAAAACACAAGGTGTGGAGCCAGAAATTAAGGAGCCAAAATTGGTATGTTGGCTATTAGGCCTGATTGACAGAGGAAATAACGAGGGGCTGGGTTATTCTACCCATCAGTCCCTTTCAGGGTCAAAGAGAAAGGGTTTGTGAAGAAAGAATGAAAGAAGACAAAAAGAATAGAGACAACTAGTGCAAGTTTCACCACCATGGCTATTGCTACCTGAGATTCCTGACCTGCATCATGATCCTGAGAGGTGTCCTCACCAGAACAGGTCAGAGAGAGATAAAGAGAGATCCAGGTGATATTGCCACCCTAACGCACCCCAGCAGAATCCCATCCATCACCTGAGAGGAAAGTTATTACCATCTTTAATACCATCAAAAAGATTGTCAAACCAGGTATTTTTTCTTCCCAAACTGGAGTTGAACAATAGGGGCAATGACGTCTCCAGGCTCTTTCAGCTCACTTCTTCTCTTTTCTCCAAAAGTGATAATTATTATCAGATTTTATACGATCTCATAGACTGACAAAAGTGGGTAGTGGGCCTTCTAAAACTCTCTCCAACTAACAAGGGCAACAAGGGGTGGGTCCTATTATAATGAAGGTCTTATTTAATTCTTATACATTTTTAATGTTTTAACTATTTTATTTTTTTCTGTATATTTAATAAAAAGTTCAAAGGATTTTTAATGTGTAGAATAAGCTCCCTCCCTGTGCATTAGCCGTGGTGCTAAGCATGGTCTCTGTTTATCATGTCCTGGACCTTGATCACAACTCTTTAATATTGGACAGTAACTGGGTTATGTTAAAAGTGCTACATTTCTGCTGTTTCGTTTTATTAAAATGGACAAAAACTCTAGCGCACCAAGCACCATTGATTCATGGAAGGGAAAGCTGGGGACTCTAGAACAAAAGTAGCCATGGGAACATTAGTGTCGACACAAAGCAGAAAGGATCTCTCTTGCCAAAAGTCCCAAGTACTGTACAATCAACTGTTCAGACCTCCACTAGAGGTCACACTGCTAGACTGTGAGTCTGTGATTTCCAGGAACCAGAACATTTCAAACCAAAGAATTAAATTGTTCAGATATTAAATATTGTAAATTATTTCGTATCCAGCAGCCCTGGTACTGGGAGGTTGCCCGATATTCAAACATTCTGGATTGTAGAGAGGTATACCTACCAATGCATAACACTAAAGAAAAACAAGATAAGATATTAAGAAACAAACACAAATATATGCAGAGTACTTTATTTACCAACACCAACCAATTTACCAACTTATACTGTATTTGCATTTTATTTGTATTTACTTTCACTATACTGCACTTTTGGAAAATGTAACTAAAATTTGCTTATGGTTATTTGAGAGTTCCAGATAATAAAATGCTGGATATGAAAGAGTTTACTGTAATTAAGTTTAGCATGTATTCTAAATCAATATGTAAGTGCGAACTATTTTTATCTATTATGAAAAACCCTCCCCAGATCTAAAAGATTGCTATAAAATACTTCATAAGACATGAACATTATTTGAGTAATGCCTTCACTGTGTATTTTTCAGTATGCAAGTATCCAATATTTATTATATTTTTCAATATTATATTTAAATAAGAAAGCTTGGTCACATTGTTTGCTGAAAGTGCAACAGTGCCTCTTAGCTACTGATTTCCCAAGTCACAAATATATATATATGTCCCAGCTGTTTCTTCCTTCCACAACTCATCTTTCTCAAAAGTAGGCTATAATAACAGGAGAACTAGCCAAGTGTCTTGAAACATAGCCCCTCTGCAAAAGCAGCACCCTGCAAAGACACCACGTTCCTGTTCCATTGTCCAAGGCAAACTAGAGCCACTGCAGAGAACTCCCAACCCTACTGTGTATTAAGTCACTTGAGGGCCCTCCAGATCCAAAGATCTCAAGCCGACGAAGTTGTAATGCATGAATTTTTCTGAATACCAACGTACTATTAGAAAAAATGCAAGGGGTCTCAGCCTCAGAAATGTATTTTATTAGTATGGAGCTTTTAATAAAGCTGCTGTGACCTTCTATTGCTTCACTTGACTCCACTTTGACATCAACAGAGGCTCTGTCACCACCCCACAACACCTAGCTCCATTTACTGTCTCCCTATTGGTCAGGAGTGCTGGAACAATGTTTATAGTGGGGGTACTGAGTGCCACGGAACCAAGCTGTAAACCCTGTTTATAATGGAAACGACTTCAAGTCAGGGGGTGCTGAAGCACTCCCCACACCCTGAATTCCAGCACCTCAGTGATTGGTTGATTGCTTGGGACCTGAGAACCAGTCAGGTTCTGACCAGGCCCACCCCACCACCACTCCCAGCAGTGGACAGGACACAACGGCTACGTCTACACGTGAAGCCAACATCGAAATAGC
This sequence comes from Carettochelys insculpta, assembly GCF_033958435.1. Classification (NCBI taxonomy): domain Eukaryota; kingdom Metazoa; phylum Chordata; order Testudines; family Carettochelyidae; genus Carettochelys; species Carettochelys insculpta. Next base: position 142,377,668 of record NC_134139.1, on the reverse strand, counting down.
TTATTTCGATGTAGCAACGTCTACACGTCCTCCAGGGCTGGCAACGTCGATGTTCAACTTTGACGTTGCGCGGCACCACATCGAAATAGGCGCTGCGAGGGTACGTCTACACGCCAAAGTAGCACACATCGAAATAAGGGTGCCAGGCACAGCTGCAGACAGGGTCACAGGGTGGACTCAACAGCAAGCCGCTCCCTTAAAGGGCCCCTCCCAGACACAGTTGCACTAAACAACACAAGATACTCAGAGCCGACAACTGGTTGCAGACCCTGTGCCTGCAGCATGGATCCCCAGCTGCCGCAGCAGCAGCCAGAAGCCCTGGGCTAAGGGCTGCTGCCCACGGTGACCATAGAGTCCCGCAGGGGCTGGAGAGAGAGCATCTCTCAACCCCCCAGCTGATGGCCGCCATGGAGGACCCGGCAATTTCGACGCTGCGGGACGCGGATCGTCTACACGGTCCCTACTTCGACGTTGAACGTCGAAGTAGGGCGCTATTCCGATCCCCTCATGAGGTTAGCGACTTCGACGTCTCACCGCCTAACATCGAAGTTAACTTCGAAATAGCGCCCGACGCGTGTAGCCGCGACGGGCGCTATTTCGAAGTTAGTGCCACTACTTCGAAGTAGCGTGCACGTGTAGACACAGCTAACATGCCCCACCAATTATGAGGAAGTAACCAGAGATGGCATGACAGAAGGGCGTCTTGGCTAAATTTGAGTGGCACTGCAACCCAGCAGCAGGTTTCCTGCTCCCAGTCCCGGGATCCACACAGAGATTTCAGGGATGTTTCAGAACAGGTTCACATACCCACGTCTCACAATTCAGGTGTGAGATTTGAAGTAGCTGCCAAATCCTGAGCTGTTCCAGAGTCCCTGGCACAGTTGAGGTGGTTCAGGCGCATGGGGAAGAGGGACTGTCATGGGGGCGGCCTCTTGGAGCTGCATGGTGTAGTGCAATGGCGGCCTGAATCTCTGCTGCAGGCAAGCCCCCAAGATGGCCCTCTCATCCTCACTGTCCCTCCCGGGAGCACCCCATAGGACAGAGCTTGCAGGGAGGTGCTCAGAAGGCTGCCTTACAGGTGCCTTCCTCAGCATCTGCACTAGGGGCTCTTCGCTCAGAAAAAATGAGGCACCTGTACCCAGTCCAGCCATTATTTATGGCATAAAGGTCCCAGAGCAGCATGAGGTGCTTCCCCAATGTCCCTGCGCTTTGTGTGGGCCAGGGGTCAGCAACCCCCAGCATCGGTACCAGGAGTGGCACATGAGCCAATTTTCATCCACACGCAAGGCAGGAGCTCAGCCCCGCCCCTTTTCCTCCATGCAGCTGGGAGCTGGCTCAAAGCCCTGCTGCCCGTGGATTAACAAAAGACCAGCTAGTGCTCCCACCCGCCACCTGAGCAGCAAAGCTCAGCGTCTTAATTCATTTACAAATGAAGCTGTTGTAAGTAGGACTGTTAGTGACTTTAAAAAGCATCTCCTGGCACTCAGACACCACATAGAGGTCAAAAGGTCAAATTTTGGCACTCCCCCTCAGGAAGGTTGCTGACCCCTGGACTGTGGGCAATAAGCCAGGGCTGGGAGAGATGGAACTCATTTCTCCCATTATCTGGAGGCAGGCCACAGACCTGGATAGCAATTCCTCTGTACTTATTCCTCCAGCCCATATGCTGGCAGAGAGAACCCCACAAAAATCCAACATAGGAATTTAGATCAGTGGCTTTGCAGGGGCACATGCTCCACCCTAGCCAACCATTACCCTTCTCAGGGGCTTGCCCATTTGGGGCTCAGCCATTCCTTTCAGAGGTTATGTATTTACACCCCGTTTCTGTGCTGCACAGAGTTCTGAGGCTCCTTTTGTGTGGATCAGGGGTTTCAAACACATGGCCTGGGGGCCATTGGTGGCCCAAGCAGTTCCACAGCCAGGCCTGCAAGCACATGATGGCACATGAGCCCCTGCTGCCTGGTGGGGTGTCTGTCGCCTTCTCTCGAATCCAGCCCTTGCTCCACCCCCCACTGTGCCTCTTCCCACCCCTTCCCTCTCCCCCTCTTCACACACCTTAGCTCCTCTCCTCCACAGGACCTATGGGGATGAGCAGGAGCCTGGCGTGGGTCAGAAACAGGGCAGAGACCTGTGGAGAAGCACAGCAATGCAGCAGCCTCTGCTCTGCTCCACCACCATCTCCCGGGCCAGCTGCGTCTCTCCACTTCACCGCGGCAGCAGGAAGCAGAGTGCCCCAACCCCAGAGCTGGCTGGCTTGGGAGACGGCAGCAGAGTGGAGCAGGCTGCAGCACAGCTCTCTTTCCCCACTGCTGCAATGGTGAGTGTGGGAGGGCTTCACCCCTGCCATTGGCCCCAGCCGGCCCAGGGCCCCACAGGCTAATCTGAGTGTGGGGAGACCATCCCATCCATAGGACTGTGGGGGCAGCCACCGCAGGGGCCCCTAAAGCACAGGGACTGGGCAGCCACATTGTCTGCACACCTCTTCACCAGGCCACAGGGATGTGCCGGCAGTGGCCCAGAACTAGCAGTCAGAAGCTGCTCTAGTCCCGCTGTGCTACCACTGTGGCAGACAGGACTGGGGAATGCACAGGGGACCATGGGCCAGGAAGCAGGTTCAGGAGACACCTGGCAGCGGAACACATGGAGAACCCTCCCTGCAGAGCCCTGCCAAAGTAGGCTGCCCACTGGCCCAGTAGGAGGCTTTAAGGACTTGCACTGGTCCTACGATAAACTGAATTTGAGAGTCATAATGAGGATGGTTTGTCTGAACCACTCCGCCTTCCCTGCCCCACTTCACACATGAATACATATGTTCTGCATCCGGATGGGGGGGTTGAACTTTAGGAGCATCTGACCTTACATCTAGTAAAACATGTCTGAGAAGGGCTAGTTTAAACAAAGGAAAAAGGTGACACAGAAAGAAATTACTAAACAGGTGTTCTGTGTGGCTTCCTATACAAAGTCCTGGTACTTAACCCCTGCAACAGTGTTTTTAGTTGTAAATTGTTACATTGTCTTTTCCCTGAAGAAAACATTGATACTTTAATTCACACTTTATTTAAAAATGGATCAGGTTTTTTGTCATGCCAAGTGCTGTACTTCACTCCTAATGGAAAAAATTAAACTTGGTTAAATGCTTGATGAAGTAAAGTGGAGATGGACAGCCGTACAACTCATCAGATCATACAACTAGATGCCCTGATCAGAAAACCTAAGAGTTTAAACAGAGATGCAACAAAAGCTGAAAAACAAATAACTCCGTTCATTGTCGTCTGTGGTCACTACGTGGTCACTACCGATGGGACAGGTTTTAAGATTTATGATAGTAGCAGGTACTGCAATGACAGTCTGTGTGGTTCTCTATCTTCATGTTGTCCTTAAAGGTAATCTTTAAAAAAAAACATACACAAAATTAAAATTACCTTCATTGCTAAAAAATTCTTCATGCAAAGCCCTTTTTCTTGGGTAGATACTATGCAAATGTCTTTGGAGATAGAGGTATTGAAACATCACCTGCATCCTGCATACTGTAACTCTGGTTTTCTGTAACTTTGAGCCACGAAGAGAGGAGGCAAGGGTTATCACAACGTGCTTCATGATTTTGAGTCCCTAACTTGACACCTCTTAGAGGGGCCTTTGTTTCAAAAACTGTAAATCAGCCCCCTTCATTATATCTGAAGTTCCCTCCCCTCATCACTACTCCTGTGTGGACACATTCAGGACAACTAGTCATTTGAAAGAGTGTTAAACTCTTTGATACCACTGAACACCAAACAATAATATTTTTATGTAGAGCACCTGTGAAAATTTTCCAAAAATAATTGTTATCAAGACAAAAAAAAACTGAAACACATATGGCAAAAACAAAAAGAAGTAATTTAATCAGGTGTGAGAGCAATGAAGAAGTAACTTTGTATCTAGTTTTAAAAACTGAAAATATACACCATCAGTGTATTTTTCCAAACACTCATGGCACACCTGCGAGTTGTTCGCAGAACACCAGTGTTCGGTAGAACACAGTTTAAGAAACACCAATTTAAAAAATGTATTGGACAGACTTCGAACTCTCTTAGACAAAGCATAGATGGGCACAAAACAGACATAAAAACATTCCTGATCCACGAACCAGTCAGCCAACATTTTAATGGAGTGGGCCATTCTGTTAATAACTTAGAAATTTACATCTTACTGAAGAGGAATTTTCACACTAGTTTGGAAAGAGAGGCTGCTGAACTGTCTTTTATATTCAAATTTGACATATTAACACGTGGTTTAAACTGGGATGTGAATTTTCTGGGTCATTATAGGGGCTCTTTTGCATACTTGGCTTAATCTAATTCTTGACTCCCCCTGCCCCGCCCCTCTACTCTCTGATTTGCTCACCTTGATAATGTTTTTCTGATTTGTCAACCTTGATTACTATTTTTCATTCTCTGTGCGTTACATATTGAGTCTGTTCTGGTATGGCTGTGGTCTGAAGAAGTGGGTCTGTCCCATGAAAGCTCACCTAATAAATTATTTTGTTAGTCTTTAAAGTGCTACATGACTGCTTTTTTGTTTCAATTTAAAAAAAATTTGGCCAAAATATTTTGTCTGATTGGGAGCGAGTGTAATCTGTGTGAGGTAGAGCTGTTGATCTCAGCCAGAGGCTCACACTTCCATTACTTCCTTGACTACCTTAAAACCACCTCCACGCTTGCCTATGTGGAGCTGGTACAGAGGTTGGCTGTGCCGAGTGCAACACTTATACAGTTCTGCTGTGTGACCAATGTCCAGTCACTGGGGACTCGCTGGATTAGCGGCTTTACACATGTCCAGACCCCAGGGTTACAAACAAGGATGGAGGCTTCATAGAAGGTACACAGGTACTATTTTCCCCTTCCTTAGTACATCATTTCTCATGTCAGACAGGTAAATTTCTTTGAAATCAGATGCTCGACATAAGTGTCTAAGATTTTTGTCCTCAAAGGGTGGTTAAATGCTCCCAGCAGGAACATCCTCTGTGCCGTTCATTGATTTATGTTGTATTACAAAACGAGCTTAAGGGGGTTGCAGTCTTGTCCTCACCTTTGTGAAGGCTTTTGCTACACAGCAAGTTGCTTCGGATGTTATGTTTTTTGGAACCAGCATCGTCTTCTTTGATCTCATGGGTGTGGGATAGGCCCTGGAGAAACAACATCCTGTGCACTGGTAAATGGGAGCTCCTGGCTTTGAGAAGAACCTGTTCTCCCCTAGCTTGCATTCTGGACAACCTATCACAAATACATAAGTAACTGAAACAATAAATGAGGCACAGAAATGCATCCCAATATGCCAGAACCAATTTGAAGTTTGACTTTTATTTTCACTAACAGACAAAAAAAAGATATGTCCAGTTTGGATAAGAGCTCTGGTTATCCCCAGGTATCATCTAACCACAGAAAACAGGGGTTTCTCTGTCGGGAGTGTGGAGCTCTAGAACACCCACAACTTGGAAGGGTATCATCATCATCGCGGCTTCCTTCAGCTATGACTTAAACATTTATTGTTTCCTTGCCACGTTTCTAGTTACTTTTCTTTGCACATCAGTTGTGGGCAGTGGTCTCTGCAATCCAAGCTCTTTGGCAATCACCCAGGAGAGATTCAAATGCCGCCCGGCTGATTAGCAGCATGCCCACAGTGTCCACAGCCAACAGCATGTGGTTCTACTGGTGGCAAATATCTACGCACGCTTCAGTGCACATAACAAAATTTATTTCACACATGGGTGGAAAAAATCAGGTAACAGTGTAAACAGCTGTGCTCTCTAGAAACTTGACAGTGTCTTGAGATAAGCAATGAGTATTACCACATTATTTGCAGTATTCTTTAGAGAGTCTCTGTGTTAAGCGATTAAGTTATCTAAGGCAATAATGAATAACTTTTAGTTGAATCACTGTAGCCAAAAGTGACTCATTAAAGGAACCTGATTTGCAGAGGGCAGGTGCTTCCCGCATTTTAAAAGTCAAGCCCCTTTAAGCATGTCAGGTTAGGCACCCAAAAATTCAGGTACCCATAATTCTTAGTAACAGCGTAATCTTGGGTGAAGTAGACTTCACTGCCCTTCTGTAGGGCCTAAAAAAGGGCCCCACTTCCACATGCAGCCTTGAATGTGTGACTATGGCAGTTTAGTACAGGTAACTCTACAGCGTGAGCTACCCATCAGCTTAGACTGTAGAGGACACTTATTCTTTCTCTGTGACGTGGTCTAGGTCTCACTACATGCGACAGTCAACCACACATAGGTGTTTACAGGAGCAGTATGTGCTTAAGGGGAAGCATATGGTTAAGTGGTTTCTTGAGCAAGAATTAACTCAATTATGTGTACAAAGTTAAACATGTGCTTAAGTACATTGCTGAAATGGGGTCTCATTTGGGGTGATCCTCCTTGCCAGTCATGAGCTATAAGTGATGTCAATAGGAGTTACGTAGATGCTTAAAATTAAGCTTGCATTTAAGTGTTGTTCTAAATTTGGCCCTTGATGAATCAGGGCATAAACACCTCAGATTGTACAGAAAAAATATTTTACAAATATCGAAGAGAGTTTTTAGCTTTTTAATGCGTCTTATTTTTCTAATCCTGCCCAGCTAACATCCATAGCTCAGGGTGCCTGCTGCATGTGTCTAAGAACAACACTACAGAGCTTACAGCCCAGGAAGCAGCACGGGTGAGTCAGTTTCAGTTACCGCTGCAGCTCTATTCTCCTGCAGTGTGGACACACCGCAAGGCACAGACCTCAGTCAGACGGACAGCATAAAACACCACAGATGCATTAGCACAGGTGTGAGACTTGAATACAGCAACAAGACACACAGGTTTACGCTGCAGTGTGGGCACTCAAGCATGAGCTTGAAAACCTCGGGCCCATAAGCCCTAGTCCCACAGACCTGGGTGTAGCGTGCAGCCGAGTCACCCTGTCAGCCTTACCCTCAGCATGGCCTTTACACCAGGGTTTGCGAGTGAGCCTTGAGAGACAGCCTTACTGCTCTCTCCCACAATGCCTAGGCTGGAGTCTCTTCTACAAGGCTCCTAGGGCAAGGGTGGGCAGTAATTTTAATGGGGGCAGGGGCTCTCCAAGATTTTCTTAAGTGATCAAGGGCCGCGCTTTGCTATGGAGTGCATACAGGGTCTGGGACAGAGGCTGAGTCCAGAAGGGAGCGCAAGGTAGGAGACTGGGGTGCAGCAGAGGGTATGGGGTCCAAGAGGGAGTTTGGGTGCAGGAGGGTGTTGTGCCCTGGCGCACGGGACTGGGGTGCAGAGTCTGAGAGGAGATATGGATTTGGGAGAGGACTCTGAGCTGGGGGAGGGGTGCAGAGCAGGGGGCAGAATGTTTGGGTTATGACCTGGGGGAGGGGATTGGGGTGCAGAAGGAGTGCAGGATCGGGGTGAGGGTGTGGTGTAGGAGAGGGTTATGGCCTGGGGGAGGGGTGTAGGATGGGATGCAGGGTTTGGGAGGGAGTTGTGACCTTGCAGGGGGGAGGGCGGCCATGCAGCAGGCTCGGGTGGTGACCTGGGGCAGGGAGTTGGGGTGCAGGAGGGGCTGGGGTGCCGGAGGCAGGCTCTGTTTGGGAGGCGCTTACCTAGTTAACTCCTGGTCAACAGCCAGTGGCACCCTGCCTGCCTCAGCCCCAGGCCACCCAAAGTGGCTGATGAAGTGTATGTAACTGCTCCGTGTGCTTGATCGTGTGACCATGGAAAAAAAAGAGCCTTTGATCAAATAAAAAAGCCTCTCCCCCCAACTATCCTATCTGTGCAAACACTGGTGACTCAGCCCCTCAGGGTGACGGTTACCCCTTCTGCCGCATCTCTGCTGGGATTTTGCCCTCTCTTACGCTCTGGCAGTGCCTTGCTCCAGAGCTTAACTCCTGCTCCTTCCCCATCTCCAGCTCTGATTTAGCCTCCAGCCCCGGCCTGATCTAACCCTGCGTCCAGCTGCCTGTCCTCCAGCCCACCCCCCGACCAGCTAGTTTCTGCCCCCTGGTTTGAGCCTGGCAGCCCCTCCTCTGTTTTGTCCCCTTTACCCCTTTTTAACCACTGTAAAAAGCAGGCACCAGCAGAAAATATACAGTGCTGGGGAATGTGAGGGGAAGAGGCTCCAGAAGGTGTCGCTGAGCACACGCAGAGCACCGCAGGTCTCAGACTCCTACAGGGAGCAGTTTCATGCACTGCCGGCTGCTGGGGCCACATGTCTCTCCACGCTGCATGTTGGAGGGAGGAAGGGAACTTTGTGCACTGCACCTGCCCTCAGCACAAACACACAGCTGCAACGGGCCAGTTTCTGACCAATGGGAACTGTGAGATTGTGCAGGATGCAGAGGCAGTTCACACAGCGGCCCCCACACACCCACTCACACACCCTTAGGGCATACAGAGCAGAGGGGCACATGGCCACAGCAGGTAGGCTACAGGCCAGAGCTAGAGGTTTGGTGGGCCGGATCTGGCCTGTGGTCCGTATTTGCTCACCTCTGCATACCAAGAAATGTATCTGTTAGATAAGATTTCAAACCACAGCGTACAGTGAGCGGCAATTTAATTAACCCTTTTTTGTTGATACTTTTCTTACATTTTTAATGTGATTTCTGAAAGTGAAAGGTGGCTCACCCTGCATCAGGAACTCTCCGTCGGGAAAGGAATGAAGAATATGGAGAAAGATGGACAACATGACTAGAGTGGCCGCCGCATACTTCCCACAGTAATCCATGAGTCGTCTGCAAAGGACACACAAAAACAAAGGCTACATTTGACGCTCTCGCGTTCCTGTCATTTGAAACACTATCAGCTACGGAGACTATATGGAATTATGATTAGGAACTGCAGATGTCTTGCGCTGGTGTTCATTTTACAGCCCGACATCAGCATCATCTTCACAATAATAGTTTCTCTTTTTGTACCTTTCATATATTTTTCTGGGTGTCACGATTAACATAAAATATAGAAGCTGTAACTGGCGGGTTCAGAAACAAGCAACTGTGTTGGGGAAAACACAGAAGCAATTACCTGTAGTCTGACCAGGCTAAGAAACCTTGAGATGATTTTCAGTTAAGATAACTGCATAATTAGCACATGAAATTTCCGGCTGAGCGGCCGATCCTCACTCCTAACCTAAGCCCTTGGGAGCCTGAGCAACATGAAGGGACCCTCGAAACCTCATATATGTCTGGGATTGGTTTTGCCTGATGCACGCACCACAGCACCCAGGGTCAAGGCTGAGAGCCGAAGGTGTCATGCTGGGGAGGATGAAGGGATGCTGTACACAAGGATTCCAGGCAGCACAGCAGAGGGGCCCTGCCATCTGTCAGACAGTCCCAGGGCTAGCCAAGTTATACCAGTGGCATCTCCAGCTCCTGGAGCAGCCCAGCATCAGAAGGGTGGAAAGGTAGTTTAAAGCCATGGGTTCAGAGTGGGGCTGACCCCAGTCAATGGGGCAGGCCTGGCGCCCTTATGCAAGAATAGATGTCAGTTGGCCAACTAAGAGGGTGAAGCAGCACCAGGAGCTAAAGAAAGATCCAGGGGAGCCCTACAGAGGGTCTGTCGGGAGACTAGAGGAGGTGTCAGAAAGCTCTCTTCAGGACCTCCCTGGAAGGAGGGGGGATTACCAGGAAGCCAGCGCAGAAATATGCCTGAGCCACAGCCAGTGCCAGTGACACAAGGCCAAAGAGGACTAGGAAGACAGGGCAGGGGCTATCCAGCTGACTCACTGGACCCAGAGGGTCCTGAAGAGGGCTGAAGGCAGCGAGCAGCAAAGGGAGATGTCTCCTGGCTCTCAGAGCCAGAGAGCTGAAGTTGGAGTTGAAGGCTGGAAGTGTGGTATGGGGAGTGACGCTGGGCTCCGCATCTACTTGATGGATTGTCTGGACTGTGGTTATGTGCACAGGGCTTTTTTGGTAATAAATTAACCTCCCCCCACACGGCTGTACTTAGAAAGACTGCTTGGAGTATATCTGGGGACTCTGAAGGAAACAAACTGAAGCAGGTGCACCTGGCACATTGCAGCCTACCACAGCAGGGTACGCCAACCTTGGCTGCCTGGAGACAGTCACTGTAACTCACCTCCCTCTGAGCAATGAGCTCAGCACGGAATCTCACCCAAAATGCTTTGCTTACCTGGCCTTGGTTTGTATTGGGGGTGTTTTAAGCCTCAGCTTGGGAGGAAAATGAAGCCACGATATTTCCTCTATCCAAATGTAACCCACTCACACACTGTGGGCGTGGTTCACTGTCCCATGTAGTGGCCCCTAAACCACTTACACAGTGAAAGAATGATTCTCCTCTGCAGCCTCAGCTAAGAACCAGATAGCTTATAGCTCAAACTGGAGAGCAGGCTTATGAGCCCCCGGCGCGGGCGCCAAGAATGGCATGTGAGCTGGTTTTCATCAGCACGCAAGGCAGGAACTCAGCCTGGCCACTCATCCCCCATGCAGCCAGGAGCTGGCTCAAAGCCAGGCCGCCTGTGTGTTAGCTAAAGATCAGCTAAATAGCTAAATAGTGCTGTACACATGGACTCCCAGCAGCGCAGCAGAGGGGCCCTGCTATCCGTCATTCTGCCTGTGCATTAGCCATATACCAGCCACCACCGACATGGTAAAGCTCTGCATCTTTATTTATGAATGAAGCTGTTGTAAGTAGGACTACTAGTGACTTTAAAAAGGATCACTGGCACATGGATTGTACATAGAGGTCAAAAGGTCAAATTTCAGCACTCCACCTCACAAGGTTCCTGGCCCCTGCTGTAGAACAGGGGTTCCCAACCTTTCCAGTAACACGGCACACTTCAATGAGACAGACAATTCCCCAACACACTCACTTTTTTCAGCTGAATCAGCTGCTCATAAACATCACATTTACTATGGGTACAGTCTTACTGGAGAGGTTTGCAGCCTAGCAGTGCGTACAACAGGCTAAACAGGGATCGAATGTTTCAAATACGCCACAGAATATACCGCCTTCGACAGCGAGCACAGACACGTTTATAAAATCTGCTCTACGCCATGCTAGAAACGTTGAGTAAATGAGTAACTACTGCAATCAGACTCCCCACCCCACTAGCCCATTGGAGCCAGGATGCAGCATTTAACTCACGTCCCAGCAGCGAATGGTTCTTGCCCTTCCTCCCTCCCCCTTGACACAGCAAGGAGTGGTGACAGGCTCTCTACCAGCTAGTCCAGGCCAGGAAGCATCATTTCAGCTGCCTTCCAGTGGAAACAGGGTCCTGCAGGGTCAGCATTTCCCCTCATGGTGACTCTGCACAAAGCCACAACAAAGACTGTGTGGGGCGGTGGGAGGAATTGAGAAACCCTGTGCCATCTGGGATTCAGGCAGCCTTGCTGCTTGAGCCAAAGTGGGCATGGGGTCATCAGTTTTCCTCCATCCCCACCCCACCATGGCTCTGCAAAGAGACACTGTGAGGGGAAATTGAGGAAATTTCAAGGCACACTTGGACAGTTCCCACAGCACACCAGTGTGCCATGGCACACTGGTTGAAAACCACTACTGAGGGGGCTTACAGTGTACTAAGTTCCAGAGGTACACGCTTTGAATCCCCCCGTGGGAGGTTACTCTAGCTTCAGGTATGCCAGACTAATAAAGGTTACTCATTTTGGAACAACCCAAATTCAGCAGAAACTCTTTGACAAGTACTTTGGGGTTTCTCGCATCTGCATCTGAAGCATTTGCAACTGGTCACTGCTGGGGATAGTGCTGGGCTAGCTGGATCATGGTCCTGACTAGTGATCCTGCATGGCAATTCCACTGAACAAACCCAGACTAATTTTCTCCTCAGAGCCCAAGCTCAGAGTCAGGGTCATCTGACCCGAAAGGGCCCCACACACGTCTGCAAATTTTAGGTGGTCTCAGGGTAAATGTTGAAGTCTTGTGCTAATGTGCACAGTTCCTATAGAATCTATACTGCTGACCATGTCAGCTATTGCAAATCAGTTGGCCACCTTTCAGCAGAGCTAGTGTCTTTGGTATGAAGCTTGAAATATTCATCGCAGGTGCTATACTTCCTTATTGCACTGTCAACCAAAATGTGCCCCCTTCAGCCCAGTTACCTTGATTTTTGCTCCAGCCTATGACAGAAAACAAGCTCTAGTGGTGATTTCCCATTTTAAAAAAACTCTCCCAGACAGGATGGATCTTGACCCTTTATTTTCAGGTGAATTGAAGTTATTTATATCCCGTGCTGAGCTAACAGAGTCTATGGAGGAGAAAAGTATCATGTAAAGGAGAGCTAAGACCTAGATTCTACATTGCTGCAATCGGAGCAAACTGACGCTTTATTGAGAGAATGTTTACACGCAAGTTATCATATACAGGTTAAAACAGCAGGTAAGCTAATGGTGCAACTGGGGGCAGATGTTTGGGATTGTGTGTTGGAAACCCATGCATATTAAAGGCCCACCTTGCTCAGAATAAACATAGCTCCTTTTCGATGGCTGGTAAGTAATCCATTTAGATTCTGGTGGGAGGTGGGCCAAGGGGGTGGGGGGCAATATAGGTGAAAAGTTGAGAAGCTCACAACAAATGTAGGGGTGGAAATGTGGAGCCCTGGATTTAAATAAGTGGGGTTGGAGGAGGTTGGTGAATATATGCTAGTGGGAGCTCTCCCCTGTAACAGTGGGGAAATTGGTTTGGGGTGTTTTAAATCCTGTGGACAGGGTAGCTGTGGGTAGTAAATAAAGGTAGTGCTCCTTTAGTCTGACAGAGATCAACCATGACTCCATTTAAAGAATTTATTTCAGGGCTCTTTACAGATGACACACCCAATAGCTTATAACAATGGATCCTTCGCTGCCAGCATAGACTCCCTTATTAGGGGGTTCCTGGCGACTCTTACCCCCAAATTATTCCACTGTCATGTATTCACACTCAGGCTCCGATCCTGCAACTGGATCCTCTAGAACAGATCTTGCAGTTGCACAGTGCCTCGCTGATTTTTTGGGCTAAGCTCAGGCACAGGCATCTGTGCTAGCAAACTCAGCGGCAGGATCAGAGTCCAAGCCTCTGAGCTAAATACATACCTCATTTTTAAAGAGAAACCCTAATGCTGCATAGGCAGTAAAAAAAAATCTAATTCAATTAACTTTTTGTACTTAAACTTTGCCAGCCCTGCTACTCAGTGATAATGAGGCAGAGATCATACCTAAAACGAGCACTGGGACACTAAATTTTAGCTAAAGGGGTCCTCTGAAAATAGAGAGGCAATGAAAATAATACTAAAGCCAAAATGAAGACATTAAAGCCCTTATATTTCTCATGCAGGTTGCTTAGGCATCCCAGAGCAGTCACAGAGGCATGCGCAGCCCTAACAACAGAAAGGAAGGGGAAAAGAATAGGGGTAAAATGATAGAGAATGGGACAGGGAGAAGACCCGAAAACAGGAATTTAGAAGAGTACTGAAAATCACAAGCAAGGCACCAGCCCGAAGTACTATAGGAGATAGGGTTACCTTGTGAGGTCTCGGCAGTAGGCCTAGGAGCTGGCTTTACATAGCATTTGCTAGTAGAACCCTGCCAGACCCAGAGATGGGATGTGCTTGGAAACAAAGAAGCTAATGGCTGTGGTCCCTTGGAATGGAATGATTCTATCAGTTCCCTTTTGGGCACCAGGTGGGCATGCCGTCTAAACACAAGCTATTAGGAAGCACCATAAACAACCCACTGCTGAGTACACCCAAACAGCTACAACACATGCTATTGAGACTCCAGTATTATGAGGTGAGGAAAAGGTACTCTCCAGAGAAGTCCCAACAGGTGGCTGATAGATGGAGCAGACCATAACCTGGAGACTTTGTGGAGCAGGAGCTAGATAAACTAGCAACATGCTAGAAAACTGCCACCTCTATGATGGGAAGCTCCAGGCAGCCCAACAAAGCACCAGGTAGGACGGGATGCGACCAGCAGTAAAACTATTTATACTCCAAGACTGGCCATATTACAAGAATCAAGTGCCACAGGACCTCTATTCCGCGGTGCAGGACAAGCTGTGTACACAAGATGGGATTTTGCTTACAAGGAACTGAGTGATAACCCCAGCTGATTTAAGAACTGGCATCAGGAGGTGGGCACACTTGGGTTTAGCAGCAAGCCTGAGATGAGGCACAGATTATATCTGCTAGTCAGGCACAAGTGCCCAGCTGAGAAAATTGCAATCCACAGGACGCAAAGGTGTGCACAGAGTAGCGTGACTGACAGCGAGAGAAGATTCTATAGCAATGTCAGCCACAGCCCTATACCTCTTCGCACTGTGTGTATCATTGGCTTTGAGCAGAGACCAATGTTCCCTTGAAGATTTTCCATCCATGGGCAGAATAAAGTTTGTTATCTGCATCAAGGCACATGTGGATGTGAACCACCAATAGAAACACCTGCTGCCCACTTCTGATCAGCTGGCTGGCACCTGAATCTCTCCTGGGCAGCCTTCCAACCACTCAGCTTACAGGGAACACTTGCAGAGACACACCAGCTTCTGGCTCCTCTCCTGTCCAGGCCCAACACAGCGGAGTCACAAGCCCTGTGGCAGGAGAGTCCTGCCTGCATGGGGGTAACAGGCTGGGGTGCCTGCATCCCAGCCCAGCAGAGGAACCCCTGCTGGAGTCCTGGCACAGTAGTCTGGGAGGGGAGTCCCAAAAGAGGCAGCAATAAGGGAGAGTGGGCTGCATCCAGATGGTGGGGCTTTCGCTGGGGAGCCGGGCTGCTGGGAGCCCAGAGGGGTGCGTGACACCTCACTCTGCACTCTTTGGGCTGCTGCCTGCCCTGGCACTGGTCTTGGGGTGTCCCACCCCTCCCTTCCCTAGGGCTGACTGCCAAGTCTGGGCTCTCCGAAATGGGATAATTCTATCTTTCATTGACCCAAAACTCCTTCTCAGATCATTGAAAGGAAGTCAGTACCCATCACCAACCAGCAATTCCCAGACCTCTAGGGCAGCAGCCCTCCTCCCTACATGGGGCCTCTCCTCCCAGCCTGAGACTCAAGCAAGGGGCTCCCCCATTGGGCTGGGATGCAGGCACCCCACTCTGTTACCCCCTGTGCAGTTTGGGGCAATTGGTGTGCCCCTATGCTTCTCCAACCCATACCCTTTCTCCTACCCCTGACCCTCTCCTGCATCGATCCTGATCAGAAAACTGCAGCCATCAGTTTACAGTGGCTGAATGGAGTAGCACTGTAGGCTACCAGTTTGTACATCCAACCTCCTCTCTCAAAACAGAATTGTTACCTTCCAATTTGCCTCCAGAATAGCCCACTGTTTCTGTTCCCGGCAAAGTATCGGAGTTCAAACGCCAGAGTTCAACAAAGTTCTGGGACCGAGTTCTCTTCTCGTTTGTATTGGTGCAACCCTCAAGGACAGAAGACAGTCCTGACCCAACAACTTTAGGTTAATCACCCCACCACCCTGCCTGTTGAGAAGTGTGAGTTAAAAGTGAATGCCTAGAAAAAAAAATACATCAACTTTTCCTCATCCATAGCAATGGAAAAACTGTTACCTTATTTCAATGTGTTCAGTGCAGACAGAGTAGTTGTTGTAGAGTCTGAAGGATGACTTTAGTTTCTGTGTGGTGTTCCTGAAGCTTATATGTACCTTTCTGTCATGGTGATAAGACTAATATAACCGGGTTTTATACCATTAAAGTTAGATTGCACTCTTGCGCCTACAGATAAGCCATAGGATCAACTGTGCATTCTACCTAATGACTGGATATTACTTGATGTAATTACTATTACATCACTCTGATCTTATCTCAAACCCACTCTCACAGATCACTTTTTAATTATACAATGTAAGGAAGGCCAGCTTATGGGTCCAACACCGAGTTCTATTCACCATGTGTTTTTTTCTCAGGGACTTCTACATGTAGGCTCTTGCAATTTGCTGCAGTTTTCAGTGGCAGATAGATGGAGCAGAGCGTAACCTGGAGACTTTGTGGAACAGGTGTCTCTTTTTAAAAACAACTCTTTAAAAAACAGATTTGCTGAGATTTCCTACCGCTTTATACAGTTTGCAAGGAACTATTTTTAAAGGGCATAAAACTTTTGCACACTTGTGACCTTATTTTACTAGAGAAGAGAGAAATAAAAAATATAACCTTTACAAAAGTTAAAAAGAATAATCAGTGTCTGAATTAAATGCCAGGCACATGGAATTGGTGCCTGATTTTTAGATTACAGAGGAACGATTAGTACTTTTCCAAAAGGGTCAGGAGTTGAAGAAAAATTTAGAATGAAGTCAATATCCTGCAGAGAAGACAGCAAGAAAACTCACAGTTGGCAGGAGCAAGCAGCTGCCTGTATAAGATTACTGGATGACTGTAATTCAGCCTATAGTTACTTGTTGGATCAAATCAGGCAGTTGTGAAATATTTGTGACAGACTGAAGGTCACAGAATGAATGCACGGATGAATGGATACAGGATTATCTATTCTCAGGATAAAAGGATTTTTTCTTTGATATCTGCCTTGTTTCTAGAACTATCTATATGTAATAACATGTCAAAACATGCATTTTCACTCCACTGAAATGTCATGTCTATCTTGTAATTTCAGATATCACCTTGCAGACTCATTCAAACTCCCATTGGAATTCATGGTAAGTTTGAGCAAATAAAGTCTGTTGGATTAAAGGTAAAAATTTCAAAAGCATCTAATTGACTTAGAAGCATTAGTCCAGGTTTCAAAAATGACTTAGTCCAGATTTTTGAAGATATGTAAGAACCAAAAGGTGCAAATAGGCAGCTAATTGGGTTATAAAAACACTCCGTTGCCTAACCTCCCACCGATGGGAGTTAGGCACCTTGTTACTTTTAAAATCCCACTAGGGCCCAAATTTTAACAGTACTGTATGTAAGAACTGCAGCACCTTGAGCACAGTCAACTAGACTCTGTGACTTCTGTGTTCCCTCCCAATGCTGTGCACCTATTATTCTAAGTGACTTAGACTGTGAAGTCCCATGTTCAAATGTGACTGAGGCTGGGTCTACGCTTGCCCCCAACTTCGAAGGGGGCGTGTTAATCAGGGTGATGGGAGATTACTAATGAAGTGCTGTGGTGAATACGCAGCACTTCATTAGGCTAATTCTCCCCTGCAGCAACTTTGAAGTGTCAAACTTCAAAGTGCTGGCATGCGTGTAGCCACGGGCACTTTGAAGTGCCCATGCTACTTCAAAGTGCCTTTACTCCCCACAGTTTGACACTTCAAAGTTGCCGTGGGGGAGAATTATCCTAATGAAGTGCTGCATATTCACCAGAGCACTTCATTTGTAATCTCCCATCACCCCGATTAATATGCCCCCTTCGAAGTTGGGGGCAAGTGTAGACAAGTCCTTAGATCCTTAAAAGTCTACTTTGCACTGAAAGTCATTAGGATTTAGACCAAGTATCAGTGGGGTAGCCATGTTAGTTTTTATCAACAAAAACAATGAGAAATCCTGTGGCGCCTTATAGACTAAAGCTGCGTCTACACGTGCATGCTACTTCGAAGTAGTGGCACCAACTTCGAAATAGCGCCCGTCGCGTCTACACGCATCGGGCGCTATTTCGAAGTTAACTTCGACGTTAGGCGGCGAGACGTCGAAGTCGCTAACCTCATGAGGGGATAGGAATAGCGCCCTACTTCGACGTTCAACGTCGAAGTAGGGACCGTGTAGACGATCCGCGTCCCGCAACGTCGAAATTGCTGGGTCCTCCATGGCGGCCATCAGCTGGGGGGTTGAGAGATGCTCTCTCTCCAGCCCCTGCGGGGCTCTATGGTCACCGTGGGCAGCAGCCCTTAGCCCAGGGCTTCTGGCTGCTTCTGCGGCAGCTGGGGATCTATGCTGCAGGCACAGGGTCTGCAACCAGTTGTCAGCTCTGTGGATCTTGTGTTGTTTAGTGCAACTGTGTCTGGGAGGGGCCCTTTAAGGGAGCGGCTGGCTGTTGAGTCCGCCCTGTGACCCTGTCTGCAGCTGTGCCTGGCATCCCTATTTCGATGTGTGCTACTTTGACGTGTAGATGTTCCCTCGCTGCGCCTATTTCGATGTTGGGCTGAGCAACGTCGAAGTTGAACATCGACATTGCTGGCCCTGGAGGACGTGTAGACGTTATTCATCGAAATAGACTATTTCGATGTCGCAACATCGAAATAAGCTATTTCGATGTTGGCTGCACGTGTAGACGTAGCCTCTGGCTGTGTCTACACTAGCAAGTTCTTTCGAAAGATTTTTCTAAAGAAGGGGGCTCTTTCAAAAGAGCCTACGCAGTGTCTACACACAAAAAGCATTCTTTCGAAAGAATGCAGTGCCCCTTTCAAAAAAGAAAAGTTACTCACCGTAGTAACAGTGGTTCTTCAAGATGTGTCCCCGTGGGTGCTCCACAATAGGTGTCGGGCTTGCCCGGCGCCGCAGATCAGATCTTCCAAGCAGTTTCTGCCGGACCACGCATGCGCCGGCGCGCACCGCTCCCTTGCGCGCTCCTGGCCATGTGGGCGATGCGGTCCCCTCCAGTTCCTCGACCAACCGCCTCGGGTGCCCCTGCAAAACACTAACAGAGATCCAAAGCGGGGAGGATGGGCAGGTAGTGGAGCACCCACGGGGACACATCTCGAAGAACCACCGTTACTACGGTGAGTAACTTTTCTTTCTTCTTCGAGTGTCCCCGTGGGTGCTCCACAATAGGTGACTACCCAGCAGTAACCCAAGATAAGAGGTGGGTAATCGGATTATGTGAAGCTTGTCCCCAAGAGGACCGCTGCAGAGAGACGGGTATCCTCTTGGAATACCCTGTGAAGGGCGTAATGTTTGGCGAAGGTGTCGTAGGATGACCAGGTCGCCGCTCTGCAAATGTCTTTTAACGCAACGCTCTTGAAAAAGGCTGTTGATGCCGCCACCGCCCTAGTGGAATGAGCCCTGGGAGTGGCCGATAAAGGAGTCTTTTTGAGCTTGTAGCACATTTTTATGCAGGATACAATGTGCTTTGAGATTCTCTGCGAGGAGAGACCTTCTCCTTTCGATTTGGGAGCGAGGGAGACTAGGAGTCTATCCGTTTTCCGGAAGGACTTGGTCCTGTCTACGTAGAAGGCTAGCGCCCTCCTCACGTCCAGGAGGTGTAGGCGCGCCTCTTCGTTGGAGTTATGAGGCTTTGGATAAAACGAGGGTAGAACAATAGGTTCGTTGATGTGAAACTCGGAAGAAACTTTGGGAACAAAGGCTGGATGCAGCCGTATGGTTACCGCCTCCTTGGAAAAAACAGTGCAGGGTGGCATTGCCATGACTGCTGCGAGCTCGCTCACCCTACGAGCTGACGTAATTGCAAGAAGAAAGGTCGTCTTTATTGTAAGGAGGCGGAGGGGAACCGTGGCCAAGGGCTCGAACGGTGGTCCCATTAGCGTGGTAAGCACCAGGTCCAAGTTCCACGAAGGTGGAATCGGTTTCCGAGGGGGGTATAGGTTTACCAACCCTTTGAGGAACCTGGTAACCATAGGGTGGGCGAACACCATGTGCCCTTCCTCCTCATGTCTGAACGCCGAGATGGCGGCAAGGTGGACCTTCAACGAGGATAGCGAGAGTCCTCCTCTCTTGAGGTCCAGTAAATACTCTAGTATTGTAGGTATAGGCACCAAAAGGGGGGCCAGCTGTTTGGTAGAACACCAAGCCGTGAAGCGAGTCCATTTTTGCTTGTAGGTCTTCCTCGTGGAAGTCCTCCTGCTACTTTCTAGGACTTGCTGTACTTCCACTGTGCATGTGCTCTCTAGGGAGCTGAGCCATGGATTAACCACGCTTGCAGTCGCAGGCTTTGGGGGTGCGGGTGCACTATGGACCCCTGGGCTTGCGTGAGCAGATCCGGCGCCACCGGAAGAGGCATCGGTGGACGGTCCGACATGCGCAGGAGTAGGGGGAACCATTGTTGTCGATCCCACGTTGGGACTATCAGGATCATCCGGGCCCTTTCCCTCCTGGCTTTCTGCAAGACTTTGTGGATCAGCACTGTGGGAGGAAACGCATAAAGCAGGGGGACCCTCCACGGGATCGCGAACGCGTCCCCCAGGGACCCCCATCCCAGTCCTGCCCTGGAGCAGAATCGTGGGCACTTCTTGTTGTGCTGAGTGGCAAACAGGTCTATTTGGGGAAAACCCCATGCGTGGAAAATCGGCCGTAGCAGATCGGGACGGATCTGCCACTCGTGTGTGAGTGCAAAACACCTGCTCAGCTGGTCTGCCTTCACATTGTGCGCACCCAGCAAATATGAGGCTTTCAAGATTATATTGTTGGCGATGCACCAGTTCCATAAGCGGATTGCTTCCACGCATAAGGTACGGGATCGAGCTCCTCCTTGCCTGTTTATATAAAACATGGTGGAGGTATTGTCTGTACTGATCCCTACGACTTTGCCTTGTATGTGGTCTCGAAAGTGTCTGCAGGCGTTGAACACTGCTCTGAGCTCCAGTACATTGATGTGTAGTGACTGTTCCGTGGGTGACCACAGTCCTTGAGTCACCTCTTCGCCCATGTGCGCTCCCCACCCTATGAGGGAGGCATCTGTAGTGAGAAAAACCGATATTTGCGGCTGGTGGAAGGGTACCCCTGTTAGCAGGTTCCTGGGGTTTACCCACCATTGTAGGGATTTGCGCACCCCGGCTGTGGGTGACACCACCCTGTGAATGGTGTGTACTGCCGGTTTGTATACACTCGCCAGCCAGTGCTGCATGCTGCGCATGTGTAACCTGGCGTTCTGTACTATGAACGTCGCCGCTGCCATGTGGCCCAGCAGCTGCAAGCACGTCAAGACCGGCACCATAGGGCTGAAGGTGATGACCTGCACGAGGGAACCGATGGCCCGAAAGCGAGCCTCTGGTAGATATACTCTCGCTGTAACCGAGTTTATGCGAGCCCCTATGAACTCTATGTCCTGTGTGGGGTCTATTTTTGATTTTGCCAGATTGATAACCAGGCCGAGTGAAGAGAACGTGTTTGCTGTGACGCGTATCATGCGCAGAACCTCCCCCTTCGAGGCCCCTTTGAGCAGGCAGTCGTCCAGATACGGGAAAATAAATACCCCCGTCTGTGCAGGTAGGCTGACACCACTGCCAAGGTCTTGGTGAAGACTCTGGGGGCCGAGGAGAGGCCAAACGGTAGGACCTTGTATTGGAAGTGTTCGTTGCCTACCATGAACCGGAGGAATCGCCGGTGAGCCGGATGGATAGTTATGTGGAAGTACGCGTCTTGTAAATCGAGGGCTGCAAACCAGTCTCCATCGTCCAGTGCTGTAAGGATGGAGGCGATTGTGGTCATCCGAAAACGTTGCTTGCGCAGGTACCTGTTGAGGCCGCGAAGGTCTAAGATGGGCCTCCAGCCTCCTGTCTTTTTCTCCGTGAGGAAGTACCTGGAGTAGAACCCTTTCCCTTGCAGTTGCTCCGGCACTCTTTCCACCGCCCCTATGAGCATGAGATGGTCCACCTCCTGCCTGAGCCTCGCTACATGGGAGGCCTCCTGGAGGTGGGGCTTGGGTGGAGGTCGTGACGGTGGGAGCGACTGGAAGGGGATGGCGTACCCCGTGGCTATGATCTCCAGCACCCATTTGTCTGTGGTGATCCTTTGCCACTGGTCGTAGAATGGTCGGAGGCGATGGTGGAATAGTCGCTTCGGATGACCTTGTGCGATGGTAGTGATGGCGCAGCCCTGGATCTGTATGTCAAACTTGTGGCCTTTGGCCCCGCCCCGAGGACGCACGGCTCTGTTGTGAATGTCGCCTGGCAGTTCTGTACTGCTGGTGCTGTTGATGTCGCCCTTGCTCGTAACCCCTGTGGTACTGGGGGCACTGTTGCTGGTACTGGTACCGTCTTTGTTGAGGGTAGTACCTTTTCTTTGTGTATGGAGGGGTGTAAATCCCCAGGGTCCTGAGTGTGGCTCTTGAATCTTTACTGGAATGAAGGACCGAGTCAGTTGATTCAGCAAACAGCTTCTGCGAGTCGAAGGGAAGGTCAACTATCTTCGCCTGCAGATCCCTCGGTATACCCGAAGTCTGGAGCCAGGACTCCCTTCGCATCACCACTGCCGTTGCTGTGGAACGTGCTGCTGTGTCAGCAACGTCCAGGGCGATCTGAACTCCCGTCCTCGAGGCCGCGTAGCCTTCTTGCACTATGGCCTTGAGCACCGGCTTTTTGTCCTCTGGAAGCGAGTCCATGAGGGAGGTTAACCTGGAATAGTTGTCGAAATTATGGTTCGCTAAGTGCGCTGCGTAATTTGCCATTCGCAACGTTAAAGTGGAGGAGGAGTAGACCTTTCTGCCGAACAGCTCTAGCTTCTTGGCATCTTTGTCTGTTCCCCCTGTCCTGAATTGAGATGTCTTTGATCTTTGTTGCGACGACTCCACCACCAAGGAATTTGGCTGTGGGTGGCTGAACAGGAACTCCATGCCCTTCGCCGGCACGAAGTATTTCTTATCCGCTCTCTTTTGGACAGGCGGAATAGTCGCAGGGGTCTGCCATATCGTAGTGGCGGACTCTAAGATCGCTTCATCAAGCGGTATTGCTACTCTGGAGGAGGCCGGAGGTCTCAAATTTTTGAGGAGCTTATGGTGTTTCTCTTGCACCTCTGCTGTCTGGATGCCTTGCGTGAAGGCCACCCTCTTAAACAGCTCTTGAAACTGTTTGAGATCGTCCGGAGGATGGACGTCCCCCGGGGCCGTAGCCTCGTCCGGGGAGGAGAGCGAGGAACCGCTGGGGTACGTCTCTCTGGACCCTTCCGGTTCCTGCTGGTGATGGTACACCCTCTCGCTAGAGGTTTGCGAGGGAAAATCTTGGGGTTCCATAACCAGTCCCCCCTGAGATGCTTGAGTCTCTGTCCCCGGTCGCAATTGCCCTCGGGGGTACGAGATCGTCTGTGGGGATCTTTCCCTAGTAGATTGCCGATGGTGTCTATGCCCCGTGTGGTAGGGGCGACCATGGCAGTATAGGCACTGTTCTTGGGAAGGTGACCTAGACCACTCCCTTGGTGCATACCCTCTGCGTCTGGGGGAGGGAGATCATCGAGACACTGGAGAGAGCGATTTTGCATAATAGTCCAGTGGTTCAAACCCCAGGAAGGGTGAAGGTGGTCCCAGCCAGGGTGAGGCTGGTTGCAAAAATGGAGAAGAGGGCTCCGGGTAGGCTAGGGGGGACCCCTGCCTTCTGGTTGGAGTCTGCAACATAAGCGGAGGGCTGTGAGAAAGCAACTCCACAGCCCTGTCCGGAGAGGGGCTGCAATGCCTCCTCTTGTGTGCAGCCTTCCCCCTCCCTGGAGGAGGTAACTCCGCCCCCTGACGCACAGGGGATCCCGGCCCCGTCCGCACCATGCTAGGCATGCTCGAAGGCGGTGCCGCACGTGCGGTGTCCTTCGGTGCCTGCAGCCTGCGCTCTCTGCACCGCTGGTTCCCCGGGGGTCGGTGCCGCTGCCTGCGGTGCCGCCGGTACCGGCGCTTGTTTAGCCGCCACCCTGCCTGCGGTGCGGGGCGGCTGGCTGATTATCGGAGGCTGAGCCGCTTCCACGTGGCTCTCCGTGCCGCTGCCGATCAGCTGTTGCTGTGGCTGGGGGCTGCTCGCTCCTCCCGTCCCGCTCGCTGTTGCTGCCGGCAGGGATCGGGCTGGGGAGGCTTTCCTCCGTTTTTGCGCTGATGGGGTGAGGGAGGCAGCTTTCCTTTTATGGGCCCCGGAGAGTCCTTCCTGCTGCGGCCGCTCCGGCACATCTGGCTGGAGGGCCTTATCAAAAAGCAGCATTTTAAGCCGCATCTCCCTGTCTCTCCTTGCTCTGGCTGTTAATTTAGCACAGAAGGAGCATTTCTGTGCAACATGGGACTCCCCAAGGCACCTTATGCATAGACTGTGCCCATCGGACGCTGGCATCGCCTCTCGGCAGGACTCACATTTTTTAAATCCTGAAGAGGACATTGTTGGTGAGTCTTTCAGTTGTTAAACGGGTACTTAGCACCTTCTCTGTGCTGTTTTCCCCTTCCGATGGCCTGCCGCAGCAGGAGGGCTGATGGCCCTATGCTCCTGGCCTCCGGCGCTTGTTACTGGGACTGGATTGAAGCTGTCCCGCTTGTAGTTTGTTTGTTGCTTTTGTTTTTTGTTTTTTTTTTTTGCAAAAATAACAACCGGCTAACTTGCAGTAGCCTAAGTACTTGAAAAACTTTAAAGAAAAACAGTTAAAGTCATTGAATACGCTACTTGGCCTTAGCCTAGTCGGATTCCGTCTGCAGCCGACGGCGGTTAAGAGGAACTGGCGGGGACCGGATCGCGGACATGTCCAGGAGCGCGCAAAGGAGCGGCGCGCGCCGGCGCATGCGCGGTCCTGCAGAAACTGCTTGGAAGATCCGATCTGTGGCGCCGGGCAAGCCTGACACCTATTGTGGAGCACCCACGGGGACACTCGAAGAAGAATCACTCTTCCTTTCCCGTTTCAGGAAGAGCGCCCCCTTGCAAAAACTTCTTTTGAAAGAAAACACGTGTAGACACTCGGCAGGGCCCTTCTTTCGAAAGAACAGTCTTCATTTCCGATCCCTGGCCCATTCTTTCGAAAGAGCAGGGGCGATGGGGACGCTCTCTTTCGAACGAGAAGATCACTCTTTTGATCTGCCTTTTTCTGCGTGGATGCACTCTTTCGACAGAAGCTCTTTTGGAAAACATCTTCCAGAAGAACTTCTTTCGAAAGATCTCTGTAGTGTAGACTCAGCCTAACAGATTTATACTCCAATAAATCTGTTAGGATTTAGGAGACTCTCATCAGTGGGAGTTAGGCAACTAAATGCTTTTTTAAAATCCCACTAGGCCACAAAGTTACATATGTGGATAGGAGTTCACCTTCTGAAGTCACTTAGGCCTTGCAACACTGTGTGGAACAATACCTAGAGATCATTAAAAGTCTGAACCTAAGTCCCTGTCTGAATTTTTACCAACTAAATACTTTAAAAATCTGGACCTCCATGGCTGAGGCACTTTAGAAAAATGGAATGTGGGTACCTAAGCCCTTAGGCCCTTTTGCAAATTTTATCCTACTTCTAAAATTTGATTCTTAAATTTCTAAATCTGTTGAGTTGCATGGGTCTGTTTCTATTATATTCATTTCCTGCCCCTCTCTCCACATCTCTTTATAATAACAAAAAACATTAATTTGACATTTCAAACCTATGGTAAAAAAATAGTTCTAAAATTTCCGTAAAAGATAGAAGTAGAATATTGTGTGTAATTTATAGCAAAAGTAATGACAACTGTTAAGGTTGTAGATTATGTGTAACTGAGCCTACTCTGCATCATGACTTGCTACCATGATTACATTGCAATCAACCTCCACTGAGTCTGAATAAAGCTTTTCAAAAGACAGACAACTATCTCCCCAGACAGGAGTACACAGTGTCTAATGTATTCTTTTTTTTTTTTTAACTTTAGTACTGTCTACTGTGGTGTATCATCTGGTTAAAATACTTTTTTCATTGACGAATTCACTGTAAATTCCACTTTAACTCCAGGGAGGGACAAAGATACCTAGGGCCTGATTCTCTTTTCACTAGAATGAATCGGGAGTAAGTCTTCTGAAGTCAACAAAATTACACTGTTATAAAAGATAGCAAAAAAAATGCCATTATGTTAACAAAGGTTTTTTTGTTTAGCAGATCCAACTGTTCAACTGAAACTTACTTGACCAAACTTGCTCTGTTATATCTCTGAAAGTGAGAGCAGAATTTGACCCACCCTTTAGAAAATGTGCCTCTTTTATTTAATTTGCCAATGTGAATTGTCTAATGTGATTCTCCTGACAAATTGCAGACTTGGGTCCTCTACTAAGATTTTGTTGCAGTCAAGTAGTTCTGTGACAGAGGTCAACAGGGACCTGCATAGAAAGATAAGTGAGTATTTGCCTCCTATTTTACTGTCAGTCATGCTTTGTAGAGATCATGGCTTTTTGCCGTTTGTGAGCAGAAAAGAGCTGTATTCTGAGGCGCCAAAAGGGGAGGAATTGCTGGCCAGGGGGCATGTCACATAGTCCAGGGAAGACTGTGACTTCCCAAACAGCATGGCCTGCTCGTGCTCCTCCCTGAGTAGCCCTCCTGCTTGCCCTTCCCACTTGCATCAGCCCAGGAAGGCTACTCCTCTTCAGGGAAGCCCACTGGGGCTGTGGCTAGGGGCAGTCAGGACTTGAGTTGGCTGGGTCCGCCTCACGCGGGGCGGGGGGATGTCCTTGGGCACTCGGGCCATGCCACCCAGCATTTGGAAGGTGGGGGCCTGCAGGTGCTCAGTTTGCCCACACTGTGAGAGCACTGGAGCCCAGGTGTAAGAAGCATTTTGCTCAGGGCCTGTGGCACATACCACCCACCCTGCATGCAGTGTGGGGCGGGGGCTGCACACCACCCGCCACCCTGCTCTCAGAGGCTACTCCACACACAGCTGGGTCGCCCACCCAGTGCTTGGGGGATAGAGGGAGGGTTACATGTCACCCACTTGCTGCTGGGGAAGGGTTGGCATGAGACAGGGAGCAGGTTCTCAGGCAGAGGAGGGAGCCAGCTAGAGGTAGCCTCTGCTCACCAGCTGCCCGTTGCTGGACCTTCAAATTCCTATTATTCTACAAGTATCAGAGAGGTAGCCAAGTTAGTCTGTATCTTCGAGAACAACAAGAAGTCCTGTGGCACGTTATAGACTAACATATTTTGGAGCATAATCTTTTGTGGGCAAAGACCCCTGAAAGATTCTGCTCCAAAATATCTGGTCATCTATAAGGTGCCACAGGACTTCTTGTTACTTTTCTCCAGTCTTCCTCAATTAGGACTGGACACTCATTAATTTACAGTTGACATTCCAGGTATTACACTTCCAGCCTTGACCAATGCATTTCTTCCTTGCTCTGTGTTCCTTGCTCTGTACGTGTTTGAATTCTCACTAGAGTCTACCCAAATTGTTTAGTTTTACCCATCTACGTTTGATACACAAATCACTGGGGTGGCAAGTATTTAAACCTCCTCCTTGCAGGCATAAGCTCTGTGCCCTTATGACAACAGCTGAAACAGAATCTGTCTCTCATGACTGTAAAAACAAACAAGAGGCAGCTGAGCTTCTCAAGGGCAGGGAGGCAGGAGGGAAGAACCACAGTAAACACACCCTCCTCAGGCAGCCAGCCAGGAAGTAGACAGGATCAAGCAGGAGGTGAGAGATCAGCCAGACACAATTCTTCCCTGCTATGTGTAGCCACCTGCAAAGCAGAGAATAGCAGACTCCAATTTTGTAAGGGCTATTGTTGGGCCTAATTGAGATAGACTAATAGTGAAGGCTTTGTTCACCTGTGGGCTGTTTGGACTCTGCTTGCAGTTATAAAAGCCTTTCTTTAAGAGCCTAGGGGAGGAGAGATAAAAGGCTGTAAGTGTGTGGCTAAGGAAAAGATAGTCCTTTGAAGTATTCCATCCAGGAGCACTTTACTTCTGTGTGTAGTCTACAAAGGCATTCCCTAGAACCATTTCCTCTGCAGGGATTTCATCTAGCGAGAGATTCACCAGCAGCTTTCTCCCTCCCCGCCACTTTGTAGAGGAGTTTAAAACCAGTACAATATGTTTGATGGGTTTAAGGTATACTGTATGGTTTTGTGCTCTCTGACATTATTTTTACACAGCACCAACCTGGCGGTTTAGTCTCTACTATGCTTCAGAATCAGGGTATCGAAGAGGCTGTTTGGCTCAGCATTCGAGCTGTCCTTTTCCAGTGCAGTGAATCTGGCTGGTTTCTCTCCGATGGCATCCCATAACTTTTTGCTCCATGGGATACCTTATCCCTTGTATCTCCTTTTCTCTGGTTTCCTGTAGGAAAGAGGTACCACTCTCCCACCCTAGCCCTGCCAGCTGCTATGTCAACCCCTGCCTTCACCCTGTAGTAGATCACGTTGGGGCTTAGGTATAAGACCATAGTCTCCCACCTTTTTTAAGCACAAGATCATTTTTTGAATAAATGCAATCCAGGATGTGCCCCAAACCAAAAGGCCCTTGTCCCACCTCCTTCCCCTGCCCCTCCTATGCTCACTTCATACCCCCCTCCCCCCATTCTCACTCACTGTCACCAGGCTGGGGCAGAGGGTTGGGGTGCCAAAGGATGCAGACTCTTGTTTTGACCTGAGGGGTTTGGAGTGTTGGAGGGGCTCTGGGCTGAGCCTAAGGCAGGGGGTTGGGGCAGGGACTCAGGATGTGGGCTTTGGCTGTGCACTGCTTACCTTAGGCAGCTCCCAGGGTGGAGCAGTGGAGCTAAGGCAGGCTCAACCCACCTTGGCCCTGTACCACTCCCAAAAGCAGCTGGCATGTCCAGCAGTGGCTTCTGAGGAGAGAGGCTGGTGGTTCTGTGCACTGCCCCCATCCACAAGCACAATCCCCACATCTCCCGTTGGCCATGGTTCCCCATTCCTGGCCAATGGGAGCTGTGGGGGTGGTGCCTGCAGGTAAAAGCAGCGTGTGGGGACCCCTCTGCCCCACCTCCTCCACGGGCTGCAGAGACGTGCTAGCTGGGGCAGGGAGGAAGTCTCCCTTAGCCCTGGTGCACTTAGTGGTCCTTTGTGGCCAATATCCCAGTTTGCACACAGGAGCCTCCAGGAATCAAGCTCAGTTCCAGGAGATTCCCAGCCACTGTTCTACACATGGATGGAGAAAATGAGTGGGCGTGGCTTTTGTTACGTGCACTAGTGTCGAGGAAATGGGCGAATGTGCACCGCCAGTGGAAATCAAACACCTACCTGTAATAGATGTTTTAAAATTGCCATAGGGATAATTGCTCCAGCCCAGGGGGCTGACAGGCTTGCCAGGACCCAAGGCAAAATAGGGGAGAGCCTAGCTCCACACTCCCAAATGAGGAGGGGCCTTGGGAAGGGGCAGGTCCAGAGCAGCCAGACCTCAGCACGGCCCAGCACTCACCACACGGGCTTCCCCTCCTCAGCGGGCCTGCTCCAGTCAGGACAGGTTAGGCATTTTAGAATTCACTTTTCCAACAATTAAATTTAAACATATTAGAGGAATAAAAATTATGAAGTACACACCCCAGCCAGAAACCTAAAATAACACACTTTGAAAGAAGTAACAATAACAACACAAGTGTGTGGGATGGGGGCTTCAGGAGGTGTGTGAGAAACACAGTGTGTTTGTGTGAGCGACAGACACAACAGTGCATGAGAGTGACAGAGATTCGCATTGGCCCTTTAAGGATGCTGAGCACGTTTGGACATAGGAACAGCTGTCAGCAAGCTCCTTCCATCCTGAGCCCTGTTGTGTTCTCTTCTCTGTGGAGATAAGGTGCAGAGATGGGGGGACACCCTTATATCAGCCCCCACTGTGCCCCTCACCCTGCAGAGCAAGCAGAAGGCTCCCAGCAGGCAGCTATAAGGGAGAGGGCAGCAAAGGGATGGCAGGGGTTGTGGGGGAAAGGGCAGCTAAAGTGCCAGTACATGATAGCCTCCTGGCCAAACCAGTGAGGACCAGCTGTCAGAGGCTCCTAGTTTGACCAGATGATAGTACTCCATTGGTTGGTGAACACTGGTATAAGATAACATTCAGATACTCGTGTGCACGTGCCCAGACTCTGAAACTCAGGCATCTAGGGACCTTGTATGGCAGCAATTTAGGCTCCAAGTGAACACAGATGTGTACAGTATTAGGCACAGCCAAATGGGGGGTTTCTGGATTATAGGAGGACCTAAAACTGGGAATTAGCATCTGAGTTTTCATGTCAATGTTAACGACAGTGTGTATCCTGTTTCCCTACTCCCTATAACAGCTTATGGAGTGAGACTGCTACCTGATCCTGTCCTTCCTCACCTGGATGAAGGCCTCTTTCTCCTTTTTCCTTCAGCAGAAATCTAGGACAGCTTTCAGATACGGTAAGAAGGGTAAAGGACTTACAAGGGTCCAAGGCCCTCAATCTCCCTGCTCCAGAAAATTAAACTCTTCAATTTGAAAAACAAAGCAAAACAAAACAAACCAATCTCTCAAGCTTATGCTGGAATGTAACTATGTGACCACCCATCACTCTCCCACAGAGCCGAAGCCAAGAAAATGATGAGGACGTGCATTCTTTAATGAGGTAGCTTTTGGACAATTGGACCTTAAGATGCATTTAAGTGGTCCCTGCAGAATAAAAATGACTTCAAATTTCAGAGCTTTCTTCAGATGCAGCCAGAATTAAGCTTTTATTAGTATTTGTAGAAATTCAGAAAAGAACACACCCCTCTCCTAGTTACTCTATTATTTTAAAACTCTAACACCAGTTTTTCCTTCCTTTCCTGTGATTTCATAACACATCTTTTGGTTTCTTTTCACAGGCTCGTGGTTCTCTCTTCTCTTTACCTTCACATACATCTCACCGCTATAGATCCTACACGATCCTGCAGCTAAAGTTGCGTCTCTACTGGATTTTGAGTCCCATCCCTTTAATTTCTTATGTGATCTGGTGCACAACGCACTCAGCAGTACCTATGACCCAGGAACCTCCCAAATGCCTCAAGTTGCAGTGGATTAATATAGCCAAACTATCAGAACTGATAAGCCCAGTAGCAGTAAAAGGGGCTGTAGAATGTATTGAAGTTATCCCATAGTATATTGGAGTATCCCAGAAACAATGGGAGAAAGATTTGGGTCCATGGGGAGGAAAGGAGCTGAGAATTCTTTTATGCTGTAGATATAAAAAAAAAGTGGGGGGGCCTTGTTTTGGAGAGCTCTGAGGAGAGAGGAAAGAAACGTTCTTCAAGAAGTTCACAAGGGGTGCGTCTACACTAGGAACTAACTCTGAAGTTAACTTCGAAGTGAGGCACTACTTCAAAGTAGCCAGCAGAGAGTTTATACACATTTTCCCGGCTTCAAAGTTAACTTCAAAGTAAGGGGGCCCAACTTCGAAGTCCTTACTCCATTCACAGGAGTTTAACTTCAAAGTAGGATGTGTGTAGACGCTCAACTTTGATGTCTGTTAGTAAGCAACTTTGAAGTTATTTCTGGTTATGTCTACACTAGCCCAAAACTTTGAAATGGCCATGCAAATGGCCATTTCAAAGTTTAGTAATGAAGCGCTGAAATACACATTCAGCGCCTCATTAGCACGCCGGCAGCCACAGCACTTCAAAATTGCTGCAGCTTGCTGCCGTGCAGCTCGTCCAGATAGGGCTCCTTTTCAAAAGGACCCCGGAAACTTTGAAATCCTCTTATTCCTAACAGCAGATAGGAAATAAGGAGCCCCGTCTGGAGGAGCTGTGTGGCGGCGAGCCGTGGCAATTTCGAAGTGCCACGGCTGCCAGCATGCTCATGAGGCGCTGAATATGTATTTCAGTGCTTCATAAGTAAACTTTGAAATGGCCATTTGCATGGCCATTTCAAAGTTTTGGGCTAGTGTAGACACGGCCGCTGTAGTATAGACACAGCCATGGAGGAAGTTCATAGAATCATAGAATGCTAGGACTGGAAGAGACCTTGACATCAAGTCCAGCCCCTGCCCTCATGGCAGGACCAAGTACTGTCCAGACCATCCCCGATAGACATTTATCTAACCTGTTCCTAAATATCTCCAGAGATGGAAAATCCACCACCTCCCCCGGTGTTTGACCACCCTGACAGTTAGGAACTTTTTCCTAATGTCCAACCTAAACCTCCCTTGCTGCAGTTTACTTTCGATGAAGTTAACTTCTGATGAAGAAAACAAAAATATATATTCTAAAATGTTTCAAAAATATCCAAATATTTGGATTAGTTTCTGATCCTCTCCACTTTTTTAAGGTTTGATCTTCACCACCACAGTTGTTATCCTGGGATGAAACAAAGAAAGACCAACATGAAGATATATAACTTTTTATTTACTTCCCAGAGAGGGAAACAGTGATTTAATGAGCACATGCAAAATAATAATAC
This sequence comes from Carettochelys insculpta, assembly GCF_033958435.1. Classification (NCBI taxonomy): domain Eukaryota; kingdom Metazoa; phylum Chordata; order Testudines; family Carettochelyidae; genus Carettochelys; species Carettochelys insculpta. Next base: position 142,345,798 of record NC_134139.1, on the reverse strand, counting down.
ATGAAAAAATGAAAGATGTTAATATGGAGCTTTACAAAATGGATTAACAATCCATATTCAGATGACACAGATTACAAAAATTATATTCTTGTCTAATATTCTCACTGATGCAACTTCCTTCATCCCATCCTACTCCCACTGAAATCACCATGAGTTTTGCCACTGATTTCAAAGGAAACTGGATCAGATATTTTAAGATTTGCTATCAGGCCTCTAAAACTTCAGCCAAACATTGATTTTTTTCGGAGAGAAAATTACTTTTAATACCTAGTGTGGGTAGAGAATTGACTGCTAAGCCATTTCTGTTTTAAAACGAAAATGTAAAGGAAAAGAAAAACATCAGTTTGGATTTTAAGAAAAGGCTCCTAAATACTACTGTTGTTGACATATTAGAAATATGTACAATAATAATTATTAAAGCAAAGGCACCATGCCAGCCTAATCATATAACTTCTGAACTGATATAAGGTTAAAAAGGAATACCTACCCAAAAATCAGAACTTGGCACTTCTCCTTGCAGATGCCAAGGTCAAAGCACATAATCATGAGACAATTTATGGCACTTATTGGAAAGTAAGAACTTACTACTAGGATGACTTGTTCTATTTAACTCTATTTTCATGCTTCTCTCAGGAATAGGTTTATCTGAAATCCACTAAACAAGCAGCCATGTAGCACTGTGAAGGCCAACCAAATAATTTATTTGGTGGTGAGCTTTCGTGGGGCAAGCCCACTTCTTCAGATCCGCCCCATCAAAGCTCATCGCCAAATAAATATTTTGTTGGTCTTTAAAGTGCTACATGACTTCTGGTTTGTTTTGTGCAGATACAGACTAACATGGCTACCTCTCTGTGACTAGCTGAAATCCAGTTCTTCTCAACAGAATTTGAATACAGTAATACCTCACAGTTATGGATACCTCAGAAATGGAAGTTGTCCAGAATTCTGAAGTGTTCATAACTGACCAAAGAGCAGTTCAGACTCCAGATCCAGAGGGTGATGCTCCAGGCCTGGATTCAGCAGCAGCTGTGCTTTATACTCAGCCCTAGCATGAGTTTGCAAGCTTGTCCCCCTCTGGCAGGTGAGGGGGAGAAAACTGCACAGACCCCAGCACCAGGACTGGCAACAGACTTGCTGGGGCCCTGGGCAAGGTGGGAAGATGCTCCAAGACCATCAGAATGGGTGGGGCCATGGGCAGAAGGGACAGGACTGGGGGAGCTAGCCTCTCCCAGCAAGCAATCAAGCCACCTGGACCAGGCCATGCAGGGCCCCAGCAATGCTTTGAAGGGCCAGAACTCTGAACACTGATGGTGCTTGGTCGTGGCAATGGCAGCCAGGAGTCCTTTTAAATTGACAGGTCCCAGGGCAGCTACACGCTTGCCCAACCTCCGCCAGTGGCCCTGCCCAGCATGGATCCTGATCTGTGGCTCTGGATGCCTTGTGTTGGCAGCCCCAGCATCTTCCAGCATCTTCCTGTAAGTGGCTGTCCTTCAAGGGGGTGGAGGGGGCAGGCAGCCCAGCAATGCCTGCTTTTAAGATGCAATATAGTACTTGCCTTTTTACCTCTGCTTCTGCCTGACTGGTTACTTCCAGAGTCACATTACATTTGGTTGGCTGGACAGAACATAACTTTGGTGTTTGTACCTGTGAGGTTCCAATGTAGATAATATTGTTGCTGAAGAGTTCTTCAAAGAAAAACAAAACAAAACAAAAACAAAAACTCATATTGACATGTTTCATTTTAATCTCCACAGTTTTAATTATCTGGTTTCAATTTGTCCTTCAATATTTTTGATCATTAAAGGTAACCAAACTTCATACTGCACGTCTGATTCACCTCTAGAGGTCGGGAAGGACTTTTCCCCTGTGTACCACATTGCTCAGTTAATTGGCTGTGTATAGTACAGGGCATTTTAAAATTCTTCTGAAATATCAAGTACTCATCATTACACGGAGGCAGGATACCAGAGTAGATGGACTATTGATCTAATTAGGTTTGTCAATGTCTATGTTTCTGAGCTGTTTCCTGAAGGATTAGAAAGGAAAAGATAGGGGGCTGTTTTAAACCATATGGTAGTATTTGCAACATTAAAATGTCTAGTGGAAAAGCCATGAATCTAGGGCGAACATATTTGTGTGAGTTTTACCTTCATATCTGATAAATAATCACATACATTGTATAACACAAGACATTTATATTCCTTTCTACTGCAGTTCAGTTAAAACAGAGGCCTGATCAATAATGCAAATATGTCCATTTGCTGTAGGTAACAGTATCTGCAACTCTAACAGATGCGCAAGTAAAGAAATAATTAATTCATACAATTAAGCATAAACTGTCTCCAGTCTAAAGTGTCAATAATGTTAAAATTCAGTTATTATACATTTACCCTCTCTTGTTTTAGCAAAACTTTCTGCTGTGAGCTGTTTTCAGAGTTCATATAATTGAATTTCTAATTTTAACAGATGAAAAAGAGAATGTATTAAAGCACTTAAATTGTGACGTAAGCAGCCTCTGTTAATGATAGTAGAAGAACACACAAAACAAGCACTAGGAATCACAAAGGCTATGTTTACACTAGCAAGTTCTTTCAAAAAATATTTCGAAAGAAGGTGCTCTTTCGAAATCTTCAGTGAAGCATCTACACACACAAAGCGTTCTTTTGAAATTAAATTGAATGAATGCAGCACTCCTTTTGAAAGCACTCTTCCATTCCTGTTCCAGGAAGAGCACCTTCTTTCAAAACCTTTCTTCGGGAAAAAACATGTGTAGACACCCCAGGGGCCCTTTTTTTGAACAAGCAGTACTCATGGCAGAGGTTTGCCTCGGCTCCCCATAGCTGTCTTGCCTAGCTCGTGTGCAGGCCAGACTGCAGCTGTGAGGCCTCTGACCCTGGCCAGAACCGGGACAGGGAGAACACGGAGGGGCATCTGTGGGCAGCCTGGAATCCTCCAACTGCCATATGGGGTGGGGGGCTGGGACACAGACAGTGGTCTGTTCTCCCCCCAACTCCACCTCAGATGGGCACATCCTGCCCTACTCTGGCTTCCGGCTTGGCCAGGGCCTTGGGAAGTGGGAGTCCCTGGGCTGCCACTTTTGGGAGGGCTCCAGTGCCCCTGGCCTGAGTTCTTCTGGATCCCACCTCCAGATCAGTGGGGTACAAACTTCTTTATTCTCTTCCCAGGTAAATTTACTTGGCAGTTCCTCCACTGACCTAGCCCCTTTATGGCAAGATCAATGGGGCAGCCTGGAAGGAAAATTCAAACCAAAGTTAATTCTGAATTACTTGTTAGATCATTGGAGATTCACAAGCAATTACAAAAGCACTCCTTATATTCAACACAGTAATTGTATTAAAGAGGAAGTAAATATGACACAACACGGTAAACCAGTACTCTCAGGGTCCCCATAGAATCATAGAACACTAGGACTGGAAGGGACCTCGACAGGCCATCGAGTCCAGCCCCCTGCCCCAACAGCAGGACCAAGTACTATCTAAACCATTCCTGATAGACATCTATCTAACCTGTTCTTAAATATCTCCAGCGATGGAGAGTCCACCACCTCCCTTGGCAATTTATTCCACTGTTTGACCGCCCTGACAGTTAGGAACTTTTTCCTAATGTCCAACCTAAACCTCCCTTGCTGCAGTTTAAGCCTGTTGCCTCTTGTTTTATCCTCAGAGGCCAAGAAGAACAAGTTTTCTCCTTCCTCCTTATGACTCCCTTTTAGATACCTGAAAACTGCTATCATGTCTCCCCTCAATCTTCTCTTTTCCAAACTAAACAAGCCCAATTCTTTCAACCTTTTTTCATAGGTCACATTCTCTAGACCTTTAATCATTCTTGTTGCTCTTTTCTGGACCCTCTCTAGTTTCTCCACATCTTTTTTGAACTGCGGTGCCCAGAACTGGACACAATACTCCAGCTGAGGCCTAACCAGCGCAGAGTAGGGCGGAAGAATGACTTCTCATGTCTTGTTCACAACACACCTGTTAATGCATCCCAGAATCATGTTTGCTTTTTTTGCAACAGCATCACACTGTTGACTCATATTTAGCTTGTGGTCCACTATAATCCCTGGAGCCCTTTCTGCTGTAGTGGTTCCTCGACAGTCTCTCCCCATTCTGTATGTGTGAAACTGATTGTTCCTTCCCAAGTGGAGCACTTTGCACTTGTACTTATTAAACTTCATCCTGTTTACCTCAGACCATTTCTCCAATTTATCCAGATCATTTTGAATTATGACCCTCTCCTCCGAAGCAGTTGCAACCCCTCCCAACCATTGCGCTACGCATACTGAAAATACTGATGAATTTCCTCAGAGCTCACAGGAAACAAAAATTAATGTCCCATTGGTGGGCTTTCTCCATGATCCCTTGATGATCTGCAAAAACAGTATCACAACACCAGCTACCGGTTTGTGGGTGGTGCTAAGCTGGGGAGAAGGTAGATATGCTGGAGGGTAGGGCTAGGATCCAGAGTGACCTAGACAATTGGAGAATTGGGCCAAAAAAGTCAGAGGAGGTTCAACAAGGACAAGTGCAGAGTCCTGCACTTAGAACAGAAGAATCCCAAATACTGCTACAGGCTGGGAGCCAACTGTTCTGCAGAAAAGGTCCTGGGAATGACAGTAGATGAGAAGCTGGATATGAGCCAACAATGAGCCCTTGTAGTCAAGAAGGCTAACGGCATATTGGGCTTCCTTAGTAGGAGCATTGCCAGCAGCTGTAAGGAAGTGATTATTCCCCTTTATTTGGCACTGGGGAGCTCACATCCGGAGCCCACCTTACAATGTGCAAACTACACAGCCGTGCGGAGTCCCAGGGCATTTGGGGGCACCACAAAGCTGGCAGCTGGACAGGAGGGACATCATTCCCAGCAGGAAGGTAACAATGGGGGGACAGTGCGGGGAAGCTGAATGCACTGTCCTGGGGGTGGGGGGTGTCTCTGGAAAAGTGAAAGGAGTGACCAACCCGCCTGTGTAAGTCTGTCTTCCCCCTAACACCTTGGCCACGAGGAGAACTCCATCCCTCCATGAAGAGTGAGGTGAGATAGGGGCCAGCTGGCAAGCAGCTCCCTGCAGTAATAAAGTCTCCTTATTATCTTAAGGTTTTGCCTGCCTCTCCTGCAGGTGTTCTTCTCTCCCTGGGGCTCCCTCCCTTCTGTCAGCAAAGGGCAGGTAAACCCTGGCTCACCTCCCTCCCCCACCATTCCCTCCAGATCTCGCAGCACTAAGCAGCCAAAGGGTGGAGGGGGTGCAGGTGCTCGGTGCCCTTCCTGGGCAGCAGCCCAGCCTGAGTGCCTCTGCACAGCCCACGCACCCTGGGGCTGCTGCAGAGCAAGCCATGAGTAGGGAGCCCCCCTCCTAAGTAGAGTACAGTCCCAGACTCCCTCCCCAAGAGATGAGTAGTAGTGAGTGGCCCCAGGGGAAGGGCTCTCACCTCGTCAGTGGGTGGGGTTTCTTCCTCTCCATAAGACAATGGCAATGCTTTCACACCCTGAACACACCCTAAATCATATATCATCATACAGGGTCAAATCCCTGGCATATTTGAATTTCATATTATTTTTACACTTCAGCTTAGTACAATGCAACTATCTTAATACAGAACAATCCTTTTGTAGGTACGTGGAATGTTTGCCCTTTGCTTCACAGGAAGACCTATGAGGTACAAAGAGAACTTCCTTCTTCTCTACATCACTATCTCCTATATTGGACTTTTCTTCCAAGTATCATCTACTACCACATCTGTCTCTTGAACCTCAGGCTCCTCCTCTAGATGGACTCATAGACTGTGTCTACACTACAAGGTAAATTTGATCTTTAACCTCATTCCTATTGTAACACTAACAGGCCCAGATTGCCAGCACCAGGGGTAGAACCTGGGAGCATAAGGTCTGAAGTCCTGCACTCTACTACCTGAGTTGGCTAGCCTTTAGCTCACCTGGTAGAGTGCAGGACTTCAGACCCTATGCTCACAGGTTCTATACCTGGTGCATCAGCCAGGAAGAACTGCTTGGAAGGTCTCAGAAGCTCCACATGTGCTTCCTCAGCCCAGAGAAGTATGTAGTACCCAGAGGCACTGAGAACCTCATCTGGGGCAAGTAAAGTCTCTACTCTACAGCCTCAGCTAAGAGCCCACTGACCTTTAGCTCATGTGGTAGAGTGCAGGGCTTTTGACCCTATGCTCACAGGTTCTATTCCTGGGGTCAGTATGACGCTATGAATTTGAATTTGTGTCCACAAACCTTGAAATTGACCCATCCCTTTTCTGTGTCAAGTTTCCATGTCCCCACTGCCCTGTGCAAATTCAACAGTGTGAGTAGTGCATTATGGGTACCTGTCCCACAGTGCCTTAGCCCCAGTTGCTTGTGGGTGTTTCATGTTAGAATCCCAGAATGCAAAGCACTGCCCCACAATTCAAAGTACTCACTAACAGAATTCAGACCTCCTTCCAACCCAGCCTGGCTCCCTGTGCTGTGCATCCACTGTGGATGTTGGCATAGCGGCAGGCAGCTGTTCCTTCAGCCCTCCCCCAAACCCACACAGATGTCCTGTGCTTCGCATCCTCTGCAGATGTTGGCATAGCGGCATGCAGCTGTGCTATCTGTCCTGTCCACCCCCACCTGCTTCCATTAGCTGTGTGTCCAGACCTTTATATTTGCAGGTCTGGGCACTGCGGAATTCAAATTCTAATTCTAGTTCAGTCAAAAATTCACGGGCTCCCTGGGACCTTCTTCCTGTGCACCGGGATGGAGAGCAGCAGAGAAGGAAGCTGCCATATATGGAAGGTTACCAAGTACCTTTGTGGGATACATATGGGACACTTCTGGAAGCAAATAAATTCAGATTAAAGACATGGCCCTTCCACGCTGGCTTTTATTTGAAATTTTCAATTCAAAATTGATGCTACACCCATCCTGTAATATTGACATTTTGTTATCAGTACAAGCACTCACTAATTTGAGCTAATGGTATTTACAGTGGAGACAGTGACATTTTAATATCAAGCTAACTCCTTTAAATTAGATTTTATCTCATGGTGTAGATGCAGCCATACAGTTTCTCATTCCAGATCTTCCTCTGAATCAGACTTCCCTGTTACATGCTGTTCTTCAGAAACAGACTGTATCTCTGTGGGGAGAGTATCTAGCTTTAGCTGGTCCTTATGAACAGTCCTCATCTCACCACCTTATTCAGACTTAACTTTAAACAATGGGGAATCAAGACTCAGCTGACTAACTACTATGTATGGGACTAGTTCCCTTCCATATGTCTTGAATTTTGGGCCGGTCTTTGGGACATGGATTTCTTCATGCTCTATCGCTGAGCCAGATCAGGGCAACTCGAGCTTTTTAGTCATCAGCTAACACATTTTCCATGTCTGGCTGACTTCCTTTGCCGCTTGTAAAGCTATTATACAAGCAACCTTCAACTTTGTGATAGTCACACACCCTACTATCCAGGTTTCTCACTTCAGATGATTCTAAGTTCTCGACCTGAAGATCCAAAGGTAAATGAGGGTCTCTACCAAACAGTAAATAAAAGGGTGACTACCTTGTGGAACTATGTAAATACTCATTGGGAGCCATTACCACCTCTGGAAGATACCGTTTGCAGTTTGTTTTCTTCTCTGGCAATTGCATCCTCAAAATTTCATTCATAATTCATTTAAATCACTCACACTGTCCAGTTCCATGAGACTGAGCTCCACCATGCCATGCTAAAAATATTATATGATACAGTATTGTGCAACTCACGGATATACTATGTAACTGGCATAGATTCCAGATCACTGCAGTTACCAAATTCCTCCCCTGCCATGACTGCAGCTTGGCAGGACATCTATTGTGCACAAAACAATTTTTCTTGATTGTTTAGCAGTTCTGTGGTAAGCGCTCATACCTAGTGAACCTATCAGTTCACATCAGCACATTTTCATATCTGTCCCTATTGGTTCCAACAGGGTGGGTTAGCAAGAATCCATTGCAACTAACACTTCTAAAGATGCCAATATGTTCAAACAGGTGATGGCCACCTTCCGTAAAAGAAGCTCATGGCGAGCACACCTCTTTCACTTTCATACCTAAGTCTGCACATGTTTATTCACACCACTCCTAATGATCTCTGAAGTTGTGTTTCCTCCAAAGTGACCTCCATGGTCATGCTTGGTTTCATATATCTCCCTTCAGCACTCTCCAGGGACTATGAACAATGGTAAGCACCTGCCATTCCAAGTGTGTATCAGGCAGCAATATAGTAGCTGCAAGGGACCAGGGCATAGGCAGTCTGGCTAGTGATCACAGCTAGGCTGAGGTCTGCCCATAAGGGATGGTAGTTGCCAAATAAGAATTGGAGGAATTGCGAGAGCTAGGCTCTATAAGCACATCAGGGTCATCATCAGGGTAGGGTCAGAGGCTTTAGATCAGAGGCAATACCAAACTAGAATCAACAGGCAGGAATCAGAGTCCAAGATCAGTGATCAAGCAAAATTTGGCATTACAGCAAGTCAAAGTCCATGGGATTACCCAGACAACTTCTGGGCCAGCCTCTGGTGTCAAATATGGACCACGGCCAATCAGAGGGTCACAGGGTTCTATCACTCTGTATTTCTTGGGTGGTACTTCCTGTGGCGCCTGTTCTTGATATTGCTCCCTGGATGTACATGGCCTTCTGGTGGCACCGTGGAAATATCAGCTGCCCCATTTCTAACCCCTGGGTTCTTACACTAGTCCTGAAAGTAAACCATGGTGTTTTACTGCTGCCACCATTTATTTCCTTCAAGAGTGAGACACCTACCTCAGTCTTTCTCCTTCAAGCTCACTAAAAGCAACAGCAGCAGGACCAATGGCCAGATCCTCCATCTGCATTTTTAGTACCTCCGGGAGTAATTAACACTTCTCATTGAACATGATAACCCTACCATTCTTGCTTCTTGAGTGCTCCCCTCACTCTTTTCCTCCGTAAGCTAGCTTGCACCTCTCTCGGTTTAATGAGGATGAAATCCTGCCGCTGATCTTTTCCATCAGGTTTCATGTAGGCAATCTGTGTCATGCGTTTGGATTCCTGTTTTCTCCTCCTGGTTTGTAACGGATTTCAAAATCTAATTAGGTGACTTGTTCTATTCACCATGCACAACTCGGCTGAGTCTAATTATTTGAAGAGATTGTGAACTTCCTTCAGAGTAATTTTTATATATCATATATGCCCTGAATTTCTCTGTCGCTTTCCTCTTGAAAACCAGCCATTTCAGCTTGAAGGTGCTGCAATTCTGTCATTTCTTTTGGACTTCCTGAGTCCTCTAGTGGTGTATGCTATCATTCTTTTCACTCCCTCTTGTACCTGGCTTAATACAGCTCCAAAGCCACAAAACTGCCCTTGGGAGTCAGTGTAAATGACATCTTGAAACCTGGATATGAGAGAATTAAGGCAATCATCAGTCGCCTTTTCAACACTTCTAAAGCTCAACACCACTGTGGTGTCCACTCAAAAGGTACTACCTTGCCTCTCTTGTGGGCTTCCTCACTGGCTGATACAAAGGACAGGAGATATGGGCAAACCCAGGAATAAATCTTCCACTGTAACTCACAATAACAAGCATTCTCCTAAATTCAGTAAGACCTTGTTGTCTCGGCCAATTTTCCAGTGCCTGGGTCTTCTCTGGACTCACAACAATTCACTGAGCAGACAGAATGTGTCCCAGAAATTTTTCAGTACAGAGAAATTTATATTTACCCGCTTTCAATTTTAGTCCATGTTTAACTATCTTGACCAGAACCAAGTCTAATTGCTCCAACTGTTCTTTACAGTTCTGTGAGAATATGATTATCTCAAACACCTGATCTCCTACTAGTGTATTCATCAGTCTTTGGAAGGTGGCTGGAGCATTACATAACCCAAAGGGCATCTGCATCCTCTCGCGTCATCCAAATGGGGTAGTGTAAATGGGTCCCACTAGGGCAGGGTGGCCTAGTGGCTAGTACCTAGGGGGCCTAAGGTGTCCACTCTCTAAAGGCTGTAGCTTCAGTATGGGGCATGACCCCGATAGTCTAGTTTTCCCATCCTTGTTGGGGAGGATATCCCCAGGATTCTTCCCCATCACACTTGGGGGAGGGTTCAGAGGCTGCATCCTCCAGCAGCTGACCCAGGGGCAGCTCTAGCTTGGGCCCTGTGAGTGCCAGAACCAACACCTGCTTCATTGCTGGTCAGCCCTGAACTGGACTAGATTCCCTCCTTTTATCCTGCCTCCAGGCCGGACACTGGCTGCAGGTGAAACAGGGCAGGGCTATTTGGGCAAACAGGGTCTGTTTAACCCCTGCACTGCCAGGTCCTCCTTTCACTCCCTTCCGGGTAGCTATGGCTATTTTCCTAATATTTTCAAGCCCATAATCACCTGCAAATATCCAGCCACTAGAACGAAAGAGAACAGAGTGGCTTATCCCAACGCATCTAGTGATTCCTCTATCCTTGCGAACAAATGGTAACCCTTCCGTGTGCCATGTTTAGAGCTACCATAGTCTGTCAACAACCAGGTCCCTGGCTTAATAATGGTGCCACAAAAATCTAGAATTTTCTTACCGATGGCTATGTATAAAGGAGGTGACATGGGTATATTTGTTAGACTAGGGCCAGGCAAAATATTCCAGGTGGGAATCCTCTCCTGCACTCATATCCTCCCCCAGACTCTGCACCTCAATCCCCGACCCCAGAATACAACCTCCTCCTTCACCCAAACTCCCTCCCAGACCCCACACCAGGGGTCTGCAGCTGAAATCACGAGAAGAGCCATTTTTCAAATTCAGTTACAAAACCAATCCTTCAAGAGCCGCAATGCACGTGAATAGGAGACAGTCCTTAATAAATAACATCAAACTGTGCTTTTTGTCACCCTTAGTTTAAGAACAGCGCAGGTGCACACGCAATTCTTTGTACCAGTTAGAAAGTTGTTACCCCCCATTTCCAGGCTCAGCCCCCAAATCTACCCCCAATCCTCAGGCTTTACCCTCCATCTCACAACCCCTGACACCCCCAGGCTTAGCCCCTCTGAGCCCCAACCTCCCCTGACCCCGACAGCTCCTCTGAGCCCCAACCTCCCCACCCAACCTGCAGGCTTAACTCCTCTGAGCCCCATCCTCTCCCCACCAGGCTTAACCCACCTCAGTGCATAGTTCTGCCGCAACTGTACCCGCAGCCTCCCACTGCGGCTCCCCGCCACTGCCGCCGCCACCGCCTCCTTCTCGGCGGGCTGCAAGGCTGCACGGCTCTGGCAAGGGCAGGCTCAGCTGCCCCTCCCCCCAGCTCTCCTGCCTGCGGCCTTCTGCCCACAAGAGGAGGCTCCCTGCCTGTCTGGCTTTCACTCCAGGCTCCCTGCCCTGCCGCCCCTGACTGCTCAGTGGCTCCGGAGCTGCCGCCGCTTAAACAGAATTTATTTTGAAGTGGCAGCCACCTCTGGAGCCACAAGAGGAGTCAGTGGTGGCAGTGCTCAAAGCTGCAAGTGGCTCCTTAAAGAGTCGTGTGAGGCTCCAGAGCCACAGGTTGCTGACCCTTGCCCCATACCCTCTCTCTTGCATTCCAGTCCCCTCCCCCAAGCTTCCTTCTGCACCCAGCCTCCAGCCCAGAACCCATACCTCCTCCATTAATATCATGGAAGAATGTGGCCTTTGACAATTTACCAAATTCTTGGAGTGGCACCCGCCAAAAATTATTACCGACCCCTAAACTAGGCAGTTGATAACCACCTTAGCCATAGATAGAGCGTCTCTCAGCTCTCATATTCCCTCTTGCAGAATGGCTGCTTGTTCTCAAAATGTAGTGCCTTGATCAGTCAATGTAGTCTTCAGTGCTTCAGACTCGGACACACACACACACACCCTGATGGTGTATACCCACTGACTCAGAAATACCCCTCACTAGCCTGGAGATAAAGTATTGCAATAGCTAACTCAGGTCCCCTACACTAAACTTAGCCTATCCTGTTCATGACACCAAGCAGGTGTAAACCCTGAGTAACACTGTTTAACACCCAACTCAGTCTGTGAGACTTGAGCACCTCTTGTGACTTCCTGAAGAGATGGAGTCAAAGTGCAGTGAAGCTTATTTGTGGGGAGTGCACGTTAGACCAGACCCGCTTGTACTCCTGTTCCCAATTTCCAGAGCTGCACGAATCAGTGATAGGAGACAACCAAAACCGGTAGCAGGGAACAAGAGGAACTGATGTTTAGAAACACACCATCAAACAGAGACTGACTTGCTCACCCAGATTAAACTAAGGCGACCTTTGGCATGTCTGTCTGTCTGTCCTACTCAGTGTCAATTTCTCTGCTTCTGCTCAGTTTCCCTGTGTCCCTCTCTCTATTCTCTTCCCTCAACCTGTTTTTCTCAATTGATTCACAGACTGTTTCCCTATATCAGACTATCACCCGACTCTCTCCCTCAGCCCTGGCCCCCCACCATCTCCAGTTATCACTTCCACTCCCTCTCACTTTCTCAGAGGATGAGGCTTCTTCCTCTGCACAGAACAGTGATAGTGCCTTCAGCCTGGACACGCCCTAAATCATATATCCCCACATAGGGTTGAGTCCAGCCATCCCTGAGTGCTTGGATGGCCACCCAGGAGAGAATCAGGTGTTGCCCAACTGATTGGCATAGCACCCACAGTACCCACAGTTGGCAGCAGGTGTTTCTACTGGTGGTGCACATGCCTCAGTGCACACAATAAAATCTCTTCTGCACATGGATGGAAAAAATTAAAGGGAACATTGGTCAAGTCTCTGTAACATATGTATATACAGTATTGCAACCAGTGCCTCCATAATAGTGCAGTAGTACATGCAACGTACTCAACTTTGTTCAAAGAAAGAAACACCCTGCCCCTTGCCCTGAGAGTTTACAGTCTAAAAAGCTGAAGGGCTGGAGAAGGGGAAACAAGAAAAACATCCAGGGTAAGGACTTATTACTTCCATTTATTGGTGCATTTGTTCAATCCTTTCAGTCTGATAAATCCCTTATCTATCACTAGCTACTCAGCATTCCCATCCATCACCCAGTACTTGACTCCCACCGAACCTGCCCACAGTGGGAAAATAGAAAGTCTGAGATATTCATTTTGGCTATTTTCTGCATCCTGTCCCCCATGCTCCTACTCTTCTTGATCCTGTAACAAAAAAGAATTGACATAAAAGATATGTTTTTATATCAAATTGAAGGGGAAAGAACTTGTCTACTTTGAGTGACCTTAGACAACAGTGAGTCTCAAGAGCTGAGGAACTTGCTTCTTGTCAGCTAGTGTAAATAGGAGCCATCTCTCAATTCCTCCTTTGTGCCGTTTAATATCACTTTCCTGCTACAGCCCTAGAAGTCCTGAGATTTTGATGGCAATCTTCAAAGACAGAAATCTAAAAAAACCCCGAGGTATGATCCCCATGGAGCACCCCCACATGGAGCCATTGTGCAGCCCAAAGTAGCCACATCCTACCTCTACCACAGCTTTACTCCTTCCTTCCAGATGATGGGATAAAGCCAAAATTTGGCCCAGGTGCCACTGCTTTCTACGTTTGATTATTTAGAGATGTTTGGAAAACTGTTGAAACACTTATTGGCATTACATTTTTAAATAAGTTATGGCACTCTCCAAAAGTATATATCAGAGTTATATAACCCTATCATCATACCAGTATAAGAACCAAATACGCCTCCTCGCAATTAGGGTTTCGGCCAACACAACAAGAGTGCTGAAATCTAGAGAAAAGCATGAAGTATCTGATCCTGCAGCTTGCTGAGCAAGAGGCACGACCTCCACGCTGCAAAGCTGGGTCAGATTCCAACCTGACAGCTCGCAGCCACTGTCCAACTCTCCATCCAGCAGCTTGCTAATGTTTTGCTCACCCAGGACCTATGAAGCCCAGACCCAGTTTGAGACTCCTTCTGGCAAAGTCCCAGAGAAGCTCATTGGCCTGCTGACCCTACTTACACCAGTGGCAGGAAGAGGAAGTTATCTGAACAACTGGGCAACACCCTGTTCTGGACTGTGAGCCCCCTGATTTCCTGACATCCTGGCACAGCGTGACCCCTGGCATCTGATTTGTGGAGCTGACCTACGGTCTATCTCTGGGCTTTAACTCCCTGGTACGCTGACTTTTTCTGACTGGTTCCTAACTCATGGTTCTGATCTCCAGCTATGCTGACCCAGCCATCTTCTGATGCCTATCTTGTGACTGAAGACTCTGGCTCTGACTACCCATGATCCAACCCTGACAGCAATTCCTGTAAGGCACTCAGATCCCTTAGCTCCCACTCACTGTGCAATTCTTGTCTGTTTACAAAGCAGTTAATCACAAGCTTAATTTCAAGGGCACCTAAGCAAGCACATAGATCTGTTGAACAGCGATGGACTTAAGAACACGTGTATATGCTCTGCTGGATATAGTTCAGTGGGAGTTGAGGAAATTCAGAATTTTAAAGTAGGCATTCAGCAATCTGCCAAATCAGACCCACTGTCTTTAATGATTAAATATTGCAGAGCACAGCTTAGTACCCAGTCCTATTTCCTTTGACTGCATTGTTTGTCTGGCCAGTTACCTCAGTTGGAGCAGAATTAGTCACACATTTTTCCTATGTCATTTGTGCCTAAATAATGCAAAGTTTGTCTCAGATCTTTTACTATTATGTAATTTAATGTGTTTTTATATGGGAACAGTATGCATAAATCCCTGCAAATGAATTCTTCTCTCAGGATAAAATGTTCTGGACAAAGGAAGTATTTTTCAAAGGTTTGCTTCAAAGGGAATTTAATGGAGGAAGTTAATGTTTTCTAGCATGAATCTTCATCTCTGTAATATCAGTGGATTAACTGTAAATAAAGCTAAAGCTGTGTCTGAGGGAAAACTGCAGTATAAGAAAAGTTGACATAAAGTGTAGGATGGCTGTCAGATACATATATAATTTATAATGAATTTTATTAAGCAACAGTTATATTCTCTCAACATTTTTGTTATTCCCAAGACTAATTTTCAGCTATGATATAGGAAGCATTTTCATTTTTATTCCAATAAGTCATTTTTAAAACAAGAATTGTACTACATTTCTATCTTCTCATTTTCACTTGCAGTATTTTTTCCCTGTGCAATGATTTTATCATCTGATTTCAATCAATATTCCTGTAACAGGCAGTACACTCAGCTCATCATCAGTCAAAGAATGGCAAGGGACTACAGAACACTTACATTTGCTGAATTTAAAATCTATTCCTCCTCCTCCTGAGGTTAGAAAACAGTATTCTTTTTTGCTGTACTTGGCACTTGGATTTATGTTACACCATGGATGACTTCCAGTTAGCAGTATTAATTTGTTGAAAGATTAAGGAATGTATATATTACTTTAAATAAATATGTATCTATAAAATGCAATCTTAGAGATTTTTTATGCTCTGTGCCTACCAAGAGCTGTGTCACTCTGTGTGACAAACTGATTAGGGAAGAACTAAATATCAGAGAGATGGCAACACAGAAAGCAGTTTGTAATGCAAAATAATAAGGGGCTTTTTCTACTGAGCATATATTTACCAATAAACACATACTTTAATTTTAACAGGATTTTGGCAGTCAACAGTTTAAAACCAAAAAATATTTACTCATTGGAATGCCCTTTCCCTAAGGTAAGAAAAGGACCCTCCTTTTATATCTAAAGAGGAATATATTTTTTGCCCTACACGGTGTAAAAAAGAATCAAAGCAATGGTTTTTTGCTTCACTGATTGTACTTCTTACAAGGTATGGAAGATATAAGACAAAGAATGTAATGTATGAAGCAGCACATCTTAGTCAATACACCTCATAAAATACCTTAGTCAATACACACCTCATAAAATACACAGTGATTGAATCCTATTTTATGTACCTTCAATACATATTCCAACACACAGCTAAGACCCTGATCCTCCAACTGAATCAGCATGGGCAGACCCATGCACAGATGTTCAACTACATTAATTTTAATGGGCAGGTACAGGAGTGTTCCCCTGAATTTAACATATGAATAGGGGTCTATGCTAGCCAAGAGAGCATGGGAAAGTGAGCAGTATTCTAAACAAACAAGACAGACAAAGGCAATGAAGAGAGTAGGAAGAGGTGCAAGGATAACAAGAGGCTTATCGCTCCAAACCCTCCACCCCACTGTGGTCCAGATGCTATGGAGGGGAACCCCGGCCCTTTGAGTCTTGACCCAGACAAGCCATGGTTGGATCTGGACTGCATACCAGGGATTCCACATCCCTGCTCTAGACTGTGATAGCTCTCTGTCTTAGCCAGGAGGACTGGACTGAAGACTACTCATTGCTCTGTACCACACAGGGAGGTAAAGCTGTAACATGTGATTGCTGGTTGCCATAGCTGGGAGGCTTGAGCTGATGACTGCTACTAAAGTCCTAGATCCATGGTGTCCAACACACTAGCCACTAGCTATATGCAGCTATTTGGCTGCTTGAGTGTGGCTAGTTGGCTTGAACAATAAATATATTTTCAGAATAATGTAGCTAGTTCACTATAGTGGCTACTGCTTCAGAACTGGTTGGACACCACAGCCCTAGGCTGTTGCTTTCTGTCAGCCCTAGTGAGGAGACTCTGGGTTCACAGTTACTTATGGCTCAGTATCCCCTTCCAGCTTGATTATGAACCACTGATAATTATTCTCCGGGAATGGTTTTCCAACATTTATGCATCCACCTCATAGTAGCGCCAACCAGGTGCATTTCCAGGGTGACCATCCGTCCCATTTTGGGTGGGACAGCCCCGTATTTCAGGCACCATCCCAGTGTCCTGTTTATTTTGCCAAAGGGACTAATTGCCCCATATTCCACTTTTTTTCTGCTGCCTGACTTCCCTCGGCTGGGGGGGAGCCAGAAACAGACCCGAGCGGCTGCACAGCTGCCACCTGACTTCCCCTGGCTGTAGGGAGTTGGGAGCTTCACTGGCCAAAGTTACCCCCAGCACAGGGCAGCCACCATTTGACTCCCAGGTAGGTGACCATCTGACCCATTTTGGCTGGTACGGCATCATTCTCCCAGGTCCCATATTTGGCTGGGGGGAATATGGTCACCTTATGTCAGGGATTCCAAACATGGGTCACCACTAGATTTTCTAAGGGTTGCCAGCTGGACATCTCAAGCCACATGTGGCTCTTTAAGTGGCCATTTGCAGCTCCTGCCACTACTCACTCCTACTGCTCCCAGTCCCTGCCCTGCTGCACTGAAATGGAACTCACTTGAATTGGTTTAATGGCTGTCAGGAAGATGGAAGGGAGTAAGAGGGCCGAGTGGGGCCACAGGGAGGAGGCATTGGCGGGCCAGTGAAGGAGCAGTACGGGAGGCGGTAGCAGCACTCATGTGAGGTAGTCAGGGGTGTATTTTGGGGCTGTGAGGGGTTTAAGCATGCGGGTGGGTGGTGATTTGGGGTTGTGAGGAGTTTAAGCCTGGGGGCAGGGGAGGCAGTTTGGGGCTGTGAGGGGTTTAAGTCTGGGGGTGGGGGCGAATCAAGGTTTATAAAAAAAAATTCCCTGGGGAGAACACCCCCGCCCCCTGCTTTTGAATTGTGTTGGGTCAGAAAGTCTTACTGAATTGTCAAAATGGGTTGCCATCTTGAAAAGGCTGGGAACCATCGCCCTATGTATTTTCCTAGTTTGTTATGCAAGACGATATAAAAAGCCTTACTAAAGACAAGATATACTACATCTACCTCTTTCCCCATTGAAAAGTGTTGTCACCCCTCCACAAAACGTAAGGGTTTGGTTTGATATGATATGATGTGTTCATGTGATCCATGCAGATTGTTGTTCTTTTCTAGGTATTTGCAAATTGATTGCTTAGTTATTTGCTCCATCATTTTTCCAGGTACTGAAGTTAAGCTGACTGGTCTGTAATTCCCTGGATTGTCTTTACAATATAGTCCTGTAACAGACCACCATTCACAGCAGATCTCTTCCTGAAGTCCTTCTAAAAACTATATGCCACCTTTCGCAGAATCATTTCCCATGAGAATCCAGATTCTCCACAGAAGCTACTAGCAAAGTCTAAGAAAACCAGTTGAAAAGTCTAACATTAAATTTCAAAATGAAGATAACCCCTGGGAATCCATACTTTTCCAAGAGAGCTGGCAAAAATTCAAACAGCAGAGTGGCATTTCCCTGCTTCTGGAGAGAAACTGACAGCAGTTCCAAGTATCTTTAGTCTCCTGTCATGAGAAAAGGAAGCAATGCAGCCCCTTCTCTTACCATATTCCACAGACACCTACAACTCTCAGCAGCTTTGTGGCCACATTTGTCAGGATCCCCTGGACTGAGAGAAAAGGGTAGCATTATGCCATCTATTCAAGACTCCAGTCCAGGGGCCCTAAAGAGTCAGACGTGTGCCTTCTCTGCAAACCACAAAATGCCTTCCCAGAACCATTTCCTCTCTGTCTCAGTTATTATTTCCTTTGTTCCATGGGCCTGTCTTTGCAGTGCAGCCACTGGGATGGGAAATATGAGCACAGAGACTTCCCTCCTTAGTCTTAAAAGGCCAATATACCCTATTACTGGGGCCCGACCAAATTCACAGTCTGTTTTAATCAATTTCACAGTCATAGGATTTTTAAAAAGGTACATTTTATTATTTCAGTTATTTATATCTGAAAATTCATTGCATCGTAATGGTGGGGGACATGACCCAAAAAGGACTTGTGGGGGAGTCACCAGATTATGGAGTGGAGTCATTTGCAGTACTGCTATTCTTACTTCTGTGCCACTGCTGGTAACAGTGGCCAGTGTTGGGGCAGGCTGCTGTCCAGGAGCCCAGGGCTGAAGGCAGAGCCACTTCCAGCAGCAGTGTAGAAGAACAGCATGGTATAGTATGCCGCCCAGCTCTGAAGTCAGCACAGAAATAAGGGAGGCAATAGTGACCCTTTAAAATAAACTTGTGACCCCTTTGCCTCTCCCTTTTCAGTCAGGATTCCTAATTTTGAAACACTGGTCCTCCCGCAGCCACCGTGAAATCTATGTAATACAGGGTAAGAGCACACAAAAAGACAGGTTCCATTGTGGGGAGGGGCAGATTTCACTCTCTGGCTACGTCTACACGTGCAGCCAACATCGAAATAGTCTATTTCGATGAATAACGTCTACACGTCCTCCAGGGCCGGCAACGTCGATGTTCAACTTCGACGTTGCTCAGCCCAACATCGAAATAGGCGCAGCGAGGGAACGTCTACACGTCAAAGTAGCACACATCGAAATAGGGATGCCAGGCACAGCTGCAGACAGGGTCACAGGGCGGACTCAACAGCCAGCCGCTCCCTTAAAGGGCCCCTCCCAGACACAGTTGCACTAAACAACACAAGATACACAGAGCTGACAACTGGTTGCAGACCCTGTGCCTGCAGCATGGATCCCCAGCTGCCGCAGAAGCAGCCAGAAGCCCTGGGCTAAGGGCTGCTGCCCACGGTGACCATAGAGCCCCGCAGGGGCTGGAGAGAGAGCATCTCTCAACCCCCCAGCTGATGGCCGCCATGGAGGACCCGGCAATTTCGACGTTGCGGGACGCGGATCATCTACACGGTCCCTACTTCGACGTTGAACGTCGAAGTAGGGCGCTATTCCTATCTCCTCATGAGGTTAGCAACTTCAACGTCTCGCCGCCTAATGTCGAAGTTGGTGCCGCTACTTCGAAGTAGCGTGCACGTGTAGATGCAGCTTCTGTGACACATGTCCCATAGCCATGAATTTGGTAGGGCCCTACTCAATACATGCACTTTACTTTATTATCTTTCATAGGTGCTGACTCTGTGGATGCTCCAAAGCTAGAGCATCCTTTCCCTTTCCTCTGCCCCCACCCCGTGTGCCTCATATGCACTGGTGGCCCCACTGACCAACTCCTTCCCCTCCCTCCCAACACTTCTGGAGCACCACAAATGGCTGATTTGCAGCATGCAAGCTCCAGGAAGTATAGGAGAGAGTGGAAATGGGATGCTCTCAGGGGAAGAGGCGGGGGTGGGGTGGAGAAAGGTTGGAAAAAGGCAGGGCGGGGCAGGAATTTGGGGGAAGGTGTGGAATGGCGGGGTCAAGCATCCCAGGGAAGAAGTTGGTGCCTATACTGTCACTCCACCATATTGTTATCTCCCCAGTCCTTGGAGATGGAGGGGGAGTAACGTGTAACCACCATATCCAAATTCCTGCCCCAATACTCTTCTCTTTCTGCCTATGCAGGCCCAGCAACCTCCTCCTACACAGATTCCTGGACCGGACTAAAGTTCTTCATATAGTCCAAAATGTGGGGAGAGGACACAGACCCCTTCTTCTGCATAATAGAGGCAATTTGCATGTGGAGGAGACAACATGAGCATCTGAGGGCATGATCTCACCCTACACACATCCTTTTTTTTTTTTTTAGGGATATTTGCATTGGCTGAAATAGAGAAAAAAATTGGATAGGGACAAAAATGATGGGAATTTGCACTGGATTAGGGTCACCAGCTGATACCATAATACAAATAAATAATAAATTAATAAAAAGCTCTAAATAAATTGGCTATTTTATATATTATTTATATAATATATTCCTGTAATGCATTCACAGTTTTCACTGTGAGCGCATGTCCTATTCCTGTCAACTGTCTTCACCAGATCCTCTGTATTACTGCTTTTAAGCAATAATCTCCCATGTAACTGTTTTGTCTGATAACAATCCGCACGTTATTAGGTCATATTCCAATATGGTTGGTAGTCATATAACAGCATTATTAAAGAAATCCTACAAATTCTCTTTAGTTGTCAGGATAAGCAATTAAATATTGGAAAATATTTATGGTTGGCTGTGGGGCAATTCTTTTTCGAAACTGTACATATCAGAAGGAAAGCTGATTCTTGATTATATACTCATTTACAGAGCTGCTGCTGCCTACAGAATATATTTAGGCAATCAGGGGAAGATATTACATTGTGTCAAAATATTGTGAGCCAGAATCTCGGCTGGCACAAACTGGTATATCTTAATTGAAATCAACAAACCTGCGCTGAAACCAAATTAGAATCTAACCCTGTAGTGTCATGTGGCATTCAGCAAAATGTTGCATTCAGTGTTGGGATCACTCTTTTTTCATTGTGCTGAAGATGAGTACCCTATTTGTTTTCTCTCATGCACTGATACTTCTTCAATTTTCCATAAACAGTTGTCAGAACTACTGGTCGGCACATATTAATATTAATTACTTCTGTGGTTTGCCTTTTTTTTTTTAATTTATCCTGATTAAGACAGGCCAACCTTAAAAATCCCAGAACTGCTGAGAAAATAATATTGCAATTTTTAATAACCTAGATAAACAGAAGGTAGGATGAGGCCAAAAAAAAGGAGTTAATTTGAATTTTATTACAGTGCTCATGACTACTGAGTGTTGCCATAACTCACAATTCAGTGGTGAATCATGTGCTTTTGAGCAATATATAACTCGTGCTCAACAAGAAACAATATTTCTCCCTCCCCTCTCCATCCCCCCAGCTGCAACAAGTTTTCTTCCTGGTAGCTTTCTGCTACTCAGTGATGTAGGAACAATATGAAAATTTATCAGAATCATCCTCATAAAACACCCAGCACTTCAGGAATCTAATATGTTGAAAGTTACTATATATACAGGAGGCAGAATCAAGCACTGAGCAAAAACTATATAAGGGTAGTGACAATATAATAAAGGTCAGTTCCTCAGACACTCACACTCAAGTGTAACTTTACCTATGTCAATAGTTCCACTGAACTCAGCTCTTCGTGTATGTGAAATTAACCATGGCAAAAGTGAAGGATTAGGGTCTCAAGTCACTGCACAGGCAATGCAGAATTGCTCATCTTTCTAAATTCACTGGGGAATTTTTAAAAAATCCTGCTGGGATTCTGACCTTTCAGAAAGGTACAGTGGGCATGAGCGTACAAGCTGAGAGAAAGAGAAATATTAACTGAAAGCCACAATTAAAACTGAATATCTACTGTATTTCTATATTTCTGGTCCCTTCCAGTCTAGTGGTCTATGATTCTATATATTTGAGTTTGTCTCTTTGTGAGTCTGTGTGTCTGTCTGTTAGAGCTAGGTATATAAATTTGAGATACAGCTTCCCCTTATAACTTAAAGCCACTTAAGAGTACGGTTGTGCCAGAAAAATGGGATGTGCCTAAAATGGGATTGCTTCTCATAAACTGGAAAGGAAGGGCTCTGCTATACAATGACCACATGGGGGCAGCAGGGGCTTTGGGACACAAAGCAGGTACCATTAAATTGTATGATGACCCTGGGGGGGAGCAAGGTCCAGAGATTGGGTATGGAACAGCTATTTACTATATAAAAACAAACCAGCACTCATGTAGCACTTCAAAGACTGACACAATAATTTATTAGGGGATGAGCTTTTGTGGGACAGACCAGAGTCTCCTAAAACCATACAGATGAAAGGAGCTGGCTGGGGACTGCCTTGGGACTGCCCCAGCCCCGAGCCTCCCAACCACACAGTGGCCTTGAGGGTCAGCAGGGTTGTTGAAGCTCCTCCCCACTGCCCAGTTATGGGAACGTAGCTGGCTGTTCCCCTTCCTCAGCAAGCAAGGAGAAAGTGCACTGTTTCCTGCATTCCTCACTCTGGCTGGGAAGCACAGGGCGGAAGATGAACCTGGACCTGCCCCAGATGGAGCACATGTCCCTCTTCCCCAGCTGTGCCTACTGCAGCTGCAGTGGCCATGGAGATGCACTTCTCACCTGACTCCAAGCTGCTGCAGAGAAACGAGGCTGGGGGAGTCCTCTGTCCCGGGGAAGACTATATACTGAACCTCTCATCCCCAGACCACCAGGACAGTGATGTAAATGAAGCATGTACATTTTCATTTTATTTTGCAAAAAATAAAAAGTAATTAGCCTAAGGAACCAAGCAAAACTATGTAAATCTTCTAGTTTCAAATAAAAAGAAAATTAGTTTCTACTCTGTTTGCACCTTCTTCTGTATGTTTTAGATCATTACATGTTGTTTCCTTTTTCTGACATGTAGTACGTATTCCTTCAACTCACACTACACTGGACAAAACCAACAGTTTTCACATAAAAACATATCTGACAGAAATGTGACTATCATTCAGTTCCAGTCCATAGGAAATTAAAAATGTGGTGGATGTGGCATGTATGGGTATTTGCAGGACAGAGACAGCAAGGCAGATACATGAATGAGGTGAACAGGATAGAGAGTTCTGTAACTGGTGGAAAACAGTGGCTGGTGAGTATACAGTTGACAGTAGTTTAACAAGACCACTGCCAGACCCTGAGAACTGTGATCACTGTCTTTTGGGCCCTGTCTTAAAGGCAGGGCACCATTTGGGGGGGCAGCAGCCCTCCCCTGATGTTTAAACCCCCATATTTCATACCTGAGGTCTGCTTGAAGTGAAAAGGGGTAAAGAGTGAGGTGGCAAAATTTTCACAATACAAAATTACTGAAAATAGTTAAGTCCAAAGCTGACCGCAAAGTGTTACAAAGGGATCTCACAAAACTGGGTGATTGGGCCACACAATGGCAGATGGAATTCAGTGTTGAAAAGTGCAAAGTAATTCTCATAAAAAAATATAATCCTGACTATACATACAAATGATGGGGTCTGAATTAGCTCAAGAAAGAGATCTTGCAATCATTGTGGATAGTTCTCTGAAAACAGCCACTCAGTGTAGAGTGGCAATCTAAAAAGCTAATAGAATATTTGGAACCATTAGGAAAAGAGTAGATGAGAAGACAGAAGATATATTACCTTTACATAAAGTCCTCGTATGCCCACCTCTTGAATTCTGCATGCATATCTGCTTGCCCCTCCTAAAGAAAGATATACTGGATTTTGAAGAGGTACACAGTAGGGCAACAGAAATTATTAGAGATATACAACCTCTTCCATATAATGAGATATTAAAGACTGGAACTTTTCAGCTTGAAAAAGAAATGACTAAAGGATGGGGAGATATGTTAGAGGTCTAGAAAATTATGAATGGTGTGGAAAAATTGAGTAAGGAAATATTATTTACTCTTTTGCTAACATAACACAGGAAGGTCACCCAATTACATTTATAGGCAGAAGATTTAAAATAAAATAAATTTTTTCTTCACAGTCAAACTGTGGAACTCATTGACAGGGGATGGTGGAAAGGCCCAAACTACAGCAGGGTTGCAATAAGAACAAAGAACATTTGTGACAGGGTACTATCACAGAAGACACTTTGGGAATGTTTCCCTGTGCACTGATCATGCTACTTAAAGCAGTCTTGTTGCTCTCTGAGGCTCCCCATCACTCTGTCCTCCTGAGCTAGATCCTCTGGTCTCTCCCAGCCAAAACACAGAGTTGGGGTTACCACCTCCTAGCAGAGCAATGCAGATGCTGGTTTACTTCAACTGTGGGAGGGTGCAGATCTAGGTCACCCCAACTAGGAAACCAACTCCCAAAAGGTATCAGAAGTCCAAATAAATCCATCTCCCTGTGCAAAACATTTGCACAGAGAAGGTTCATCAAGAAGCCTCCTTTATCAATGAAAGGGAGATATGTACAGTGCTAGCCCTCCCCAGGTAATAATTGCTTATACTGGACTTGATTATAAACAAGAGTTTTTATTAAACAAAAACAGTAGGATTTCAGTAGTCATAAGCGGAAAAAGACAGATCAAAGTTAAGTTACTGAAATGAAAAGAAAATGCTGAGCTAATTCTAACTTCCCTAAAAACTTATTGTATACAGATTCTTACTTTAGAGAGTTGCTTTCATAACTGGTAAAATTGTCAAACTAGAGCTATTCTTTTTCTCTGATTTGGGTCAATAGCCTGTAGTGAGTCGGTATGGCCTCCTGCTGACTCAGAGGCAGAGGAGACTGCGCAGAGGCCCTGGTGGGCAGGCCCGGAGCCGGAACACCAGTGGCCCGCCACTCAGAGGGTGGGGCCCAGGGCTAGAAGGGCCAAGGGCAGGGCTCGGGACCCACTAAAGCCTGGGCCTCTGGGCAGGGAGGAGGCACCTGCACGAGCTCCCCGGCGCCAAGGGCAGAGGGCCTGTCGCCGCCCAGCTGGGCCGGAGAAGCAAGCCCCCAGCGGCCCCGAACAACCACGGATCCAGATGCCCCAGGGGGACTACCTGGACTTCCCAGACCTGCCAGGACCCTCACGCCAGCAGAGACCCCCCCGCCTTGGAGGAAGCCCTGGACACAGCCAGACCGGCGAGGGTGAGCGACCACGAGGCCCCAGGAGCGGCCTGCCCCAGAGTCCCAGTTGACCGCTGCAGCCCCCAGGCCCAGAATTGCCTCGAGCCCACTGTGCTACTGCCGCCAGACTATCCCAATGACATCGACATGAGCGACTGGCCAGAGCCCCCGAAGGTGGACGATTTGGAGGAGACCGACCCCACGGGACCTCCTGACCAGATGGACTGGGACCTTCCCCCGGTGGAGGTAGAGGTAGGAAGTGGCCCGGGGAACGACGCTCCTGAACCCATGGCAGTGTGTTGCGGCCTGGATCCCCACTGCCGTGGTCGTGTGTGAGCGACCCCAGGGCCCCGGGCCAGGTCGCAGTGGAGTGGGAGGGCCTGCGACCCCCTACCCCCTCCTTGACAGGGCCAGCCCGCGCTGGGCCTGTGCTCAAACCCTTGTGCTGTTGCCCCGCCCCAAACTGAGGGCTGGGCCTGTGCTCAAACCCTTGTGCTGTTGGCCCACCCTGAACTGAGGGCTGGGCCTGTACTGTATTACTATTGTGAACTGCTGCCCTGCCCTAGACTGAGGGCTGGGCCTGTATTGTATTGCAACGGTGAACTGCTGCCCCGCCCCGAACTGAGGGCTGGGCCGGTGTTATAACCCTCGTTTGGTTGCCGCCCACCCTAGGCCAAGGGCTGGGCGTCCCAGGACTCCTACATAGCCTTTCAGGTTTCTTTGGTTCTTCTTAGAGTACGTCAGGCAGATTCCAAAGCAGGCTGAAGACAAAAAACTGGTAGCTTCCCATTGATTATATAGACATTTTCATAGAGTGGGAAACCTTTATTTTACAACCACCACCCCACTCCCTGGAAAAACACTGGATCAAAATGGCTTTCAGCACCAGCTGGCAGGTCACATGTTTTTCTAGCACCAACCACCTTCAAGACTTACAGGACAAACAAGGCTGTCCACAAGTCATGAAGTTGACCACCAAGTCATTATGGTTGGGAACCAGTAATGGCCCTCATTAGGTCATTTAAGACTATAAACAGGCATATATTTCATATTTTAATGCCACATAGAATGATACACGCACCAAAATAAAATACACAGATCCAGCAGATTACAACATTAAAACTGGTAGGTTGTATAAGCTATTTTGTCCAAAGTACCTCCGAATTGTGCATATTTATACCGATAAGCCAATTTTCATGAAGTATGAGGGGGGTCTGACACAAAGTTCAAGGGGGATAGGCCAATCAATGGCTACTAGCCAAGGTGGGCAGGTAGAGCTGTCCCAAAGGGGCAGACCAGAGCAAACCACGCCCCAAGTGCCCCAGGCACAAGCCTCACCCCTCCCCAGCTTAATCCACCACCCTTTCCCTCTTCTGACCAACTAGGCCAGGGGATACCTGGGGCATGGAAGCAGTGGTCAGTGGCAGCAGCAGCAGCAAGGGGTCACTGTCCCTCAACCCTCCCGCACACACGCCAAGGGGCGCAAGCAGCAGCCTGCTCAGCTTCACTGTGCTGCACCCTCCCAGCCCACTGAGCCCCCTTTTCAATGCACAGCAGGGAGCAGAAGCCACTTCCCACTGCCACAGAGACGCAGGGCTCAGTGGGCTGAGACAGCCTGGTTCACGTGGTGAGTTCGGGGGGGCGGGAGGAAATCCCCTGCTGCAGCCCCAGCTGCTGCTGCGTCCCGGCCCATGTTATCCTCATCCCTCCCATTCACAAGATGGCTGATGCAGCCACTGTGGGGCCCCCAAATGCACAGGATCTGGGGCGTCTGCCTCACCTCATCCTATACAATGGGATGGGATGGCTCTGTGGGCAAGGATGATGTCCCTAACCTCTGTTTGCCAGAAGCTGGGACTGGGTGAAAGGGGATGGATCATTCAATGATTGCCTCTTCTGTTTATTCCTTCTGAAGCTCCTGATGTTGGTCACTGGTGGAAGACAGGATACTAGGATAGAGAGATCATTGATCTGACCCAGTTCAGCCATTCTGATGGTCTTATATAGAACCTAAATGTATCTGCCCCCTGCTGTTCCCCACGAGACCCCACTCCCTTTCCAGAGCTGAGATAGAGTCCAGCAGTCCTGACAATGCCTCTCTGTTTCTCACCATAGTTAGCAATTAAGTAAGAATACACATAAAATTTTAAGCCTAATCATTATCACTTAAGTGACTTGCCAAAAGATTTCCAAATACATTAGTTTTGGAGCTGAGTGAGTCTAGTATTTATTTATTTTTCTTTTTTGTATATAGAAATTAGATACAGTTCCCCTGTCAGCTAATTGCTAAGTTAGCTACCAAGAAAACTAGAGCCTTTTCAAGCGCCTTTGTAGCTCCTGAAAAGAAGTGATGTGCGGGGAGGGAGGGCAGATGGAGTTGATTCCTCCCCATTTGCTGCTTGGCTTGTACTGAGCATTCTCAGCAACACTGCTGAAGGCACTGTACACAGGCTGCCCCCTGCGACCTCACTTTGGCCCTCTCCATTGGGGCGTGCAAAGGTTGCCCCTGCTCCACCCCTCAAAAAAATATCTCAAGTGGCACCGCTGCTTAAAAACACAATGTTCCAGCTTTCTGCAGCATTGCAGAAATAGAAATAAATCGGTCTCAGGAAGGATTCCCTTAGCCTGAACTCAATGAGAACAAAACAATCCCAACTCTAAAAAACTAACATAGTTATTTTGTAAAAGCAAGACAGTAGATTTCCTAGTTTCTCCTTGCTCCTTGACCTGGGCTCAACTCAGAAAACCCCTGTAAAAGAAGGAAACAAGATAGCACAAGACGGAACAATGATGAGTTAAATATATATATATATATATATACACACACACACATATATAAAAAGAAAACAATATATAATTTCAGACAATTATCCAGAGAAGCACTCCAGGGAAAAATATTTGGACTAAAATACTGATGCATGAATAACTTAGAAAAAGTACAAAATGTCACACTGTGTAGGCTGACATTTCCAGTGTTTGCTTCTTTCTGTTAATATTGATGTGTATTGTGGGTAGCCATGTTTGGTTGTGAGGATGTGTCAGTGTGCCTGATTCCTAGGGAGTTTCATAACAGCTTGATTTTTCTGGTTCACCACTGAGGATGAGATGTGCAAATCAGAACAGGAGAGGGGTGTGCCTGAATATGGCAGTGGGTTTCATTTTTAATATAAAATTCGGAGAAATGGAAGACTTAAAAGGACTCCGGCCCTAGAGTTGGGGACAAGAGGTTTGTTCTCTAAAACTGGAAACCCACCTGTTTAATCTAGATTATTTGGCCAGAGACTGAGGCTTTCATAGAATTATCCAGGTTCTCAGATCTACTTCCACAATCTCACCTTTTCAGTGCTGCCTCTGTGAATGTCTCAACCTCCAGGCCCATTATTTGTGCAGTCCTACCAAGATGAATTTTCCTGTTGAACGTATTCATCACAGGAATGCAGTCTATGAGAAAAATTGGAAAGAACACAGACTTAAGTGCCAACACTGTGCAAAGAGCATGCAGCTCTATTTTTCCTTCACTGTACATGATAACACATCTGTCACCAAACTGGTCCAGTGCTTGGCCAAACTCAGCTCATGAATGAAAAACAGCTTGGCTAGCATATGGAAACACTCTGAGGAACTTGTAGCTATAGCATGCAATCTCTTTTGGTCAGACACGTACCCGTACTTGTAACTGGTTAAATCAATCCACAGTTTGTGTTTCAGAACAGGAGCAACGTGTTTGCAGAAATTTTGGTGGTACCCAGAGTGCCCTGAGCCCAGTCCTTCCCCTCAGCCTTTTGTTATGATAATCTGCCTGCCACAAAGGTTGTGCTGTTTCAGAATTCATCACAGCCTGAGGGTATGTCTACACTGCAGATTTTTTTCAACAGAGTCAGAGGCGTCAGAGTCAGAGGAGCAGGAAGAGGAGGCAGAGGGGAGACACATCTACCTCACATCCCACAGTCTCAGACAGCACTTCATGCTCTGTCACAGGGCCTGTTCACTGTGGACTGTAGCTTCTGAGCCAGGAAGACCTGCACAGAGTGCTGGGATCACATTGCCCTGCAGATGTGGGATGATGAACAGTGGCTACAGAACTTTAGGATACATAAAGCCACCTTCCTTGAGCTCTGTGCTGAGCTGTCAGCAGAACTGCAACGCAGGAACACTCAAAGGAGAGCTGCTCTTTCCATGGAGAACAGTGTTGTCATTGTTCGCTGGAAGCTGGCTACCCTGATTGCTACTGCTCAGCTGACAATCAACCTGGAGTGGCGAAGTCTACTGTTGGGACGCCACTGCTGCAGATGTGCAAGGCAATCAATCACATTTGCTGCACCAGATTGTGTCTCTGGGGAACATGGATCAGATTGTGGCTGGCTTTACAGAAATAGGGTTCCCTAACTGTGGAAGGATGATCAATGGGACTCATATTTCAATCCTCACACCCCGCCACTTGCCTCAGAGTACATCAACTGTAAAGGGTACTTCTCAGTAGCGCTCCAAGTCTGTGTAGACCACCATGGCTGTTTAACAGACATAAATGCTGGGTGGTCTGGAAAGGTGCATGATATATGCATTTTCAGAAACAGTGGTCTGTACCAAAAGCTGTAGGAAGTCACTTTCTTTCCAGATCATAAAACAAGTTTGGGAGGGGGTGTGGAAATGCCTGGAGAGTTCATGGGGGACCCTACTTACCCCTTAATGCCTGGGCTATGAAACCTTACACCAGGCAGCTAGACAGCAGCAAGGAGCATTTCAATAGGCTCAGCAGATGCAGCATAGTTGTTGAATGCACAGTTGGATGCTTGAAAGATGGGTGAAAAAGCTTATATGGTAGGCTTGACTCCTTCAGGACTATGTCCTCATGGTCCTGGCCATGCGTTGTTGCCTTCACAAACTGTATGAGAGGAAGGGGGAAGCATTTGCTCATAGATGGAGTGCAGAGGCAGAGTGTCTGGCCTATGCCAGACACCTGCACTGTCGGGGGAACCCATAAGGTGGCCATTAATATCAGGGAGGCCCTGAGGAACCACTCTGACAATGATGAACGTTGAGATTATTGTGGGACTTGTGGGTAGGTGGCTGGGGTGGTACCCTTTCTTCCCCAGGCCTGGCTCTCTGCTATCCAGGTTCCCCAGAGTAATTGTAAGAATGAAAGTACTGAACGCACCTTTATGTGGTTTTTAATCAAACTGTTACAATTCATAATACAGCAGCAATAGCATAAGGGTTGGGGGTACTGGATACAGAGATGAAAGGGAAAGAGTAACACTTGAATTTTCCTTAATCCGAGTGTGCAAACTGAAAACAGAACAGCAATGAATAAGGGTTGGGGATATTGGGAAAGGAGAGAGAAAGGATCAAAGCTGTGTCAGGGACCAGCTATCACCCTGTTCATAGCTGTGGTATGGGGGTTGAGTGGTTTGGGAAGGGAAGTAGGGGCAGGGACACAACATCATACCAGGGTGGGCTTTGCACTGGGGTGTACGGAGGGGTTATGGCAGCAGAATTATGCTGGCTGTGCAGGTGGGGCAACCTTTGGCAGTGGTGCTCAGTGTTTCTTACAACAGAGTACATTAGCTCAGCCTGTTCCTCTAGAACCCAGACAATCCTTTTAGTGGCTTAGTCTCTCCTTTGCACATGCTGCCCGCAGGGCTTGCCTCACAACTCTTGCAGCCTTCTGGTCTTCCCTATCTTCCTTCCTCAGCACTGCCATATGCTGGTTACAGGTTTTCATAATCAAAACAAAAAGCAGTCAAGTAGCACTTTAAAGACTAGCAAAATATTTTATTAGGTGAGCTTTCGTGGGACAGACCCACTTCTTCAGACCACAGCCAGACCAGAACAGACTCAATATTTAAGACACAGAGAACCAAAAACATTAAGCAAGGAGGACAAATCAGAAAAAGATAATCAAGGTGAGCAAATCAGAGAGTGGTGGGGTGGGGGGGGAAGGTCAAGAATTAGATTGAGCCAAGTATGCAGATGAGCCCCTATAGTGACTCAGAAAGTTCCCATCACAATTTAAACCATGTGTTAATGTGCGTAATTTGAATATAAAAGCCAGCTTGGCTGCTTCTCTTTCCAGAACGGTGCGATAATTCCTCTTCAGTAACACACATACCTTTAGGTCATTGACAGAATGCCCCATTCCATTAAAATGTTGACTAACTGGTTTGTGGATCTGGAGTGTTTTGATGTCTGTTTTCTCTGGGTCTGTTCCTATGTTGCCTTAGATTACTGACATGGCTAGCTGGACTGACCACAGAGACAGCTGTTAGAAGCAGAGAAAAAAAGGTAACCCGCTGTATTTCATGACAGTGCCTGTCTGTTATGGGAGACTTTGAGGGATCGCAACCTTTTATCATGCTTGCATTCCAATCTGTCCTGTCCAGGGTAAATATCTTGTTTCCAATGCACTCTCTGCAGTAATCCTGTGTGAGACCTCAGAATCTTGAAGATGGTGAACATTTAGCCCTGCTTTTGGGAGGGCTGGGGGGAAACAGGAGGAAATAGGGGTTACGGCTGGGTAAGACTGGGGGTAAAAGGTGATGAGGGGAAATCTGACTGGTGTTAATACTAGGCAATTCTGCAGGTGCAGAGGGCAGCCCCCCATCCCTTTGTCCAGAGGCTGCCATACCTGTGGGAGATATTTCTATGTTGAAAGTTGAAAAGAAAAAAAGACAGAGCAGCAAGTTCAGAAGTGCCACTTACACTGCCTCCCTGTATGCAGCCCTGGCCCCACCACTGCAGTTGCAGCGATGGCATGGTAACTTACCACGATGAGAGACAGACCCTTGAGCTCCCATAGAATCTTAAGGAAAAATTCAAAAGTATCTCAGAAGATCCTTTGAAATATCTCAAGAGCATGATCAGATGGAAACACATGAAAGCATTAATGCACTTCTGGGATACAACCTGGACCCCCAGCCTTTTCTTTAGCAAACTACCAAAGCATCTCTCAGCAGCACCCTCCTTCCCCAGCACAAATGGGAATGTAACTGAAGTGTGTGCCTGCTGTGTAGTCTGCAAACTACTGTTCCTCTACAATTCAAAACAAAAAGCGGTCAAGTAGCACTTTAAAGACTCACAAAATAGTTTATTAGGTGAGCTTTCGTGGGACAGACTCACTTCTTCAGACCATAGCCAGACCAGAACAGTGGCTATGATCTGAAGAAGTGGGTCTGTCCCACGAAAGCTCACCTAATAAACTATTTTGTGAGTCTTTAAAGTGCTACTTGACCGCTTTTTGTTTTGATAGTGTATAGACTAGCACGGCTCCCTCTCTGTTACTATTCTACAATTCAAGTGTTGGCTGTATGTTGCTTTCATCCTGTGAGCTGAAGAATTCCTGACTGCTCGTGGGAGCTAGGAACCCACAGTGCATTCTTGGCTGCGAGGATCTTCATCAGAACTCTGCTGTGGCTCCAGAACTGCGCTGACCTGGGCTGCACCCCCAGTATTGCATCCAGCTGCTCATAATACCAGCAAGTATGGGGACAGCTGCAGCATCTGTTTGCTTCCTGAGCCCTGTAGCATGGCTGGCGAAGCTCCTTTACACCTTAGCACTACACTGGTCTGGATTTTGGGTATAACCCTTTTTTGGCAGGAAATGTGAAATCATTTCATAGATAGCACTTCAAAGTCTTAACAAAATGATTTATTCAGTGATGAGTTTTAGTGGGACAGACCCACTTCTTTCAGCTCAATTTCATTACCAATAGACTTACTTATATAAGTATAGAGAACCAAAAGGGAAAAAATTGCAATGAAAACTGTCAAATCAAATAGGATAGAAGGAAGGGAGTGAGAGGTGGGGGTATTTTAATTGTCCTGTCTGAGATAATTACGAGCATCAAAGAAAGAGAAGCAGTCTTTGTAATGTGAGGTAGTTGATGTCTCAGTTCATACCATGTGTTAGTGTTTCAAATTGTGCCAACAATGCCCTGACACTATTTACATTGGACAGACTGGGCAAAACCTTTGCCAAAGAATAAATGGACACAGAGCAGACATCAGGAAACTCAATACCATAAGCTTCTCAGTGAACACTTCAATGGAGTAAGCCATTCTGTTAAAGACCTAAGAATCTCTGTCCTGTATCACAGAGAACGTAACAGAGAGATAGCTGTGCTACTCTATATATTATAAAAACAAAAAGCAGTCCAGTAGTCTTTAAAGTGCTACTGGACTGCCTTTTTTGTTTTGAGAGAATTTAACAGATTAGAGCAGTGACCGAGAGATAGCCATGTTAGTCTGTATTCTCTCTCAAAAAAAAGCAGTTATGTAGCAGTTTAAGGAATTCTTCCAACACACCTACGAACATCAATCTGACTTGCTCGACCCCGCTTACCAACACCAAAAGAAGAACTCTGTATGGACTCCCCAGACAGCCATAGTGAAAGACTACCTAATAAACTGATTTAGTCTTTAAAGTGCTACATGAGTGCTTTTTTGTTTTAACAGACTAGAGCGTGAGACTTCTGAGTACATATTCAAATTCGACACACTAATGTATGGTATGAACAGAGACTTCAATTACCTTATGCATTACAAAGACTGCTTTCCTTTCTTTGATGTTCATAGTTATCTCAGACAGGACATTTAACATCCCCCCACCTCTCACTTCCTTCCTTCTATCCTATTTGATTTGACAGTTTTTATTGCACTTTTTTTCTTTTTGGTCCTCTGTACTTATATGTCAGTCTGTATTGGAAATGAAATTGATCTGATGAAGTGGGTCTGTCTCATGAAAGCTCATCACCAAATAAATCATTCTGTTAGTCTTTGAAGTGCTACATTTCTGCTGGTTTGTTTTGTTGGAGTACAGACTAACGGGACTACCTCTCTGTTACTATTAATTTCATAGGTGCCCTGTTCCTCCACTTCCCATGAGCTGGGAAAAAACTGACTTCTCACTCCACATGTTCAGGAGGTCCAGCAGCTCAGCCTGACTCCAAGCAGGAGACCCTTTAGAGTGATAGCCACTCTGGGAAAACTGATCTGCAAGAGCCACGAGGGCCAAGAAAGCAGAGAAAGCCAGCAGATGTACAGCAAGGGACAAGAAACTCAACACAGCCATGCAGCTGAAGTGGTGGGCAGCAAGAAATGCCTTTTAAAAGTTGCAGGTCTAATGGGGGGGCTGCCTAAAATACCCAGGGCTGGCCAGGGAGAGCGGTGCAGAGGGTTATGCTCCCAGAGGAAAAAAAAGAAAGCAGATCTCACTGCATGGACCACCCGAGTAGTCTGGCTCACATGAACAAAAATGGTCAAGAGCTCACAGCAATGGCTACCTTTTAAAACTCCTGCGGCTTGTGGAAAGGAGGTGCATGTTGGTGCATCGGGGAAAAAGGCAGCAGTGTACGCAGCTTTGCCTAGAGTGACTACCTATCTGAACTTGACGGGAAGCTTCCTCGGAGCCTTAATAAGTCAACAATACCTCTACCTGATGCATAAACAGGCAATTTCAACCTTGAAAGTGGACAGTAGGGAGTGTTGGCAAAAGTCATTAATTTTGCAGGAGTAATTATCTCAAAGTAAAAGCCCTCTCATCCTGGATTATTATGCCTGGTTGTGTGAATGCTTGCTTTTTTTAAGTTTTTTTTTTCCCAGCACCCTCGCCCCCAACCAGTGTAAACAAGCCCAATCTCAGGCTGTGTTGCAGTTCAGTGTTGGAGCTGAATCCCCAGGCTTGAATATTCATGGCGTCCAAGCACCTGCGACCTATATAATTGTCTGCCTACGTTCCAGAATTACATACTGAAAAATAGGAACATCCATGAGGGACACCATCACTACCATCTCTGATTGGATAGTAGGTTTCATCTCTTCCTGAGAAATGGTGACCGGACATTAACATTATATAACTCCTCTGCTTCCTTGATGGACTAGCCAGTGCAACATCCAAAACCATCAGCTACAGTAAACTCTTTCATATCTGGCAACCCTGGGACCAAGAGGTTGCTGAATATTCAAATATTCTGGATAATAGAGTGGTATACCTAGCAATGCAAATACTAACAGAAAAACAAGATTAGCTATGAAGAAACAAACACAAATGTATGCAGAGTACTTTATTTACCAACAACAGTAGTATTGTACACTGTAAACATAAACTGTATTTGCTGTATTTATTTGTATTTGCTTTCATTATGCTGTACTTATGGAAAATATAACAAAAATTTACTTTTAGTTAAAATGTTGGTCACCTGAGAGGTTTGGATGACAGAATGCCAGATATGAAAGAATTTAACGTACTAAGAAACTCCAACACAGTAGCATGCCTGCTTTGCAGCATGGATTACTATGAGAAAATTAACCTCGCCTTTCCCTCTGTATACTGGCTTCCCATAGGATATAAATTCAAAATCCAGATCAACATCTTTATCTTCAGGTTTCTCAATAGTCTGGAGCCACGACACCTAAAAGATCTTGTGAGATAAAAACTGTGATCAACCATTCCGCTTCTAAGGTACACTTGAGCTAATGATGATGACGACACCCTAATGAGAATGATCATTTATGAAGGAGATGGTGCTTTTTTTGGGAGCAGACCCAAAGCTGTAGAATGAACTTCCACAGGACATAAGAACCAACTCACAGGTCTGTTACAAATACAATTTGCCTTTTTTGCCTTCAATAATAAAAGAGATATAGCACAGTAGTCACAAAATAGGTAAATACAACATATTTTAGACCCTCAAAATTCTTCCCTGTGGGCAGAAAAAGACAGTCACACATAACAAGTCAGTCATTTCACTCAATACCGTTCAGAAAGAGCCCAGTTACCACATAGGTGAAAACAGCATAAGTACGTGCTGAACATCTCTAATCTAGCAAACTCTGTGATCCAGAATGAATTTAGTTAGCCAGACAACCACTTAACATGTGTGTGGCCAATTTCCCCGTGGTCCCATAAAGTTTGTTTCCAGCCACCAGTTCCGGCTCTCAGTGTTCTGTGCTGTTATTTAGCTGTAATTTACCCCTAAATGTCTTCCAAGAGCCCAGTAAGCAGTGGCAGTGTTGGTAACATGCTAGAACATATTGACCTCCCATCATCTGGCAA
This sequence comes from Carettochelys insculpta, assembly GCF_033958435.1. Classification (NCBI taxonomy): domain Eukaryota; kingdom Metazoa; phylum Chordata; order Testudines; family Carettochelyidae; genus Carettochelys; species Carettochelys insculpta. Next base: position 142,309,535 of record NC_134139.1, on the reverse strand, counting down.
GTTCTCTTGTCCAGCACTGGTCAGGTCCCAAGTGTGCTGGACAAGAAAGATTCAACCTGCACAAGAAGAAAGAGAGTGATGGAGCCTGTTATTGAGCACTCCAGAACAAAGGAACTATAGATAAATAGTGGCTGTCTTGAAAGCTTGCAAAGAAATCTTGTTCGACTCCATGGCCTGCCCTTGGCTTGGAGATAGGCAGGGTGAACATTCACACAGGAAACTCCTAAGTGGAGCTTAGTTTTATGTCTCCCTAGAGCAAGGATCTGCAACTTGCAGCTCAATAGCCTTTAAGGACTTCTTTGTGTCTCCCAATATCATATCTGCAAAGTAAAAAAACACCTTCTGATTATTTTCGATAAATGGTGAATATTTAGAAGCCCAAAAATGAACGATTCATATCTGAATAACAAACGATATGTGACCTCAAAACCTTGGATAAATCCTCCTTTCATATAAGCAGTGCAATCTGGGATATGATACTGTACCTGTGTTTTGTGTTGCTAATAAAGCCTTGATTTTGAGAAGGAAAACGTGTGGCATTCCTACTGCAAAGAACAACATTCATTTTAAAAAAGAAAATTGATATTAAACGTGAAATGAAATTGGCATAATTAAAGTGGGGTTGGAATGGCTTCAAAAGAGAGGAAAATCAAAGCTGAAAACAGAAAATTTGAAACTGAATGGATCCAATTCTTCGCATTTATACTGAGTTCATCTGGGTTTCCTTTATGTCTCAACTGGCATGAGAAATTTGCCACAACAAAAAATGCAACCTCAGTAGAATACATAAGAAGCTTGTGAACATCCTGTAGTGAACATGTATTGCACTATGAATCACTGTGAGTAATTCATAAAATTGGGGTTACAAAAGGTCTGGGCTGACATTATTTATTAAGGATGATCTCATATACCCATGCACTGCGGTACTTGAATTATTGAGTTTTTTACTGAATATCTCTTCTTGATATTTTGGTTGCCGACTCCTGCCCTAGGGTGACTGGGCAGTAAGTGTGAAAAATCAGGATGGGGGCGAGAGTAATAGGCACCCATGTAAGAAAAACATCCAAATGTCAGTACTGTCCCTAAAAAATTGGGGCATCTCATCACTGTATGGCACCTCCCAGGCATTGGTGGCAGGAAGGGCGGCATCCCACACCCACAGACCCTCTGACAGGAATTCCAGGCCCCAGGACAGCACTATTTATGAGTCATGTTCATGAGATGCATTGACCATACAACAATATTTACTCCACAGGATGGTTTGTGATGGTTGAGGACAGGCATCATCAGTCCTGGGCTCACTCACAGTTTATGCTTCATGTCATTATCGATTATAGGTGCATGTATGTGATTTTGTGTCTTATTTCCTTCCTCTGAAGCGTACATCAGAGATAGCTATGGCTCAAGATGGGACACTGATGGGGCAGCTGCAACAACAGCCACCCTGGGCCCTGTGGCAAGGTGAGAGGGGACCTGGCTTTGCATCCGAGAAGGAGAAGAGTCAAGGGTAGAAGGGGCAGGTCTTAGGGCAGTCAGCCCTCAGCCATGCCTGCCCACCTTCCCTCCCTGGGACAGAGCCAAAAGCCACACCTACCCATGGAAACCCCAAGCACCATTCCTCAATCAGTTGACCCCCAGTCAGTCACAGCTCCATCCCCCCACCCGTTTGGTGGTGCTCCTCCAACTCTCCTTCCACTATTTACTGCCCACATCAACCCTGCCCAGCAGTCCTGTGTCCAGCCTGGCCCCTTCCTTCTCTGTCACTCCCGCAACCTCATGCACAGCACTCCTGCAATGTTCCTATGCTCTGCTTGGCTCCTCCCATCTCAGCCCCTTCACCTCTCTGCCCTCCAGCCAAACTCTGCCCTTCATAAGTCTTGTGTCCAGCTCAGCTACTTCCACTCTCTACCCATCCAGCAACCTCTGCATCCCTCACTCAGCTCCTTTCTCCCAGCTCTCCCAGGTTACCTCTCGTCCACCCCCACTTTCCCGCCTTCCCCGGAGGAGGGAGGGCATGGCCTGACCTGCCTACACACTCAGGTCCATGTCTTCCGCCTCTGGGCCCTGCAGGGACTCCTTAACACCAACAGTGCAGATGGTCTGGCGTGGAGCTCATCGGCACACGCTTTCCTCTGTCGCTTCCGAGGGCTCTGATACAACCGGCAGCTCCTTTATTTGTCCTTGAGAGGCCATCTGCGAGGCCTCTCGGAGCTGCTGGCCTTCTACCAGGACCTCCTCTGCACCTGGCGTCTGCTCTCGGCCTCCAGGTCTTTAGGGGCCGCCACCATGTGGGTAGACCTCCTCGCGGAGCCCCTGCTACACAACCCTATCTCTGTGTGCAGGCGGCGGAGTCCCCCGCGGTGTGCCGAGGTTGGTCATGAGTGGAACCGCCAGGGTCGGAGACCTCCTGGACTACGACCAGGGAGACTGGATGGAGGCCCCGGCGCTTGCCCGGCACATGGGGCTCTCCATCCTACGCTCTCCCTGGCGTGTACTCAAGGAGGTGAAGGCCACCTTGCCACCTGCTGCTCACGTCTATCTCAGCTGGGTCCTGCGAGAGGGTGCACCCCACCCCCCTCTCACTTCTGGCCCTCCAGACCTCTCTGTGGGCCCTTGGCTTCGTGAGTCCCACCCCACCCCTCCCCCACATCATCCCAGAGGGTTGCATGTTTTGCAGCTGGTCCCCTTCCAAACTGCGCCAAGATGTCATCTGTACACGCTCGTGCTTCACACGCTCCATTTCCCCACCCTCACATCCCAGCCTGATCACAAGTGGCAGGACTTCCTACCGCCATCGGAGGGTTGGGAGCCCTGGTGGTCCAGCCTTTATTCCACCTTGGTCCCGCGGCACGCCGGGGACATTGGTTGGAGGATCCTCCATGGAGCAGTGAACACGGGCGTATACCAGGCGTGGTTCACTCCCCTTCTGGACACCTGTTCTTTTTGTGGGGTGAGGAAGACCCTGGCGCACATCTGTGTCGAGTGTGTCAGGTTGCAGCCCCTCTTCTGGCTCCTCCAGAACCTCCTGCTAAGGTTCTGGCTGTACTTCTCCCCACACCTCTTGATCCTGGCACGCCCCATCAGTGGCCCCACCAAGTCGCGGGACCTCCTTGTCAGCCTCCTCCTGGCTATGGCTAAAGTAGCCATCTTTTACACCAGGGAGAGGAGGCTGGCCAGGGGTGGAAGCCTGCAACTGTGGGGCCTATTTCCGCTCCACCCTCCGTTCATGAATCCGAGCAGAGTTCCTCTGGGCAGCGTCCACTGACTCCCTTGATAGCTTTGAGGAGCAGTGGGTGCTGTCCGGGGTTCTCTGCTTGGTATCCCCCTCCAGGTCCCTTGTTTTAAACCTTTGATCCCCACTCCCATCCCTGTTTTTCCCTCAGTTGTCCCCTGTATCTGGTTGGGGCCAGGGCTTTTTAGTGGGTCCCCCCTCATCCTGAGAGGCGCCTTTTAGTCATGGGCGGGCAGCCCGCCCACTCTCTGGTTCCCAAATAGAACCCCCCCCTTTCCCTTCCCAGCCCCAGGCCTCCACCCCCTCAGCCCTCACTCCCCACAGTCCCACGCCAAGAGCTCAGCCTCCACCTTCTCTCCCCAGCCTGCCCCCAACCCGGCTCTCTCTGCCCCACTCACTCGCAGGGTTACAACCTCGGACCCTCCCTCCCATGCTGCAGCTCCGCGGATCCCAGCTCAGGGCTCCCCACGGACCCTATTTAAAGGGACCCAGGCAGCAGACGCTCCGGCGGACCCCCCCCAAACACACCGAACCCCAGTGCAATTGGCCCCCGCCCCAGGCCAGGCAGCTCTGGCAAGGGAGGGAGGCTCCTCTCCCGTCGGCTCACCAGCACGTCACGTGTCCCGGGACACCGCACAGGCGGCCAGACAGGCCTGAGCTTCGTCGTCTCCCTTTGCCGCCAAAAGCCGGGGAAGAAGGATCACGTGGTGACGCAGGCCCGGCGCCCAGGGCGCGCGTCGTCGCGTCACGTGACACGCCACACCCGCCCTTCTTCCCAACCAACGCTGTCGGCCGTGGGCTAGGGAGTGCGCGTTCCTGTCGCTCCTCCGCACGTGACCCCTCCCCGGAACGTGGCATTGTGTAATCACGTGACCTGAGCAGCGAAGGACGGGCGGGAGGGGGGTGGCTGCGTACGCGACGGAGCGGGGTGCGAAGATGGCGGATGAGGAGGCCGAGCAGGAGAGCGGTAGCCTCGGCGGCGGCCTCCTGGAGCTGCAGCGTCTGCCGGAGCGGCTGCTGGAGTTGGAGAGCGGGCTCCGGGAGAGCGCGGAGCCGGCCGTGCAGGCGGCCACCGAATACTGCCAGCAGCTGTGCCAGGTCAGGCCGCCTCCCGCCCCCTCCCCCCCCCCGACGTGTGTGTGTGTGTGTGTGTGTGAGGGAGAGAGCGGGGCGGGAGCAGCGCCGCCCCCGCCGCGCGCGGGAGGAGGCAGCGGCACGGCGGTGGCGGCGGTTAGCGCCGCTGGGACTTGGCCGCGGCTGCCGTGGGCCGGGCCCTGGTGCAGCGAGGAGGCTGCGCCTCCTGGAGGACTCGGATTAGGCGGCCCGCGCCGGGTGCTGCTCCCGGCCCGTAATCTCTCCCCCTCCCTCGCCCGCCGGCCTCTCGCGGTCTCTGGGTCCCTTTGTTGTGCTCTGCAGGCTGGTGTCGCCTCGGCTGGCCTTTGTTCCTGGCGGCGGCGCGAGCGGCCCTGCCGGGAGCAGCAGCGGGGCGCTGCGGGCCTCCAGCCCTCCGGCAGGGCTCGCGAGCCCGGGGGAGGAGCTGAGACTCCCGTTCCGGAGCCCTGTTTATACTCCGAGAGCTCCGGAGTGCGGGACTGGCGTGCGGAGAGTCCGGCACCGCCCCGGGCCTCTGTTGTTGTGCACCTCCGCGCGGCCTGCCCCACGGTGGGGAGAGGGGTGCGATCGGCCCCCAGAGAGGCTGTTCTGCTTCCCTTCTCCTCATGCCCAGGGAATCACTGCAGTGACTGAGGGGGGACTGTCGGAGCGTCGTTGTCAGTTATCACCGTCGCATCACAATCGGCTCAGGAAAAGCGCTCCTTGTGGCATTGGCTAGTCCTAAAGTAGAAATCTTGCAGGTTGCTCCGATTACCCGGTGGTGCTCCTAAATCGGTTTTAAAGAGCTGTTACAACAAAATAGTCCCTTATCTCCTGTAAGACAACGTGTAAGTCATTGAAAATGTCCCTTACCTTATGTTTATCCGTTCTCACACGAACAGTGAATTTTTTTTCTGGTAAACAACAGTGTTCAGAAAGTGTTAGAGATCAGAAACCTGCAAACAAATGCTTGTTTCCAGAATTCTTGTAGAATAAAGAACTTCCAGTAAGAAGTTCTTTTGCAGCCCCAGCCAGGTGTGTAAATTCCTGAGTTAGATCTCCGCTTCCTTGTTCAAATTCCACACATTTCCTTTGCTTTCCCCCCCTAATCTTTTGAGTGTCTTAATATGAGGACTCACTAGAAAACATAGAGAGGTATATTCTAAAGTTCACTACTGCTGCTGCTATTAAAGAAGGGTTTGTCAGTTGTGTTGGCCCCATAGAGAACATGGTTTAATAATGGCGGGGTGAGAAGCACTCTGATTCAAAGTTATTTTAAACTAAATTTGAAAATACTGAAGTGTTTGCAAGTGTCTAACACACATGTTTTTAAGAATCTGTACTGTAATTTTTTAACAGCTAATTAATAAATTTCCCATCTCTGTCTGAACTGTTGATCTCTAAACATGTTCTCGGGAGCCTGCTGACCTGAAAATGTGTAGGGCCTTCTCACGTGGAGTTACTTCATATTAATGATTCTGATTCAAATAAATGTGGCTGTTTGCATGGAGGACAGTGGTTAATGGCATTGTAGAAAACTTACATCACTGGACGTTTACCAGGGAATCCATTAGCGTTACTTCAAAGGCAACCTCTTCTTGGTTTTTTAAAGGCACTTATTTGTATATGCAAAACAATTAGAGAATTTGCATAATCAGAACTTGTGACCTTAATTCTGTGCAGATTCAGAAAAATAGTCAAAATATTTCTTCAGGACTATCATGGTACAATTTCTCTTACTTTTTTTCATGCTTGTTATTGTCAATGTTTAAAAACTGCCTGTAGTATATCAACTTTTCTGATTTGTTAGCGACAGTTGATTTTTGAACCAGCAGGTAGGATTGAACAGATTTGTAGATAATATCAGAATTTTATTAATGTGGCTGATATGATGTGAGTAATACTAATTTTGATGGAGAACTATAGCAAGGTTAAGACATATTAGATTAAGAAACTTACTTCTGCACTGTTTAGAGTAAAGCATAGCACAAAGTACATTGGTTCATCAGTAGGTTCTGAGGTTCCAAGCCAGATAAGGGATTTAGCTGATCAGGTCATGTTCAGTTCCATGGAAGCTGTATAGCTAAATCCCTTAGCTGATTTGAAAATTCCATTCTGAAACAGTTCAGGTATCTACCATGAGTCTTAAAAATATGTGTGCATGTACCTTGAAAAAATAAGGTAGTTTCATTCCAGAGTTGCTGTAAGAATGAAATGCAGTGTACCTTCAATTTTGTTGTGAAAATGTCGTACCATTCTCATTGTATGTGTAGGGTAAACACTTGTGTATTCGCTATCAGTTGTCATAAAGACTTTACGTGTTTCCCTCATTCTTAGAAAATCATATGTGGGATATTAGGCTGCACTTTCTGCACAGTTCCCAGAAAAGTGCAGTCACTTCATATATCACTTTACAGCTGGCATAATGAGATTCACTTTTACTCTCATTGAATTCCATATCAACATATGTCCAAACTGCATGTAAAGCAGCTTCAATTGGAACTCATTGTCTAAAAGACATGCTCTATTTCTTTGGCTTCTGAATAATCATCTGTAACAAAGAATACTGTAACATTTAGTTATAGACTTGAGAGGTGGATTAGGTAATTGCTTTCAAAGAACTAAATCTCATAGCAAGAGGCCTAGTCTGAACAAGCTAGATGTGGAAGTTCATCTCCAGCCACAGTTTCACAGAAGTAGTAGGTGTACTGGGCACCTACCAAACTGCTGCCTCTGTGTATTCCTTGTGGATTCCATCCCTCACTCTGTGGCTAGTAGTTGCCTAAATTGGGAGCCTCTCAAGCACCTCTCAGAGCCTGGGGATTGGTGGTTAGGAAAGCTGTTTGTTTGTCCAGCTTCTCTTTTTAGGAACATTGGAATTGCCGTATCGCATCAGGCCACTAGTTCTTCTAGTCTAATATTGTATGCCTGGCAGTAGCCTGGGTTAGGTGATTTAGAGGAAGGTGTAAGAGAACTTGCAGTGGACAATTATGGAACAATCAGGCTACAGGGAATTTTTTTCTTGTCATTTGACAGTTAGAAGCTGCCTAATGCCCTGAAGCATGAGGACTTATATTCCTTCATGAAATAAAACTAGATGTTTTCCTGCGTATAAACATGCTTATTTTATCCAACAGTTGAATCTGCTTCCAGCTACAGTTGCTAGTCATGTGCTTGGCGACCACCAGGGAAGGTACATTGAAGTGAGTCTTTGCCCATGAAAGCTTATGCTCCAAAATATCTGTCAGTCTATAAGGTACCTCAGGACTTGTTGTTTTTGAAGATACAGACTAACTCACTACCTCTGATACTTGACAGGATCTTGTTCTTCTCTTACTGCTGCCTGCAGTGTCTGAATTTAGTAGTGAAAGTGACTAGTCCCTTGTCAACTTTTACTGAGCAAACTACTCATGTTGTTTGGGAAACCTATTACTAGAGCCCTGTAAAGACAGAAAAAAAAAATGGATCTGCATCCACAAAAATGAGCTGGAGATCACTTCATTGACATCTGTATGCATGCAAATATCTGCATCTAAAGCAAATATCTTCAAATTTATAAGATACTAGCCACAATTTATATCTGCAAAAATGAGCAGTGGATATTCACATCCACAGATTTGGATACCTGCTGATATAAAACAGTTTTTCAGAGTTGCAGGGCTCTAGCTATGACCGGCAGCAGAGTTGCTAGAGTGATCTGCATGTGGATTCAGAAAGACGCATCTGTGTTGGCTCACTTTATTGAGGTTTATCTTCAATGATAAGAAACTTAATTTTTTAATGAAAACAGATTCTGCAGTTATTGATTTAGAATGGACAGTTCTCCAGAGAAGCTGTCCTCCTTGCTACTGATAAATATTTTAAAACTGATATGATGATTTTGTTAGTTTTTAGTTTTAAAAAAATCAACTCGCTCTCTGGTAGCAGTGTATAGCCATTATAGCCCTGACCGGAGTGTCAGACCCCTAATCTTGTTCCTTAATGTATTGCATATTAAGTAATTAATCTCCTCTCTGGCTTTGACTACTGTAACTTTTCATACATTGTCAGTTTAAAATAGGTATGCGATACACTGTCTTCTAGCTGTTTGCTTTGTATCACCCTTTTTTCCTCCATTTGCCACCACCTTCCTATAGCATCAAATATAAATGTCTCCTTCTTATTTTAATGTCTTTTGTTATGTTTTAGCTTCACACTACCTATGAGGCTTTTTATTGCCTTGACTCTGCTTATGCCCAGCCAATTTATCTCACCAATTAATTCACTTCTCCCACATCTTGTGTGGTATAAAGTTCCTTCAGATCTCTCAAATTTTTCTGCTGCAGTGCCTACAGAAGAAAACCAGCTCTTAACAGCCAGACAGATAGTGAGCTGAATTGTGTTTAGTCAGTCTCAGAAAACTTGCTGCATGCCCACACATTTTTATCCCATGCACTTGTTGTCCTATCATGGTGGCTTTTTTAATACTGTGAAAATGAATTTTTGGAATATATTAACCAAAATTCTATCACTAATAAAATGCTAAACACTAGTTTTCTCTTTAATGTAAACAAGAGCCATCATTTTTAGCTAGTTGATTAACCTGAGAAGCTCCCTAGCTTGATGCATAGTTGTAAAATCATTAAAATAGAATTAGAAGAGCCAGTGAGTGACCTATCCAAGTATAGTTAGTCAGAAAAAGACCTGTGAAGTGTAAAATGTATATCCAACGTATCCCTTTATGTATTTTGAGTTTTATCTTCTTACTTTAAAAATAACTTTAGGTATTTGTAGTCTTCAGTTGTGCTTAGAAGTCTCAGGTACTGGAAGCCCCTTGTGCTATGTACATACTAAAGAACATCCCTCTCCCAAGCTTTTACAGATCTAGGTTAGATGTTGCTTATAGTGGGAGCATGCATTATGTTAGAAAAACATGTTGCCTGGTCTGGGTTAATTACAGTCAGTTGGCATGACCTGAAATATGACTGGCCTTGTTTCCACTAACAGTAATGTTTAACATCATTCTTCTTTGAACATAGTCCCTGAATGGGACCATAGGGCAGTATTACAATTTTAGTAATAGAAACTTCAATAAAATAAACAAATATGACTAGGAGTGCATATACCCACAAGGAGATAGATTTGTTCAGTAAGAACATGCCGGTGATCATAACTAAAAAAAGATTGTCAGGAAGTTGCTATTCTGATTATGCTTCAGTATCTTTCCATTATGCCATCAAGAGTATTTCTGTCCTTGATAGCTGTTTGTTATTCAAACATATATATGTCAGCATTTACAAAAAGTATACATAATAGTTTAATCAAACATTTCTTGCATAGCTTACACATTTCTCTAAATATGCTATGCTCTACTAAGGTAAGACTTGCACTTGACCTCCATCTGACTTTTCTTATGCTGGGTAGAATTTCTGTATCTTACTGGTGTTGTTTTCCAGTTATTTGCAAACTTACCCACTGGGAACAGACTAAAATAACATTTCACATCTGGGCCAGAACAGTCCAAATAACCTTTTTGGCTGGTGTCCAACGCCTGATAGACAGAATTCTCTTCCCTTCCTCCTGAGTATTATGCCTCTCCATCCTTGTAAAGTTCAGTTCTGTCGAACTTTTCTTTCATAGGGGGAGGTGGAAGGGGAGGACCAAGAACCCCAATTCTATGTGAAACATGCCCAAGCATTGCTTTTGTCAAACTAAGGTCACCTGTAGGAATCCATTCATTATCATTTCATGATTCCTTCTACCATGGTGCATACCGTAACATTAGCAAATTCCAGAAGTATTTCCAGAAGGAAACTGTTAACCATGGCATCAGTTGCCTCGCACCCCCCTGGTATATCTTCATGCCCCCCCCCAGGGAGGCACGACCCCAGTTTGGGAAACCATGAGTCAGATGCTGGAATCCTGTGACATTGAGACTAGATTCTTCAATCCATAGCATTCCAGAATTCACAAACAAGCAATCCTGTAGCACTTTGAAGACTAACAAATTTATCAGGCTATGCACTTTTGTGGGTAAAACCTACTTCTTCAAATGACTGGAATAGATCCTTAGAATCCAGGGTTTAAATGGGAGGGGGGACGGCTGAAGGAAGGAGGGGAAAAAGAGAGGGGATTCCAATTCCTGATGTCAGATTTATGTCCATTGATGTGTCGTCAAACCTGTTTCTATCTCCGTCCACATCTATACAAATGACACTATCACAGGACTGTACCACATCACCCATGCCATGTCAGCCGTACGCCTGTACATCCACTGATGCAATATATGCCATTGGGTGCCAGCAGTGCCACTCTATGTGCCACAGACACTCTGTGCCCTAGGATGAATGGACATAAATTCTGCTTCCGCAATTAGTTTATGTGTACTATTGTTATAGGGGAACACTGGCCTCCCTGGACATCCAGTAATGGATTTAAAAGTATTCATTCTATGAAAAGTTCCATACAAAATTACAGAGGGAGACATCTGAATTGGAATTCATTTGCAAATTTAACACATTTAAATTAGACATTAACAGAGATCTCAACTATATTATGCTTTGCAAGGGCAGTTTCCCCACCTTTGTTCTCAGGAATAGGACTCACTCCACTTAATTTTCTTCCTCCGCTGGACCTACTAGTGACAGGTAACCTTCTCCCTTTCTTCCCTCCTTCCTTTGTGCCCACCCACCCCCTACTATATAAACACTGGCTTCTAATTGTCCATTTTAATCATCTGAAGCAGTGGGTCGTACCCACAAAAGCTCATGACCAAATAAATGTTAGTCTTTAAGGTGCTACAGGGCTGCTTGTTCTCTTTGAAGTTAGACTAATATGGCGACCCCCTCTGAGACTATTTACAAATCAAGTATCTGAATTTTGACAACTTCTTTCAGGAATCAGGAAAGAGTCCACTTCTGATTCCGTAACAATATGAATCAAAGAGGTAGCTTGAGTTAGTCTGTATCTTCAAAATCAACAAGAAGTCCTGTAGCACCTTTATAGACTGACATATTTTGGTGCATAAGCTTTTATAGGCAAAGACTCGCTTCATCAGATGCATGAGTGGAGGGTTTTCAGAGGAGGATTTAAAGAGGGAGCCTCAGTAGAGGCAATATGATGTACCTTCCGAAATGGTGCTGCAAGCATGAGCTAATGTCTCAAACATTCTCAAATGATGCTGCAACTTCTTTGACAACTTCTCTGTAAGCTCCTTGTATGGTTTGAGCAATTGCTCATGTAAATCAAGCTTTCTGGAAAGAAGGGTGCCCTACCATCACATTTTCATGTCATCAGCTTCACATAGGCTATGCCCATACCAGCTCTCTTGTCGATAAAACTTTTGTTAGTCAGAGGTGTAGGGGAGAATTAACAGGCAACCTCCAGCCTGATTACTACTGCTCAGTGGGGTAGTTTAATTATCTCAGTGAGAGAGCTCTATTGTGGCATCACAGAGCAGCTACTTGGGAGACACTACAGTGGCGTAACTGCCAGTCCCCTAGTGTAGGCATGGGCTAAAGCAGTGGTCAAAACCAATCAGCAAACTGAAATCCCAGTCAGCAGCTAGAACCTGACGTTAGTATAGGTCATATGGAACCACCCTTTGAACCAATTTCTGTCATTTCCCTGTTCCATTCTTGGCCTTCGCATTTTAAGAGTAATTGAAGTTAATGTGCTGTCTATCTCGTGGCTTTTTTTCCCCTTCACAAAGTGGTGAGATTCTAGCAGAACTCCTCTTGATACTGTTTTCCCTTATCGCGTTAATAAAGACCTTTCCTTAACACTTTTAGTTTCGAAACAGTCTGACTTTAAATCCTCACACATGCAGGTAATGTATTTTGAATACTTATCAGCTATTAGTAAGTTGACCCGGTGTTGCTTGTATATATAAGTGAAGTAAGATTTTTGGGTTTTTTTTGCAGGGGTGCGGGGTGGCATGGGTGCTTCTGTTTTGGAAAATAAAATGAAAATGTATATGGTTTATGCAAATGATTGTACTTTTGGAAAATGAAGGAAAAATGTTGGTATTAAAAGTCTGAGTGATTCAATGATCACAAAGCTTTAGTGGACAATATTTGCATTCTTTCTGTCTTTTGCTAGAATAAATAGAGAGGGGTAGGTGCGTGTTGGGGTGTGTGAGGGCTGACAGTAGTAGGTGGGTGGTGTAGGAGTGACAGCAGGGGCCTGGGAGAGGTGAGTGGGGGGATAGGGCAGGCAGTAGAAGGTGCTGCAGTGAGGGCATAGGGTGGAGGGCAGGGGCTGAGGGTAGGGGTAGAGAAGCAAGGGCAAGGGTTTGACTCGCCTATCCCCTCATGCCCAGGACAGGGAGTAGGGCTCAGGAGCGAGGGAACGATGGTGGGGATGCAGAGCACAGCATTTGGTGTGAATGAGTGGGGTCTGGGTGTAGCGGATGGGTGGTGTAGATGTCACAGCAGGGTTTTTGGTGTGCGGGTGGCTTACAGCAAGGGTGAAATGTGGTAGATTGAGGGCAGGGGCCTGAAGGCTGAGGCTTTTTTTGGAGGGGAGAGACTTAGAAGTGGTGTTAGGGTTGGGGTGTGCGGGGGGCTGTGGCCAAAGTGGAAGAGAGCAGGGGCTGGGAGGGTGGGGGGTTTAGTGGAAGGGATGGGGTTGATATGGTGAGGGTGGAGCAGAGGGTTTGGTGTGTGAGGGTTTGGATAGAGCATAGAGGTGCAAACATCACTTTAGAGGTTTCATGGGGGTCAGGGCAGCAGTTGGGGGGTTAAGGGCAGAGGGTTTGGTGTGTGTGGGTTAGGGCAGGGATTGGGAGGTTGCAGAGCAGGGGGCTTATGGCAGAGGATTGGGAGGTCTGAGGGGTTTACCAGGGACAGCCATAGCAGTGAGGTGGAGCTGGTCTGAGGGGAAGGCAGGGCTGCGCTGCCTGGTTCGGGCAATTCCTTGAGCGGGTCTGGGTTGCAGTTCCTGGCCCCGCTGGCTCTGGGATGGACTGTGTGTGTGGTGGGCTGTCTTCTGCAGCTCCTGCCATGACTCCTTGCAGGGGGAGGCTCAGCCTGGGCTCCTTGCTGTGGAAGTGTCTTTTCCCCTGCCTCAGCATGAACTCGGGTGGAGTCCAGGGGAGCACAGTCAGAGTTGTGGGACCTTTCCCCAGTGGCGTCGGAAGGGGAGCAGCAGCAGCAGTTGTTTTCTCCAATCCTGGTGGTAGTCACTGCACACCTGGGGCTTTTCCCCTGTCCTGGCACAGCAGCAGGGGGGTGCAGGGGTTTTTTCCTCAGCCTCAGCCCCACCCCCACACTACCTCTTTTCTATGAGTGTAACAGCAGGGGTGCCGGGGAGCTTTTCCCCCTGGCACAGCTTTTCCCCCATCCCCAGCACAACAGCTGTGGGGATCCCAGAATCGGGGCCACACCTTTTTTCCCCTGGCCTCAGCCTAGTAGCAGCAGGGCAATAGAGCCTGAGGCAGGACTGCAGCTATTTTCTGCAGCACAACACTGGGGCGGGGAAGCTGTAGCCAGCACTTTTTTCCCCAGCCCCAGTACAGCAGCTGTGGCAGGGGTTGTCTCTCTTCTCTGGCCCCAGGGAGAGCAGCTGGGGGGACCTGGCCTGGTGTGTGCAGGGGTTTGTCCAGCTTCAGCATGAGCTTGGGGGGAGAGGGGGCATTTGGGGGGAGCAGCAAGGCTCCCCCTGCGTGGCACTGTGGTCAAACATCTCTCCTGGCAGCGAGGAGAGCCCAGACTCCATATGGCCATTGTTTTCCCTTTGTGGCTGCCCCTCATGGTCACCCTACAGTATTGCTGTTCTCTGCAGTTACTGTCCAGTGGTGGTCCAGAAGTATGTTGTCCCTTCTGTCAGTGTCCCTCTCTTTTTATGCTCTGGGAAATGCTGGGATATTTTCCTACTTTGCAGGCACAACCAAACCCTGACATTGGTTGAAGTTGGGGTGAGAGGAAGTTGCATACCAAATTTTGTGGTCGTAGCTCTTATGGTTTAAGTGTAGTTCTTGAACAAATGTAACACTGACAAACAGGTGAACTCTAAAATTGATAGTAATTACTTGGCAGAACACAAGCATGTAGAATAGATATTTGCAGCATATGCAGAAGAGTGAAAAAGCAACAAGACTCAAAATGCTATTCTGTCAAGATTGATCTGAGCTATTGTTATTGGAGCATACAGGAAGTCAGGTAAAAATTGCTATGCCAGGTTTACTGAAGATCAATTTCAGCTTCATGGGCAAAGAACCTAGAATACTGGTCAATCTGCAAAGAACTTTGTTTCAGTTTGTACCAAAAAAGGTTAGTAGTTATTTAGACATCTAACATAGTGAATGCTGATAAAAATGAGTTGTAGGATCAGAGGCTAAAATAGAGAGAGAACAAGTTAAAATTACCTGGGTATAGTTAGATGCCTTCCAGTAATCGGGGTCTGATGAAGTATATCCTAGAATGCTTAAGGAGCTGACTGGAGATAGCTGAGCAACTAGTGATTATCTTTGAAAAGCCACTGAAGAGGGTAGAGTTTTTCAGAAGACTGGAAAAGGACAAATATAGTATCAGCCTATAAAAAAGGAAGTAACCTGGGGAGTTATTGATAAGTCAGCTTAAATTTAGTACCTGGAAACATAATGGAGCAAACAATTAAGCAATCAATTTGGAAGTACCTAGAACATAATAAGGTGATAAGTGACAGTCGGCATGGATTTGTCAAAAATAAATCATGTTAAACTAACCTAGTAACTTTAATTGACAGAGTAACAAGCATTTTCAGTAGGGGAGAGGTAATATATATGGTATGTGTTGACTTTCATAAGGCTTCTCATCAACAAAATCGGTGCATGAAACCGAGATGGAGTTATCATAAGGTCAGTCTATAACTGGCTGGAAAAGCTTTCTTAGAGTATTTATCAGTTGTTTAATAAAGTTGGAAGGACATATCAAGTGGAGTCCCATGGGGATCAGTTCTGGGTCTGGTTCTTTTCAATATCTTTATGCCATTATCTAAATAATTGAAGGAGAATACAGTTACGAAGTTTACAGGGAATATCGAGTTGGCAGGGATTGCATGTGCATTGAAGGACACAATTAAAATTCAAAGTGATCTGGAAAAAATGCAGAAATGGCTTAAAGTAAACAGGATGAAATTCAATAGGGACAAGTGCAAAGTAGTCTATTTAAGAGCCAGTCAGTGCACATATACAAAATGGAAAATGACAGCCTAGAACAGAGTATTATAGAAAGGGATCTGAAGGTCAGAGTGGATCCTAAACTAAACATGAGTCAAGAGTACTTCTTGCAAAAACTAACTGTTCTGGGGTGTATTAAAAGGAGTGTTGTAAGCAGGGCAAGAAAAATAGTTCTTACACTCTACTCCACGCTAATTAGGCTTCAGTTAGAGCATTATGTCCATTTCTGGCCACTACGTTTCAGGAAAGATTTGGACAAATTTAAGGAAGTCTAGAGGAGCACAACAAAAATGATTACAGCAGGCGTGTCCAACCTGCGGCCTGCGGGCCGCATGCGGCCCTGGACAGCTAGTAATGCAGCCCCACAAGATCGTAAACTTTTAACATTATTATGTGATTTATATACATTAACTATATTATATATTTTGTACGCGACCCAAGACTATCTTCACTCAATGCGGCCCAGGCAAGCCAAAAGGTTGGACTCCCATGGATTAAAGGGTTAGGCCACATGACCTATAAGGAAAGATTGTAGATAATTGTTCGGTCTTGAAAACTGTATTCATAGCCCCTCTCAGATTTCTCAAGTCCCTAGAAGCCGATGCTGGGGCCAGCAGCCTGAGCCTCACCATGCAGGAGCTGGCTGCCCAAGTCCTCCAAGCCTCGCAAGCTGCCTGCTTGAGCTCCTCCACTTTCCCAAACCCAGGCACCACCAGCACCCTGCTCTTATTCCATCCCCTCCCCCAAGCCAGGCACCTCCAGCCTCCCATGTAACCTCATCTTACTCTTCCTCCCCCCACCCCCAGTCCACACTCATGCACTTTTGCAGGAGGCAGCTAGCTCCACATGGGTCTTCGCCAGTTGTCCGCTTTTTATAGCAGCTGCGCCAGGTTGCCCACATAAAATGGCACGGGCTGAGAGCCGGAAGCAAAGGCTGGCTCTTTCTTGGGGTGGGGAAATGATGGGGAGGGGGCCAAGTCACCTTCCCCCCCCCCCCAGAATTTCTTCACACCTCCCCCGGGGGCACACCCCCAGTTTGGGAAACCATGAGTTAGAACCTTCAGAGATGGTCTAAATAATGCCTTATCCTGCCACGAGTGTAAGAGACTGGACTAAATGGCCTCTTGCAGTCCCTTCCAGTCCTATAGTTGTGATTCCTCACTTTTTTTAAGGCGTTTTAAACTTGGTGCCTTATTTATGGATGTAGCATCTCATCATTGGGTTCTGCAGTTTCTTCATTTCTTCTCATTCTCTTCTCTCTCACTCTCCCCCCCACCACCACCACTCTCCCATCTTTGTCCTAGAAGTTATATTTCTGGCTCGATGGCTTCCCTGTGCATGAGAGTGGCAAGTATATTATGGCAAGGAATTGTCAGTTGATAGAACTATTTTTTTATTAACATTAATGGCTGGTCCTTCTTGATGATTGAAGTTAGTCATTCTGAGCTTGGCACAGTTTTTTGATATTAAATCATTCCATGAGGGCAACAGCTTGTGCCAGAGTTACTTCCATGACTTCTACTAGGTGTGACTGCGTAAAGATGTCTGATTGTTGGTCTAATGGGCTTACTGTTACAAAAACTTTTAATTTACTGGGACAGAATTATTGTGTGACACTTTGAGCTACAACAGTGGTGTGTGATCTGAGGGCCATATACAGCCCATCAGGGTTTTGTGTGCAGCATGCAAGGTGTGTTTACAGTTACTAATACACGTGGTTGCCAGATTTCACTGCTTTCAATCCATGTCACTTTTTTCTACAGATATTCCTGAAGTGGCATACCCATAAAGCAAGGGTAGGTGAAGTGAGGTGTGTGCTGATTGCACAATATTTATTGACTGTAAAGCCCCATGGTCCCTGTATATCCAGTCAAAGCACTGCAACAGTTCATTTGGCGCACACTGCAGATTCTAAGTATGAAAGCAAAACTGCCCTCTCCCAGAAGATTGTCTTGGTTATGACAGTCCTGGGACCCATTGAGGGGAGCAGTTGGAGGTGGGACAGCCCCCCGGAGCCTCCCCCTCTTCAGCCTGCAGACTATGGGGGAGTGGGAGCCCACTGGAGTCTCAGGCAGCTCCAAGAGCCTCTCCCCCACCTCACATCCTGCAGACTGTATGGGGACTACTGGGGGCAGCCCCCAGAATCCTATTCCCCCTCAGGCAGCCTGTAGGCCACATGGGGTGTTGGAGGTGGGGGGCAGCCCCTGGAGCCTATTCAGCCCCTGGAGCACCCCACAGAACAGGATGTGGGATGGAGGGAGCCGCTAGAGGTAGCTTTGAAAGCATGGTCCCCACAGATCAGAGGCAGGATGCAAAGCACTGCCTCACTCCCAACATCTGCAGAACAGAACACTATCCCCAGCAAAGCAGACCAAGGGGCATAGCTGGAGGCCAGGGCCATCCTGCAGAGCCCCAGCCCCCACTTGACTTGCGTGCAGCTCCAAATCCCTCCCTCCCAGGAGGAGCAGCTGGAAGGGGAGAGCCATCCTGGCTCTTTGGGAGGAGCTACCACAGTAGCAGCATCACCCTCACCACCATTGGTGGCCCTGGTAACTTCACCCCTCACCTCCCAGCCCTCTGTCCTGGGACCCCTGCTCTGTCTTCTGCACCTCCCACCTACCCTATCTTCTGCATAACCATCATACGCATCCTGCCCTCTTGCACGCCCAACTCTCTGCCGTAGGTCACCTATCCCCTGCCCTCCTCACCCTGAACCCTTCTTACTCCAGCCTTCATTTTTCTTCATTTTGGGAAGATACTGTCATGGGGAGGGGGAGTGCATTTTTCATTTATTTTCAAAACTTTTATCCAGTTAGAGAGCCCAGCAACCCCAGGTATATCTGCTAATGCAGGGGCCAGCAACCTGCGGCTCTTTAAGGAGTCATTTGTGGCTCTGGACACTGCTGCCACCAACTCCTCTGGGTCGCTGACTTGCCGCCGCTGAAACAATAGTAAGGTGGTGGGAGGGATCTGGCCATTAAACCAGCTGAATTTAGTTCTGTTGTTTCATGGGCAACAGGGCAGGGAGCGGAAGAGGAGTCAGCAGCTGCAGTGACTCCAATCGGGCCCAGGGAGATAGCAGTCTGGCAATGGAGCAGGGAGGTATAAGGGGCAGCTCTGCATCTTCCCTCCCCTGCTCACCTGTGTCTTCCCTGTTGCCTGGCTCCAGCCATCTCCCTCCTCCCGGTGCAGGTCAGTAGATCCGGGTGCTTAGAGGGGAGGGGAAGGCAAAACAGGCACAGGCAGATGGAGGGGGAAATGACCCCTCTGCTTGCCTGCATCTGACATGGGCAACAAGTGCCTCCCAGGCAAGACACAGCTGCAAGTGTTCTCTTTGCTCCCCTGGCAGCACATGGGTGGGGAAGCGGAAGGGCATGCTGCTGCCACGTGACAGCCAGGCAGGGAGCTGGCGCCCGATCTTGTGCAGAGCAGCTGTGGCATCTGTGCGCCACTGCTCCTGGAAGCAGGAGAACTCAGGCTGCCTCAAACCAGCAGCCATGTCAGTTCCTGAGATGCCAAGCAGGGCTGGCCTACCTCTGCGGGGAGACAGGGTGTGACATTGAGTGTCAGTTGCCACCCAGTTCTTCCTCCTTAGTGTGGGGGATTAGGGTATTGCTCCTTCCTGCTTAAGACCCTGTCCCCAGTGTTTTCCTTGCCCTCAATCTAGGGGAGAAAGTAACAAACTTTCTAACTGGTACAAATCATTGTGTACGCACTGCTCTTAAGATAGGGGTTACAAAAAGTATGGCTTGACTGTCTCATGTTCATGTGCTTTGCAGCTTTTGAGGTATTGATTTTGTAACCAAATTTAAAAAATGGCTCTTCTCACTATGTTGGTTGCAGACCCCTGTGGCAGTGTTCAAAAAATCCCAAGTGGCTCCATATACATGCTTATTGATTTAAAAACTCGCAAATGAATTATCAAATTCTCGCTGTCAACACTGTAACCTCAGATTGGTCCTTTTTGTCTTGTACATACATCAACAATCATAATAAAAGTTTGCAAGCTCAATTACACCTTTTTTGTGATGCTTTCCATGCAACCGTTAAGTTTAATTACTGATGGCACGTTTCATACAAAGTAGGAGGCATGTCTGTGTCACATTTGCTTTTTAAAGGGGGAAACTGAGACAGTGTCTTGCCTAAGCTATATGGTGAGTGAATCAATTTCAGCACACTCTTGGATCCTAGGTGATCAAGGTTATGTTATCTTTGTTTTATATTACTAAATGGACCATGTTTATTACAAACAATTGGATGAATTACTTTCTGAGAGAAAAGTTTATAAACTAGATTGAGAAAACTGACAAGCTTGGGAGGGATTGTTTAAGTTTAGATATTCGGGAAGCAGATTAGGTCTGAGTTCACAGTTAGACAAAGAACACTTAGAGTCTAATACAAAGATATCCCTTTATCTAGAGTAGTGATGGGAAAGGTTAACTTGTAAGCATTGCCCTTTATAGTTCTTTCTTGCCTGTTCCAGTGTGGGTAACTGGTGGAGTCTAGAGCAGCTCCTTGCCACCAAAGGTAGGTGGTTGCTCAAGCACCACAGGGCCCACCATGGACAGGGGCTGATCTGGGTGGCTGGAGCAGCCTCTACTCATGGCGTGTGACTCCATTCAAGAACCTCTGAGATTAATGGTACAAAAAACAAGTGCTGTGACAAGCAAGTTTAGAAAAGGTGATTTAAAAAAAAAACCCATCCTGTTTTCTGACCAGCCTCAATTTAAGAAATTCTCTTAAACCAGCTTGCCTTCTATATCATATGTTTCTAGTAAGTGCCAAAAACTCTCAACCCATCATGTTTGGTTGAAAGACTAGCCACCCAGTTCCATTTCCCATAAATGGGAAGATTTAATATCTTCTTCTTTGCTTCTGTGTATGGACCAAGAGACTTGATCCTCTTTCTCCCATTCTTTTTCTTTTAGCATGATTCCCCCTAATCCACATACTTTGCTTTGGGAATGACACAGCCTTGATGCCAAAGTTTTCTTCTTCCACTTCTGTTTCCATGTAATTAGAAATATTTTTCCAACGCCTCTTAGTTCCTTGCTCTTCCTGAGACTCCATGTCACTGGGGAAGTTTTTTAGTATATGTTTCCCTTCAAATTAAGTGGTAGTTGTAAAGGAGACAGGCATATCTATGCTTACTTTAATATAGTTGTAATGAAAATATGGCATCATGGGCCTCAGTGTGTCCAGCAATCCGTCATGTCCAAGATCCCCACTGGGCTTACGTTTCCATGTCAGCTCATGCTGATGAATCTTTTTGTCTATTTTTACCTGTGCTAGCTATGTTAAAGCTAACACAGTGAACCTGCTTGCTCTGCGGTTACTGTTGGTCTTCTTGTGCCTCAGTTCCCTTTTTAAAAAATTACCATAACGAATAGTATTTCTACCAAACTGATACCATGAAGATAAACCTGTTCATGACTGTGGGGTGTGCTCATACAGCAAAAGAGATTGTAAAACTGTAAGAAACAGGAGCATGAATGGGACTCTTCCAATTGCTTGAAATTGAGCTGTGTTTAAGAATTTAGGGTATCCAATATTTAGTGTTTCCAGTGTGATGTTTTGTATGGAATGTAAAAAGTTCACTTGTGAATTAGCTGTTTAACCTTCATGAGCATTAATCTTTCCCTTGAGTCAGGTGGTTGTTTGCACAGCATCTTCAAAAACCTCTTTATATTGCAGTTTGTTACCTCAGTCATGAGATCAAATGTACCTGCTGCTGCAGTTCTAGGTGTATTCTGCATATAACTTGTTTTGTGACCGATTAAGTCGTTGCCAGGCACCAAGTGAGATTGCTGTATCCTTAAAATTGTAATTATTTTAAAAAAAGTTTGAAGCTAGACCAGTAGTCTGCTGATATATCTTCGGAAACTATTGAAATGAAAATTTAGCTAGTGAATATTCGCAGTGACTAAAGCAGGTTGACAGATTTAAGAAGATTACTATTAAACAGCTATATGACTGCTGTTCTTTTAGTTTCTGGAAGGAGCTGGGAGAGGAGTTAATGATCGTTCTCATTGACTTTGCTTCCTTGTCTTTTACCTGTAGTTTCTTCCTCAAATCTTAAGCATTCTATGACTTTAATGACAAACACCATACAAAATAAAATTGTCCTAATGAGTAACTTTCATAACCTAAGCAGTGATGGATAAATAGGCCTTGCATTGTGCCTGCACTGCCGATATTGAGAGCATGTGTATACATTAAAAAGGTAAGCTGACTTAAATAGGTAATTACTGCAGTGGTGCCTGTCCACACTACCCTTCTTGGTTCAGTGGTGTGTGTGTTCACTAACAGCATTTCTACTGACCAAAAAGTGGCAGCGGGGGGAGATGAGGTCCCAGTCACTTGGATCCAGCTGGGCTGCCTCACAGGATCGCAGGGTCCTATCAGGCTGCCCTTTCTCTTCTTCATTCCCTGCAAGATGGGAAGCAGGGGTGCCCAGTAGCAGGATCCAGCCATTCAGCCCTCCAGAGGAGCGGAGGCCATCTGGGCTCTAGCTGCGTGGCTTTGACAGCATAGCCAGCCATTGTAAGTAGCACAGTAGCTGCACAAGTATTCTGTGGCACTGACAACATTGACATAAGCTTTTAACTCTCTCATTGATGTAGTTAGGTTGATGTGAGCTGCCTTTTCTTGACCTAACCATGCGATGTGGAATAGCTCTGAGAAAACAAGTTGAATTCGTTCTAAAAATCTTCAAGACTTTCTTTACTGGAGTTAAAGTGTATTTTTAGTCTAGTGTTTATAAATAAACTGTACTCTTTCTTGATGTAAAAAAGACCTAATAACATCATATATTTGAAATTGCATTAGCAGGTATGTTTGACTTTGTGGTTTTTTTTTGTTTTTTTTTTACTACTGTTTGAGTTAAAGTGGAGTGTCAGCTTTTTGTTGTAGTTTGTGGGTGTTATCAGTTTGCAGTTTTTATTAATTCTGGGGGGAAGTGTTTCTCTGTGATTGTTCCCTGTTTGCCATAGTACATATTTCAAAAGTGGTGGACATTCCAACAGCTAAAGGTTCAGTGTAAAGGTTAATTTTCTCTAGAGATCCATTCTTCCTTCTTCATGACATCAGGCTTCTTGTGCTGCTGCCACAAAATACTCTCTTTTAGACAAGAGTATAAGTGTAGAGCCTGGCTGCTTCTTGCCCAGTCCTACACATTTTTGCCCCAAAATTGTAACTCATTTTAGTTAAAGCAGGTTTGCAGGAGCAGCAAACTCATGAGTTGTGTTTCCCTCTGTTTAATGGAAAGAGTTGCAGCTGGGGCAGGGTGGAGGGGGAAATAGAAATTTAAAATCTTTCCTTTTTTCCCACCTGCTTTTCATATATCCGAGGCATCAAATTATTGCTGCTGCATATAATGTGGTTGCAGCAGAAATAACAGAACAGACCTGCTCCTTTTCACATTTGGGCTTGGGTACAGTGCTGTAGGACTTGAGGCCAAGAAGCAAAGTAAAATCGAAGGGGGATTCAGTTGGAGAGTGAAGCATTCTGTTCAAATACAATTTGAATCTCTCTAGTCAGTCACCCTTGGGACCTCACCAATGCAGGACCAGAGAATTTGACGAACCAGAGGAGGTCAGCATTGTCTGATTGCCAACACCTTCACTGCTTTTCGGGCTCGTAGAAGACATTTAGAGGTAAATTAGAGCAAAATAACAGCATAGAACACTGGAGGCACTGAGAGCCAAGGCTGGTGGCTGTAAACAGTCTTTATGGGACCATGGGAAACTTGCCTCCACACACAAGTGCACATCTGGCTAGCTAAAATCATGCTGGACCAGAGAGGTTAAACCTGTAAAAATTGATTTGTATCTACCTTCCCTATCCCCTCAAGGAAAAAAAAAAGGCAGAAATATACTACTTACAATACCCCATTTAATAAAAGCTGACATCAAAATTTTATAGTCCTATAATTGTTTTGTACAGTTCTGAAGTTAGGTCTGTTGCTCTGATTCTCCCAAAACTGCTACCTTCTCCTGTAGGGTTAGTCTATGCCGATGTTCAACATCCACTGCCTTTAGAGGTGCAGTATTTTAAAAGTTGTTCAGGATAAAAGTTGAACCTACAATGTGGATCCAGCCAAATCGACATGTCAGAGTGTCTTTTATTTGTGTATGTGCAGCATGACTTAGGTTCTGTTGCATGCCCAGACTGTTTGCGGGTAGCCTTAATTTTTTTATGTGCATGTGTGAAATGACTACTTATATGCACCAATGTTGAGGTGATGTATCAATCACATAAAGTCATTCCACACAAAGCATATGTTGGGGTTGGGATCAAGAGGCTGCATGTGGGAGGGAACTCAAAGCTGGGATAGAGGGTTGAGGTCAGGGCTCTGCTGGTGTATGGGCTCTGGGATAGGGCCAGGAATGAGATTCAGTGTGCAGGCTGCCCTGGGTAGAGGAGACTGTCTCTGCCATCTTTCAGTGCAACAGCTTGGTGTCAGATGAGAGGTGCCAGCCTATCACTCCCGCAGCTCCAACGGGCACAGCTCGGAGAAGGGTATTTGGGGTAGGCTGGGTGGGGGCCAGTGAAGGGTGCCTGTTTCCTGGGACAAGCAGCTCTAAGGCAGCCCTATGTTGGCCACTTTGGCTGAGGGAGGGCCCCTCCCCATTGACCCCAGCATGGACTTGGTGCGGGGGCCTCTCCCCGCATGCCACAGCACCAGCCTGCTGCAGCCAGGGAAGAGGCATGCTTCCCAAATGGCCCTGATACAGAACTGCTGTGGCAGCTTTTTTGAGGCAGCTCCATGCGGGGGCTGGCGGACAAAGACAGCCCTGCATCTCCTGCATGGGGCTTGTATGCTGTGCATCTGCCTAACAAAGATCTTAGAGCTTTACATACAAGTGAATGGTTCACGATAACATGCCCAATAGCTGTTGAAACCATGCATTGTCACCCATGTACTGTGAGCTAGAGACCTTTCCTTGGCATTTTCTGAGAATGTGCATTGTGTACGTTCGTTATCTGCTGCCTTCTGTAAGAGCCTCTTCTAAAATTTTTATACTGAGAGTTTTAACAGCTGATATTTCAGAATGTTCTAAAATCCAAATATATTCAGTTTTTAGCCTTGAGTATGTTGAATACAATAAGTTAATAAAGGAAAGATTAAAGACAATATTTGGCTATTGTAATAATGTTCCTCTTAAATGGTACTGTGTGAGAACAAAGAAAACCAATTTGTTGTGACACTCAGATCTGAAACATGTCTGAAGCAATTGCTAAATCTGGATACATAGCCATAGAAAGTCCAGTTCTAAGGACTAGCATAAGATTCATGTTGGCAAATATGGTTCTGTGATATCACTTAAACAACTTAAATTTAGTGAAGCATAGAAATCAAATTACAATGTCCTGCAGTAATTTTTCCAGTCTGCACAAACCAAGGGGGTCACACTCATTAATTACATCTTTTAAAGTGCTAGTTTTTGTGGAAAAAGGGTTTTCAAGTAAATGTCAGCTGCTAGAGCATTATTAGTTGTACGGCTGATGATACTTTTGAAGTAAATACCTCACCAGGGTATTTTGAAGATAGCTTACGCTTTCTCCAAAAATGTTGTGTTTTCCTGTATGGAAAAAGCTCATAATTAGAGCTAATTTTGTCCAAGTCAGCCACCTTTATGGATATCATTGACAGTGCACTTACGCTGATTAGTCACAATGCTCAGCCCTGGTGTTTGACTAATTTGACCCCTTTTTACAGTGACTGGAATATTTATGACTTTCATGTTTGTTTTGGGTCTGGCTCACATTATAGCATATGAGTACATGTGTTTCAAATATAAAAATAATTTTACAGTGCTCTCCATTGTATCCTCCAATGCATTGGTTTAAAAGATGGTGTGTGGTGAATCTCAAACTCCAGAGGGGGAGAACACTGGTGTCATGAGCCTTTTATGCAACAGGCAGCCCTAGTTTCCTAAGGAATCTGAGTGCATAGCACACCAAGATGTTCCCGAGGAAACAACTCTTACAACTGCAAACTGTCCATAAGTAGAGGTCTTAAAGCTTTTATAGTGAAGTATCTTTTGAAATACTTCTAAGCTGATACTTGGTATTATTCAGTAGATGGTCATGAGGATAGTCCATGCTTTACATTTCATCAGCATCAGTCTTAAACTTCCTTTAGCTTTGCGCCATGCAGCAGAACTGATAGTTATAGACAGCTCTGTTTATGGGGCTGTATGTGTTGGGAACCCCTTTACTAAGGGACTCCAATTTTCACCACAAGCTAGCTCCTCTTGTAGCACACCAGTTTTCAAGACTATTTCTTTATACAGGTGGATTTTAGAGCACTTGGATTATTAAAATCAGCTTCTCATTATGGGGTTTGTGAAAGAGGGACCTTTGACCAAATAAACCCAGTTTATACCACTAACGTTTCACCTGGCCCTGATGTGATGCACAAGCACCCACACAGTAGGGATATAATAGGATTTTCATTTAACAGGTAGAAAGGTCTACAAAACTATCTTGTGTTCAAGGATTTTAAATTTTTGTAGCTGGAATTTTTTCCCTCTCTATAGAAATTGAGAAGGGGAAATATTACTTGAAGTTTGCTGTGAGTTTTGAAAAGGTTCATTTGAATATTTCTGTAACCTCTTTGGCATAGAAAATTTGGAATTCTACAGGATTTTAACAAATAATTCATCAAACTATTTTTATTAGAGTGGAAAAACATGGAGAGATTTTAGTTGTCTGTTTGCATTAATGTATAACATTTAAAAACTCACCCTTCCAAAACAAGTCTGAGGCATGTAAGAGTGACATTATTTGAGTTAGTCCTTAGAAACCTGATAAAACCTTCAATAGTCTAGTCTTAAGTTCTTAAATTTTAGCAAAGGATACTCCATTTTATTTCCACTCCCTAGGTCCTGCACTTCTGGAAAATAATCAGTTATGGACCATTTCCACCTGTCACTTCCCCTACCCACAGAACTTACCTAGAAAAGTGCTTCTCAACCCTTACAGAACCTGTTTTCTTTTGTATCAGAGGGGTAGCCGTGTTAGTCTGGATCTGTAGCAGCAACAAAGGGTCCTGTGGCACCTTATAGACTAACAGAAAAGTTTAGAGCATGAGCTTTCGTGAGTTAACATCTGAAGAAGTGAGTTAACTCACGAAAGCTCATGCTCTAAACTTTTCTGTTAGTCTATAAGGTACCACAGGACCCTTCGTTGCTGTTTTCTTTTGCATTCCCAAGGGTTCACCTTGCTTAAAAACTAGTGGCTTATAAAATCAGACATAAAAGTACAAAAGTGTCAGAGCATATTCCTGAATAATTGGTTACTTATTTTTTGCCATATAAAATTGATTGACATGGATTGTGTTTGCATTTCAGTGTCATGCTTGACCCTGTTTTTCATTTCTGAGCTTTGGCTGAAGCCTGTGCCTCACCTCCCATGGCTGAAGCCTAAGCATTTAACTTAGGTTGCAGGAAGCCCTTCTGGCATGGGATCCAGGCAGTCGCCATGTGTACTATCCCGTAATGTCAGTCCTGCGCTTGTGACCACCTAAACCCTTCCCACAACCTCACTGGGAGATACAACTCCCACTTTAAGAAACACTGATCTATAGGAACAAAAAGCAGTCAAGTAGCACTTTAAAGACTAGCAAAATAGTTTATTAGGTGAGCTTTCGTGGCTCACCTAATAAACTATTTTGCTAGTCTTTAAAGTGCTGCTTGACTGCTTTTTGTTTTGATAGTGTGTAGACTAGCACGGCTTCCTCTCTCATCTATAGGAGTTAAGTATCCTTGGAGGACTTCTGTGTACTCCGAGGGTACACCTGCCCCAGTTTGAGAACCACTACAGGGGGTCCCTGTAAGTCGCCTCGTTATAAGTAGTTTCACATATAAGTTGCCCATTGATTAAGGAAACTAAAAATTCATTATACATCACACAGATATGCACTTAAGTTGTTTTTTAAGGGACCACACTCCTTCGCATTGCCCTCCTCACTGTATGTAGGTTTTGAAGTGAATGTATTGTGTGTATGCTTAATATATTTGTGTAATCCTTTAACCATGACTGGGAAATAGTGTTGGTTAAGTTAAGTGCCATTTGCAAGAGGCAACATGTTAGAGTGAGTCTCGCTGTGAAAGTAGATTTGAAAAAGCACATCAAATGGTGAACAGGCTGCTGACATTGCTCGCCATCTTGGCCTACCTCCAACAAAGGTTCATACCATTGCCAGGAATGCAGATGTTATAATGGAAAAGGCTAAGCATAGGATGCAGAATTCTTCTATAAATATCACTCAGCAAAGAAGCAAGGTGATGGAAAGGAGACAATGGAGACAATGTTGGCTGTGTGGTTGGATGTCTTGCAGATGCAGAATATGCCAATAAGTCTAAGTGCCATTCAGGGAGCAGGCAGCGAGGTTATTCGAATTTCTGAAAGATGAAGAGAAGCAAAGATGGGAGTCGCTTGTAAAGAAGAAACATTCAATGCTACTGTGGCTGGTTTCACAGTTTCCAGTCACCGTATGGGTTCAGGAATATTAGAGTATAAGGTGAAGCAGTGAGTGCCATCACAGAGCCAGCCGAAGCATACAAAGCAAAGCTGAGAGAGATCATTCAGGAAGGAGGATATGATCCGCTACAATTCTTTTGTATGGATGAGAGGGGCCTTTATTGGAAACACATGCCAAAATGAACCTGCATTTCTCTTAATGAAAAAAGTGTGCTGGCTTCAAAAGATCACCTGACACTCTAGCTCAGTGACAATGCCAAGGGAGACAAGAAAATGAAGCCACTGCTCATTTATCTTAGCGAGAACCTTCATGCTGTGAAAAATTAGATCAGGTCTCCTCTCCTGTCACATGGAAGTCTCAGCAAAAGGCTTGGATGACAAAGCAAATATTCTGACGGGTTGTTCATGGATTACTTTGTACTTGTAATGAAAAAATATTAGAGAGCAAACTATAACATATAAAAGTTGTCTTGTAGACAGTGCTGCTGCACGTGACTTAGATTAGAAATCACTACAGTTGAGTTTTTACAACCACGTACTACATCGCTGATCCAACCAATGAATCAAGGTGCAATTGCTAACTTTAAAGCCTTTGTCTACATAGAACATTCAGGAGACTCATCAAGGATACAGACACAAAGGAAAACCAGCCATGCAGGAATTTTAGAAAACTTTTAACGTAATGGATGCAGTGGTACACATTGGCGCATCATGGGATAAAATAAGTGTTTTGTTTGTAAAATCTATCCAGAAGCAGTGAATGATTTTTTGGTTTCGATGAGACCACCATTCAAAAGGAGTTGGTGACATTAGCAAAGATTATGTTTGTTGAACTCGACAAAGAGGATTTGACTGAATTGCTTGTTTCTTATTCAGAACCCCTCAGTAATGAAGTCTTGGAAGAGCTAAATAAACAAGCATTTGAAGAGAAAAGCTGGGACAAAGGTGAAGAAGAAATGACGAAGGAAGATAAAGGACTTCACCATATTTTTAATCTTGCTGATGAAATCGATGCAATCAAGAGTCATGATCTGACTGATCACCCTTCCAAGGTTGCATGTCTTCTGAATGACAGCTTGTCATACTATCAAGATTTTCTGGGTGCAAAAATTTGTGGTGGGAAGCAAACAATACTATAGTCTTTATTTAGGAAAGCAACCAAACCCAGATCAGTCATGGAAGAAGCTGGACCTTCAGGCCTTCAAGACATGGAAGAAGTGGGACCAACAGTTGTTGCACATCCTTTAGGCGTTGAGGAGGATGAAGAAATTGGCATCTTGAATAATGAAGGTAAGGTGATGGATGACTCTCCTGCCCCACTGCCTTCTCCTCTGTCTAACTCGCCAAGAATGGGATACTGTTTCATTAGCCCTACTTCCACTGTCAAGCACATCAAATCCATTTACAAGATAAGAATAACAACATGCTTGTCTTATCTATTTCTATTTATTGTTTATGGGTTATAGGTACATTACATGTATATACATGTGTGTGAATTGTATGTGTTAGGAACGTATCTCAAGCTAAATAGATTATTCCTTGTGGGTATTAATTCCCCTTTATAAATCATTTTGCTATAAGTTGCTATATTTTGCTATAAGTTATCCTCTCCTTTGCACTATATCAGTAAAGCCGAGAGGGGGACACTGGTGTCTGAGCAGCCCAGAGTCTCCATAATAAGTGCCCAGGCTCGCTCCCAGAGAGGTACTCCGGCATCGCTGAACAGTGTCACGTCAACACAGGAGGGAACAGATACCGGTTATAAGCTCTTGCTCGATTGGCATAGAGAACGAGTGCCAGGGGTTGCCTTCGACGGTGGGAGAGATCCTTGCATCTCACTGGACAGTCACCACCCGCCTCAAGCTGGGCAGCCCCCAGCCAATAGGGTACTGTCCCGCCACAGTTCACCTGCCTCGCTGGGTGCGTGAGGCTTAAGGTGCCTGAACCTGACAAGTGACTGAAATTTGGGCACCGGGCAAATCAATAAGAAAATCAAGAAGAAATGAGAAACATCAACAATTTAAGCTTGCTTGCTGGAATGTGCGGACCATGCTGACCGGCTTCACTGAAGATCTTCAGGCCATCAGTGACACCTGAAAGACCACTGTCATCAACGAGGAACTGAAGAGGCTCCGAGTTGATATCGCTGCACTGCAAGAGACGCGACTCGCAGGTTTGGGATCTCTAAAGGAAAAGGACTACACCTTTTTCTGTCAGGGTAAAGCCCAAGAAGAACCCAGAGAACATGGTGTTGTCTTTGCTGTCAGAAACACCCATCTACAAATGGTGGAATTAGTCATGGGCGGATCAGAAAGACTTCTTCGGATCACGCTTCAAACTTGCGCCGGTCCCATCCACCCGATCAGCGCTTATGCTCCAACCCTGTACGCCACACCAGAAGTAAAAGACAAGTTCTATGACGTGCTTAGTGCTGCTGTAGTGCAAATACCTGCTTGTGAACAACTGTACATCTTGGGTGACTTCAATACAAGAGTTGGAGCTGATTGGGCCTCATGGCCTTCCTGCTTAGGACACTTCGGTGTGGGAAGAATGAATGACAATGGATAGCATCTCCTTGAACTGTGCACGTACCATGATCTGTGCATCACAAACACATTCTTCCAAACTAAGCCACAGCACAGAGTGTCATGGAGACACCCACGCTCGAAGCATTGGCATCAACTAGACATGGTCATCACTAGACGTAATAACCTCAAAACATCCTTCTGACATGCAGCTATCATAGTGCTGACTGTGTGATACAGATCACTTGCTAGTTTGCTCCAAGCTCAAGCTCTAAACCTGCCGCTCTAAACCTGCTGGAAGGCCCCGCATTGACTCCAGAAAGACAGTAAACTCAGGGAGAGCTAAAAAGTTCAGAGAGACCCTCCAGGAAAATCTGCGCAGCGTCCCTGGGGGCGCCGATGTGACATCCAAATGGCAACATCTGAGGGATACAGTTTACAACACGGCCTTGTTGGTGTTTGGAAGAAGAGCTAGAAACATGAACGACCGGTTCGAAGCTAACTCCGATGAGATGATTCCAGTCATTGAAAAGAAGCGCGCTGCACTCCTGGAGTACAAACGCTCACCGAGCCAGAGTACCCAGCAATCACTTAGAGTGGCCAGAAGAACAGTACAGCAGACAGCCAGGCGCTGTGCCAACAACCACTGGCTCCAGCTATGCAGCAGCATCCAGACTTGTGCTGACCTTGGTAATCTCAGAGGAATGTACGAGGGTATGAAAAAGGCATTAGGACCCACCCAGAACAAGATGGCACCTCTGAAATCCAAATCTGGTGAAGTCATCGCTGACAAAGCCAAACAGATGGAGCGCTGGGTTGAGCACTACTCCGAGCTGTACTCACGCAAGAGCATTGTGGTTGACGCAGCCCTCAGTGTTGTCGAGCTCCTACCAGTAATGGATGAACTGGATCAAGAACCAACTGTGGATGAACTGAAGAGAGCCATCGACAGCATTGCAGCAGGAAAGGCCCCTAGCCAAGATGGTGTACCACCAGAGGTAATCAAGTGTGCCGCGGACACACTCCTGGAACCCCTACATGAGCTACTGTGCCTGTGCTGGAAAGAGGGTGAGGTCCACAGGATATGTGCGACGCTAACATTGTAACGTTGTATAAGAACAAAGAAGCGACTGCAACAACTACCGTGGAATCTCCCTCCTAAGCGTCACTGGTAAACTGTTCGCTCGTGTCATCCTTGGCAGACTCCAGAAGATTGCTGAGAGGGTGTACCCCGAATCGCAGTGCGGATTCCATGCAGGGAGGTCTACTGTAGACATGGCCTTCTCTCTAAGGGAGCTGCAGGAGACGTGCAGGGAGCAGAGGAAGCCACTCTACATAGCCTTCATCGACCTGACCAAGGCCTTTGACTTGATCAGCAGGGATGGTCTGTTCAAACTGCTCCACAAGATAGGCTGTCCTCCACGGTTACTCAAGATGATCCAGTTGTTCCACGAAGACATGAGACGAACTGTCCAATATGACGGCGCATTATCGGATGCTTTCAGAATCAGGAGCGGCGTCAAACAAGGATGCGTGCTTGCTCCAACATTGTTCGGGATCTTCTTCGCACTCCTCCTGAAGCATGCCTTTGGATCTTCAACAGAGGGCATCTTGCTGCACACAAGAGCTGATGGGAAACTGTTTAATCTTGCAAGGCTGAAAGCTAAGTCTAAGGTGCGGGAAGTCCTCATCAGAGACATGCTGTTCGCAGATGATGCTGCTGTAGTGTCTCACACAGAAGATCAGCTTCAAAAACTGCTGGATCAGTTCTCCAAAGCATGCAAGGACTTTGGGCTTACCATCAGCCTAAAGAAGACAAACGTACTCGGTCGGGATGTTGCTGAATCCCTATCGATCAGCATTGACAACTATACGTTAGAGGTCGTCCACAAGTTCGTTTACCTCGGGTCCACCATCACTGACACCCTGTTGTTGGATGCTGAGCTAAATAGGAGGATTGGAAAAGCAGCCACAATTCTGTTTAGACTCGGCAAGAGAGTGTGGAATAACAAGCTGTACACTCACACCAAAATGCAAGTCTACAGAACCTGCATCCTCAGCACCCTCCTTTATGGCAGCGAGACTTGGGCCCTGTATGCCTGCCAGGAAAAGAGGCTGAACATCTTCCACTTGCACTGCCTCAGGCACATCCTTGGAATATCATGGAAGGGCAGAGTGACCAACACCGCCGTCCTCAAGCAAACTAGAATCCCAACCATGCACACCCTCCTCAGGCAGCGTCGGCTCTTCTGGCTTGGCCACATCCACAGGATGAATGATGGAAGGATTCCAAAAGACATCCTGTCCGGTGAGCTAGCCTCTGGCAAAAGACCTCCCGGACGCCCCCAGTTGCACTACAAAGATGTCTGCAAGAGAGACCTCAGAGAGGTAGACATGGAGCTGGACAACTGGGAAGAACTAGCAGACTGCAGCAGATAGAGGCAGGGGTTACACAAGGGCCTTCAGAAGGGCGAGATGAGGATCAGACAGCTAGCAGAGGGGAAGTGAGCGCACAGAAAGCAGACTAAGGAGTTGCCAGACACCCACCACATCTGCAAGAGATGCAGCAAGGACTGTCACTCTCGTGTGGGTCTTCATAGTCACAGTGGACGCTGTAAATGAAGTCCTCATTTGAAACTATAAAGGGCGCGATCCATAGTCTATGCAGACTGAAGGATGCCTACTACTACAAGTTGCATTATTTAGGAACAAAACCTGGACTTATAACAGGGACCTGCTGTACCTTAGAAGAAGTAGGATGAAAGTTACACCTTGGAGACATTTCCATTTTCTGTTGCAGCAGTAACAATAAAAGTTTGTACAGAGACCAGAGAAATACTGAAGGAGCAGAGATAGAGAAGAGAATGCAAATGGAAAGCATGTTTTACTCTAGTGATGACATTGCAACATTCTAAGCCAAGTGTGCCTGCTTGTGGCAACAGTGCCTGGAAGAGTTTTTGAGGCAGTATCCATGTGGTCCGTGGGAGGAAAAGCAGCAATCTGTGTTCCTTCACCACACCAGGGGATTCAGAAACCAAGGTCAGAGAGTAATGGTCTCCAAATTTTTTCTGTCACATGCCCACCCCATCCCATCTTGTTGTAATGGAACCTATCTACTCCCCTCCTCCCCAGGAGCAGAGCAAGGCTAGGTAGCACTCCTCCTTTGCCCCTAGTTGGAGAATGGGCTGACTTGGCTCCACCACGCCCTGTCAGGGGGTGCATATGGTTTGGGGACACCTGCCTGAGAGGGCAGTGGAAGTGAAGAGTGACATCTCAAAAGACCCCTTGAAGAAGAAAGGAATGGAAAGAGGAAGAGAATTAATTTCAGGATGCATTAAACTGTTTCTGGTTTTCATCTACTGATCGAGTTTTGATACATTAACTGCTATAAATGATGTCTAATGAGTAGTAACAAAAATGAAGTGTTGTCCATATTTTGGAACAAACACCAAGAGTTGATCTCTAGAAATGCATTAAATAAAGATGTCTTTGAAGATGAACACAGTGCATGTTGAAGAAAATAAATCATTTTTCTACATAGCAAGTACGTAGATTTAAATAATTTAAAACAGTATGAATTAAAAATGTTTTAAACTGTTAGATGCCATTATTCTTCAATTAGTATTTGCTCATGTTTGTGTGTTGAGAGATTGTAAACAAAAAAATGCAAAAAATGAAAAAGCTGACAAAATATAAAAGCCAACTATCAAGAGTTCCAGCCTAAGATTGAAAAGCCAGCCTGTCCCATGAACTTGCACGAGTGGAGGGAGTGAGAAATTTTAAGCTCCAAATCAGAGCTTTTATTCAGACTTACCTGTCACCAAGGAGGAGGAATCAGTCTTCAAATCTGTCACAACTCATTGGGATAGTATAAATCAAAAGAGAAGCCTCTGTTAGTGGTTCCCAACCTTTTCCAGACAGGGACCCATTTTGACAATTCAGGAAGACATGGTGACCCAAGGCAATTCAGAAATGGGGTAGGAGGGAGAGAAAGGAAGAGCCATAACTAGCTAATTGTGCACCTAAGGCAATAATGTAAAATTGTGCCCTCATGTTTATATAGTCATAATAGTTATTTCATAGAAAAGGGGAAATATATTAATAAAATAACACTACATTACTATGGTTAATCAGAGTTGTAGTGGTCGAAAGGCACTCACCCCCAAACTGCTCCCCCTGGTTTAAACCCTACACTCAGGGGCTAGAGGGGGCTAGGGGAGTCACTCAGTGGCTAGGAGTCACATTGAGGGGCTAGGAGAGTCACACTCAGGGTCTGGAGGGGGCTAGGGGAGTCACACTTGGTGTGGAGGGGGCTAGGGGAGTCACACTTGGGCTGGATGGGTCTAGAGGGGGATAGGGGAGTCGCACTCAGAGGCGAGGAAAACAAAAAGCAGTCAAGTAGCACTTTAAAGACTAGCAAAATAATTTATTAGATGAGCTTTCGTAGGACAGACCCACTTCTTCAGGCCATAGCCGTACCAGAAGAGACTCAATATTTAAGGCACAGAGAACCACAAACTAATCAAGGAGGACAAGTCAGAAAAAAATGATCAAGGTGAGCAAATCAGAGAGTGGAGGGGTTGCGGGGGAGGGAAGGTCAAGAATTAGATTAAGCCAAGTATGCAGACGAGCCTCTATAGCGACCCAGAAAATTGCCATCCTGGTTCAAATCACGTGTTAATGTGCCGAATTTGAATATAAAAGACAGCTTGGTGGAAAAAAAATTTTCAGTAACACGCATACCCTTAAGTCATTAACAGAATGGCCCATTCCATTAAAATGTTGTCTAACTGGTTTTTGGATCCTGGAGTGTTTTGCTGTCTGTTTTGTGCCTATTAACCCTTTGTCTAAGGGAGTTAGAAGTCTGTCCAACATACAAAGCATCTGGGCATTGTTGGCACATGATGGCATATATGATGTTAGTAGAGGAGCATGAGAAAGTGCCTGGGATTTTGAGAGTAACCTGGTTAGGTCTAGTGATGGTATTTCCAGAGAAGATATGTGGACAAAGCTGGCAGCGGGCTTTGTTGCAAGGAAAGGTTCCAGGGCTGGTGTTCCGGGGATATAGACTGTGGCTGTTTGTGAGGAGCCTCATAAGGTTGGGAGGTTGTCCGTAGGAGAGAACAGGCATGTCACCTAGCGCCTTTTGGAGTGTGACATCCTGATTAAGGATAGGTTGTAGGTTTTTAATAATTTGTTGCAGAGGTTTGAGTTGGGGGCTGTAGGTGATGACCAGTGGTGTTCTGTTCTTGACTTTTTTGGGCCGATCTTGGAGTATCTGGTCTCTGGGTATTCATCTGGCCCTGTCTCTTTGGTTTTTTACTTCTCCTGGTGGGCAGTTCAGGTTTATGAATATTTGGTAAAGATCTTGTAGTTTTTGATCTGTCAGTTGGATCAGAGCAGAGTTATGTGTGCAGGATGGAAGCTAGAAGGGTGTACATAAGTATAGTGATCAGTAAGTTTTCGGTACAGTGTGGCACTGATCAGGCCATCCTTGATTAGTACTGTAGTGTCCAGGAAATGTGTCTCTTGCATGGAGTAATCGAGGCGTAAGTTGATGGTGGGTTGCAGATTGTTGAAGTCTCTGTAGAATTCTTCTAGAATCTCTATACCATGGGTCCAATCATAAAGATGTCATCAATGTATCATGAGGAGGGGTAATAGGGGACGAGAGCTGAGGAATTGTTGTTCCAGGTAGGCGTCATTCGGTGGCTGAAGGGTACTAGGGGTGTCTCTGTCACTCAGGCTAGGAGAGTCACACTCAGGAGCTAGGAGTCCCATGGGCTGAAGGAGTCTAAGGGTGTCTCACTTGAGGGCTAGGGCAGTCACACTCTCAGGCTGTAGGGAGCTAGGGGAGGCAAAGGGATCCCTGCATCTGGGGCAGAGCCCTGGCCAGCAGAGCCAGCTGCGGGAGCCCCAGCTGGGGCTGGAGGGACCCCAGACCCCTGCAGATGGATGCTGGCCTGCAGGAGCCCTGCTGGGGTCTGGGGGGACCCCATCTTCTTCAGAGGCTGGAAGCCAGGGAGCTGATCAGCTCTGCCATCCCTCCCCCCCTCGGACTCAGGCCCCAACCGTACCTGACCTCGGCACTGCTCCTGAACTGCAACTGTTCTTTGCCCTGCAACTGCAGTGGTTCTCAATTTCATTGATTGGCTTAATTGCCTGATGGCTGTTAATCCAATTAAGAAGTTGAGTACCACTTCAGTGTGAATAGCTTCTTAATAGCCACCCAGAGGAGGACCCTTTTGAAATGTTATGCAACCCATGTTTGGGACCCAACCCATAGGTTGGGAAACCCTGCTCTATCAGTATCTTCTTCAGTACCCTAACTGGAAATGCACCAGAAAAACCATGTACTAAAAAATTAAAAAAACAAAGCTATTTCATTATCCAAAAAGGAAGAATTGTTACCTGGACAAAGGAGTGGAGAAGGAACTGATGGATGGAATGTCATCTCCTCTTCCCCAGGCAGGAAGATAGAAAGGAGTATAAACTCTTGTCAAGTTAAGTGTAAAACTATAATAAGAAAAGCCAAAAAGGAGTTTGAAGAGCAGCTACCCAAAAACTCAGATAGTAAAAGCAACATGTTTAAGTACATCAAAAGCAGGAAGCACTTGGAAGAGGAGAAAGTGATCAAAAGTAGCCAACATGGATTCACCGGGGAAAATCCTGCTTGACCAGTCTGATTAGCTTCTGTGACAAGGTAACAAGCTCTGTGGACATGGGGAAGTGAGTGGATGTGATATACCTTGACTTCAGCAAGGCTTTTGATACAGTCTCCCACAACATTCTTGTCCATAAGTTAAGGAAATATGGATTGGATCATTGGACTGTAAGATGAATAGAAAGCTGGCTTGATGATCGGGCCCAACGGGTAGTGGTCAGTGGCTCAATATCTGGATGGCAACTGGTTTCAAGCAGAGTGCCGCTAGGTTCATTTCTGGGGCTGGTGTTATTCAACATCTTTATTAATGACCTAGATGAGGGACTGGATTGCACCTTCAGCAAGTTTGCGGATCACACAAAACTATGGGGAGAGGTAGATATGTTGGAGGGTAGAGAGAGAATGCAGAGTGACCTGGATGACTTGGAGGACTGGACCAAAGAAATCTGATGTGGTTCAACAAGGAGAAGTGTAGAGTCCCGCACCTGGGGTGGAAGAATCCCAAGCATTGTTACAGGCTGGGAACCGACTGACTTGGCAGCAATACGATGGAAAGGGACCTCAGGGTTATGGTGGATGAAAGGCTGGATGTGAGTAAAGAGTATGCCCTTGTAGCCAAGAACGTTAACGGCATACTAGGGTGCATTAGGAGGAGCATTTCGAGCAGATGTAGAGAAGTAGTTATTCCCCTCTATTCGGCAGTGGTGAGGCCATATCTTGAATATTGTGTCCAGTTTTAGGCGCCCCCGTATAAAAAGGATGTGGATTTGCTGGAGCACGTTCAGTGGAGGTCAACAAATGATTAAGGGGCTGGAGCACAAGATGTATAGGGGTAGGCTGAGGGATTTGGGCTTGTTTAGTTTACAGAAGAGAAGACTTATGGGTAGTTTAATAGCAGCCTTCAACTTCCTGAAGGGGAGCTCTGAAGAGGAGGGTGAGAAACTGTTCTCAGTGGTGTCAGATGGCAGAACAAGGAGGAATGGTCTAAAGTTGAAGAGGGAGAGGTGTAGGTTAGATATTAGGAAAAACTATTTCACCAGGAGGGTGGTGAAGCATTGGGATGCGTTGCCTAGAGGGGTGGTGGATTGTCCATCCCTTGAGGTTAAGTCCCGGCTTGACAAGGTCCTGGCTGGGATGACTTAGTGGGGGGTTGATCCTGCTTGAAGCAGGGGCTAGACTAAATGACCTCCTGAGGTCCCTTCCAGCCCTGTCAGATTCTATGATACTAAACAAGCAGTCAAGTATCAGAGGGGTAGCCGTGTTAGTCTGGATCTGTAGCAGCAACGAAGGGTCCTGTGGCACCTTATAGACTAACAAAAAAGTTTAGAGCATGAGCTTTCGTGAGTTAACTCACTTCTTCAGATGAGACAGAATATCTTTTTGCCTCTCTATAAATCCATGGCATGCCTGCATCTTGAATAGTGCATGCAGATGTGGTTGTCTCATCTCAAAACGGATATATTGGCTTTGGGAAAGGTTCAAGAAAGGGCAACAAATGATTAGGGATTTGGAATTGGGTGCCATATAAAGAGAGATTTAAAAGACTGGGACATTTCAACTTAGAAGAGAGACGATTACGGGGAGGGGTGGGATATGATAGCAGTCTATAAAATCATGACAGGTATGGAAAAAGTGAATATGGAAAAGTTATTTATTTGTACCCATAACATAAGACTAGGTGATGAGCTTTTATGGGACAGACCCACTTCTTCAGATCGTAGCCATACCAAAACACTCAATATATAAAGCACAGAGGTCCAAAAATTGTGATCAAGGTTGACAAATCAGAAAAATGATTATCAAAGTTGGCAAATCAGAAGAGCAGAGGGGCGTCAGGAATGGGGTGTGGGGTGGGGAAGTTAAGAGTTAGATAAAACAAAGTATGTAAAAGAGTCCTCATAACGGGCCGGGTAATTGCTGTCCCAGTTCAAAACATGTGTTATGTGTCGAATTCGAATATAAATGACAGTTCTGAGCATTCCCTCTATAAACGGTTGTTTAAGTTCCATTTCAGTAAAACAGACTTCCAGGTCATTAACAGAATGACCCACTCCTTTAAAGTGCTGGCTGATGGGCTTGTGAGTTAATTTTTTAATGTCTGTTTTGTGTCCATTCATTCTTTGTCGAAGAGTGTTTGCGGTCTATCCTGTATACATCGTGTGTGGGCATTGTTGGCACGTGTCATATATGATGTTAGTTGAGGAACAGGAGAATGTGCCTGTAATTCTGTGAATAACATAGTTAGGTCCAGAGATGGTATCTCCAGAATAGATATGTGGACAAAGTTGGCAACCTGGGGACCGAGGCACAGTCCTATAATGCCTGTATCTTAAATACAGCCCTGCATGCAGCTAGTAGCTATATAGCTATGAACATCGTAAGTACTGGATAAAAAATAGTAGCTTTAACTCTCGTGTGTGTGTGTGGGGGGGGGAAGTAATGTGACTCCACAGGTGACAAAGGTCATATAAAGTTAATTTAGCCATAGGCTGCCAACTATAACTCCTATATTAAAAAAATATATAATTTAAATATTGATAAGAAGCAGGCAGATGTTGTGAGAGTTTGGGAATGCATTAGAACATAGTTACGGTTGTCAGAGTGACCTTAATTGTTCATTTCTCTGCTTTCTGATTTTTAAGTGTATGTACACAGAGGAATATAAAGAAAGTGTAACCTTAACTTCAAATTTCTCATAACAAGTGGGTGGGTGAGGTATTGCTCTTAAGAACTAGAGTGCTGACAGGGAGTTATTCAAACCTTGGAGTGATAGTTTAACTATTTAAATATGAGCTAAATCTTCTTTCAGGTACCATATCCTCCCCAATTTGTGACTAATTTTGTCTGTTTTAAATGTTTCTTTTCTCTTTTCACTTTGTGAAAGACCCAACAAAGGAGAGGTAGGTAACTGACCTCTACAGTAGAAACAATTTGCACAAAGTAAATGAAAATTTTTTAAAAAGGAAAGAAGAAAGGTTAGTGCTAAATCTGGGCTGTTACTGAATAACAGATTTATGCTTTAAGTTGGAATGTAAAGTAGGTATTAGTTAACTCCTTGAGCATCTCTGCTCTGCTCTTTGATTATAATCAGCTGTCACTTCACTATTATCCAAAGCATTTCGAATATAAAGACTAACAATAAAATTTGTACTCTAACTTATTTGGGAGTTGCCTGTAACTTTCCTTAAAATTATTTCAATAAATGGACCTATCATGGAATTTAAGGAAAACAAACAGATGCACCAGCGTTGTATGGTACAGAAAAAAAGTCGTGTAGCACTGTAAAGACTAGCAGACTAATTTATTACGTGATGAGCTTTCATGGGACAGACCCACTTCTTCAGGTCTATAGCCTTACCAGACTGAGTATATAAAACACAGAGGTCCAAAAATTATCATCAAGGTTGACAAATCAGAAAAATTGTTATCCAGGTTGGCAAATAAGATAAAAGAGCAGAGAGGGGTGGGGGTAGGTTGGGGAAGTAAGACATCAGAAATCTCCAAATACACAAACCTGTCAGCCAGCACTTTAATGGAATGGGACATTCTGTTAGACCTGAGAGTTTGTGTTCTGCAGAAAAGAAGAGACTTCAATAACCATCCACAGAGAACAGTCAACAAGGCCTTAAATATTGAGTCTGTTCTGGTCTGGCTATGGTCTGAAGAAGTGGGTCTGTCCCACAAAAGCTCACCTAATAAACTATTTTGCTAGTCTTTAAAGTGCTACTTGACTGCTTTTTGTTTTGGTAGTGTATAGACTAGCATGGCTCCCTCTCTGTTACCATCCACAGAGAGAATGCTGGGAACTAACATATTCAAATTTGACCCATTAACACATAGTTTGAACAGGGATGGCAATTACCTGACCCATTGTAAGGACTGTTTCTCATACTGTGGTGTTTGACCTGACACTTAACTTCCCCACCCCACACCCCTTGTTCCACGAAAGCTCATAACCTAAGAAATTATTTTGTTAGTCTTTAGTGCTACATGACTGCTGTTTTGTTTTACTGTTATATAGAAGGTCATAGATTTGGCTTTACCTAGGTCAGCCTGTCAGCAGTAAATTGTCAGGTCCCGTAACAGAGTGTTTTCTCATAACACTGAATTTAACTACTATGTTCTTAGCGTATTGAGTTCCCAGGCAACTACTTCTACACACCTATTAAAAATCCTCTCAGCTATCTACATTTTTCCCCGTCTAGGTCTGTATTGAAGCGCAGAGCCACACTGGCATTCATATAATGCTGAATGTTCCTAGTATATCCGCATTATGCCTACCAGCAGAAGTCCTAGAGTCTCCCTGAAATGTGACTGAAGGAAGCCTTGAGTGTCTGCTCTAATCCACTACAAGCAGTATGCAGAATAATGTTATAAAATAACATTTCAAGGAAGGATACAAGCTATGTTAAGAAAAATCCAGTAAATCACCACTTACTGGGCAGATCATAGGCTGGTATAAGTTGTGTGACTTCAGTGGATCTATGAAATGGTACATAGTATAACTCATGGTGATCTGCTCCCGTATCAAAGTTCTTGCTCTTATTGGAAGGCAAATGGAACAATATTCGACTTAGAGCAAATTAAAAATTGTGGCTGAATAAGTGCACAGAAATCAGATCAGAAACTGAAATTTCCTGAATTGATTCAACTGTGTTTTGAACACAGTGGGAGTAGAGGCCGAGATTGGGGGCCAACACTTGGGATCAGTGCTGGAGGCTACAGGCTGGAAGCCAGCATTGACCTCCCCTAATCAATCAAGCTCCCTGGTTCAGTACCAGTCAGTTTGTCGGGGTGTTGGACCAGAGAGATCCAATTTGTACATTTTTGTAGGGTTTTTTTTTTTAAATTAACTCAAGTGGCCAAATTAATCTGTTTTGTTTTTGCAGCCAACAAAAATCTTCACACCTGCTGGACTGAGGCAAAGCATAAGTAACTTCTGCTCCAAAGAAAGGCAAAAAGTAACTGAAAAATGGTTTTAGTATGGAGTGGTGCTTTTGACGTTAAGTACAACTTCAATGCTGCAGCACTACAATTTTGAACAAAGAATGTTTATCTGTGTTCTATACTTTCTAATAGTTAAAGTAGAAAAGCATTACAGGTCTCATAAGCCTAATCATCCTTGAGTTATCCAACCTAAAATGGATCTTGTGTATCCCTTTAACGTTTCATGTAAACATTCTGATTTAATCAAAGTTTGTAACAGATGCATACAGACACTGTTCAGACATTTCTATTTTGTTTGTTTTGTAATTTGTTCCACCTGTGAACTCTTAAAAACAATGAATCCACACAGTGTGAATCTACTTGCTGTGTCCTAGTATAGTATTTTTCCTTTCACAAGTTGGAGCTGAATAAAATGCTGTTTTAATACTACATTCATTGTACCTGTGATCTGATCATTTTGTCTGGTTAAAAGCCTGTCTTTAGGGAGAAGAGGATATCTGCCTGATATTTGACAGGTTGAAACAAAAGCCCATGCCTCCATGGTTGTACATGCAAGGTGAACATCAGTAATTTAAATGAGCATTATGAAGCATATGTAGATTTCAAAAGTATGGCAGAAGACCAAAGAAATATTGCTTAAGTGGTATGCAGTACTTGACAACTTGAGACTGATGCACGGAAAGCACTGCTGTGTGTTAATTTGGGCAGTACCAAATTTAAATAATTCTGGACACTTTCAGCAGGTTGGTAAAATGTGGTGATAGTTTAACAATGGATGAGAGAGAAAAAAGACACTGATTCACTAAGCAAACGACACTGAATTTACCATATCACTCAATTTGGTCTCATACAAATTTTTAGAATTAGGAAATTAGGGTAGACATAGCCTCAGTTTACTGATGAACATGTTTTTATTCTTGTGTTCATTTTGTGCCAAGAAAAGGGAACTGAGTTGATCAGCTTCTCCTTAACCTGTGAATAGCATTTGAAATTTGGTTCCACAACTGCAGTTTGGGTTTTCTTTCATTAATCAGTGATGAAACATCATTTTCAATACCGTTAGGTTTCTTTTTTTATTTAAAAAAAAATCTGCAGGCATTTTCATTAACCACCCCTCCTTCCCACCACCCCCATTTCCAATATTCAGACTATTGCAAAGCTCGCATCTAAAACTTCCTGTTGATTTTTAAAAATTTGAATAAAGTTCAGCCTTAACTTTGTTCAGGTTTAGAATTGCTCGAATTTTTTTCATTTGTGTTTTTTCACTTGTGTAGCTCAAATGAATTAGCTCTTAAAAGGGATGGGAAAGATGAATTAGGTCTATAAAAGTCTGTTTTAAAAAACAAATTCAAATTAAAAGTCCAGGATAAATGGCAGGCTCAAATTTAAATGTCAGCTGTGCCGTA
This sequence comes from Carettochelys insculpta, assembly GCF_033958435.1. NCBI lineage: Eukaryota > Metazoa > Chordata > Testudines > Carettochelyidae > Carettochelys > Carettochelys insculpta. The sequence goes on along the minus strand of NC_134139.1, from coordinate 142,266,043 downwards.
TGAGTAACTTTATCCATGAAGTTTCATAAGAGTCTTTAATGAATTATATATTTCCTTCATAGGTACTGATATGCCTGAGAGAAGCAGTTGAGATTATTTAATTTATAAATACCTCCCAGCATTCCCAATATATAAAGCAAAACCTTACCTAAACTGTAGCCATTCTACTGTGATTGTAACTTGTTAAATACTTTGTAAGTAAATTGAGAATTAACCTTTACATTCCTGTTATCATGGATAGTGTGTGCCTTATTAGCTTCCATGAAAATATTTCCTTTAGTATAAAAGGAAAAGTCTGTGAATTGTTGTGAACTAATAAAAGGTGGGACGAATCCATTTTTGACAATCCCATCTTTCAATATCCATCACTAATTTGATGGATTTGGTCCAGTATCTCATATACCATTGTATCTATGAAAAGGTCATATGTAGCCTGTAGTTGTTAAAAATAAATCAATTTAAGGAAAAATTGTGCAGAATTAACTGTGTTGACCTTGAACACCATTTTGTTCCCCTTTGCCTCATAGTCTCCAGTCTGTTGCTTCACCATTCATAACTTTAAATTTAGTCTTGACCTGCTGATGATTATTTGTTTCTTTTAAGTAAAACATTGATGTTAAGTTGGGACTAAAAGACAGTGTTGCTCATCATATGTTGGCTAGAGAATACAAGAATACGAGAGAAAGCACGTTCGAGAAAATACTTTTTCCTTCAATTACATTCTCAAAAATAAAATGCATTGTCATTACAATTTTAAAAAATGTTTTAATAAGAACCTAGTTCTCCATGAAATGTTCACAGTGACAAGTTCTCTATCCACAGACAAGAACAGTAATGCTGCTGTTTATCCAAGGTATATCCTAGAATCTTGTTGTCCTTCATCACTAACCTGGAGAGGCCAGAATATCAAAGGGCACGTCTACATTTGCCAGAAGATGGACATGGTGGCAATTAATTCATGTAGCTGGGTATCTTAAACCAGTTATTCTCCCTGTTGTGTGGACCAGGAGTAGTAAAGATGAGGTAGTCAATCCTGAAAAGCTTGTCAATTTTCAGAGGCCAGTAAGGTAGAATCCTAGATTTGGAGGGAGACTAGAGGTTCACCCTCTCCCACCCCCACCCAGCCCCATTTATTAATATTACTCATCTAGGGAGTAGAAAAACGCCAGTATTGGTTCTCTTCCTTCCTTTTCCTCCACTTTTAACACCACTCACTGTTGGCTCAAAGAGTGAAGGACATAGGGTTTACATTTCTGGAGTGAACTTTTATACCTTACCTCTAGAACAGTGATTCCCAAACTGGGATCTGCAAACCCATGGGAATGCATGAGGGTACTACAGTGAGTCTGTTGTTTTTCTTTTTTTCTTTGTTTAAAAAAAAAAAAAGAAGTAAATGATCATAGAAAATAAGTTATAAATAAATCACAAAGTTGAGAAATTATTTTTAAATTCAGTATCTTCCAATAATTTTATTAATTGCTGTTTGAAAATCAGTGTTGTGGTTTTCTTTTTCATTTAATGAAGTGTTTATAGCAGCTAGAATTGGCTTTGATGGGGGTCCATGAATGATTTGGGGGGTGAATGGGGATCCACACTAGTGAAAAGGTTGGGAACCACTGCTATAGAAAATCTTCAACAGATCCGTTACAGCAAAGCCTATAAAAAAATTCCATAATTCATTGGACCACTTGTTTTTAGTTACATGTGGGTGGTAGGGAAGCAAGAGGAAAGGATTCCTTTCCTGACTTTTCTTTCAAGATGTTGAAGTGAGCGCTTTGGATATTCCAGTATCAGCAGCCATAGCCGCATTGGTCATAAAACTACTCCAAGGACCAAATTCAAATCTGAAAATAGATGTTCATTATTGTATTATTTTTACTGTCTCTTCCCTCCTGTTCAGTTAACTTTCCTCTCTTCTGTTCTATTTACTCTGTAGTCTAGTTCTGTGTGCCTATCTTACTGTGTCCACTATAGCAGTGGTTCCCAGACTTTTCAGCATCACCCCCTTTTTGATTTTTGAGAAACTTTCACGCCCCCCCACCTCTTCTTTACCATCATCCAACCCCCCTCTTAATAAAAAATTCAATTAATTTAAAATAAATACAAAAACTTGGCATAATATTTAAAATTAAAAATAAGCACAAATAGGTTTTTCTTGTCGGGGCCTGGTGCAGCACCAGGTGCCGGAGTCCCTTGACAGCCTCCAGAGCTGCCCATGCCAGTCTCCCATGCCCTGTGCTGCCAGACCTGCCTTCCTGAGCCAACTGAGCCCTGTGCTTCTGGGGCCAGCTGCCCGGGCCAACCGCCTGAGCCCCATGGGTCAGCTGCCCAAACTGCCCACCTGAGCCCTGCACTGCTGGGACCAGCCGCCCACCCATGCTGCGGGCTAGCCACCTGAGCAGCCTGCCTGAGCTTCATGCTGCCAGGGCCAGCCAAGCCCTTTCTCTCTCCCAAAGCCAGGCAACACCAGCCCTCCACTCTTACCACATCCCCTTCCCCTGAGCCAAGCACCCCCAGTCCCTCATCTAACCCCACATGCATTGCCATTTGCAGGAGGCAGCTAACTCCACCTGGGTCTTCAGCAGCTGCCTGCTTTTTATAGTGGCTGTGCCAGGTTGCCCACGTAAAATGGCAGGGGCTGAGATCAGGAAGCAAAGCTGGCTCTTTCTTGGGCTGTGGGAATGATGGGGTGAGCAGTATTGCCTCACACCGCCCTCCCCGGAAATTCTTCACACACCCCAGTTTGGCAAAACATGTACTATAGCTTCCACAGCAGTAGAATGAAACAGTTGTAAACTAACTCATTTTCAGACATCTAGTTGGGATATGTTATATCCTGGAGTAATGAATCACTACTACTGCTGGCAGAGTAGATATTATATTTTTCATTCCCTTTTAGATAAATGGTGGAAGAACATTAAGCCTTAGTCTTCACGGGTTCTTATTGCATGTGTTAGGGAACCTACATTTAAAGAAAACAACTCAGTTGTCAGTTCTTAACAATTTTGGTTGCTAGATTAAACACTATTGTTTAGCCCTATTCACACAAATCCTACAAACTGATAGCTGGCATAAAACTTGAAGTTCTCGGATAATAAACGCCTAGATAAGGCCCTTATCCTGCAGATGCTTATGTGTCTGCCTAATTTATTATGAGTCGTCTCACTGTAATCAGTGGGATTAGTCATGGTGTGAATGAATGAGTAGCAAACCCAACCTTCCAAAAACTTACTCTGGTGGCCAACCAAATTAGGTGTTTCTAGGCCGGTTCACATTTTTGTGATATTTCTGTTGGAAAAAATTTTTGAAATACTTCATGTTTCTAAATTGCCAAATAATGTTTAGTCCTTATGTCCTGGCAAAGATGAAGTGGAGAGATGGCAAAATCAGACAATAGGAAGTCAATGATAACTACGTAAAGTTCGTTCAAGTTATTAAGTGACTGTCCTACATACAACACAATAGCCCTAACTAATACCTTTATTTAATTCCATCTGTTGGTGTAATTGTATTCTTGAAAGGTTATAATCATTTTTAAACTAGTGATAAATTGACAAGCAATAAAAATTAACCTGTGGTTGTGGCTGCTATTACATTCAAACTCCAACTACCTTAAGAATGGGTAAAGGTATTTTGTTTCTCATACATTGGCCGAAGAAAACTATTCTGCACAGCTAGTATAGTTTCACAAATAAGACCAAATATCAAAGAATCTTCTTTAAAATGGGACTTATTTTCTGGAATAGTGTTCTGGGGTAACAGCAGAAATTTTTTTGAAAGCATTTAACTCTTGACAAGGTACACTTACACTGCACCCTGTTGGCAGCAGCCATGAAAACCAAGCTGCATCTATGATGTGATGTGTATTTACATGTGTCTCTGAAAGCCTATGATAGGTGGAAGCAGCTTGGAAAGGCTCTGGCTATTCTCCACGCTGAGAGCTTTCCTTGCTACCTCACCTCTGCCAGAGTATTTTGGTTTGGTGGCAAAAAAGTAGGGGGAATAAAGGGGCACTCATTTAACACAAAATCAGGATGCCAGGAGTGAAATTAATCCAGATGCTTGAAAAGAAGAAATACTATATTTGCCTTTACATCGGTGTCAGGAGCTTGGGTACTAAACACAGAAATGGAATGGCTTATTTATGAGCACAAATTCAATGTAGCTGCTGTTACTGAAACTTGAGGGAAAGACTGACAGGACTGAAATGTTAAAATTACTGGTTAAAACTTAGGAAGGAACAAGTAGGCAAAGGGGTTAAAAGGAAAATGCTGAAGCCACCTAAGAGTTTTTAATAGAGGATTCCTTTCATTTATAATACTGTGGAATTGGCCCGTTCCTGGATGGATGAGGTAGAATTATTAATAATGCAAGCAGAAGTGTTTATTAACTATTTCTGTTCTGTATGGGAGAAGAGAACCAGTTGCTGATTTCATATGTGATTGATAAAATATTCCTGACACAAACAGAGCTAAGTATGATAGACATTTTTAAAATATCTCCATGTCACTTGTATCTAGGAATTTTTAAAAAGTTAGCCTTGGAGGTCTTGCAGTTGTAAATGTTGATGTGCAGCAACTCCTGAAACAAGGGAGTAGTTCTAGAGCCCTGGAACAGAACTAACATTTTGTCAACATTTTTAAAAGAGTAAATGGGATGCCCTGGATAACTATAAAACCATCAGCCTGACTTTAAGCCTGGGCAAAATAATGGAATGGCTGATGCAGGACGTGACTGATGAAGAATGAAAAGAGGGGAATATAATGAATGCCAGTCAACATGCGTTTATAGAAATAAGTCTTGTTGAGATAGTTTGATCTATTTTAATGAAATTACATAGTTGATTGATAAGGTAATAGTGTTGCTGTAATAAAAGAGATACAGAATCAACATGGCACACAGATTCAAAATTGGCTGAATTATAGGTTTTGGAATGTAATTATAAATGCAGAATCATTAAGTGACTGCGTTTCTAATAGTGTCCCCTGGGACAGGTTCTTGACCCTGTACTCTTCAGTATTTTTATTTGTTGACTTGGAAAAACACACTAAATCATTAGCAAGAGAGTTCTCAGATGGCACCAAGATAGGTAAAATGGTAAGTAGTGTAGAGAACAAGTCCAGAGAGCAGTTTGAACTGATAAGATTCACAGACGCAAGCTGTGTTTCAGTAGAGGTTAATGTGAGTGCATACATGTGGGAACAGAAATATAGGCCTGCTTGCAGGAAAGGAGATTATATCCTGAAGAGAGGCTGAAGAAATCTCCACTGAACAAGTGGAACACCATATAACCAAATAGCCAGTGTAATCGTTGGATATATAAACATGAAAATAATGGAGTGGAGTAGTTATATTTACCTTGGCTGGGGCAGCCAAGGTGCTGGTACTCAGCACTGGCAAGTACCAGCACAAAAAAAATCACTGTTTATCCCTATTAGGACATGGAGGCACCTGTGTTACCACCACTGTAATACTATGTACAGTTTCGGTGTCCACAATTTAAAAAAGGAGGCTGAAAAATTGGAGCAGGTTCAAAAAGCTATAAAAATGATTTAGGGCTTTATAGTGAACAACTCTGGAAAAACCAAGCTTATTTACCTTATCCAAAAGAAGATTGAGATGATGTGGTAATAGTCTAGAAGTAATTCTGTGAGGAACAGATATCTAATTCAGAGAGCTGTTCAGTGTATCATACCCATTACAAGAGCCATGGCAGGAGGTAGGAACTAGCCAAATTTAGACTAGAAATTTAGTGCAATGTTTTAATAATGAGTGTTTATCATTGTAAGAACTTACCAATGGTTGTGGAGGAGAAACTTTTGAATCAAAGCTACATCTGCACTAGCCCCTTCCTTTCGGAAGGGGCTAATGTAGATATAGCTCAAGAGTCAAGCATAGGCATCTGACTTGAAGCAGGTATCTATTCAGGGAAATCTCCCATGGCCTGTGTTATGTAGGAGGTCAGGCTGACAAGCACAACAGGCCCCTCTAACATTAAAATGTATGAATTCCCTGATGTGCTATAAGTGCCTTTTCTTTATCGCATGAAATTCCATTGAGGTGTAGCTTAATGGCAGTGTGTTCAAAAATCGCCATTTCCATTCTCCATGCGTCAGAAATGTGCCCAAATCTCAGGACATGCTTTGGCTGGGCTGGCACAGCAGCCCCCAAAGCAGTAGCAACAGCATTAACAGAAAACATGTAAAAGCTGCCAGAGCATTTGTAATAGTATGGAGATGAGAGAGAACCCAGCTTGGCTCTTCCTGAACTTAAGAACAAAGCCTAGTTTCCTACCATTTCTACCTGCTTCCAGTGGGCACCAGGTGGGTCAGGAGCTCCTCCAGATCTGAGGTGTGGGAAGAAACTCAAATCTGGCTCCATTCATAAACATCCCAGATTAAGCACAGCCCCTCAGCTGCCTATGTTTGCACCTCTTTGGTGCCATCTGGAGCAGGAGCCCCATGTCCCCAGGTGACGAATAGAGCTTTTCACCCCAGCCACTCACATGAACCTTCCCTCTGGATTAAACAGCCTTCTCTTGCTGCCTGCTAATTTGGTTAGTCGTGTAATTCAAGTGATAGGAGTCTGTGCACTGAATGCTTAGGTTCCAAATCCTGTTGATGGTGTGTGATAGGCAAGTCATTAGAGATGTATATGATAAAAATATTTTTACCTTTGTCCTTAAAAATAAACCCACATTAATATTATTAAAACAAAAAGCAGTCAAGTAGCACTTTAAAGACTAGCAAAATAGTTTATTAGGTGAGCTTTCGTGGGACAGAGCCATGCTCCTCTACTAACATCATGTATGCCATCATGTGCCAACAATGCCCAGATGGTTTGTATATTGGACGGACTTCTAACTCCCTTAGACAAAGGGTCAGTGGGCACAAAACAGACATCAAAACACTCCAGATCCACAAACCAGTTAGTCAACATTTTAATGGAATGGGGAATTCTGTCAATGACCTCAAGGTATGTTGTTACTGAAGAGACATTATTGCACAGTTTTAGAGAGAGAAGTGGACGAGCTGACTTTTATATTCAAATTCGGCACATTAACACAAGGTTTAAATCGTGATGGGAACTTTCTGAGTCACAATAGCCGTGTCTACACGTGGATGCTACTTCAAAGTAGCGGCACTAACTTCGAAATAGCGCCCGTCACAGCTACACGTGTTGGGCGCTATTTCGATGTTAACATCGACGTTAAGCGGCGAGACGTCGAAGCCGCTAACCCCATGAGGGGATAGGAATAGCGCCCTACTTAGACATTCAGCGTCGAAGTAGGGACCGTGTAGTCATTGCGCATCCCGCAACATCGAAATTGCGGGGTCTGCCATGGTGGCCATCAGCTGAGGGGTTGAGAGACGCTCTCTCTCCAGCCCCTGCGGGGCTCTATGGTCACCGTGTGCAGCAGCCCTTAGCCCAGGGCTTCTGGCTGCTGCTGCCTCAGCTGGGGATCCATGCTGCATGCACAGGGTCTGCAACCAGTTGTCGGCTCTGTGTATCTTGTGTTGTTTAGTGCAACTGTGTCTGGGAGGGGCCCTTTAAGGGAGCGGCTTGCTGTTGAGTCCACCCTGTGACCCTGTCTGCAGCTGTGCCTGGCAGCCTTATTTCGATGTGTGCTACTTTGGCGTGTAGACGTTCCCTTGCAGCGCCTATTTCGATGTGGTGCTGCGCAACGTCGATGTTGAACGTCGACGTTGCCAGCCCTGGAGGACGTGTAGACGTTATTCATCGAAATAGCCTATTTCAATGTCACTACATCGAAATAAGCTATTTCGATGTAGCGTTCACGTGTAGACGTAGCCTATAGGGGCTCGTCTACATACTTGGCTCAGTCTAATTCTTGATCTTCTCCCCCACCCCTCCACTCTCTGATTTGCTCACCTTGATTATCTTTTTCTGATTTGTCCTTGCTTATCTGTTTTTGGTTCTCTGTGTCTTAAATATTGAGTCTGTTCTGGTCTGGCTATGGTCTGAACAAGTGGGTCTGTCCCACGAAAGCTCACCTAATAAACTATTTTGCTAGTCTTTAAAGTGCTGCTTGACTGCTTTTTGTTTTGATAGTGTATAGACTAGGACAGCTTACTCTCTGTTACTATTAATATTATTGTTTCCTTTAGGTTATAAAGTCAGGCACATAAAAATTAAGAAATGCCAGATTTATGATTGACTGTGCAATCATAATGTGGTCTCTTAATGCAAGTATATCATGGTGCAGTTTTTAATTACAGGAACATATTCTTTTTTCAGACACATTGCACAGGTTAAATGCTCAAGAGTAAGAGTGCATAGTAATCCAATAAACTTCTCCCGTCAGTGGCCTGTGAGAGAAGATTAAAAAATGGGTTTGTTTTGTTTGAAAACGAGAAGGCTCAAAGATGTAATAGCAGCTTTCAAGTACTGAAAGGAGTGTTACAAGGAGGAGGGAGAAACATTTTTCTCCGTAGTCTCTGAAAATAGGACAAGCAGCAATGGGCTTAAATTGCAGCAAGGAAGGTTTAGATTGGACATAGGGTAGAATTTCCTAACTCTGGGTGGTTAAACACTGGAATAAATTGCTTTAGGGAGGTTGTGGAATCTACATCATTGGAGTTATTTAAGAACAGGTTAGATAAATATCTAACAGGGATGATATAGTTCGGGGTCAGCAACCCCTGGCACGGGTGTCAAAAGTGGCATGTGAGCTAATTTTCATTGGCATGTGAGGTGGGAGCTCAGACCCTCCCATCTTCTCAATGCAACCAGGATTAACAAAAGATCAGCTAATGCTACCAACCACCACCTGAAGCTGTTTTAAGTAGCAATATTTGGCTACATCTACACTACAGAGTTAATTTGAGATAACAGCTGTTGTTTCAAAATAACTTTATCATCTACGCTATGAATGTGCTATTTCAAAATAGCGTGTGCGTTGTTTTGAAATTGGTAACCTGCATTGCAGGAGGAATAACACCTGTTTGAAAAGACGTATTTTGAAACCGGCACTATTAAGATATGGAATAGTGCTATTTCAAAATAAACCGTAATGGTGCCCAATAGCACTATTTAGCAGTATGTGTCCAGAAATACTATTTTGCTATTTTGAAAAGCATTTTGTGTGGTAGCTGTGTTATTTCAAAATAAGGTGTTTGAAATATTTTATTTTGAAATATCTCTGTAGTGTAGTTGTAGACTTTGAAAAGTATCACTGACTGTTCAGGCCCTATATACAGGCCAGTAGGTCAGATTTCAGCACTCGGACAGGTTGATGACCCCAATATAGACGGTCCTTGGTCCTGTTGTGAGAGCAGGGAACTGGATTTAATGACCTCTTGAGGTCCCTTTTATTTCTAGGATTATATGAGTCAAGGAAAGCCGGAGAGCCTCAGGCAGGTTTTGGCAGGATGCAGAGTTACAAAAGAAAAGCTTGGGTACCTGAATTCAGCAAAATGGCAAATTCAGCTATAAAAATGCTGAAATCTCTGTATCTTGGGAAAATGCCAAATGCTGCAGCTGGAGATCCCAGAGACCACAAGACCCTAGTTGAGATAAAAGGAGCAGTTATGCCTTTTCTGTTTCACTCTCTTCAGAATCCGATGGACACAAGGCTATTGAAAGTATTCCTGTGTTAAATAGGAAAGTAAATTTTAATCCTCTCTCGCTAATGTCATGGGGATCATGCATTGTGTTTTTAGAATCTATTTTGTCAAGTCAACTTTCCTTCTAGGACAGACAGTATTTCTTTATAAATAGCACAGATAAATGAGCAGAAGAGAGCATGCGGAGTACTGTTCCCTGTAAGGAATGAATTTATGTGGCCACCCAGGAAAGATTTCAGTGGCTCTCAGATGACTAGCAGAGCTTCCACAGCTAGATTTTTTTATTTCTGCTGGTGTGCACATTGACATACGCCTCAGTGCACGTAAACATTTATTCTGCACATAGATGGAAAAGATTGGAAGGAACTTTGATTCAGACTTCCGAGAAACAGTTCCTTCTGGATAGAGAAAGTAAGGAGCAGCTAGAATTTCCAGACTTAGTTGCTTTAGATACCCATACTATCATTTAGGTTCCCGAAGAAATGAAGTTTCAGACCCATAGGTCTGCACCTGTGAAAATCTAGCTTCTTATATATGTTCCCAAATATAAATTTGATGTTTAGCTTTAGACGTTTACATTTTGAAATGTTGGCTTTTAGTATTAGAAGTTTGACACAACTTAAAAATTATAATTATATGGATTGAGGAGAGGGAGAAGATCAAAGTCAAGTCAATTTGTATTTCTTAGCGTAGTGTAATTCTGAGTTCCGGCTAAGTTTTCAAGAAACCTTCTTTTTCTGAAAGCCAAAAGAAAGTCTTGTTTAAGTAGGAAGTTTTGGGAATTCATACCTTATCATATAAAGAACATACAAGTGGATTAGCTAAAGAGGAATAAAATATAAAACTGGAAATTGCTGTGGTTAAATATATTTTGTAATCACTTTTTGTCTTGTCTTCTCAACAGACACTCCTAGAACATGCAGAAAAGTGGAAGACGTCGGAAGATCCCTTGCCATTGTTGGAGGTATACACAGTGGCTATCCGAAGCTACGTTAAAGCACGACCTTACCTTACCTCTGAGTGTGAGAAAGTAGCCTTTGTGCTTGAACGGTTAGCACTGTGAGTATATTTTCAGTCATCTGGTTACTGTGTGTAATATCATTTTTAAGCCATTAGCATTGGATACCTGATCATTTCTAGATTCAATTTAGCATTCGGTTTGATCCATAAGACTTGGGGTCTTGGTAGGTGGGAGACTGCTTCTCTCTCTGTGCTACTCTCTCAGGCTCTGTCTACACTACATTCCTCTTTCAAAAGAGGAATGCAAATGACAGAAATTGAAAATGCAAATGAAACACTGATTTACAAATCTCACGCTTCATTTGAATAATCTCTTCCAATCACGTTTTTGGGATGGATTTTTTCAGGAAAAAAACCAGTTTAGATGGGGTTCCTTTGAAAAAAATTCTTTCCTTTTTTGAAAGAACCCTTATATCTCTTTTTTTCCAGGAGTAAGTCTTCTTTTGAGAAAAAAGGTTTGGGGTTTTTTTGCCCCCAAAAGAATCCCATCTACACTGCTTTTTTTTAATTATTATTTTTTTTAAATAAATCTCTTCTGAAAATGCGATTGGACAGGAATATGCAAATGAAGTGTGAGATTTGTAAATTAGCACTTCTTTTGCATTTTCGATTTCCCTCATTGGCATTTCTCTTTCAAAAGAGGAATGTAATGTAGATGCATCATCACAGTTGCAGTTGACAGGTGCACTCATTCCTAATTTAAAATAAGCAGTCAGGCCTCCAGTACATACTGCATGGCACATCTATTTACTTGGACTAATGTAGGATTGGACTTTCAAGGGCAATCTATATATATAGATGCAGAGTAGTTTGATATTTTCCACATAGTTTTATTATAATTTGTGGCAATGCAACTGCATCTTTGGATAGATAGATGCCCCTTTTTATTTTTGTATACATTTAATAAGATATATATGTATGAGTTTTTGTGGATTTTAAGCAGAATAATAGATAATGGCTCTTTTTAGACAATTGAATGACAAGTAGGGGATAAGTAACAGAGAGGTAGCCGGGTTAGTCTGTATCGTTGAGAACAACAAGAAGTCCTGTGGCACCTTATAGACTAACAGATATTTTGTAGCATAAGCTTTTGTGGGCAAAGACCCACTGACAGAGCAGGTCTTTGCCCACAAAAGCTTATGTTCCAAAATATATGTTAGTCTGTAAGGTGCCGGAGGACTTCTTGTTGTTCACATAGGGGATAGTGGATTTTTTAGTGCATTCCAAAACTATGTGAAGTCATATTTTTTTTTGACTTTCAGAAGCTGTGTTGAGCTTTTACTTTGTCTGCCTCTTGAATTACCCGAAAATCAGTGGGAAGAGTTTCAAGCCTTTGTACAGGTGAGAGTTCTGTTTCTTATATAAAAGAAAATACTGATGAATCATGGGATCATCAGCTTTTAAAAACAGTTTTGGAACCTTGGAATATTGAGTCAGAAGAGTTAAGATTAACCCTTTGCTTGCTTGTGTCTTTTGTGAGAAAGTCACTCAGCTGGAAATTCTTTGTGCTATCAGGTAATCAGAATGCAAATCACGTCCTTATTTAGGAAGGAGTGGATATGCCAGTTTTGTAGACTAAGTTTTTTAGGGTGAAAACCAAAATCCTGGTCCCCTCTATTGAAAAATAATTCAGGGGAAGCTCAAAGAACGATATTTATTCCTCCCAGTAAGCACAATGTTCTGTGACCTGCTGAAATGGCCAGCCTTTGCTAACTAAATTATTGTAAGTATTTACACATTACAGAAAACTGCCACCTGTCAATGTGCATTTTTTAACAAATAAGAATATTTTGGAACTCAAATGAATTACCTCATGTCAGTATGCTGATGGCCATGGTTATTTTTAACGTTTCCTCCCAGTTATTAGATAGATACTTGAATTCCAGTATAAAAAAAGGTTCTCTTTAAAAGTCTTATCAGAATCATGCTAATGTATAAGGTGGACATTCTAATACTTATTGTTCTTGGACTAAAACTCTAAATAGTCTGCATGTATGGATTACAAATTACTTATTATATTGAGTCTTTTAGAATTGAAGTTTTATATGAAGGGACAGGTATTACTTTTGAAGTTTCTCTTATGTTAAAAAAACTGCATGGTTTTATGTAGTTTGTCACTGCAATGCTCTTGAAATATCTAACGCTTTTCTTTAGGCGGCTCATGAAAAGTTGATGGAGAACGGTAGCTGTGAATTGCATTTTTTAGCAAAGCTTACTCAAGAGAAGGGGGTGTGGAAGAATCCTGTGCTGTGCAGTATTCTTTCCCAGGAGCCACTGGATGAGGATAAAGGTAAATTTACAATGCCTTAAGAAAAAAATAAGTCTCTACAGTTATTTATGAATTCACTTTCTTTACATATATACAAATAGTGCTGCAACAATCCTGCTGGGTATATAGCGTTGCTATAGTTGAAGACTTTTTCACAACTTCCTTTACTGATCTCACAAAATAGGGTTTTGTCCCAGTCTCAACAGGTTTTATAACCAGACTTTTTTTCTGAAGTAGGTACTGAAGGTGGCCGAACAGGATGTACTTACATAAATTGCTTGTATGTAAGTAAACCAAAGACACCACTATATTTTTTCATGGCCCCATGTTTAATAGAAGACTGAAACTGTTTCCACCTTCTACACTTAAGAAACCACATTTAAGAAACCACTACAAACACATTACAGATTTAGAGATTGCAGTGATTTGACTTTCTCCTGAGAACTGGGACTCTATTTGAAATACAGATGTCTTGATTTAAAAAAAAAAAACCTAAGCATTATTATTGTTTTTGAGTACAGATTGTTAGCTTTTTCAATATCTACTTTAGCTCTGGCTATACGGGAAAGTCTTCCTATTTTGCAGTTCAGACACTAGAATAGAAACACTCAGTTTCTGCTTCCTGTAGATACAAGAGACGCTTGCGATTTGCAATTTCATGTATTTGTGGATCTCTCCCACCCTCAAGCCCTACCTCTTCCTGCCTGTGCTCTTCCCTCTTCCCCCTATCTACCTCATCCCCCAGCCACTGGGTGGGGCCACGGCCTCAGGGATTACTGGAGGGGGGCTGTTGCAGGATGGCAGTAGCCATCAGCTGTCCCGCATGCTCTCACCCGCACCATTAGCTGTGGCAGTTGTGAGCCATGGGGAAATGGTGCACTCACTCTGCTTCCTCGTGCCCCCAGTATTAACAGATTTCACCATTCACTGCGATGTACGTGCTGTGGCACTATTAGATGGGATTTTGGATTTTGTGTTTATTGGTACAGTCATAGGTTACAACTGTATATAGTTAGCACTTTGAATAAAATTAATTAAAAAATAAATTGTTATTCTACATTTTCATTATCCTTTAAATGATCTATATGACACTAGGAACACCCAGGTCTACACAGCGAAGTGATTTTGAAATAACAGCTCTCATGTAGAAATAACTTTGCTAGTATCCACACAATGCAACCGCAATTTTTAAATAATTTCAAAGTAGTTGTTGGCTTATTTTGAAATAGATAAACTTCATTCCACAAGGAATAGCGCTTATTTCAAAATAAGCCATGGTGTGTCTGTTTCAAACTAGTCTCTATTGTGTTAGATGCTGTATTTTGAAATAGATAAGAGTATTTCAAAATGCATTTTGTAGGTATAGCAGCATTATTTCAAAATAAGCTATTCTGGAATAAGGCTTCAATGTAGACATATCCCCGCTGATGAATTCACTTGGTCTCTGAAATTAGACACACTTTGTGGCATGCATTAATATTTTGTTTATATAATACACCTACTAGTAACAGAGAGTTTGTATTGTTTCCATGTTCTCTCTCTGAATATCATGCTGATACCAATTTTGAGATTGAGAGGCGCATTTGCCAAATAACTTAAATATGATAGAATGGTAAGTCTGGCTCTAGCTAATTTTTAAGAGGCTAGAGTCCTGCACTTACTTAAAAGAAGATGTTGTGGTCAAGTGGTTTAGGTGCTCAACTGTAATCCTGAAGGCTGAAGGTTCAAATCTCATTTGGGCCCCTTACCAGTAGCTGCCACTCTCTGGTTGCTCCTTACCCACCCTTATTTCTCTACTGCTGCTGTCTGTTCTATTGTCAGAGCTGAGTGCCTAGCCAGCAGCTGCCACTTTACAGTCACCCAGCTTTGATGGTAACATGGAAGTAAGAGTGGAAATACTGTAACCCCCTATATTCTTGCTACCTCACTACAGTCTTTGTTTGAGGTTGAGACCCCCAGTTTGAGAAATGGTCTCCCCTGTGAAATATTTATAGTACAGAGTAAAAGAACACAAAAGACCACATTTCACTGTGAAGACCATATTTCATGGTCTGACACATTTTTCGCCAATATGAATTTGTAGAGCCCTAGCTGTGAAGCTGATGTGCCTTACCCATGCAGTGTCGTCATTTCCCAGACCTGAAGAATTCTGTATGACTTAAAAGCTTGTGTCTCTCATCAACAGAAGTTGGTCCAGTTAAAGATACTTCCTCCCCCATTTTCAGTCCTAACCATGTCAAGCCAATGAGCTCTTGACTCCGGAGACTTTGAGTACTCTGAGCAACTGTGTTCTAGCCTATAATTTGTGTAAATTGGGGCAAATCGTGCAAATCAAATGTAAATAAATCAAACTTCTAAATTTTTTGTTAATTTTATTTGCAACCTTTCCTTCACATGTTTAACATGAATCAAATGTTACCATATATTTGCAGAAAGCAAATGTCAAAGTCACACATGAAAATATGGACAGCTATTTTATTTCTCTGTTATGTGGACATATTTCTTATGTTCATCTAAAACAGGAAACAGAAGCATCCACATGCAGCTTACTTGACAAATCAAAACTAACCAACATAGTTTAAGTGTAGAGTATGAACTAAATGAAGAAACTGCTTATGATCAGTCTACAGTGTTGAGTGAGAAAATATTTATTCAGTAGTTCAATAATAGATCTGCTATTAGTTTGCACATACTCAGGAAGCAGTAAAAAGCTAAATTAGCAATATAAATTACTTATGAGTCACATAGTTCTGTTACTCCCTTAGGTACCAGCAGCAAGATCTAAGATAGTTGCTTCTTGGTTGCTGTTCTTCAGCCAAAGGATATCTGTCAATACCAACTTTTTGTTTGATGGCCAGATATATAAACAAATTAAAGGGACTCCATTGGGATCACCACTTTCAGGGTTAATTGTGGAAGTGGTAATGCAACGCCTGGAACGGATTGCGCTACCAATAATTAGACCAAGAATTTGGATACGTTATGTAGATGACACATTTGTTGTCATTAAACACACTGATATAGAATGTGCATATAGTATTTTAAATGAAACGATTAAGGTATTGTATTCACTATTGAAAAGGAATGTAATCAAAAACTTCCTTTTCTTGATGTGTTAGTTAACTGCAGTGAAACAGGGTACCTTGAAACATCAGTTTATAGAAAAGACGCATACGAATCAAATCCTTAACTTTTTTAGTAATCACCCTGTTAGCCATAAAAGAAACTGTGTAAGAACTCTTTTTGGTAGAATTAATACATGTTGTAGTACGGACTTGTTACGTGAAGCGGAAGAGAAGCACCTTAAGTATGTATTCAAGTTGAATAGTTATCCAGTGAATTTTATTAGAAGGTGTTTATATAAAAATCACAAACCTATAATTACTGCACCCCCAGTAAAAAGAGTAATATTACCATACATTAGAAATATTTCTGAGATGACATCGAGGTTATTAGAGCGGTTTGAGATTAAAGTTGAACACAGACCAACAAGTACGTTGAAGAACGTTTTATCTAAACCAAAACATCTAATTGAATGTACTTCTAAAACCAATGTGATTTATAAGATCCAATGTTCAAATTGTTCCAAACATTATGTTGGACAAACTGGAAGGAAGTTAAGTACTCGTATACAGGAACATCAAATGGCTGTAAAACGGCATGACCCCTTATCGTTAGTTTCATTGCCTGAGGATAATACCGGCCACAAATTTGACTTTAATTATGTGAAGGTGGTAGGACAAGCTGATCTAGGCATGGAAGAGAATTTTTGTAAGTGTGGTATTCTGGAAACGATGCAGTTAACTGGCATATTGATTTGGATCCAGTGTTCGTACCCATGAGATTGAGATATAATAGAAGAACAACTAATGAGAATGTGATCATTGGCAGTTGGTTTAAATTGGAAGGCATGTGTGACCAGTTCTGGGGTTTTGGGCTTGTGTCTGTCTGTTTGTTTGGAGTTTGGAGTGCTGAGCTGTCTGTCTGTTTGAAAGGCCGTGTGCTCAGGGTGGCAGTTGGAAGCTGTTAGCCTTGACTAGGTTTGAATCAGAACACTGTGTGCTGATTGGCTGAGCTGAGCTGAGCTGTAGTCAGAGGGAGGGGCTATCACGAAGGCCAGAGCGTATAAACCCTGCTGGCGGGCGACCAGGGAACCTGCAACCTGGTCCTGCGAACAGGGTGATTGCTAACAGGAGGGAGTTTTGAGAGGGGAGTTTAGAGGGGGAGGTTAGAGGGAGCTAGTTATTCTATAGCCCTTAAACATAAATCTTTATAATAATCCCCATATATAATTAAATTAAATTAAATCAGAGCAGGCAATGGAGGCAGAAGCCCAGCAGCACAGTGGAGGCTATCCTGTTTATTGTCTCAAGTGTAATATGTATGACTACCTGCCCTGTGGGCGGGTGGCGTATGTGTGCACTCGATGCAGGGAGCTCCTGACCCTCAGAGACCAAGTGTGGGCTTTGGAGGCCAGGGTGGCTGAACTGGAGAAGCTAAGGAAGGCAGAGAGCTATGTTGATGAGGCTTTCCGGGACATAGTAGGGCTGCCCCACCTCCAGCTTGACAGCCCTGATGCTGTTAATGAGGATGAAAGGCTCGGGGAAGGAGAGCAGTCAATGGGAGCAGAGGGAAACCATCCCACAGTTGGGGCCCTCCTTCCAGAGGGTGCTATGTTATCCTCTCGCACTGAGGATACCTCTCCAGGGGAGGAAACGCCAGTTGTTAGGAAGAGGCAGGTGTTAGTTGTGGGGGATTCGATCATCAGAAATATAGATAGTTGGGTTTGTGATGACCGGGAGAACTGTATGGTGACTTGCCTGCCTGGTGCAAAGGTTGAGGATCTTTTGAGGCATCTAGATAGACTTATATGCAGTGCTGGGGAGGAGCCTGTGGTCGTGGTACGTGTAGGTACCAATGACATAGGGAAGGGTAGGAGAGATGTCCTGGAAGCCAAATTTAGCTTGCTAGGAAGGAAACTGAAATCCAGGACCTCTATAGTGGCATTCTCAGAAATGCTTCCAGTTCCACGCGCAGGGCCAGGTAGACAGGCAGAGGTTCAGAGTCTCAATGCATGGATGAGATGATGGTGTAGGGAGGAAGGGTTTAGATTTATTAGGAACTGGAGACGCTTTCGGGGTAGGGAGAGCCTATACAGGAACGATGGGCTCCACCTAAAACAAGGTGGATCCAGATTGCTGGCATTAAACATTAAAAAGGTCATAGAGCAATTTTTAAACTAAGAGATTGGGGAAAGCCGATTGGTACAGGGGAGCAAGTGGATCGGATGGAGACTTCTCTTAGACGAGACTCCATTGATAGACATTCCCTAGAACTCAGTCAGAAAGAGAAGATGGGAGATGGTAAAGTATGGGCCAGATCAGATGAGAAACAGTCACATCTAAAAAAAAAAAATCCAATGCATCAGTGAAGGGCAGACATATAGATAGTGGTAGTTTTTTAAAGTGCTTTTACACAAATGCTAGAAGTCTGTCTAATAAGATGGGTGAACTAAAGTACCTCATATCAAAGCAGGAGATTGACATAATAGGCATCACAGAAACCTGATGGAATGAGGACAATCAGTGGGACACAATCATACCGGGATATAAAATATATTGGAAAGACAGAACGGGTCATGTGGGTGGCGGAGTGGTACTGTATGTGAAAGATAATATAGACTCAAATGAAGTAAAAATCCTAAATGAATCAAATTGCTCCACAGACTCATTATGGATAGCAGTTCCTTCCTCTAATAGGACTATGTCACTAGGAATATATTATCGACCACCTAACCAGGACAGTGATAGCGATGCTGAGATGTTAAGGGAGATTAGAGAGGCTATCAAAATAAAAAATTCAGTAATAATAGGGGATTTCAGTTATCCCCGTATTGACTGGGTACATGTCACCTCAGGACAGGATTCAGAGATAAACTTTCTCGATGCCTTACATGACTGCTTCTTGGAGCAGCTGGTACAGGAACCCACAAGGGGAGAGGCAATTCTCGATCTAGTACTGACTGGAACGCAGGATCTGGTCCAAGAAGTAACTATTACAGGACAGCTTGGAAATAGTGACCATAATATAACAACATTTAATATTCCTGTGTTGGGAAGAACACCGCAGCAGTCCAACACTCTGGCATTTAATTTCAAAAAGGGGAATTTATACAAAAATGAGGACGTTAGTTAAACAGAAATTAAAAGGGAGAGTAACTAAAGTAAAATCCCTGCAGGCTGCATGGAAACTTTTCAAGGACACCGTATTAGAGGCCCAACTTAAATGTATACCCCAAATTAAAAAACACAGTAAGAGACCTAAAAAAGAGCCACTGTGGCTTAACAACCATGTAAAAGAGGCAGTGAGAGATAAAAAGGCATCCTTTAAAAAGTGGAAGTCAGATCCTAGTGAGGAAAATAGAAAGGAACATAAACACTGCCAAATTAAGTGTAAAAATGTAATAAGAAAAGCCAAAAAAGATTTTGAGGAACAGTTAGCCATAAACTCAAGAAACAATAGTAAAATATTTTTTAAGTACATTAGAAGCAGGAAGCCCACTAAAAAAGCAGTGGGACCCCTGGACGATAGAGATATAAAAGGAGCAATCAAGGAAGATAATGCCATTGCAGAGAAACTAAATGATTTCTTTGCTTCAGTCTTCACAGCTGAGGATATTACAGAGGTTCCCAAATCTGAGCCGTCCTTTGTAGGTGACAGGTCTGAGGAACTGTCCCAGATTGAAGTGTCAGTAGAAGAGGTTTTGGAACTAATTGATAAGCTAAACAGTAACAAGTCTCCAAGACCAGATGGCATTCACCCAAGGGTTCTGAAAGAACTCATGAAATTGCAGAGCTATTAATGGTGGTTTGTAACCTATCCTTTAAATCAGCTTCGGTACCCAATGACTGGAAGACAGCTAATATAATGCCAATATTTAAAAAGGGCTCTAGAGGAGACCCTGGCAATTACAGACCGGTAAGTCTAACGTCAGTACTGGGCAAATTAGTAGAAACAATAGTAAAGAATAAAATTGTCAAGACACGTAGAAGAACGTGATTTGTTGGGCAAAAGTCAGCATGGTTTCTGTAGAGGGAAGTCGTGTCTTACTCATCTATTAGAGTTCTTTGAAGGGGTTAACAAACATGCAGACGGGGGGATCCAGTGGACATAATATACTTAGATTTCCAGAAAGCTTTTGACAAGGTCCCTCACCAAAGGCTCTTATGTAAATTAGGTGGTCATGGGATAGGAGGAGAGATCCTTTCATGGATTGGAAACTGGTTAAAAGACAGGAAACAAAGGGTTGGAATAAATGGTAAATGTTCACAATGGAGGAGGGTAACTAGTGGTGTTCCCCAAGGGTCAGTCCTGGGACCAATCCTGTTCAACTTGCTCATCAATGATCTAGAGGAAGGGGTAAGCAGTGAGGTGGCAAAGTTTGCAGATGATACCAAGTTGTTCAGGACAGTCAAACCCAAAGTAGATTGTGAAGAACTTCAAAAAGATCTCCGCAAACTGAGTGATTGGGCAGAAAAATGGCAAATGAAATTTAATGTGGGTAAGCGTAAGGTAATGCACATTTGGAAAAATAACCCCAAGTATGCATACAATGTGATGGGGGCAATTTTAGATACAACAGATCAGGAAAGGGATCGTGGAATTTTAGTGGATAGTTCTCTGAAAACATTCACATAGTGTGCAGCGGCAGTCAGTAAAGCAGATAGGATGTTAGGAATTATTAAAAACGGGATAGAGAATAAGACGAAGAATATCATACTTCCCCTATATAAAACTATGGTACACCCACATCTTGAGTACTGCATGCAGATGTGGTCTCGTCACCTCAAAAAAGATATACTGGCATTAGAAAAAGTTCAGAAAAGGGCAACTAAAATGATTAAGGATTTGGGAACGGGTCCCATATGAGGAGAGGCTAGAGAGACTGGGACTTCTCAGTCTAGAAAAGAGGAGACTGAGGGGTGATATGATAGAGGTATATAAAATCATGAATGGTGTGGAGAAAGTGAATATTGAAAAGTTATTTACTTGTTCCCATAATATAAGAACTAGAGGACACCGAATGAAATTCATGGGTAGTAAGTTCAAAACTAATAAAAGAAAATTTTTCTTCACGCAGCACACAGTCAACCTGTGGAACTCCTTGCCGGAGCAGGCTGTGAAGGCCAGCACTCTAACAGAGTTTAAAAAAGAGCTTGACAAATTTTTGGAGGTTAGGTCCATAAATGGCTATTAGCCAAGGGTAAAGTATGGTGCCCCTAGCCTTCAGTCAAAGGCTGGAGACAGATGGCAGGAGACAAATCGCTTGATCGTTGTCTTTGGTTCACCTCCTCTGGGGCACCTGGTACTGGCCAGTGTCGGCAGACAGGATACTGGGCTGGGTGGACCTTTGGTCTGACCCAGTATGGCTGTTCTTATATTCTTAATGACTGATTAGGACTATGCGGAAGGACTATATAAAGACTGGTTTTAGAGGATCTCTCACTAGGCACTGATGATGTTACTTTGTTTAATGAAACGTTTGTAATTTAAAATTGTTAAGCTCAGCAAACATTTTAAATTATTAAATGGATATCTGTCAATTCAGTGTTCGTTCCACCCAGGTTTGCTCTTGGCTTCAGGAAAAACTGTCATTTGGGGAATGTTCTCTTACACATGTACAAAGGAGCTGTATATGGTAACATTTTTTCCCATTTCATTGACACTACTTAGATGTCAGGAAAAAGAAGTTACAGGGATCAAGGAAAAATAATGAATATTGACTGCATTACATTTGTATGAAACATTAGAGAATTATCTTATTTAAAGGAAACTGCAGTGCTTTGGTGCTTACACTCTTCTACCATGTGTTACAAAGGAACTGTGGGGAGGTGATAGCCTAGTACTTTGTTCTGTAGCATTAGTGCCTGCAGAATTCTCTAGCCCACAGGCTGCTTCTTTGCCACTGTTGAATTCTGCAACCTTTTTGACTTCATACATGGCTTCTCCAGTCATCAGACTCATATTCTCCAGCTTCATTCTCTCTCATGGGTTTCATACCTTGATTTCTTTTACTGGTCCAAGATTTGTCTTGTGGCATATTTTTAAATTCCCAGAGGCTACTGTGAACCCTAGTAAAAGTTCACTTTGGCTTTTGTTGACATACTGCTATCTGCATCAGATCCAGCGATCTGATCGGTAGGAGAAGACAAACGCTAACTTTGGGATACTGACTCTGGAAGCCTGCTAAATAAGGGGCTGTGCAGAACTCCTAAATTCTTTTAAGACTCTATAGGTGCTCCAGGCTCCCAATGCACCACAAACTACCCTGATCCCTTAGTCCCAGTGACCTTGATATAATCCATATCAGGACCATGGCTTTGGCTCAATTCTATTTACACATTTCTTACCCCCTACAATGATGTAATTTCATTGTCCAGACTTTGTATGCTAGACTTTATGTGCAGTGAAATGGAAGTGTTGATCCCATATTAGCAAGACATTATTGGTGAGGTGTAGTAACTTTTATTGGCATAATTTCTGTTGGTAAGGGAGGAAAGTTTTCAATCTTACTCAGTTTTTCTACAGGTTTGGGTCAAGTTTGTCTCTAGGCTTTGGTAGTTTGTGAACCTTAATGAACAGTGGAAATTAAATGTACTTAATATCTTTCAATAAATCAAGATATTGGTAAGCTGTGTCTCATTCTGCTAAGGCATGCTTGTTTTTCTGGACCAAGAGATGAAGCTGTTTGTATTGAAATTATGAATTCAAGATTTGTCTAGCTTTTCTTGGGGCATTGGTCCTGGGGCAGAATTAAGTTTATTTTAGTACTTTATATGAATACACAGACGTTAACTTTTTTTGTCTTTTAACCTCTGAACTGAATAGATCTGTGATGTTTGGGTCTTTTGATAACTACTGCGCTCTTTTAGGTCTCTCCGTCATCCCCAATAAATTACTGTCTTGTATTCTTACTATTAACTCCATCTTTACTGAATTTTGTCTTGGAATATACTAATTAATATAGATTCAGATCTTGATCACAGAATAAGAAAATAGAAGTGAAATTGCCCTATTTGGAAGTGCAAAATAAAGTTATACATTAAAATTTTAACTGCAGTAATATCATTATCGCTTGAGAAGACTATAGATATCACATGTAGAAGTGTAGTCTTCAGTCTGAGATCTTCTTATTTCAGAGGTAATAGAAAATATTCCAATATTTATGCTTGGTAGAGTAGCTGAAACAGTAAGCACTTCAGTTGAAGGGATTATTAGGGCCTGTGAGTGGAAGAGCAAGGTCAAAAACTTGGCATTAAAATATTAAATGGAGTAATTTTAATATCATATGGATTAGAGGGAAGACTCCTGAGTTGGACCTGTGGTTTTAAGTCGAAGGTCAGCTTGTATCATATTTCAGAGATAACAGAACATGTTCCAGTGTTTTGGAAGGCAGACTAGCTGAAACAATAAACACTGCAGTTTAAAGGATTATTGGGGATCTGTGGGTGGAAAAGCAAGGATGAAAACAAGCAAATTTAATTAGTCACTGGGTCATTTGTGGGTTGGGGAGAACATGAAATTTTTTAATGAAATACTTGAAAAGTGGGCATTGAAGCATAATTTCTTATGCTTTAAAAAGGAAATGTCCCACTATAAGATTTAATGTACACGTTCAGATCTTTAATATATGCTGTAAGACAACCCCCAGCTTGTCCTTGTGGGTAGTCAGGTACTGCGTGTTTCCTAGCCTGTCTATCAGTTCATCTGTGTACAAGACGGGGTAAGTATCAACTTGGGAAATCTCATTTAGCCTCCAACAGTCATTACAGAATTGCATGGTGCCATCTGGCTTTGGTACTAGCATGATGGGGCTTGATCACTGACTGTGAGACTCCTCTATTAACTCCTGTCTCCAGCATCCATTTAACTTGGGCCCGTATCTCCTCCTTTTTGGTGGCAGGCACCTGGTAGGGCCTCATGGTTATCCGAGCCCCAGGGCTGGTGATGATGCAGTGGACAGCTCCAGATGTTCACCCCGGTTTTTCGGAGAAGACATCCTGGTTTCTGCAGATCATCTGCGACACGTCCTTCTTTTGGGCTGGTGTTATATCTGGCCCCACTCTGGCTGGTAGTGGTGCCTCTGCTGAGGCAACTAAGGGGGCTGTGAGCTGGTCATGCAGGCATCCCTTTCGTGCCAAGGCTTTAGGAGGTTATATGATATATCTGCTCCAACTTTCGTTTCCCTGGTTGTCTTACTTTATAGGTTACTCTCCCTGCTTATTCAATCACCTCAAAAGGGCCCTGTCACTCAGCTAGGAGTTTACTTTCCATGGTGGGTACCAGTACCACCACTCGATCACTGGGTTGGAACTGCTGAAGCTTAGCTTGTTGATTATAGTGAGTCTGTTGGGCCTCCTGGGCCTCTTCCATGCGATTTCTCACAATGGGGGTGACCCGGGCCATCTGGTCCTTGAGCTTTGCTACAGAGTCCACTATGTTTTTCCCCTCACTGGCCTCTTCCTCCCATCCTTCTTTCACTAGGTCCAAGAGGCCTCGGGGTTGGCGCCCATATAGCAGCTCGAAGGGGGAGAACCCAGCGGAAGCCTGCGGTACTTCCTGGACAGCAAACATGAGGAAGGATAGTAACATGTCCCAGTCCTTACCATCCTTACTCACCACCTCCCTGATCGTGGCTTTTAGAGTCCGCTTAAATCATTCTGCGAGGCTGTCTGTCTGGGGGTGATATACCAATGTGCGCAGCATCTGTACTCTGAGGAGCGAACATAGATCCTTCATTAACTTAAACATAAAAGGGCATTCCTGATCTGTTAAAATTTCTTTCGGGAGTCCCACCCTGGAGAAAGTGCTCACCAATTCTTTCCCTATGCCTTTTGAGGTTGTCATTAGCAAGGGGGCCGGCCTCTGGATATCGAGTGGCATAGTCCAATGCAACAAGTGTGTACTGGTAACCCTGAGTCATCTTTTCTTGGGGGGCCCACCAGATCCATAGCAGTCTGTTCAAATGGGGACTCAGTGATGGGTAGCAGAACTAGGGTGGCCCTCAGGTGTGGGTGGGGACGGTGCAATTGGCATTCTGGACAGGAGGCATAGTACCAGCTTACATACTCGTGTATCCCTGGCCAATGGAATTGGTGCAGGATCCGGGCCAGGATCTTCTAAACACCAAGATGTGCCCCAGGCAAGTGGCTATGAGCTAGGTCTAATATGGCCCGTTGATGCTTCTGCGGTGCCAATAGCTGGTGTACTTCCTGTCCTTGTACACAGGTGACCAGATAAAGGAGGTCCCTCTTCAGTATAAAATAAAGTTCAGGGCCTTGGGCCTTGCCCTCTACCAGTACCCCGTCTATCTCCACTACCTCCCTCTGGGCATTTCCGGACTGCGGGGGAGGGGTCCACCTGGTCTCGCCCAAAAGTCGCCCACTCTCTGTTTAGTAATTCAAACTCCAGATAGTCTTCTTCCTCACTCTGCCCAGGCTCCCCGGAATTGGGGTCTGCAGTCCATTCTGCCTCCTCCTCTGTGTCCAAAGTTTCTCCTGGCCGGTTGGGGCCCTTTTCTTCCTGCCCCACTGAAACTCATCCCTGGAGATCTTGAGGTCCTTTGTTAATGCAGGCAGCTCTCCGAGCCTCCCGCAGGATACAGGTGCCCAGGGCCTTGGCCTCCCTCCTCTGCTTCCTTGATTTCCTGCCCCTGCCAGGGGTCAGGAACAGTTCCTGGGCCATTTCCACAAACATAGGGGTAGGGCATATCTCAGACTCCACCGCCACCGTTGTTTGTGGCTTTCCCCCTCCTCCTGCCATATGGAGGGGAAGCAGGCTTTGGAACCCCAGGAAATCTCTCCCAGTGAGGACGGGGTAAGGGAGGTGGGGGACCACCCCAGCTCGGACTCTTTGAAATTAGTCCCCTGGGTCTTACCTTCACCCAAGCATTGGGATAATAACTTACTGTCCCATGAACACAGGTGACCTCAGTGCAGGCTGCTGGGGTTAACAGATGGAGTTTTACCAGGCCCCTTGCGACAGCTGTCACTGCACTCCCTGATTCAACCGGTGCTGTAATTTCTTTCCCCTCCACTCGGATGGATCTGGTAAAATTGTGCGGGGTGGCCGCCACCCCCACCATGAGGAGTATAGAGCATGGATCCCCCCCAAACCTCAAGGTTGCATTGCATGGTTTCCTCAAGGTTGGGACATTGGGCCGTGATGCATCCTAGCTCCCCACACCCAGAGCACCAATAGTTTCCCCTTGGGTTTCTGGTCTTGGGATTGCTCATCTTCTGGTCTGTGTCCTCTTTTTGGGCCCCTGATAGGCCTCCCACTCACCTTTCCCTCCTGCTGGGGTTCCTTGGGCCTTCGGGTGCCAGGAGTCCTATGGGCAATATGGGTGAACTACCCTGTTTTGGGCACCCCCAGCTCTGGAGCTGTGTGTATTCCGTCGCAGCAAGACACCTCTCTGCCAAAGCCACAGCCTCATCATTGGTGGCCAGGTTATGTTGGCCCACTGAGTTCCGAAGGTCAGGTGGCAGTTTGCACATGAATTGGTCAATGACTGGGACCTCTAGGATTTCCTCTGAGCTGCGTACTTCTGAGTACAGCCACCTCCACGCTAGGTGGACTGACTCAGACAGTTGGGCCCGCAGGGGCTTACTCTCCTGGTATTTCCATCCGTGATACCTCTGGGCCCGGGTGGCCCTAGTCACCCCTAGCCAAGCTAGAATCTCTTCCTTGAGCCGGGGTAGTTGGATACAGCCTGGAGGAGCAGGTCATAGTAGACCCTCTGTGCCTCTCCACCTAGGAATGGGGCCGAGGATACTGGCCCGCTGTCCTTTGGGCCAAGCCTCTCACTGTGCAATTCGGTTAGACACTAGGAGGTGGGCCTCAGCATCATCGGCCATTGTCATTTTGGGGAGGCAGCCTGTGGTCCTCAGTGTGTTTGGGCCCCAACCCCTGGGGTCTGTGACACGAGTACGTTCACCTACTTGACCGTGTCCCAGAAAAGAGCTCGGTCAGAGGCAGCCTGGCTCATTAATGTTGTTTGTTTCTTGCTGGAGCCAGGTGGACTCCATAACGCAACCCTCTGGACATGTGTGGCGGCCATGGCCTGTTTGGCAGCCATGGCCTGTACTAGTGCCTTCACTACCACTTCCATGGCCATCCCCTTGAATACAGTGATCATGGGGGAGGCAGAAAAACCAAACCATCCTCACCCAGGAGATTCCCCTCTCACTTTTTTTTTAAAGTGTCCCTCACCGCCATGCAAAGCTGATCCCACTCTTGATACCAGTGTAACACAACACCAGGCTTGTCCTTATGGGTCCCTGCACTATGTGGTGGTTTAAAAGCAGTATCAGAGGCCCGCTGTGTCCTTTGCTCTGCTCCTGTGCTCACAGGGGCTTGGTTCACCCAATCATCAGGCCAGTCTCATCATTGGCTACACCAAAAATGCAGTCTTTCAGGGGAGCAGGCTTGCTCCTTGTCTGAGGCATGGGGTGGTCTGGGGAGAACCCGGTCCCCTCCCACATGTCCCGGGTTCCATTCCAGGGACCCTAGGCGGCTGTGGCAGGGGCCCTCCTAGTGCCACAGTTGCCTCCCTGGGCCACTTCCACCAGACTCCCTTGTAACACAACCCCAGTACCTTCCTCCGATAACTGCAGTTCTTCTTCCTGAAGAGTCATCTTTCCCTGTCCATCCTCTATCTCCTTCCCCCTCCTTCTTGTGAGAAGCCTTTTTCAAGAGCTCCACCCATCTTGATTGGCCTCAGCTGCTTAATTAGCCCCCAGCTGTTGGCTTGCCCTGGTGCTCCAGGCTACTCCTTCCTGGGCCTTAGTCCTTGGGTAACATAAAAGGACACACCCAGCTGCCTGTATCTCTTCCCTCTCACAGGGTGCTGTAGCTGGCTGGGGGTCTGGGTCTGTCACAATACTCAATTCCAGATTGTGGTTTACACACATCATTCAATGCAATTTGTTTTGATTCTACATAAATTAAGATTGACTTCTCCTTTAAATGAGAAAATAGTATCTGACTAAATTGATTTAGAAACTAATTTAGTGAAGTTTTTACAACTACCTTATATGGAAACATTTAGTATTGTAGACTGTGAATTGGAGGTTAGCAAATACTGTATCTGTAGTTAATGAAGGGTCTTGGGGAGATTCAGGGAGTTATAGACTTGTAGGCCATGCGTGAGTATGTGTTTGTTTATTGTAGTGTCTAGGATCCTTAGCCATGGATGAATACTTGGCAAATTGGTTGAGATTATAGTTAAAAGGGAATACCAAAACACGTGGAAGATTATGATACAGAAGCAAACAGGGTTTCTGCAAAAGGAAAATAGTGATTAAAGGAAATGGGTTGACATAACTTAGACTTCAAAAAGGCCTTTGACAAGGTCCCACACAAGAGGCTACTAGAGAAGTTAAATGGTCATGGGGTGCAACTTTTTATTGCCACGGATGAGAAACTGACTAGGGGAAGACAAAGCAAAACAGTAGGATTAAATGGTCAGTTTTCACTGTGATGAAATGTTAACTGTGCAGTGCCTGAAGTTTCCAAATTGCAGTGATATGGCTCTGTATTGTCTGTTCTATTTACTAATGATCACGAAATTAGGATGAGTTAAGTAGGTAGTAAAATTTGTAGGTGATTTGTAGGTAAAATTTCCTACTTTTACATCTGCTGTTTCTCATTCATATTCCATGTCATCTCTGCACCTTTTCCCCTTTTGCACATTCCATTCACCTTCCCATTTCCCTCTCTCTGTCTCTGTAATCCCAGACATTTCTGATAATTTTCCATCATTTTAGAACAATAGGGTTCTAAAGGTGGTTTGTCTAGCTTTGAAACCTTTCTACTCTTAAATAGCTTGCTGGAGTATGCCAGTAAACTAAAACTGAATGCTAAACAACTGCATCTCTGAAATGCAATATTGTGAAAAGTTACTTTTGCTGAGAACATTTGTGCCAAAAAGTTACAAGAATGGGGAAAATATAAATTCTGCTTTTATACACCAAATGCATGGGATTAATGTTCTACTTTCCAAATTGTCAATTTCATACTTTATTTCACAAATTAGGTATGTATAATGATATTGAGTGATTAAAAATTAGAGATAAGCAAAAAATAGGAAGTCCAGATGCATCCTTAACTATAAACAGTCAACTAGTATTTTCATTTTCTTGAACAAGTCATTAGCCGGCGTAATTAGCAAGATGACTAAGCATATTATCTATGGTAAATGTGCTAATAGAAAATACAAGCTTTTTGTTTCAGACACATTTCAGTTCATTAATATTAAGAAATTATTTAACCTGTTTGAAAACATTTTAGATTTCCTGCCTGAAAATGTAGTGAGATCAGTGACAGGTTAAGTGAACAGGAGAAAAGCAAGGTGTTAGGGAAAAACTTTTTTTTCCAATGCCTCCTATCTTTGTGGCCTTTTACTCTGTATAAGTGTTATTTATGAACATGATTAAATTCCATCTGTTAACTGCATAACACTTTGTGAAATATTTATATGTAATATTTTGTCTTGTTTTTCTGTAAGTGAATGAATTTTTAGCATCTGAAGGCCCTATTCTACTGGATATGCGTATTAAGCATCTAATGAAAACAAAGCAATTGACTGAAGCAACTTCCCTTGCAAAGCTGTGTTCTGACCACCCAGAAATCAGCACCAAAGGAAATTTTAAGCAAACCTACCTGGTCTGTCTGTGTTCAGGATCACCAAATGAAAAGCTAATGGAGGAGGTGAGTAAACATTACTTTTTATTCATAATTATGTTCCTATGGTTTGTATAGAAACAGCCGTGTTTATGTTGACATTGGCTTTCCTGTAGAGAGAAAAAGACTCTGCTTTAAAATTGTATACAAAAGGTAATAGGCAACTTCAGGGCATGAGGGGCTCCCGAGATTGCTCATTTTAAGGCTCTCTTAAACCTATAGTTCAAAATTGGTATATTTGTTAAAAAAAGAAATAGGGTCCTATGGCTAACCTGCGGATTCAGTTCTGGGCTCTGCCATAGCTTTCCTGTGTGTACATGCACAAGATACTTGTGCTTTCAGTGCCTCAATCCCCAGCTGCAAAAAGTGAAAAATAATACTCACTTTCTACCTTCCTTTTTGTTCTTGTCTGTTGTGATTGTAGGGTCTTCAGAAGTAACTGGTTTTTATTATGTTTCTGTACACTGTCTATTACTGTGAGGCTTTGGTCTCAGGCTCCTCTGTTCATAATAAAGAGGCCATGCTCATTTTATAATGTGTGACATTAATATATACTTTATTTACTAAGTAGAATACCCATATTTACATAATGTTTAAACTTACATTTTCCATGCTGCTGATCAGTTTTTGGTAATAGAGTCGCAGTTATGAGTGTGTGTGTGTGTGTGTGTGTGTTTGTTTTGATAGTACTGATCACTAGGTTCTAATTCACGTGACTGAAGTGACCATTCACAGTAAGGACACTTGTGGAAAAGTTTTATCTGGTAATTACAAAACTTACAGTAAAACAGTTAGAAATACATCTGGCCTCTTTTTTTCAATTCTTTGATTATACGTCATGTTAGCCTTTCAAAATATTGACAATTGTCTTGCAGCTCTTCACATTTTCTTATCGTCATTATTTGTTTTAAATTCTTTTTTAATTAAAAGCTTATGCAAAATTCATTAAACTGTAACAGTTAGTGGTAAATCTTCAGAGAAACAATTTGTGTTATGACTTTGTCTAAGAGAAGTTTACAGTAACTGCCATTTCACAGTTATGTTCCTTTAAAACCTTATTCCAAATTTAAAACTGGGTTATTTACAAGTTATCAAAAGGTGGACTTTGGGACTTTCTTTATTATATGCATAGCTGGAAGCACTGCCTATTATTAAAGTTGTTTGCCACATCTTATTATCAGACCCTGTTCTCTGACACTTGCATGTCAAATTTTATCCATTTGGGTGAAATTTTCGATGATGGGTGTCTGCCTCAAGCTGAAATTTTTGGAAGATGTTAGCCAAAACTATTCAGCCATTTCCAAGAAGGAGGCTAGACAAAATATGTTGTTCTGCATGTGTTTTAAAAATCCTGGCAGCCTTTTCTTTGACAACATCTAGTGCCCCCATATTTGGAAACAAGGATATGAAATTTGGGAAAAAGGTGGCCCTTGTGTCAGGGGGTCTTTCAAGAGACCATCAGATCATCTCATCTGACCACTTCTATAACAAAGGTCAGACAGTTTCTTCATTACCCATATGTTGAACCTCATAAAGTATGTTTGGCTGAAGCATATCTTTCAGAAGGCATCCAGTCTTGATTTGATGACATCAGTAGATGGAGAATCCACCCTTAATTTGTTCCATGGTTAATCACCGTCATTTTTTCGAAAGTGTGCCTCATTTCTAATTAGAATTTGTCTAGCTTTCATCTTCCAGCTATTGGATCTTGTTATGTTTTTTGCTGCTAGACTGAAGACTTTTTCGAGCTGATATTAGTTTCTCCCTTTAATCAAGTTAGTGACTCAGAGTGACAGTTCTCCTTAATGTTTCCTCTAATCTTTCCTTCGATGTGCAGCTGTTTTCCATCCATGTGTGGAATACATTTTTGTGTATGCCGAGGCTTGTGCAAATGTGCACCATTACTAGAAACAAAAAGTCAACTGTGGATGCTGTGCTAATGAGCTAGGTGGCTTTTGAATCTCTCTTGAGCGGTCACAGACATGTATTGCTTACAGGAAATGCTGGTTATCGTCAATAATGAGAGTGAACGAATGAGACAATATTAATAACATTCACACCATTATTTGATAAGTCAGAGAAAAAAATGAGGAAGCTCTGGGAAGATTTACATAACTTGACTAGTTACATGGGAGAAAAGACCAATGTGATGAATACACAGCACTTCATTAGGGTAATTCTCCCCCATGGCAGCTTCAAAGTGCTAGCGTGCATGTAACTGCAGGCACTGCAAAGTGCCTTAACTCCTCAAAATTTTGAGGAGTAAAGGCACTTTGAAGTAGTGCGGGTACATGGAAGTGGCTGCAGCTACACGCATGCCAGCATTTCAGAGTTGCTGCAGGGAAGAATTACCCTAATGAAGTGCTGCATATTAACTGTAGCACTTCATTAGTAATCTCCCTATCACCCTGATTAACATGCACCCTTCGAAGGTGGGGGCAAGTGTAGACAAGCCCAAAGTGGTTTGTCACTAATTTGTCCACAAAATTCAGCACTTTCACTGGAAGCATTCTACCTCTCAGGCATGAGGCACAGTGCTGCTGTCCATGGAGTGCCTTTTGTCAACAGGCCCTGTTGACAATAAAGCTGCGTGGGCACTTCGTGGGAGCCTTCTCTCAACAGACAGGGCTTTCGGAACAATGGGCAGCCCTGTCTTCTGTGCTTTCCGGTGCCTGTGTTTTCCAGAGAGCGGACAGGCAGTCTGGCTGTTCTGTCAACAGAGTGGAGCTCTCTCACACTCTCCCAATTGGCGTTTGTGTGTGGCCGCATTCTGTCAACAGAAATTTTGTTGGGAAGTCTCTTCCAACATGACAGAGTACTGTAATGTAACCATAGCCCATGAGTCTACAGCCCACCACTTTAAATAATAAAAATATCAAAAAGCATGTAATATCTGCTAGGAAAATATTCATTTGAAATGCCTTCAGTAAATTGCTTTTTTGTCGTTGATTTTTGCGACAGATATCATGATACTCCTATATTAACCTTTGCATCCCTTCATTATTGATCAGCATATAAAAGCAGCAACACCTGCACTGATTTTAGCATGCCAAGTTGGATGGAAAATTTGAGGTTTTTGTACAGAAGTCAGTCTGTAGTATAAAGTTTATTAAAACTACTCATTATATAACTATATGGAGAGAAAGACACACATTGGTACTAGTATATGTATAGTTTTATATATAATATGAATATGGGCTTTAAGATCCTTGGATGAATGGTACTATAGACCTATAAACATTGTCTTACAATATCTTTGAGGTATATGTTTATGTGCATTTTACAGACATACAGTTTTCCTTTTACTTTTGGCAGATCCAGTTTTTGATACACTTGTTCTATCCAGAGGCTCATCAATTACTCTGTCATTAATTGCAAAATAAGAAGTTTGAAAATGTTCACTAAATTTCTTATTCCTGCCTTCCCAAAGAGCCCCATAAAGCAAAACCATCCGGCTTGTTTTTTGGTCATCATCTTGTATGTTTCCTCTCCAGATTGCAGCAGTAGATTGCAAAGATGCCCTAGAAATGATCTGTAACCTGGAGTCTGATGGAGAAGAAAAAAGTGCTCTAATTTTATGCGCGGCATTTTTATCTCGTCAGCTACAGCAAGGAGAGATGTACTGTGCCTGGTGAGTCAGACTCTCTTTGTTTGTGTCTCAGAGTAAAATGAAATATATTGGGAGGAATAGGTCCTGTCAAACTTTTTTGAAAAACGGCAGAAAAGGCTTAATATTACTTTAATGCTTTTGTAATTATCCACAATAAATAACATTCAAACACGATGCTATGGGTTAGGCACCAGCAGATGAGAGCACTGAGTCACTTCACTCACAAATAAATTAACTGTATTACACTGTGGAAACAAATAATTTTATATCTGTTAGGAAGATGGTCAACGTTGTAATAAAAACTGTCTCGGTCTGAGACAATTCTGTTGTCTAGAAGAGGACTTTTCACAAGTCATCTACTTCTCTCTGTCTGCATTAAAAAGGCTTTGATCATATGCTGTTCAAACTTTCCAGCAAGGAAATCTCTCCCCAGGGGTATTGAAACCTCACTGTAGTGAAGCAGCATTTGGCAGATAGAACAAGCTTTCACTGGGCATCTAGGTCTAGAACAGGGGTGTCCAACAGGTAACCTGTGGGCCAGATTCGGAGCCTTTTTATCCAGCATGTGGGGCCAGCTGCTGCAGAGCCCTGGTGGCTGGGATGCAGAACCGCCGTTGGCCCGGGAGCAGAGTCCCAGCGGGGATACAGGGCTGGAGACAGAGCCCCAGCAACCAGAACACTGAGCTGCCACCAGCCCCAGGGGCAGAGCTCCAGCTGGGGCATGAGGCTAGTAGCAGCATGGTTTGGGCTGCGGGGGAGGGTTAAGCCTGGGGGTGGGTGGGAGACAGTTTGGGGCTGTGGGGGTTCTAAGGCTGGGGCCAGTTTGGGGCTGCCGGTGTCTTAGGCTGGAGCAGTTTGGGGCTGCGAGGGGTTTAAGGCTGGGGGTATGCAGGGGACAGTTTGGGGCTGCAGAGGGGTTAAGGCCGGGGGCAGTTGGGGTGCGGGGAGGAGGCAGTTTGGGGCTGTGGGAGGATCTAAGCCTGGGGCCGGGGGTGGGGGGGTGCGGTTTGGGGCAGCAAGGAGTTTAAGCCTGGGATGTGTGGTCTGGGGCTATTTTGTGTTTGGCTCCCTGGAACACACAAAAAATTGCCATGTGGCTGCTGATGAAAAAAGGTTGGGCACCCCGGCCTGGTAGCAGGTCTCACTGTGAGGCAGCTGACCTGCTGGAACTTTTAACTTCAGTCTCGCAAAACTGGCAATTTGCTGATTTAGTACAGTCCAGCTCTGGGATTTCCTGACAGGGTTTAGGAGCAGGAGCTCTGGGCCTGGAAAGGGGTCTCAGGCGGCAGGGGCGGGGCTGGAGTCTGTCCTCCCCTGGCCAGTTTTTCAGTGCTGTCTGGCACATGGCAGCCAGGAGCACCAGGCCCTGAAGTAGCCCCTTGCCCTCCCCCCCACACACACACAGTTGGCAACCATGCTAACTCCTGTGTCTATGTGAAGTATCATTTGAAAATAATCAGAGAATCAGAGAATGCAGGGCTTTGCAATAATGGATCCTGCTATAGGTTCGGGGGCAGCCTTTGTACATCATTACATAGTTATCTATAACACTCTGCCATTTACACCTGCAGGTTTGATGTTTTCTTCTACTTTATTTTGTTATGAGGAAGTAGTCTGGCTTCTACATTTTTACCTGAATATTTAACTTTATGTTGCTAGCTTTCTGTGTAATTTAATATAAAAAACAATGTTTAGATGAAGTCTATGAATTAACATAGAATCATAGAGATATGGCTGGGACTGTGATAGATCATTTGGGCTAGTGAGTGGGCTGCATGAGTGGCCTCCCTCTTCTCAGTGGGTCACAAGACCGTGATGGTCTCCTGGATGTGGTGATTTTGTTAACTACGCTTGCATACGTAGAATTTGCAGGGTATTCTAAATGAATTGCAGCAGTTCTGTGATTGGATGCAGAGGGAGGGCACAGTTCTCACAGTCAGTGTTGTATGTAATCAGCTTGCACCTCACTTCACATGCCCTTGCTTTCAGTGCATGTCACTTTAGTAATACTAGTATGAAAAATTGATGCAGATGGAAACCAGTGGAATCAGGCAACCCTGTGCAGAAGCAGCCATAAACAAAATGTCTTGTGAGCCGCGCATAGAAGTCAAATCAATCACCCATTTTTTAGAAGAGCCCTTAACATACTTGAAGACTTACTAGGTTTTGCCTCAGTCATCTTTTCTGAAGACCAAACATACGCTGCTATTTTTAGCCTTTCTTCACGTTTTGGGTTTTCTAAATATTGTACCATTTTGATTGTTGTCCTCTGTACTCCCTCCAATTTGTCAACATCTTTCTTAAAATTTGGTAATCAAAACTAGACATATTATTTGTTTTAGGGCAGCAGTGGGGCAAATACTGTCCCATAAGCCAGATCCGATTCACCCAGGCTTAGCCCCTGGCAGGCTGCTGCTGCTGTATTTACCTACACCTTCATAAGGATGGGTGCTTGCAACTCCCATTGGCTGCAGATTGCACTTGTTGGTCAGTGGGAGTGACAGGAAGTGCTGCCCCATTCTGCACTGCTTCCCACAGCTCCCATTGTCCAGGAATGGTAATCCACAGCTACCGAAGGTTGCAAGAACCCATACCTGCACAGGTAAATATAGAGGTGGCTAACCCTTGTGAACTGCCACCATTTTATTGCTCACCCGTGTTCTGGGCTCTCACCAGTGTCAAGAAAACAGAACAATTACCTCCTATGCCTTATATCTTGCATTCCTATTAATACATTCCAGAACAGATGTACCATGATTTTCAAAAGAAATTATGAATTGTTAGGCTGCCTCTGTTGAAAAAATCCTAAGTCCTGTTTTCATCCTTATATTTTTTTAAAAGAACTGCAAATTGATCAAATGTAGTAGTTGTGTTATTGCTGTCATATATATATATATATACGTATTAGGCTTTACTTAATTATTCTGTCTTTCAAAACTTTGTATTTGCAGGGAGTTGACTCTCTTCTGGAGCAAACTGCAACAAAGGGTAGAGCCTTCTGTACAAGTGTACCTAGAGAGGTGTCGTCAGCTGTCGGTGTTAACTAAGACTGTTTATCATATATTCTTCCTGATTAAAGTAATTAATTCAGAGGTAAGGATACTGTAAAGATGTATTTTCATGGTCCTTTGAATAAAACATGAGATCAGAATTTGAAAATTTTCTGGAGGCCAGATAGCAAGTACTTATGCAAGTTGTACTGATTTAAGTAAATTAGTAGTTATGTCATTTATACACATCACTGTATTCCCTGTTGGTGAACATTCTTTAAGTGTGAGTTCTTCACATCCAGTTGGCTTAAATTGGTAGGGAATTCACTTAAGATGAATCAATATAAGACACTCTGAAATTTACTTAATGTCCACACAGGAAGTTGCAGTAACTAAACTGATTTAATTTATTACAACTTTTGAGTGTAGATAAAATGGGGAATAGATATAATTCAGCAGCTGGGAGATGGGCGATCTGTTGCAGAGGACACAGTGTCCTGTATCATTTATTCCAGCACTCCACATAGCTACTTCAAGTTACTTCCATGAAGAAAGGAATGCGAGGAACAAAGTTAGGGGGAAGCCCCTTAAGGTTTAAGCAGGCTGTAAAAGGCAAAAAATAACTTGGTTGTTGCTTTATGATTTGTAATTTTGCTTTGAGGGGTTAAGTTGTGACTTAACTCTGAAGTATTTTGCTTTTTGTGGATTTAGAACTGATTTTGTGTTCTAAGCTCAATCCATATGACATGGGTTTTATATATATAGGGACATCCATTGTTGCAAGTCTTCCCTACCTCTTGCTTGTATTATTTAATGCTAATTGCTTTGTCTTGTACTTCTTTGAGCTGTTTGTTTCCGTACACAGTAGATCCATAGACATTTTGTAAGAGGAAAACCAAGATGTTTTCTGTTAATGAAGTTCAGGTTTGTATGTACCATAAGCAGGTTGGCAGCCACACAATTTAGAGTGGCATGCAGTCGAGGGCTCCAGCCCTGCCTCTCCTCTCTGATGCAGCACAGGAAAGTGCAGGAGCATGAGGCTGGAGCCTCTGCTGCAAAGGCTCCCACTGCAGCTTAGGGCTGGGCCCAGAGCCCTGCCGCAGAGGGCTGCCGCAGAGTTCCCTTCACGGTGCAGTTCCTTTCAATTGGTCTGTTTCTTACCTGTTTCTTTATCTCTCAGCCATTATATACGTTCTTGATGCACAATGCAACATTTTCTCCCTTTTATCTTGAATGTCCTTGAATAAGTTATATCCCTTTATACTGATATTCTAGTATATACCACTATTCTCATGACTTACCCACCAAGCCTGTGCCAGACTGGTATAATGTGGCTTTAGTATAAATGAGAATCAAAGTCCACCTTTCTAGAAAAAATTACCCACAGATGACCTTGGGTAAAAGAGACACTTAGGTAAAACGTTCAACTAATATATTAAAATATATATTCAAAATAAAAAGGAAAACTTTTTCTTAATTTTAGATCTGTGTGGCTTTTTAACTGCTTTCCCCTTAAAAATGGTTTTATATTTTAAAAGAAGAGACATAACTATTTTGGTTCTGTGTGTATGGCTGTAATTAATGTAACTAGGAAAGATAGATTATTTAATGATTACCACACTTACCCTTCTGCTTCTGTGACCAGAATTCAAGTTCTAATTTGAAGGTCCTAAGTGAATGAGTATGATGTCAGTAGATTCCCTCTCAAAACCATAACATAATTTGGCATAATTGGTAGGCTTTCTTTAGGAAAAGCTCAATATTTCATTAGTACAAAGACTGGCCTACTGTACTAATGAACAAACTCCTGAAATAAGTGATGCTAGCAGGGCAATAGGAGGGAGCTGAATTTCTCACTTTGTGAATTTAAAAAGGCCAGTGTTTCAAGTTTCTTTGCCAGCCTGGAGAATAGGTAACTCAAGGCATAGTAATCTGGGTTTTATTTCATTGGCATGCACAGTTCCACAGTTGGAGCTACTAAACTCTCATTTTTTAAAAAACTTAATATTCACATTTTATGTCTGATTTGCCTTTACAATTTATTGAAATTCAGCCTTGACCAATGGAAATTATCCTATATTAACAAATGCAGAAATTGCTATAGTAAAATGACTTTTTAAAACTAATGTCTTCTTTGCAGATTGAAGCTGCTGGACTTGCAACCTGCATTGAACTATGCGTGAAAGCACTGCGTTTAGAATCCAGTGAAAACACAGATGTCAAGATATCCATTTGCAAGACTATATCCTGTTTGTTGCCGGATGATTTGGAGGTTAAACGTGCTTGTCAATTAAGTGAATTTCTTCTTGAGCCCACTGTGGATGCATACTATGCCGTTGAAATGCTGTATAATCAGCCTGACCAGAAATACGATGAAGAGAATCTTCCCATACCAAATTCTTTACGCTGTGAGCTCTTGCTCGTATTGAAAACTCAGTGGCCTTTTGATCCAGAATTCTGGGACTGGAAAACTCTAAAACGTCAGTGTCTTGCATTGATGGGGGAGGAAGCATCCATTGTTTCTTCAATAGATGAATTGAATGACAGTGAAGTTTATGAGAAGGTTGAAGACAGTCAAGAGGAAAATAAAGAAACTTCTCTGAATGGTCTTGCTGGCTGTTTTGATGAAGCTACAAGTCTGCTTAAAGGCATAAGAGATGAAAAGCAGAAAAAGAGAGAAATTAAAAAACTGAGAGAGAGGGGATTCATATCAGCGAGGTTTAGAAACTGGCAAGCCTACATGCAGTATTGCGTGTTATGTGACAAAGAATTCCTTGGTCATAGAATAGTTAGGCATGCACAGAAACACTATAAAGATGGCATTTACAGTTGCCCTATATGTGCACACAATTTTAATTCTAAAGAAACCTTTGTTCCTCATGTAACTCTACATGTTAAAAAGTCCAGCAAAGAGAGACTGGCTGCTATGAAACCACTTAGAAGATTGGGAAGACCTCCTAAAACATCAACCACCCATGAGAATCAGAAGGCTGATGCCACATCCAAGCAGGAACAACGACCCATTAAAAAGAATAGTCTTTATTCAGCAGATTTCATAGTGTTTAACGATAACGATGGTTCAGATGATGAAAATGATGACAAAGATAAACCTTATGTACCAGAGATAATACCAGTTCAAAAACCATTGCCTGTTAATGAATTCACATGTCCAGTAACATTTTGTAAAAAAGGATTTAAATACTTTAAAAATTTGATTGCACATGCAAAGGGGCATAAAGATAATGAAGAAGCTAAACGTTTTCTTGAAATGCAAAGCAAAAAAGTTATTTGCCAGTACTGTAGACGACATTTTGTAAGTGTTACTCATCTCAACGATCACTTGCAAATGCACTGTGGTAGCAAGCCCTACATCTGTATACAGATGAAGTGTAAGGCAGGTTTTAACAGTTACGCTGAGCTCTTAACTCATAGAAAAGAACATCAAGTCTTTAGAGCAAAGTGTATGTTTCCTAAATGTGGCAGAGTGTTTTCAGAAGCATACTTGCTCTATGATCATGAAGCACAACATTATAATACTTACACCTGCAAATTCACAGGCTGTGGAAAAGTTTACCGTTCTCAGAGTGAACTAGAAAGACACATTGAGGATCATAATAAGCAGCCTGAAAAGGTGTTAGAGACTGAAGGTCAGACTAATCGAACTGATCTCACTCAATCTTCAAAAGCTAATGAAAACCCTGAAGGAGCTGCTGTAAAAAAAGAATTGATCTCACCTCTAGACAATAACACAAGTAACTTTACTGAAGCAGACAATAATGTGCAAGATCAAATCAAAGTAGAATCAGTTGGAACAGAGAAAGCAAATAAATCAGCCAGCATTAGAAGTCAAGCTGATTCCCTATCTGATGATGGTGTGGAGCACTCTGTTGCCGGTGTGGAAAAGAAAGAAACAGCAAATAGAATCAGCAACATCAGGATGCCTGTTCTTAGTCAGAAGGTTCGGGATAACTTTGTACGAAGAGGCAAGTTGGCTTCTGCAGGCAATAAAATTGATATTAATAAATCTGTAGTCCAGCATTTGTGTTCAGCAGTTGAAGATTCTTGCAATGATTCTTGTCTTCCAGTTTTACAGGAAAAAAAGGAGGATGGCTGTTTCAGTCAGTCCCAGAACAGTCAGAACATTTCTGTAAATTCAGACACACCAAAAACAGACACTTCTGCATCAAAAAGCCTAGAAAGACAAATAAGTAGTGTGATGCCTTTCAGTGTACAGAATCAGGCAGGATATCGAAACAACTTACCCATTTCCAAACTTGAAGACAGTATTAAGAGTGCAACTAATCCATTTAATTTGCCTTTGAAGACACTGGAGAGTATTATATTTCTTCCATCACAGTCCAGCCTGAGCAATTCTTTAGTTCCAGCTGTACCACCACCAGCAGCACCAGTTCAGAAATTTAGCTGTCAAGTTGAGGGATGTACTCGAACCTACAACTCCTCACAAAGTATTGGCAAACATATGAAGGCAGCACACCCTGATCAATATGCTGCTTTTAAAATGCAGCGTAAGAATAAAAAACCCAGAAAACCCAGCAATTTGCAAAATATACCTAGTGATGGAAAGATTGTGTATTTTTTGCCATCGCAAGTAGACAACCCCAGTAATGCTGCTTTTACATCCCAAAACAAAACTAGTGTAAATGCTCCTTCCTCAAACCAGTTGCAGCATGTCTCAAATACACTTTTCCAAACACAGTTGGAAACTTTGTCTAATCCACTGATACCTACAGCAGAAAGTGTCATAAATCCTGTCTGTATTAAAAGTGAACCTGAGAGTGTTTTATGTTCCCAAATGGAAAATCTGTCCAATACAACTTTACCTTCACAATTAGAAGATCTGGCAAAAACAGTTATGCCTTTGAATATTGACAGTGGTTCAGATCCCTTTCTTCCTTTACCTGCTGAAAGCAATTCCATTTCTCTCTTTCCTTCACCAGCAGACCATGTCCCAAATTCAGTCTTCTCACAGCTGGAAAGCAGTACAAATCATTTTTCATCTCCGTTAGAAGGAAACACTAGTTCTGTTTTTCCAAAGGGGGAAAGTGCTGATGAACCAATATTTTCTTCTCGAACAAAGAGTGAAAATAGTTTCAGTGAGACCTCCTCACAAGTTCCAGCTTCTGAAAAGTTGAAAAAGGATCGTGGGCGTGGTCAAAATGGAAAGGAAAGGAAGCCAAAACATAACAAGCGAGCAAAATGGCCAGCAATTATTAGAGATGGCAAATTCATCTGTAGTAGATGTTTCAGAGTGTTTACTAATCCCAGATCACTTGGTGGTCACTTATCTAAACGGTCTGTTTGTAAACCTATTGAAGGATCAGAAATTTCTCCAGAAGCTCTGCAGACTAATGGACAATCTGCTCTACTTGCCAGTATGATTCTTTCCTCAAATGTTGGAAATTTGCAGCAACCCCAGGAGTCTACGTTCAATCCAGAAGCATGCTTTAAAGATCCATCATTCCTACAGTTGCTTGCAGCTGAAAATCGTTCTGCTTTTTTGCAGACCATGTTTCCACGAGCCAGTGTAGCTAACTTTAATGCCAATGGGAATGAGGAAGGAAATGAAATTATTAAACAAGCCTTGGAAACTGCAGGCATTCCAAGTACATTTGAGAGCACTGAAATGCTTCCACATATAGTTACCACTGGCTGTGTCACTGGCACAACTCAGATGAATGCAGCAGCTCTCTCCAATCCAACTGTATCCCCTCTCTTGCAGACAGTCTGCAACCCAAATACTCTACCAACAAACCAAAACCGGGCTCTGAACAACAAAATTCCTTCAACAGATGAAAGCAACAGTTTGTCTGTTTTAGCAACAGATGATTTGATGCTAAAGACTATTGAAAATGGCTTGTGCTCTGGCTCATTTTCTAATTCCATTGCAGCAGCACAAAATTTTGCAAGTAATAGTTCCCGGGTTTCAGTTATAAATAGTCCCAAGAATTCAGGATCAAGTACCTTGAATAAGAAGGGGAGCAGTGCTTCAAAGCGAAAGAAAAAAGCAGCTACTCAATTGCTTGCACTTAATACCTCACAAAAATTAGTAGATAATGATTTTACAGCAGTGGGACTTCTAGCCAAAAGCATTGAAGGGAGTATGCAAGTACCAACAGATAATTTTCAGTCAAACTTACTGGCAAACTGTGAGTCTCAGGTATTGGTGGAAAATCTTCCACAGAAACTAAATAATGTTGACAATCAGTTGTTTGTGCCCAGTGTCAGAGAAAACGTCAAAACTAATTTCGAGTCTCGAGCAGCATTAGCTCCTTTAACAGTAAAAACTGAAAACGGTGACTCCCAAATGATGACTCTGAATTCCTGTGCTCAAGGAAATTCTGATTTGCAGATTTCAGAGGACAGTGTTATTCAGAACTTTGAGAAGACCCTTGAAATAATTAAGACTGCTATGAATTCCCAAATACTTGAGGTAAAAAGTGAAATCCAAGATGGTGTTCTTGCATCAACCCAGAATGCACAAGTAAATACAACTGATCTCCCTCCAGCAAATGGTACACAAAATATTAAGTCACCCACGCCTACCCAGTTTGCAGTATGCACTAGGGATGTCACCACTGCAAAAGGTAACTCTTCTCAGTTTGAAACTTCTCAAAAGGATGACGCTCAAGTTTTGGAAATTTTAGAGGGATTGCGGAAACTGAGATTAGAAAATGATACATCCAGTCAGGTTTCTGATAATGTGTCTCAGTGTCCTCCATCAGATACACTAGCACCTCTGCCTGCTGTTCTATCAGCTGAGAATACATCCCTGGCCCAGGCATCTTCAGAGACAAGTACTATTCAGTTTAGTGATAAAGTCCATAAACCTTTCGTGTGCCAGGACCAAGGCTGTGATTATAGTGCTATGACAAAGGATGCATTATTTAAACACTATGGCAAGGTACATCAGTATACTGCAGAAATGATATTGGAAATCAAGAAGCATCAATTGAAGTATGCCCCCTTTAAATGTGTTGTAACCACCTGTCCAAAAACATTTACAAGAAATTCAAATCTCCGAGCACATTGTCAGCTGGTGCATCACTTCACCACGGAGGAAATGGTAAAATTAAAAATAAAAAGACCTTATGGAAGACGATCTCATAATGAAGCTACAAACGTAACCCCAAGGTCTGTTGAAATAAAAAATCTGCAGTCTGTCATAATGAAAAGTAAGAATGAAACTCGGTTGGTTAAAGGATTTGATGTAAGGAAGGAGGCTGTCATACTACCTGTGAAAATCCCAGAAAAGCTTATCCCAGAAAAAAAAAATCCTGAAAAACTGGAGAAACCTCCACAAGTGCTTACTGTTCCTCCAGAGCAATATAATGCAGCATCTTTCAGTAACACACAAATACAACCAAAAGTACGCAAAATTAGGAGGCATCGGAAGGAGAAAGAAGAAAGAAAACGCAGGAAACCAGTAACCAAATCTCTTGATTTTCCTACTAGATACAGTCCGTACAGACCATACCGATGTGTCCATCAAGGCTGTTTTGCAGCCTT
The DNA here is from genome assembly GCF_033958435.1 of Carettochelys insculpta. Classification (NCBI taxonomy): domain Eukaryota; kingdom Metazoa; phylum Chordata; order Testudines; family Carettochelyidae; genus Carettochelys; species Carettochelys insculpta. Next base: position 142,222,297 of record NC_134139.1, on the reverse strand, counting down.
TACAATACAACAGAACCTGATTCTTCATTACCAGGCTGTTCACAAATCAGATCTGCCTGCATTCTCTGTGGAGGTTGAAGAAGAAAGTGAGCCAAGTAAAGACGAACATGATGAAATTGAAACCAAACAGACTGTGAAAGAATTCAGGTGTGAAGTGAGTGATTGTTCAAGAATATTTCAGGAGGTCACTAGTCTGATACAGCATTATATGAAGCTTCATGAGATGACTCCTGAAGAAATTGGAGGCATGAAATCATCCCTGGATGTTGGAAGATTTCCATGTGACCAGTCTCAGTGTAAATCTTCATTTACAGGGTATTTTAACTATATTTTACATCTGGAGACAGATCATGGAATTAAGATAAGGCCAAACAAGGTGGAAGAAGATGGCATATACAAGTGTGATTGTGAGGGCTGTGACCGTATGTATGCAACTAGATCAAATCTCCTAAGACACATTTTTAATAAACATAATGATAGGCATAAAGATCACTTAATAAGACCCAGGCGATTAACACCAGGTCAGGAAAATATTTCCAGCAAGGCAAACCAAGAGAAGCCAATAAAGTCAAAGCATAGAGGACTGAAACACAATAGGTCAGGAAAGGAAGGAAACAGATTGTCAATAAAGACCAAACGAAAGAAAAATATGAACCTGGAAAGCAAGAATGTCAAAGGTGGGCAGATTCAAGAAAACAAAGCTTTTTCCCTGAAGCGTGGAAAACACGTCTATTCGATAAAGGCTATAAATGATGCCTTATCTGAATGTACAAGCAGATTTGTAACACAGTATCCATGTATGATAAAAGGTTGTTCTTCAGTTGTTACAAGTGAGAGTAATATAATTAGACATTACAAATGTCATAAGCTATCTAAGGCATTTACTTCACAACACAGAAATCTTCTTATTGTTTCAAAAAAACACTCCGTCTCACAAGTAAAGGAAGCACCCTCCGAACAAGAGGAAGTCAATCAAAAAAAAGATGTAAAAGAGTCTGATCCATGTTTGCCAGAGAGCAATGATGAAGTGAGTACCTCTGCATTACCACGGAATGAAATTGGAAAAGGTGAGAAAGACGAAGTGGATGAACTCACAGAACTCTTCATTACTAAACTGATTAATGAGGATTGCACATGCGCTGAAAATCCAGCGAAGACCTCTTCCAGTGTAAATAGTAACTTTCAGGACACAGTCTCCTGCCATTCAGAAAAGCAAAAATCGAATAATTTAAAGAGAACAAATAAAGAAAAAAATCTCCCTCAAAATAAAAAGAGAAGAGTTGAAAAACCTGAAGAAGTACTGGCAGTTGAATTAAGTAGCGTGCACAGGGAGGAAGAAACTGCTGTTGCTATTCAGACCGCTGAAGAGCAGCCCACAACTTTTGATTGGAGTTCATTTAAACCGATGGGATTTGAAGTGTCATTCCTTAAGTTCCTGGAAGAATCTGCTGTGAAGCAAAAGAAAAATGCTGAGAGAGACTACCATAGTAGTGGAACCAAAAAAGGGTCTCATTCAAACTCAAAAAAATCCAATGAAAAGGCCTCCTTGGCCGGCAGTAATGTCACATGGTCATGTTCTGAAAGTGAAACCCTTGTACAGTTTGCCAATCCGTCACAACTTCAGTGTAGTGAAAATGTAAAAATAGTTTTAGACAAGACTCTTAAAGACTGCACTGACCTTGTGTTGAAGCAGCTTCAGGAAATGAAACCTACCGTCAGTCTGAAAAAACTTGAAGGACATTGGGCGGATGATCCAACAGTTACAGTTGCTAAAGAAATTATTATGAATAGTGAGGAAGGGGAGTCTCATTACTGAGAAATGTGTTTTAAACATGACCTGTAATACATTTTTATTTTGAATAGGAAGCCATTGAGCATGCTAGTAATGTGTGACTTTTTTATTTTGCTGAAGTGATTTAACTTAGCAAAAACATGACATTAGTCATGTAAATTTCTTATTTGTTTTTATCCCTATGGGACTTGAAGAACAGAATCATTGCTTTAGTTTTGTAAATAGTTGATCGGAACTTCAGCTTTCTATCAAATTGTCCTTTCCATTAACTAAATCTTTGTGAATTGTCTGTGATTGGTATCTTCACCAGGTCACTTCTCACGTATAACAGTACTCTTTGTTTGTAGATACATTTTTGTATATATTTATTATTGTAAATCATTTGCTGCCACCAGCAGTCTGTAAGTCTAAACTATTAAATGACACATTTATATTCAGAATTTTAATTTGTAACTAAGCGATCAAGTTTTTAAAACTGACCTTTAATCATTTTAAATTAAGAACTTTTTGAACTAAACCTAAATAAGTCTGCCATATCTAGTTTATTTTGCATAACGCGTTTATTTACAGGAAAGGTTCTGGATAAGATCACATTTCATATGTTCAGCACATACTGACAGTTCTCATTTTCTGTAAATTTTAACATGTAGTTTAGTCATAAATTTAAATAGTTTTCCTATAGCTACATTTTTTCATTGCTTTTAATTGGATACAAAGCTATTATGATTCCATAATACAATGGAAATGTGAATACAAATAGTTTGCTACATTGGAGATTTTAAACAACATTCGGTATTGAAGAACCTGTTGTGAATGTGATAGAAAATTAGTAGTGTGGAGCAGTGTATATATTTGAGGTGGTGATTTGTGAAGTAGCCCAGTATTGCCTTAAATAAAATCACATTTCATTTCTTGTTTTATACATGTGATCTTATGAAGGTTATTTTTGTTTCTGTAACTTTAGATCGGTGTATAGTTTGTTTTTTTTTAATTTAAAAATGCTACTTCGGAAGAAAACCATTTGGGGTTTTTTTTTGTTTTTGTTTTTAAGTAAGGGGTTTATAAAACTGTGGTAACTATCTATAAATATGAGTTCTCATGCTATGAAATTTAAAACTGAATAAATGGAGCACTTTCTGAAAAGAAAGTTCGAGATTGTGAACTCTCAGGCAAAATGTCTGGACTTTACAGATGGTTTAGGTTCTCTCTGCACTCACCTTGCCTCTTGCTGTCTGTTTTTTGGCAACAGTTTTCCCTACTCTGTATTTCCACACTGGCATGAGACTTGGAAGCAGTACCTCTTGTCGTAACTGAGATTTGTGAGATCTCTCTTTTAAGCAACTAACTGGAATGACAGGCATCTAATTTGTTTAGTAACCAAACCAGTAAATGCATTAGTGGAAGCTGTTGTTAGCCAAGAAAATCTAAAATATTTTAAAACAATATGTTCTGCTTAACAAGCAAGCTGTATTGTTTGGTACCAAAAATAATTTTCCTTGGATTCTCTGTCATTAGACAACCTACCTTCAGTGGTATAAGATGGTCTTTATCTTGATTGCTGTTTGCTTGATTTTTCTACAGACTTGCCTCACTCCCGTGTAATCCTCTTTGCATTAAATACTACTTTTGATTGCTTTTAAACCTCTCACCTATAATCTTTGGCAGCTGACCTGAATTTTGATGTAAAAGACTTTTCATTGAGAGCAAAGTGAAATCTTTTTTAAGGAGGAAGATTTATAAAATGGAGGAGGAGAGAGAATAGTAATTGAACCTTGTGAACCAGTCTGTCACCATCTGGTCATAAATTGAGTAGCCTTTAACACACAAACAAATGCTCTTGTACACAGTGAGCTCATTAGCTCTTCATAATAACTTTCATTTGTTTTTGAGTCACTAAACCATTACTGCCTCTGAATCAAGAAAGCAGCCATGCATACTAAAATGGTAAAATGAATACGTAGAGTCTTACGTTTTTAAGGTCATAAGGGGCCATTGTGATGGTTTACCTTGACCCACAAAACACAGACCCTGGGACTTCCTTGTATCAATTCCTGTTTCAGTACCAATATAAGTGGTTGAGCTAGAACATATCTTTTTCTACAAAAAAAAAAAAATCCAATGAGATGCACAAAGGCTAGCATGTTTGGCAAAGATCCACCCATGCTATCTAGTGGGGGAGATGCTGCCGAGGGACGAGGATGCCATGCCCAACCTCATTCTCAGAGTTGCATTCTTACAGGCCAGACTTTGTTGCCTATCCTTGCTTTGTGATCCATGAATGGGAATGCGTTTGCTGGTGTTGTGCAGCTTAGGAGCGCTAGTGGTTCTGCTTACTCCTTTCCATGCAAAAAGGCTGGAAAAGGAGGTACCTATTATTGAACCATCTGTCCCAGTGGATAGTGCACTCACTCACCTGAAACACTGGGTTCTGTTCCCTTCTCTGCTGTGTGTGTCTGTCTGTCTGTCTGTCTCTCTCTCTCTCTCTCTCTCTCTCAACAGGTATCATACATCTCCAGTGGATGCTCTGACCAGTGAGCTATCAAGTATTCTGATGGCGTCTGGGGTGTTTCCCTTTGTCTCTCCTATTGAAGCTGTTCCACTGTGAATTGATAATGAAAGTGATGTAAGTAAGTGACTGGGAATGATGCTGTATTTCAGTGGGTAGGAAGCTCCTTACAAAGTGGAGGTTCAGGGGTCAGTCACTCCTGCTCCAGTCACTTCCTTATTTTATACACAGTGGAGCAGCTTCAGCAGGAAAGCCTGAGGGAGCCCCTCATCAGTGTATCCCATAACTCAGTGGTTAAAGCACTCTCCTGAGAGTTAGAAATTACCATGTGGCTGGAATGTGGGAGACTAGCCTTCTCTTCTCCCCTCTCTGCCAAGTGCTTTAACCACAAGTCAGATCTTGTAAGATGAAGCCCCAACACCATTTCTTTCTCTGTCTGGATGTTGAATGGGACTCAATTCAGTAGGTGGCATCTGAGTACCAGATTGGACCTGGTATGCGATTTAGGTGACCAAACACCTGTCTTCTCCAGGTTTGCAAATCACTCTGCAGCTTCAGCTGGAAATAGATGCCTAGAAGGAAACAGCAGTATGTGCCCAGAGGTTGAAACTAAGCATCAGGGGAACTTTCCCACTGAAACCTTATGGTGCTGAATGAGCTTCGGTACTTACAGAATTTGGTGGTAGTTTGTAATAGAGCAAAAATTGGTATTTCCCCTTGTAAATAAACATTTTAAAATCAAGTTTTGTAGTTTTGAAGTAGTTTTAATTGACAATAATACGTAAGTACAAAGGATAGTGAACTTCGGCAAAAATATGCTTCATCCAGGAAAAGTGAGTGCAAAAAGATAGTTTCGTTATTTAATAGACCCATTCCTTGTGTATATTCAGACATACCTGTTCTTAGTGATAAACATATGCTTGTACTGTTTCTCATTTATGATCACTCTGGGTTGGCTTAGTGGTGCTAAGAATCCACTGAAGTCTCTTCCTGTTGCATTATCAAAAGAATTGTTTCCAAAGATCCATTCAGGTACACTAGAAGAAATATCTGTTGGCCTTTTTAATAATTATTTTAAAATGTACTCACTTTACTAGTGTAAATATGTTTGTTAGCAGGGTTATAAACTTAACCTAGGAACTAGGAGTCAAGTTTGGCTCTTTTTCCCACACATGCAGTACTGACAGTTGAGACAATAGTCGTGGATAATGCAATTTTTAAACCAGCTCTACACGTCAGACTTTATTATCTAGTTTTCTTTAATTTTACTACAGTCTTACGTAACACACAGTATTATGGACCTCTGAACTTTTAAAGCATGCTGCTGAAAATACAAGATCACTAAGGTTAACAAGAGGGCCCCAAGTCCAGAACTACATATCCAAATCCAAAACAGCAGAGTGAAGAGATCCTTATAGAGTGATTAGTTCTGATACTAGATTTTTTTAAGCCCATACTGAAACCTTTAAAAAGCGGAATCACAGTTCATAAGATCCTACCCCATACATGAGGACTGATTAATTTAATCTAAAATAGAATGGTGGCTCTAGAAAGTTCTCTTGCACAGCTTATTTACTTTTCAGGGTATTCTTTCAATTGCTGTCCTCTGATCTGAACTCAATCTGAAATGCAGTCAAGACAAATGCTCAGTACAGCACTTAGGAAAAAAACTCAAACGAGGGATTAGCTAGCTGGGCAGTAGCACTCCAGAAAAGGATGTTGGGGTTAGAGTGGATCATAAATTGCATATAAGCCAAAACATGATGCAGTTGCGGAAAAGACTGTCATTCCAGTGGGTATTATCAGGAGTGTCATTTGTAAGACGCTGGAGCTAATTGTTGATGCTGGTGAGTCCTCAGCTTTAGCACTGTGTCCAGTTCTGGGCACCGCACTTTCAGAAAGATGTGGACAAAGTGAAGAAATTAAAGGAGATCAACAAAAATGACCAAAGCTTTAAAAAACCTTCCTATCAGGAAATGTTTAAAAAAATGGGCAAATTTAAGTCTTGAGAAAAAAGGACTGGAATGTCAAGGGTTGTTATAAAGAGGAGAAGAATTCAGTTGCTCTTCGTGTACACTGAAAGACAAGAAGTAATGGGCTGAATCTGCAGTAAGGGAGATTTAGATTAAGCATAAAGAAAAAACTTTCTAAGGGTAGTTAGGTAATGGAACTGATCATCAAGGGTGAGGGGGAAATCCCCATCAGAGCTCTTAAAGAACAGATTAGATAAACACCTGTCAGGGATGGCCTATATACATTTAGTCGTGCTTCACTGTGGAGGAAGGTGGATTAGCTGACTTCTCAACGTTCTTTCAGCTTTACTATTTTATGACTCTAACAACAATGGAAAAGTATGGTCAGTCACACAGTGTCCTGTCTACTATCCAGCTTTATGTACTGTGGCTTAATTTTTTTGAAGGTGCAAACCTAAAACCGGCCACTTGCTGTCAGGCTGACATCTAAAATTCAGTTAGATTCTGCTGCCCTTGGAAATAGAATAGGAAAAGATGAAAGAATGTATTTCTATTTTAAGAGGCTCCCTTTTAGCAACACACAACGAGAATGTGCACGTAGGCTTCAAGAACATCATAGTAGCTTAATTTATGTATATTGATTTTCAGCAAAGCTGGTGCTACAATGAAATAACACAGTTTGCTTGTATACCAGTAAGCTTCAGTAAGGCTTTAATTAGTTCATCCTTAAACTACCTACTTTTCTGATAGAAAGGCTATGTAACCTGTCAGCTAACAATTACTCTTTTTTCCCCTACCATATAGATTTATCAGAGAGACATAAACCATAGTCTGTGCTGTCTTGTGATGACAGAGGCAAGCGCCACTGTATGGTTGCAGAGTATCAACTCAGGCTACCTTTCTTTTTCAGGGGACATTCTTTCCCTCAGTAGAAGAGAATAGTATCATCGTGAGCTTCTTTCCTTCTGTAAGTGCCTTCACATGAAAATGCAGGATCCCAAAATGAAAAAGAAAAGCATTTTAAGTTGAATGAATGTTTATTTTAAAAGACAGTCCAAAACAAATATGTGTTACATGTTTTTCAAGCTGGAAAATTTAAACTTGTCAAACTCCACATTTTCCTATGGAAAATTTAAGTTTGTGCAAAAGCATATCTTTTCAATGGGAAAATATTTTGAATAATTTCAACCAGTTGTAATCCCTATTAAATTGGATGGATGGACACAGGCATACACTTCTTAAAATAGGCACCTTGAAATCTACCTTCTAAAATTTAAATTACTCAAAGGAACATTAATCTGTAATAGCAAGGAAGGCTTAGTAAATCTTATTGCAGTAAGGTGTATCTGTACTGTAGGAAGGCTATGGAATTCAATGAACATTAAATAAGGACTTGCAGAAGTTGAACGTAGACCAAACCATAAGTGACTGTCACAGAAGTTGGAAAGAGAGATGGTCATCTTTCCCCATTGATTGGAATAGAGAATGCCTTTCTTCCTGTCCTAATGTCTCTGACTGTCTACCTGTTAGCAGGAAAATGATAGGCTTCTTGGGATAAATAATCTACCTCCCTAGTTTAACTATATGATGTTTATTTTCAAAGACTAATTTCAGTTGAAGCACCCTTTGAAATGGACCATGGAGTTTTCATTTGTGAACATTCTTTCTGACTTTGTTTCCTCTTTAAAATATTTTTAAAAAATTGAGGCCTAATCCTCTTGAGTTCTCTGGGTTGGAACTTCCATTGGTGTCTTTAAGAATTCCAAACAAGCATCTGGTTCTTCATAAGACTGAATTTACTGTAGCAAAAAGGAACCAACTACAGTCAGTCGTGGAGACCAAATCCTTCTGAGGGCCCCATCAATGTACCTCAGCCCAAACCTGAGATGTGCACCTTTGATAATGACAAGGTTATTCAATCTTTACAGCCATAAAGAGAAAGGAAGGTCCGGTGTTTATGAATGTGGTGCGAGACGTGGGAAACCTGGCATCAAGTCCGTGTTGTGTGGCCTTGGGCAAGGCATTTATTATCGCTTGGTCTGTTTCTGCTCTCTAAAATAATGGTAATCGTACCGCCACGGGGGTGTTGGGGGGAGGTGCTCAGTAGAAATACAGTAAGCATTATGAGACTCTCAAATACTATGCTGGCTAGATAGCTAAGGTAGGCAGCTAGGCCAGCCCTTGGTATCAGTCAGCTAGCAGGTGTGCTTCATTGTTGTAATATAATACAAATGTTAATATGGAAACAAAACTAAGCGGGAGGTTGACGGGAGCATTTTCCCTCCTTGTGAAGATCAGGAGTACCAGTGCTGAGGGGTGCCTGGTGAGTTCAATTTAGCACATCCCTACCAGGCATGCTAAATCAAACTTTGGAAGATGGACCACAGCAGCGTCCATCTTCCGCTTAGTAAAGATGTGCCCCTAGACTCAGCACATGGCTCACATAAGACAGTAAGCAGCCATCAATTGCCAAGCCTTTTCAGTCCCTCACGTTGTCCTGGTGTGGATTGGAGCTGGCAGAGTAATCTAATTCATAAAGCTTTATGTCCACCTTACACGCCTCTGTTCTAACCCATCACAAAGTTGTTTTTAGATAAAGATCCTGTTCCCCAAATCCTTCCACAGCTCCTCAGAAATGAACTGAACCAAAGCAGCCACATGAAATATCCCAAACACAACTGCTTGACCAACTGTCTTTTCAAGAGGATTTATCACAAGCTTCAGTTTGTTACTTTGCAATGGAAATGTCAGAGTTTTACATCTCCTTAATTCATCCTGCAAAAAAAACTGAAGAAGACATAGTGCAAATGAATAGAAAGGCAAAAACCCACTAGCAGGGATCTGACAATTTTTTGAAGAGAGAAAGAGAAAACACATTTTCTAGATCAAAATAACTGTTTGTCATTTCCACTCATGAATTTCTTTGAACTCATCTATTAGCAACAATTCAAAGAGCTTATTTAACATCATGCAATATCATATTTATCCTCTTAAGTCAGTAGGTAAGCTTTTTTCAGGTTGATCTGAAATACTGATGAACGTAGGTGAAGCATTGCTGTGGCACAGAGCTGTAGCTGCTGTTTCATCATGGTCGATGCATTTCAACATCTGGCACTCACTCTTCAAGGTACGAACCTTCTTGTCATAGTGCTTGAGGACACATTTTATGGTGTATTTGAAAATCAAATAGCTCAGTTCGCTTACATTTAAAACAATGCAGAAGCACGAAGTCACCACTGCAAAGTAAAGGAAGACTTTCTTTTCTGTGGGCTTGGAGATGTAGCAATCTACTGTGTTAGGGCATGGCCTCATATCACATTTCACAAGGTGTGGCACATCGAAGCCACCATATAACTTGTAAAACAAAACCAGAAACCCAATTTCAAAGCCTGTTTTGAAAATCAGACTGAGATAAGTGCATAACAATCCCCCATCCATGCTTCCTGGGTTCTGATAGAGTTTCTTTTTGTGTCGCTTTTCCCTGCTCTCTCGATAGGCAACATGGAGAACAACCGAAAGAGAAGGGGTGGAGACCAAGATCAGTTGCAAGGCCCAGAGTCGGACCTGGGAAACGGGGAAGAAGTGGTCGAAGCAGACGTTTTCACAACCCGGTTGCTTGATGTTGCACTCAAATTCCTTCTGTTCATCCTTCCAGACGTGTTCTGCTGCCACAACATAGACAAGCAAGCGGAATATAAACACAATAGCCAACCAGATCCTGCCAATGCCTGTTGAATATTTGTTCACGCCACTTAGCATGTCTTTTAGGAATCCCCAGCTCATGTTTTTTCCTCAAAGAAGGACAAAATTCTGTAACAAATGAGCACATAGTTAGATTTGCCTTCCTCTACAAACGGAACACCAACAAAAGTCTGAGGGATAGTTGCGTTAGTCTGTACCTGCAAACACAAGTCCTGTGGCATATTAACGACTAACCAATATATTTGAGTGTAAGCTTCTGTGGATAAACATCTGACAGTGTCTTTTTTACCCACTAAAGCTTATGCCCAAATAAATCTATTAGTCTTTAAGCGGCTGTAGGGCTCATTTTATAAAAATAGTACATGCATGTTGAAACATAGTGTCTAATCCAGACTAAAATAATTAAAGTCAAAGTGCTGTTCCCAGATCCCTATAGCAGATTTTAGAGCTGATATTCAGTACCTCCCAGGGTTGCTAATAGAACAGTTAAACAGCAAACGTAGGTTGGGAACCAAACTACATTGGGGAGCAAAAGGCTGAGATTCAGCTTTGTTCCAAAACTGATCTAAAACTGCACTGCTCTTTTTAACATAAAGGGAAATCAGTAAAAAAAAATTCCCAAGAAAGAATAATTGAAGACTATTGTAGGACCTAGGATGCTACTAGAAATCAAGGATAAGTCTGCCATATGCCTATCCAATGATGTAAAGTGAGAGAAAAACAGCTGTCAGGAGTATGGTGTCCCTAACTGCATCTTCTAGCCAGGCTGCACAGGTAATCTGTTGAATTGGGTTATAGCCCCCTCCTGTAACTCCACAGATACTGTATTTAAGTGGTGAAGCAGCTGCAGTGGCTATCATTAAAAAGTAATGATTTTGGTAACAGGTATCAGTTAGTTGAACAATATCTTAATGGAGGGGAAAGTGGTATCTCAGGTGTCTTGAACAATAGCATTTGCCAACGTTTGGATGGTAACCATTGCATATGAAAAAATGATAGGCCAAGAACATTCCAGGTGTTGGATGGATTTGGCTCCACAATTCGAAGCATAATGATAAAGCTATGTCATCTCATAGAATCCTAGGGATGGAAGGGACTTCAGGAGGTCATCGGGTCCAGCCACCTGCCTAAACAGGCTCAACCCTAACTAGTCATCCCAGCCAGGAATTTGAGTCATGCCAGGACATAAAAACCTCTAGGGATGCAGATTCCACCACCTCTCTAGGTAAAGCATTCCAGTGCTTCACCACACTCTTGGTGAAATATTTTTTCCTAATATCCAACCTCACCTCTTCCTCTGCAACTTGAGACCATTGCTCCTTGTTCTGCCATCCCTCAGGATGGAGAACAGCTTCTCTTAATCCTCTTTAGAGCCCCTCCTCAGGAAGTTGAAGGGTGTTATCAAATTCCCCTCCCCCCCACCCCCCCACCCCCTTGTCTTCTGCAAACTAGATAAGCCCAAATCCCTCAGCCTCTCTTCGTAAGTAATGTACTCTAGCCCCGATCGTTTTGGTTGCCTTCTGCTGGACCCTCTCCAATGCGTTCACACCCCTTCTATGCTGGGGGGCCCAGAACTGGATGCAGTACTCACATGTGGCCACACCAGTGCTGAATAGAGGGGAATCATAACTTCTCTAGATCTGCTGTAAATTCTCCTCTGAATTCACCCCAATATGCCATTAGCCTTCTTGGCTACAAGAGCAGTGTTGGCTCATATCCAGCCTTTCATCCACTGTAATCCCAGGTCCTCTTCTGCTGCACTGATACTGAGCCAGTCAGGTCCCTCCTCATGCGCCTTCTCATGTCAGGGTGCAGGATGTCCCCCAGCTCACAGGGGCATGCTGCACCCTCCACAACTTTGTCAAAATCAAGGAAGAGACCTTCCTCATGAGAGCCGTGTCTACACGTGCACGCTACTTCGAAATAGCGGCACTAACTTCGAAATAGCGCCCGTCACGGCTACACGTGTTGGGCGCTATTTCGATGTTAACATCGACGTTAGGTGGTGAGATGTCGAAGCCGCTAACCCCATGAGGGGATGGGAATAGCGCCCTACTTCGAAGTTGAACGTCGAAGTAGGGCACATGTAGACGATCCGCGTCCCGCACCATCGAAATAGCGGGGTCCGCCATGGTGGCCATCGGCTGAGGGGTTGAGAGACGCTCTCTCTCCAGCCCCTGCGGGGCTCTATGATCACCATGTGCAGCAGCCCTTAGCCCAGGGCTTCTGGCTGCTGCTGCTGCTGCAGCTGGGAATCCATGCTGCATGCATAGGGTCTGCAACCAGTTGTCAGCTCTGTGGATCTTGTGTTGTTTAGTGAAACTGTGTCTGGGAGGGGCCCTTTAAGGGAGCAGCTTGCTGTTGAGTCTGCCCTGTGACCCTGTCTGCAGCTGTGCCTGGCACCCTTATTTCGATGTGTGCTACTGTGGCATGTAGACGTTCCCTCGCAGTGCCCATTTCGATGTGGTGCTGCCCAACGTCGATGTTGAACATCGACGTTGCCAGCCCTGGAGGACGTGTAGACGTTATTCATCGAAATAGCCTATTTCGATGTCGCTGCATCGAAATAAGCTGCTTCGATGTAGGCTTCACGTGTAGACATAGCTGAGGTGGGCAGCTGAGGCTGTTCCGGTTACAAGCAGCCTGCTGTAACCCCCAACCATCAGGCCCACTGTGCTGGCCTTCACGTCCAGGAAGCTCACCAGGAGGCTTTCACCTGCAGGCCTCAGTGAACCTTCCCTGGTCCCCCTCTTCGGGCTCCTCTAGCCCACGGCTCCACCCCATCCCCCCACAACCCCTCCCACACATCCACCTGTCACCCCGTCCCCCACACTCAATAATGAGGGACACGGGGGTGCTGAGAAAATAAATGATGTTTTGAAACAAAGAACTTTTTCAACCTGATAAATACCCTCAGAACTCTGTATGGGGGGAACTATATACAAAGGGGTGCCTGGGATGGTGGGGTGGGGGACCTCAGTCCTTAGAGGGGGTGGAGGTCTGTGAGCTACAGCAACAATGGGAGCCCCTCCCACCCTAGGTGTGGGGTCCCCATTGGGGCTGGGATGGGGCCTGGATCACAGGGTGGTAGGTGTGTCGGGGGGGGGGTGCAGCAGGCTCAGTAGGGGACAGTTGGGGAGCGGGAGGCAGGGCTGGCAGATGTGTCCAGACCTGGCAGATGGTCTGGAGTGTGACCACCACCTTGTCCCAGGCCTCCCACTGCCACGCCAGGTTGGTGCAATCCAGCATCAGCCACTCCCTCAACAGTTGATTCTGTTGACAGAGGGCGTCCATGTCCATGGCGGCTTCCATGTCCTAGCCAAGCTGATGATCCCTCCAATCATGGGCCCGCCCAGGTGCTAGTAGTGGGGTTGTCCTAGCCCTCTCCACCACCTGTCCTGGGCTTCCTGGCCTGGTGCCAGGGACAAGGCTGTCTGGACCCGGAAATGAGATGGGGCTCGCGTGGCCCTCAGACAGCACACCTGTAAAGATGAAGTGGGAAGAGAAGGATAGTATGTCAGTCTCTCAGCCCGGACCAGGGTGTTGAGGCCCCCCACCTCCTGTAGGCAGCAGCCCAACCCCTGGCCCAAGGGCCAGGGATGTCCCCGGAGCAGTGAGTCGTGTGCTTTGCACGGTGGGCCCTGCAGTATGTGGCCTCTGCTGTGCCTTGGGAATGGGGCAGAACGCTGGGGGAGGGGCCTCCACACCTTCCAGGGAATGGGCTAGCAACCAAGATGAGAGTCTAGGCGCAGAGGGACCCCAGCATGGTGGCAGGTGAGCCAGGCAGAGCCTGGCCATTCCTGGCGCGCCCCAACACGTGTGAGGCCTGCAGTGCTGTCCATGGGAGCAGGTGCTGTGATCATGCCTGTGTGCCAGGGGCACACTCCTTGGTGGGGTGTCTTGGGTCAGACCATCACCCATGTGGCTGGCCTATCTTGGGCCATGGCAGGGGCAGGCGCTCTCCCCCTTTCCCTGGCTTAGGGTGTGTGGTGTGCCAGGGGGTCCCAGGGGGATGTTTGGAGATGCCTGGCTGGAGGTCATCTAGCTGGATGACCCCAAGGGGATGGCAATTACCAGGGTCCCCTCAGTCAAGTCGTCTTCATCCAACAGGGCCTCGGTCTCCAGCTCTTGCTGGCTGGTGTTGGTTGAGGGTCCCAGATGGTCCTAGGGTGGCCCTGGCTCCTCTTCCAACACCACAGGGGGCTCCTTGGCTTCTGTCAAAGATGATGACAGGGAAGAGTCCTTGCCCCTGAGGAGCCTGTGCAGTGCCTTGTAAAAGGGGCAGGTGGCCACCCTGCCCTGGACATAGACCTGTCAAAGTTGTTTAACCATGGAGTGCACTTGTTCCAAGGTCCAGGCAGGGTGGCCGCAGGGTGAGGCTAGTGGCCAGCCAGCCGTACATGAGGAAGTTGCACTTCTTTCTAGTGGTAGTCCTCAGGACGTCCTCCTTGTGCCAGAGGCCCAGCAGGTCTTTGAGCTCTGGCTCTGTCCAAGAGGGCGCCATCCTTTTGGGGTGAGGGTGGGCTCCTGGGACCTCTTGGCTGGCTCCCCAGTGACCCCTGGGAACAACTGGGCGGCTGGGTGCCAGACATCCTACCTCTGGTCACTGCAGGAGTGGCTGAGAGGGAGTGCTGCTGCTTGTCTTATGTCCTCGCTGCCAGCATGTGCTCAGCTTCCTGCCACAGGGTCTGCGGGGCTCCCTGCTCCTTTAAGGTGGCTGGATGCAGGGAGTATAGAGCAACTATAGCACTGGCCAGGACATCTCCACCCTCCAGCTGGCCAGCACCCACCATGGAGGGACCCTGCATTCAAAAGAAGGGCCCAGGGAGCATCTACATGTGTTTTCTTCAAAAGAATCTTCCTGATCTGGGAGCAGAAGAGCGCCCCTGGAAGAAGAGCCACATTCTTTCGATTTCAGATAGGAAGAGCGCGTTTTGCATATGGATGCTCTGCATGTTCTTTTGAAAAAGGGACAACTTTTTCAAAAGAACATGCTAGTGTAGATGGGGGCCATGTGAATGTAGCTGAACCATGTGTTAATAGTGATCACAACATAATAAAATGTCTTGGGTGGGGTGAGGAGCAGCAAAGAACCACACCGTGGTACCATTTAAATTTCAGAAAAGAAAACTACAGAAAAATGGGGAAGTTAGTCAAACAGAAATTAAAACGCACGGTGCCAAAAGTGAATGCCCTGCAAGTTGCAAGAGAATTTTTAAAGACATCATAATAGGGGCTCAAGTATATACCCCAAGTTTAAAAAAAAAAACATAGCAAGAGAAGGAAAATAGTGCCACTATGTCTAAACAACAAAGTAAATGAAGCAATGAGAGCAAAAAGATATCCATTAAAAGGTGGAAATTAAATCCTACTGGGGAAAATAGAAAGGAGCATAAACTCTGGCAAGTGTAAAAAATATAATTAGGAAGGCCAAAAAAGAATGTGAAGAACAGCTAGAAAAGACTAAAAAGTACCAGCAAATTCTTTTCTAAGTACATGAGAAGCAGGAAACCTGCTAACCGACCACTGTGGCCACTGGCTGATTAAGATACTAAAGGAGATCTCAAGGATGCTAAGTTATTGTGGAGAAACTAAATGA
Organism: Carettochelys insculpta; assembly: GCF_033958435.1. Lineage (NCBI taxonomy): Eukaryota > Metazoa > Chordata > Testudines > Carettochelyidae > Carettochelys > Carettochelys insculpta. The sequence continues at coordinate 142,206,725 of NC_134139.1, read as the reverse complement.
TTCCTTTGCATCTGTCTTCACGACTGAGAAGGTGAAGGAGATTCCCAAACCTGAGCCATTATTTTTAGGTGACATTTCTGAGGAGCTGGACCAGATTGAGAGGTTATTAGAGGAGATTTTGGAACAAAATGGGAAATGAAATAATTCTGTCACTAGGACCATGAAAAAAGCTGAATGTGAAATTGCACAACTACAAACTGTTATCATTTAAATCAATTTCTGTATCAAATGGCAGCTCATTTTTTAAAGTCTCCAGAATCCTTTCTGACACTTACAGGCAATGACTTCAGTACCAGGCAAACTGGTTGAAACAATAGTAAAATCCAGAATGATGCGATACATAGATTAACATAATTTGTTGGAGAAGACTCAGCATGTTTTTTTGTAAAGGGAAATCGTGCCTTAGCAATAGCCTAGGGTTCTTTTGAGTGGGTCAGCAAACATTTGACCAAGTGTGATCCATCTGCTATGGTGTACTTAGAATTTCAGAAAGCCTTTAACAAGGTCCCTCGACAAAGTTCTTAAGCAAAGTAAGCTGTCGTGGGGTAAGAGAGAAGGTCCTCTCGTGGATGGGTAACTGGTTAGACCAGGGGGTCAGCAACCCCTGGAACAGGTGCCAAGAGTGGCACATGAGCTGATTTTCATTGGCACATGAGGTGGGAGCTCAGTTCCACCCCCATGCAGCCAGGAGCTTGCTCTAAGCCCTGCTGCCTGTGGATTAACAAATGACCAGCTAATGCTACCAACCACCACCTCAACGGTAACGCTCTGCATCTTTATTTATTAATGAAGCTGTTGGTTAATCCACAGGCCACATCCCTATGCCTCCCCCTCCCCCACGGAGCTTCCTGAACAACAGGAATCAGCTGTTTGCAGTGCTCCGGAAGCACTGGGCAGGAGCAGGGGGAAGTTTTGTCAGCAGAGCCACTTGGAGCCAAGACTCAGAGGGCAGAGGGAGGCAGAATGGGCAGCTTGGCTGCCAGTGGGTGATGAGCACTTACTAATTTTTCCCCATGGGTTCTTCAGCCCCAGAGCAGCCCTGGAGTTCAGGCCCAGACACAGGAATTTCTCTCTCTCTCTCTGGGTGTGTGTGTGTGTGTGTGCACGTGTGCATGCACGTGCTTTTTAGTAAATGTGGACAACCCCTTCTCAGCAGGCCCTGCCTTCCTCCCCTCACCACTGCTTCTCCACCACTGCCCCTAGCTGCCCGTGGAACTGGCTGAGTGTGATGAGTGCGGAGGGGAGGCAATCTTCTGCAGCTGCTGCTGCCACCACCATCCGTCCCCTGGCCAGGCTGGGTGGGGAGGGTGGTGGGGTCAGAGTGGGGGTGCAGCAAGGAAGGGGCATGGCAGCCCATTGCACCCCTCACACACACCCTGCATAGCGGCCTGATTTAGGCGCCTATCCCTGGCAGTGCAACTTCCATAAGAGCCAGAAGTGGGGCCACAGGCTAGCCAGAGAGGGTACACAAAGGGCCTCTAAATGGTGAGACCAGGCCTTAACGATCAACAGGAAGACCTATTGGTAAGGGCCCCCAAATCCTTTGTTCTGCAAGAGGAGGCACAAATCTGCCCCCGCCAGAAATCATGCCAAGGAAAATCTGTGAGGGGGCCTGGCAGCATTTCCAGTCCCCTGCTCTTTCGCTTTTCCCTCATTAATGCTACAGTCAGAGTGAGCTAGAAGTGCACTCTGTCCCCTGCATCTTCAGCAAGATTCAGGGGCAATGCATGAGGGGCAGCCAAGGGGGCACACGGGCAGGAGGGACAAGGGGCCAGAGCCTCTGGGTGGCCTGGGGAACTGGCTGGAGGAGCTGATGCCTGCAGCAGGGGTTGGGCCTCCCTGCACTCATCGGCAGTGGCTGAGGGAGATGAAGCAATGCAGCTCTGCTTTCCCAGCTCCTGGCCATATCACCAGGGGGAGGGGCGGGACCGCCCTCCTGCACTGACCAATGGGAAGCGCAGTGGTGCAGAGCGGGGAGCAAGCAGCATTGCTCCGTCTCCCCACTCCCACTGCTGGTTAGTGTGTAGGAGTCGGACCCCTGCTGTGGGTGTCAGGCCCCCACCGCTAATTTCCTGGGTTGTGTTGCTCAGGAAATGGGTTTGTGGGAAGAGGTGGGGTGCAGGAGTGGGACCTGGGGCAGAGGGTTACTGGCCCGGTCCTCCCCCGGGCTAGGGCGGCACAGAGAGGAGTCACATGGGAAGCATGCACAGGGCCTGTGCTCTCCTTTTGTCCTTCCCCACCTGTTGCCCCAATAGGATTATTTGCTCAATTGCAGTCTGTGGTCTCAGGCTACGTCTACACTAGGCAAAGTAAGTCGCCCGCAGATCCGCAATTCTAGCTGTGTTCATTGTGTAGCTAGAATCGACCTCTCTGTGCTCGGCTTACTTGGCCGTCCCTACTGAAGAAGCTCAATGGGAGAGTTTCTCGTGAGGAGTACAGGGGTGGAGTGCAACTCCTGAGAGGTTGACTTTGCACATCCATACTAGATGTGTGAAATCAAACACTAGGAGATCAACCCTGAGCAAGTGGATCTTCTGGGCTAGCGTAGCTGAAGCCTTAGTTGCCTAGATTCAGCCTGGCTCTGGGAGTACTAACTAGAGTGTACTCAGCAGAAACTGCAAAGTGTTAGAGCATATCTACACTCACGGCTTCTTGGTTTGTTGAAGGTAAGAATAGCAGAGAGTTGCACCGTCCCTTCCCCATGTGGGTGCTGAGGGCCTGAGCTAAAAGATTCTGCTTCGCATCAGTGTAATCCTGTTTGACAAGGAAGGAGAGCTGACTAACAAAGAATAAATAAAATACAGGCAAGGTTAGGGATGGGCCAAGCAGGTTTCCCTTTTCTAACATCAGGTAACTTACTCTCAGTCTTAGCAACCCAAGTTTTGCATTAACTGCTCTGCAAATTTTCTTACCAAGCAAACTCTTTTACTCATGGAAACCCCAAAGGTCGTGTGGGAATTTTAGACTGTATATTGCAACAAAGGGGAGAAAGCTGCAGCTCTTTGTTGGGGGGTGGAAGTGCCTGAGGAATCAGCACTTTTAGAAACCAGGCTGTATGTGAATTTAGGAGCCTATCTTTAGATACTGTACTTGCTTTTGAAACTCTCTGCCAGTGCTTCTATAGCAGGGAGAGCCCACGTGCTAACTGGGAGAAGAAAACATATTTCTTACACCTCTCCCCACAAATCCTGCACAGAGACTAGGTTAACAAAAAGCACAAAGGAAAGGCCTGTCAGGGAGAAGCGGGGATAAGAATTTGGAGGGAATTCTCAGACAACCCTTAGGTAGTATGTGAGCCCCAGCAAAAACGAGGAAGAGTTTGAATCATGTAGCACTGATATAGAATAGATACAGAACAGGGTTTTAATTAAATGCTCCGTTGGCTGAAATGAGATTTTTATCAAATCAAAGTGGGGCACACAGCTATAATTTCTAGAGCCATTCATTCCCAATCAACAAGCTCTAGGCAACCAAATGCCGGAGTTTTTACATCAGTATTTTAACTTATGGCACAAGCTGAGTGTTCCCAGGACACGCTTCAGCTTAGCAGGTCTCTAGGGTAACCAAGCTAGTTCTGTGGCATTCCTCAGGGGTCACAGGCAATATTTCTGTCCAAAGGTGGTGGAAATGTGGTCTTAAAAGGAGCAAATGTTTATTTTGTGAGTGCTTGCTGCTATATGGCAAGGTAGCTTTTAAGTGATGCTCACATTGATACAGTACAATGCCATTCCTTCTTCAAAGGCTCAGACTTCACAGAAAGGATCAGTCATCAGTTAAAGAATAAAGTTTGGTTTTAGGAAAGATTCAGTAGATGAGAGGGAGACAGAAGACTTCCTGGTGGAGCAGCCAATGGGAAAGAGTGACACCTTGCCATCGGGGGGAGGGAAGCTGGAGGCCATGCATAGTAAATAGATGGGCCTGACGCATGCGAAGATGAAGCCATTGTGTCAGGATTCTGAAATCCAGACCAGTCTAGAGATTCAGAAAGACCAATAAAAGAGGAATTGAAACAGTCAAGTTTGCAAAAGGATTGTGGCAAAAGGCAAACTCACAAGAGGGAAGAGTTTGGGCCAATGTTACGGAAGAAGTGAGAGAAATGAGCCCACCAAATTAGAGCTGACTTTTATCCAGTAAACTCTTTCATATCCAGCATTCTATTACCCAGAACTCTCAAATAACCAGCATTTTAACCATGAGTAAATGTTAGTTACAGTTCCATAAGTGCAGAATAGTGAAAGTAAATACAAATAAATATAGCAAATACAGTATAAGTTTACAGTGTACAATACTACTGGTGTTGGCAAATAAAGTACTCTGCATACATTTGTGTTTGTTTCTTAATATCTAACCTTGTTTTTCTGTAGTTTTATGCACTGCGAGGTATGCCTCTCTATTATCCAAACTATTTGAGTATCTGGCAACCTCCCCGTCCTGGGGCTGCTGAATATAAAAGAATTTGCATTACTGTATCCTGCATTAAGCAGAGTGAAAGTCTAAGTTGCGGGACAAAGAGGGCTTTGTATCTGGAAGGAAGATTTCTCTCTTTAGAGCATCGAGAGACAGAGGGAGCAAGGAAGGTTGGATGAATAAGCGGAAGACTCAACATGTAAGTGGAAGGTCATGTAAGACTGCGATCATCTGTATCAAGATAATGTACAACACTGAAGCGAACAATGAAATGTCGCAAAGGGAGAGAACAAGAAGAGGACCAAAGATGGTGCCTCCAGCATGGCAGAGATGAAGGAAAGATGCCTTCTCTAACAGATACTAGAAAGGAATCATTAGAGAGTGTTCAAATCAGCAAGGGGATGTGGCTGGAAGGGAGAGAGTTTCTTGTTCAAAATGCTTGAGAACAGACTGACTGGCCAATACAACCATAGGGAAAGCTGGGTCATTAATTGCTCAGCTACTTCGGTATAATTTATTGAGAAATGTACAGGTTGAACCTTCCTGGTCTGCCACCCTCAAGACCTCAACAGTCCCAAATCAGGGAATTTGCCAGACCAAGGGAGGTCAATTCCTGCCCCTTTCCGCTCCCAGCTGCAGAGGTCTGCTCCAGCAGCAGTAGAGGGGGCTACATTGATGGAATATAGTCAGGGGGCATTCAGGGGCAGGAAGCTGTGCTCCTGGCCACTGGTCATGGGACTCTGCAGCCACCAGCCTCTTCCATGAGTGCCCCTCACTCCGTGCTCCTTCCCTGAGTTTGAAGGCCACAAATCAGCTATTTGCAGCGCTCTGAAAGCTCATGGGCGGGGGGGGGTGGAGGCGTTACTGAGCACAGAGCCCTCAGCTTTTCCCCATGAGTGCTCCAACCTTGGCGCGCCCATGCATGGCGGATCATGGGTGTTGCTGGATGATGGAAGGGTCAACCTGTAGTGTATCTGAATAATGCCACAGTCAACCAAATTATTCATTCACCAATTGTATTATTCAGTCAGGTCTATAGCAGCTTGAACAGTATGCATGGAACAATGCATCCAATGAATAGCATATTATTAGATTCATAATTTCATCCAAAATGTGACCAGCCTTGCCAATTACATGAGCAATGGAAAAGGAGGCTTGTCCAGGGGAGAATGGGAAATTAAGAAAATGTGAGGGGGAAACAGGCCAGTGGAAAACAGAACTGATCCATCAGGAGTTAAAGGAGGGAGAAGAGGGGAATGGGGATATTTTTAGGGGCTACTGGTGAGAGCAGGACACCAGGGGAGTGAGCACGGCTGTACAATAAAAGCGGTGGAATGCAGAGGTGGAGCAGAGAGGCCAGGTTGTCAGCCTGGGAAGTGAAGGTGAGGCTCACAGGCTGTGTACAGACTTGGGACTGGCCTAGCAAGTTGTACAGCAGTGACGTTCTTTCCGTGTAATCCTTGTTGATTTAACACATCAGAGTTATTCATTACAAGACAGGGTCTTTCTTTATGGGTGGCTTTATGACAGAGGAGGGAGGATGATGGAACCCATTGGGAAAGACAGTAAGGGATGGAGGTGCTGGAACAAGCTATGCTAAGGGAATGAGGCGAGTGCTGAAAGTCGTCGAGGCGGGCGCAGGAAAATGGAACGTGGAAAATACGTTGGCACCTCAACTTCATTATGGAGAGAGTGTGAAAGCACGTTACATGCTGCCAGGCCTCATTCTGCTCAGTCACCCTGCTCAAGTCGCTTATGGACCAACTTTCCGAAATGCTAAGCAAATCCCATTGACGTCAATTGGAGCTGAAGGGGACCAGAACCTTTGAAAATCAAGCCACTAGTTCCTCAGTGCCTCAATTTCTCTATCTGTAAAATGGGAGTGATATTGTTCAACCTTATTAATGGTAACCTCTCATCACATCAAGTGCAGCATTAACACAAGACCACGACTCTCCCTTTTATATGTCAGGAAGTGGCACCTAGTACTCTGTTGGGTGCCATAACAAATAATATTTAAGCAGGATTTCCATACTTCTCACCTCAGTATAAGTGTGGGTAAAATGTGTCTGCATAATGTGTAAAAACACTAAGCTGAATATGTACTTGTTAAACATGTACAGCAATGGACAGAGGTAAATAGAAAAAGGCTGGTCATTTGATCATGCCCGGGACTGGCACTCAGTAGATTTTGGTTTTATTCTTCGCTCTCCTATTTGCTTCATATATAACCTTGGGGAAATCACTAAATTGCTCAGGACCTCAGTTCCTTGGTGGTGAAATAGGAATACACTAGACCCTCGCATCCTGCAGCTGCGACTTACGCGTATTTATATTAATGTGAGTCGAGTCTGGAGGGACCCTCCTTTCTTGTACCCTGCCTCGCCGCTTATCCCATGCTGCTGGCCAGCTCAGGGGCTCCTTAGGAGGCAGCTCCTGCCTGGTGGCAGCCTGGTGCTACAATGCCAGGGGCGGAGAGGGGCAGGCCCAGCTGGAGCTGCCCGGGGCCAAGCCATACCACAGCGGGAGCTGCCCAGGGCTCCAGTGCTGTGGCTGGAGCTGCCACCACCGGAGAAGCCCCAGCGCCAAGCCATGCTGCAGCTGGGGGGCAGCAGGGGTCCCATGGCTGCTCTCGATGGCCGGCGGATGGAGCAGGAAGTGCCCACCTCCACCCCAACCCAGCTCCACCCAGCTGCAGGGGAAGCTGGAGCCACCAGCTGGAGCGGAAGCTCCAACCATGCACTTCCCCCAGCCAGCGAAATTCCAGGGATCTCCACCACCTCCCTCCAGTTTATGCAAAATGTGGTTGATGCAGAGCTTCACTCTCCAGGACTCACTCTCCAGGACTTCACTCTCCAGGACTCACTCACCATATAAATCAAGGGTTTACTATCATATTTCCCTTTTCCACTCTCATGTGTCTCTCTGTAGAGTGTGAGCTCGTCAAGGCAGGAGCAGTCTGTGTGTGCGTGTGTACACCCTGCCACAAGGGCGCCCTGTTCTCAGGTGTGGTGTCGAGGTACTACTTCAATAAAGTATTTAATAATAATTAAACCACTCAAGAGATCTGGATAGAATTCACTGCTCTGCTACAGACTCCTTGGGTGACTGGGGGCAAGTCATTTAGTCCCATCGCCAAAGGGGAATAAATATTTTCTTTTCTCTCCCTCTTTGAGGGAGAGTGAGGATCAACAAGCAAGTCGCTAGTTACTCAAGCTAGTTACTCAAGAGTCTGATTCAGATAGAAACAAGGCACACTTTCTTTTTAAAATAAATATACCAACCCGCCCTCCCCACCCACCCCCAGAAATGTATGGAAAGATCAAAATAGTGCGTTGAGGGGAGAATATCATCCACAAACAGCACTTGCAGTTTTTGTCAGAAGCTTAGTCTTTACAAGCTCTCTTTGTACCCCTCGTCGTTGCAATGCTCCATCTCACTAACATAAAATGAAATTAAAATTTCATAACGTTTGAGAAATTACAAGCACCATTTAACAACCTAGCAGCTGCCAACTATGATGCTGAGCCAGTCAGTAACTCTTTGTGGTGTTCTTAATTATCTTCCCCATCACGGGACTGATTCTGGGAGGAACAGGGACTATAAGCCATCAGCTTTTCTGTGTATCATAGCACATTAGGCAATCAAGTAAATATAATACTTGAAATGTCTGGGCTGACATAAAATACCAGAGTAGTTGTGTCTACTCCGCATCTGCCCAATAAATACTGCATTTCTCATCAGCACAGAGAAAAATCCTTAACCATTCTACGTCTTGCTTTCCTTTTACAAAGATAAGCTACTTCTACAGCATCCACGCAAAGATCCCTGGTATTAACAAGTGTCGCTACGCTGCTTGGGTCATTTCTGCAAGGACTGTCAGAGGACAAAGTGTTACAATCACTCGGCAAGAGATTTCAATTTGGGAACTTACTGAAAAAAAATGAAATTAAAGCAGATAGAGTATATGTCTGAGATGGCTACCTTCCAGTTTGTATCAATTAAATGTTTAGACAGTACTTCAAAAGTCTGTGTGAGAATGTATTGCCATTTAATAAGACATTCTTAATTAGAATTGTATCTACCTGCGATACTTTCTGGCAGGACTCTTGCTTCAAACTATTATCCTGGTTGCTGATACAAGCACACACAACCTCCTGCCACCCCTTTTCTTATTAAATAAAAGCACATTTTATCCTAACAAGAAAATCTTTCTTACCTGAACAGCAGCAAGTGATGATTAAAACTGAACAAGCTGTTTTCCAGTACCGTTAACAATTAATGACTTATTTCCCAGAAACAGAGTAATAGCTTTAAGCTGTGAAAATGGAGTCCACTTGTTTCCTAGGTAGTATAACCTAAACAGGTGTAACCTGATCACCTTTTTTTTGAATATTATTCAAATGAGCACTAGAGTGTGCTTTGTGTTGTCAGGAAGATGTACCGTGAGCAACTTGAGACTAGAAACAACTATTTAAGGCAGCACGTGTAAGTTTCCTCTCTTAACACCCACAAATACGAATTCTAATGAAGGGCAGCAGTTCTTTGCGTCTTTTCTTATATTATCACAGGTAAAATCTCAACACTGAACCACAAATTTGAAATTGTATGGGACAGGGAACTGGGTCTCAAACTGACTGATTAGCATGGATGGTTTATGGAGGGCACTTAGTCTACCTACTGACCAAGCATTTTAGCGAAGTCCAGCTAGCACTCCAAAATAATACTGAGCCTTACTTACAAACATTAGAACTTACATATAAATATTCTAGAAAGGAATAACAAAGGGATCCGGTCCATTCCTTTTTTCCAGATAATATTTAACTCCTTGCTATTATCCCACCTGATTTACATTGTCACGCTACCACTAACTCTGTCTCTGAAATTTGCAAAGACCAGAGTAACTAGGACTGACCTTCACTGAACCACACGGTCAGTCTTAGCACTTTTAAATTCAGGGTTTCTGCTTGTAACTTTGCCTGTGTTGTCCTCCCCATGCTATCCCATCATGCACATAAAAAAGTTTAAATTGGGTTGGAATATACAACACCCCTGGAAGAGAGGACTGTGAGACTCATAAAAGTCAGGCTCCCCACTTTCAGCCCGTAACACATCCATAGCAGCAAGTGTGAGATAAAGAAGTACTGAACAGTGAAATGAAGAATGGGAACCTTATAGTCACATTGAAAGCTTTAACCATGCCATGTTTTTATATTTAGGACATGTTGGGTATTAAGGAAATTTTTTTCAGAGAAGCCCCTAAATAACATAGGAACCTATATCTCAGTGACTTTCAATAAAACTTACGCTCCTGAGTCATTTAACTGCAGAATATTTTTAATGTGGATAAAAATTCTGCCTTTCTCTGACCAACTCTATACATCCTGGATCTCCTCTACACACCCTACTTTGGGCCTTATATCATCACCGTTCCTCCACCCTGGGTGGACCCTAGCATTCCTGCCTCTCCATAACAAGATGTGGAGAACCTAGCATGCAGTACACCTGTACCCTCACTCAGAGAGTAATAGAATAAGTTTATACTACCCCCATCAGCTGCAATCGATTCAGTTGTTTATCTTTATTCTGTTTCATCATCATTATTATTATTATTATTATTATTATTATTATTATTTTATTTTACTATTGTTATCTCTTTTGACCTCAGCAGTTAGCCAGTACTTGGGGTCTTGCAAGCTGTTTCCAAGAGAGGAAGGAAAATGATTAGAGTCAATTCTTTTTTCAACACAGTCCTGTTTATTTATAAGAAGTGTACACAGACCCCTGTGTGCTGAACACTGGAATCAAACAGCCAAAGTCTTTCTTTGATCATGGTTCCAAGCCTCTTTCCAGTGAGCATTCTGCTCAAAGTGCTTGCTCTCTCTTTGAACCACACTATCAACAGGTACTTCTCTGGATGCCACTGGTATTCCGAAATAGCTCTGCGGTGTAAACATAGCCTTAGAGAATAAGTTGACAGCCTGAATTTATTCCTTGGTTAAGATCGCTTAACAGTTGAAAGTACTTATGCAAGATGTGTGTAACTGCTGAACACATACAGAAGATCTGGAAAATAAAGACTGATTAAACTGAAAACAAATTGAGCAGCTAACAGTAATTTAATGGTGAAAATATTACAGGGGTGTTGTAATTATCCCCAAAACGAGCACTGCTAACCCAGGAAATTCAGAGTTAAGGCTAACCTTAAAAGAAATCCAGACATGTCAAGGACACAAAAATATGTAGCAATGCCCTGTACTGGCAGTAAGTGGAAAAGAAGAAGGGCGCAAACACATTAATTTGCCTTTTAAAAAACAATGTACTCTACTCTGGGACTAACAAAACCATTTTGCATTAACCACAATTGTATGGTTGTTGCATCATGACACTATTGGAGAGCGCTCAGGCTGCCCAGCCTTACACCATTGGCTCATTTCATGCACCAATACTAAACTGCTTCTTTGTAAAAATTGTCACCAACCCTGTCTACTTTAATACAGTATCTTTTCCTGAAGGTCTGTCCCGCTCTGTGCAGTCTGCCAGCTTCTGTCTATTTAGAGATGCCCACATGGTCTATCAAGTCTTGGTGGACCCAAGAGTGCTTGGTTTCAGTGGCTCTAACTAATGTGGAATTTGTAATCTCTGCTAGCTCCGCAGAACAGATGGTCTCTATCAGTAGCTTCCATTGTGGATTCCGCAGTCGGGGCACTCCTGAGACAACAGGATAAAGACCAGTTTTACTTGTTGTGAGAAGTTGGCACTGTGGATCTTTTTCACCTCTCAGTTTTCAGCAGAAACCTGATTTGCCACTCCATGGGGACATTTTTTGTTCTCCGTGCCACTGCTTGAACGTCATGAATCAAACAGGTGCCATTTATCAGTGAAAGTGGAACTGAACAAAATGCTGTTTGTCTTCCAAGTTAAATCCACTTCAAATGCCTTATGAGCTTCGTCAGTATTTGAAAAACAATTCCTTTAATCTTTGTTGACAAGCCAGCCTGTACAGTGTAGTCCATCTATTTCCCAGAAATGATGCTAGCTAAAAACAAACATCAATGCCAGAAATATAAACGGCATTACATAAAATGGTTTCATTTCTGACAAGGAGCATCATTATCTTCTCAAAACTGTTTGGCTAGATCCATACAAATAGATCCCAGGGCCTGAATTCCTTGGGCATTTACAGCTTTCAAGGATTTCAATGGAAGTCACACAGATACATGGCAATGGGTGAAAAATCAGGCTAAAAGCTCTAGAGACTAAGAGGACGAGTGAACTAAGTAACGCGCTAATGAAATAATCTCATAATGGGACATCAGTTAAGCCAGACACTTTGTCTTCTGCACTTATATTTTAATAAAGCACGATTTTGTTGTATACATGCCTTAGTGAAATAATTATAGCTTTCATCTGAAGTGTGAAAAGGATGAGGGCATTGTACTACAATTTCATTTATAAAATGCCTTTCTCCAGTGCTGCAAGCTGCTCAAGGCTGTTTGGGACATGCAAAAAAACACCACTACAAATAATAAATGTTAATTCAAACAAGTATAAAAGAAGTACACAGTGTAAAATCACCTTGTGAAAAATCTAGGTAAAATACTGTAACATCCCTTCATATGAGAACAAAGATTGAAACTTGAATCAATATGTTTCCCACACAGCAACCTTCTATTGTAAGCAAGCTGGTGCTGTGACAGGCAACATTTGTTTTCTGTGTCTATGATAGATCTATAAGTAAAGGCACATCCATGTATCTTCATATTATTGCCTTTTGGTTAATGGGACTTTGAGTTGTAGCACCTCAAAGACCATCCCAACTTTTCATCTCGTATGGTCAGGGCCTGTGTGGTGAGTAAGCCAGGGAGCTGAGGCACAATAATACTGTAATATACTTGCTGTTGTGTACTGTTGTTGTCATCAACTGGATAGAATATCAGAACTGCTCAAGTGCATCCTATTGCTAATCGCAATTCTTTTGTGCCTCAAGTGAGGGGGTATGAGCTTTTGGAAGAGGGGAATCTGTTATGAAGTAGTGAATTCCTACATGGTTCTATTTAAAAGAAAAAAACAAGCCAGCAAACCCCTCAGTGATAGCTCTAGATTTGTTTCTGCCTGTTGTCTGGAAGAGAACTTCTTGTGGATGTTATTCAGATACGAAGAGGGATGGGCAACCTGATAAAAACTTGGAGAATAACCACGGATACATTACAATTCTAGTATTTATAGAGCAACTTCAATAAAAAGATCGGATGAAAGGTTTAGAAAATATAACCTACGAGAGAAGATTAAAATAATTGGGTTTATTTAGTTTGGAAAAGGCTGAGAAGCCATTACAAAGAAGCAGGAGAAAATTATTTTCCTTAGCCTCTGGTGGGTTTAAATTGCAGCAAAAGAGGTTTAGATTGGACATTAGGAAAAAATTCCTAACCTTCAGGATGGTTAATTACTGGAATAAATTGCCTAGGGAGGTTGTAGAATCACAATCATTGGAGATATTTAAGAACAGGTTAGATAAATATTTAACAAGGCTGATATAGATTGTACTTGGTCCTGCCATGAGGGCAGTGGAATGGACTTGATGACCTCTTGAGGTCCCTTCTAGTTCTGCTATTCTTTGAGTCTATGAGTCTACTTTAGGCACAAAATTAATTAGTTAATTTCCAACAGCCCATTAGAGGGCAAATATCATTGTTTTAGTAGGTAGATAAACTAGGTGATTTTCCCAAGATCATATAACAAGTCCCCCAGCAATAAAATCCAAGGCTATGTCTACACTAGCCCTGCCTTTCGAATGGGGGATGCTAATAAGAGAGTTCAGGATATGCTAATGAGGTGCTTCCATGAACATGCAGCACCTCATTAGCATAATGGCGGCTGCAGTGATTTGAAAGTGCTGCTTTCAAATTGCACACCACCCATGTAGACGGGGTCCTTCCAAAAGGATCTCCCAGTCTTCAAAAGTCCTTTATTCCTATTTGGTTTTAGGAAGAAGGGGCTTTCAAAGACTGAGGGTTTCTTTCGAAAGGGCCCCGTATACACAGGTGCTGCGTGATTCGAAAGTGGCACTTTCGAATCACCATGGCTAGCATTATGCTAATGAGGTGCTGCATATTCATGGTAGTGCCTCATTAGCATATCCTGAAGGATCTCATTAGCATCCCCCTGTCAAAAGGCGGGGGCTAGTGTAGACATAGCCCAAGACTCTTGAAAATTCAGGTCCAGAGCCCTCAAGGTATTTAGGCACTTAGTTCCCATTCAGTGGAAGTTAGATGCCTAAATACCTTTGAGGACCTGGTGTGTATAATCTAAACACATATCACCATACACAGGACTGAAAGTGAGGTATATAATACATACATTGGATCACCTTAGAAAACCCTCTCTTCTCTCTCTCACCCCAAGAAAATGAAGTAACCTCAATACAACAGTTCATGCAAGTATTTTAAAGTATTTTTTTTCATTAATTACACAAACAGAAACATTATTAAGAGAAATAACAATAATAATCTTCATTCAGTACTGATTTTTTGTTTGTTTTTACTGCTGTGTGGATTCAGTACAAAACCAGCTGCCAGCTACCAGCTTAGCAGACGGTATACTGTGAGTTAAATATTGACACAAGCCACAGATGTACCGCTGAGTCCTTTTGTGATACCAAAAAAAGCTTTCCCTTTATTCTTCTCACTCTATGATGTTTGCAAACAGTAATGATAACTCAATTTGTATGGACAAAATATAGACAAGTTTCACGGAGGACAAGCTGGCTGTATCGCATATCCTCTCATTTAAAAAAAGCTAACAGTTTGATCACTATTACTGTACAAAAGGCTCACAAGGAAAAAATAAAGATAGGGATTGTACACAGTGTCCTTAATCATTTACTCCTTTACAAATAGGCCAGAGAAAACCAAAGAATAACGTGACTGGGATTTAAACAAATCCATTAGTTTTAGAAATGGGCAAGAACCAGAATCCAGATTCGAATGCCAGAAACACAACCCTCTAAGGTTGTTCAGACCCTGGGAATCTTCAGACTTGGGCACCTTTGTGCTTTTCTTTACATTCTTTTTGGAATTAAAAGAGAACAATCATTAGTCCACATAGGCTCAAGTATACGTATACGCCCATGGAAAAAATGGGAATGTTATTATTTGGTTTTCTAGTTCTGAATAAACAAACAAGCTATGTCTAGATTACAGGGTTATTAGATTATCTAGATTATTTGTCGGCAGAAGTTTGTGTCAGAAGATATCTTGCTACCAAACCTCTGTCGACAGATTGCGACCAGACCTCAGAAGCAGATCAAAAGAGCAATCTGCTCTGTTGATAGAGAGCAGCTGGCCCACCCAGCTGCTCTATCAGCAAAACAGCCACCCAGAAGCCCATCAGACAGGGTTCTGTGGTGTCCCGGAAGCCTTTTCTGTTGACAGAAGGTCCCTCAGAATGTCCAGATTGGTGCTTTGTTGACAGATCTCTGTCGAGGGCAGCATTCTTCCTCATGGCGACCAGGATATGGCTGTCGACAAAAGCTGCGTTGCCCTTGAGAATCTAGATGCTCCACTGGTTTTGTCAACAAATTGGCTGTTTTGCCAACAAATCCCTCTAGTTTAGAAATAACCATAGCCCATAGTGTCAAAACTTTTGCATCAAGCATTTGTAAACCATTTCCTAATGTGTTGAGGCCTGCTTATTGCAAAATGGAAAACTACGTGGCTGTGTTTACACTAACTCCCTACTTTGAAGGGAGCATGGTAAGTAGGGTGTTGGGAGATTATTAATGAAGTGCTGCGGTGCACATGCAGCACTTCATTAAGCTAATTCTCCCCCTTGGCAATTTTGAGGAATAAAGGGACTCTGAAGTTGTCCAGGCACTTCGAAGTACCAGCGGGTTAGCCACAGCTACATGCAAGCCGGCACTTCGAAGTTTTAACACTTCAAAGTTGCCACGGGGGAGAATTATCTTAACGAAGTGCTGCATATGCACCACAGCACTTCATTAGTAATCTCCCGACACCCTACTTACCATGGTCCCTTAGAAGCAGGGAGCTAGTGTAGACACAGTCAGTGAGAAAGAAAGAAAGAAAAGGGTCAAAATTAAATTATTGTAGGAAGAAGGGAGGTGTATGTGAGAAAGAGAGCACAGAGGAAATGTCCTTGTTCCTGCATAAATTGTATATTGTATAATTCATTTTGGAATGCAGGAGAGCCCAGGAAGGGTCGTGTGAAGGTAGTCTTTGTATCACTGTTTTGTTATGTTTCATAAATTAATATATTTCATTTCTCTGACATGTTTGCAGCTCCAAAAACTAAGATTTTTTTACAGCTGCCTACTCCTCCCAAATATTGTCATCTAATTTTGAAAGTGGAGTGCCAAGCATTGGTTCTTAAGATACATATCGCTGTAGTTAGGTTTTATACTGTCTGTGTTTGATTTAGATAGAATCCAGGAGTGTCTGTGATTAGCAGTGTTAATTGAATTTAAATTTCATCTCAAACATCAACTTTGACTGTGCCACCTAGGGCTTCAATTCTCAACAGAAGGCTTAATTGACAAAAGACTGGGTATCTATAAAATACCTTTCTACACAATACACAAAATATTAATGTAGGCTCTTAATTTTCTATTATGGGAATGGAAAAATAAACAGGAAAAGACAATGAGGTCACATTTCATACCACTTGAGGTCTTGGCAACTGCATTAAATATAATAACATGTGAAAGATAACTTAAATGGGGTTAAAATAGCTTTTGAGAACTAGGGAGCAGGCTGAATTTTGTGATCTGACCACAGGGAACTGGGAGCTTTGCAGGAGCATGCTGACTCAGAGGTTTGGCTGTGTATTTCACAGGGCAAGTGACCGACGAGAGGAGCAGTGGTAATTCCTTTGTTCAGATTATCTGAATTTGATTTGGGTCTGACACGGTAATTGCCTTGGTCAACATTGTGCAACAGAAACCTAAGGAGCCCCCCACAGAATATGAATGATTTTTTTCTTATTCTCCTCAACACTGGTTGTGATGATGCATACTACCCATGGTTTATTATAGAGGAGCTGCTTCCAAAGGTCAGAGAGGCAATTGAAATGGTGTTTGATAGGATGTTCAGACTTTGTTGAAAGAGCAAAATGTGCTGTTTGACATGCTCTGGTGGGTGAGAATAGGGACCCAGTGGATGAAGATAAAGAATTCAGGGTTGACAGTGGCCAGGAACCCAATTCTGAGGGTAGCAAAGGAATCCTTAAGTACTGGAAAGGGTATGGGCTGTGAGTGTTCATGGACTTCTCTTTATGGCTACGTCTACACGTGAAGCCTACATCAAAATAGGCTATTTTGATGAATAGTGTCTACACGTCCTCCAGGGCTGGCAACGTCGATGTTCAACTTCGACGTTGCACAGCACCACATCGAAATAGGCGCTGCGAGGGAACGTCTACACACCAAAGTAGCACACATCGAAATAAGGGTGCCAGGCACAGCTGCAGACACGGTCACAGGGCGGACTCAACAGCAAGCCGCTCCCTTAAAGGGCCCCTCCCAGACACAGTTGCACTAAACAACACAAGATCCACAGAGCTGACAACTGGTTGCAGACCCTGTGCCTGCAGCGTGGATCCCCAGCTGCCGCAGCAGCAGCCAGAAGCCCTGGGCTAAGGGCTGCTGCCCACGGTGACCATAGAGCCCCGCAGGTGCTCGAGAGAGAGCGTCTCTCAACCCCTCAGCTGATGGCCACCATGGCAGACCCCGCTATTTCGAAGTTGCGGGACGCGCAATGACTACACGGTCCCTACTTCGACGTTGAACGTCGAAGTAGGGCGCTATCCCCATCTCCTGATGAGGATAGCGACTTCAACGTCTCGCCGCCTAACGTCGAAGTTAACTTCGAAATAGCGCCCGACGCATGTAGCCGTGACGGGTGCTATTTCGAAGTTAGTGCCGCTACTTCGAAGTAGCGTGCACGTGTAGACACGGCTTATGAGGTACAAAGGTGTAATGAGGAACTGGAGGAGGTGGTGTAGAGTCTTCAGGAGATGACCTCTGGTTGGGGTCGGGTTATGGGTTGGCCGGGTAGAACTGCTTCTTCCATCTCACCCGATGTATACCCAGCCTCCTCCTACTCATCTAGCATTTTTACCCTTATTACCATGGAGGAGTGGGATTGCCCCAATGGGTCATCAGTTATTGGAGGCAAGCAAGTGCTGTAACACTTAGAATTCAGAAAAGGATGTCACACGCCAGCATATTACCATGATTGGAGTGACAGGACAAGGAGCCATTTGTGGGCTTACTAAATCCTTGGATGTCACAATAGACAGTTTTTCTGTCACACATACTTTTGTGATAGTGACCCTTTGGAGACAGCAGACACAGCTACAAAATTGTTAAGTTTAAAAACGAGTAAAAAATGCACCAAGATCTGTTTAAAGCTGCAGAATACAGCGGCTGAAAAATGCTTTGTGCTGGGCTAAAAGGTGAAAAAGCTCTCAATTCCTGAATTTAGTAGTTAAGGAGGACTTGGGAAATGGCCTATTTCACAACAAAAAAGTGAAGCTTTAAAGAAAAGGAATGTGAAAATAAAAGTTGTGCACAGCCGCTAAGAACAATGCAACGCTGGGAATGGACTAAAAAGTTGGGAATAGCGCAAGTGTTAAAAATATAAATATTAAAAAGAATGCTGATGACTTTATTTTCGTACAAAGTGGGCAAATACCTACTAAGTTCAATAAGAAAACAAGACTAACGCCAGAGCTGACACTGCCAGTCAGGAGAACAGCTCATGTACAACAGCAGAGATACTGTAGGTTAAACCTCTCTAATCTGGCACTCTCATGCGGCAACATTTGTAATCCAGTGTGATTTTAGTTAGCCAGACGACTACTTATCATGGGTGTGGCCAAGTTTCCATAAAGTTTGTTTACAGCCACTAGTCCAAACTCTCAGTGTTCTGTGCAGTTATTTAGCTGTAATTTACCCCTAAATGTCTTCTAAGAGCCCAGTAAACAGCGGAAGTGTTGGTAATGCTGCTAGACAATATAGACCTCCCATGGTCCAGCAAATTCTCTCATCCGGCACCAGTTAGATCCTGAGAGTGCCAGACTAGAGAGGTTCAATGTGTATTTCTAAGTGAGTTGAGACTCAGAAAAGAACAATGAAATCAAAGCAGCAGTAAAACAAATTTGCTAAAATGCAGCAGTCAACAGACCCCAGCCAAAAGAAAAAGTTCTCTTCTGTGAAAGGTATTTTAAAATCTGAACTATAAAGTGTGAGCTGCTTAATGTAGGGAAAGACCAAATAAAAACACAAAGATATTTGATGGCCAAGCTTCTGGCAAAGAGCACAAAGTGGGTGACCAGATACTTGTACAATGTGTCTGAAATAAAAACCCCTTTACAAAAAGCCTGTTGCAGGGATGACTGCTAGTAACTAGGGCTAGTCCATAAGTACACATGGTTTTGGTGTAAAATGAAAAAGGAGTGATAAATTGACACTAGTTTCAGTGGCTCTTGCAGCTGGCTGGAGACATTCCACATCCCAGAAGAATCAGACATATGAGCCAGGGAGCGTGCCCGAGAGAGTCCAAGCTAGAATTGCAGATTAAACTCCACCCAAGCCCCACTGTCTTGGAAGTGCACAGGTTGGTTTCACTCACAACAAACTCCTTCCCAGCAATTAATCTTGTCCCCAGACCCTCACAAAGTTCTGTTCCCCCCATCCTTCCTCAGTTTAACAACTCCTACAGGTCAGTCCCCAGCCCTCATCACCACCACCCCAACAGTTTGGCCTCCGTAGCCCATTGCACTCCACTGCCCTCCATTTACTCTCTCAGAACTCACCCCATTTGCTTAGAATCCACCATTGATTCAGCCTCCCAACCCATCAGCCCTGCCCTCCTCACTACAGCCTCCCTGCAGCCCACAGCAGACACTGGCTCAGTCCTCCCAGCTTCTGTGCCTCCTAGGAATCTTCACCCTCCCTGGGCCTGGGGAGGCTGCAGTGAGATCCCCTCTCCCACTTCCTAGGCTGGCACACAGGATTCACTCCACTCTCTTATGTTACATTAAGCCTTATTCATGATCTCAGGCTAGAACTGCCAGATGTCAGGATTCTTCCCCTCTCCTTCCCATACAGCTGGAGGAAAAAATCCTGACATTTGAGAGTTTCATTGCAAAATCATGAGTGAGGCTTAATTTTACTTGGAACTAGTGTCTCTTGCAATAAATTAGTGAGAGCTGATATGTTAGCCTGCTGTCCAGCTACCACACTGGGAGCCAGAAGCATTGCGAAAGGCTAGGGACGCCACTTGTCCAGTTTCAGGCTTAACTATAGGCACAGAAACTAGTGATGCAGCAGGAACTTCAGCAACCCCAGGTTTTACTGTGAAGTTTGCTGGTCCTGTCTGAACAAAGCTAGCATTATTTCTCAGACAACAATCTGTCCTCTCTCGGTCGCAACAGTTCCTTTCTTAAGCCCTGTCCTGGCTATCCTAACTTTTTTGTCAAAAGGGGGCACTTTCCCTCTCTGCATTTGCCAACTTTATCAAATTGATAGTTGGCAAAAGCAATCAGGACAAATGCACATTTTTGTCAAAGTGGTGCATGGAGAAATGTGTGGGGAATGAGTGGTGACACCAGTCCTTTTTTTTGCAGTGGGAAGGAAAAGGCTGGGCTCAACACAGGCCCACTTGGGAAGGAAAGGGACTTGGGTGAGCATCTCAGGCCAGCTCTGCATAAGGGGGCTTAGTCTCGCCATACCCACATTTCTCATCTGATGAAGTGGGTCTTTGCCCACGAAAGCTTATGCTCCAAAATATCTGTTAATCTATAAGGTGCCACAAGGCTTCTTGTTGTTCTCTGTATTTCAGGATTCTTCAATCCCAGAGCTGTGCTGCAGCCGTGTGGTGTGAGCTGGAATTGCAAGTGTCCGTGTTCCTTTTAACATGCAGGGTAGAGTTTTGTTAGTTGGCTTCCAATACCCCCACTGTATTGGACAGGCCTCTTTTTGGTAGGTTTCTCCCCCATCCAGTACTGGAACAAAACCAGCCATATTTTTGTCTATTATCAGACAGATATGACTCTGATTTCCATGCTGCTCTGCCTCTCATCCACATGATATCATACACATGCTGCATGAGAGGTGAGGCAGCTGGTGGGGGGAGTGAAAATGATGGCCGCTCTGTGACATGATCATGCACACACCATCCAAGATCAGGCTAGCAGGTATCAAGTCAAGCTTGCAGGCACAAGTCCAAGCCATTACCAAAAGCACTGGACTGTGCAGGATTTCAGAAACGTGAGCGGTCACCCTACACGACCCACTCTACTTTCTCTGAGTGTAAGATCAGGACAGTTACTGGGTGACAGGGCTGTGCTACCAACTGCACTAAGGCAGCTGCCTGACATGTCGATCTTCACCAGCTGGACTGTCAAAGCATCTCTTGTTCAATGCAGATGCAGGGTAAAACAAAAGGGGAGCTTCTGACAGCCCTCGGAAAGGCAGGGCCAGCCCACCTGGAGCCACTCAGCCGCACTCGTTGCACAGAATCAGCCCTCCACTTCCTTAGGGAGCAGCAACTGGCCCCAGACCCTAGCGAGAAAATACTCCAAACCCTGACCCCTCGTGCGTTTTCTCCAACAGCGATCCAAGGGGCGGGAGGGGCTGCAGCGACGGGCTAACCATGGCCAGCATTAGCCTTGCTAGAGCCCGGGGCAGGAAGCCGAAGCCCTGCCCCTGAGCTCTGCAGCGTGGGGCGCCAAGCCCCCCACCCGGGGCTGCCGCAAAAGCCTGAGCACCGAAGCCTGGCAACCGCCTAGGGAACCGCCCGGCCTGCTCCCCCTTCTCGCTGGCCCCGGCGTTTATAGGCGGTGCCCGCGAGCGGCACAGCTGCGCCCGGAGACTTTATGACGGGCCGGCGGGGAGGGGGGCGCCCCAGCCAGGCGCAGGCGGCCCCGCGCTGCCCGGAAAGGCGAGGGCAGGGCAGGGCAGGGCAGGGCAGAGCGGCCGCGGCCTGGCGGGCGGAAGCGGGGACTACGCGCCCGGCCAGCGGCAGGTGTCGGTAGAGGCCGCAGCCCGGGCACGGGGCTCCACCAGCGCCTCAGCGCAATGGCGCAGGAACCCCCGCTCCAGTGATGGAGGCGGGTGGTAAACACGTGACACGGGCCGCTCGGGGCGGGGTCCGGGCCTGCAGCGTGCGCGAGGGCCCCGGGCCGCGGCCCAGCGCTGCCCGAGGGGGCGGCGCCAACACCCGCCCGGCTGGAGGCTCCGCGGCGGGGCCGCGCTCGGAGGTGAGAGCGGCGCGGGAGGGAGGGGATCGGCCGGGCACGCGCAGCTCGGGAGCCCCGCTCCAGCGCTGGGCGCGTTCGCCGCCGCTCGCCTCATCTCCCCACAGCCTCGCTCTGTGGCCGGGGGCGGGGGACGCTGCTTGGGCCGCGCTGCACGGCCCCAGTGACCTGTAGACCCCGCCTGCACGGGCCTGGGCTGTGGGGCGAGGCCGGGCGAAATGGCCTGTCACGTGCTCGAGGCCTTCCCCAGGGCCGGGGTTTCCATCCCCTCTCTCCGGGCTTGGCCAGCTCGGAGCCCAGTCCCTTGGGGGCCTGGGCAGAACCTGGTAGAGGGGAGAGACCCAGTCTGGGTGTGATCCGACCAGGCCTTCGGCCCCTGTGGTTGTTGCCTCGTGCCAGTGCCCTGGTGGGACTGAGGACCTTTGGTTGGCATTGCAGGCCCTGGCAGTTGAGGGTGTTGCGTTCCTTGTTGGGTTGGGTCTGTTTAAGTTTGCGGGACTGCGCATGGCTCAGAGCTGTGAAGTCCTGAGCTGTAGTCAGTTCTGATACGGAGCTTTACGCGCATCTCTTGGTGGGCACTTGATAACAAGTAGGATGTCATCATGTCACTCTCCATTGACGGCTGATCAGCCCGATTCCTGAGCTGCAGATCTTCGCACAGAAGAGGCAGGCGTTAGTAGCTTTTGGAGGGGTGCAGGGCAGTTTTTATGCTCTTTTCTTCTTCTCTGCCTCTCCTTGTCTGTGCTGTGGTGGGACCTCATAAATTCTGACACCCCCTCCTGGATTACTGTTCTCTACTGGGGATGGTCTTGGGCAAGGTTCTCCCAAGTGTGGACACCAATGCTCCACTTTTTCACGTGTGCCTTCAGCATGTCCTTATATCGCTTCTGCTGGCCCCCAGTGCTCCTCTGTCCCTCCTCCAATTCAGAAAACAGAATCTGTTTTGGGAGGTGCTGATCAGACATCCAAACCACATGACCACTCCAACAAAATTGTTGGTGAATGACAGTGGCTTCAATGCTGGTCATGTTCGATTCTTCCAGGATGCTGGTGTTCATGTGCCTATCTTCCCAAGAGGTATCTTTACACAATATACAAATTCATGCCCATAAGCACTGCAGTTAAGTCAGCCTAACCTTGCAGCTATGTTGACAAAAGAATTCTTCCATCAATCTAGTTACTTCTGCTGCTCCAGGAGATAAATTACCTACATTGACAGAAGAACAACTTCTCTCAAAGTAGGAAGTATCCGCACTGCGGTATTTCTCTGGATAGCGACCATGCTGCAGATGTGGCCTAAAATGGATTTGAGTGTTGAGTACTCTGGGCCCTGGCTGTGAGAACATGACTTGTTTTGATCCTGTTCAGTGATATCTGGGGGTTTTGTGGCCTAACATTCCCTTTCAGTATGAAAACAAGAAGGGTTTTGCAACAGCTTAGGGCCCATTTGGGAATACATTATCAACACTGAATAATATCAGTGCCATTCATTAGGGATCCAAAAAACTGATTTCTAAACTAGACTCTTAAGTTATGGAGGGTAATGGTGGGAAGTGCCAGATGTAGGCACTTCTGTGTTGGTACCACTAACAACTTATCTAACAACCAGTTACTCGAGTTTGAGTGGTGTAATCTTGAAGTTCCAGAGGCAGTATTTGACATGGGCAAGGGGGAGCATAATGCTGGAAAAACACTAGTGTGTGAAACAAACTACAGTCCATTTTCCTCAAAAACTTAATACTCAAAATTGTCGTTTCTTGTTTTGTTTAATTTTGTCTTTAGGTCACTATTTATCATTAATCAAGATGTCCTCAGCACCTGAGCCACCAAACATTAAAAAAGAAGCACCCAAAGAGAAAGAGAGTCGAATTCCAGGACTCAGGGGTGTCCGTACAACCACCCTTTTCCGAGCTGTGAATCCAGAACTTTTCATTAAACCTGTAAGAGGCTCCTTCAGAGATCATATGTTTAAGATCTGTTGTTGAGATGTATAGAAAACAAATCCCTATTTAAGCTACTAGTATTATAAGTACCACCTAAGAATGTTATAACTCAGAAATAATTTTCACATTTTCCTAGTTCAATTACTTTGCATATTTCACATCACTTTGTGTATAGTCAGTCTGTTTCCCCTGTGTACTGTTTTACTGTTCCTGCATCTAATGAGAAGGACTCCGTGAGTCTGCTTTCTGTTTCATTTGTGATTTGATGCATTAGTTACAGAGATTCTCTCTTTTATATTTAAAATGGTGAAGAGAATTTAAATAATCAGAAAAACTTAAGATGAAAGGACAAATGTTTGTTTAAAAAGGAAAGATTTTTTTTCGTTCATGTGCCACAAACTTGAGCTACCCTTTAAATTTTAAGATCTGCAGTGCTGGCCTATTTCATTGCTCTCTCTGCAGAGTGTTGAAACAAGTTACCACTTTTTTGGATGATTTTTAACTTAATTGTTTAAAACAACATTTGTTTTCATCCTGATAAATGGGCATGGGTAGATTAAAGCCATCCAGCACATTTTGCTAATCTGATGCCTTGACTCCATGGTAGTGGCTGTGGCAACACCTAGAACACTAGATAAATTTGGAGTCTCTGCAGAAAGAGAGAGTTATTTCAATAGTGCCTGTCACTTTCTAACAAGAGCTCTAGATATACTCTCAAACAGAATCTTAGATTGTGTAAAGTACATTGAAAAACAAAATACAGTCGGAAAAATAGTTCAGAGATGTTTGCTTACTATTTCTGATGTAGTAACAGTAAGGTGGCTGTGTTAGTCTGTACTCCAACAAAACAAAGCAGCAGAAATGTAGCACTTTAAAGACTAACAAAATGATTTACTCAGTGATGAGCTTTCGTGGCACAGACCCATTTCATCAGATCAATCTCATTTTCAATGCAGACTGACATTTATAAGTACAGAGGACCAAAAAAAAAAATTGCAATAAAAACTGACAAATCAAATAAGATTGAAGGGAGGGGTAGGAGGTATGTTAATTGTCATGTCTGAGATAATTACGAGCATCAAAGGAAGGGAAGCAGGTTACAACACAGTAATACTAATCCTGGAATTTTCCTTGCAACAAACCCCACTGCGAACTTTGTCCACATATTTATTCTGGGGATGTTATCACTGGGCGTAACCATCAGAGAGGTAGCCATGTTAGTCTGTATCTTCGAGAACAACAAGAAGTCCTGTAGCACCTTATAGACTAACAGATATTTTGGAGCCTAAGCTTTCATGGGCCAAGACCCGCTTCATCAGATGAAGCAGGTGTTTGCTCACGAAGCTTAGGCTCCAAAATATCTGTTAGTTTATAAGGTGCCACAGGACTTCTTGTTGGACCTAATCATGTTAGTTACAAGATCAAAGGCACATTCTTGTGCACGTCCAGCAACATTATGTTTGCTGTTATGTGCCAGCAATGCCCTGACACTATGTACATTGGACAGACTGGGCAAAATCTTCGCCTAAGAATAAATGGACACAGAGCAGACATCAAGAAACTCAGTACACGTAAGGCAGTCAGTGAACACTTCAGTAGAGTGGGCCATTCTGTTAAAGACCTGAGAATTTGTGTCCTGGAACAAAAAGAATTTAACAACAAATTAGACCAAGAGATTTGTGAGTTAGAGTTCATATTCAAATTTGACACATTAACACATGGTATGAACAGAGATATCAATTACCTCATGCCTTACAAGGACTGCTTCCCTTCCTTTGATGCTCGTAGGTATCTCAGACAGGACAGTTAACATCCCCCCATCCCTCACCCCCTTCCTTCTATTCTATTTGATTTGTCACTTTTCATTGCAATTTTTTTTTTGGTCCTCTGTACTTATAAATGTCAGTCTGTATTGGAAATTAAATTGATCTGATGTGGGAGGGTAAAGTAGATTACTTAAGATATTCATTGGTGTAGTGGTAAGTGCTGGAGAGTGTCGTTAAGGCTACTAAGTTGTTAACGTTGCTAGTGCTACTGATCTTGGTGCTTCAGTGATAGCTGCACAAGAAGAGAGTGCAGCATGCTACTTCAGCAGACCTCCGTGTTATTCATGAAGAAAGACCCCAGACTCATTTTGGTGGTGAATGGCTCTGCCAGGTTTATTGTCGGCAAAACATGGTACAGACTAGTGACCTGTCCAATGGCTTATAGGAACACTAAGACATGTGTGCTCGTGACAAAGTAAAGGCTTAGTCAACGTAACAGGGTGCTGTGCCCTCAGCTAACGCAAAGATGCCCCTTTTATGATTTCTTTTATATGTTGATGCAGATTAAACTCTACCTTGTATCTATCAGATCGAACAAAACATCCTCATGTATTATTCTACCATCCCGTCTTTATTTTCCAAGGGACCTTGCTTACATACGAATTTGGGGACTTTGGGTGTTTTTGTACCATCATCTTTAGTCAGAAATCTGTTTTCTTGGTTATCCAACATATGTTGTCTTACTGCACTACCAAGGCCTGTTCTGGCTCATAGCGTTCTGCTCACGCTGCTAGTTATGCCTGCGGCTCCAGCGAGGCCTGCAGGTTGACTATGCCAACTAATGTGCTTTGTTACAATATCCATTTTTATAACTAAGTATGAGAAATTCTGTTTTACATTTCAGAACCCCAAAACAGTGGTGAGACTGCACACAATGAGAAGGCAGAATTTAAGTCATTTAATAAAAGCAGGTTTTGTGACAATTTGCAAATTGGTGTTAGCTAAATAAAATTCTTTTGTCCAGAGCGCAGTGTGTTGCCCAGGTAGGAAATCTAGATGGATCGTGTTGCAGAAAAGTCTTGTCATCTTTAGGAACTCTCCTTCTGTTTTGTGGATTGACCAGTATTATGACCTGCGGAGGTTCAGAACACTTGATGTTGCCACACAGGGTCTCTAGAAAAGGGAGGGGAAAGCATTTTTTTAACTTCATGGGTGTTTCATTTGAAGTATTTTTATCCTAGAAGACCACTTTCTACTTCCTCCTTTCTGAAAGCAAGTGGCCTAAATCAGGGGTTGGCAACTGCAGCGCTGGAGCCGCATGTGGCTCTTTAAGGAGTCATTTGCAGCTCCCCTTCTCACGCCTGGCCAGGTCAGGGGTCATCAGGATGTGGGGCTGGCCAGTGCTCGATTGGGCAGGGGGTAGGGCAGTAGTGGGGCTTGCCCTGTTGCTGTGCTGTCTGGGCTCGAGCGGAACATGGTACAACAGGCTGCAGTGAGTGGGGTCCTGCCATGGACAGGTATGGAATGATTTAGGGGTCTCTTCCCCACCTCCCCGGTTCCTTTTTCTGCCCCTGAAGCTGGGCACCTCCTCAATCCTCCTCCCCTTAGCTGTGCTGCTCTGTCCCCAGCAGCTGTGTGCTGAACCCTTATGCCTCTGTGCCAGCCAGGCTAGCAGTGCCTCTGCCACTCCGCGTTAGCCTTGGGCTCTCTGCATGTGCAGCATGCTGTGTGCTGATCCAGCAAAGCAGTGTTTGCCCTTTGGATCTGCTGCTGCATCAGACAGGATGAGGGTGCGGAGCGGAGACCCTCACCCTGGGAGTGCTTGCAGGATCTGCGTTCAGAGCATCACTGTCAGCACATCAAGGCAGTGCACTCTGTGTTGTCTTGTTTTATAGGACAGTGTATTTCAATGACAAGTCCACGGACTGGTATTAATCATTGCAATCTCCCTGACACAATTTAAGAAGGCAGCAAGCCAGTCCCTGGTGTCAGAGAGGCTCAGATAGGAGAACTGGCCCTATGGGTATGCAGCCATAACTGTGCTACCAAACAGTTCTTAATAATTTGGACCAGCTCCAAGAAAATGTGTTCTGTTAGCTAACTGAATCTTCTGCTGCTTGGGAAACCCTATTTGGTACCACTTATTACATGAGTAGTGAGCATGGTGATAGACACAATTACGTTTAGAGCCTTAATTCTACACCTCTTTAACAGCATGTGGAGTAGATGGGCCTACATCCTCTGCGCAAAAACATCTTATTCTGGCATCATGGGGACAGATTTCGTCCTAAAATGAGTTTAAAACTTTGGTGTTATTTATTAAGTGTTGTCTCATATTCACGGCCATTGCGGCTCTTGAAGTATTCATTTTGTAACCAAATTTGAAAAAAAGTCTCTTCTCACTTTTGGTTGCAGACCTCTGGCCTAAATGGTAAACACCAACATTGGTCAATCCAACATTGGTCAATTTGTGTCATAGCTGTCTGCACAGGTCTCTAAAGTAGCAGTGGTATTAGTGCCATAAAGGGATGTCAGAGAGGGCTTCTGGTCACTTGGCATGCCATGAGCAAAGAGTGTGATGTACATGATGGATCAAAAAACCAAAAGAGCTGGCTAAAAGTGCCTATTAATTTCTTTTGACAGAACAAACCTGTTATGGCTTTTGGACTCATAACAATTAGCCTGTGTGTGGCCTACATTGGCTACTTACATGCAACACAAGAGAATAAAAAGGACCTCTATGAAGCAGTTGACAGTGAAGGAACCAGGTATATGAGGAGGAAGACTTCCAAGTGGGATTAAAGAAGCTGCTGAGTAACTGAGGAAGAGAGAGGAGTACTTGGCAATGTAATCACCTGAATTGTTAGTGTTAAATTAGGTGGCTGTTAACTTTTCTGTGCAAATTTTGGAATTATGTTTGTAAAACTAAATCAAATTTCCATTCCACTTTACAGTGCCACACCTTTACCTGTAAACTTTATGGAAGACATATGCACAATAATAAAAGTGTTAAGAACTGCTGTCCGAGTTGATGATTGCTTGGAGACTGCAGTGATAAGTGACTTCAAAAATGCCAGTGATAATTCAGCTCATCTTTTTGTGATCTGCCTTGGCAAGAAGGAAAACAGTTTTAAAATTCAAGGCATATTTGTAGGAAGAGGTAGTTTGCTTAAGCTGCAAAATACACTTGCTTATTATTGCAACTAAAATGTTTTTAAAAAGATGACTAACTTAAAAAAATACAGAACTCTGTAAATACTGACCTAAGACAACCATTCAAAATGCTAATTTACTCTTTTTATATAAATCCTTTGTTAGGACATCTTTTTCTGTCCATTTGAGTGACTTGCTTTATTTCTAAATTGGAAAAATATATAAAATAAATGTTATTTTGTTAATTACTGGAATCAGGGTAGTTTGAACACAGGAAATTCTAAAATTCTAAAATATATATATGTTATATATTTCTTTATATAAAATATAGTTTTTTTGTATTAAGGAAATACACAATTTCTGTAGTTTCTGAAATAATTACAAGAACATTAAGGTAAAAAAGTCAACCACTCGCAAGTTAGGAACTGTGAGAGTTGTGTTAATTTAGCCTCCTTGTGTTATCTGCATTATAATCCAATCTTTAATTACAAGATCACTTTTTTAACAGACCCACTATCTCTTTCTCTTTTCTAATTTCTGAATGCTTGACTTTGCAACCTTAATAATTTTCTTTTAGTGTAGGTTTTTTTCTCTCTCTTCTCCTTTGGTTTTAACTAAGCCTAGTGATATAACTCTACAGACATTCTGGTTGCTGTCATGTTGACACCCATATGGGTCATCAGCAGTGTTGGAAACTTTATATCCACTGCTTATGACTGCCATGTTAATTAATGGTAGGCTGTCATTCTCTGAATAGACATTCAGGAAGAAGGTACACGCTTTTCTAGCAGGTTTTACAGATGTTGGTTGGCAGCAAAAGGATAGGGAGACCCAAGAATTTTGTGTTCATTCCGAGCCCTTGTGATTGCAGTTTTTTTGCCTGTTCCTCTTAAAAAGTCCCTTGATGCCCCATCCACTCCAGCCCTTCCCAGTTCCGTTTCTTCCCCACCTCTGGGTACTTGCACCAGTCCCATTATCACTTAGCCCACCCCAGTCTCTATTCCTAAAACACTTGCCCCTGGTTTTGCCCCTCCAGAATCCCAGTCCCAGTTTCTCCCACACCCCGTGACCATTCTCTCCCTGCACTCTGGCTCCTCATTAGAGCCAACTCCTCTCCTATCGTAGCTCCTGTCCCATGCCCTAATAATGATCAGTTCTAATCTCTTTGTGTAGCCAGTCCCAGTCTCCTCTAGCTCCTCATCTGATTTTGGTCTCCCTACTAGCTCCCAGTCCTCGCCTACTTCTTTCCTGGGCTCCCAAGCTCCATGTCATCCAGGCACAGTCCGCCTTCCTAGTCTTCCCCCATCAGTCCCCGTCTTCTTTCCCAGCCAGTTATCTCATTCATACCAATGCCTAGTTGTCCTCTCTATCTTCTGCCAGCCTCCAGTTTAAGTATCACATCTATCTACCCCAGGCAGGCTACTTGTCCCAATCTAGATATGCTCCTCTCTGCATTTGAATCAGCAACTTCCTGCTGTATGGTCCCTTGTCTCAGCAAAAGGCTCAGCCATGAGCAAATGAATTTCAAACTCCCTGCTTTCAGTCTGGCTGCCCTGACTTGGACCTGTCACTGCCTAGTGCTGTTACATCATGAAAAGCCCTGCTGGGTTGAAGCATCCACAGTGCAGAGAAAGTCTTGGGGATATTTAGTTACTAAAATCCAAGAAGTCTCTGCAGAGCATGTGCCAGCTATTAATGTCTATTATAACTTGGCCAAATTTGAGTGGATAGTGATAGAAAAAAATATTCTTGATGCGAAGACTGCCCTCTTCCAGTTTTCAAGTCCCTGTTCCCAGGCATGGGGGGCACTATTAAAACCGGGCTGGATTTTTTTTTTAACATAGGCAAAACAAGACAGTCTCAAAGCTCCTTCTTTTCCTGTCCTGTGAAACAAAAAGCTAGGGAAAAACTAATTTAACAACTATTATATAGAATTTTAATCAGATGATTCGTCAATTCATTAAAATATAATTAGCCTCCATTGTTAAAATGGGCTTTAACTAACTAAATGACTCCAAAACCAATGCTGCCTGCAGGGAAGAACTGTTTTAATAGAACATTTATTTTTCGTAAGGTTTTATGAAAGTAAAGCTTTGATACCCAGCTGTAAGAGGTGAATCAGTCCTTGTGAGCCAGAACTACTCCAAAGGGTTTGTGATATATAGGTATAATGCAAGACTGGGTCCTTGCTTTTAAATTATGTTTTATTGTATGAAGGTGACCTTACAAAATGAGCAATAGTAACAGTGAAAGAAGAGGAGAGGAAGGGTTTAGAACTGGGTCAGAGAGAGGGGCTTGGTGAATATGGTCATAGAGACTATGAAGTGGAAGGTCTGGCTGGGAGGGGAGGTGTGGTGTTTGTTGTTGGAGTCGGGACAAATTAGTAAAACTGATCCAAACCTCTGGCTTGAAGAAGGAAAGTTCAGCTTAGTTTTCCAATTTTCAACATACTTATTTCTTTGTAGCAATTACTTTTTTAACAGCTCTTAATAATATTTAGATGCTATACCTAAAGTGCAGGAAACAGTATGAATGAAAAGATTCATATACCACCTTAACAGACAATACAGAAACATGGCTGATGCTTGTCAGCATAAATATTTGATTCCTGCAAATACAGCTACAGCAGTGACAAAGGGTGAATGCAACCCTCTCAAGCACAGCTTTCACTTCTGTGAACTGCAGTTAAACACCACCAGTAATGTTTATTTTCATTGTTTTCTATAGATTTCCTTTTCAACAGAGGAAATTAAGTTTATAAGAAAATTGCCACAACAATAAGCACAAATGGTTTCCTGAGTGGACTCTTTTCATACCCCATGCCAGTTATTTAACAGAAATTATTATGATCCAAACATTTGAAACAGTAGCCGTTACTAAATACTTTTGAAAATCCCATTAAACTGCATGGTTCTGAGAAAAATTGTTGCTGTTCCTTAAGTAATAAAACTAAATGTGTCATGAGATGCTGCTTAACATTACCTAGTATCTGCAAATGCTTTTGTGAGCAAATCTTGTCCTCCGTAGTAACAGTTGCTAGGTAGGAGGTTAATTTAAGGCTGTAAGAGATCAGTTAATAAATCCTCTGCCATCACCAGCACGTTATTGAGCTCCTCAGCACTTATGCTTCTTAACATTCAAGCAAATATTTTAGATGTCATCCTAATGGTGAATGATTTTACCTATTAACTGAACTGCACGTATACTGTAGAAGCAGTAAGCATTTTGTCTGCAAGGATTAGGGCAGTTTGGACATTCTAGTATCTACCTTGAATATACAACCATGATTAGGAATCAGAATTTGAGCTCCTTTGTTTGTTGTGCTGTTTGCTCAAAAATAGTACCACCACCACCTACATCTGCTACTTTTGAACGGATTCGGGACTATAAACCTTTCAAAACACGGTATTACACTCATCGGGATATATTAGGTAAGTTTCCTGAATGAGTCTTTTGTAATTCTCCAATTGGGGATATCTAAAATGCTTAAAAATGCCTCTGTACTTGACATTCACATCTTCCAGTGGCCTTTTCTGGTTGGTCAGAGATGGACATGTGTACTTATTTATGAATATGTACAAATACTACAGATCAAATAATGACTCTCAGGGTATTAAATATTTGCTCACACTGTAGGAAAAGGAGCTGGAGTGAGGATGTTTGAAAATGGCTGTAAGGCCTAAAGGAATTGAGAAGAACTTTATTGTGAAATAAATCTTTCCAGAACCTGCCTCTTGTGGTCCAACCTCTCCAACAGAAGCGAGCTTCCTACAAATCAGAACACGCCAACTTCAAGTGGCATGAAACCCTGCTGGAACAACAGATGCAAAACCTGCAGATGTATCTCCTCTGCTACAATGATATCCGCAACTCACCTTTCAAAATCCATGGGTCTCACACATGTCTATCACACCATGTGCTGTACTCACCCAGCACAATCAATGCTCCAATAACAGCTATGTGGGTGAAACTAGATAATCACTTCAATCTCCAGTGAAGTCACATAGGCAAATGAAAAAAGCCAAAAACACACTATCACCTGTAAATGAATATTTTTCACAAAGCAGTAACTCTTTTTTATTGCTCTAGCATGCATATCTTTAAAGGAAACCTGCACAACACTTTCAAAAATAGAATAACTTTATACTAAAAATCATGGACTGAATTGAGACACTGGATATAAGGTTTATTATAACAATTTGCAACCTGTCAACAACCCCCGTTGGAACAGGCTTCCCCTGGTTCCTCTTCTCTCTCTCTCTCTCCACACACACACACACACACACACACACACACACACACACACACACACACACACACACACACACACACACACACACACACACACACACACACACACACACCCCCCCGATGGCTGGGGAGGTGTTAAGAGACCACTTCACATTGAATGCTCCCTTGAAATATGTAATTACGTTTGGTAAATAATCTGTTGCACCTTGTCTTAAGCTGTGACATTCTGACAATGTTTCATAGATCTGAAGTTTACCCAGATTGATATAAGCCGGAAGATTGTCCATGTAAGATACCACCTCACTCACTGTGGTTGTGTCTGCACTACAAAAATGACTTCAAAGTAAACGACTTGGAAGTTGAGAATGTACACACACCCTCCTTGGAAGTAGGGCACTACTCCATTCCTGAGAATGGAATAAGGACATTGAAGCTGGGCTCCCTACTTCCAAGTTAACACAAAGGTGTTCTGCAAGTTAACTTTGAAGTAAGGGAAAATGTGTGTGGACTCTCTGGTGGCTACTTCGAAGTAGTGCCTATCATCAAATTTAACTTTGAAGTTAGTTCCTAGTATAGACACACCCCTTGCGTCTCTTTAAACCAGTTACTTATAATTAACTCATGTTTTTTGTATATACTGCCTTCATAGAGTCACGCTCACATTTATGTGAGGCTTATTAACAATTATTATCTCAGATAGGGCAGCGCAGTTATGTGCCTAATGACTGCGCCAGTCATGGAAATGTGCCTCCTTATAGCAAGTTTCAGTATATCATACTATTATTCTGTATAGCATAGTATGTCAGAGATCTAGCCTCTATTGGGCTTTTCTCCACATAAGCCGGAAAAAAGATAAGACAGTTTTCAAAACTCAGTCTTCTCAGCATAAAATTATATTGTGTGTGAAATTCTATTCATGGAGAGTAATCAAAGTATCAGAAAGTAAAATTACATAACAAAATATGATTTTTATTAGCTATACATTAATAAGAAATTTCTTATTTACTATAGGTTACTGAACTATTTACTCTCATGCAAGACATTGACAGTTCCAAGTTTGATGATAGGAAGGGAAAAAAACCCAAGGTCAGAGCTACATAGCTATAGTGCTCAGGGACTTGAAAAATACACCTTACCCCAACCTCTAGCACTGAAGATATGCCACCCTAAATCCGTGGTGGAGATTCAGCTAGGTCAGTGGAAGATCACTTTTTTCAATCTAATGTTGCTTGGGGAGGTGATGTTTCTACAATGACCGAATCAGTAGCCCCTCGTTGTAGGTTGTGTCTGAACTTGAAGCTGTGGAGAGATAGTGAGCTAGATCAGTATTTCTTAAATTATGTTCCATGAAACACTGGTGTTCAGTGAACAACTTGCAGGCGTGCTGCAGGTGTTTGGAAAAATACACTGATAGTGCATACTTTCTGTTATTACAACCACATACAAGGTTACCTCTTTGTTGCTATGAAACCTGATTAAATTACTTCATTTTGGTTTTGCTGCATATGTCGCTGTTTGTTTGTTTTTTAAATCTGACAATAGGGTTTTCTGAAGAAAATTTTCATAGGTGTTCCGCATAAAAAAATTTATAGTTTGGTGTTGTGCAGTCTCAAAAAGTTTAAGAAACACTGAGCTAGGTAACCCTGGAGTTTGGAATCCTATATGGTCCACAAAATGGAGACAACATTGGTAGTGACAGTGTAGACTCTCCAGACAGTTCCATCAGTATACCTTAAATTTGTTTTGGAGGGACTAATTTCTGGATTGAATTGGCAGTTTAATCCAAATGCCTGCACAGCACTGATTTGTACTCTGTGTTCTGACAATGGTAAGAATTAGTGCCAGATGTGGTAGGTTAGCTGATATCAACATTTGTTAGCTAGGAACTAGACTAAGACAAACAAATTTATTTTATATAGGTCACAAAATAGCCATCAATCAACAGGAATTGAGAGTCCTCAAAACCTCATCAGACCAAGTCTCTACACTGTATGTTCCTTGGGCAGAGTTCCTGTTTTAAAAGCAGTGCATCTACGTATAACATTATATTAATAATACTTACATTATAAATACTGTACACAGTGAGGATTCATATTTTGTATCTTTTACTTTTTATAAATATCAAAGCAAACAAAGGGGCAGAAAATTATTTTACTGTTTCTTTAAACTTGTAACATGTTTGCACAATCCATTTCTGTTGAATACACATAGAGCTTGGGGAAGATCTTCAACAAGAACAACGTGAAAAACAGGAACTAGAAGTAAAAGAACGGATGGAAAAAATTAAAGCTGAACTATGGTCTCAGGTAAATTAAGTTACACTGTTTTCATTGAAATCAACTTTTATAATTCCTTGAAGCTCTTTGGAATCTTTGTTATAGCATGCACATTTTATCAATCTATTGGCTAGCTTGCAAAACCTAATCTCAGCAAGGTACATTTTTAACATTGTGAAGGATTTAAACAGATTTTACATGGGCTCAAAATTTTCTCTCTGAAACACATTTTGACGGCTACTTTTAAACAAACCAAAAAAAAAAGAACATTTTCCAGTTCTTTTCCACAGATGCTATGCCAGAGTTGCCCATTTAGCTTAGAATAGGTAACAAAACTGTGGCATCTCAATTCCATCCTGTGGCACAGCATTCAGGAATGCTGACTTCTTTGTAAGTGGTTTCTGTACCAGCAGTTTTCCAAAGATCAATGTAACAATTTTGTCCAATAGCTGAAAACACCACATATTTTATCCTTCCTGTGCAGATTTATCTGGTTCTAATTTTTAATGAAAAACAATAAAGCATTGAGCACAATAATTTCGGATCCAAATCAGAATGCTATATAAATGGATTTTTAGCTAACTCCATTCAGGCTATGACTTTTTTTTTAAGGCTAAAGTGGAAAAAGAAGATGAAGTGGAAAAAGCGCTTGATCAGGCAATGGCTGAACATGTCAGGTTTTCAGAAGACCTAAAGAAAAAGCATGAAAAGGAGCTACAGGTTTGGAGTCACTTGCTTCCCTTTTTAATATACCAAATATTTTATAGCAGAAATATCCAACTACGGAATCAAATCATCTTTTATCTAATCAGAAAGTCTGTGGTTTTCTGAGTTCCCTGAGATGTGCCACATTTCATTCTATCCCCGTATCCATTCAGCCTGCTATGCCTTTACTTATGAGAAATAGCAACATCTTGCTTTGTGAGGGAAGTGCGTTGAACATTGTGAATCACACAAGCTTGTCCACCCCTTGTCTGCTTCTCAGAAAAACTGATCAAACAGGATCCTGCCCTGGCCCTTGCGAGGATGGGGAGTCTCAATCTGTAGTGGGAGTTTAGAAGGCACTGAAAGACATTCTTGGTCTTAGTCAGAAAAGGCATGAAGTAGTTGCATTGGAAGAGACAGAGCAGGATCTAGGGTGCTGCATATGCTGGAGAGTGGAGGCTTAGAACAGGGTCTGGGTTTTAGAGGGAGATTGAGAACCAGAGGATACCTTTTTACTTTGTGTAGTTTAGGGAGATGCTTACACTAGGCGCTAGATGCATAATAAGCACTGTGGGGAGCTGGAAGAGGGTTGGGTGCCTTTGCAAGTGTGAAAAAGATTTGAATTAGGGGTTGGGAATACAGAGGAGGATCTATTACTATTCGTTAAGGACAAAGATGTGAAGTGAAGATTTTGGGAGCTAATCTCCCAGAAGGATTTTTAAGGCAAGATCTGGTTTTGTGTATCTGGCAATAGATATGGATGGGAGAATATTTGTGGTGAGGCAGTGATTGTCTTTCATTGGGTAAACCTGAATTTCAGCATCAGGTAATAAACATAAAAAATATCACACTATTTACTGTTAGCATAAGCACAGATTTCAATTTACAAAACATTTGAGAGTCTCCTACTTTCTGTTGTGGTTTCTTTGATAAACTTTGTTTCTTAGTCCTGTACTCTGAATCCGATCATCCCCCTGAGATCTGTGCACAGAGAATGCAAAAATGCAGCTGTGCCATTTGAATTTGAGGAAGAGATGGTTATGAATTAGTCACAGAGACATCTCATTTGCCCCCTTCTCCACTTTGATTGGATCCTGAGGTCTGCAGGATTGAGGATCTGTGTTTGCGAAGGGAGTGGTCCAACTCATACTAAATTCTGTACATATATTAGTATGTTTTATTAAAATGGCGTCTCTCTGAGAGATGCCAACACCATTCACAATCATAGAGATTCTGAAATATTTACAATTTTCTAAATCTAGCTCTGATATTTTATTTTAATATATAGATAGATAGATTCTTATATGTAATTATTTAAGGAGCTGTTAAAGAGGCAAGCGCACACAAATTGTAACCAACAAAAGGCTACACGGACAAGGGCCACACATGATTTCATTCATCACAGATTTTAGCTGCCCTCATCTTCACTATAAAGATTTGGCTAATGTGTGCAGTCTTCATCTCTGTATTAAACTAAGGGTGACCACAAGCTGCATTTGGCCTGCTGACCAAACTGTGACCACTCTTAATCTAAGGTATCATAAGTCACTGGAATTTTCCTTTAATGATCTACTGAAATACTGTTCTTCCTCTGAGCTTGTTTTTTTCTTTAAATAGAGAAATTGAGCAATGTTTATTCACTATTTAAATCTACTTAAAATGTTTCCAAAGGAAGCACTGATACAAACAAAGAAAGAGATGCAGCTGTACCTGGAAGATGAACTGAAGAGGGAATCTGAAGCTGCAGAGCAGCGCATGGCCCACAAACTTCAGCGCATCCTGATGGAGTGTGCTTTGGAAAAGATGCAAGCTGTAGCAAATGCCAGAAAACAGGAGAGGCAGACAGCATCCCAAGCATTGGCTAAGCAGCAAAAGTAATCTTGTTATTTTCTAAAGTGTACCTGTTTATAAAAATGATAACAATAAACAAAAATGCATATACACAATAAGCAAAATATCCTAAGGGTTTTCTATGGCACCCATCTTCAAAGCGCTAATATCCTAACTAGAATCTACCCATGAAATTCTTATAAAGTGTATTGAAACATGTAACTGAAGAAAGAAAGACTTGACTTTGTCAGCATTGCTCATTTCCCAGATTTTCAAGGAACATCAATATTGTTTAAAATATCTGAAATTCAAAAGGTAGCTTTTAATGAAAAGTGACTGAAATTGTGGGCTTTCAGGCTTATTGTACCTCACTAAAATCATATCAAATGTATTTATTTTAGAAGCTGTTTTTTCTAATTGCCAGCACCATAAACTTTACCTGCGCCCTGAAAGTCAAGCTTTTTTCTTTATATGCCATCACCAAAAATAAATATTTAGCAGGTCAAGTTCTCCCCTTCCTTACACTGTATAAAACCCCTGGTCTTCACTTGAATGGTGTGGGATGTTACATATTAAAGCAAAGACAACAACTGGCCAACAAGTGGAATTTAGCTAATCATGTTAACAGTGTTTGATCCTTAATAACATCATGCTCCCTCTTATGTAATACTGGAGAGTCATAAGAGTTACTTTTATCACTAATGCCAGCGGAAATAGTTCTAAAAACTCAGAGCACATCTTTTGCATTAGAATGGTCACTTTTTAAACAGCTCTTTTTCAGAATAGATCCTCACTGTAGCTGACATATTGTGTAGTAACTTCATTGTCACAGTTAAAACAGGGCCAGTCCTCTAGTCCTTTTTCCCCTTGTATATAAGACCACTACATCATCTTAAGTGATATGGTATCTTCAGACTCTCCTGTCATTTGCATTCATACGGAACCTAGTGAAAACTAAAACTCCTCTACAAAATTAATAGCTGGAAAAATTTCCCCGTTGGTAAAATGGACTTGCCTGGAACTGAGAGCACCAGGGGGATATTCTTTTTACTTCCCTGAGCCAGCTTTGCTGAAATGCATCCACTGTATTTGAGCAACATTATATAACTGATACATTTTTCTTACCTTATTTTAGTATTTGTACCAAACACAGATGTGTTTGATAAAACTTAAACAAAAATTAGAAGTACATTTCCAGGCTACAAATCAATGCTTA
Source organism: Carettochelys insculpta (assembly GCF_033958435.1). NCBI lineage: Eukaryota > Metazoa > Chordata > Testudines > Carettochelyidae > Carettochelys > Carettochelys insculpta. The sequence goes on along the minus strand of NC_134139.1, from coordinate 142,167,898 downwards.
GTCCAAATTCAAGAAGCATTCCCATTTAAAGTTAAATTGCAGAGTAAGAAATCAATTCGTCATGTTCTACACACACCCAATTTGCTTAATTTTACATTTATTTTGAGAACTGTTAACACCTTCACACGTGCACCACTACAATAATACCCTCTGATCGTCCACTGGTGTAAATAAGTATAGTTCCAGTTAAGCCAGTGGAGCTGTGCTGACTTACACTATCAGAGGATCTGGCCCTACAGTCCTATGATCCTGTTTTAGCCTTAGTCATTTTATTTCATGTTACAACTTCACTTTATTTATAGCAAAGTCTGAATCTTTATAATTCTACAGTGAATAAACGTTAAATAATTTTAACAACCATTCATAATTTATGAAACTTATCCAAAAGTCACTTTACCAATTAAATTAATTTTTAACAGAACGTATACAGAGCAACTCCTGGAAGCTGGACTATTGGCTAATGAAAAACATCAGAAGAACCTGGAGCAATTAAAAAAAGAAAAACATTATGAAATGAGTGTTGCCTTGGACATCACTCAAAAAGAGCATCAACAGGAGGCTGAAAAACAGCTCAGAGAAGCAGAAATAACCCATCAGGCTAAACATGGAGAAGTGATGACCAGCTTAAGAGAGACAGAAAGTCAAGTACGGGCTCTTACCCAACAGCTGGAAAGCATGACAGCTTGGAAAGATACCCTGGAAGCTGAAATAGAAGAAACAAGACAGGCTTTTCAAAATTACATTGATATTACATTTCCTAAGCTGACACATGGGCAAGCAGATTTTATCCTGCCATTCAGAAAGAAACGTGAACACCAGGATACAAGAAAGGAAGCAGCAGATAGTGACAAAATGTAAAGACAGGAGTGGTGTGAGATTTACTGCAAGTGCAGATCAGCACCTGGAGTAGGTAATGCTGAAAAATAAATTAATTTGTGTTCACTGCATTAAATATGAGTCACTGTAGTTTAAGGAAAAATAATCATTACCATATTAACTAAAGAATCAAGCTTAGGAAGGGTTTAATCATATTCATGTCTACGATGGTAAAATTAAGATTGCTCCTCATTTCCATTATAACAACCTCCTGTCAAAAAACGGTACCTTTGACCTACAGTTTCACATGCTTCATATCAGCCCAAAGGCATGTTTTTAAGTGTGAAAAAACACCTCAGTGGTGTGAAAAAAACACTTCCTCCAAGCATAGCATGATACAGTGAAGTAAAGTGCCAGTGTAAACAGATTCCCAGTGCTGGGAGATGTGATCTCAGCACTGTTAACTGCTCCCCATCACGGAGGTGGTTTACCTAGAGCTGCTACCATGATCACACTGCTGCGTTAAAGCACTGCCACAGCAGCACATTAAACTTGGAAGTGTAGCCAAAGCCTTTGAAATTTCAGATTGCGTAAGAATCTTGCACTTAAATGAGGAATAATCATGTGGCTACATTTGATTTTTTTTCTATTGAAATACGTAGGTGACTCCCAGGTTACTAAGGTAACTGACCACTGTTATATTGTAAGCTATTAAAGATTTGCTTACACATAAACATGATACAAAATTTCTGTTATTATTGTTGGTAGCATAAAACATCTAAAACACCCTTAAACTCACTTACATGTCTCCTAAGAAGCCACAGCAAAAGATTTAATTTATTTTTGAAAATGAAAATAAGGGAAACTTTTGGGAAAAAAAAGTTACTGCAACAGTAATTTTTAAAATTAATTTGAAAAAAGTCAGGGATGGAAAATGTTTTATTGAACTCTCTAATAATTTGTTTTCTCTGACTACTCATAACTGGCAATCATAGCCTTTTCCTCCTCTCAATTATAGGAAAAGGGAGGCAAATCCAGAATGTTTCTGTTGTTGTTAGGGCTATAGCTGCCATCTTGGTACAGTAACCCCTTGAATTATGCGGGGGGAGCAGCCTATGGCTGGTCAGTGTCCTAGCTCCTGCAAGCAGTGGGGAGCTGGGAACCAGGCTGTCACTGGATTCCCACCTCCCGATGCTTAGGGGACCCAGGAAACTGAGCAGCCATGCACGGGTCAGTTTTCTGGGTCCCACAGGTGGTAGGGAGCTGGGATCTAGGCGGCAGGCTAGTTCCCAGCGCCGCCCCCCGCCCCCTTGCAGCGGCCTTGGTCAGTTTCTTGGCTGCAGCCAGGGGAAGGGAGCTGGGAACCAGGGGCAGCCTGCCTCCTGGCTCCCCTCCACTCCTTGGAGCCAGGAAACTGACCAGGGCAGCAGCTACCGCCTGCTTCCCAGCTCCCCACCACTCTGGGGATCAGGAAACTGCTCCTTTCAGGGGCCGCAGCCAAGAGTCAGGCTGCGGCCACTGACAGGAGCAGGAAACCACTCCTGTCAGGGGCAGCAGTCCTGTTAACCTGAAACATGTGTAACTTGATTATGTGTATCTCAAGGGTTTATTGTATACTGTTGCCAAAATCAGAAAGCTTAAAAAATGCTACTTTTTATATTAACAACCCAAAAATTAAGTAATTAGCCATCTGACCAGATTTTTACTGAGCCAGTTAATAAGATAAGTATGGGTATGGCTTTCAATGCATGATTAATTAAAGAAAAGAAATTAGTCGGTAAGAACAAATTATCTATCTATTTTCCTTTCTATTTGTGCTTGCAATTCTCACAATAGGATGTAACAAGCAATAATTATTAGCTCAGATCAGCCCACGTGAATTCCCCAAAATGCCAAAGAGAAAAAACTGCACACTCTGTCTAACATTTGTAAATAAAAAAACACAATTGTGTGCCTCTTGCACATGCCCTGGGCAGTGCAAGCCTGGGGATCACACCCACCTGCTCTGCTCTACCCTGCTCTGGCGAGTGAGGGATCAGGGCCTGGCTGTGCCTTGGCCTGGGCATCCCTCCACATCCCAGCTATGCAAAGCCCCCTGCCATAGCCCCTGGCAGATCTCAAAGCACTCCTCTGCCCCTCTGGCACACTTCCAGCTCCAGCCTCCCTGAGGAGTTTTCACAAGAGCCAGCCTCAGCACCAAGGGGCTTTTTGTGACATTCCCTAGGGGAGGCCAGCCAAGCAGAGGAAGGGCCAATGGCAGGAGGCTCAGAGATCAACACTTCCTCTGGCTTAGCTCACATTCCTCATTGAGCACCTAGGAGCCCAGGCCTAGACCAAGTTTCCCTGGAGCTAGCTACTGCACAAAACACTGAAAAAGGCAATCTCTGTGCTTGACAAACTGGCCACCTAGGCTGCTTTCCTAAACATAGGTGAGAACAGGAGGCGTATCCTGGGTTAACAAAACGTTACAACGTTGCCACACTGGCTCAGATGCATTTACAGATATCAGCCAATTTTTTTTTTAATTCTGTTCCTAAAGATAGGTTCATAAATCTATATTCAGTAATATAGCTTTAGGGATGCTGGTGGTATCATACACCTTCAACAACATCAAGTTCAGCAAAACTCAAACTTTTGCCTAGGAAATACAGAGTTAATATGTATGACTACTGAGAACAAAACTAGGTGATGTGGCAAGAATACGGCCACTGAAATTCATTGGTGGTAAAACCGAGGTAATGCACACAGGATAATGTAATCCCAACTATACATACAAAATGATGGGGTCTAAATTAACTATTACTGTTCAGTTAAGGGATCTTGGAGCTATGCAAGCATATCAAACAAGTGGCCCGCATGCCACGTGCAGTCCAATCAAATTTTAAAACAAAAAAATTCATATTCAGCATTAAATTGTCAATGTCAATTATTGTATTATTCAAGCAAGATCTGAAAAATATTATAAAATAAACCTAAAATGTAATCTATAATAATTAGGGTGACCATATCTCCCCTGCCCAAATATAGGACAAGGGGAATGATCCCATCCCTGCCAAAATGGGACAGATGGCCACCCTATCTGGGAGTCAGGAGGTGACTGCCCTGTGGGGGCTGTCACCCTGTGGGAGCAGTCACCCTCCCAGGAAAGCTCCTAGGTTCCACCAGCTGGGGGGCCACTGTGCTGCTTCTCCAGCTCCCGGCTCCCCCAGCTCAGGGAAGCTGGGGGGGCAGCTGCGTTGCTGTGCAGGTTGAGCTCTGTCTTGCCCAGCCAAGGGAAGCTGGGCAGGGCAGCCACAGCATGGGTACAGCTCCCGGCTCCCCCAGTAGGGGGAAGTTATGGGGTAGCTGTGCCGCACTGGGGCAGCTCCCGGCTACCCCAGCCAGGGAAAGCTGGGGGGTGGGGCAGCCACGGCCGGGTTTGGCTCCCTCAGCACAGAAGAGCTGAGGGGAGCTGGGGAGCATCCGTGCTGCTGTGTGGGTCTGGCTCCCACAGAAGGGGGAAACTGGGGGTGGGGTAGCCGTGGCCAGGTCCGGCTTGCCCAGCTGAGGGAAGCTGTGGAGGAGCTGGGGGAAGAAGGCGGCAGCCACAGGAAAATACAGGGAAACCTGGCTGGATGGTCACCCTAATAATAATAAATAATTCTGACTTTCTGTTAGAAGTACATTTTCTTTGGTGACCCTGAAAGCTATTAATTTTTGTTTGTGTGGCCCTCAGTAGAGTTTGAGTTTGATGTGCCTGATCTACAAGATACAATAAACAAACAGGTACATACACAAATGCTGAAGTGTGTCTGTAGCTGATTTTATTGCTGATTCTCACACACACACCACACACATTTCAAGCTGTTAGCAGCTGATCTGAAGATCTGACACACTTAAATAGGAAGCAAAAGAAATTTTGTATCAGCAGTGCCTTTTGAAACACACGGTATTCCAAAGTTTTAAAAATACTGGCAAAAAGAATGAAGTTGAGTGTATGCACTGCAAATGGTGTGGTCCAGTTATTAAAAGTAAATATTTATAGCCTACAAAAGGAAATTGGTTTTTCAAAGCTTTATTTGCCATTAGTGATATGGGGCTTCTTAAACACAGAGGCTTAAACTCAGTTTCTGTAGAGAAACTGTCAACAGAACACAGCAGGTTTCTCGGGAGAGTTAAGTTGCACCCCTACAAGGCCTAACGCCTCAGTGGACAGATTCTGTTTACAAAAATATATTGTAAATTCTGCGAGGGCACCTCTGTCTACAGAGAGGGCTTCTGGTTCACCAGGCAGCCGTTTGCAGAGCTTCCGGTTGGCTGTTCTGTCAACAGACGGCTGGTCAGTCTGGCTGCTTGCTTTGACAGAGGGTGTTGACAGTGGGGAGCTTGTATTAGGTGTGGATGTGTTCTGTAGACAGAGGTTCTGTCAGGAAATATCTACCAACAGTGACTTCTGTTGACAGAACTCTGTAGTGTAGACGCAACCATGAGCTATGTCTACACTGGAGGGCTTTGCCGACTAAACCACGTTTTGTGGACCAAACTCACAGAGCGTCCACATTACAAATGCATTCTGTTGGCAGCAGATCAACAGAATGTGGCACTTCTGTTGTCAGTGCTCTGCCATTCCCCCAGGAGCAGACTGCCTTTCTCGACAGCACCTGCTGACAGAAGGCCAGTGTGGATGTTCCAGGAAGCCCTCTGCTGTGTCACCGGGCAGCCCTGGCTGCTGTGCTTGTGGTTGGCTGCTCGGTCGAGAGAGCAGCCAGGCAGCCTGCCCCTGGCCATAGAGCGATCCGCTTTCGTGTGCGGCCGCAATCTGTGGGGAGACGTTTTGTGGGACACTATCTTCCACCACGAACTCCTGTGGACGGATCGCGCTAGTGTAGACGCACCCACAGGGGGCGCTGTGCTTGGAGTGCGTCAGGGAAGCGCCCGGCATTTCGCGCCAGCAGAGCATTGATCGCAATATTGTGCCCGGCCTTTCCCTCCACCCAAATAAACCCCGATATTTGCCCCAAAAAAGCAACAGTTGTTTGCAGCCGTTTCCCGCTGTTTGTGGGCTGGGGCAATACACAGCGCTAGATCGCCGCCGGGGAGGAACAAAGTAGCCTTAGAAAGGAAACCCGGGGCTCTCCGTGTCTGGTACACCCAGGCTGCATCATCCAAGGGAGGCAGCAAGCGCCACAGGGACCGTCACTGCTGCCCCGCTTGCAGCGCCCGCACACGGAGGGCTGTTGACGAACAAGCCGGGCAGCTATTCGGGTCTGTGCATGGCGGGAAGCGGAGGAGCGACGGGGGACGGGAACCACAGGCGGCCTTATTAACGTGCCAGAGCCCCAGCGCTCGTGCTCGGCGCTTGCGAAGCGATGGGGCTGTGGCGAACGGGTCGCTGTCCGTTAACGGCCAGTAGTCTCGAACGCCTGCGCCCTAGCCACACCCACTGGAGGCAGTTACCGCCCACCAATCACCGCGCGGAAGGGCAGCCCCGCCCCCTCAGCACGCCTCAGAAGGCGGTCCAGCCCTCCGGCGTGCCTTGTTCTATCGCCATGGAAACGCGAGCGGCCGGCGGAGGAAGACGCGCCGCTCTCTAGGTGGGGCGGCTCAAGTATCGGCTGGTTGCATTGTCCGGGTGGGGGCGGGGCCTCTCGTGGGTCGGGTCGGGGGCTCGGGGAGGAGGAGCTCGCGCCGCGCCGCGCCGGCTGCCGGGGGAGGGCAGAACCCCCCGCGCGCATTGTACCTGCGGCGCGGCAGTTTGCGCGCTCCCTCGCGGAGGGTCCTTGCGGCGGGCGGGAGTGACGGGACGGAGCATCCACTGGGCCGTGCCCCCTCCGGAGCCTGCTGCGCTCCGCTCCCCGGTGTACCCAGCCGCCAGGGGCGCTGGTTCTCCCGGCTGGCTGCCGAGCAGAGCCTTGTGTGGCCACCCGTGGTGCGTCTCGAGCGAGCTGTGGGCCCGTGACAGGAACCGGAGCGCCGGCCTCGCTCCCTGACGCCCGGGTCTCCTCTCCGAAGCGGCACAGCAGGGGGCACCAGGTGTGTGTGTGCTCCTTCTGCCGGTGCGCTCCAGCCTCGCCTCCCCGCTAGGGCAGTGTTTCTTACACGGCTTGACACCAGGGAACACCAAACAACAGTAGTTTTTATGCGGCTCACCTGTGTAAATTTTCTTCAAAAAACGTCCTCAGACCAAACAAACCCAAGCAGCAACATACACAGTACAGCAAAGCCAAAAGAAGTACACTAATGCAATCGGGTAGCATAGCAATGAAGAACTGACTTTGTATCTGGTTTTAATAACAGAAAATATACGCTGTTTTGCAAAAGCTCATGACACACCTGCGAGTTGTTCAGGGAACACCAGTGTTCTGCAGAACACAGTTCTAGGGCATGAGGGTAGTTAAATTTCCAAAGCCTTTTCTGACACTTAAGAAATATGTGATTTGGTGGAACCCCTGGGGTATTGTGGGAAGGATTAATTGAAAAAACAAACCACTGATTTTTTTTAAAGAATAAAAAACAGGGATAAAAGTTTCACAAAAGTGTGTTTAAAAAAATCCTGCTCTTTTTTTTAATGAGCTCTAGTTGAAACCCCTTACAGTAGAACCCCGAGATATGTGCACTCAAGTTGCACCTGTCTTGGTTTAATGCGACTCACAGTAAGGGGCAACTGGTGCCTGGCTCCAGGCTGCCTGCCACTCAGGGGAGCCAGGAAACTGGCTAGTGCTACAGCGCTGGTCAGTTTCCTGTCCCCTGTGAACAATGGGGAGGTGAGAGGCAGGCTGGAGCTCCCAGAGGAGCGGGGAAACTGACCAGTGCAGCACTGGTCAGATTCCTGGGTCCTGAGAGCAGCAGGGAGACTGGATCCCAGCTCCAGGGCAATCACAAGAGACAGGAGACTGACCAGCACTGCTGTGCCAGACAGTTTCCTGGCTCCCCCAAGTAATGCGAAATTTAACTTATGTGGGGCTGTGCAGGAACGCAACCACCCTGTAAATCGGGGGTCTACTATATTAGCTAGGAACTGAACTGAGACCAACACTCACTTCAGAGTGAATGTGTATCAGAGGGTAACAGTGTTCAGTGAGCAGTTTAGATCTGAACTTGTCACGGAAGGCTCAGCACTCACTTAGCAGGCTCCCAATCCAAATAATTGGAGTTCTCTCAGTGGAAGAGATTGTTGCAATTTGATTTGATTTTTTAAAAACATTTAAAATTGAAAGTTCTCAGGATGTATCATTGGACTCCCACGGTTGATAAATAATCTGCATTTCAATAATTTGCCTTTAATCTACTAACAAAAGTTACCTACTTTTCCTTGGTCAGAATTCTGCCTGACACTGCAGAGGTACTGTTAGTTATTGCTGTGAGGCTTGTTCCCAACTACAGTAGTCCCTTGCGTATCCCAAATTTCGGGTAAGTCAGAGAGGCAGCTTGGGCAATGGGTTAAGCCTGGGGTGGGTTGCGGGGCAGGAGGGTGGAGGTGAGCCGGAGCGTGTGGGGAGTGGAGCTGGGGCTGCAGAGGTTGGAGCAAGGTCAGCAGGGGTGGAGGGTAGGGGCCTGAAGCCTGAGCCATGTGTGCTGCACTGGGGACTGGAGCCTGAGCCCCATGTGGGCTGTAGTGCATCAGGGGCTGGGAGTCCTGTGTGTGGGTTGGGGCTGAGCTGGGGCCGTGGAGGGTGGGGGCAATCCTGCAGGGTAGCTAAGAGGGCTAAAACCCTTCTCCCTACCTTCCCAGAGCAGTGCCACTGTCAGCTTGGCAGCTGTGCTGCTCTGGGAAGGGGGTTTTAGCCTGCTTTGCCACCTGCGGTGGCAGGCAGCTAGGCAAGGTAAAAGCCCTCCCCCTATCTTCCCAAGGTGGTGCCTAGTTCTGCTCTGCAAAGTCATGGGGAAAGGGCTTTTAGCTAGCTTAGCTGTCTGCAGCTGCGGGAAGCTAGGCAGGCTGACAGCCACACATATTCAAGTTGTGTGAAACTCACGTTAAAGCGAGTTTTGCGCAACCTGAAGACGTGTAAAGTGAGGGTTTACTGTACCAAGGATATCTCTGCTGATGTGAAAAATGTTTTTGTTCCCTTAAAGTGGATGTAGTTTTACCTGCTTATGTGTTGACTACTGAGCTAATTAATAGTACTGCGCAATTAATAAATATTCCATCTGTCAGACAAAAGCTATCTGAGTTAATCCTTTATAATAAATTTTTTGCATTTTTCCTTCAAATCTCGAAGGAAGATTTTGTTTTAGTTTAGTGTTAGTTTCTTATTGTTTAGCAATATTATTGTTACTTTTGATCCAGTGAAACATAAATAGTTTATCGTTAGGGAGAGGTAGCCGTGTTAGTCTGTATCTTCATAAAACAAAAAAGCAGTCATGTAGCACTTTAAAACTAACAAAATTCTTTTGTTAGTTTTAAAGTGCTACATGACTGCTTTTTTGTTTTTACAAATAATTTGTGCTATGTAGTCCAGTTGTTATTGAAAAATAAAGAGCCTGAGGATGCTACAAGAGCATATGTAATCGCATTGTTGTCAGTAAATGTTTCAGTGAAGAAAACAGGATAAAAGGCAAGTATTTGTATGATGCATTGTAATAAGCATCAAACCTGTTTAACGTATTGTTGGTCCAGAATGTCTCACTCTCAGGCTGAAAGTGTCATAAGGAATATCATTCGAGAAATAGGACAAGAATGTGCTACGAAAGGACAAACTGTGTCTGAAACCTTGGTGGCTTTCATGGTAAGAACAAAAGTAATGTTTTAGCCATTTATTATTTCGTTTAAATGCCTTTGGGTCATGTTAATATCCGCCTAAGTTTAACAACATACTTTTCACTAAACAGAGAGATTTAGCAATTGAGCACATTAGCCACAATTTGCAAACTCTGTTCTCAGGTTTTAGCCTTGTAGTGATTTAATTTTACTCACTGCGAACAGTCCCCAATAATACCTTTTGATTATGTGTAGGTAAAAGCTGTTGTTTTGGATCCAAAGAACGAGTTTAATGTGGATCGAACCCTCACAAAAAATGATGTGCAAAACCTTATTAAGGTAATTCTGAAAATTCTCCAAAAGTTCAGAAATTTTATATACTTACATGGAATTAAAATTTAAAATATCTGCTTTGTATTTATAGTAACAGTTAGTACCCACCATTGCCATCCACAGGCCAACATATACAATTATGCAAAGAACAGTGTTGTGTATGCATTGGGAAGTCTAAACAATCTAACTACTGGGTAACATGATGTTGAACTAAATGACTGAGATCTCACCATAATAGCTATAGGTCAGATGAAGATTAGATGAATGAAATATTTTTTGCCTCCTGGAGCTACATTATAGTCAGGTATTGAAGGACGGGGAAGATAGAGACTGAGCATAGCAGACAGAAATATTGGCAGCATCTTTAATTGCTTTAATCAGTCCTAGCAGGAGATTTGCCTATACCAAAGGCAGGCAATATACAGCCCGTGACTGGATACAGCCCACCAAACATTTGGATCCAACTTGCTGTGGCCTAGCAGGAACCTCAGGCAGATTCTCTGTCTGCTACAAGTTGCCAGCTGCTGGGGCCAGTGTGTGTATCTCTGTGCAATGTGCCCCTTGAGGGGCGAGGGCGGTTTCTGCATACTGCCTGGGTCTCCAGCACCATGCTTGGAACCTCAAATTGCCCTGAAATTGGCCAGTGGGTGCTGCAAGGACAGTGCTTACAGGTGCATGCAGCATGCAAACACCTTCTCCCCTCCAAGTCTGTTTAGAGAGATGCACATGCTTGCCCCAGCAGACAGTCACTTTGAGTGGTCTGTGGGGCCACAGCAGCCAGGGAGCCTGCCCAAGAGTCTCACTGGGCTGTGGCTAGGAGCTGCTTATGGTAAATGCCTTGTGGCCACAGCCTGCACCTCTTATGCCCTCCTGCACCTCAACCCCCAACCCCAGGTCACAACCCTCTCCTGCACCCAAACTCCATCCTGAGCCTGCTGTCCGCCTGCCCCAGGTCAGAACCTTCTCCTGAACCCAAACTCCCTCTCAGAATCTACGCCTCCTCCTGTACCCAATCCCCTATTCAGAGCTGCCTTCTGTACCAAAACCGCTCCCAGACTGCATATGCCCTCCATTAACATGGTAGAAACGTGTGGCCCCTGACCACGTATCAAATTCCTGGAGTGGTTCTCCAATGAAAATTATTGCACAGCCCAGGTCTACGCGGCTCTGAACAGCCTGTCAGAACTTGACACATACTAAATATTATGAGTTTCTTTGTTTGTGATTATTAGCTACCTGAGCAGTTTCCTAAGATTCCTTTAAAGCATTTTGAAAAGTAGCATCATACTTCTTTCTTATGGTACCGTAGTCAAGAATGGATTGCACATTTTTTACAGATGGCTAATACTGACTCCTCATTTTCTTTTGGGAGAACGGGGAGAGTGTCAGCTCCGTAAGTTGCTGTCTCAACAGTAACTTTGCTATTGATGTTTCAGAAAATTTTAAATGGTTAGAAGGAATTAACTTTTACAACTCTTTTCTTAGCTCTGTGTTAGTAGGCTTCTTGACACAACAAATCCATCCCTGGACACTATTAAGATGCAAGTTTACTTTGATATGAATTATACAAACCGAGGTAATTTTAATATGTGTAAGTATTAAATATGAGCATGTGATAATTAAAATTGTATCTAAATATAGTTTGTTTGTATTTTAATATTAATCTTTATTGGCATACTATGTGCATGTGACAGTACGACAAAATAAGAATAATAAAAGTGAACTTGAAAGTGTAGGCAAAACCTGTATTCCTGTAAACTTTTAAAAATTCTTCTGACTGTATGCCTTGAGGTAGGTATTACTTTCCTTGTTTTAGAGGTAGGGAAACTGAGTTACCAAAGGCCATGGAATAAGTGAGTAGCAGAGCTGGTATAAGGAGAATTTGGCTCCCAAGCCTGCATTCAGTCCACTAGAACATGCATGTCAACTCATTTGATTTTTATTTTTTTTTAATTGGTGAATATTTTGTGCTCCAGTCTAATCAATTCAGTTATCTTTGAAAAGAGTATGGGATCCTTGAGGATGGAAGCAGTAAGAACACGGATAGGTAATAGAATAGGTCTGTGGCAGGCTCCCTGTGGTACAACATGGAACTAGGCTGCTGCTGTGCTCCCTGAACTTTCCAGCCTTGGCTGCCTCTCACAGTGCTTTGTTAGTGAAAAGAACCAAACCCCTCCTGTTATGGCAACAACATGTTACTCCTGAGGGAATTCTGCACCCAAAAAATAAATATTCTTCCTCAAAAAAATCTGCCTGCCATATTTTAAAATTCTGCAAAATTTTACATATTTTATTTATTGAAATACCACGGTATGATCACGCCATTTTCAATTATTTGCTGACAAGAATTGTGAAATAAATTACCAAAATAATTGCAAATGGCATAATTGTGGCTGTGTTTCTGTGTTACTTTGGCATTTAAAATATGGAGAACTTTGCAGGATGTTCATTTTTGACATTTTTTGCTGCAGAATTCCCTCAAGAATACCAGGGTTTTGTGTGGCACAGTCTGGGAGTGGGCATCTTGGTGAGGAATCTTGGTGCAGGGGAAAAGAGATTCTGCAAGTGGTGGGTAGGTGAGGTGAAGGTGGCCAGGGCTCAGAGGTGGGAAGTGGTGCTTGGTGGGGTGGGAGCGTCAGGGTCTAGCTGGTTGGGGCTATGTGGGGTGGTGATCTGTGTATGGGGGGCTCTGGAAGCCGGGGTGAGGCTTGATGGAGTGGGCATTTTGGCAGCTTGACTGATAGGATTCTGGGTGTAGGGAGCTCCTGATACAAAGGGCACTTGGGGGGTGGATTCCAGATGGGCAGCATGGTTACCCCTATGCTGTGTGGCTTTGCAGCTTCCCTTTAAGCCCCACACAGGGGCTCAGGGCTGAAGTGGGAATAAATCACTCTCTCCAAGCCCTGAAGCTGCTGGGAGATCTACTCCCTACTGGCCTCAGTAGGGAGCTGCCCAGGAAAGCCTAAGGCCCAACTCCCTGCCGCATGTTGAACCCCATCCCTGTTTTCCTGAGCATCCCCCTACATCCTAAGCCTTCATCCCTGACTCCACACCACAGCCCTGAGCCTTTACCCCTTTCTGAACACCAACCTGCATCCTAGAACCCCTTCCCAAACAAGGAGACCTCTCTTGCACCCTTCACTCTTCATGGCCAGTCCCACCCCAGACTCTGCATCTCTAGCCATAAGCCCTTGTACTCTAACCCTCTATCCCAGCCCTGAGTCCCTCAGCCCCACCCTACAGCCCACTCCCCCAGCCAGGGCCATCACATTCCTGCACCCCAACCCTCTGCCGCAGGCCTGAGCCACCCTCCATACTCAGAATTTCTTGGCCCCACCCTGTCACATGAATTTTATTATGTGCACAATATGAAGGTGATACGTTGCACCTCACTTCCACATTGGCACGCACAAGAAAACTAGTTCCACTCATAGCAAAAATTAGAGGAAACACTAGTGGGCAGAGGGATAATTGTACAGGAAGCTGTTCCCCCTGTCTGCTCAACCCCCATGCATCTGGCCCCTCATTCTCCAAACCCACCTCTCCCCCACCACACTGAGCCTCATCCCCATGCACCTGGTACACCCCTCCATACACAAACAAACAAACACACCCTGTGGTACACAGCTTCTGGCAGCCAGGAGTTGTTTCTGAGGCTTGGTCTGACCCAGTCCCATCTGCTCTGTGCAGGGGAGGGGGAAGGAGAACTCCATCTCTGTCCTGTGTGAGCCACTTTTGAATCATACAGAGAAAGGCACCAGCAAACTTGTGGATCCCCTGGTCTTGTTCCCCAGAATGGTACAGTCTTGCCATGGTCAGAAGCCTGACTAGTTTAAGTTCATTACCCAGACTTCCTCTCTCTCAGCGTGGGGAGGTTAGACGCTGGCCTTTGTAATCTGAGCTGAGATTTCCCAAGCACTTTAAGTGCAGTACATGGTTTTAGGTAAAATATAAAACAGACTTATTAGCTACAGAGTAATTGATTCTAAGTGATTTTAAGTGGCAGGCAAAAAAGGTTAGAGATAGTTATGAAAGAAAATAAAAGGTTAACATGCAGTCTAAATCATGAACTTTCTTAGACTGAGCAATATTTGGGTCAAACATTTTCTACAATGTTACATGTAAGTTACAATCCTTACTACATAGGCTTTCCCTTTAAGCCTGAGACCATTCTCCTAAGTTCATGTCTTAGTGTTTCCAGCATTCTTGCTCATTAATAGTGTAGGTGGGGGAGGAGACAGGTAAAAACACAATGCACTGCCCTTTAATTTGTACTCTGAGACTTTGTCTATATGGTGTGCCTTACAGTGGCATAGCTGTGCCATGATAGCCAGGCCACTGTAAATTATGCAGTGTAGCCACTCTTTGCCATCAAGAGACAGTTGTCCTGCCAGCAAAATTAAACACTCCCAATGGGGGCTGGTAGCTTTATCTGTAGGAGAGTGTCTGCCACCAACAAAGTGCTACCTGCACGGGTGCTTTTTATCATTCAGCTTTTGGTTGGCAAAAAGATGTGTGTTTTTTTTCATGCTCCTGACCAACAAAAGTTTAACTGACGAAAGTGCAGCTTAGGCATAGCCTTAGTCCATGTCCCTGGTAAGAAACCAACACAAATATGCTAGATGGGCCTTGCTGAGTCACAGGGTTGAACAATCCCTATTGTGTGGTGCTTCTCTTGCAGAATTGTAAATCCTTCATCCATGGCTGGGGGTAAAGCTCCCCTGTGATGAGGCTAACCTCAGCTCCATCCCTTCCATCTGTGCCCACCTGTAGCTTGGAGCCCTGAGACTTTCTCCCTCCACCCATAGGAGCCCTGAGACACCCTTGGTGGCCCGGGGAGCCCTGGGTCAGCCAGGGCCCCAAGCCCCACTGCCCAGAGGAGTCCCGGGCCAGCTGCAGCCGTGCCTCTCTTCCTCAGACCTTAAGCCACTCAGGGAAAATGTCTCAGACTCTCTCTGGATCCTGCATGAGACATAATAAGAACGGCCATACTGGGTCAGACCAAAGGTCCATCCAGACCAGTAGCCTGTCTGCCGATAGTGGCCAGTGGCAGGTGCCCCAGAGGTGGGGGACCGAAGACAATGATCAAGCAATTTGTCTCCTGCCATCCTTCTCCAGCCTCTGACAATCAGAGGCCAGGGACACCATTCCTACTCTTGGCTAATTGGCTTTTATGGACCTAACCTCCATGAATTTATCTAGCTCTTCTTTGAACTCTCTTATAGTCCTAGCTTTCACAGTCTCCTTTGGCAAGTAGTTCCACAGGTTAACTATGCGCTGAGTGAAGAAGAACTTTCTTTTACTAGTTTTAAACCTGCTACCCATTAATTTCATTTGATGTCCTCCAGTTCTTGAATATAATAATAAACTTCATAATATAAATACAGTATAAACTTTGAATAATATAAACTTTCCCTTGCATCTGTGGCTCCAGCGGCCGCAGCAGCGTCAAGTAAGGTTGAGTCTCCTCTGGCCTATTCTACCCACTGCCCATGTCCTCATCTACAATTTCTCTGCTGCTTGATGATTATTTAATGCCCACCTGGGTGTGGACCACCTCCTTCACTGTCACTGGAGTACTAGAAAGGGACAACTTTACAAATTTATACCCAAATTTACAACATATTTCAATAATAGACATACAGCAAAATATCATCCCTTCGTGCACACTAATGATACACACATTTTGATAGAACTGTGGGTTTCAGTAGATCATGACCCTTCCTGTGTATCTTACATGGCACATTTTGTATGAAAGGTGTAAGTGTATGACAGTGATGTTCTGAGGTGCTGATTTGAGGTACAGAGTACCATAAATTTTATCATGGGGAAGTGCAGAGTTACAGCATGGATATAACACAGAAGGAGTGTACAAAGGATCTAGAAGCCACTACACATTAGGTTTTGTGATTTTTTTTTTTAAAAGAGAAATGCATTTGCCTTTTCCTGTTTAGAATGGCAAAGTTCTAATTTCTTTGAGCCAAATTCTTCTCTCACTTACACTGGCCCATTGACTTCAGTGGAATTACTCTAGACCTGTGCTTGTGTAACCTGAGAGCAGAATTTGCGCATTTGTTGATTTTCACAGCTGAGAAGGATCAACATTATTGGAACACCTATTTTAAATTGATTGAGTTTGCATAGTCCAGAGATTATTTTTAAATAAAAATATTTCAGTTGCAGTGAATTGGACAGCTATGATATTTGTATATAATAGTCAGATACAAGTATGTTTTTCTGATCAGTGCCTGCTCTCAGTGACTTAAAAGTGGCGGGGAAGGTTTAATTGGGAGCAGCAAAAGAGGAGGAGAATAAGAAGTCATGGTGACATATTAGGTCTGAAAGGCAGAGGACATTCCAAGAGTGTCAGGGCAAACTATGAAAATTATTTGAAAGATTTTGCTGGCTAGCACTGGCTTACTTAGTGGATTTTTAAAAGTAACAAAACCAGTGTTTCTGAAACTTTTTGAGACCACAGAACACCAAACAATATTTTTTATGTGGAACACCTATGAAAATTTTCTTCAAAAAACTGTTGTCAGTTCACAAGAAAACAAAGCACACATGCAGCAAAAACAAAATGAAGTAATTTAATCAGGTATCATAGCGCTCAAGAAGTAACATCAAATCTGGTTTTAATAACAGAAAAAGTATACCAACAGTGTATATTTCCAAACGCTCGTGGCACACCTGTGAATTGTTCGTGGAACACCAGTGTTCCATGAACCCAGTTTAAGAAACACTGAGCTAAACTAAATGCCTGATCCAAAGCCAATGGGATTTGTAAAAGGCCCAAAATACTGGACTGATTGAACATACTATTTGTGTAAAAATTATTTTCCTGTATGTAGGTGACATGAAAACTGAGAATAATACAGTAAACTCTTTCGTATCTGGCAACTCTGGGACCTGGAAGTTGCCAGATATGCAAATATTCTGGTTAATTGAGAGTAGCTTGTGGGGAGGTACAGGCAGGGGTCAGTGCCCCCCCCTCCCAAGAAAGTTCAGTTTCTCTCGCCGCCCCGCCCAGTGGTGGCTCCCCGCCACTGCTGCCCCGTTTTCCTTTTGGTGGGGACATTGGGAGCTGCTGATGGGGCTCCCACCTGGCACTGTGGCACGGGGAGTCACTGGCAGTGCTTGCACATCACCATGCAGTGCAGGAAGCTGCTGGCAGGGCTCTCACATTGCTGCGTGGATGAACAAGAGTTTACTGAACTTGTCTCTCACATAGCACTTCTCAAATCTCTTTCCTTCTCAGTTGAGTTACTTAATGAGCAGCATCGCATTCTAGAAGCCAGGCTGGCCCCTGTGAGCAGAGAAGTAACAGATAATCGTGCTCGTACACGAGAAGAGCTGGAGAGCATTTACCGAAAGATTGTTAGCTATGTTCTGTTGCGCTCTGGCCTTGGATCCCCTACAGACATCAAAGTTGTTAGGGAGGCAACAGGTTAGTAATCAGTCAGACTATGTAATACGGGGCAAATATCCTCCTTATGGGAAAATAAATGTCTGTCTCTGATTCTGCTCTGAGCCCATCTAATCCTTTGTGTAATTTTCACAGTATAAACTGATGCACTGGTATCTTTTTGGGTATAGCCACCTAGATTAAGTACTAAGCCCAAAGAGATGGCTAAATATCCTTGTACCCGTTTTTGAGTCTTTTCTTAAAACAGAATCATAGAGTTTTTAAAGGTGGAAGGGACTACTGTAAATCTGGAGTAACACTACTGACTTCAGTGTGGTTTCCTGGTGTGAAAATCATAGGTGTTGGTAATAAGGCTGTCTTATTCCTTTTTTAAAACTTCCAATTGCACAGATGCTAACAAATATTGTAAATTGTGACCATTTTTAAAAAAATAATTGCTACAAGTAGTCTGAATTTGAGTTAAATAATTGCTATGAGATATAATAGCTTGATAGCATATCATCTTGTATGGTTTGTTATTTGTTAGTCTCGAACAATAGGCTAAAATTACTAATCTCTGAATGTCTAAACACCTCTTCAAATCTAGCATAAAATTAGGCCTTTTCACAACTACCCATCAGGAGGAGTTAGGTTTGCTTTCTTAATATTTTCAGTTTCTTTCTTACACGTGCTGTATTTTTAAAATCTTTTCAGCTGCCCTTCAGAGTGTGTTTCCCCAGACAGAGCTAGGTGTTTTTCTCTCTCTGAATAAGAAGGACAAAGAGCGACAACTGAAGGAACTTACCATGATTATCACAGGAATTCGGCTATTCAACAAGGAGTGTGGAAAAGGAGGAGAAGGAATTGATGACTGTAGGTATATTACTGAATTAAAGTTATGAGTCCTGAACCAGTCTCTTCTTGCCTCTAGCCCCAGTTAACTTTGAAGTAGGGAGCCCAAATTTGAAGTCCTTATTCCATTCCCAGGAATGGAGTAGTGCCCTACTTCGAAGTTTAACTTCGAAATAGGGTGTGTGTAGATGCTCAGCTTCAAAGTTATTTTTGTAATGTAGACATGGTGAAGGTGAGCAGGATTTGGCCCAGTATCAGTAAGCCTGATGGAAAAACAAACTGACTATTAGATGAATGAATTGTGTAATACTATGGCCAATCAAGGGAAGTGTCAAAAAGGATACTGTCAAAATATTTATAGGAGAGCATACCCTTAATATTGCATGAGTTGTTAGAAATATGGGGTGGAAAAACACATGAATTCTGATAATTTGGGGCAATTTCTTCCAGTTCTTTTTGAATACAAAAACATCTCTAAGTCTTGAGTCCTTCTAATTGTTCATATAATTATTATAACAATATAAATTGGTGCACTAGTATCTTTTTGCGTGCTGCCAGATAGATTAAATAGTAAGCCCAGAGAGAATGCTGAATGTCCTTGTTACTCTCATTTTTGATACTCTCCTTAAAATATAGAGTTACAGAGTTTAAAGACAGTTTCTGCTATTCTGGATACTTCAAAAGAAGGAAATTTTTAAAAACCCTAACAAAATAGCTAGGAGGTAAAAGGATCCCTTCTTGACTCCTGCTGGTGGCCAGTTGAAACCCTGAAGCATGAGCTTTGGGAACATAAGACGTAAACCAGAAGTGAGACCTGCACCCCCCAGTCACAAGCAATCAATGTTATTAAATATTTACTTATTAAATTATTAGATATTTCACTGCTAAGTGTATCAGAATTATTATTTAAAAGGCTGTTCAAATTAAAAAGATTTCAATATATATAATACTTTGTAATATGCATAGTTTAATTGTATTTTCATATATAGAAGGTATCAGAATATCTGTAAAATGTTCTAATATCTCTGAATGAATGATGCTATACAAAAGTAAACAGTAAAGTATATTGTGAGTTGTGACCATGCAAGTAACTCTTCTACTGATTATTTGGATAATGGAGATAATACTTTGTACTCAGAGCACCTTTAATTCAAGGTTCCTAGTGCTCTTCACAAAGTTATATCCAGCATTATTACCCCCATGTTACAGATTAAACAAATACATTAACTGAAGATATTTATGAGATTTCTATTCCCAAAGATCATACAGCAAATTGTGGGCAGAGCTGACTGATTAGACATGAACAGTTTTGTCACTCAGAGCAGCTCTTTGAGTCTGATCACGACACTGCACTGCCTCTGCTGCTAGCTGGTTTTTAATGTTAAGTAACATAGAAAGAGGAATGTATAACAAAACCCCACATGGTGCAACTGTTTGCTCTAAGTGTGCACACGTCTCTCTTTTGCGTGCCTAGATGTCTGTTTGCATGTCCCAGTGTGGAATATAGTAGATGCGTAACTGCTTATACCCTCCTTTATTAATGAGATTCAAAGAAGAACTGTTAATTAAAAAACCACCAGATCAAAGACTTTGGATTTCTGTTGAGCAGTTTATGGAATTTTGTGAGGTTTTTGTAATATACTATGTCCAGTAAGTGCAAAAGTAGTTCTTTTCAACACACAATACTTTTATCTTTTTGGCTTTAGATAGTGGCATTACTGTACTATGTGAGCATCTCATAAATGTGATTTAATTAATTTCCATAACACCTGCATGAAGCAGGGAAGTATTATTATTATCCCCGTTACACACATGGGGAACTGAGGCACATAAGTGATTGATTCAAAGTCACACACAAAATTTGTGGAAGAGCCCAAAATTAAACCAAAACCTTCTGAAAAGCTAATCTTCCATATTCCTACCCAATACTGTAGTATTTTTCCTCATGGTAGATTTATCATTGTTAAGAACCATTTGACCAACAGTGTACATAATGTTTGGGTCTTGTGAACAAAGTTTGGAAATACGTATGATGTTTCGGAATCAGAACCTATACTCGTAAATCTTTTGGAGGATCCTCTGATGCAAGTATGGAAACTAAAATATTAGCTGTGATTACCAGAATGTGTTTGTATATCTGTTACCTTGTTATGCATCTCGTACTAAATCTATATAAATAGTGCCAGCTATTCTGAATGAAGCCATCCCAGTAGCCACAGAGCCTATTGATGCAGAGCTTCGTGCCTCCCAAGCTCTGGCACACCGCTACACGGCTGTCTTGGAAATGATGCATGAGAACCCAGACAGAAATATGGACGCTAGATTTGCTCTGTTAAAGGCAGCACTGTTCAACGTGAGGCAGCATGAAGTCTTCCTCTGCATCATTCTGGTGAAGTATCACATTATGTCATATGCATTGTTTAGGATATCTTAATATGAAATTTCAGTGTAAGTTGCATTTTACAAATTAAAATAAGGGTATATTTTGAGGAAAGAAATACTGGTGCTGTGTTTAAGCTATGCAGCTAGAATGATATATTAAGTTAATGCTTCCGGGAGTCAGCCTGCCACGTGTAGGAGTCAGGAAGGAATTTCACTCAGAATACATTGACGGCTGTGTGGCTTTTCTGTAAAAAAAAAAAAAAATCCTCTAAATCATCAGGGATGAACATTGCTAGAGATGGGACATTGGATGGGGAGGGCCACGGCTATGCACTGGCATGGAGCACACATTTTCTCTGTCCCTCTCAGGCACTTGGCTCGCTGGTTCTTGCTCATAGGCTCAGGATGTAGCTCTTTACCGTGGATGGGATCAGAAGGAATTTCCCCCCATATCAGATTAGCAGAGACTTTTGGGGATTTTTGTATTCCTCTATAGTGTGTGGGTATGGGTCACTTTCCAGGAATATCTCATTTAATCATTTCCCTGCCAGTGAGGAGGGCCTGTGCTTGGCATGTGGCACATAATAATCTGGTCTCATGTGAATTGACATATGCTGCTCTGATTTCAGTTGTTGGTTTAGCGTAGGGGTCAGCAACCCCCAGCACAGGTGCCAAGAACCAGTTTTTGTCGGTACATGAGGCAGGTGCTCATCCCTGCCCCTTCTCCCCCAAGCAGCCAGGAGCTTGCTCAAAGCCAGGCCTGTGGATTCACAAAAGACCAGCTAAGCAGTAAAGCTCTGCATTGTAATTTATTTATGAATGAAGGTGTTGTAAGTAGGATTATTAGTGAGTTTAAGAAGTATCACTGGCCCTCAGACCATATACAGAGGTCAAAAAGGCAAATTTCGACACTCTGCCTCGGAAAGGTTGCTGACCCCTGGTTTAGGGTGTGGATGGGTGCTGGATGGTGCCAGGTGCCTTTGAGCTACAAGAGCTCAGACTAGATGATCCAGTGGTCCCATCCAGCTGTAAAATTATGACTATTTAGATGTTAGGTTGCATGCCATCCCTTAAAATATAAATGTCCCAAAAAAAGGCAGAATACAAAGACCCAAACAGCTTCTGATAGCTATTTATTTTTCTGTGACTGTCCCGCTACTTACCTGGAGTATGTTCTCTTTCCAGTCTGATGTGGTCACATGTGCACAAGAAGTTGAAATGATGGACAAGCAGTTTGCAGCACAAATAGAGCAGTTAAAAAATACTGTTCAAGGAAAGACTGCTGTACCTACATCACAAGTTTTTGTAAGCATATGAAATGCAAAAGTAATATTTTTGAACAAAGGCAGATTAGAAAAATCACTTTTATTGCCTATAGTACTAACAAAATACTTTATATGTTGCAATACCATGTGACATGGGTCACACAACTTTTATTTTGAATTAGGAAGAAAGCTCTTATTTTCTGTGTCTGTCTACTAACATGTTCCCATCAAGGCACTGTTCCCTGGATACAGTTTCCTTGACATCTAATTATTTGCTTAAAAAATTAAAATAAGTTTGTTATAACATGTGTCCTCAGTTGCCTTGCCAATATTTATGGTTTTACAAACACACTTTACTAAGTGTTTTAGTATTTCTTCTTTCTTTCCTATTGCTTTGTCAAAAATACAAAAAACAGGGAAAACTGACCATAGGTGAACAGATAAAATGATTATACTAAAAGTTCTGTTAAATACACAGAACAGCACTAAAATAGATTTGTCTAATACCTTTTTCTGTATAGCAGCCTTCAATATTACTTGTAACAATATTAAGTAAAAATATTCAGAGATGAGTTTTAAGTTAATGATGCTTCACTATTGTATTATGATGGAATAGCCCTGGTTCAGAGTCTTCTATCCGTATTATTTTGAAACTAGGGTTAGTTCTTGTTTGGGTTCTTATTTTATCTGGGAAAATATGTAATAGTCACTGTCTTGTCCACTTTCTGTCATAATTAATGATTAAAAAAATTAGAAGGGATCTTAAACATCATGCTTCAGGGCTTAAGGTTAATCTATAACTATTAGAAACTCTCTTCCGACCTGATGTGGGTGGCAGATTATCCCATGTCTGCCTTCTCTAGGCGCATCTAGGCTATGTCTATGCTAGAGAGATCTGTCAACAGAAGTTTCTGTCTTCTGACAAACCTTCTGTCAACAGACCACTGCCAGATCGAATGAGCAATCCTCCAGCATTAACAGCGAGTGGCCTGACTGCCCGGCCACTCTCTTGACAAAACGGCCAACCAAAAGCACAGCTTGGTGTCCCGGAAGCCCTGTCTGTCAACAGACGATCCCTTGGAACTTCCAAACTGGCTTTCTGTTGACATAATCTGTTGACAGAGGCATTCTGCCTGATGGGGGAGAGTCAGCATGCTGTTAACAGAAGTGCTGTGTTCTGTCGATTTACTGTCAACAGAATGCCTTGGGAGTGTGGACGCTTTGCAGGTTTTATTGACAGAACACTAGTCTTGTTGACAAAACTGTCTAGTGTAGACATTGCCCTAGTGCTGAGTCTATATGCCTGTTGACCTGACAAATCCTATCTTTCTCACAATAGCTGATACTCTCTTCTTCTATCCTGCTCCCCAGAGCATTTCTTTCTCTTTGCCTTTTCTCTTCCTGTACTGCTCAATTTTATCATGAGGGCCAAAAACATACTTCAGATTTTACATTCGAACAAGAAGGTGCATCATCCCTGTCATAAGGAGTTTACCTTTCTCAAATGGTTAGTCTTTACCAGGTTGTTTGCTTGTTTTCTTTATATTTGTTAGCAAGATACCATGTACAAGATACTAGATTCCATCTGTGCTCCTGGAGGTAGAATTTTCCCCATCACAAGACCACTTAATTCTCTTTGTCTTCAAATTTCTGCAAGAGAAGTTGAATAAGAGCATCAGGAAAATATTTTGTAATATATTATTTGTATTGTGGAGCCTATGTTGATAATGTAGTAAACAAGTATTTTACGATATACAGTAGACTCACTAACTTTCAGCAGTTATGTTATGATGCTGTATACAGTAAAAAAAAATATTTTGTTACCATTCTTCTGCTTTAGTTTCTTGTGTACGTAATGTTTTATGATAGAAATACTGATGATCAGAGCTGACTCCCATACCAGTTGTCATCGTAGCTTCATTAACATAAATGCTAATGTGCTAGGATGAATGTTAAATTCAGTGCATGTATTCCTGATATTAGTGGAGCCCTTTTCTTTTGTACTAAGATCTGAAAATTTGAAGATGTCAGTGTTAACATTCAAAATTGATTGAGTGTAGTCAGGAATGTAATTATGTTCTGCTGTCCATTTCCCCAGTAAGTTCAAATATATCGTAACAGGCACATTTTGTGCCTCTGTCTTTGAAATCTGTATCTGTTTTTTTTGGCTTTCTTTTGGGGTAAGGGAAAATGAGAGAAACAGTGGCTGACATTTGTCTATGCCTTGGTATATTTATATTTCTTTTCAAAGTTAACCACAAAGATTACCTGAATAAAGGTATTTCTTCTCTGTTGCCTTGTTCTGCCTATATTCTCTTTTTTCCATTTATATTACTATACGTGTGGGGAGGAGGAGAGACTCTTCTCCAATATAATTCAGCAACTCACCTTCTGTGATTCCCCTAAATGTTATTTTATTACTTTCAAGGTAAATTTGAATGATTTCAAGGATTTGGGCCTGATCTTGCAAGCCTTCCACTGGGATTTCTGAGTGCACAAGGAATGCAGGATTGGGCCCTTTTTAGTTGTATTTGAGACTCTTTTTTACATTATTTGTTTAATTTTACAGAGAAAACAAATGTAGAATTCAGATTTTTTTATTATTTTTTAGCCTAGTTTTCTAGCACTATCTAACCTCTGGACAAGCTTTCAGGATGAGATATTGCTGCTGAGTTTTTTCACTAATTTGACAGTCAGTCTACAGCAGTTCTTGGGAATCCATGCACAACTGTTTCCTGATGATCTGATGGAATCACTACTCGAAGGAGTGACTGTGAGAAGTGATGAGCAAAGGCTAAAGGAAACCATGGGTACTGAAAGTTATCACATTTCCCTTTTGTCCCTAGAGTTCTTATATAATGTTGTGATTTAAATCCTGTTTCTAAAAGGTGCAACTTTCCTATCTAAGGCCATAGCTAGTTTCTCAGTACCTGACACTGTAAATCTTTACTGATGTAGGGGTTCTTACCCAGTAATTTGTGGGAGCTCAAGATCACACAGAAACACTTAATGCTTTACAGAGCTGAACTCTTACTTTCTTGATAAAAATGCTATGCATGTAATCAGTACACATCCTCTGGAGAATGAGAGGAAAACAGTGCTTGGACACCAATATTTATTCTTCCACGAATAGAGCTACTGTTTCTTCTTCTAATTTATCAATGTACTGTATATCTGAGAATGCTCCTATTCCCTGTGAAGTCAGCAGACATTTTGCCACCAGCTTGTCTAGATGTGAAATCAGGCCCTTTTCATTTAAGGTCTTGTCAATGCTGTAATTGAAATTTTCCTAGCCACAGTCTTAGGAAGAGCAAGAGAGGTGGAATTCAGATACAATTTTTAAAGTTACTCCGATGACATAAGCTACTAAATTGCTTTTATGTTAAACTTATAAGCACCTTGAGAGATATTCATATACCTTTCCATAGTATTTACTAACGCGGGACCCTTATTCCTCTTGAAGCTGTTTTGTGGTGGTTGCATAACTGGTTGGCAAAATATTCCCAGAGGTAGATAGCTGTGGTTCGCAGTCAAGCTGAAAAGGCGTATCAAGTGGGGTTCACACAGATCTGTTCTGGGTCTGTTTTGTTTTGTTTTTGTATTGTTTTTTCAGTATCTGATAATAGCATAGAGAATACACTTACCAAATTTGAAGAGGACACTAAGTTGGGAGGGGTTTCTTTGTTGGATAGAATTAAAATTCCAAATGATCTGGATGATCTGGAGAGATGTTTTCAAGGAAATAGGACGAAATTCAGTAGGAGCATATGCAAAGTATTTTACTCAGGAAGGAACAGTCAGCAGCACATAACACAAAAAAAGAAATGACTGCCTAGGAAAAATACTACAAAAAGGGATCTCGTGGTCATAGTGGATTATAAACTAAATGTGAGTAAACAGTGTAAGACTGTGTTGCAAAAAAAGCAAACTTCATTCTGGGAGGTATTAGCAAGAGTGTTGTAAGCAAGACACAAGAAGGATTTCTTTCACTCCACTCCATGATGATTACTCAACTGCAGTAGTAATGCATCTAGTTCAGGGCACTACATTTCTGGAGAGAGATGAACAAATTGGAGAAAGTGCAGAGAAGAGCAACAAAGATAACTGAAGATCTAAAAAACATGAGGGAAGATTGAAAATAAAAATGTTGTTTGTTTAGTCTGGAGAAGAGAAGGCTGAGGACATAACAGTTTTCAAGTATGTAAAAGGTTGTTACAACGAGGAGGGAGAGAACCCCCTGGCTAGAGAAGAAGTCAGTGGCTATGGCTGGCTACCAAAAAATAAATAGCCATGGTGTACCAGGCCCTAATTTGCACAAGTGCTGTGTTCTCACTCCTGTGGAAACTGATGGAGCTGTGGATGTTGAACACCTCAAGCTGCAATGTGTAAAAGCATAATTTAACTTCTTTTGAGATTCCCCTTAAATCACATTTTAGGCACAAATGTATTGTCATCTTTCCTTTGTCCAATTCTCTTTCAGGAATCAAAGTGAATGTTTCTGATTTCAAGAAACAAGAGTGGCTTTTTCCAGAAACCACAGCTAATTTCGATCAGTTGTTACTCCAGTATCGTGGATTTTGCGCACACACACTTGCAGAAAAAGATGGGCTCCTCCTCCCAGGTGTGTTCTGCATTCTTATTATTTTATTTATTTGTATTGCTGATACCTTGAGTTAAATCTTTTTCTTACTGCAAAGATGCATATGTTAGCAAAAAGAGTATATTTAACAACATATACTCTGTGGCTATGGTTACACTGACCCAAACCACCGGCAGCAGTATCCAAATGGGTGGTCTCAAAAATGCAAATGGCGGTTTATTTGCGTATTCGCTCACCAGCAGACGCTGCCGCCAGCACAAGAAAAGCTGTATTAATGTGGTTCTGTCAGTGAAACCCTCTTTTGTTGGCAGCCTCTTATGCCTAATTTTTTCCAGGCATAAGAGGCTGCCGACCAAGTGGGGATTTCGCCAGCAGAACCACATTAACACAGCTTTTTTTTGTGTTGGCGGCAGCGTCTGCTGGTGAGTGAATATGCAAATGAGCGACCATTTGCATTTTTAAGACGTCCAATTTGCATACTGTTCTCAGTGGTTTGGTTCAGTGTAAGCATAGTGTGCATGTTTTCTTCCTTCTGTGCCAGAATGCCAATTAGAATAATCCAGTGAACACTTTTGCACTTTATACCTAATGTGTAGTTGTAATAATCCTCTGTAGTTTTGACTGTGTGTGAAATCATAATTAGTGGTCATAGACTATGTGTTCGAGACTTGACTATGGTGTTCATTTGTTTTGTCTCCACAATCTCTTCAACTCAAATATGCCTCTACTTGCTCATCTTTTTTTGGTGATACTTAGTAATCGTGTCATTTCTTTAGGTAAAACTGACAATTTGGTTTGGTTTTGAGCAGGTGATGGTGAAGTAACACTGTTTGTAGCGGTAAAAACAAGACTTCTTTAATTTCAACTTCCTGGCCTATTTAGTGTTGTCTTTTGACATGGAATTAGTAAGTGAATCACAAATCAGAATGAAATTTGCATGACAGACATTTGAAAATATGTTCAATGTTAATGGAAGAGAACATATTTTATATTGATAGATATGGATGATTGTAATATAGGCATGATTCAGAATAACTTGCTCTTACGTAGTAGGTCTTTTCATCAGTAAATTTCAAAGTGCTTTACAAAAGAGGTAGATATCATTGTCCCTCCAGGGGAACTCATCTGTTCTGATGGTTTGTTGAAGCTAACTTTTACTGTAGGATCCCTCTGTGTGTAGAATGATGTATTGGTTCACACCTGTTTTTGCTTTATGTGTTAGGAAATCCTGCTATTGGAATTTTGAAACATAAGGAGAAATACTACACTTTCAGTTCCAAGGAATCAGCATATGCTTTTGCCCAACAGCCAGATATGTTCATTGAGTTGATTGGAGACAAAGCAAAACAATGTGCTGAGCTTATTCAACTGCTTGAACTTCATCATCAGTTTGAATCCCTTGCTCCTTATTCACAGGTATTCACTACTTGAAGCACTTGTTGAACTGGTGATGTGACGCTGACCATCTGTCCTTTTCATTCACTGGAAAGCCGTAGCCAAACTGGCTTTAGTGGGACACAGAGAAAATGTATTTTATTGAGACAGTACTTAGTCTGAGGACATATGTAATCCTCTACCCAGCAAAGAGAGTATATGGATATCCAGCAAATCTTACTCTTTGGTTAGTAACAAAGAGGAAGCCGTGCTAGTCTATACACTATCAAAACAAAAAGCAGTCAAGTAGCACTTTAAAGATTAGCAAAATGGTTTATTAGGTGAGCTTTCGTGGGACAGACCCACTTCTTCAGACCATAGCCAGTGGTCTGGCTATGGTCTGAAGAAGTGGGTCTGTCCCACGAAAGCTCACCTAATAAACCATTTTGCTAGTCTTTAAAGTGCTACTTGACTGCTTTTTTTTTTTCCTCTTTGGTGTATAGATAAGGGGCATCACCTCTGGGAGATGGTTTACCTTAAACTCTACATATGGAAAGGACAAGACCAGGGAAATTCAGTGGTGGCAGCATTCTACCATCTTCAGTCCAGAAAAATTCTGTGGATGTTTTTTTTTCCAGTTTCCTCTTTGCAGGACTTGCCCGTATCAAGGGGAAGAGGGTCCTGTGTAATTAAGCACTGGAGATGAACATGAACAGCTTGACTTTGTCAGCACAAGTTCATTTGTCTATCCTTGTATATTGTAACCTCTAGGGGAAAGCATGTTAGTGCATGGATGTTAACATTTGTGTCCTGGAAAAATTCCAGCTGTGACAACTACATTCCAGCTTGGGCAATTGCAGTCTGCTTTTAAAATTCCCCCTGCAATGTGTTGAATATTGTATATTCTGTTTAATTGTCCTGTTTTGTTAAACAGCTACTAGGCTTTACACCAGAGGTAGCTATTTTTCAGAACCCCTCTGCATAAATTTAATACTTTACTTTAAATATGTAAAGTACTTTAGAATCCTCTGGAATGACAGATAAATAGAAACATAAAATGACTATTAATCACTGGTTACTAATAGACTTTTACATTCTGCATTCAAGCCTTTAAAACTTTCAGTATGCTTTTTAGTGTTTGTTTCAAAAAGACTCTGCTGTGTCTGTGTGTCTTTTTTTCCTATCATATGGATTTTCCTAATAAATACCTGTATCTTCGTCAAGGTTGGAAGCGGAGCCAAACATTCAATGAAACCAATCACCAAATGTGAGAGCAGTACTCAGACTGACACCCATATATTGCCTCCAACTATTGTGAAGTCCTATGAGTGGAATGAATGGGAACTGAGAAGAAAAGCCATAAAATTGGTTTGTATTCAGTATTTTCTGGAAGATTAGGCCTTTATAAATTTGGCATATGTTTGGCAGGAGGTCAGACTACATTATCATAAGGATCCCTTCTGGTTTTAAAATCTATGAAGAGACAAGTTTCTGTGATCATTTTCTCTTTAATTTTACTTCAGTCTATTTCATACTCCTGTTTCAAAGGCTTCCCCATCCCAGAACTTTTTTGTTTTTTGTTTGAGCACTATTTTCACACCTAGATTCATTTGGTTCTTAAGTCACAGGCACTCTTTTAAGTAGTAAGATCTTTTCAAATAACAATGAATTTTTAGAATGGTATTCTGTATTAAAACCACTTAACTCATGGGGCTCATCCACACTATCCCCCTTCTCTGAAGGGGGCATGTAAACGATCCCGCTAGGTGAATAGCAATGAGGTGCAAGTCTACCCACACAAATTCGAACTTCCCTTATTCCCAAATGTTTTGGAAGTAATGGAACTTCCAAGTTGTACGGGTACTTGGATGTGCTGCGGCTAGACTGCTTGTCGGTGCTTCGAAGTTAGCAACTTCAAAGTTCCGGTGGTGAGAATTAGGCTAATAAGGTGTTGCATATGCAGCACAGCACCTCGTTGCTATTCACCAAGTGGGACTGTTTAAATGCCCTCTTTGAAGGAGGGGGCTAGTGTAGACGAGCCCCATGTAGACAGCTTAACCATTTGACATTAATGGGCTATATCTTCCTTTTGTAATAAAAGTATATGGAAGGGCTAATATGATAAAAATATTGCAAACAGAGCTATATCCATTAATAGATATAATGCTAGCAGGTCTCAAAAAAGTTATAGTAACTGTAGTAAAGTGTGGGTAAAAACACCACTAAGAGAGGTGATTTAAAAGTTCAGAGAGTGAGTTGAAAAAAATATACTGCATGATTATACAGATGCGATAATATGTTATAATTAATTTCCTTACTATTCTCCCACCTAGCATTGTCCTTGATAACAGCTTTGTGTGATCTTTGCTTCCCAAACTGTATTTTGGTACTTTTTATTTTGAATTGTATTTTAAAATACAGAAACATCAACTCTAATGCATTAGAACAGTAGACACAGACAGTACTTCTTCATTATACGTTGGCCTGTTACCTAGGCTTTTTAGAACCCGAAGTAGTGATAACTTAATTGTATTATTTTAGGTATTGTTAGGAATAAATTATTGGGAACACAGTGCTTTCAGTTGATGAAAGATTGATATAAATAGGTGTGCTTTTATGCAAAACTACTATTTAGTAGATTTAAGCACATACAGATGTCAGCAATGGGTTTAGAATATTTTGCATAATTATTTAAAATTTTAGATGGTACTAAGTAATTAACAGAAGGTAATGATGGCTGCTTGCTTTTCTCCTAGGGTTAAAATGTTACGAAAAAGTTTTCCAGAATAGCTGTAGAGAACAATTTTAATGCACATTTTCTATTTATTTTTCTTATAATTTTTTTATAAAATACATAGATAATAGTGACTTTTATGGATAAAAATTAACAGTAACCCAATTAATAAAATGCTTTATGTAATTTTAGTTATATGCTTTTCTATTAAATATACTTACAAGTAAAGTTTTCATTTATTTATTTTTAGTTTTATAACTTGATGGGTTTTTTTAATTGATTAATAGAAACTGCAAACCTGCTAGTATTTGACATTGCCTTCAAAAGTCCTGCTTGTTCAAATTAATCCTTAACTATTTGGTGTTTTGTTTTATTAATTTATGGTGGCTGAATGTGCAGAATATGTCTGCAGTTAGCTTGATCAAATTCTGTTGTAACATACCCTTAATTCCAGGATTACTCTCCTCCTTAACGGTAGCATATTTTTAATATTAAGACCTATGCATATGTGTGACAAGTTTAGTGGGATGCTTGTGAAGGCCCAGCATTAGGCACAAAGTTTCTCACAGGCACGTTTAGATTTTATCCCTGATTTTGCCTTGTTAAAGGCAAGACTTTATGTACTTATTTTTTGAGAGTATCTCTGGTCTTTGGATTGATTTGCAATTGATATATTTTTTTTAATTTAGCATATTAATGGTAGGTATATAACAACCAATACCACTTGAAACATTAAGATTAGCACAATTGGCTGTGAGTCCAGAGTAAGAATCATTGTTACCATGGGAGAACATCTTAATATCCTGTACCAATTATATTTTGAATTTTTGCTAGCTTTTTAATTATGCAATTATATTGATTAGTAGCCTGGTGGATAGTTATCGTGACTTGGCATGCCTTTTGCCCAACAACTTACAAATAATTTTAAATAGGGTTGCTTAAATAACATTTTATAACAATTAAATTTATTTTAATGAATTTAAGGATTGTGTTAGAATATAAGGTGTATTTTATTTTTGTCTGTATATTAATTTAGATATTCAATATTTAAAATTTTAATATCTACAGTTCTATACAAACATTTACTTTCATGGTAATTATGGATTATATTGTGCACATAATTATGAGCACAGAGCATTAACTTTTAAGGTGTATGTAACTATTACCCATACAAATTATTATGAATGTGTTTGCAAATAGATGTATGGGAAAGTGGTAGGGGGCATGGTTGTGTACATTTTTACATATAGATGTTGTGGTTGTAAAGCATTTTATACATTTAATTTTAGGTTTTTAAGCAAGTTTTTATTTTTTTTTTAATTTGGGGTTTTTATGCCCCCATTTTGTAATGTATGGGTTTTATTACAATTTGATTAATATTGAAGCCTTGGACCATAATTGGAAATTTTTATAGTTGTTTTTGATATTAATAAAACTTTTTTTTTTTTAGTTTGGGTGGAATTTTTTAAATAATGCTTTTAATTTTTAGTAGGAGTATATTACTCATACCATTTTTTTATTTTTCCCCCCCTATTGATAATTTACATCTGTATTTGCAAATGTATATCAGGGCCAAGGACACTTGAGGATACCAATACCCTGTAGAATGTGGAGGTAGTCCTTTTTTGGGGATTGCTTAGTTCTAAAATAACAACCTATGCTACGGTTTGTTTTGTGCATTCTGATAATAGCAACTTTATGCTATGTGATTGATTATGCTTTTTCATCATTGCTAATATTAACAGTTCATTGGAAGGGGAACAGCCAGATAGTTTTAAAGCATTTGCTCTACAGTATGAAGACTTCAGAAAAAGCTGTTTTGTTGTGTTTTCCACAAAGTTTGCCTCGGTAGATTGGTGCTAAAATGAGATTATGGATCTATGAAACCTGGGGGCCATACATGTAAAAGAGAAAAAATAAGCATAATTGTAATCTATAATATTTACATTTCAGAGAAATATTATAGTTAAGAATAAATTTTTTCTTACTCTCATCCTGTTTTCATATTTAGGCTAATTTGCGTAGGAAATTAACTCACTCAGTGCAGACTAATCTCAGTCACATGAGAAGAGATAACTCCACCCAAGTGTATCTGCAAAAGGATTTTGGAACACAGACTAGACTTGACAACTCTAGCAACGTACCCAGGCCACAAATTTTCCTGGCAGGTCTCCGAGGAGGATTAACTCCAACTACTCATATGGTTAAAGTGAACTTAACCAGAGCAGTTGATGAAACCTAAGTGAAGTTTAAGAGACCTACTGGAGCATAGTTCATGGTTTTTTTTTTAAATCCATATAGAATTTAGCTTACTATCCATTACTTTCAAAACTCTATGTCCATTAATCGAAAGAGCTGTGTTTGTACTCCATGGTTTCTGTTCAGAACAGCTAAATGGCATTAAGTGACAGTGATTATAAAAAGCCTGAAACATCCCATTTAAAACAAACAAACAAATAAAAAGTAGACACCAGGACTGGCTGTAAATTCTGAATTAAAGTAGTATTTCCACGGACGTGTGTGTTTTTGGAATGCTTCATGTTTTAATACCGAGTGTACATCATAACACTACTCCTGAAGAGGCTTGTCTTTGACCGTTGATTATATTGTAAGAAGATTCCACGGTAGTTGTTGCAGTCGCTTCTGTCTCCTTTGTTCTTATACAATGTTACAATGTTAGCGTCACACATATCCTGTGGAACCTCACCCTCTTTCCAGCACAGGCACAGCAGCTCATGCATGGGTTCCAGGAGTGTGTCCGCAGCACATTTGATTACCTCCGGTGGTATACCATCCTGACCAGGGGCCTTTCCTGCTGCCATGCTGTCGATGGCTGTCTTCAGTTCATCCACAGTTGGTTCTTGATCCAGTTCATCCATTACTGGTAGGAGCTCGACGGCATCAAGGGCTGCATCAACCACAACATTCTCGCGTGAGTACAGCTCGGAGTAGTGCTCGACCCAGCGCTCCATCTGTTTGGCTTTGTCAGCGATGACTTCACCAGATTTGGATTTCAGAGGTGCCATCTTGTTCTGGGTGGGTCCTAATGCCTTCTTCGTACCCTCGTACATTCCTCTGAGATTACCAAAGTCGGCACAGGTTTGGATGCTGCTGCATAACTGGAGCCAGTGGTTGTTGGCACAGCGCCTTGCTGTCTGCTGTATTGTTCTTCTGGCCTCTCTAAGTGCTTGCTGGGTACTCTGGCTCGATGAGCGTTTGTACTCCAGGAGTGCAGCACGCTTCTTTTCAATGACTGGAATCATCTTATCAGAGTTAGCTTCGAACCAGTCGTTCGTGTTTCTAGCTCTTCTTCCAAACACCGACAAGGCCGTGTTGTAAACTGTATCCCTCAGATGTTGCCATTTAGATGTCGCATCGACGCCCCCATGGCCGCTGCGCAGATTTTCCTGGAGGGTCTCTCTGAACTTTTCAGCTTTCTCCGAGTTTGCCGTCTTTCTGGCGTCAATGCGGGGCCTTCCAGCAGGTTTAGAGCGGTACAGCTTCTTGGGTCTCAGCTTGAGCTTGGAGCAAACTAGTGAGTGATCTGTATCGCAGTCAGCACTATGATAGCTGCGTGTCAGAAGGACGTTTTTGAGGTTGTTACGCCTAGTGATGACCACATCTAGTTGATGCCAGTGCTTCGAGCGTGGGTGTCTCCACGACACTGTGCTGTGGCTTCGTTCGGAAGAATGTGTTTGTGATGCACAGATTGTGGTACGTGCACAGCTCAAGGAGACGCTGTCCATTTTTGTTCATTTTTCCCACACCGAAGTGTCCTAAGCAGGAAGGCCATGAGGCCCGATCAGCTCCAACTCTTGCATTGAAGTCACCCAAGATGTACAGTTGTTCACGAGCAGGTATTTGCGCTACAGCAGCACTAAGCACGTCATAGAACTTGTCTTTTACTTCTGGTAAGAAGAAAAACTGTTATAATTAGACCAACAGCTGAATTCACAAAGGGACTTAAGCATTGCAACAATATGGGCATGTCTACACTTAACAACGTAAGATATGCAACTCCAGCTACATCAATAGCATAGCCGAGCTAACATATTTGAAGCCGAATTTCTGTGGTGTCCCCACAGTGGGAGGTCAACAGGAGAAACTCTCTTGTCAACTTCCTTTATTCCTTGCAATCCCATGGAGTATTGGGGCTGGTGGAAGAGTGACAAGTGGTCGACTTAGCGTGTCCCTACTAAAGCCACTAAATTGACCCTCGAGAGGCTGCTCTCTGGAGCATCCATCTCTAGTTAAGTGTAGACAAGGCCAATGTCTGGGTGCCTTGTCCAGCGGAATTCTCAGTTCTGAGTTAGATGTCTGTCCAGGCTCCCCAGGTGTTGCATGGGGAGAGTTAGATACCAAAAGGAATCTCAGAAGCCAGCAAGCTGTGGCATCTAAATTAGCAGAAAGTCAACAGCAGAGAAAGGGGAGGTGTTTAGATGCCTAACTCACAAGGATGAGGGCCTCGGATTCTGGACTGAGGCACCTCCCTCTGCTCATGGGTCTTGAAATCAGGCAACTAAGCCAGGCCAGTCTTTTCTCACAAAAGATGAAAAAGAGAGCTGCTTCTACTCCCTGATACCCCAGTGGTTAAGGCACAGGTGTGGGAGACTCAGATTCAAATCCTACTTTTGCCTGATTTGAAGGAAGAACTTGAACCAAGCTGCCCAGGTGAGTGCTGTGACTACCAGGCTATTTCATATTTTGTTAGTGTCTGGACCTACTAGGGTAGCACTGCCCCTTATTAAGACAATTGCCAACACAGCAAAGACAGTGTGGCAGACCCCAGCCTCAGCCCTGCCTAGGGCCAGGAAGGACGAGCACTGGTACTTTGTTCCGGCCCAGGGTGATGAACGCCTGTTCATCCACCCTCCTCCCAACTCCCTGGTGGTAGATGCAGCCAACAACAGGGAGAGACAGGGATTTCAGGGCCCTTCAGCGCTAGCCGCAACACAGACCATGGAATTCATGGGCGCCCAACTGGATGCGGGGCAAGCCAGGGCCTTCCTGCCAGAGCAGGGTTCAAGCCATGATGTTTTGCATCCTCAAACTAATCAGATTCCCATCCACAATGGCCAAGGGGTGCCTCGGGCTGCTGGGTCACATGGCAGCATGCACGTTCGTAGTCCAGCGTGCCAGGTTGTGACTGTACCCCTTCCAGTTGCGGCTCACCTTAGTATACAGGCCTGTCAAGGACAATATAAACAAGTTAGTGACAGTTCCCCCATGAGTGCTAGTGGAACTACACTGGTGGTTGGATGCTCGCACAGTATGCATGGGAGTGCCCTTCAATCCCCCTCAAGACTCCCTCTCCCTAGTCACAGATGCCTCAGACTTGGGCTGGGGAGTGTACTTGGGGGACTGCCAGACCTAGGCCCTATGGCGCAAGAATGATGCTCAGCTTCACATAAACGTGTGAGAGCTCAGAGCTGTTCAGCTGGCATGTAAGGTGTTTCAGAGCAACCTAAAGGGGTGGTGTGTTGCAGTCAGCACAGACAATACCACAGCAATGTATTACATAAACAAACGAGGGCACACGCGTTCTTCCCCTCTGTGTCGCGAGGCCCTGTGGTTCTGGGACTTCTGTGTCTGACACCAGATTCTCCTGAAAGTGTTCTACCTACCTGAGGCTCACAACTCCCTAGCAGACCGTCTCAGCAGGTCCTTCATGGACCATGAGTGATCATTACACATGGAAGTACTGAATTTAATTTTCCAGAAGTGGGGACATCCCCAGGTAGACCTCTTTGCCACCCATCTCAATTGAAAGTGCCAGACATTCTGCTCTTACCAAAATGGAAGCCCAGGCTCTTGGGCAGATGCATTCAGCATTCACTGGTCGGGCCCTCTGCTGTACGCCTTCCCTCCAATACCACTCATCTATTGAACGCTACTCAAAATTCGGTCAGATCGAGCATCGGTCATCCTGGTGGCTCCAGCTTGGGCTCAACAACACTGGTACTTGATCTTCCTGGAGATGTCTGTCTACGACCCAGTGGCACTTCCATAATGCCAAGAGCTGCTCACACAAGGAGGGGAGACTGCAGCACCCAATCTCCAGGCGCTACATCTCACAGTGTGGAAGCTCCATGGCTGAGAGCGGTTGAGCTTTCCTGCTCCGAATCTGTCAGGGACGTATTGTTAAACAGCAGGAAGCCC
Source organism: Carettochelys insculpta (assembly GCF_033958435.1). Classification (NCBI taxonomy): domain Eukaryota; kingdom Metazoa; phylum Chordata; order Testudines; family Carettochelyidae; genus Carettochelys; species Carettochelys insculpta. Next base: position 142,131,301 of record NC_134139.1, on the reverse strand, counting down.
TCCACGAGGGCAACATATGTAGCCAAATGGAAAAGGTTTGCTGTTTGGGAAGCCTGGAGGGGACTATCCCCGGGGCAAGCCCCAGTACCGAGTGTTCTAGACTACTTGCTGTCCTTGAGCCAGGAAGGGCTCTCGCTATCCTCTCTGAAAGTGCATTTAGCAGCCATTTCTGCCTTTCACCCAGGACCTAGCATGTCATCCATCTTCTCAGACCCTGTGGTGAAAAGGTTCAAGAAGGGAATGGAAAGGGTCAAACTACAGTTCCAGCCCTCCCCACCAGTGTGGGACCTTAATTTGGTATTGTCTAAACTTATGCCCCCCCCCCCCCCCCCCGCCGAACCATCGCCACCTGCTCCCTTTTATTTCTCAATTACAAGACAGCGTTCTTGGTGGCCATTACCTCGGCCAGAAGGGTGTCAGAACTCACGGCCCTGACCGTGGGCCTGCTTTATACATTGTTGCACAAGGATAAGGTCAGGCTGAGACCCCACCTGGCGTTCCTGACTAAGGTGGTCTTCCCCTTCCACGTTAACCAAGACATCACCCTGCCGGTGTTCTATCCAAAGCCTCATGCCTCCCCTAGGGAGCAGAGCTTACGTATCTCAGATGTTTGGAGAGTGCTGGCCTTCTATATGGACAGGACCAGACCCTTCCGAAAGTCTCAACAGTTGTTTGTTGCAGTGGCAGATAGGATGAGGGGGCTTCCAGTCTCCTCTCAGTGGATCTCCTCCTGGATAGCGGCCTGAAACTGGGAGTGCTACAAACTGGCAGGGGTCCCCTCTCCTCCCAACCAGAGCGCACTCTACCAGTGCACAGGCATCCTCTACGGCGTACTTGGCCAGGGTCCCTATCCAGGATATTTGCAGGGTGGTCACTTGGTCCTCCATCCACGTTTTCAGTGCATTACGCATTGATGCAACACGCATGGGAAGACGCTGCAGTGGGTAGGGCTGTCCTACACTCTGTCCGGGGTTCTGACTCCGCCTCCTAGGCATTGGCTTGCATTCACCCAACTTGGAATGGACATGAGCAATCACTTGAAGAAGAAAAGATAGTTACTGGTTCTGTAACTGGTGTTCTTCAAGATGTGTTGCTCATGTCCACGCCAAAACCCTCCCACCTTCCCCACCATTGGAGTAGCTGGCAAGAAGGAACTTGGGGGGGGAGGTGCATATATTAGACACCATATTTCACCACTCCAGGGGATGCTGCACTGACCCTATGGCTACTGGCTAGAGCAAAAATCTTCTGGGAACTGGGCATGTGCCACCGCACACCCAACTTGGAATGGACATGAGCAACACATCTCGAAGAACGCCAGTTAGAGAACAGGTAAGTGTCTTTTTTGTGAATAAGACTCACTTCTTCAGATTCAAGTAGAAAAAAAAAGACTGTACAAACTGTGTGAGTATTTCTTCACAACTGCTGAATGCCCCTGGAAAAGTTATACTATGAGCAGATGCGCCATTGCCTTTTGAGTGAAATACTGTGAAAGGGGTTTGTTTAACTGAAGTATCATGGGGCAGGGGTGGGGGTGTGCTGGGCATAGGACAGATACATTAAGGAGACCCATTTCTGAAAAGAGAGCAGACACTCTGTGCCCAGAAAATGCGACAAGAAAAGCTGAAGGAGGAACAAGTTGACAGATTGGAACACAGGGATTCCCTTGAGAATAAATCATTTTGTTAGTCTTTGAAGTGCTACATTTCTGCTGGTTTGTTCCCTTGAGACTGTCACCCAATGTACTGATCATACTGCTGAGCCCTCCACCAAGTCCTGCTGAGCTAGAAGCACTGATCTCCCCCACGCAAAGTCACATAGCAGGGTAACAGCCCACAGCAGAGTAACACAGATAGTGGCAACAGCTCAGCTTAGGGAGGGCTTAGAATCAGAGAATTCTAGGACTGGAAGGGACCTCAGGAGGTCACTGGCTCCAGCCCCCTGCCTAAAGCAGGATCAGCCCCAAGTAAATCATCCCAGCCAGAACTTTGTCAAGCTGAGACTTAAAAACCTGTAGGGATGGAGATGCCACCATCTCTCTGGGTAACACATTCCAGTGCTTCACCACCCTCCTGGTGAAATAGTCAGCACCAACGTGCACAGCCCCAACCCCCCCGAGGAATTATTTCTTGCACAGAGCAAACTCATAAAGACTTTTGCCCGCTTATTAATGAAAGAGAGCTGCACAGCTAAGTTGATCCCCCTGTATCACTGACTACACCGTTTGCTGGCAGACACGAGGGTGTTTGTTCAATGTAAAAGGGTCGGCGTAGAGCTCGCGTGGGGTTGGGGGCTGGAACAGTCTCTGGAGCGCGGGTGCTGAGAGCCCTTGCGCCCAACTAGACACCCTGTGTGCAATACAAACTTACGTCAAGCCCAAGCAGGGCCGCGTTCCCCGCCCCGCCTGCTCTCCCGCCCGCAGCTACGACTGACAGCTAGCGCGAAGGGCCACACCCCTCCCCTCTCCGCGCCGGCGCAGCTGCGTGCCCCACGCATTACGTAAAGCGGCCCTGACCGCCCCCCCTCCGGGAGAGGGGAATCCCAGGGGGTGTGGGGACAATTGATTGTCACCGCGCAGATCAGGGAAGGCCCCGACTCTATGATGGCGCCGTTGAAGGGGCCGCTCTAGCCGATCCTCGCCGCTCACTATGGTATGTGGGAGGAGCAGAGGAGGTGGCGCCCGGTTACAGGCTCGTGTCTCACCATCTCGCCCGTTTAAGGGCTGTAGACACCATGGCGCCTCCGAAAGGTGAGAGACTGGGTAAGGGAGAGGAAGGTGGGACACTCTCTTCGATTCCCGCGCCCCCCCAGGACTGTGAGATGCTCGGCCCTCAGGGGCAGTTAGTGCCGCGGGCGCGACTGATTACTGGGGAGAGGGGGGACGCGACTGGGCGCTTTCTCACACGGCGGTAGTAAAGGCACAGCAGGGCCCAGCTGCGGCTTCGGAGGGATTAGTGGCGGTTGAGTCGGGGAGTGGGCCATGGGGGTCAGGGGCAGATTGGGGTTATGGGGAAGGTGAGCGGTTAATGGGGGCAGTCAGGGGAGGGGCTTAATGAGCTGTGGGAGCCCTAGGGAGGCAGGTTGCTATGGGGGGCAGGGCAGGGTTAGTGGGTGGGGGGGCCCAGATACAAAGGGCTGTTACTGACTTAAAACTAACACTTTCTCCTGTATGCGACACCCAAGAGTAGTATCCATGTTCAAGGGTACTCTTCCTGTGGCTTTGCTGTTCACTCTGTGGACACGCAAACTGAACTGGTTCATCTCTCTGTGCACTTACATGTTTTCAGCAAAACTCTAGTGTGGTCCTGGAAACTTTGTAAATCATCTGGTTGCTGCAAAATCTAAATATTTGTCCTAAAGCCAGTTGACTGAGACCTTTGAGATTGTAGAGAGAACAAAGCAGCAGAAATGTAGCACTTCAAAGACTAACAAAAGGATTTATTTGGTGAGCCTTGACTGTTCCACACAAGAAATACATTTCCTGGATGCCACAGTACAAATCGCTGATGGCCGCATCAACACCACCCTCTGCAGGAAACCCACTGACTGCTACAGTTACCTACACATCTCCAGCTTCCATCCAGCACACACCACACGATCCATCGTTTACAGTCAAGCCCTTAGATGCAATCACATCTTCTCTGATCCTACTGACAGAGACTGAAAACTACAGGACCTCAACCAAGCATTTATAAAACTGAATTAGCCACCTGGAGAAGTAAAAGAAGTAAATTGACAGGACCAGATGAATACCCAAAACCCAGCTACTTCAAGATAGGCCCAGGAAGATCAACAACAAAACACCACTTGTCACTACCTGTGGCCCCCCAACTCAAACTCCTGCAATGCATCATTAAAAATCTACAACCTATTCTGGATCAGAATGTTACACTCCAAAAGGCTCTATGTGACAGGCCTGTCCTTTCCTATAGACAGCCTCCTAGTCACAGAAAGATTCTCACCAGCAATCATAGACTATGCCACAGTAATTCTTATCCTGGAACTTTTCCTTGCAACAAACCGTGCTGCCAGCTTTGGCCACGTATTTATTCTGACGATACCATGACTGGACCTAGGCATGTTAGTTACAAGATCAAAGGCACATTCTCTGTACTTCAGCAACGTTTTATACGCTACTATGTGCCAACAATGCCCTGACGCTATGTACATTGGACAGACTGGGCGAAACCTTAGCCAAAGAATGAATGGATACATAGCAACATCAGAAAACTCCATACACATAAGCTGGTCAGTGAACACTTTGACAGTGTGGCCCATTCTTTTTAAAGACCTGAGAATTTGTGTCCTGGAACAAAAAGAACTTAAAAACAGATTAGACCAAGAGATTTGTGAGTTAGAGTTCATATTCAAATTCAACACATTAAGATATGGTATGAACAGAGATATCAATTACCTCATGCATTACAAGGACTGCTTCTCTTCCTTTGATGCTCGTAATTATCTCAGACAGGACAGTTAACATCCTCCCATCTCTCACCCCCTTCCTTCCATCCTATTTGATTTGTCAGTTTTCATTGCAACTTTTTTTTTTTGGTCCTGTCTACTTAAATGTCAGTCTGTATTGGAAATGAAATTGATGAAGGGGGTCTGTCCCACGAAAGCTCATCACCGAATAAATAATTTTGTTAGTCTTTAAAGTGCTACATTTCTGCTGCTTTGTTGTGTTGTAGTACAGATTAACATGGCTACCTCTTTGTTACTATTGCAGAGGGAAGTATTTGAAATTTTATTTCTTGACGGTTGTAGCAAGATAAGCAGTAAAGGCATTATTACCTTAAAACAAACTGTAAAACACAGGATTAAATCCTATGCAAATAATTGATATGATTAGTTCACCTGCAGGGAACATAAAACGCTTGGGCTAAGGTTACTCTACAGCTGTCAAAGAAGTCGCTGTTTGGAAGAGACTTCCCAGCAAAGCTGCTGTTGACAGAGTGCAGCCACACCCAAAAGCCAATTGGGAGAGGTCTCCACTCTGTTTACAGAGCAGCTGGACTTCCTGGCCGCTCTCTTGACAAAACAGGCAACCAGAAGCGTGGCAGACAGGGTGGCCCATTGTCCTGGATGCCTCTTCTTTTGATAGAAGGCCCCCCTACCCTCAGCATCCAGACAGCTTTTTAGTTAACAGGACCTGTCAACAAAAGGTGCTGCTCCTCATCTGGGAGGGGCAGGAGGTTGTTGATGGAAGGGCTGACTTTTGTCGACAAAATGGGTTTTGTGTGTGGATATTCAACCAGTGTCGTCAACAAAAACAGGGTTTTGTTGGCAAAACTCGCTAGTGTAACCATAGCCTCTGTAATTAACCAAGAACGGTAAATTTGTGTGGCTCAAACAACATTTCTTCAAAATAGAAGCAGATTAAAATCCAGTAGCTGGAGATGCCTATTGCAGTTTTACTAGCTTGTCACTTAGGGTATCTACATATATGCACTGTGTCCTCCATTACAGGATTTCACATTTCAGAAACTTGCTGAGAGGTATTACAGAAGCTTTTATTTATTGTAATAATATGCAACTCTTTATAAAGCATTTCATCAGTAGATCTCAAGGCATTGTACAGAGGCGGTCAATATCATTCATTATGTTACAGGTCAGATTCTGCCTTGTTTACTTGTGTTGACCAGTATCTTAATTAAATAAATAGGATTACTTTCAGAATAAGATATCGGTCAACCTGAGCAAATGTGGCAGAATCTAGGTGTAAAAAGTTACTTAGTAACATGTTGCTGCAGTGGACAAAGTTCTAGATCCATTTCTGAAACGCTGGAAAGTTTTAGATTCTGGACCTTATAAAGGTGCCATGCAAATAATGGCATTAAAAAATTAGTTGAGGAATTCCTTTTAACTAAACGTAGATCTGAATCAAATCAAACCAAAACGGCACAAAGGGGAAATAGCTGCCCCAGAAATTTGTTTTTTTTTTAAAAAAAAACATTTTGAAGGAGATTTTTCTCCTAAACTGTCAGTATGGATGTGCTGTGTTGGAAAACCAAAGCCATTCTTATTTTAATGTTGTTCAAAACCTTACTCTTCCTAACTTTTATCTTTTAATGTTGTCAGTTGTAATTCTTACATACAGTTAAAAAGCCTTTCCCTCACTACTTTGGCTACAGTGAGCTACTCCTGTAAGTACATTCTAACTGGGAAATTTCAGGAAAAGGTCATTGTCCCCTTCTCCCAGACGGTTCTTTTGATCTGCCATAGAGAGACTGGAAGACTAGTGCAAACAATAATACTGTGTTTGCATGTGGAAAGGTGAAGAGCCTAAAACACACAACCTCTTGGACTGCAGAGACTGAACTCGGATCAAATTTATCCCCAATATTTTACCATCGAGGTCAGTGAAATCAATCTGTCAGTTTTGCAGAGTTGAAATTTCTTCAGAATATTCAGTTATAGGGGATCCTTCTTGCTTCCAGAATTGAACTGCTTGTGTAAAACAAAGATAACATTTTTTTACAACTAACAAAAGAACATCCATACTGGGTCAGACCAAAGGCTTTGTATCTTATCTTCTGACAGTGGCCAATGCCAGGTGTTTCAGAGACAGTGAACAGAAAAGAGAACCACCAAGTGGTCCATCTTCTTTTGCCCATTCCCAGCTTCTGACAGAGACTAGGGACACCATCTCTGCTCATCCTGGCTCTTAGTCATTGATGGACCTATCCTCCATGAATTTATCTAGCTCTTTTTTAAATCCTCGTCAAGTCTTGGCCTTCACAAAATCCTCTGACAAAGAGGTTGACAGGTTGAGTATGTATTGTGTGGTGGGAGTGGCAGCATCCTGGTTTGAGCACCACTAAGGGCTGACTGCCCTAAACCCTGTCTCTTCTTTCCTTGGCCCTACCCTTTCCAGGCACTGAGCTGGACCCTCCCCCTCCGCCACACCCCACCTTGCTGTCAGCTCCACTGACTTTTGAAGTATAGCATCTGGTTCTCAGGGGCCTGTGATGATTGAAACCGGTGATACTTTGAACAAAACCAGCTCTCATTCGTGCTTGTAGCTGTTTCCAGATTTTGTGGTAATTCTACAGATGTTCTAGGCTTCACAGTGATTCACAGTCAGCCAGTCCTGTTTATTTCTTGTGCCATTAACATTGTAATAGAGTCCCTTCTTTTTATACTCTTACCAGAGTCCTGTAAAAGAGCACTGGGGGGAAAAAAGCTTCCATTTATAACTGGCTGTCCTTCTTCAGTTGTATTTGTCTACTATCAAGTTTCTTTTCTTTTAATCTCATTTCAATTTTTGGTACATCTTAAACTTGCAATTTGTGCCACTTTGTGCAGAGCCTTTTGTTACTGCTAACTCTGAGTCTGGACAACTTTCTCGGACTAGTTATAGCTCACATCAAGTGGTCATACACCTGTTACAAGGAAAAGCAGATACCACGGAATATAGATGACTGCATAAGTACATATCAGTGTATGATTGGAACAATGGATTTTTTTTAGTAAATGAATCCATTTAAAATCCAGTACACCTGGACATTTCTTTCTGAGACTCTTCAAATTGGAATTCTTAGATATTCAGTGGAATTGTAGTGGAAATACTGTGAACAACTTCACTGCATTACAAATGCTTGAATTGTGTTCATAGTTTAAAATGAGGAGCAGTCTGAGTTGCTGTAAGTACACTAGCAAGTTGCTCTTTGTTTCGTGTACCAGAGGGGTAGCCAAGTTAGTCTGTATCTTCAAAAACAACAAGAAGTCCTGTGGCACCTTATAGACCAACATATTGTGGATATCTGTAAATCCTGTGGCACCTTTATAGATATCCAAAATATCTGTTAGTCTGTAAGGCGCTGTAGGACTTCCTGTTGTCTGTTTCATGTTCCTTACCAAGCTATATTTTTGCTTTTCAGAGAATGTCAGTTTGCTGTTTAAATTGTACTGCTTGACAGTGATGACCCTGGTGGCTGCAACATACACTGTAGCTTTACGATACACTAGGACGGCAGAAAAAGAACTCTACTTTACCACCACAGCTGTGTGCATCACAGAAGTAATCAAGTTATTTCTAAGTGTGGGTATTTTGGCTAAGTAAGTATGAGTGCTAATCGTTGCATACTGGAACTGCATTCTCATTCTTCTCACATACTTGCAGGTACACATACATGTACGCACACAAGCAGACATAAGAGTCATTGCTTACTGTCTTTTATATCTCTTACTTGTGAAGCTGGGCGAGAATGCCATTGAAAAACAATGCTGTGAAAGGAATAGTCTGGCCATGTCTACACTTGGCCAAAATATTGAAAGGGCCATGCTGATGGCCGAATTGGAGAATACTAATGAGGCACTGAAATGAATATTCAGCACCTCATTAGCATGCTGCCGGCCACGGCTCTTCAGCTGATAGCAATAATGGGATTTCGACGTTTGTGGGGCCCTTTTGAAAAGGGCCCTGTGTAGATGAGCTGTGTGCGATTGAAATGTGGCACATTTGAAGTGCCACAGCCAGCAGCATGCTAATTGGGCACTGAATACTCATTTCAGCACCTCATTAGTATTGTCTGATTTGGCCATTAGCATGGCCCTTTTGAAATGCTGGCCAAGTGTCGATATAGCCTTTATGTCAGAACTTGTGAACTCTTTTCTAAATCACTTCTGTAAACCTGACAATATGTAGATGTGTCCATTTTCATGTTTAAGTTCATGTGCTTTGGAGCAAGTTCAAAACGAATTAGATCAGTGTTTCTGAAACTATGTTCTGTGAAACATTGGTGTTCCGTGAACAACTTGCAGGTGTGCCGCGAGCGTCTAACACCTTTATGGTATCCTACACTGGTGGTATAGACTTTCTGTTTTTTAAAACCAGATACAATGTTACTTTTTCATTGCCGTGATACACGATTAAATTACTTCATTTTGTTTTTACTGTATATGCTGCTGTTTGGCATTCTTTTTTTTGGCCTGAATTTTTTTAAAGAAAATTTTCATTGGTGATCCACATAAAAATATTATTGTTTGGTGTTCCATGGTCTCAAAGCTAAGAAAAACTGGATTAGATACAAAGTACTGGGTCTTAAGTATTTAGTATAGATGAGATTTGGGTCTTTTTCAGAACTCTTGTGTGTGTAAATAATCTGTAATTCCCTCTGATAAAATTCTTCAGAGTTACTCAAGAATAATCTTAATATTTCTATAAGGAGTGAACTGTGTAACTCCAGAGGCACTGAGACCACTGACGAGAGAGTGATGTCTCTGCTCTGTGGTCTTGGCTGAGAGCCACCTAGCTTTTAGCTCATGTGGTTGATAAACCACATGGCTCTAGCCCCTGAGGTCACAGGTTAATTCCTGCCTGCCAACAGCCAGGGTCCGTGGGCCTTACAGGTGTAAGGGTATAAATCCACACTGAAGGCTGACGGGATTTATAAGAGTCTCTGCAGTCTAGCCTTCAGATAAGTGACAGCTACGAAAAAGCTGAATGCACCTATGAATGCCTGAATGTGCAGGGTAGGTGGTCTCCAACTGTAGTTTCTTCCTTTGACATCTTCAGTACTGCCTTTAATAGATTCCAAGGGCAGAAGGGACCGCTATGTTCACCTGGCTTGACCTCCTGCATAACACTGCCACAGAACTTTCCCAAATTAATTCCTAGCGTGGGGCTTTTTTTAAATCAGTCTTGTTTTAAAAGTTGTCAGTGTTGGAGAATTCACCATTCTTATCCTGGGAAAATTTTTCCAGTGGTTAATTATTCTAGTTATTTAAAAACAAAAACAAAACAAAACAAAAAACCCCTCAATTTCCAGTATGTTTGTCTTGCTTCAGCTGCTAGCTAGTGGACTGTATTACATTCTTCTCTGCTGGATTCAAGAGCCCATTATTAAGTACTTGTTCCCCAGGTGTCTGTCTATAGACTATAATTAAGTCACTCCTTAAACATTTCTTTGTTAAACTAAATGGACTGAGCTTCCTGAATCTTGCTGTAAGGCTTGTTTTCTGATCCATTAATCATCCTTGTCATTTGCTCTGAACTCTCTTCAATTTATGAGCAGTGTTTTGAAATGTGGGCACTGGAACTGGGTACAGTAGTTGAGCAGAAATTGCATCAGTGAAAAATACAGAGATTAAATAACCTCTGTACTCCTCGAGATTCCTGTTAAAGCATCCTAGGGTTCCATTAGCTCTTTTGGCCCCAGTGTCAAACTGGTGGCTCATGTTCAGCTGGTTATCCACTACCACCCTCATATTTTTGCAACCTCTTTAGTGTGCAAGAGAAATTCAGCTGGTGTGTAAACTCACATTTATCTCAAGATAACCGACATATTTGCTTACATTTGTTATTAGAAAGAGCTAGCAAAAGGTTATCTTTATTAATGTGTATAATAGCTGCAGTAATACAAGCTTGAATTAAAATGTATAATGTTTGTTAATACTGATGCTTCAGTGTGTAAGCTGATCACCCAGTGGATTCAGGAAGAAGTCTGCTCGCATGTGTGCATTTTGCACCTTTGTTTGAAGCAGCCAGTGCTGATCATTGTTAAAGTACAGGACACCAAATAAGGTAAACTAGAGTTCTCTTCCAATATAGAATTGAAATAATTAATTACACTTGCTGTAGTTCTCTACTGCGTTCACATTTTCAGCATTATTGCATGTTTAAGCCTGAAACATTACTTTAAACTTTGAACAAATGACAGATGTCTTCTTTTTTAAATTGAGACTTACTGTAGTTTTAGGCTGTATAATTATAGGCAAAGTAAATAATTGAGATTAAAATGAACTTGGCATTCTTCTGGCCACCTGAACTCCGAATACGCAATTTGTTCCGGTTCCCCACATGATTGATAGTTTTTTGGAGTTGAGAGTAGAAAAGCCAAACTCTCTTGCATTCTAGTTTTATTTGGAATTACACATTTTTAACGAATAACTACATACAGATTACAAGCTTGAGTATCATGTATATATCTTCCTCATATCCCAAGGCAGAAGAAAACAGAATACATTTCCAAGTTAAATTTACAGACACATCAAAGATGTTGAACTGCAGCCAAAGCACTTTTTTTTCCCCTCTTATGGGCCCTGGTTTTGCATTATGTGTGATTAAGATCTGTTCTGAGTTCTTTGTGTTCTTAGTGCCAGTTTTGTGAGTGAAGGATGAAACTCCTTTATTAACTTTTAATTTTTACCTTTTGGTGGGTTTAAATCTATCTAGGTGTTCTCAGTCTCTAATGTAACTTTAAATCACATCATCTTATCAAATTCAGAATATTTTTTAAAAATGTTTTCTTGGTCCTCACAAGAGGCCTTACAGAAGGGCTGCATACAAGAAGCTGTAATATTCCAATATAGTCAAATGAATATGAATAATCAAAACAATTGTTTCCCTTCTCAAAAACAAGAATAGAAGTGGTATTTAAGGGGCATGATTTGTTTTTCTTCATTGCTAAAATTCCATGTCAAAAGTACAAGAGAACTATGTTTAAGTATCGGGCCCTTGCTTCTGTGCCCTTCTGCCTTCAGTCATGGAAAATTTATCATCCACCTCAGACAAAGCTTGAGAGGTTCCTACAGTCTGGGTGGAACAGATGGAGAAAAGTGGAATATAAGAAGAAAATGACAGTCTGGCGTGTGTTGTTCAGCTGTTAATTACATTTCAGTCATCTGTCTAGTACATTTACAAAGTATTTCAGTTGAGTTTATTTTTGTGTGTGTATGAATAGTTACTGTTTGAAACTCTGGCTGCACATATGTAAGATAAAAGCCCACCTATCCAATAAAACAGAACTAAATTGAAACAGTGTCAGCTAAAGAATTCTCAGCTCTCTGCAGATGAGGAAAGAAAGTATATCCCGTTATAAGTGTGCTGGTCTCTTTTTAGCACAAAATCCCAGTGAAAAGTAAGTGTGTGTGTGTGTGTGTGTGTGTGTGTCGGAAGGGAGCAGGTCGGTGGGCAGTAGGATTTCTCCTAGATTGTGAAGCAAACTGCAGTTTTTTTTCCTGTAGTACTGTGGGTGGTACTCACAAGAGATCCTTCCTTTTAAGTGGGATGATTTGTTTAATCATTTACATCAGTAACTTTGCTGAAATACAACCTCTGTCTAATTTTGCTTCATCCTATTACTGCTATAATTTAACTTTGAGTGACCAGCCTGGCAATATACTATTTTTGGGCCTCATCATTCATGCTTAAGTATGCTATTTGTAATAGTATTATAACTGAACAAAGATAAGTGCAGTTCTGTCCATTTTTTTAAATAATTTGGCAGCCTGACTTTAACAAACAAAAAGTATGCTATATTGTGGGATATCATTGTATAAAAAGGTGGTATTTTTCCACATTTATTCTAACAGTTACACTTCATCTACATTAATTGTTTACTTCAATTTTTTTTTTTAAAACAGAAATCTTCTTCTGACCTTTCTCATTCCAAAATCTGCTCCTGGTCCTTAATGGTTTGTACTTGCTGTAGAGTGAATTGATTTTCAATGTAGCTTTTTTTATTAATTGCAGATCCCAACCATTTTTTTGAGGCATGGGTTTTAAAGTCCTGCCAAAGAACACTGTTCAGGCATCTCACTTTAAATGAATCATCAAATACATTTGTGCTAAAATCTTTTATTTTGCAGAGAAACTGGAAGCCTGAAAAGGCTGATGACCTCTTTAAAAGAAAATGTATTAGGCAGTCCTAAGGAAATGCTAAAATTAAGTGTTCCTTCAGTGGTGTATGCAGTCCAAAACAACATGGCTTTTTTGGCTCTTAGCAATTTGGATGCTGCAGTCTATCAGGTAACTGGAATTATTATGGTTAGGCACCAGAACACAGAATCCCTTTTTTAAAAAACATTTTCGGGTTTTAATTTTCTCTGCTTCAGTGCCGTATGATGCCTTAGAAAATTTTAATTGCTATTATTCAGCCACTGAAAAGTGCTCCTTAAAAGAGACTCATCAGGACAGACAGTGAAAGACATAATGCATTGGGAGGACAAGAGGCAGCCAGTGTTGTAGTTATCTTTCAGCAGGAAATGTGTTTTTTCTCTGATGATTAAGATTATTGAAGACAACATTTTAGGGGGTAAATAAGAAGACGAGTGGCCTGGAATGCAAACGTAAGAAAATGCAATTACAGGATTCTTTGGAGGTTTATGTGAACTGTGATTTGCACATTTATGTGTCAGTTTGTGGTTGCATTAGCAATGAGAAAAAATTCCAAGTCTCTTGTAAATAGTGGTTTATTATTGGCATCGTGTGACATTGTGTATAGCCACATGTTAAAAAGCTGAATGCCACACTCTTGCTGTATGCAAGTAAGAAGAGAAACCTGGAGGTCATCACATCAAGTGATACAGTTTGTAATTACTGTGCATGTGATCAAGGTGTGAATTTTGATAAGTTCCTTTAAAATAGCCTTGCCACTACATTTTTGTGTTTTTGGTTAGAACTAAATTTTGACGGAGGTGAAAGTTCAGTGTTTTATCACATTAATCTTGTTGCTTAACGTACTACCGGAAGGTGCTTAAATACTATGATGATGAAAGTGTTTACGATGATCTATGTAGAAGAAAATAATTCATTTGTGGTTTAGGTTGAAAAGTAAAATCCTTATTATGTTTGGTAATAATGAACTTTGAAACCATGTATTTAGATTTAATAGTGGAAGGAATTGAAATTAAACCTTGCTGTAAAACCCTACCTGTTTAATTGTTAAAGTAACTCTGTTTATAAATATAAGCCTATGCAAATTGCATGAGAACAAAATGAATGCCCTCCCACATCCAAAAATTAAATATTAAAATATTTTTAAATGAGGTAAGGTACTTATGTACAATGTTTTACAGACCTTACCATGTATAGATAATTAATCACAACATTATGTAAAAATTCACTGTATCTATTTCAAATCAACCATAGCTCTGACCCATAAGAGAAATACACGCATCACTAATCCTCTATATGAAAATACAGGAAGAAACTGCAAAGGTTGCAAAATAAAGTACTTGAAGATCAGGAAATACCAAACATAGGCTTACTACTTCATGTGTATGTGCAAATACTTTAATTACACTAAAATCCATTGTTGTTTCTAGAGATCCTGTCCTGTTTCAGGGCACAAATTGATTGATGTGAAGTGAATGAAGAAGAAGCAGTATTTATGTTTAAATAATGTAGCATGCAGCACAATTGCAGGCTGCCAACCTACATTTAAACACATTTTAGTAAATAAAATACTTTTATACAAGTCAAATTCTTTGCAAGTATTTTTGTTCTCACTATTGCATGACTCCCCCACTCATGGTACACTGTCCACCCTGAGTATTGAAAGTCACATTAAGCAATTACATTTAGTGTAAATAAACAATAAATCCACTAAATGCTAAATTCACTATTTTGAAATGCATAGGGTCATGCTATATTCACATGGTTATAACTGCAAGTGAAATTTAGCCCAGAATTAGTCAGGGAATTGTATCTTTATATGTAATACTGTATGCTGTTGAGTTCAGTTATGATTTTGACAGTGTTATGTAACTATATGCTATCTGCCATTTTCCCTTTTTTAGGTGACATATCAGTTGAAGATCCCATGCACAGCCTTATGTACAGTCCTAATGTTAAACCGCTCCCTCAGTAAATTGCAGTGGTTCTCTGTATTTATGTTGTGTGGTGGAGTAACACTTGTTCAGTGGAAACCTGCTGAGGCTACGAAAGTACAGGTAAGCCCTTATCGCTGAGGGTAGGTCTACACAGCAAAGTTATTTCGAAATAGCTATCCTAGCATCTACAATTCAACTGCTGTTTTGGAATAGTGGTTGACTTCTTTTGAAATTGGTAAACCTCATTCAACGAGGAATAGTGCTGTTAAAACAGGGAATAGTGAGTATTTTGAAATAAGCCATAGTGCATCCAATGACTCTATTTTGAAATAGGCTTTATGGCTACATCTGCGTTACAATGATTTTTTGAAAGAGTGCATCCACACACGAAAAAACAGATCAAAAAATCAATCCGCTCTTTCGATAGAGTTCACGCAGTCCCCCCACTCTTTTTTGAAAGAACAGGCCAGGGATTGGAAAATCTGGCGCCATGAGGACTACCGTTTTGAAAAAAGGGCCCATGGAGCATTTACGCACGCTTTTTTTTCCAAAAGAAGCTTTCAAAAGAAGGTGCTCTTCCTGTTCCGAGAGTGGCAGAGGACTTCTGAGAGAAGAGCTGCTTTCTTTTGATTTCAGATTGAAAGAGCTCATTTTGTGTGCAGATGCTCTGTGTGTTCTTTTGAAGAAGGGCCAGATTTTCTGAAAGAACTTGCTAGTGTAGACACAGCTTGTGTGTGTAAATGCTGTATTTCAAAATAGCTAAGCGCTATTTCAAAATGTGCTTTGTGTAGCAGTACTATTTTGAAATAAACTATTCTGGAATAACTTTTGAAATGAGGCTGCTGTGTAGACGTAGCCTTAGATACGGTCTCTGGACACTTCATGTGAAACAGCAGGCTGCCTCAAGCCTCTTCCCTACGTGTGTCAGTCGCTGTGTGGTGGCTGTGCAAGGTTTGTAATAATGTGTGCCAAGTGCACCTCAACAGTGCTTCCATCGCTTGTTTGCAGCCCTGCTATTTGACAGCATAAAGCATTAGTGTGATCATTTACCTCAAGTTCAGTGGTCCCCAAACTGTAGGGCATGTCCCAAGCAGGGGCGTGGGGAACGCAGAGAAATGTTTTGGGAGGTGTTTTAGCAACCCAGCCTCTTTTGGCCCCAGCTCTGTTTGATTCCTGGCTCCCATCCACAGCTCCCACCCACACTTCCAGGTATGCCCTAAGCCATAGGCGTCAACCCACCCCCAGCTACTGCCCTCAGCCTTGGCCCTGGCCTCTTGCTGTCTGCTGTCCCAGACCAGGTCTCATGCCTGGCCCCAGACTCTGATTGCAGCCTCAGGCTCTGGCCCTAAGCAAGGCCCTGCTCTCAGCCCTGGCTTATAACCATGGCCTGCAGGGGACAGAGAAGGCTAAGAGGGAGCTCAAGAAAATAAAGGTTGGGGACCACTGCTGTGCTGATTCAGATGGATTTGTTACCCTGCCACATCCTATACTTTCTGGAAGAGAAGTGATTTCTACAAGTAGCATAGATAACCACTACAGTAAATTCAACAGCAGAGAAAATACTGTGGCAATTCACTTTGTTCAGTAGTTAGTTTTGTGGTGGTTGGAGGAAGAAACTGGGAGTTAGTAAAGCAAATAATACCTGGCTTTATATAGCTCTTTACAAAAAAACATCCTTGTTTTTCTAGACCAAGAAAACAAGGCACAGAGAGACAAATGACTTGTGTGTCTCAGTACTTCTAAAGTTGAAAATATATGTGGCAAAGGAAACTCCATAGTTCAGCATCAGTGAAGAGAGCTAGCTAAGCTGCAAGGCAGCTCTGGCTAAGAAATGGTTACTTAATTTACTGTAGCCTAGCACATTTTCATCTTGTAATACAGTGCTAATATATGGTCGTCTTACTAAACTGGCTTCTGGAAATAATTACTATAAATTAATCCAGCGCTACTACTAACCTACTGTCTGTTTCTGTTTATGGTTCATGTTGCAGATGGAGCAGAATCCGTGGTTAGGGTTTGGTGCTATAGCTGTTGCCGTATTATGTTCAGGATTTGCAGGTAAAATGTTTTTGTATGCAATTTTGTTTTGAACAGGCCTGGACCTTTCCTCATGGGGAAACTAAAACATCTCACATCTTATTACTTAATTTAACTATATTGATTAATAAGGTGGCCTGAGAGCTAAGCAAGGACCTCATACCCTTCTGAACATATTTACCTGCTATTTCCTGTGGTTTATAACATTGTGATGTCAGAAATCCAGTACTTAAATTGCAAAATATAGTGATGTTACAAACATGCTTTTGATTTCAAGTCTGTCTTTAAACAAGGAGGTGGGCCTGGGAAAGGACTAGCCCTTCATCAAAACTAAAGATTTGTGGTTGCACTAAAAGAAAACTAGGAAGTGACTTGTGTAGTATTTTTTTTAAATAAAAACTTCTTTTCTAAGTTTGCTTTGGTATTGACAGCACCCTTAACATTTAGAATAGGAGGTCCACATTCGTCCACATATGGAATGGCACTCATGTCTGGCTTTGTGCTGGTTCAGCCTTTGGAATCAGCCCTTCATAATGCCAGGGGTGCAACTGAAAATCAGTGAGGTGCAGAGGGACCAGGTATAATAGATGGTTAGAGGAGAAGCAGGAAACAGAAGAAATTCCATATAAACTGATTCTTTCCTATGAGAAGAAGTTCTTGCTGGCTTTTATCCTTCGCAATGGCAGAAGCCAGAGAACTGGGAACAAGTGAGCTGTCGTTGAAATATCATTACAGTTGTGTTTTCTGCTGTATAATAAAGAAAAAAAAATCCTGTTTACATGGTTCAGGAGGAATGTTTTTGTAGCTGAAGACTTAGAGTTGATGGAATCATTTGGTCTAAATCATGCTCTTTTTTTTTCTATTTTTTCCCCAGTTGAATAATTGGGCATGAACCAAGAATTATCGCTTCCAGCCACTCAATATGATGCTCCCTGTGAGGCTCTTGTGGTTGTCACTTGTGTATTAATAAATGTGCTTATTGTTATATTGGTAGAAAACAAATTCTCCTTGAAACAAGATCTTCACAAAACCCATCTGATTTGTAATACAGCTCCCAAGGGGCCTATTCAAAAGGTTACAGATACAAATACAAAATAAATTCACCAGTTGCTTATCAGCCTGCAGTCAAAAAATTCCCTATTACAATGAATCGAGTCTAGCCAGCATCCCCTTCCATACTTAACCTCAGCCATCCCCGTGGCTTGCCGTTCCAGTCGCAGCATTACAGGTACATAGGTGGGCCTTGGCAGCCCATCCTGAAGGCCAGCACATTCAGATGCTTTAGGATCAGAGTGGGACAGGTTCAAAGTTGAGGACCTTCCTCTTCTGTAGCAAGAGGGCTCCAGCTTGAGGTACTTCCCCTAAATACAGTTGTAGCAGTGAACCATAGGGAAAGATATTGGCAGATCTAAATCCATATTTTGGCTTTAAAAGTTCAGAACAATACTAAGTTCTACCCAAAAACCAATAGTCATCGTAGATCCCACTGCCTTGGCATAATGTATTGCCAGTGAAAATAACCACTTAAGCTAGTTGGTGCATTTTCCATTAGCTGCAGTTTCTGGGCTGTCCCATGGAGAATGCATTGCACTTGTTTATCAGAGTCCATGTCTGAAAACCAGTTGGAATCTTCTAGCCACAAGATGATAGAGAAAAGCTTTCTTTGAAACTGTTTGGTAACAGTAGCTGGGGATCCATAGAGCCTGTGAAAATATAAACTGACAGAGTACCTTGTAATAATACCAGCCCAAATTCTTCACCTGAGTGCTGGCCACATCATCATGCCCAGTAATGTTGTCCAGCTGATTTGTGTTTTTGTGTGCATTCAGCTGTTTTTGTACTAAACATTAAGCATTACATCATGGTCCTGGAAAGCATACACTGACAGTTGTGTTCTTCCGAGATGATGACATTGAAAGCAGCTTACTGGGCAGGTGATTAAAAATGAAACAGATTTATATTCATTGCCGCCAGCTGGAAAATTGTCTCAGTGGGCAGAAAATAAATTCACAGTGGTCTCATTGTTCTAACTACCACTGCATCAATCACAGACTGCTTGTTCTGGTTTGCTTTGCTCTTGCAGAATATATCTATGTAGCCATGTACAATTTTCCTGCTTAATCTTTTTTGTATTTTACACACATGCAATTTTGAATAGGCTCTGTAGCCACTGTATGTATCCCACATACTTGCTGTATTTGTTGTTGTTTTTTTTTTAAAATTATGACGCTCTTAAGCAGTAATAATAATCTTCATCAGTAAACTAGTAGCGTGGCACTGATAACTTCTGTTAGACAAGCATGTCATACTCTCCCTATTTCTCTTCATTTACCCATCCCATCCTGGTTCAGTAGTGACTGGAAGGCAGCAGCTATGAGTAATAATCAATATATTAAAAAAGGCAAAGAGAGAGCAGTCAGGATAAGTTATAAAGCAGTAAAATTGATATGGGCAGCCAAACAAAGGAAAATCCGTGGCTGTACAGGTAAGGACAATAAGGCATTTTTGTCCACTATATCATGAATAAAAGAGATCTTAATGGTACAGCCCATTATTAGGGGAAGATGCTTTGTAATACAGAATCATAGAATACTAGAAATGAAAGGTACCTTGAGAGGTCCTAGAGTCTAGTTCTCTGCACTTATGGCAGGAACAAACACCATCTAGACCATCCCTGACAGGTATTTGTCTCACCTGTTGTTATAAAAAAGCTCCAATGATGAAGAGTCCACAGCATTCCTTGACAATTTATTCCACTGCTCAACCACCTTGAAAAGAAGTTTTTCCTAATGTCCAACCTAAATTTTCCGTGGTGGAATTTAAGAAGCAGCGCACATGTTCAATAAATATTGCTGTTCTGTATTTGGAAAGAGATGTGATAATGTATTTAAGTCATGGATGATGAAGTTCTTTCAAAACTAATAACTGAGAATATTGGACAACATCTGCTAGGGACAGACACTTTAAAATGAGCCCTCCCTTTCAGAATGGGCATGTTAGTGAGCAGTTTGGAAGATGCTACTGAGGAGTTGATATGAATATGCAGTGCCTCATTAGCATAATGGCAGCTGCATGCAATCTGAAAGTGCCACCTTTGGAACGCATGCCACCCATGTAGATGGGGGCCTTTCAAAAGGAGTTGTGGATTTCGAATGCCCCTGCTTCCTGTTTGGTTTTAGGAATAAGGGGCTTTTGAATTCTGGGGGTCCTTTTGATCAACGCCCATCTACATGGGCGGTGCACGTTCCGAAAGTGGCACTTTTGAATCGCGTGTGGCCACAATTTTTCTAATGAGGTGCTGCATATTCACCTCATTAGCATCTTCCAAACTGCCTCATTAACATGCCCTTTCTGAAAGCAGGGGGCTAGTGTAGACATAGCTAGTCATTGAGATTGTTTGGTTAACTGGGCTAATTAAAATAAAATGCACTTGAATACAGCCAGGTGCAAATTACGCATCTGGAATTGGGGAATGCAGACCACACTTACAGAATACGGCATGGTATGCTGAAAAGCAAGGTGCTAAAACATGTAGAGCTTATATTGAACAGGTAACGCAAGCTCCCACTGTGATAGCTGTAGCTGCTACATACCTGGGAATAGTGGGATAGCGAGGTGATTTCCCTCTCAAGAGAGCATGCGTGTAAAATTCTGGTGTTTACATTTTAAAAAGTGACAGAGAGAGAGTTGTTACTCTGTATTCTATCAAACAAAAAAGCAGTCTAGCAGTACTTTAAAGACTAACAAAATAATTTATTAGGTGATGAGCTTTCGTGGGACAGACCCACTTCATTAAAACTTAGCATTCTGGAAGTGGGTCTGTCCCACGAAAGCTCATCACCTAACACATAATTTTGTTAGTCTTTGAAGTGCTACTGGACTGCTTTTTTTGTTTTGATGCATTTTAAAAAGAATTCTCAAAAATGGAGAGG
The DNA here is from genome assembly GCF_033958435.1 of Carettochelys insculpta. NCBI lineage: Eukaryota > Metazoa > Chordata > Testudines > Carettochelyidae > Carettochelys > Carettochelys insculpta. Next base: position 142,110,773 of record NC_134139.1, on the reverse strand, counting down.
GTGCAGATGAAAACCACAAAAATTATTTAAGCACTGGAAAAATGCTTTATAGTGAGCTCTTTGAGCACCTCAATCTGTTTACCATAGCAAAAACGTTGAGATGGCTTCATTACAGCATGCTGAGTACCTTCAGTGTGAGGCAGTAGTGGTTACTAAAGAGCTCTTAGATCGAGCAGAGAGGCTGTACAAGAAACGTTGTCTAGAAGCTAAGGCCAGACATGTTCAAATTAGAAATGGGATATGTATGTTTTTTTTTGTTTTTTGTTTTTTTTAATATGTATGGTTTAAACAGCGGGGGTGACTTAGCTGTTGAAACAGAGGAAAGTGGTGGGTTCTCCCTTTCTTGATATAATGATTTGAGGTAGATGGGTGGTCAGCTAGATCATAGGATCTCTTCAAGCCTTAAACCAACCCTATCTGTCCTCTTATTGCTCCCTGTTCTCTTATTCCCTGCCCCAATTACCCCCTGCTCCCCTTGGATCTGCTGCTTCCTGTTAAATCTGTGAACCTGTAAGAGTGAGTTTTGCATTCGCTTTTATTGAATTCTCTCTTTTCAGGTGTCTATTTTGAGAGAGTATTGAAGAGTTCAGATACTTCCTTGTGGGTCAGGAACATTCAGATGTACTTGTCTGGAATTGTGGTGACTTTAGTTGGTGTTTACATGTCAGAAGGAGCTCAAGTTCTTGAGAAGGGATTTTTCTATGGCTACACTTATTTTGTCGCATTTGTCATCTGTAAGTATCCTTCAGTCTCAGTGCCCTGTCATATTGCTTCCAAGGTATTCATTAGAAATACTCAAATTCAGTGAAGATCAGCGCCCCTTTAGTGAGTTTAGAGAGGAAGCATTTAGATTTCCGTATAAAATCAGGTAACTTTTTTCAGCACAGCCTTAACTAATGAGTAGAACATCCACAGTGGGTCAAGTCATGGCCTTTCTGCTAGGTGATAGCCATCTGTTCTGCTGTGTGTGGTTTTTAAAATGGCGAGTTAGCAAGATTAGATCATAGCACTAATGAGCTGTACAACATGACAGATCTAAGCACATTATTTTAACACCAAGACTTCAGTAATAAGAATGTTGTGTTTTGCTTCCCAGTTCTTGCCAGCGTTGGAGGCCTCTACACTTCTGTTGTTGTTAAATACACAGACAACATTATGAAAGGGTTTTCTGCAGCAGCAGCCATTGTCCTTTCTACTGTTGCATCGGTGATGCTGTTTGGTTTACAGATCAGTAAGTAGCTTTTGGCTAATGTTTTGAAGTGACCCCGTATGCTCATTTCACTCTCCTGAGTAGCCTGGTTACAGTGCAGGTCGGAATGCTTTACAGCACGGGTGGGCAAACTGTTTGGCCTGAAGGCCGCATTGGGGTCAGAAATTTTATGGAGGGCCAGGTAGGTGTGGCTGTGTCTACCCACATAGACAGGCATGGCCCAAAGCTCCACCTCCTGCCTGCCCTCCATGCTCCCTCTTCCTTGCCTTCTGACTACCCTGTGCTCCCTCTCTCTGCCCCCTGCCTTCTGACTGCTCCTGCATGTTCCTTGTCCCCCTGCTTCCTGCCCTCTACCCACAGACTAACCCTGCTCCCTGACCGTGCCACCTGGCGCATCAGAGCAGGCAGTGCTGCAGCTACGTTGCCTGGCCAGAGCTAATAGCTGCACCACCAGGAGCACAGGGGCTGGTGGCATGGTAGGTGCATTGCCCAGGCACTGGGGGAGGAGGGACAGAGGGAGAAGGGGCAAGGCTGAGGGCTGGCCTCCCTGAGCAGAAGCTTGGGGATTGGTCAGAAAGGTCTGGCAGGCTGGATGTGGCCTGCAGGCTGTAGTTTGCTCCACTCTGCTTTACGGACCACTCTGGGGTTTTCTTGATTGTGTTTTTCTGAATCGCTGACAGTAGCTAATAAAGGAACTGCTGTAGTATTTTTATGCAGCATTCATGAACTCGGAGCCACAGTCCTAAGTTAACTTCTCAAATCTTTATGAAATACCTATGCCAAGTCCACAGTAGTTATTGTATTAGAGTGCTGTAATAATGGTTACCCACCGGTTGACCTTGTGCTGTTTATGACCAGCATAGTGGTTTAAGGACATTCTTCAGGGCAGAGACAAGGTAATATCTTGGACCAGCTTCTGTTGGTGAGAGAGACAGGTTTCCTGGCTGCACAGAGCTCTTCTTCAAGTCAGCTCAGTATGGCCCCCAAACTTTTCTCTCATCCACTGAGGCTGGTCCAATAAAAGGTGTTGCCTCACTTGCCTTGTCTAATACCCTAGAACCAATGCAGCTACAACTACGCTGTATATGTACTTTGCTGCTGTCAAAATTCAGTCTACAATTACATTTGCACCGCAGGAAGAGGCAGAGGGCAGTGGTGGAACAATATAGAATCAAAGTACTGGAAGGGATCTTGTGAGGTCTTCTAGTCCAGTCTCCCGTACGTGTCACAGGACTAAGCATTATCTGGACCATCCCAGACAGAAGTTTGTCTAACCTGTCCTCAAAAATCTCCAGTGGTGGTATTGCACAGCTTAATGTGAGGCATTGTCTGACTTAGAGGTGAATCTTGAAAGGGAACTTTGTGTGAAGTGACGAGCTTCCCAAGGGTTGGATCTAAATGGTTGCAGAACACTGCTCCAGGCGGAGTGGTGGAAGGTTGATTATCTTTGTTAAAACTAGATTGGACAAAACACTAGAAAATGCACTGGAGGGAACTTCTTGGAGTGGCTAATCTAACTCCTCAGCAAGAGCCTCAGTCTAATACTAGTACTCAAGTCTGTACAGGTTTGGAAAAGCAAACTGTGCTCACAATGTGTATAGGTTACAATTCCTGTTGTATTCAGCAGTCATTAAGGAAGAACAAATACAGCACTGTAGGATGTCTGTTTCAGACCTGCTCTTTTGACCTTCCCCCTATGACTTACTGAAATGCTATGAAGTTTGCTGGGGCTGGTAGATGGTTAGTTTTCACTGTCAAAATGTGGTACAGATTAATAGGGTGATAGCACACATGTCCCTTCAAGTGCTATAATTTGAGGATATTGGAATGGTGGAGTGTAACTTTCTCAGTTAAGTCCCTAGGAAAGTTTTGGTTTGTTTTCCGTTAGGAACTGTGTCTCTAAATGATGTTTTGTTCTCTTCCAGCTCTAACCTTTTCTCTTGGTGCTCTCCTTGTATGTATTTCTATATACCTGTATGGATTACCTCGACAAGACACCACAAAAATCCAGCCATCTTCGGAGAAAGTGAGTTTGAAAGAGAAACCTATTAATGTGTAATATTTGCCACAATAAAGGACAAGAGACACTCCAAAGGAAAGACCTGTTTTCAAAATTAGCCTTAAATTAGTTACGGAAGGACTCAACTTGGCTGGAAAAGAAGCAGAAAATAATTCTGTAAGGAAGTAAAGGGTTGTCATCTGATGATACAGACTCCACCTTGTTGTCAAGCTCCTGAAGAAGGTGGTTCACATAGGTATGTTTGGCTCCTGTTGGACTGTGAGGAGCCCACCTTACCAGGAAAGTAGAATGAAGGAAGTGAACCTTGTCTTGTACATAAAAGATGGACATTCTCTCCAGCTGTATATATGAAAGACTATTGTACTGTTGGTGGGCAGAAATGCTGACAGGCAGCAGAAGCTCTGTTAAAGGATGTCTCATTGCCAAAGCTGGGCCTCGTGCTAATTTGGCCCCTGAATTCTGGTGTTGATTTGATTATGCACATACAGGAAAGGAGATTTCTACATTTATAACTTCAGCTATACTGAGTGTGCTTTAGTTACTAAGTACAATCATTGGTTTCAGCCATAGTGGAACAAAGTTAGGGTTTTTGTTCAGTAACTTTTAAAATACCAAGATGTTTATCTTTTATAAAACTATTGTAAAATGTCGCCTTCTTTGTTGAGTAATTTGTGAGACCAGATCACTGATTACATGGGCGATCCAATAATACTGTAGGTAAGTGTTCTCTTCACCTCTGCATATTGGTGTTAAGTCAGCGTGTATAGTTTTGGTTTGAGACAGACGTAAACCTTTTATCTGTATTGCCTAGTAATTTTCTGTGCCCTATCACAGCCTGAGCCATTCTATGTGCACAGCGGAGGGGTGCATGTGAAACCTGGAAGTGTTTTTCTAATGTTTAAGTGTTTTTGTTTGTAGAACAGTGACTTAACCTGTAAAGGTTCAACGAATGCCTTAGTGGACAAAACCACTGCTCTAGTTGATCTTCAACTCTTTTTGGAAGTCCGAGATCAAGTCAACCCATTTAATCAACAGATCGGTAGAAAACATACATAGTACAGTGCACTTGATAGTGTTTTATTTAGAGAAAACCAACTGTGGTACATTTGTTCAGATTGGCTTTCATAACTGACTAAACTCTAGACCTGACCATAGGTGATTAAGGCCCACAGGCACTATAAACTGTGGTGGCTCACAAAACACTTCTACCCCCTACCAGTGGTGTTTGCTTAGTGGCAGCAGAGCACTCCTACTGACCAACCACTGTACAATAGTACTTGCCTTGGCAAAGCTTTTGCCATTGAGAGGAAGAGGGTTTATGCACCTCTGAAAGCTAAAAAGCTTTGTTGCTTTAATGGCCAGTGTAGACAAAGCTTAAGTCAATCCCACTTGCAAAATAACTGTTAAAATTCCACTTCATTAGTTGCTTTGGTGAGAAACAACTTAATGACAGCCCATTGCCCTCCCCCCCTTTAGAGACATCAGCCTTCAGAAATCTGATCAACTTCAGAAGGAATTAACCTGAGAGGTGCGGGTCCTTCTGCTTTTTTTAATGTCAGGGTGACATTTTCCTATTTAAAATTCTCTCCAGTTAAAGTGCAGGCATGGCCATCCAAGAAAAGAAGCTAAGAGCCATGCTATTAGGGTTAGGTAGGGAGGCCTGCAATGTCCCCAATCATTCCCATCCTTGCGTGGAATAAATTGGTGTGCGGCAAGGCATGTAGGAAAGGTGGGGGCTGTGATTGTAATGTGGGGTTTTCTTAATTCCCCAAGACCAGAGTCTGTGGAAGCTGCTTCACTGCCTGGGTCTGAGACATGTTAAGAATGGGAAGGAAGTAGTTTTGTGGATTTGAGCCACTGGAGAGAGAGTTACCCGTAGTGATGGTGCACTGGATCACAGAAAGAGCATCCAAAAAGGAAGGAGGGCTAGCTCGGTTTCATCCCTGCCTTTCTCCATCTTGTCCTAGTTCTTTTTGTTAGAGAGAAGAAGCGGGCCACGATGCTTGAGGTAAAGTGCTGCTCTGTACTTCCAGGAGGGCAACTGAGGCATGTCTATTACTGTCAGTTAGATGTTCTGCTTCCACAAAAGTGAAGTGGAACATACCAACACCACCTAAGGTGGATATAAAAATGATGGCCACTATGAAAACCCAGACAATGCTACACATTTCCCTGCCCTGGAACAGGGGACAAATATATCTGTTTAAGACAGAGGATAGAAAAGTAAACTCATTTTGTTCCTGTTCCTCATTCGTTATGGGGCTTGTGTTTCAACACTGATTACATTTAGTGACCATCTAGCTGACACATGAGATTTTTTTCCCCTCCCTTTGGGATAGCTTTGGAGTAAGGCAGTCATCCATCTCCATTCATTTTAAGCAAAGCAATAAGATCTGAGCCGGTTGCGGGGGGGCATATACTTCAAACTGGTCTTTCAAGTACACAGCAGCTTGGATTTAATTCAGGACACAAAGATATACATTTGGGCATGGCCTCTTGTTACTAGTCCTGAACTATCAATGGGGTAATGCATTAAGCTCCCTTCCCTTTCAGTATCTTATTCTTTTATGGCACAGCTGCTGTGAGACTGCATATTGTGCACAATAGTAGTAGCAGCCTTGGATCATGTGCTCGTCCTGTTGTTCCTTCATTTAAAAAACCCTGAGCCATCTTTGTCTTAAAACAGGAAGTCTCTTAGGCTACGTCTACACTAGCCCAAAACTTCGAAATGGCCATTTTGAAGATTACTAATGAAGCGCTGATATACATATTCAGTGCCTCATTAGCATGCAGGCAGCCGCAGCACTTTGAAATTGCTGCCGTGTGACTCGTCCAGATGGGGGTCCTTTCGGAATCCCTTTACTCCTTTCAGCAGATAGGAATAAGGGGATTTTGAAGTTGGTGGGCTCCTTTCGAAACGGAACCCCGGCTGGACAAGCTGCGTGGCAGTGAGCCGCGGCTGCCAGCATGCTAATGAGGTGCTGAATATGTATTTCAGTGCTTCATTAGTAATCTTCAAAATGGCCATTTGCATGGCCCTTTAGAAGTTTTGGGCTAGAGGAGACACAGCCTTAGTGGGCAAATGAAAGTTGAGCAGCTTGTTCAGGCCACATAGTTCAAGTGGGAAAGAACATCAGTAACCAAACACAAGGGTGGGTGGGTGTGCATGGTGAACTCTTCCAGCGGCTAACACGTTTACAGCTATTAATCTAATAGTGGAAGGTAAACTTAGACTTAATCACTAATAAGGGCTTCAAGGAGGGTGGGAGAGAATAAATCATAGAATGCTAGGACTGGAAGGGACCTTGAGAGGTCATCAAGTCCAGCCCCCTGCCCTCATGGCAGGACCAAGTACTGTCTGTCTAGACCATCCCTGATAGACATTCATTTAACCTCTTCTTAAATATCTCCAGAGATGGAGATTCCACAGCCTCCCTAGGCAATTTTATTCCAGAAGTGTTTGACAACCCTGACAGGTAGGAATTTTTTCCTAATGTTCAACCTCAACCTCCCTTGCTGCAGTTTAAGTCCATTGCTTCTTGTTCTATCCTGAGAGACCAAGGAGAACAAGTTTTCTCCCTCCTCCTTATGACATCCTTTTAGAAACCTGAAAACTGTTATCATGTACCTGCTCAATCTATTTTTTCCAAGCTAAACAAGTCTAATTCTTTCCACCATTCTTCATAGGTCATTCTCTAAACCTTTGATCATTGTTGTTGCTCTTTTCTGGACCCTTTCCAATTTCTACACATCTTGGACTGCGATGCCCAGAACTGGACACAATACTCCAACTGAGGCCTAACCAGCAGAGTAGAGCAGAAGAATGACGACTTGTGTCATGCTCATAACATCCGTTAATGCATCCCAGAATCACGTTTGCTTTTTTTTGCAACAGCATCACACTAACTCATATTTAGCTGGTGGTTCACTATAACCCCTAGATCCCTTTCTGTCATACTCCTTCCTAGACAGTTGCTTCCCATGCTGTGTGAAACTGATTTTTCCTTCCCCAGTGGAACATTTTGCATTTATCTTTATTAAATTTCATCCTGTTTACCTCAGACCATTTCTCCAATTTATCCAGGTCATTTTGAATTTTGACCCTATTCTCCAAAGCACTTGCAACCCCTCGCAGCTTGCCCTCGTCTGCAAACTTAACAAGTGTATTTTCTATGCCGATATCTAAATTTGTTGAAGATATTGAACAGAACTGGTCCCAAAACAGACTGCTGTGGAACCCCACTTGTTATACCTTTCCAGCAGGATTGAGAACCATTCAGAACTACTCACTGTATGGTTATCCATCCAGTTTTGCAGCCGCCTTATAGTAGCCCCATCTAAGTTGTAGTTGCCTAGTTTATTGATAAGAATATCATGAGAAACTGTATCAAATGCCTTAAATAATATCAAACTTTGTCAAACTATAAAGGGAGGGTGTTTTAGGGAGAGCAAGTGCCAGGGCAGTGACTCATAATGCTCATGGACACCGAGGGTGAAACAATCTGCTACAAACCAAACCCATTTTCTTCTCAGCTCCACCCCCCCCGCCTGAAATTTTGCATATCCTCTCAGAGCCTCATTGTCTATAAATGAGGACAAGGGAGTTACAGAAGATGCTAACAAGACCAGATGCAAATGGAGCTTCAGGCTGACCACAGTGTACGAAAAGAAAAGGGGAGACAGCTAGCCAGTAACAAAGCTCTTTTAAATGTAGACAGGAAACTGAATGCCTAGGCTTGTAGCTCTCAAGTGGAGGAGAGAGCTTTTGTGAAATGGGTATCTGCTGAAATGGCACTTCTCTGATGAGAAGAGGACAGAGAGGCTCCAGGATCCAGTAACTGCAAACATGACCCTCCCTGCTAGGTTACAGCCAACATTTCCATTTAGCGTGTAATGTTGTGAGGGGCAGTGAGATAGGGAAATGGCCAAGAGTCACATGAGGAGCTGTTAGTACACTGCCACAAATATGAAGCAGAGGGAGACCCTAGAGTTCGCAGAACTGAAGTAACAATAAGGGTCACAACAGTAGTTGCGTTCTCATTAAAATCTTTTACTAAGCAGCTTAGTTTACATAGCAGGAGGCTTTTCTGTTACATTTGGGTTACAGGTGTGATGCCAAGAAGTTTCATTCCATTAGCTAGAACAGAGCGTACAGCTTGGAAGAGGCAGAGTCGTGCCTGCAAAATAAAAACAACAATCAACATATTGCAGTCACTGCAGCGGAAGAGTAGTTTATACTTACAAGACTTAAGAGCCTGGTCTCAAGGAAGGGGTTAGGAAGAAGCCTGTTAAAAATGAGACAGGGATGCCTGTCTTTACAAGGAGTCTGACAATGAGAGTTTGTACAATACTATGATGACAAAGTACAGAATCCAAGTAGCAGCTCAAGGGCTAGAGCAGGGGAGGGGAACTTTTTTTGCTCAGGTACCACACACCTGTGAGAAGCCAAAAATAAACAAAACCCACAGGCACTGGCCTGGCCTTGTGGGGAGAACATAACAATGGCCATAATGGTTCAAACCAAAAGGTCCATCTAGCCCAGTATCTTGTCTTCCCACAGAGACCACAAGAGAGACAGACGTGCTCAAAACTCCCTCACCCTCCAGCCCCTTGCTCTCCTCCGTGTGGCCCAGAGTGAGGCTCTGGGTTTCCCTCCCTCTTGCTGTGGAGCAAGCCATCACTAGTGCTCCAGCCCTGCAGGGGAGGGGGAATAGCAGGGGAACTGAGGCCAGGAAACTTGTAGGGGGAGGAGTTCTGCACTTGGAGCCTAGTCAGCTCTTGGGGCAGGGGGTAATCACCAGGCTTGGGGCAGGAAGCAGCTTGGTTGGGACTGGGGAGTGAGCAGCTGGGCGGACACAGCCTGGCAGCTACTGGGAGGCTCCTGGCTCCCTGTCGGAAGCCCAGCAGTTGCACGGAGGCTCTGAGTGAGGAGCATGAGCAGATGGTTTAGCCTATTAACACACATTCTAAGAGACCAGGAAGGTGAAGTAGCAGCCCGTTAACATGTCTACAGTCACAGGACAAAAAGGTAGTGGTGGAGGGGATACTAGTGACTGTTAGTAACAAACCATAAATCCAGAGTTTTTAGTCAGTTTTTAATTTGTACTGGCTAGCGAAGTTTTGATTTTAAGCCCCCAGGCTCATGTCTGAGGATGAGGAGTCAGATACTGAGCGACTGCTTTATGAAAAGTATTTACCCATGGTGACAGGGTATTTTTTGTTGGAGCTAAAATTCATAACTTGCTGTGCCACTCCTGAATACCTTCCCCAGACCTGAAGGAGAGCTCTGTGTCAGCTTGAACGCTTGACTCTTTCACCAACAGAAGCTGGTTCAATAAACAATATTAACTGACCCACCTTGTATCTGGGGTAGTCACAGTACAGATCAAAGAAACCCCCAACTACTTGTTGACAGAGGTTTCTCCATCACCTTCCCAAACACAACATTATCACCAGATATTAATCAGTTGAGACACTACATAGAAAAGAGGAGTCTTCTCTGAGCTCCAGTTCCTCCCTCCTCTACTGGCTCCAGAGTACTCACTTTCTACTTGACAGACCAATATTTTAAGTCATTTATTGAACCTGGATGTATTGAACCAAACTTCAGAGCACCCCCAAACTGCTCACACCCAATGGCACGTAAGAGGAAATCCAGAAACAGAGCTAAAACTAATTTAGGAAGATTTTAAAAAGTCTGGTTTTATATTCTTTTGATGTGCCTTCACTAGTGATACTAACCGCACATGATTAAAATGCTGGCAAGACTTGCATAGCTTTTCATGCCACTGAAGTGTGTGAACTGGTATATGGCGAAATAAGATGGTGAGAACAATGTCAAATGTCACTTTGAAGAAAACACCTGGCCCTGTAAAACCTGCTGTTTTGTAAGGTGCCAAAAGGTGATGTACATGTCCTTTGCATTATTGGACTTGTTTTCACAGTAGGTGGAACAAGCTGCCAAAAGGCAGACTTATCTCTTCTTTGGTCATGTCCCACTTGCATTGGGAATGAGCCACTTTAAAAAGCATCACAATATTAAGCCCTGGAGTGTGTGTTAGGAGACAAGGGGGGAGAATTTAACTTTCATTGCGCCTCAGGAATTTGACCATAATTCTATCACATAAATAAATAAATACCCTTACTGAAAGGAGCCTTAAAGTCAATGAAGCTTTAAGCTCACCTATCTGAAATACCTTCTTTACAATCTTTTTTCTGATATTTTTTCCACAACAAAACATTGCAAAACTCTACCCTGAAGAGTCAAAGGCAGAGAATTATTTTTTGAAATCAGTAGGAGAGAACACAAAAGGGTGGTGTAATTAGCACAGCATTTACTCAATACTTAAGGGATAAGATCTCTCCCCAAACATTTACAACCTTCTAATTTGCATCAGCCTCTATTGGTAGAACAGTACCATAGACAATTTGTATTGTATAGGTAGAATTAGGGAGTGGAGGTTCAATTACTTTACTTATCTCTGTCCTCCCACTTACAGCTAAGGAAACCGTCAGAAGTTAACCAGAATGTTATACTCTCAGAAATATTGGGGAGAAAATTCAGATCAATAGGGAGCAAATGCTCTCAAGTGATTCCCTGTAACTGGTGCTCAGAGTCACAACAAAGAGGTCCAGAGAGAGCCTATCACAGTCAGGGTGGGCTTCTAGCCATAAGTTCCTGCTACTCCCTTCAAAACAAGGCAATTCTGCAACTCATAATCAGCCTTACTCCTTCCCTGTAGTTAGCGCTTCTGAGAACACCTCTTAATTTCAAGTGGTTGGAGAGGGAACAGGTGTGTTCTCCTAAGCAGAGGGGTAGTTGAGTTAGTCTGTATCTTCAAAAGCAACAAGAGGTCCTGTGGCACCTTATAGACGAACAGATATTTTGTAACATAAGCTTTAATGGGCAAAGACCATCTGCTGAAGCAGATCTTTGCCCATGAAAGCTTATGCTCCAAAATATCTGTTAGTCTATAAATTGCCAGGTCGTCTTGTTTCTCTGAAGCAGTTGCTTGTCAGCATAGACTGTTTCTCTTAGATACCCAGCTCATCTATAACAAGTGATAGGCACACACCAATAACGTGCATTACCTGTGCTAGTTCAGGGGCACTGCCTTTCACTGGGAGCGTTTTATGAGCCACAGCAGCAAGATGGCTGAAACAGAAAATGTTGATTAGAACCAGCAGTTCCCTTAAGAAAGGCAATTACATGGGTTGCAGAAAATAGCAGAACCAGAAGATCCAACCCCAACCACCAGTCTTGGATCAGTTTATACAGGAGCTTTGAAAAGCAAATGGTCCTTTCCAGGATTGAATTAGGAATTTTCTCTCCTACAGCTGCCTCATAAAAGAAGATAAGATCTTAGAAGAACACGCTGCAAATATTTCCGATGGACCAAAGGTTTACTTGGTCTGGGCACTGTGGGGATTCCCACTCCCATGTCAGTGATCACAATTCTCCTGTGTTTCTCCTTCATCCCTCCTCCAAGAGAAAAGCTTGAGCCACAACATTTAGATGTAGGTCCAGCCCTGTTCCATGTATAAAGGGATGCAGATTTGTGTGTTTAGTTCTACCCACAAGGGCCAGTTGTGGAGTTTAGTTCCAGAGCACCCAGAGGCCTGGAGGTTCTAGATCTCCCTGTGCCCTCTTGTTGATTCTATGGGAGTTTGATTCTAATTAAGCTGAAAAGTAAAGCTGTTCAGCAATAGCAAATATTTCTTTCCTTACCTGAGTGTTAGAAGGTAGCTGACAATGTGCTTGGGCTGAAGATCTTCAGAGGATTTATACAGGACCTCATCATATCTGGGGAGAAGGTAAGGGACAGTTCAGAACTCAGTGTGCAATCACAAGAAGAAATAACTAAAGAAGTTCTTACAACAAGAATAAAGAAAGTGTGATTGCAGCTGCTGGGAACAGTATCGTAATACTGAAGTACATTTAAAACTCGCTGAATGTATACTGTAGATTTCAGAGCTCACAGCAGGTGGTCAAAAGCATAGACAATAAAAGTAATGGGTGCTGCTGGAATATTACATTCTGTTTTAAATCTTACTGCTTGTGGGTGCTTATGAGAAGAAAAGCCTCCAATAAATGACCACTTGAAGCACAGTCAGAAAGCAGTACCTTAAAGGATGTGGCCTTTTTATAAAGGGCCTGCAGAATTTTAAGCAACTAAAGGGACTTTCATAAAATTACAATTAGTAGATACAAACAAACATGTTTGTTTTCAGAATACTGAAATTCAGACAGCTGAGATGAAAACCAATACTAAAATTCAAACACGTACTGATCAACAGCAAACAGTTTGGCCGTGTGCTCTCTGTGACTGGCTGTAGAAATAACCCTACGCCTGCTAGCTTTGAGCTTCAAGGTAGGACTGAAAGCGGGTCCTCTGCCACTCTGCTCTTTGACAGATTTCCAAGCTCTCCCATCCCAAAGCACATTCTTAGAAAAGCAGAGCCTCCCAGGTAAGCAGTCTCTCTTGTGGTCAACTTACAGCACATCTGGGGAGTGGACATAGTAAGGATGGCTTTGGGGACACCTCAGCAATCAGGCAACAGTCTTAAAGGAACTGCACCTCTACAATTGCTTCCCACTGACCTACCTTGCAGGCACACCCAAAATCAACTGGTTTATTATTTGTACTACTGCAGTGCTAGGAGCTCCAGACATGGATGAGGAATTCTTGGTGCCAAATGCTGCACAAAACACAGGACAAAATTATTTCCAGCCCCAAACAGCACACAGCCTAATGCACATGTGCTGCAGCGGTGGCCCTCTGCAGGTTCTTAGGGGAAATGTAGCAGTTGGCAACTGCCAGCCTAAAGGGGACCTGAGTTGCCACAGGATGTAATTTTAGTTGGAAAAGAACAACTGTGGCTGGTCACCTGAGTGAAGGGATCAGTGTTACAAGCTGAGTTCCATTTAAACGTGCTTAAGAACACCATGAGCAGTTGCTCGAGCTATCAAGAGGCTATTAAATGAAGAAGTTTCTCTCCGCTACTTCAGTCTGTTAGCCACATGAAATAAACTAAGGAGCAGAGCCTGCTGAACGTGAGCATTTCTGGTCCATGGGAAATAAAAAAAAAAAATTAAAAAAAACCACCCTCTCCCCAAAACCCATTCCATCTCTCTTCTTTGGTCATGTCCCACTTGCTTGGGAATGAGCCGCGTTAAAAAGCATCACAATATTAAGCCCTGGAGTGTGTGTTAGGGAGACAAGGGGGGGAGAATTTAAGTTTCATTGCTCCTTGGGAATTTGACCATAATTCTAACAAAACCCATTCTGCTTCAGAACAAAACCCATTTTTTAAATGTACTTTGAAAGGACAAAATAGGGAGGAAAAAATAGTTTTCAGCTTTTTGAAATTGATCCTGGGAGCCCAAATGCCAAGGTTCCAGCTTCAGCCAATTAAGCTGGGAGTCTCACCTGTAGGTAGCTGGGGCTCCCAGTACTATGGTAGAGAATATGGAAGCCCTGGGTCTGCTGCCCTGGCCCGCCACATGGTTGAACCACCTGTGTTTCATCCGAAGTTCATCTACACATTTCTGTGAAACATTCTGGTTTCAACAAACCGAGATTTTCTGACTGAGCCCTAGTTTTGCCAGAAAATTTCTGAGCAGATCTCCCAAAGTATTGTCCTGTGTAGCCTCTAACTGCTAGAGCTGGGGAGTGGATAAGGGATGGATGGCTTGATGATTGCCTGGTCTGTTGATTATTGCTGAAGTACCTGACACTGACCACCATCACAGACAGCATATGGGGGCTAGACAGTGCGTGTATGTTTGTTCTTACAGTGAGTGGAGTAAGTCAGCTTCTGCAAGGAAGATGTGCCACTGCAATTCTACCATCCAGAGGGATTTACCAGGCTACAAACATCATCATCGAGGGCAGAGGTTCTCAAAGGTCATTTCACTGTGATCCCCTTTTGACAAGAGTTACCACAAAATCCCAGGAGGGGGACTGAAGACTGAGTCCACCCAGGTCCCCCTGTCCTTGGTGTGGGAGGGAAGCAAAGCTGAAACCTAGGTGCTTCACCCCCAGGCAGGGGCATGTGTAACCTTAACAGTGGGCACCGGGGCTTTGGCCTGAGCCCTGGGCAGTGAGGCTTGGGCTTCAGACTAACTGTTGCCTAAGGGACAACACAAGCCTTAACAATGCCACTACAATAGGATCGAGACCCAAATTTGAGAACCCTGATCTAGGTTAACAATACACAGCACTGACCAGTTCAAAATCCACTTATTTTTGTTATATTGCCAAAGGCCACAATCAAAGCAATGGAGCAGCCTCAAGCAGCTAAGAAGTGGCCTAGGCATGTGGGTGACAGAAGAATTTCACTGGGCTATTGATCTTGACCACATGGTCAGAAGAGAAGCAGCAGGATGCAAAGCTTAGGAATTCTGGCTCCATTTCAGCTCTGCCATTGACTTTCTATTTGGTGCTGGGCAAGTCTTCACACCTCTCTGTGCTTGAGATACCGCACCTATAACTAGGGGTAATAATGCTTGCTCAGCTTTGTCAGAATGGTGCAAATTGTCAGTGAAAAGCACAAGATACAAACTACAGTTATCAGAAATTGGTTGTGGATGTAGGTGCCCTTCATGGATCTCGGAGAGCATTTCCCCATCCCCTTCCCATGCGATCTAGAGTCCCCACTCACCAGGAATAGGTTTATAATGATAATGTTTATACAGCTTGTTACATTTTCAAAAGATCTGTACTAATATTCACTCATTAACAACAATGCACAACTACCAGCTAGTAACAGGCACCCATTTACTCAGCAGTGTTCTCCCCACATAAACTTTTTCATGTGACTTCTGAAATCAACACATTTACTTACATCTAAAAATGTGTATTACAGGTGTGGGCTTCTGGAGCAAGCCCAATGATCAACAAGTTATTGCCTGCAATGTTCATTTCTGCTCTTCCACTGCCACCTAATAACTTAGTCTGCATGCAGGCATCAAACCCCAAGGATACGCTGCTTCTTGCAAAGACAAACAGTAAATACCTGAGAAGATGCTGTAGGAGCGAGATGGCCTGTGGTTCTTGTAAACAAGCTGTCTTAATGTCAGTCAGTTGCCCATTCCCATGCATCTGCTCTAAACTAGAAAACAAAGGCTTCGGTAAATAACTTTAAAAAGAAACCCTCACCAGCAAATCTGTGTAAAAATTAAAACTCTTGTGCACTTAAAAGAAAGCAAAATGTGAATCTGATTTAACTAGATACACTGTTTGCAACGGACTACAACACAGGAGTTAGACTAGCTGATTTAAATCCATGACAATCCAAATCCAAGACAAAAGCTTGTTTTACTGGAGCCAGCATTAATGCACGTACCCATGCCAGTAACTCAGACGTCCTGACAAAACAAGACAGTTGAAAAGGACACTGTCCATTTTGACCTTTTTAGTATTGTAGAAAAATCAATTCTGAGTATGACATACAATGCCCACATTGATAGTCTGACCAAAGCGTCCACTAATGGATTTTTAACATGCCTTGATAAGGTTTTGGGTGATCACAAAAGCATGTACTTAAGGCTGGAATTGGTAACGGCAGCTAGTAAAAGTTTAGTTAAGCCTTGGTTTAAATACTCCAGCAAGGAGTATTTAGCATCTCTAGGTGACTCCAGGCCCAATTCTTTGACTATAACTGAGGACCACTCTTTGACGTGCCCTAATTTTCACCAGCCATCCTAAGGGGCTATAAGAGCAGCCAGGAACTACTATGACATAGACTCAGTGTAGCCAGGCCCCTTGTCCCAGCCAGAGGGGGAGGACTTGCAAGTTTCATTTCGCTTGGTTTGCCTGTCTGTGAGGTCTCAAATGAATGGATGAGAACGTTGAATCTTGAGGAAAGGTTTTATCACAAATGTTATTCAGTCACTGCAGTTAAAAAGGTGTAAACAGAAACAGAAAAATTTTGTACTTTGGACTGCCCTTACCTGTGGAGTCTGGCATGGGTGTACTGCAAAAATATGCCTGTGTCTCCCCGACTTTGGAGAACCCGATCCCAGCTAAACTGATAATCGGATAATAGAAGACCCTTGAAATCCTAAAATGATACCAGCTGTTATTCAGCATCACGTAGTAGTGTTACCAGCACTAATTTATTCTCTCTCGCAGAAGGAGGAATAATCAGAAAGCAGACCTGAATTATGAGTGCTGCAAGCCCAATCTTTTCTGCAGTCTCAAGAGGGTTTTCCAGTTCTTTAGTTGCTGAACAGATACAAGCAAAAACAGACCATGAATTGCAACCTTCTGGCTCCTAGGCCAGCACTAGAACCAGCTGGTGGTAGAACACATCTGATTAACATTTATATCAGTGACAGACAAATTGTCAGGATGTCAGGGCCAACAGTCTCAATGTAAAACACTCTAGGTCTAGGCTGCCTTTCTGTATAACTAGGAATTGCCGAATAAAATTAACAGGAAGCAGGTTTAAAACAAACAAAAGGAAAGTATTTTGTCACACAACACAGTCAGCCTGTGGAGCTCCTTGCCGGAGGATATTGTGAAGGCCAAGACTCTAACAGAGTTCCAAAAATAAATTCATGGCTAGGTGCCTCAATGCCTATTGGCCAGGATGGGCAGGGACAGTGTCTCTAGCTTGTTTACCAGAACCTGAGAATGGGCAACAGGGTAGATCACTTGATGATTGCCTGTTCTGTTCATTTCTTTGGGGGCCTCTGGCATTGGCTGCTGTAGGAAGACAGGTACTGAGCTAGATGGACATTTTGTCTGACCCAGGATGGTGTTTGTGATATTCTCTCATCCTCGATATGACTGATATACTTTTTAAGGCAAAGGGGATAGTTTAGTTTGACTCTCCGTGTAACACTGGCCATTGAATTTCACCTTGTAATTCCTGCTTCAAATCCATAACTTCTGGTGGAGCTACAGCATATCTTTTAACAAGACATTCAGAGAAATCTCAAGTGATGGAGAATCCAGCACATTCCTCGTTAAATTGTTCCAGTGTGGACCTTATTTGCAGTCTGAATTTGTTTAGCTCCAGCTTTACACCACTGGATCTTATTACATCTTTGCCTGATTGATTAAAGAGCCCTTTACAATCTGAAATCATCTTCTACACAAATACTTATGGACTGTGATCAAATCCCCACTAAGCCTTCCCTTAGATGAGCTAAATAGACAGATCTTCTTAAGTCTCTCACTCTGAGACTAATTCATCTGTCTTGGAACATCACTGATAAATAGGTTAACAAAGGATAACTTTTCATTGCATCTGTTGTAAGACTCAACCGGAAAGTTATTTTATGACTGCTTTCAGCAATTGCTCCCTGGTGAACAGCAGCTCTTTCATGCTTGCAGCAGTCCACTGACGAGACTATTTTATTTCTATTCCCTCCTCCCACACCTTCGAGAGGAGCACACAGTACTAGGCAGGGATCATAGCGCTCTTCCCACTGCCATTAAGAACCTCAGCATACATCACCACAGTTTTGGAAGGGATGTCAGCTCCAGCTGCACCAGCTCTCATCTCAAGGCAACATATTCACTGTATTTGAACTATCCTCCCCCCAGCCCAGACACTCTTACTCTATTTAAATCTCTCTGTTTTTAAATTCAGATAATTTTTACCTTCTGGCTAGGTAGTTTCTTCCTATTTTGAGGAGGATCCTAGTGCAGTTTTCTACCAGACAGATTGTCACAGTCATTCTAGGGAAGAGGATCTTTTTGATTCTGGTCTACGAAACTCTGCAGCCACATCTGATCTCCCAAGAGATAGAGATAGCCCCCAGTTATGCAGAGCCTTATCAGTGAGGACAAGGAGTTCTTTTCTAGATACTTCAACAGTCCCTATGACTACAGAAGGAATTTCAAAGCAACAAATAGAAGGCATCTCCCTTTGGAAACTCCCCCGCTTCAGCATATATCTGAGCACTTCAAACATTAACGGAACACCTCGAACGCTGCTGTGTGTTAGGGAAATATGGCCGTGTTACAAATGAGGAAGTGAGGCACGGCAAGATGAAAGGCAGTAAGTAATCTGTTCAGAAGTGCCTGTGTGAGTGATGATACTAAGTTCCATTTTCAGAAGTGGTTTAGGAGCTCAAGTGCTATTTATTCCTGAGTTCTGCTCCCAGCTCAGGCATTAATTTGAATCATCTTAGGATAAAAGTGACTTGCCTGTCCATCAAAAGGGACCATAGCTTCCCTATGCTGCAGGGTTGTTGTGCAGCGAAGTTCTTTCCGTGTTATGCAAGCTGTATGGCTACCTATGCTTGGGGAAAGTTATTTTTGATTCTAGCTATGGAGGAGCAAGATGTTATTACTACTTTATTCACAGCATCGTGGGATGAAAAAAAAACAGAAAGATCAGAACTCATTGGGTTACTTGGCCTGGGGAGAGTGATGGAGGAGGGAAAGGAGAAAGGGTATTGTACTCTGCATGGAAATATTTCATGAGAAATAAATAAGACCTGAAGCAGCTAACTTTTTGCAGAAGCCATGTTTTGTAACATCCTTGAGCGAGCTTCATTTAAAACATCTTCCAGGAAAACCACCTCTCCTTTTCGCGTCTTCATCCCCTGCACTAGCCCAAAAGAGAGATGCTGACACCTGCATGGAAAAGAGCAGGACATTTCAAATCATATTTTAAGTAACAGAAATGACTGTAATTTTTATCCAGGCATGGCCCTGAACCAGGATGTAACAGTACCAGCTTAACAAACAGCATTCAACATAGAAAGCTCGGCAATGTCATCATTACCTCGCTTACAAAAAACACATCTCCATCCACACCTCATAATTAGATGGAAAGGCCTAGCGTTATGATAATCTGGCTATTCATATACTCTAGGAGAATGGTATTTTCCAGAACCTATGTTAGGTTTTAAAATGGAAGAATCAGTACAATAAGTTAAAAGTGGCAGGATGTCAAATATTACACTCAAAAGTATCTGATGAAGTGGGTCTTTGCCCACGAAAGCTTATGCTCCAAAATATCTGTTAGTCTATAAGGTGCCACAAGACTTCTTGTTGTTCTTGAAGCTACAGACTAGCATAGCTACCTCTCTGATACTCAAAAGTATATTAGTGCTTAAGATTATTACTATTTGAGTACATTGTACTGATACTGAGGTGTGATGTATTTGGTAGGCAATACTTCCTCACTTCTTGCTTTTATGTTCCCTGATGTTCATACCAAGGAGCCTCCTGGGGCCTATTAAAGGACTTTTGATGATCACTGCTCTTGTATTTCCTTTTTTAATATATCCCACCCCAACAAAAATGTTGCAACTGTGATACCCACACCTACCTTTCTGCCCATTCATAGCCCATGAGCTTCAGTATTTGGAACAGCTGTTCAAAGTGAGTGTTTTGACTTTTATCTGTCTTGGGGAAAAAATGGGTGCATTTTAGAAGACCTAGCTGCTTAGGCAGGGAGACAGCAAAGCTAAGGTCTAGGAAAACAGACTGTATTTGAAAGACGTAACAGTGTAAGTACTTTTCATCTACATGCTCTAGTGTCTTACCACTGATAAAATACTTTATATTGTAGAAAACCATTTATTTTGTATAATTTTAGTTAGTACAGACCTTGGAATTCAATTTCTGTAAATATCACCTTTGAATTTAAATCTCCCACCAAAAAGGAGACATTCATACCCAGGACTGAGCCTTGAAGCCCTTGACACTGGCACTTGATTTACATCATCAATATGAATACTGGATAGTGTGATAGACCACAACACGCATCAGGCTACAGAAGCCTCACGGAAGGTAAATATGTGGGCAGCTGGATGTGTGCCTTTATGTTTCGTAGAGACTGAGGCTTATCCAGGATCAGCCAGCAGCAGCAGGCTAAACCAGTACCTGCTGCTAATTCAGCATCTGTGGCTAATTAAGGCCTGTGGAACCCTTCAAAAAGATTTTCCTTCAGGTAAGCAGTGGGGAAGGAGATACAGGATGGATGAGGAGGAAGGAAGGAGTGTGGAAGGAAAACTCCCAGGAAGAGAGGGCTACTGCAACCACATGAGGAAGATACTGGGGAAGCGTCTAGTGGAAGCGGTCCAGGGAGGCAGTTGCTGCACCACGAGGGACGCCCGGTAGCTGCAGCTGCACAGGGTCCCTGGGCTGGAACCTGGTACATGTGGGAGGTGTGCGGGTTCCCCCCAGACCACTGCACATCCCAGGGCAGCCCTAGAGGGTAGGAGGAGACTGGGCAAACCTAAGGGGGTCTTCTCCACTACTGACTGTATTTTGGACTGTGCCAATGATGCAAGTGGCTCAATTATGCCGTGACCCAGGCCTCTGTGAGAACAGGAGGCAGAGCAGGGACACGGCAAGTCTCTGAAGCCACATGTAAACTGCCGCAAAGTGCAGGACCCAAGGAGGACAAGCTTAGGGCTTTGTCACAATAGAAACTCAGAAGCGCCTATAGATGGCTTTCCACAAACAACCACAAGGCAGTTTCTTGGTGTGGGGTACGTTTTCTGCCTCTCCAGCATTGCCATCCTTCAGCATCTCCTGTAAAAAAAAGTTCCAGAGGCAATCCTAGCAACAGCAGGCCAGTGATTCTAACTTCATCACCACACAATCTAGTTGGAACCGTAATGAATAAGAGAATTAGCAGATGCATCCCTGACAAATCACGCTCAGCTAAGAGTCAACATGTCTTTTGTACAGGAAAAATCATATCTCACCAATCTACTAGAATTCTTTGGAGGGTTCCAACAAACAAAAGTTGATATAGTTTGTTTGGACTTGCACCAAAGGCTCTTAAGCAAACTGAGCTATTCTGGGTTAGAGGGCTGGTCCTTTCATGGATCAGCAACTGGTTAGGAAACAATGATCAGGAATAAATGGTCAGTTTTTACAATGGAGAGACATTAACAACGGGGTTCCCCTGGGATATTGAGACCTGTGCTGCTCAACATACCCATTAATGAGTTAGAAAAGGGAAAGAACAGCAAAGTAGCAAAGTTTGCAGATGATACAAAATTATTGAAAATACAGAAAATTCTCTTTTAACTGGCATTAAAATAACCAGACTTCTCTATTAACTGGCATTCCATCACGGCTGCTGGCTTCTCCATTCTCCGCATCACAGCAGCTCCCCATGAGGTGTGGCCATGCTCGAGCTGGCCATGCGTGAACTGCCCAGAGTGGCTCCATGTGCGGTATGGCCATGTGCTGTTCAGAATGGCTCCTCATGCAATGAGCCACCGCATCCCACATGTATTAGAACCTCCTGCATATCCGGCATGTTTAAATATCTGGCTACCTCCTGATCCTGGGGTTGCCAGATGTCAAAGGGTTTACTGTAGTTAAGTCCAAAGGTGACTGTTAAAAATGTTTGTGTGGGGGGAGATGGGGAATGGGCAAACAAAACAGATGGAATTATTAAGTGCAAAATAATGCACACTTGGAAGGGACATGACCAATCACTTGAAAAAGAACCACCAGATTCTTTTCAAAAGTATTACTGCCTTGCCAGTTATTCTTCATTTTGTAGTTGTGCATATGATTGACCTAATTTTACAACCACCATTTTGGACAGTGCCCTTTAACTAGGGTGTAAATTCAAGAGGAATGTATAAGATTACAGTTTTTATCGTAGTCTCAAATGGATAAAAATGTTCAGAATAGCATAAAAATTCCCAACAAAAACCATGTTCAAACATAGTTACAGCTGAGAGTATATATAAGTAACTTAGAGCAAACTATACTACAAGCATCTGGAAGCTCTTCCAAAACCAATTGTTCTAAACCCAGAAGAAATTCACAGCTAACACTTCACCAAAACGAATCCCAAACTGGCTAATGATATAGAAACGTATAGTTAGGGCACTCATATAATTTTAACTCTGCCCTCAAGTGACATCATAAGGGGGAATTAAATTGATTTCTTAAAGACTCATTTCTAGGTGCACAAACACTAAAATAGCTTAATCACAACCATAAGGTTTTTGCATGGAGATGCTAGACTACAAAATTAAGGGCTCTGCTGAACAGGAAACTTCCAATTATGAAAAATAACTGTGAAAAATGACCATTAATCCTTATAAAAATATTGAAATGTAGCCTATGGTGTGAGTTCTAAGTATATGAGAAATTCAAAGTCTGCATTTTTCACATATAACAAAGTTGTTCATTCCCTGCTTTAAGTGCAACATTGAACTCAGTATTAATTATGGCATCCTCACCAATGCTTCCGTACCATGTAGAGTATTTTATGCCTTTTTGGATCTCATACGCTTACATTTCTACAATCCCTTATTAAATAAATGGCTGGCTAAACAAACAATTATTATGACTGAATTTATATAGTACTTTGTGAAATTGCCAGCAATAAACTGGTTTGATGCTCTTCTGAAATATTATAATCTCATACTCAGGGAACTTTGAGTAAATTCCAACTAGCTTTTAAACTCTGGGAATCAAAATGTATTTGTATATAACAATTGACTGCCTACAAATATGGACTAAAAGTCATCAGAACTGTAAGCTAGGTTCACGAAGTCTAACCTCAGATAACCTGGAGTTAAATCCATTTGGGGCCACGTGATGCAGTGAGTTTTTGATGGACATTATAAAAACACAGTCAGGAAGTTTGGTAAAATTCAGTAACACTGAAACGCCTGCTCATGAGGGACCTGGGGCCAGTCAGGTCACTGGCAGAGCTCTGAGGGATGATTGGGCAAGGCCTAAACGCCGTCTGCCTAACAATAGCTACTAATCACTAATTTTTATAGGCATAAATTTCAGCCAACAAAAAAAAAAAAAAGTGACAGAAAGTATTAGTAGCAATATCCAAAACCCTTAATTATTTCACACATTCATTGTGATAGAGTACAGATGAGAGATGGACCAAGTGACCAGGCAGATGACCTCCATTTCTAACTTCTCAGAGATACCATAATTTCAATGATCAAAATAATTACTGTGCAAATTCCAGTTTTTGTTGCATGTATATTAGGCCAGGGAGACTAAGAAACTTACACAAAAGGATTGCACAATTATAAAAAGTTGAGGAAACTGGACACTAATACCGTTAGCTTGCTGCTCGTCCTCGTTCTACATACGATGTCAACTCTGGTTCATCTCGTTATTATTGATTTCAGCCTTCATTCTCTTTTGGTGCTAAGCGTTTTGTTATTTCCATTTTGTCCTTCTCTTGTAATTCATGGTAATCACAGGAGCAAACACAACTGCACTGCATACATCAGCTAATTCTACATCAGTAACGATGTCCATAACTTCCTGGCCATTGTTTCTCTGTTGGCATGCAACCCCTTGATGCCAAGGAATACAGCATGTTGCCAGTGGTGGAAAACATATTATTCCCATGTCACAAGAGGAGAAGACAAGCTAATGGAAATTCCTTGGAGCCAGAAAATGAAGAGTTAAAAAAGGTCTGGTTTGGTTTTACATTTATGGTGTCCAATGATTTTTCCAAAGGCGTTGTATTGTGTAACATTATACTTGTTAATGAAAACATGATACCAAGCATGCTGTGCTGACATCTCCAGACACATAGAATCATAGAATACTAGGACTGGAAGGGACCTCGAGAGGCCATCGAGTCCAGCCCCATGCCCCAATGGCAGGACCAACTACTGTCTAAACCATTCCTGATAGACATCTATCTAACCTGTTCTTAAACATCTCCAGTGATGGAGATCCCACAACCTCCCTTGGCAATTTATTCCACTCTTTGACCACCCTGACAGTT
The DNA here is from genome assembly GCF_033958435.1 of Carettochelys insculpta. Taxonomy (NCBI): domain Eukaryota; kingdom Metazoa; phylum Chordata; order Testudines; family Carettochelyidae; genus Carettochelys; species Carettochelys insculpta. The sequence goes on along the minus strand of NC_134139.1, from coordinate 142,086,828 downwards.
AGGAATTTTTTCCTAATGTCCAACCTAAACCTCCCTTGCTGCAGTTTAAGTCCATTGCCTCTTGTTCTATCCTCAGAGGCCAAGAAGAACAAGTTTTCTCCCTCCTCCTTATGACACCCTTTTAGATACCTGAAAACCGCTATCATGTCTCCCTTCACTCTTCTCTTTTCCAAACTAAACAAGCCCAATTCTTTCAGCCTTTCTTCATAGGTCACATTCTCTAGACCTTTAATCATTCTTGTCGCTCTTTTCTGGACCCTCTCTAATTTCTCCACATCTCTCTTGAACTGCGGTGCCCAGAACTGGACACAATACTCCAGCTGAAGCCTAAACAGCACAGAGTAGATCAGAAGAATGACTTCTTGTGTCTTGTTCACAACACACCTGTTAATGCATCCCAGAAGCATGTTTGCTTTTTTTTGCAATAGCATCACACTGTTGACTCATATTTAGCTTGTGGTCCACTATAACCCCTAGATCCCTTTCTGCTGTAGTCATTCCTAGACAGTCTCTCCCCATTCTGTATGTGTGAAACTGATTGTTCCTTCCCAAGTGGAGCACTTTGCATTTGTCCTTATTAAACTTCATCCTGCTTACCTCCAATTTATCCAGATCATTTTGAATTATGACCCTATCCTCCAAATCAGTTGCAACCCCTCCCATCATAAGGAACCTGCCAAGAAATTTGTAGATTTGCTTCCAGGAGGATGCTAACTGAATCCATATAATAAAAAGTGACCTGCAAAAGGCTACCTCCATCTCTGAAAAATCCTGAAGGCATCACATTCTGTATCTTTGGAATTGCTAAAGCTAAGAATTTTTACCAACAGACAAGGTGCTAATCACAGTATCCATTACTAATATTGCTGAATCATGTAGAAAGTACCATTCAGTTAAAATGCCCACAGTCTGCAACTACATTGCCCACATGTATAAAACGGCTCTTGATATGTGATTCCAAGTGAACAAACAATGGAGAAACCCATGTACTGTAAACATACTATAAAAATCACATTTCTAACAATATATTGGGATTTTAAAGCTCTCCATAAATGGATTTTAATAACATGACTTCAATAGCATAGTGCATTTTATATTCTTTTCTACGCTAAAAGCAAGTAATTGTAGCTTGATTCAATATTTAATAGTAATAATAATATTTATCTAGAAAATGACCTGCTGATTAAGTAAAAGCTATTTTTGAGCAAGTTAAGAATGAGTCCCACATCAATCTTCAGCCATTTTGTGTGCCATGTTTGTATGTTAAAAAGGATTGAGACCTGCTGTTGGACACTCAAACTGCTGTTACGCAGTGGGGCCATCAAAGTGCCTATTGTGATACCATGTGCCACAGTCACAACGGGAGCAAGAGAGGCCCTGCATTAACAAAACAGTTACATTCAAAAAGTTGTGTGCAGCGAAAATTACTTACCACATAAATCATAGCATCACAGTTATATTTATTCATTCGATCTATAGCTGCAGCAAGATCTCTGGAAGAGATAAATGAGAAACTTAAATACACTTCATTATTTAGAATGGGTTGCCTTCTGGGAAAATTCTCTACCAGGGTGAACAAGTGCATTATGGAGGGTTTTCACCTAGCACTGAAGTAGCTGCTAGAGAGAGGATACTAGGTTAAATGGATCAATGTATACTTCATCTGGTCTTTGTTGGACACACTTTAGAATTCAGGGGGTTTTTAAAATCTGCTTATGGTCTTTTCTCCTGCTTGCTTTTCTCACCACTTGCATGGTACAAATCTAGTTTCTGTGTCCCTTCTGGGACAGTGAAATGGCCAAAGAATTGGGGGAATCTTGTGAGAGAGGAAGACAGAATCTTTATAGGACCTAGATACAGACTATAGAACTCACTCCTGCAAGACATAAGAACGGCCACCGATCAGATTCAAAACTGAATGCAGAACACCTCTTCAACGCAGATTTCTTTAAGAAGTTCTCTCTCTCTCTCTCTCTCTCTCTTACACACGCACACACACACACACGCACACACACACACAAAAAAGTCCTCCCACCCCAAACACTAGAAAAGGTCTGATTTTTATCAACCTTTGGTATCAAGTAAAGAATGAAGTATTTCTATTTTAAAATACCTCAGGATTCAAATAAACTTGAACCTCTTTAATCCAGCAACCCTGGGAAACAGGGGAATACTAAAGCCCACAGGAGTGGGACACTCTGTGGCTCTGTGCTTCCTGCCACTCCCAGACACCACCCCCTTCCACTATAGGAGCGACAGAGAAAAGCCTCAGGAGAACACATCCCTGTGCTGCAATTTCCCAACTGGGAGGGGAGGGTGAGCAGCATTGCGCAGAGCTGCTGCCGCATCCTCTTGCCAGGATCCATACCATAAATGTTCCTGGATGAGGACACCCGGCACATGAAGGGTCAAGTGCACTACGACTGGGACAGAAAGACAGTTGTGACAATCGATACAACAAGCTCTCAGATCAGCAGAGCCAAAAACGATGTGGAAGAGCAAACTGTGCTAGTATACATCACTCCATGGATAACAGTTAAGTTGTTCTAAATCTTCGTGGTGGTCAGCTATTTGCTAAGCAGAAAGAATAGCTTTTAGGTTGTTTATACGGTTGGTAGCCAGAATTAATAGGTATATAGGAGGGCTAACAGACGTGCCAGGCCCCTGGGCAAACTAGGTGGGTGGAGAGGAGGGAGGAGTAGAGGGTGGTTCCTCACTTCTGGAATGGGCAATGTGTTGGGCAGAAGGGGTGGGGCTGGAAATAAGCAGCTTTCAGCATTGCCCAGGGCATGTTATGCCAGGCTGCACTGCCCTTCCTGGGCAGCCCTTGGAGCTATGTCATGCAGCACTCCAACAGCAAGTTAGAGGGCCTGGAGTTAGTGGTGGTGGCTGGGAGCCCTTTCAAATTGCTGGGCCTGGGGCTTTTGTCCCCGTTGCCCTCCGTCAGCAGGCTCTGTATAAACAGAGTAGGTTTCCCATTGTCTTTTAGAAAATGAGGCTCCATTTTTCCAAGTAACTACTCTGTCTCTGCAAAGTTATAAATTGGTTAGTCTCTCAGGTATCACAGGACTGCCTATTATTTGTGAAGCTACAGACTAACACGGTTACCCCTCTGAGACTGTAACCTTCAGGTATTTTGATTATTAGTCAATATCTAGAAATGTTCCTAAAACAGGAGCTTCTAATGTTTAAGTCACTAAAACAGACTATTCAAGTGAATTACACAAGAGTTTACCACTGAACTAAATCCAAAGCGTAGCACAGACAGACACTTGCCTTGTTATATAAAGGGAAGTCCCATTACTGCGCATTACAGTGGAACACAATGAAAGGTCTCCTTTTTCAGAAAGATCCACAACTCCTGTTCCCTTGCTGAAAATGAAAAACCACCGCATAAAATCATTTGAAATACCTGCAAGCCAGAACTGAAGCACAGAACCCAGAAAAACTAATCAACTGAGACACATGCATTAACCCTCCCCAAACTGCTCTCTCTGTTGCCCTCTATTCCTGGAACAGTATCAGTTCCCCTCTACTCCTTCACATCTCTCCTTCATAACCCATTTTTTCAGCTTACCATCCCTTGCTGATATCAGAGAATTGCCTGCTCGTTGCTCAGCTTTTATTAGTGTTGGCTCCACACAAGTTAAAATTGTTACTAGCTCAGGAGAGGAACACATCTAATTCAACGTACTGAGTACCATGTACTGCTATGTGCTATATAACCAACAAGCAATAAGTAAATAGCCTGGAAGATCTGCCCCCCCATATGAAACAGTATCACTGTGCCTAGTTTTAGTTGCATCTTCAGTGCTTCTCCATTAGCTAGAAGGAAGAGGAAGACTGTGTTCTTTCGCATATTATAATGAAGGTTCTTGTATAAGGGAAAAATACTACTATTGAGCAGCATATTTACCTCCACCAAACTTTTTGTATTTGAAATATGACAACAGCAAAGAGTTAAAAAAATCACAACTACTATATTAAAACAAAAGAACTGTTCATACGTTGTTTTTTGAAGAAGCCCTTTAGCATCCAACATCTTCAGAACTTCCTGGGACTTCTCTTGATAAAATGATTCTCCAGAATATTCATCAAAATGCACGCCTAGACGCTGAAAGTTTCCAGGAATAGAAAGGAAAAACACTCTTAGGGAGTGACTTATATTTTCTTCAAGCCATTAAATTTGCTATAAGTCAGATGATGGGGAGAGTGAAGATGGAGTTTAGCCATGAACAACTAGTATTTGTCATCACAAGGAAGGGACTGGGGTTTTAATTTAATCTGTGGTTAATTACATTTTAGTTTTTGGGTGAGGAGCTGCTGCAGCAAGGCATTTGCCTAGAGTCAAGGATAGATTCATTCATAAATATGTATTACAAATGAAAATTAAATGTAAGTTTCTCCCACAGAAATGGAGACTGGTTTTACTTATGTGTCAGTGGGTGAGAGAAGACTACAATTTAAATGCACTATGTCTGTAGACAGCTTTTTTCCTGGATTACTGTAATTTTTAGTTACTGTAATTTCTCATGACCGAGTGTGCAATATCTGCTGTTCTATATAATAAAGTTAGAGCAATCTAAGCTAAAAATATCACCTATAAAATTTATGACATGAAATCTTATAATTTTGTGAGCTGGAATTTTTTAAAGATGCATTTCATAGTCAGAAATTTGCTTTGTCCATCAGCACACTTCCCTTGCATTCTGCAATTACGAGAATGGAAAGTCAAATGTCTAGTTACATAGATTTCACAAAACAAACCTGTCTAAGATCTTTGCAACCAAGATTACCATGCTCTACCTGGATATTAAATAAACCATGGCACTTTTAGTGAAAGAGAAGTGTTTGCCCAAGAATATTTGGAAAGGTTTTACCTTTCCCTCTTGTGTAAAGCACGCTGTAAAAAGGTGTAATGGCTGCAATCCTGGTGGGTCCTTCCACTGCAGGGATGACTGAACTTCAGCAGAATATGTATTTAACTTGGGATATGCTGAGGGCATTTCAGGGATAAAAAAGTGCTATGTAGGCGTCAACTACTGGTATCATGGAACAGTGCACAAAAGAAGATTATGGTAGGATTTCAAAGAAACACCAGTTTGCACCTTATAAATCCGGACATATTCCTCAATACTGAAGTCTCTAAAACGGTGCCACAATGACAGTGTCTGCTCATCATGTGCCTCCAGTTTCCTGAAGAAATCCTGGGCCAGCTTCTTTACGCTTTCATCTTCTGCTGCTGCTTTGTTGAACTGTACATATACCTAAATTACAATGGCACATGGACAATGTACAATAAATACAATCTTCCCTTCAAAGGAAAATAAAAGGGGAAGACAGAGGAAGAGCTACAGGAAAGGCACATACATAGACCCTGGCTTACAGGGCTGGATACGGTTTTCCTTTAGTTGTTAAAGGGCAGAAATAAATTAGGTTCACAGTGATTTTTTTTCAGTAGGGCTACCAATTAGAAAATGAGGTAAAGTTTTGAAAGCAAAACTATAAAAATTCTGTAAAAACTTAGCATGACTTAATTTTACATTTTTACTCACGCTGGTCATCATTGATGGAATACTGTCCCACTCTGACAGATTTTATAAATTAACTCTGCTAGGCTACTGAATTATTGCAGCGTAAGTGAGACACTAACACTTCAGTGTACAAGACTCCTTTTTGAATAATTCCACGAGTTTAGCCAAACTATCTTCTGTAGTGGTTTTAGCTGGGAAAAATGCTCTCATCAATTAAACATTTTTGAACTTTTCCCCTTCTTTTTATGGGTCCTGAATTTCAGAGACACTGAATTAACCAGACAATATCACCAACAAGCCAAATGTGAGAGCTGATTAGGGTTTCCACAATTTAGCCACAGACAATGGAATTTAAAGCAGAAATGTAATCCTTTCTATGAAAGAACAGTAACTGAATACGTTCAGTTTTTCCCTCCTTGCTGATGATTTTACAGACCAAACAATAACTGCAGCTGTGAATGACTAAATACATCTGACTCCCAACCATAATTTAAGGTGCAACTATGACTAGACGTGATTCTCACTCATATGCTTAATTACATAAAAATCCAGCCAACGAGTTTTTCCTTTTAAATAACCACAGAGAAGACCAGCCTAACATATTACATTTATATCGCATTTCAATACATATCTGAAAGGCACCACTATACAACACAAACTTGCATCAATAGCAGATATAAATCAGAGGCACAGTTAAACAGTTATAGCCATCAAAGATGGTAGGTATTTGAGAAATGGTCTTTTGGATTAATAAAAATTCCTACTTCGTTAGATATCACCCCATCTGCACTGAATGCTTGTCCGTGAATACTGAGGTAATTTGGGGTTGTAAGCCTGGGTTTTTACTTAAGCAATCAATTCAAGGAAAAGCATGATGAAACAAAGATATCTTAAAGTTGCTATGCCTATGTTGTTCCAGATTCAAATAGCCTGAATTAAATGATAAAACACAAACATTGCCTAATGTGTAAATACAACAGGGTACTGGTAAAAACCACATACCACATTATTTGGAAACCACAAAGGGAAGAAAGAAGTATTGCAACCATTTCTGTTCATTAAGAGAAATTCAAATTAAACAGTAAAGGTCATGCAAGAATTATGTTCTAGGCTGTCTCCTAACCACTGGACCTTGAAGTTAGTCCTTCATCTCTTAAATTATGTACTTACAACTGTCTATTAAATTGTACTGAGAAAGAGAAAATCTATTTGTATTGTTAAAAGACAGAAGAGCTGAATGGCCTGAAAGCCAGAACCATTATTCTATTGTGCAAAACATACATGTCACTGTGCATATAACACTTGGTTGGGTGGATTTCACTGGAATACTCAAACACTTATTTCTGAGCCAGCAACTAAATTTACTTGAAAGCATCATCCCATGACATAATGTCTGGCTAGTCTACTAGAATGTCAAGATTAGTAGCAGCTGCCATCTTCAACCCAATACAGATGGAAGTGTAGTTCAACTTTTTATTAGATCATACATTCTCTATGATATATGCAACTCCATATCAGAAGGCACAAGTTGTTGCTGAACAGCACTATACATTTGGGATAGCTACCGAAAAGAGTGGGGCATGGAACTTTTTACAATTCAAAATTTGCTCCTGCCCAGCTCCATGATTGAAATTGTTCTGCTAAAAGCCTTAAAGCTATATCTGGTTATTTCTGGTAACTCATTCATGTAACCATCTAGCAGAGCATTTATTCATCTCACAAAGGTTCAGTGAAGCTCTCTGCCTGTAACATACAATGCAATCAACAGCAATGTTCTCTAAAAAAACTGGAAGAGAATAGGATCAAATGGATAACTAGTTTGCATGTGAAACCTGTTTGGATGCACTGAGTCAGAATCCTAAAATATGGTCTTCTCTGAACCACCAAGATTTGATTGATCCCAATAATCTGTCCTAATGTGTCTGAAAACATGATTATGAAGTGAGTGGGTTAGATTTACTCTTCTACTGCAGGGAGACGCAAACTGCTGTACCAGGCAGAGTATTCACCCTGGAGTGGACAGCTTTAACCTTCCTCCGCCAAGGTGCAACAGAAACCTTCAACAACTGCTGCCTAAGAGATGTTCTGAATATGGTTCACTTTTATCACCTTAAAATAAAATAAGGCAATTTTGTGCAGCCAGGAGAGCATTCTGAAAATGTGCCCGGTGACAGTCATTCCTTATCGCATGTCCATGGTAGATTGCGTTCAGATGAGAGATCTTGTTTAAGATCCTCTTCCCACAGTTGCTGCTGCTGCTGAAACTTAAAAAGAAACCTGTAATCTTCACTTGCTTTTTGTGTGAATTAAATGGTAAAAAGAATACTTAAAAGTCTAAATACTAAGGGGTGAAGTAGCATGGCTGGCATTAAATAAAGATATTTATATAATAGGTATCATGGAAACTTGGTGGAATGAAGATAGTTATGGCGAGATGATAACATGAGAGTACAAAATACATAGCAGAAATGGCCAAAATTACTGACCCTCCAAACTGCATATGACAATCTTCAGAAGTTTGAGAACCAAGGTGCACTTGTGGGTCTTGCGGCGTCAGATGAGGCTCGGGGCTTCCGCTACGTGGGGAGTGAGGGTCTTGATGCGTTAGCCATGCAGGAGCTGTCTGCTGGGGCTCAGGGCTTCAGCCCCTGTCCTTCAGACATATCCCACAAGCCTGAAGTCCTGAGCCTTGGCAGGCACACCTGGTGGGGCTGAAGCCCTGAAATGTCCTCCCCTCTGGGCAGAAGCTGACGGTGACACATGGGGTGAAGCCCTGAGCCTCCCCAACCCCAGTCTGTGAGGTAGAGACCAATGTTTCCTGTAAGCTGAGCACTTGGGCAGCTGCCCAGGAGAGATTCAGGCATCACCAGCTGCTTAGCAGAGCACCCACAACCTACCCTAACTGGCAACATGTGCTCCTATGGCAGTGCACATCTGCACATGCCTTAGTGCACAACAAAATTTATTTTGCCCACGGATGGAAAAAAATTGAGGGAACACTGGCAGAGACTGCAGGGGTCAGGGGGAGGGCGAGTGTTTGAGGGGCTCCAAAAGACACACTTTATCTGTGAAAGAACTGCATGCAGCTCATGAGCTACACTTTAGCCACTGTGCTATACAGGCTGTCACACGCACCTTCCTATGCTTCATCAAATTGGCTTATCTGTATGAATATGCATAGCTGAAAGACACTGGATGCAAAATGGGTGATGTAACAAGTCATTTTAAAAGCTGTAATCCACTGAATTTGTATATTCTATTTGCATGCATCTTTCTTATATGCCACGTTAGAAATATTAAGGGGGAACCTGTTTCATTAGTCCAGATATTTTAGTAAAAGCCATTAGTGACTGTTTAGGAACTTAATGGCTCAGTCATCAAGTCAACCCCCTGTGAATGGTTTTGTTTCTCTTGCTAAGCCCAAACTGTGGTTGGTCCCACAAAGACAGGTGATCATTTTGGATGTGGTACTTTTTGGATGTGGTACTTTTCCACTCAAGATGAGAAAAGTCTGAACAGAGCACAAAAAATTCACACCTTGGACAAAAAGGATCTATGCAGGGGAAACCAAGCAATAGGGGGAGTGGCCAGCCCCCCACTTACCACCCAAGATGTCTACTTGAAACATCTAAGACTGAACGGGGGAAGACTTGGCGCTCAGTGAAGGGGCTGCCTAGCTTGTGAAAGAGATAATTAGAACAAACTGCTGTTGTAAGAATCTGAATGTAACAAGTTTCTACCAGGGTTAGCTGGAGTGTTGTTTTATTTTGGCTGTATAACTTACTTTGATCTGTCTGTTTTCACCTGCAGTCTCTTAAATCCTACTGCTTATACTTATTAAATAAAAACACTTTCATTTATTATCACGCCCAGTGTAAATAACTGTTAGTGGGGAAGGGGAAGCAATCACTGTGTAGCTCTCTCATTGATAAAGAGGGCAAATTTATATGGAGGAGAGCAGGCGGGTGCAGTAGCTCCCAGTTGAAAAGCTGACAGGACATCAAGTCATTGAGACCAAGCTAAGTCTAGACAAGCTGCTGGAAGCCTACTGATTGTGGAAAGTGAGGGTGAAGACTTGCTGTTGCCAGAGGAAGGGCTCCAGAGACAAACCTGGGAGAAAGCCAGGACGGATCCCAAGACAGAGTCAAGGCATCTTTTGAGGTAAAGGAAACAGTGGTAGGAAGTGGCCCAGTGAATGCAAGTAAGTATACCAGACTCTATGCCATGTACATGGTCTATGGATGTAGCCAAGTTTCCTGTGGTCCCATAAATTTGTTGATGGTCACCAGACCTGGCTCTTAGCATTCTGTGCTGTTATTTAGCTCTAATTTACCCCTAAATGTCTTCTAGGAGCCTAGTAGAAGTGTTGGCAATGCTGCTAGACAACACTGACCTGTGGACCAGCAAAACTCTCATTTGGCGCTGGTCAGGTCCCAAGTATGGCAGACTAGAGAGGTTCAATCTGTATTATAAATGCTGCTTTTTTTCCCCACATGGAATATAATGTAGATTATGGAATCAGTGTCTTAAGGATTTACATTTTGAAAACATATGCTTTCATACATATTAGAGTTAATAATTATGTTGAAAGAATTATGCTAATATTATTTGCTAACTTTTGAATCAACTCACCTCAAAGAGATGTTGCAAAGGATTGGATTTTAGTTCTTCTTCACTGCCAAACTGTTGGAAACCAGCTCCCAATAAACCTAGAGAGAGTAATAATTAACAAAATGGGATATTAGAAAATAGACCAGTGGGTATTGTATCTTGATTAAAAGCTTTGTATCACCAAATCTGTAGCTTTACAAGTGAACCACAACAAAATATTTTAAAAACATAGCTTTGTTTGCCAGACACAGACAAGAGAATGATTACTACACTGCTGAAAAAATAGTAATAGACAAAGACTGGTTTGAAAGACAGAGGCAAGTCTTCTGGTGAGAAATTCCTCCCAACATCACAGCTGCTGGAATCCCTATCCCTGGGCACTACTTCATGGCTCCATCTTTCATATCAGCATCTAGGTGGAAGCTGTCAGAAATCTGAAGCCCATATACCAGTCCCCCATGTCTGCTGAAAAGAAGGTGCTTCCCCATTTCTCATACCAAAGTCATACGGCTGCCATGAATACTCCTCCAACAACCTCTGGGCCACTCCAAATGTCTGATCTCCACCACTCTTCTTTTGTTTTGGGTCTGCCTTCCCAGGGAATAGCACCTGTGCCCTACCTCTCTTGCTGCCACCCACACGAGGGACAAAATCCCCATCGGCTGCAAGAGCCCTCCCCCTTCCCCGGGGTCCCCATCAGAACTGGCCTGGGGCTGGGAGCATGGGGAGATATGGGCATTGCTGGGGTGCAGTGTCCGCTGGCTTGCCAGTGCCTGTATGGCGGGAGGGAGGAATGCGGGAGCTGCCTCCACACAGCCAGCCCTGGACATTATCAGGTTGGACAGCTGCAGGAGGCCAGCTGGGATCAGGGCAGGGAGGTTGGGGTCAGTGGTAGGGGGGCAGGTTGGAGTGGGGCCAGGTGAAGGGGAAGGATGTGGGAGGGGCTCACAAGGGAGCAGCAGGTTGGGCCAGGTACACAGTCACAGCCTGGGTCAGCGTGTCCAGGTTGGCCACCACCCTTTCCCAGGCCTGCTGCTCCATTGCTAGCCACTCCTGCAGTATGCCAGTGAGGTCCTGCAGGGCAGTGGTGTGTACAGAGTCCCCCACGTCCTCCTCCCCATCCCGGTAACACCGGCATACGGCCTGGTGGCAGCTCTGTGCTGTCCCCAGTCACGGTAAGAGCCTTGCCTCTCCACCCTCCGCCATGAGGCTCTGTGGCCCATGGACAGGGCTCGGCTAGCTCCCGGGTGCTGGAGCTGTGGAGACAGAAGGGGACAGGAGAATGGGACATTGGTCCCGTGCGTTGGCCCATGTCCCTGCCGCTCCCTCCACTGTCTTGGGGGCCTCATGATGTCTGGATTCCGGGGGTCCCTGCACGGGTGGAGCAAGTGCAGGCTGACCCCCTCCCCAGTCCCTGCATGGCTGTGTGGCCCATGGCGCTGTCCAAGATGGCTGGTGCTGAGTGCCATGCACAGCTCCCTCCAGGGCACTGGGAGCATGGCCATCCAGGTTGCATCTGGACAGGGGCTGGCAGCTATGTGTGTGGGCTGCGGCCACCCTGGGCAGGACTGAGTGCCCCCTCCCTGGGTCTGAGGACTACTAGGACGCACAACATCCATCAGAGGGACCCTCCAGGAACTCTGATGAGATACGGGTGGAAGGGAGCCAGCTGGATGGACCGGATGGGATGTCAATGACGAGGGCCTCTCGTTTGAGCCCTCATCACTGGTGGTGGCCTCTGGGTGCTGGACCATCTGCTGGAGCCTGTAAGTGGCAGGCAGTCCTTGGAGGTCCTTGGCGTCCATCCCTGGCTCCGTCTTCATCTTGGCCGTGTCGAGGACCACAACCAGGGGTGCCTCTCCTCACAGGAGAGGAGGTCCTAGAGTTAGGCCTCCATCAAGGAGGGGGCCCTTTTTTTCAGGGTCTGGCTCGGCTCCTGGGGGGACTCCCTGCTCTCTCCACGGGCCCCCCTAGAGGGAGCAGGCTCCAGGGTGCTGGCCCTGGGTCCAGGAAGCGTGGTAGTTTCTCTGGGGCTTCACTTGATGAAGCGTGCAGCTCGGCAGTGTGGGCTCCCTGCTACCAGCATACTGTCAGCTTCCTGTCTAGGGGTTTGTGGGAGCCTGAGTCTTTAAACACAGCTGGACACAGGAGCCATAGATCTCCGCTTGTGCTGTCAGCAGCATCTCTGCTCACCAGCTGATCAGCGCCATGGAGGACTCCCTCTTTGAAGATAGCTGTCCAGGGAGAATCTACGCATGCTCTCTTTCGAAAGAGTCTTTTGAAGGGGAAAGCTCTTCCTACCACGGGAATGGAAGACCTATTTCAAAGGACTGGCCCCGTTCTTTTGAAGTTAATTTCTAAGAGGCATGGATTTTGTGTAGACGTTCCACAGGGAATTTTGAAAGGGGACCTTCTTTCAAAGTTCTTTTTGAAAGTACTTGCTAGTGTAGACTTGGGCTTCTATGTTTGGAAAGTTTCTTCTGGAGCTAAAAAGGGCAAAAACTCACGACCAAGATCAACAGTCTGCTGCAGCTGTTCTAAAGACACAAAGCTGCTGCAAACCCGTCTGGACCAACCAGTTCAGTGATGTTTAGTGCTGCAAAGTAGTCAGAGCTTACCAGTGAACCATTCAGTTTTTAGAAATTAATTCTTCTGCTCTGCAGAAGTTGATGGCATTTGCCCCCCACATACTCTAGGAAAAGCTTCCTATTTCCACAAGTGGTGAGTGAGAGAACACATTTTTCACGCTCCAGTTGATTATATAACCCAAGCTTTACAACATTACGAGAAGTGAAGCAAAAAAGTACATTCATTTAAAAAACAAACCAACTGCACATTAGCATTTAAACATAACTACTTCTAGAGAAAACTGATATGAAGGGTCTGCCTGAACCCAGCAAAACGAAGGAAAATGGGCTACCTAGCATGCCCATATATAGAAGCAATGTAGCTTTGGAACCCAGAACGGCATTCACTAGAGAGCGCAGCAGGCAATGTTTTTCACCACCATCCGAACAACTCCACTGGGAAAGACCAGCTTTAAACTGTAGGCACTGTGCCATAGGATGCCTGGTGAGGAGCAAATTTCCTAAGGTCCCTGGCTATGCTCCCTCTCTTGCCAGTGCTAACTACTTTAGAGAAAGTAGCAGTCTTTAGAGACCAAGAGGCTGCAGACACTTTGCACTGCTTCAACCATGAGGATCTTCTCCCACCTATTCTCTTGGTTGTGCATGGTCACCGTGGACCCTAGCGTGATATCAACCCTGGAAGCTACATGACTTGATCATTTATTTAAAAGTATCTAGCTGGGAATGAGAAATGCCCAAACATTCATGGACTATAAGGCAGAAAGAAACATTGTGATAATCTACTCTGATCTCTGAACTGTCAAGAACTAGGACTGCAGTGGAGATGGTACATATGTCTCTGAAGAGGGAGAGTGTGTAGTATTTTGGAATAACCTCTGCAACTGGTAGAGGAACTACATCAAAAGAGTCTGTTGGAAGCACAGAGATCTACAGTAAAGGCCCTAGGAGGTATAAGGAAAGAAAGAAAATATTCTGGAAAGAAAATAAAAAGGACTAATCCCATTTAAATTCAGTTTTATATTTAAAAAAACTGCCAACTTTCCACTGGATACAGTTTAGATAGCTAAGTTATAAACGTCTTGTAAATGGTGGCTATAATGGAAATGCTGACAGCTCATTAACTACAACAGAGCTTCTGGGTAGTACCATTATAATAAAATTCTTGAGCTATAATTTTGTGAACCATTGTCAAATCCTTTATAAAAGCTGTTAAATATCTGAACTGAACAGCTCAATATAAGAGAACATCTATTTTCAAGGGGGCGGTTAAAAGTAGGAGCTCAGAAATATCTCTTACAAGCTGTGTTTTTAACTGAAGGTTTGCATGACTACAATATACTTTCCAACTACTTTTACTGACAATAAGAAGCATGCAGAAATATATAAAAACTCTGCTATTCAAAGTTGTATGAGAGCAGCATTCTGCCATCAAACCATTTTTACTTCTTAAGAACACAGCAGATAAGCGCAGGAGGGAAAAGCACCCTTAACCAGATTTTAGTTTACTATTTAAATACTGTTGCATGTGTTCACATTCAGAAAAATAGTTAAGTCATATAAAAGGTAAAAATAATAAAATGTGTAACTATGAAGTCAGTCTAACTCTAAGGCAATTCATCACAAAAGTATGCCTCCTTACTGAAATCCGTGGGATGTAGCTCTATGCCCTCTGACGTTCATGGCAACATTCCCTTTTGATTTTGGCAATGATGGTTCAGACCCAAGATTGAGTTGGTTGAAATAACATGACAAAAATTATTTTTAGCTGCCTTTAACATCAGAAACTTTCAATTAAATTACATTGCAAAACTGACGTGAAAATAGCATCGGTACAAGATATTCTCACCCAGCCACATGAGGATTGTTAATACACTAATATTTTTCTCATCTGCCTGAACAAACCAGCCAAACAAAGAGACACTTATCTCAAGCAAATGAATAGGCAGAAGTGTGCAGATTTGGCATTTAACATACATGTCATCTACAGGGTAAAAATTCAACACAAAACGGCATGCAGTAGTATGTAAGTTTTAGTGGTATGATCTTGGGAGTTAAGCATTGCCTCATATGAATTCCATAAAAACACCATGACACCATTATTTTATTTATGCCATACATTTTGGAAAAATTATTTTTAAACAAAACTTTTGTTGGCACTATCTTTTTCGTATTTATCTGTCTGCATAGTCTGAATGTTAACATGAGCATATCAGCCTCAGGGTAACAGAATGTGAGTACTAACACTTCTAAAAAAAACTATCACAAATAGCTCATGGGGATTGGGGGTGGGGTCAAGTGAAGGGGAAAAAATACGGTGAAGTTAAGATATGATAGCATCATTTTTAACCCTGTCACTCTGAAAGATATCTACGATTGTGAAGCTTGGAATGAACCTCAGCTCTGCTGTGTTTTAAAATAAATGTTTATACTCTTGGTGACTTATGTGATATAAGATATTAGAAGAATCATCGGTGCAAGAATAAATATTTGTTCATCTTAGACTCTAAGGCAGTGTAATTTTCAGTCTTTGCTTTTATCAGATGTATAACAGTGGAAGCCCCCTTTCCCTTTCCGCACAATCCTTTACTTTTTAAATGAGGAGCTGTTTGAACCTTTGTCATGTGTTTGACTGTAGCAACAGATCTGGCGAATGTGTATTTTTAATTATTATCTAGTATGAACAGTTGTGTATATAATCATTAGGGGCCCAAAGGGATATGGTAAGTAAAAGCACAAAGCAGCATGCAGGAAAAGAGAGCAAATGTGCAATACAAATGCAAGTTTGTCTATTGTTTCACAAACATTTATTCTTTGGTTATGTCTATAAGTGTGAGGTAAAAAAAACCTGAATATAACGGGGTTCAGTCTCCTGTAGTCATTACACAAGCAAAACTCCCCAAAGTCATGAAGGGTTTTGCATGACAAATGAATTCATTGTTAGGATAGATACACAACATCTGTAACCACTCACTTATTGTTTGTAACTTGCTTTAGCAGCACAAGCCAGTCCAATTATTAATCTTTGCCGCAGCCACATCCAGTGAGGCAGCAAGAAATTGTAGTGGTAAGCCTAGATAATGTTATTTCTGAAAGAGAAAATTAACATACCAAACTGCATGCCCCAGTCTCCAAGGTAATTTATTCTTGTTACTTCATCTCCAAGTGCTTCTTTGAGGTTTGCTACAAAATTGCCTGGTAATCAAAATTATTATTATTACTCAAAACAGTAAATGTTCACTCATACTTATTACTAGTTTTGCTTTGGCACAATCTGCATTTCTCTCCTCATTAGAAATCTACTAAAATGTTCTGTTCTACCAAATTTCATGCTGAAATGAAACAGTCAGATTGTTAATTCCTTCTTGCCTTGTGGGTTTTTTGTGTAAAATGTATCAGTCCCCCGCTCCCAATTTTCAGATAGGCAGAGACACAGAATTAAATTATTGCCCAATTCACCAAGAATGACAGTGGCAAAGCAGAGAAAAGAACTAAAGACTCATGTCGTTCAGTCCTGTGCTCGAACCACCACATTATCCATAAGCAGGCTGCATTCTAACCTCAATCATAACACGTCATAACCCCAAAACAGATTCCAGATTTAAGACCTTCCTTAAGCTTGCTTTAATATTATTATAATGAAAACACAAAAAAATCCCTAAGCCTCATTTTTCTCATGAGCTGAGCTCTTCTTAGGATGTGCTTCTTCTTCTCTTGCTTAACTTTTGTGTACTTGCCCCTGAATTCTCCTGCTTTAAAGAGACTTAAACCCTTCTAGCTCTGATGCAGAACTCTATTAAAACACCCACCTGATCCAATAGCAGGATAACTCAGCTGCAGAGCGCGGTATGGCTATTGGAACATTTACCCTGACACCATGTTGCAGCACTGAACTATCATTTTTATTAGGTTAATTAATTCTACTGTTTATTTCATTCTGAGTGGACAATGATCCTCCACACTGGAGATGGTATGAAAAGGAGAAGCTCATCGACTCTGTACCATTTAGCTAACCATTACATCGTTAGAAAATGGCTGGATGCAGTATTAACTGAAAAGATGCTGCAACAGCGTAGACAGTTATCCTTGTCAGCAATGTAGCACATTATACATTGATATGGGGAAATACCAGAAGAGAAAACACAATCAAGCTATAATTTCCCTTAATAGCTTTGATGCCTTTGGAATGTTGAGCAGTAAGTTAACACACAACTATCCTCGCATCCATATGTACTTGAGGGCAGAACTGAGCCCACAATGACCACGACAGCAATGCTGTATTACAACATATTACAAACAAACCTGTTGTCAGACAACCCGAGAAAATGAAAATTAGGCTTAGAAGGATTCAAAACATACCAACAAAGGCTTCTATCAGTGTCTTCCTAGAATTCCATTTTACATGTCTAATTTTGAATTTCCTCATGTAATGTTCACAGGACAAAAACTAAGTAACAATTCAATAATAAATCTGTCAGTAACAGATGGTGAGTTTTGTTGTTTACGCCCTTTCTTCACCGTTTAATTGGTAGGAGGGTCTTATTAAACATAAGCTTGGTCTGATATGGCTCTCCACTATAGGAATGAAATTCAGCAGGATTTTCTGTTCAGCTCCTCAGAGGAGATATAAGAAACTTTCTAGGCTGTAGTTAAATGTGTACTTACCTATTAATGTGGAACGCAAGTGTCCTACATGAAACTTTTTGGCAATATTGGGTGAACTGCAATAAATACCAACAGTTAATATTTGTTCACTGTACAAAACAGAACTGACTGATCACTGTCTCCCCAACAAACATCCAAACAGTTACTACGCTCTTTCTGTGTCCTGGAAAATGCTAAAAAAAATCCCAGGGTGATCTAATTATGAGCAAGGTCCCAATTTTGTTCCAGAAGGCAAGGCATCAAAAAAACAAACAAACTGCCTTCCCAGTTGTATACAACTTTTCAAAGAGAATCCCAACTAGATATCAGAGTATTCACACCATGCTCTGTTGCTCTATAAAAATTAGGCAAGTAATTGATTTTACAAAACAGACCCTTAACTTTTATAAGAGATCTCCCTTCCTAGGAGTAAATATGACTCCACTGCAAGGCTCTCAAACAAAACCCAACTCAGTAAGTATGACATTGAGGGCATTCTCCCTTTCAAGCCTCAACCCCAGGTAACTGCAAGCAGGTATTATTATCTGCAGAGATTAAATTCAGCTGAACCCCACCAGAGAGAGCTGTGGTAAATATTTTCCCAATCAGTGGCACATCCTCCACACTCCAAGTGAAAACAAGTCAACAATGTTTTACTTCCTCATAAAAATCAGCATCATTGTTTACTAGCCTTTGGACATTTCAAGTTTACTTCTCCCAGACACTTGTAATATACTTTGATTTGCTAGTCCTCTTGTGCTCCCTTTGCTGGCAGGTTAACACTGCTACAGTACACCAAAGATAAGGTAAATTGGTCTTTTTAAAATTGTGAGCCACATTTTCAACAACTGAAGTCCATTTTTGTAGACATAAAATTGGGCGCACAATTACTTGTGCTGAAAGAAAAAAACACACAAAGAAAAACCACTCATGCCAGGGTCCGAACATCCAGCCCAACATTTTAAACACTCAGCAGCTATTTATTTCTGACCTGACAATATCTTTGCTGTTCAGTTGCCATCGTAACCAGCTGGCAGGAGATGTGCAAGTGAACAAGCAAACCAGAGTACAGTGCAAATATCCTGAAATAAAGAGTCATTCCCAGACATTTATTTTCAGCAACAAACAAAATGGAAGAGAATTTTGCACCAGTAATTGTGCCCCCAGAGTTTAGAATGTTTAGACATCCAATTGCCTGACCGCTCCTGAAGATCTAAAACGTAGGCATCAAAATTATTTAAACTGCAGGTTCAAATAAATGCGTACAGAACAGCACCCACAACAAGCAAAGCTAAGATAAAACCTCAAAATTAGAGGCAAATGGTGAAAATTCAGCCTATGGCTAAAGCCACATTTTCACAGACGATCGACCCGCTCAGGGTCTATGTTCCATGGTTTTCTTTCGTGCATGCGCAAAACGGTGCTTTCCGGGGTCAAAGTCAAGCTCAGAACTCCTCATGAGAAGTTAGGATTAAGGAAGGTCAGTGGCAGAAATGCTCCCGTCAACCATCTTCCATGTAGTCAGCCATTGCTGTCCACCATGAAATCGATTTTAGCTATGCAATGGGCGTAGCTAAAATTACACATCAGTAGGTTGACTTCTATGTCTAATATAGGCACAGGCTTAGTTTCTTCATAACAGAATTAATTAAACCAAAAAGATTACGATCTTCTATCCTGAATGAGGGACAAATCGGCTACGTCTACACGTGCACGCTACATCGAAATAGTCTATTTCGATGAATAACGTCTACACGTCCTCCAGGGCTGGCAACGTCGACGTTCAACTTCGACGTTGGGCAGCACCACATCGAAATAGGCGCTGCAAGGGAACGTCTACACGCCAAAGTAGCACACATCGAAATAAGGGTGCCCGGAACAGCTGCAGACAGGGTCACAGGGCGGACTCAACAGCAAGCTGCTCCCTTAAAGGGCCCCTCCCAGACACAGTTGCACTAAACAACACAAGATCCACAGAGCCGACAACTGGTTGCAGACCCTGTGCATGCAGCATGGATACCCAGCAGCGGCAGCAGCAGGCAGAAGCCCTGGGCTAAGGGCTGCTGCACACGATGGCCATAGAGCCCCGCAGGGGCTGGAGAGAGAGCGTCTCTGAACCCCTCAGCTGATGGCCGCCATGGCGGACCCCGCTATTTCGATGGTGCGGGATGCAGATCGGCTACACGTGCCCTACTTCGACGTTCAACTTCGAAGTAGGGCGCTATTCCCATCCCCTCATGGGGTTAGAGACTTCGACGTCTCGCCACCTAACGTCGATTTCAGCTTCGAAATAGCGCCCAACACGTGTAGCCGTGACGGGCGCTATTTTGAAGTTAGCACCGCTACTTCGAAGTAGCGTGCACGTGTAGACACGGCCATCAAGGCTTGAACTATCACACTAAACAGTGAAGATATACTTAGCAGTTTAGGGGGAAAAAAACCCCAACAATGATATGTTGTATTTGCAAATAAACTACCCACATACTAATGTAACTGAATAACATGCATATAACAATGTAGCAGTATCTGCTTGGTTATTAAAGAACATAAGGCATTTTATTGGTTCTTATAAAAGGACTTGACCCCTGTACTCACCTAAACTCAATCACTAGCTTTCTTCTGGGTCGCATATAGAAAACTTCACTTTTTATTCCATATTCTGAGCCATCTTTAAATACCTGCTGCAACACAGTCTATAAAGCAAGAAAAATGGCAAGAGAATGTACCTTGTTAATAGAAAGAAAACAAACAAGAAAAATTTTTTAAAATGTTTTACTAATTGTCTCAGAGCTTAGTATTGTAGTCTTTATGCATGTAAGCAATCTCATTGAGGGTTATATGCACAGTTGGTAATGCATAGTCAGGCCCCTGGCCCACACTCAATCCCACTGCATATTGTGTTTCAGACAGATGCACCAACAATTTTTGAAAATCACATCCCATCAACTGCAAAATTTCAGGGAATGTTCCAGGTACCAATGGACAAAACCCCACTAATTTTGGTGAAAATCAGAAAAAAATCACTCCACTAATATCACCATTTGTCACTCAGGTTACAGGACTAAGGAAAAAACTTCAGATGCAGGGTTAGGCTAGAATTTGTGGACCCCTCACACCACAAAATTTTGTACCACCTTGCATTTTGCATCTTGGAATTATGAGGGATGATTGAAACATTAAAAATGGAGATTTTTAATTAATCTAACATATAGAAAAGGAATAAATGTACTGATTGTATTACCAGGACTGTATTAATCCCATAAACATCTGTTTTTGTATAGACTTGTCTGTCACAGAAATTACAGTGTTTCACAAAAGTTAGCATGTTGGGCTACAGAGAGTGGGAGGGCTTACTGAAGGGCATATGTATCAGACAGGTAGCTGTGTTAGTCTGTATCTTTGAGAACAACAAGAAGTCCTGTGGCACCTTATAGACTAAGAGATATTTTGGAGCATAAGCTTTTGTGGGTAAAGACCTGCTTTGTCAGCATCTGTAAGTGACACAGGACTTCTTGTTCTTGAAAGGCATATGGTACTTTGACCATATGAAATGGCATACCCACGAAGAGCCAAGTTTCACAAAGAATACAAGGATTCCACAGAACAGGTTAAAGTTCGCTACTGCAGAAACACAGAAACGGAATAACTCTTCTACAGAATTGTTTTATGCTCTTACAATGGCAAATACAGTAGCATCAGGGTCCATCCTGTTAGATAAGCAAAATTACAATACTTCAATGGTCTCATTTTCCTTCCTCCTACTTAGGGATATAGGTCTACCTTTTTTCCCCATTTTTTTCTCTGTCTCTTCAGCAGACTTCCTCTCCTCCTCATAATCAGAGTGTGGCATGATTATGCCCTAATTCTGAAATGAGTCTGGCAAAGCTCACAATGAAGTCAGGCAATCAGTGCACATTGTGCTTGAATAAAAAGTGCTAAACAGGTTCCAAAGAAAGGAAGCTTTTGATTTAACTGACAGTTTGGCCAAATCCTGCACAAAAATCAATGCTAAATTAAGAGCCAATAAAAATTTGATAGGACAGTCGCACTAAATTCCAATATTGTTAAGGTAGGTAATGAATAAACAGTTTAGAATGAAATTACAATTTTATGGCATTTTAACCACGTTAATTTTTTGTAGGACAAGATAAGACATAAGAAGAATCCAATTAATAGGAGTGCACATAGCACTAATAACTGAAAATCAGACAAAGAGATTATTCTTAATTTGTTATGTGGAAACTGATGACCATAATGAGAAAATATTCAGCAAATGTCTTTAAACAAAAAGACAACTAACTGAGTGTCACCAATATAGATCAGAATATTCATTTCCACAGTAGACAGGCAGGCCGTTTTCCAAGACAACAATCTGTCAAATCTACTGCTTAATCTCTGTCTTAGTCTTCTCGAAAAACTACAGGGTGCACCCAGCTCCATGAACTTCCTAAGCAGCCAACCCACAAAAGGACTGTTCAGTCTAGTTGCAACAATCGTTTGCTTATCTTCCTACGGATCTTGAAGCAAGGGCCCAGAAATCAGTGTCTACTTTGGGACAATACTATCGATGATGAAGGTGAAAAGCCAATTTCCCTCCAGCAAGTTCTCAATTGAACATTTAAACTACCTATTCCATTGGTTCCCAACCTTTTCACTAATGTGGATCCCCAACACCACCACAAACCATTTGCAGTCTCCCAATTACCCTCTAAACCATTCATGGACCCCCATCAAAGCCAACTCTAGCCTCTATGTAGAATTCATTAAGTGAAAAAGGAAACCGCAACACTGATTTTCAGACATCAGTTAATAACATTACTGGTAGATATTTAATTTAAAAAATAATTCATTGTAACTTTGCAATTTATTTAAAACTTATTGTGCATTATCATTCTCATTTTTTTTCACTGACAACCTGCAATATTCTCCTGAGCATCCAGGGTCCTGCAGACGTCAGTTTGAGAACCACTGGTCCAATACCATCTGTCACCAGTCTTTGAAGAAGAGGCATGCTTGTTTTGTAATAAGCCATTATATGGTAAAATCTAAAGAGCAAAGATTATTCTTCTAAATGTGTTTATGTATTTTCCACCTAAGGCAAAGATTTTGGAGCCCAAGAACAAAGACTAAATTTTTGACTTGCACACTTTGAGACCAGAACCTAAACTGAAGACCAAATTTGGGCTTTAAAGGGAAGAGGGGGAGAGAAAAATCAGAATTATCACAGTGTCAGAGAAATTGCTTCCTTACGTTTTTGTACCTGATTTCACATTCTCAGTATGCATAATAAAAGACAGCTGTTTAGTCAACCCTTAGAGAGAGGGAGTATATGGCTTACAAACAAAAACAAGAATGTTTTGAATGTAAAGTTCAACACAAATGCTACAGTAAGTTTTTCATTTCTATGCAGGGGGTTAATTTTTGTCATTACTGTTAATATTTTAAATGTATTAAAAAAACAAAACAAACAAACAAACTTACCTTTGCTAATAATTCCCTATTTATTGTAAAGTTCACTGTTCCTGGACCAGTGCTGATTTCACTCACAACAGTATCACACTTTAGCTTTAAAAAAAACACACATAAGAATAGGTGAATAAATCATTTTCTTCAGGAGATATGCAATATTGATATTGGATAGCATTATTTACAATGGAAGGGACTTATGATGGGTCATCTAATCTAGCCACACACAGAAAAGCTGTGTCTACGCTAGCCCCAAACTTTGAAATGGCCACGCAAATGGCCATTTCGAAGTTTACTAATGAAGCGCTGAAATGCATATTCAGCGCTTCATTAGCATGTGGGCGGCCACGATGCTTCAAAATTGATGCGGCTTGCCGCCGCGCGGCTCATCCCGATGGGGCTCCTTTTTGAAAGGACCCCGCCTACTTCGAAGTCCCCTTATTCCCATTAAGGGGACTTCGAAGTAGGCGGGGTCCTTTCGAAAAGAAACCCCGTCGGGACAAGCCACGTCAATTTCGAAGAGCTGCGGCCGCCCGCATGCTAATGAAGTGCTGAATATGCATTTCAGCGCTTCATTAGTAAACTTTGAAATGGCCATTTGCGTGGCCATTTCGAAGTTTGGGGCCAGTGTAGATGTAGCCAAAGAGTTACATTTATTAGTTCCAAACCATCTCCAACAGATGAATATCTAGTTGATCCTGAAATACTGTACTTTCCCTTCTCTTGATCTAGTCCATGTCTATCATATAAATGGAAAGAAAGTTGATTTTATTGTCTTATAGAGACATATGTATTGAGAACCATGTGATAGCATGCATGGCACATGGTAGTGTTTATAGTGTCAGTCATCAATACCTTAAATTAAAACATAGGAGCACAAAGTTAGGCTACGTCTACAGTAGGAAATAAAGTCGAATTTATTAAAGTTGACTTTATACCATTAGATTTTATAAATTCGATGGTAAGTGTCCACTTGTTTAGAAAGTCGACATAGTGTGTCCCCATTACCTTTGCTAAGTTCAACTGTGTCGGCACCTACCCCAGAGTTCCTACACCCCTGTTGAATTCTGGGTTTCTATGCCAGTGTCTTATGGGAAAAAAAATGTGCCGCAAGTGGTTGTGTCTGACTGATATCCCAGAAGGCACTGCCCTCACTCACCTCTCCCATAGAAAACAAACTCCCAAATGCATTTTTATGCCACTTTTCCACAGCTTACCCTGGCACATGCCATTAAAAGGCTAGCAGGCCAGTCCTGAGAAATGTAAAATGCAGAAATAAAAATCTGAAAAGTTTCACTTTGGAGTTACTGAAGAGTTGGTTTTTGGTACTGCTGAAATGCTTCATTTTGATAGTGTTATTATGAGTCATTTCATTTTGAGCTGGCAGCTGTGTGGTGGTGGTCGTGGTGGGGGCAGCCAGAGGGCCCAGGAGCCATGTGATTAGGGGGGCAGCCACATGGTGTGGAGCACGGTTGGACAGCCCAGCAGCCACGTGGTGCGGAGGGCAGATGTGTGGTGCAGGTGGCACCTGGAGAGCCTGGCAGATGCGTGGTGTAGAGGGCAGCCAGAGAGACGTGTGATGGTGAGGCAGCCATGTAGTGGCGGGCGGGGAGGGGGGGTGGAGCAGAAGAGCCCAGCAGACGGATGGGGCAAAGCTCTCTGGCTTGACCCACCCCCTCCCCGACACCATGTGGCTACCCTCCCCCAGCTGTCAGAATCTCCAGCTGCCACCCGCACCACACTGCTGCTGGCCTCTCAGGAACCTATCCACTTGGGGAGGGAGGCAGTCAAACCAAGGCTACATCTACATTATGAAATAAAGTTGAATTTATTGAAGTTGACTTTTTACCATTAGATTTTATAAAATCGAAGGAGAGTGTCCACACACCTCCAGAAAGTCAACATAGTGTGTCTCCATTGCCTTTGCTTTCTGTGACTGTTTCTGCAGTGCACTGTGGATACCTACCCCACAGTGCCTGTAGCCCCACTGCATATTGGGCTTTTGTGCCAGTGCGTTATGGGGAAAAAAGCACCAGAAGTGCGTGTGGGTGTCTGATATTATCATCCCATCATCTAACCCTAACCCCCCACTGCTGCTGGAAAACAAACAGCCCAAGGAATTTCATGCCACTTTTTGGTGCTAGCATGCACAGAGCATTCTGGCCACTTCCTGAAGTATCATACAATATTTTATTAGACAAAGCCAGTGGGAGGATGAGGTGGATGTGGACCTTGATTCAGATGACACTGAAGAACTGGAGACCAGGAACGCACAGCTGCAGGCTGCCCTGGATGCACTGCTTGCAGTGGAGTGCCAATTCTGGAGACATAAAACCAGCACATGCTAGTGGGACCACATCATTTTGGAGTTCTGGAACAACCAGCAGTGGCTGCAGAACTTCTACACGTGCAAGGCCACTTTCACGGAAATCTGTGATTTACTGTCACGTGCCCTGAAGTGCTGCGATGCCAAAATGAGACCTGCTTTCACAGTTCACAAGCGAGTGGGAATTGCTCTATGGAAGTTTGCAACATCAAACAGCTACCGGTCAGTGGGAAATCAATTTGGGGTGGGCAGATCTACAGTGAGGGCCGCAGTGATCCAGATAGCCAAGGCAATCAATGCTCATCTGCTATGAAAGATTGTGACTCTGGAAAACGTGCAGGAAATAGTGGACAGCTTTGTTGTCATGGGGTTCCCTAACTGCAGCAGGGCAATAGATGGAATGTACATCCTCATCCTGGCCCCAGGCCACCTGGCCTCAGAGTACATTCATCGCAAGGGGTTCTTGGCCATGGTGAATAACAAAGGTCACTTCACTGACATCTCTGTGGGAAGGTTGGGAAAGGTGCATAATGCTCGCATCTTTAGAAATTCAGGTCTGTACAAAAAGAACTAGGATGGGACTTTTTTTCCCAGACCAGAAAAATCAAGATCAGCAATACGGCGATAACCATAGTGATACTAGGCGACCCTGCTTACCCTCTGCTCATGAAACCATACAAAGGCATCCTGGAGCACAGCAGGGAGTATTTCAATTACAAGCTGAGCAAGTGCGGAATGGCAGTGGGATGTGCCTTTGTCTGTTTGCCAGATTCAGGTGCCTTTTGACCTACTTGGACCTTTGCAAAGCTAACATGCCCACACTGGTTTCAGCATCCTTGATTCTCAAATGTTATGGAGAATACAAGGGGGAAAATTTCACACCATCCTGGGTGGCAGAAGCAGATGCCCTGGGCAGTGCTTATGCACAGCCAGACACAAGGGCAATCAGCAATCCACAGAGAGATGCAATGAAAATCAGAGATGCTTTGAAAAACAGCTTTATGGAATCAGCAGACAGCTACATGAATCTCTTACATTTAGCTATTGTGATACCCCCTCAATTATGTGTGCTTGACCTTTATGGAAGCACCTGCCGCTGCACCCCACCCCATGTGAGCCAATAAACACCACTGTGATTTTCACAACAACATTTACTTAATTTAAGGTGGTGAGGGTTAAGGGGTGGGAAAAAGAAGGGAATCCTGCCGTCACGTGTGGGGGAATGTGAGCCTTTTGCAGTGTGGAGAGGTGCTTGGGGGTGGACCATGAGACTGTCCTTGCCCTCTACACATCTGCATTCGAGGTCCCTGATGACAGGAGGTCGAGCAACATCAAGGGAAAGTCAGGCAACAGGGTACAGGGGCCGTATAACTGTGAGTTGCTCTGTCGTGGGTGGCCCTCTGCAGTTCCAGTCTGCTCCTTGACAGCTGTCAGGAGTTCTGCCAAGTCCTGGTTCTCGCACTGCAGCACACTTTGCCACCACTGCTTGGTCCACTTTATATCAGCAGCAGTGTGGGCTTGCTCCTTCTGGGCCTCTTGCAGCAGCTGCAGGATGAGGTCCTGTTTTGTTTGTTTCCTCCTGTGCTTCACACTGACCTTCTCACCCCAAAAATGCTGCCTGTTGAAGACAGTCAAGGTCAAAATTTAGATACAATTTTTAAATATGACAATGCACTGACCCATACAAAGAATGGGTGTCTGCTTGACAATCACTGAAACTATTGTTTTGCAAGACCAGTTTTGGCTACTTAAAGTTGACAACGAGCCAACCTCTGTAAAACAGAAGCTATAACTTCTCCAGACTATTTCGCTGCATACACGATTAAGATCCTGGTGGTGAAGGGAGGTGGGGAGCTTTTGACACAAAGCCCTGTAAAATGTAAAGTGCAGAAAAAAGCTCTCTCAAGAGTCTTTATCCTGTGCAAAGAAAAAGCCATTTAAAGCAGTGAAAGCCCAAGCTGGACATGCCATTGTCCAGGAGCAGGGTCTACACAGCCTGGCAGCCACGTGGTGGTGGTGGTGGTAGTGAGGGTGGGAGGAGAGCCTGTTAGCCACATGGTGGAATGGGGTGGGGAAGGCCCTATAAAATGTAAAGCTTTGTTGGCATCTCCTCCTAAACCCTGTGCAGGGAAAAAGCCACTTAAAGCAGGGAAAGCCCACTCTGGAGAAGCTGGTGTCTGGAAGCAGGGCCTGCACAGGCCAGCAGCGGCATGGTCGGGGGGAGTGGTCGAGCCTGCCAGCCACCTGGCAGCCACCGGGGAGGAGGGGAGCTCTCTAAAATGTAAAGTGCAGAAAAAAAACTTTCTCAGCAGCTCGTCATAAATTCTTTGCAGACGTGTGCTTGTGGGGGAGACCTGAGGAGCAAGCCAGCAGTGTGGTGGGAGAGGAGGGGGCCAGGACAGCCTACCAGCTGCACGGAGGAGGGGTGAGATGAGAAGCCCACCAGCCACATGGCGCAATAGGGCAGTTCTGGGAAATATAAATGGCCAGGGAGCCATGCAATAATGTTACAGGGACAAACTTTCATGAAACTTCCCATGCTTCTTCCAGGTTGCCAAAAGAGACATCAACTTCCTAACAACAACAAGAGTGGAAAAAAAAAATATGTTCATACTCTGTGGGCACCGGGCTAGGAAATATGCAAGAATGCCATGTGGTGCTATGATGCCAGATTACTTACTGGTGGCTTGTTGTGGCAAGGTGTGCTATTGGGAAAGCTGTAATAAATCAAGCCTCCCCAAAAACCGTGTGTGAAAAATAAGAGTATGTGGCTGAGACCTTTATGGGGATCTCTAAAAAGGATAAGTGCTCCATCCCCAATATTAACAAGCTGTTCTAGGGGCATAGATCAACCTCACACACCCATAGCCTGCTTGTAGAAGTTTAAAAAAACATGCCCAACAGAAGTAAACGTCTACCCCAACACAGCCACAACCCACTTGTAGCAGTTGAAAAAATATACTCACTAGAAGAGCCCTCTCCAGCATTGCTGCACTCTGGAGCATCCAGCATTGATGAGAGGACCGGCTCCAGCACGATGAAAAGTTCCTCACTGGCAGGATCAGCTTCCTTGGCTGTCTGATGAATTTCTTGACTGCTGGCATCGTCTTCCTCCTCATTGGCCTCCATCTCCTCACCCTTGTTGCTCTCACTGGAGAGCCAAGCATTGTTTTTGGAGGAGTCCATGCAATTCTTGGTGACCATGGTGGGGTTCTTCCCAAGAATCACATTGAACTACTTGTAAAAGTGGCAGTGTTTTAGAGATGTCCCAGATAGCCCATCGGCTTCTTTCACCTTCTTATAATTCTGCCTGAGCTCCTTGATTTTGACCTGGCATTGCTGAGAGTCCCCGGTGTACCCTTTTCTCCATCATGCCCTGAGAAATCTTCCCATAAATGTCCACATTTCTTTTGCTGGGTCTCAGTTTGCTCAGCGCAGATTCATCACCCCACATAGAAATGAGATCCTGGATCTCCTGAAGGCTCCATGCTGGGGCTCTTTTGCAAGCCTGAGATATCTGATCAGAACTAGAACCCTGAGAATTCATGACAACTGTGCAATCACTCCTGAAGTGTGCTATCCATGCTGGTCAGAAAGAAAATGAATTCAAATTCCCAGGCTTCCTGTTACTTACTTCCTGCTCATCTGAAGAGCAATGGAGGTAAAAGTGGCCAGAACAGACACATGTGGGGCATTATGGGATACCTCTGGAGGCCAATAAAATCAATTTAAAGTAACACTGTTTCCACACTAGCATTAATTCGACCTTGGCATTACACTGCCTCTCAGGGGCGGTGAGAGGAAGTTGACATCAGTGCCCCTTAAAAATCGAAATAATGTTATTTGCAGTGAAGACAGTCACATTGTAAAATTGAGCTAAGTGCTTTAAAATTGACTTCATGCTCTAGTGCAGACAAAACCTAAGAGAGCTGGTTTTACTAATCTTCAGTCTTGCAGGCTTAAGGCCACACTTTAATCACAAGTATTTTAGAAAAGTCCTGGACAGGTTATGGACAATGAAAAAAAAAATTATGGCCATGACCTGCCTGTTAACTTTACTATAAATACCCCTGACTAAATCTTGGAATGAAAAGTGGTCACTTTTGTGCGGGACTCTGGAAAAGGCTTGCTGTTGGTGGGGCACCCCCCCAGAGGCACTGCAGCTAGCTATAGGGCCGCCCATATGCCTGGCTGCACAACTGCTCCAGCAGCACCTGGTGTGTCTATCCCTGAAGCCAACTAAGCAGTTGCCTTCAGGTTTGGCTGCTTGGGCAGCCCTAGGGTCAATCACAATAGCTGCTGCAGAAGTAATAATGGTCACAGAAAATCACAGAATCCATAACTTTCGCAACCTACATGACAGGCACAGAGCCCTAATAATGATGTCCCTCTGTTTTATTTATACAAAGCTTGCTATGCTATCATATTTGATTATTCCAATTTTTGCATATTAGTTTATATTCATCATTAGTGAATTTTTTTCATGGTAATCCATTTCCCAATATATTATGAACATATCCTGTTATAATCCTATTTTGCCAAGTACTGTGATATTTATCAGTTTTGTACCATCCACAGACTTGACATAATCTCTAAACATTAAGGAAAATAATGAACAGTATGGACTCTCTACACACTTTAGAGGTCACCTCCCAATGTCACTTGACTTGATAATTAATACTTAATTGTTTCCTAATTATTTTTCATTTAAATCAAACTGTGACATCATTTATAGCACTGTTATCCAACCCAATTTTTATAATTTCCCATGAAGATGTCTTGTGCAATTGAGTCAAATAGCTGCTGTTATTCTGCACTCACTCAAATGGGCGCAGCTGTCACTGGAATCAGTACAAGTGGTTTGTAAGTACCATTTTCTTTAAGGAATAGCTAAATTTTCTGTATTGAATAAGCTTGTTATTGTATCAAATAAAGAAGCTTACTATGCCAGAGTACCTTCTCTGCTAGCCTCTGAGTTTGAAGCTGAAGATCGGGCTTTGAGAGATCACTAGACTTATTGTCTATAACAGAACCCACAAAGAGTTGGAAATCAGCAACTGGCCTAGAAAAAGACATAAAAATCGAGATGGAGGCAAAACAGAATTTGCTGTTACTGGAATCTGTTGAAATGCTGGATAAATTCACTAAATGTTAATAATCCAGTTTGGTATGAAATAATTCCATTCAGGCATTCACTCTTCAGATCAATAACAAAAAGAATTAAACATTTTTTGCCTATTCCCAATAGCTTTTAAGAACCATAAGAGCATATTACAATTTCATAAGTAATAATGGAATTTTAACAGCTATTTTTCCAAAAACCACACGTTAATTTCAGTATCTGATTAGAAGGAATACTGATGTTTATTATGGAGACAAGTTAAAAGATACTGGAGTCAACTGTTAACCCCTGTGTGTAAAACTACACGAGCATAAAATGTATGGGGTTTCTCCCGTTCAATTTACAGGAGAAAGGACAAAATTGAACAATTTACGATGTCTGAAAGATGCTAGTCAAGGAAAAAAATATTCAATAATGCAATCACACAGACTGTGCAAAATACTAGTTAATTTTTTTCTGAAGGTCTGTGATCTTCAGTGGTTTTCAAAAGCCATGTCTAACAAGCAAACACTATTTCATGAATGTCATGTATTTGACTAACTGTGTTTTACCCACAAAAGCTTACGCCCAAATAATCTGTTAGTCTTTAAGGTGACAGGATTCCTGATTGGTTTTGCAGATACAGCAGACCCTCGCTTTACGTGAGGATTATGCTCCCAGGAACCCTCGAGTAACCCAAATTTTGCGTAAGTCGGGGCAGCTTCTTTCCCAGTGAATGCATGTTCTGCAGCCAGGGAAGCAGCAGGAGCAGCTGGAGCTCCTTTTTGAATGGTAAGTCCTGGGGTTGGGGGTCAGTTGGGAGGATTAACCGTGGTGGTGGGTTGTGGGGGGAGCAGAGGGGTTAAGCTTGGGGTGAGTTAGGGCTGCAGGGTGGTGCAGAGTGATTGAACTAGGGAGGGGGCAGGGGGGTTGAACCAGGGCCTGGAGTGCCTGGAGCAGCTGCTTCCCCAGGGCTTGGTGCAGCCAGGAGGAACCATCCCTCCTGGTGTGGGGGGGTGAGCCAGGGCCATACGTGCATGGTGAGCTGGTCTGGGGGGAGAGGCGGGCTGAGCCGGGGCTGTGTGGGGCCATGGTGGTTGAGCCAAGGCTGGGGGTGGGCAGTGGGATGTTGAGTTGCACTTAATTCACGTTAATGTAAGTTAGGCACAACTTGTAATTGCGCATTTTGAGGGTTTACTGTACAGAATAACAGCTACCCTGAGACTTGTCATGTTGCGTATGTAAGACAAACTGCCAGACTTGAGGAAACAGTATACAGCCTTCTGCTCCAGCAGTGTTGCATATTGGTGATTCTGCTTTTATTTAAGGTCTGATCCTATAAATATTACCATAGTAAGGATGTGATCCAGAAAAATTCTTATAAATATGGCTAATTTTAAGCATGTGAATAGTTCCATTGACATCAATGAGATTACCCAGTTCTATGCTAGAGAGCAGGCATTTGTAGGATAAAGAACACAATGTAGAGAGAATTCTAGGATCTCCACATGACCCTGGCTATAGAAAAGCACATCTACTTTGATGTATGGATAAATGTACAATTAATATTTCCCCCTAATTACTGCATTCACTTTGTATACACTTTAAGGGCAGAACATTTTATATTAAGAATTCTTTCACTTACAGTAAAATCCAATTTACTTTTTATATCTCTCAGACAGGAGAACAAAAAAATCAATATGAACGTCACTTATGTCTCATCAGTTTCACATTCAGATTTTTAGTGCTGTAATATCTGCATTTCAAGAACTACAGTAGCATATTTATTTCAACCGGATTTTTTGTTTAATATCAGAAGTGACTGTTAGTTTTGAGGTGTCATAAAAGTTTGTTTAAAAAAAATTAAATGGTGAGCCAAATTTAAGTGCTCCTCTGAAACTGAATGGAATAAATAACTTATAATCTTTGTATTAACCAGTACTGTTTGAATTTCTGTATTAATATTCCATAAATCCTCACTGAGATCCTACAGTATTAAGCATTACAAAAAAAATCCCCACAGTTAGTTTAATAGACCATAAAATGTAAACACTTTACCATTTTTTGGAGACAGGAACTGCAGATATTGACTTTATCAAATTTTCCGGTGGCAGGTTCAAAACTCTAGAAAGCTAGATTTGAAACAAAGATTAAAATATAATAAAGATGTTCAGTAAAGATATCCCCTGAGTTTGACATAGATTTGATACATTTATTGCTACACAGACTGGTGGCAAAAATATGCTAGCTGAAGTTCTTTAAAAGTCAGTTTTTAAAAATGTGTTACAAATACATCCAACGATTAAATATAGAAGGTACCCTAAAGAAAGCTGTAGTAAATCAAAATTTACAGCTCTAAACCCTCGATTGTGGAAGGAAAACTGCAGAGACCTGTTTATTGGAATGGAAAAGATACATTTTATTTTAAGGTAAACTATTTATTGCCTGCAAGATGAATGATAATCAATTTCTGTCCTAACTAAAGACATTCTTCATAAGACTAAGTGAATAAAGTCAGCCATACTGGGTTCTATTTAGTCCTAGCAGAAGCAGATGCAAATGTACTGAAGTCAGTGGAGCTTCATCTACTAAGGATGAACTAGGTTCATGGTCGAAAGTTGGTAAAAAAACAATCGTGGCTCAAAAAGCTGCGGACACAATTTGGGAAGCTACATCATTAGAAAATAAGATTTATTTTATTAACTGCCCCCTAAAAATAGAAAGTATTCCTGATTACAATTTTTGATAAATTAATAATTTAACAATGTTAAGCAAAGAACAACCCCCGAAGAAGTGGGGGGTTGTTACCCACCAAAGCTCATTACCTAATAAATAAAAAAAGTTAGTCTTTAAGATGCTACAGGACTTCATGCCTTGCGAAGATACAGACAAAGGCAGTGTCTACACTATAAACTAAAATCAATTTTAGTAAAATTGATTTATTAATGCTGGGTTTTATTAATGTGATTTTGAGCATCCTCACATTCTCACATGCTCCCCACAAAATTGACTTATTACTGCCACACACAAGTAGCTTAAATCGACTGCTGCAGCAGTGTATTGTGGGAACCTATCCCACAGTTCCCTGAGCCCTATAGCATTATGGCTATTTGCACTGGTGCAGCATGGGAAAAAAACGCCCCGGAAGTAGATGTGTGTATCTGACATCTTACCACATTTCATTTCCTACATTTAATTTCCCTCATTCCCCTGACATGTGAAACGATGTCCCTTTTTCCAGCCGTGATGTGGCTTGCCTGTGTCAGAGATGTGTTTTTTAGAATTGAGGGGAGGGGTATTAAAGCGATTAGGAATGGTTAGAAAAAAGATTTTGGCTTTCCCAATGGACAGGTTTTCAAAACAGGATGCAAAAGCACTGGATCTTTGAAGGCTTGGGCCTGGATTTAGACCTCCTGGCAAAGATGACCCACTTGTTTAAGCAGACATGGGCACCACACTGAAATGAATCATTGAAAGAGTTATGGCTCAGGGCGGCGAAAAGACACCAGGCTACAGCCAAGTTTGGACCTGAAAAGAAGATCCTAAGAACAAGAATATTCATCACTGCAAGACTTACTTCGAGAACTGTGGTAATTGTATAGCTACTACATTGCCTTCAATGAAATGGTTACAGCTCTGGGCAGCTAAAAGACCCCCGACTACAGCCAGCCCCCTAGCCTCAGGGCAGGACTCACCACCTGCATCTGAATTTAGACCTCCTGTCAAAGATGACCCATTTGTTTAAGTAGACACAGGCGCTACACTGAAATTGCAATGCATCATTGAAACAATTACAGCTTGGGGTGGCTAAAACACCGCCTGCTACAGCCAGCACCCGAAAATTGTGACCGCTGAGGGAGACTTCCCCCAGCCAGCTAAAACACCACTGGCTACAGGAAGCCCCTTGTCTTTTCGATAAAGCCCATACAAGAATTTCCTCTCAGAGGACAGCCACACTAGTAACAAAGTATTTTCTTCTGTTGCCCAAAAATCACAACTGACCAGGGAGACTTCCCCAGCTGGCTACAGGACCCTCACTGTGCACAAGGTGCCTGGCACCTTGCACAGCGCATCCTTTTATTGGTTCAGGGTCAAGCCAGGTGATACGGCTGGGTGCTGGAAAGTTCCAGACTGTGTGGCACCTCCAGGGGGGAGGGAAGGGAGGTGATGTGGGGGTCAGGACAAAATGCAAGCAGCTGAAAAGAAGCTTCTTGTCCAAGCATGACCTCCACCCACAGACGAGCTTCCACGTGATTGGGCAAGGGAAAGTTCCAGAATGCATGGCGCCTCTCGGGGAGAGAAGGGAGGGAATGTGGGGGGTGGGACCACATGAAAAGAAGTTTCTCATCCTATCATACAAGCATGACCCCCACCCACTGCCTAGCTGCCACATGGTGCGGGGGGAGGGTGGGAGCAGTGGCTAGCATCAGGCAGCACAGAAAAAAAAAAAGGCAGCTAGCAGGGGTATACAAACAACAACAGTCTTCACAGCTGCACTAATAGCAAACAAAAAGAGAGAAGATTTTGCAGCCTCTCATGACTCTACAGCCATGAGTTTCCAGGTGCTGAATTGAAACGGTCTTCCTGTTGTCTAATCCCTCCACGTATGAGAACAGTGGAAATGGAAGAGGCCAGAGCAGAGAACTGTGGGGCATTGTGGGACACATATGGGACAACTCTGGAAGTTAATTAATTCAACTTAAAGACATGGTACTTCCTCACTTCCCTTCGTTTGGAATTTAAAATTCGAACTGAACACTACAACCGTCAGGTTACTACAATAT
The DNA here is from genome assembly GCF_033958435.1 of Carettochelys insculpta. Taxonomy (NCBI): domain Eukaryota; kingdom Metazoa; phylum Chordata; order Testudines; family Carettochelyidae; genus Carettochelys; species Carettochelys insculpta. Next base: position 142,051,777 of record NC_134139.1, on the reverse strand, counting down.
TATATCGCTATTATGGTGATTTCAATGCACCATAAATAGAGCTAATGAAATGTTCAGTGAAGACAGGCACTTGGTTATATCAGGCTAAATGTCTTAAAATTGATATTATCTTGTAGTGTAGGCCTAGCCTAAAATATGGTTACCCCTCTGAGACTACTAACCCCTGCGGAAATATGATGAGCAATACTGACAGAACATTCAAAAGTACCCCAGGTAAATAAAAAATATTACATTGGAAAAAAGAAGAGATGCATGTACTTCAATGTTAAGAGAAGTCAGATTTTGCTAGAATACACTTGTACACAAATTATTTTTAAAACTGTAGTTGGAAAGTAGCATATTTAAAAAATCATCTGCTGTGCTGTTATACAATTGATAAAAAACAGGAATTGGGTTTTTTTAAGTTTGGATTAAAAAATTCATTACACATTTATAGTATTTGAAACAGTCAAACAACAATGAAAAACTGAGTATATTCTTTGAGAAAAAAAGGATAATCCATGCAATAAAATAAAAACCCACATTCAGAAAGTGACAAGCAAGAAATTATTAGATTGTGTCACTGGCATAAGAGAGATAACAGTGGTCATCCTTAACATATTCACCCTTTCTCTAAGGTCTGAGAGCACTTTTCAAAATGCAATACCCTGTTCTCACAGGCAGATCCCTGTGAAATTTATAATATTGTGGATGGAGACTAGGGATTTTGTCCACATGGGTTAGGCTGCAGAATCAGAGTACCTAAATTATCTCAATTTTGCAGGGAACCTACAACAAAGATCTTATAGGTCTTGCTCAATTTCACATAGCTAGTCAGCTTGAAGACAGTAGCAGAGTCTAAGAAAGTAACATTAGCACTTTAAAAGCCTCTAGGAAATCAGGGGACAATAGATTTTATTTTTAAAGCCCTAAATGAACCTTTTCAACCTTCCTCACTGTTCTTGTTCCTTTTTCTCTTTATTGCCTGCTCATTCTGCTTTAATATCAGCCTGTTCTTTCTCCTCACAAAAAATAAAAGCAGTCTCCCACTGTTCTGAGTAGCCTTCTAATAACTTAATTTTATCAACTTTGCAGCTCTTTACAAACTTCACATTAAATTATATGACTGAATTATACTTCTGAAATCTAATATATTCCTTCCTTACAATTATACAGAAGAAAAAGATGGGAACCAACAATTTGTTTCAGAGGTCACAAAAAGGTCATCAGTCTAATAACCACTTCTCTGAAGAGTGGGTGGTTGTCTTCCAATAAATATGAATTGTTCTGTTCTAATATACCATCTTGTACAGGATGGCAGTATTATAAGAACCTGTATTTATGGTATTATGTAAGCACTGTGCTTGAAAAAGTCACTCAACACTTACTACTCTGAAAACTGAATGTGCTAGCCAGGATGAAATATTCATGCCACTACGCCTCTCAGACCATACTCCCCGCAAATTAAAAGATTAAACAGCTTTAATTTTAACACATCAACTCTTTAGAAGTAACTTACTATTGGAGTCTCTACATGAGGAATTATTCCAGAACAGCTAATCCTGATCTACTTCCAAATGGATTAAGAAGATTTGAAATAAAGTACTTTCTTTCTGGAATAAGAGTGTTCACATTATACAGTTAATCAGAAATAGTTAATCCATCCACTGGCTTATTCTGCATTAACTTTCTTATGTAGACAAGCACTAACTCAGTTTTGCTTTTGTTCCATATTTTCCCTTCCTGGCATCACTCCATTCTCCCCTCCCCCCGCCTTCTTTCATGCAATGTGTTTTCCTGTGTTGTTTACTGTGAGTTTTCTTTTATTTCCCCTATATTCTGTTACTTAATTTATCTGGTCAATATCTCCCACACCCCAGATCATTGATACATTTCCCTCATTACGTAGGGTTTAAAAACTACCATATACTTATCAGCCAAGGAGCTGTCACTAGACCAAAGGACTTAAGTAAAATGAGGGCCCACGCTACCCAGGGATACCACCCAGAAGAGAAGCTACCACTGTCTGGACTCCTACTATGATGTGAAGAATTCTGGACCCTTGCTCAGGAGGACTATTGTTATTATACTCACCTTTGCATGACCTGGATCTGTTACAAAATCACATGTCAAACGACAGATACAACTTTAGGGTTACAACTGTGGTTGGATGTATTCCTGGAGTTTTCATACATAATATTTAATTAAAGGTTATTCTTTAATTGCTGGAGACTCCCAGGGCAATCCTGGAAGCTAGACAACCATCAAATTCATTGATTCAAGTGGTTATAGCTTTTTTTTTTTTAAATTAAATGAGATAAAACATGACGCCAACCAAAACTGATCACCACAATCAAATGTGTCTGAAGAACAATCACCTTCTAACCACAAAGCCACTTCTTGTTCTCAATGCAGCTTCTTATTCAGTGGCCTTTTTCAACTGCCAAGGAAGAGCTTCTACCTGGAACCAGACCTTAGCGGCTTTTAATGCCAGTAATTGGTTGGGCAAGAGTTCCTTTCATTTGGAGCACTCCAGATGTCCTCAAGAAAAAGAAAGCCCGTGCCTTTGGTTTTCTTCATAGGTCTTTCATTCCATTTTATAATGGACTCTCATCCATAGTTTGATGTATGACCTTGGTGCAGCTAGTATAACTGTTACAGTGCATTAATATGAGTCCCTACGGTTACTATGGCTAAGGCTACATTGCACACTACAATTGCCAGTATGTTAGGTATGTGCAGTGATACACCACAGTGCCAAGCAGAGTAGCTATGCATGTCAGTGAAATATTCTGGCAGTGGGGAGCTGCCTGTTGGAATTATTATTGTTAATAAAGGGTATCACCACATCATCAACATAACCATAAAAACCCTGTTGGAATTATTATTGTTAATAAAGGGTATCACCACATCATCAACATAACCATAAAAACCTTTATTAAATTCAAAGGACAAATGGTATTTATCCAAATGTGCCTTAAATGCCTAGGCCAGGGGTCTGCAACCTATGGCTCTGGAGCTGCATGCGGCTCTTTAAGGACTTCTTTGTAGCTCCCAACGTATCCATAATTGCAAAGAAAAAAAAATCATCCTGATTATTTTTGATAAATGGTGAATATCTAAAAGTCCAAAACTGAACAACTTGTATCTAAATAGCAAACAATATGCGATTTCAAAACATTGGATAACTCCCCCTAGCGTCCTCCAGAGAGAGAGAAGGTTCAGGAGTGAAAGTCAGGAAGACTGTGGTATAAACAAATACGTAAAGTCTGAGGAAACAGAACATGAAAAAAGTTTGTGAACATCCTGCAGTAAACATGTATCGCATTACAAATCATTGTGTGCGCTGTTCTTAAAATAGGGGTTACAGAAAGCATGGTTTGGCATTATTTATTAAGCACCCTCTCATATTCACATGCACTGTGGCTCTTGAATTATTGATTTTTTTACCTATTTGGAAAAAATGGCTCATTTTGCTATTTTGGTTGCCTACCCCTGGCCTAAGCAATACTTCTACAGCAAGATGCAATTATAAGCATTGATCAGTTACTTATTAAAGGACTGAACCAAGGGTACTGAAACTCAGGTTGGCTGGCTCCAAGTGGAAAGAAGACACAAGCAATAAAATGTGAAGTCTTCAGTTTTTTTACACCTTACTCTTGGAACCTATATGACTGTGGTAATTTCTTCTTGAATCCCTTTCTTTACTAAAACCAGTCAGAATCATCCTGATAATTGGGGCTTTTCTTCAAAGACTCTTCTCCAATCTTATCTGTCACCTTCTAGGTCTAGTCCAAAGGACCCACGTTACAAGCCCATTTTCAACTAAGCAGAGCTTCTTTCCAGGCCTTCCCACAACTGCAAAACAGCTACGACATGTTACACAAACTGCAAAGCATATATGTTAATTAACCAAACCAATTGAGCACTTTTTATACCTATCTAACCTTATACTGCTGGAACTCTTACATCCTGCTGGAGTTTTTCAACAGGGCGAAAGGAGAGACTCTGGAAGCAGGGCACTATGCTGCTAAAGAAAAATAGCAGTGAAGATGGGGAAAGCATTAGATAGGTGTGTAGAGTTGTGCTGGGGTTCAAACCCTAAGGAATCAGGAGCACCTTTACTCATCTACAGATTGGCTCACCATCTAACATTGTTGTTTATATAATTCAGGGAAAATGGGGATATTCAGTATATGCATTGCACACACTGATGTAAAGAGAAAGCAGTCACGTGGCACTTTAAAGACTAGCAAAATAGTTTATTAGGTGAGCTTTCGTGGGACAGACCCACTTCTTCAGACCATAGCCAGACCAGAACAGACTCAATATTTAAGGCACAGAGAACCAAAAACAGTAAGCAAGGAGGACAAATCAGAAAAAGATAATCAAGGTGAGCAAATCAGAGAGTGGAGGGGTCGGGGGGAAGGTCAAGAATTCCCCCCGACCCCACCACTCTCTGATTTGCTCACCTTGATTATCTTTTTCTGATTTGTCCTCCTTGCTTACTGTTTTTGGTTCTCTGTGCCTTAAATATTGAGTCTGGTCTGGTCTGGCTATGGTCTGAAGAAGTGGGTCTGTCCCACGAAAGCTCACCTAATAAACTATTTTGCTAGTCTTTAAAGTGCTACTTGACTGCTTTTTGTTTTGATAGTGTATAGACTAACACGGCTTCCTCTCTGTTGCTATAAAGAGAGTACAGCATATCCACTTCCTCAGTGAGCAACAGGGTGAACTTCTCTAGTCTGGCATCCTTGAAGCCTGACTGGTGCAGAATCAGAGAATTTGCTGGACCATGGGAGGTCAACATTGTCTAGCAGCATTACCAACACTTTGGCTGTGTCTACACTTGCATTCCTCTTTTGAAAGAGGAATACAAATGAGGGAAAATGAAAATGAGGCACTGATTTACATATCTCATGCTTCATTTGCATAATATCTTTTCAGAAGGGATTCTTTTAAAAGAAAAAAAGCAGTGTGGACGGCGCTCTTTTGAAAATAAACCCTATCTTCGAAAGCACACTTCTTCCTATTTTGTCCCTAGGAGGTGAAAAACAGCAGTGTGTCTGACTAGTCTCAGGGCTTTGTCTATGAGAAAATAATCACACCTGGTATACCTGACGCCGGTGCAAACACCCAATAGATGCTCTTATTTTGGTGTAAGAGCATCTTGGGCAGTAGGTTGGCTTAAACAGGCTTCTTTGATTAATTTAAAATAAATGGAAATACTGACTAATGAACTCTTCAGTCTAGAAGCCAATGGCTGGAAGCTGACATTGACAAATTCACTATGTGACAAAGGCATGCTATGATTCAAGTGAAGTGAGTCTACACCTACACTATGAGATAAATCCAAAGTTAAGGCAGCTAGCTCGACTGTAGCAAGTGACTGTCTTCTCTGTAAATACCATTAGCTTGATTTAGGGAGAACTAATACCAATATCACAGTATTATTGGAATTGGGTGGGTGTGTAGCATCAAGTTCAAATTTAACAGTTTGAATGAAGGCTAGTGTGGAAGTGCCATGTCTCTGAATCGAATTCATTAGGTTCCAGAGGCTGACTGGTGCTGCTGCACCTGGCTCCCAGCCACTGTTAGGAGCCATAAAGCTGACCAGGTGAGCCCCTGGCTTCCTGGTACACCTGGTTTCTGGCTCCTGCAAGCCAGGTACAGCAGTACTGGTCAATTTCCTATCTCCCCACCCCTCAAGCTGTGGGGACCCAGGAGCCAGGCAACAGGGTGAGCCCTGCCAGCAGTGGGAGTGTAGCAGGGCCGGGAAGGGGTAGGCGCAGAATCAGGGGCTGAGGGAACTGTGGGATAGGTTCCCAGAATGCACTGTTGCAACTGCCGATGTTTGTCCACTCGAGTGCCGCAGCACTAACTCCACTCTGTGGGACGTGAGAATACTCAAAATCGAACTATAAACCCCAGAGTTATAAAATCGAATTGATCCGGGGGCGCAGACGGAGCCTGAGGGCCGGCAGCCAAGGCACCGATTTGCCAAGGGGGGAGCTCGGTACCCGCTCCATCGCCGCCCACTCCCAACGCACAGCGGGCTGCTGAGCTGAGGGAGAAGCAGCGGTTCCTCCAAGAAGGAGCCCCGGGAAACGGCGCAGCGCGGCCCCAGCCAGCCAGGGGCGGGGGACAGAAGAGCGTGCGGGGCCCATCCACCTTAGTCCTCAGTAACGCGGTCCTAGTTCAAACCGGACTCGGGGGTGCGCGCGGCCTCTAGCCCCACTTTAACTGCCGCCAGCACCCGGGGCTGCCTCGTAGCTCGTACTCGGGCACGTGGGGAAAGGCAGTTACACCCCAGACCTACCCGGGGGACTCGGGAGGGGTGTGGGGAGCCGGGGGGTGGTTACCGCGCTGGGGTACAGGCAGGTGGACGGGTCCAATCACCGGGGATGGACCGTTCGCAGCAGCCTGTGCGTAAGGGGACGCGCTACCTGAGAGGCGATGCTCCTCCGAAAAGGACAAGCCGCCATGGCTCTCAGCGAGCGAGCCGCGCAGACATCTCCTCCCCCTCCGCGTATGGACTAGTCCAGAAGAGGAGGAGCCATTTCCTCCCGTCGTTGCCGGGAGGCGGGGCGGATTGTACCATCGGGGGAGGGGGGGGGTAAGAAGGTTTCTATTCTTTCCCTTCTGGCGTTGGAGCCTGGCCGCTCGCAGGGGGGAGCCGCAGGGGATTATTATTGGCCCTGCCCCTTGTGTGAAGGGGAGAGGCCTAAATTCCAAGCTCCGCGACCGGAGAAACCGCTCGTTAGCCTGGCGTCCACTGCGCATGCCTGAGACTCTTATCGCGCGCTGTGTTCGGCTGGGCGGGGATCAGGGGTGCGGTTAACGCGGGATTCAGTGGCGCGTGGGGGCAACATGACCACGTGCTCCGTGTCCAAGGTGGGTGCTGTGGTGGGGGGGACCTGCTGATTGACACCCCGCTGCGGATCCGGCCGGGATATCGCGGGTCAGGCTCAGTCAGTGGTGCCCGGGCGGCTCGCGCTCCGCGCTTGGGGGGCCTGGCCCCAGCGGTTCGCTCCCCTGCTTTGGGCGCGGGGCGCTGGGGGAGCTCCGAGAGGGAGTTCTTGGGGGCGGGGGACAGCACCGCCCGTTGGCCCTGAGAGAGGGAGCGAGTGGAGCTGGGGGACTGCTGGCCCGACGATGGACGGGCGGGGGGAGCAGCGGGAATGGCGCTCGGCAGGGGCGGGCTGTTTGTGCAGCTCCGTCCCCTAAGGGCCCTGGATGTTCCCCGCCGGCTTAGCTCACCGGCAGGGCGGCAGCGAGCAGCGTTGATTCCCTGTGTTCCGCCCCTTCACAGCAGCCCCGCAGTGGGTTTTCTCTTGCACTGTAAATGCACGTGCTCCCAGGGTCTTGTCCTTTCAGGGGTGTGTCACTTTTCCACTTTGCTGCAGAGGCCTCATAATATACTGCCCTGCTTTGTGTCAGATTGTGCAGAGGTAGCGCCTGATATATGAGTAAGCGATTTGTACGATTGTGTGACAGTGAGCAGGTGGATGTGAACTACAGTTTGGGATACTATTCTCAGCTCATACTGCAGAATATCACTGTGTTTTTTTTAATTAATGATACTGATAGTTGAAAACATGCAGACTTCTAAACTTACAAGCAACCCTACTTAGCATAACAAAATTGTGTATCCCACACCCAGCACTTAAGAGAAAGGAGAACAAAAATAACGGCAAATAAGCATGGCTCAAGATGTTATGATCCAAGCTTTTGTTCCCTTCAGATTAGATTATTACAGCTCATTTTACCTGTGGGTGACGTACAGGTCCCACTTCATGCAAAAACCCATCTCTTAAGCATCAAAATCAATGTATGTGATTGTGGAACTCCATGGCCACATCTACAGGGCCCTTTATCACATTGCTGCTGCTGGCAGCACCGTCCTAAGGATGGTTCTAGAAATTACAAATGGAGGTACGTTTGCAAACTCATGGAAAGTTTCGCTATAGGCAGAGTGGGGATGCCGGAAGTACAGAGGCCGTGTAGACAGTGCTGTGTAGAGGGCAGTACAGAGGCCCTCTGTCTCTAGTCCCTTAGCTTTCAGTTTTTTCAGGCATAAGGGGCTGGCGACAGGTAGGGATTTAGCGGGCAGAGGCACGTCCACACGGCCTCTGTACTGCCAGCGGCCCCCCCTGCTGAGAGCAAAATCTTGCGCAGCTATGCCAATTACTCATGTGAGTTTGCAAATGGAGGTCTGTTTGCAATTTCTAGACCTGTCATTAGTATAGCAGCAGCGCTGTGCTAAAAGGCCATGTAGACAGGGCCTGTGTGTGCCACTGTTGACTCCTAGTTCTCTTTAGTAGAAGTCCTCACCCTAAGGTCTGATTTGAAGTTGGTGGAAAGACTCCTAGGGCTCGTCTACACTAGCCCCCTCCTTCGAAGGAGGCAAGTAAATTAGCCCTGTCAGTGAAAAGCAATGAGCTGCTACTCTGCATATGCAGCACCTCATAAGCATAATTCTGGGCACACAAACTTCGGAGTTTTTGGAGTTGCTAACTTTGAAGCACCGGCAAGCAGTCTAGCCATGGGCACTTCAAAGTACCCACACAACTTCAAAGTTCCCTTACTCCCAGTGAGCAGTGGAAGAAATTTAGGTGTAAATTACAGCAAAATAACAGCACAGAATGCTGAGAACCAGGACTGGTCACTGTAAACAAACTTTATGGTGCTATGGGAAGCTTGGCCAAGCTCATGATAAGTGGTTGTCTAGCTAACTAAAATGATGTCCAGCAACATCTGAAATCTGGCAAGAGAGTTCTGGATTCGAGACGTGTATACCTGTGTAACCTGTAAATCCCTTTTGGCAGTGAATGATAGTCACTGTACAAAACAGCAAAGAATGCTTCTCCTTTAATTTCCATGCCAGGTGTTCTGGGATTTGTTTGCATTATTTTAATAGTTGTTTTACATTATTTAGATTTGTAGTTACTATCAAAGTACATACTGCAGTGAACAAAGTATGTCCCCTAAAAATTTGGAAGAATTTGTGGAGATATGTCATATGTTTAACAAATATTTCACTCTTTTTCATCTCAGCAGTGCTTCTGATGAAAAATCAGTCTTTAACCTTCATGTTAGAAGTTCAGTTTTGCCTATAGTTGATGATTTCTGCCTTATTTCAATATCTGTATTTTGCAGCACATCCGCTTCTTTGTTTGTGTACAATATAATTAATATAGTGCTTAGTCTCATATTCTAGGGTTGTTTTCAAGGTGTGAGTTAGAGATGCTCTTTCATAAATCAAATAGTTGTTTTCATTTCTCCACTCTATCAATTAGTGTTCAGTCACACTTCTTATCACAGCACATTTGTTAGGAGATGGAGTTAAAATGTATGGGGAGAAACTCCAGCTCTGGGAAGAGCAAAAGGGGAAACTCCATTTTCAGTAGTTTTTCAGCTTGAAAGAAGTGCAAGTGCAACAATGGAGAAATTAGTCCTTTTGGAATCGTGGAACCTTAGTGTCATTGACAGGCCGGTTCAGAATTAATAAATTTTTATTGGAACATTGAGATATGAAATATTAGTCTTTTTCTGCTTACTCACTGTACACCTTAAGAATCCCGGTGAGGTGGAAACTCACTCTGAAGTTCACATTTTGCTTGCTACTCTCTAGGGCTGCTTTGTATTCAAACCAAGTTCCAAGAAGAGAAGGCTATGTTCAACAACAGGTTAGTAGTACGTTTTACGTTGCTATGCTTTTAGAGGGATCACTTGATCCTATAAGCCTCCACTCTGATTTACTTTTGTAAGGGCCACATAAGGGTTTCATTTACTTCCCAGTGCCAGCACAATATCGAAAAGCTGTCATCTTTTCAGCTGCACGCCAGCTAGTTATTATCTGGTATGAAATGTCTTCATCTCTGCCCTGCCTTCATTGCCTTCTTTGCGTTCATAGAAATTATCTTTCAGGAAAGCTTTTTCTCTGTGTTGTAAATGGACATTGTTTACTGGCTTGACAAAATCTACTTGATAAACCAAAATAATCAGTGGCAGGCACTGAATATATTCTTGCTTAATCAAGAAAAACCAAAATAATCAGTGGTAGGCACTGAATATATTCTTGCTTAATCAGAAATTATGAGTCATTTGGCATGCTGATCATATTTTGCTTCTTTTACCTGACTTAGGTAAAGAGGCCAGGGAAAAAAAGCCCATTGAAGCCTTAGAGAAGTTCTTATTCATTGTTCCCTATCATTTAGGCTTTCATCTTTCAGCTCCCATCTGGTATTCACCATCTGAGAAGAACTAGATAGGACCAACTCCCTGTGAACCAATGAACAGTTCTGCTCAGTTTCTGTTGAGATCGACTCAAGCAACATCCATCCTTACTCCCAGGCTGAGCATGCTGCCTTGTTAGCATGCCTAACCCCTGCTAACTTCAGAGGTGTCCAATACTGTGACAATGGCTGTGTCTACAGTAGGGGAAAATTACAAAATGGCCATGCTGATGGCCTAATTGGAGAATACTAATGAGGCACTGAAATGGATATTTCTATCAGGGGATTTCAATGTTCGCAGGGTACTTTCGAAAAGGACCCTCCTTCCCCCTGTGTAGACAAGCCACACACAAGCAAAACGTGGCACTTTGTAAGTGCCACAGCTGGCAGCATGATAATGAGGCGCTGAATATTCCTTTCAGCACCTCGTTAGTATTCTCCAATTTGGCCATTAGCATGGCCGTTTTGAAATTTTCCCCTCATGTAGACGTAGCCAATATGAATGAAGAAAAGGAGTGGGGAATTGAGCCAGATTTTAATTCTAATTGGAAAATACTGCAGACTCTTATCAGCAAAGGAACATACTGTAACACCTCCTTTAAATAGAATCAAAAATTATTTTCTTCCCTCAAATTCCGGGAGCTTGAGATTGGGAAGCCTAGCCTAGGTTTTCTAACTATAAGTTAAATGTACTACTAAATAACTAATGCAGTGATTGGCTTTATCATGGTCTAGACTTGGGACATCACAGTAGAATTATTCTTTTGCTGAAAGTGTTCGTGTTTAATTTAGCAGAAAGTTATCTTGCTAAAACAGATGTTGCTCTGGTTTAGTAGCCAGTGCATGGTCACTATCTTTGGGAATAGGTCAATGAAACTTAATACAAATGTTAACTAATATTGCTATTGTAAACAAGTCATTGTTTAGAATAACTTTTAAATATCTTTTTGGGAGGAAATTTAGCTTGCCATTGGATTAAGTGAAATATCTACTTAATTACCACTTCCGTAGAGGAGATGACATTTTCAGATTAAACAGATGCTGTTCATTTAGTAGGTTTTTGGTTTTGTTTTTTTTTTCCTGCCTCCTGCCCCTGAAAAACAGAAGAATCTGGGAGTTGCCAAATGTACAATTAAATGATACAGAGCAGATTTGTGTATCTTGTTTGTCTGGCCATTTGTCAAAAATATTGGCCAGTCACTGTATGTGTGTGCATACATTATTTTCTTCCACCATCTACTCAGGACTAGATTTTAGTTGTGTTTCAGATAACTCCTCAAGGTACTTTCACACGTGCTTGTGCATTTAATGCCACTGGGATTTAAAAGTATGTTGTTTTCTGATTTGAAAATCCCAGTAGGTCCCTAAATGGATCCTTAGGCACCTAAATACTGGTAAGTCTGTCCCTCCATCCAAACACTGATTTTGCTTCCCTTTTTTTTTTGTCTCCATATGACTCTAGGTATGCTTTTGTAGGTGTGACAGATGGCCCTGCATATGCACAATCTTTGCTAAGGTCTAAAAAATAGACAGTGCTCTCTTTAGTTTATGTCTAGCCTTTTGGCTTAGTCCTGCAAGATGCTGAATACTTTCAATCCCATTAAGTTCAGCCAGAATTGCTAGTACTCTGTACCACTCAGGACCAGAACTTTGTGCACACTTTTGTATAGCGTCTGCAGTCCAGCATCCTGAAAGCTTAAAAACAAGAAGATATTTTGGCACAAACCAACAAATATGGTCATTTGGGTTGCTTTTTTTGTGTGTTAAGAAGAAGTAATACGGCAAGACCAAAGATGCTGGAGATGTGTGAGAGGCTTTCTTAAGGCACATAGGCAATGAGATATTTGATGGCGGTTCATTACTCACCAATAGTGCTACATTTTCAGGCACACCACCTGATTCCTTTCTAGAAACTAGATTGCTCAGTACCTGATCATTAAAGGAAAAGTACAGTTTTGTTGCAACATTATTTTTGTGCTCGTGTCTTTGCTACTGCAAAGAGAGAAATTAAATCCTGCATTGTCTTGACAGTTAATTGAACTGTTAATCTAACATTCAGCCATTGTACCATTCCTTGTGGTGTTAGTTCTCCTCTAAGATATAGCAAATCATGCTGACTGATGTGCATTTGAAAGAGTTAAAGGTAGTTACAAGCTGTACATGCACATTTTCCCATTTCTCCTTCCATTTTTGCCTCTACTTCATGGCTAATGGCAGTGTTTAGAGATTCTAAAACAAAGCAGGACCTAGGAAACTAAGTGCAGAATGTCATAGCAGAGAGACACTAGGTTCTAATACTTAAGTAATGCTCAGTAACTGTCAAGTTCAAGTACAGATATTTTGTCCTTCCGCTTCCTCCCATAAAGAGCACAAACAGGGAGATGAGGGAAAATTGGAGGTGGGAACTGAAAACTTAACCTGTTCTACTGTTCTACACTTAAAAGTTTTGCCCTCATATGTCAGGAGTGTGGGGGTCAGGGAGGGGAATCCGTACCCGCAACTGACACAGTTAAACACTATGATAACATCACAGATGTGCTTTTTCTCATATAAGTCATTTCTTTTAGGAACTGGAATAACATTTGGTAGCAAACATTACTTGTTTATCCATTCTAGGAACTCTAATTGTGGACATAAACCTCATTGGGCTAGACTTTGTACAAACATTAAACAAAAAGACAGTCTCTGCCCAAGTTCTTTAGTTTATTTTGGTACAAACTGTACCTCCACAGGAAGGTTGCTGTCATTGCTATATTGGCAAAGTCTTTCTGATACAGGCCTCATGTTACTATGGTATAATGTAAGGTTAACAGAGACCTGCTGCAAGGCACTGTGGATGATCCTAAGACTGGTTGAGAGGGCTGAGGCAGACTGAAACAAGTTGGACAAAACACTAGGAAGAAGAGCACTTTCAAAAACAGGGCTTCCTTTCGAAGGAACCCATCTACATGGCTATTTTGCATTTCGAAAACAGCACTTTCAATGCAGTGCGTGGCTGGCGTTATGCAAATGAGGCACTGAATATCCATATCAGTGACTTATTAGCATTTTCGATCCAGTGTATTTACATGTCCCTTCCGAAAGGGAGGGGCAGTGTAGATGCAGCCCCAGTGTAAAGAGAATTGGACAAATGTTGGGTTCTAGTCCTGATTCGCTCTGGTCTGCTGGTTGACTGTGGGCAAATCCTTTCTGTCGTTGTCTTACTGTCTGCATTTTAGAGATGGTGATGATACTGACCTTTGTCAATTGCTTTGAGATTTGCAGATGAAAAGTGCTACTGTATGTAAGAATGAGGCATTTATTTCTTAGTGGCCGTGTCTACACTAGCCCCAAACTTCGAAATTGCCATGCAAAAGGCCATGAGCAGATGGGAATAAGGGGACTTTGAAGTAGGCGGGGTCCTTTCGAAAAGGAGCCCTGTCAGGACGAGTCGGGCGGCGGCGAGGCGCGTCAATTTCGAAGTGCCCTGGCCACCTGCATGCTAATGAAGCGCTGAATATTCATTTCAGCGCTTCATTAGTAAACTTTGAAATGGCCATTTGCATGGCAATTTTGAAGTTTGGGGCTAGTGTAGACGTAGCCAGTCTCAGTCTGGGACCTGTGGTAAAAAAGAGATCATTCACTAACTCTTCCTGGCAGCAGCTTCCGCATACTTTCTTCACTTGTTCTGGCTACCTGATGGAAATATATGCTGTTTGATAAATAAATAATAGCTTGCTAGCTTACATAAATAAATGAAGGTAGATGTTTCTTTTCTGAAATTGTATAGTTTTCTTCTGGAAGAAAGTTTTCATACTTTTTTACTGTACGTGATTGCCCTTTATTTGTATTTTTCCAGCTGATTATTTTAGCAAAGGAAAAAATGATTCCGAGGATGGTGATCTACGATTTACTACTTGTCAGGTGTTGTGGAAGCAGATCAATTCTGAAACGGAGGTGGGCCTTGCTGCTTAATATTAACTGTAAATTTTACGACACTTCTGGTGTTTTTGTTTTGTTAATTTTCTGGTATGTTGCCTTACGCCTTCTGATCCGATTGTGTGTTTTCTAACCCCCAGTGAAGATTAGGTTGCTCTGAATCCTAATTTTATGTGGAGTAGGGCATCCCAATGTCTGCTGTGGATTAGAATGCATGCTGGTGAATGGAAAATGGACATGTGGTAGTGTGGCTGAGTGCTTAGTCAGGTGAACTGATGTAAACAGGGTCTTCTGTTTACCAAGCCTATAATTATAACCACCTCAAGTGAAGCAGAGTGTTTTAGGAAAAATAGAATGTTTCCTCAATCTCTTGGTTTCTTGATACCTCGTGAAATTCAGTAGCCCATAAGCAGGAGGCCAAAAGATTTTAAACATGTTTAACATTGCAAGATGGCATAGATGAAGAGAGATTTTTATTATGGTGGTTTTTTTTCTTTTTTGAAAGAAAAGCAATGTCAGAACATATTGTGCCTTCTAGGTTTTCTTCCTCATCAGTTTCTACCCTCCCCTTAAAGCAGAACTGCACACTCTGCTGAACTTAATATAACAGGCTGAAAACATAAAAGCACTAGTAAGTAGTGAGGTTTCTGACTGTGTTTACCAAAGACATATGTTTAAATCAGGACTTGCTCCTATGTAGCTCAACTTTAGTGACAGATTAGGAGTGCCAAAGATGAGGGGGAAATTTTTTGAAAAAGTCAGAGTGATTCATTTTGATGTTTTCTAAACAAACTATTATGACATTTCATTTTGAGATGATGTTGGAAGTGTTTCATTCAGCCAGAACACTTTTTTTCCTTTCAGAGAGAAACAATGAAAATATTTAAGCTTTGATTTGAAACAAAGCAGACTTTGGGGGAGTGGGTTTTTTGATTGTCCACTGAATCAAAAAATACATTATTCACTCAATGCTAGTAAAAAGTAATGGTAGAACAGCTCAATGCAATTGTGTACTCTGTGCAGCAGTGATAGTAAAAGCAAAGTGATAGGAAACCTAAGGCTCACAGGAGGCAGCAGCTGTGTGGCAGTCAGAGCCCCTAAAGCTAACCCTCTAAATGACTTTTATCATAAGAAGTAAGTGATTATATCTTGGTTGATAAAGATGCAACCCTCTCCCAGTTATGTTTTCTAATATTCCTAAACAGTTTTACAACTTCCCTATCTATACTAGCAAAAGAAATATTGTGGGCATGAGGAAGAGAGCCACAAATAAACACCTTTGATAGTCAAAGGAAGTAGAAAAATATTGCCAAACCATATCTCTGGGGTTTTTTTTCATTTTATTTTTCATGTTGATCCCCATAGGAGAATGATCTTTCAAGGACAAAAGTGAATAGAGGGGATGGTGACAAATAAGGTGTGTGTGTGGTTGAAGATGCATTTTTTTCCATCATTTAGGCCTAATATTTTCCTCAGCTGAGTTGCTTCTGTTTCAGGAGTAAGAGAAGGCATGTACATCCTGTCAGAAAAGAGTTGCGTTATTTTGTACATCCGGAGGTCACTTTAGCTTTTTCAGAGCAAAGTACATTTTTTAAACTCTGTACCTGAATCCTGTTTAAGATTGCTTTCAGCCTGTCATGCAACAATACATGTAAACAAAGATGCAGTATCCCTGAATTAATTGCATACTTGATCAAAGCATCAAGGGGAAACAGAAAGCAACACTTCTGTTTTTGCCACCTAATAAATTATTCTCTCTAATCAGAGTTGACAGAAAAATAGAAGATTAATTTAGAATTGAACTCTGGATAATTTGCTTTGAGGCCCTTAACAACCAGTAAAGTGAGAGAATGGGGAAGTGCAGCATTCCAGTGTCTCCCTGTCTATGTAAAATAAAAGCTCTCTGTGTGTTTTCTAGAAAATACAAGAAGAACTGAATAAACAGTTATTTGATAACCTGATACATTTTCTGAGACAATCTCACTCTGAATTCCAAACAAAGACTACAGAATGGATGTGTCGGATGAAGTCCAGTGAAATTCCTACTGCAGCTCTTGTTCTAGGTAACCTTTTTGCAATTTAAGACGCTTTTGCATCACGTGTGAAATTTGTAGATTTAGTTTAAAGGTCAAAGGAAATTGAGTTGGCGCCTTCCAGCTATCCAAGTAAGCAGTATGAACCTTGGAAACATTAACAAACAAGAATCATAGGGCAGCTGTATCTGTTTTAGTTCTCCTGTTTTACCCATATGTACGCAGACTCAGAGCGAGAGCATCTCTACCATAGACTTAAACATCATCATATATTTACATTTACTATGGTTACAGTCTTACAGAGACATTTGCAAAATAGTAGTACATACAACAAGCTAAACAAGGATCGAATGTATTAATGTTTCAAATCCATCACCTACTACACCATCTTAGACAATGAGCACAGATATATTTTCAGAATCTGCTTAACACCATGCTAGGGACATTGAATAAACAAGTAACCACTGAAAGGAGGCTCTCCTCCCAGCCAGCCCACTGGAGCCAGGACACAGCATTTAAAACATGTCCCATCTTCAGTAGGCTCCCTCCCTCTTGCCACATCAGGGAGTGGAAGTAGTATCCCCACCAGCTCATTTGGGCCAGGAAGCAGCATTTCAGCTGCCTTTCGGCGCGAACAGGGTCCTGCAGGATTGGCATTTCCCCAGAGAGGGTGAGGAATAGCTGGACCCTGCACCAGCTGAGACTGGGCAGCCTTGCTGCTTGAGCCCCAGCTGGTGTGGGGTCTGTCAGTTCCTCCTCTCTCCCCTGCAGCTAAGGGAAATTGACAAAAAATCATGGCACACTTAGGCAGTTCTCACAGCACAGGATGGTGTGGTGGTTGAAAACCATTGAACTAAGCATCTCTGTCTCAGTTTTTCCTTAAAAATCCAGCATGCATATCACTAATCTTTACACCTGGAGGTTGTAGTGGGGAGAGGGATAATAAAACCTGCTTGAATTCTGAGATCTGCACTACAGTAGTATTAAGATTCATTCATTGTCTTTCTCCATCCCTCCAACATTCTAGATAACAAAAATAACTGGCTGTTTCTAATTCTTGCTATTGGCAGTATTTTTGACAGGCTGTTGAGTGGACTGCAATGCAGAATTTTATCAAGAAAGACCAGACCAGTAAAAAACATGAGAAATATTTAGGTCTCGAGTTCCTTTTGCCTTCTTTTTCTCCTGGAAGGAGCTTGAGGGATATTTCTGTTGCTGTCCATAGATAGATTAAAAGCAATGGTATCACAGATTAAGTAATCAGCTATCACTAATATGAAATTCTGAAATACACATTTTTGTACCTTTTATGTGACTGCATTTTTCACTGTTCTCTTTTTTGTCTCTTTGGGACATCTCGTTCGGTGATTCTGGTCATTAACAGGAATAATACAGTATTGATTTTTTTTTTCTTTCTTCTAGGCGTGAATGTTACAGATCATGACTTGACATTTAAGAGTCTCTCAGAGGTTCTGCAGGACAATGTTACTCCTTATGTAGCCTCTCTGCAAGCCAAAGAATGCCCAGGTATATACTTGAATATTTTTAACAACCTATTAAAATAGTGAATGACATTAACCATAAATTCGAATTTTATTTTTAAAACAATAAAATAAAGACTAGAATAGTAAAACTTATGGATCAAGAAGAGCTAGGCCATTTAGTCTAATTTTCAGAATTTCAGATTGTTCTCTACAGTACGTTTTCTAGCTGTGTCCAGTTTTTGCTTAAAACAATCAGGATTCTCCCATTTCTTGTGGGAAACTATTCAAGCTTTTTCATTGTATTCAATCTGAAATAAAGCTGTTGCATATTTAAAGATGTTATAATTTTATGTTTGGTCCAGCCATTTCATTTTTTAAGTTTAATGTGTCAGGCCTCCTGCCATCATTTCCTTCTGGGAAGGAACCTCTGTCACACTCCCTTCTAACCAGGGGTTCTACAGCTGCCAAGCCACTTTTTTTGCAGTCTGACAGCCCCCATAAGTTAGTCTGCCTTTAGGCCAGCACTGGGCTTGTCTTTCTCTCCAAGGGCCATGACAGGTTGAATAGACCAATAATCTAGACAGCTCTTTCTAAGCAAATACATTTATTCTTAAGGCAAACGCTGTATGCACGTGGGAGTTCCAGTAAATGGATTTAGACGTGCAACAAATATTTCAGGTCTAATTCAGCAATTTTGTGGGGTTCTCATAGACCAAAGGTCATTCCAACCCTTCAGCGGAGTCAGTTTGTTGAATCAAATTAAAAAAACCTCTTGCTGGTTCAAGCTCAGATTTTTAAACCAAAAGCCATCCCTTTCTTTGAGTCACTGGAAAACCCAGTGTGAACTAATATACACAAACCTCCCCAAGGGTGGTGCCTCTGTAGAGTTATTTAGTTACAGTGACTCACCTTAAGCACTTTCCTTGGTACACAGTTTCTCGTTGCTGGAGGAGCTGTGGAAACCCTTTTGCATGAAGTAGAGCACAAACATGTATAAATCATGCATAAATTTCAGTAAGTGGTCCTCAGAGTCAATCCATGGGGTTGCATATCTGTCAAAGCAAATATTCAAACTAAATTTCTCTCTGCAAATCCTGCTCTCCTCCCTTTCAGCCACCAGTTTAATGCCTCAGACTATTTCATAGTAAGGAGAACCAGACCTGTTTTTTTTTTTTAAGTTTACATATTTAAAAAAAAAAATCCTTTTTTTTTTTCCTCAATGCCAAGGACAGGCTTAAAGGTTATTTTACAACATAAACATATACCCACCTTATCTTCTCTTTCCATAAAGCTTTATACAGACGAGCTTAACTGTATAAATTCAGCTTATTTTACCACAATCAGGAATATCTGGAATACCATTTTTCTTCCAAGTGTACACTTTTTGTAAACTCAGGAGTAAAATCACTCCTAATCTTCGCTCAAGATCTCTTGATTAGCCTTTTAGTGTAACTGTAGGACGGCTAATCAGTAATGCACTAACAGTGCTTTGCTCGAGCCTAGGGAGTGGCAGGATCCATATCTGGCTCTTGATTTCCTCCCTCCTACATCAGACAGGGTATTAACTGTTATACGCAGCAGTCCTAATTTACAGAGGTTTTGGATCTGCATGGGGACATTGAGAATAAATGCTCTGCAGAAGGGATGTGCTTGGTGGCGCGGGGACAAAAAGACAAAAACAGGATGATCTTGGGGGAAGTGGGGGGAATAGATGGTGGGGGTTAGAATTCTTGATAATTAAATTAGTTGCTTCATTTTATGTATGTATGTATGTTGTAAAGGCATAAAACATCTGCTGCAGAAGCTGATGGGACAGCTAATGAACTGCTGTGTAGATGTGGACTCCTCTGAAGAGGAGTGTGTTAGCATTTCCCAGAAGAAGATACGCTGCTCAATGACTTCTCTTTCCAAATGGTATGAAGGTGTGACAAAGGTACGCTTTCATATTGCCAATTTACAAAGTATTTGGATTCTAACTCGTAACATTTTAATTGCATAACTTGGTTTTATGTCTTGAGTCAAAACAGTAGTGGAGCTAGTTCTTTTCCATTCAGTTCTAGGTGATAACTGACCCTGAGACCATCTGAACCTAAAGCTATTCCTTCACCACTGTGAATTTAATTTCTAACTAAATATTAATGTAAGTCTCTTTGAAAAGTCACCTTTGAAAGTGTTTTTCACAATTTTAAAAAGGGGCTGTTTTATGCTAAGTTGAAGCTTAAAACTCAAATGTGATTTCCTATCAAGAGTTTTTCTCTCCAGAAAAGATCCTTCAACTATTTATCTTGAAAACCAAAGTACAAAGAACCGATAACCTGGGAGAAGCACATGATCACTGTTAAGTTGCTTTTTACACTAGCCATCTGAAGCCTGCATTGTACAGGCAGTTAATAAAACAAACCCTTCCAAATAAAAAATATTTTCTTATTTTTGAAAAACCGATAATTAGCAACACCAATATTGTATGAGAGTATTGAGACTGTGAAGGCCTCCTCTGGTTTCCTGTTGGCTAAACAGTGGATGATAAAATGAAGAATCTTTTTTCCTTATTACGTTGACTTTAGTGGGATTTATTTATTTGCAGAATAGAAATGGACTTCAGCATTGTGCTTAAGTCTCTGCTAAATTGAGACCTAAATGTCCATACTGCAGCAACCGTCCTGAGTAGCTTAAGTATATCCACCAATATACCGAAGAGATCTACCGAGGGATAGGAGTTAAAAAGAATCCTACTGTCTACTCCCAGCACCAGGAAGTCTCTGGGCGGTGGCTGCTTTAACCTAGTGTGGCATAGCCTTTATGGCATTGGTGCGGCCCCTCAAGCAAAGTACTAGTGAATCTGTGCAACTGAGTCAGGATGTTTCATCCCTTTTCAATTCTCAGGCAAGCCTGACTTGCTTCTGTGATCTTCACAAGAAGTGGTACACATCTGTGTGCCCACCCACATTGTCCTTTCCCTTGCCCAGTAGAACCACACCAGAGGGCTACCGAAGAATTGTTTTCTTATCTATTCTCTGTTATCATGGCTGTTTCGTTTAGGTCACTGGAGAGGAGAAGTGCTACAGGTTGGAGATATACTGTGTGTTTCTTAAATCCAGCTAACTTTATTTTCCATAAGTCATCCCTCTGGTTTTAGGATGTTATAAATATGGGAGGTAAGAGAGTTACGTTTTATCTCTTCCCAACTTCTTTTTTTTTCTAATAATATACGGACAATGATTTTGAAGAAAACAGACTCTGAAACTCCAAGCAAAAAAAGAACTTCTTCCAGGCACTGGCAGTCTCCTCCAGTTGTGGTTATTTTCAAAGACATGGAAAGTTTCACAACAAAAGTACTTCAGGACTTCATAGTTATCAGCAGGTAATGTTTCCTGTGGTTTTGGACTGGTGTTCTTTTACTCCCTTTGGCTTTTTCTAGTTGTTGCCGTAAGTTAAAGGCTGGAGCTCAGGTGTCATTTTCCCTGGGGTCATGGTAACCTACCCACTTTTTCACAAGAATGCAGGCCAAAGCATTCCAGTGCTCCCTGTGTTTCTCCCCATACACCCACAAGGACATATAGGTTCTCCACAGTTCACTGGGAAGGAACAGTAGAGTGACTTTGCTTACTTCAGCACAAAGCACCCTTGGCTGTGTGCCTAGAAGTCCCAGCTATGGGGGATTGAGGGAGTACAGTACCAGTTAGGGCACGGTAATTCATGTATGGCTTCTTAACACAGAAGCTGAGATCCAGGCTAGGGTAAATCTGGGTGCTCAGACCTTGTCATTCATTCAGGATAATGCTGGGATGACGATGTACCTGTCTTGGACTATAAAATCCTGTGATACACAGACTCCCTTTAGAGGGGTATGGAGAGGATTGAGACCTGAATCAGAAATTTTGAGGGTAGCAGTAGTGGTACAGGTGAGCAGAGAGTGGAAGATGAGCATTGTTAGCAGTAGAAATGACGAGGCTTTTAAATTTTATATATATATGTAACTGTTACCCAATTTCCAGCGTTCTGACATCTTTGAGGGGTGATTATTGTCCTGGAGCAAGTCTAATGGAGAATAGCTGGAAGTAGAATACACATTGAAATTGAGTGGGAGATAAGGCCAGATGCTAGGCCACTAGATTGCTTGAGCAGTGGCTCTCCACATTTCCAAACGACTATATCCTTTTTAGAAGTCTAATTTGTCTGGTGTACTCCAAGTTTCACCTCGCTTAAAAACTACTTGGTTATATAATCAGACCAAAAATGCAAATGTGTCACAGCACATTATTACAGAAAAATTAATTATTTTCTCATTTTGTCATGGAATTGTAGAATAAATCATTTGAAATAAAAATATTGTACTTATGTTTTAGTGTATTGTGTAGAGAGCAGTATAAGGAAGTTACTGTGGGAAATTTTAGTTGTAATGACTTTGCGTAGCTTGTTGTAAAACCGGGCAAATATTTAGATAGGTTGATATATCCCCTAGAAGATCTCTGAGTAGAAGCCTAGTGTCAGTGTAGCCATTGTACAATTAAGAGTTGTCTCCCTTTGAATCAGGCACTGTACTGCTGGGCTAGAAGTCAGTCAATGTTGTGCATAATATTTTAAAGAAGATGCAAGGGATGTCCTTGGGAATAAGTTAGCTGCACTTTACTTTATTACATCTAATTTATCTGATACTAAAGATGGAGTTAAAATAGCTTGATGAAATATTTTTTAAAAAAGCATGAGTCCACTTCTCCAGTCTTAGAATTCTTTGAGGTAGCCAACAGAATAGCAGAAAAAGAACAGATGCTATATATAATTTTTTAATATGCATTAAAAATTCTATAACAAAAGCCCTCAAAAAGTGGGTAATGAAATGAAATAATCATGGGATAAGAGTTGAAGTTCTGTCTTGAGTTGGAAACTAAGAGTTTGAGAACAAAAGAGAAGGAATAAATAGTTTTTCACCACGGAAGAAAGTTAGCATGGTACCACAAGGATTTATAATGGGGCTACTATTATATAATCTATTAGTTATCTTTAAGTGGGGAGGGGTGGTTAAATAGGAAGATAGCAAAACTTTTGGCTAATATGGAACAATAGAAAAGGGAAGAGGCTATATATCTGTGTAAAGCAAACTTTTTCTCTTTGAACATAGTACTCAGTTCGGTTGGGCATCTGTCAGGAAAAAAGTGTGCTAGAAATAGAGAAGGTTCAGAGAGGGAAAGTTTTGTACAGTACATTGCTTCCATTGCTTTATGTACAATCCACTGAAATGTAAGTACAATATGTGTATTTCAAATGTTTTATTGGACAATTATATGATAAAATGAGAAATAAGCAATAAGAAAAATGGAAAAATTTAAAATGAGATGTTTAGGATTGTTTGATTTTGAATTAGGAACTAGTAAGTGGGTGTATACTAGGTCTGTAATTTATGGTAAGTGTATAAAAGAGCCATTTGAGCATTCCAGTTTTCTTTTCCTCCTAACCTGTGAGCTATTAAATAAACAGTGAAATAAAAAGAGCGATACATTTAATACTGTTGAAAATAAATGAATTACTCCATAAGTAATTAACTGTGACACTCACTGCCACAATATGTTATTGAGACAGTGTGTAATTAGATTTTTTAGGAAGAGGTTTATGTAGTAAATATACTATAATATATGAATAATAAGAACTTTCACAGATATCGTAGGTAAAATCTTTTGAAGTTCTGGCCACAGTTAAGTCAAGGGAAAGAGGATTTCATCCGTAGTAGAAATATAGAATCTTTGTCACACAGTAAGCTGAACACAAGGCGGGTGGTAGGAATTAATCTTTCCCATAGGAATGCTAATTTGTGTCAATATGCAGTGTTGTAGCCATTTTGGTTCCAGGATATTAGGGAAAACAAGGTAGGTGGGGACTAACTTCTGTTGAGAGCGAGAGAGCGAGCGAGAGAAAGAAAGAAAGAAAGAAAGAAAGAAAAGCTTTCAAGCTACACAGAGCTCTTCTGTACTCTGAATATCTTTCCCAGGCTTCAGGAATGGCACTATGTAGTTTGAAAGTTTGCATCTTTCTCACCCTGCAGAAGTTGGTTCAATAAAAGACAGTACTTCACCCAGCTTGTCTTAATAATTTGTGTAAATGTCCATTATGGATTACTTTATCCCCTTCTTTTGAAGCATTTGTTATTAGTTGCTATTTAAAGATGACAAATGAACGTAGGAACTTTGGTCAGATCTGATGTGTGAATTGGGAGTTCAAATCAATGTTTATGGGTCATCTTGGGACATTGACATGGGTGGAACATTATAGTTACTTGAAAGATCTAATTGTGTTGCCATACTTTGTTGACTTCTAAATGTCTGGCTTTATGTGTGTTTTTAGCAAACTGCAGTACTTTTTAAAGTATTGGGGGAAATGTTTGTTTTTGTGATTATACAGTGTCTAGCACAATCAGGCCTTGATCTGTGATTGGGGCCCTCAGGTCCTACTACAGTACAAGTAGAAATATTAATAATAATAATTACATTTGCCTGTTAATATTTTTACCCATTCGAGCTTTTCAGTTATATTGTCGAAGTTGTCCCATATGAAAATAATTAAAGACATATTTAGAAGACTATATTTTAGATTTTTTTTTTTTTTAGCTTTTGTAAACTAGAACAGGGAGAACCCTTCCCATGGTATAACATTAAAGCAGACATTTTACAAGTGTCTTCCTGAAGACTGGTGCTTCAGTATATTGTGTGACTTGTTTCTTCTTCTTCTGTGCATATGTTACTTCTGCTCTATCCTATTCGTTTTTTCCCAAATCAAAGCTCATTGGAGCAGTCTATTTATGCTGTTCCTTTGTGCTGCCAAGTCCTTTGAAAGTAGTGCTATATTGGGACTACACTGTGTTCCCTTGTGCTTCCTAGAGTTCTGGCGAAACCTACATAACTGTTATGTTTTCTTTTTCCTTCTCCACTTTGTGGTCTAGTCAGCATATACACGAATTCCCTCTTGTACTCATATTTGGAATTGCCACGTCTCCAATGATCATCCACAGGTTACTTCCTCACTCTGTTTCTTCTCTGCTGTGTATAGAGCTTTTCCAATCTCTTTCCTGCAAGGAGCACTTGGCTACAGTAATTGACAAGGTAAATCCATTTCTAGATATGTGAGTGGGGCGTGAATGTGTGTCAGACTGGTGTATGTGTACATAACATCTTGTGCCTTAATAGTAAACTAGTCTGAAGCTTTTAAAATGGGGAATATCTTTGTGTACCCATGTCATTAAGTTCACTTACTTATGTTGAAAGTTTCCTTTTTACAATGTTTTCTCTTCACACAGTATTAGTAAATATCTTCTCTTCTCACTTGCATTAATGCACGTGTCCACATAACTTATCTGGCTTTCATTTGCTCCCCTATATTCTAGGGTCTCATTTAGTTCAAAATAGGGATGACTTCATGTAGCTTACATTACACTCAGTATTGCAACTTGATGTGACTTATGTAGGCCCCTGAACATGAGCTGAATTATCGAAATATAAGGTCTGATCATGCAGACATTTTGCTTGTGTGATTTCAGTGGACTGTGTTTGTAGAGCACCTGTGGAACTTTTGGATATGGATATAGAAAGTAGTTTTGTGCCTGATGCTTGCTGTAGTATTTGTTCCATTGTTCATAATATGAAAAAGAACAGGTAAAATTGATGTCAAGTTTGAACATAACTAAAATCAGACAATATAAAGTTCAGGATGTGGTGGAATCAAAGCTTTAAATAAGAGTTTGTATGTTTTTGAAATGATAGACATACATGCTGTTTGGCAAAAGATGACTGTGTATTAATCGATATTATAGTTTAATTTTAGCACAAGCTTGAGAGTTGAACCAAATGCAGCTCAAACTGCTTTGGTATTTACATATTTAAGAAGGAATATTAATAATTGGCTGTTTGCATTAAGTTTGAAATGCACTTTATTCTGGTAACGTTTAGCAAGGAGATATTTTTCTCTTTGTCTCCTGCAGCTACTTCTGACAACTCAGTTTCCCTTTAAATTAAGTGAGAAAGTATTGCAAGTTCTAATCAACATATTTTTATACCATGATTTCTCTGTCCAGAACTTTATCAAAGGATTTCAGGTGAGCCAAGTGTAAGAAGAATTTCTGATTACAGACTGTGATGAAAATGCAACAGAATTGCTTAATGGAAGTAGATTTATACTCAATTTTTAGAACCTGATTTTACTCCCATTCAAGTCACTGGCAAAATTCTCGTACCTGAGATCATGTCTTCATTGTAAATGGGAAAGCTGTTGGGAAGCTAGCTGGAAATGTAGGGAAGCAGTTTATGATTTCTGTCACAGAATATGAATTAAAAAATAGAAAAAAAAATCTGCCTAAAAAGGTAGAAACAAATTTGCTATGTATTAATTTTGTAAGTATTCTTCTTCTTTGAGTGGTCCCCGTGGGTGCTCCACAGTAGGTGTCGGGCTTGCCCCGGCGCCACAGATTGGAATTCTTCTAGCAATTTCCTCTGGATCGCGCATGCGCCGATGTGCGCCGCTCCCTCGCACGCCCTCGGTCATGTGTGCGATCCGGTCCCCGCCAGTTCCTTCTCAACCGCCAACGGCTGCAGACGGAATCCGCTCTGGCTCTAATGCCTGAGACAGATAAGATAGTTAATTCTACTTGTTAGCTCGTTGTTTTTACTATTATAAAAAAAAAGAAGCAGCAAAAAAAAAAAAAGTGGGGAAAAAAATAATAAATAATAAAATAGTAAGAGAGAAGAGGAATGGAGGGAAGAGGAGCGGACAAAGAAGGCTGGTTAAGCCGTCCGCTACCCTGAAGGCCGTAAATGTTGTTTGTGTTGTAGAGCGCACTGATTAGCGGCTAAGTACCCTATTAACAGTAAAGACTCACCGCGATGTCTTCCTCGGGGTTTAAGAAGTGTGAGTCATGCCGCGAGGCTATGCCGGCCTCTGATGGGCATAGTAAGTGCATTCGTTGCCTGGGGGAGTCCCGTGTTACCCAGAAGTGTTCGCACTGCGCTAAGCTTACAGCCAGGGCCAGGAAGGACAGAGAGATGAGGCTCAAAATGATCTTGTTTGATAAGGCCCTTCAGCCTGAGCCTCTGGACAAGCCTCACACAGAAGGGCCCTCTGGGTTGCACAAAAGGAAGGCGGCTTCTTTGACCCCCTCTGTGCAAAAGAAGAAGAAACTCTCCCCAGCTTGATCCTTGCCGGCGGTTTCGGCGAGCAGGACGAGCGGAACGCAGAGCCCTGAACCGCGGGCTGATGAAAGCGGCAGCGCGGTCACGCACGTGGCCGGGCCGGGCCGGGCCGGGCCTCCGACTATTCAGCAGTTGGCACTGAGGGTGCCGCGGGTGCCAGCGCAGCAAGCACCGGAATCGGCGGCGCCACCTCACATGGCACTGGCTCTCATGGCGCCGATGGCGAAGGGGCACCCGGCACGGGGCCCAGCGGCACCGGAGGAAGCTACCCACGCGGCACCGCTTATGATGGCACCGAGCGCTGCACCGACAGCGGGGCTGAGATCCCCAGCACAGGAGGGGGCGGCGCCCACCCTGCAGGGGCGGGGGAAAGCTAGAGCCAAAACCCGGCACCTCAGTCCATCTGCAGATATGGCTGCGATGCCATTATCACCCCGCCCCCCCCCCCCCGCCCCAAGATACACACGCCGCGTCGCCGGCAGCAACTCCACCGGTCTGTTTCGGACCTCCCTCTCCATTCCTCCAACTACCTTCGCCTTCACCCTTTTGGGCATGGATCCCTATGAGTACTATCACAAACCAGATTCACCATTATCAATGTCGTCACGGAGATCCCGCTCTCCCAGACATCATAGGTACACACTCCAATTGTGGTCCAGGTCTCCATCACCGGGCTGTTGTCCATGTTGTTATGGCCATCCTCATCATACTGAACACCGACATCGGAGTTCTAGATCCAGGGGCAGATCCCCCCCCCCCACTCCTTGCCAATACCCCCGTGTACACTCTCGCTTTGGGAGAGGAACGCAGCTGTCTCAGGGAGAATTAGGTCCAGAATTCTGAGACTTTCCTTCACAGTCCATGAAGGAGCAAACATACCAGCGAACTCAGGAGCCAGAGGACTTGGGGGAGGTTTATCCTAGTGGCTCCTCCTCATCCTCCCCAGATGAGGCAGTTGTCCCCGGGGACATCTCCCCTCCAGATGACCTTAAACAATTCCAAGAGCTGTTCACAAGAGTAGCATACACGCAGGACATCCAAATAACAGAGGTGCAGGAGAAGCATCATAAACTCCTGAAAAATTTGAGACCCCCGGCTTCATCTAAAATCGCTATCCCACTGGACGAAACCATTATGGAGTCAGCCACTAACATATGGCAGACTCCGGCCCCTATTCCGCCTACGAATAAAAGGGCGGATAAGAAATACTTCGTCCCAGCCAAGGGCATGGAATTCCTGTTTAGCCACCCACAGCCCAATTCTTTGGTGGTTGAATTGTCCCAACAGAGGTCAAAGACGCCTCGGTACAAATCGGGGGTCAGATGAAGATGCCAAGAAATTAGAGCTGTTCGGCAGAAAGGTCTACTCCTCCTCTACCTTATTACTGAGAGTGGCAAACTACGTGGCACATTTATCAAACCATAACTTTGACAATTACTCTAGACTTACCTCTCTCATGGATTCCCTCCCGGAGGATAAGAAGCCAGTGTTAAAGGCGATCATCCAGGAGGGCTACGCGGCCTCGCGAACGGGAGTTCAGATTGCCCTGGACGTGGCGGACACAGCGGCACACTCAACAGCCGCAGCAGTGGTAATGCGTAGGGAATCCTGGCTCCAGACGTCTGGTATCCCCAGAGATCTACAGGCGAAGATCATAGATCTTCCCTTCGACAAGAAAAAGCTGTTTGCAGAATCAACCGACTCGGTCCTCCACTCTCGCAAAGATTCGAGGGCCACACTTAAGACCTTGGGTATATACACTCCTCCATACAAGAAAAAGAAATTCCATCCCCAGCAAAGGCGCTATGCTTACCAACCACAATGCGCACAATGTCAGCGAGGCTATGACCAAGGGCGCCATCAACAGTAGCAACAGTACAGGGCCCCCAGGCGACGTTCTCAACAAAGTCGCACACCCTCGAGGCAAGCCCAGAGGCAGCAAGTTTGACGGGTATGTCGAGGACTGCACTATCAACACCATCGCTCAATGCCACTCTCGCCTCATGTTCCATCATCGCCTCAAACCATTCTACTCCCAATGGCAAAATATCACAACAGACAAATGGGTGCTGGAAATTATAGCCATGGGTTACACGATCCCCTTCCAGTCACTACCATTGACGAAACCTCCCACCCGGCCTCTTCTCAGGGACCCTTCTCATGAGGCGAGGATGAAGCAGGAGGTAGATCACTTCATGTTCATAGGGGAGGTGGAAAGAGTACCGGAACAATTCCAAGGAAAAGGTTTTACTCACAATACTTCCTAACAGAGAAGAAAACAGGAGGCTGGAGGCCGATTTTGGACCTACAGGGCCTCAACCGATACTTGCGCAAGCAGCGCTTCTGGATGATCACAGTTGCCTCCATACTTACGGCACTGGACGACGGAGACTGGTTTGCAGTCCTCGACTTACAAGACGCTTACTTTCATATAACAATCTACCCGGCACACAGACGCTTCCTCCGCTTCATGGTTGGCGGGGAGCATTTCCAATACAGGGTTCTTCCGTTCGGCCTATCCTCGGCACCCGGAGTCTTTACCAAACCCCTGGCAGTGGTATCAGCTTACCTGCACAGGCAGGGCGTGTTTATTTTTCCATATCTGGACGACTGCCTACTGAAAGGGGCCTCAAAGGCAGAAGTCCTACACATGATACGCGTCACCGCGAACACGTTTACTTCGCTGGGCCTAGTTATCAACCTTGCAAAGTCAAAGGCCGAACCCATGCAAGATATAGAGTTCATAGGGGCGCGCATAAACTCTATCGCATCAAGAGTATACCTGCCCGACGCCTGCTTCCGCACCATCAAATCCTTGGTGCAAGTCATGATGTACACCCCGCAGTGCCGATCCGAACATGCCTGCAACTGTTGGGGCACATGGTGGCCGCCACGTTTGTGGTACAGAATTCCAGGTTACACATGCGAAGCCTGCAGCATTGGCTGGCGAGCGTTCACAGACCGGCAGCCCATACCATCCACAGGGTAGTATCGCCCACGAGGGAGGTATGGAAGTCGCTAGTGTGGTGGGCAGATCCCAAGAACCTGCTAGTGGGAGTACCCTTACACCAACCACAAATTTCCATTTTTCTTACAACCGACGCCTCCCACATAGGATGGGGAGCGCACATTGGCAGCATGGTGACGCAAGGGCTATGGTCTCCCGCAGAACAGACACTGCACATGAACATACTGGAGCTCAGAGCAGTGTTCAGTGCATGCAGACATTTTCAGAAATACCTGCACGGCAAGGTAATCGGGATCAATACCGACAATACCTCCATGTTTTACATCAATCGACAAGGAGGGGCACGGTCCCATGCGCTATGTGCAGAAGCGGTCCGATTGTGGCACTGGTGCATTGCCAACAACATAACGTTGAAAGACTCATACTTGCCGGGCGCCCACAAAGTGAAGGCAGATCAACTGAGCAGGCGCTTTGCACTCATGCACGAGTGGCAGATCCACTCCAACCTGCTATGATGCATATTTCGCACCTGGGGGTTTCCCCAAGTCGATTTGTTTGCCACCCAACGCAACAAGAAATGCGCTCAGTACTGCTCCAGAGCAGGAATAGGGCGGGGGTGCCTGGAGGACGCCTTCATGATCTCATGGAAGGGCCCTCTACTCTACGCGTTTCCCCCCACAACACTTGTCCACAAGGTTCTGCAGAAAGCCAGAAGGGAGAGAGCTCGCATGATACTCATAGTTACAACCTGGGACCGACAAGAATGGTTTCCCCTGCTTCTGCGCATGTCGGATCATCCACCACTCCCCCTACCGGTCGCGCCGGACCTATTCACTCAGGCTCAGGGGTCCATAGTGCACTCGCACGCTCAGGGACTCCGCCTACAAGCATGGTTAATCCATGGCTCAGCGCCTGAGAGAGCACCTGTACGGAGGGAGTAAGACAAGTCTTAGAGTGTAGCTGAAGGACCTCCACCAGGAGGACTTACGAACAGAAATGGACGCAGTTTACCGCCTGGTGCTCTTCCAAGCAGTCAGCTCCTCTTGACGTCCCTATAACTGTAATTCTGGAATACCTGCTGGACCTCAAACGAGACGGGCTCTCTCTATCCTTGCTAAAGGTCCACCTCACAGCTATATCAGCTTTTCGGCACAAAGAGGAAGTGCCCACCATATTCGCCCATCCTATCGTCACAAGGTTCTTGAAGGGGCTGGTAAACCTGTACCCTCCTCAAAAGTCGCTACTACCATCATGGAGTTTGGACTTGGTACTCCACACGCTATCGGGACCACCCTTCGAACCATTAGCCACGGTACCCCTCCGACTACTTACCATGAAAACGACCTTCCTTCTTGCGATTACGTCAGCCCGCAGGGTGAGCGAGCTCGCAGCAGTGATGGCAACGCCGCCCTGCACAGTAGTCTCAGAGGAGGTGGTGATCTTACGGTTACACCCAGCCTTCGTTCTGAAAGTTTCCTTGGAGTTCCACATTAACGAATCAATAGTATTACCCTCGTTTTACCCGAAGCCTCACAGCTCCAGCAAGGAGGCACACTTACATCTCCTAGATGTGAGGAGGGTGTTGGCCTTTTACATAGACAGAACTAAGCCCTTCCGGAAAACGGACAGGCTTCTGGTGTCTCTTGCTCCCAGGTCGAAAGGGGAAGGCCTCTCTTCCCAGAGAATTTCAAATCACATTGTGTCCTGTATAAAACTGTGCCACGAGCTTCGAAAGACCCCTTTGCTAGCCCCGCCCAGGGCTCACTCCACCAGAGCGGTGGCGGCATCAACGGCCTTCTTCAAGGAAATCGCGTTGAAAGACATTTGCAGAGCGGCAACTTGGTCATCCTACGACACCTTCGCCAAGCATTATGCCCTGCATTGGGTGTTCGATGAGGATACCGGTCTGTCGACAGCAGTCCTCTCAAGGGCAAACTGCACATGAATCAAGTACCCACCTCCTTACTTGGGGTTACTGCTGGGTAGTCACCTACTGTGGAGCACCCACGGGGACCATTCGAAGAAGAAAGAGAAGTTACTCACTTGTAGTAACGATGGTTCTTTGAGATGTGTCCCCGTGGGTGCTCCACTACCCGCCCATCCTCCCCGCTTCGGATCTCTGTCTGGTGTTTTTCAGGAGCATCCGAGGCGGTTGGTCAAGGAACTGGTGGGGACCAGATTGCGCACGTGACCGATGGCGCGTGAGGGAGCGGCGTGCATCGGAGCATGCGTGACCCAGAGGAAACTGCTCTAAGAATTCCGATCTGTGGCGCCAGGGCGAGCCCGACACCTACTGTGGAGCACCCACGGGGACACATCTCGAAGAACCATCGTTACTACAGGTGAGTAACTTCTCTTTTGATTGCCATCAAGCTTGCATGTTACAACTAAAAAGTCCTTAGTGATATAAATAACTTTTGACAGCAAAAGACTTTCCATTGCAATATACCTATGCAGTTCATTTTTGTTTGTTTTTTGAAGAGTGACTGTGGTGCAGTCTTTCAAAAATATGCATTGGATCTCTCCTCTTATGTCAAGTGTGTAAGTGTTTAGTGGTCTGGGGACTTAGTATGCTTTTGACTCAAAGTAGTTTTAGTTAAGCACATGTATAAATGTTACAGGATCAAGGCCCAACAGTGTGATTTCAGATATGTAAAGTGTGGGATCTTGTCATAGTGTGGTGTTTCATTTAGTGCACTTTAGCTGATGTTTGTACCTTTAAATACACACTGTTTAATTCCATGATGTCCAGTATGGTCCCCTGTCCCATGTGGGGCAAATAGGAGACCACACTCTGGCAAATGGGGCTTTTGGAGTGCAACACTGGGGGTGGAGCCTGAGCCCAAACCCCTGCTGCAGGGCCCCGGACAGAGTGCTGTGCCAGGTTGCTGACCCCTGGGCTAGAGGGTGCCTGGCTCTGGAGGAGAGGCAGGGCATTTATTTAGAATGGGATAGCGAATAGGAAAAGATGACTACCAGAAGTGTGACAGCCTTTGAACTCCTACTGGACACCACTGGTTTAGTTGCTGCTTTGGTGTGATGTTGGACCTGGCCACATAACTCAACAAACTGTGCAATAACTAATCTAATTGCTGGCTTTTGCTGTTGTTCAAAGAATAAATTAATCAAGTAATAAAATAATTGAGAAGCTGTGGATCTCATTGTATAAAGCAAAAAGGAATTGAGTGAATGATATGGGCAACAGAGAATGGCAAAATGTAATTTGATGTGTTGATCTAGTAGACTGTAATATAATTTTTAAATCAACATCATTCCTGTCATTTTAGCCATCATGAATAAATTACTTAATTTATTTACAGGTTAGGGCATAGTAAGGAAAGTCAGATTCATAGCTATTGTGTATGTTTACTGCACTGTCTCTTTCAGCTATCTATTGTGGAGCATTTTTATTCCCAGCCTCTCAGTGTGTTGTGCTGCCAGCTCCTGGAAGCCAAGAAGAGAATAAATTCTTTATCACATGAGCAGTGTGAAAACATTCGAAGCCTGCCATCTTTTAGAAGGTAAAGGATAAGTAAATTATTCTGAAGAGTCCTATATTCAATTGCATTTTTTAAAATGCGTCATAAATGCAGCACTGAGAAATGTGCAAATATATGTGTGTGTTACAGAAAACAGAGACCATTGTGAATTACTTCTGAAATTCTTTATTCTTCTTCGAGTGATTGCTCATGTGCATTCCAATTTGGGTGTGCGCTGTATGCATGCCCAGTTGCCGGAAGCTTTTTGCCCTAGCTGGTAGCCTTAGGGTCGGTGCGGCGCCCCCTGGAGTGGCGCCCGTATGGCCACCCATATATGCACCGCCCGACCCGCCCCCTGCTCAGTTCCTTCTCCCCGTGCTGTCGGTTTCTGGAGCTTAACTCTTCTTGAGAGTTCACTGGTAGCCTTTGTTGTTTTAATTAGTTGTAAATAGTTCACTCTGTTATGTACTGTAGGAAATTAGCACTTAGTAAACTGAGGTGGGTCTTTAACCCTCTCGGTGCCTTGCTGCCAGGCAATGCCTGGCTCTCCGGGTTTTAAAAACTGTTCTACATGTGGGAAACGTATGCCCAAGAGTGACCCGCATAACGCTTGTCTGGGCTGCCTTGGTGAATCTCATCTCCGAGAGCGTTGCTCCATCTGCAAGGCCTTCCAGTCAAGGACTCTAAAAGATAGAGCTCAAAGACTAAAAGTTCTCCTTATGGAGTCAGCCTTGCACCCAGAGGGTTTCCTTGGTGGGAATGCAGAGCGCCGCATCTTCGGTGCAGAGCGCTCCGGCACCGTTGGTGCCGTCAGAGGGCTCCCGGCGGCGAGAGTTGGACTCGGCGCCTAGTGCCTCCCAGTGCCACAAGAGTCAGTCTCCGGTGCCGCACAAGAAGACAAGATGGCACCGGGGCCGTTCAAGACAGGCTTCTGCAGAGTCCGCCAATGCGCACCGTGAGCGGGGTCACGAGGTGCCACCGTCGACTTCAGCGCCAGGCAGGAGCCTGTGCTCTCCCAGACTGTCCTCGACACTGGAGGCCTTTGGTGCTGCTCAAGGCCTCCTGCAATTTACGGTGCCGTTACAAACACCACACCGGGAGCCTTTGTCACCCTTGCTCCAGACACCAGGTCAGGCTCCAGGGATGCGATGGGGACCCCAACAATCCATTGGCACCGTGCAGATGGGACTGAGCCTGCAGGAACCAATGAGAAACACGGGACCCTTGGCACCACCATACTCGTCAGTCTCAGGGTTCGCATCAGAATTGGACTCCCTTTACTCTGGCTCAGTGAGGAGCGGGAGTACGAGGTCCTCCTGACACAGTGGGCACCGGCGCCACTCCCGACGCTCCCTGGAAGGAGAGCAGCAAAGGCACCATCGGGGGTACCACAGTGGCCCTTCTGGACCTTGTGGGCGATCCACGCGGTGCAAGGGCGAATTGCTGGACTCCCGTTCAGGGTGCCGGGCACTCCCCAGGTGCTGAGATCAGTGCCGACAGGAGCCCTCAGAGCCCCTCCAGAAGAGCAAGGGGAGTCATCGGCACCGTCTCCAGTGGTAGTACTGGCACCATCGCCGGCGTTGACATCGGCACTGGGTCAGCTGGGAGCGACCCAAGCATGGGTGCCGTCAGTACAGGCACCGGGCACTGTGGTGCAATGGACACTGGCGCCGATTGAACTGGTGCCGTCCCCACTGCAGAGTGGCCCTGTTTTGATAACATCACACCAGACACCACTGGGGGCCCTCCGCCCTGGGCACCGAGCACAGCGCCACAGAGTGTGGGGCCGGGGACTCAAGTAGAGGTGCCAGAATCCTCTGAATCACCAGGTTTGGAGGGTATGTTGGCTTCATCTTCATCTTCTCCAGATGAGGCATTAGCTGGGTCCTCTGCATCCCCAGTAGTGGAGGATGGAGGCGTGTACCAGCAGCTGTTGAGGAGGGTAGCCCAGAGCCTGGGGGTACAGGCGGAAGAGGTCAGGGATGAAGTAGACACTGTCACTAACATCCTCTCAACCTCTGCACCGTCCAGTGTGGCACTGCCTATTACAAAGACAATTGCCAACACAGCTAAGATAGTGTGGCAAACCCCGGCCTCAGCCTTGCCCACGGCTAGGAAAAATGAACGCAGGTATTTTGTCCCGGCACAGGGAGATGAGCATCTGCTCACCCATCCTCCCCCTGACTCCCTTGTCGTGGATATGGTGAACAACAGGGAGAGATGGGCTTCAAGGGCCCTCCCCCAGGAACAAGGATGCCAAAAGACTCGACTTCTGTGGTAGAAAAATTTACTCCACAGGTGGTCTGCAGCTCAGAATTGCTAACCAGCAGGCCATGGTTAGCAGATATGTGTATAATACGGCCAGTTCCATGGACCGTTTCGCAGAACTGCTTCCACAGGATGCCAAGACAGACTTTATGGCCCTGGTAGCAGAGCAGAGGCTCATTTCCAGAGCAGCACTGCAGGCCGCCCTAGATGCAGCTGATGCAGCCACTAGGGTTATGGCCTCGGGTATTGCCATGCGAAGGGGAGCATGGCTTCAGGTCTCAGGACTCTCGCGAGAGGTGCAGCAGTCCATTCAAGACCTCCCTTTTGAAGGCCCCTCTCTATTTTCAGAGAAAACGGATAAGAGACTTCATGGCGTGAAAGACTCTCGATCCACGTTACGCTCACTGGGTCTATATACACCGGCGACCCAAAGAAGGCAGTTTAATCCTAGGCCCCAGTTCAGACAGTTCCCCCAGCAGCAACAGGAGGGGAACAGAAGAAGGGGCCGCCATAATAGGAGACGTCAGGGTCGCCAAACGCAGGACCAGGGCCACACTAAAACCCCTCCTGGGCCTAAACACCAGTTTTGATGGGGCGGTCGAGAGCGTTGTACCGCCCACTCCCATCGATCCAGCCCAAGGTTTATTTTCACTCCGCTTATCCCCATTCTAGCAGGCACAGTGCAGCATAACTTCAGACCAGTGGGTCCTCCGCACGGTAGAAAAGGGATATACCATACAATTTTCTTCTTACCCCCCTTCGCAACCCCCTTCCCCATCCCTTTTCAGGGACCCCTCTCACGAGATAGTTCTCAGACAGGAGGTAGGAATCCTCCTCCAAAAAGGGGCTATAGAGGAAGTCCCCCAGGAATTCCGGGGACAGGGATTTTATTCCCGCTATTTCCTCATTCCGAAAGCAAAAGGGGGGCTGAGGCCCATCTTTGACCTACGAAATCTCAACAGATTTGTAGGGAAGATAAAGTTTCGTATGATATCCCTGGGCATAATTATCCCAATGCTGGAACGAGGGGATTGGTTCACTGCTCTCGATGTACAGGATGCATATTTCCATGTAGCAATTTATCTGCCTCACAGGATGTTCCTCAGATTTGTGCTAGGGAAGGACCATTATCAATTTACAGTCCTCCTGTTCGGACTCTCCTCAGCCCCGGGAGTCTTTACCAAATGCATGTCAGTAGTGGCAGCCTTCTTACGCAGGCGAGGTGTGCACCTGTTCCCGTACCTAGACGACTGGCTGATCAAGGGTTGGTCACAAGGACAGGTGTCACAACATGTACAGCTAAAAGAGCAACGTGCGACACGTTAGGTCTCCTAGTAAACGAGGCGAAGTCTGTGTTAGTACCGACTAAAGTCATAGAATTCGTAGGTGCACGTCTGGATGCAAAGCAGGCCAGAGCGTTTCTTCCACACAGCAGGGTCCAAGCAATGACGGCTTGCATACAAGCCCTAATAAGGTTCCCAACCACAACAGTCAGGGGATGCCTCAGATTGTTGGGACACATGGCAGTGTGCACATTCGTAGTCCAGCATGCCAGGTTACGAATGCGCCCCTTTCAGATGTGGCTCGCCTCAGTATCCAGACCTGTCAGGGACTGCATATACATGTTAGTCACAGTCCCCCACAAAGTGTTGATGACACTACACTGGTGGCTGGAGGACGGGTCAGTCTGCATGGGGGTACCCTTCAATCCCCCACAACCCTCCCTTTCCCTGGTCACAGATGCATCAGACCTGGGCTGGGGAGTGCACTTGGGGGACCGCCAGACGCAGACCTTGTGAGGCAAAACGGACGCTCATCTCCACGTAAATGTGAGAGAACTCAGAGCAGTTCTTCTGGCGTGTGACGTATTTCAGAAGGAGCTGAAGGGGCACTGTGTAGCAGTCAGCACAGACAACACCACAGCAATGTACTATATAAACAAACAAGGGGGTGCACGCTTGTCGCCTCTGTGTCTAGAGGCCCTCGTGCTTTGGGATTTCTGCATCCAGCACCAGATTCTCCTGAGGGCGTTCTACCTGCCTGGGACTCAGAACTCCCTGGCGGACCACCTCAGCAGGTCCTTCATGGACCATGAGTGGTCATTACAGACAGAAGTACTGAATTCAGTTTTCCAGAGGTGGGGACGTCCCCAAGTAGACCTCTTTGCCACGCATCTCAATGCAAAGTGCAGGACATTCTGCTCTTACCAGAACCGAAGTCCAGGCTCTTGGGCAGACGCCTTTAGCATCCGTTGTTCGGCCCCGTTGCTGTACGCCTTTCCACCGATACTGCTCATCCACCGAACACTGTTGAAAAGTCGGTCGGACCGAGCGTCAGTAATCCTGGTGGCCCCAGGCCTGGGCTCGACAACATTGGTACTCGACCCTCTTGGAGATGGCCACTCACGCTCCGGAGACACTCCTGCTGCGCCCGGACCTGCTGACACAGGACGAGGGGAGACTGTGGCACCCCAGTCTCCAAGCGCTGCGCTTGACAGCATGGAGGCTCCGTGGCTGAGACCGGTGGAGCCGGCCTGCTCCGAACCTGTCAGGGAAGTATTGCTGACAGCAGGAAACCCTCTACAAGGGTAGCATATGTAGCCAAATGGAAGAGATTTACCATTGGGGCCACCCAAAAGGGGATGTCCCTGGGAGAGGCCACAATACCAAGTGTCCTAGATTACTTGCTGGCTCTGAGCCAGGTGGGGCTGTCAGTATCCTCCCTAAAGGTGCACCTGGCAGCCATTTCGGCGTTTCACCCAGGGGATGGGAGGTTTTCAGTCTTCTCAGACCCGGTGGTAAAAAGGTTTGTGAAGGGAATGGAGAGAGTCAGACCACAGGTTCGGGCCCCCCTCCCAATGTGGGACCTTAATTTGGTTTTGTCTAAGCTGATGGCTCCCCCTTTTGAACCTCTCGTCTCTTGTTCTATGTTGTTTCTTACCTATAAGGTGGCATTCCTGGTGGCCATTACCTCAGCCAGAAGGGTGTCAGAGCTAAGGGCCCTGACGGTGGACCCAGTTTGTACGGTGTTCCACAAGGACAAGGTTAGACTAAGACCCCACCCAGCATTTCAGCCTAAGGTGGTCTCCCCTTTCCATATTAACCAAGACATCACCTTACCAGTGTTTTACCCAAAGCTCCATCCATCCCCTAGGGAGCAGAGCCTACACACCTTGGATGTATGGAGGGCACTGGCCTTCTATATGGACACGACCAAACCCATCCGGAAGTTGCAGCAGCTGTTCGTTGCAGTAGCAGACAGGATGAAGGGGCATCCAGTCTCCTCTCAGCGGATCTCCTCCTGGATAGCAGCCTGTATCAGTGAGTGTTACAAACTGGCGGGGGTTCACCCTCCGCCAATCGGGGCGCACTCCACAAGGGCACAGGCGTCCTCTGCGGCGTTCCTTGCCGAAGTCCCTATCCAGGACATATCCCTATCTGCCACTTGGTCCTCCATTCACACGTTCGCAGCGCATTATGCAGTTGCGCAGCACGGTAGGGAAGACGCTGCAGTGGGCAGGGCTGTCCTGCACTCCTTTCAGGGCTCTGACCCCGCCTCCCAGGCATTGGCTTACATTCACCCAAATGGGAATGCACATGAGCAATCACTCGAAGAGGAAAAGACAGTTACCTGTTCCATAACTGGTGTTCTTCGAGAGGTGTTGCTCATGTCCATTCCAAAACTCCCCCGCCTTCTCCTCTGTCGGAGTAGCCGGCAAGAAGGAACTGAGCGGGGGGCGGGGCGGGCGGTGCATATATGGGTGGCCATACGGGCGCCACTCCAGGGGGCACCGCACTGACCCTAACGCTACCGGCTAGGGCAAAAAGCTTCTGGCAACTGGGCATGCGCACAGCGCACACCCAAATTGGAATGGACATGAGCAACACATCTCGAAGAACTCCGGTTATGGAACAGGTAACTGTCTTATCTCTGGAGTAAAGAATGCAGCTTTTATTTTGTGTAAGATAAGCTGCTATAAAATCGTTCACTTGAAAGATCGACTTTTTTCTTTTGTCCTTGGGATACAAAGAAACATACTCTTGACAAATGATGTAAACAGTTTGGTAGTCACAGCAGACTCAGGATTTAAACTGCAGGATTTTGTAATAGCCACTGGCACAACAGAATCCTGACCACTGTTGTTTTTAAAACTATGTACTCTGTAACTTTTGTACTTTTGCTTTTTATTTCAGATATGTGGAAAGTCAGGTCTCAGAAAAACAGATTGCACTGTTGACAGAGGACAGTGTTTTAAAGGTAAAATGTGAAAAACAATTGGAAGTTAAGAATGGCCTTCTAAGACCCCCACCATTTTTCATGAAAAGGGATGGAAAACTGATGTAGAACTTCGTTTTGTGTTGCATTTTTCATTTTCTAGATATCCCAAAATATGTATAATGATTTGAGAGGTGGGCTTTACATCTCTATGCTAATTCTGAGTCTACCATGTCCTTTCTGTGCATTGAGTTTACCATCTGTAAAATGGATAAAATAATTACCAGGGAGGTTTGAGGCTCAACTGTTTGGGACCCAATCTTAATTCTTGTTAAGGCACAAAAAAAACCCATGAAATTCAATGGAATGTTTGTCTGAACAAGGTCTGAATAAATAATCCAGCACACTGTTCCATGTGTTTGGGACCCTGCACCTTGGCTGAATAAGTCAGTCAGGCTCTCTATGAATGCAGAATATTAGATCATGCCAGACAGGATTCCAGGATTGGGGCCTTTACTTGATAAAACTCTTTTAAAATTGTCATATGCATGTCCGATATAAATGGTGTTATTTATGACAAATGTTTTACAATAGGAGCAAGATACAAGTGGTACAATGACAGTGTGGGTAAATGTTACAACAGTTGTAAGTGTAGCCATGACTTGCACACTACCATATGCATAAAAAATTGTTTTACAGAGTCATTAACAGAAGAGACCAAATTTATCCTGTACTTGTTTTGAGTATGATCTTTTCCTGCCAAGACAGCAGCTAGGCTGCCATAAAATCCCAGGATCAACTTTCCTGTTAATTGCCTAAATCTGCATTTTTAGTTTCCAGATTAGTTCTAAACAGTTTAAAACCACTTCAGGATTAAACAGGTTTAAAATGCCTCAGCCAGCCACCATGGATGGGACGGAATCATGTTAAAATGCATTGAATAAAATGTTCAAAATGGCAAATGCATAAGGGAGCAACAAGGTTGTACTTGTCAGCTAAATATATTTCTAAGATGTTAGCAGAACATTTCAAGGGATATAAACCATTCCTTTAAAATATTTTGATATGGACTTCTGAAGGCCTTGCCATGTGTTA
Source organism: Carettochelys insculpta (assembly GCF_033958435.1). Classification (NCBI taxonomy): domain Eukaryota; kingdom Metazoa; phylum Chordata; order Testudines; family Carettochelyidae; genus Carettochelys; species Carettochelys insculpta. The sequence goes on along the minus strand of NC_134139.1, from coordinate 142,010,930 downwards.
AGGCAGGCAGTGTAAGGCCTTCACTAACGGAGTGGCATTTGATCTGTTCAGTACATGTGGGCTGATATCCCATCTCGTTCCTAAATTCTTTGTATTAACATAGTGCCTAGGGATCTCAGTTGTAAACCACTACTCCTCTTTGCCATGGTTGTACTAAAAGATGCTCCAAAGAGCCTAAAAATCTAAGAATGAGACAATAGATCGACAAGAGTACAAGGAAATATTGAAATCATATTCATGATACCATAGGTTACTCATGTGACCACAATGTGATAGTGGTATCAGAACACGAGCAGTGAAAATTGTCTTTTTTTTTTTTTGTAGCCTTCAGGGCAACAGAGAATTTAAATAGGAATTTGAAGGTGGGTAATAAAATAACTTTGCAGCTGTTTATGAGAGCTCCTCACAGGCATGAGGGGCAGTGTGGGAGAAAGCACACTTGTTTGAAAATATAGGAAGTGAGCAATGAAGGAGGGCATCATGGGTCAATTGGAGGTGTGGATGAATGGTGATTGTTGACGTGGGGATAGGTTATAAAGAACCTTTAAAGTGAAGAAAAAGCAGTTTGTTTGAGGTAAGGATGTTGTAACAGGTAATCGGTTAAGCCATAGCACTTAATGAGTTAACCATTTTAACTTGGGTCCCACTGCTTGTCCTGCGCAGCCAGGGTCCTACTGCCACCTAGACTGCCCAGTCCCATCACAATGGGCTGCTCTAGTAAGCCTGAGGCTTTCTGGTTAACATCCCTAGTTTGATCTGATGCTAAAGAGGAGGAAACCAGTGGAAGGACACAGAGAGAGGGGTGGCACAACCAGTGCAACACTGGAGGGCTATGAGCAGGGTAAGATTGCATTTGTCCTGACGAGAGAGAAGTCTTTAAGATGCCACCAGACTCCTTGTTATTGCTGAAACAGACTAACCTGGCTGCCTTTCTAAAACATTTTTGGAGCCGGGGGCTATAGAACCACAGAAGAATTAGTTGGGGGCCACACACAAGTGAGAAGAGGAAAGAAATCCTCATTGACCTCATGCTCCAGCCCCCCTGGGGTCAAGGCAGGGGAGGCTCAGGACTTACCTTCAGGGCTGAATTAACTCTTCTGGGGGCTAGAGCTAGTAGATTTTGTGGGGCCCCCTCAGTTCTGAGGTGGGGCCAAAAAAGAGGAGTTGTGTGTGGGAGGGGTCTGCTGGGGAGTGGACTGGGGATGGAGGTGTGGATTTGGGCAGGAGGTGGGGTTCAAGAACAGACTGGGGCAGCAGCATATGAGGTCTGGGTGGGAGGTAGGGCACAGGAGCAGATGCGGGGTGGTGATGTGGGATTTGGGCAGGAGGTGGGGTGTTGGAGCATCCTGGAGGTGGCGTTGCAAGGTCTGGTGCGGGGGTAGAGTGCAGGGACAGGGTAGAGGTGGCAGTGGAAGGTCTGGGAGAGGGAGGTAGGGGGCAGGAGTATGCAGGGTGGTAGCGGTATGGGGTCTGGGGAGGAGATAGGGTGCACGAATGGGCTGTGTATGGCAGTGGAAGGTGGTTTGGGTGGGAGGGGCTGGGGCACCTACTTGGCATGGCTTCTTGGGGGGACACATGGCTCTGCTCCCCACTGTTCTTGCACACACTGCCTCCTCCTGCTCCCATTAGCCATGATTCTTGGCTAGTGGGAACAATGGGGTGGAGCCTGCAAGCAAGCACAGGGACGCTGCTTCGTTGTGCTAGCTTCTCTGAACTGCTGCTCCTCCAGTTGAAGAGAGATGTGGGGGAGAAGTGAATATCAGTGCTTAGAGCTTCTTTCTTCCACATACCAGGCCCATCTCGTGGGCCTTGATTTGGCTTGAGAGATTCAGGGGTTTCCCCTCTCAGCAGTGAGCTGATGCTGGTGCTCCAGCTATTGGGAGGAACGGGGTCAGGAGGGCTGAGGGGGAAGTCCTGAGCCTTGCAGGCTGGATGAAAGCAAGTTGCAGGTGACATCAATCCGGTGGACTGTATGTTCCCCATCTGTGATATAAAATATTACCATCACTTTATATACTGTGTTTAATTGTGGTCACTCCATCAAAAAAATGACAGCTGTGGTTTCAAAGAAGGCAGTAAAAATGACTTTTGCTTTTGAAGGAGTCCCTTCTCAAGAGAGATGAAAAGGCTATTATTGTTTAGAGGTTTGGATTAGAGGAGTCAAGAGAGAGAGAATGAGAAACAAACAAAATAACCCATGGCTTGAGAAGATTAATCATTCACACATACTTATCCTTTGCCATACCACAGGAGTAGAGGGTCAGTGAATTTGACTGAAAGTGATACATTTGAGACTGATAAAAGGAAATACTTCTTTACTAAACACACAATTAACCTGTGAAAATCATTTCCACAAATGTAACTGGAAAAACATGTAGGTGTTTGTATGGGTTATGAAAGCCTCAACATTATATTAGATAGGCTTATAAAAATAGAGAAACTCTCAGGCTTTCCAGCATAAATAGGTACTAAGTGATAGAGTTAATAAATTTCTTCTGTGGTCAAATGATCCACTGCAGAGTTTCTTGCGTCTTCCTTTGAAACATCAGATACCAGCAATTGCTAGAGACACGATAAGGGATTAGGTGGACCCACTGGTCTGATTTGTTATGGCCATTCCTGTATTTCCAAGTGCTTGGAAGTCTGAGACTTATCTCTGCAGTTTCATATAGGCCTCCCTGGATTTATAAAATCTGGACATTATTATGGTCACTTTGCCTGAAAATTTTAAGTGTGAGAGAATAGAAATCTCATAACCACAAAGTAAGATGACTTTCACAGAGCCAGAAGACGCAAGTCTTGTATTCATAACTACATTCAGTGTACAGAATTAAAATGAGATTCAGCCATCTCTTTAGGAGAAATTCATAAGGCAGACAGAACCTATTTATAATTTCACATTTTGTTATGTCTTAGTGTTTCTGCAGTGGAGTAAGATAGGAAGTTTTCGCAGGAAACAGACCAAGAGATGGTGGATCACAAGCCCGTTGCTGTGGTATCTAGCAACGTATGCAGTTCTTCAAAGGAAGTAATAGTCATTTGCTAACAATCCATATTCTAGGAGTCATGAAATGCCAAGCAGAAGTCCTTGAAATGATAGAAGAGCTGCCTTCCTGAGTGGGAATTGAAACAACCAGTCTCTGATCAGATGTTTCATCTTTGTCACAGATCTGTTTGCCACCACATTTAATTCCAACCTATAAAGTTTCCGACAAGCTGTCCTTCAGAAGTCATGAAGATGTTGTTCTGATTGATGTCTTTCTGTACTGCTGATACTAAAATCTCAAACTAAGACAGTTTGAAAAACAACTTCTGTAATTCCACACTGACCTAGCAGGCACTGAATTGTTAAGTTAAATTCTTCTTGCCAATAGCTCTTCCCCCACACTCCCTCAGTAAAATAGCCAACCATTACTGTAATAACCTCTTCTGCAGATGGGCTGCTGCTGAGTGGAGGAATCGAAACATAAAATTTTCTGACAGTATTACTTACTTCGCAGTCATCCAGAAAAGAATCTATAACATCTGTATGTAACCAAGTGAAAGATTTTTCTTTTTACAATTCACAGAGGAGTTAAAATAATAAATCCCCGTATATGCTTTATCTTGGTCTAGCTGACAGGACTGTCTATTCTGCCCTTCAAATAAGGTTTATTATATTTTGCTTATGTCCCATTTGAGCATTCTACAAATGGATTGAAAAGTATAAGATAAAGGAAGCATTAATTTTAATATTGAACATCCAAAGACACTTAAATTGAGTTTCATCATAAACACCATTTCACCATCTTGGAATTTAAGACTCCTACACAGATCAAAGTCTCTCATGTACACAGTGATTTTAAATTCATCTTTCTCTTCTGGAAAACAGGATTCATAATAACTTTTTTACTTCTGCTAGAAGGTTGTGGAGCTTTACCAATAACATTGAGTCAATAATTTTCCAATTGTCTCCCAGTCTTACAAAATTTAAAGCTTGCATAAAACTGGACCCAACTTTCTTTATTGAACACTATCCTACTTTATTTAAAGACTGAAATGCGATTACACTAACTGTTTTTTTTGTTCTGTTTTTAAATTTGGACATACATAGCCAGATCAGGCTGGGCAAATCAGTGAACTGAAATGTTCTCCATTAAACTTACTGAATTTAGAAGAACTTATACAAACTTTCAGATTCTTCACGGTGTGAGATGAGATGAAGCCTCAAATATAAAATATGCTTGCTAGAGAAGGATATGATTTCCTACTAGACAATCTTCCAGAATAGAGTGGAATGCAACTATTTTGTTTTAAGATGTCTGCTAAGGAAATGCCAGCTTCCTTGTCTATGTGCTAAGAAAAGAGCCATCCAAGTCACAGAAATGCAAATGTTTAATCTCAGTTCAGTCATTGCCTCACTTGCTCTGTTTCCTTAGTAGCAGAAAGGATATCATGACCTTGTGGTCCATCAAATAAAAAATATAATGTATCAGAAGGAAAAACTTTAGGTCCATCATCTACAAGTCACTGCTTGTTAAAATTATAGTTATGCCAAGGAGCTATGTGGCATTAGGTGAAAAAAAAGTTACTATCAGATTTTTTTCATCTATACTGTTTATTTTTCTTGTCCAAATATGTAATTTTGGTATGTAGAATAGAGCCCAAGACAAAAGTCATTTTTGAAAGTTTGAATGAGAAGAGAACAATTTATTTTAGCATTGAGGTTTTCAAGATCACCCCATATTGGTTCAGTGTTCTTTGTGGATCAAAGCCCCAGTGACATAGTTTGGGATTGAATCCGATCTTTCCCAGAATCCAAAGATATTTGAATCTGTGGTATTTAATTCTTATTCCATTCCTGGCTTTTGAATTAGTACATTTAGTTTAGGCTCTCAGCATCAGTGTTAATTTCCTTAGTCTCAGGAAAATAGCATTTCTAAAGTTGTTGTAACAATAACAATGGAAGAAAACCATCAGCAAAGTTTTCATTTATGAAGTGGGACTCTGCTACTACACTCATTCCTCTTTAAATGATAATAGAGAGGAAGCCGTGCTAGTCTATACACTATCAAAACAAAAAGCAGTCAAGTAGCACTTTAAAGACTAGCAAAATGGTTTATTAGGTAAGCTTTCGTGGGACAGAAAGCTTCTTAAGTGGGTCTGTCCCACGAAAGCTCACCTAATAAACCATTTTGCTAGTCTTTAAAGTGCTACTTGACTGCTTTCTGTTTAAATGAGTACTTCATTTACGAGTACTCGCTTAAATGAGGGACACCTTTATCTACCTTTAGTTGACTCTACGAGTGAACTTCGGCTGCTCATACAAGCCTTACCCCTCTCCCTGCGGTTCTGACACCCCCCCTCCACCAGCCCTGCAGCCCCAGTCCACTGCAGCCTGAGCCCCTGCTAGCCTCACAGCCTGACACCCCACTGTTGCCTGCACTCCCTGAGGCCCCGCAGCTCCAAACGTTGGCAGCCTGATGCTCCTGCCAGCCCTGCGGCCAGACCCCACTGCCGCCTGACACTCCCTCCTGCAGCCCTAAACCGTGACAGCCAGACCCCCTTACAGGCCCCACAGCCTGACGCCTTGGCCACCTGTAACCCCGCAGCCTGACACCCCTGCCGGCCCTGTGGCCAGACCCCACCCTCTACCCTCCGCCCCCAACAGTCTGATCCCTGCTGGCCCTGCAGCCCCAAACCGTAGCAGCCAGACCCCTTTACTGGCCCTCAGCCAAACAGCCAGACCCCTCCTGCTGCCTGACCCCCGCCCCTTGGCCCCGCAGCCCCACCACTGGCCCCAAACCATGGCAGCCTGAACTCCCACCCCAAACCCATCACCAGATTTTAACCCTCCCTCCCGCTCACAGCCCCAAACTACTCCCAGCCTTTAACCTTCCCCAACCCAAGGTTCACTCACCTTTCAAAAGCAGCGCCACCTGCTGCCACTCCTTCCCGGAGTTGGGAGCCCTAGGAACTAATCAGAGACTTTTACACATAATTTAATAGGAATTTAGTGTCCCTCTTTTATGAGTTTCTGCGTACGAGCAGAAAGTTGGGAACCAATTGTGCTCCTAAAGTGAGGGATGAGCGTATTATGTACGGTTAGATTTTGGCATGTTTAAACCAAAATGGGTGGGACTCCTTAGCCCTTAAGGGTGTGTCTGCACTTGGAAATAAAGTGAAATGTATTGAAGTCAACTTTTTATCAAGAAATTTTAGAAAGTCAGAGTGTTCAAAACTGCTCACAAAGTCGACTTAGTGTGTCCCCACAACATTGTCTCAGTGTGGCTGTGTCTACGCTACGAGATAAATTCGAATTTAAGGCAGCTAGCGCAATACTAGCAGGTGATTGTCTTCACTGAAAATACTATTAATTTAGGATGCACTAATCTCAAGATTACAAAATCTCAGTTACCTGACAGGTGTAGCGTCAAGCTCGAATTCAGAAGTTTGAATTAAAGGCCAGTATGGAAGCACCACATCCTGAAATTGAATTGATTAGCCTCCACAGGTGTATCCTATCTATCCCACAAAGAGGTGGCTGCTGCACCTGGCTCCCAGTACTAGTGGGAGCTGGGAAACTGACCAGGCTGCTGCACTCCTGTGGCAGGGGCCAGGCACCCCACCACTGGGCAGCTTGAACCATGCGTGGGGGCAGGCACCCACCCCACAGGTGCCTCTGGTCACCTGTGACCAGGAGCTGCCAGCTAACAGGCTCCAGCAGCTTTTCCACTGAAGCCAGTGAGTGGCAGGGGGTTGTTTTTTTAAGAAGGTTTTCTTTGAGGGAGGTGGGAGTGTTTTTGGGTGGTCTTTTGGGGGGAAGTTGGGGTGGGACTGGGGTTGGGGGAGCCTGTGGAGAAGGAGGATAAATCTTCACATTTAAGAGACCATGGGGCAGAAGGGACAGTCCTATTAGTTCATTAAATGGAGGGAGTTTACTGGACTAGCAGGAACTGGGAAATTGACCAGGGCTGCTGTGCTATCAGTTTCTTGGGTCCCCAAGCTGCTGGACCCAGTAAATTGACAGCAGTGATGCTCCTGGCTGAGAATGCGGGGCTGAGGGAACTGTGGAATAGGTTCCCAAAATGTACTGCTACAACAGTTGAGGTATGGTGATTTCAGTGTGGACGTAACGTGTTGAATTTGTCAGGAGCCTGTGGGAATTGAGGGTACTCAAAATTGAATTTGCAAAAAATGGTATTATATAATCGATTTTAATATATTCAGATTTATCTTGTTATGTAGATGTAGCCTGTGACAGCAGTGCATTGTGGGTGCCTATCCCACAGTTGCTTCAGAGCTGTTGTATTTTGGGATTCTGGCCAGTGTCTTGTAGGAAAAAAAGTCACTGCAGGTGGTTCTGTGTTTCTGATGTCATCATCCTAGAATGCATTTCCTTCACTTCCCACTTCTCGCTGAAAAAAAAATGAACAAGAGGATTTTCACGCCACTTTTAGGTTGGCTGCCACATGCCATTACCAAGCATAACATGGATCCCAAGACGCTTCAATATTTGGTGCAGTGTGTTGTGACGACTTCCCACACTGCAATACAGTATATTCTGAATGTAATGACTGTGCAGTATTAGTGGATTGATGCGGGGGGCACTAACAGCTGTGAAGATCTGAAGAATAGCACTGTGGAGTTGTTGGCAGCACTGGAGTCACAGCACATCATGGAGCGCTGGTTCTGGACTCTTGAAACCAGCTCAAACTGGTGGGATCACATTGTTTTGCAGTCCTGGGACAATCAGCAATGGCTGCAAAACTTCGCATTTGTATGGCCACTTCTATGGAACTTCATGAACTGCCATCTCCCACCCTGAACCACAGTGATACCAGAATGAGACCTGCTTTGAGAAGCATGTGGCAGTTGCTCTGTGGAAGTTTGCAATGCCAGACAGGTGTTGGTCAGTGGGAAATCAGTTTGGAGTGGTCCAATCTACAGTGGGGGGCTGTTGTCATCCAGGTAGCGAGGGCGATGGATAAACTGTGAAAGACAGTGACTCTGGGGAATGTGCAAGACATAGTGGACAGATTTGGTGCCGTGGGGTCCCCTAACTGTGGAGGGGTAATAGATGGAAAGCACACCCTCATCCTGGCACTAGACCACCAACCTTTAGAATACGTTAACCACAGGGGTACTTCTGTATGGTGTTGCAGGCGTTGGTGGATCGTAAAGGTCATTTCACTGACATTAATGTGGAGTGGTCAGGAGGGTTGGATGATAAGCAATGTTTAGGAATTCTGGTCTGTTTAGAATGCTCCGGAGTGGAACTTACTTCCCAGACCAGAAAATGATCGTTGGTGGCATGGATATGCCATAATGATTATTTGGTGACCCTGGAACCTGCTTACTATTTGTTTCCCTGGCTCCTGAAGCCATACGCAGGCACAACAGACTTCAGTAAGGAGCTCTTCAACTGCAGGCTGAGCAGGTGCAGAGTGGTGGTAGAATATGCCTTTGGCTATTTGAAAACCAGGTTTAGGTGCCTTCTGACCTGCTTAGATCCCAGTGAAGAAAACATTACCCTTGTCAACAGGCCCTGCTGTACTCTTCAGATCATTTGTGAGGCAAAGGGGGAGAATTTCATTCCATCATGGGGAGCAGAGGCAGAGATCCTGGCCATAAATTATCAGCATCCAAACACAAGGGCAAACAAGAAAGCACAGAAAGACAATGAAAATCAGGGATGCCTTGAAAACCGAGTTTATGAATGAGTGCGAAGGGCAGTAACTAGCATTCCTCCCTTCACAATGCTGTTTCCTTGTCCTAGATGAAACCCCTGCAACTGCGTGACAACCCTTACCACCACACGCAACCCCAATCATGGACCCCAAAGCATGTTAACTAATAAACAAAACTTTCTTTTTCCAACCTACAGTGTTTTTATTTAGGGGGCCCTAATGGCAGATTGGCGGGTAGGGGATACAAAAGGATAATAAGCTCCTGGTTCGTATGTTTGCCTCCTGCTGGTAGGTGATTCCCTGCGGGTAGAGTGCAGGGATCTCTGTGACCCTTTCTCCCCCTTGTTCTGGGTCCCCAACAAGAGGAGGGAGTGGAAGGAGTTGGTATGAAAAGTGGGGCACAGCTTGTGCAGGGGATGCAGAGCCCCATGCAATGGAGGAGGGCACTGATTTTGTGCAGGGAGCTTTGAAATGGGGAGGGCCGAGAGTGACCATGGGATACAGGGCCCCAACTAGGGGAAGAGAATGAATGTGGTGAGGGTTGCATGTAATGCGGGTGCAGGGAGTGGTGGCCAGGGGATACAGACCCCTAATAAGGTTGAGGGGGATGAGTATGGGTAGGGTGGCATGTAATGGGGCACGTATTTGACAGGAGGTGCAGCATTCATTGATTTTGATCTTTCAAGCATTGCATGCCTTGTCATTTATTGACAGGACTGAAGCATTCATTTTTGCTTGATTGTCTACCATGTTTTTTCCTACACTCTCTCAGCTTCTGTTTTTCCTTTCCTGCCACTTCAAAATAATTCTCTATCATTTCTTGACACAACTTCCTCCTCCACATTTGTGGCAACCTCATTTTGGGAGGACTGGGGCCTCTATTTCTGGTTGCAAGGTCATTTCCTGAAGGAAGAAGAAGAAAATGTTGAAATATTAAGGGCACTGTCAATGGCAACATTTTTATCTTTACTTAAAACAGTGAGCATACTGACAGAATAAATGTGTCTGTCTGTGTCTATGGAAGAACATGTTACAATTGCAAGGTCAGTCTGTGGACACCTAAGGCTGAAGAATGCATGATTCCAAGCAGAATGATTTAATCTCTTCTGCAGCTGATGTTTACCTTCAACACAATGGTAAGCTATCTTTGGCTGACAGGAAAAGATTTTGCCGAGTGTCTGATTGGCCACTGGTGCGGTCCTGGGAGGGGGAGATCCTGCTGCATGGGCTGCTTAAAGCAATGCTTTGATTTAATAGCAGACCACTCCAGGAGTTAAAAAATTGAGTCAGTGCAGGCACTTACATGAACCAGGGCAGGGTCCAATCACCATGTGCGTGTGGGGGAGCGTTTGCTGTGTCAAATCGGCCAATGGCATGGTCAAGGGGAGAGTGGAGGGCCTGCCTCACGGGCTTCTTAAAGCAGTACCTTGATTTAAAAAGCATGTTGCTCCAGGAGCTCAAAATTCAATGAAAGTCATTAAAAGTCCCCGGTTCAGGGGAAGGGGAGGCTTGCCGTGCCATGATTTAAAAGCCAGTTAGGCTGCATGAGTTTTCCTCTGCACTCGGTGGGTCACAGGCAAAAAATCATTAGTGACTCACAAAACTTTCCGTGTGTTCTAAGTTGCCAAATGAGACATCAGCCTCCTCAGAATAAGAGAAAGGGATAAGGAAAGATGGCTCGTTGTGTCCGGGTGCAGTGCTTGAAAATTTGCAAAAATGCTCTTTGTGGCCATGATTCCAGATTACTTAATGGTGGCTTGGCATGCTAAGGTGTCTTACCATGGAAGCAGGAGCAAGTCATGTCTCCCTAAAAAAATGTCATGAGGAGAATTCAGACGTGCCTGTCGAAGACCTGCAGTGAGATGTCTAAACAGGATCAGCGTTCCATCACCAGACTGACCATTAGCTTCTTTGCACATTTGGTAGCTTTGACTCAGCTCCTTGGTTTTAATGCAGCACTGCTGAGTGTCCCTGGCATGCCCTTTCAGAATCATGCCTTGTGATATATCATTGCATAAATATTGGCATTTCTTTTGCTGGCTTTGAGCTGAAGGAAGATAGCTTTTTCCCTCCACACTACGAAGAGGTCCAAGATCTGATGGCTCCATGCTGGGGTTCTTTTGTGATTGTGGGAACTCATGGCTACGAGGTGTGCTGCAGAGGTGTGTTCTAGGCGTCTGGGTGCCATGCTGGCCAGAGTAAAGGGAGTGGATTCAGAATTCCTGGCTGATGACCAGTGCTTCCGGTCACCTGCTTCCTGCTCACCTGGAGAGCAGTGGAGGTGAAGTGACGACCAGAAAGGACACATTGAGGAGCATTGTGGGACAGTTTTGCAGGCTAATAAATTTGATTTTAATAACTCTGCCATCTGCGCTTGTATAGGTTGACGTAAAATTGACTTTTAGGAGTTAATCCCAGTAAATTCGGTGTTACAAAAGTCGACCTTAGCGCCCCTTAAAATTGACTTTCCGAGTGCTGTGGTGAAGACTGCTGGTTTATAAAATCAACCTTAGATTCAACTTAATTTCCTAGTGTAGACCTGGCCTAAGACTTAAGGAGTAAGGTTCGTCTCACTATAAGGGTGGCTGAAATTGGTCCTTGGTCATTAAGTCCTTTTATATTCTGCATGAGTATCCTTGTGATATAACTCCTAGTATTTCATTTGACTGTGTTAACTGTTACAAGGAAGTGCATCTTTAGGTATTTATCATTCAGAACTACATTAACTTGCAACTGAATTACAGAAATGCTTTTCCGTTTCTGTAGAAATGTGCTGTTTATGCAGAGCCATGGGAAATAACACATCAGTTTCTGTAAACTCAGAACAGAACTTTGAAAATACTTGAATATGTTAAATTTTCTGCAGTTTTGTATTAGAAATTTTGTTAGCCACTTGCACTAATGAGTTTCACAACCTGCATAGAATAACAAAAAGAGAGATTTCTTCTGTGTTCAACAAAATAAAAGGGCACGTGTGCATGGAATAAGTCTGCAATTAATTAACCTTTTTAAAGCAGAGGTGGTTAGGATTGACGTAATTGATTCCTGGTCATCTAAGAAAGATGCTTAACCTAGTTTTACTTATACTCCTAAGTAGACAGGGACCAAGGAGATGATGAGAGACTAGTTGTAGTTTTACACTGCTTGAAATCCTCAGCCCTACTGTGCAATGTTCCCTCAAATCTTTTCCACACATGTGCAAATATTTTCCATGTGTGTAATACTTTTTATGTGTACTCAGATGTGTGAATGTGCACCACCAGTAGAAACAAAACCTAGCTGTGGGAACAATGTTAATCTGCTGGGTGGCAGTTGAATCTCTCAGCAGGTGCACAAACGTACAGCTTACAAGAAACACTGCTGCTGTGGCACTTTCATGTCAGGTAAAAGGGATCCTTAAAAGCTCTGAATGTAGCAAGGGGAGGATTGCTATGGCACAGGCACTTGATGATGTTTTCATGACGATTCCGTCCAAGGTTTTCCTTGAAAGATGTGGCACAGGGAATGTGCTGGGTGAAGGACAGGTATATTAGGGACACTATTACAATGTACAGCACTATGGAGATTTAAAGCTGCATTATGGCATGTCCTACCCTTAGATCAAGCCTAGGAAACTGCATAGTTTAGACAAACACCAAGCACTATCTACAGTAGACTCTGTGAGTCTTTCTATCCCTGAGAGCAACCCAGGATCAGGAGGACAGAACAGTGGCTTAAAGCTGCCGTAGTCCCATCTACTCCAGACTTCAGGTAAGATTCAGTGCCAAAGCTCTCACCTGAAGAAACAGAACTATGACATTTTTATTCATTTATAACTTATGTACTTCCGGCCTCAGTGTGTTATAAATCCAGGAATCTAAACCCTCGTGTTCTTAAACTTGCTAGGTATCTGATCAAAACAATGAATAAAGTTTGGTAAACTTTACATTGCTTCTTTCTGTCTTGTCTGATGTTTTTAAATGTAACGGACGGCAAATTCTGTCTTAAAAAATTGTTTGCTAGTAAATTGTGGTATTGGTGGACTTATACTACAACTTTCAACATATCAGATGTATTTTGTGTTTACTGATACAGTAAAACCCCAGGTTACGCAGGGGTTGCATTCCCCCTCCATAACTCAGATTTTGTGTGACACAGGGGAAGGTTCCCCTCCCTCCTCCTCTGAGCCCCTGGGAGCCTGGAGCCAGGTGCAGCAGCGCCTGGTCACTTTCTAGGCATCCACTCAGCTGGGCCTGGTCAGTTTCCTGGCTCCCCACTTGGAAACCAGGAAACTGAGCAGGTGCTACTGTGCCTGGCTCCCAGCTCTCCAGGGGCTTGGAGAGGAGGGTGGGGCGGGGGGCACATGTTTGGACTTGATTTTGAAATGCATTTCAAATACCCTGAATATAAATACAGAAGAACAGTTGAAAATATTTTTATTTCAAAGCCTAGGTACTTGTCCATCTAATGCTCTTAGTGGTCCATTCCATAAATTAAAAATGCATAATGTAAATAAACATACAATGTAAATGGCCACTCGTCTTAACAGATAAGCCCTTGACATGTCAAGTGTTGCCTAGGTAAGTTTACCTGTATTACTTTAGTCCTTACAATGGAACAAATGCTGTTTACATTTTTCCAAATGTAAGTACTTACAGTTTTTGTTGTGTAGAAAAACTTTTGCCTAGTTACCGTTGCTCTCAGTTGAGCTAGCAAGTGCGCGGAGAATATATACTTTTTCATTTGGACTAGGTTTTTTAAAGTTGAGACACCATTTCGGATTTGCAAAAGCTTGCTTATCTAAAAACCATCTGGAGTGGATGAGTTAATTTGAAAACTTGAAGCACGTGGGATAGATTTTTTTCAAAGGCATTTAAGGCACCTAAAAATGCAGATGGATACTTAATGAGATTTTTCGAAAGTGCTGAAGTAGGTCCAATGCCTAGCTCTCATTGATTTCAGTGGGAATTAGGCACGTAAATTGCTCAGGTGCTTTCGAAAATCTTTTTAGGTTTCTAAAGACCTTTTGGTTTTCTAGTCATCTTGGGTCAGGATTTCAGTATGTCAGATCATTAGCTGTGTTTAATATTGACTCCATTTTAATAAATCAGTTCTAAATTATACTTTTTTGTTAGTTTTAATTGAATTCTAGTATCTGTCCAAATGCAGCTTGACATAAAGTGTGAGTAAGATATTGTCATGTAATAAACAGGAGATAGTGAAAGATGTATTTCTTAAAATAATAAAAATCTGAAAAATTAAGAATCTGAATGTGTGCTTAGACTTATAATTAAATAAATGTGTGTAGTTAGTGTACCCTGCTGGCTAGCAAAAATGAGTACCAACATTAGTATAAAGACCATATTTAGTTGCAAATCAAATGTTTTAATGGTTATATCAACCATTGAGAATGAGTCTTTCTTTTGAAAAGGAACTAAAGGGTACACATATGAAATAAGTTTTGAAATACATTATTTAAATCAGGATTCCCTGCTTCCTTATTTAAATCATGATAATAATCACTTGGATTTACATTGGTCATTCCTGGTTTGTCAGAACTTCAGTGTTCCATTAAAATATTTATATGTTTTAAAAGATATTTGACTATTTCTTACTGTTTTGTTCTAGTAACTATTGACCTATTCTGTGAAACTGTTATTTTGTCATTTTAGGAGACAACACAGACATTACTGGAAGACTTGCATAGTTATCATGAGAATTATTTCCCAGTTTTGAGATGTCTTCATGTTTTCACATCTTCTCTTCCCAAGTACCCATTGGGCAAACAGGTAAAGTACCTTTGTTCCCTGGATCTCTCATATTTCATGGCTTGACATCTTTACAGATTTGAAGTCCATATGCTACTTCATTTTCCCCTCCTCCCTCCATGCTCTTCCTATATACAGTCACATTTTTTTGTTTTTATTATGCATTTGAGGAACAGCACGTTGTTTCTTTACGTCCAAGAGTATGAGGGGCATGGTTAGACAGCAGAAGGGTTGTAGGGAGAAGCAGATGCAAAGAACAGCCATCGCCTCTGGGATGATTTGGCTTTCTTGCGTCTGGATTTTTCATATGTAGTATAGACAACATACATTCCTCCTATCATCAATCAACTAGTTTTCTAACGATAGGATCGCATAAGAATTAATATCCTCCTGTCAGGAACAACCTAGCAGTGATGAGACAGTCCTGGGTACTCATAATATTTAGTTGTGTATTGATTTGTATTTAGAGTTCTGGTATGACCAAACTCAGTTTGTCATACCAAGCAGTTTTGTCCCACATTGTCCTGTTAATGCTTCACAGTATTCCATGATGTGCATTTCCCCCTTGATTCTACAGGTGTTCGATTGTATTGTTACTTGATGTGGATCTTAGCTGCAAATTCACAACAAACATCCTTATGTTTTGGAATTGGAATGTTTGAATCAGGAGTTTTGATTCAGGCTCATTTCTAATCCCTGCATTCCCATCACCTGAATGGATCCTGTTAAGCACATTTTTCCCACATTGTGTTTTGTCGCGCAGAATGGAGGGCCTACTCCCAGGACATAATGAATGCCTTTACCTCAAATTACAGTCAGTGAGTTGAGAGCGCTTTACTCCTCACCGGATTATTCTGTTAGTTGGTCAGTCATTGTTTTGAAAAGTGAATGTAGAACTAACCGATTACTAGTTTTGTAAAACATTTTGTTCCCTTTTTGCATGTACTCATTTACAGATTAGAGAGCTGCACTGTGCATGCTTGGGAAAAATCGTGTGGGAAACAGACGAATATGCCTCAGCTGTTCAGTTAATGAGGTAATCTTTCTATGTTCCATTTTCTTGTCTTGTTTTAGACATGTAGAATACCTTCCACCTGTTTCTCTAGAACTCCTCACTTAGAACTCTGCCGGACAAGTTTTTCAATGAACTACATTACTAATTGATTGAAAATATAATTGACTATTAGTTTAAATTTGCATACCTATTCTTTTCAGTGGAACTGCCAGAAGCTGTCTGAGGCAAGATTCTGATATCTTTCTTCATGCTCATTACTCCCTAAGTATCAGAATTTGGCTTTTGGTAATTTGTTTAAAATATTTGTATAAATGCCGGTGTTCTTTTTTTTAATATTTTATTTATTAGACCTTCATAATTAGATCAATAAAATGATGGAAGCCTTTGGTGATACCCTTTTGTTAACAGTTAAGACATATGATCAGTAATGTGTGCAGTGGTATTGTAGTCATGTTGATACCAGGATACTAGAGTGACAAGGTGAATGAGGTCATAGCGTACCAACTTTTTTAGTGCAATAGATAAGTGTTTTGCTACATTACCCCTCTGCCAGTTCAAGTCAACAGCAGAAAGAGCCAGGTTCAGTATCTTGGGGTTCCTCATAATCTTGGCAGTCACATGATGATAAAACAGAACTGATTCTAGTCAAACTGAACACCACCTTTGGGCACCTGTAAGAGGCAGTGATTCCCTACTGTCAGTTACTGAGCTTACGTATAACGAAAGAAAACTTTTATTAACAGGGAAATGGACCCCAATGTTAATCTGGAAAAACACTTCAACCACAATTTAAAAGCATGTACACTCATCCCTCGCTCTACGAGCACAAGTGCTTCCCAACTTTCTGCTTGTAGGCAGAAACTTGTAAGAGGGACACTAAATGCCTATTAAATTACATGTAAAAGTCTCTGATAGGGTCCTAGGGCTCTGACTCTGGGAAGGAGTGGCAGCAGATGGCGCTGCTTTTGAAAGGTGAGTGAAGCTTGGGTTGGGGAGGGTTAGAGGCAGGGGGTAGTTTGGGGCTGTGAGTGAGAGGGAGGGTTAAAATCTGGTGGCGGGTTAGGTGAGTTGTTCAGGCTGCCGTGGTTTGGAGCTGGAGGGGGTGGAGGTCCAGCTTCAGGGCCGATAAGGAGGTCTGGCTGCTGCGGTCTGGTACAGCGGGGGTTACAGGTGAAGGCGGGGGATACAGGCCATGGGGGGGCGGGGGGCAGGCTGTAGCGGGTACAGGAGGGGGGTCCATGCCGCATGGCCACGGGGGGTACAGGTGGCTGCAGGGGGAGGGTCTGGCCACAGGGGTACAGGCGGCTGCGAGGGGGGTACAGGCCATGGGGGGCAGGGTCTGGCCATTGGGAGAGTACAGGTGGCGGGGGGATCAGGGCCCACCGCGGTATCGGGCTGCGGGGGTGGGGTGTGGTCATCAAGCAGTGGAGGCGGGTGTCTGGGCCCCAGGGCCCGCAGGTTCACGCTGTGGTGGGGGAGGAGGGGTTGTCAGGTGGCTGGGGGGTCTGGCTGCGGGGCCATCATGGACATCGGGTTGCTGCAGTTTGGGGCTGGCGGAGGGGTCAGGCTGCGGGGAGTGCAGACGGCAGTGGGGTGTTACGCTGCGGGGCCAGCAGGGGGTCAGGCTGCAGGGCTGGCGGGGGAGGGGTCAGACTAGTGGGGTTGGAGCTGCGGAAGTGCGGTAAGGCTCGTATAAGTGGGAGAAGTTCACTTGTAGAGTGAACTAAGGTAGGTAAATGTGTCCCTTGTTTAAGCGAGTACTTGTAAATGGAGTACTCGTTTAAAGAGGGATGAGTGTAACTGAAAGTAACTGCCCACCCCATAGTTCATTGGCAGTGTCCTTTGCCTCAGTATCTTGTCTTGTGGTGTGAAAGTCCAGTGAACAAATGGGCCCCTAGAATATCACTCCCAGTGGGTCTGGCAGCCATCGTGGGCCCTAATGTGGGACCCTCAGAAGGAGCAGAGCCTTGTCTGGAAGGTGCAGGGCAAGGGCAGCCACCATCAGCACCACCCAGACCAGGGGTCTGCAGCCTGTGGCTCTGGAGCCACATGAGGCTCCCGACGCTATAATTGCAAAGTGTTTTTTCTTTTTTTTTTTTAAACAAAACCAAAACAAAAAACCCCCTCCTGATTATTTTCCATGAACAACTAAAAGCCCAACAATGAACAGCTCATCTAAATAGCAAATGATACGTGATCTCAAAATGTTGGAGAATTCTCCTTTTAATATGCGCGGAGTATTGTGAGATACGTGTGTGCCTTGTTCTTAAAATAGGGATTACAAAAAGTATGGTTCGACCTTATTTATTAAGGGCTGTCTCTTACTCGCATGCATTGCAGCTCTTGAAGTATTGAGTTTTTTATCAAATTTGAAAAAAATGGCTCTTCTTGCTCTCTTGGTAGCTGACCTCTGACCCTGACCATGGTGCTGGGGTGCCCACCGCAGTACTCACAGCACCACAGAGCGCACAGTACGGCGCTCTGGTGGTGGTTCAAAAGGGGCCAGCGCTCTGGCTGCCAGTGCTGCAGTAGCAACAGGGGCAGGAGCTGGGAGCCCCTGACTCCTTAGAAGCCAGTCTGTAGGGCTGTTGCCACCCTCTCACCCATGTGCGCCCCATCCTTCTGTAGGCCTGGCCATTCCAGTTCCTTCCACTGCATCACATGCACAGTGGTTGTGCTTGGTCACCGAAAACCCAGAGTTCAAAGGTGCTTTCACGTGGGTTCATCTCTCAGACCGAAAGGAGGCAATGGGGAATCAAGCAGTGCCTCTGCTTCTCTTACTTCTGCAACTGTCTCACTGCTGCTGTGTGTGCTGCTGAAGGCCACTTGCTATCACTGGGGCCCTGCATAGGACTGGGATCTTGTGGAGTCCTGTCGGATCTGCTGCCATAATAGGGGGAGCAGGACAAGAGTCGTATTAAAAATTGTCCTGCGCATAGCTCTAATTGTCAACTCTGGCCTGGTTTTCATTGTCACTGCTTGCTGCTTACTGCCACTTCTGTTTTCTTAGGTTGCACCAGTGAGCTCAGTTCTTAGTGACTGGATAATACATTTCATCCTTAAGATAATCCCTACACAATTTGAGTAGCATTGTACTTTCAGTAAAGGTTCCACCAAATTAAGTTTTCATGTTGACTTGGCAGTGTTTTAAAGTAGAAAAAAAAATCAAAGCTAATTTTTGAAAAGAGATGATGTAGTTGCCACTTCACGCTTACAAAGATTTGTGCAAATTTTCTCTGTGATGGCAGGTGGCCAGGTGCAAGTGTCACGAAATGCTCAAATAACAGGATGTCATGTTGCTGCTATCATATTAGAAAGGAGCAGATAGTGACAGAGTTGGGGTAAGGGGAATCCTTTAGGGGCTCTGTACACTTCCATGTATGGAGTTTGGATCTTCTGATGTTGAGCTGTGACATTTCATTTAAAAAAAAATACCATGTCTTGTGAGGGGTACAAGCGTGTCCTTCCACTAGGGTGATGTCATTGTTTCTCTCTCTCTCTCTCTCTCTCTCTCTCTCTCTCTCTCTCTCTCTCTCTCTCTCTCTCTCTCTCTCTATATATATATATATATATATATATATATATATATATATATATATATATATATAATATTGGAGGGCACACAGTTCCTTTGCTGCTACTTGAAAGAGTTGACTGGAACTCCTGTCGTGTCCACAAGTTAGTTTATTTACTGTTAGTTACCGTAGGGATCAAGAACATTGGTAATCATGTCTGGTAGTCAGGAGCCAGGATCTGAAGCCAGGGGTTGGAGCTTGAGGCAGAGTACAAAGTCAAGTGAAGGGCTGAAGCAGGAGTCAGGCTTAGGATGAGCCAGGGGCCAACCCAGAGTGAGAGTAAGAGTTAAACCAGAGGAAAAAGCTGGCACTGGATAGAGTGGAGGAGCAGAGACTCAGAGCAAGAAAAGTGGAAACCAGGAACAGAGGAGGATATGAGACAAGGTGGACAGGAAAAGGCAGCAGCACAGGACACAGGAGTCAGGCCAAGAAGGCAGTGTCCAAAGTGGCATGTGGAGATCCCTCTAGTTGCTTGCACAACTTCTTTTGCTGTATTCTGGGTTAAGTAGTACATCTGAGCCAGTTAGTGGGGCTGGATGACTTGCCCAGTCAGGAACTTCACTGGCACAACCATAGAGGAGCTCCTTTAGCCCCCTTCACTGCTTATTCCAGTTAGCTGCTGGGTGGTGACCCAATGGTGAAACCTACCATCCCTCACAGTTATTGTTAGAGCTGTATAATTTAGAGTAGCTGAAGCCACTTACCTTGAGTTATCTCTGAGCTATGCTGGGTCCCAAAATTCAGAGAGGGTTGATCTATCTTGCCCAGGATGAGATGCCCACATCTGGTATTTGGCTTGCCTGGGAAATGCTGATACAGTATCAGTGTATTATTTGCCATTTCTTCTTTGCCCTCAGATGAGGAAGTACTGACACTGAAGACTGTGACCACATTTGGCTTCCTTAAGCCTTCAGCTGGACTGTTCTAAAACTCCTTTTGGAGTTGCAAGGTCTGTCTCTGTGCTGAGGTCATCTGTGAAGAGTCCTGAAATACACCCTTCCACCTTCAGTGTCAGCCCCAAAGTTCATCTAAACAGACAGCTCCAGCAATGCTATTATGTCCACATCGCTTTTGACCCCACAACCTCCCACAGCATCATTAGAGTTAACAGTTGGTTCCACAAGCGAGAAAGAGGTATCCCGATCTTCTTGTAACCTGTTTGGGGAAAGTGGATGGAAACAAGAAAGCCTTATGTAGGAAACTAAGGAGAAAAAGAGGAGGT
This sequence comes from Carettochelys insculpta, assembly GCF_033958435.1. NCBI lineage: Eukaryota > Metazoa > Chordata > Testudines > Carettochelyidae > Carettochelys > Carettochelys insculpta. The sequence continues at coordinate 141,990,702 of NC_134139.1, read as the reverse complement.
GGCATCACTCTCCTCTTTCTCTGTTGCTTGTCATCTCCTTATCATTCTCCCCATTGCACATGGGGCACACTTCTCTTCAACTTGATGTTGTGTATTTGAGTGATTTTTTTTTTTTTTGGTCACCTCAGTGGTGTCCATATACCTCCTGACAGAGTTGATTTTTCCATCTTGTGACCTGAGAGGCCTCAGTCAAAGGTTTTGGCTTCTCTCTGCTGCTTGACTGTACAGAACTGTGTCAATGGTACAGATCCAGATTATGGGATTCCCTTGAAACTGATCAAACATCTTCTTATAATTTTGCTCTTGAGAGCCTTAGTTGTCTTCCCTTGCCAAAAGTTTAATTTGCTTGGAAAGATGCCAGGTCACCTGTACCTTCAGAACTCAAGAGGCTTTTCTTAGTGCTATCAAAACCAGTATTGCACCAATTTTAGCATTGGTTATCACACTGACATTGGACATTGGTGCCAAGAGCTCTCCCAGCCCTGGTTTTGTCTTGGGTACCACTGCATTCCAGGGTACCCATGTTTCAATAAGCACAGGTGTGACCAGCGCCACCAGTTCTTGCTAGTGGCCTCTCTCTCACTTTGTCCTAAAATACTTAATTAGTTTTAGGAAAAACAAAATAAATACTCGAATATGCAGGTCCAAATCCATTTATTAGTGTGAAAAGTGATATTAACAAATATACATGTATCACTTTTCACAGCAGATTTACTCAGCTGTGGCAAGCCTTGGGGACAAATTAAGCCCTTGGATGGAGTATCAGAGGAGACAGCAGGAAGTTGGAGCCTGAGGCCTCCAGCCAGAACCCAAAGCACTGTGGTTGGAGGATGGGCCATTGGAATAAAGTCACAGCCTGAGTCAGCTACCCTGGGAAGATGAGGACCTTATTGACTGCCTGTTTCTTCAGCATTGTGCCCCAAGTGTCTCCAGATAGGGTCAGGGCCCAGCCCTTGCTGCGAATTCCAGCAACAGACGCAAAGACAGTGCATCCAGAAGCAAGAGGAAGGGAGAGGTGCTGTTCTTTCCCGCCTCCCTTGCACAGCCCAGGAGGGTGTGGCCACAAGAAAAGCCCCTCATGGCTGCATAAGAACACATGCCCATATATTTATAACATTGCTGGTTACCGATCCTTCCCACATCTCCCAGTTGGGTGAATGCTAATTAACTCTGTCACACAGCTATTTAGGATCTTAGTAACATGCCATCTATATGGCCTTACTGTGTCTGCTGTTATGGATGAATAGATGCATAGGAATGTTCTTGTTCCTAATATGCTGCTGGTGGTTGCCAGGACATACACTATGGTTCCTTAATTTGCATTACCTGAGGTTAATTGCTCATCTCCCGAGAGAGAAGAGAGTTCTGAATGGAGACAATCCAGGGTTGGCTTCCTAGGGGAAGTGTTGGGGAATATTCAATACCCTTTGCTTAGACCTCTGATTTTTACAATGCATATGGCACAATACAATAAAGATTACTCCAGTTGTGATACCAATCCCAGAATTGATCCATTCAGTCCAGTCTCCACCCATAGAAGTACAGTTAATACCTACTCAACTCTGTTCATTAATCTGGTGAGCAATTGTCCTGCCTTGTTTACTTCATTACTAATTTTTTATCAGGTTTGAATCTTTATATTCCATTAACTGTCTTAAATTTAAATTGAGAGGCAGTATGAAGCTGGAATATTGGTCTGTCAGACAAGAGCAAATATTCTGATTTTTGCAGCAAAAATGGATTAATTTTTAAAACCAGGTACTACGGAATTTGCATATGCCCAATTAACATATGCACCTTTGGATGTAAAAAAGATTTCAGACTACACAATCTGACCACAATAATGCTTTTAGGGTTGGTCACTACATAATATTGGCCATCTCTACAATAGATCTCCTTTTCCTTGGGAGCTTGATTGTCTTAACAGGGGATGGCAACACTGATGACCAGGGCCATAGTTGGTATCCGTCTTCTCACCATGTAGCTGTATGTCTGGCTCAAATACTTCATACCTGCAGCTATATTGATGCCTTTTGTCACAGCAGCAGGCAAAACTGTAAATGAGACATAAGGATTTTGATATGACACAATTCTTTGTTCAATAATACAGGTCAAAATTAGAGTACAGTATCGTAGTATCACTATATTTCTGATTTGCCCAGTTCTTTTTGACAGGAATTTAAACATTTGACTCTTCTCATCCAGTGGTTTTAAGAACATTTTGAGCAATATCAGTTTAACAGCTCATTCTTGGTGACCCTTGGTCTGTGACCCAACTCCAGTTCCACTGATTAATTTTGAGGTCCATTAAACAGTCTGCCTCTTTCATGCATATTTTCTGCTGTAAATCTTCTCTTGCTTGATTTTTTTTTTTTTTTTAAATCTGTTATAGCACTGGATTGACAGCCTTTGTCCTGTCCCTGTAAAACACAATTAATTTGTCTTTTAAGCTTTTCAATGTCCCTTTGATTCCAAATTAACGTTCCATTTCCAAATAACCCCTACACAGTTTTATGGTCTCCAAAGGATCAGTTCCATGGCTTTTTTTGGTTTTTGTTTTGTTTTGTTTTTCTCCCTCTAGGGGAACATAATTGGTGGTTGGCATAGATTTCCAAATTTGTAATATCCTGTACCCATTGTTGATAACCAGTGACCTTATCTACAGGGAGTACTGAAAAGAAAGGTCCCTTTGGTGCCTTTCCAATAAGTGAGTTTACCAATGTGCCACTTGACGGCTCTAATACAACAAGAACATACATAAGGTGAACTGCATTGATTAATAGCCCTGGTATATGTGCAGCCGCCTTCCTTCCCTCCCACCCACAGATAGAGGCAAAAGATCTTTTTTCAGTTTACATATTGGGTCAGCTGGGGGCCCCCAGAGTGGCAACTGCCTGGAGTGGTATGTAGGACTCAGCTGATCTGCCACCCTCTGATTTCCTTCTTACCACCAGTGACAGCAAAAACAGCGAGAAGTCCTGTGGCACCTTACAGACTAACAGATATTTGGGAGCATAAGCTTTTTTGGGCAAAGGCCTGCTTCTTTAGATTGCACCTGACAAAGCAGGACTTTGCCCATGAAAGCTTGTGCTCCAAAGTGTAAGGTGCCACAGGACGACTTGTTGTTTTTTTGTGGATACAGGCTAAGATGGCTAACCCTCTGATGCTCGCCAGTGCCACTCGTTGGAGCACTTACTCCCTTACTCTGCAAGACAACCCTACTTGTTTCTCCCCTTTTCTTTGTTTATAGGTAGTTAGCTGTTATTGTTAAGACTTAGCAAATTGATAGTTATAGTTGTGGGTTCCCCTCCTCCACCTTTTGTTCATTTTTTATTCTCTGTTTGTGTTTTCCACTCAGGCATGTAGTAGGGGTCTAAGAACTGCGTCACTTGTGTCAAACCTATGCCCAGAGGGGACCAGCATATGGCTTATCTCAAGTGCTTAGGTGCAGGGCGCCTAATAGACAAGTGCAATATTTGTATGAGTTTCAAGCCCAGGACTAAGTGGGTGAGAGATCAGTGCTTAAAACTCCTACTTATGGAGTCGGCATTTCAAGCATCAATGCCAGACCAGGCACCATTGTCTTCAGCACACTGGCCTCAGTGCAGGGTGCACCAGTTTTGGTGCAGGACGCATCAGCATCTTGGAGAGAAGGCCCTACGGAACACTGGCACCGATCTGCAGTTTGAAAGGCAAACTCCTTGGTTTGGCACTGTTTGCTGTTCCCAATGTCACACAAGAAGGCCATGTCATGCAAGGGGCTGGTTTCTGGTCAAGATCAGCAGACACCATTCCTTGTTGCACCTCTCAACAGGTCACCTTAAGGACAGCATGACATCCCCAGCATCATTGACTTCAGCTCTGAGTGTGTGGCCATCAAGTCCAGTGTCATTGGACTCTCACGGTGGGAGGTCCTGGTCCTTTCTTCTACACTGGACACTTTTGAGGAGGCAAGGGATCTCATTCAAATGATGGAGCCTGCAGGACAGGCCCTGGCATCAGCCCGGACACCGATCAGGGGGCATTGTTCAACCTTGCCACTGGCCCAATCCCCAGCATTGCTCATGGCACAGCCCCTGCTTCTGGCACCCACGCTCTTGGCACTGCTCCAGCAACTTATGCTGACACAGGCTCCAGTGTGACACTGGCAAGCCAACACCACTGCAGCATTGCTTCCTGTCTCCTGAACAGGTAATGTCATTCTTCTTGGAGCATATGGAGCCCTTCTGTAGATCAACTCAGCTCTTCGTCACAGTGGCTGACAGGATGAAACTCCTGGTGTCTTCTCAAAGGCTTTTGTCTTGGATTACTACCTGTACCTGTACTTGCTATGAGTGGCTGCAGGTTGTACCTCCACAGATACCGACTGCCCAGTCAGCAGCAGAAGCACCCTTTCTAGCACAAGACCCTATCCAGGATATATGCAGAGCTGCAGTGTGTTACGGTACTCACCTTCATGACCCACTGTGCCATCACCCAGCAAACCAAAAATAACTCTGCCTGGGGGTCATGGAATCATAGGGCTTGAAGAGACCTCAGGATGTCATCTGGTCCAACCCCTGCTTCAAGCAGGATCAACCCCCCACTAAGTCATCCCAGCCAGGACCTTGTCAAGCTGGGACTTAAAAACCTCGAGGGATGGAGAATCCACCACCTCTCTAGGCAACACATTCCAATGCTTCACCACCCTCCTGGTGAAGTAGTTTTTCCTAATATCTAACCTACACCTCTCTCTCTTCAACTTCAGACCATTACTCCTTGTTCTGCCGTCTGACACCACTGAGAACAGTTTCTCACCCTCCTTTTTAGAGCTCCCCTTCAGGAAGTTGAAGGCTGCTATTAAATCACCCCTAAGTCTTCTCTTCTGTAAACTAAACAAGCCCAAATCCCTCAGCCTATCCTCATAGGTCTTGTGCTCCAGCCCCTTAATCATTTTTCTTGCCCTCTGCTGAACCTGCTCCAGTACATCCACATCCTTTTTATACTGGAGGGCCCAAAACTGAATATAATATTCCAGATGTGGCCTCATCAGTGCCGAGTAGAGGGGAACAACTACTTCTCTAGATCTGCTCAAAATGTTCCTCCTAATGCACCATAGTATGCTATTAGCCTTCTTGGCTACAAGGGCACACTGTTTACTTATATCCAGCCTTTCATCCACCATAACCCCTACGTTCCTTTCCGTTGTCCTGCTGCTGAGCCAGTTGGTCCCCAGCCTGTAACAATGCTTGGGATTCTTCCGCTCCAGGTGCAAGACTCTACACTTCTTGTTGAACCACATCAGATTTCTTTTGACCCAGTCCTCCAATTTATCCAGGTCACTCTGGATTGTCTCTCTACCCTCCAACATATCTACCTCTCCCCCTAGTTTTGTGTCATCTGCAAACTTGCTGAGGGTGCAATCCAGTCTGTCATCCAGGTCATTAATAAAGATGTTGAACGACAACGGCCCCAGAACCGAGCCTTGCGGCACTCTGCTTGAAACCGACCACCCTCCAGATATTGAGCCATTCACCACTACCCGTTGGGCCCGACCGTCAAGCCAGCTTTCTATCCATCTTATAGTCCAAGGATCCAATCTATATTTCCTTTACTTATGGGCAAGAATGTTGTGGGAGACTGTATCAAAAGGTTTTTTGAAGTCAAGGTATATCACGTCCACAGAGCCTGTTACCTTGTCATAGAAGCTAATCAGATTGGTCAGGCAGGACTTGCCCCGGTGAATCCATGTTGGCTACTTTTGATCACTTTCCCCTCTTCCCAGTGCTCCAAAATGGATTCCTCGAGGATCCCCTCCATTATTTTCCCAGGGATTGAGGTAAGGCTGACTGGTCTATAGTTCCCTGGATTGTCCTTCTTTCCTTTTTTAAAGATGGGCCCTATGTTTGCCTTTTTCCAGTCATCCAGTATCTCCCCCAATCTCCAAGAGTCTTCAAAGATAATGGCCAAAGGTTCAGCAATCTGCCAATTCCCTCAGTACCCTTGGGTGCATTAAATCTAGACGCAGGGATTTGTGTACGTCTAGTTTTTCTAAATAGCTCAGGACTTGTTCCTTCCCCACAGATGTCTGCCCTCCACCTTCCCATAGTGCATTGTCTAGAGCGTCATGTGGGAGTTGACTTTGTCCGTGAAGACTGAAGCAAAAAAAGCATTGAGTACTTCAGCTTTTCCTACATCATCTGTCACTAGGTTACCCCTCTCATCCACTAACTGCCCCACACCTTCTCTGATAACCCGTTTATTGTTAACATGCCTGTAGAAACCCTTCTTGTTGCTCTTCACATACCTTCCCAGCTGCAGCTCCCATTGTGCTTTCGCTTTCCTGATTACTCCCTGGCATTCTCCAGCCAAATGTTTATACGCCTCCTTCTTCGACTGTCCACATTTCCATTTCTTGTACAGATCCTTTCTGAGTTTAAGCTGACTAAAGATTTCCCTGTTAAGCCAAGCTGGTTGTCTACCATGTTTGCATTTCTTACTGTGCAGTGGGATGGTTTGTTCCTGTGCCTTCAGTAAGGCTTCTTTAAAATACTGCCAGTTCTCTTGAACTCTTTTCCCCTTCATCTTTGTTTCCCACGGGATCCCGCTTATCAGTTCTCTCAGGGAGTCGAAGTCAGCTCTTTCGAAATCAAGGGTCTGTATGTTACTGCTCACCCTTCTTTCTTTTGTCCAGATCATGAACTCTACAATCTCATGGTCGCTGCAGCCCAGGTTTCCACCCACTTCTATTTCTCCTACTAGTTCTTCCCTGTGTGTTAACCGCAGGTCAAGTTGCGCATGGCCCCTGGTCGGTTCCTTCAGTACTTGTACCAAGAAGTTATCCCCAGCGTTCTCCAAAAACTTCCTGGGTTGCCTGGGTGTTGCTGCACTGCAGATTTTCCATCTCCAGTATTTGACTCCCACAGAGTAGGAAAAACAGTTACTAACCTTCCATAACTGATGTTCTTTGAGATGTGTTGCTGATGTCCATTCCGTGGCACAACCAAACGCCCCTTCCGTCTGTCAGAGTTTCAGGAAGAAGGAACTGAGAGAGTGGGTAGCTTGCAGCATCTCTTGCACATACAGGCACATATGTGCCCTACTCCAAAGGGTGCCAGAGTTGGTCCCCTACAGATACCATCAAGAGAGAAACTTCAGCACTGGTGAATGTGCAAGCACATACCCCAATATGGAACGCACGTGAGCAACACATCTCAAAGAACACCAGTCACAGAAGGTTAGTAACTGTTTTTCCTACTCTGTGGGAGTCAGATGCTGGAGTTGGAAAGTCTGCAAGCAGCTGGTTAGCTAGATATTGTGCATTCTGCAGACCAGGTGCTCCAAGGGCCTGAGCTTGCATTTGATTAATTGTGAGGTCATTCAAGTTGCTGCATAGGCCAAACAGCTTTTTGCTCTCTTTTGCTGACTTGGTCTCTCAGGATTTTGAATTGTTGTACCATGTGCAAAGAGGTTGTCCTTTTTCATTATACAACTTTAATTGATTAGCATGCTAAAACTTTATTTACTTTACTAGTCACTTGAATTTTATATACAGATATATTAGCTTGTTAATAAGGTGATAAAATTTGAACCACCTTTTGAAGCAACCAGGCTCCTGATGTCTTATATGAAAACAGCAAGTCTTGATTACCAACTTTCCTATTTTTAAAATTTTATTAAAATAGGCCAGTTCTAACCAGTGCTATATACCAATGTATTTTGCATATGTAGTTGTGCAAAGATGGTTGGTATGTATCTATTTTAATATGTAGTTTCTGTTCTTAATTTGGTAGTCCACTGGTTTGTCATAGAAAGCACTTAAAATTTATTTCTCTTCAGACAATCTCCTTAAGTTATTCTAAAAGCCACTAAGATTGTGGTAATTAGAACATTCTAGTCTACAAATGACAATTCACAACTTTTGATAAATTGATCTTTTTTTCTTGGTCCCTGAAATATGTGACTAGTGAAAGACAAGATCTGTTCTACCTAAGCACTCTTCTGCTACTGCTATCTGAAAAAGAAATCCGCTACCACCAGCAAAATTATTTTTGGATAGGAGATAACATTCCTACAAAAGTAATATGGAAGGTTAATCTGTTCCCTGATTGTCAAAGGGAACATCCTGCTGCAAATGTTTTACAGTATTTTTATTTTTCCTTTTATGGAGCTTTAAATCAAGGGTTAATTCTTTTTGACTTTCCTTAATTAAAAGAAATTGGCTGGGAGTGACAAGCTGTTTCACTAATGCGTGAGAGTGTGTTTACATTATAACCCCCTGCACTCCTTTTTGGTCAATAAATTACCTCTACTTTTTTGACACACAAAGGATCTTTTTACAGTGACCTTTTACCTTGCAAACATAAAGGGATTTGCTAGAGCAAGAGCTGAAAAACCAGTTTAAAATAAGAGTGGCATACTTCTGCTAATTGACCAATTTGGGCAAGTACACCCTCAAAACCAGTGCCTATATCTCTGTAGCAACATAGCCAGCTACATGCCTCAGACTTTGCTGCCAGAGCCATGGTCATTGCCATAGGTCTAAGGAAATATTACTGGCTTACATCACTAGGCTTTGCTGTTGCAAAGACATAATTTGTAAAGTCAAAATGCTTGAGTATTTTAAAATTGAACAAAAAGAGCTCTTGGCTACGCTTACAGTTGTTTTCATTGCTTCGTGCAAACTCGCCAGATACTTTAGGCTTCAGGGTGACACAGACAGAATAGAGTCCTGCAATATTTTTACATAGATACTTTTAAATTTAATTTGGATTTGGATTTGATATTTTTATTGCTCAGTCTCATTATTTTCATTCCACTTAGTCATCTTTATAAAATGCTAGGATCCACAGATAGTAAGTGCTATATAAATGCAAAGAGTTGGTGGTTTTATATTAATTAGATACATGAATCATAAATTTGTACTTTATTTCAAGTCCACTGTGGATCCCAGAACTTAATGAGCTTTGTGATGTTGAAATACCAGACAAAGCTATTCTGGTTTGTGTAATTCACACACCTTGTTTGGCATGAATCATGATCCCCTGTTAAGCTTTTAAGTACAAGTTCTCACCTCTGAATTTGATACTAGTTCAGTGGTTCCCAAACTTCTTGGTATCACGCCCCCTTTTTGATTTTTGAGAAATCCTCGTGCCCCCTTCACCTCTTCTTGACCATCATTCAACTCCCCTTTTAACAAAAAATTCAATTTGTAATTTAAAATTACCACAAAAACATGGTATAAAATTGTTTATTTAAAATTAAAAATAAGCACAAATAGTTTTTCTTGGCTCTAAAATTTCATAAAAATGTAATTTAACATCAGAAATAGCAGAAACAAAACAAATTTAATGTGAAGGATGCTGCTGCATTTTCTTCACAAGGTAGGAAATCCTAGATTTGAAAGATGAAGGTGCACAACGCATATAGTTTTTGACATGCTGTCAATTTTTTTGTTTTTGTTTTGTTTCATTTTTAATGTGACTAAACTTGAAAAGCTTTTTTCACAGAAGTATTACCTTGACGAAAATGGATTAATACTTAGCACTTCTCCAACTTTCAGTTACCTTGGGAAATATTTTATCCAAAATTCGTCCAAGCTTGAGTTTTCAAAATTCTTTTGCACTTGAATCATATTTTTTTTGAGTGCTTGTTCTTGCAATACTTCTGGCAGTGAATCAACATTAAATGGATTGCATACTAATTTATGAATGGGGTTGCCAGAAAAGTTGTCTGGAACATAGCAGATGAATTCGTCAGCAGGCAGTCCAGATGAAACACAGTTTTGTTCTTTGCATTCTCTTTGCAAAGTTCTCAGAAACCTAAAATTTCCGCAAGTGATGAAAATGTCAGAAAAGATGAAAAGTTAGGCTTCTGAGCTTGTGTTTTGATGTTTCCAAAGCGGGCAGTGACATTTCATAAGATGCTTCTATTCTGCTGTTTTGGCCTATGCTTGATGAAAAGCTCCAGTAGCATCCATCTTCGTGTGTTTCAAATTTTGACATTTAGCAGCTCTTTTGGTTTGTTGAAGTGCTGTGGCTCTTCGTCAAATGTCTCTCAAGAAACTACGGTTCTTCTTCGAGTGTCCCCGTGGGTGCTCCACCATAGGTGACGGCTTGGCCGGCGCCGCAGATCGGATCTTCCAAGCAGTTTCTGCCGGACCGCGCATGCGCCGGTACGCGCCGCTCCCTGGCGCGCTCCTGGCCATGTGCGCGATCCGGTCCCCGCCAGTTACTCTCAACAGCCGTCGGCTGCAGACGGAATCCGACTAGGCTAAAGCCACATAGCGTATTCAACGACTTTATTTGTTTTTCTCTTTAAAGTTTTTCAGTTCTTAGGATACCATAAGTAACCGGTTGTTATTTTGCAAAAAAAAAAAAAAAAAAAAAAAAACAAACAACAAACAAGCTACGGAGGGACAGCTCAAGCCAGTCCCAGTAACCAGCGCCGGAGGCCGGGAGCTAGGGCCATCAGCCCTCCTGCGGAGGCAGGCCATCGGACGGGGAAACAGCACAAAGAAGTGCTAAGTACCCACAAGCAAACTCAAAGACTCACCAACAATGTCCGCCTCAGGCTTTAAAAAATGTGAGTCCTGCCGAGAGGCGATGCCAGTGTCCGATGGGCACAGTCTATGCATAAGGTGCCTGGGGGAGTCCCATGTGGCACAAAAATGCGCCTTCTGTGCAAAGTTAACGACCAGAGCACGGAGAGACAGGGAGATGAGAATTAAACTGCTGCTTCTTGACAAGGCCCTCCAGCCAGACGTGCCGGAGCGGCCGCAGCAGGAGGGACCCTCCGGGGCCCTTAGAAGGAAAGCTGCCTCCCTCACTCCATCTGCGCAAAAACGGAGGAAAGTTTCTCCAACCCGATCCCTGCCGGCAGTAACAGTGAGCGGGACGGGAGGAGCGAGCAGCCCCCAGCCGCAGCAACAGCTGATCGGCGGCGGCACGGAGAGCCACGTGGAAGCGGCTCAGCCTCCGATGATCAGCCAGCCGCCCCGCACCGCAGGCAGGGCGGCGGCTAAGCAAGCGCCGGTACCAGCGGCACCGCAGACAGCGGCACCGATCCCCGGGGAACCGGCGGGGCAGGGCGCGCAGGCACGTAGCCTGCAGGCGCACAAGGACTCCGCACGTGTGGCACCGCCCTCGAGCGTGCCTAGCACGGTGCCGACGGGGCCGGGATCCCCCGCCCATCAGGGGGCGGAGTTACCTCCTCAAGGGAGGGGGAAGGCTGCACACAAGAGGAGGCATTGCAGCCCCTCTCCAGACAGGGCTGTGGAGCTCTTCTCTCACAGCCCTCCGCTCATGTTGCAGACTCCAACCAGAAGGCAGGGGCCCCCCCTAGCCTACCCGGAGCCCCCTTCTCCTTTCCTGCAATCAGCCTCCCCATGGCTGGCACCCCCCTCGCCCTTCCTGGGATTTGAATCGCTGGACTATTATGCAAAATCGCTCTCTCCAGTGTCTCGACAATCCCCCTCTCCCAGACACACAGGGTACGTGCAAAGGGAATGGTCAAGGTCACCTTCCCAGGAACAGTGCCTATACTACCATGGTCGTCCCTTCCACGCGGGGCATGGACACCATCGGCAATCTACCAGGGGGAGATCCCCACATATTACCTCGTACCCCCGAGGGCAATCGCGATCGGGGACGGAGACTCAAGCATCCCAGGGGGGGCTGGCCGTGGACCCACGAGATTTTCCCTCGCAAACCTCCAGCGAGAGGGCGCACCATCACCATCAAGAACCGGAAGGGTCCAAAGAAATGTACCCCAGCGGTTCCTCGTTTTCCTCCCCGGATGAGGCCACGGCCTTAGGGGACGTCCATCCCAAGGACGATCTCAAACAGTTTCAGGAGCTGTTTAAGAGGGTAGCTTTCACGCAAGGCATCCAGACAGCACAAGTGCAAGAGAAACATCATAAGCTCCTTAAAAATTTGAGCTCCCCGGCCTCCTCCAGAGTAGCAATCCCGCTTGATGAAGCGATCTTGGAGTCCGCCACTACCATATGGCAGACCCCGGCAACTATTCCGCCTGTCCAAAAGAGAGCGGATAAGAAATACTTCGTGCCGGCGAAGGGCATGGAGTTCTTGTTTAGCCACCCCCAGCCAAACTCCTTGGTGGTGGAGTCCTCGCAGCAAAGATTAAAAACATCTCAATTTAAAACAGGGGGAATGGACAGAGATGCCAAGAAGCTAGAGCTGTTCGGCAGAAAGGTCTACTCCTCCTCCACTTTAACCTTGCGAATGGCAAATTATGCAGCGCACTTGGCGAACCATAATTTCGACAACTATGCCAGATTAACTTCCCTCATGGACTCGCTTCCAGAGGACAAAAAGCCGGTCCTCAAGGCCATAGTGCAAGAGGGCTACGCGGCTGCGAGGATGGAAGTTCAGATTGCTTTGGACGTTGCGGACACGGCAGCACGTTCCACAGCAACTGCAGTGGTGATGCGACGGGAGTCCTGGCTCCAGACCTCGGGCATACCGAGAGATCTGCAGGCGAAGATAATCGACCTTCCCTTCGACTTGCAGAAGCTGTTTGCTGAATCAACTGACTCGGTCCTTCATTCCAGTAAAGACTCAAGAGCCACACTCAGGACCCTGGGGATTTACACCCCTCCATACTCAAAGAAAAGGTACTACCCACAGCAAAGGCGGTACCAATACCAGCAACAGCGCCCCCAGTATCACAGGGGTTACGAGCAAGGGCGGCATCAGCAGCACCAGCAGTACAGAACCCCCAGGCGACGCTCACAACAGGGCCGTACGTCCTCGGGGCGGGGCCAAAGGCCACAAGTTTGACATACAAATCCAGGGCTGCGCCATCACCACCATTGCACAAGATCATCCGAAACGACTTTTTCACCATCGCCTCCGACCATTCTACGACCAGTGGCAAAGGATCACCACAGACAAATGGGTGCTGGAGATCATAGCCACGGGGTACGCCATTCCCTTCCAGTCGCTCCCGCCGCCGCGACCCCCGCCCAAGCCCCACCCCCAGGAGGCCTCCCATGTAGCCAGGCTCAGGCAGGAGGTGGCCCACCTAGAGTTCATAGGGGCGGTGGAAAAGGTGCCGGAGCAACTGCAAGGGAAAGGGTTCTACTCTCGGTATTTCCTGACGGAGAAAAAAACAGGAGGCTGGAGGCCCATCTTAGACCTTCGTGGCCTCAACAGGTATCTGCGCAAGCAACGTTTTCGGATGATCACTATTGCCTCCATCCTTACAGCACTGGACGATGGAGACTGGTTCGCAGCCCTCGATCTACAAGACGCGTACTTCCACATAACCATTCATCCGGCTCACCGACGTTTTCTCCGGTTCATGGTGGGCAACGAACACTTCCAATACAAGGTCCTGCCGTTTGGCCTTTCCTCGGCCCCCAGAGTCTTCACCAAGACCTTGGCAGTGGTGTCAGCCTACCTGCACAGACAGGGGGTGTTTATTTTCCCGTATCTGGACGACTGCCTGCTCAAAGGGACCTCGAAAAGGGAGGTTCTCCGCATGATACGCGTCACAGCAAACACGTTCTCCGCACTTGGCCTGGTTATCAATATGGCAAAATCAAAGATAGACCCCTCACAGGACATAGAGTTCATAGGGGCTCGCATAAACTCAGTCTCGGCGAGAGTATACCTTCCAGAGGCTCGCTTTCGAGCCATCGGTTCCCTCGTGCAGGTCATCACCTTCAGCCCTACGGTGCCGGTCTTGACGTGCTTGCAGCTGCTGGGCCACATGGCAGCGGCTACGTTTGTGGTACAGAACGCCAGGTTGCACATGCGCGGCATGCAACATTGGCTGGCAAGTGTATACAAGCCGGCAGTACACACTGTTCACAGGGTGGTGTCGCCCCCACCTGGGGTGCGCGAATCCCTGCAATGGTGGGTAAACCCCGGGAACTTGCTAACAGGGGTACCCTTCCATCAGCCGCAAATATCGGTTTTCCTCACTACGGATGCCTCCCTCATAGGGTGGGGAGCGCACATGGGCGAAGAGGTGGCTCAAGGACTGTGGTCACCCACGGAACAGTCTCTGCATATCAATGTTTTAGAGCTCAGAGCAGTGTTCAACGCCTGCAAACACTTTCGAGACCGTATACAAGGCAAAGTCGTCGGGATCAGTACAGACAATACCTCCACCATGTTTTACATAAACAGGCAAGGAGGAGCTCGATCCCGTACCTTATGCGCGGAAGCAATCCGCCTATGGAACTGGTGCATCGCCCACGATATAATCCTGAGAGCCTCCTACTTGCCGGGCACGCACAACGTGAAGGCAGACCAGTTGAGCAGACGTTTTGCGCTCACCCACGAGTGGCAGATCCGTCCCGATCTACTACGGCCTATTTTCCACGCATGGGGGTTTCCCCAAATAGATCTGTTTGCCACTCAGCACAACAAACAGTGCCCACGATTCTCCTCCAGAGCAGGGCTGGGCCGGGGGTCCCTGGGGGACGCGTTCGCGATCCCGTGGGGAGGCCCCCTGCTTTACGCGTTTCCCCCCGCAGTGCTGATCCACAAGGTTCTGCAAAAAGCCAGGAGAGACAAGGCTCGGATGATCCTGATAGTCCCAACATGGGATCGCCAACCATGGTTCCCCCTACTCCTGCGCCTGTCGGACCGCCCACCGATGCCTCTTCCGGTGGCGCCGGACCTGCTCACGCAAGCCCAGGGGTCCATAGTGCATCCGCACCCCCAAAGCCTGCGACTGCAAGCGTGGCTAATCCATGGCTCAGCTCCCTAGAGAGCACATGCACAGTGGAAGTACAGCAAGTCCTAGAAAGTAGCAGGAGGACTTCCACTAGGAAAACCTACAAACAAAAATGGACTCGCTTCATGGCTTGGTGTTCTACCAAGCAGCTGGCCCCCCTTTCGGTGCCTATACCTACAATTCTAGAGTATTTACTGGACCTCAAGAGAGCAGGACTCTCGCTATCCTCGTTAAAGGTCCACCTGGCCGCCATCTCGGCGTTCAGACATGAGGAGGGAGGGCACACGGTGTTCGCCCACCCTATGGTTACCAGGTTCCTCAAAGGGTTGGTAAACCTATACCCCCCTCGGAAACCGATTCCACCTTCGTGGAGCTTGGACCTGGTGCTTACCACACTCATGGGACCACCGTTCGAGCCCTTGGCCACGGTTCCCCTTCGCCTCCTTACAGTAAAGACGACCTTTCTTCTTGCAATTACGTCAGCCCGTCGGGTGAGCGAGCTTGCGGCAGTCATGGCAACGCCACCCTGCACTGTCTTTTCCAAGGAGGCGGTAACCATACGGCTGCATCCAGCCTTTGTTCCCAAAGTTTCTTCCGAGTTTCACATCAATGAACCTATTGTTCTACCCTCGTTCTATCCAAAGCCTCATAACTCCAGCGAAGAGGCGCGCCTACACCTCCTGGATGTGAGGAGGGCGCTAGCCTTCTACGTAGACAGGACCAAGTCCTTCCGAAAATCGGATAGACTCCTGGTCTCCCTCGCTCCCAAATCTAAAGGAGAAGGTCTCTCATCGCAGAGAATCTCAAAGCACATTGTATCCTGCATAAAAATGTGCTACGAGCTCAGAAAGACTCCTTTGTCGGCCACTCCCAGGGCTCATTCCACCAGGGCGGTGGCAGCATCAACAGCCTTTTTCAAGGGCGTTGCATTGAAAGACATTTGCAGAGCGGCGACCTGGTCATCCTACGACACGTTCGCCAAACATTACGCCCTTCACAGGGTATTCCAAGAGGATACCCGTCTCTCTGCAGCGGTCCTCTCGGGGACCAGCTGCACATAATCCGATTACCCACCACCTATCTGGGTTACTGCTGGGTAGTCACCTATGGTGGAGCACCCACGGGGACACTCGAAGAAGAAAGAGAAGTTACTCACCGTAGTAACGGTGGTTCTTCGAGATGTGTCCCCGTGGGTGCTCCACTTCCCGCCCATCCTCCCCGCTTCGGATCTCTGTTAGTGTTTTGCAGGGGCAACCGAGGCGGTTGGTCGAGGAACTGGCGGGGACCGGATCGCGCACATGGCCGGGAGCGCGCCAGGGAGCGGCGCGTACCGGCGCATGCGCGGTCCGGCAGAAACTGCTTGGAAGATCCGATCTGCGGCGCCGGCCAAGCCGTCACCTATGGTGGAGCACCCACGGGGACACATCTCGAAGAACCACCGTTACTACGGTGAGTAACTTCTCTTTTCAAGGCATCATTACTGGGAACTTTATGGCATATGATGCATTGAGGACGATTGATCCTGTTTTTTCTGTGACAGTGAAGACGTGCTTAATGCAGTCTTCATCGAACTTCCTTTTCTTAATCGCGGCCATAATATATTAATTAAAAAATCTACAAAAATAATTTTCCTCATTAGAATAAATTTAATGGATACAAGTTATTTTGATAAGTTATCACATACATTTTATGTACTACTTCTATTGCTTACAGCTGTGTGCTGACTTATATATATCCCATCACCAGTAACTGTGCAAAACAAGACAAGCTACCTCCTCCCGCAATAGAACAGTCCCAAACACTCCCATGAGCATGCTAAAAAGTTTGAAAAACTTCCACTGCTTTTTCTGTATTGTTCTTTAGCCTTCCCACCAACTGAACTGGTACCCCTACACGTCAAAAGGAAAAAAAAAATCTCATTTTGTGGTATGAAATTTGAAAATTTAACTTTTTTTTTTCCCCAACAGTGGTCTCCGATCTTCTTACAAACAAGATCATTTTTTAAATGTCTGAGCAAGCCCCAAGACCCCACCCCTTCCTTGAGGTCCCACCCTCTCCATTCCCCTTCTCTCCATCATTTGCTATTCCTAGCCCTTACTCACTCTCACTGGGTTGAGACAGGAGGTACAGCCTCTGGGATGAGAACAAGGGATTTAGGTGTGGGAAGAAGTGAAAGGTCCAAGCTCTGAGAGGGAATTTGAATGCTAGAAGAGGTAGAGAAGGGGCTGCTGGCTCAGGGAGGGGGCTTCAGGCTGGAGAGTGTTGGGGTCAGGTGGAGTATTGTGGGGCTGAGCAAACCACAGGCTTGTGGATGTGAAGGTGCAGAAGTTCAGGTTGGGGTATATGAGGGGCTCAGGGCATGGGGCTTTGGGAGTGTGCTGGGCTCAGGACACAGATTTGCAGTGTGTGCTTTGTGCAGTAGTGTTGTGGCAGAAGACTGGGATGGGAGAGGCTCAGGACAGGGGGTTCTGGTGTATGATAGGCACAGGATTGAGGTGTGTGTGGGGATACTGGGGGGTTATGATGGGGGCTTGTTGGCCAGGCTTCACTTTTAAATAAAGTATGCCCAACACAAATGTTTCAGTATTGTCGGTATTTATGGGAGGGGCAGGGACCATGTTTTGAGTCAGGGGTCACTGACTCAGAGAAAAATAACTCGGACCATACTAGTGAGATGAGGGGGAAAAAAATCCCTCCAAGCCCCACCCAGGCCCACTGATGTGGACTTAACTGAGACACCTCCCTCCCCTGGCACCCCAGCCCCATGGGGGAGGATAAGTAGGACTGAGGTTCAAAGCCTCAGGCCAGATGAATTCTTTTGGGGTTCCAGGGTTAGTGGAATTTGTGGGTGCCCCTTCACTTTGAGGTAGGGCCAAAAAAGAGGTATCCAGTGTGTGGGGCAGGGCTTCCAGTGAGTGGGATAGGGATGGGGTACGGAATCTGGGTGGAAAGTAGGGTACAGGAGCAAGCTGTGAGCTGGAAACAAGAATAACAGTTTCAGCAGCAGGAGTCCAAGCCTCATATGAGCTCTCTAAAGAGCCGCACACATGGCTGGAGCAGTTCAGAAATGAGAGTGCAGGCGCTGGTGCTAGAAAAAAGGGTGGCAGAATGCTGTTCCGCAGCATTCCACCAGAAAAAAAGCCTTGGCAAGAGGTAACACCAGTACAGGCTCTTTCTTGGGGGAATTGACGGGGGTGGGGCTGGGTAGCCTCACCCTTCCCCCCCCCAGAATTTCTTCATGCCCCCCAGCGGGGCACCCCCTCCCCCATGGTTTGGGAACCTATGTTGTAGAGGGGAGAAATATAAATGTGCTTATAGCGCTAGATGATGTCAGGCTAGATGGTTTGAAGAAACTATTCTCCATTTATTTTGCAGTGGTAGGGCAGGAGATTGAAGGATATCTTCTTCTAACTCAGAGGGAAGGGTAGTTTGGTGGTTTGAGCATTGGCCCACTAAACCTAGGGTTGTGAGTTTAATCCTTGAGGGGGCCAGTTAGGGATCTTGCAAATATTTAAAAAAAAAAAAAAAAAAAACCTATCAGGGATGATGATAGATCCTGCTGTGAGTGCAGGGGACTGGACTTCATGACCTCTGAAGGTCCCTTCTAAGTCTATGAAATAGGTGTATCTCTCCACATATTTTTGTTTTTAGCAGCATAGCCCTTTTAAATATTGAGCTGAATATAAAAGCACTAGAACTAAAAGGGTTTTCATTCATTCTTTAGCAGGTCAACTTTATAAGAAAAAGGGTAGTTTTTAAGTTAAATGTGGGGAGTCTTCCTTTTTTGAAATGACAATACAGTTGTGTTAAGTACTTAAGCAAATATTTTCCCTATTTTACTTTTTGATTCTGCTTTTCAGGATGTTGGCTAAGGCTGAGTTGGTGGCCATACTTCAAAAATGTGTGGAGATTTTTATATCATCTGGAAAACAGTTTAGCAACACGGTAGAGAAACTGGAAGAGTTCTTGGCACGATTTCAAAGCCTGGAAGGTAAGCATGTAACATCCTGCCAATGTATTTAGCATTAATGCTCTAAAATGGTCTCAAAGAATGTATACATTCTGACAAAATTCACTGGCCCTGCTGATCAAACCCCAAAATTTCTCCACATAAGACAATGAATATGCCGTGTGGTTTTGAGATGGAGTTCACTTTTCCAAAAATGACTGACAGGTAAACTAGGGATGGTTAGTTATTTGTGGTGTTGCTGACTGGACCCAGTATTTTGTAAAATAGAAGAGGAGTCTGAGCAGGGCCATCACTAGGCAGGTGTGTGACCCATGCAAATCCCCACTCTGTCCTGCCTCCACTCCACTCCCACCCTGCTCCAATCCCACCCTGCCTCTTCCTGCTCCTGCTCCCCTCTGCCACCTCCATGCAGGGCTTGAAGCCCCAGACCCCTCCGCTTCCTCCACTCCTCCTCCCATAACCCAGGGAGCTGTACAGGCTTGAAAGCCAAAGCTCTTGTCTCCTGCTCCAGCCAACAGCAATGTGGAGCTGAGAGCCGAAGGTCTTCCCTCTCCCCACCCCTTACCTGAAGCTAGGAGTGACGGGGCTGAATCCTGACATGGGCAGAAACCTGGAGCCCGTAGGTAGAGTTGAGGGGGCACAAGGGTGATGCCTTCCACTCTATCCCTCACAAACTGCAATGCCTTACCTGGAGAAGGGCAGTCCTGGAGTCAGTTCCACCTCTCCATCTGCCCAGGGCCCGGGCGGGAAGCCAGAGTCAAGCAGTGTGGGAAAAGTGCTCCTTTGGCTCGTCATGCCAGGGAGTGGGCAGCCATAGCATTCCCCTATCTGTACAGGCTCCTGAGGCTGTAACTGCTCCTCAGCTCCCAGTCTCCTTTGGGTTCTCATGCAGCCGGTCAGAGCTGCCTGCACAGCTCCAGACCCAGCAGAGCCCTCAGTAATAGCCACCAGCACTCAGCACCAGACAGACAATGGCCAGTTGAGATGAGTCGGGGTGGAGGTGGTGCCCTCCACTGGGCAGAGCTGGCCAGTGCCCTGCCAGCCCTTTTGTGTCTCCCCTGCCCCATATCATAGAACACTAGGACTGGAGGGACCTTGAGAGGTCATCAAGTCCAGCCTCCTGCCCTCACGGCACGACCAAGTACTGTCTAGACCATGCCTGATAGACATTTATCTAACCTGTTCTTAAATATCTTCAGAGATAGAGATTCCACAACCTCCCTAGGCAGTCTACTCCGGTGTTTGACCACCCTAACAATTAGGAACTTTTTCCTAATGTTCAGCCTAAACTCCTCTTGCTGCAGTTTAAGCCCACTGCCTCTCATTCTATCCTCAGAGGCCAAGGAGAACAAGTTTTCTCCCTCCTCCATATGACACCCTTTAAGGTACCTGAATATCTAGAAGTTAAATTAGGCCTGTGCCCCAGAGTTCCCATGCCTGGCCCAGAGCCTTCAATCCCCTTCACCACCACTGGGCCATGGAGCTTTTCTAAGATGTGGGGGGCCGCAAAAAGAAAAAGTTTGAGAATCCCTACTTAGACGACTGGGCCTGCAGATGATGGTAAATGCAGGGAAGTATGGCAAATACAGCCAGGCAGCATACTGGTGAGAAAAAGTGTCTGAGTACTTTTTCATTTAAAAAGGGCATGAAGAGGACTTGGGGAATTATGAACTAGTCAGGTTAATCTTTATCACTAGAAAGATACTGGAACAAATTATTGAAGAATCGGTTTGTAAGCACCTAGAAAGTAATAGTGTGTCAGGGCTGTTTCCCACCCTGGCACGTTAAGTGCAGAAGGCGGGGGCCTGCAAGAAACTTCTGAATATCTTCCCACTAAAGTCTTGTGTTGAAGCTCCCCAAAGTCGCACACTCCCTAGCCGTTGATTGGAATTGCTGCCGCCACCCAAATGTAAAACCCTTTTGAGAACCCAGGAAGGTACACTTGGGAATTCCTTCCTATGAGAGAGAGACCCTCAAGCATTTTAGCCCTCCCTCTGGGGACAGCTTGAAAACCCGATCACATCTGACTAAACATTCTCTGTCAGTAGTTTCAAGACTTAGTCCTTCCCGAGGCATAGATGTTGCTGGATTCCCCATGCCTGGCTCCTTGGCTTATTTCATGCTCTCCCAGGCTTTGTTCTGGTGACACAACAATAGGAACAGGAAGGCCACTGCTTCTGAATCAGAAGCCATTCTGTTTCTTTTGGTTCTCTTGGCTTCCTACCAACTTACTTCCTACTTCCTTAGCATACCTGGCGACTCTCTGAGACCCATTACCTAAAATTTTAACCCTTACAGGCAAGACAATTTAGGGTTAAGACTCAAGAGTTAACTGCTAAGAAAAGATTAGTTAACTGAACAGAGAGAGCCATCTTAGTCTGTATCCTAACAAAACAAAAAAGCAGACAGGCAGCATTTCAAACAAAATAATTTATTAGCTAATTTATTAGCTGTCTTTGAAGTGCTACATGCTTACTTTTTTGTTTAGTTAACTGAGTGTCTGTTAAAAGGCATTAACTATCCCATTCCTCAGTGTTATAAGGAAGAGCCAATGCATTTGTCAAGAACAAATTTTGTCTAAATAATCTGATTTTGTTCATTGTCAGGTTTCCTAACCTAGTGGACAGGAAAGTTCTCTTTGCTATTGTTGAAGTGGGGGACACTTGGGGTGGGGGGGGGACTTTCAATGTGAGAGCCCTATCAATTATTAAGTTAACTCATTGCTTACTATTCCTTCATGATGTAATTTTACAGGGCAACTCATGTAACTAAAACAAAGTCTACATGTACAATAAAATGACACTACTTGTATAAGATGAAAAACCAGGAAAATACATGGAATTAAAAATGTACGTCTGTGGTAGACAGCATAACAGCCTGCGAGAAGGGGTCCCTCTCTCCTCTCTGCAGCAGGGAGCTCTGGGGCTTGGAGAGAGACCCACAGCATCCTTGAAAGCCCCAACTTGCTCCTTTCCACAGTTCCCATGTATCCGCTACCTCTTTTCTCTCCAGGTCCCTGCTGCATGGCCCTTTAGAGCTGTTATCCAGCTATTTATAGCCTTCTGTGCAGTCACACAGCTTCAAGGGAACTGGAGCTGCACTTGGGGTTAATGAGAGATGCCACTGGCTGAAGAGCCATTCAGTGCAGAATGCTAAGATGGTGGACAGCAGTAGATGTTAAATATCTTCATTTTTAGTAAGGCTTTTGGCAATCCCATGTAACATTCTCATAAGCAAAGTAGAGAATTGTAGTCTAGTTAAAATCACTATATGATAGAACACAACAGGTTAAAAGACCAAACTCAAAGAGTACCTATCAATGTGAAATGGGGGGACATAACTAGTGGGTGCAACAGGGGTCAGTCCTAGGTCCTGTCTAGTTTAAAAAACTAAAGGATTTGAGCTCTCTTGTTTGGAAAAGAGGAAACTTTGAAATGGCAATCTTTAATGCTTATGAAAGAAATGTATACATATGTATATTCTATTGTAAAGGGATTCAGAAAACCAGGGAATATCATTGAGAATTTGGAAAATACGGGGCACGTGGGAATTTGGGCAAAACTGTGTGTCATGACAGACATTAAAAACACATACTATTCCATTAGGATATTGGGAAAGGCATTGAAGCAAAGAATATAAGTGAGATGAGGAGAGGCCTAGATGTATTTTCAGAGGAAGAGGGTTCGGGGGTTTAAAGTGTGATGGAAAAGCAGGAAGGGAGAACTTAAAATAAATTTTATATGGACAGGCTCGTTGGGCCAAATGATGAGCTCCTGTTTCTAAACTGAGTACGTTCTTGTGACTGACCGTTGGCCTGCAGCAGACAGTCTCAGAAGCTTGCCAAAAAAATGTATGTACACAGATCATCCTCAGAGCCTCCCAGAATAAACAAACAGACTGAAATCTGGTCTTTAAAGCAACAGAAAATTCCATCTCCGCAGCTCTTGTCCAGTGAATTGGGAGAATCAAAACATGGTGCTTGAGAGCAAAACATTGTCGGTGGAGCCAGCATTGAATTAATGGATCATTGATAAAACCCACCCAAGTTTAACAAGTTAATTAATAAATAGGGGAGAGAGGGCCTCCGCAGTTTGAAATCTTGCATTTAACTTGGCTACAAACCTTAAAAGTTGAGTTTGTTTTATTTTTATCCTTCCAGGATGTTTATTACATATTCACTCAGTCTTTTATTCATTTTCATATGTGGAGATCTCCAAAACTTTTTTCCATTTAACTTTGGAATTGTGCCAGTGAACTAGTTTCAGCTTCTTTCTTTTAAAAGTGAATGTAGTGCTGGTGGAAGGTTCTATACTAACAGCCTCTTTGTAACCACAGCGCAGGGCCAGCATTTGAACCCAAGCATTTGAAAAGTATGAGTGGCTTAAAAGTTGAGATTTAAAAAAAAAAAAAATTGGATTTTTTTTGTTTTTTGTTTTGTTTTGTTTACCTTTAGTTTCAAACCATTGGTTCACTCTCCATGTTTTCAGGTTTGTGTCTGCAATCAGGAGGGCTAGAATCTTATTTCCCTTATTTATAAATGAAAGCTGAGCTTAACCTATAACCAGTTGTCTCCAGGTACTGATGCTTTAAGAAGGATTTATAAGATCAGAAGAGTAAATAATAAAATTGCAGGAGTCAGTGACACTGAAAATAGGTTAGTCTATCTACAGTCTTCCCGTGCTCATTAATGTACTTTGCCCTGATTTTGATAAATGACTTCTAGGGTAAAAGGATAGTATAATGTCCAAGTCTGTTGAATCTTTGAACCCATAAGCAATGCTAAAAGCCTACCAGTCTGTTGCTTTGACTACATTTAGTTGTTACTTTGATGAGAATTGTTTGTTTTAAAATAAAGCAAAATTGAGACTTCATCCTGATTACGTGGTGATAGGGTTTTTTTGTTTTTGTTTTTGTTTTTGTTTTTTTTAAACCAAAGCTGCTTTTTATTCATGTACAAACTACAGGGTTCTGGAAGCAAAATTCAGGCATAGGTTTAAAATTGAGAAAATCTGGTGAGTCAAATGCTTTTGTATGTTGTGTTTTTCATTTTGCTTTCCTTTCAGTAAATCCCTGTTTTAGTGTTTGGGAATGGTAGATTAGAATCTATTTTCTCTTTAGAGATTTTGCACATGAAAAATGTAAATTTACAATGGGAGGGGCTTTAAAAGCTCATTAAGTGTCTGCTTCATTGAAATCACTGGAGCTTTCCCAGTTCATAACAGCTGAGGAGATGGTCCATCAGTTTTAGAAGGAATGTAAGTAGTGCATATGCCTCATGCTGGCCCTCTGCACAGAGCTGAATTTTTTTTATGAATAACTGTTTACAACATGAATTATGCAGTGAAGTGTTATTGATCATTGTTTGCCAAAAGAAAAATCTAATAATTAACTGGACTTGAGTCGTCGTCTGAAATGAAAGAGTACCAGTGACCCTGTTTCAATTTGGCCTGTGTCAACAGGGTTATGTAGCTATTAGGATAGTTTTGCCTTGTGTGTTGAACACTAGTTTTGTTCCAAAAGCAGAAACCAAAGAGGTACAAGACATGTCATCACAAAAAGAACTCCAGAAGAAGACAGACCTCTATCATCTCCAGAAGGTCAGACCCCTTATACTTGCTATTATCTAGTTTCAAGATTGATCTTTTTGAGGTGTTAATTATTCTTGATTAGTTCTGCCCTGCATACCATAGCTTTGAGCAAATCATGTTCTGTGAATGACTTGAAAATTTAACGTCCTGCTCAACTCAAAGGTCAGATAAGAAGCCACAAATTTGAAGAATTTCCCTGACTCTAGCTTTCTGACCAAGCGTACTGGCCTTGATTTTAAAAAAAAAGCCTGCAAAAACCACTGTCCCATGCATATTTAATTTACATTGGCAGGTACTGACAGTCCTCCAATAAGTAAATTTTTTCCCCCACAAAGAATATATCACTTTTATACTCCACCTCCTTCGCTTCCCCCACCTATGAATCAGTTCTGATCCTAACCCTTTACTTGTCTTTAGAGCTTCCTCACAGATGCTGCTGTTGCCTCTCTGAACACGTAGAGAGTCTCGGCTTCTAGATGTCTTCTACGTGTGGGTTGTCTGCTCCCTGTTCCAACCCTTTCTTCTTAGAGGAGCTTCAGTTCATGAGTTTCTTATCTCTTCCTATCCATTTAATAATAAAATAATAAAAAAAAAAAGAATTAGTAGCATCTGATTGGCTGTCTTTCTCCCCTACCTCCCTTGTCCCCAGTGCACACATCCTCATCCCCTGATAAAAGGGCAAGCAGTGCTGCAAGGACAGAGCCAGAAGCTCTCCAGTCTTACTGAGACTAAAATTTCTGGTTGACATAGGCAAGTTGGTTTTTCAGGCTTGGTAACAGCCTGAGAAAACAACGCGTGTATGAAGTGCAGCCATAAAGTAATCTAATGTATAATTCAAAATCAGCACTTGAGCTTTTATTTATATTTTTAACTGCAGATGTTGAGTCAGATTTTGTTGCCTTTAACAAATTCTATAATAGTGCCAGTTAGCACTTTGATAGCACCTTGCACCATACGTCTGAGAACTTCATAGGCATTTAATCTACACACACCCTTAAGAGTTAGGTACAAACTACTATCCACATTTTATGGATGTGGAAAAGACATTGGAAGGCTAAGTGACTACTCAAAGTCACACAGCAAATCAGAAACGAAGCTGAGACTAGAATCCAAAATTCCTATCTCTGTCCCTGGCTCTGACCAAGAGACAATTCTCTTTTTCCTTTTTACAACTCCATAATGTATGTTAATTTTAGGACTGGAGAAAGGGCAGTCTGAAACGTTATTTTCCTAGCATTAGGACACTAATTTCAGGATTAATGTTAGCTCTGTCTTAATTAAAATTCTTATTTCCATTTTTAAGGAAGCAGATACATGTATACATTTTGCAAGATACCATACGAACAGGGAACACAGTACTGTCAGTCTAACTTTATTTCTGTTTAGATTAGTATCTGTTGCCTAGGAGAGCTATGGCAACCATTTTTTATATCTTGATGTCTAAGTGCAATAAAATCTGTCAGCATCACTGTTTGCCATCCAGCGTGACTTGGCCATGCGTTTTCTGTCTTGTAGACTTTGCTGGAGCTGAAAGAATCAAGGAGGTCTAAGAAATTAACCAAGTTTGAAATGCTCCGGTTCGAAGTAGTTGACTTTATAGACAGCCTAGTAAGGTGAGCTTTCCTGTTCTTGGACTCCTTTAACAGTTGATACAGTGTCATAAGAGATGCCATTCAGAAATATGTACATGTATGTATGCACAGAACAAGGGTTTACCAAACAGTTCAGATTTGAAAGAAACTGTTGTCAGAATCACAACTATCATCCTGAAATATGAGATGTGTCCTCTCCACCCTTTTTATTTCCAGGAACTGTTGCTTTTGGGTGTCCTTACAGCCAATTCTGTGTGGTTGCTCTGAAAATGCCTCTTTTCCATAAAGTGCTGAAAGGAGTCAGAAACCTAAATCATGCAATTAATTTCTGTTGCTGCAGAAAGTGAAGCAAAATAATGATAAGCCAAGGTAAAATGGCCCACATCATAATCAGTATTGGTTTATCTACTATTTCTTTTATGCATTGTATAAGCTAGGTTTGTGATAGCCATTTTCACTTTGGCTGCTTCAGGCCATGGCAGATGCAATCGTAGAGGCAGTTCCAAGTATAAGCATTCACAAGGAATAAAGTTTGTGAAGGTAAGAATTGGTGAAGGATATGAAGGCACCTGTCAGTTGTGCATCATCACTAGAGGGAAGGACCAGAATTGCTGTGCAGAAGAGCCTAGGGCAGAGAAGCTGGCAGAAGCTAGATTGTGCAGGGCTGCGAAAGCCAAGACGAGGAACTTAAATTTGAATACAAAGGTGAGAGGAAGCCAGTGAGGGAGTTGAAAGATGGTGTGGGTGATGTAGGAGTAACAAAGCACGGCGGATGACTAGTGTCAGCATTCTGTGTATTTCCTGCACTGTTGGGTGAGTTTGCCCCAGTACAAGTAGATTTTAATTTAAAAAAATGATTGAAGTTGGAGGCTGAGCTGGTAATTCTTAACATTCTCACTTGATTTAAAAGCTGTTTCTAAGTACTGAAGTATGTTGTTTTTCAAAGGTTTTCTGCCCGTGCCTGTTGTGAAATTCACATGCTTGCTATCTCTGTGAAGGCTTAGCTTTCAGTGGGGTTTTGTAGTATCCCTTCAGTTCAGGCCTGCCAACAGGGCTCGGGGAAGGGGGGAGAGTTGGCAAAGGGGGCATTTGCCCCCAGGCCTGGATTTCAGAGGGACCCTCCAGCCACTGCTACTTTGGCAGCTGTGAGGCCAGAGCTCTGGGCCCCTTTCAAGTGCCATGCAATGCAACTCTGTGTGGCTCTGGGAAGGAGATTCAGAGCCACACCAGCACTAAGAGCTGACTGTCCTTGGCCCCGCCCCTTTTGGGGGCAGGGAGTTGGGCCCTCCTCCCACCTTGCCCCACTCCAGCCTGTGGTGGCTGTCAGTCCCCCTGCCTCAGTTACAGATACCTTTTTCATACAACCCATGTTTTTCTTTCAGAACTTACCTAGCTCCTGCAGAGATGCAGACCCTGAATGAAGTGGTGTATTTCAACACAGCTAACACTCTCCGTGAGCACTTGAATGCTGCTCCGCGGATTGCTCTTCACACAGCTCTGAACAACCCCTATTGCTACCTGAAAGTAAGGAGACAACTCTGTAATTTGTTCGTAGTTGTGTATTTGTTTCATGCACATGCTGTCTGAGGCTAATGTGTGTGCTTTAATGTTGCTGTTTAATAACATTGGCACACAGTAGGGTTTGTCACAAAGGACTAGTAAGTGGCCCTCTATGAAGCAGCTTGGGAACTGGCTGAGAGCCAAAGACTCTGCTTGACTCAGGAAAAAGCTGCTGCTGCTTCATTGAGTTTTGGATGAGAAGGCCATTTCCAGAGCCTCGTTTTTAACATCATCTCTACGGAAATAAGCAGAGAGACTTTTTCACCCTGCACTTTGACTGGGTGATCCTGTGTCTCTGAGAAGAGTCCTTATCCAGTTATCAATCCTGGTCCCATAGACCCTGTTCATTGTACAGAAACAGCGTGTGGGTGGCTTGTCGTGTGGTTTCATAAAGTGGCTGCTTGTGGGAGCAGCTGGTCATCTGAGCTGGTGAAATACTGGTTGTATACAAAGGTATCTGGAAGACTCCCCCCTTCTTCTACCTGTCACGTAATGATGCCCTGCCCCTTCTTGCTCCAAACCTGCAATCATCCACATACCACCTTCTTGCAGTGAACCTGTCCCCTTGTACATAGAGTCAAAGCCACAGGCCGGAAGGGAAGGAGAAGGTGTGGGTGGAAGAGAGGCTTTTTGGCTGAGGAGAGGCAGGCGTGGGCATCTTTTTTTCTCTTTCCCATTCCCATGCACAATTCCCTGCTGCCCACCCAAACCATCCCCATGTTTTAGTTTTTCCCTCTAAGAATGTGGGTGGCCATTTTGTGGAAGAAATGACATTGCCATTAATGAATGTTTGCGTGCCGCCCAAGTCAAACCCAGCACCTGATAAGCAGGAACCATATTGGATACGTGTTTCAACTCTGTGTTCTAGAGTGTGTTGGGTTTGTCTGTGTGCTTATTCATATATCTGACCCTTTACAGTTCTGTCTGCTTCTAAAAATGAAAAAGACTTAGATTATGAGACCCAGCTAAATCCAGTTTCTAATGTGCTTAATATTTATTGACTTTATAGCAATGTGAAAGGCCTAAATATTTATCTTTACGCATTTTTTTTTGCATTTTTGGTTATTTCCTGTGGTGGTTTGATATCTGGCACAGTGGCTATTGCAGTTCATTAATACAATTTTAATCTGTTTGAACTGAAGAAATAATTTCTCCAGCAGTATGTATAAATACTGTAGTTTGTATTTTTCTTGGTTACAACCAGAACAGAAGTTCTTTTGTAAAGGATCTAGCTATACAGAGCTATTATTTACCAAAGAGATGCAAGCAGGAAAAATCTGCCACTATAAAGTACCAGCAAGCAATGATGCCATTTCTCATGGGACGCTAAGCCAAATCTTACTTCAGCAAAATGTTAACTGGCTTGGTATTTAGCCTGACAGAAACATGTGTAAAAGAATTGTAATTCTGTCCTGATGGATTGCTTGGGAATTCAAAATACCATAGTTAGGAACTGCTTGCCCTTATATCCATGCAATCTAAGCCAAATGTATCCTATATAAACCACAGAGGCATCGTGTTTGATCTCGCAGGGAGTGAGATTTTCAAACCAAACTTGAGTAGTAACTCCCACCCCACCAAGGATATATGGAGCAGTTACAAAATTTATAAGCTGCATATAGCTCTTCTTTTTGGAGGGAGGTATACTTTGACACAAAATGAGGATCCTAAAAACTTAATATTTTGTCCATCTGCTCCTCTAAAAAAGAGCACAGTCAGGTTTTTAACTTGGTCCTGAGTATCCATTTATGCATCTTAACTCTGAAGCAGCACTAGTTGCCAATTAAATTTAGAGTTGGTGTTTAAAGCCCTCCTTTACATTCTAGATCAACTTCCTGCTGATCTGTCTTGGTATGTAGTTATTTCCTGTCAGAAAGAGCTTATCTATTGTTACTTCAGGAAGCTGAGGTTTCCATGAGCATGGCTGCAGGTCCCTCAGGTTATGCTATAAAGACCTGGCCTTTAAAGATCATCAGCAAGCTGTCATTCTCCAAACTCAGACTTAGACCATGTATTGCTGATCAGTAGTATTATTCCTTGGTTAGTTCTTTATTTCCTATATACAGTCTAAATGCATGTGCTGTAGAAGTTGGGACTCTCCCTGTTGTACTCACTTGATTTCAAACCAAATCAAACTGGTCTTACTGGTTGGTAAAATGGTGGCATAGGGAATGAATTATAATATTTTCCTGAATACTCACCAGTGCTACAGTAGAGCTTAGCAATCTAGACATCACTTGTATTAGGTAATAGTCACACTGTTTAAACTGAAACCATCTGGACTGAATTCTCAGATAAATTGACATCAAACCTTCAATTTCAGTTTCCTTTGCATAGTGTAATTGAATCTGAAAATCTGTTAGACTGAATTTCTGAAAACATTTTAAGAGACCTTTACATAGGCATTGGGATTGCTGAACCCAGTCGTGAAGCTAAAGCTCACAAACTAGAAGAATCAGTTGTAAAAGGCAAATTTTAAAATTTAATAAACAGGAAATGGAGATAACTACTTGCTCAATCTTTTTCTCTTTATTAAAAAACCTTTGCCTATGGTAATGTCCTTCTTAGGCATTTAAAAATAGCATTTCTAAATGATCGATTATGCAGCCAACCATTGAAGTATGGGTTTTAGACCTATTATTAGTAGCTGACAGCCACAGAATCAATGGTGCTGTTCACAGCAGGAGATTCTGACCTGTTAATGTGGATAAAGTACTTTGAATAATTTATGAGCTGATGTAACAGTGCTATGGATCATAACAATAGCACAAAAGATTCTTGCTCTTAGGTAAGGACTTTTTTTTAACTCTGCAGTCAACTAAGTAAAGTGTTGTAGGTCTGGATTTCCTGATGTGGAATGTTTTCTGAATATCAGACTTCAGCTTTACTAGCACTAGTTTTCAAACCAGAGAGAGGTCGTGGTTTATGAACATTGAAGATAAACATACGAGAGAAAGAAGTAGGCTTGTTAATGTATGCAGACGGATTATACTTCTATTACTTACCTCCCTGAAAGGATAAACATTCCGACATCTATTTATTAAATCATGAGGACAG
This sequence comes from Carettochelys insculpta, assembly GCF_033958435.1. Lineage (NCBI taxonomy): Eukaryota > Metazoa > Chordata > Testudines > Carettochelyidae > Carettochelys > Carettochelys insculpta. Next base: position 141,960,247 of record NC_134139.1, on the reverse strand, counting down.
AGACAAAATGCTCATCAATTTTTTTTACTTGTTCCATAGAATCTTTTATAGCAGTGTCCATTAGGCCCACATATGCACTCTCCCCCGCCCCCCATGCCTTGCTGCAGGGCTAGCCAGCATGCACAGCTAACCCTTCCCAGTTCCTTCTGAACTGACCCAGCTGGAGACGGTGCTATTGGCAGTCCATTAAAACCATTTCCTTAGCTTAAATTTCTATTGCTAGTCAGTCTCCCTAGTTGTAGTTTTCTTTTTTTTTTTAAGAAAAGGGGAAGGGGCAACTTTGATGCCTTAATTTTTTTCCCCCTTTTTCTTTCACTGGGGACCCTTCCCCCTACAGGATGTGCCTGGTTCACTAGACTTCAAGAGGTGCTTCTCCTGCAAAGAGGTTGTCCTTATAGCAGACTATACATATCTGAAAGGGGGAGCCAGGTGGCCCACCTACTGTACAGACTGGTCTATCTCCCACAAGTTCACATTTTCAGTGGCTTCCCTTCTGGGCACACAAAACTTGATAGGGGACAATCTGTCACAAATTCCCACATGACCATGAGTAGGAGATAAACCAGCTGTACTTCTCATTGTATTCAAGCGGGGGCGGGGGGTTAGACCACAAAACAGTTTGCAACTTACCTGAATAAGAAATGTCCTCACTATTGCTCCAGAGCAAGGGTACGACAACACTCCATGAGCAACGCTCTCTTCCTCCCCTGGAAAAGGGACTTTCTCAATGCGTGTTCTCCTTTTCCTTTGTTGTCAAAAATCCTGTTATAAACAAAAAGAGAGCACATGCTATACTGATTTGTTCCTTTTTGTCTGCGGAAAACCCAGTACACTTAAATGTCACAGCCTACAATATACCTGCCGAGTACTTTCCAATCTGCTCCATACCTCCTTTCACAGAACAAATGATACACTCTACTTCCTGCCCTGGGGATTCTTCACCTCAAGGCATGACTTTTTCATGATTCCGAAATCTAGAGAACTCCAGCTTGAAAAAAGTACAAAAGATATTGAAGAGAGAGTCTTCAAAGTGCCATACTTACCTGCAAAAATGGTCCAGGTTTTGAGGTATTTTCCCTCAATGTCCACAGCTATTCTTAAGATCCTAAACTATGTGCTTATTCTACAAAGACTGAGGCTGGGTCCACACTTACCTTGAATATTGACAGCTGCTGTGCACTTTTAGGTACGCCAATTACGTACCAAAATTGATTTTGCAGCCGTCTATATTTGTCCATGTCCTCACTGCAGGGTGCTGACGAGTGCTCCTCCCGTTCGTAGTTCTTAATCCTTGCGGCTCGATAGGAATTCTGGGGTTGACATTGACCCCGGAACACGCCATTCTGCACATGCACCAAACATCATCCTGGAAAATTTAATCTAATCATTCGATCTTCTCCAGCAAGTGTAGACCCAGCCTAGATCTTTCTCTCAGTTTTTTGAATCCACCTAGCAGCTCAACTGTAGCAGCCTTCCCTGAACAAGTAGAAGGATATTCCTTGCTGTCACACCTAACCACTAAAAGGTTTATGAGGCCACCTGTTTGCTAATAGGAAATCCCTTTTAACTGAGAGGTAAGGGAGCTATCACCTTATCTAAGGTTATGTTTAGACTAGAGGGTTTTGTCAGCAAAACGGCCATTTTGTTGACAAAGCCCAGTGTCCACATTTCCAAGGTCATTTTGTTGACAGTAAGTTGTTCAAATGCAGCACTTTAGTCGATAGCTGTACCTTACTCTCCATGAGGAAGAATGCCTCTGTCGACAGAAGGGGCTTCCAGGGCACTGGGCAACCCTGTCTGCTGTGCTTCTATTGGCAAAATAGCCACTCAGAGTAGCCAGGCAGTCCGGCAGCTCTTTGTTGACAAAGGGGATTGCTCTTTTGGTCTGCCCTGCGGTCTGGCCATGATCTGTCGACAGAAGTTTTGTCAGAAGAGATCTTCTGACACAAGCTTCTGCCAATAAATCTCTATAGTGTAGACATAGCCTGAGAGAAATAGCAGCTTTCATAGCACATCGCCCACGCCCCATACTCTTTTGGGAGAAGGTTATGCTCAGGCCACATCCAAAATTCATTTCGGAGTTAATCTCCTCATTGCATATGAATCAATGATTCACTTTTCAACCTCCTACTGAGAACAGAGCGGTTGTGCTATGCACACTAGATGCCAGGTCACACTGAACATCAAAGACCAAGGTGCTCCACCAACCTTCACTGATGGGACAATCCCATGCACCTTGTATTGAAGTCAGTGGAGACCTGCTGAAAAATGTGGAGCACTTCCCATACCTTGGAAGTTGTCTTTCTGCCAAAGTCAATATTGATGTGGAAATTTAGCATCATCTGAGCCGTGCGTGCGCTGCTTTTGCCCGCCTGAGACAAAGAATCTTTGAGAACTGGGACATCTATCCCAAGACGAAGCTCCTTGTATACCATGCAGTGGTTGTTCCAGTGCTATTATATGCATGTGAAACCTGGACAACATACATGAGTCATTTGAAGGCACTTGAACAATATCATCAGCGCTGCCTCAGAAGAATCTTAAATATCTCTTGGGAGGATAGGCACACGAACACTAGTGTCCTGGAATAGTTGAACATGACCAGCATTGAAGCCATTATCATTCATAACAACTTCATTGGACTGGTGACGTGGTTCAGATGTCTGGTCAGCACCTCCTAAAACAGATTCCGTTTTCTGAATTGGAGGAGGGACAGAGGAGCATTGGGGGTCAGCGGAAGTGATACACAGACATGCTGAAGGCACCTGTGAAAAAGTGCAGCATCAGTGTTGACATCTGGGAGAACCTTGTCTAAGACCAGTGGAGAATGGTAAGCCGTGAGGGGATGGTGCAGTTTGAGAGGTCGTGCTTCAGTGCAGACAAGGAGAGGCAGGGAAAAAGAAAAGAGTGTCAAAAACTGCCCCAGACTCCTCCAACAGCTGCTAACACCTGCCTCTTCTGTGATAAGATATACAGCTTCAGAATTGGGCTGGTCAGCCATCAACAGACTCACAAATAGGGTGACATGAAGACGTCCGACTCATTACTGAGTGACCACCAAGAAGATGTCAAGAGAGTCCTTTTACCTGGATAGGACAAAGACCTTCAGAAAGCCTCCTAAGCACTTCCCCTCTATTGCAGAAAGGTTAAAGGCTTTTAGATGTATCTGCCCAGAGACTCTCCAGATGGGCCTCAAACTGCCTCAGACAATAGAAGTGTGCAACATGATCCCTCCATGTAGTATTTGCATGCACACAGTCATTCTCCTCACTGCCTTCAATCCCTGTGTCAGATCTGTAGAGCAGTGGTATAGCCACCAGTTGACACTTTTAGGACATTATGGCTGGGTCTGCACTTGCCCCCAACTTCGAAGGGGGCATGGTAATCGGAGCCACAGGAGATTGCTAATGAAGTGCTGCGGTGAATACTCAGCACTTCATTAGGCTAATTTTCCACCGCGGCAACTTTGAAGCGTCACACTTCGAAGTGCCAACATGCGTGTAGCCACGGGCACTTTGAAGTGCCCATACTACTTTGAAGTCCCTTTGCTCCTCAAAATTTTGGGGCAAGTGTAGACACAGCCTATGTGATCTGTTGGGTTTCTGTGTTGGTGCTGTGTTTGACACCCCACAGTACTGTCATCTGTAACTGAATCACCTCCAATGTCCAAGCCTTACAGCTGGGATAGTGATTGGGAGTCACTGGAAGAACACCTCAAGTGGAGCACCCAAAGAGACACATCGTGAACATCATTACTGTACAAGATGAGTAGTATCATCTTTTTTGCAAACCAGATGATACATTATTAGATTTCTTAGGTTCCCAGTAGATTTGTGGTGGTAGGATTTTTTGCATTGGTTTCCCTCCCCCCTCCCCCCTACTTATCGCCATACTTCTAGAGACAATCAGTAAATGTGGAAAAAAAAAAAATGCTGACAGCTCGAACTTCCTGCGACAGGTCAGGTTGATTATACTTGCTTTAAACATTAGAGATCTTTAAAGGTGATAAATTGTGATGAAAATTACTGCCTTCGTTTTCTGTTTATTTTTTCTTTTATAGAATCAAACGTTGAAAAGCAACATAGGGTGCATTTCTAATACTGCTCCTGATATATGCATAGCATATAAACTTCATTTGGAGTGTGGCAGATTAATAAATCTTGTTGACTGGTTAGAGGTACGTAAAGATGAAAATAGTGACTACATATGTTTGCAGCATCTAGGCTTTGTGATATTTTTGCATGCTTTTTTGTTGTTGTTGTTTCCCTCTTCAGTGTCACTTTTGAGAGCCAAAGTGGTCTTATTCAGTGCAAGTACATGCAATGCCCTTAAATCACCATCCCACTCAGCCTCTCCTGCTAAATCAGGGAGTCATTTATTACCAGCTCTGCTGTCCAAACAATGAAAATCCTTGTTGCTGCCTGTACCTTATTTATGTTGAGTGTAAACCAAATTTTGTGCTTTACAGAGCTACTTTTTTTTACTTTTTACCCTTTTAACTTCTGCTGATGCACGTGTTCACAGAAAAGCCTGTGTAATGCAAGTACTGCCTCTGAGTTGTATGTGGTCGAGGGGGTTATACTATCTTACCTGCTTTTTTCTCTTTAGGCTTTTTCAACTGTGGTAACTGCGGTTGAAGGAACAGATCCAGAATCAGTGACCACAGGCGAGATGGATGAAATAATCCAGTATCCTTTATGTTTCACTTGAATTTATTTTGGTTTTAATGTTCACATACGTGCAAGCCAGTGGCATCTTTCTTGGGGATGTATCAAGGTTTTCCAAATGCAGCTTCCCCATGCACTGAGAATTGACTGAGAGAGGCCTAAATACTTTTCGGCAATCTTATAATACAAAAGAAGGGTTTGACCATTTTGTCATAGGGTTTGGTGAGCTGAGGTCCCATATGCCACAGAATATTGTATGTATAATATATGCCCAAATTTCATTGTTCTGTAGCATATTATAGGTTTCCTTTTAAAATGGCAACTTGCATTTAGTATTTCTAAGGAATTTAAATCCATTATCATTTAAAATCAAGTATATCTCGGTGTTAAAGAGATGAATGGCACAAACAAGTGGAAGGGAGGGGGGCTGGAGGTGGAAGTGCAGGAGGGAGGGGGCTGGAAGTAGGGGGGCTGGGTGGCAGAGAGCCTTCACGTGGCACAGCTCCGTCACACACTTGGTTCCGTGCTCCCCACTGTGATTGGCTAAGGGAAGCAGCGGCGCAAAATCCTCCAGGCAGTGCTTTCCTGTGTTACTGTTCCCCCAGCTGTGGGGGGAGTGAAAGTTCACTCACTGCTACCTCACCCAGCCACACAGAGCCCATGGGCCCAACCCAGCCCTGGTTTGCCAGGCTCGGGTCTGCATGGCTCAGGGCACTTCCCCTTCCCTCCCCTGCCCCATTTGGGAGCCAGTACTAGCACTCCAACCTCATGCGGAGGGCAGAGGAGGCTTGTGGGTTTGGGGTGCAACTCCCTGCTGTGTGCGTGCTGACCCTTGAGCCTTGTGGGCTGGATGCAGGCAAGATGCATGCATAGGTTTACCATCCCTTGGCTATTTTCATCCTGTAAGCCAGAGGTCATGTTGCCTTGATTTAACTGAACTCCAGATTGTCATCACGTTGTTGAAGCAGTGTTTTGTTGTGCACCAGTAAATATCCCTCCTTTCTGGAGAAAAGTTAAGTGGTGACTTTATTCAACTCACTTGTTTTAATCATGCAGTTTACACTTGAGTTCCTTTACCAGAACTTCCAGTGCTCGTTTCATTCGAGCTGTTTCAGAATTGGAGCTTTTAGGGTTCATAAAACCAAGCAAGCAGAAAACTGATCATGTGGCAAGGCTGACTTGGGGAGACTGTTAAATGATCAAATGAGTCAAGAAACACCATGGTAATATATGCAGACTGCCTGTGAAGGTTCATTACAGCACACATTGGACAGTGCAGCCAGTGGGACAGATTAGTGCCTGATGTAACTATATTGATCTTGAAAGATTTAAGAGGTCAGATTCATCCTTACTTTATGTACTACATTCTAATTGCTAGCAAAATACTACCTCTTTCCTATACTTCATTTTTGTGTGGTCAAGAAATTGCAAAGTTCTGACCACTCTTCTGTACCAGTTTTCATCTTTTGGTATGTGTGATACATTGGACCATAATGGTGTGATTTAGGCTCAGAGGACAGGAGGAGAATGTTGAATTTTTTTTAGATGTCAGCCATAAATACTGAATTTATTTTGCTCAGAAGCTGATTGGATTTAAGCAGTCACGTTAGAAAATATCTTATGGATACAGAATTTTTGAAAATACGCCGTATCATTTGCTGAGAAATTCAGTAACAAGCCCCTATAAGCAGAACCGACTGAGCACTGTCTTGCGACATGCAACACCACCCACTTGGAGCAGAACTATTTGATCTTGGTGATGGTGCCATGGGAGGACTTGTCTACAAATGGAAGAAAACCGTGCTTCTGTATTAAAAAATGAAAGGAAATTATTCCAGAAGGGACAGTAACTATTGTGCAATTTGATAACATCGCAGATGGCCAGTAAATAAGACTATTTCATAAATACTCATTTAACTAACCTTCTTTAGTCAGATTTCCGTATCCACATAGGAGAAACAAGAACATTGCACAATTATGAACATTAAATGGGTATTTTATTAATTTCCTTCAAAGTACAATGTAATTTCTTCTTCCCCTGTCCCCCGCCCCTTCATGATTATGCAGTGGGACAAGCTAGGGAGACAGCTGCATGTGAATAATGCAGCCCTTGCCATGTTCTTGTAACTCTCATATTCAGTCACTTACATTACTTGATAGGCAGAACATTCCAGATCATTTATGTCCTGTGCCACCAATGAAACAAGTGTAGTCATGAGGCTGTCCTGTCCTCCTGAAGTGTAAAGTTGCCAGGTTGCCTTGTTTTTTGAAATAATTGAATTCCCAAAGAAACTGCTTATATGCAGGAAAAAAAATCTATATATTTATTTGATTACTTTTCTCTTATGTTTGCCTAATTTTTATTTTGCACTTGCTCTCATTGCACTCTAAATTGGTAAGTTGCTTTAACAAGTATCTCTAATCTTTATCCTTCAAAGTGCTTAATAATCTACCAGTTCTTGGCATTTTTGTTGTCTTAAACAACTGAGCTTCATATATGCGTAGTAGCTTTATTTTAATGTGAGTTTTAAGAGTCCCTGCTTTAGTCCTGTAAAGCATTATGGATTATGGCTGAATCTGAATAGGCAGAGTGTTACATGCAGCAGCTTTAACAGAAATGGCATGTCTAAATATCTGTAAGAGGTGAGTATACACAAAAGATATACTCACACACATATTTCCTGGCAATATTGTGTATTGTTCCAGTACAATTTGAATAAGAAATGTTGATGGATTCAGTAGGGACTACCAGAATGATACTGGCAAGAAAGATGTCAGGTTTGAAGGAAGGTTAGGAAACCAGTGGATTCTCTGGTGAGACTGCCTCTCTCTTACACAAGCAAGCACAGGTAATTTGTACCCTTCCCATGCCAGTGTTGACATCAGGTTTTTGGGGTTTTTTTTGTCATTTGCTGCTGCTCCCATTTAAGAACTACTCTAGACATTACTTTGAGGAAGTTCTATGGCCTGTTACAGAGGGCAGACTAGATCATCATGGTTCCTTCTAGCTTTGCAATCTTCACTATTGAAAATTCTGCCTCTGTGCTAAGGTTTCTCTTGCATGCACTTACTGCTTCACACAAGGTGTTTCCACTTCACAACTTCACGTTAGAGTCTCTGTGTGGGCAGCTAGATTATGTATCTCAAATTTCTCCAGCACTTCCTTCTAATTTTCATGGAAACAAGTTGCTGGTTGGTGATAAAGTCTTTCCAAATACTGCCCAGAATCTTTTGTATGTGCTTATTTTCAAAGGTGTATAGTTTTGTTTTAATACATCCCTAGCTCTTAGCTGTAAACATCGAGATTGTTTAATTGAAGGTTTTGTTCTGGTACTGAATATCTCTGGGTTCACTTTTAGTGAATGCTGGGGATCCCTTTCCCGCCGTTGAGGTCAGGTGGCTCATACAGTGCTGCATGCATATAGATGAACAATACTACACTTGGATATTTTTGCCTTGTAGATGATGCTGTTCCTTTCACATATGGGTTTCAAGGATGTCTGAGCCATTCTATTTTTTCCTAAATCGTTTCTCATCCCTCTTCCATATCACTGTTGGTGCACAGGGGTTTATCTCATGTAGGCATTTCTCTCTTCTATCCTGATATACTGGTCCTTGTTTCTAATAGATTTTATCGAGTTTACGGCATGTCAAATATGTAGCCTAGTTTCATGCCAAGAGGCACACTGAACCAGTCTGGCTGGTCATCCTTACAGAACACGTAGCACCTCCGTATGTGGCCTTGATGGTTTTGACTATTTTAACTGGGATTATGTAGTACTGAAAAATTCTGCAGTGTATCCCTGTGGATTGTCAGGTCTTGGAAGGAAAAACAGGAGCTTGCCTTTCTATACATTCTCCTGGAAGGGTCCTTATTGTGAGTATGTGATGTATATAGTATCTCCTGTGCCTGAATTGAGCCAGTGCATCTTGAGATGGCTCCTGGTCCCAGGAGTAGATAAACTGGGGAGGGCTGACCCCAAAGCCAACCAGTGAGTACTGTGAAAACAGTTCACTGGTTTCGGAAACAAACTACCATTCCAGTAAAAACGGACACCGCCAACTCCTTGTGCTGCCAAGTTCTCTGAGGGAGAGCTAGTCTCAAGAAGCCATGACCCCACAATGTTTCATAGTAGCATCACAAACACTTCTGAGATGGTTAGCACAATGTGAGAACCATGTTTCAAACATCAAAGATCTTCCACAACATGAAGGAGATGGAGAGCTATGGACTTGAATCCTGAACATCAGTGAGCACAGGTTTATCTAGATAAGTGCTTCAAGCAAAAGGGGAAAATAGTCTCATTTACTTTGGTCATTGTCACACAAACACTTAGGGCAAAGTGCTCATTATGACTGACTGAGGGCAGGAGAGAATCAATTGAGAACCTTAAGTCATCATCTATACCAGACTCCAAACCAGATTCTTAAGATGTCAGTCATACAGCGGTGTGATGACAAAGGAACGTTCTGATTAGGATAAAGATGAGTTGTGTAGTTGCTTCCAAAATCTGACTGACAGAATATTTAATGAGTAATTTGTGGGATTGGGTGACTTCTGTATGTAACTAGAACATGACAACCAAGGAATGGAAAGAGTAATTGGGAAAAGCACGTGTTGGCAACAATCAACTAAAATGGGGGAAATGGTAATTGAACTGTGTTAAGTATCTGACTTTCCTTTTTCAAGTGCCCTATTTCCTCATACAGAGAGCAAAACAAAAATATCAGATTAACCACATATCCATTACCGTGAATCAGATAATCTTTTCAAGATGTAAGGGCATATTGACCACCAGATGTAAGAAATGGCCACCAGAGTTGCATTGCTAAATTGCAATTTATTAAAATCAGCTTTTAAACAATGTGAAAAACAGAACTAAAAACACACTGTGAGAAATTCTAACTTGAAGGAATGGATCTGAGGCACTTCCAGAAGCAGAGGTGAGACAGATTGGACTAGAAGAGAAATGGACAGTGCTCAGAGATGTGATGTAAGCATGGCAGTCACAGGTGAGTACTAATATAGGGAGAGCAAGAATTGGCTAGGCCAAGAGATATGGTATCCCATCCAGGAGAGAAAGTGCTGAAATACACAATTTCTGAATAAAGGTCAACAAACCTATTGGGAATGGAGGAGCAAAAAGTGCAGTGAAAGAAACAGGTGTTGGAAATCTGAGCAGCTGAAGCTGCTGCTGATAGGAAACCACAGAGCTGTTTACCAAAGTACTAAAATCCTGTCTGCAAATTTCAAAACAAGGCCACTAAGCAAAATGGAAATATGTTTATAATTCAAGTAAAAATGAGCAGATGGCCAGGCCTTCTCAGAGGTCTCAGTAGACCCAGCTCCCTTCATCAGATTTTGATTAAATATTAACCTAATCTGATTGACAGTCACTAATCCAAGAGAGAAGTGCAGGCCTGAAAAGCTGAAAAATAAGAGGTCTTATCAAGTGACAGCAAAATGGTAAGTTGGTCAAGTTTATATGCAGTTAGAATTACCTTTACAGGTAGTAGAAACAGCTACACAGTCCACATGTCAACAGGAGTATAAAGACCATGGAGCAAGTTGATAATTTGAAAAAATAAAAATTAGTCAAATGTTGCTGTCTCTTCTTGTCAAAACCTAGCATTTACAGAATAATAAAGTATTAGACTTTCTGCTTCAGGACACTGCATTAGCAGTAATCCAAGTAAATTAAGATTTTTGGAAGTAAAACTCAATTACTACTAAGTTTGTGAAGAGTAACAACTGAAGTTTTTTTTTTAAGAAACATGAAAGTTTTTGTATGATGGGCTAGGAACTAAAACTAGGACACTTGAATCATAGGCCCCAATGTAGTGTATCATTAGCCTTTAACTGCAAAAATATTAAATATTGTGTTTAAATACCCTCACTAATTAGAAATGAGCACTAGAAATAAGATTGGAGCAAGTACTACAGCTTGATTTTTGTTGAATTCTAGGCTCAAGGGTTAATCTTTGAGAGAACCTTCATACTATTCAACTAGAAAAGCAGGGCTTGATGGACTTTATAGAACAGAAGTGAAAAAGATGCAAGTTAGCTGGATTATTAGAAGTGTAATGTATTCATATGTGGTAATTGTCCTAGCTTGTGAAGTGACAGAGCACCTGATTTGATCTTTGTGGGAAGTGAAAAGGGGTGTCAACACTGGAAACCCTAAGATGAGGAAGGAGGTTCAGCATTTAACAGTTCTGTCATTTTGAAGTGAGGCTGTCCTTCAGATAGATGCATTTTACTTTCACTGGGACTGTCATGAATCCGGAGGGTTTTCAAAAATGGGTTGGGCACCAGTAAACCATTTTTAAAGAATGCCTTTTTGCTTCTCAACTGCTTTTGACTTTTAGTCACTGTGGTACTTTGTTTTTAAAAAAAAAAACAAAAAACAAAACCAAATGTATTAAAAGTTTCTGTGCAGCATATGAACATATCACTTGTGACTTGCACTTTTTAAATTTCCATTTAAATAGTTTCCTCATTTTGGTGTATTTTCCTTTCTGAAATTAAATGCTAATGTGGTCAGCTTCTATGTTTCCCATCCTCCCTAGCCATGACATTTATTAGGGTTGCTATTACCACTGTGTTCAGATATATTAACATCTTGGCTCACATCCTGTACTCTTAAGATAAATCAAGAATTGTCTCTCTGCTGGTGGGTACCAAGGCTAACTGCTCCAAGAAGCAGTAATTAATGGTGGCTATAAAATTCCACTACGTCCCAGCTGCAGGTGATATGGGCCAGATCACTATGAGGAGAGTTGAGAAAATCATCCATAATGGACTAGTCCAGAGCATTTCATGATCTTGGTCAGTAGTGCTGGACAGTATCACAGAGATGCTATGCTTTAGATTTTTACTGTATTTGACTTTCACATACACTTCTCTTCCAGCAGATGACCTGTCATTCCTATATATTTTGTAGTGGAGTATTGCTGTGTCCTGTAAGTAGCATTCCACCAAATTGAAGATAGCTATTATATCAATAGCCTCAACACCAAGCCCTTGGATTAATTTGTATGCACTTACAAAATTTGTCACTGTTTAGTTGTCTCCCATTCACGAAGATTCAAGGAATCCATTTTGAAGCCCTTGGAAGTGCTCTGGAATAGTCAACATGGATTCACCAAAGGGAAATCATGCCTGCCCAACCTGACTGCCTTCTATAATGAAGCAAGTGGCTCTGTGCATGGTGGTGGGAATGATATACCTAGGCTTTACCAATGCTTTTAATATGGTCTCTCTCAGTATGCTTGCCAGCAAGTATGAATTGGATGAATGGATAGAAAGATTAGATTAAAGCTGGCTCAATAGGTTGTGGTCACAAGAAGTCCTGGGGCAATGCACCTGATGTGGTCTTTGCCCACAAAAGCTTATGCTGCAATATAAGGTGCCCCAGGACTTGTTTTTGTAGATACAGACTAACACAGCTACCCCTCTGATACAGGTTGGGTATCAGAGTACCCCCATGAATCAGTGCTGGGGCTGGTTTTGTTCTTTGTTAATGAGCTGGACAAGGGGAAGGACTACAGCAAGTTCATGTATAACACGAGGCAGATACGCTGAAAGGTAGGGGATAAGGTTCGTAGTGACCTAGACAAATCAGAAGATTGGGCCAAGGGACACCTGATGAGATTTAACAAGGACAAGTGCGAGTCCTTTACTTAAGACATAAAAATCCCCAATGCTGCTACAGGTTGGGGACTGATGGGCTAATCAGCAGTTCTACAGAAGAGGACCTGGGCATTACAGTGGGTGGACATGAGTCAGTGCCCCTTGCAGTCAGTCTGTATATGGGGCTTCATAAAGAGCACTACCAGCAGATCTAGGGAAATGATTATTCCCCTGACACTAGTGAGGTCACATCTGGAATACTGTGTCCCCAATTCTAGGACCCAACCACCCCATTACTAAAAGGCTGTAGATGCATGAGGAGTCCAGCAGAGGGCAACAAAAATGATTAAGGGACTGGAGCACATGACTTGGGAGAGGCTGAAGGATTTAGGCTTTAATCTACAGCAGAGCAAGGGTGGATTTGATAGCTTTCAACTACCTGAAGCAGGGTGTATAAAAGGATGGAGAGAGGCTGTTTTCTGTGGTGATAGACCAAATGAGGAGCAATGGTGAGGGGAGGTCTAGATTGGATATCAGAGAAAACTTCTACCAAGAAGGGTTGAAGCACTCAAATAGGTTACCTACAGATGTGGTGGAATCTCTATCCCTAGAGGTTTTTAAATCCAAGCTTGACAAAGCCCAGGCTAGGATAATTTAGCTGGAATTAATCCTGCTTTGATCAGGGGGTTGGACTTGACCTCCTTAGGTCTCTTCCAATGATTCTATGACTTGTTTGTTTCTGTTCAGTCCCTAGAATGTACAGAATCCCAATCCTCTGAAAGACACAACCTCTACACCTGTCATCTACTCTCTCACCCCACCCCCCCACCTAGCCTATGAGCTGTAGAAGAGCTTTTAAAATTTAATTTTACATTGCAACCAGCTCCTTCCCTTTTGGTTTAGGTGGAGCCCATCCAGACTTCTGTATAGGCTTCTTTCCACAAAGGCTCCCCTGTCATAATAAATCTCAGCCTCTTTTCTCTAGCCTATCATCTCATCCATCCTGCAGTTCTGCCTATGGAAGTATTTCCTGAGAACACTACCATGGAGGTCCTGGACTTCAATCTCTTACCAAGCGGCCTAAATTTTAAAACCATGCTAATGGCTATTCCCATCTCCTTGCCTCTACAAGAAGGCTAGAACAGTCACCCTCTCTTTCATAGCAAGGGCTCTACCAAATTCACAACCAGGAAAAACAGACTGAAATCTGGTGTTTTTCCTTTTTTTACTACCTTATATAGATTTCATGACAGATCAGCATTTTGAAAAAGAGTAGGGGACAGCACTGCACAATTTATAGGGGGGGGTATTTATTTCTACCCTGCCTTCAGAGATGAGCAACCAGAGGGTGGCAGCTGGTGGCCAACTGCCTAGCTCTGAAGGCAGCACAGAAAGTATAGAGGGCAACACCATACCATCCTATATTCTGTGCAGCTGCTGGTGGTAGCTCTGCCTTCTGCTCTTAGCCTGCAGCCACTGCCCTCTAGCCTACCCAGCACTGAAGGCTGCACACCTCCCTGCCCCAACTTTAAGACCACCGCACAATTCCTTTTTGGGTCAGAAGCCTGACAAATATAACACTTAAATCTGAAAGTTTACAATAACTCCAAGAATATTCACAATTTTTAAAGTCATATGACCTTGAAACAGACCATTAATTTGGTCAGGCTCTATTCATACTGCAGCACAAGCATAAATGTCATATGACAATTTGAGAGGGTGAAGGGAGAGCATTGTAAAATAGGTTTGCTCCTCACCCTGTAACTCCCAGCAATGGATTGCTGTTCATTAACTGGTTACTTGAATGGTGTAATCAAGTTCCTTACTCTCTCTTTTCAGTAAAATAAGGGTAACTGCCCATAATTGAGTTTTGCTTTCAGACTATAGGCTATGTACAGCTTTACCCAAGTCTGGCAAAAACAAATCACTAAGAACATGCATGAAGGCCTCCAAGTCAATGCAATTTAAATGGAGTAGTGTTCCAAAGGCCCTTCCACAGAAACACGTTGGTTTAACAGGTTCCACACATCACAGTGCATGTCATGCCCCACTTAGTCCAAAAGCTTTTAAGAGATTAAAATAAAAGGAACAGGGCAAAAAAGGTGTTTGGGGAAAAAAACCCAACATACTCTTGGAATGCAGGAAATCACTAATCTGCTCTTATCCTGTGTAACACAAGACAGAGAAGTTCAAAATAATCCCTACAGCATATTTTTTTTTTAAAAGCTTCCAGTCTGATTTAAAATGGTCAGTCATGGAGAATTCACCATGACCATTGGTATATTGGGTCCAAACATTTTATCGCAAGCTAAAAATGCCCACTGCACTACATCTTTAGGGGGGAAAAAATGGCAAGACAAGTGCATCTTATAGTTGATAAGAACCACAGAAGAGTCAAATAAGAAGCTAATTATGACTTACACATTTTTCTCTAATACCTTTTCCTTTTTAAATAAGGACTATACAGTTAGTTCCCTCAAAGAAAAGTTCAGGTGTCAGACCAAACTTCCAGAGCCTACTATGTGCTTAGGCTCCACTCGTCACCAGAGCCTTCAACATGATAGACATGCACACTAAGAGCACTGAGTTCAGAAAATAAAAGGGGCCAAAATTACAAGCAGCAGCTAAAAATTATAGAGTTAGGTTTGGAAGTATTAATTTATCCATAAATGCCAACTTCACTGTACACAAACCTATTGAAATATTTTCATTGATAGTAAGGTGCAAGTGGGTCAAAAAAGAAAAAAAAAAAAGATGATTGAGCACTGAGCTTTTGACATTTGTTTTAACAGTTATAATGCTTTAACTTTTTGAACCTCACCATCTGTCATTAGTGTCAAAGTCCCCTGTAATTTCCACAGCTGAAAGTGTAAAAGGCAGTAGAAATGTTTGAAAAAACCCAATATTCTATCAATTGTAAACCCCCCCTGAATTTAGGTTTAAGATTACCTAGAACTTTTCAGGTATCTACTATATGCATCTTCTCATCCATCTGCTTCATGCTAAGTTTTCAAACCAGCATCAAGCAAGCTACACTTACCATATAGACAGCTCTGTAGTGGTGGTATGCTAGAGGTGGAGAGACTGGGGATTGACCTAAGCATAGCTGCAGCTGTGTGACAGCATGTTATTTACATAAACTACCCTCCTCCATGCTGCCGGATCAGAGTACGCTGAACTTCTACTAACTAGTACACTTATTGATACTATTCACTCAGCAGACACCCCTCACCAACTATCAGTTTAGGAGGACCACTTCTCTGAAAAGCAATGCAGGAGACCAAAATATAGTAAGACACTGGTATTAGCTGAAGTTTCACTCTGATGCAGCAGTGCTCTTCCCTATACCCAAAGCAGTGGAGAAGGCTTAAGAAGCAGGTTGCACACAGAGGCGTCAGTGATAGCAATTCAGATTTCCTGCTTTGGATTTTGAAAGGATCTGAGTATTTGTCCCTGTTAACACAAGAAGGAAATGGGCCAAAGTATAACGGAGGCTCTAAATGGGTTAAGCTTCCTCGTCTGTTATACCTGTCTTCCAACCACGAGGAGTAATTTGTAATCTGACTTTCTGCAGACTGCACAAAAGCAGAACTATATGCAGCAGTGGTGCCATCACTGCTCCAGGAAGCGAGGGTTCGTGAGGGACAGAAAAGAGAAAGGCTTTCCAAAAATGGAGGTTGTAAAGATCAGTGAGAGCCATTTTGTCAAACTGGAAGCAACAACCCCCCATCGGAAGCATTGAGTCTTTAACCATTGCAGTTCAACTTTAGATACAAAACAAGACAAAAACTTTTTTCCCCAACACAGTAGTGGGGGAGAGATGTCATGCATGATCTAACATGCATATAAACACATCTGGCTACTGCAGCTTAATCAAAAACTGTTCAAAACATCGTATTTCCATAGGTAAAATGGTATGGGTCTGTCTTAAGATTTCTTTGAAATCACTGAAATCTCGGAGTGAAAAAACAGATGCTTGAGTAAATTAGTAAATGATGTTACAGTCAGTATTATAAAAAAAGGCTTCCACCTGAAGCAGCTTGTCAAAATTTAACAGAGGAATGATCTCATAACCTCTGCAGAATTAGTATTTCATCTATTTCCCTCTCCTACATTAAACTCTCACCTACTTCAGTGGCTAGTAGTTTTCAGTTAAATATGGATATTTATTCACACAGAGCAAAAGTGCCACCTGCATATTAAAAACAAAGAGAGTAGAAGTAAATGTTTTATTCTTCCAACTAAATTCCAGTACTACAAGGGCAGTAAAACAATGATACACTGAAAAATTGCAGCAATAAACATTTGTTAAAGACTGATAGAATAAATAAAAACTACAAAATGAGAAATTATATAAACCCATTCTTAACCCCCAAAAAAGTTATGGAATACAGAAATGCCCTCCTTCACTATTTCACAGGCAGTACTGTGGGCTATTTGCTTAAAATTGTCCTGGGATTACATTCTAATTTAACTGTGATTACAGTTTTGTTGTAGTGCACAGTTATGAAAACCACACTAACTTCAGTCAGAAGTATCATTCTACATTTTTATTTACACAACCAGTGAAGGGCAAGTTCTAGAACACCAGCTTTAATCCTTTACTTTTTCAAACTTATTAACATAAGAAGCCAAATTGTAATGATACAGCAAAATGAGGCCACTGGTATTATTACAGGTAGCAAAGGTCCACATCCAGGTGGTACTGACATCAGGGAGCACTCCAAAACCAGTTGCTGCATAAGAGTGGTTGCCACTGACAAAAGCTTGAAATAACCTGTGTTCACGGGGAGGTGAGGGTTGGGGAAGGGGGAAAATATGGCATTGCTGCAAGTCTTTACCAGGATAGCTTGCAACAATTGGGGTGTATAGGGCAGCCCACATATGCAGAAAACATGATTCATGAAACATCTGAAAAGAAGAGAGGAAAAGGTTAAGGACAGAATAACTGAATCCAAATTTAATATAAAATTAGTCAAGACAAAAATAATTTTCAAACCTAAATCCCCAATGGTTTACAGGCAGCAAGGTTATTTGATGCACATATCATGCGTATTATAGAGCACATTTTCATTTCACCTTAAGTGCTCCACAGCATCACGAACTTATGCTTATGCCATTTTAACTACTGAACACAAGAGACATGATGCTTCTATTGGGTGTTAAAAAAAAAAAAAAAAAAAAGCTGAAATACTCACAACTAGCAGGCTGTTCTCCATATCGTCGCATGATCTGATCATGCGTGAACTTCACAAATGCGTCGTATTGTTCTGCAAACATTAACATTAGATGTGAGTGTACTAAATTTTACATAGCATGAAAAAAATCATGGCTTTATAGCTTGTGTGGCATAAAAAATATCAAATGTTGACAAATCTGTAGGGGGTCATGTATGGATTTATGACCATCTCATGTCCAAACTCCAAAAAAATCCACTCCCTTTTAAGCTACGTTGGCAACCAACTGGATTTTGCTTTACAAGAGAACTACAGCACAGAATAAGGCAAAGGCCTATTCTGCACTTATATAACACACAAGTTCTTATATTATCCCTCAAGGTAACAGATACAGATACACAATGGAGGCCCAAAGAGGTTAATGCAGCAAAGTCAGTTTGTGGCAGGGCTGGAAACAAACCAGCTCCCGCCCTCTTGTCACAAAATATGTTCATAAAAAGGCAGAAGAGGGATTTATTACACACAAGAAATTATGTCACTGATCGCCGGAATGTTAAACAAGCAGGTAACTACATGATAAAATGCTAAGTGAAAAATGTTTGCTTTATTTCAACAGCAAAAATAGCCACAACAGGGAACAGGTGACTGAGTTTAGTAAAACAACTAGCAAGTGAGGCCCTCAAAACAAATATGAAGATTAAGATTGTGCTACAAATATGCAGTTCACTTTGAACTCAATTACTACTTTACAGAAGGAATTTATATACATTACATACATAACACTTTTTTCATATCCTCCAGGTTTTAATAGTGCACCAATCAACATGGTATACATTTACAGAATTAGGATACTGAAGAGGAATACCTAACAGATGCAGTTCCTCTTTTTAATTCTTCCACCCTTGGGGAAAAACCATATAAAGTGCTCTGAACTGTTCTTAGAAGAGGCAAGGTTAAAGAAAGCAATCTTCAACCGAAAACGTGGTACTCATTCTTAGTTTCCAAAGAGTTCCAATTTGAGGTCTCCCTGCTGAAAGTACCATCTCCCTCCAAGGATGAAAAAAGTAAACAGTGAATTGAATGCAAGACGCCTCCAAAATATGTACAGCCTTGATGATCTGTGGGCCTTCAACCTTTGACTGGAATGGTCCAATACCATAGCAGCCAGTTCCTTAAAAGGTCTTTCCCCCTCCTGTCTAGCATAACCTCTGACTTGGTGGAATTAAAATTCAGCCAACTCTTCCTCAGCCGTATGAGGATGCTAGCCAAAATACTGGGTGTAACACAAGTATGTTTACACTGCAGTTAGATACCTGTCTCTGGTCCATGCCAGTTGACTCAGGTTCACAGAGTTCAGACTAAGTGTTTAACTGCAGTATAGACATTTGGACTGCTTAGAATCCTCCCACTTTCAAGGTTTTATGATCCAGCCTCAGCATCTACACCATAACTAAACAATCTCTTATAATCCAAAGTTGAAATGGCTGGCCTGGTTCAGCTGTGGGGTTTTAGCTACATCATGGGCATACACAGTGATAGCAGATCGAAGGATCAGTTGCCTAGAAACAGTGCCAAAGAATAGTAGCAACTCAATTTTAGAATGCTTAAAGAAGCAATGCATTAAAAACTAGTCACCTTGTAAATTCTCTTTATGAATTTAAATTCAGCTCAATATAGCACTAGCTTACATACTATTATCTAGTATGCTCAAAGTGCAGGTCTACAAATGAAGTAGAAATCTGTTTATCCTTCCCACTCAACTGTGTGTCACAAAAGAAGGACAAATCCACAATTGGCTGTTTGAATGAGTTTTAATGAGGTCTTGTAGCACAACATTAAACCTCTGGGTTTTCCCAGACTGTCTTAAAAGTAGGTAATCAGCACAATTAGGACAGAATGGCTGCATCTACACAGGCCCCCCACATCCGAAAGGGGCATGGTAATGAGCAGAGCGGAAGATGCAAGTGAGGCACAGAAGGACCCGTTTCCTCCCAAAGCAGCCCTATCTACACAGCAACTTTGCTTCCAGAAGGGGATTTTCTGAAAGCGAGATCTCCTGGGGAATATGCTAATAAGGTGCAAGATTTTTTAATCCGCACCTTGTTTGCATCTTCTGCTTTGCTCATTACCATGCCCCTTCCGGAAGGGGGGTGCAGGCAGTGTAGATGTGGCCAATAAGAACTAATAGGGTGCTGCATAATACAGCAGGTACTAGTAGCATGTTCCAATATCCTGTGACTGACCCTAACCCATCTTCTCAGACCTGCAAAAGCTTTTATAAAGGGAACTTCAGAGTAACTTGCACGGAGAACACAAGAAGAATAGTGTTTTAGCCAGAACCCTTCTGGTATTAGGCTCTCCAATGACTCTAAGCCCCAGGGAACAATAATTAAGGTTCCAGGTGAGACGCCGTACATGTTGGAGATAGGGAAGAACCAAGGAACTCCCCTGAATCAGATTCATCATTTGGAAGGTTCCACTGTTTGTCAGACATAATAGAAGACGGGAAAAAGGAGTCCTCTGGTAAACAAAAATAAAAAAATTCCCACAGAAGCAAGAACAAACTCTGGACTTTGAAAAGTACCAATTGGAGAACGAGTCATCTTAGGGGGAGGAGGGCATATAGTTAAGAACATTTTCAGGTCTAGATATCTAATTTATTCTTTCATACAGACTAGCCATCACCTTGGAAAGGATGTGTATTAGACTGGATAAAACCACTGTGGTGGTAAAACATAACTGGTCTCCTGCCAAGGGACTCGCTTTGGATTTTAATTTGGCACTCCTGCCTCAAAGGTTACCTTATGTTACAGAACATATAAGTGCTCCATATATGGATGAGGTAATAATCATGCTACAGTATTTTTAACAGCTGTTTTGGGTAACCTCTGCCCTAAGAGCACACTAATCACATAGGCTCTCCTCCCCCAAAAGATCAGTCTCCATTGAAACTGAGGGAGTGTCTACTAGAGATTTTTCCAGGAAGTACTTGTCATACAGACAGCCTCCCTGGATTGGAAACATGTAGTTATCCAGAAGATGAATGTGTAAGCAGATCTGGTCTTCAACTGAGCTCTTATCGTACCATAGTGCACAGAACACATAAGGAGGAATGCACCTGATGATCTTGAGGGAAGGACTAATATTATACAACAGGTACTAATGACAGTGGGAAGCCACACAGGTATTTAGGTATACTTAGGCTGCTTAGAAGTGTGTATGATAAAAAAATTACTAGTTACCTCTGTATTTTTATGCTGTTTTAAGCTTAAGGACATTCTGGTCTAACACAGACCTGCGTGGCACCCATCCACAAGTACAGTCAAAGCTCCTTGCCATCACTAATTGAAACACATATCAGTAACCCAGCAATCCAGTATGAAGTGCATGGAATGAATGCAACTGACCACAATGAAGAGAGGTTCAGGTGCAGAGGAAACAGGCAGGCCACTACGTAAAGAGGAAAGCAACTATGCCACATCAGTAGTAGACAAACACTGCTGGTTTCTGGGATCAACAGGGGCTGGTAAACAGGAAACTTCAAGTGCTGAAGATATCTGCCCCATGTACTGTTTTCTCCCCATCTAATATGAAACTCCTATAGACAAATAAAAGGCACTTCCCCAAGGAAAAATATTCCTTGTAAATGGCTCTTAGAAAGCTGAACAGGAAGCCATTTTCTCTAGGGAAACAGAAAACGGGGAAATGATTGGCTCAAATATGCCATCAAGAGAAAGGTCTATTTAAAATAAGTTATGTTTCCACCAACTGATGGTGCAGAAAATACCCATGAGTTCAAATGTACATCTAAAGCACCACAGAAGATGGATCAGATAGTGTACAACAGACAACATGTTATAACCTTTGCTACGTCCAGAGATGGAAACTTAAAATTTTCAACTAAGGCATCTCATTTCTTTTCCAGTATAAGATTAATCACACTTTGGACATAACATTAAGTTACAGAAATTACTGCAGTTGCCAACATATTAATTCATATTTCATGTTACATTTAACTGAAACACACCTGCAAGTTTTGTGGTCAAAATTTCTTCATACTCTTCACGGATTTTTTCTTCACGTTCTTTCAGCAAACGTTCACAGATCATTCCAACTTGTCTGAGAGTAAACAGGGGCTGTTCTTTTTTCAACGGTGATGCTGCTGCAGATGAAGTACCTGTGATTAAATATTTACCCAAAAGTAATTCAGAATCTTCACTTACTATCTTCCAACTTTCTACATCATCTCTAACATTAAACATGTTCTCCAAACAAAACATCTGGCAAAAACCTTGCTTTAATTTTGGCTGCTTCCAAATGTTATTGATGCTGTAAATATTTGATACTGTCACTTAAAAAGGAAGTAATCTAAAACTAGGCTCTCAGCTAATGAAAGCCCCAAAAATTGTTACATAGCACTAACTACATGCAAAAATGTCTATTACAGCAAGGAAAAGACATCTTGTACTGTACCCATTAATTATGAGTCAAATCACATCAGGTTTTAAAAGAATCAGTTGATCTTTCTGTTAAGGTGTCTGTTGCTCTGTGGTCTAATAAGTTTGTTTGTAGGATGATTTGCTGGACTGAGCTAATGAAAGTTTCACAGAGCTTTTTAATTCTTCTAAACAAAACCTGGAATTGGCCAAGCTGTTAATGCTTGCAATGAATCCAACTACACCAACAATAAGGATATGCCTTGAGCAAGAGACTCTTCTCAGGGAATCAGAGAACTTGAGAAAAGTTATCTACCCACATGCAGTCAAATTATATATCACAATTGCAGAGAGTTGTGCTACATACCTGGCAAAGCTGGTCCACTAAGGAGAAATGCATGTGGCTGTGCATCAGTAGAACAACATGGATCTGTCTGCTGGAAGCTATTTTCTAAGTGTCTCCTCTTCTGCATGCGTTTGTACTCCTGTTTTATGTTGTACAGAATTTGTTCTAAAAGGTAAAACAAAAGTTAAACTAATAATTACTGTTTTACAGCATCCTTTAAACACATTTCAATTTCGGATATCAAGCATCTAGGATAATTAACTGATAGAAATAATAGTTCCTAAACTATTTTAAGGGGTTATTATTTTAGCAATTAGAGTCATGCAATATGCAAATATAAAGAACGTGACATTTAAAGTTCACTCCACAACATCCATGTTAAAAGATGATACAGGTAACAAAAGTTAACAATAGTCTGAGGTACAAGACCAGCATCAAAAGCCCTGCTGGGGGTGAATAATTAGTGACAATTTGAAGGTTATGACCCATCATGGTTAGAAGTAAACAGATACCCCTGGAAACCTTGAAGTTTCATCTTCTGAGTCCTAACAGCACTCTCCACCTTTTCTCCAGACACATCTGATTTAAATATAGTTCTTCTGATTACTAAACTGTCTGACCCCACCCTTTAAAGCTCATCCTAAGAGGTGATATCTACACACATCCATAATTAGAAAAGAAATCAATGACATAAGAAGAGACTCCAAGCTTCCAGATAATGCCCATGACATGTTGAAACATGAAGGAAGAAAACAAGAGCATAATCAGAATAATATAATTCTACAGTGAGACTATCTTGTTGACCTGCCAGGATGACAAACGGTGTGGTAAATCTATATAAAATTTTTCAGGATCAGCCACTTTCTAAAACCATGGTCCAAACAAGTAATATTTTATGGATCAATTTTTGCTCTCTTTCAAAGGATGACAACAACATGGAGACTCTTCTAAACTTATGAATATGCAAGTAACATACATATTGAAATTTCACAATTTTACCACATGAATATTTTATGTAAACAAAACCCTCCGAGTTACATGGGCATTGTGTTCTTGCAACCCCAGTGTAACTTGAATTTTTGCACAAGTCAAGGGGATGAGGGAACCAGGCTGCCCCCTGGTTCCCAGCATCCTGCCACTCTGGAAGCTGGGAAATGGGCTGGTCAGTTTCCTGGCTCCCAGAGTGGCAGGATGCTGGGAAGCAGGGGGCAGCCTGATTCCCATCTCCCCACTGCTTGGGGGACCCAGGAAACTGACCAGCCAACCAGGGCTGGTCAGTTTCCTGGCTACTTCTCTCTGCCTTCCTCCAGTGGAGTAGCTGTCATTCTGACAGCCGTGCCACTGGAGGAAGGCAGGGAAAAGGTTTTTAGCTTGCCTAGATGCCAACAGCTGCGAGCAGCAGCAAGGCACACTAAAAGACCCTTCCCTGTCTTCTTCCAGCTGTGCATCTGTCAGCCTAATAAACCATGTGGTTGGAGGAAAGCGGGGGAGGCTTTTAAGCTTGCCTAGCTGCTGGCAGGTGCAGGTCAGGCTGACAGCCGCACAGCTGGGAGAAGACAGGGGGAGGAGGCTTTTAGAATGCCTAGATTTAACACAACTCAAGCAGGAGAGGGAACCAGGCTGCCCTCCGGTTCTGATATTCTGCCACTCTGGGAGCTGGGAAACAGACCAGCCCAACAGGGCTAAAAGCCTTCACCCCAGCCCTGCAGCTGTCAGGCTGACAGCCACACCACTGGGGGAAGGGGCCACAGAGCAGCTTCAAGCAGTGCTTAACTTGCATTAGAGCAAGTTACACACAACTTGAAGTCACTTATTTTGAGGCTTTCCTATATTTTTAAAAAGTAAATTTAAAGTGACATTAACTTAATAAACCATTACCCCAAAATACTGCTTTACAATAAAATACAAATTCTCATGTTTTGTAAATTTGTGTTATTTCAAAACCTAGCATCTAACAATTTCTAGAAGCAAGTTCAAAGCGTAACCTAAACATGACTTGACTTCCCTCCCCTCCCCACATACACACACGTCATTCCTATGTTGTTCTCTCTACAATTGAAAAGCAGTCATGTAGCACTTTAAAGACTAATGAAATAATTTATTAGGTCATGAGCTTTTGTGGAGCACACCCACTTTTTCAGATCTGGAAATAGTGCTGAAAGTGAACTGGCAGGAAGCATATATAAACAGAGAGAAAGAAAACAAAACAAAAACAAAAATGAAAACTGACAAATCAACCCTAACACTAGCTAACTGATTTGTCAGTTTTCATTTTTCTTTCTTCTTCCCCCGCTATCTGTTAAATTCTCTTTGTGCCAGTTTACTTTCAGCAGAATTTCCAGAATTGAAGAGGTGGGTCTGTTCCATGAAAGCTCATCACCTAATAAATTATTTTGTTAGTCTTTAAAGTGCTACATGACTGTTGGTTTGTTCTGTGAAAACACAGACTAACAGGGCTACCTCTCTGTGACTATTCTCTACAATTGAGCGGTTCTCTAGCAACTTTCATAGCTTTTATTCCCATGAGCAACATCACCTGAACTAGACAACATAATACAGAACTATATACCCTGCCTTGCCTTCCATTTTCATAGGACACATCAAAAAACTTCAAAGGCAATTAAAAACAAATTCTTCTGGCTTTGTTCTTTAAAGGCCCCCAGATATTTGCAGACACCCCTCTCCCACAAGCATTTTTTGGATTTCTGTATGTCCAACCGTAGTCTGAAAAATCCACTGCTCACAGCCAACGTGACACTTCCTCGGATAATCATTAGTTTCTACAGAATTTAGACTTTCATTTTACAAAATTAAGTTTCTAAGTCCTCAGGGCAAAGGTAGCTTTTCAAATGCCAACTAGACAAAAAGCAGTGGAACAGTCTCCCTGACTCTGCAGACTTCAGTCAGTATATCACTGATGCTCATTTGTATTTTGAGGAAATGCAACAAGGTTCTGCTATCTGGAATCCTGAGCACTAACACCAGGTCTAAGCATCACGTAATTGATTACTTCAGCACTACTATCAAATAGGAAAACTGGGATCTGGAGACTTCAGTGACTTGCCTTAAAAAAAAAAACACGCCACACACACACACCCCCCATGTGGCAGAGCCAGTAGTATAAAACACATGGCAACCCAGATCTAGAGGTTTAACAACAGAACTGTCCTTCCTCTAATATTTCTCTCTGAAATGGCAGATATCTCCTAGCCACAGGTTAAAAGACAGGACACCTGGGCAGGGACTGTGTCAGAACTCTTGTACATTCAGTAAGGGAGCATCTTACTGGGATCAAAACCCATTTATGAACTATAACTCTCAGCCCAGAATATTAAAAAACTGGAGTGAAACCACGAAGTATAATGTAAGTAAGGGACATAGTAAGTTAAGCTTTCTAATGTATTTGTCAGCCTGTAAGCCTTGCTGGCCACCATCGAGCTGAGGACACATTTCCTGATGCTAAGTTACATTCACAATATGATTTTCTATACAAGCAAGTGCTGCAGTTGCTTACAGAGATATTATGTGAAACAGGGGACAACCGCCTGTACTGAAGTGTGTTCCACACTATGAAAGATATGTATTGTAGTTCTCAACTGTCACAGGGCTTGTCTACATGGACAGCGATAAACTGAAATGAACCAAACCTGAACTAGCCTGCGGCCCACATATACCCACTTCTAAAAGGATTAGACCAAAGCACATTAACTAGTGCATCAGTAAAACCCACAGAGGCATTTAAACCACAACAAACTATTGCAAGATACATTCCCACCCCAGTTTACCACAGTCTAGGGCTGTGTCTACACTTGTATTCCTCTTTTGAAAGAGGTATGCAAATGAGGAAAATACAAATGAAGTGAAGATTTGCATATCTGGCACATTTGCATATTCATATTTCAAAACGGCTACTTTCAAAAGAAAAGCAGTGTAGACACTGCTCTTTCAGAGTAAAGCCCATCTTCGAAACAATCCTTTCCATAAAAAAAGGGAAGAAGGATTCTTTCGAGGGTGGGGTTTACTCTAGAAAGAGCAGTGTTTACAATGCTTTTCTTCTTTCAAAAGCAACTATTTTGAAATATGCAAATGAGGTACCAGATATGCAAATCTGCACCTCATTTGCATACCTCTTTCAAAAGAGGAATGCAAATGTAGACACAGCCTAGGTGTTTATGTAGACAAGCTCCCTAAAGCTTAAGTGCATGGCATCACATCTGTGTTGCATTCCAGCTAGTCCAAGTGAGGTCAATTTTTTAAGATCTGGGTTCACCACCCACACAGATATCAATTAAAACTTCAAACATGACAAAACCACAAAAGAAGTCCTTCTGCAGTTCTAAAAACAAATATGAGGTGTACTCAAACCCTCATCTGCAACTGGGAGAGTAACAAGGGGAATTCCCTTGGTTTACTAAAAAGAGAATTTCTGAAGCCATCCCAACCAAACCTACTGAAGCTTCTGTCCACCACTAGAGAAACTAACAAAAACACCCACAGGCTTTTACCAGTAACCTGCTGAAAGAAAGGGAACAAAAACCTTCCACTCATACTCAAGGTACTGGACACAAACCTAAAAGCAGATACATAATTATTAGGTTTAAAAATCTGAACTATTCCAGGTACTTAAATAGCCTTACACGCCACATCACACACTGCGCATGCATACAATGATCAAAAGTAATACATTTTTCCTCTGATGTGAAGGATCCAAGGAACTCAAGATACTGTCATTTCTCATAATTAACTAAAACACTTTTTCTTTTTGTCATGCAGGAGTTACATACAACTCTGGGAAGACAGAGGGTGGAAAGCAGGGTGGACTGATTTAAATCAAAGCAATATAAATCAATTATTTTAATCATTATCTAAATCAGAA
Organism: Carettochelys insculpta; assembly: GCF_033958435.1. Classification (NCBI taxonomy): domain Eukaryota; kingdom Metazoa; phylum Chordata; order Testudines; family Carettochelyidae; genus Carettochelys; species Carettochelys insculpta. Next base: position 141,933,112 of record NC_134139.1, on the reverse strand, counting down.
GCAGGGAAACCCTGATTTAAATCACTGGTTAGAGTCTTGTTTTGCATCTGTACTTTTTAATTTTCCTAACAAAAGATTCCTTCTCATTGGTTGGTAGCCATTAAAATATGTTATTAAAATACAACTAAATTGAACCTCTGCACTAAATTTGCTAAACTCTGCTGCTAACCAAGATGATAGCTTTCTTATACATATTTAACCAATCATGTAGCTTAACTCACATTTTATTCAGATTCTTAACTTTTAAAATGTTCATGTTAGAAAACAGAGAAGGTTGCATATCATTAATTTTTACTTTTGTAAAACTGTAAGCTCCAATTGTAAGGGGATTTCCAAGGCTGGCATCAGACTGGCTGGGGACCCAGAAATAAGATCCCTCCAAACCAGGGGTGCACAAAGCATGGGGGGGGAGGGGACTGACATTTCATAAGGTGGGGTGCAGCATGATCAGCTGCTGGGTCTCAGACCCATCCATCTCATTAGAAACGTTGAAATATGTTACTGTTTTTATACACGTGCAGTCACATTTATATACCTATTAAAGTTTTTATAGTCTACATTTTAATTTTCTTACAGGTGCTGAAAGGGTTTTTTCATATGAACATAACCAAAATTTCCAACAGTTTGAATTACACTAAACAGGTCGGGGGAGTAAAAAGTTTGCTCACTCATGCACTAAACTGTGCAGGGGCTCAGAGTTGCCACACAGTTGTGTTTGTTGGCTCCAGCATGCAGATCCATGTCAAGCTCTCCCCTGGTTGTGGCAACTCCATGCTATGCACAACCCTGAGCTGCTACTTCTGGGGAATGGGTCTCTCTTCCCTGACCCCCATCCAGCATAGTCCAGACCTGCCATGGTGTGTTGGGGGGTCAGGGGGGCAGACACCCTTTCCCTCCCCATGCCTGCTGGAGCTGTGATGGCCATGGAGAGCTGCCTCTGACCTGGCCCCAAGCTGAAATGAGAGAGGGATGGTACTAGTCCTCTCCCCCGGGACAGCCTGTATACTAAACCTCTCATCCCCAGCCCCACCCCAGAGCCCACATTCCTCTGCCCCCTGCTGTGCCCCCAACCATTGGCCACACCATCCTGGGGCAGAATGAGTTATGTCATGTCGTACATCACCTCCATACTGGTTCATATAACAGGTCTTCCTGCACAAGGCCATCAAACAGAGGAACAATGACCTAGAGCCCAGACCCAAGCCACGGTCTGGGCCTGAAGCCCAAGACCACTTGCCTAGGTCAAGACTTCAGCGGTGGAACTCAGCTTACAGGCCCCCTGCCCAGAACGGCAGGTTCAGGCTTCGGTCTGCCCCTTGAGGTTGTGTAGTAATTTTTGTTGTCAAAAAGAGAGTTAAAGAGTGCAGAGAGATTTTTGACCACTCCTGGGCTATGAGACACAAAATTACTCAATCTAGCCTGGTGACCAGACGAGTCATGCAAGAAAAAGGAACCTGAAGTCTGGTCTCTTACAGACCCATGGTCAAAACATTCCCCTGGAATACAGGATGTAAAGGGGGCACCACCACTTCCTCCTCCATTAGTTTTGTGATTTCTTAGTTCCTTTGCTTTACATGAAAAGCACTTTAAAATGCCCAAAGCAAACACAACCCTTTTGTTCAAAGCTTTGTTTTAGGGCTTTTTTGGTTTTGGTAAAGACAAGAAAAAAAATTCTCATGTCTATCGAAAAGGGGTTTTTTTGTTTTTGTTTTTTTTTGTGCATGTGGTTTTTTTTTTTGGTTTTTGTTTTTTTAAAAAGATTTCAGTTGGACAAGCAAACTGTGAAATTGATTATCTGTATAATTGGGCGAGGTGGTGTTTAATGCACAACTAATATGTCCTAATCTGCTATAGGCCAAAAACAAAGTAAAGATTAAACTGGTGATCACATAAGGAGGCTCATGACATGAATAGTCCAATTAACTTCCAAGTCATGAGAATCACAGGGGCCTTGTGCTTATAATTTAGCATGCATTTGCTGTGTCAAGCACTAGTTTTTAATTCAAAACTTCTTGATCATACAAAAGCTTTGTCACTTCAAAACTAAACTGCTTCCATGTTAACCATGAAAAGTTATTTGAACTTCCAATGTGACCTTTTTATACATAGGCCAAAATTTCAAAAACATGAACCTGAAGTCACTCTTATATTTAAGCATTTATATGGATGGTATTTTTTGACTTCAGAGTATAACTAACATCCAACTGACCCTCTCTGATGCAGGAGCATTAGTGTGGTCAAAAACATATCAGGATTTCCTGATTTGTAAGTACAACACATAGAAAGGTGGTGTTAGTTGCAAATATAGCAAGGACTATTTGCTTTAACAGTTCTGCATTTGAATTTGCTGTTCTCACAAAGCCATTGGCTTGTATTTTAGGACTGATGAGCATTTTATATGTGAAATGTCTACGGCAAGGAGAAAAAATGTAAAACCTAGAATTCTAACAACTAACTAAAGACAGTACAAATAAGCTACTGTAAGTCTATAAAATGGGAAGAAAGTGAAGAATGAACAATATTTATATTTTAAAAAATCTACGTAAAGGTGGTTTTAAAATCAATCATGTTATTTATCTACCCAGATATATTTTATCTGACATCTGGGATCAAGCTTGGGCTATGAAAAATTTTCAAATATCCATTACAAGGTTCACAAGCTACATATAGAGTACATAACCAACACTGTCCCAGATTTGTGAGAGTTTTTAAGCACTGCAGAATAACTGATCTTGGGTACACCAGCTATCCAGTGTAGAGTCAGAATAAATGGTGGTAGAGCAGTCTACAAGCTGGCTACGCCCAACTAAAATTCGCCCTTTTTCCTGGTAAAGACAAAGCCAGAGAAATGGCAACAGTTGCATAGGCAAAAATGTAATTGTTTTTACCTGCCTTCATTGCAATCTGGCAGTTGAAAGAAGCAATTTAATATGATCATACAGCTTGGCAGACCACTGAGTGCTCTGCAGACCAGTTTGAGAACCACTGGTTTACACCGAGATCTGAACTAAGTGCTGATAAGCATATTCAAATTTCACAAACATTTTGAAATAAATTTGCGGTTTTATAGGTCAAAACATTAAAATGATACTTACAAAATGTATATCTTTTGTACCCAAAGAAAAAGCAAGTAACAAGCAAGAACACAGAGTAAGCCTTTGCACTACATATACCAGTCGATGCACCAGTTTAGAAATCAAGAAGCAGATTGGGATAAATGATGGTCAGGAGAGTTTCTCCTTCTAAGTGACTGAAGACAGGTTAGATAGAGAGCTACCATTTCTGAGGAGTGAAGGTTATTCATCTTTTAATTCCTGTACAAAGTCTACATTCATACAAAAAAAAATACTGCACTTAAAAGCAGACAAAAACATACTACTTTCCTCACCCCTAGAAAGTTAATTCTTTATTAAAGCTATCTCCATTTTCTTGCCTATCAACAAGAAAATTAACAGCTTCCATTAAGTTGAGTGGGTTGATAGACAAAAGTGAAGCTTAAGCAACATTTTATGCTCTCCCAATTCCACTCTCCTGCCCCTCCTACCTATACTAATTAGCCAGTTTTCCAGTTGTTTATGCTCCAGATTACTAGTTAATTCACCACATTACTGAACTAAGCAATTAGGCACTTCCAAGATTCATCCCCATGAACCATTCCCAAACAACAGGGGATCATTCAGACTTCCCTTAATGCACAATTAAGGGTACTCAAAAGTTTTTTAATTTAGGGGTTTTGTCAGTCACTCACCCTACCCTGGCCAATAATTATCTAGTCATTAACTGCAGTTCTTTTTTACCCAAAAAGGCAAAAACATTTTGAGGAGGAGGGAACATTTCACTATGAAGTCTAAAGTTACTGTCAGGTTTTCCCCCCTTTTTTGGCCTGCTTTTTATATTAGCAATCTCAGAAATCTTGGTTCCTATGCTTTCCTCATTTAGCTGAAGGACACTTTGGCAAAATGAATAGGATGATTATTCAGTAGTGGCAAATTTCCCAGCCCTCAAATGGAACCTGAAGCTCAGGTTCCAGTTTGTGATGTCACCTTCCAATTTATTCCTTATAACCAAACCAAAGAATCCTTCAGAACTAGATTTGGCAAAGTGGTCCAATAATGTAATTGACCACTCATCATTTGACCATGGTCAGATATCCCATCCAGAATACTCTAAGCTGGAGCACCTACCTTTTTGATTGCATCACACCGCTCCCCCCATTAGCAAGCCTAACTAAATATCCTGACCACTCACTTTACTGCATGCTAATGCCACATGTTCTGAAAGAGTGAATCAACTAAAACCTAAAGTGAACCAATCACGAAGTTTTTAATTGAAAACTATTTGCGACACGTAGGAATGCTGCTTGGTCTGCCGATAATGAGTATCCAAGCCATAATCTCTACTGTGGATGTGCTGCCCTATGATGCTATTCTTCATTGGTCACATTAAAGATAGATACTTTTTTCATAAGATGCCAAATTAAAAGAACTATCAATTTTTTTCAGTACAAGAAGTACCAGGAGCCATTTTTCAGAACCCTTTAATACAACTATCACTTTCATAACTACCCTGAGTAATCCTTGTCTTAGGTGATGGACACCTATTAAATGTCTCAAAGATCTTCAAATATGCAAAATGACATGAGGTGCTGTTTTAAAGGGCCTATCAAAAATCTAAAAGTTTTACTCTTTCGTTATGGTTCTAATAAATTAGTGCTTTCAAATATCTGACATTTGGCCAAACATTTTCGCACAAAAGGCTCACCCACATTCAGAACCTAACCAATCCTCCGATTTTTACAAAGAAGAAAAGTAGAAAAACAGCCAAGAAGTCATCAGCTCCTTTTTAAATGAATGTTTGTACAGTTCAGTAATTCCTAGTTACCATGATCTCACTCAGGCTGCAACTATGCTAGGAAGGTCCTTTCAGAAAAATCAAGCTCTCTTCTTTCAAACTCCTTTAGGAAGAAAGTCATACTTCTTCCTGGGACACACTTCCAGTCCCAACTGAGGAAGAGCACCTTTTTCTGAAAGATTTTTAGGGTGGGGGGAGTGTGTGTAGATGCTCAGGGGGCCCTTTGTTCAAAAGGCTGGTCCTCCTGTTGCTGAATTTTTCAATCCCTGGCCCATTCTTTCCTAAGATCTACTTTTTGTGTGGATGACTCTTTTGAAAGAAGTTCTTTCAGAAGATATCTTCCAGAAGGACTTCTTTCAACAGATCGCTGTAGTGTAGCCTCATTTACAGCTTTTTCACTAGCCAATGTCTGTCCGTCTTGCCTTTGATTCAGTGCCACCATACCTATTCTTCCATGAGCTGTTATCCTATTTAACCATCAAGGAAGGTGTCTTGGTAGAACAATGAGATAATCATTTCAGGCCCTACTACTCTTCATTGAGTAACATCTACACTCCAGAATCTGCCAACCTAACAGATACCATTAGAAAAAGCTAATGAAGACATGTATTTTTAGAGGGGGCCAGTCATCCAGAACTCTCTTGGTCTGATCATGCTGTTACTTCAATGTATTTTCCCCCCAAACCAAAAAGGGTCTGTTCATTTTTGCCGTAGACTTCTGACTATGCAAATGTTTGTCTTAAAGCGTTCCAGTACTGCATAAGCCAGATTGCAGCTATCTGCATTTTATTGTTTGACAGTCAAAGCCATCACCCACATTTACAAGACCACCACCAGCAGAATCTCTCAAGAGACCAGCAGTGCACAGCTGTCAACCTCATGAGAGCCAATTATCAAGGACCACAAATTATTGAAGGTATGATGATGTGGCTCCTTCTGCTTCATGCTTGGCATTCTCATTAGCCTTACTGTGTTTTGCAATAATGTAACATTTTTGAAAATGCCAGATCCTTGGGTCAGGGATCTACGGAATGAAAATTAATATAATAGCGTGCAATATGCCAGACAACCAGCAATTCTGCATTCTTCTACAATCAACGTACTTTTATCATTCAAACTGAGAATTAAAAATGCAGGATAAATTCAGCATGGTTACATCTGAAGATCAGCCTACTATTCACTACACACACCTTTTATCAACTCAAAATCACCTCTCAAAATGAGGCAAACTCATTTAACAAATTCACATAGAGCCATATATTTTAATTCAGGGAACAGTGCTATGATTCTAGGACATGCTGAAAACCCAGGTGTGTTGCTGTAATAGGATGACAAACTACCCTGCTAATGAGTGCACTCAATTTTTTTTTATTTAAATTCAGCTTACTGCTAGCAACAACATGGCATATGTCCCTTTAAGGCTTTCAAGACATGCTAGTCTTGGTGCTCAAATCTGTAGTTGGCCACTGCCTGCTAGACATCAGTCAGAAGGAGCAGGTATCCTGACCAGGCAACTCCCAGGTCAAAGCAGAAAGATAGCTTAAGGATAGGTTCAACACAAGTTATTTCTCTCTAAATATGCCAATTTCCTTTTCTTGTATAATTTTAAGATTGATTATAACTGACTTTAAATATTACAGCAGATTTTGAAGTGAAAGATCAAAGAACACATTGAATGGCAAAGTCCTCAACTAACACCTGTTTGTGAATGAAGTGTCAATGCTACTTCTATAACAGCAACGAAGGGTCCTGTGGCACCTCATAGACTAACAGAAAAGTTTTGCTCAAAACTTTTCTGTTAGTCTATAAGGTGCCACAGGACCCTTCGTTGCTGTTACAGATCCAGACTAACACGGCTAACCCTCCGATACAATGCTACTTCTAAGGATGGTCATTTAAGCCAATTTTCCTTCTCCATTTTTGCCACAATTGCTGGCAACGTTTACATGAAAACAGAACTCTGCATTTCTTAAGAATTCATCTGTCCTTGATTATTTTTCCACTTTTTCAATACCTTTAAAAGGGCAGAGGAGATAAAAGAAGGTCAAATTGCATTTTTGAATAATTTAGTAGTCATGAAGAACACTTACAGCATATCAGGCACTATACAATGGTTTTCAAACTCAACCAATGCGCCTCAATCCTGACCCAAAGTTAAAGATCCTTTTCTTAAAAACATGCTCAATTACTGGCCTCTCCACCAAGACTGCCAGTAAAGATGCACTTCAAGACTGCAGTTTGTATCCATTGAAAATGTGAACTTCTCATGGTCTGTAGAAATTGAACCATCAATTAAAAACAAGCAGTCCTGTGGCACCTTAAAGGCTTACAAAATTTATTAAATAATGAGCTTTTTGTGGGTAAAACCCACTTCTTAAATAAATGTGTTAATCCTTAAGGTGCCACAGGACTGACTTTTCGGGCGGGGGGGGGGGGGGGAGGATGAAGCTATAGATTAACACATATCCCTCTGAGACTAGCTTAATTAGTTTCATTAACTCCTAATCTCTGTTGGGATTTGAACCAGTGACATCTGAAATGAAAGGCCTTGTACTTCATTCGCTCACATAAAATTTGTAGTTTGTGACATCAATAAATTGCTGGTAAAAATGTTCACAAGAATGATTATTTCAGCTAGAAAACAAATTGCAAATATATGAACTCAAACATCTTGTTCATGCATTTTAACAGAGATTTCTCAGACTATTTCTAAACACATTTTGCATTATTTTGTAAGGTATTAACTGTTATTCAACCTCTGAGACCAAGCCATTTTCACTGAAGAACACACCTGACATACACCTAAAGATAAACACTGACATTCCAAGTAGGTAAAATACATCATTCCTCCCCACCACCTTCCATCACCTAAATTTATCATCTCTAAAAAAAAAAAAAAAAAAAAAAGAGCTGACAGTAGCTTTAATGGGGGAATGTACAGCAAGCTGCCACAACACACTCGTTTAAGTCTTGTCCAGGTCACTCATGAACATGAACCTGGTGGGCTCAGTCTCTGCGCATGCAAAATACAAAACCATCGAAAAACAACTTTGGTACCTATGACTGCCTCTTTGAGAAACCTGGCCTCAGTCTATTAAAGGGCATTCAAGACACGACCATTTATATTTTACTTTCAGAATAACTGAAACCATCCACACACAACATTTCGGTTAATAAGGCCCACCCTCTAACCTGTTCTTGAGGTACCACAATAAAGCATTTATTATTCTAACCCAGGTCGCATAGCGAAGTCCTCCAGATACAAGTAAATCCCTCTGATTTTTTTTTGTTCAATCCTAGCCCTCCAAAGAATTTAAACATAAATTATAATAAAAAAATGTGCTATCCTCCTACTTTCTTTCTATATGCGCACACAAAATTACCTAATCAAACCTCAGCTAAAATATAGGTGAGAAGGAATTTCAGGCAAGTAGGAGTACAAACACTAATCTATTGGGGGGGGGGGGGTGAAGATTTAACGTTAAGATAGTGTCACTCTTTCTCTACCAGAATTGAAGCAGTATTTTCCGCAGGCTGCAAGTAGTGGACATAAACTAACCTGGACTTAAAAGTTCAAGATCACTCCTTTCAGATGCAAACCACTTAACTGTGTGGAATGGAAGAATGAGTCAGAATAGACATAACAGTATTAGATACAAAATTTATAGGACATATAGATGAGAAACCAGGAAACAATTCAGCTGCCAAATCCATTGAGAAACTAAAAGCAACTTAACAGCTGTCCAAACAGCCACAAAATATTAAAACACTCCTGTTAGATATAAATTTCATCCTAAGTCATCCCTCTCCCACATAGACATATCATTTATTTGCCTATGAGCATTTTATCCTTAATTTAAGACAGCTGGTGTCTCGTCTGGCTAGCATACAATGTGTGTTCCCACAGACACTATTGCCATTCAAGTTGCATTTTGCTTCCAGATAACACATTTGTTTCTGAAAGATGAATCAAGTGTTACAATAGTGCTGTGCACAACCATAAACTGGAGTTAAACAGCAGCAGGACTAACGGAAAAAGAAAGAACAGTATTTGTTGTATAAAGCTCCATTTTGATTTAAACAGCAGCTTCAGCTTGCTTTATACACACAATTCAGACTTCAAATTACTACAAGTATTTTCATTAAACAAAATTTAAAATAAATTCCAGCTGCAAGTGCTGAAAACCTAAACTCTACAACACTAAAGTATACCTAATTGAGTAAATTTCATCACCCATAAAAAGTGCAAAAACTAAACAAGCAGCAAAAGTTCCAGTTTAAAAAAAAAAATCTATACCTACAGACACCATGGCTCTGTGTGCCTTTAGAAATGATACCTATCACTATCTTTAGTGAAAAGCACAACATTAAGAGAATTTCTATGTTCTCAGTAAACATTACAGAGATATGCAAAGCAAAAGCTCAATTATTACAACATTATAGCAATCTTATGTCAGAGCACACCCATGCGTGAGCACGCATAGCTTCCAATTAAATTAACCAAGGTTGTTGTTCAAGACCATTCAGTAACACATTTTAATTCATTTATACCTTTACCTTTTACCACATTATAATTCACAAAACCACCATAATTACTTTGATAAACCAGTTTCATTTTCAAACTAGATCCAACTGTATCAGAAATCATAACTGTGGAACCTAGTAGTGGAAAACAGTTTAAGGATTACCTGTTATGTTTATTTCTACTGGGAAAGCAAAAAGCAGTCATGATGCAATTACAATTTTTAATTCAATATTTTAAAAATAAAATTCAGGTAGTTATAGGAGATTAGAGATAGTCAAACTGACAACTGCCAACAAAAAAATCTCTTCAATTTTATTTTAAAGATGCAGTTTATAAACTGGTGTATGGATGCAAAGATCCATAAAAGATATTGCGTTGGGCTCAGCTGTACAAATCACTAGGGGCATTTCCCTTCCAGTTACTAGTGCATTCAAATAATCTCTCAACTGAATTTTTAAAATTTGTTCACTTCAGATATATTTACTGAATTATACATTTTCTTGCCATTATAGAAACACCTTTCTTAATGAATTTACCACCTTTTTTCCCCCAAAGGACAGATGAGGTAGGGAACCAAACCAGGCTAACTACATATGTTCAACATTCTCAACCAATAATCTTAAACTCAGACTCTATAGAGATAATTTAGTATTAAAACAGAAAATTACTGTAACTACTTCCCAATGCCTTAAGATTGTATTTATACTCTTCCTCCCCACTTCAGCAAGATGCATTACTATTACAGTGCAGTGGCCTGACCAGATTTTTCTTTAGCTATATTTGCATTAATTATTCATAGCATGGATCCTTCCATTCCCTTAAGAAATTTTCCAACTGAAACCTTAATATTTAAACTAACTCATATTTTAAAGAGATAAGCAAACTCAGCTTGTTCTTGAGGATAACCTACGTTCAGATATTTAAACACCTTACAGTAGTGTCATCTTTAACCAATCTGCTTTGTGGTCCATTCAAGACTCTAAATATTTGTATTTTAAAAAGTCAATTTAAGTTATTGACACTACATTTAAGAAACTCCCCTTTATATACATGTTATATCATGATACCTTAAATCTCAGCTTTTTTCAGTGTTTCACTAAAGCCTTTAGAGCTAGAAGTGTTTGACCAGGACCTGCTGTCGATGGAGTTAAGCAACCTACTGTAAGTCAGAACTATCCTCTTAACAAAGATGTCAAAATACACACTTACTACAAGTTAGCACAGGAAAGCAGGAATTCATTAATTCTTCTAAAATGGCGTGACATTTAGCAAAGGACTCAAGTTGGTGGCAATTTAGGAAAGGTTTTTTCTGCTCACAGAATTTACACCTCAGCAGCACCTCAAAAAAAAAATCAGGACTGGCTGCATGCATGTGTGGCAAATGTCAAGTGCTTTACTGGAAGCCACAGGCTAAGACGACACACAAAAGCCAGTGGATTCTGCATCCCCAGCCAAAATTCACTGCCTGCTAGATTTGGTTGTGAAATTGAGCCAGTTGCTTTCCAAAAGGGGTGGGGGAGAGGGGGGGGGGAGAGAGAGAATACCTCAGTGGTTCCACCATTGGCCTACTAAACCAAGGGTTGCAAGCTCAATCCAAGGGGGCCATTTACGGATCTGGGGCAAACAGATCAAAAACGAGATGGTGCTTGGTCCTGCCAAGAGGGCAGAGGACTGGACTTGATGACGTCTCCCAAGGACCCTTCCAGTTCTGTGACTTGTATATCACCATATTATTATTATTATTTATTATTATTATTATTATTAAACTGGAACAACTGCACAAACATGCCTGGAGCTAAGTCTTAGGGGACACCAGTTGAATCATCTCCTACTTGGGAAGCACATGAAAGGGTTTCGCTCCTCCAACATCTCTGTGATGCCAAAGGAGACTCGCCGCTTTCAGCTCGCCCCGGAAGGCGACTTAAACATTTACAAGCAATCGTCCCCATGGCTTGATTTTTCCAGGAAGCGCTGAAGACCCCATAGCCTGGCATTTCGGGCCCTGCCGCACGCTACGCGACATCTTCCCTTTGTTGGATCCGCTTTCGCTTTTGCCCAAGTGCCGTTTTGTGGGTGATTGATGAGAGGCCGCCGTCCCCCCTTCCCACTCGAGCCAATACCCGAACAGCAAGAGAGGAGGGGCCGCCGTCCGCCTCCCTGAGACACAGCCACTCGCTCCCACTAATGGCTGCAACCCATCGATCGGGGGCCCGAGAGCAGGACCTCGAGCCCGGACACCACTGACGGGTGCGATCGCGCCTCCCCACCCCCCCCACGCCCTTACGTTCATGTTCACCCCCTCCGCCCCCAGGATTTCCGCAACTGGACTCGCCCCTGCGGCTCCCCAGCCGCATCCAGCAGCCCAAGGAAAGCCGCCCGCCCGCCCTCCACCTGAGTCCTTTCCCCTCCCCCAGCCCGGCCCCGACCTGTCGCCCCAGCCTGCACCTCCCCACCCGCCGCCACCCGGCATCGGCCCGCCCCCTCCCCCCGCGCTGCAAACGGCCACTTCTATTGTGTCGCCTCCGAGGCGATGCCCAGCACTGACTGACTCGGCCCAGCCGAGCCGCTGCCAGCCCCGCAGCCCGAGAGAAAATGGCCGGAGGAGCCGCGAGACCCACCCAGGGCCGCCTCCCCCCCGCTCCCCGACCTACCACCCCCCCCCGGCGCCAGGACGCCCCCTCCCCGGCACCCACCTGTGGTGAGGCGGGAGGACACCTCCCCGAAGGGCGAGGGCTCCATGCGCAGGTACTTCTGCGGCGAGGCGGCGGCGAAGGAGGCGGCGGCGGCCGAGGAGGCCGGGGCGGACAATGGCGCACATCGCCTCCGCTTTGGGGAGGCCGGGCTCAGTAGAGGGTCGAAATCCAGAGTCCGTTTCAAGGTGGCGCCGCAAGCCATGGCGGGGGGCGGCGGCGGCGGCGAGCCGGGGCGACGCGGCTCGCAGCGAGGGACGGGGGAGACGGCAGCAGCCGGCCCAGCCTAGGGACGCCTTCCCCACCGTCTGGGGCGGATGGCGGGGGGGGAGCTGCGTCAGGGCCTCCGCCTCCTCCCTATCGCCCTCTCCAGGGAGCGGCTCCGGCCCCCCCGGCGGCTCCTGCGCCGGCGGATTCGCTCTGCGCCCGTCCTGCCCCGGCGAATTCCGCCCTCGGCCGTTCCCGGGACGGCAGCTGTGCCGCTGAGTGCGGAGCGCGGCTCGGCTCGCCGGCCAGGGGCCGCCGATGAAAGGCGATGGCGGCAGCGGCGGCGTTTCCCTCTGTGACTCTCCCACAGCAGCAATATGGCGTCAATAACAACGCCGCCGATTCAAAAACCAGCCCCCTTGACTGCGCCTGCGTAGCAGGGGCGGTGGCTGCCGCAAAGGCTCAGGGGACTTGTGGTTTTCTGCCGGCTTCCCCGCCGCTACGCGACGGCGTGCGGAGGGAGCGGGCAGGAACTCTACTTCCCGCCGTGCAGCGCGCCGGAGCGCTTACTTCCGGGGTAGAATTTAAATCCCACAGCGGCTGCGGTGTGGGACGCAGGTTAAAGGACAAGTGGTTGCGAGCGGTGTCTCTAGGGCCGAAAGCTGGCAAATAACAACCAGGCCGTCACACGGAGCATTAGCACTGAAAGAAATCTAAAACACACTTGCGCCCAGGGAAGTGCGCCTACTGCTCAGGGGGAGGGGAAAGTTCACGGGGCAAGATTTCCTGAAACAAGACAAGATAAGAAATGGGAGGGGGGGAAGGGAAGAGGCCCTCTGAATGTGGCCGGGGGCTGGCAATCTAGGCTGTTACTTTTTCTCAGCAATAATCATAGACTCGTAGAACACTAGAACTGGAAAGGACTTTAAGAGGTCATGGAGTCTAGTTTCCCGCCTCTTGGTAGGACCAAAAACCATCCAGACCATCCCCAATAGCTGTCTGTCTAACCTGCTCTTAAATATCTCCAGCTATGGAGATTCCACAACCTTCCTAGGTAACTCATTCCAGTGTTTAATCACCCTCACAGTTAGGAAGTTTTTCCTAATGTCTAGTCTAAATCTCTTGCTGCAGTTTAAGCCCATTGCTCCTTGTCCTATCCTCAGAGGCCAAGGAGAACAATTTTTCTCCCTCCTCCTTGTAACCCTGGTCATAGTAATTTTATACAGAAGTGCATTCCTGCTGGGGTGCTGCACAAACGCTCACCACTGAGGTCAGAAGTGTATATGATACTTCCAATAAGTGAAATACACTGCATGAAAGCTCTTAAGTAAAATGAGGGGTCTTAAAAGCTTTTACTGTTGGTATACCAAGAAGTACAATAGTGAGAGAGATGGTATGGCTTGGTATGTTCTGGTATGTCTATGATCTGAAGATGTGAGTCTGTCCCATGAAAGCTCATCACCTAATAAATTATTTTGTTAGTCTTTAAAGTGCTACATGACCACTTTTTTGTTTTGAAACAAGTACAATAGTGTGAGACTCAGACAAATATGAGAACACAGGTGCATTGTCGTAAACTAATAACATACTGGAAAAGACCTTAGTCGAAAAATTATTTCTCCATCAGTTCAGTCCTTGAGGGAGCCATTTAGGGATCAGGGCCAAATATTTTTTTAAAAAAACCTGTCACGGATGGTAATAGATCCTGCTGTGAGGGTAGGGGACTGGACTCAATGACCCCGAAGGTCCCTCCCAGTCCTATGAGATAGGTATATCTCCATATAAAGTGATATTCTAGTTATTTACACAGCTATCTCGTAGAAGGAAGCCAATGCAGGGTAGGGGAATAGGTTTAAAAACTGTTTTCTCTGGAAAAACAAAATATCCCACTTCATACTCACAATGAATTACAATTTACCACTGTGCAAAATATATCTGTTGATGGGCCAAAAGTATTCATAATCTTTAGGTTTCAGCTATCTGTCTGCTTTTATTTAACTATTAGCAGCAACAAAAAATAAATCCTTGGTAAATTAGTAACATTTTCAGAGATTCGGGAAATAGTCTTTGTTTAAAAGATATGACTAAACGTCAGAATAAAAGCTATAATCTGGAAATGAATCTTAGTTTTACAGTTCAAGATTAATATACTAGTAATGTCTATAAACCAAACAGTCATATCAGTCTAAATATAGGATTAAATATCTTGATGAGAACATGTTTGTACAGTTCATAGCACTACAATTGTGTTTATGGGCACTACTGCAATGGTAATAAACAGTAAGTAATAAATACTTTTCTCTGGCTGTGTCTACACTAGCCCCAGACTTCAAAATGGCCACGCCAATGGCCATTTCGAAGTTTACTAATGAAGCACTGAAATGCATATTCAGCGCTTCATTAGCATGCGGGCGGCCGCAGCACTTCGAAATTGATGCGCCTCGCCGCTGCGCGGCTCATCCTGATGGGGCTCCTTTTTGAAAGGACCCTGCCTACTTCGAAGTCCCCTTATTCCCATCAGCTCATGGGAATAAGGGGACTTCGAAGTAGGAGGGGTCCTTTCGAAAAGGAGCCCCATCGGGACGAGCCGCGCAGCAGCGAGGCGCATCAATTTCAAAGTGCCACGGCCACCCGCATGCTAATGAAGCACTGAATATGCATTTCAGCGCTTCATTAGTAAACTTCGAAATGGCCATTGGCGTGGCCATTTTGAAGTTTGGGGCTAGTGTAGATGTAGCCTCTGTGAATAATAGCATGTCAGATCTGAAATAACTAGAATAGGGTTACCGTAACGAGATGCAACTGGAAAAGAGTTTTCTTAATTTGCACAGACATAGAAGTAGCTAAAGCCATAAGCAAACTTTGTTGTCTTTTCCTCTTAACAGATTTGGAACAGTCCAAACAATTCTTCATTACGGTGGTCTCCAACAAGTGTATCTTTAACCAAGTGAACATGTAAAACAAGGCCCTAAGTGATCAAGGGCTTGTCTACATGAGAAAAAATACCAGCATTACTGTACCAATATAATTATGCTGTAACAAATATTCATCCGCAGAAGGACACTGTTATTCAGAATAAGTGGCTTTTTCAGTTTAGCTTTATTTGTGAATAAAGCTAAAACTAAACTGGATAAGACCATGGAGGGAGTTACACCAGTGCAACTCTTGTGGCATAATTATGCCAAGATAGTAATGCTGGTAGACTTCCTCACGTAGACAAGGATTCGTCTGACACATAGCTTACTTAAACAATAAAATGAACCATTCATGAACTAAGAAGACCAAGGCAAAGCTTTTTTACAGTGATAGCTTTGAATCAGAATAATCCTGTGTATCTCTTAATTTATGTTTTACATCTAGCAGAGTGCTCAAGACATATCAGAACCTACACAGTCATCTCCGTCTCCAGCAACATTTTGACAGACTTGTGCAGATGCTGGCATAATATATAATCAGTTATACCAAATTTTGTCATAATCACTATCCCGTATGTTTAATTTATATTTGGTTCTATCATACAACCTGTTGGTTTCAACAAAAAGTGGGGTTTCCAGTTGAATTAGCTGAGTCTAGTTCACTCAGCTGAGTTTCTGCCCTGGGTTCTCACCACAACAACCACATAGACACAATGGCCCAGACTTTCAAAGGTATGTGGTGCCTAATGTCCATTGAAATCAATGAGAGCAGAGTGCCTAAATACCTTTGAGGACTTAGACCAATTTAACACCGGTAAGAGCTGCATCTGCCTCAATGTAGGGGCAGTGGGAGCGGGAGAGATGAATCAGTCAAGACAAACTAAAGTCAATTGAGTTAATTTAACTGAAAATCTACTTTGACTGTCTTCTGGGTACCTTTTAGGACCATTTATACCATCACAGGACATGACAGTGGGATCTACTTTATCAGAAGGAATGGTCAGGGATGAGAGTCATTAATCACTCTCATCCCTGACCCCACCATGTGTGTGCCAGACTTTGATCTAGAAAGGCATTTGTAGCCACCTCTGAACCAGTTTTGAACAGGACAGGCACCTGTGTGGCCTGATGCTTTAAATGGGGTTAATTTAATGACCCACAGTAAGACCTGTCAATGAGGGGGTGGGGCAAAGAGAGCAGTTGCACCTGGGCCTCTTTGAACCACCGCAGAGTGCTGTGCAGGGGTCTGAGGTAGCATGGGGGAGGGCCAGGGCTGACTGCCCTTGGCCCTACCCATCCAGGGGCAGGAAGCTAGGCCCCTTCTCCCACCTTGCCCCAGAGCCCATGGCAGCTGTCAGCACTGCTGCCCACAATACAGTTGTAGTAAATTTCAAACCACTGCTTATCCCTGATGAGTGCCCACTGACTAACTTCAGTGACAGGTTACTGCCTCTCCCCCAGCTGATGACGATGTATACACTGATATATAACTGAAAAGCAAGCTCTTTTGTCCAGAGAGACAGCTCCTTAGTTAGAAGCAGCAGTTGAGTAGGGCCTTGTGTATACACAAACTTGCACAGGTTTCAGTGTGTTAAACCTAGTACATTAAACCGAAATAAGCCTAATGGAAACAAAAATAAGCATTTGCAGCCTTTTTTGCATCAGTTTAACTCAAATTACACCTTAAGTACCTTTTAAATCAGTGAGATACATGTGTTGGCACGGGAAACGTTATTATATTCTGATCTCATAGAGACGTTGTTTTGTAAATGAATGCTTATTGATGTTCTCATAAGGTTCAATATTGAAGAAATGTTGGCACGGGAAACGTTATTATATTCTGACCTCATAGAGACATTGTTTTGTAAATGAATGCTTATTGATGTTCTCATAAGGTTCAATATTGAAGAAATGTTGGCACGGGAAACGTTATTATATTCTGACCTCATAGAGACATTGTTTTGTAAATGAATGCTTATTGATGTTCTCATAAGGTTCAATATTGAATTTAGCATTGTTAGTGAATCCTCCTTAATTTTCAGTATTGTTTTGTTAATGAGATCCTGTTCATGTTCTATACGACTGAATAACTCTACCTTCCTGTAATTTACTTTTTGTTAATAATCTATTGGTACTTGACCTCCGATTAATAGGGAGTTACCAGAGCGGAATGTCATATGGGCAGCAGAAATTCAGTTTGAGCTGGAGGAATGGATGAAGGGAGTATGAGAAACTCTCCCCTGGTTTGTTGGGGGGTGGTGGTGAACAAAGGAGAGAGGTATAAGTATTGCTCACTTTGTGTTGCAAGGTGTGCAGGCTTTGAGGAGAGATCCCCCTGCACCTTACTTGGCATGCCAAATAAAGATTCTTCTTCCACTCTCGGTGTGTTATTGGGCCAGCGTTGCATACCGGGCACGAACTGCCTCTGTGCCACCTTAAGAAGGAGGCAACAGTTTTGGCGTCCCTGGGTGGGCACTCTAAATTAAAGCCTTGCTCGGCTCACCTCTTGGCGGGGGTGGCGGGAGACGGCGTCCGACTACCAGCGCGCGCACCGGTAACTTTACCGGCGGAACTCGGCGTCCGGATTCCACAGCCCCTGCCAGGGACGACACAACGGTGCAACGCAGCAACGTGGAAGAGAGAGAGGAAACAGAGGGTGGAGCGGCGAGAGCCGGACCTCTGGACAGGTAAGACCCAGTCCCTTTTTGTGAAAGGGACTTCCGGGACGCCGGACGGCCAATACAGGGTTGGGGCAATAGGCTGTAATAAGGATGGGACTAGGTCAAAGTAGCCCCAAGGATAATACTCCCTTGGGTTGTGTTTTGAAACACTGGAAAATTACAGGGGGGGACCCTATGATGAAATCTAGATTAAGGAGACTGTGCACAGTAGAGTGGCCACAATATATCTTAGAGGGACAAGAGCGGTGGCCACCAGAGGGATCCCTAAATTATAACACCATATTGCAGCTGCTTTTGTTTTTACAACGTACCGGTAAATGGGAAGAACATATGTATGGCCAATAATTTGAATATCTTAGAAATAGACTAGACCTGCAGGAAATGTGTGGATTATCATGTGCAGTACAACCAGCTGTAAATAAACCTAATGTAAACTGTCACCAGGACCCCCCTTCGGCTTCTACACCAACACCCCGTCCATACAGGGAAAGGGTTTCCCATGATTTGGGGATACCCCCTCAGTTGAACTGTATCTATTAGTGACTGAAACAGTGGTTGACAGATTGGGAGCTGCGGATCGACAGGCTACTACTATGCAGGTGTATTCCCATGTGCCCTTTAATCTGATCGATTTGGCAACTTTTAAAGCCCAAGCCGGGGAGTTTTCCATGGATCCTAGCCGCTTTATTTCAATTTTCAAAGGGTGTTTAGCCAGTCACAAGCCTGATTGGAATGACTGTCAGGTCCTAATGAGAACTCTGTTGTCTGAAGTGGAGCATAACCAAGTTGTAACAAAAGCCAGGGAGGAAGCAAGAAAAAGGCATGAACTTGGCAGGAGCGAAAAAAAGCGATTTGTCGAATCCCCGAGCCCAGCAATAGGAAACAACTGCGTGCCTTTTTGGGAATGGCAGGATTTTGCAGATTATGGATACCTGATTTTGGGGTACTGGCAAAGCCTCTGTACGAGTGTGTTAAAGAAAGTAAAAGACTTGTTCTGTTTTAAAAAACAAGAAGCTCAACATGCATTTAAAGCTTTAAAATTGCGTTTAATGGAAGCTCCAGCCCTAGGTCTACCAGATATTACTAAACCATTTCAGCTGTATGTGCATGAAAGGAAGGGAGTGGCTCTTGGAATATTAGCTCACCAAAGGGGGGATGGGGATGTAACTAGAGGTAATGCCCAGGTGGACCGAGAGGCCAAACGGGTAGCGAACACAGAGGGTATTGCTCTTTTGCCTCTGACCCCCACCCTCCCAGATCCCCATGAAAAGCCAGAATACTCTGCCCAAGAACAGCAGTTAGCTGAGAAGTTACAGCTGAACCTGCGAGAAGGATGGTATGTAAGTGAAAAAGGACAAGTGTTGCTTCCTGGACCCTTGATAAGGCCAACGGTTATGAGTTTTCATCAAGGAACACATGCAGGTCAGGAGGCCCTGGTCCAATTATTAGAAAAGTACTTATAGGAGATGGAATAAGACATGAAGCCAGATGGGTGGTTAGAGACTGTATGGTATGTCAGAAAAATAATCCCTGAGCAGGAAGACCCGTGGTACCCTCCCCACTACCATCAGCCACAGGACCGGGACTCGTGTGGCAAATTGACTTTACTGAACTACATCGCACCAGTGAGTTTTGGTACCTCCTGGTACTTGTGGACCGCTTCACAGGATGGATAGAGGCATTTCCTTGTAGAAATTGTATGGCCAGCACGGTTACCGCTAAAATCTTAAAGGAGATAGTCCCCTGGTTCGCAGTACCAGAATGGATTGAATCAGACTGAGGAACCCATTTCGCAGCTCGATGTGTGGAGAAAATAGCAGATGGACTCAAGATCCCATGGAAATACCACACTCCATACCGACCACAAGCCAGTGGAGTGGTAGAAAGAGAACATCAGACTTTAAAAAGACATTTGTCAAAGTTGTGCCAGGAAGCTCAGCTTAAGTGGCCAGAGGCCCTCCCCTTAGCCCTCTTGAGGACCCGAATATTGCCCAAAGGGAGGTTAGGACTAAGCCCATTTGAAATCTTGTATGGGCAACCATGGCCAATGAATGGGGTGCCTGGTACAGGTATAGAATGGGGGATAGGGGAGGGGTTTTCTAAAGAAATATTTGCTGTCGTTGTCGTCTGTTATGTCTTCAATTCACAGGTTTGTTCATGACAACCAGCCCATTCCGTTGGACCAACCCCTTCACAATATTCAGCCAGGAGACAGCGTGTTGCTTTGGACGTGGAAAGAGAAGCCCCTTCAAAAGAAGTGGAAAGGACCCCACCTCATTTTATTGATCACTAAGACTGCTGCTAAACTACAAGGGGTCAAACCGTGGGTCCATTTCACTCGACTAAAGGTCGAACCTGCTGAGGAAAAGGAGCGGACTGTGAGCTGTGTTACCCCAGAAGCTGAAGAGGACTTAGGACTGAAATTATTGTTTAAGTATTAAAAGATAAGAAAATGGAAATGCTACCCATGAATCAGGTTTTGAGTAAGGAATATGAGAAGACTCAATATGGGACATCTTGAGTGTTCTCAAAGGGGGGGAAATGTTGGCACGGGAAACGTTATTATATTCTGATCTCATAGAGACATTGTTTTGTAAATGAATGCTTATTGATGTTCTCATAAGGTTCAATATTGAATTTAGTATTGTTAGTGAATCCTCCTTAATTTTCAGTATTGTTTTGTTAATGAGATCCTGTTCATGTTCTATACGACCGAATAACTCTACCTTCCTGTAATTTACTTTTTGTTAATAATCTATTGGTACTTGACCTCCTGATTAATAGGGAATTACCAGAGCGGAATGTCATATGGGCAGCAGAAATTCAGTTTGAGCTGGAGGAATGGATGAAGGGAGTATGAGAAACTCTCCCCTGGTTTGTTGGGCGGGGGTGAACAAAGGAGGAGAGAGGTATAAGTATTGCTCACTTTGTGTTGCAAGGTGTGCAGGCTTTGAGGAGAGATCCCCCTGCACCTTACTTGGCATGCCAAATAAAGATTCTTCTTCCACTCTCGGTGTGTTATTGGGCCAGCGTTGCATACCGGGCACGAACTGCCACTGTGCCACCTTAAGAAGGAGGCAACACATGTTAATATATTCAAAAAAATTCCATTGTATTGCAACCTTTTGTACATGAGTCTGTTAAAATCTATATTTGATGTAAGTAGCAGCCGCTAATTGTATTCACAAAGGGTGATATCGAACAACTGATTTACTTAAAAGTGATGTCATATAGTTGTACAGAACTAATACAAGCACTTCAAGCATAAGGCCTATTTGAAGGGACAAAGGCCAGAGGTAGCAAAAGGCTATGAACAGTGTTCTGATTTTAGAGAAGAGGGGGAATAGTTGCTCTAGCTAATAACCTCTGGATAGTGGTGACTGACAAACCTCTTTCTAAGGCTCCTTGAGTGTTAGTCTTATGCAATCTCTTCTTTCTGTCCTCCCCCTATGCTCCCCATCTTATTCTGCCACCTCAGCTTCTTCCTAACCTTTTTTTAACCCTGCTTAGTCTCTTTATGCCTCATTTAGGCCCCACCAGTGGCTAAGGCTGAAACAAGGAAAGAACTAGAGCAGTGCTAGGCCTAGAAGGCTTCTCCTCTTCAGAACTGCTGAACATGCTTAGTGGGGAGAACACCAATATAAAGGAAACTGGAACTTCATCCACCTGGCGGGTGGAGGTGCCCAGCTTTTTCACTTTGTGGAAGAGAATTGCTCTGTAGCAGTTGGGGAAGTATCTACTGATGGAATCCAGCTGTGACTCTCCCATGCTGATACTCCCCACGAGGTAGAGAGAATTATGGGCAAGGTTGCAAAGGTTGCAGACCTTGGTTCTAACCCTAGATTGTTGTGTGTGGGTTGAAACAAAGATTTTGAGTCCACTGTGTCCACACCAAACTGAGATCCAGGGGGTGGTAACAGGAAGTGGCTATGGGCGAAGTGAGCAAGGGGCTAGCCGAACCAAGGTTGTCTGACACTGCTGCTCTTTCAGGCCCAATAGTTGGCACCTGGTGGGGAAGGAGAGCCTGTATCTTCTGTCTGACCCCAAGGAGAAGAGAGAAAGGGATTACCAGCAAAGACACCAGGCTGTCTGGGATCCCAGTCAGATGTCTGGAACTGACCAAAAAACTGGAGTTGGACCTAGATGAGTGGGCCTCTAAGCCACTCATACCTCTAAAGCCTGGTTTCCCAAACTGGGGGCATGAAGAAATTCCAGGAGTGGTGTGAGGTAACCCAGCCTTCCCCCGCATCATTTCCCCCACCCCAAGAAAGAGCTGGCCTTGCTTCTAGCTCCCAGTTCCTGCCATTTCACCTGGGCTACCCAGTGCAGCCACTATAAAAGGAGGAAGCCAATGAAGGTCCATGTGGAGCTAGCTGCCTTTTGCAAAAGTGAGTGAGGGTTGGGGTGTGGGGGAGGAGGGGGTTAGATGGGGGCTGGGTGTGCCTAGATTTGTGGGGCAGGGCTCTGGCATGTGGCTCATGGGAGTGTGGGGGCGGGGGGGCTTGGGTGACTGGCCTGTGGCTAGTGGGTGGCTGGCTGGCCCTGGCAGTGTGGGGCTTGGGTGGGTGGCTTAAGCAGCTGTCCTGCAGATTGGGTGACTGGCCTGTGGCTGGTGGGTGGACAGCTGGTCCCAGCAGCGTGGGTGGTTTGGGTGGCTGGCCCTGGCAGAGCGGGACTCCGGCAGGCAGCTGGCTTTGGCAGCATGGGGCTTGGGCAGCTGGCTGGCAGGCAGGCAGCTAGCCCTGGGAGTGTGTGGGCTTGGGCAGGCACCTTGGGTGGCTTACCTGTGGCTGGCGTGTGGGTGGTTTGGGCAGCTGGTGGGTGAGTAGTAGGCCCCAGAAGCGTGGGGGCTCGGGCGGGGAGCGGCTGTCATGGGGCTCAGGCAGCTGGCCAGCTTGGTCTGCACCAGACACCCACAGGGTGAGGCCTGCACCCTTCACCTGGATGCTCCATAGTTGGCCTACTAGGATTTCCCAGTTTATGAAGAAAATGCAGCAGCATCTCTCATATTAAATTCATTTATTTCTGATGTTAAATTATATTTTTATTAAACTTTTGGGTCAAGCAAAACTATTTGTGCTTATTTTTAATTTTAAATAATATTTTTATATCAAGATTTTGTGTTTATTTGAAAATACAAATTGAATTTTTTGTTAAAAGGAGGTTGGATGATGGCAAAGAAGAGGCTGGGGAAGGGTGAGGGTTTCTCAAAAATCAAAATGGGGGCATCATGCTGAAAAGTTTGGGAACCACTGCTGTAAATTGTGTGGGTGAGAAGAGGGGACTGGTTCCTCCTTCCCAGGAAGACTGAGATCAAGTAACATGTCTGCCATTCTGTGCCTGTCTGGCCATACTTACCCAAGATTCCTTATTGCTTCTGTCTGTACACTTCATGGCTCCTAGAAGAAGGTACTGTATGGCTAAAGACAGCATTTCAGCAGGAGACACAGAGAGGCAGGGATACTAGATTTTTCATTTGAAAGTAGCTGAAACGGTCATTAATCTCTGTAGTGGGGACATTACATTGAAATTATAAAAAGAAAATAATGGCTGAACTCACTAGTATATTAGCGTAAGTTATACTAAAGAAAGTGGATGCAGCATAATTAGAGTGAGTAAAATGTTGCAGTTTGAACTCCTGTAGTAAAACCTCCTGTAGATTTTCTTCCCAGGCTCCGTCCTAGCATTTGCTGGCTGGAAGTGGTCTGAACTGTCTCCCAGCAGGGACTGGATCTGCTGGTGCTGGAGTCCCTCCGCAAGCCAGGTGCTTGGACAATGCTGCCCAATGTCCTGGGGCTGAGGGACACTGAGTCACACTGCCCGGAGCACTAGGGCTCAGAATGTTGTGGCTGTGCCACCCAGCACCCGGGGCTGGCCACCCAGCTCACTGGAGCACCGGGGGTGCCATGCCTTTACTCTTCAAGATAAAATAATCTTAATCATCCTCTTGAAACCCAGGCACACAAAAGGTTTGTCGGCTTTAGGCTTTCCTTGTTATCGTGATACTATAGAAGTAAAGAAATAAGTAAGTGCAAGAGGTGTTGTGAAACTTTTTGACTTCATGTAAGGGACCTGTCATTTCAAAAAGTTGAGAAATACTGCACTAAAACTGTTGGTCTTTGAAGCAGAAATAAATTAAATGCATGAGCATAAAGGGGAATGAATCCTTTTGTTTGAGCTTCCACAACAGTATGTGTTCACTTTCTGCAGACACCATTTACGATAAGCTAAGGGTCCGG
This sequence comes from Carettochelys insculpta, assembly GCF_033958435.1. Taxonomy (NCBI): domain Eukaryota; kingdom Metazoa; phylum Chordata; order Testudines; family Carettochelyidae; genus Carettochelys; species Carettochelys insculpta. Next base: position 141,909,004 of record NC_134139.1, on the reverse strand, counting down.
TACAGCATTGCTTAATAATCAGGGTGGGTCACAGAATCATCTCAAGTTAAACTAGACTGATGGACAAATTATAAGCCAGTAGCCTGAACCAGCAGAGCACTTAATCAAGTCTATAATTTGAAGCACACAAGTAGTCTCACAAAAGTTCCTGAACAGAGTTGTGCAGCTGGGTAAGGGCCCAAAATGCAGTAAAGAGCATGGATTTTTGATTATGCCTGTGGTCAAAGAGCAGAACGCTACTATAAGGATACTGTAACAGCTAGAAAGTATAGTTGAGGAGAAGGGATGTATCTCATATACCATAATTTTTATCTATGATGCGTGCAGGAGAAAAGGCACTCGGATCTTAGACTGGGTTTACAGTGTTGGCAGTCAAGAAAAAAAAATATTAACCAAGCAAGACATTGAGACAAACACGAAATTCCACTGTGGTTTACTGTCACTTCTGAGAACATAAGCACACTTTTAAATCAATGACTGGCTGTTAATGACAGACATGTCTTCAAACATCAAATTTTCGGGTAGCCTACATTTTGTTTACTCAGACCAAATCCATATTTGTGCATGCAAATAGGAGAAATGCACATTTATTTGTGTATGAAAATTTACTGTCTGTGGTGGGAGGGATAGCTCAGTGAATTGAGTATTGGCCTGTTAAATCCAGGCTTGTCAGTTCAGTCCTGGAGGAGGCCATTTAGGGATTGGGGCAAACAGATTCTAGGGATGGCACTTGGTCCTGCCAAGAGGACAGGAGACTGGACTACATGACCTCCTGAGGTCCCTTCCAGTTCTGGGACATGTATACCTCTGGCAGTGACTCCTGACTAATTCTTCACCTCTGATCTATCCCTTCCTTTTCAGTCCCTCATCTATGTATGCCATTGACACCAATGCAGCATATTTCACTCTGTTTGCCCGAATGTCATCTTTTTTTTTTTTTAATTCCTCCTCCTTTCTTTATCATTTTTGATAATTCTGCCCTTGTCCTCCCTGTCAACAACCTATATGATGTGTCATATTTGACTCCTTTTCTCTCATCATACATCAGCTGTTGCCAAACTTGCCAGTTCTTCCTTATATCATCTTATACCTGCCTGTTCTTCATCCTTGCTACCAAAGTTCTGATCCAAGCCTGGGTCATCTGCCTCGGTTACTATGTTGTGCTTCTCTAGACCCTTGTATCAGAGTATCTCAAAGCGCTGTATCAATGAGGCATATCGCCTTTTCTCTTCTCTGCTTTCCGGTTCTCATTTTGCCCCACTCGTTCATCAACCATCCACGGAGACCACATCCCTCTCCATTCCTTGGGTACCCATTTGCTTTCTGCATCAGGTTAAATCTTCTGCCCTCTCCATTAGGGCCTTGCACAGCTTTGTTCCTGCCTTTCTGCCTGCCTGTTCTGTCTTTGTGCCCACACAAGTTGCTCAGCCCAAGTTTTCCCTTCCCTTACCTCTCAGGACATGCCTACACTACGGGTGTGATAGGGACACAGCTACCATCCTGCAGCTGTACCATTGTGGTGCAAAAGTGTAGATACTTGTTACAGTGACGGAAGGGGTTTTTCATTTTTCCATTGCTCTAGTTAATCCACACACCACTCCTCAGAGGCAGTAACTAGGTTGATGAAACAATTCTTTTGTCAGTCTAGCAGTGTTTAAGCTGGGGCTTAAAATAGTTTGTGTTGCATGTAGCAAGGTAGCTAGGTTGACTTATGTTTTGAGTTTAGACTAGGTATTAGTGATTTCTTTCATGCTGCTCCTTATGTCTGGAACAACTGCCCTGATCTTGTAAAACAAATCTCTTTCAAATCTTTCATAAAATTTACTTCTTCCATAAAGCCTTGTGCCCTTCCTAGTGCTTTTGTCATAAAAATGAAAATAATAATAATACACCCATTGTAATTACAAAACAATGGGACTGGCTGTTTCTAGCTTCAGATGTTCTCAAATGGAACCATCTCTTCCTAGGTGTTTGCACAATGCCTAACTTACACAATGGTCCACCGCCAATCCTCCTGTTTGAAACCCTTGGGTATTGTAATAATTACAATCATGGCTATCAAAAATAAATAACCACTTAAAACATACTGACTGCTGTTTAAATAACAGTAAAATGTTTTGTTTTGTGATGATTGAAGTCATTGATGGAACTTCATTCGATTCTGTTGAAGCAGGAGCAGGCCCTCTTCCAGTAAGTTAAACATGTACTTCAGTGCTTTGCTGGTTTAGAAGCTAAGTATGGGAGGAAGGACACTAACTTCTTCTGTTGTGTAGAGATAGAGCGGCTGAGGGATTACAGCAACTGCAGCAGCCAACTCCTGTTGCAAAAGAAGCGACAGAAGTGTTGGTGGTGTCTGTTGGGCTAATTCAAAGTTTGATCCTTAGAAGTCACTCCCAAGTGAAATACAGTCACAGATTCTCTTGCCATAAATGAGATAACATAAGCAGTATCCAGCATAGTTTTTCTGCGTTGTTATCTTCAGCATGTAATTTTAGGTGGCTAAATGAAATCTGAAATGTATGACCACCCATGATGCTATTAACAGGAGAACAGATGGGCTACAAAAAATTATTTCTGTACTTGTTCATAAGTTTGAGATATCTCAGAATAAGTATTTTGATGACTAAAGGAGATATTCTGTCCTTGAAGCAATTCAGAGGAATACAACTTTGTTCACAGAGATGTCGAAAGTAAACAAAGCGTTTGAGGCCAGACCTGACTCTGATTTGAAATTCAGCTACAGAATGACAAAGGATCCACAATGCTAAGGGTACTGTGGGGATGAACACCAAAGACAGAAAATCTTGGACTATTTTTAAGTACAGTAGAGTCTCAATATTTGCAAACCTATGGTTTGCACATTCAATCATTCATGAGCGGCCGGAGCAGCCGCTTCCCCCCGGGGCAGGAGTGCTGGCAGCCACCGCTTCCCACGGGGCCCCGGGCAGGAGCGCCAGCAGCCAGGGGCTGCCCTATTAATGAAATTCAACATTCACGAGGGTTCTCAACATGGAATCCTCATGAATATTGACACCCTACTGTAGATCTCCGTTATGTGGGGAGCATCAGAACAAAATTCCCAAGGGGTCTTGTGTACAGCTCAGAATCAGCAAGTCATCTTCCCTTGAAGTCAATGAAACCTGGGGGTGACTAGAGTACAGATAGTCTTATTAATCCCTTTTCATTGTGGATCAAAGCAATAGAATGTGCCAGGCTGCCAGGCGTTTGATTTATTGCAGTGGATCTGGAGTGCAGGTTTCTCTGGACGATATTCTAAGCATACTTGGTTTATTACTGTTGGATATCCTGCACCTCCCTGATACTCTGAAATAGCAGTTCCTGCAAGAGACCTCTTGTGTGACCTTTCTCTTATTGACTGGATTGTTTGTACATAAAGGATTGTTTTAACTTGGGTATAATAGGAGTGAACCCCTCTTGCCCTTCACAGAAGCTATGTTTTACTACAAGAAGGAATGTCAGAGGAGTAGCCGTGTTAGTCTGTATCTGCAAAAACAACAAGAGAAGTCCTGTGGCACCTTATAGACTGACATCAGAGAGGTAGCCATGTTCGTCTATAAGGTGCCTGAAGACTTCTTCTTGTTCTTGAATCTACAGACAAACAGATATTTTGGAGCATAAGCTTTCGTGGGCAAAGACCCGCTTCAGCAGATGCATCTGCTGAAGCGGGTCTTTGTCCATGAAAGCCTATGCTCCAAAATATCTGTTTGTCTATAAGGTGCCACAAGACTTCTTGTTGTTCTGATAGACTAACAGATATTTTGGAGCATAGGTGGGCAAAGACGTAGACATGCATCCAACAAAATAGGTCTTTGTCCACAAAAGCTTATACTCCAGAAAATCTTAGTCTATAAGGTGCCATAGGACTTCTCGTTGTTTTCACAAGAATGGGTGGGAGGTTTTTTTTTCTTCCCTTTTCTTAACTTTCCTTTGCATCTAAATCTAATTTTCTTCAACCCCGCCCTATCAGATCTACCAGAGGAGCCAACAACCTCTGTGGGCCCCTGGGGAAGGTGTAGGGGGAACCAGTTCCTTGCTCACAGAAGGGGCTGTGCCAAGGACAGGTGGGGTAGGGTCAACGACAGTAAGCCGTTGGCACCGCCTGGAGCAGCGTCTGGGGCTCTGGCAGCTATTTAATGAGCCCTAGACCCCTTTGAAATGCCAGGATCAGAGCAACTGCCCTATCTGTCCCCTCCCCATGCCATCAGTGGACTTCATATCAACAGGCTCAAGCTGTATTGTATACTAACAGTCACAGAGTAGTTAATCTGTATTTACTTATTTAGACTGTAATGATTTTTGTACAGTTCTCTGAAACTTGCATGACCAATGCTATTTAAAAGCCATATATATCTATACAGAAATATCACAGAATTATTCATAGATAATTCTAATCTGGATAGAAGCAAATATGAATGAACTGCTGGATGTGGGTTTTAGTACACAGATAGGGCATGTAGCTATATAACATATCTGGGAGGAGGAACATCACAATGGTTAGAGCATTGGCCTCTTAAACCCCAGGTTGTGAGTTTGCTCCTTCAGGGGGCCACTTAGGGATCTTGGGCAAAAGAGTTTAAAAAAACAAAAAAACTGTCAGGGCCAATGTTGTAGGCCCTGCTACAAGTGCGGAGGACAGGACTTCATGACCTTTCAAGGTCCCATCCATCTCTGTGAAAGAGATATACCTCCACATAAAAACATCTAACCACAAAACCCATGTGCAAAAAAAGCAGGCCAGCTTCAAGGCACTTGTGCTGATTCACATGTGCAATTATGGCATTGATGGGCAACTTATGGGCTCTGTGCATCCAATCAGCATTCCATGTTTGGCCCCCAAGGCATTTTGTTCACCATTGACCACATGTAGGGTTGCCCAATTCCACTGGTTTTCATCTGCTTAATTTTTTTTTTCCCTTTGTGGTATTAAGTGGCATCCATGTAAAGCAAGGGTGTGTGAAGTGAGGTGCATGCTGATTACACATAACATTGACTGTGAGAACTGTGTGCTCCCTCTGCATGTACTCAAAGTGCTGCTTAGATCCAGTCTGCATACCCTGGAAATTCTAAGTGCACAAGTACAATTAGCAAAACTTCCTTATTCCGGGAGCCCTCCTTGGTTACGACATCCTTGCGGCCCACTGAGATGAAGGTGGGACACTCATGTGGCCCACTTACTAGCCTAGGTTGCCCATCCCTAGCTTTTGAAATACTGATGGTAGAATGACAGAAATGTGTTAAATGTGCACAGAATACCAAGTACTGAAAACTCTCATATCCAGCAGCCCTGGGACGGGGAGGTTGCTGGATATTCACATACTCTGGATAATAGAGAGGTATACCTAGCAATGCATAACACTAAAGGAAAAACAAGGTTAGATATGAAGAAACAAACACAAATATATGCAGAGTACCTTATTTACCAACAACAGCAGTATTGTACACTGTGAGCTTATAGTGTATATGCTGTATTCATTTGTATTTACTTTCACAATTCTGTACTGATGGAAAAGGTAACTAAAATTTACTTATGGTTAAAATGCTGGTTATTTGAGAGGTCCTGAAGATAGAATGCAAGATGTGAATGAGTTTACTGTCAGTAAGTTACATTCTGAAGAGAGAGAACAAGTATCAGAATGTTGGAGACTGCCTAATAAGGCAACTTATTGCTGCTAAAGCCTTCATGTAAGGCTTGCTGTCAAACAGATGAATGCTGCTTTGTCATCTTTATGAGAGAGCTAAGTGTGGAGGTAGTTTTTAAAAAAATGGAAATATGCAGAAAAGAGGGTGGATTTGACATTAGCTGCTTTGTAGCTGGCATTTCTATTATGATTTAGAAGCAAGAAACTTTCTTCTATGCACTATGAAGGCATAAACCCTATCTGTTCATGACATGATGGTAGTCTGCTCTGATGGCAGACTGAATGAGAAGGACTGTCTCTTTTTTATGTCAAAATCAAGACTCAGAGTTCCAGAGGAGGTCCCTGAAATGAAGGATGTTTTTTAAAGCTTTCGGGTGGATTTTATGTAAATACTGCATATGATGGGGAGCTGGGGTGAAGGTGTGTGGCGGGGAGAGACTAGGGTAGAAGGAAATGTATAAATACCAGGATGTTTATTCAGGGACGTAGCAAAGCAAAGATCCTCCAGTTTTTTGTTTGTTGGTGAATGACTGAGATGCTTTTGACACTTTGTTAATTTTCTGGTGGGAAACATGCTTTCTGAGAATGGATCTGGGGAATGTGTCTCACCTGAACTACAAGACCAAATTCTCCCCGGCTTAAATTAATGAAGTCTTGATATTAATGCAAGTTGCATCCCTTTAGGGTAGGGCAATAATCTCCTCTAATGCCAGAGGACTAGTGGTTGATACATTGTGAGAGAGGAGGTTGTGTTTTGTGCCCAGTGAAAATAAGCTATCCCCATATCTGTCTTTCCTTAGAGCTCAGTCCAAGAGCTTCACCTGTGGAAAATCAGAAGGAGCCAATGCCTTCAAAGTGACATATGTATAATGCAGCAGAGCAGTTGTCTCATTGAAGAATTCTGTGGTAAGATTGTTGGAAGTCCTAAAATGAAAGCCTCGCCTGGTGGCTTACAGCCTTCTGTACCTAGTTCCTAACAACCTCTTAGAAGGAAAAGATGCCCCATCCCTTTGCATTTTGGAAGCCTCTACTTTTGATACTTAGAGAAGGGAAGGAGAAGGCTTAATGTCTGTGGGCTGCTCCAACCAACAATAATTAATTTGTGGGTGAGGGACTGTTAGGCGCATGTCAGAATAATATTTCTGGTTTTCATGCACTGACTCATCCATATTTAGGCTTCCAACATGTCATTTGCCCTGAGGTAATCTGGTAAGAAAGGATATGACTAGGCCAATTACATTGGCTGAGAGCCTAAGGAACACCCTGCTTCGAGGATAATAGCACATTTTTGCCATACTGCCAGTAGTTTTGGTGAAGCAAATCAGAGTTACTGTCCTTGGAATTCTTTTTTAAATGCACCTAAATGTTTTGGAGAAATCTAGTTGTCTCCTTTGTGCATGTGTGCGCTCAGGTTACAGGTGAAGTAGTAAATAATTGATTCTCGTGTACATAATCTTTGTGTTGAGACACAGAAGACAGTCATTCAGGTACAAGAGGGTGTGGAAAACCAGTTGCCTCATGTCTGATAGTTATTTCATATTAAATTGCGTGGCATGAGTACACAAAAGGGCGGACTGCCCTTTATCTTTTCTAAGTACTTTTTTTTAACAAAATGAATGAAGGCACAATATGTCCACTGTGTGATCCTCCCACCCTACTCAACAATTGCTAGCATGCTCTCAGGAGCTATATAAATAAAGGATGATGATGATTATCATCATCATCATCATCATCATCATTCTCTGGCGTCTTCCTGTCACTTGCCAAGCCACATGACCCTAAGAGAAGCCATTTGATGAAAAGAAAGGAAGAGGAGAGACACACTCTTTACATTTAGATTGCAAACTCTGTGGAGAAGTGATCTGCTGCTTCTTTATTTGTACAGAGCCAGCAATATGGGGTCCTGGTCCATGACTAGAGTTTCTAGGTGCCACAGCAAGGCAGATAATACTATGTAGAAGTTATGTGCAAAACAGGACAAAGGGGATTGTGTCCCTTTTTACTACTTCACAATGGATAACGAAGTGTCTTCAAAGGTTATTAGTGCTGGGATATGTTTGGTTTGTTTTTTTTTAACTTAGGAATATCAGTCTGATCTTCCTGAGTTCTGCTGGAAGCATTGCTGGAGCTATTAAATATGAGCTTTCTGAACCCCCCTAATTCCAAATGAACAATCTGGATTATCAAATTTTTAGCAAAGTGCACCTTTCTCCCCAATGTTTATTATACATTCAGATTAAATATATCAGAACAAAACCCAAAGAGTTGTAAACAGTCTCACTGGCTACGCCTACATGACATGCTTTTCCCAGCAAAACTAGGCTTTTGTTCGGAAAAACCATGGAGCGTCTACATGGAGAATGTGCTTTGTCGACAACTGTTGACAAAACCTGGCACATCCATTGGCAGAATTAGACCTCTCCCCGTTCATGTGTAATGTGCCTCTCAACAGTATTAGGTTGACAAAACAGCCATATAGATGCTCTAGGGCTCTTGTGTTTGACAGACGGGGCTTCTGGTTCACTGGGCGGTGCTGGTTGCAGAGCTTCTGGTCAGCTATTCTGTCGAGAGAGAGACAGGCACTCTGGCTCTCTCTGTCAATAGAGCAGATTTCTCTTTCAATCTGCTTTTGGATCTGGATGTCATCTGTTGACAGAAGTTTTGCCAGGAAATCCCTTCCGACAGTCACTTCTGTCAACGGATGCTTCTCATGAGCTGCGTCTACACGTGCACGCTACTTTGAAGTAGCGGCACCAACTTCGAAATAGCGCCCGTCGCGTCTACACGCGTCGGGCGCTATTTCGAAGTTAACTTCGACGTTAGGCGGTGAGACGTCGAAGTCGCTAACCTCATGAGGAGATAGGAATAGCGCCCTACTTCGACGTTCAACGTCGAAGTAAGGACCATGTAGACGATCCGCGTCCCGCAACGTCGAAATTGCTGGGTCCTCCATGGCGGCCGTCAGCTGGGGGGTTGAGAGATGCTCTCTCTCCAGCCCCTGCGGGGCTCTATGGTCACCGTGGGCAGCAGCCCTTAGCCCAGGGCTTCTGGCTGCTTCTGCGGCAGCTGGGGATCTATGCTGCAGGCACAGGGTCTGCAACCAGTTGTCAGCTCTGTGTATCTTGTGTTGTTTAGTGCAACTGTGTCTGGGAGGGGCCCTTTAAGGGAGCGGCTTGCTGTTGAGTCCGCCCTGTGACCCTGTCTGCAGCTGTGCCTGGCATCCCTATTTCGATGTGTGCTACTTTGACGTGTAGACGTTCCCTCGCTGCGCCTATTTCGATGTTGGGCTGAACAACGTCGAAGTTGAACATCGACGTTGCCGGCCCTGGAGGACGTGTAGACGTTATTCATCGAAATAGACTATTTCGATGTCGCAACATCGAAATAAGCTATTTCGATGTTGGCTGCACGTGTAGACGTAGCCATGTAGACGTAGCCACTGAATGGTCTTCCCTGCTCAAATGCTGAACTTTCAATCCCAAGAGAGATCATAATCCTATCAATTCTCCACAGACACAATCTATATTTCTAAATTAAAATTCAAGCCAACACTATCCCCCACTTACCCCTCTTCCTTTATTAAAATAAAAGGGGAAAATAACCTTCCTGGTTGCCTATGTATATCCCAAAACAAGCAAAAAAAAAGGTACAAGCTATAGCAGTAGCACGCTGTAAATCTTGGATTTATATAGTTGTGATATTAGATGCCAGGAAGCAGTCTTTCAGGTGTTTCTTGCTTCCCAGTGAAAAAAATCCAGAAATGGAACCCCTGTACCTATAAGCAACCACATAATACTAACTCAATCACCATCTCTGAAAGCCCTGGAGGCAGCCTCAGGATCAAGGATCCTCAGGATAAGCAGGGCCCTGCAATGAAGCCAACTAACGATAGTCCATTAAATGAATAAACTATTTGCTTTACTTTTATTTTGACCAACAAGGTGAGCTCCGCTTACAGAAATTGCGACTCTCCTTTCCATCGATACGTTCTACCCTGGTGGCTTTACACCAGGTGCTGGCCATCAATTGCTAACATTAGAGCAAATTCCCCTTGTAGGCAAGTGTGTTAATTTCATGTTTAAGGATCTCTTTTGCTTTGAATGGGAAAGAGGGTCGTTAAGCAGCAGGATGTATTGGTGTCCCTTCTATAATTTCAGAACCTTCAGACACTCTACACAGAGCAATGAAGTGAAACAAAATAGTCTCTCTCACTTCCCTATGTATGTCCTATCTATGTAGAGAAACAGGAACCTAACTAAGGTTACATGGGGTTTACAGGAACCAAGACATGGGTTTGTACAATGGAGGAAAAACTATCTAAACTACCCATGTAGTTGACTTTAGAAAACTGTGCACAAATTATTACCATGTCACTTGGAAATCAAGAGGGTCAGAGAGAGACTAGGATCCATGAAAGATAGAAAATTTTGTATACTCTATTCTGTGTGGGTTTGCCTGCAGGGCTCGTTGTATATCTTTGTACTATTTAGAAGGCATTAAGCAATGTGACTACACATCTGGGACTGTCACATGTTGCTTGGTCTCTCATCCTCTTCCCAAGCAAGAGAAGACACACAGGCAGTGAGTGACTTGCTGAACATATGAGTGAGGGCAAGCTCATAGAAATGCCCCTTGCACTTGGAATGGAAGGCGGTGAGGTTGTGATGGTTCTTAAACTCTTTGGGAGTTTGGGCTGGCCTCTGAGTAAGTTTTCTCTGGCACAGGCAAGTTTTATCCCTATTGTGGAAAATTCCATTCTGCCATGCAAGCAGACTTGTCTGCTACAGTCTTCATCTTGGAGGTTTAGGTGGTTTTTTAGGTATGCGGGTCCCAGGTGATGGAGCACCTTGTAATGAAGATAGGACCAACACCTAGAATTTGTTTGGTACTCTATGAGAAAAGAGCATGGAAAGCAGAGGACAGGAGTGATGTGCTTGTGACAGCCTGTGCTGTTGAGGAGACATGCTGCAGTGTTTTTTAGTAGTTGGAATTTAAGTGCAGAAGGCTTCATGCCCTAGTATTCCACGTTCCTGTAGAGGTGGCAAGGGCACGACTAACTGAAGTTGGGTCTGCTTCCTAAAACTGGCAATGGTAGAAAGCATTACTTGTGGACTCCGCTGTGTGAGAACTCGGTGTGTGTGACAAACCCAGCAGTACTCTTAAACTTCAGACTCAATGAACCAATTGTGGCTTCCACCAAAGGAGGCTGGACAGTGGTTACAGACATCGAAATGCTCTCCTCTGCCCACAAGGATCGTTTCTGTTCTGCTTGGGTGTAGCATCACCCCAATGGGCATCCACCAGCTGATCTCATTCAAGCGTGGGGCTACAAGGATGTAGCAGTGTGGTTACATACGATGAAGGACACATAGAGCTGAGTGTTGTCTCTGTGCTGCTGACACTTCATTTGCACCAACTCTGTGGGTGCGATGAGGCTGCAGCAACTCCTGGGAAGAATCAGTGAGAGCTCGGCGCCAAGCACCTGCTCTGCACCCTGCCCCCAGTGCCTCTTACCTGCCAGCAGCCCCATTGATCAACTCCTCCCCCTCCCTTGCCCTCCCAGTGCCTCCTGCCTGAGGCAAAACAGGTGTTTTGAAGCATTTGGGGAGTGTGTGTGTGTGGGGGGGAGGGTGGAGAGCAGGGGTGCAGCGCACTCAGGGAAGAGGCGGAGGCTTAGAGGAAGAGAGGGAATGGGGGCAGGGCAGAGGCGGGAAGAGGCAGGGTGGGGGGGGGAGCTTGGTGGAAAAAACGTGAAATGGGGAGGTCCAAGCACCCTTCGCCTAGAGGGAAAGTCTGTACCTATGTGGTACTTGACCCAGGTCATTTCACCAGTGCACCTAGTGGCTGCATGTAGCTGTAGTAAAGGTCTGGAGAGAGAACTAAACCTTGTAGGAAGTGTCTAGTGATGGTGTTGCAGTTTTCTCTCCCTATGCGGTGGGGTGGATTCCTCCCAGGAAAAAGTCAAATGATCTTAGTGTGTTACCCAGGACCTCTGCCAGCCCTCTCAGGCTGAGAGTTCAGTGTCTCATGGTCACACGCTCAGTGCTACAGAGAGGTTCAGGAAGACAAGAACGGATGTTTTTCCTCTGTCCATTGACAGTAAGAGATCATTCACCACTGCCGCTGAAGTGGGTTAAGTTGCATATCCTGGCCTGAACATTAGCTTCAGTTAGATGAGCTTTTAATTAGCCTTTTACTAGGAGGTTGCTCAGGAGTTGGAGCTTTCACACAGGGCGGTAATTGGCCAGGACTGATGTCTCTAGGGTGGGTTCTGTCCTTGTTGGTCCGACCACTGCAGATTTCAAGGAGAGAAGAAAGATTCCTCCTCTGAGTGGTGCACTGGCTCTTTCAGCTGGGAGTGGCGCCAGATGTTCATGACTGTCTTTCCCAAGCCAGAAAGGGCTTGGGTCAAATTCACAGGTCTTGAGTTGAAAATCCATTAGGGAGCCCAAAACTTGAAGATTGTGTGTATTGATCTCCAGAAAAGCTGGTGGGTATAGGCCAAATGGATCCATGCTGTTTGAGAGAGCTTCCTGTAAGTATGTAATCTCTTTAGTGAAACTGGGTGATAATTCTTTGTAGCACTTGCTGTTCAGTTCTGGTGCAGCTTGTAGGCACTCAAGGTTGATGAAGTAGCTTACCACACCCTGAGTAGCTTTATGAGGGTGAGGTTTTGCAGTTTCAGTGGAGGCTGAAGGGAAGGTTCTCTTGCTGTGCAATATGGCCGCAGCATAGACGTTGGGGAATTACTGTTTCATCCTGTCTGTATCAAACTTTGCTTTGTGTACTCAGCAATTGAGTTTCTACCCTTTCTCTTCATCTAGCTCAAGGGGTTCAGAAAATCAAAGACATCAATGTGGGCAACGAGGAGGAGGCCTTTCAACCATGTTAAATGGTTGAAAGTAGGCTACAGTGTTAATGATTCATCAGAGATAGAGACTTGCGGGAGAACCTTTGTTTTAATTCGTGGGGCTCTTGAAATAATGACACATCAGTCTTTCCCTTGTTAGGCTGAAATATTTTGTGCAGCTGTTCAGAGTAGTTCATCATTTTTATCAAGGGTACAAATGGTACGTCACGTGGGTGGAGGAGTGTTCGGAAGGCAGTGTACATTTTCATGTTTTAACTTGCTCGTATGTGCATGGTTGGTGTTGATAATGATGGAACACTTTGTCATTTTATAAAAATGATGAGCAATTCCTTATCAGAATCCTGTGACAGGTTTAAAGGGTGTTCACGAACAGGAATATTATTAAAGGGAGATCTTAAATTTCATATATTTAGACTCATTCAGTGGGGTCCGTATTCATTTGTCTCAGTGTTCATTCCAAAACAAGATGTCTGTAATCTCCAGTCATGCTGTAAACCCCATGTAAATCCCATTCTTTCTGGCTTGGTGGCCTAGATGGTAGGAAACTGAGCAACACTTCCATCAGAAGAGGAGTCATAACAAAGAAAGCTGGACTTCTGCTCTGGGTTCACTTTCTCAGAGTTCCAGTCTCTCCCATTCCACACACTCCGTTCCAGCATCTTTGCACAGCTATTCCCAGTTCTACCTCTCCTCACACCCTAGTTCCTTGTTGGGTCTCTTCCCACCCACTCATTTTCCCCCTCATTGGTTCCTAGTCCCTGTCTTCTTGTCAAGCAACTTAGTCTAGCACTCTTCCCCAAGTTCCTGGTCTGATTCCAGGGCCCCTGATGCCAGCCAACTATTTCCTAGATCCTCCTGCTTCCCGCACTGGTTCCCAGTCTGACTCTACTCACCTGGCTCCTAATTCCAAACTTCTTGTCCAGCCAGTCCCAGCCTGCCCTCCCCATCTCCAGTTCCCAGTCCATGCTTAGCTGCTCAGTGGGAATGATGTATGTGCAGTATTGTCAGCCCTATGAGCTGAAACCTGGCATGGGCATGTTCAGTGAAGATGGAAACCTCAGGATTTGAAGCTACTGAATCTGAAAGGCTCAAATGAGCACATGCTCATTTGAAACTGCAAAGTCTCAGAGGCTTATAACATGGCCAGTCTTGGACAGATTTTCATGGGGATGACACAAAGTTTCCTCCTCTTCTGCACGCCAAATTTCAAGTCCCAGCTCCAAAGCTTTGGGGCAGTAGTAATGCTCAAAGAAGGGATAGACAATAAGACGAAGAATATCTTACTTCTCCTATATAAAACTACAGTACGCCCACATCTTGAGTACTGCGTGCAGATGTGGCCTCCTCACCTCAAAAAAGATATACTGGCGTTAAAAAAGGTTCAGAAAAGGGCAACTAAAATGATTAAGGGTTTGGAATGGGTCCCATATGAGGAGAGGCTAGGGAGAGTGGGACTTTTCAGTCTAGAAAATAGGAGACTGAGGGGCGATATGACAGAGGCATATAAAATCATGAATGGTGTGGAGAAAGTGAATACAGAAAAGTTATTTACTTGTTCCCATAATATAAGGACTAGAGGACACCAATTAAGATTAATGGGTAGCAGGTTCAAAACTAATAAAAGAAAGTTTTTCTTTACACAGCGCACAGTCAACCTGTGGAACTCCTTGCCAGAGGATGCTGTGAAGGCCAGCACTCTAACAGAGTTTAAAAAACAGCTCGATAAATGTTTGGAGGTTAGGTCCATAGATGGCTAGGCACCATACCTTACCCCTTGCTAATAGCCTTTTGTCAAAGGCAGGAGATGGATGGCAGGAGACAAATCGCTTGATTATTGTCTTCTGTTCACCTCCTCTGGGGCACCTGGCATTGGCTACTGTCAGCAGACAGGATACTGGGCTAGATGGACCTTTTGGTCTGACCCAGTATGGCCGTTCTTATGAATAACCCGGCTCCTCTTTTCTTTCTCATTCTACCCACCTGCTACCCACCACTCATGAAAAAGCACAGAAAGGTGCAACCCCGGGCACCTCAAAACACAGACCTGGAAGGAAATAGGTCTCTTTGGGTGTGTCCACACAGCAAAGTTATTTCAGAATAATGGCTGCTATTCTGAAATAATTTTGTGAGTGTCTGTACAACCCAGCCACTATTTCAAAACCATATCAAAATAGCAGACAGCTTATTTTGAATTTGGTAAACCTCGTTCTACGAGGAATAGCGCTTACTCTGACATAGCTATTTTGGAATAGGGGCTGTGTAGCCCAGGAATAGGGGCTATTTCAAAATAAGCTGTAGTGCGCCCAAGGGCTCAAATGTGAAGTAGGCTCCATTGTGTTTGGAAGCTATTTTGAAATAGAGCAGAGCGCTATTTGAATACGCATTTTGTATGTAGATGCGGTATTGCAGAATAAGCTGTTCCAGAAAATCTCTTCCAGAATAGCTTTTTTCAAAATCATACTGCCATGTAGGCAAAGCCTTTGAGAAATTCAGATTTAATGAAGGAATGATAAACTGGTAGCTGGTTTATATAAGTCCTAAAATCCACAGGAAATAGTGTCAGGATT
This sequence comes from Carettochelys insculpta, assembly GCF_033958435.1. Taxonomy (NCBI): domain Eukaryota; kingdom Metazoa; phylum Chordata; order Testudines; family Carettochelyidae; genus Carettochelys; species Carettochelys insculpta. The sequence continues at coordinate 141,893,906 of NC_134139.1, read as the reverse complement.
TTGTAAAGTGCCTAGTGATGTTTGGGTGCAGCTAGTCAGGAATGTTTTGATGAAAGGGGTTTTTACCGGCTGCAAAATGCTGACTTATCAAAAAGATTTCTCAGGCCCAGAATGGATTTTCTGACCAAAATGCAGGAGCCTCACCCAGTTTAGTCAAGAAGCCAGAGCACACTGCTAGTCTGTAAAGAAAACCAGGTTCACTTCTGCAGCTCTGCATCAGCACAACAGGTATGCCAATCTAGGTCAAAATGTGAAAGGTCCCAGGTTTGCCCTGATGCAGAGTGGGAACGTTTTTGTGAGATGGAAAACGGTTTCCCACTTCCCTCGTTATAGGGGCTCGTTTGCATACTTGGCTTAATCTAACTCTTGGCTCCCCCCCCCGCCCCCCTCTTCTGCCCCTCTACTCTCTGATTTGCTCACCTTGATAATTTTTTTCTGATTTGTCCACCTTGATTACTGATTTTGGTTCTCTGTGCCTTAAATATTGAGTCTGTTCTGGTATGGCTATGGTCTGAAGAAGTGGGTCTGTCCCATGAAAACTCATCACCTAATAAATTATTTTGTTAGTCTTTAAAGTGCTACTTGACTACTTTTTTGTTTTGATAGTATATAGACTAGCACGGCTTTCTCTCTGTTACCCTCCAACTTTGGGTTCCCAAATTCAAACATTTTAAAGTGGTCTGATTTTTGAAGCACTTTCTAAAAATCTGAAGGTCTCTCAAATTAGGCCTCCAAGTTACTACATGTGAAAATCTTGTCCCTCCATTCTAATCTTTGCCCTGATCTTGCAGATGGTCAAATATGGAAGTAACTCTGTGCATGTGGGTAGCCCCCATTGAATGCTGTAAACTCATCTGAACATAATTTTACACATTGGGCCCAAAGTTTTACACAAACAAGCCTTCAGAATTTAAAATGCTTCCTGTTCCTCAGGCTGTTGCTCTGAGTGGTTCCTCTGTTTCCTTGAAATAAAGAAAAAAAACCACCCACAGTTAAGTACAAAAAATGCCCACCCCGCTGCTAAAATTGACACAGTGTAAACATAACATAAAATTACATAAGAATGGCCATTACTGGGTCAGACCAAAGGTCCATCTAGCCCAGTATCCTGTCTGCTGACAGTGGTCAGTGACAGGTGCCCCAGAGGGGGTGGACCGAAAACAATGATCAAGCAACTTGCCTCCTGCCATCCATCTCCAGCCTCTGAAAATCAGAGGCCAGGGACAACATTCCTACCCCCTGGCTAATAGCCTTTTCTGGACCTAACCTCCATGAATTTATCTAGCTCTTCTTTGAAGTCTTTTCTAGTCCTAGCCTTCACATCCTCCTCTGGCAAGGATTTCCTCAGGTTGAATGTATGCCATGTGACAAAGAACTTTCTTATATTAGTTTTAAACCTGCTACCCATTAATTTCATTTGGTGTCCTCTAGTTCTTATACTATGGGAACAAGTAAATAATCTCTCTTTATTCACCCTCTCCACACCACTCATGATTTTATATACCTTTATCATATCCCCTTTCAATCTCCTCTTTTCTAAACTGAAAAGTCCCAGTCTCTTTAGCCTCTCCTCACATGGGACCCATTCCAAACCTCTAATCATTTTAGTTGTCCTTTTCTGAACCTTTTCTAATGCCAAAATGTCTTTTTTGATGTGAGGAGACAGCATCTGTACACAGTATTCAAGATGAGGGCGTATCACAGTTTTATAAATGGGCAGTAAAATATTCTTTGTCTTACTTTCTATCCCTCTTTTAATAAATCCTAACACTGCTGCTGCACAGTGTGGATGTTTTCACAGAACTATCCACGATAACCCCAAGATCTCTTTCCTGATTAGTTGTGGTTAAATTAGCCCTCATCTTATTGAATGTATACTTGGGGGTTATTTTTTCCAATGTGCCTTACTTTTATGTTTATCCACATTAAATTTCATTTGCCATTTTGTTGCCCAATCACTCAGTTTGGTGAGATCTTCTTGAAGTTTTTCACAGTCTCCTTTCGTCTTGACTATTTTGAGCAGTTTAGTATTGTCCGCAAACTTTACCACCTCGCTACTTACCCCTTTCTCTGGATCATTTTTGACCAGAGAAAAATATATCAACTTGCTCTGAGGTGGTGTATTATGACCCTGAATGCCCTGCCACAGTCCTTGAACTGCCTCATCCCTGAACAGCTGCTGTCGTATGAGCACGGCTTTGATGGGGAAAGGTTGCTGGTCATAAGAATTGCACTGGGGCATAGATCTGACGTACCTTGTCCTCATTGTGAAAGGTCCATGGGAATGTGGGGTCTTATTCCTCAAAACAGGGGATTGCCATGCCATCTGGTCACAGAAAGGAGAGAATGCTTGCTGCTTCGGAGGAAAATAGAAGCACTGTAATGGACAGCTATGAAACAGTGGGAATTTCTTCCAAGCCTATGAACTATCTGTTAGTGGCTGTCATAGGCCTGGAAATGTGAGCGTTTATAATTTGCTATTTCAGTTTCTTGCCTCCTAATGCCCTTGACTGGTGAAATAAAAACAGCAAAACAAGTTCTCTGGAAGTTAACAGCAAGACTCCTCATGTTTGGATAGTAGAGAATCAAGAAGGTGACAGATATAATAATGACACCCAGTCAGTAGCTATCACTTCTATCTGCAGCTTTCTCTGTGCACCCCTTTTAGGTTGTGGTATACTAGGGACTGCCTTACTTACTGGTGATCCTAGAGCTGCTCTGCATCTGTGTTTTCTGCCATGCAGTCAGTTGCCTTCTACAGGAAAAAACACATGTGAACAATCTTTTACATGTACAGACAGGAGGGTGGATCCCATTACAATGGACTGGAGAAATAAATAAGACATTCTTTTCAGGCAGCTGAGTGATGTGTCCGTACTAGCCAGACTTCTGATGTGTGTTACTGAAGAATCCATTTTTATTGGATTCATTACATCCATAATTCATAACTGGCAGAGAGAGACAGCTCAGCAGCATAAGCACAATGTTTGATTATTAGAAATTTCCTGGCTTGAACAGTACACTGTGTGAATGTTAATCCTTGATTTCCACTGCACTTGGATGTTAACACTGAAATCATGCTAGTTAGTAAATAGGATTAACAGAAGCTGAAAGAGTGACCTGGATCACAGCATAATAAGTGGGCCCAAAAATTGACCAGCGGATGTGGCCTTGGTTACAGTCTAAATGTATGTGGCATGGATAAAGCAAGGGGATTTTCAAAGGTAAGAACTGAGATTTTTTTGTTACAACAGGTGGGAGAAAGGGGAAGGTTGGAGTGCACACAGAAGACAAATTTAATGGGCATCAGGGAGCTGCTCAAAGAAAAATGAGAGAAAATGGCTCCTCTTTTTTCTTTCCTCAGCCAAGCAATTGGCTATTCTTTCCCTGTGGATGTAACTGTAGGGATTGAGGAGAGCAGGCTGACTCACAGCAGGAATCTCACTGGAAGGCTTAAGGAGATCAGCAAGCAACAGACCAAGTGGGGTGAAATCTTGAAGGGCAGATGTTTTAAGTTTTAGGTTTCATCAATATCACCATCTCAGCTGAGGTGTGATAAGGCAGCCTGTCTGCCAAGGTATGTAAAAACTGGGACCAAACACTGCTTGTGACCAAACACTGGAAGTGACACCCGGACAGACCCTGCATACAAGGGCAATACTGATGTTCAAGGAGCTATGCATACTGGAGGCATGAATTACTCACAGACCATCTCCAGACAATCAGCCAAGGCTTTCAAACATGCATGCCCAATGCAAGTTAGAGTCCTAAGTCCATCTGCAGGCATCTAAGTGTAGGGAATGTGGCAGCAGAAATGAAAGGTTACTGAGGCTGGGAGGAATGTGTCTTCCAGAGGTCATCTGCATAAGAATGCAAAGGGAGGCATGTGTGATACTGGGGCTGGGAGGAATGTGTCTCCCAGAGACCATTTGCATAAGAATGCAAAGGTGTGCATGTGTGATACCTTTCAGGCAAAGCCTAATGTGTAGCAAGTAAGCTATGAGATTTGGTCTATTGTAAACAAGTTGAAGAATCACAATTTAAGCTGACACTCAGTGTGGGAGTTGTGAGATCTCACCAATGCTCTGGGTTGTTGTGGGAGACAGGGCAGTCGTCATAGCTGCATAAGACATTGATTGCACAAGACTCCCTGGTTTAAAGCATTGTAAAGGAGGAGTATTAGTTAAGCCAGCTTTCTGAGTGCCTGGGCCCTGCCTATGCCTTGGCTATATAGCTATAAGCCTGGCTTGACTACCCTTCCCCACCTGTTGATAGAGCAGGAGACTAGGGTGTTCATGAAGCCCTACTGGAGATAAAGAGCTGAAATCACAAAGTGGCAGCTGAGGCCATGCAGAATTGAAATCACAGGGTTCTGCCTCAGGGTGATCCCTAGCTGTGTGATTGGTAAGGGAGCGATGATGGTGGGTGGCCAGTAGGAGCAGCAGCGGACGATGGTGACCAGCAGGCGGCCAGTAGGAGGAGCGGCGGATGACGGCAACCAGCGGGCGGCCGGAAGGAACAGCGGCGGACGATGGCGACCGGCAGGCGGCCGGTAGGAGAAGCGGCCAAGCAGGTGGCAGCAAGGGGATGCTGCAGAAAAGTGAACAGCTAGTACTGCCCTGGTGATGTATCTGGGCTCTGGGTTCGGGACCGCACCACGGGAGGTACACCCTGTAACTGTGTGTGGGGTAAAGGGCCAAGAGCCCCAGCAAGAGATTTGGTTCTACTGCATATGGGGATGGTATCTTGGTAAAGGGGTTTGTCTCTTCTTTGGTCAGATATACCGCATCTGTCACTGTAACCTTGGGATAGGTTATGGTCATTAAACAAGCTGTTTCTATCTCAGACTCTGCGCTTGCGAGGGCGGGAGAACTGCCTTACAGGCACCCAGCACGTGGGGTGAAATTGTCCAAGGCCATTGGGTGGGGGCTCGAGCTGGTTGGTTGTATCCTTGACAGGAACCCCCCCCAGGAATTGAACCCGGCCCTTCTGGCAGGCATCTGGCATTAATAGAAGGGTTACATAAGTAAATGGACTGATTTTTCAAAAGGGCCGAGCAGCTATACACTTCCTTCAACCTGCTGTCTTGGCCTTTCAGCTTGTGTGCCTAGATTAAATCAGGGAGTGCTGCACTTCCCAGTAAGGACCTCCCATCAAGTGAAACCTGCACAAGGTTTTGCTGGATCAGGCTCTATGTCTAGTAGGAACCATTAATGATTAGCGTGAAGGAGCAGACACCCTTCCAGCATTTCACTTGACGTTCTTAAAACAAACAAAAAAACAATTCACACACATTTGAACTCCCAGGGTATAGGGAGGCCATATAAGCATAAATCTATTAGCTGTCATGGCTGTAACGTCCTAGTGAACATTATATCCCTACTTGTCTGTCATATAAGGCCCTATTAGACACAGGACTGACCAACATATGGGCGTATTCCTGCAGCCAAAAACCCCCCACCAGTAAGGCTTTGCAGATGTAAGGAATGTGGTAGCAGGAACACAATGCTGCTGAAGGCTGGGCAGAATGTGTCTCCTAGAGATCATTTGCATGAGAATGCAAAGGTGTGCATGTGTGATACCTTTCAGCAAAGCCTAATGGGTAGCAAGTAAGCCATGAGATTTTGTCTATTGTAAACACACTGTTGTAAAATCACAAATTATGCTGACACTTAGTGTGGGAATTGTGGGATCTCACCAATGCTCTGGGTTGTTGTGGGGAACTGGGCAGTTGCCATAGCTGCATGAGACATTGATTACACAGGGCTCCCTGGTTTAAAGCATTGTAAGGCAGGAGGGGCATGGCTAGGCCAGCTCTGCTCAGCTCCTTGGCCAGATAGCTATAAGTCTGGTTTGACTAGCCTTCCCTACCTGTTGAAAGGTAGAGCTGGATACTAGGGTTTTCATGAAACTCCACACTGAAAATATTAAGAGCTGAAATCACGGAGTGGCCACTGGAGCCACGCAGAGCTGAAATCACAGGATTATGCCTCAGGGCAATCCCCCAGCAGATGCTGGTGGGTGGCTGGTAGGAGGAACAGCGGGTGGCCAGTAAGGGAGCAGTGGCAGACGATGAAGACCAGCGGGTGGCCGATAGGAGGAACGGTGGATGACTGCGACCGGTGGGCGGCTGATAGGAGCAGTGGTGGGTGACCGCTGGGCAGCCAGTAAGGGAGCAGCGGCAGACAATGGCGTCCGGCGGGGAGCCGGTAGGAGGAGAGGCGGACGGTGTGACTGGCAGGCGGCCGGTAGGAGGAGTAGCCAGCAAGTGGCAGTCAGTGGGATGCTGCAGACAAGTGGACAGCTAGTACTGCCCTGGTGATGTATCTGTGGGCTCCGTGTCCAGGACTGCACTGCGAGAGGTACACCCTGTAATTGTGTGTGGGGTAAAGGCCAAGAGCCCCAACAAGAGACTTGGTTCTATAGTGTATGGGGATGGTATCCTGTTAAAGGGGTTTGTCTCTCCTTTGCTTAGATATACTGCATCTGTCACTGTAAACTTGGAGTAGGTTATGGTCATTAAATATGCTGTTTCCATCTCAGACTCTGTGCTTGTGAGGGGGGGAGAACTGCCTTACAGGCACCCAGCAAGTGGGGTAAGATTGTCCCAGGCCACTGGGTGGGGGCTTGAGCCAGTTGGTTGTATCCTTGACAGACACCCCCTAGGAGCTGAACCCGGCCCTTCTGGCAGGCACCTGGCATTAATAGAAGGGTTGCACAAAGATACAGTCTGCCCTAGTGGTTCTCAAAAGGGTTAAAGCCACAGATTTTACCATGTTTTGGAGTAGGGAATCTGTCTGGCAGAGCTGATGGGGACAGATAAGATTGTTCAACAAAGACTATTCCTGTGGGAGAAAAGGGTCTTGTATGTTTGAAAGATTTCCCGTGCTGCTGTACTGTAGCCTTACTGGTCTGAATCGGAGCTTTGTGTAGCCCAAAAGCTTGTCTCTCTAACAGAAGCTGGTCCTATCAAAGACATTACCTTACACAGTCTTTGGGCTTGTTTGCACTTTCCCCCAACTTTGAAAGGGGCATATTAATCAGGGCGATGGGAGATTACTAATGAAGTACTGCGGTGAATACACAGCACTTCATTAGGCTAATTCTCTCCCACGGCAACTTCGAAGGGCCGGCATGCGCGTAGCCGCATTTTGGGAAGTAAAGCCACTTCTGCAGAGCTCTATGCCACGGCTACTTGCACGCGGCACTTTGAAGTTCGAAGTATTCACTGCAGCACTTCATTAGTAATCTCCCCTCGCCCTGATTACCATTCCCGCTTCGAAGCTGGGGGCAAGTGTAGACCCAGCCTTTGTGTTTGTTCCTGACATGTATATGACCGTAGGTGAAATCCGGGAACCAGGTTGTTCAAGCACTTTCTGCTGTAATGGCCTTATCTCCAACTTCTGTGCATAGCAGTTTTAAGAAAGGAGAAAAGGCAATGAATACAAACGTGCTCTAATCTTCCTTCATGTTCCCAGCGTGTGAAACTAAAGCAGCACTGCTGTCTTTTTACCTTCATTTTTCATGAGCAGAGTCATGTTTAATTACCTGGATCTAAATTTTAATTCACATTAAGTTAACTGGTACTAAATGTTTTATAAATCAAGAGTTAATAAAAAAAGTGATTTTATCTTATTACCACCCTCATTTTCCCCACAGGTTCTCACTCCTGGCTCAACAGACAATGCGCTCTGTTTGATGATTGTTCTTTATTGCAGCTGTCTAGAAGCATGGAGCTGAGTTAGTCTTCTAATAGTAAAATGGTTTCTTGCAGCCAGTGTTGTAGCAAAGTGACTGAATACAATTTCTGCCATAGATCCTCACAATAACGCGAAACCATTCGTCTTGGGAAGCCAACAGGAGACCTTCTTGTGTCATGGCTGCCCCCAGGCACTCGTAAAACATAGTTCCATTTTGTAATCCAGATGAGACTCAGCTGGGTCTTCCTGACTGCTTCCCCAAGTGATGGTAAGGACTGGGGAGCTTTCACATGATTTGGGGGCAGTGCTAAGCACATTTAGGTGTTAGCTGCATAGCCAGACGAACTCTGGTACAACTGATTTCCTGATGTAATCAAGATCATTGACTTCTCAACCAGAATAACCAAAAATAAAATGTTGAACCAAACAATGGCTGCTCTGTCCCGGGTTGTCTGAGGTAGGAAGAGGGGATTAAGAGATCTCCCCTACCCACCCTCTGCTAACACTTTCATGCAGGAAGCCGATATAATTTGGTTGCTTAGACCACAGAAGCCCAAGGGAGGGAATTATTGTAATGATCTCTGATGTGGCTCACTCCTGTGAGTGCCAGCCTCAGGGCATGCTTTCAGAAGCAGGGCAGACACCCCCAACCTGCCCCTATGTTCTATAGTTAGATTTCACTCTAGTAACAACTCAATAACAAATGTCATCTCCTGGATCACTGTAATAGTCTTACCATAGGGTCACAAGGTCCCCTTATGCTCCCCAGTCTGTCTTGCTCCCCGGGCAAGCTGGATTTAGTGATCAGTGGTCTCTGACACCAAAGACCAGAAAATATTCAGGGTGCTTCTAGTCCCAAGAAATCAGACGTTTATCAATTTGTACTTTAGCTGTCCCACCACAGACAATGCTGGTGGCCAGTCCTATGGTAAACTAAGTAAGACTGTATTTAACTAGGAAAAAGGAATGAGGGGTATTTATAGGTTAAAGCAGGCAGGCTGTATGCACAAATGAGTTCAGTCTGTGGTTCTAAAAGAGGACAGAGAAGTGGCAATAAAGCCAGACGGGGACACCCCTTGGGCGATGGAGGGGCCAGGACACCTCCCACTCTACCTTTTGCCCCCACCTCTTCCTGCCCCTACTCCACCCCTGCCTTGATCCCATACTACCCCTTTTCCCAAGCTCTGCCCCTGTTCTGCTCTGCCTCTTCCCAGCCCTTCTCTGCCTCCTCCTTACCCTCGTCGTACCCCTTCTCCCAGCCCCACCCCTCAAGAGACATGACCTGAGGGACTCGTTGAGGGCTTTGCACTGGCTGTAGGGGGTGGGATATCCCCTGCGCTGACTGCAACAGTGGGGAGTAGTGGAGTAAGCCAGCCCCAGCCACACTGCACTGGGGAGTGGAGTGGAGTGGGCCAGGCTGCTTCTTGACCCTGTGGTGGGTGCAGGGGTAGGCCTGACCCTGCTGGGGAGAGAGGCGAACGGTTGCTCTAAGGACCAGCTCTGCATGCCAGGCCAGGTTGCTGATCTGCAGGAGACACCGGTCTTTGTGAGCCTGTTGGGCAGTGCAGTGTTCTGACTGCATCAAAAAAAGGCCAGTGTTGACACTTCACCTGACAGATGTTAGCTCCCAGGCCACCCTTAGCCCTGCCAGACCCCACACAGCACCAGGCCCAGGGTGGCTGCCTGAATTGTCCAGTGGATGGGCCGGCTCTGACACCAGCATTAAATGTCTTCTCAGGGCTTAAGCCAGGTTGACGCTGGGGATCGCCGCATTCTGTTACTTCGCTCCAGCCCTTGTAAGAGTCTAAACAAGAAAGAAACAAAAAATCTTTGTCAGTGATGTTCATTTCCTTTTTCCAGAACTCCAACTGATGGGATGAGGCCTTCACAATCAACAAAACTCTTGCCCTACAACAGCCCACTTCCTGTGATGGTTCTCTGGGATGGGTGGGAGAAGCTGCTCTTTCTGTTTGAGTTCCCAAGTTCAGAACAGGCAATTTCATAATTATGAAATAAATGTATATCTTACTTTATAGCATGGAATACAGACATTATAAGTAAAGTGAATGCATGCAGCACCATACAACCTAAACTCATCCTTGCAAGTCTAACACCACTCTTTGAATAATATGACCAGCTAGGTGGGCTGGGCTGGTTTCCAGGTATGAATTTGTCAGTGCTCAGCTGATGCCTACAGACTTGGCAAGAGCTGGCACTTGGTTTACCAGCATCACACTTATCTGTCACTTCTGTCAGTGCTGAGCTGTTAAAAGGGGATATGTCTGGGTGACCTGAGGGTACAGCCACAGTTTCCTAGCTAGGGACTAGGGGCTTGCCTTGAGAAGAGTGCCTGCTACAGCTATTCTGCAGGTGTTATAAGCCATTTTCCCTCTATTTTTTTTTCCATTCATGGGCAGAATAAATTTAGTTATGTGCACCCAGGCACGTGTGAATGTGCACCACCAATAGAAACACACGATAACCGCTGTGGGTAGCTGTAGGCACTCTGCTAATCAGCCAGTGGTTTGCGCATTGGCCTTGTAAACCCAGGGTTGTGAGCTCAGTCCTTGAGGAGCCCATTTTGGGAGCTGAGACAAAGAGATTTAAAAAAAAAAAAAATCTGTCAGGGATGGTGTTTGGCCCTGCCAAGCTGGACTGGACGTGATGACCTCTTGAGATCCTTTCCAGCTCTAGGAGACAGGTATTTCTCCAGGAAGCACTTGAATCTCTGAGTAGCCACCCAAGTGCTTAGCTTCCAGGGAACCCTGGTTAAAAGTGTTCTTCATGAGCATGCTCCCTGCAGTGCCCCTGAAGGCATTATACCTGCCCCCACTTGAGCGTGACATTGCTGAGACTCACGAGTGACGTGGATGCCTAGAACGGGAGGTGCTATGTTGTCTGGACACCCTCAAGAAAGCTGCCTTGTCCCGAATTCTCAGCTGTTGTGGACTTTCCTTTTCCCATAATACTGCCTTGCTGGAATAAACAGCAGCAATTAAATTAAAGGAAACGATAGATTTTTAAACTGAGACAAGTGGCGCAATCATTACTTTGATCTCTAGCAAAGCCCAGGGGCTTGATTATTTTCTAATGGAAGCAGCTGAGGCGAATGAGATTTCAGCAGTATGGAACCAGAGCCTGCTCAGTGTTTGCAGTGGATTAGAATGAAAGGCATTGGTAAATCTCTCTTCAGAGGGTCAGAAGGGCAGCCCTCAATGGTCTACATGGCTTCCTTAGAGCCCTGCAGTTTTCAGGGTCTGCCTGCAATTTTCACAGACTGTTTCTTTGCTTAAACTGCTGCCACCACCTTGGAACCCGATCAAACCAGTTTTATTAAAAACCACCATTTGGCTTCTAATGTTTTTACACTGATTAAGAACATTGACTTGGATAAATGAACAAGGGAACGGATTGTTGCTTGGTCTTTCTGTGCCGGAAAAGCTTTTGATCAGGCTGAGTGGGAGGTTGTTTATGGTACCATATAAAATGAAATTTTGGAGATAAGCTCATGAACTAAATTTGAACCAATGAACAACAATAAACAGATCAATTTATATTCACTCACGGCCCCATGCCAAGATGTCCCTTTAGCCCTTAATTATTTTACTTAGACGTCAAACTCTTTCTTAAACTATTTGTCTTCATCTGTCAGTGTTAGCTCGTTGGACTGAAAATAGTTTTCATGGGCAGCTGATTATAACAAGGGAATTTGATGTTTTGCTTTTGTTGGAGAATTTGAATGAATTACACTGTGGCCGTATAACCTATGGTTCTTTTGTGTAATACTCAGGAATACGGGTGATCTCCCTGATCCCTATATGATATTATTAGAGTAGCTCCTTCCTTCCCTCCTTGCAGTGATAAACAACAGCCATTGCAATTAGAAAGCAAGATCACAGAGATGTGGGGCTTGGAGACATCAATTCCAGCCCTCTGTGTTAAGGCAGGACCAAGTAAACTTAGACCACCCTTGACAGGTGTCTGTCCAACCTATTTTTTAAATCCTCCATGGGCCACCATAGAATCTCCATCACTGGAAGCCTATTCTAGAGCTTAATTACCCTCACAGTTCAAAATTTTTTCCTAATAGCTAACCTAAATCTCCTCTGCTGCAGACTAAACCAGTTACTCATTGTTCTGCCTGCAGTAGACATGGTAAACAATTAATCATGGTTCTCTTTATAACAGCCCTTAACATGTTTGAAGATTGTTATGGTCTCCCCTCTGTCTTCTTTTGTGAAGACTAAACAGACCCAATTTTTTAAAGCTTTCCTCATAGGTCAGGTGGTGATGTTACTGCATTTTTTACAATACCTATAAAACCATTTCTGTAAACACTGTATTACATTTGCACCACATCTTGTGCCATGTGGGCCAAGTAAGGTGTCTAATGAAAGCTGGTGTTTCTGTTTATGCTACTTGTGTACCTGTTCCATGTTTGTATGTGAAGGGTGTACCTGTTCCATGTTTGTACTGGCTCTATACCTGTACTAGAAATGTTTTAGAGCTAAGGATCACAATGGAACGTGTGGTCACCTCTCAGTCAGATGACATGGGCTGAACAGAGGCTCAGACTTCAAATCCGCTTTGACTGAGAGGTGCTGCCTAACCATGCGGCCAATGGCAGAATACCCCATCAGGTAACCCGATCAGGTGATCATCCATTGCCTAAGTGAAGAAGAAGAAGAAAAAAGAGTTTTTCCCTCCACATGGCAGAACTATAAAGATGTCTTTGGCAGTGGCCATCTTTGTCCTTCAGTCCTCATGAACTAAGCCTGCATGGAGTAGGGACCCAGTCCCTCAGGGGTTGTATTTTCAGAGACTCTTAAGTTTGCAGCTTTTACCATTGGCTGTATCCTGAATCAATAGCTTTAACTGATGTGTGTAATATATCACTTCAACAATTTTTCTCTCTCACCCTATTCTTCCTTTCTTTTTTAATAAACCTTTAGATTTTAGATTCTAAAGGATTGGCACAGCGTGCTGTTTTGGGTAAAATCTAAGTATATATTGACCTGGGGATGTCACTGATCCCTTTGGGGGCTGGAAGAATCTGAGTGGATTTGGTGAAATAGATTTTAATAACTTTTCACCTGAGTAAGGAAGGGTGCTGGTTTGGGCATTAGGAACTGTTGGAGAATCTGTGGGTTTGCTTGTGTAGCTTCTAGCTGGCCCCAGGGGCTGGCAGAGGTATTTTTGTGGCTGGCTTGGTTTGCGCAATTAAGAAGGGGACCCCGTGTGGGCTGTAAGTGGCCCGGTTTTAAGCAATTTGCCCAGGATTGGTTCTCTCAGCTGTGCCCAGAAACCCTCTAAATATTACATACGTTTTCTGACTTTTTATCATTTTTTGTCATCTTTGGACTGTCTCCAATCTATTCACATTTTTCCTAAATTGTGGTGGTCAGAATTGGATGGATTTCCCCAGATGAGATCTCACCTGTGCTGAGCAGAGCAGGACAGTTACCTCCTGTGTCACAACACTGCAGCTCACACACCCCAAAATATTAGCTATTTTTGCACCTTCATCTCATTTAGACTTGTATTCAATTTGTGATCACTAACACCCAGATCCATTGTCGCGAGTCCTACCGTCTAACCAATTATTTGCCATTTTGCAGTTGTGCGTTTGGCTTTAAATTTCCATAGTGAAGTACTTTGCACTTCTCTCTATTGAATTTCATCATGCTGATTTCAAAGCGTTTCTCCAATTTGTCACGCTTGTTTCAAATTCTAATCCTCTGTTCCAAAATGCTTACACTACCCCTCCAAGCTTGGTGTCATCTGCAGATTTTACAAGCTCACTCTCCACTCTGTTGTCCTGGTCCTTAATGAACATATTGAATCGTACCCATGGGACCCCACTAGCTGCATCCTCCACACCTGACAGCAAACCATGAATAATTTTTGAGTGTGGTCTTTCAACTAATTGTACATCTGCTTTAGAGTAACTTCATGTAGCCCACACAGAATACTACAGACCAGGGGCAGGCAAAAGTATGGCCTATGGGCTAGAGGGGCCCTCCCGTACCCCCATATACCACTCAGAGCTGCCGGCTGTGGGGGACATGGGTTTCTCTGTGCACAGCATGCCTGGGGCTGGGGTGGAGCTCCAGGAGCTGCCCCCACCAGCTAATGGGAGCTGTGAGATTGTGCTGGGAGCATGGGTAGCACAGGGAGCTCCCCACTCAGTGCACAGCATGCAAAGATGTACCTGGTCCCCACTGCTGGCTACGTTGAGGGGTGCGGGAGGTGCACGGCAGGCAAGGAGCCTACCGGAGGCTACCTCTGAGCTGCTGGCTGAGAGCTGCCTAAGGTAAACACCTCCCAGCTAGAGCTTACACCTGGTACCCCAAAGCCTCCCTCTCCCCAAACCGCTCTACCCCCACTCGTGCAACTTACCACATCCAAGGCCCAATCCCCTGCCCCAGGTCACATCACCCTCCCATATTCTACACTCCCTCGTGCAGACCTCCCCCAGGTCAGAATCCTCTCCTGAGCTCAGACCCTCTCCTGGACCATGTATCTCTGCCTGCACCTCAACCCCTTGCCCCGGGTCATAACCTTCTCCTTCACCCAAACTCCCTCCTGAACCCATCACCCCCTTCTGCACCCCAGGCTGCTGACCTGAGCTCCCTTCTGCAACCTACCCAGACTCCGTACTTTCTTCATTAATATCATGGAAGAGTGCAGCACCTGACCACTTCCCAAATTTTTGGATTGGCCCCCACCAAAAATTATTGTCCACCCTGCTACAGACCAGTGAGGGCTCAGTCATATTCCCACTGAAGTCAAGGATAAAAAAAAAATCTATTTAATTTGGTGGAAGCAAGATCAAGTGATGACATGCATTGGAGGCTTCCACTTAACTAGAATCATAGACTCATAGAATACTAGGACTGGAAGGGACCTCGAGAAGCCATCGAGTCCAGCCCCCTGCCCTAATGGCAGGACCAAGTACTGTCTAAACCATCCCTGATAGACATCTATCTAACCTGTTCTTAAATATCTCCAGCGATGGAGATTCCACAACCTCCCTTGGCAATTTATTCCACTGTTTGACTGCCCTGACAGTTAGGAACATTTTCCTAATGTCCAACCTAAACCTCCCTTGCTGCAGTTTAAGTCCATTGCCTCTTGTTCTATCCTCAGAGGCCAAGAAGAACAAGTTTTTTCCCTCCTCTTTAAGACACCCTTTTAGATACCTGAAAATCACTATCATGTCGCCCCTCAGTCTTCCCTTTTCCAAACTAAACAAGCCCAATTCTTTCAGCCTTTCTTCATAGGTCACATTCTCTAGACCTTTAATCATTCTTGTTGCTCTTTTCTGGACCCCCTCTAATTTCTCCAAATCTTTCTTGAACTGCGGGGCCCAAAACTGGACACAATACTCCAGCTGAGACCTACCCAGTGTAGAGTAAAGCAGAAGAATGACTTCTCGTGTCTTGTTCACAACACACCTGTTAATGCATCCGAGAATCATGTTTGCTTTTTTTGCAACAGCATCACACTGTTGACTCATATTTAGCTTGTGGTCCACTATAACCCCAAGATCCCTTTCTGCTGTAGTCATTCAGTCTCTCCCCATTCTGTATGTGTGAAATTGATTGTTCCTTCCCAAGTGGAGCACTTTGCATTTGTCCTTATTGAACTTCATCCTGTTTACCTCAGACCATTTCTCCAGCTTGGTATCATCTGCAAACATAATAAGTGTATTTCTATGCCAATATCTAAATCGTTTGATGAAGATATTGATAACTAACTTTTCTTTTGGCACACTCCCTTTATCATACATTATTTAGTTTTACTTTGCATTGAAATAAAACTTCATTAGAAATCTGTCTTGCATTTACCAATATGTGCTTATGCATGGAAAGAGACAGACCTCAAATTCCTTGCAGTCATTCTCAATCAATGTCATCTAGAAATTAACTCAGCACTGTTATATTATTGATTCTAGTTATCTCCAGAGCTGCATCAATTTATCTTGGAATTTTTGCCTCTTTATAGCACAAATCAAGAGCATTCATTATGTTACTAATATAGACTGGAAGGTTTTTGGAATCTAATCTTCCTTCCAATTTTCGTTTAGATTTCCAGTTAATTTAAATTCTCATCAGCCGCGTCTACACGTGCCGGCTACTTCGAAGTAGCCGCGCCAACTTCGAAATAGTGCCCACGTCTACACGTGGCGAGCGCTATTTCGAAGTTGAAATCGATGCAAGGCGGCGAGACTTCGAAGTCTCTATCCCCATCAGCAGATGGGAATAGCGCCCTACTTTGACATTGAACATTGAAGTAGGGCACGTGTAGCCGATCCGCATCCTGCAACATCGAAAGAGCGGGGTCCTCCATGGCGGCCATCAGCTGAGGGGTTGAGAGACGCTCTCTCCAGCCCCTGAGCTCTATGGTCGCCGCATGCAGCGGCCCCTCAAAGCTCCCCGCCCCCTGCCTTCTTGTGCAGGAAGCTGAGAGCGCATGCAGGCAGCAGCGTTGCCACGCGGCTAGCCTGCACACGCCTCTGCAGCCCTAAGCCACCCCCCTGCTGCGATGGCCACCCGCCAGCTCCCCAAGCGCCCCCAGGGCACCCCCCGCAAGGAGAGCCAGGGCTCCCAGGCATTCAGTCAGCCTGGGAAAAGGTAGCGGGGCCCCTCCTGGACAGAGGCCGAGATCCGGGACCTGCTGGGGCTCTGGAGCGAGGAGGAGGTGCTCCAGGTAACGGGGAGCAAGAGGCGGAACGTGGATGTGTTCGCTCGGCTGGCTGAGGGCCTGGCTGCCCGGGGTCACCCTGCCCGCACTCCTGACCATGTCAGGAGTAAGGTCAAGGAGCTGTGGCAGGGTTACGCCCAGGCCCAGGATGCGGCCAGCCGATCTGGGGCCGCTCCCGCCACTTGCCCCTTTTATAGGGAGCTCAGGTCCATCCTTGGCCCCCGGTACACCTCCTCCCCGCCGGCCACTCTTGACACCTCGGCCGACGAGCCCCAGCAGGCACCGGAGGCGGAGTCCGCCCCGGAGGCAAGGCCTGCACCCCAGGGGCCCCCCCAGGAGCCCACCCCTGGGACACTGGAGGAGGAGGAGGGAGAATCCTCCTCCAGTGACAGGGGGCTGCACATCGTCCTGCTGTCCCAGAGCTCCAGCAGGGCGTCCGCCCAGAGGGTGTCCCCCGACCGTGGGAGCAGACTGTCAGGTATGTACCCCCCCGGTGCACACCCCCGGGGTTGAGGGGCGGGGACAACAGACATGACCAGGGCCCTCCACACGCCCAGATGACCATGGCCCCAAGGACAGCAGTGGCATGTCCCTCAGAAGAGTGCATCAGTCCCTGCCCTCCCAGCACGACAGTGCCATGCCCCATCCCTGGGGATGGGGGCAGCGGAACCTAGGGTCCCCCGGGGGGGAGGGGGTGGGACACCCATCAGCAGCATCTCCCGGGGATGGGGATGGGGAACCAGCAGCAGAGGGGTGGGGGGACAAGGGCCAAGGCTCAGGGGCCACACTAACACCTGTCTCCACTCTTCTTCCCCCCGTGTTCCGCAGCTGCACCATCGGAGGGCCTGGAGAGCGCCAGCGAGGTGTCAGTGGTCCTGGAGAGCCCACCGGGGCCATCCCAGCAGCCCAGCCCTTCAGTGGAGCACCAACCAGCCCCAGGGCGGGGCCGACGGCAGCGCCACCACCACCAGAGGATGGCCACGGACCCCCAGCTGCTTGTGACCCTCTGGCATCAGCTGGAGGTGTCAGAGCGGCGCCTGCAGGTGGACAAGCGGCGGCTGGAGCTACAAGAGCGGGTGCTGGCCTGGCGCCAGGAGGCATGGGGGGCCTTTATGCGCACTTTCGAGCGCATAGCAGAATACCTGGACCCCATGCCCGCGCCGCCCGCCGCTCTGCTCGCCCTGCCCGCCACTCCACCTGCCACTCCACCCGCTGCTCTGACTGCCGTCCCACCGCTGTCCGCCACCCCGGGGCCTTCCGCCGAGGGGGACCTGGGGCCTGCTGACACCCGCTGGCCATACCTGCTGGTTCACCCGGCCCACAGCCAGCCTCGGCCAGGGCTCAGGCCGAGGCGAGGGTCGTGCCCGCCAACCCTGGGCGCCGGACAGTAGAGGGGTGTGGGGCCCAGGACGTGGCCCCCCCCTCCCCCTGTGTACATATCCCCCCATATATAATATATTTGTATATAGTTTGTGTTCTGTTATATGGTACCTGCCCGCCCATGTAAATAGTTCCCCCCTTTTGTTCAGCTCTCTCGATATATTTTTTGTTGTTGTTTGAATAATAAGACAAATCACCGGTTTTTGGTTTCAAAAAAACAACAGCTCCATTTTTATTTACAAGAAGTGGGGGTGTGCTCTTGGGTGCTCTGTGGTGTGGGCATGGGGGCAGGGAGTGTTGTGGAGGATGGGGGGGGTGCAGTGGGGGGCCTGCCAGCGTTCACCCCGCGGCCTGGTCGAAATGGGCCCGCAGGGCCTCCCAGACCCGGATCCCCTCAGGGTCCACCTGGCGACTGGTGGCAGCGGGTGGCTGCATGTCGGCCCTGCCAGCCTCCACAGCCCAGCCCTGGAAGAATGCCTCTCCCTTGCTCTCCACCAGGTTGTGGAGTGCGCTGCACGCGCCCAGAACCTGGGGGGGTGTTGGTGGGGCCTGCATCAAGGCGGGTGAGGAGACACCTCCAGCACCCTTTGAGGTGGCCAAAAGTGCGCTCAACCACCTGGTGCGCATGGTTCAGGTGCATGTTGAAGCGCTCCTGGCTGGCTGAGAGATGGACCGTGTAAGGGTGCATGAGCCAGGGCTGGAGGCTGTACGCCGCGTCTGCAATGACGCAGAGGGGCATGGTGGTGTCCCCCACAGGGATCTCCCACTGGGGGCTGTAGGTCCCCGCCTCCAGCCGGCGGCACAGGCCCGAATTCCTGAACACCTGGGCATCGTGGGTGCTGCCAGGCCACCCAACATAAATGTCCAGGAAGCGGCCCTGGCTGTCCACCAAGGCCTGGAGGACCACAGAATAGTAGCCCTTCCTGTTCAGGAAGCGTCCTCCACTGTGCTCCAGGGCACGGATGGGGATATGGGTCCCATCCAGAGCCCCAAAGCAATTTGGGAAGCCCAGGCTGGCAAACCCCATGATGGCAGCATCCGGTTCCCCAAGCTGCACGAGCCTGTGGAGGAGCAGGGCATTGATGGTGTGGACGACCTGCAGGGGAAGGACATGGGAGAGCACCAGTGAGGGGTGTGCAGGGTGTGTCTGGCCCTCCACCCCAGGGCTGCCCTCCCCCGGGTCCTCCTACTTCCATGAGGACAGCCCCGAAGGTGGCCTTGCCCACGCCAAACTGCTTCCCCACGGATCTGTAGCTGTCTGGAGTGGCCAGCTTCCAGACAGCGATGCCAACCCGTTTCTCCACCGTGAGGGCACGCCGCATGGCGGTGTCCTGGTGCCTCAGTGTGGGGGTGAGCCACTGGCAGAGCTCCAGGAATGTCTGCCGGCTCATGCAAAAGTTCTGGAGCCAGCGGTCATTGTCCCACTCGCCAAGAGCCAGCTGCTCCCACCAGTCGGTGCTCGTGGGGTAGCTCCACAGCCGGCGGCGTGTGCGGCGGGGGGGGGGGGGTCGGAGGGCAGCAAGGTCTGGGGCTGCTTCCTCCTCCCCCGGGGGCAGCTCCTCTTCTGTGAATAAAAGGTGGTCAGGTGCCTCCTGCATAGCATTGAGCAGGGCAAGCACTGCTCCTGCAGGGGTGGCTATGTGGACCTCTGGCGGCGGCTGCTGCTGCTGCTGCTGCTGCTGCTGGGGGTCCATACTGCTTCAACGGGTGTGCGTGCTTGTGGCTCTGCAGACCGCGTGCTGTGCAGGCTGTGTGTGTCTGGGAGGGGCCCTTTGAGGGAGCGGCTAGCTGTTGCCCCGGAAGTGCTAGTCCGCCCTGTGACCCCGTCTGCAGCTGTTCCTGGCACCCTTATTTCGATGTGGGCCACTTTGGCGTGTAGACGCTCCCCTGCAGCGCCTACTTCGATGTGGTGCTGCCCAACGTCGACGTTGAACGTCGACGGCACCAGCCCTGGAGGACGTGTAGACGCTATTCATCGAAATAGCTTATTTCGATGTTGCTACATCGAAATAAGCTATTTCGATGTAGCATAGACATGTAGACATAGCTATCTAGTCCCTGTGCCTTTCCTATGAATTGCACATAGTTCTGACAAGTTCTCTTGAGGCTTGCCTTATATTATTAGGGTTCGCTGAGATGTTACAATATTATGGTATAAAAAAACCCCAAGCTGCACTGTATTGGTATAAAAATTTGAGAGGTATAAATTTTGAAGATGGTTTATGTTACCAAGTGCTTACATGTAAACTGCACAAAGAGCTTTCTGGCCTTAGTCATATCACCTATATAGTTCTGCTGTGTATTGCATGACCATTTATAGTTTTGGCTAGTGGGTCTTAAAGGTGACCTTTGAATGGAGGAGGGATGGGAAGAGGAAGAAGAGTGTTGTGGGGAGGAAGATTTTTCATTTTTGGCCTCTTTAAAATGTAGGTCTGAAAACATTTGTTTTTGTTTTACGTTTTAATTTTCTATTTCTAATTGCATTTGAGATCTAAGTCCTCATAGACTCTGCAATGGAGAGAACTAGTGATATAAGAAAAAAAAATCAAACATGACAACTAAGGAGATGGGATTACAGTCAGATCATTAAAAATTCTGCTTTTTGATAACATGTATTTAACTTAAATAACTATTGTTTTGGACAAAGAACATATTGGGCAAATGTTCAGCACCCGCCTCTTCAGTAAAAGTGTGAGAGCTCGCAAACTACGTCTCTCCCTAAGAGGTCTTCCAACAAAAATCAGAGAACAACAGTATTGACATGCCTGATATTGATATGATTAAAACATGAGGCAGTTAAAATAACCTGAAGCAAACCAAGAGGACGTGGGCTTGGTTTGTAAAATTCCTTTATGTAAAAGGGCCGTAGGAAACTTTATTCTTTTTAAAGATACACTGTAGATTGGAGGGGATGATTTTTGTGGTCTGGCCATTTCATTTGAGCCAACTATATATAGTTTTATTGCATTACAACATCACAACTGCACCGTTCAACTGAGTCTTTCAAAGGGTAGCAGCAGAAGGAGCAGGTGGAAGAGACGGAAAGAATGGAAGAGGGGAACAAAAAGGAGGTTTGGAGAAAAGAGAATGTAGGATTTGTAGGTAGCTCTGGTATCACAATTATACCCAACCTGTATATTTTCCACAGCTGCCTGCCAAGTTATTTATAACAGAAATGTCATTGTAATCATATCTGTAAAGTTCTTCAGCGTCCTCAGACAAAACATATTATAGAAATGCAAGATATTGTTATAAATATCCGACACTATATAACAACTTCATCGCTGCTCCCTGTGTACAGGGTGTATTACTTTTGGGTGCAGCAGCAGTAAGATTTGAATTAAATATTGTGTTTGAAGTTAGTATATGAGGGGGGGTCATAAGTTAGCTCGAAAAATTAAAGCAGACTTTGAGAATCAAAGACTAATTGAGTAGACCTTAATTGAAACTTCTTGAACAAACTAGAAATGGAGATTTCCAGCTTGGTCTGTTGCTATGGAACTCCCACCCACAGTGTTTCTGAGCACGGTATCATATTATCCAGAGTATTTCACCACAGCAAACTCTCATGGGTTACCCATGTTCTGATTATATGAAGCTTTCTGGTTTACCATAGAAGCAATCCTCTTATACAAATATACCCTCTCCAGGGTGTTGTATGCACCAGCGAAAACTCTGCATAGTGACGTAGAAGAAAGAGGGTTATTATTACTATTTGTTTGTATTACCATAGTGCCCTGGTCAGGGTCTTGGCCTGCCCAATGTGCTGTACCAACACAGAACTAAAAGACAAACCCTGCACCAGTTATAAGTCCTACCTTAGGAGAGAAGCCCTTCACCAGCAAGAATACCAAATGAAAACTTCAAGAGAAAATGTACAGGTTGAAGCTCTCTAATGAGGAACTCTCTTGTCCAGTAACATCCGTAATTCAACATGATTTTAGTTAGCCAGATGATCACTTATCATGGGTGTGGCCAAGTTTCCCAAGATCCCATAAAGTTTGTTTACAGCCATCAATCCTGGCTCTCGGTGTTCTGTGCTGTGAGTTAGCTGCAGTTTACCCCTAAATGTCTTCTAAGAGCCCAGTAAGCAGTGAAAGTGCTGGTAATTCTGCTAGATAATATTGATCGCCAGTGGTGTGGCAAATTCTCTTGTCTGGCACTGGTCAGGTCCCAAGGGCGCCAGAAGAGAGAAGTTCAGCCTGTACTTGGAATGCTTTTTTCCCTAGCATTTTAAGGCATTAAACTAGGGTTACCAAGTGTCTGGGTTTTCTTGGGCATAAGCTCTATTTAGGTCCTCCAACTGCCATCGGTGCAAATTTCGGAAGTATAAACAGATGCCCATGGTTTTTCCTTGCTCATCCTTTTCCCAACATGGATTCTTGTAGAACTATGATTCCCAGCATGCCCTAACAGCAGTGTGCATGTTTACTAGATTTGCCACCCTTCAGCACCGCTCTCAGCTTTGGTCCTCCCTCCTGGGGTCATTTAGTAACTTTTCTTGTCACAAGGCGGGTATGGTATAATGCCATTTGAGAACCCCTGGGTGAGTGCATTGTGACAGGTGGCAGAAGCAAGATCCCAATCTCCTGTGTTCAGGGGGGCAGCAAAGGGTGAGCAGAAGCCCCTTACATACACACACATCTGGGTAGTTTGCACAAAGGGTTGGTGGAAGGATAAGCAAAGCTCTGCCCTCACCTCACCACCACCATTGCATACAAAAGTCAGCATCTCTCCATTAATGCGCTGATTACATTTGAAGTCCTGAGCATTGTTATTAATGGCACTATTAGTCTCAGAAGAGTTTTCTGGCTCAACACAGCTGTTTTCACTTATCTTTAAACACTAAAACCCTCTGTATTTGTTTCTTGGGACTCAGCTGAGGTAAGATTTTTTTGTCATTTTACTGGGTTTGTACGATTATTTTTGGTTCAGAAGAAGTTGTCCATATTAGTAGAGGTCCCCAAAGTCAAATTTATATGCTTAAGGAACACTTCAGAGCTGTACTTCTCATACTCTGTAACCATGGTGATTTGTTTTCTTTTAAATTCCTTCCCCTTGGGTTCAAAGCTATCTCTAGATGTCATCCTGTCTGACAAATTTGTATGTAGTTCCTGATGCTATCAGGCCGCTTTGGCATTGCAAGGACTGACTTGAGCAACAGCTACATAGCTGTGTCAAGAGTGAATGATGCAGTCCGGGCCCCTTCCTGGAAATGCTTTGCTTTTCAGTGACTTGTGTTCTAAGCTGTAATGTGTTTGGAAAAGGCTGCTAAGCTTTGCTGCTTCAGTGCTTTCCTTCCCCACCACTAAATTGGAACAATGCGAGTTTCAAATTGAAACAGCCTGAGCTGTCAATGTTGGATCGAGCTCAATTTCATACATGGAAGAGTGGGGATTTCTGTGCGGCCAGATCTCTCAGCTGTTTTAGGTTGGAATCTACCACGTGCCATATCTCATCCAGTACACTAAATGCCCCAAAACAACTATGTGGTGAAACAATCAATACACTATTGAATGTACTCACGCAGAAAAACAATGAAAGGGACAAAAATACCACAACACCTGTTGAGTGAACACTTTTCACATAGCAACCACATCATACCTGAACTTTCAGTGCTCATCTTCAAAGGAAAATTGCACAAACACCTTCAAGAGCCTAAATCCACAACTTAGCCTGACACAAAGGCTATATTTATATTACAGACCTTACAGCGGCACAGCTGTACCTCATAAGACTTCCTGTGTAGAAGGTCTAGGTGGAGAGCTCCCCTGTCAGCGTATTTAGACCATCCCAATGAGCAGCAGTAGCTATGTCTGTGAGAGAGCATCTCCTGCTGACACAGCACTGTCCACACCAGCACTTTTCTTGGTGAAACTTATATAGGTCAAGGTGTTTCTTTTCACGTTCCTGACCTACAAAAGTGCTACAGGTTGAACCTCTCTAGTCCAGCACCTTTGGAACCTGACCAGTGCTGATCCTGAGTATTTGCTGTACCACAGGAGGTCAATATTGTCTAGAACATCATTTCCCACACTGTGTTCCGTTGGACGCTGGTATTTCATGCAATGTGAAGAGGTGTTCAGTGAAAAAAATGTTGATGCTAGCGACGTTCTTCCTTCTAAAACATTAAATATGAAATTGTGTGTATCAAAAAATACTAAAGTATTTGAATATTATTTGGCTTGTAGGTATATTAGAAGCATAAACTCATAGAATCTCAGAGCTGGAAGGGACCTCAGGAGGTCATTGAGTCCAGCCCCCTACCTAAAGCAGAATCAACCCTAACTAAAGGACCTTGTCAAGCAGGGACTTAAAAACCTCTAAGGATGCAGAATCCACCATCTGTCTAGGTAATGCATTCCAGTGTTTCACCACCCCACTGGTGACATAGTTTTTCCTAATATCCAACCTACACCTCCCGTATAACCTCCCTACACCTATACTTATAACACATTCATAGTAGTGATTCAGATTGTTTTTAAGCTTTAAGGACAGACAGTCCTTTTTGAACAATATTGTCCTTTCTATTTTTGTACAAAAGAACGACACTAACCATCCTTCTTTCGGCTTCTATATTGATGTTTTGTTTTGGGTTTGTACTAAATTTTTAATTTTTATACTTAATTATAGGGCTGCTAATCATCCTCCTAGCAGAAGGACATTAGCTGTTCATTCTCTCTTGTTATTTTTTGTTCTTTGTAAAATAAAAGACATCTAAAAAACCTAACCCTTTTAAATCAACTTTTGAGCATTACATACAGCAAGTTTTCCATATGAACCACTCCTCCCTCCCCTTGACCAGCATGTATGTGTTCCATCAATATATTCCAAGCCCAGAAGTGTTCCGTGGCAAAATTAGTTTGGGAAACGCTGGCCTAATAGCATTACCAACACTTCCACTGCTTACTGGGATCTTAGAAGACATTTAGGGATAAACTACAGGTAAATAACAGCACAGAAAACTGAGAGCCAGGGCTGGTGGCTGTAAACAAACTTTACGGGACCACAGGAAGCTTGGGTAAGTGGACATCTGGCTAACTAATATCATGCTGGACCATGGATGTTGCCAGACCAGAGAGACCTGGATTAGAGAAGTTCAGCCTCTAATACAGACAATAGCCTAAAACTCATAGACTGAATAGAGACACTGGATTCATGGTTGGTTGCAAGCATCTATAACTGACTAAACACCATTCTGTTTCTCCCACATCCCAGTGGAGAGGGCTTAACAGACCACTTCACCATGGATGGTCCTTTGATATATGTGTTAACAACATATGCTAAACAATCTTTTCCACCTTGCATTTAGTTTGTCCCTAGCCCCTGTTTGCCAGAAGCTGGGAATAGATATTGAATAAGGCATGGATCACTTGCTGATTACCTCTTCTGTTCATTCCCTCTGACGCACCTGACATTGGCCTCTGTCAGAAGACAGCATACTGGTCTAGCCGGGCCAGTGTATGACCCAGTCTGGCTGTTCTTATGTGACACAGTCAGTATGTTTCATAAACCTGAAGAAGAGGGGTCAGTGCTGGAAAGCTTGCCCCTCTCACCAGCAGAATTGGGTCCAATAAAGATATTACCTCACCCACCTTGTTTCTTACCTCCTGAGACCAATACAGCTACAACAACATAGCATCAATGGAAGAATCCACTGAAGTCAATGGAGTTATGACAGGCTGCATGTTCTGAGGTTTGAGGCCCTTATGTTTCAGGTCACTTAAGGATATGCTTAAATTTAAGCAAATAAGATAGCCCTATTGAAATCAATGGGACCACTGATGCTTAATTTCAGGCAGGAGTTTAAATGCTTTATCTGGGGCAGAGCACTGACTCATAAGGCACACAAAAATAAGGGTCTAAACTGATGGAGATCAACCATGATATATGGACCTGGATTTGGATTTTAAACCCATTCCTGAAATTTGGGGAGTTTCAGCTTGAGATTCTGGCTTGGCACATCTCTAATTGTAAAGAGAGAGAGAGAGAGAGAGAGAGAGAGAGAGAGAGAGAGAGTGTGTGTGTGTGTGTTTGGATTTTGTAGTGAGAGTCTCTTTAGATAGTGGTTTTAGCATGCCTGTGCACAACGGGAATGGTCTTCTCACCAATAACAGCAAGCAAGGGTCCTGTGGCACCTTATAGACGAACAGAAAAGTTTTGAGCATGAGCTTTCGTGAGCACAGACTCACTTCATCAGATGCATCTGATGAAGTGAGTCTGTGCTCACGAAAGCTCATGCTCAAAACTTTTCTGTTCGTCTATAAGGTGCCACAGGACCCTTCGTTGCTGTTACAGATCCAGACTAACACAGCTACCCCTCCGATACTTCTCATCGATGTGAGTTTTTCTGGATTGTATCTTTGTATTTAGCATGTGGCTGTTAGGCTCTCCTTCCTTTGCTGATGAAGGCCTTTAAATAATCAGCCCTCTCCCCTCCTTTATTCTAACCTCTATATTTGCTGGATCAGGAGAGGGAATTCCTAGATGACCCAGAAATAAAGGTCATGGCCCCTGGAAAATGAAATGAAAATGCGTGCTTGAAAATAATCACAGATCCCAATTTTGTATTCTCTCAGAGGTGTTTGCTGCTTTCAGTAGAGTTTAAATTTCCTTATAAAAAGAACAGTTGTTTGATTTTCCTAGCCCATTCAATGACAGATGCAATGTAAAATGGTATACTGTTATCTGGTGAATCTCCCGAGCTGTGCAGAACATTAGGTAGGTAACTGCTGAGCAAAGACCTTCTTACCTTTGTACAGTACTACCCGTTCCACCTCCTTCCCCTCACTGAGGTGTTATCTTCAAAAATGAATGGGACATTTGAATGCTAACAATGTTAAGCAACAGAAATCGAAGGCACAAACACCTCATCAGGATTTAAGATTAGCTAAACATTATCCTCTTGTTTCCCAGTTGCACTTACAATGAATGGTGTGTGTTACTCTCTTCCATCAACTGTTGCTACACAATGCTTGGCTAACGAGTGCTGTCTGTGCAGCCAGACTAGGGCAGGCTCCAGGCTTTTTGGCACCTTAGGCAAACTATTGCTTTGGCACAAGTACCCTCTCACACACGTTCAATACCGAGAGCGCTGCGAGGTCTAGAATGAAATTTTCCTTCTATTTACTCAGCGTTTTAAGTATCAGAGAGGTAGCTGAGATTGTCTGTATCTTCAAAAACAACAAGGGGCTTGTCTACACTAGCCCCCTATTTTGAAGGGAGCATGGTAAGTAGGGTGTTGGGAGTTCATTAATGAAGTGCTGCGGTGTGTATGCAGCACTTCATTAAGCAAATTCCCCCCACCCGCAGCAACTTTGAAGTGTTAAACTGAGCCACAGCTAGACCCTACTTACCATGCTCCCTTCAAAGTAGGGAGCTAGTGTAGACAAGCCCAAGAAGCCCTGTGGCACCTTATAGGCGAACAGATATTTTGGAGCATAAGCTTTCGTGGGCAAAGACCCGCTTCATCCGATCCATGAGTGGGGGGTGGGGTTTCCAGAGGAGTATTTAAAGAGGGAGTCTCAGTCCAGGGGAGGGCCAGAGTTGACAAGGTCTATTCAGTCAGGGTGGACGTGGCTCCTTATCAGCTGTTAATGTGGAATTGTGAACACCAAGGCTACATCTACACTTATAAAAACTTTGAAATGGCCATGCTAATGGCCAGATTGAAGGATACTAATGAGGTGCTGAAATACATATTCAGCACCTCATTAGCACGCCGGCGGCTGCGGCACTTCAAAATTGTTGCGTTTCGCTGCTGCGTGGCTCGCCTGCACCAGGGTCCTTTTCGAAAAGACCCCACCAACTTCGAAATCTCTTAGGGGGATTTATTTGCTAATCCCTAAGGGGATTTTGAAGTTGGTGGGGTCCTTTCAAAAAAGACTCCAGTGTAGATGAGCCGTGTGGCAGCGAAGCGTGGCAATTTCAAAGTGCTGCAGCCGCTGGCATGCTAATGAGGTGCTGAATGTGCATTTTAGCACCTCATTAGTATCCTTCGATCTGGCCATTAGCAGAGCCATTTTGAAGTTTTTACTAAGTGTAGACATGGCCCAAGAGAGGAGAAGTCAAGTCAGTTCAGTCAGGGGAGGCGTGGCCCATTATCTGTAGCTAATGTGGAGGTGTGAACATCAAGGGTGCAGAAACTGCTTTTGTAATGGGCCAACCACTCCCAGTCTCTGTTCAATCCTTGGTTGATGGAATCAAATTTGCAAATGAATTGCAGCTCTGAATTTTTGTTGTTGTTGTTGTTGTTGTTGTGTGTAGCTGGCGCATGATGACATATATTATATTAAAACAAAAAGCAGTCAAGTAGCACTTTAAAGACTAGCAAAATAGTTTATTAGGTGAACTTTCGTGGGACAGACCCACTTCTTCAGACCATAGCCAGACCAGAACAGACTCAATATTACTCTCTGTTACTATATTATATTAGTAGATGTGCAGGTGAAAGAGCCCTGATGGTGCAGTTAGTATTAGGTCCTGTGATGATATCACTGGTGTAGGTATGTGAGCAGAGTTGTCAGTAAGGTTTGTTGCAGGGGTTGGTCCGGGGTTTAGAGTTATTGTGTTGTGGTCTATAATTGCTGGTGAGAATTTATTTAAGGTTGGCAGGCTGTCTGTAGGCGAGGACAGGCCTGTCTCCGAAGGTCTGTGGGAGTGAAGGATTGCTGTCCAGGATAGGTTGTGGATCACTGATGATGAGCTGGAGAGGCTGGGGGCTGTATGTGATGGCCAGTGGTGTTCTCTTGTTTTCCTTGTTGACCCAGAAATGCCCGACTGCAATTTACATTGACCAGACTGGACAGTTGCTACATAAAAAGAATAAATGGACATAAATCAGACATCAGGAATGGTAACATACAAAAACCTGTAGGAGAACACTTCAATCTCCCTGGACACTCGGTAACAGATTTAAAAGTAGCAGTCCTACAAAAAAAAAAACCTGCAAAGAGAAATCTCAGAGCTGCATGCAATTCATTCGCAAATTTGACTCCATCAACCAAGGACTGAGCAGAGACTGGGAGTGGTTGGCCCATTATGAAAGCAATTTCTTCACTTTTGATGTTCACACCTCCACATTAGCTACTGATAATGGGCCACATCCCCCCTGACTGAACTGACTTGATTTCTCCTCTCTTGATGTTCACAGCTCCACATTAAGTGCTGATAGTGGGCCTATTCCACCCTGACTGACTAGACCTTGTCAACTCTGGCCCTTGCTTGAACCCGGATTCCCTCTTTAAATCCATCTCTGAACCCCGCCCCCGCCCCAACTCATGCAGCTGATGGAGGGGATCTTTGTCCACAGCATTTTAAATGAACAGTGTAAATAAAAAGTATTTGTATTGATTTTTTTTCCCATTTTTCATTAATTCTAACACTATTATACTGTATAGTGTAAGCCACCCAGTAGCTGACACTTTAAAGTTTTAACTATCTTGAGTTGTACACAGCAGGCCCTCTCAGAAGTCCAGAGAGACCTGGGCCACTTTCAGCTTTTGAACTCAGAGGCATAAAAATAATGAAAAATGACAACCCATGAAAACAAAATAAGGCACCAAAAGGAAAAAAGTGAGATGTAATTTGGGTATTTTTTGTTTACCAGATACTTTTCTAGACTTTTTCTGTGCAAATGCACTAATTAGTGCAGTGTCACAGTTGATATTAAGCACGACAAGCCCATTCAGATGCCCTTGTCCTGTAACTGAACAGTGATCGTTCTTTACCTGCTTCAACATGTTGAAGGTGTGCTCTCCTGAAGCCACTGATGCAGGTAAAATGACAAAAATACACAATGCAACTGTGATATTGGGAAACACCCGAGAGAGTCAGAGTTCGAGTATTTCTTTAAACAGTTCCTTTAGCTTGCAATCCAATTTACAGTAAAACTGCTCAAATGCCAAAAAATTAACAATTGTCTAAATCTCAGCCACCCCTCTGAGCTTGAGGCCAAGGCCAAATGGCCATTCTACCTCCTCCTCTGATTTGCCCTGGTACACAGCGTTTCTGCTCAGCGCTCTGAACACTGGCATTTCAAGTTGCAACTGTCTTCCTTTCAAAGGAACTGATTTTTGGAAAGTTACAAAAATCTTTATTTCTTGATACTGAATGAAGTCTGTTTTTGAGTTGTAACCCCTTTGCACTGGGCCATTGATTTGTGCAAACATTTAGAACTTTGTTTTTCATACTTTTCTTTTTTCAAATTGGGCAATAGTTGTTGGTGAGAGATCTGAAGCTCTTTTGTGTTCAATGTTCACTTAAAACTAGTTTAAAAATTAAACAGAGGTTAGAATTTCTGTTATTATTGACCATTATTGTAATTAAGACAGAGAGGAATATATATGTTAAGTGGTATTTATTAACATTAGCATACAGGGGTTCAAAAATCAGGGCTTTACTAACACTTTAACAGTAATAGTGTACCATGAATACACAGTCTTAATCTTTCAAGTATTTATGATTCTCCTTTTTTTACTCTTGTTAAAACCTCTTACCAATTTTTTTCTGAGTCCAACACAAAATAAATTCTTTGGGGGCACAGTGTCTTTGGGATCACGGCTTGTAATACAGAAGAACCACAGTTGTCGGTCACTGACCAACCTTCATTAAGCAGTAACCAACACCGACGCAGCTGTATGACTGGAAAACACTGGGCTACTGACAATAGCTGAACAGCCAGACTTTGTCCCCATGCAGCAGCTCCAGGCGCTGCCCTTTAGAAGCTATGCCAGGCCAAGTTTTAATTGTGTTTACATACAGAGCCGTGCTCCACAATGTGAAATAAATAATGTAACTCTACTTCTGTCATGGCAACGATGCCCTGTATTACAAGTACAATATTCGGCACTTCCATTTGTTACTTCCGTTTATAAGAGATAACATATTTTTGCATACAGAAAAAAAATCATTCCAGTCCCATTTGGAACACCTTAAAACCTGGTGGCCACCTGGTTTGCCTACATAGCCACGTTTGCTGAGAGACAGACCTATAGCAAAACACTGGAGACTTCAGGGCCCTTCCAGGACAGCTATGCCAGGATATGCACTTCAAATGTGTTTGGCTCCCACCATGTACAGAACACTCTTTGGACAGGGCGTGTACATCAGACTGAACAATTCTTTAATGGCATCCCCTAATGCTATCGTCCTGATCTTAAGTAGGGTTACCATGTAAAAAAGAGAACACCTCTGAGAGAGAGTGTATCTGCATCTGCATCTACCAACTCAGGTTGTATTACGGTGTTATAGTATATCTAGTACAGCATGAGTTGGTAGACAATGATACAGATACACTCCTTCTCTGGGGTGTCCTCTTTTCTGAAAGATCACGTATGATAACCCTAGTCTTAAGAAACAAAGAGACGTCCTGTGGCACCTGATAGACTAACAGATATTTTGGAGCATAAGCTTTCGTGGGCAAAGACCCGCTTCGTCAGATGACGAAGCGGGTCTTTGCCCACGAAAGCTTATGCTCCAAAATATCTGTTAGTCTATCAGGTGCCCCAGGACTTCTTGTTGTTTTTGAAGATACAGACTAACATGGCTACCTCTCTGATCCTAGTCTTAAGGGCACTCTTAAAACATAATTTGGTATCCTCTACACTTCAGTTCCAAATGGTGGTTTGGTTACACCAGAAGACAAAAGTGTGATGGCTGGTTCCCCCCACATATGGCTTTCCAGTTTTAGACGAATCCTTAGGGATATCAATGCTAAGCAGGGAAATCAGCTGCATGAAAAGGTTGCTTTGCTTGTCACTGCAATGGTTTACCATGCGCAAACAGCACCATTTCCAAACGAACAATTTTACTTGTGTGTCCACACACAGCCTGTCTTATGACTGTGATTTGTATTTGCAGCCCAGAGGTCTTCTCAAGAATGGGTCATTAATAGAACAGGTGTTGCCTAACCTATTGTAAGTAACATGACATTAATAATAAATAAATCTGTTAGTCTTCAAGGTGCTATAGGACTGCTTGTTATTTTTGAAGATACAGACTAACAGGGCGACCCTCTGAGACTATTAACATGTTGTTTATCGCTCCAAGTACTGTAGACAAGGACTGCATTCAGCAGATACCGGTTCGTGCTCAGCTGTGGTCTTTGGCTGTATTATGGACATTTCTGCAGCTCAAACAAGTGGACCTTGCTTTGTGGGTGGATTATCGCTACGCTGTATTCTCTTCCTAAAGCATTCTTTCAGGGCTGTTCCCAAGGGGGGATGAGGCTTGCAGCAACCCCTCCCAGTGCTCCAGGTGCAGAGCCCAGGGCAACCCCATCACTGCAGACCCTGCCCCAGCCAGGCCTCTGCTCCACTCCTTTCTCCAAGCCCTGCTCCTGCTCTGCCCTCCCCTTCCCATGCCTTGTGCGTCCCATTGCCTGAAGCCCCACCCCCAAGTGATGTGAGCTGGGGATTACCAGGGGGCCTGGCACAGGGTGGCAGCAAGGTCAGCCCCCACTACATGACTCACTGCAGCACTGGGAAGCTGAGCAACCTGGCAGCCTGCCCTGCTCCACCCACCCACCTCTCCCACCCTGCTGCACAGTGCAGTAGGAAGGTGGAGTGCCCTGGGGCCAGGCTGGGGTACCCTGCTTCCCGTTGCCATGGTGAAGTGGAGTGAAGCATGCTGGGAGAGGGCATTGGGGTGGGGTGAAGCAGAGCTGGCTGCCAGGTCATTCGGGCTCCCACCACTGCAGTGAGTGTGTGTGGAGGTGGGGAGGAGTGACCTGCTCTGCTGTCCTGTGCCAGGCTCTCAGGTAATCCTGTGGGCCACCCTGGGCACCGTCCATAGTATGGCTGACGTAGCCACTGTGGGGCCCTACAAAGTGCAGGGCCTGGGGCAACCGCTTCCAACCATCCTCTGGAAAGAATGGCTCTACATACGGTCAGAACTCCGTAGGAAATGTTAACAGCAAGCTGCCAGGCAAAATGCAAGAGGTTATAGTTCAAAACAAGATGTTACTGGGAACGTAAAGGAAATTAAATGGTATACAGCATGATATGACCTTCAGCTCCTAACAGTCTAAGAAAAATTCACATCCATCTGCTCAAACATTCAGAATTAGCAAATTATAAGTTGACATTTGCTTAACATTAAGGACTCGGTACTCATCATTTTAAAAAAGGCTAAAAAAATTATCCTGTCATTAAATAGTAGACTAAATGCCGCAGAATAGTCAGAGTTCCAGAGCTGACTTTTAGCATCACATGTGAACTTTGTTTCTTTAATTAACAAAATAGTATTACTTCTCTGCAATGTTAATGCCTCCCGTTTCATTGACGGGGCAAGTGAAAGTTGCAGGGAGCATATTCATTCGAGAGAATGGAAAATGTGTAATAATTTCAGATTCTATTCTGAATGTTGTAAAACATTAACCTTTTCAATGGTTAAATATTACATAGCCAAAATAATTCCACTCTACAATAATACCTAACCGTACCCAGTCAAGAGTAAAATCAACCCTTAGATATTCTGCACACTAAATTTGGCCTCTGCAGCTATCACTGAGGGCTTGTCCATGTAATGTATGTGTACAGCTTGAACCTCTCTAGTCTGGCCCCCTTGGGACATCACTGATGCCAAATGAGAGAATTTGCCAGACCATGGGAGGTCAATATTGTTTGGCAGCATTACCAACACTTCCACTGCTTACTGGGCGCTTAAAAGACATTTAGGAGTAAATTACAGCTAATAACAGCACAGAACACCCAGAGTCAGGACTCGTGGCTGTAAACAAACTTTATGGGACCATGGGTAACTTGGCCATACTCCTGATAAGTAGTTGTCTAACTAAAATCATGCTGGATTATGAATGTTGCTGGACAAGAGAGTGCCAGATTAGAGAGGTTCAACCTGTACCCAGTATAAACTAGCGTGAGAGCCTCAATAACCACTTCTATCTTACCACCACTACCAGAAGGAGGCTTCCAGACAACTCTGCAATACCAGATTTTACAGGCTGCTTTCCTCAGACCCCACTGAGGAATACACTAAAAAACTACACCGTCTGCTCAGGACACTCCCTACACAAGCACAAGAACAGATCTACACCAACACACCTCTAGAGCCCCGTCCAGGGTTATTCTACTTACTACCCAAGATCCACAAGCCTGGAAATCCTGGACACCCCATCATCTCCGGTATTGGCACTCTCACTGAAGGACTGTCTGGTTATGTGGACTCTCTCCTCGGACCCTATGTCACCAACACCCCCAGCTACCTCCGCGACACCACTGACTTCCTGAGAAGACTGCAATACATTGGTGACCTACCAGAAAACACTATCCTAGCAACCATGGATGTAGAGGCTCTGTATACCAACATCCCACACAAAGATGGAATAAATGCTGTCCGGAACAGTATCCCTGATGATGCTACAGCACATCTGGCGGCTGAGCTCTGCAACTTTATACTCACACACAACTATTTCAGATTCGGTGACAATATATACCTTCAAATCAGCGGCACAGCTATGGGTACCCGCATGGCCCCTCAATATGCCAATATTTTCATGGCTGACCTAGAACAACGCTTCCTCAACTCTCGTCCACTAACACCCCGGCTCTATTTACGCTACGTTGACGACATCTTCATCATCTGGACCCATGGGAAGGAGACTCTGGAGGAATTCCACTGGGACTTCAACGACTTCCACCCCAACTTCAAGCTCAGCCTGGACCAATCTACACAGGAGATCCACTTCCTTGACACTACCGTGCTTATACACAATGGACACATCAGTGCCACCCTGTACCGTAAACCCACTGACCGCTACGCCTACCTTCATGCCTCCAGCTTCCATCCCAGACACACTACACGATCCATCGTTTACAGCCAAGCACTTAGATATAACCGCATTTGTTCCAACCCCTCCGACAGAGACAAACACCTACAGGATCTGCACCAAGCATTCTTGAGACTGCAATACCCACCTGAGGAAGTGAGAAAACAAATCAACAGAGCCAGACATGTGCCATGAAGCCTCTTACTACAGGACAAGCCCAAGAGAGAAACCAACAGAACACCACTAGCCATCACCTATAGTCCTCAGCTAAAACCTCTACAGCGCATCATCAGGGATCTACAACCCATCCTGGACAATGATCCCACACTTTCACAGGCCTTGGGAGGCAGACCTATCATTGCTCACAGACAACCTGCCAACCTAAAACAAATCCTAACAAGCAACTATACACCGCACCACAGTCACTCTATCTCAGGGACCCATCCATGCAACAAACCTCGTTGCCAGCTCTGCCCACATATACACACCAGCAACATCATTACAGGACCTAACCGGATCAGCCACACCATCGTGGGCTCATTCAGCTGCACATCTACCAATGTAATTTATGCCATCATGTGCCAGCAATGCCCCTCTGCCATATACATCGGACAAACTGGACAGTCTCTACGTAAAAGAATAAATGCACAGAAATCAGACATCAGAAATGGCAATATACAAAAACCCATAGGAGAGCACTTCAATCTCCCAGGACACACAGTAGCAGATTTAAAAGTAGCTATCCCGCAGCAAAGAAATTTCAAGAACAGACTCCAAAGAGAAATTGCTGAGCTACAATTCATCTGCAAATTCAATACCCTCAGCTCAGGCTTAAACAAAGATTGTGAATGGCTGGCTAAATACAAAAGCAGCTTCCCCTCTCTTGGAGTTCACACCTCCAGATCTACTGATGACAATACAACTCAGCCTGCCTGACTGAGCTAACCTCGTTATCCCCAGCCTTGCTCTGGCCTATTTATATCTGGCCTTGCAGATTTCCAGGACCAGCATCTGAAGAAGTGAGTTAACTCACGATAGCTCATGCTCTAAACTTTTCTGTTAGTCTATAAGGTGCCACAGGACCCTTCGTTGCTGCTACAGATCCAGACTAACACGGCTACCCCTCTGATACACTTCTATCTTAGTTGGAGTGATTGATTTTTACTTAGCTTAAGTTGATTGGGAATAAATTTTATGATAAATCACTATAAAGCCCCTGGAATGAAAATAAAAGTGGCTGTACTGGATTTTGCATGATTTTAATAAAATGTGTTTAAAAATACAAATACCTTGAATTACCTTGGTGCAGCTTTCAGGCTAATTTGGTTAAAACTTGGGATTACTTTTCTGAAAAGAAGAGAAAAGTCAGAAAATTCTATTTGGTTGTTAAAGTGCCAAGTTCCTCTTGGCTTTTCATCATCTGGTTTGTCATTTCCCCTCTGAGGATCTGATTTTGCAAACACTTGTTGTCAGATGTAGTGCTGACACAGCATGAGTTGTCCCCCGATATCAGTGGACATGCAAAGGCAGTAAGCATAATGAATGAAAAACTGGCCCCCTTGCAATCAATGGAAAAAAATCCCCTGAACAGCTATGGGACCAGGATTTTACCCTAAGTGTTTTTTCAGGGTCAGGAGCTTGTTAAATTGAAAAGCTACAGGCCCAGCTGATCCAAAACTTGGACTAGAGTGAATAACATTTTTGAGCTAAATTGTTTAATTATATTTTAATTTAGTTCTTCTTTACCACGGTAATGTGACCGTGATATGGGGAAATATAAATGTTTAATAAAGCAGGGGAAAAGGTGACAGATATATATGAAGAGGAATAACGGTTCTCTGCTCCTCCACATTCTTTGGCCTTGTGCACATTAGGGTTTTAGCCACTACAGTATGATTACATCAGTTTAGCTGCCTCAGTGCAAACTCCGAGCACTTGTGTTGAACTGGTTTTAAATCGTGTCTTGTACAGATGCTTTCCAGCGCAAATCACAGTCACACTAGTGCAGCACATCTGCATGAGGGGGGCAGGACTGGCATACAACTCCATTCGTAAAGCTGTGACCGAACATCCTAGTTTCAACCAGCCCCGTCTGTCCTTTTTTTATTTCACCCTTTCTGCTTCCCTCTCCGGTATCTCTCTCCCTCCATTCCCTTCCCCCTCTGCTTCTGCTTTTATTTAATTTTTCTCTCACAGCCTCCCTTGCCCTGCCTGTGAGCTAACTGAGCAGATGATTGTTTTGTCAGTGAGTGGGTTCTTCCAAGGGGTGATTCCACCCTACCTCCCTCCCTCTCTTCCTAGCTGTGAAGATTATCCAAAGCCATCTAGAAGCCCAATAAGAAGAATGGAAGTATTACTTAATGTTTGGGTGATTTGTTTGTTTGTGGGGCAGGGGAAGATAGGCAGAGTTATCCACAATCACAGCATTTCAATCAAAAAGCCAGTGTATCCCAGGCAGTTATATGGCCCCCATTTGAAGGAGTTATTTTCTGTGAGCTAAGGAAGTGTTGTTATCTCAAGGTCACAGAAATCATAACAGCTCAGTTGAGTTCCTGGCTAGCATCCTAATCACTGGTATATATTCACCCGGGAGGGCAAGAGAGCTGGGACCCAATCAGGTAATCCATCAGACCCACCAGGAGGCAGATACTTCATCTCTTTAATGTCTCAGAGGGGTAGCCAGTATAAGTCTGCAGAGTCACAAAAACAAGCAATCCTGAAGCACCTTAAAGACTAACACATTTATTTATCAGGTAATAATAAGAAAACTAATTAATAAATAACCCCAATAAATAAATGTTAGTCTTGAAGGTTCTACAGGACTGCTTGTTTTTTTGTGACACTTTAATGTGTTCCCCTTTTTCTTCATACTCTTTCTCAACGGAAAGTTACTGCATTCCATTTCAGTCTGAAGAAATGAGCTTCGGGCCCAATACTGAACATCCTGCCTCAAGCGATTGCAGTCATTTTATTATACAGTCTGTGTGACCTCAGGATGGAATGCCAGTTTAGCTTTTAGCACTAGCTTCTGGGTGGATGTCACAGGAGGCTGAAGTCCTTTACTTACCCCACCCCAAGAAGCACGCTGCAATGTGTCTCAACCTTAATGTGGAAGAAGCACCTCAAAGGGTGAGAGTGTCAAGTCTCCTAGGCCCGCTTATGGTTGGCCTTTGCTGAGACACCCAACAAGGATCATAGAATCATAGCGCTGGAAGGGACCTCAGGAGGTCATCTAGTCTAGCCCCCCTGCTTCAAGCAGGATCAACCCCACTAAGTCATCCCAACCAGGACCTTGTCAAGCCGGGACTTAAAAAACTTGAGGGATGGAGAATGCACCACCTCTCTAGACAACACATTCCAATGCTTCACCACCCTCCTGGCGAAGAAGCTTTTCCTAATATCTAACCTACACCTCTCCCTCTTCAACTTCAGACCGTTATTCCTTGTTCTGCCACCGGACACCAATGAGAACAGTTTCCCTCCCTCCCTCCCCCTGCCAGTCAGAGCCTGTGATGTTTGTGATGGAGAACAATAATGTGCTATGTGAAGGCTACCAAATGCCCATCGAATCACAGTGTCTTTCAGTCACTACTGACTGGGACTGACTTCTGATCCATGGCTTAGAGCTGAGAGGCTGTATATCCCATTACCCATCCTGTCCCATTAACAATCATTTTCATTTCAAAGTGTTGTTTATTATATTTTGGAAGGTTCTTCCTCCCTCTCGCTCCCCTTTATCATTTTCTGGAGGCACTCACACACACAGACAAACAGACAAATATGTACAGCATATGGACAGAAACCCCATTTCAGTAGCAACACTTACAGTAAAAGAAACTTTATTAAGAACAATATTTAAATTGGTGTTTACCCGTTCGCAGTAATAAAGTCAGGCATTCTGCTGAATAGCCACTTTGGCTGTTAGATGAGACAAAAGGACACCAAATGAGTGTTACCTTCTACACACTGTACTAAGCCACTATCAACCTACTAGGCATATATATCTGAAACTCCCAGTCATCTCTTCAGTATGATCTGACGCCATGCAACAAGGTCTGGTAAAGTTCAGTAATCTCACTTTTAACCAGCTTTCTTATGCATCTTGATCAGTAGATGATTGAGGTCTATAGAAAGCTAAAATTGTAGACCTAGGCGAATAAGGGTGCTGGTTCACAATCAATGTTCATAATAAAATGTTAAAATTCACACAAGAATGACCATGGTGAAGCAGAACAATGCATCAGCCTGCTCTGCTCTGCCCTGCTCCACTCCACGGGCCAGTCCAGTCACTCTGCTTCCCTGCGGTGAATGTGTATGTGGGAGAGACATGAACTCTGCTGCTGGCCCCAGCCTGCCCTGGGCCCTGTGGGCTAACCTGCGTATGAGGGAGCCGTCCCATCCATAGGACATTTGGGGCATCCACCAAGTGGTCTGGGCCAGCCACCCTGAACCATCCGATGGATGGGGTGGCTCTACACGTATCTGCCCCCAGGCCACAGAAACATGCCAGCAGTTGTGCAGAGCTAGCAGCCTGAAGCTGCTTGAGCCAGCAGCCCCAGCTCCAATAACTGGCACGTTTTATTTGGCAGCCCCTGTTCTCTGGGGATGCTGGATAATGAAGCCTGTACTGTAGTTTGCAAAGGGAAGGTGGCAGGGTGATTTGATCCAGAATATAAGTATATACTTGAGGAACAAAAACCTGTCCAAGAGAGGACTTTTCAGCCTAACAGACAAGGCTATGACAAGCTCCAGTGGCTGGAAGTCAGACCCGGAGACATTCAGACTGAAAATAAAGTGCAAACTTTTAAACATGAGGGTAATTAACCTTTGGAACAATTTACCAAGGGTTGTGGTGGATTGTCCATCACTGGAAATGTTTAAATCAGCATTGGATGGTGTTCTAAAATACGTTCATGTGTTCAAGCAGCAACTAATTCAGGGAAGTCCTATGGCCTGTGTGAAGAAGGCCAGACTAGATGATCACAATGGTCCCCTTTGGCATGAACCAGGGGGCATAGGCACCGATTTCCTCTCTACCTGGGGGGAGGAGTGGTGGGGGTGCTTGACAACCCCTCCTTCCACGCTTACCCTCCCTGCATCGCCCCATCCTGCCCTGTCTCTTCTCCCCTTTGCTCCACCCAAGGCTCCACATCCACTCCCCTCCTTCCCACACCCCAGCCCATCTCTTCTCACCCCCTCCCTCAAGAGCAGCCTGTCCCTGCTTCCCCCCCTCCCTGATAGCGCCTCCTGCAGGCTGTGAGACAGCTGCGATGTACAGGAGGTATGAGGAGAATAGGGCAGAGTTGGTCTAGGGGGCCAGGAGCCAGAATGCCTGTTTGAAAAGGGACTTGGGTGACTCTGGTCAGCACTGCTGACGAGGCTCCTGAAGTGGTGCAGCGGGGTTGTAATATTAGCCCCACTTCCTGCCAGAAGAATAAACCACTGATCTCTTCTGGGGTTGTGCTAAGGCTATTCTTCAGAACATAAGAACAGACACACTGGGTCAGAACAAAGGTCCCTTGCCTAGTACCCTGTCTTCCGACAGTGGGCCAATGCCAAATGCCCCAGAAGGTGTGAACGAAACAGGTAATCATTGAGCGATCCCTCTCTTGTCATCCATTTCCAGCCTCTGACAAACAGAGGCTAGGGATACCATTCTTACCCATTCTGGCTAATAGCTATCGATAGACCTAACCCCCATGCATTTATCTAGTTCTTTTTTTTCACTTTGTTAAATCCTGGTCTTCACAACATCCTCTGGCAAGCAGTCCCACAGGCCTACCACGTGCTATTGGAAGATAAACTTCCTTTTGTTAGTTTTAAACTTGCTACCCATTAATTTCATTTGGTGACCCCCTAGTCCTTTGAACTAGCCAGTAATGGGCAGCAAATGGTGCTAATGGCAGTCACAGAACGCAGTTGTGTCACTTCCTCATCTCCAGTAGGCTGATTAAACAACATCCCAGAAATAGTTTCTAAAGCTGACTCTTCATTTCCCAGTAGCTATACTGTCAACCTCAAATATTAAAAAAAGAAAACAACAACCACCACAACAAAAACCCCTGTCCTTTCTCACTTTTGAGCTGTCCTCTTCCATGCCCAAATGTGATTTATTCAGGATGAAAATTCAACCTCAAATATGGATGCTCCCTCAAGGTGCAAAGAAGACCTCCTTATACCCTCTACTGGCCCCAGGGGTGGAGAAGCTGGTACTGTTTCCTTCTACTCCTTTCTCCTTATCAATTGTCTACCTCTCTCCCTTTCTGCCCCTCCCCCCTACCCCCGACCAGGACTTAGCCTGTTTCTACCCTACTGCAGAAGATAGACCTGCTCAGGGTCGACCTTCCGTGGTTTTGTTTTGCATACGTGTGAAACAGTGCTTTCCAGGGTCAACATCGATCCCGGAACTCCTTGCAAGCGGCAAAGATTAAGGAAGACTGATGGGAAAAACGCTCTTGTCGATCTTCTTCTGTGAGGACAGCCCTAGCAGCTGACAGCTGATAAGTTGATTTTAGCTATGCCATTGGCACAGCTAAAAGTGTGTATCAGCAGTCGACTGCTTTGTCTAGTACAGACATAGCCTTTTTCCCTCTGTCAGGAGATTGTGAGACTCTAAAAACATCTAAA
Organism: Carettochelys insculpta; assembly: GCF_033958435.1. Classification (NCBI taxonomy): domain Eukaryota; kingdom Metazoa; phylum Chordata; order Testudines; family Carettochelyidae; genus Carettochelys; species Carettochelys insculpta. The sequence goes on along the minus strand of NC_134139.1, from coordinate 141,852,707 downwards.
AGCACAGGGCTTATGATAGTTAATAGCGTGGGAGTTGGCAACAATCAGGTGTATGCTGCAGCAGAGGCAGAGCATAATGAAAATACACCAAACATAGGGTCTCTCTGGCCCAGTACTCAGGAGGTGCCCACTCAGAGCAGTATGAGAACTGGGCACCTGACTAGCAATAGAAGCAGTATAGATGAGTACTGAAGTGGTGAGAAGTTACCCATATCTATACACCAGGGCCCACATCCCCCAAATATCCCCCAAATATTCCTAGCGTCCATTGAGATCGTGGGGAGTTAGAACCTTTGCGGATCTTCACTCTGCTGTGGTGTCAATGAATTAATCCTTAAGGATCAGATTGTGGTACTGAGGAGTAGTGTCATTAAAGACTCAACTTTCCAGACAACCAGACAGAGGCCAGGCAGGACGCTGTGAGGCTCTTGTTACCCACATATGGTGTGGTGGTGTCAGACACAGAATAAAGCAGAGCTCCTGCAGGCAATTTGAGTACTGAGCACCCACTGAACTCGTGTTCCCGTATTTCAGGTTCCCCAGAAAAGGCCAGTGGTGGGTAGTGAAGGAGAAGCTAAAGAGGGAGTACAGCTGGAGGGGTGTGTGCTACTGGGGATGCCTCGGGGTATGATGGTGCAGACTCAGGACACAATGACAGCTGTCAGTCAGTGCCTCCCTGAGTGGTTATTCCCCTCCCCAGGGCTGGGAGCTGGGACCTGTGTGGGTGGGATCCATTAGCTGGAAGGGATGAATCAGCTGTAGGGGTGGGATCAATAGGAGTGTTGCACTGCAGTGTCTCTACAGGCATGTCTACACTATGTATGGGCAGTGGGTGAATCTAGCCCCATGGCTCCTCCCCTTCCTCCACAGGCCTCCCCACTGCCCACCGGAGCCCTGAGCCTCCTCCTTGTCCACAGCCAGAGGAGTCCTGATCCACTGCCTCATCTGCCCCAAGCTTCAAGTCATGCTACCCCAGGCACTCCAACTGGCTGAGCTCCTGGGCTGCTCACCCTCTGGGCTGCTGGCGGCTTCAAGTACCAGCCCCATTCTGGCTGTCCTTGCCCCGGCCACCAGCTTGATCCCTAGAACACCAGTTGGCCTGAGCTCCAGGCTGCCAGCTGGGGTCTCTGCTGCCTTCAGAGGAGAGAGGGAGCAAGGATGGGGTGCTAGGGGCAGGGCCGTGGCCTGGGTTATGGGAGATTTAACTTCCCCCAGCCTACAACACCTGCCACCCATGACATTATGGGTTTTTCCATTGGCTTAATGGCAACTACAATGGGGTTAGGTGACCCACCCCTCAGCAACCTAGCATTAAGTGTAGATCAGGACCACTCCTCTGGGGTGCACAGTACTCCAAAGGGAGTAAAGGAGGCGAGGAAAAGAGCCTCAGCTGGGTTACTCCTGATGTACACTAACACGACAGCCCAGTTTGGGCCCAAGATTATTATTTAATTCTCCTGCTGGCTCTGTTCCTGCCCTGTCCTAGATAAATGGCATAGCACTCATGGATTTCGGTGGGTGGTGACTAGACCCCTCTATGCCACTCTGCCTCACCTTAATGCACAGGGATTTAACCCCCCACCCCACTAGCTAGTAACAGCAGTTTCATCATAAAGGCATTTGTTGCTGAGTGGCACTTCTGTTTGGGACTAGACCTTGGGAGTGGGCAAGCCTTGGAGATTTTGCTGTCTCTCATGTGTCTTGTCCCATTCTCCAGCTGGCTGATAAAGAATAACACAAACTTGCGGCTTTTCCCATTTAAAAAAAAAAGAGGGGGCGGGGAGCCATGATATTAAACTTGTTTGGGAGTTGTTCTTTCTCAGTAATTGTCACTGTTCTCTGATTCTTTTCTGCACCACCGCTGACCCTGTCGCACTAATGGCTCAGCTCGACTTGCAATACACAAAGCAAAAGCAATAAAGCAAAAGTGGTAGAAATCTGGCCTGCCATTGACCTCCTCTTTAATGCGAAGGTGCTGCCCAGGAACTCAACAGGTCTGAACAGCTCAGTTAGTCTTGTTACCAGAGACCCAGAGTAGTCGGGGATTTAGGGTTGTTCTTTTTAATTAGAAAAGGGAGAGCACCAGCGGCTGGGTGGCAAGAAAGTCAGAGGGTATTGGACCTTCTCTCTAGCCTCTTACCTCTGTATCTGGCTTTCCTCTCTCCCTGGTGTAGCGCTGCTTGGCCTGATTCCTTACCCCCGGGGTAGGTGTGCACACCTGGGCCAAGTGAGCATAACACACGGTCAGCTGGGAATCGCTTGCCCTCACTTGAAGTTAAATGGCTACACCAGGCACTGAGGCATCTGGCCCAATTCCCTTCCAGTGCTACTACTGAACAGCAGGGCTGCAGAAAGACACACTGGCCCTCTTGGCAAGGATGGTGGGGGCCTGGCTCAGTGCCCCGAAAAGGGAGGGGCCTTGCATGGAAGGGGTGGAGCTCAGCTAGCCTCCCCCAGCCAGCCCTTCAGTGGGGCGTGGAATGCATTGCACAGGGCTCTGGCAACGATTTAAAGGGGCCTGGGGCTCTGGCTGTTGCTGAAGCAGAAAGAGCTGAAACCAGAAGGCCTAGACCCAATTAAATCGCCAGGCCCCAGGGCAGCTGTCCCATCTGCCCCATTTATCAGCAGGCCTGCTGAACAGTTACTTGGCTGACAGAGAATCTGCCACCAGCCATTAAGGCTGGCTGACTAGATTTGAGAGGCATCATGGTCCAGATAGGCCCAGGGACATGGGACTTGGGATACCTGGATTTTGTTTCCAGATCTGGCCCCAATTTGCTCTGTGACTTTGTTACCAGATTTGCCCATGACTTTGGAGTACGGGGCACGAGGTGTTGATAATTCTATCAATGTGCTGTTCCTGTTACTTGTGTTCTCATGTGGAGCTCCGTTTCTCCCATCTGCCAATTCCCTACCCGCCCCACCCTCAATGGAGCGATCCTGCAGGACCCAGGTTTCCCATGATTGGGTTCGTCCCACTCTAGAATCAGGTGAACAAATACACAATCACACCCACTACCAGAGCACATCTGAGAGGACCTGTGAATCAGCACTTGCAAGCTGACCTCTTATATGTGCCTGGACGCAGGAGGCTAGGCTGCACAGCAGTGCCAAACTGTGAGCATCCTGTGCCCTCCAGCTTAATGGGTTGTGTTTAGACAGTACTTTAAGCTGCCACCTTCATATGCCCTGAGATTCAGCACCGCTTGAGCCCCACTTTTGCACCACAACCCATGTGGTTACAGCTAGTAACTCATGTAATCAGCAAACTCCACAGACTTTTTGGACACGACAGGGATCTTTCATTTAGGTAGAAGGAGCGCTGTTGCAGAGGGGAGACAGGCAGAGAGAAAAATAGAGAAAAGCAACCTGCTTGACCGCGAAAGTTTTTTATTTCTGTGTAGTAACCGTACAAGGGGAGCCGAACAAACCAAACAATTACCATGTTAAATCTCACTTAAATCTGATTATGAATGTTAGGGTTTGCAAACCGTAACTGATCATACAAGGCAGGGTCAGTGGGCCATGCTGTGGGGAGTGGGGAAGAGATCTCACCACTCTGTGATGCTTGAAGTGATTGGGGTTCCCAGATGGACAGGGTGGCCAGGAGGTCCAGAGAGTTGGATACAGGCAGAGCAGGACCCCCGGTGCAATCAGGAGAAGGTGACGGCCCAATGGAACTGATGCAGACTGGGCATCAGAACACCTTAGAATGAATAAGGGTTTTTGGAGGAAAAACAAAATGCTACAAGAAGGAAAGCTAGATTTGTTTATGGGTAAACAGAGGGTTCAAAGCAGCATTCCAAAATTGCTCTCTTCAGGCTAGACAATAGAAACTGATCATTCCTGGCTATGGGTGGTGTCCCTCTGAGGGAGCTCATAGTGCAATTAAGCAGTTTCAGTCTGTTGGATACCAACAGAGGATTTATTACTAAAATTGGTCTGACAATGACTGACCTGGGTGTGGACAGGTTTGAGTTCATTAGCATCCAAAGCAGAGATTTCCCATCAGTCAATACTTTCTGTGTCCCACAGTTCAGGGAGATTCTTGCTTTGGAATTTCTATTCTACATTCTGTATGTCAATGGAGACATATTTCTGTCTTATCTTCAATGCAAATCAGGTTAGGGGTGTTTCCTTAATCCTATCACCCTTCTTGGGAGAGGTTTAGGTGTGTCTTCCCCTCCCTTTTCATTGCTTTTTGTATAGGCTTTGGTTCAAGCAGAGGTGACAGGGGAGTGAGGGTTTCCATGAGCTGGACTCACTGACCTTCTGAGGTCCTTTCCAGCCCTAGGAGTCTATGAGTCTATGAGTACATTGCTCTGGTTTCTCCAGAACACAAAGCTGTTAGGTAACACCTTGTGCATATCACTCCACCTCTCTGGGCCTGTTTCCCCTCCAAGCCTTTATCTGTCTTGTTGTGGCTGCTAGGTGCTGTTAAAATACCAATACTGAATCATAATACCAGACAAGACAGCTCTGAAATGTCCTGAGTGATATTAATGGCAAAGGCTGGTCCACCCTGAAGTACCTATTGGTTGGTGCCTAGAACCTAAAAAAGAAGAAAATGTGTATTTTAAGGAAAACCTTAAAAATAAAGACATACAGTTATGAAAACCATTCCAGGAGTTGGTTCCAAAGATCTAATATGGAGCCAGCCTTATACACATTCTGGCCACATGAGAACAAGAATCCCTGGTAGGGTGTAGGCCTCCAGGATCTATCTTGTCACCTTGTAATTGGCTCATGCAGCAATTTTTCCCAATGTCAGTTAATCACCCAGTTAATCATGAACCTCCCCAGGTCCAAATTAATCCACTTCCTGATATGAAACTTCTGAAGCCCAAAATGTCTCCTTTTCCACACAGAAAAATCCCTGGAACTGTACCTTCCAAACGAAATGCTTGCCTGTCCTCCACCCTGACAGTGATCCCAGGCAGTTCTTTGACATAAAATAGAAGCTAAGAGGAAATATTTGGGTTTGTATGCACAAAGGCTAAGGAACAAAATATAATTGTGACTAAAACTTTTACTCTCTAAAACAGCCAGTGTTATTCCCAGAGCCATTTAAAAATTCAGCCACTAGAGAGCAAACTTCTTCTGTTTATCAAACTCTATATAGTTTTTACAATTGTACAATATTTCAGGCTAGAAATTGTAGAAAATAAACCAATGCTGTTTGTTCACCTGTAAAAAAATCTTTGTTTTTTAAATTGCATGATCTGAGGGCTTTTTTTAAAGGGAAAAGCAAACAAAATATGGTTTGTTACAGTTAGGTGTGCAAAGATTAGCTTTTTATCAGTAAATGTTGATTTCACCAGACATATACAAACTGATGAAAAATATTTTCACTGATAGTAATTCAAGTTTACAGGTAGGCAAGGTAAGCAAAGTGCCACTTGAGGGATAACTGGCATGTGATTTAAGGATATTTCCTCTGCACAGTTTGACTAATTTGTATACCATGCTTATAAAGCTTTAATTTTTTGAATCTGAGGCCTGGTCTATCCTAAGAAAATTACATTGACAGAGCTGTAAGAGCAATGAAGGGTCCTGTGGCACCTTATAGACTAACAGAAAAGTTTTGAGCATGAGCTTTTGTGAGCACAGACTCACTTCATCAGATGCATCAGATGCATCTTTTCTGCAAACTTTTCTGTTAGTCTATAAGGTGCCACAGGACCCTTTGTTGCTGTTACAGATCCAGACTAACACGGCTACCCCTCTGATAATTGACAGAGCTATGTTTCTGAGTCAGAGGTGAAAAAATCCACCCCCTCTGAGCAGTATAGTAAAGGTGACCTTTGTGTATACACTGCTAGATTGATGGAAGAGTCTTCTGCTAACCTAGCTATCCTGTCTTGGGGAGGTGGATTATGTACACTGATGGGAGAGCCCTTCCTGTTGGTGTAGGTCAGGGGTTAAAAAAGCGGAGAGCGGGACCCCTCGGGCGGCATGAAATTTCAAAAGGAGGGGCAAACGATCAGCTGCTGGGTCTCAGGCTCATCCATCTCATTAAAAATGTTGCAGTCTGTTACTGTTTCTATGCACATGTATTCACATTTATATACCAATAAATAAAGTTTTGCATTCTACAGACTTATTTTCTTACATGTGCCAAAAGGTTTTCTTTTTTTGATTTATTTCTTTTTCTTTTTCCATATGAACATAACTGAAATTTCTGTTGGTTGGGATCGCGTTGGACAGGTTGGGGGCCCCCTGCTAACTGTAGGGCTGAAAAATGGGGCCAGATGTTAAAAACAAGTTTGCTCCCCCCCTTATGTAGGTAATGACGACACTGAAGTGCTACAGTGGAGGAGCTGCAGTGCTGTGGCTAGCCCAGGGGCCATGCTGTGGCCTGTGATGTCTCTAATGGGGTATGGAGCCGGGGCAGCCCGTCTCCACCCCCAACTCATCCCGGCTTTTACTGCCCCTGCTCCAGTGTCAGGGGTCAGCCCCTCCTGCACCCAGCGTGGCACTGGGAAAAGGAGAAATCCAGCCAGACCCACGGCACTTCCCCGAGCCTGGCTGCCATTCATGTCATTCGGGGGGGCGTGCAGCAGGCTGCTGGGTCTCTTTGCTTCCCACAGCTCCCGCTACCACCGGTGAATTTGTGGGTGGGCCTGACCTCTGGTCCTGATCCCAGGCCTCCTGGAAACCCCTTAGGCCGCGTGGGGCCCAGCACAGCAACCCTGAACTGTCCAATGGATGGGACACCTTTGGCTGTGGCTATGTGGTTGTAACATATCAAGTACAGACAACCCCTCAGCATCTCACAGTTCTCTTAACTTTGTACAACTGTGAAAATGGTTACAAATAAAATCAAAACTTCTTAAATGAAACATCAGTAGTATCCCTTGAAATTAGAAAAAAAAATGAATTCCGGCAAGCCTGGTTATAGTGAAGCCTTTGGCGAATGGGGTCTGAAGTCTCGTTCTTCCACAAATAATCATACGTTTGTCTGTTGTTACTTGTGACAAGCCTTGTTATGTGTTTCTCAGGGAGAGGCCCCAGAATAATTATGGTCCTTGAGCACCTCTGGCATTATATACATAACAAATGATAGAGATGGAAATAATATGAGCTAACGAAGTAATTGGCATCAGCGGAGACACTTGAATTAATGCCAGCTGGGATTAAAGAAGAGAGGTCAGATGTTAGCTCTTTCCAGAGAAGGGACCTTCGCTCTGGAATTCGCTTTTCCCTTTGGCTCATCACAGCTCAAATGTGCCACCACTCAGACCTGCTGCAAAACGAATCTGTTCTCTATTCTGGGGCATTGCCAGGGTGGTGGGTCTTGAGCAGTGTTCCCTGTAAGCTGAGCACTGGGGCAGGCGGCTGCTGAGGAGAGATTCAAGCACCATCCAGCTGATTAGCAGAGGGCCCACAGCCACCCACCCATGTGTGGAGCACACACAAGAGCCCTAGTCATAATACTGATACAACGACAGTCCCTGCTCCAGACAGCTTACAGTCTTTGTGTAAGACATTTGATGGAGATAAACGGACCAACACAGGAACAGTTAGAAAAAAGAAGACAATATTGGTTAGCACGAAAGGCAGTGGACTCAGCATATCTTCAGTCTAAGTGCTGTCCAGGTTTAGATGGGCACCATGGCAAAAGAGAGTTTTTGAAGAAGGGTTTTGAAGGAGAAGAAGAAGAAGAAGAAGAAGGTGGCTTTGTGGATGTTTGTGGAAGGCTCCTCCCAAGCTGTGAGGGCAGCGAGGGAGAAAGCACAAAGGTGCATGTTTGCAGATTTAGTAAGTGAGTGATGGAGGCTGGCATCATGGATTGATCGAGGGTGGGAGCTGACTTGCTGAAAATGAATAGAAGATAATAGCTAAGGGGTATGTGTGTGATGGGGTGAATAAAAGAGATCCCCTTGAGACTGTCACTCGATGCACTGATCATACCACTGAGCTGAGGAGCCCGCCCACCCGCCTGCCCTCTGGGGTGCCCCACCATCTTGTTCTGCTAGGCTAGAAGCTCTGGTATCCCCAAGCAAAGCCACAGACCTGGGGTGAGAGTCGTCCAGCAGAGTAACACAGCCACTGATAACAACTCAGCTCAGGGAGGGCCCGATTACAGGGACTTGACACACAACTCCAGTGGGACCAGAACCCCAAATGAATCTGTCTTACTCTGTGTAACCTGGCAACCCCAGGTCTGTTGGCATTATACTCTGTATAAAAGTTTTATGTAGAGAAAGCTGATAAAGTTTACTCTTTATCAGTGAAAGAGAGATATGCACATCTGTTGTGTCACCCACCCCCACAGATAACAATTATTTACACTGGGTTTGGAGATACACCTATCTCCCAGAACTGGAAGGGACCTTCAGGTGTCATCAGCCGTGTCTACACGTGCACGCTACTTCGAAGTAGCGGCACTAACTTCGAAATAGCGCCCGTCACGGCTACACGCTCCAGGCGCTATTTCGAAGTTAACTTCGACGTTAGGCGGTGAGACGTCGAAGTCGCTAACCCCATGAGGGGATAGGAATAGCACCCTACTTCGACATTCAACATTGAAGTAGGGACCGTGTAGTCGTTGCGCGTCCCGCAACTTTGAAATAGTGGGGTCCGCCATGGCGACCATCAGCTGAGGGGCTGAGAGATGCTCTCTCTCGAGCCCCTGCGGGGCTCTATGGTCACCGTGGGCAGCACCCCTTAGCCCAGGGCTTCTGGCTGCTGCTGCGGCAGCTGGTGATCCATGCTGCAGGCACAGGGTCTGCAACCAGTTGTCGGCTCTGTGTATTTTGTGTTGTTTAGTGCAACTGTGTCTGGGAGGGGCCCTTTAAGGGAGCGGCTTGCTGTTGAGTCCGCCCTGTGACCCTGTCTACAGCTGTGCCTGGCACCCTTATTTCGATGTGTGCTACTTTGGCATGTAGACGTTCCCTCGCAGCACCTATTTCGATGTGGTGCCGCGTAACGTCGAAGTTGAACATTGACGTTGCCAGCCCTGGAGGACGTGTAGACGTTATTCATTGAAATAGCCTATTTCGAAATAAGCTATTTCGATGTAGGCTTCACGTGTAGACGTAGCCATCAAGTCCAGTCCCCTGCCCTCACAGCAGGACCTATCACCAACCCTGACAGATTTTTTTTTCCAGTCTATTTGCCCCAGATCCCTAAATGGCCTCCTCAAAGACTGGATCCACAACCCTGGGCTTAGCAGGCCAATGCTCAAACCACTGAGCTATCCCTCCCAAACACAAGTGATTTTATGAAATATAAAAAAGTAGGATTATGTGGTTGCAAGTGATGACAGGCAGATCTAAGTAAGTTCAAATAAACAAAACAGTCCACCTAAGCCTAATTCTCCAAGAAAAGTTATTACATGTCATAATTTCTCACCCTAGTCCTTATTTCAGGTAAAGTCCTTCAAGCCAGAGCAGATTTTTCCTCTGACCTAGGCTCAGCTGCTTCTCGCTCTCCCATTATTAGTGTTCTTTGTTTCCAGGCCTCTTCACGTGGTCTCATGATGGGAAGTAGTCTGTTAAGCCAGCTGAAGACAGTCATCGTTTGCTTCCCATTCCATAAACAGCATTTCCCCCAGCCAGGAGCTCTTTACTCAATTCTCCCTTCACTGTGGAAGAGTAAAAAATTCAAGATGGATTCCAGCTCTAGGTGGCACGGTCACCTGTCTTTGTAGGACCAACCACAATTCAGGCTTACCAGAAAAATAAGACCATTCGCAGATCATTGTCTTGAGCCCCAGTCCATTAAGTTACCTGAGTATCACGAATGGCTTTCATCAGATGTGCCGGAAGAGGGGCAGCTCAGCCGGCTGGGAAGGCACAGAAGAGTGAAGCTGAACAGGCTGCCACTCATGCTGCCTATGTGATGACCGGGGAGGTGGACGGGGCAACCCCCTGCTGCTGCTGCCACTTGTCTCTGCCACCCATGCCCTGGCCCAGGTAATCCTCCTCCCTCCTGTCCATAGGGTGGCTGGGGTGGCCACCAGGAGCCGAAAAACATGGGCCCTGGGGCAGCTGCCCCCCGTCTCATCCTATATATGGGATGTCTCTGGTGCACCCCCTGTGCTTCATAGTAGCTACCTGTGTTTCGATATGCAGGCCAGCTTAGGAAGTAGAGTGAGGACTGCTTGCTGGACAACCAATGGAACTACACCAATCATATCTTTCTGCAGAAAGGGTTTCAGGGACTCTGAGGTCTCCTGTAGGCCTGAGCTATAGCATCATTGAAGCAGGGATTCTGCTTCTCTTCCATGATGGCTTAGGGAGAGTTCTGAACCTTCTGGAAAATCCCCAGCACAAAACCTGGCTCTTTGGACAGTGAATTAGGAGAGGGGTGTGACTTGTGCGTCTTAACCCAAAAGAAACACTTCTATTTTCTCATCCTTCCCAGACAGCCTTTTGCCTATAAAACATATCAATGTTCTTAATTCCTCTTTCTATATTTTAGTCTGAAGTTAGACAGCTTATTTTTCTTATCTGTGTACTGACCCATGGTGATATACTTGTCTGTTCCTTACCTCTTCTGTTTTCCCCGACCTATTTCTGGAAAAAATGTGACTTACAGGTTATTCTGTGTACACAGTGCTGGCCAGAAATTAGGCAAGCCTAGCTAAAACATCAGATAGGTAACCGTGTTAGTTTGTATCTTCAAAAACAACAAGAAGTCCTGTGGCACCTTATAGACTAACAGAATGCTGCAAAATATCTGTTAGTCTAAGGTGCCACAGGACTTCTTGTTGTTTTTGATACCTAAAACATGGTTCCCTTCAGCTCTTTAAGGGTATGGTAAATCTTTTGTCTTCTGGCTTGTATCCTCCCTGTACGGAGAGCTCCTAAATACTTTTGGGAATGCTAATTTTGTTTCTTACATTTGAATCAAAATTAGCCCTCTTGGGTTGAATAGGAAAAACAACAAACTGTGGTCAGAATCGGGCAACTCTTTGTATCCATATACTCTAATCAGGGCTGATGCTGTTAACAAGGCAGATGACCTACAGCCCTGTTTAGCAGTTTCCTTTAACCTCACGGACAGCTTTGGTTAGATAATTGACACACAGTTACAATCATCTATGAAAACATCACCCAATCAAAACACTTCCATGCTACTTTATTTGAAATCTAGTAGAAACAATTGTGTTTGAAATGATAAACATCCTCCTGCAGTGTTGGCAATAGCATCCTGAACCCTGAAGCACCAGAAACCTAAAAGTGAAACTAATGACATAAAAGCAAATGTGTCTTTGGTGACTTTTCATTAATCCAAGATGAGAGAAACACACGCACACATGTAGATTGAATTTTTTAAAAAAATTCTATCATTTTTAATAAACAGGAACATTTCTAAGGAAATATGTTTTTTCACAACATAGGATTTTTAAGTTGTTGTGTCCTACTAACAAAGCCCGATATATGAATACCTAATAACTAATCTGGCAGCAACAGAAACAGTACAATACAGTTTGACTCTGGTGTGATTTTGTTATTTATAGAGGAAATGTTTCCAGACATAAAGAATGTGCTATAGTGAGTTTTCAAAGAATGATAATCCTTCCTTTCCCCTACCTGCCGTCTGTTTTGGTTCAAGCCCTCTAGATACTGCTATAACGTGAACAAATAAAGTATCCGCAATGCCAGAATAGAATGCAGATTGCTGTGTTAGTATGTACAGTAAGACCATGATTCAGCGAAGCACTTAAGAACAAGCATATCTGATTAAAATAGGACGATTGCGGCAACCAGTCTTCTATATTTGCAAAAAAATTTTGTACAAAATGTGGCACGCAAGAAGTCTATGAAAAGGCGATGATTTGTTGGTTTGATTATGCTATTTGTATGTATGTATCATTTGTGTACTTGAAGTTACAAGTACGGGCTCTATACTTATTTTCAAATGTTTCATCATCATCATCATCATCATCATCATCAACAACAACCATGGGCTCAGCGCCTGTTGGTGTCTGATGACTCTCTCACTATTTCTTAGTTTCTGTAGACTAGCTCCACAACAATCTACTATATCATCCACCCATTCTCTGTGGGGTCTGCCTCTCCTATTCGAACCATCCATTACGCCAAATATCAGGGTCTTGACTTTTCGCTCGTCGTTCATTCTGCAAATATGCCCAAATAGCTGTAATTTGCATTGTATAACTTTCTGTATTAGGCTCTCTTTCAGCTGTAGCTTCCTATATAATTCCTCATTGTGACCTTCTGCCTCTATCCTATGCTCAGGATCTTTCTATAATAATGCCTCTTGAATGCCAATATACTTCTCTTTCTATCTTTAGTGATCACCCATGTCTCACATCCATACAATATGCTGCTGAGTACTTACATTTTCAATGCTCTCAGCTTCATTCCTAAGCTAATCACTTTGCTTCTCCAGATCTTATCTGTCGCCTTCAAACTTGCTCTTGCTTTCACTGTTCTAGTCACTATTTCCTTCTTACAGTCTAGATCATACATTATGTTGCTTGCCAGATATGTGAACTTCTCTACATACTCTAGTTCAATACCATCTGCACTGACCTTCCTTCCTATTTCCTTATCTCCAAATACCATTGTTTCTGTTTTACTGATGTTCATAATCAGTATATATCAATTCCCTTCCTCATTTAGCACCTGCACCATTCGCGCTAGCTTCTCCTCATCTTCCTCAATGACAACTATATCATCCACAAACCTCAGGTTGTTAATTCTTATCCCATGCACAAATATCCTTTCGATCTCTTCCTTGATCTTGTCTATCACTTTTTCTAGATGTGTGATGAAGATACTTGGCAATATCGAATCTCCTTGTGTCACACCTCTACTCATTCTAAACCATCTTCCCAGCTCTCTTCACGTTCTCACCTCTGCCTATGCATTGTTGTTGATATCCTTCAACAACTGTATCAGTCTGCTATTCACTCTGTATGACTCCAACACCGCCTGAGTCACTTTCTGATCTATATTGTCAAATGCCTTCTGAAAATAGACAAAGCAAGAATAGATGTTCTTACTCTTGCATCCAGCTTTCTCCACTATCAATCTTAGTGCCAGTATCTGCTGTACGGCACTTCTATCTTTCCTGAACCCTGCTTGCTCATCTGCTAGATGTTCTTCTATCTTCAATCTTAGTCTCTCCATCAGCATCAGCACCTTGCCTAGATGACTTGTTAGGGCAATTGTTCTGTAGTTCTTGCACTCCAATGCACTTCCTTTCTTGTGTATTGTCACTAGCATGGATCTTGTCCATTCCTTAGGTGTCTTCCCTTTCCATGATATTTTACATAGTCTCTGTATTTCCTGAATCATATGTTCTCTGCTGTATTTGATCAGCTCTTCCATGATCTTATCATTTCCAAGGCTCTTGTTGTTCTTTAGTTGTTCTGCTGCTCTTTCTACTTCCTCCTTCAAAATATTGGTCTCACTCTTCATGCTCAGCGGAGATATCTCTTTCAGTTCTCCTATCAGTCTCTCTGAGAAACTCATGTCCAACTGTGCTTTGTATAGGTCGGTGCAATATCCCATCTATCGCTGCACAATCTTCTCCTCGTTCATGAGCACCTCTTCGTTCTCGTCTTTGATTGCCATCTGCTTTGGCTGCAAAGCAAAGAGCTGTGCCCCTAGCTTGCTGTACTCCCTGGGCTCCCAGTGCGCCACTTGGGAAGAGCGTCCATATGCAGTGTTGCACCGGTTCAGGTAAACTGGTGTAACATCACAGCTTCAGTTAAACTGGTCAAACTTCTGCATATAGATAAACCCCAATCAGAATTAATTAGCTGGCAATAAATGCTTGTCAAAACAGGAGGAAAAACCACTAGAGACAAGTTCACCACTAGAAGCTCAACACTAGATTTAAGGGGCATTGTCTCAAAATTCCCTGGTTATTTTCAAACTAATTTTTCATCCAGCAGTTCACGCCAAGGGGGTTGTATTGCCATCCCAATGTCTGTGGTGTTACATCATAAATTCTAACCAAGAAACTTAGTTTACAGAATATCAGAGAGGTAGCCGTGTTAGTCTGTATCTTCAAAAACAACAAGAAGTCCTGCAGCACCTTATAGACTACCAGATATTTTGAAGCATAAGCTTTTGTGGGCAAATGCCCGCTTCGTCAGATGCAACAGCTTACAGAAAACACTCATGTAAAAACATTTAATCCCACATTTGCACCTTGTCCTCCATTTTAATGTAAGGTTTGATATGAAGCAATTTAACTAGGATACACATCTCACAGAGGTGGGAAGAACCCCAAGAAATCATCTGGTTCAGTCCCTTGTACTTGTAACAGGACCCCTGCCTCTTTTTTGTTTTTAAACCTAACCAGGCCCAGAACCACGAAAAGCTCCCACAAGGATTGCACCCTCAGCCCTGGGTTTTACTAAGCTAATGCTCTGGCCACTGAGCTATACAAATCCCAGTGCACCAACATCCATTACCAAGGCCTCAAATATACATTCATATTGGCTGTATTAGCAGTGATATCAATATGAAGAAGATTTATCTTATTTCCCTTCCAGCCCATATTTTTGCCTTAATTTCCTTCTGAAAAATCCTTTTAAAGTTTACCCCTTTCTTTCATGCAAATATACTCATCTCCATTAGTAAATATTAATGCCATTCTCCAGCTGTGAGAATATTTTGTTGCTGTGTTAAAGGTTCTGATTCACCTCCAAGAGATTCTTGCAGTCTCTGCTGTGTTTATCTCAAACTTGCAGAACCTCTGTGGGAAAGGGTTTCCATGAAGAACTTTGTGCACTTTGTCACATTATTTTAATTGAGTCTTTTCAAGAGAAATTACTTCTGTTTATTTAATTATTTAATCTTAGACTGAGCATCATAACACACAACCACTCTAGGAATTCAATGTTCAAGCAACTTTCAGAGCCCGTTTGAATGGGCGCTACCATTAGGTACTCATGCTTTGTGAATGTACACACCTTGCCTCCCCATTACTTCCACTGACTCTCTCTCTATGAAATCAGTTGATTGGATTGGAGGCCCCCTGCTTAATTCCCTTCACTGTACTCTGGGAGTAATCATGGCCCCAGAAGTGCCCCACATAATTTGGGTGTGACTTGACTATAGACAAAGATAATTTAAGTTACTCCTCTCCAGTTAGCCTAGCTGATGTGAGTGGCTACTCCGCAAAATATCATTCAAGCTGCTGTGTCCACACTGGCACTGCAGTCTTGTGTGTGATGTGTTAGGATTTCTGAGACAAATCCCCTGTTTTTTTGTGGTGCAGCAAGCTGAGTTCAGCCGTAATGAATTCTTTCTCAGTGAATTGTAGGCACACAACAGGAGTGGTAGAAAGTCATTGGGGAACTATTGGCATGCAAGTGGAGCTAATCTGTGCTGTGGAGGAAGTGGGCTCTCTTGGATGTTAGTTACACACACATCTCATAGAACTGGAAGGGACCTTCAGAGGTCATCAAGTCCAGTCCCTTGTGCTCACAGGAGGACCTATCCTTATCCCTTTCTGAGGCCAGCTAACTTTGATTAAAAGCCACTGTATTAGAGTTAAAGGTGTTTGTGTGGAAATGGGACTTGGGTCAGAGACAACACCCGAGTTTCAACATGAGTTACAACCTGAGTTAACTTTGCAATGAAAACAAGCCTTTTACTCCTCAATTTAATTTCCATAAGGCATTCAGTATAAAATTGGTGAGCTTGGTACTATGTTGTTGTTACTATGCCAATTAAATACAGTTGACTTTCAGGAGTCCTGGTGGGAACCAGCGTTAAGGTTGAGATATTAGTTTCATGCTCATTTAACCCTTGGCCTTTGCTGTAAACATCAACTAGTACAAATTTGCTAAGAACAGATACCTGACCAAGGCCAGAACTCCTTATATATAGGCCGTCATCTGGGTAGCTACTTTCATTTATTCCTGACCAACTTTAGATTGGAACCAGCTGTCCAGAGATGAAAGGCTCAGTTAAGTCCATCTGTAGGGAGCTGAGGAGCCCAAAGGCAAATCACCTGTATCCCCTCCCCACCCTTAATACCTCCATCAAGCTGCATACTTCCTCAGCCCCTGTAATTAGGAACCAGCAGTGCACCTCTTTCCAGTACAATTAATTCCCGGACCCCAACACAGGCAACCTATCCAGTTCCTAACCTCAGACCTCTAGACCTGAAATCTCCCTCCCTGTGTATCATACTCTCCCTTCCCACAAGCACTGCTCCTTGCCCAGGAAAGCGTTCAGAGGCCTAATTTGCCCCTTCCCCCACAACAAATGATCACATTCTGGTTGAAGTCAAATCGACTCCACCCATGACTCAAAAACCGTAGCACACTCCAGCAGGCATCTATTCCAAAACTCCTTTTGTTTAATGGGGTTGAAACTGACTGATCCTTGGTTATGTTAGCAGACGGCGGGGCAAGGTCTGGCTGTGATTCATTCAGGCATGCACTATGTAATACAGAGAAGGGAACAGGTTGTGGCGGGGAGCCTGTAACTCAGGGAGGTCCCTTGGACAAATGACCCCAAATTTGACTCATTAGTGACTCTGTATTTCCAGGAGTCAGATTTCCAAGCAATTCAAAGTAAACATTCAGATTTTAGAGTACTTAGGCTGCTTTTAAAGATCATAAATAGTGGGAGCCAGTGGAAACCCTCTGCTGTTTTTCTGTAATTTGTCAGTCCTGCTGAGGGTGGTGGAGCTGTGGGACCCTAGGTACTTGCACTTCTTGGGAGGGGATCCCAAGACTGGAGCCCACTGCTGGTAGAGCTGAAAAAGGCAAGGAGGACCCTGAGGCATAGTTCATCATTTGGCAGAAGTAAAAGGGAAACACATCAGTCCAGCTATCCGGAAGGAAAGGAAAGTTGTCCCTTTTAGGGGGTGAAAGGAGCGTGGGGATGGATACAAAGGACAAGAAGATTTTGAACTTCGTCTTGGCATGAATGTCCCAGTTTTTGAAGACCCTTTGTCTCAAGCAGGCAAAAGCAGAGCTTGTACATCTCAGACGATGCTGGATTTCTGCGTTGATGTCAACTTTAGGGGAAAAATGACTTCCAAGGTACGGGAAGTGCTCCACATTTTCCAGCAGTTCTCCATTGACTTCAGAAGAAGGTACATGAGATTGTCACGTCAGCGAGGGTTGGGGAGCACCTTGGTCTTTTTGCCATTCAGTGTGAAGCCGAGATTCTCATATGCTTTGGTGAAGGCACTTAAGATGGTCTGATGGGCTCCAGGAGAAAGAGCATTAACCCTGTTGACTAACAGAAAAGTTTTGAGCATGAGCTTTCGTGAGCACAGACTCACTTCATCAGATGTTCTGATGAAGTGAGTCTGTGCTCACGAAAGCTCATGCTCAAAACTTTTCTGTTAGTCTATAAGGTGCCACAGGACCCTTCATTGCTGTTACAGATCCAGACTAACACGCCTACCCCTCCGATACTTATCCATGTTGTCATCCACGTATTGGAACTCCATGATTGAGGTCAGGGAGTTCTTGGGTTTAGCCTTCATCTCCTGTGATTGTCTATAGATTGAACAGGAAGGTTTTCAATCTTCATGCCATCTGGAAGCTTGCCATCAATGAGGTGAAGGGCAGTATTGTTATGAACACACTAAACTATTCTGACTGGTTAATTTAAAATGTCTGAAGATCCAAACATTTAAGGCTAAAGCTGAATACTCAGATGATGCATCTAACTATCTATCCAAGGATTTTTTTTTAGAGATGTGATTTTATAACTTAAGCCACTAACTAATGGAATATTTAAAGGCAAATTTTAAAGTAAAGTTCTCAGGAATGGCAACATACACAAACTGAAGGAGAACACTTCAATCTCCCCGGACACTCAGTAACAGATTTAAAAGTAGCAGTCCTACAACAAAAAATTTTCAGAAATAAAATGGAGAGAGAAATCTCTGAGCTGCAATTCATTTGCAAACTTGACTCCATCAACCAAGGATTAAACAGAGACTGGGAGTGGCTGGCCCCTTACAAAAGCAGATTTTTGCTCTGGATGTTCACACCTCCACATTAAATTCTGACAATGGGCCTCATCCTCCCTGACTGATCTGACTTGTTTTTTCTCCTCTCTTGATCTATACTACTGATAGTGGGCCATGTCCACCCTGACCAAATAGACCTTGTCAGCTTTGGCCCTCCCTTTTACTGGGACCCCACTCTTAAAATAGTCCTCTGGACCCCTTCCCCCATGCATCTGATGAAGTGGGTCTTTGCCCACAAAAGCTTATGCTCCAAAAATCTGTTAGTCTATAAGGTGCCACAGGACTTCTTGTTGTTGTCGAAGATACAGACTGACTCGGCTACCTCAGTGATTCTGTAGAGATAGTAATGAGCCACTGTTTGTGTCAGTAAATAGGGTTGGCACCTGCCTATCAAATGGTTTCATTACTACTAAAATGACTCTTTCATAGTTCCAATGTTCTGCTACTAGGCCTGGCAACCTGGAAGGCTTTTCACATTTAAGGCTATGTCTACACTAGCACACTACATTGCAGTAGCCTATTTTGACATAAGAACATCGGAATAGGCTACTTCGACGCGTATCGTCTACACGTCCTCCAGGGCTGGTGCCATCGACATTCAACATTGAAGCAGCGATGGAGAATGTCGAAAGGAGCTGCCCTGGAAGAAAATGCGGAGCATCCACACACACAAGTGCTTCCTGTCAAAATAAGGGACCAACAAAGCCCCAAGCCGTTCCCTTAAAGGGCCCCTCCCAGACACACTCGTCCTGCACAGCATGAGATCCACAGAGCCGACAACTGGTTGCAGACCCTGTGAATGCAGCATGGACCCTCAGCTGCAGCAGCAGCACCAGCAGCAGCTAGAAGCCCTGGGCTAAGGGCTGCTGCACGGGGTGACCATAGAGGCCCACAGGGGCTGGACAGAGCATCTCTCAACCCCTCAGCTGATGGCTGCCATGGAGGACTCCGCTATTTCAAAGTAGTGGGACTCAGATCATCTACACATGTCCTACTTTGACGTTGAACGTTGAAGTAGGGCACTATTCCCATCTTCAGATCAGAATAGCGATTTCGATGTCTAGCTGCCTAACGTCGATTTCAACGCTGAAATAGCACATGGTGCGTGTAGATGTGACGCATGCTATTTCGACATTGTGCTGGCTACTTCAAAGTAGCTGGCTAGTGTAGACGCACCCTAATAGTCTCAGAGAGGCAACCCTGTTAGTCTTATCTTCTCAAAACAAAAAAGCAGCCCTGTTGCTCCTTAAAGACTAACATTCATGGGAAAGATCTACTTCTTCAGCTCCAATTTGGGGAATGAATCACTAGTCCCCAGGCTGCAACAACCTGCTGTGAGGACCTTCAGGATAGGGATAGGAAGTCGGAGAAGCTGAGCACTAAGATCCATGGGAGACATTGCCTCCCTTTGCATCTTATATCCATCACCGCTGCTCTCCAGGTATGTGTGCCCTCTTCCCCGTGCCTGTTCTCCACCTGCCAGACACGTGGTGTAGGGAGCTCCAGCCTTCTGCCTTGTGCTGGAGCTAGGGGCATCTGCTAGAGGTGACTGATGCTTTCTGAGAGTGACAAGGAACAATTTAAAGCAGCAGCTTGATTCATGCTCCCCCTCCCCCCAAGTTCTCTCCCAGACTCTTATAGTGGCCTCTCTCCCCACCGGTGTCAGCTCAGCTGGGAGTTGCATGGGGGTGGGAGGCTGCTTTAGGACCATAGGCATCAGGGATAGCAGAGGTGCAGTCAGGTGTTTGCCACTGTCTCTCCTCATGGCCACAGCTTCCAGCTTGTAGGCTTAGGCAGATGCAGGGCCATGGCTCCTCAGCACCATGGGACAGAGTGCATCCCGCAAACCTTGGAAAATTGTATTCAGCAATCAGTAAGTTTGTCCACCCTGATCTAGAGACTCCTTAGTCCTGCCATGAGTGCAGAGGGCCAGACTAGATGAGCTCTTGATGTCCCTTCTAATCTTGTGATCCCGTAATTCTATGCAAGCCATTTCACAGGGGCTGAGTCTACACTTGCAGTCCTCTTTTGACAGAGGCATGCAAATGAGGGAAATCAAAAATGCAAATGAGGTGCAGATTTATATATCTGGTACCTCATTTGCACAGTCTTATTTCAAAATAGCTTCTTTCGAAAGAAGAAAAGCAGTGTAGACACAGCTCTTTTGAAAGTAAACGCCATCTTCAAAAGAATCCTTCTTCCCAGAAGAAAAGGAAGAAGGATTCTTTTGAAGATGGGGTTTACTTTCGAAAGAGCAGTGTCTACACTGGTTTCTTCTTTCGAAAGAAGCTATTTTGAAATAAGAATATGCAAATGAGGCACCAGATACTTAAATCTGCACCTCATTGCATTTCTTATTTCCCTCATTTGCATGCCTCTTTCGAAAGAGGAATGCAAGTGTGGACAGAGCCATGGTGTGATTATGGCGAATAGGTCTGAATAAAAAGCTACTGTTGGCTTGGGTGTTAGCAGCTGCGATATTTCAGACAGCATGGCCTTTCTGGGGGTTGTGTTAACAAAAGCCAAGTTTGTAGTTGAGCCTTAAATGGCTCTTTGCTAATACAACTTATTCTGGGGGATTTTGAAAAAAGTTAAAATCTCTTTTTTTTCACTTTTTCAGATTAAAGTGATTTTAATGTGCGCTTAATTTATTGTTTTGCAACTTGTAATTTTGAAGCAACAGGATTTCAGGCTATAGCTCACAGAACTGAAGGGCAGGGACCTGTAAAAGCCGTACACAGCTCTAGAGAGACAAGACAGGTGAGGTATCATCTTTCAGACCTACTTCTATTGGTGCTAGAGACAAGCTTTTGAGTTTACACAGATCTCTTCCTCAGGTCCTTGTCTCTCTTAGGGACAGCAGTTGGTCCAATAAAGCGTAGTCCCAAGTAGGATCCTCCTGGGGAGCCAAGAGGAGGTTTGGGGGGGTCGCCAAGCAAGGCTTGTGTTAGACTTCTGGGGTCCAGGGTAAAGAGCTGAAAGCCTTTTGCATGGGACTGAAGCTCAGGACCCTGAGCCCTTCTAGGTTTTCACATGAGCAACGTGGCTTGTAGGGGGGCTCCTGGAGCATGGGGCCACAGACAATCTCCCTGATTGCTACTGGCTTTTCGGGGAAGAAAACAAGTTACTGTGGCACAAGTGAGATGTGGTTTTTTCTAGTCTGTTGGTGGGGGCCTCAGAACAAAAAGTTTGTGAACAGTCCTGCTAGTGGAGGAGGGGCAAAGGGGGCAATTGTCCCCAGGTCCAGCATTTCAAAGGGGCCTGGAGCCCCAGCCAGTGGCACAGGAACCATGGTGGCAGCCAGAGCTACACGCACCATTGAAATGCCACAGAATGCTATGCTGCCTCTCTGCGCGAGGAGGGAGGCACCCAGGACTGACTGCCCTAAACCCAGCCCCTTCTATCCCTGGGCCTGCCCCTTCTGGGGGTGGAGAGTTGGACCCTCTCCCACCTTGCCCTTGGGTCCCCTGCTGGCTCCGCTGCTCGCAGACGCCTGCAGTAAAAGACATTATCTCACCCGCCTTGTTCTTCTGAGATCCTGAGGCCAACACAGCTACACCAACACTGCATATGTCCCCACATTGCCTTGGTTTTGCATGGCAACATTCTGTTAAAGATCTGAGAACTTGTGTCTTAGAACAAAGAGACTTTACAACCAGATTACACAGCAAAAGTTTTGAACTGGAATTCACATTCAGATTCGACACATCAACACTTGGTATGAACAGAGACACCAATTACTTCACACATTAGGAGGACTGCTTCCCTTCCTCTGATGCTCATAATTATCTCAGGTGGGATTACTTAACATACTCTCACCCCTCAGCCCTCTCCTTCAGTCCTATGTACCCGATCTGTCACTTTTTATTGCCATTTTTTTTTGGACCTCTGTACTTATAAATGTCAGTCTGTATTGGAGATGAGATTGATCTGAAGAAGTGGGTCTGTCCCACGAAAGCTCATCACTGAATAAATCATATTGTTGGTCTTGACAGTGCGACATTTCCGCTGCTTTGTTTTGTTGGTTTTGAATGTCCAGAGTAACATGCAAGGCTCTGATTCAGCGATGCAGTTGTGTAATTTTAAGCACATGAGCAGTCTCAGTGGCTTCAGTGGGACTGGTCACATACTTCAAGGTTTGCATGAACCAAAGGGCTTTTCTGAATCAGGTTCAAAGTGCTCACTCAGAACCTTTCAGGATTGAACTCCAACTTCTCTGTTCTGGATGGAAGGTCAGAGGTATTCAAAGGTGTGCTTGGTTATATTGCCCTCTTCTGGCGGGCCAAGAAAGTCTGCTAGCCTTAATACTGTACAGCATTTCTGTACATGCGAGATGCAGAAAAGGTCCCTGTTCATACACCCTAGGGGCCCTTGTTGTAAGTTAAACTGTACTGCTGCACTGAGAATAGTTATCATTTGTGTTGTATTTTTAACAGAAACCACCACCAGTGAGCTAGACAATTAAAAACACGTTTGCCTCTCCTATTCCACCAGTTCCGCACCTTGACAACTTTCTCTGCCCTCTCCTCAGTATTCTACTACATAGAAGAAAATGCTGAATTTGACTATGTGCCTGAAGGTCATCAGACTCAGTTATGACTTCTGAAGATTCACCATTAGCTCAAGTGGGTGGGGTCTGCATGTTTTAGATGATAATTCCATCCCCACTCTCAGTCCTGAAGCCAATGTCATTTGTGATGAAGGGGGATACATGATAAGCTACAGGTCCTATGTGCCCATGAATTATGATGGCTTATTTAAGTGTTATTGTTCTGCTTGGTGCTATCCAGCATTAGAAGATGACATGTTCCTGGCCTCCGGGATTTTGGTTCTAAATTAAACATATTGCTCTGTACAGCCATTCAAATATACCAACGTAATCAGATGAAAGTTCACTCTTGAAACTGGACTAATATGGAAGAGGGGGCAATGCTATTTTAATGGATTATCTCAGAAGAGTTTTTTGGAAGATGTGGGTAACTCAAAATGAGATTTGAATGATGAGAGACTGGAACGAAAAGGAAATATCAGAAGGATAACAGATTTTGCTGTTGTTAGTTTGTTTCTGGTTGCTTTTTTATCAGGATCAGTGGAACTGCAGTTAAAGGTCTTGCGTTATCTGAAAGGACTATAGGTAGTGAGACGCTGGGGAACAGGTATATGGGCTGGGAGTAAGAAGCATAGTTATGTGGCCAGAGGTTATTGAAGTTTCACTGGTTCAACTTAATCTGCAGTTAGCTTCACTCTTTGTGAATGAAACAGCACTCACAAAGTCCTAGTATCTTCGCATACATTCCTGAGAGCACAAGGTGCTTTGTATATCTTAGATGCTACCAGGTACACATCTTGCTCATGAAAGCTCATGCTCAAAACTTTTCTGTTAGCCTATAAGGTGCCACAGGACCCTTTGTTGCTGTTACAGATCCAGACTAACACGGCTACCCCTCCAATACTATCTTCCTCATGGTTTTCCTTTGGATACTTCCCCACTGGTGCTTAATGCTGTGTAACATACAGTAATCACCATATGCTTGCACAAATGCCCTACTTTCACATGTGTACGTAGGTTGCTGCATTTTGCAAATGTGCGCCAAGGCTCCTAAAAGGAACCACAGCAAATGTATTAATGAGTTCATACAAGGAGTAGATAAGTTCATGGAAGGTAGGTCCAGCAATAGCTGTTAGTCAAAGTGGTCAGGGATGCAGCCTCATATTCTGGGTGTCCCTAAACCACCAGTTGCCAGAAGCTGGGAGTGGACAACAGGACTCATCCTTTCATTCCCTCTGAAGTGGTTGACCATGGCCCCTGTGGAAAAGACAGAATACTGGGCTAGATGAACCCTTGGTCTGACCCGGTATGGCCATTCTTATGTTCTAACAGTCAACACGTGCTTTTGTGTCAGTTAAACCTTCTGGAAAGAGAGGTAATTTTATTTTTACACCAAGGAGGCGATAAATACAAATGTATTTAATGAGGCCGAACCTTGACAATATTGTTCTCAATAAATCATTTTATTCCGCGTAGCCTCCACTTAATGGAAATTGTGTTAGCACACAGCCAGTCCCACTGTCGTAATGGCTATAAAGTAGCTGTCGCTTTCAGACTGACTCTACCTAGTCAGAGTCAAGCAAGATTAAAATGATGAAATAGTAAAACTTTGATTGTGTCAGACGTTGGCTACTCTGTCTGTGATAACCATCTGAAGCATAACGTTTTTAAATGAATCCTGATTCATGCCTCTCTGATAAAGGACATTGTCTCTTCCATCTTCCACAGATGCACATGTGCATATGTATAATAGCATTATTTATTATATCACAGCAAACACCATTTATAATTCAAGTAATTTTAGACTCTAGAAGATATTTTTCTTAACTGCAAGGTAAAAGGTGAAAAATGACACACGTAGTACTGATATTAAGCCATAAAATACAGGGCGGCTGATTCTAATCTTATCTATAACAGTATAAATTAGGTGAAATTCTACTCAAGTCAGCAGCGTGGCACAGTAGTATAAACCATAAGAAGAATCAGGCTGGATTTTACAAGAGGCTAGAGGGAACATTATGGCTCTGACTGCTAAAATGCGGTAAGAAAAAGCTCTTGCTTCATGCTGTAAATTCATTACCACAGAGATCAAAATTTTTCCCTCCAGATATAGCAATGCACGATTGGTCGAGAACATTGCTTTGGGGGATTTTGTAAAATGTGCTCTTCTATGAAGCGTCAAATGCTGGCAAGTACCAGAGACAGGCTATGAAATTACTGCACTGATTGTTGGACCTGGTTTATAGCAAATCTTATATATCTGTGCTTTAAACAGGGGCGCTGGAACAATTTGTACTGTGAATGTGCTGAGAGCCATTGGACAAAGCTGTCAGCTTGGTACCGCAAACCCTCAGTTTAATGGACCCTGATCTAACAGATTTTAGAAATGACGGGCACTGTCTGCTAGCCCCCTCTCCCGCCAAATAAATGCTGGAGACTCACGAAAGCCACTGCTGGGGGAGGAGGAGCTGCTGGAATGGCTGGGGCCACCAGGGCTGGAGATGCCACTGCAGTGGCTGGGGCCACTTGGGACAGAGGAACGGGAGGAGGGGGCTGTGGGGGGGAGCAGGAGCTCTCCTCCTCCAGCCCCAAGTGCTTGAAGCATGTCTGCACCCGGCTGCTGCTGCCTGCAATGGCACTGAACAGCAGCCGTGGTGTCAGAAGCTGCTGCCCCCGACAGGCTGGGGGCGGACACACTCTACCTTTGTGCAGGCGGCTAAGAGGAGCCACAGCACTGAGAGCTTCAGGAGGTGGAAGGAACCAGGCTGGCATTCAGCTCCTCTCCTGGTAATTGGCGGAGGGAATGGAGGTGTGAGGGGAAGAATGGGGCAGGAGAGAGTAAAGCCGGGGGTGGGGGTAGGACAGAAGTGAGTGATGGGCTGGGAAGGTCAGTGCATCGTCGTACAGTATAAACATTTGGATATAATGGGTGTTCAGCATTAAAGGACATTCCTTCCCCCCACTAGTCTGTCAAGCTGAGGGTTTTCTGTATATGCTGGAAACCACTTCAAACCAGGGGGTGCTGTAGATCCAAGCACTGCTGGTTCCAGCACTGATGCTTTCAAGGAGCACTGAGCTCTTTCACAGCACTGAGACCTCCTTCTTCAGATATTGAACATGTGCTACTTGATTCTGAGCCTGTATCCCTTGCTCTTCTTTTATTCCATCTGACCTCATTGTTTCTAGTTGGACCAGCTTCTGTGGGTGAGAGAGACAAGCGTGTGAGCTACAAAGAGCTCTTCTTCAGGTCGGTGTAAGCTCAAAAGCTCGTGTCTTTCGGCAAAGGAAATTGGTCCAATGAAGGATATTTTACCTCACGCCCCGTGTCTCTCTAATATCCTGGGATCAGCATGTCTGCAACGCCACTGTGCAGATCAGAGACCCCCAAACTGTGGGTTGGAATATTCAGGGAGGCATGGCGGGGCTGGACCAGTCCCATGGAGGGTAGAGGGGCACCCTCTGCCTGGGCCCCACTCTCAGCCCCTGGGTGTGGACCTGGCTACCATCCCCCATTGGGGCCTGGCTACAGTCCCGCCCCTGCCCCCAGCCTGAGGCACTTGCTGTGGCTCCATTGTGGAAGTGGGGCTGAGGGAGGGGGTGGGGCTAGGAGCAGAGGCCCACCCAGCTGTGGACCCAGCTGCTGGCTCCCTCAGTAGTCTGGCTGTGGCTTTGCCCCAGCACCCACCTCCCAGGCTTGACCCCTAGCTGCCATTCTGTTCCCAACCGCGGCCCCACTTCTGGTCCCAGACTCTCCCTCAGCTGTGGCCCCCGGCCTTGGCCCTGCCAGATGCTCCTGACCTCAGCTCTGGGGAGGTGGCGGTATGGATAAAGGTAAGGGGGGTGCGATCACTGGAGATTGTTAAGAGCAGGTTAGAAAAATATCCATTGGGGTGGTCAGTATTTGGTTCTATCCTGAGTGCAGGGGACTGGACCTGCTGACCGCTCAAGGTCCCTGCCAGTTCTGCGAATCTATGATTATATGACCTCTAGAAGTTTGGGGAAAACTGGCATAGATAATATAGTCACACTAGTCTAGGGCAGGGGTGGCCAGCCCTCCGCTCTTGAGCCACATGTGGCTCTTTGTGCAAAGAAATGTGGCTCCTCCTCTGAGCTACATGCCAGGATTACTTACCACCATTCTGAGCATGTGTAGCCAGACAGCCAGCCCCCTCTCAGACCAGCATTGCTGGGAAAACAAGGGAGCCAAAACAACAGGGCACTTAACGTAAATTCCAGCACAGCCTTTGAAGCTGTGAGAAAGCACAGGTGTGCTGCTACAATGTGCCTCTGGGAACATATACAACGATTAGGCTCACAGCAGGCAGAGGAGCTGTGACAGACATGGCTCTTAGCCCCTACTGATGACATGATGCACACACACTTACATTCCAGACGGGAAAGGTATTTACCCTAATAAAAGTAATGTCCAGTAGTCAAAACTTATTGTTTCTCTCCTTTGCAAGTGTAAACTACTCTTGTGAGAGCTGGCGTCACCCAGACAGACCAGCCCCAATTTGGCATAAGAAAGGAGAAAGAGAATAAAGGAGTACAGAGGTATAAGTATGGGACCTACAGCACCATGATTTTTGAGTGCTTTTCACTATCTATCTGCTGGTCAGATAAGTGACAGCCTCCCAAGGCTTCTGCAGCTAAAAGGGTCCCTAAGCCTTGTCCCTTATTCGTCTTTCTGTGGAATTGAGTGACCGATCCTGGCTTGGCACTGCTGGAATCGAGAGATGCAAGGAGGGTAAGAAGCACCCACACCTGATCTCCTATCTTTAGTGTACACATATTTTGAAATAGAGCTTGTAGTGAGTCAGTATGGCCTCCTGCAGACCCAGAGGCAGGGGAGGCTATGCAGAGGCCCTGGTGGGCGGGGCCGGAGTCAGGAGACCAGAGGCCCGCCCCTCAGAGGGCGGGGCCAAGGGCTAGAAGAGCCAAAGGCGGGACTCAGGACCCATTCGTGCCTGGGCCTCCGGGCAGGGAGGACGTGCCTGCACGAGCTCCTCGGAACCAAAGGGAGAGGGCCTGCGGCCGCCCGGCCAGGCCAGAGGAGCAGGCCCCCAGAGGCTCCAAGCAATCCCGGGTCCATATGCCCCAAGGAGACTACCCGGACTTCCCAGACCTACCAGGACCTTCCCGCCGGCGGAGACCCCCTGCCTTGGAAGAGGCCCCAGGAGCGGGCTGCCCCAGAGTCTCGGCGGATCCTTACAGCACTCAGACCCAGGACCGCCCTGCGTCTCCTGTATTGCCGCCGCCTGACTACCCTAACGACATTGTTATGGACGATTGGCTGGAGCCCCCGAAGGTGGATGACCTGGAGGAGACCAACCTAGGGGGCCCCCTTGACCAGATGGACTGGGACCTTCCGCCAGCAGAGGGTGAGGTAGGAAGTGGCCCGGGGAACGACGCTGACGAACCAATGGCAGTGTGTTGCGGTCTGGATCCCCACTGCCGGGGTTGCATGTGAGCGACCCCCAGGGCCCCGGGCCGGGTCGCAGTGGAATGGGAGGGCCTGCGACCCCCTACCCCCCTCCTTGACAGGGCCAGCCTGTGCTGGGCCTGCGCTTAAACCCCTTGTGTTGCTGCCCCGCCCCAAACTGAGGGCTGGGCTTGTGTTTAAACCCTTGGGTTGCTGCCCCGCCCCAAACTGAGGGCTGGGCCTGTGGTTGTACCTTGTGTTGCGGCCCCGCCCCAGACTGAGGGCCGGGCCTAGAACGGTACTATTACCTGTGAACTGCTGCCCTGCCCTGGACTGAGGGCCGGGCCTAGAACGGTACTATTACCTGTGAACTGCTGCCCTGCCCTGGACTGAGGGCTGGGCCCAGAACTATACTACTCTTGTGAACTGCGGCCCCTCCCTAGGTTGAGGGCTGGGGCCTGTATGGTGTTGTAGCGGTGAGCCGCTGACCGCCCGAACTGAGTACGGGCTGGTGCTCTAACCCCTTTTTGCTGCCGCCCGCCCTAGGCCAAGGGGCTGGGCGTCTCGGGACGTGTTACAGAGCTCTATACTTTGTTTTCTTTCTTTGGGATCGTGGCTTCAGTTTTGTAACTTGTTTGTGTGTGTAACATCTATACATTTAAATAAGTAGGCACTAGCAATTTTGTAACCACATGATTAGAATCTAGTTTAATAAATTTTGGTGACCGTTTGTGCATAAGCCTGACTAGTTTCTCTGGGTTACTGTAAAGCAGCCAACACAATTAAAGAACCTCAGCTGTTTTGGCTATAAAGCCTGGCCATTAGGTGAGAGTACTAAGAGCCTAGCGTTGAGGTGTGCCGCCTCCACGGGGCAAACTCTTGGGGCGCCTGTCAGTCAATCCTGACTGCCCACCGCGAAGGGACAGTGCGTCCTAGCGGTTAAAGTCACGGGTGTGGAAAGGCTCTTAGTGCTGCCACTGGGGCACCTGTCAGTCAGTGTTGACTGCCCGCTGCGAAGGGGCTCTGAGCTCTAGCAGTTAAAGTCACGGGTGTTTAGGACCTTGGGGCATCCGTCAGCCTGGCCCGGGCTGCCCACTGCGAAGGGACAGTGAGTCCTAGCGGTTAAAGTCACGGATGGTATAAAACGGGCATAGCTGGCCCCTCACCAAACATCCTTGGCCATCGGCTAACAGCATGCGCCCCCCGCTTGGAGGGAGAAGTGTGCGGTGGTGGTGGCAGTGGCTCCAGTGAGTTGCTGGCATTGGGTTAGGGCTGGTTTGGGGTGGGGAGGAGGATGGGGTTGGCTGGTTCTGGTGGAGAGGAATTGAGTTAGAGATAGGGGTGGTCTCTGGCTCTGGAGGAGGGGTGGGGCATTGAGTTAAAGCAGGGAGCTGGGGGTGCTTGGTTCTGGAGGAGAGGAGGGGGATCGGGTTAGAGTGGGGAGGTGTGTGGCTGGGGGTGCCTGGCTTGGGGGATGGGGAAGGCATTGTGCTACCTATTATATGTATATAATATAGATACAGATGTAGATATATACGTCTATATCTATAGATATATATAAATACATATATAATATGTGGCTCTTTACACTGTATCCACAGCTATTTCAGCTCTAATTGGTTAGCCACACCTGGTCTAAGGTCTTGAGAGAGAAGCAGGTGCCTCAAACTATTTTGTCTTCTGGTATGATTCTAACTTCTCTGTTTTAAACTTTGCATTTTATCACAGACTGATGAGGGAGTAACTTAGAACATGCTGTATTGTTAATATATTGCCCCACAAGTTATTTTTTCATGCAAAACTAACCAGCCACACATTTCCTGAATCTGGGATCATTTACTTACTCCCATTCTTCAGCCTTCCCCCTATACCTCTGCCAGCTCAGTCCTGTCTGCCAGCATGGCGATCTCTTTCTCCTCTGTGTGATTCTCCCTAGCTTTTCACTGGTGCTAACTCAGTTTGTACCTCCTTCCACCCTCCTTCAAAACCATTGACTCAATATCTCCAAATCACTCCTCAAAGCATTCCTTTTATTTTTGGATTCAACTGAATTTCCATATGTTTAGTCACTCTTTCAGATTTTCCTCTTGCATTCAATGGGCTAGAGTCAACTGTGGGTTACATCAGCTTCTTCCAACGTATCTCCAAGGCACAAGGTCTACGCGGTGGCAGAGAGGTGCCAAGAGGGGAAGTTGTGGAACCTCAACACCCTTTATATTGGGAGCTTGCAGGCAGAAGTGTTCCCTCTATATTTTTCCCCATCTATAAGTGGAATAAATTTTGTTCTGAGCACCAAGGCGTGTGTGGACAGCTGTGGGCTCTCTGCTAGTCAACTGGGCAGTGTCTGAATCTCTGCTGAGTGGCCACCCAAACGCTCAATTTACAGGGAACACTGGCAGCCAGCCAAGGGGCTCTCCAAAATTGGATGGTTCTAGTCATGCAGTGGATTATCCTAAAGTAGCCTGAGCATGCACTGTCAGAGAGCATCACTTCCATAGCCTTCACTGGTAGGCTTCCAAGGAGCCCTGCAATAGATAAAACTGCCCTTCTGTGGCAGAAGCCCAAAGGGAGGTCAGGTATCAGTAACCTTTTTTCTCCTACTTCTGATGACTTCCCTATACAGCATAGGTAAGGACACAAGATTTAACATTCTAGAAAGAGGAAAACTTGACCCAAGGGGAGTTTTGATCGAGTAAAGGCTTCAGGATTTGGCCACTTCTGCCAATCTGTCATGCATTTTGTAATTCTGTGCACCAAGAACAATGCTGTAAAAACAAAGAGCACAACTCATTCATTTCATAACGTTTGATACTTTTTGTACTACTGTATCTGAAAACATGAACAGTGGTGCCAGAGGATTTCTGGAAGCAACAAAAACCTCAAAGAGACAAGTTGCCATCTCTTAAACATCTTGTCACAAGACAAACATTTTCTTTGCACAAAAACACTTTAAACGCACCATGCAAGAGGTGAGCCTGTTAGCCTGTTCTCAAAGAGAGAAACTTATTTTTAACCCTGAAAGGAATCATCTTAACATTTTAGAAGTTTCAAGCAGACAATGTTGAATGAAAAAAACTGAAACATAAAATACATGAAAAGGAGGAACAGATTTCTTTGCAGGATAAACATCCTGTGATGATGCTCTATGAAGCAGCCCTAAGTAAGGCATGAACAGGACCTGTACTTTGTGTCATATTAATTGTCAGTAACTCATAAACTATGCCAAACACTCTGAGAGAGGACTCTCTATGGTACCCCAGGGCACAATCCAGATCAGATAGGGACTCTATTGCCACATGCCTTGCAACGTGAGGTGCCTCACAAAATGCTTTGCTGTTGAAGCTCCCAATATGTACCATTCTTCCACTTGTGCTGCCTCAGGCGCATCCTTGGAATATCATGGAAGGACAGAGTGACCAACACCGCCGTACTCGAGCAAGCTGGAATCCCAACCATGCACACCCTCCTCAGGCAGCGTCGGCTCTGCTGGCTTGGCCACGTCCACAGGATGAATGATGGAAGGATTCCAAAACACATCCTGTGTGGTGAGCTAGCGTCTGGCAAAAGACCTCCTGGATGCCCCCAGTTGCGCTACAAAGATGTTTGCAAGAGAGACCTCAGAGAGGTAGACATCGAGCTGGACAACTGGGAAGAACTAGCAGACGACCGCAGCAGATGGAGGCAGGGGTTGCACAAGGGCCTTCAGAAGGGCGAGATGAGGATCAGACAGCTAGCAGAGGAGAAGTGAGCGCACAGAAAGCACACTAAGGACTTGCCAGACACCCACCACATCTGCAAGAGACGCAGCAAGGACTGTCACTCTCGTGTGGGTCTTCATAGTCACAGTAGACACTGTAAATGAAGTCCTCAATTGAAACTATAAAGGGCGCGATCCATAGTCTATGCAGACTGGAGGGTGCCTACTATTACTACACAGCCTGCCAAACAGCATGAGGTCTCAACATGGGTATTTGTGTGTAGCCACAGCTTTGCTACAGCAACTCTGACACCAGCAGCCTAACAGCAACACAGCGGTCATACTGTGGCTTCCTGCAGCCTTGGTCACCATTGCAAGTGGCCCAACACACACCTTGTCTTGGACATTCTCCCTCTCATCCCACCTGCCCAAATTCTGTTTTGCACTGATGCAGCCCTCTCCTGGACAATCCAGAGACATTAGGTCCATTGCTTCTCTAAGCAGATCAGCATACAACAGTCTGTTCCTTTAAATGAAGTTACCTGAACAATTCACAACACTGCATTAGTTGTAATTAAAGAATAAAAAAAGTTTATTTCACTCCAGGCAGATAGGTTTTAAGTGTGCACAAATATAAGACATTACAGTTAGAAATGGTTACAAGGGAAATTAAATTTAGTAGAAGGAAACATTTCATATTAACCTAGACTCAGTTCCAGGAGAAGTCCCTTACCACATGTTCCTGGTAGCATTGCTGACCAAATTTTCTGGCCAGCATCTGCTCCCAAAGTTCAGCAGCTGTTTATTTTGTTTTCTTGGATGAAAAGGACAGAGATAGACAGAGGGAGAACTTGGAGTGATTTTTATCCCTCCCCGTCCCCATTTTATAGTGCAGTTCCCATTTGGAATGCATTGTCCTGCATTTACCCTACTTTACAGTTCATTCAAAAGTAGAGAAGGCATTGTGGTGTCTGGCTGTGACAGACAGTGCATGCAGTTTCTTTTCACCTCTTTTCATATGCTGCTTTCCCTTGTCTCCTATCAGCCCTCTTATGATATCTGTGGACCCTGTTTATAACATGCAAACTGAAGTAAAAACACATTTCTTTGTGTAGGACCTGCTTGACCTGTTCTGCCTAAAAGGGGCGAAGAGGCTTTGAACATGTGCCACCAACCTCATTTAGGGGAAATCCAGAACTTTACAAATAGCATTGTTATACACATGGGTGTGTCTACACTAGGAGCTTCCAAGTTACTTTGCAGTTAGGCACTACTTTGAAGTAGCCAGCAGAGAGTCTACACACATTTTCCCTTACTTCAAAGTTAACTTTGAAGTAGGGAGCCCAAATTCCAAGTCCTTACTCCATTCCCAGGAATGGTGTAGTGCCCTACTTCGAAGTTTAATGTCGAAGTAGGGTGTGCATAGATGCTCAACTTCGAACGTGCTTACTTTGAACTGTACATATATAATTTTGAAGTTGTACTTCAAAGTAAGCAGCTTCAAAATTATTTTTGTAGTGTAGACACAGCCATTTTGTTACAAGACTATTGACCAGTGAGATATTAGTTTTTAAAGGGTACTTCACAAGGCATATTTTGTTCAAAGACTATTACAGTGGCGTGTAAGGTGGGAATACAGGCTGGGCATTCAGTCAATCTATCTTTATATATGTTTGTGCAGCACCTGTACCAGTGGAGCTCTCATCCTGACTGAGTCCAGTGGGCATTACTGTGACACCGTACTGCTGCTAATCTTCTGTACGCTTAATTATCTAGGTTAAAATTAACATATCTATTTCAAGATATCCAGAATGTTAAACTTGCATGGGATGACTCAGTGGTGCCCAGTTTCTGCTGAAGTCGGTGAGAGTTTTGTCATTGACTTCAGTTAGGCTATTGATGATTGCTTTTGACAATCCCACCTGCAGTGTACAGGAATTGGCCAACGTCAGTTTGAAATATCTTGAGAACACTGTGGATGGCCTCCCTGTCTTCTACTGCAGATGCCGCTGGAATTCTAACTCAGCAGCACCATATACCCATGCACGTCTGCATATTTGTATCTAATTAGTAAATACAGTTATTGGGAACCAAACTGTGTCCTCATAGCCTCCTCGTACTCTTAATTTTGTGCAGCACACCACATCCACTGTCTTTTTTTGTCACACTTGAGACTACGCATCTGAACGAGCTAATAGGGTTTTGTGAAAGGAGGACAGTAGATCTGTGTCTGCAGGATAAAGAGAACGTGGAGGCACACAACCTCTGGAACTGTCACTATTCACGTGCCTATTATACACCCACACTTCTCTTCAGAGGCACAGTACTGCTACAGGCTCCTCAGAGCAGCATAGGCCAGATTCTCTTGAAAGCACCAGCTTGTATTGGCGCAGAACTGCTTGATTCCAGTGGGGCTGGGAAGTATAACATAGCGTAAGGCCCAGAATTCCCAGGTGTTTAAAGGGACTGTGCCTGCTGGAGCCTTCCCTTAGTATTATTTGACTGGGGTGAGGGTGGTCCTACCATAGTCTCACGTTCACTCCACTCCTTCTTGCTCCTTTGGGTTGACTTGTGCCTTAGCAAGTGTGAGGAGAGATTGTGATCATGAGCAGCCTGTGACTCCACCATTTGGGAAGGCTGTCTGGTCCCGAACTGTGGCCCCACTCCTGCTTAGAGTCCTCCTAAGAAGTGCCACACACACTCCATCCCTCAACCCCACTCAGCCCCCCGCTTCCCTGAGACCCCCCTTTACTAGCTCTCACACCTTTTGCCTGCTCTCCCAGGCACCCCTTCTCTCCTACTGGCTGGCCACTCACCTCTCATGTCTCTTCACCCCCTCCCAGGAGGTCCCCAGGCTGGTGGAACAGAAATGGGAAGAGGTGAAGCCTTGGAGGAAGTGAAAGAATGGGACCTTGGGGCGGAGTGCTGATGGGGCTACAGCAGGAACACCCACCCTTCTGCCATTAGCTTGCTACAAGGTGGTGGTCTACCTGTTTGGGAAGGTTTAGTGTCTGCTGGTCTCTTATACTAATCACCTATGATTATGATTATGTCTGACCCTTGAGTCCTCTGTGTACCATCTGGCCCATAGTGATTTTGTTTTTAAAATCACTAAGGAGTTAAAAGGAATGACATTCAGTCTTAAATCTGAATATCCTTATTTGGTGGATTTGTGTTAGAATATCAATTTTGAAAATTTAATTTGAAGCAGCTAATAAATGTACCTCACACAGTTCATGGTGAAATAAGCTTGAAGTTCACTCACTGTAATGATGTTTTATCTCGCCACATTACTTACACAATTAAAGGGTGAACTATCCAACTGGGATATGTGTACTGCACTTCTCCTGCCATGAAGGACACGTTAGCGATGGACCTCCTTGAGCCACCTGGCTTTTTCAACTGGGATAAGCATTCAAGTCAAAGAGCACTTCATCTTTGTTTGCTTCATCTTTAATTTCTCTGAGATTATTCACAGTTGCATTTCCAAAGCAAAAGAATAACCAGCTTACAGGAGTCCGATAGACTTTATGTTCAGGAGCAGATACCACTTCTTTTTTTTTTTTTTTTGGTGTATGTAAGCAATTACTGAGCTATCTCCTTTTGGACACATCTGAATTAACCATGATCCTTTGCCAATATCAGAGACATATGTACTGAGACTGAATGGAAGTTCAAAATGCAGAAATCCCAGCATGGGAGCAGTCTGTGACTTCAGTCTTTCTTTGTTAAATTTGAAAGATGTCTTGGTATCCTGTGGTCTTCAGGGAAAATGTTTTTAGTCACTTGTTTTGTCTATATTTTTCCCCCTATGGCATTCTGCAGAGGGCAGCAAGATAATAAAAAAAATATCCTAATGTTATAAAGTGTTGGTAGAGCTATTTCCCAGGTAGCTGTTGTGGTAGCAGGAAGTGCATTCCTTATTTAGACTGGAAAGAATTGTTTCTCTGAATTATTTTTCTGTAGTCCATAAAACTGGCATTTCCTTCAGTGCTTGTCAATCCAGCTTCATAAATTTATTTTATACCTTCTCCTGTGTTTTCCAGGCTCTGTTGCATAGAGAACTGCTATCAAAATGCTATCAATCTGCATGAAGCCTGATGTAGTGGGATATTCTGCCGGTGCTAGGAAATTAAACGAGTCATAGATGCAAGAAAGGAACCAAGTCTGAGCCTGCTGTAAAGTACAACATTCAGGCCATGTCCACACATGCCCCTCCCTTTCGGAAGGGATACATTAATGAGGCACTTCAGAAGAGGTTAATGAGGTGGGCAGTCGTGCTTCGAAAGTGCTGCTTTTGAAACGTAGACTAGCTGTATAGACATGGCCACTTCGAAATAAATCCTGCACTTCAAAATTCCCTTATTCCCCAAACGAATTGGAGCTGCGGCGCTTATTTCAAAGTGCCCGTGTCTATACAGCCAGTCTGCATTTCAAAAACAGCACTTTAGCAGTATGACTGGCTGCCATTATGCTAATAAGGTGCTGAATTTGCATGTCAGCACCTCATTAACCTGTTCCAAAGTGCCTCATTAACAGACCCTTCCGAAAGGGTGAGGTATGTGTATACACAGCCCCCGAGAGTAATAATGTACACCAAGGCCTACCATCTAAATTTGGGGATTACAGTAGGACAGGTGCTGAAGTCTATGAGCTTGTTGTTAGGCTATTTTTGCTCATTAATCCTTTGAACACCATGCAATGCACACATCCCTCATTTCACACAGGACCTATTGTTCTTAAAACTGGCATAGTGAGTTGCCTGGTTCAGCAACACCAAGATAGTCTGTTCCCCAGAAAGTCCACCCCTGAAACCCTTAGATGTTTATGCTTGGTGTTTGTGGTGCTAAGGGAACAAAAGGGTTTCTTTCAGCAGAAAAAGCCCAGCTCAAGCTACACACCAGCCCTTTAACAACAGGTTAGGGAGTGTGGCTTCTGCTCTTTCCTTTGACCACCAGATATCTGTCTTTTAAGGATTCCCATCCTTCAGTCCCCAGCCCAGCTTCTTTAGTCCACCTTGTACACTTATTCGAGGTTTAAGCAGGGAGTTAACTCCCTACTGCATGGTATTCAAACAGGGCCTGCGCAAGCCACCGTATGGAACTCCAGCAGGGCAAGAGGCTATCCCAAGACTGCAGAGCTGTATTAGGTGTTACTTCTATAAGCATATGGCTGAGCAATAAGACAGGTGCGCTGTGAAAATGTTGTAATGCAAAGCAACAAACAAGGTTGGGGACTGACATGCTACTTGAAGTGAACCTACAGTACATATGTATGTTAACTTATAAATTGAGTTCTGATAAGATGATCACCAAATGGAAGAAAAAACCTCATAACCTTAAATTAATATGAACTTCATCAACTGCAGAAAAATGTGATGGAAAAATTCTGCCTTCAGATAGGCAAATGTTGTGCCAAGTTAGGCTGGGTCTGCACTGCAAAGTTTTGTTGGCATAATTGTGTCAGTTGGGGGTGTTAAAAAAACACATTCCTGACCAACACAGCTTTGCTGGCAAAACCATTGTGTAGTTAGAGCTATACTGGCAAAGGAGTCTCTTTTCTGGTATAACTTATGGTTTTGAGGAGCTGGTGTAACTATACTGTCAGCATAATTTCTTTTGCCATCATATGCTGCCTTTTCTCTAGGAGGCTTTGTTGGTATAAGTGTGTTTCTGCTGTACTCTAGACTAGCCCTTGTGTTCCATGTGATCCCAATTTGTGTGTGCCAGTACAGAATTTGGCCCTATAGGTCTCATTGTCACTGAGAAAAGCAGGGGAAATCAGAGTTAGGGCTGACACTTTGTTCTTGCAATCACTCCCATCTCCTAATGTATAACAGGGATAATGATACTGATTCTTCTTTCTAAAGTACTTTGATGTCTACTATTAAAATATTCTCATTGTATTTGTGTGGTGCTTTGGAATAACAATGGTTAGTAAGTGTTACTATGGAAATAATGGTTTCTGTGACTTATTGCCAAATCTTCTACCGTGTAGTTCCTGAATATTCGTATTAGAAAATTGATGGTGTACTAGAATTAAGTCAGAGGAGTACTTAAAATGTGGAGTATATGGAGATATACATCTCACAGAGCTGAGAAGGACAATCCAGAGGTCAGGGAGTCCAGTCTCCTGCCTTTTTGGCAGGACTGAGTGCCATCCTTGATGAATTTTTTTTTAAAATTAATTTACTTGCAGCAGGCCCCTAAATGGCCTTCTCAAGGATTGAACTCACAGGCCTAAGTTTAGCAGGCAAATACCCAAGCCAATGAACTATCCCTCCCCCCTTGTGAAGCTAAAGAAGTGTCCCAATAAATCAGGTTTCAGTGATAAAAATTGAGCTTTTTCTTCTAAGGGAAAGGAAAATATTAATGGGATAACAAATACAAATTCATAGGAAATCATACAGATTTATAAATGTTACTGTCTGTGCTGTTTAATTACAGCAGTATTTAAAACAAATAGAAATGGCATTTTCATTGCACTGTAACTGCCTTTTATTTTTTATCTGAATATATTCAAAACAGTTAAAGCTGCATGATATTGTCTGGGACTAAGACATTAGACATTTAAGACATCTAAGACTTAGACATTAAAGAAATTGCATATAAAGAATAATTTCAAAGCTTCATCATTATCAGCTATACTGAAAATTGCTCTTTAATTCTATCCCAGTGGCAGATAAAATGGCAAGAGGAAATCTCTCAGCCGTCTCTGTTATCTGGGACAAATTCTCAAAGATGTCCCAGTAACATGGATTTCCCAGACAGCTTCTAGTTTTAAATGGACATTTCTATTATGGTTATGTAGCATGGAGTGTATTTGCAAACCCAACTTGTGCAAAATGCTACCTTAATCATGCACAGCTACCTGCTGCTAGGTTCTTACAGCTTTCCCTAGAGTAGCTGATGCTGGTCACTCTGAGATGTAACTTTGGAATAGATGCACCTCCTGTCTGATCCAGTCTGGAAATTTCTGTGTTCTGGAACAACTATTTTTGGTGTGGGGGGTAAAACTGGGAATTCCCATTTTCATAGATGCTTTTACTCTGTCTACACTGATGTTCGTAAAGTGCTAATTTTTAAAACAGAATATCAGCTTAAGTGACCATACAGTAAAACCATAGGCAATTTGGGGGTAGGGGTAAAGTATGCTGAAGCCAGTCCCCTGGGTTCACTGGCTGTCTCTCATTTCATGTCACTACCTGGCACTCCAGGGGAGCGAGTGTGGGCTGGATGGCATAAAGGGGGAGCCTCAGCTGCTGCTGTCAGCCACTCCGGTATCAGCTGCTGCTAGGGGTGCCACCTGCCTAATCACACAACCCAAACACCTTTCCCCAAGGCCATGCTCCTTCTCTGAGGCTGAGCCCCTGCTCACTCCACTCCCTCCCTCCTTCCTTTGCTGTTCCCCACCCTCACTCACTTTAGCAGGGATAGCACAAGAGGCTGGCGCTCTGGACCGAGGCAGAGTGATTCAGAGTGTGGGAGGAACTCTTGGCTGAGCTTGGGGTAGCAGGTTGGGTTTCAGGATCTGGGAGGGAGTTTGGTTGCAGGAGGGGGCTCAGTGCTGGGGCAGGATGTAGAGGGTGTGTGTGGGGGGGTTCTGTGAAGGAGGGGCTGTGGGTTGCTGGTTCCAGGAGGGTGCTCAGCGCTGTGGCAGAAGGTTGGAGTGCAGGCTCCAGCCAGGTAGCTCCTGATCAGTGGCACAGCATGTGGCTCCTGGAAATGACTGACATATCCCTGCAACCCTTGGACAGGGTGGTGGGGACGACAAGTGGCTCTGTGCATTGACCCTGCCTCCAGCACTGCCCCACACAGTTCCCATTGGCCCTGGATCTTGGCCAATGGGAGCAGTGAGATCAGCACTCAGGATGGAGGTAACACATGGAGACACTATGTTCTTCCCCTGCCATGGCATCACAGAGACATGCTGGTCATTTCTAGGAGCGGTGCAGGCCAGGCAGGCAAGGAGCCTGACTTAGCCTTGCTGTGCTGCTGGACCGTTTAGTGGCCTAAATCTCCTGGATCGGCTGCAGTAGCCACCAGGAAATTAAACCCAAATCTGGGAGATTCCTGGCAAAACTGGGAGGGGTGGAAGCCCTACTTACTGCTGCTGCTGCTCTGCTGCTGCTGTGGTTTCCTCCCTGCTAGGCCTGTTGCCCAGGGGACACCACATGCTGCTTCCTTCTACCCATTCCTGGATCCCCTTCTCTTCACCATTCCCTCCCACTCCCCACCATCTTGTGTCTTCATCCAACCCCCTCTTGCCCTGCTCACCCCTGCATGAGGGCACTCAGGGTTGTCGAGAGCACAGGCGGGCACTGGGACCGGCAGGAGACCTGGAGCTGCTGAAGCAGGACCTGGAGCAGAGGGGAAAAGTTGTTCTGTCCTGCTCTGTCTGCTCCTCCACAGCTGTCCTGTGCTGGGGCTGAGATGAGCAGGGCCGGCCACAGGCTTTGCCAGGACCTGGTCAAGGTGTGTGTGCGGCTTTGCTGTGTTCCTCCCTGGATGAGGAGGGGCCTACAGTGGAAGGGGCGGGGCTTGGGCTAGCCTCCCCCAGCCAGCCCTCTGTGCTTCCCGGGCTGTGCTGAATGGGGCTCCAGTGGTGATTTAAAGGGCCAGGAGCCTCAGTCCCTTTAAATTCACCAGGCCCCAGAGCAACTGCCATTTTTGCCCCTCCGCTCCGAACAAAAGCCCTGTGGGTGCAGGAGAGGGGGTCGCAGCGTGGCAATGACAAAGCCTCCTTCTCCCATCTGTGCCAGGGTCAGCAGAGCAAGGCCTGCAGGGCAGCTCAGCCCTCATAGAAACAGGGGTGGGGGCATGGCACCTGACCACCGGCCCGTGCCTCACCTCTGTTGAGGAAGGCAATGCTCCCTACGCCCCCAAACCATGCCTCTGAGCGAAATATCTTATCAGAACTGCTGCCTCTGGGTACCACCAATGTACCCTCAATACAGACTATGTATAATAGGTACCTGCGCTTACTGGACAAGGTGCTTAAACATAGGCTAACTTTAAGCACATGACTGGCTCCCTTGAAATCACTGTGTCTACTCACTGGCTTCAGCATCTTGCTGTTTTAGGCCCTTACCTCCTGACCTGATTTAGTCAGATATATTTTCAGGAATTACCTAGCTGAAATATTGGTTCGGTGGGGTATAGGTTCAGGATTCCTTTATTTTCTGAGCCTCAGAGCCTTCTTTTCTCTCCAAATGGCTAGATCCAGGCATTTCCATCTAGCACTGTGGATAATGGAGTGTGTGAACTATCCAGCTTCCTGTTATAAAACCTGTCTTACCTGTCTGTAGCTGCTGCTCCTGAAATTCTGTGAGAATTGGGTGAGGTGGGTGGGACAGGGCTGGGCGTTTAGTGTTTCATCTTAAATCTCAGTGCACTTACTGGCCCACTGCTCTCCCTGCAACTTTTGTCAGATTCTCAGGCCATGTCTACACCATGCTGTCCTATCGATCTAAGCCATGTCAAACGCACAGCCAAAGGTGGCCCAACAAATTTTTTTTTCTTTTATTTTTGCAGCCCACAGCTAGATGTTAATAAAACATCTAAGTGCGGCCTGCCCAGTCACATACCCTTCGCTGGTGGCCTTTCAGGCTGTCCATTTCTGGCGCATGTCTATTAAAACCCTAACAGAAAAACCCCAGCAGTTATGTAGCACTTCAAAGACTAACAAAATGATTTATTATTATCACCTAATAAATAATTTTGTTAATCTTTAAAGTGCTACATGACTGCTGGTTTGTTTTGTTAGAATACAGACTAATACAGCTACCTCTCTGTTACTATTAAAACCGTAAGGAGCCAAGATTGTTTTAATAAGCATGTGCCAGACACGGACAGCCTGAGGAGCCAGGTTTGGTGTTTGTCCCTCCCCCTGCCACTCATGCATGCCAGTGAAGGGTGTGTGACTGCTCAAAGGAGAATAAGGCCGCGTCTACACGTGCACGCTACTTCGAAGTAGCGGCGCCAACTTCTAAATAGCACCTGTCACGGCTACACGTGTTGGGCGCTATTTCGAAGTTGAAATCGACGTTAGGCGGCGAGACATCGAAGTCGCTAACCCCATGAGGGGATGGGAATAGCACCCTACTTCAAAGTTGAACGTCGAAGTAGGGCATGTGTAGACAATCTGCGTCCTGCAACATTGAAATAGCGGGGTCTGCCATGGCGGCCATCAGCTGAGGGGTTGAGAGATGCTCTCTCTCCAGCCCCTGTGATGCTCTATGGTCACCGTGTGCAGCAGCCCTTAGCCTAGGGCTTCTGGCTGCTGCTGATGCAGCTGGGGATCCATGCTGCATGCACAGGTCTGCAACCAGTTGTCGGCTCTGTGGATCTTGTGTTGTTTAGTGCAACTGTGTCTGGGAGGGGCCCTTTAAGGGAGCGGCTTGCTGTTGAGTCCGCCCTGTGACCCTGTCTGCAGCTGTTCCTGGCACCCTTATTTTGATGTGTGCTACTTTGGCGTGTAGACGTTCCCTCGCAGCGCCTGTTTCGATGTGGTGCTGCCCAATGTCGAAGTTGAACGTCGACGTTGCCAGCCCTGGAGGATGTGTAGACGTTATTCATCGAAATAGACTATTTCGATGTAGCGTGCACGTGTAGACGTAGCCTAAAGGTGAAATCCATGTGGGCCAAGGCAGAGCGGGGTGCCTGCCTGGGGCAGTGTCAGGTAGGGAGCCATGGAGTGGGGAGCAAGGGGCAGCCAAGGAACACGAGACAGAGTAATATGTGGAAGGGTATAAGGGGGTGCAGTGCTGGCCTCAAGGGGCCGGGGAATAGTCCAATGGAGGCTGCACTCCAATGGGGGGAATACAATCCCCAAAGAGTCTGAAGGGGGCGGGAGCAACACAGTGCAATAGGGGATTGCCGTGTAACCGCCCCGAATGTCTGAGAAGGAAGTGCAGAGAAATGGGTGGAAGGGAGAGGTGCAGTGCAAACTGGAGGAGGGGTTTAAGAGGGGGAGGCAAATTCAATGTTTCTTCTTCGGTGGAACTGAAAGGGAATCTCCTTTCTGGACTTTGGACAATAGCTACAGAAGCTGTGAGATCCTGACCTGGTCTCTCTCCCCATCACCCCTTCCCTTCCTGGGGCTACCCAGTCCCACCCAGTGCCCCTTTCCTCTCTCCTGGTTGCCTCTATACGGCAAAAGAATTGTTGGATTGCGATGTCTTCTGTGGCCCACTGAAAGCAGGTGGAGAAAGGGGAATCTCTAATTTCCATATGCGGGGAGAGGCTGCTCTAGGGGCAGGGGAGGGTTTCACTGTGTTGTACCCACCCTGTCAAAGGTGAGAGGGAAATACATAAAATCAGCCAAAGCCTCATTCAAACCTGGTCACAATGATTGAAAAAGCAAACCCTATACAATGGAAAAGTTCCGACTTATGTCGCAAAGGGTTTACTTAGCATCAGGGGTGTTCCACCAGCGAGCTGGTGGTGATCAGGTTCTCTCAGTCCCAGTCTTTGTTCTCTGAGTCTGTACAGCTCCATTCCCTCAGATCCCGCTTCTTTAAATTAACTCTTGTGGTCATTCCTTCCAGCCACAAATCTCAACACCCATTCATTCATTCATTCATTCATTCATTCATAAGGTGACCATCCATCCCATATTGACCAGGACCGTTGTGTATTTGGGTTGCCAAAAAGGCATCCCAACTTATTTTTTAATAGGGACCTCATAGTCCCATATTTGGGCCATCCCCCTCCCTCTCCTTCACTTCCCTGAGCCTTGGGAAGCAGGGGGAGCTTTCCCCAGGGCTCCGGGGGATTGCTGACGACTGCTGCTTTCCTGGGGTCCTGGGGAGTGTGAACAGCTCCCTCCTCCTTCCTGGCTCCCCCATGGCTTGGAGGAGCCACCCCTCCCCCCATCTCACCCTGTCTCATACTTGGGACAGGGAGATA
The DNA here is from genome assembly GCF_033958435.1 of Carettochelys insculpta. Lineage (NCBI taxonomy): Eukaryota > Metazoa > Chordata > Testudines > Carettochelyidae > Carettochelys > Carettochelys insculpta. The sequence continues at coordinate 141,809,193 of NC_134139.1, read as the reverse complement.
TGGTCGCCCTATTCATTCATGTTGGTAACTCACGGCTTTCCTATATGATAGGTTATCTTCATTTTTAGAGCTGATGAAACTGGCAGCACAGAGAGTGCAGAGCTAGCCGTAGAATGCTGGCGTCCTGACACCTGGCTTTGCGGGTGCACTGCAAAACCATCTGCCCCTTCTTTCTTTGAGATGTTTTGCCTTTTCTGCTTTGGCTTTTCTCCCTGGTCTGCGTTTATCATCAGTGTTTTTTGTCTCTTTCTTCCTTCACTGTTAGGTGTATGTTTTCTCAAATGTTATGAACGATTAATAAAATTATAAAACAATACAATTCATATTATGAAATTCTCAATTAAAATTATTGCATCGTAGTCAAACAAGACCTGAAAAAATATCTAAAACATAATCTATAATAATAAATAATTATGACTTTCTGATAAAAGTACATTTTTTTTCGTGGCCCTGAAAGCTATCAGTTTTTGTTTGTGTGGCCCTCAGTTGGCTTTGAGTTTAACGTGCCTGCTTTGGGGCATCTGGCTTTGGCCACTGTCAGAAGGCAGGATACTGCTGGCAGCAGTGCTATGCTAACAGGCTGTCTAAATGTGGCCATGGTGTATGCAGTTCTTGAATGGGCATGCAGATCTGGTCACCCAATCAAACAATATATGTATTGGATTTGGAAAAGATACAGAGAAGGGCAACAGAAATGATTAGGGGTAATGAACAGCTTATATATGAGGAGAGTTTAAAAAGACTGGGACTTTTCAGGTTGGAAAGGAAATGATGAGAGTTGGGGTATGTTACAAGTTTAAAAAATTGTCAGTGGTATGAAAAAATTGAATAAGGAAATGTTATTTACTCCTTCACTACCATAACACAAGAAGGTCACTCAATGAAATGTATAGGTAATAGATTTTAAAAGAAAAAAATAAATTATTTCTTTGCAGTCAACCTGCAGTACTCATTACAAGGCGAGGTGGACAGGCCCAAACTATAACAGGGTTGGATTAAGAACAAAATAAGTTCAAGAAGAACAGGCCCATCAATGGTCACTTGGTCCATCAATAGTCACCAGACAGGATGGGCAGGGATGTTGTCCCTAGTAGCTGTTTGCCAAAAACTGGGAATGGGCAACAGGGGATGGATCACTTAACGATGATCTCTTCTGCTCATTCCTGCTAAAGCACCTGGCACTGGCGACTAGTGGAAGACAGGATACTGGGCTAGACAGACCTTCGATCTGACTCAGTATGGGCATTGTGACATTCTTATATATATTCTCTATATTCTTATATACAGAACCCAGATGTATTCGCTCCCTGCTGTAACCCACTCTACTCGCCTCCCCTCCCAGAGCTGAGATAGTGTCAGGACTCCTGACAGTGTGTGTGTGTGTCTCTCTCCACAGAGTTAGTAAGGAGCTAAGAGGGTAAATTAAAAATGTAAGCCTAACCAGTGTCCCTTAAAAGACTTTCCACAAGATGTCAGGCTATGTTAGTATTAGAGCTGAATGGATCTAATATTTATTTTCTTTCTTTCATATAGGAATTAGATACAGTGCTCCTGAATTACATGCCAAAAAACTAGAGTTTTCAAGTGCCTTAGTAGCCCCTGGATAGAAGCAATGTGTGTATGTGGGAGGGCCAATAGGGTGAGTTTCTGATTTGATGCTTGACTTGCACTGAGCATTCTCAGTAATACTGCTGAAGCCACTGTTCTCACTTTACCTCCTCCCATGGCCTCTCTGTGCTTCCTCACTATCCTGGCATGCACAGGTTGGCCCCACTGTCACCAAAATCTGAAATGGCGTTCCCACACTCCTTAACCAGCCTTGCTATGTCCATAACACTTTTAAGTGTCAGCCTTGTGTTAGGCTCCTAAGTGACAAAGGAGCTTCTGAAAATTTGGCCATCAGTTTTCTTGGCTTTGATGTACACCCACAAAGGTCTGGACATAGCGTGGAGAAAACAGTGGATGAAAGGAACAAGAGGAGCTGCTGTTAGTGATCTCTTTCTTGTGTGTGCCCCACAAGCACCTTATCACCTTCCACTCCAAGCCCAAGACATATTTCGTTGACCTTCCTTTTGCTAATGTAAATATGTACTAACATACACACACACAAACACACACACATATATATAAACATCCAACCCTACCAAAATAAGATATTCTGCTGCAGGGGTCAGCAATCTTTCCAAGGCAGAGTGCCGAAATTTGACCTTTTGACCTCTATGTGTGGTTGGAGTGCTGATGATACTTTTAAAAGTCATTAACAGTCCTACTTACAACAGCTTCATTAATAAATACATTAAGATGCAGAGCTTTCCAGTTAAGGTTGTGCTTGGTAGCGTTAGTCATCTTTTGTTAATCCCTGGCTGCCTGGGAAAGGAGGGGAAGGACTAAACTCCCAGCTCACGTGCGGATGAAAATGGGCTCACGTCCTGCTCTTGGCATGCATGCTGGCATTGTTGACCCCTGCATATTATGCTGCCTATGGGAAGAGGCAAAGAGAACAAATACACAATAGATATACTATCGGAATGTGCAACGCTATGGTGACGAGGGTGATAGGAGAACTTGGTTTTATTTGAAGTTGCTTTTCCTGAAACAGATTCCTTCTGAAAAAAAATCTATATGCCTGTGGTGAAGGATGCAGTACATCACTGCCTAACAATATTTTCACCAACATTTCCTTTTAAAAAGCACAAACTTGCATTTAGGAAAAGGAAATTTACTGTGACTTTTTTGGACAGATGGTAATAAGTGTGAGTTAGCATTTGTAAGCTTATAAGCACATATGGTTTTGTACATATCAATTAAGACAGTTGGCTAATCACTCTAATATCATTACTGATTCATCTGTATTCCTTCAAATAGAAACTTACACTCAGCTGCTGGTTTTTATAGGTATGAACTGGGTTGTAAAAATTTCTTTATCACCATTTGTAGTCAATAACATTTCCTTGGCAGTGAAAGACTTAAAAGGGTACATTTCAGAACTGTGTGGGCAAGCGATTTGGCCAATGCCTTATGTGTAAGGCAAGCACATACAATATTTGTGCATGTCAAAAAAGGTGGTTTCTTTTTAAAGGCTGTGCTAGTCATACAGTGGGCTGAGTGACGAAAGCAGTATGTCTATGCACACAGGAAATACATGCCGATTCATGCATGCGCTCATCAATCTGTTTATGAGGCTACTGTATTTGGCATGCTCAAGATAGTGATCCCACATTTGGCTTGTTCATTCTCTGTGAAATTAGCCAGAGAGGTCAAATCTGTATTATGATCTACAAAGTCCTTGACTAATGCTAATTGATCCTCACACTTACATTATCCTTACACTATACCTGTCCTGTCCTCCTTTTACGAATGAGGGACCTCAGGGTTGTCAGTTGGGGCCCAAACTGTCATACTTGAGGAGATTTTCAGAGGCACAAATGGCAGTTAAGCGCCAATTACTATTGAAAGTTAATGGCAGTTGATCAAGTAACTGTCATTAGTGCCATAGAAAATCCCTTGCTGCCTAAAGTTAGGCACCAAAATTCATAGTTGAGCGCTGAAATAAACTCACCCCCACACCCCACCATCCTGAGATTGTAAGTACCCACAGTTCTGGGAGGTTTAGAGTTTGGGAGATTTAAAAATTGGGTCATGGATGTTAGACTCTGCAAGAATTTCTCTGCAAGGCTCTCCTTCAAGGAGAAACATTCCCTTCCTGATCATTCTGTGAGGTGAGTGGTAGGTTTGCCTCTCCACACAGAATGGATGGTAGGGCCTGCTAGTTTAGGCATCCAAGTTTGGAAACTTTGGCTCCTTGGCCACTCAGCCAGTTCAATGACACCTTAAAATAGATCCCAGGAACTTGTTTCCTAGACTTGTCGTTAGACGAGCATATTACATCGCTTTTTGTTCAGTGTATGCTCTCATATTTTTAAAAATTAATTTAAACTCAGTGTTCACTGGTATTTAATGTCCTTGCAAATTATATGCTAGATTATCAGTGGCAATAGACCCATTTAAGAGAGCAGTGATTTTTGTTTTGTGTCTGCAAAAGTCAGCTTTTGTCTTCAATTTACTTGTAAAACTGTGCCTGTATCTTAAGAGTCTACTATTTTTGAATGAAATTAAGAGACAGAAATGCCTTTTTTACCCAAAAAGGATTTCTAATTTTGAGGTTGAGCACAGCTGTCTACATGATAAAATCTATAGCTCCCGCAAGAGAGACAAAACTGGCAAGGTCATAAAATTCACACATGGTTTGCTCTCCCAGCTGTAGATCTGAAAGAAAACAAATATATATATTATTTCTCCAAGGAATATCATTTATATACTATAGCTGTGTGAAATATTAAGACTGTTACTAGCAAGGTATAGGGTTTTATTTTTATCATCACAGCCTATGTATGAAACCTGTGGCTTTACATAATCCCCCCAAGAATTTCATAATGACCTCTGCATTACAGCTTTATCTAACCCAGAAGGGAATTGATACTCCTTTGAAATTACCTGAAATGGAACATAGCCAGCCCAGTTTGCAGAATTTCTTTCTTTCTTAATACAAACCCATTTTAAAAGCACAAAAGTGAATGGCCAAGTTTCCCCCCACCCCCAGTCCTGCACTTTGCTTCATTTTGTCAATTCCTAAAGCAGTCTTGTAGGGTGTGTCATACTCTTAACTTCTCCCAACTCTCAGTGAACCCACTGGAAGCTGAAGGTACACTGAGCAACTTAGAGTTTGGAACCAGTGACAACACAGTGACAGATTTTTCATTGACAACCTAAATGAGACCCACCACCTTTGTGTGGATCCCTGATGGGTGGAAAATGGTGTTCTTTCCTGTGGAATCAATTTCAATTATATGAGGAATGTGTTTTTTTCAAAAATGTCCACAGCCCACGTGCTTCAAAGTGCATGGTTTGACTTTGTGTCTCTTGGGGAGTGGAAGAGAAGCTGTGGGGAGGAGACATGGAGCTGAGTCAGCTACTCTGTGTCTTTCCACAGCTGCAGAAAGCAGGGAAGAACAATTCAACTGGAAGGACCCCGAAGTGTCTGGAACAGGGTCAGCAAGCTTGCTGAGATGGAGTGCTGAAATTTGACCTTTTAACCTCCATATACAGTCCAAGTGCCAGTGATATTTTTTCAAGTCACTAATAGTCCTATTTACAATAGCTTCATTCATAAATACATTAAGATGCAGAGCTTTACCCTGGTGGTGGTTGGTAGCATTAGCTGGTCTTTTGTTACTCCACAGGCAGCAGGGCTTTGAGAAAGCTCCTGGCTGCATGGGGGAGGAGGGCGGTGCTGAGCTCCCACCTCCTGTGCTGATTAAAATTGGTTCTCATGCCACTTAGCATGTGTGCTGGGGGTTGCTGACCCCTGGTTTATAGCAAGATGTGGAAGATATTAGACATACTTGATAGCTGCTTTTGAGGCTGGGTAGGGAAGTTTCACGGTTGGCAATGCACCTGGTACATCAGACCTTAGTCAGGGTCAGCCAAAGTGCAAAGCAGGTGTCTGGAGCAAGGGGGGGAAGGTGGGAAGATGTTGTTATAAACACAGGAGTTAAAGCAGCCTTGTGGACTCGGCAGCTGATTGGCGCAGGACCAAGAGATATGTCTGTTGTGGGGGCTGGTTCCCTCTACCAATGCCACTTGGGATACAAGTTAGTGTGGGTCTAACTTTATTCACAGGGAAGGCCTTCATTAAAATGATGGTTGGTTCACAGTGGTGAGTTTTATGTACCTAGAATGAGAGCTGCAGGTGAGGGGAAAAAATTATTACCCCTTTAAGCTCGAGATCCTTTGCATCTACTGCTAGCTGTCAGCTGAGGACTTCAAACTGTGGTTTCTACCTTAGCGGAAGGAGAAAGAATGGGACACCACTTAGTGAGGGGGGAGATCTGTGAATTCTTGCTCGACTTAGCTGGGTTTATGGGGAGATGCTGGTGCCCTTTAGTTGGAATATCTTATAAAGACCCTAGTCTGTGAAATGTTTTGAGACAGTTTACAGATTTTTATTTCACTAGCAAGGGAGACGACCTATCGATATGTAACCCGAGGACTGGAATGCTGGTAGCTGTGGCGTTAACCAGATTGTATGCTGACTGGGTTGTTAAATATTTGCAAGGCCGGAGATGCTGCCATTTCTCAAGGGCCAAGATATCATTTATTCAGACATCTAAATATAAACTTTGGTGCCTAATTTTAGGCAAGAACTGATTTTTTCACACAAAAAAGTGACTATTTCTCAAATGCAGTATTACCAGATTTGCCCATTACTATGGAGTATGCTCATTTATTTGGGCTTCCTGGGAGAGAGAGATGAATAATTCTATCAGTGCGCTGCTGGTTTTACTAGTGTTCCTAAGGAGCTTTATTTCTCCCTTCTGCTAATTCCCTCCCAATGGAGCTATTCTGCCAGACCCAGGGTTCACAGGATTACCGTCTTCCCTCCCTGGACTCAGGTGAGCTCACGTGCATGTGCGCGCGCACACACACACACACACATACTCTGACAGAGCTAGTCTGAGAGGACTGGTTAATCAGCACTTACAAGCTGACACCTTATATGTCCCTGTACTCGATGGGCTGGGTTGAACAGCAGTGCCAAGCTGTGGCCCTGTGCCCTTGGACTCAGTGGCTGGGTTAGACAGCACTCTCAGCTGCCACCCTCCTACGCCTCCCCGGTTCAGCACCCCCTCCGCAATCCCCACTTTCACAGCACAATCATTCTACTAGTGACGCACGAGATGGGCAAACCCCACAGGAGTTCTGGGCACCACAGGGATCTTTAAGCTGACGTACAAGAAGTGTTGTTGCAGAGAGAATGGGAAGCCAAAACAACATCCCTGAGGAAAAGTGAGCCAGAGAGAAAAAAAAAGAGAGAGAAACAACCAGTTTAACAGTGAAAGTTGTTTATTTTTGGGTAAAAGTTACAATAGTAAATAAACAGATCACAAAGGTTAGGACTAGCACACCATAGGACTAATTACGTAAGGTGCTGTTAGGAGGCTATGCCTAGGGAGAGAGAAAGAGAAAGAGAAGGGCTGGGGGGAGAGAGAGATCTCACCACTCTGTAGAGCTTGCACTGACTGGGAGTCCCAGCTGGTGATGGTAGTGGAGGAGGGGGAAAGGAAGAGGGGGATCCAGAGGACCAGAGACGAGCAGAGCCCCCAGCAGATCAGGCAGGAGACGATGAGGTCTCAGTGGAACTGATGGAGAGTTTATGTCCAGGCATCAGAACTGTTTCTTGAGCAAGAGTAGGTGTTTTTGGAGACAGGACAATGGTTCAAGAAGAACACTGGGTCTGATTATGGATAAACAGAAGCGAGACACTAGAGACTGATCATGACTGGCTACGGGGTGATGGTCCTTGAACGGGCTCACAATGCACCTAGGCAGTTTCAGTATTTTGGGTATCGATAGGATCCATTACTAGAATTGGTCTGATAATGACTAATTTGGGCACGAACAGGCCTGGGTTCGTTAGCATGTGGAGCAGAGATTTCCCGTCAGGCAGTGCTTCTCCTGAAAAAAATCTTCTGAAATCTGTTCTTCACACTGGCACACATGATAAATAAAGTACGTCTTAAGCTTTCAAAGAAACAGGCAAACACAGAACATAGCTATGTTAGTTTATACCAGCTGAGTATCTGCCCCACTGTTTTAAAGCAGACAGTGAACAGAACATATTTAATTACTGTGGGACCATGAATATTGTTGTGGGGATGGGCCTTACTAATTCCATGGCTATTAATTTTTGTTATTAATGCAAGTCACTTATGCTACATCTATATGAAGCCCTAGTTTGAAATAAGCCATTCTAGAATAGCTGTTCTGAAATAGTCTTACTTAAAAATAGCTATTATTCCTCCTGAAATAAGTTTTAGGAAATTTGAAATGATGCACCCACTAATTTAAATTTATTTCAAAATAGCATGTGCGCAGCGTAGATGGTTGCAAAGTTATTTTGAAATAAAGGCTGTTATTTCAGAATATCTTTGCTGTGTAGCCTGAAGGGGCCACAGGCAACAGAAATCCAATTCTGAAGCTCCATATAAAGTATCTAACTGAAAAATTCTCTTGCTGGTTTTGTTTTCTGATGATGGTGTCTCCACAGCCATACTTCCCAAGTGCTGAATATGAAGTACTAGATCAGACTGTTCTCTATATTGTCTGTTCCTGAAACTTAGCAAGTCAGTCAGACTGCACTTGACTCATAAACACTTTGTCTCATTATGCAGGAAATTCTAGCTGGGACTGCTGAAATGGGGCAGTTCTGGCCTTCCAAAATCCAGGCTCCCTCCAAAAGGTCCATGAAATTTCATGAAAAATTTCAGAGCTGAAATAAGTGCATTGGACATTATCCAGTTAATATATATTTCATGCTACGGGTGTGCTGAAAACTCAAGAGTTTCACCAAAGCGCTTGAGCTTTTGTTTTACTCATAGTTACTAAACAAAAAAGCAGTCCTGTAGCACCTTAAAGACTAACAGTATAATTGACTAGGTGATGAACTTTCTTGGGACAGACCCATTTCTTCAGACCGGGAGAATCCTGATAAGTGATATCTGCGACAAAGAGAATTTAAAAGAAAGATTGAAAAAAATGAAATAAAAATTGACGGATCAGCTAGATAGGGCAGACCTGCTCTTTCCTGCAGACAGCCACCTAACCTTAGGAAAGTTCTCACTAGCAACCACATGCCACACCACAGAAATCCTTTTTTTTGTGTGAAGACGCAGACTAACACAGCTACCTCTCTGAGACTATTCATAGTTACTCTGCTGTCTTCAGAATCCCTCAGTAACAGGTATATTTTTTGCTAGTGTTAGTATATTTAAGGTTTGACAGACCCAACTCTTATAACTTCCATTTGCAAGAGTCTCTACTCGTGAAAAGAAATTCCTTTCACAGTGAAACCTGACTCTGAAGTTGTCGTCCTAGGAGTGAATTTTGTCACTGCAGCATTGTTGATTAACACAAATACAAAGTAAAACATAGGTTGGAAGGGTCAGACTTTTTTTGTTCTTGTATATATTCCAGAAACTTTGACCTAGAAAACCAGACTGGCTGAGCAATCGTACCCTTGGTCTCTCTGTATATTTATGCATGAAAAAAAGAACTCAGTAAACTAATATAAGTAGCCAAGATTATATAACCTGTAAATTCTATTTCCTTCATGTTCATAATGGGCAAAAATATTGGGCTGAACTACTTTTTTGAAAAGAAGTTATCACAATGATATTATTTCTGCTAGACCAAACTGATAGAGATGATATCTTTTGCATTCTGGAAGTATTTTAGGAATCACCTAAGTGTGTCCGTACCCTTACAAGCAAATTCCAGCCCTGTCCAGCAAAACACTTTACCTAGGCGCTTAAATTTCATGCACTCTAATGGGACTTAAGCATATGCTTAAAGTTAAACAAGTACTTTGCTGAATAGGAATGGATTTAGTTATTTGCTTAAGTATTTTGCTGAATTTGAGTCTCGGAGGCTCCAGCGAGTCAGAAACTGTTTTGCCTGTATATGTAATTCTATCTCAACAGCTGGTTTAACTTCTACAAATAGGTGGTAACTTCTCACATTCTTTAAAGTTTTCATCAGAATAAAGGTCAGTCATCCATTGCTCTGATTTTCTTGTACAGATTCCACCTAGTGTAATATCTAATGAAAATAAATTCAGTTTAACCTTTTAAAATTACTTTTCGGATCTCAAAAAATGCCATGCTGCTATTTCTTTGAAGAACTGTCATCTTCAAAACTACTGATATTCTATTTCTGCTGCATAATCTGTCTTACAAATTTTCCGGTAAGAACCTTGTTTCTGTCATGAACTTTGTTGGCATTTCAAAAACAGTTATTGAGCTCTAAGTAGATCTTGCTTCTAAATGTGTTATGATTTTTCTAATTTGTAACCTATCTACCTCCTTGCCTGTCCCTGTCTCTCCCCTGTCTCATTTGGTGGTGGTATATTTTCAGTACCAAACATGTAACTCCAAGAAGAAGAGGGGCTACAAATAAAAGAAGCTAGTTTTTGGAAAAGCATTTCACTCCTCCTCTTGGTAATTACACTTTCGGGCCCTTGGGGGTTTGGCAGCTTGAAGGTTTCCTGGGACTACATTCACTTTTTGGTCACTGTAGATTAACAAGTTTATAGCAGGTTGCATTGGTGAAACAAGCAAGGTTTGAGATGGAGCATCCAGTTGGCAGACTTAACTAGGAATGGATGTAGCTGCTACCACTTATCTTATCAGTATTTTCCTTTTGGTTGTTTTTTGAGAGAGTCTTATCGTAAACATAACTCTTACAAAAATTGCAACATTATCTCCAGTTTATGAAAAACGGTAGAGATTACTTTTACAATTATACCTTAGATAACTAAATAAATACTGACTAAACTATATATGGAGGATCACATCCGAGTCAATGGAGCTACACAGATTTATGCCAGTTAACAATCTGGTCCTATATCATACATATTGGTATACCATAAGGTTATATCTTGCATTGATTTGGGTTGACTTCAATTTTCTAAGATTATTGAAGCAAAAAGTGAGCTGCAAAGGTTATTCCAAGCAGGAGCTGGTAAAACCTTAAATCCAGGCATTCTTTGTATTGTATATTGCCATGCATGTTTCAGAAAAAAATAATTTTAAAGGGGATAGCTGCTACTGGGCTGTGTCTGCACTAGCCCCCTTCTTTGAAAGGAATTTGAAAGGTAATCAGCTTGAGCCAGGAATAATAATGAAGTGCTGCAATGAATATGCAGGACCTCATTAAGCTAATTCTCCCGCTGGCAACTTAGAAGTTGCAAATTTTTGGGGGTAAGGGCACGTTGAAGTTACACAGGTACTTCGAAGTGCCCATGGCTACGTGGCACACTGGCACTTTGAAGTTTGACACTGCTGTAGTAGGTGCCAATGTTCTCTCTAATCTCTTCCATCCACGTGCAGAATTTTTCCATCCATGTGTGGAATAAATGTATGTGCACTGAAGCATGTATGAATGTGCATCACTAGTAGAAACAACCAGATTTGCTATGGCACCTTATGGACTAACAGATATTTTGGAGGTGCCACGGGACTTCTTGTTGTTCTCGAAGATACAGACTAACACGGCTGCCTCTCTGATAGCAGAAACAAAAACCGAGCCGTGGGTGTTCTGCTAATCAGCTGGGCAACATATGAATCTTTCCTGAGTGGCCACACAAGCATACCGCTTACAGGGAAGACCGGTAGGTACCTCTTCCATGCTTCACTAGGTATACTCTGCCTGCTTCAGTCCTCTACAGAGACAGCCTCTCACTACTGCTGTTGAAGTGTATATGGTTTCCTTTGTCATCATCGGATCGATGGACTACCATGATATGGTTCATACCCCTCTAACTCAGGAGTGGCTATAAAAGCCACACTATAGGCTACAAACTCCCTCATCTTTATCCGCTCTTTTATTGTAAGAGCTGCCAGGAGTATTATAGCTCGATGGCAAAATGTTTGGTTCCTAAATTTCCATTTTCAGGTGCTTCTAATTTAAAAATAAAAAAGTGTGTGTGTGGTGGAGAGAGAATATTAACTACTTTCTCTTTGTTGGAAGGCCACATTTTGGGAAAGTGAGGTGACAATCCATGTAGTTATTTCTGAGTTAGAAACAGAATTGTCAAACACTTTGAAAGATCCAGCCACACTACCTGAATCTGTGTCCTTCTGCAATGATAAATTTGCTGTCTGAGGAACAGCTCGCTTGGATGTGCTCTGAATTTCTATGGCATCAATGCCATTGACTGACCCTTAGTTCTCACTCAATGGAGCACATTGTGATTTACGTGTGAGTCCTCCTTTGCTCACAGAAAGCCTTGAGCGTCATCAGGAGAACATCTGTGCCTCCTGCAGTTCTGCCAAGCATGGGACTTCGCACACCGCATTCACGGCATCTGTCTCCCATATGCACCAGCTGCGAGCTTCCACACGGCTTGGTGGCAGGGAACAGACCTTAGGATTCATATGTTGTGTGCAGCAGGGAGAAGAGAGGCTGTTTGTCTCCCCACTGCATGTGCATGCTACTCACCTGCTTCTTCCTGGGAAAAGGGAGAAGCAATTTGAAGGCTGGTGAATGTTTCACCCACTTTCCCACCCCTGAGCTGTCCACAGGCTGCAAGCCCCACCAGCTGCTGTCCCTAATCTCCTCCCAACATCCCACTGCTCTGTGATCCTCACCCTGCTCTTCCAGCAGAGGTCAAAGCTCCTGTTCCCTCTGTTCCTGTTCTTGCCTTCCTGTTCCCAAACCCTTACCAACCACTGTTCATTTCCCCCTGAAATGCTCATGCTACAAGCCACTAGCTCCTTCTCCTGGCACCATGCTGAATCCCTGAATCTCCTGCTTCCTCCAGGCTACTGCTCTCTCTAAAACCACCACCCCAATGTTCCCAATCCCAGCAATTCCTGTCTGCCTCCAGCTCCCCAAACTGCTACCATCCCACCCTTGCTCATTAGCCCTGAGGCTACTGTATTGTTCTTCAGGCCTAGACCAACGCCTGGAGGCCTGAGCATGAGGATTGCATACAGGTGTCTTACAGGCATGCTTGCTGCCTCTTCCCTTAACTACAGTGAGTACCAGCCTGCAAATTGGCTCTGAGAACTGGGCCTAATGTGTAGCCTAAAGCATTGTTTACATCATCACCAAGTTCATCCCAGAGATTTCCAAGAAGAAATTGCTGTCTGCTCTGGGCTTCATGTGACGTACTGCATTCATTTGTCCTAACTATTAGCATGTAAAAAGGGGATTATAGTACTTGGTTTCATAACATACTTTGAGCTCATCCGATGGAAGGCTCCCATATAAAGGCACAGGATTAATATTTATTTACTCCAGGTTGAACCTCTCTAGTCTGGCACGCTCTTGTCCAGCAACCTCAGTAATTCAGCAAGATTTTAGTTAGCTGGACACCCACTTATCATGGGTGTGGCCTAGTTTCCTGTGTTCCCATAAAGTTTGTTTACAGCCACCAGTCCTGGCTCTCAGTGTTCTGTGCTGTTAGTTAGCTCTAATTCACCCCTAAATGTCTTCTAAGAGCCCATAAGCAGTGCAAGTGTTGATAAAGCTGTTAGACAATATTGACCTCTTTTAGTCCAGCAAATTCTTTCATTTGGCACTGGTCTAGTCTCAAGGGTATCAGATTAGAAACATCCATACTATACAGTGTTTCTTTGAATGGGGCTTTCAGGTTTGGTGGGGTCCTTGCGAAATTAAAGGCACCAAATTTTCTTGGCATATATATTCCTTGTGTTATCTGACAACTTTGTGGTTGCATCAGTCAGGAATCAGGAGAATTGGACACAACAAAAAAGAATTTGGCACTTATTATATCAGATACAAGCCCTTTCAATTTTGTTCTTCTGTCCATTGAATTTCCAGTAGTTCGATGACGATCATTAGTTTCTGAAATGAAATTTTTTAATGAAGCTAATCTGGAATGCCCTTCTAAGTACACAAACAACTTTGCAAATTAGGAAGGTACAATCACTTCTGTGTTTGCATTTATTAAACACTGTATTGTTTTTGCTAAGACAATATTGCATCAAGGGCTCTTGGCTCTGTGTCCTGCTGACTCACAGCTCCAGTTTTCTCTTGAGAAGGTGGAGCGTGAGATTGAATCATACGGGCTAACCTTGGTACACATGAGGTTGAACAGTCAGACCATCTGCCTGACAGGAATGTCAGTTGTTATCCTGATGAGCTAAATGCATGGGACAATTAATCATTTCCGTAAATTGTATCTTAAAATAGCCAGTTTGATTCTTCCAGTGGAAGTCAAATGGCACATTTCTGCTCAGCCCACCAGTCTGTTGGAAGTTCAAAAGGTGAATATAATTCTGCTTACTATGAATCAACCGTGACAAGCAACAAATGAAAATAAAGGGCCTTGCATCTTATTGTAGTGGGGTTTCCAAACTTCCACAATTAGATGCCCTGGAATCTGCATCCATTTCCTGGTGTCTATTGACTCCTGGAGATTTTAATAGGCTGTTTTAAGAAAATGACTTTGTGAAAAAAATAGCGATAGCTTAGCTCAGAGTTGGCAACCCTATATTGCAGCCATGTACAGTCTTCCCAAGGTGGTGTAAAGGCACTGTCATGTTGATCTGGTAGCATTTTATACCCACTGTGCACCTGTGAAGAGGAATAAACAAGGTGCAATCAGTGGAGGACAAGGCCTTTATTTTCAGCTGTAGCTGAAAGGCATTTTTGGCCTTAGTTTAGGTGGTTGCAATCATGTCATGCCTGGGATACTGTAGGATGGGACAAGATTTTTTGTAGTGCTAGAGATGGTAATAAAGACTTGGAGGTCTTTTTTTGAACCCAAGTTCTGAAATTACCCAGCTCTCCTCCTAACTGCTAAATCCAGGCCAGTCCATTGAAATCTGGTATGTTTTGGGGCTTTTCCTTCAGACGCACCCCAGAAGCCATTGAACATCTGAAATAAAACCCCCAAATCATGCAAAGTTTCAGTGAAGGTGTAGCACGTCCCGTGACGCCCAGCCCCTTGGTCTAGGGCGGGCGGCAACAAACAGGGGGTTAGGGCACCAGCCCGTACTCAGTTCGGGCAGTCAGCGGCTCACCGCTACCACCATACAGGGCCCAGCCCTCAATCTAGGGCGGGGCAGCAGTTCACAAGAGTTGTATAGTTCTGGGCCCAGCCCCCAGTCCAGGGCAGGGCAGCAGTCCCAAGTAATAATACAGTTCTGAGCCTGGCCCTCAGTCCAGGGCGGGGCAGCAGTTCACCAGGGTTAAGCACCGGCCCAGCCCTCAGTTTGGGGCGGGGCAGCAACACAAGGTTTACAGACAGGCTCAGCGTGGGCTGGCCCTGTCAAGGAGCGGGTAGGGGGTCGCAGGCCCTCCCACTCCACTGCGACCCGGCCCGGGGCCCTGGGGGTCACTCACATGGAACCCTGGCAGTGGGGATCCAGACCGCAACACACTGCCATTGGTTCGTGAGCGTCGTTCCCCGGGCCACTTCCTACCTCAACCTCTGTTGGCGGCAGGTCCCAGTCCATCTGGTCGAGGGGTCCTCCTAGGTCGGTCTCCTCTGGGTCATCCACCTTCGGGGGCTCTGGCCAATCGTCCATAACAATGTCGTTAGGGTAGTCAGGCGGCGGCAATACAGGAGACGCAAGGCGGTCCTGGGTCTGAGTGCTGTAAGGATCCGCCGGGACTCTGGGGCAGCCCGCTCCTGGGGCCTCTTCCAAGGCAGGGGGTCTCCGCCGGCGGGAAGGTCCTGGTAGGTCTGGGAAGTCCGGGTAGTCTCCTTGGGACATATAGACCCGGGATTGCGTGGAGCCTCTGGGGGCCTGCTCCTCCGGCCTGGCCAGGCGGCCGCAGGCCCTCTCCCTTTGGTTCCGAGGAGCTCGTGCAGGCACGTCCTCCCTGCCCGGAGGCCCAGGCCCGAATGGTTCCTGAGTCCCACCTTTGGCTCTTCTAGCCCTTGGCCCCGCCCTCTGAGGGGCGGGCCTCTGGTCTCCTGACTCCGGCCCCGCCCACCAGGGCCTCTGCATAGCTTCCCCTGCCTCTGGGTCTGCAGGAGGCCATACTGACTCACTACAGAAGGGTAACCTGAGCCCAGAAGGTCATGGATCTACTAAACCCTATCAAAGGCACTGATCTAATTTTCACTGTTGGAAATGGAAAGGCTCTCATTGCCTTCAGTGGGACATGGATCAGTGTCAGACCCAAACTTCCAATTCCTAATACTGTACTCAAAGTTAGAGGCACTAACCACCCCCACATCCTCTTTCAGTACATACTTATTATAATCTTACTATTTATTGAGCACGGTCAGTGTTCAATAACATACAAAACATGGAGGAAGACATAGCTTCTATTTTGGAGATTTTACATCTAATGATTGTTTTACTATTCTTATTGAAGGCAGTGGAGTTTTTTCACTGACTTCAGCTGAAGGAAGATTGGGCTATTTTAGACAGTCAAGTTCAGTATTTGCTTCAATAAAATCTGAAAAAAGTGTAAGGAATAAACATTCAACAAGATTTAAGCAATCAGAAAAAAAAATCTGAAGTCTCCTGATGGTTTCTCTTTTGGTGCACAAGTTTTGCACCCAGCAATTTGCCATCAGTCTGAGCACACAAGTCAAAATTAGGTATCTAACTGCTTGAATGGAATGCTAAATTGTAGTAAATTGTTTTGCTACTAGATGGCACTGCATTGTAACAAACCTTTTTAAGCCAACCTCAGCCAAACCTATTAAAACATGCAGGAATCTTATAATGAACACATCTGTGGTGTACCTCTTTGGGAAGAAACCTCTGTAGTTCATCCATATCTGGTACAAGAGCCTAACCTGCTGCCTATGGTGTACAAGGATCACCACCATGATATGGTGTCAAAAGTAAACTAGTGCGAGAGGAGAACAGAAATTGAAGGATGTAGCAACGAAGGTTGCCAACAGAAGGAACATAGCAAGAAAGGGTTGCAGGGTTGGTCTTATCAGTGTGACACTCTCAGCTGTGAGTCAGGGTTTTAGAGAACTTCAGTTTTGATAGACATACCGAATAGACAAACTGGAAATAAAATTGTACAGGACATAAAATTTTACAAGCCGTCCTATTGCAAACAAACACCAGAAGAAAACTGGAGACATTCATGTATTCTCTTTAATTTATGCTATGGTGAAGCAGGCAGATCTTACCTCTAGATCATTTGACTTTACTGAAAACAGTCCCAAAGATGATGCTCAAACACTATTTGATTCATACTTTATACCTCAGAGAAATGTGAGTTATGACAGAGGATGTTTTTACTACAGAATTCAGAAACTAAGAGAACATGTAGAATCTTCTCCAGGAACTTTGCATGCATTGTGAGAGATCTGTGATTCTGGGAAAGCAAACCATGAAAATATCAGAGAAAAGCTAGTTAAAGGTCTTGTAAACAAGAACCTTTCACTGCACCTACAGCTGAAGACAGAATTAAGCCTAAACACAGCTATCCAAATAACAAACCAGTCTGAACTTGTAAAACAGCAAAACAATTTTGAGAAACCTGAAAAAGAAACTAGCTTAGAAGCTATACACCTATGCATTCTGAATGCTAAAACATTACCAATGAAGTCCTAACTCTATGAGGAAAGTGCAGGCAAACAACAAAGACTTTCTGAATTAATATACAAGATGTGGAAAATTGCATAGCTCTGGACTTGTGTGCCCAGCTAAAGGTGAAGTATGTAATAAATGTACATGTGGATCTTCTGTAGTGGTTTGCTATACTAAGGCAGTGAAAGAACTAACTACAATTACAGATGATCCCAAACTATTGTTCCAGGGATCTACCATGTGATGACATAGATCTTGCCAGAAGAGTGAAAATGATTATTCATGAAAAGGCTATTGACTTTCAAATTAACTCAGGAGCAGATGTGACAATCATCTCAAAACAGTCTTACAAACACATTCAATTTTTCCTAGAGCTGACATCATTCAACACAGCCTTGATTAACCCTGGAAGTATCCTGCACTGCATGGGCCAGGTGACCAAAGCAACAACTTACAAAGATGAAATCTTTGCATTCAGAGTGCATAGAATCATAGGAAAAAAGAAAACAACCCCTGCAGTCTTATCAGGGCAGCCACAATGCATCTAGTATCGGAGGGGTAGCCGTGTTAGTCTGGATCTGTAACAGCAACGAAAGGTCCTGTGGCACCTTATAGACTAACAAAACTTTTCTGTTAGTCTATAAGGTGCCACAGGACCCTTCATTGCTGTTGCAATGCATCTAGTGAGAAAGATGGAAGAACTCAATGAACAATTTGATACTGGGCTTTTGAAAGGCAATCCAGCACAAATAACCTAGGAGACAATGCTGAAGTATAAAGAATGCCAGAGAGACCTTGGAAGAGATTAGCTGCAGCTTTATGCAATTTCAGAAGATATTGTTACCTGACCATAGTAGACTGTTTTTTACAGATACATAGAAATAATGTACTTGAAAGAAATAACTGTGACGGTCCCACATGCTTTATGAAAATTGGCTTAAGAATATAAATATGTATAACTCAGAGATGCTTTGAACAAAATGCCTCATGTAACCTGTTAATTTTAATGTTATAGTCTGCAGGATCTGTATATTCCATTTTGGTGCATGTGTCATTCTTCTATATGAAGTTAGATATATGAAATATGTTTGTTCATAGTATTCAATGTGCTGATGACAGCCATTATTCTTGCCCAGAAAACATTAATGACTGGGTGATCAGCTTAATGACTTGTAAACAGACTTGTTTCTCCTGTAAGTCTAGCAGGTGATTGCTGGTAGAAAGACATGTGGCCATATTACCTGGTACTGAAAGCATTTGCATCCAGTATTTTTCCATGGAATGTAGGGTTGTAAAACAAAGGTTTCCCACACTGGGTAAAAGGCGATTTAAGCAATGGGAAGCTATCAGTTTTTTCTTCAGCTTGCCTTGGAATCTACTTGAAACACCCTTAGCGGAAACAAAGCACTGTGAAAGACTGTTGATCCAAATCAGAGTAAAAGAAGAGCTCTGATTTGATGATTTTACCTGACATGAGAACAGTTATTTAGCGTAAGAATATACATAATTTTCTTAGTGAAATTAGAACTCGCTCTGTGTTTTCATATTCATTTAATAACTTACTTTGATCTGTCTGTTTCCACTTATAACCACTTAAACCCTATTTTATTTATGCTCAAGGTCAGTGTAAATAATTGTTAACTGGGGAGGGCTACCACTATGCATGTGTGTGATAAAGGGAGCTCACTGACAGCCACTGATGTTGTCAGACCAGAGAGTATTGGACTCGAGAGGTTCAACCTGTAGCACAATACTACAATATTTGCATTGGCAGGATCTAGTGTGAAAAACGGAATCTTAAAAAGGTAATGGAAAATTTTTATTGGTTTTATAATAGCTTGATTTTTACAAAACCTAAATTTTGGGCAAAATTTGACTTTGTATTGCCCCTTTAAAATGTTGACAATTAATTTAAGGCTTTTTTCAAAGCCCATCCCTGAGCAAAAAATTTAAAAAAAAAATCAAGTCCCTGTCTTGGACCCATTTAGAAAACAGATGATCAAATTATATACTTGTAAATATTGGTCTTCATTCTCGGTTTGAGTGGAAATGTTCTTTGTTTTCCCTACTTCAGAACTTCTAGGTTCTCTTTCTACTACCAAAGGAGGTTCGTAATTTAGACTGAAAATGTGAATTGACATAAACTTCACCACTCAAAGCGTTCATTAAGTTTTTACTCTTGAAATGACTCTACCCGCCTACAACGGGTTTTCAACTTTTTAGAAAAAGCAGATCTTTTGTTTTTATTAAAGCTGAAGCTACAGCTAGTGGAGGCATAAATGAGGGGTGGGGGAACCTGACAGCTATCCAGCTAGATGTGAAAATAGGCCCCGAAGCACACAGACTGGAGGGTGATGAGGGGCTTCAGACATATCCTTTGTTTAAACATTGTATTAATTTTTTTGAGGAACAAGAGTTTTGCCCACCTCTTTACAGTTCTAAGGCCAGCTCCAGTGGCCACTGAAGCAAGGTTAGAGTGTTCCACTGACTTCAGTAGGAGCTTGCTCAGGCACTTGTGAAAGGAACATCCTTTTTGTCAGTTCAGTAACTTAATGATACACTCCTGTAGTCCTTATTTGTCAACTATTTTGTCTCAGATCAGAGAATCTGGAGAGATGTGTGATAGTGTGTGTACAATAGGTGTTATCACCAATACTTAAAGGAAAACACCCCCCTTTGGTAAGGAATAACTCAATTTATGGGTACTTTCAAGAATAAAAATAAGAAACCTCCAAATCAGCTTCAGCTCAGGTTTCAATCCAGCTTGCCCTGTTTGACATAGGAATCTTTCTCTAGGGGTATACTATTGTAACCATGGTGACCAGGATGGTGATAATGACTTGGAAATGCTCAGGGTGAGAAGCTATTAAAAAAAAACCCAAAACCTCAGTAGTAATGGTAATGGGGGATTCCAACTATCCCCATATTGAATGATAACAGAGAGGGAGCCGTGCTAGTCTATATACTATCAAAACAAAAAAGCAGTCAAGTAGCACTTTAAAGACTAACAAAATAATTTATTAGGTGAGCTTTCGTGGGACAGGCCCACTTCTTCAGGCCATAGCCAGACCAGAACAGACTCAATATTAAAGGCAAGAGAAGTAAAAACAGTAATCAAAGTTGACAAATCAGAAACAAATTATCAAGGTGAGCAAATCAGAGAGCAGAGGGGCGGGGGTGGGAGGGAGTCAAGAATTAGATTGTCAAGTATGCCAAAGAGCCCGTGTAATGTCCCAGAAAATTTGCATGCCGGTTCAAACCACGTGTTAATGTGTCAAATTTGAATATGAATGAGAGTTCGGCAGTTTCTCTTTCCAAAGCAGACTGAAAATTCTTCTTCAATAAGACGCCAACTCTTAAGTCATTAACAGAATGGCCCACTCCATTAAAATGTAGACTAACTGGTTTGTGGATCAGGAAACAAATCAGGATCAAACCAGCTGACAAAGTGGGTGCTGTTGTCATCATGAATAAGTAAAAAATCAAACCAGCTAACACAGGGCATGCTGTTGTCATCATGAATAAGTCAGACTATGAACAGGAGGCAGCCAGACAACTCTCCAACACCATACGTTACAGACCTCTCTCTGCTGATCCCACTTTGGAATTCCAAAGGAAATTACAACACTGCTTAAGGAACTCCCTGCTGCTACCCGGGACCTTATTCACTCAGACGCACCATCGGAGCCTCAGCCTGGATTATTCTACTTTCTTCCCAAAATCCACAAACCTGAAAACCCTGGATGCCCTATCATTTCGGGCATTGGCACCCTAACCACCAGACTATCCAGTTACGTCAACTCCCTCCTCAAACCATATGCCACCAACACTCACAGCTATCTGTGAGATACCACCGACTTCCTAAGGAAACTACAAAACATCAGAAAAGTTCCTGACAACGCCATCCTTGACACTATGGATGTAGAGGCTCTGTACACTAATATTCCACACAAAGATGGATTACAAACAATCAGGAATCCCGTCCCTCATGTCAACACAGCCAATCTGGTGTCTGAACTCTGTAACTTTGTTCTCACTCACAATTATTTCCAATTTGGGGACAATTTATACCTCCAGATTAGTGGAACTGCTATGGGCACCCGGACGGCCCCGCAATATGCCAATATGTTTATGGCTGACCTGGAACAACAATTCCTCAGCTCTCATCCCCTATTATCCCTCCTCTGCTTAAGATACATGGATGACATCGTTATGATTTGGACCCATGGTATAGAGACTCTAGAAGAATTCCACAGAGACTTTAACAATCTGCAACCATCAACTTATGCCTCGATTACCCCACGCAAGAGATACATTTCCTGGACACTACAGTACAAATCAAAGATGGTTTGATCGGTACCACACTGTACCGGAAACCCACTGATCACTATACTTACCTACACCCTTCTAGCTTCCATCCTGTACACATAACTAGATCCACTGTTTACAGTCAAGCCCTTAGGTACAATTGCATTTGCTCTGATTCAACTGACAGAGACCAAAAAACTACAAGATCTCTACCAAATATTCATAAACTTCAACTACCCACCAGGAGAAATAAAAAAAACAAATCGACAGGGCCAGATGAATACCCAGAGACCAGCTACTCCAAGACAGGCCCCAAAAAGCCAAGAACAGAACACCACTAGTCACCACCTACAGACCCCAACTCAAACCACTGCAACAAATTATTAAAGACCTACAACCTATCCTTAATCAGTATGCAACACTCCAGAAGGCCCTAGCTGACAGGCCTGTTCTCTCCTACAGACAACCTCCCAACCTTATGAGGATTCTAACCAGTAGCTACAGTCTATACTGCAGGAACACCAGTCCTGGGACTTTTCCTTGCAACAAAGCCCGCTGCCAGCTTTGTCCACATATCTATTCTGGCGATACCATCACTGGACCTAACCAGGTTATTCACAGAATCACAGGCACATTCTCATGTTCCTCAACTAACATCATATATGCCATCATGTGCCAACAATGTCCAGATGCTTTGTATATTGGTCAGACTTCAAACTCTCTCAGACAAAGAGTTAATGGGCACAAAACAGACATCAAAACATTCAAAACAAACTACTTAGTCTACATTTTAATGGAGTGGGCCATTCTGTTAATGACTTAAGAGTTGGCATCTTATTGAAGAAGAATTTTCAGTCTGCTTTGGAAAGAGAAACTGCCGAACTCTCTTTCATATTCAAATTTGAAACATTAACACATGGTTTGAACCAGCATGCAAATTTTCTGGACATTATATGGGCTCTTTGGCATACCTGGCCTAATCTAATTCTTGACACCCTCCCCCCACCCCTCTGCTCTCTGATTTGCTCACCTTGATAATTTTTTTCTGATTTGTCAACTTTGATTACTGTTTTTGTTCTCTGTGCCTTAAATATTGAGTCTGTTCTGGTATGGCTGTGGTCTGAAGAAGTGGGTCTGTCCCACAAAAGCTCACCTAATAAATTATTTTGTTAGTCTTCAAAGTGCTACTTGACTGCTTTTTTGTTTTCATATTGAAAGAGTACATGTCCCGTTGGCACAGGATGCAGAGATAAAGTTTCTTGATATGTCAAATGACTGCTTCATAGAGCAGCTAGCAGGAAGCCTGCTAAACCAGTGAGGCCATTGAACGACTGAGATGCTTAAAGGAGCACTTAAGGATGATCAAACCATTGTAGAGAAACTAAATGAATTCTTTGCATTGGTCCTCATAACTGAGGAGGTGAGGGTCATTCCCAAACCTGAACTATTCTTTTTGGATGACAAACTTAAGGAACAGTTGTGGATTGAGGTGTCATTAGAGGAACAAACCAACAAAACCTAATGAGCCCTCTCTGTGCAGAACTTTTGGACAGTGAGAGATTTATTTGGGGTTTTGATCCCTTTTGGGTATTAGTTTCCTGGGTGCTGTGCCCTAGAATTGCATCCTCCCAGAACTGAAAGAGTTCAATGTTTATGTTGCTCTGCAAGGGGGCAGTGAGCCCAACTCTGTCACTTGTGTGGGGCAGACCAGGCGATCTGGCCCAGCAAATGGTGTGGAGCCCCGGAAAGGAAGAAAGTGGGCCTCAGTGGCATGATCAGAACACTGGGTTACAATCCCAAGGGCTTTTCTGTGACCGCATCCCATCCCAATAATGTTACAGTGTTATTGTGAAATTGAACAGCATTTTGCTCCCCTCGCTATTTCAAAATGTTTCATGACGGGCAACAGACCACAATTCCTTGCATCAGAATTTAAGTAATTCAAAACAAAATATTATTTTGATAATATTCTTAGCAGCCAAAATTACCTGCAAGCAAATGGAGAGGTTAAGAGTGCTGTTCAGACAGCCAAGAAAAATTCTACAGCAGAAAGATCAATTTCTTGCTCTTTTAAGTTACAGATCAAAACCAATGACAGCTACTGGATATAGTCCAGCACATATGTCGGTGGGAAGACATTCAGAACTACTTTTCTAACTTTGGAAAAAAAATCTATCTCTGAAGTGGCCAGAGATGAAGTTGATAGCCAAATAAAATAAAAAAGGAAAAAGAGTTCATGAACACTTTTATAAAAGATATCATTCAGATAACCACTACATTCAGAACCTGGTGACTGCATTTGTGTTCCACTGTAAGGAGAATAAAGATAGACAACTCCAGTTGTTGTAAAGACAAAGAATTCAATGCTCAGATCATATGTGGTTGAGACTGACAACGCAGAGCTCAACAAAACCCATCAACATCTACAGTTTGTTCCTCAGAAAGAACAGTCAACAGAGCAAACTTTATAGATGGCAGATGCAGATCTAGATGATGACACAAAGTCTGTGGCCTTTTGGAGGGGCTATGGTAATGTGGCACTTGGGAATATGCTAATGAGGCAATACCATGAATATGCAGCACCTCATTAGCATAATGGCAGCCATGGGTGCTTCGAAACTGCTGTTTTGAAACACACACTGCTCATGTAGCTGGGGGCTTTTCAAAATGGCCCCCTGATTTTGAAAGCCCCTTCTGCCCATCTGATTTTGGGAAGAAGAGGCTTTCAAAATCAGTGGGGTTTGTTTCAAAAGGCCCCCAGCTACATGGACAACAGGCATTTCGAAACCAGCAGTTTTGAAGCGCGCATGGCTGCCATTATGCTAATGAGGCAATGCATATTCATAGCAGTGCCTCATTAGCATATTCAAAGTGCCACATTACCATGGCCCCTCCTTTTGGAGGGGTTACTGTGGCCACAAGCCAAAGATTCCTAACTGACCACAGCCAGCCATTGCAGCTAACAGAGAGCCAGAGGACCAAGTTGTCATGAGTTGGTTCACGTAATTAGAAAACCAGTATGATTCAGAGGTGCTTAATAGGCTGATATGTACTGAACTTGAATGATAGTGTGATAGTGTAAGTTTTGTGAGTGGTGGGAATGTAGAACTTAAAGGGGGAGATGGAATGGAATGTTAAACTATATTATATGGTTCAGCCATTAGGTGGCAGTGAATGCAACATGTTGGCTGTGTCTACACGTGCCCCAAACTTCGAAATGGCCATGCAAATGGCCATTTCGAAGTTTACTAATGAAGCGCTGAAATGCATATTCAGCGCTTCATTAGCATGCGGGCGGCAGCCGCGCTTCGAAATTGACGCTCCTTGCCGCCGCGTGGCGCGTCCAGACGGGGCTCCTTTTCGAAAGGACGCCGCCTACTTCGAAGTCCCCTCATGGGAATGAGCTCATGGGAATAAGGGGACTTTGAAGTAGGCGGCGTCCTTTCGAAAAGGAGCCCCGTCTGGACGCGCCACGCGGCGGCAAGGAGTGTCAATTTCGAAGCGCGGCTGCCGCCCGCATGCTAATGAAGCACTGAATATGCATTTCAGCGCTTCATTAGTAAACTTCGAAATGGCCATTTGCATGGCCATTTCGAAGTTTGGGGCACGTGTAGACACAGCCGTTGTATTTAACCTAACTTCAACTATCCCTGACAGAATATTAAAATATCTTCTAATGAGCGTATCTCCAGTGTGTCTGTCTAGGAAGGAAACACTGCAGATAATCCACATCTGGTACACGAGTCTGCTTTGCAACCTACTGGCTACGTCTACACATGCAGCCAACATCAAAATAGCTTATTTCGATGTTGCGACATCGAAATAGTCTATTTCGATGAATAACGTCTACACGTCCTCCAGGGCCGGCAACGTCGATGTTCAACTTCGACGTTGCTCAGCCCAACATCGAAATAGGTGCAGCGAGGGAACGTCTACATGTCAAAGTAGCACACATCGAAATAGGGATGCCAGGCACAGCTGCAGACAGGGTCACAGGGCGGACTCAACAGCAAGCCGCTCCCTCAAAGGGCCCCTCCCAGACACAGTTGCACTAAACAACACAAGGTACACAGAGCTGACAACTGGTTGCAGACCCTGTGCCTGCAGCATAGATCCCCAGCTGCCGCAGAAGCAGCCAGAAGCCCTGGGCTAAGGGCTGCTGCCCACGGTGACCATAGAGCCCCGCAGGGGCTGGAGAGAGAGCATCTCTCAACCCCCCAGCTGATGGCCGCCATGGAGGACCCAGCAATTTCGACGTTGCGGGACGCGGATCGTCTACACGGTCCCTACTTCGACGTTGAACGTCGAAGTAGGGCGCTATTCCTATCTCCTCATGAGGTTAGCGACTTCGACGTCTCGCCGCCTAACGTCGAAGTTAACTTCGAAATAGCGCCCGACGCGTGTAGCCGCGACGGGCGCTATTTCGAAGTTGGTGCCGCTACTTCGAAGTAACGTGCACGTGTAGACGCAGCTACTGTGTATAAGTTCTACATGATTTGACCGACATTTACACCCATGACTTATCAGTAGTCTGAAAATGCAGGCACTGATTTTTATGGGTGCCTGCAGAAGTGGACGCCTGGTTGATGCTCAGTTGAAAATTAAGTCCTCAAGTTCTCATGTACTATAGGAGGGAATCTTGTTGAAAGTCTCTCTGCAATGCATCCAAAGATGGAACTTCTCTCAGTATTCTGATCACCTGGGCTCTGAAATATTTCCAGTGAATCTTTAATGTACATTGTAGCTATCAAAGAAAATACATCACTTGCTGTACACTGTCAGATGGAGTTCCTTTGAAAATACCACATTAGTGTGAGCCTTTCAAAAAAGAAAAAGGAAAAGAAAAAGCAGAAATGGCAAGGGATTGCTAATATTACTCACAGGCAGAGGTAGAGAAAAGAACTTTTAGGTCATCTAGGCCAGGGGTCGGCAACCTTTCTGAGGCTGAGAGCCAACATTTGACCTTTTGACCTGTAAAAAATTAAGATGCAGAGCTTTACCATTTAAGTGGTGGTTGGTAGCATTAGCTGGTCTTTTGTTAAGCCACAGGTGGCATGGCTTTGAGCCAGCTCTGGGCTGCATGGGGGAGGAGGGGTGGCGCTGAGCTGCCGCCTTGCGTGATGATCAAAATTGTCTCACATGCCACTTTTGGCACACGTGCTGTGAGTTGCTGACCCCTGTTCTAGATGGTCTAAGTGCACCTAGAGAGGGACGGAGCGCCACACCTAACAAGCATGGATGACACCCTCCTACAGCAGCTTTGATCCAATGGTAAAATAAAACTGTTGACAGATGGGGGACAGATGCTGGGGGCTGCTGCCCCCTGAGCTAGGTCCTCTGCTTCTGCAGGATTGTCCGTTTAACCGCAGACTAGTTTTAAATGTCACAAGTAATGGGGGTTTTGCCACAGCCCTGGGGAAAGTTATTCTACTGACCTCTAATTTTTAATTTCCTCTCATTTTTTCCATTATTGTGTGGATTTTTACATTCACATGCAGAATAATTTTTTCTGTGTGCACCAAGGCATGTGCACTTCTGCCCTGCCAGTAGAAACAAAAGTCTAGTTGTGGGTGCTAATCAGCTAGGTGGCATTTGAATCACTCCTGAGTGGCTGCATAAGCAAACAGCTTACGGGGAATACTGCTACAGATGAATAGACTTCACTGGCAAGTAAGTTTTCTTGATATGGAGCCTAAATTCTTTTTCTCTGTCTCAGTTTAATCTCATTGTAGCTGGTTATCTTGCTTCCTATTATACTAGTCTGCTTCATAAGTGGTACCTTTCAGGTATTGGGGCACACAGGCTGCAGGATGTGGCCATGGAGTGGAGGGCTTTGCTTGCCCCTTCCAACCCTGACTCGTCTGTCAGTCCAGATACGTCTCCCGGATTCCAGTGCTGCATGCTGCTGCCTCAGTTTTCATCTCCAGCGCCAGCCCTGGCCCCACAAGGCACACCCGGTTCCTGGCTGACCCTGCTGGCCTGCTGCAGCTGACTCCAAGACCACGGCTCTGCGCTGTCAGCTCTGCACTGGGCTGCTGGGGGTTGCTGGTTCCCTAACCCTAGCTCTGCACCAGGGGATGCTGTCTCCCTCACCACGGCTTAAAGAGCGGTTGCCAGGGGATGCCATCTCTGGACCTGCTGTCCCCTGTGGAGCTGCTGGTAGGCCAGCTTGGGTGCCCTCCTGCCCAGCCCTCTGGTTCAGGAGCATCCCTTATCTGGCAGGATGAGGGATATTGCCAGATAAGAGAGTGCTGGTTTTTGGATGTATAACCCATATAATTCTTCTCTGTCTGTCCTTGGCCGTCCGCTGCCTTCTCTGTTCATGTCTGAGGTGTTTCAGGCTGTAACTGCTCTCTCATCCTCCACCTCCCGCACACTCAAACAATTCTGGTAAAACAATACCCACTCCTTTTCTGTGTGCATTTTAGTCCCCTTTGAAATACCACCTCTCAGCTGCTGAACAACCTTGCATGTGGCTTTTGTTTTAGGTGGTGACTCCTAATTGTTTCAGCTATCTTATTCCAGCAATGACCTTAATTGCTTCTTATATATATCCTGAATGGAGGCTCACTATTATGCCCATCAGCTTGAATGATATTTCACCTACCCCCCGGGCCCCGGCATAAACAATATTGTGGTTTCCAGTTCATTTTTACTACACTCTGGGTGCGTCTACAATGGGAACTAACTTCAAAGTTAGGCACTACTTCAAAGTAGCCAGCAGACAGTCTACACACATTTCCCCTACTTCGAGTTAGGGGAGTCCAACTCTGAAGTCCTCATTCCATTCCCAAGTATGGAGTAGTGCCCTACTTCGACGTTCAATTACGAAGTAGGGTGTGTGCAGATGCGCGACTTCGAAGTCACAAGTAAACAACTTCAAAGTTATTTTTGTAGTGTAGACATGACCTCCCCTAGTAACAAACACGATCCTTAATTGTGTGTATTTTACTCAGCTCCACATGAGACTACAAAGAGACTCCCATCCATACTTCAGAATGCTTACGTTACTTGTTTATCTCCAGCCGTTTCTTTAATAAACTCAGCATTGTGTCAGCTAGCAATTTAATGCTTTATACTTCAGGAACCCACGTTGCCAGAGAAAGTAACCTTTCAAAAAAATCACTTTGCTGGAGTCTTTCCAGCTTATTAAAAACAGAGTGTATCTTGTGTTACGGCCACCTCCCGCAGACCCACAAACTGGTCACAACACAGGAGGCCGGTGTTTGGGAAAATAAAACAATAATTATATTGCTACCAAATAATCTGTTTTTTTTCCTGTTAGTTCCTAGGCTAAGGGTGTTGCCCTGATCCCAGTGAAGAATGGTAAACATAATGTGCTTCTGCTCTTGCTTCTAAAATCACTACGCCCTCTAGTTATAAATACCAAGTTGGGGAAAAATTTACAAAGCAATTGCAGTATTTTTAACTCTAGCAAAATAAATCTGGGGTTACATATACCATAATCACTCAGGCTGTGTCTACACGTGCCCCAAACTTCGAAATGGCCATGCAAATGGCCATTTCGAAGTTTACTAATGAAGCGCTGAAATGCATATTCAGCGCTTCATTAGCATGCGGGCGGCAGCGGCACTTCGAAATTGACGAGCCTTGCCGCCGCGCAGCGCGTCCAGACGGGGCTCCTTTTCGAAAGGGCCCCGCCTACTTCGAAGTCCCCTTATTCCCATGAGCTCATGGGAATAAGGGGACTTCGAAGAAGGTGGCGCCCTTTCGAAAAGGAGCCCCGTCTGGACGCGCCGCGCGGCTGCAAGGCTCGTCAATTTCGAAGCGCCGCTGCCGCCCGCATGCTAATGAAGCGCTGAATATGCATTTCACCGCTTCATTAGTAAACTTCGAAATGGCCATTTGCATGGCCATTTCGAAGTTTGGGGCACGTGTAGACACAGCCTCAGGGATATAAAACAAGAAATGACTTGCAATAACATGAAACTATATTTTTAATCTCTTGGTAACCTCAAAAACATTGAAAATCAGGAACCAAAGCCCAAAACATCTTTAATGGCACTTTCAGATATCTACTCAATAAGATTTTTAAAAAAAAATATGCATTGGAAATATTGTGTATGAGATGTTTAATTTCATCCCCTTGTTTCGTTTAAAATTATGTTTCATTTTGTTGATTACATTATTACAAGTCAGCAATATACTAAACCACAAAGGTTTTAACAATCAGACCATGTGTTCATGTTTTTATTTCCATCATGAATTTTTGCATGCATATAAAAAATCAGCGCTTCTGCTTCCAAAAACCTCTGAGGCATCTACTTTATTACATCACAAACCCAATTTTTAATGCCCTTATGTTCTGTGAAGCAGAAAAAAACATATCAATATTAAAAAAAAATCTGCTCAAATGGCCTTTCTGGTATCTTTGTTGAAGGACTTTTTTTTTTAACCTCAAAGGAGATATTGTTGTCATGTTGATGGTCAAAAAATGAAGGCACAATGAGATATGGCATGAACTTTGTTTTTCTCTGACTCTCATACCCTCCCTACCACCTTATCAGATTTTCTGCAGAGTGAGGTGAAGTGTGCCTCACATGACTGCCTGGAATGTCTTGCTGACTTGTTAGGAAACCCATTTGATTCCCTTCTTAAGACACTAACTGATGGCATTAGCTTCTGTTTCAGAGCGCACATAGAATGAGGACTGAGCAGTGAGGCTATCACATGCCTTTTCAGGCCAGCGGGTTTGGAGTCCTGCAGTAACATCTGTTGTAGTTTTGTTGTCCAGCAGCTGCAGTGTGGATGCTAGATTACTGGATTTAAAAGAGGAGCTACTAATCTGTGAGTGGTTCATGCTGCTTGTTTTCAAGACAGTGCTGAGGTTTACCAGCTAAGGGCAAGAGTTCAGATGGCCCTCATGAATGTCATTGGTGTCACTGAGAACAAGAAGTCCTGTGGCATCTTATAGACTAACAGATAGTTTGGAGCATAAACTTTTGTGGGCAAAGACCCGCTTTGTTAGATGCATCTGATGCAGCGGGTGTTTGCCCACGAAAGCTTATGCTCCAAACTGTCTGTTAGTCTAGAAGGTGCCACAGGACTTCTTCTTGTTCTCGAAGACACATACTAACACGGCTACCTCTGTGATTGGTGTCACTGTGCTTTTAGATTCAGCAGCCTGTTGGGAGATAACATTTTTCACTATGCTAGACAGAAGGGGCCCAGCAAAAACACACATTTCAGGGAGAGGCTGGCATCCTTTCTCTCACACACTCATCTGTGGCTATTGTTGTAGGCTCTGGGCTGTAAGAGGTGGTGTAGTCGCTGAACTGGTGCAGGCGTGGGTATGCATTTGGCTGGTGAGTTTGTATATTTAGTGAGATATTTGCCTGAATAAGGAATGCAGGAACAGGCCCCAACTTAGGTAGACTCAAGGGACATTCTGTTTGCAGCAGCTAACCAATTATGTATCTTCAAATGCAAGTAGAGACTGTAGAACTTACGTACTGTAGACACAACTGCTCGGGTGTGCTTGGGCATGACCTATCAGCATTTGCTTAATGCACCTATTTTCTATGCTAGCTCATTCGATTTTTTTTTTTAAACTTTAATGTACAGGCTTTTGCTGAAGTGTGACCACTTAAAGAGCATCTGGTGTTGCATGGGTTTTTAATCTGAATACACATTTTAACCATTTTCCACTTCTCAGGCAGGACTGAGAAAAAGAATAGACCAAATATGCCACCCTTCCTTCCTGTTTTGAAGGTGTCTTTTCCTCGTTTCTGGTAAGTATTGTGCAATCCAACCTGGCTATGTAGGTCACAGGAGGTGATCACAGATGGTGTCTTACTTTGAAGAATATATACTGTATTATGAGCTCTGTCATGGATTTGGAGTTCGGCCTACTAGTGAGAAACTAGAAGTCTTAGCCTTATTTAAAATAGACTTCTGAGTTTTATTTGTTCAATGGATTTCTGAAAATCTGATTTATTTAAGGCATTAGTGTGTTTAAAGATTTAACTAACATGATGATGGTTATCTGGGCGAGTCACTTTGTATGAAACAACTTGATTTGTCAGATATCTGTTTGGACCTTAACGAAGAGGGAGATTCTGACCAAAAAGCTGTATGTCAGGGACCCATGGTAGAATTAACCAGTGAATCTTACATTTTGTTCAGTTTGTCAGATAGGGAGTA
The DNA here is from genome assembly GCF_033958435.1 of Carettochelys insculpta. Lineage (NCBI taxonomy): Eukaryota > Metazoa > Chordata > Testudines > Carettochelyidae > Carettochelys > Carettochelys insculpta. Next base: position 141,777,625 of record NC_134139.1, on the reverse strand, counting down.
AACTGATCACTCTGTAATACACACCAAGCACTACCTTAATTCCTTGATAATTCTTACAGGCAGACCCCTAGAGCAGTGGTTCTCAAATTTTTTGCCCTATAGCCCACCCTGTTCAATACAAACTTTTCTGCAGACCATCAACCAACCACTCATGATGACAAAATGTATTTGTGTATCTCTAAATACATTAAATACTAAATTGCATATTTATGCTCCCATAGCCTAACATGAGTAAATAGGCAGCTATCACATAAGGGAATCTATGTTTAGATCTTATTGTGTGTATCAGGTTAACTTACCAGATTTTATGTCCAAAACAAAAGGTTTCAACATTGTCTTTATTTATGGCAGGGGTGGGAACCTTTTCTGGGTCGGGGACCATGCAAATATAAGAAGAAAAAAAAATACACAACCAAAAAACCAAAACCCTCACTGACGTGGTGCCCAACTGAAACACCTCACTTTCCTTGTGCTGCAGCCCCATGGGAGAGACAGGGTGAACTGAGGTATATGGCTTCCCACAGGCTAGATTAGCTCTTCTGGGGTCTCAAGGCTAGTAGATTTTGTGGGCCGCCTAAGCCTTGTGGTGGGGCCGAAAAAGAACAGATAGTGGTGCAGGAGGGGGCTGAGTGTAGGGGCCTGGGCAGGAGAGGTGTGCGTGAGGGGGATGGAGGTGCGGGGTCTGGGCATGAGGGGGAAGTGGGGGTGCATACATGACTCAGCACTCTCTTCTGCTCCTAGGCACCACCCTCCACTGCACCAATCGGCCACAATTCCGGCCAATGGCACAGAAGGGAGAGCCTCGCGTGAGTGGTATCCTGTGCTGCTGTTCCAAGGGAAAGGGTGAGCAGCAATGCAGAAACCTGCTTCTTCCCCCACTGAGCTGGATCTGGCCTGTGAGTCTCAGGGCTCCCTCCCCCCACAATGAGAAGCCACTGGTAGTGCTCCAACCTCACAGGAGCACCACAGGGCTGGAGCACCGGCCACCAGCATGGGCTCCCTGCTGCAGCAACCAGAGAGAGCCCTAGTGGCCTGTGGATTGCACTTTGAGAACCACCACCCTAAAGCAGTACATGCTTTAAGGGGTTACAGTCTTTTGTTCAACGCCATTAGCCTATGTACTAGAGGTGACACAGACAGCCACCCATGAAGCCGGGGATGAGAGAGGTGGAGAAGGAGGGACTCTCTGTGCAGATCTTGGGAAAAGATTTGGCCCCGACTATTTAGAAAAGAGAGATTGATTCACAACAAATAACTTAGCTGAATTTAGTCTTGCACAAGCCACAAGCAGATTGCAATTTCCCTGAAAGTCATGGTTATCCAACATTGTCCCACAAATTAGTTTGCAGGTTTTTGTTAACTCTGTGGCTTCATCTCATACTGTTGCTCTGTGCTATTTGAGCTGCATTGATGGGTGCTAATATGAATTCATCATGAGACATTATTTCTGCTTGCTGAGTGGATGAGTTCAGAGGGGTTCTGGCATTAACACTTGTGGGTGCAAATTTCAAGCTTGATTTCCAGAAAAAAAAAATACTCGTGACTGTAAGGCTAACATCTTCTTTCTAGGACCCCCTTGCATCAGTAAAACAGTCAGACGCACATTCAAGAAAGCTAACATGGGAAGGTGTGAGGGGGCCAAAGCAAATTCCCTTTGTAAGAAAATGAGTGACTATTTATGAAAACACTCTGACTGCATTCACCTATCTTTGTAACCACTTAATCTTTCCAAACCTACCATAAGATAGGAAAGTGTTTACCACCATGTAACAGACAAATTAAATGAGCAGTGGAATGGGATAGTAAAGTGAGCTTCAATACTTGTTGTTATTTTATTACAGTAAGACCATCTTCAAGGCAATTTTACATTGCCAGGGTGGCATAAACGGACCTTAGTGTACAACCAAATGGCATCCGTTAAGTGTAAATGCATACAATGTGGTGTGTAGGTTACACATGGCACAGAACTGTCTGGCTGTGTCTACACTTGCATGCCTCCTTCGATACTCCAGCAGGACAGTTCCAGAGAGCGTACAGCCCCTACAGCTGTGAAGGAATCAAAACAAGCTGGGGTGCTTCACAGCCTTTGGACATCAATTAAGCCCCCACCCTGTTATCTTAACCACAGGAGGATGAGCCAACACCTCTATTCCCTGTATTGCTCCTCCCCAATAGAACAGAGGTCGCACGTGTGGCTGTTCAACATCAGAGACTGAAAACTACAAGATCTCTACCAAATATTCATAAACCTGAATTACCCACCAGGAGAAATAAAAAACAAATTGACAGGGCCAGATGAATACCCAGAGACCAGCTACTCCAAGATAGGCCCAAAAAAGCCAAGAACAGAACACCACTGGTCATCACCTACTGCCCCCAACTCAAACCACTGCAACGAATTATTAAAGACCCACAACCTATCCTTAATCAGGATGCCACACTCCAGAAGGCCCTAGGTGACAGGCCTTTTCTCTCCTACAGACAACCTCCCAACCTTATAAGGATTCTCACCAACAGCCACAGACTATACTGCAGGAACACCAATCCTAGAATGTTTCCTTGCAGCAAGACCCATTGCCATCTTTGTCCACATATCTATTCTGGAGATACCATCACTGGACCTAACCACGTTATTCACAGAATCATGGGCACATTCTCATGTTCCTCAATTAACATCTTATATGCCATCATGTGCCAACAATGTCCAGATGCTTTGTATATTGGACAGACTTCAAACTCTCTTAAGCTGCGTCTACACTAGCCGTTTATTTTGAAATAGCCAGGCCAACTTCAAAATAGCGCCCAGCGCATCTACATGCGCCAGGCACTATTTCGAAGTTGAAATCGACATAAGTTGGTGAGACATCAAAATTGCTATCCCCATCAGAAGGTGGGAATAGCGCCCTACTTCGACGTCCAATGTCGAAGTAGGGCATGTGTAGACGATCTGCGTCCCGCTACGTCGAAATAGCGGGGTCCTCCATGGCGCCATCAGCTGAGCAGTTGAGAGACGCTCTGTCCAGCCCCTGAGCTCTATGGTCGCCGCATGCAGGAGCCCCTTAAAGCTCCACGCCCCCATATTTCCTATGGAAGGAAGCTGAGAGCGTGCCGGCAGTAGCACAGACATGCACAGCCTGCACGCCCTCCAGATTCCCCAATCCTCCATCCACCACCCATGGCAGCCAGCCAGCCCCCCGAACGCCCACAGGGCACCCCCCCCCAGGGGACTCAGGGCTCCCAGCCATCCAGCCGGGGGGAAGAGGTGGTGGGGCCCCTCCTGGTTGGATGCTGAGATCTGGGACCTGCTGGGTCTTTGGGGCGAGGAGGAGGTGCTCCAGGTAATGGGGAGCAAGCGGCGGAACGCAGACGCGTTTGCTCAGCTGGCCGAGGGCCTGGCTGCCCAGGGTCACCCTGTCTGCACTCCTGACCATGTCAGGAGTAAGGTCAGGGAGCTGTGGCAGGGTTATGCCCAGGCCTGGGACACGGCCAGCTGGTCTGGGGCAACCCCCACTGCTTTCCCCTTTTACAGGGAGCTCAGGGAGATCCTGGGCCCCCTGGTACACCTCCTCTCCCCCAGCCACCCTTGACACCTCAGCCGATGAGCCCCAGTAGGCCCCGGACCCAGAGTCTGGCCCGGAGGCCAACCCTGTACCCCAGAGGCCCACAGAGAAGCCCACCCCGGGACAGCAGAGGAGGAGGCCGAGGGGTCCAGCGATGGGGGGCTCCTGATCAACCTCCCCTCCTGCAGCTCCAGGAGGGCGTCCACCCACTGGGTGTCCCCGACCGTGGGAGTGGACCTTCAGGTATGTACCCCAGGTGCACACCCCTGGGTTAAGGGGCGGGGGCAAAGGACACGACCAGGGCCCCCCATACACCCAGATGACCCCAGCCCACCATGGCCCAGCCAGACCATGGCCCCAGGACAGCAGTGGCACGTTCCTCAGAGTCTGTCAGCACCTGCCCCACAGGACAACGCCACGCCCCATCCCTGGGGATGGGGGGAGCAGAACCCCCGAAGGGGGTCACCCACGGGGTGGGACACCACACCTATCGTCACCCCTGGGAGACAGGGGATGAGGAACCAGCAGTGGAGGGGTAGGGGGGGTGTGGGCCACGGGTCAGGGCCCAGACTAATTGTTGTCTCTGCTCTTCCCCCTTCTATTCCTCAGCCGCACCATCTGAGGGCCTCGACAGCATGGGCACCGCGTCCGTTGTGCCGGACAGCCCACCGGGGCCATCGCATCGGGGCAGCCAGGCAGCGGAGCAGAGAGCAGCCCTGCGACAAGCCCACTGCTGGAACCAGCTGCAGGCGGCTGCTGACCCCCAGCTCCTCACCACCCTCCAGCGTCAGGTGGAGGTGCCAGAGCGCCGCCTGCGAGTGGAGGAGCGCTGGCTCCGCTTGCAGGAGAGAGCGCTGGCCTGGCGCCAGGAGGCTTGGGGGGGTCCTTCATGAGGACCTTCGAGCGTCTCGCCAAGCAGATGGCACCCCCCAGCCGCTCTGGCCGCCGTCCCTCCCAGCTGCCCTCCACTTGCCATGGAGCCTGCCAAGGAGGGGGACCGCGGGGCTCAAGGGCCAGCCCAGCCATAACTGCTGGTCCTCCTGGCCCCCACCCAGCCTCAACGGGGCCTCCAGCCCAGATGTGGGTCACGCCCCCCCCCACGCTGATTGCTGGACAGTAGGGGGGAAGGGGGCCAAGGACTAGGCCCCCCACATCCCCCCTTTGTACATATTCCCCCCCCATTATTGTACATAGTTGCCTTGTCCCACCGCCCTTTAGTAGCTGTGTCCCCTACCCAATGTACACAGTTCCCTTATTCATGTTAAATTTCATTGTTTTTGGTTTCAAGAATGTTTGGTTTATTTGAAACAAAACAAACGTGTGGTGTGTGCTCTTCGGTGCACAGTGTTGTGGGTGTGGGGGCAGTGTAGTGTGTTGTGGGCGGTGGGTGGCTCACCAGGCTGGCCCTGCTGGTGCTCACCCTGCAGCCTGGTCAAAATGGGCCCGCAGGGCCTCCCAGACCTGGATCCCCTCATGGTCGGACACCCAGCCTGGAGTGGGCACCTCTTCCAGTCAGTAATATGTGTTGTATTATAATGCAACTTTATTGGGGGATTCAACAGTGTGATTCTGAGTCCTGTTTGGGTGTCACCATGCTGGACTAGCCTCTTTCCTCCCCACACCTGGTGCTCCAGATGGTGGCAGCACCAGAGCCTTTAATAATTCCATACCATTTAGCTCTCCAAAATCTGCAAACACACCAACACCAGCTGAAGTTTACCGTGTCCTGGCCCACACCCCCGTACCACAGTGTGTATTGCTTCCTCTCCCTCCTGAGCATCCTCCCACCTCATGTTTCTAGATGGCAACACCGAGTGGGTAGACGTGGCCCAGATGACAGGTGTGTTTACGGGCCTGGCACATACTGGAGTTGAAAGCACCAGACACATTTCTTTGACTCAGTTTTAGTAACACCTTTGGCTTTGAGCAAACTGGAGGTGTTTTGCAGCAAATTACCCAATTCAGACTACCTGGAGGTTTTCAAAAGGAGAGAAGTGTTAAGACATTCATGCAGCTCAGCTATAGATAACCATGGAACTGAGCTTATTTTGTACTGCAGTTTCATGCAGCTCTGTGGGTACTACCAAAGAGATCTTAAGGCAAAGGTAGTGCTTTATTTTGGCATGCACCTGGGATAGCAACGCAGCTATCTTGGCAGTGCCTTTGCACTCGTGGTTCCCTTCCACTCTGGCACTAGCTCTTGAGCCACTATTCAGGCAGACAACAGCATAGGGCATCTTCCTGGTTTGACCATTGTCTTTTTGAGCAAGATCTTTCTCGGCCTGGGGGTGGCGTACCCCAGATAACATCGTCCAGCATTAGGACAGCTTGCAGAGGTGCACGTAAAATTACTAGCCTGCCTCTGCTGCCTTTAATTCCTCCCCCTACAAATACCAGTAACCCCCAGCTTACTGGTATCCTGCAGAGATGTGCCTGCAACCAACGGTCCACCCCTGCTGCCCCATTTTCCCCTTGGCCCCCTCACACCAGCTGTGTATATAGGTGCATATGCCATTGTTGATTAATAAGAAAACAGTTCTGTCACAGAGGTCACCAATCCTGTGACTTTCTGGGCCATTCATGACTGCTTTTAGAGAAGCTGACAGCCTAGGGGCCACCAGAAAAGCAGCCAGCCCCAGAGCAGCACCCCCCAGGATGCCCGGACGGTGGCCAGTCCCACGGCTGCCAAACAGCTGACTGGTGGCCCACTGCCAGAGCAGTGGCTGCAGGTGAGTCAGCCCCTCTTGGGCTGAAACAACAGCAGCCAACTCCTGCTAACGGAGCAGTGGTGCATTTGGAGCAGCTGTGAGCCCCTGTGGCGTGGTGTGGTCCTTGCTGCTCCCCAGCATATTTTTAGTAAAAGTCAAGGATAGTCAGATGACTAGTTTGGACTTTTGATTGTTGCCCAGGACTTGAGTCATGACAGAAACAAAACCTTGTTAAATAGGTGCAGTTCCAGGGCAGGTGGCTGGGCACTCCCAGAGCACCAGGAGTGATCCCAGCTCCATTAGTGCCCAGAATAATTGGGAGAAAGATTCCATTTCTCAGTTCAGGAAATGGGCCTGAATATCTAAAGCACTGGTGTCCAATGGGAACTGAAAGACCACCACAGTGGTGGTTGTCATCCTTCTATATTTGCCACTGCCGCCCCGTCCCTAGCCAGGCTCTCCAGCGCCCGCTTCTTAATTAATGCTAGTGAAACACCAGAGCCAGTGAAGCCACCAGCGCCAAAGGAGCTGCCAGGGCTGGAGGAGCTGCCGGAGCCGTTAGGGCTGAAACTGCTGGGGCTGCCAGAGTGGCTGGGGCTGCTGGAGTGGCTGAGGCCACCAGGGGTGCCTGGGCCACCTGTGCCAGGGCCAGGGCTACTGGAGCTACCGTAGCCAGAGCTGGAGGAGCAGCTGGGGCTTCCAGGGCTGCCAGAGTGGCTGGGGCCACCGGGGCCAAAGCCACCGGAGCCGCCAGGTCCGAGAAGCAGCTGGGACATGTGCATAGGTGGGCTATTGTGGGCAACTCTAGGAGGAGCTGCATTTAAAGGCTCCAAGAGCTGCATGAGGCTCCAGAGCTGGAATCGCCACACCGTGGTGATCTATTCGCCACATATGGTGAGTGGTGACTGTATTGGTTTCTGTGGATCTACAGATCTCGATACCCTGGACCTTTCCAGTCCATTACTACCTGCCTTGGTGGTCAACCAGGCCTTACAGCATGGAGAAATAATCCTTTTGTTGATTAACTCAAAGACAAAGAATAGCACACGGGTCTCGTCACTGACTGCAATACAGGTTGAAACTCTAGCCTGGCATGCTTTCGTCTGGCAACATCTGTAATCTGGCATGACTTTAGTTAGTGGGATGGCCATGGATGTGGCCATTTCCCATGGTCCCATAAAGGTTGTTTATAGCCACCAGCCCTGACGCTCAGTGTTCTGTGTTATTATTTAGCTCTAATTCAGCCTAAATGTCTTCTAAGAGCCTAGTAAGAAGTCAAAGTGTTGGTAATTCTGTTCAACAACATTGATGTTCAGTGGTCTGGCAAATGCATTCAGCACTGGTCAGGTCCCGAAGGTGCCAGACTAGAGAGGTTCAACCTGAACAACTTGCATATTCCAGCCATGCGAATCCATGCATAACCTCCAGTGCATTGTCAAGTCCTATGTCCCAGGGGAACAGAGTGTTCTGTGTAGCAATACACATAAACCATGACAGCCTGTTGACAGCTGATCTACCAACAGCACGCTGGTTAGCTACTGACAGATAGTAATTGGCAGTGGTGAGCTGCCAGAAAGTGATGGCCACATGCTGCTTCCCCACATTGAGGAGAGTGCTCATGTAGGTGTTCCAGCATGGTGAGCCCTGCACAGGTTTCTAGGAAAGTGGCCTTTGACATCCAGAAGTTCTGCCACCATTATTGATCATCTAAGGTCTGCAGTACTATCCTGACCGGCCAGACAGTGCTGTTTAGCCAAATCCAGAAGCTACTGCTCATAGAGTGAAGCCAATCCAGGATAAATTTGTGCAGAACTGACCGCCTAAGATAATACTCCTCCTGCTCCCATTGGGGTGCCTGCCTTGCCTGCCTCTGAAGTCATTGCATGACTTGAGATATATTTGCAGCAGCCTGTCTGTATTAATCACCATTAGGATTTCAGTGCTCAGCAGTGTTTCCTCCAAGCTGCCTGACAGCGCTTTGAAAACAGTGTTCATAGCAAGATGTAAGATGAGATGAAACAAGGTTCATCACAGGAATTATTTATTTTGACTCTCTGAGTCCCAGAATTTCAGTGGCTCATAAAAAGTTTGCAGTGAGAAAAATCCCAGAATGCACAGAGCCTAGCGGCAGACCAGTGCATCGTGAGATGCCTGCAGAGAATGCTGAGCATGTATTCGGAAACGGGGAAGTTCTGTGTGGCTGCATTGAGTCCAAAGGGCAGTAGCTTAAACCAGAATAATAACACGATGAGGGGCTGTGCAGGAAATGTTCAGGGTCATGTAACGCATGAATAAAAATTACGACTTTCAAATCTAGGCAAGGCCTCCTGTGCAATTCGTGCTGAGAACATGTTGGATTTTTTTGTAATTGTTTTTTGCACCTGATAGAGATATGGAGAAATGAACTGTATGTTGGTGCCAAGATTTCTGAGAGGATCAGGCACATAACGAAATCGAAGGAATCGGCAAAATATGAGCAGGGCGGAAGAGAGATGATCTATTTTTAATTCTATTGTTTTGAATATCGCTGCTTAGGTGCCAGGAAATAATCAAAGGGAGACTGGCAAGGATAGGAAAAAATAGGCACTCTAATCATTTCTCCTATCTGCAAAGAGCCCCCAGTTTAGATACTGTATAACTTGCTTGTATTTTTTGGTCACTTCTTCAGACATCTGTGCATTTTAACGTAATGGAGAGCTGAAAATGATATATAGCTAAGATATCTCTCTATATTTAAGCTGGAATAATCAAGTGTTATTATTATAGCGTAATTATAGGAAGCTAGCTTAACTGTTAGATAATTAAAAAGCTCTGATGCAAATCAAGGGCTAAAAGGCTATGAGGAAATGATAGATTATGTGGCCTAAGCACGCAGATCCATGTTCTTCCACCAAGATCGGGTGGAGAGTCATAAGTGTGCCTTGATTTATCTTTCAGTTTACTTTATTACAGCCAGGGATGGATGGAATTTAGAAAGGAACTTTGATTAATGTCAATATGGTTGCAAAGTAACATTGCAAGGCACAGTTTTTCAGGAGGTAGGATGGTCTAGTGGATGATGGGACACTGATTTGGACTGAGATTTTCAGGGTTCAATATCAGGCTCCATCACAGCATTCCTGTGTAACTGTGGGCTAGTTACTTATTCTACTTTGTGCGTCAGTTTCTTCTCTGTAAAATAGGCAAATATGTCCAACTCCGCAGGGGATAAAATCCATTAATAACTGAGTGCTTAGTGAGGATTCTATAAGTGCCTTGCTAGAATGAGAAAACGATGTGAGTCTCTTGGGACCGCCTGGCACCGAGTTGTGTTTAATCTGCTCAAGGTCACAGTAGACCGGCTCTTGAGCAGTAGCATTGTTACCTGATTTTGGAGGAGAAAAGCTATATAAAACACTTGGCTGGCCCACTCTGTTTGGCTGCTCGAGCAAATGGGTTATCTGGCAGAAACCCATTTACTTTCTCTCCGTCTTCAAACAGCCAACAAATGATTTGCAAGCTAATTGTTCCTGTAGGGCTCCAAAAGCAAACCTCCAAGCCTGGGATTTTCAAAACAGCCAAGGAGAGGCAGGCACTCTATGCGCTCTGAATTTTGATCAGAGTTAGGTACCTAATTCACTTAGGCTCTTGTGAAAAGCCCAGGCCCAGTGCGCTAGCCCAAATGAAGAACCCCAAGATGAGAACAAAAGACTGACGGCCATAATGCATGCTAAGCTAAAGAGCAATATTGTGTGTTTAAGGCACAATACTGCATTGGGTGAGCAGTGCAGAGCTGTCGCCTCTCCCTCGCCTCCCAGGTGACGTGGGGTATGGGAGATGGGGAGGATGGAACAGAAGGAGCCTTCACTTCCTGGGCACAGGGGCTGTAATTCTGCGCAGGCTTTTTGACCTTTTCCCACTCAAGCAGCTGCTTGAGGATCTGTTTCCACCTGGCACAGAGTAATTAAGAAATCAGTTCACTTGCAGCTGGAGTGGGTGTGTCTGCTGGGGCCCATATTATCTCTGACTCCCTGATGTCCTTCAGCAAATGACAAAAAAATAATAGCTCAGAGCTGGAGCAGTAGCAGTGCGGGTGTTTATTATCTTCAAACAGAAAAGATGATGCCATGGAAATTCAAGTAATTGTGTCCTAAAACCTCCCCTAGCTTGCCAAGGTAGCAACAGGCTCCTCTGGATCACAAGCTGTGTCTACACTGTAGGTTTTTTTCGATGTTATTTGCTTTGACATTCTAACATCTCAATAAGTAATGCTGGAAAATCGCATTCACCCAGCACCAGCACTGCGAATCAGAGCGTTCTCATTTACAGCCACAGTTCACAGCATAGAGTTGCAAAAGAAGCCATCTGACGAGTTGATGATAGCTGTGCTTTGTTCACATACCTTGTTTCTGACCTTGAAAGTGTGTGCGTGTGTGTGTGCGTGTGTGTGTGTGTTGGCAAAAATTGGGAGCAGACCTGGAGTAATTATTTCTAGGGAAAAGCCCTCGTCTCTTATCCTACCTGGCTGTGTGAACGCTTTGGGTTTTATTTTGGATAAAAAGGGGGTTTTCCCCCCAAAAGTCCCCCAGTGTAGACAAGCCCTTAGGTGTAACCTACTGTTCCTTGTGACCCATGCTGTATTCTTCTATTCCTAGAGAGTCCCCAGACACCATGCTGCACTTCCCAGATTGCACCAACATTGGATACTAACTGGGGAGATTCACTTAGCATCTTAACTGGAAGAAGCATCTCATATCATCTACAGGGATCCTTCCAGGTGATGTAGAAAGAGAATTGGGCAACGCCTCAGGAAGCATAGTTGTCATCTCACCTTGACTGGGATATGGCATTCTGACATTCCTGTGAACAGGGGACTGGAAAATACAGCGATCGCTGGGGTTGGGAAAATCACGGGAGGAACTAATGTTATTTACTTTATTACTGTATTTTCTATAACATTAGACATATGATTCATTTCTGACAAAATAATGAAAAAAGGCATATTCCTGCACTGTGGCCGTCTGAGATGAAGGCTAAATTATACTTCATTTACAGCAGCATCATTTGAGAGGATTTCCATGTGCTGATTTCCATGGACAACAGAAATCTGGCTGAAGTTAGTAAGGTGTGATAAGCATAAATAGAGGTAAAGGACAGTGGGAATGATGTGGATTAAGCTTTAGCTATGGATGTTTTGTTGGTTCATTGTTGATTTTGGACAGCTGTATAATTAACATTTGAAACCTGTGTATTAAAATAACAAAGGAACAAATCCTGACTGGTAGCAGGAGAGGTGGGATGGGTAGTGTGATGGAGTTCTTGGTGACACTCAAAGAGGGGTCGGAAGAGGGGAATGTATGAAAACAACCGAGCCCCAGAGGTGGAGATAGGGACGCTGTAGTAGGACAGGAAAGCAGACTGGGCTGGGACTCCAGGGTGGAATCTCAACCAGCAGGCTTGCCTCCATTTGCCCTAACAGCTTTCCTTCTCACTCCTAGGCTACGTCTACATGTGCCCCAAACTTCGAAATGGCCACGCAAATGGCCATTTTGAAATTTACTAATGAAGCGCTGAAATGCATATTAGCATGCGGGTGGCACTTCGAAATTGACGTGCCTCACCGCCGTGCGTCTCATCCAGATGGGGCTCCTTTTCGAAAGGATGCTGCCTACTTCGAAGTCCCCTTATTCCCATGAGCTGATGGGAATAAGGGGACTTCGAAGTAGGAGGGGTCCTTTCGAAAAGGAGCCCCGTCGGGACGAGACGCACGGCAGCGAGGCGCATCAACTTCAAAGTGCCGCTGCTGCCCGCATGCTAATGAAGCACTGAATATGCATTTCAGCGCTTCATTAGTAAACTTCGAAATGGCCATTTGCGTGGCCATTTCGAAATTTGGGGCACATGTAGACACGGCCCTAGTTGCTTCTTCAATATGAGAACCAGCAATAAGGATGTAGCATGACTGGAGAGGGCAAGCCTGTGGCAGTGAACCTGGCCCACAGCGCCTCTACACTCAGCTGCAGGACGAGTGGCTAGAAATGGGTGGGCAGGACACATGAGGCTTAGCATTTTTTACAGTCTGGCCCAATAGATGTTTTACCTGATTAAAGGCCTTGCAAGATCTGAGAAATTGACTCATTGTTCTCAGTGGTCAAGTCACCAAATCTCCAGGATTTGCCTGGAGCCTTCAGGAGGTACAAATTAATCTTTAATCAAAGATCATGTCATGTGAGGAGACCTCCAGGAGTACATCCAGCTAAAATTGGCAAACATATTCGATGGGCTAGCAACTAGGAACACTTTGCACAGGCATTTTCCCAGCTCGTGTGCACCGCTGGAGACGTTGCACATGCAACCCGCAGTGAACATTACATACCAGTCTCAGAGGGGTAGCTGTGTTAGTCGGTAGCATCACAAAAACCAAAACCAATCAACCAAAAAAAAAAAGCCCCCCAAGCAGTCCTGTAGCACCTTAGAAAGGAACAAAAATAAAGTTCTGAGTTTTTAAGGTGCTCCAGGATGGCTTGTTTCTTTTGTGTATGACTATGTACTTCATTTATGTTGAATAGTAACAGAGAGGGAGCCGTGCTAGTCTATACACTATCAAAACCAAAAGCAGTCAAGTAGCACTTTAAAGACTAGCAAAATAGTTTATTAGGTGAGCTTTCGTGGGACAGACCCACTGGTCTGGCTATGGTCTGAAGAAGTGGGTCTGTCCCACGAAAGCTCACCTAAGAAACTATTTTGCTAGTCTTTAAAGTGCTACTTGACTGCTTTTTGTCTTCATTTATGTTGTGTCACACAGGACCCAAAGTTTGAAAACTTGGCCTTGTGAATGGACAATTGAGAGAGTCATTTAAGACTGGTAAAGGACGTCTTAGTGCAAGGGACTATGCTTCCAGACCACCTTCCTGGTAATATTCCAACCAGGCAAATGGGCCATGAGGCAAGCCCATGTCAACGGGGGGCACAATGGAGTTTTCTGACCTTGCTCTTTGCGGCTCTAGACACAAGTAGTGCCAATGTCTCAGAAAGCCACTAGGTGGCGCATGAACACTTTTGTGCACAAAAGAGGGGGCTCTGCAGAAACAAAGATAGAAATATATTGAGCTAATTATGTGGCTTCTTCCAGAACTGGGGCAAGGGCGAGTGAAACTGACAAGACATCCATTAGCAGAGTAGTAATATGTCATGCCATCTTTAACAAATAAAAGTCCCAATGACTAGTTATTTAGGAGTAGAGGTCAGAGGTTGTAAAAACAATCAGATAATAAAAGCCACAGTCTAGCCATGTCTCAGTTAAGCAGGGGCATGAGGAAGGAAACCTGGGGAATATGCAGTCTGCATAGTTTCAGTTCAAACAGCTCACTGAAGTCATTCCAGTCGTGTATATGCTCGATTGTTAAAGAGTTGGAGTTTTGTCTATTCTGAAATTTAATCAGAGATGGGCCCCCTTTATGCCACCGGTGTTCCCATTTGCTGGACTCCTGACGCACTTCAGCGCAGCTCCTGTACAGATGCGCTGCAAGCCACATTGTCACAGGGCCCCCTGCCTCTCAATGGGAGAACAGAAACCCATGAAAGGGGAGAATTGGACCCTCACCATCCTCTTTTCTCCCATCTCTCCCTCCCAGAGCCAGCAGCGCCTTCTCTGTGGGCTCTCTCAAGCCTTCCATCTTCGGTGCTCTCGCTGGGATGTAAATCTTTCTGCTGAGCTCTGACCAGGTGTGCTGTCTGAACGTCTCATTCCCCAGAGAGGCTGCCTATAGCGTGGTCTCCCCTGGAATCTAGGGCATGAGAGTTAGATGGAAAGCGGCCTGCACGGCGGACCCAGGAGAGCTCAAGATGGATTTCACCAAAGGGAGGAAGACGCCCGTGGACAAGGTGTAAAATACTTCACTCAAACATGTTTTAAAATCAGCTGAACCTGGAATTTGGGAGGCTGCTTTTTTTCTCGCACACTATTTTGTCCACCACTGTCCGGGGGGCTGAGAATGCTCTCGCTCCACAAGCTCATTTACCTCAGACTGTTAACAGGAAGTGAGACTGTACTTGCAATGGGCCCAATCCTGCAAGTTTCCTGAGTACTTTTGATCCTCCAAATCCAAAAGAGATGCTGAAGGTCCTCAGAACCTCACAGGACTGGGCCTGGGGGTATCCATGTAGTGGACCTTACGAATGTTCTGCACCCTTCAACAAGACATCCACGCATTGAAGAATCATCATATAAAGCAGGGAGGAAAGTGAGGGAACATGTGAGTCTGGTGAGCTGTTGGACAGGCATGTTATTTCTTTCTATACATCAGCCATTTCATGTAATACGTTACAGTACATTTCATACAGGGGGCCGGAGTGGGAGGGGGGAAAGATGCATCAAGATAGATTATTATTTATGAATGCTGCAATAAGCATTTATTTAGAAAGCTGGATTCATCAGTAGCAATACAATAGGCAGAACCTTTGTTCTGGGCTGGTCTTGTGTTGATTTACTATTTTTATTATATCCATGCCTGGCATGTCGCAACAACACAAAAAAGCTAGAAAACAGCAGTGCCTTCACGGCTGAGCTCTCAGTGGAGAAGGTTATTGAGGAGAGCGAAGAGAGGGATGCAGTAGCTGTGTGACCAGAAGTGGCGGGAAGGGATCATTTTGAAAGGGAGGGGTTTCCTCTATGTGCCAAAGGGAAAAAAATTGAAACTGGATTGGTGGGAAAGAAAGGCTGGGTGTGTTAGATGTCTATTGCTGGGCATATAGTGAAAGGCAGTGGCAGTCCTTGGAGGTGGTGTTGTAAGCACACACTGAAGGATCGACTGGTGATTACAATAGATGGGCTGGAGCTAGGACTCTTGCATTCAATTGCAGGCTCTGACACCATCTTGCTCTCTCCTGTTGAGAAGATCAGTTCCTCGCTTGGTGCCTCAGTTTCCCTTCCTGGAAGATGGGGATAATACCTAACATGAACTTCTGTAATGTTTACAAGCCACTCTGTAGTCCAGGGATTCGTAGGTAACTTTCAAGTGCTGTTACGGAGAATCATTTTGAAATCACTTTATTGATTTTCAAAGCTGTGCCTGGCACTGGACCGACCTTCTTGAGAGATAGTCTTTCCTTCTAGCATGATGAACCTGTAATGCTAACAGACACCCAGTCATCAGTGGGTGGAATTGACCCTGGAGCCTCTGAAGCTTAGTGTAAGCAGTTTTATTGCATGAGCTAAAAGGCACATGCCTCATAGCCAAGGCGGTAGCAACCTCAGCCATCGCTAGATCAGGGTCAGCAACCTTTCCGAGGTGGAGTGCTGAAATTTGACCTTTTGACCTTTAGGTACGGTCTGAGTGCTAGTGATACTTTTTAAAGTCACTAATAGTCCTACTTCCTACAGCTTCATTCATAAATAAATTAAGATGCCGAGCTTTACTGTTTAGGTGGTGGATGGTCTTTTTGCTAACCCTCAGGTGGCATGGCTTTGAACAAGCCCCAGGCTGCATGGGGGAGAAGGGGCGGGGCTGAGCTCCCGCCTTGTGTGGCAATGAAAATCAGCTTGTGCGCCATCCTTGGCATGCGTCTTGGGGGTTGCTGACCCCTGTTCTAACTGGTCTAGGTGTCACTAGAGGGGGACAGAGTGCCAGGCCTAGCAAGCATGGGTGACACCCTCCCACCGCAGCTTTGCTCCAATGGCAACATACAACAGTTGACAGATGGGGGAAAATCTTATATCTATGGGAGACAGAACAGTAGTATCTGGGCACCTCACATCTTTAACGTCTTTCCCCTTACACTGCCTTGGGAGGTGCTGCTTGCCCATTTTTACAGATGGTGGCATATGAGGCAGAGAAACCCAAAGGAGTTTGTGGTGGAGCGGGCACTGGAGTGTAAACTTCCCAAATCCTTCCCAGCTGCCCAAACCACTGGACCGCCCTTCCTCTCAAGTGCTGGGTTGGATACCCACGTGCTGTGTGGTGGTGGTGGGAAAGTCACTTCATCTGGCCCCAGGCTGGGGCGCTCCGGGTCAAGTGCAGGTGAAAGCAGCAAAAGAAAAAAGAACAAAAATAAGTCTCCAGGCTCTGGAAACTACCAATATATAGATCTGAAGAAGTGAGTCTGTCCCACAAAAGCTCCTCATCTATTACCTTACTGTGTTAGTCTTTAAAGTGCTACGTAATGGCTGATTTGTTTTGTTAGGATCCAGACTCGCAGATCTACCTCTCTGTCACTGTTCATATACGCGCATGTTGAACTTTAAGGATGTGACCGCTCCCACTGAAGTTAAAGGGGCTTGCCCGGTTCTAAGAGTTTAGCACAAGCATAAGCGTCAGCAGGAGTGGAAGCCCCAGGTAAGAGGAAAATATGTCTTCTCTGCAAGTTGTTGCGTATGAACTACACGCTGAACAGCAGTTGCCTCTTGCAGACTCTTGTAAAGGGAGTAGTGCAGTGTAATGAAAACACTGGCCAGCATTTGTGTAGCTCCGTAGTCAGGGGCCAGGCAGGACTCTAGGCAGATGCAAAATATGTGGCAGCATAAGGCACCCCAAAATTTGGAGTGCCTACCCAGCTGTGTGTGCTTGTACGCCCACAGCTGCTGCAGGGCTTCTCCTGGCCCCTTGCCCCTACAGGCTCCCCTTGGCCAGCAGAGGGCTCCGTGCTACCAGACTGGGGGCAGAGGAGTGCCCCCCCCCCCCCCCCCCCCCCCCCCCCCCCCCCCCCCCGCAGCTCCGCTCTGGCCCCTGGGAAGCTCTTGAGTCCTGATAAGCTGCGGGGGGAGGAGAAGAGGAGGGAAGCAGCAAGGTGGGGGCAGGAGGGATGTCCCAGCCCGGGGCAGGAGCCGGTGGGCAGGGGAGAGAAGGGAAGCCTCTAGACGGAGCCACATAGGAAGGCGCAGCAGTGAAGCCCCAGGCCCTCAGCAGGTGCCACACATGTGGGGAGAGGAAGCTCCAGCCCCCTCCCCCCCCAGCAGGCACCATGCAGGAGGGGCGTTTGCTGGGGTAGCCCCAGGCAGGAGCTGCGTGGGAGGGAGGTGTTTGAGGGGGGAACCGCCAGGCCCCCTAGCAGGAGCTGTGGGGAGGGAACTGGTGTGGAGAAGCACCAGGTCACCTGGGCTCCAGCAGCTGCTGCATGGGGGGCAGGGGGACGGGACGAACCTGGGCCTGACTAGAAGCTGGGCGGGAGGGCTCAGTTGCATGGGGCCCCGTGTTGTAAGGATGATCCTGGGGCTGAGCATGACACCTGACTGCGACTCCTGCCAGAAGTGGGTTCTGATGAGATCTCCCAACACACAGGGCAGCTTTTGGTGGCATATCGGCTCTGAGTGGTTTCTTTCCCCAAACCTAGCTCTGGCTGCTCAGATGGTCATGCACTACGATCTCCATAGACGACAGGCAAAGGAAAGCTAATCATCGGTTGCTTTTCCTTGATTCCTCCCCCGCCCTCCTCCTGAACAATAGACACTTTCCCCTGTTTTGTTATCCACATGAAGTCGTGTAGTTCTGTGCACCATGTCCTGAAATATGAACTGAAAAGCGAAGCGGAAATAATCACATAAATGAGAGAATATTATACTTAATGAGCAGAGCTGCTTGCGTCTTCTCCCCCTGCGCTATACAAGTAGGCGCGGATAAATCCAGATGTATATGCAGGCTGGTGTTGGTGCCTGCATGCATTCATCAATGTAGATCATTTTATTTCTTGCAATAATGATGGCTTCTGTTCTGCCCCTTTCTTAGCGGGGAGAGCTTTAGATTGCATGCAGGCACCTGGACGAGCAAGGTGCCAAAAGACGCAAAGGCAGGTTATGGGTGTATTTCTATATTACGTTTTAAAAATTATGCTTCGGCAGGGTGCTGGCAAATTATGCTCTGTACAGTGGGTGTGCTGACAGCCATTGAACTCAACTGCATTCGCTTTAAGCTACAGGGTTCTGGAGCATACCCCACATACAACCCCTTGTTCTAGCACCTGTGTGCTTTGGGCTCTGATCCTCCAGGACACTGAGTGCCCTTTGGGCTCTGGGAATTGAGAGCACTTGACTTTGTGGGATTGGGCCCCAAAGTTCTGCTTTGTCAGTGTGTGACTTTGGTGCTTTTCCTTCTTATTTGACCTGGTTTTGTGCCCAATAACTGCTCTGGGAGTCCCTCAATTGGCAGATTTCCCAGAACCGCAGGCCTGTAGCTTAATTCACGTCCCATGTACTGAGCTAGGCACTTTCTCAGTTATACCAGTGGCAGTACTACAAACTAGGCCAGTGGTCGGCAACCTGTGGCTCCAGAGCCGCATGAGGCTCTTTAAGGAGTCAGTTGTGGCTCTGAGTGCTGCAGCTGACTCCTCTCCGGCTCTGAGCCCAGCTGCCACCCAGCCAACTGCAATGTCGGCGGGAGAGGAGGGGCAGCCCTCGCTGGGAAAGCAGCAATAGGGTGAGACACGGGGGGAGGGACCCAGGCTGACCCCGCACACCTCAAACTTCCCCGCCTGCTGCTGGGGGCCTGACAATGTACCTAGCTGCTCCTGCTCTTTCCCCCTGCCCCCAGCCCCCCTTTCTCCACCACTTCTCCCCCTCCCGGCTCCATGCCCGGTGTGGTGTAGCCCGTGGCCCAAGCCTCTCCCTGGCGCGCAGGGGGCTGGGACGTGCTGGGCCTCCAAGCCCAGCCCCAGGAGTCCATATGCGTGAAGCTGCTGGAAGGGCATGCAGCTGCTGCCGCCTGTAAGGGGGCAGGGCAGGGAGCAGCTGCACAGAGTGTGGCAGCTGTGTGAGCCGGGCGCTGGTGCTCCCTTCAGCGCTGGTCAGGAGGGCGGCACAGCCGGCAGCACTGCCCAGGATGCACAGCCCCTGTGGCAGCACAGTGCTTGGCTCCTTCCCGGCTGGTAGCAGGGCTGCGAGCACCAGAGTCCCTACTGCTTCCTGCTGCCTGCCCCTGGGTACAGCCCGGCTGGGACCTGCCAGGTCTCTGTCTCCAGGACAGAGCCTGGGGCTGCTGACGCTGCATCCCTGGGGGCAGCCAGCGCCTCCACTCTGCTGGCAGCTGGTGTGTGCACCCAATCTGGTCAGGCCCACGCCCTGTCGCAGGACAGCTCAGTACTGCCAGCTCCTGAGGGTGCATCTGCCCCTGTCCCGGCCGGCTGGGAGCTCTCCTGTAGTAAGTTTCCCAGTACTAATGCCCCCAGGAAGCTGGAACGGAGCTTATTCGATGGGAGTTTCTAATCGTTGTCCCTCATCTCGAGGGCAGGGGGCAGCAGCCTGCCAGCTGACCCTCTGGGAAGGTTAACACCTCTCAGAGGGGTTAAGCCTGGGGATGGGGGGTGGGTTTGTGGGATGGAGGGTAAAGCTGGGGATAAGGAGGTGGATTTGGGGCTGAGCCAGGTAAAGCCTGGGGTTAGGGGGTGGGTTTTGGGGGCTGAGGGAGGTAGAGGGGCCTGGGAATGGCAGTGGGGGGCAAGGAGTGTTGATGTGAACATTGCTCCTTCCTGCCTGTGAGCCTGTCCCCAGTCACAGCATTTACCTTGTCCTCATTTACTCTTCAATCCAGGGTGAAAGTAACAATATTTCTAACTGATACAAATCATCGTACATGTGATGCTTTTAAAACAGGGCTGACGAAAAGCGCGGTTTGCCATTATTTATGAAGGATTGTCTCCTATTCACATGCACTGCAGCACCTGAAGCATTGATTTTGTAACTGAATTTGAAAAAACGGCGCTGCTCGTGATGTTGCTTGCAGACCCCTGAACTAGGCTATGAGCATCATGGATCAGATGATCATTTTCTACAGTAAAACCCACAGAAGGAAGTTTTAGGAGAGAAAAATCTCCATGAGATTGTGCAGATCCCCTGACTTTGCCCAGGGCAGTGGTGGAATTTGCTGTTACCTTTGCTGCGTCTTTTGCTACTTCCAGAGGCAATGTACTACGAAGGGGAACAGCAGGTCCCAAACCTTGCAGACCTTTCGGTGGAGGCCAGGAAGAGCCATACCCAGGCCCCATGGCCCCTTCCTGTCGCTGATGTGCTCACTCACAAGTAGCTGGGTGGCTTCGTAGGAGCAGCAGTGCTGGGGACTCCTGGCCCAAATGATCCAAAGAGGCCCCCGGAGGGCGCACAGGATAATACAACCCCGTACAGCGCGTCCTCTCTGACTCTCAGACTTGCGCCCCCTGCTGGCTGGACCTTGTGATGAATTCCTGGGAGGAGTCCAGCGGCGGAATGGCACAGAAGCCACCAACCCCCACTTGTGCTTGTTGAGGGCTCCATCTGTGTGAGGATCTTGGGTGGGGGGATGATGCAAACCAATGAATGTAGGTGTTTGCTTATATCCCTGTGCTCACCTGTAACATCAGCCTTACACCTTTGAAGAGCTGGGCTTACTTCCCACCTACCGTGATGTAAGGATGAGGTTTGTGGTCCCCTCAGCGTCTTTATTTGTGCACATCACAAGATCATGTGGTAGAGCTCGGCAGCCTTCTAGCTAAAGGGCCGCGTTTTGACAGGAGGTGAACAACCCCTGCAAGGATCTGAGTGCTCTCAGCTCCCACTAAAATCAATGCAAGCTGCAGGCACTAAGCACCCCACAGGAGGCCCCGAACAGCATGAAGAATGGAGCTGCACGAGAAAGCCAGGGCTGGAATAGCAGAGGCGTGGTGGATCAATACAGAGGGGCACTGTACGCGCTGAGTGATGGACGCTGGTAGAGCACTTGCCTGCATGAGGTCTGACTTAAATCAATGTCATTAGTCCCTCACTTTCAGGAGTGCTGAATTCACGCTTACAATTTAAAACATGCAACTAGCTGATCAGATTCAGATCCGTCTCCCTGCATCCGCAAGGTTATACCTGACACTTCACAGATGGATAAAAATGTGAAACTTTACAGTCTTTTCTGCTTTTTGTTTTGCACAGTAAATATGTGTAATGTTTGTAATGTTTACCTGGTTGGCTGCTTGATTAATGCCAACTTTATTTAGCTTTCTTTTTCTCATGGGAAAAACGCAGCTTCTGAATCCAGCATGATACATGACTCTACTGAAGCCATTTGATTTATCAAAATTGAATGCTGTCAGGTGGCTGCTGGCTTCAACAGTGTGCACGCCGACTAGGCAGGAGAGCCAACCCATTTTGTGCATATTTTACCATTTCTATCATTTGAAATCATAAATTGCTGCTTATGTGTAAACATGCTAAATAAGTGAGGCTGCCCGCAGCCCTGACAATGTTTCCTTGGCAACATTTCTTAGTTTTTTAGCCTTGCGAATGATATTCAAGGACAGCCACTCAGAAATAAGTCTTTCGTCAAGTGGGCTAGACAATATGGCACAATGATTGCCTAGCTAACCCTGTATGTGGATACAAGGACAGACACTGAAGGCAAATTGATTGTGGCTGAGATAAGTGTTATTTATTATATTTAAAAAACCCAAGAATGAAAATGTATTTGGGACCTGCCCCAGAGCCCATTGAAGATGACAGAAAGTTCCCCATTTACTGCATCGGGCCTCTGATGTGTATATAAAACACCATAATTTGACTGCAGTCCTCTGTTTTTGTCTGTGGAGATTTCAAGTTCCTTGGGGGCAGGAATTGTTTCTTCTTGTGTGTTTGTACCATATCATGGGCAGTAAACTAATGATTACTGGTTATCGGTTTCATTCTCTCTCTTGTGACATGCATGGCCTGCACCTCCATGGCAAAATCGTCCATTCTGACACTATATAGGCTACATCTACACTAGAAGCATCTATCGAAGTTGCTGTCAGAAGAGATGTTCCTACAAACCTTCTGTCAACAGATCGCATCTACACATAAAAGTGGATCGATCTTTCCATCCGCTCTGTCAAAAAAAGGGCCCCTGGAGCATCTACGCGGCTTTCTTTGTCAACAGTTTCTGTCTACAAAATGCATTTTGTGTGTAGATGCGCCGTGAGTTTTGATGACAAAAAACTCTAGTGTAGATGCAGCCTTCGTGTTTTAGGATTTTAAATGCTGGTTTATATAGCACCTTATGTGAGGAGGCTCCAGTCCTGATCGAGGGCTCTGAGTTCTACTGTAAAGAGAATGGATCCCTGGTTACTACATATGATGAGTTCGTAAGATATTCACAGACAGATATGGCACAGAAAAATTTCATTTATGGCAAATGAGTTCATCAGTTGTGGGCAAGCCCAATGGCAGTTCTGGGTGGGCAAGTAATGTGGGCTTGAGTCATTCATCTGTCGTATGTGAAAGTAATTGTCTCTCTCACATATACGCATATTGCTTTGACCTTGCTCTACAAGGGCTATGAAGATTTAGTAGCTGTTTACTCACTCAGATGGTGGCCCATCCTTTATCCTAGGCCCTTCACGATCATTAAACTGACAATACAAAAATTAAGATAGTTAACAAACCTATCACACTGCCAAATCTCCAACATTAATGCAAGTTGGACACCTCATGCTGATTAACAGCTCCAAGTCAAACACCCTGTATCCATATCCACTCAGCTTCTTTGCATGTGTAAGGAGTGGGCTTTGATCATGCCCAGAAAATAGAAAACTTCAGGCTCTCATGATGAAAGGTTTGCACCCACCCTATCGCTCAGTCGGCACTTGAGCTCTGTCCGGCATAGAACCTGGTTGTGGTGTGTGTAAGAGATAGCAGTGGTGAGAGGAAAGGGGCTATAGACCACCTTGGTGCCTCCTCCACTAAAGGGAAGGCTAGGAATCCTCAGACATAAGCTACAGGGGTGCATTAACTCACAGCTGCCTATATCCTCAAAGGTCTCTTCTTGCAGCCAGGAATAGTTGTAGCATAGAGGAGTCTGGCCAGTTTCCCTTTCCAATTCAGCTGGGGCTTTAAGGGAATTACAGATAGCTGTCACGCTGACTGTATGCCACCGTACAACTCCCAAGTCCTCAGCTGCTACCTATTTGTGATGGCACACCTCTTATTTTTCATAGTAACAGTAGGATATGATTATGACATAATCATGATGTCAAGGCAGGTCTTTGAAAAGATTATGATTTTACTATGATTATCCTTTTTGAACGCATGTGCCATTTTTGTACCAGAAATAAGCAATGTTGGCTTTATAACTGTATTACAAATGTGTTTACATCTGGAGAATGCCCAGTAGGCAGAATGAAATCAATTTAGACAGCTGGTTGGGAAGGGCCATTAGAGAAAGCAAGAGGCCTTAGAAAAAGTTTGTGTCCCGCTGAGGAACCTGCCTGAGGACACTACAAACAGGCTCTAACTCCTGGCTGCTGTGACATTACAGGGGCGTATGACCAAATCACTAGATACTGCTTTCCATATTGGAATGCCAGTATTATTCCACAGACTGGGCGTGTGACCCAAGCTAGATAATCTGCTTTGATGTGTTTGCTATGGCTTATAGCCCCTGAAAAATCGATCTTTTGTTGTTCATAAACTGGGTTTTGTTTGCTCTAAAACCGGTATGTGGGCATGGGGGGTAAATTAAGCTGCTGCTTAGTGAGGAAAGCTCCCCACCCTGTGGGCCCACCCATACTCCATCTCTGCCCTTGCCCCCTCCTCACTGCCCCACCCCCGCTCCACATTATTTTGCTATTGTCTCTGTTCTGTTCTAGCCAAATCCCTGAACCCAAAGGTAGGAAATGATATTTGAGAAAACAAAACAAAACAAACAAAAAAACCCCATTCTTCTAAATTTATTTCTAAAGAAAGTGGAGCACGTTTTCCACTGCATGCCAGACTGTGAAGACTGGACATGCAGAAGGTATCTAATTTAAAGCACTATATGTGGGAATTAAAAAGTGTCAGTCACAGGTTTTTTGATATAACTTGAAGTTTGTCAGAAATGTATTTGCAACAACTTTATAGTAAGTGCATGTCTGTTGTTTTCCTGAATACAATATTAAATGCTACAGAATACTTGATGCGGTCCCTTTCTGGTTTACATTTTCTTCATCAGTATTTCTAAGCTGATTTTATGTTTTAAATATACTGTTAGCCCTTCATACCATAATCATTCCAGATGACTACATATTTCAACTCACTGAAACAAAAACATTATTTTAAATTAACCAGTCACAGAATCACAGAATCATAGGGCTGGAAGGGACCTCAGGAGGTCATATAGTCTAGCCCCCTGCTTCAAGCTGGATCAACCCCAACTAAGTCATCACAGCCAGAACCTTGTCCAGCCGGGACTTAAAAACCTCAAGGGATGTAGAATCCACCACTTCTCCAGGCAACGCATTCCAATGCTTCACCACCCTCCTGTTGACATAGTTTTTCCTAATATCTAACCTACACTTCTCCCTCTTCAACTTCAGACCATTACTCCTTGTTCTGCCATCTGACACCACTGAAAACAGTTTCTCACCTTCCTTTTTAGAGCTCCCCTTCAGGAAGTTGAAGGCTGCTATTAAATCACCCCTCAGTCTTGTGTTCTGTAAACTAAACAAGCCCAAATCCCTCAGCCTATGTTCATAGGTCTTGTGCTCCAGACCCTTAATCATTTTTGTTACCCTCTGCTGAGCCTCCTCGAGCAAATCCATGTCCTTTTCATACCGGGGGGCCCAAAACTGGACATAATATTCAAGATGTGGCCTCACCAGTGCCGAATAGAGGGGAAAAACTACTTCTCTAGATATGCTCAAAATGCTCATCCTAATGCACCATAGTATGCTGTTAGCCTTCTTGGCTACAAGGGTGCATTGTTTACTCATAGCCAGTAAACAGTCAGAGCAGTTTAGTGTGCTCATAACAAAGCGATGGAAGACTTTGGAAGTAAGTTTCTGTACAATAGTAATTAAAATGTGTATTTTAGCTAAAGCTGGTCTTTTGAAGAAATTATTTAAACTGTATGTATGTGAAGATCCAGTCATTTAAGCCTAAAACTGAATACTCATGTTGTGCATCTAATTATCTATGCCAGGATTTTTTACAGATGTGATTTTATAATTGTCAGCCACAAACTAATAAAATATTTAAAAACACATTTTAAACTAAGGTCCTGTAGCCATAGTAATCCATAACTGGTTTGTTTTTTTTTTTATTTCTGGGTCATTAGATAGGGTTGGCACATGCCTGTCAAATGGTTTCAATACTACTAAAACAGCTCTGTCATAGATTCAGTGTTATGCTACTAGATCTGGTCAGCTGGAAGACTTCTCGCTTTTAAGTTAACGGATCCACTTTGAAAACAAAAAAAGCACTCCAGTCTTTAAAGTGCTACTGGGCTGCTTTTTTGTTTTGATAGTATATAGACTAGCACAATTAGCTCTCTGCTACACATCCACTTTGAGTATTTGTTAGCCTATAAGGTGCCACAGGACTTGTTGTTTTTGAAGATACAGACTAACATGGCTACCGCTCTGATATTTGGGGGAAGAGTAACAGAGAGGTAGCTGTGTCTGTCTGTACTCCAACAAAACAAAACAGCATAAATGTAGCCCTTTAAAGACTAACAAAATGATTTATTCGGTGATGAGCTTTCGTGGGACAGACTCATTCATCAGATCAATCATGCTTCCACTACAGACTGACATTTATAAGTACAGATGTTCAAAAAAAAAATGGCAATAAAAACTGACACATGAAGTACATAGGACTGAAGGAGGGGGCTGAGGGCTATTCTCCCATCTGCAACAGTCTGCTGTGATAGCCTGCAACAATGGTCAGAATAGGGATAGGAAGAGGGATGCAGCTGAGTGCTAAGTTTCAGGGGAGGCATTGCTTTCTTTTGCATCTTGTACACACTATGCGTGTGCGTGGGCCTCATTATTTGGAGCAAAAAGAGATGTGCATTCCTCTCTACACTGAGCTGCTGCTTCATGAGCTAATGTTGGTCAGTTCTCTGTGCAGTGCAAGATGGCATGATTTTAGGTTTCCCCCCAGAGGGTAGTACGTGCCTTAGGCACTGGGAGGTGCTTTAGCTGTTTGCCTTCCCAGGCAAGGGAGGGTTAAAGAACCTGTATGTAGGTAGGAGCAGCTGAGTGTGTCGCTACCTGCATCTCTGCTGGTGAAAGTGAAGGCTGAACGCCTGGAGGGCGTGGCAGCTTGTTACAGCGGTACACTGTGAGTGAAAACCCAGGCGGGTGGTCAGAGGGGACTCAGTGGTACCCCAGTTCCAGGAGGCGGCCGGGGGGAAACATGTCGCTCTATTCTTGCTGTGTCTTTTCCCCGCTTGCAGTCCTTGCTCAAAGATAGTCATAGAGATATCCTAAAAACAAAAAATATACACCAGAGAGAAATAGCAGGGCAGTCTATCTTCAGAGCTGTCTCTGCATGCCTCAGTCATGTCCCTGTTCACCCTGGTGTGGGGTTCAGGGGTCGAATTCCAGCTAACACTTCTTCCGAACCTTGGTCTGGAATTTGCATCATGTAGCTTAAGTCAACAGTTCACATCCAGCCTTACGGCCCAAATGTATCAGGGTGGAGGGAAGAAATTGTGATGCAGCAGAGGTGGCTGATCCACTTGCAGTTGGATAGAAAAAAAAAAAAAGACTGAGGCGTAAAGTTTCCCTCTGTGCACCAATCTGGGGTGGCCCAAGGCAACTGCTTTTAAGACCACTGTGGCTGGTTTAAAAGCATATTTTGCTTTCAGATACCCTTTAAAAACAATATTGAAGATCTAAAGGTTCTAAAACTGCTTGGAATCTTTTATTTCACAGGAGGAATGAAAAGCAGCCATGCAGTTGACTAAAGGCTTGCCCATTAGCTGTAATGGCTTTGTTTTGGTTTCAGAGCGCTTCTTTCCCCATGTACAATGCTCAAAATAACAGTGGCTTTTTGAAATTCCTCCTGAAGCTTTTTAAAATGGCTGCTGCTCAGAGAGGGAATAAGAGATAGTATCTGGGGTGCAATCGTTTGCACGTTTGGAAACCACTGTGGCCAGTCAGAAGGAAACAAATTAATACACCTATAATTTTCCTGATGGCTGGTTAGCTGAGAGGGTTTGTAAGAGATTTTGGCATTTTCTTTAATGGTCTGTTTCACGATGAATAAATTTTGGTCTGTCAGAACGGTTCAGTTCCAATAAGCTGGTAGAATGTCAATCTACTGCAATAACAAATATACGTAGCCCTTCTGTTAATGGCAGGTGACCACCGGAAGGACCAGGTTCAGTTCCTAGGGGATTCTGTTAATAATGCAACCAACTGACTTGAGCCCACATCCAGGAACCTGGGACAATCTCACCTTCTCTGCTGGGTGCCTGTAAAGGCAGTTCTTTCTCTCTCGCAAGCAGAGTCTGAGATAGAAACAGCTTGTTTAATAACAGTAACCTAACATAAATTTACACAGCAACACATGCAATATGCCTAAACGAAGGAAAGGTAAACCCCATTAAGCAAGCCACTGTTCCCAGAGTCTGCTGAGCCAAGTCCTTTGCTTAGAGCGCTTTACCACAAACCTCCACTTACAGGGTGCGTCTACACTAGCCGGCTACTTCGAAATAGCTGGCACAATGTCGAAATAGCACGTCGCATCTACACACGCCGTGCGCTATTTCGACATTGAAATCGACGTTAGGCAGTGAGACATCGACATCGCTATTCCTATACGAAGATGGGAATAGCGCTGTACTTCAATGTTCAACGTCGAAGTAGGGCGTGTGTAAATGACCCGTGTCCCTCTACCTCGAAATAGCGGGGTCCTCTATGGTGGCAATCAGCTGAGGAGTTGAAAGACGCTCTGCCCAGCCCCTGCGGGGCTCTGTGGTCGCCGTGTGCAGCACCTCTTAGCCCAGGGCTTCTGGCTGTTGCTGCTGCTGCATCTGGGGGTCCATGCTGCGTGCATGGGGTCTGCAACCAGTTGTTGGCTCTGCGGACCTCGTGCTGTGCAGGCTGAGTGTGTCTGGGAGGGGCCCTTTAAGGGAGCGGCTTGCTGTTGTCCCAGAAGGGCTAGTCCAGCCTGTGACCCCATCCGCAGGCCTTGCTGGCCCTTTATTTCAACGGGTAGTGCTTGTGTGTGTGGACGCTCTGCATTTCCTTCTGGGGTAGCTCCTTTCGACGTTCCCCGTCACTACTTCGACGTTGAATGTTGATGGCACCAGCCCTGGAGGACGTGTAGACGATACGCGTCCAAGTAGCCTATTTCAATGTTTTTACTTCGAAACAGGCTACTTCGACGTAGTGTGCTAGTGTAGACGTAGCCACAGAGTGTAACTCCACCCCAGCTCTCCACTCACAGTGCAGTTCGGTCCTCATCAACCCGGAGTTCACAGGTGCATCAGCATGGAGACGTTTGCCACACTGGGGCAGGATCACTTGCTCACCATTTGCCACTTCAACTGGCTGACCCTTGCCAGCTGCTTGCCCACAGTGCCAACTGCACTCAGCCAGCTGCCGTTTGTTGGCCACTTGTCTATTGCACTCCACTGGCCACCTCTGCTGGTAGCTTGCCTGTTGTGCTCCACCAGCCATCCCTGTCAGCTGCTTGTCTGCTCCTTTTTGGGTTTGTCTGTAGGCAAAACCCTTTGATTTCAGCTCCTCATGGCTTCAGCTCTGGGCTTAGCTACAAGAATCTCAGTATCCACCAGTGTGGACTCTCACAGAATAACTACAGACCTCAGCATTAGCCTGGGCTTTAGTTTTTTCTTTGAACAAAGAGGGAGGACTAGTCAAATCAGAGTGATAGCTGCAGGCCCAGCAGGATGCCACCTAGTTCAACCAATGCCTCCTTCCCCTTTCTACTCCCCAGTGCTCTGCTGAGAGGAGCCCTGTGTGATCCACAGCTTACACAGTGATGATGACTGCCTGGTAGCCTTACCATAATTTCAGCATTGATAATATTCTGCAATTCTTACACTGGGTGATAACACAAGCTGTGACTTTACAAGTTGTTTATAATGGGCAAAACAACACTGCTTCATAAGCTACGCAGCAGGTCTTGCAACAAAAGCAACAATTTGCTTGCATAGCCACTCCCTGAAACTCTTCCCCTTCCATGTAAGTGATCTGTAAAGAACACATTCCTCAGATTCCTGCATCCACATTCCTTACATCTATAACAAAATCTATTTTGCTGCTGATTTGAAATGTGAGCAAGTCTATTAAGTGCCTATATCCAGCTTGCAGCGCTGGGCAGTAATGAGGAAATGCAAAACAAAACAATAACAGCCCCTCCCCACCAAACAAATGGATGTAACAAATTGTATTATAACATTGTACAGGTTCATTTTGAAAGCTGTGCTAATTACCTTATATTGAGAAGCATCAGACGTATTTATACATATCAACATAGTTTTGGTTAAAAATTTATCCAGTCCTTTTTACAGTCCACCTTCAGGATTGGTTCCAGTGACCTCTTGCAGCAGTTGATTCCAGGCTAAATGCATGTTGTGTACAGAATTATTTCCTTCTATTTGCTCTAAATTTTCCTACTGCTAATGTAATTGCGTTTCCCTCTATCTTGTATAGTAAAGGTAAAATATCTGTAAATGCAGAAGTAATATATACACCTTGCCTATACCAGGGACATGCCCAAGCCCAACATTTCTGTTATTGTCTCACTCCTCTAAGGACAGGTGGTCTGGTGTTTGTATTTGCTGGTGGAAGATGGGTCCAGTAAGCTAGAAGCAGTACAAGCTAGGGAAGGGGCATAAAAACACACCCTTCTGTTCATTGTGGAGACAGAAAGAGACCAAATGCAATGAGCCACTCACATCAGATATTACAGATGTTCACTGTACAGCTGTGTGGGGTCTGCTGAGCACCCTGACTTCATGAGAGTTAGGTTTAGATCAGGGCAACGGAAGCTTCCTAACAATGGTGGTGGGAGCACTGGTGCATACACTGTGGCCTCACCTCCTGCAGTGCCCCTTCCCTTTGAGACCCTATCCTTGTGCTGCCCCTACACCTGAGGCCCTGCCCCACCCTTCCCTGAGGCCCATCCAGTCTTTGTCCATAAAGCTGGTAAAAATTGCGAGGTCATAGCCCTCCCACCTTTAAAAGTGGCTGGACTGGGGCCCTCCGGCCCTCCCCATTTTGGCCCCATTGGTTCAGATCCCCCCTTACCTAGCCATGTGCCAAGGCCTCCTGCTTCTAGGATCTTGTGATGATGTCAGAATCTGTACTTTCATTGCACCCAATTGCTCTTGCTTATAAGCAAGGCTAATTCATAGTTTCATATATTGTAAAGCCAGGAGGGACTCCTGCAATCATCCACTCTGCTCTCCTGAAATAATTCCTGTTTGAACTAGAATATTTAGGCTACAGTAGTGCAGCAAAGTTATTTTGAGATAACAGCTGTTATTTTGAAATAACTGCAAGCATCCACACTACACACGCGCTATTTCAAAATGAATAATGCCTTTTTCAAAATAGCTATTTCAAAATAGGACCCTTTAAGACATGGAACAGCGCTATTTTGAAATAAGTCATAATGGCATCCAGTGGCACTATTTTGAAATGGCATTATGGCCACATCTCCACTAGCAAGTTATTTCGAAAGTTTATTCGAAAAAGGGGTCTCTTTCGAAAGATCCCACAGAGCATCTACACACAAAAGTGTTTCTTCAAAAGTAAATCAGACGAACGTGACGTTGCTTTTGAAAGCACTCTTCCCCTCCTGGATTAGGAAGAGCGCCTTCTTTTGAAAGACATTTTCAAAAGAAAATATGTGTAGACGCTCCCCAGGCCCTTTTTTTGAAAGAGCAGTCATCATGGCAGAAGATTTTTTGATCCCTGGCCTGTTCTTTCAAAAGAGTTGGGGCTGTG
This sequence comes from Carettochelys insculpta, assembly GCF_033958435.1. Taxonomy (NCBI): domain Eukaryota; kingdom Metazoa; phylum Chordata; order Testudines; family Carettochelyidae; genus Carettochelys; species Carettochelys insculpta. The sequence goes on along the minus strand of NC_134139.1, from coordinate 141,746,712 downwards.
TGGATGCTCTCTATTGAATGAGCAGATTGCTCTTTTGATCCACTTTTTTATGTGTGGACTCACTCTTTCGAAAGAAGTTCTTTTGGAAGAGATCTTCTGGAAGAACTTCTTTCGAAAGATCTCTGTAGTGTAGACATAGCCTACGTGTCTGGATGTCCTATTTCAAAATAGCTGGGTGCAAATGAGCAAGATCAGAAATGCAGATGAAGTGTGGATTTACATATCTTGTGCCTCATCTGCATATGCTTGGGCGCTCTCACTTTCGGAAGAGCCTTTTCCAGAAGCAAAAACAGCCATGTAGACAGGGTTCCTTTAAAAACAAACCCTGTTTTCGAAAGAACCCTTCTTCCTACAACAAAATCTCACTCACTTGCCTTCTGCTTCCGAAAGCAGAATGCAATGTAGCTGCAGCCCTTGTGTGTAGCTATGTTACTTCAAAATAACCTGTTTCAGAACAGCTATTCCAGAATGGCTTATTTTGAAATAAAGCTGATGTGTAGACGTAGCCTTCGAGTCTTATTTGCAGCCTGACTTTCTCTAGTTTCATCTTTGAGCCATTGACTGTTGTTGTACCTTGTCTGCTAAACTGAAGAGCCCTCTGTCAACCTACTGTTGTCCCTCACGTAAGACAGATTGTGATTGTCATCCTTCACTTTTGTTATTTAGTTTTGTTAAACTAAATAGACTCAGCTCCTTGAGGGTTATCAGTATAAGGCCTAGGTTGTCAGCAAGTGGGACTGAACCTGGGATCTTTAGGGGCTAAAGCCATGAGCCTCTACGACAGCAACTAAAAACCAGCTGCCCCTAAACCAAGTGATTCTTGGTTATACAATCATTCTTGTAGCTCTTTTCTTGACCCTCTCCCTCTTATTAGCATCCTTTTTGCTTTGTGGACACCAGAACTGGACACAGAATTCTATCAGTGGTTTCTCCAGTGCCAAATACTTCTCAAGATTCCTCTATTTATGTATCCAAGAATTGCATCACTGGTTTTGGCCATTGCATTGGGAGCTCATGCTTAGCTGACTATCCACCATGACCTCCAAGTCTCTTTCAGAGTCACTGCGTCCCATCCAGATCCCTCCATCATGCTGGTCTGACTGACCGCCTCTCTTCTTTGAGGTATAACTTCACATGTGGCTGGATTAGAAGACATTGTTTGCATGCACCCAGCTCACAAAGCAAACCAGGTTACTCTCTATCAGTGACCCACCTCCTTCATTATTGGTCACTCCTCCAATGTTTGTCTCATCTGCAAACTTTGCCATTGATGATGCTATGCATTCTTCCAGGTGATTAATACAAATGCTAAATAGCACATGGGAACCTATCTTTGGAAACACATCCACTTGAGCAGGATCACTTGCTGCGATGACATAGCGAGATCTGTCATTTATCCAGTTTTTAATCCATTTGATGTGCCCCATGTTAATTTTGCATTGTTCTAGTTCTTTAATCAAAATATGATGTGGTACCAAATCAAAGGCATAGTAAAAATCTAAGTGTATTACATCAAATTACTGAGACAGTGATGGCTGTATGAATTTACAGAGACCTCCCGGGAGATGGAAGAGCAGCTGTCATTAGAGCAAGAGGGAAAGCTGCTTAGCTGTATGTGCACCACTGCTCAGGCCTGTTCCTTACTGTTTGACAGTGCTTGCTGGTTGGAGGTCTTGGTTTCCTCACTGGGCTCTATGTAATTAGTTTCTTCTTTGTGCACCAAATGGCTTCATTGTATGCCTCTGCCCTTTAGGCTTTATGGATTTGAATGTAAAGGGGAAAAGGTGATACCAAACTCCATCCACTCATGGCACCGAAGTGAGACACCACTCGCAGTAGATTGTGCATGTCGGTGCTCTTTCTCTCCTTCCTTCTGTGCTTATTAAATGACCATCATTGGGCATCCAAGCTGACGACTCACTGAAATGGCAAGGGACAATCACACATCTCTGCTTTTGTTTCCAGCTTTCTGCTGATACGGGCAGGACCTGCTGTAGGAGCTTCTGCTCAGTTCACGTCTTCTGGGTTTTCTCCACAACCATAAGGGCCAGGACATCAGATTCCAGACAACAAGAGAGTAGTCTAAATAAATAAAAAAATACATTCAGAAAGGTGCAGGGTCCTGGGCCTGCTAAAACCCAGCCAAGGTTGAGCCGCTGTAGAGATGATATGGTTCTACCTTTGCAATCCAGGGGAAAGCCTCTGTAAACCCCTTCAGCCAAAGGTAGGGACTGGGTGAAGAGCTGCTACACCTTGCAAAGAGCTGAAGATGAACAGGCTCTTCAGCAAGCAAAGTAACTTCACGTCCCATTTAGACTCTTGTTCAGGTCTTTGTTACCCCAGAGGGAGAAGTCTTTGAAGTTTGGCTGGAGGGTTAAAATAACTGCTCAGCATGGAGAAAACAGAGGTGCATTCTGATAGGAGTCCAGATAAAGCGCGCTACCTCCTCGCACCCCCAACTGATGGACTTACGGAACTCCTGTGTGTGCGTGTGTGTGATTCAGTGAGGCAAGTCACTTCTAACTCAAGCCATTCCTTGCAGCACCATTATCTCAGTAAACAGTAAGAACTCGAACAGGAAATCATGCTGATTTAATAGTGAGGAATGGAGAAGAAACAAGGCCAGATGTTCTCCGGGAGCTGTGTCCCAGGGTGCAGACACCTGTTTCTTTCTCCTCTAAAAGCCAAGCAAGTAGTTAGATATTTTAAAATATGGCTTTAGCTGTATCTGACTCTTGTCCCTTCTACCTGAATGCATAAGATATGTAACTAAGGTAACAAAGCACAGTGCAGATGTGTTGGGCTGGAAGGACTCTTGATACATTCGCATATTATGGAATTGTTGCTCAGGAGTCCTCCACTACAAAGAGGTACTGTAGTAATATTTACCAAAGAAAGAGAAAAATACCAAAGCAACCACTGGTGTGGACATGATGAGCCTCTCTCCTCAGCTGCTTAAATGGGCCATGATGAAAGTTCTTCTGTACGCTAGAAGGGATTGTACTGAGGCACTGGAAAAAAACAAGCTGCCAAAATGAAGATGACTGGTGGACTGTTCTGACCAAAACTGCATCATTTGAAAGCACATTATACTCAAAGACAATTAAATCAAGGCTTCATAACTGCTGGTGGAACCAATTTTATCGATACTGAACAGGAATGCATAACGTTATACAAGTGAGAGGACTCTTTATATTTCTCGTAATGGAGGTTACAGCCTTAATGATCATTTTACCACTAAAACTATGCACTAATATGACAGCTAGTCTTGGGGGGAGTCAGAGGAAATGCTGCTTTCTTCATATTAGATGCATTTATGTCTTCATTTACTACAGCAGTCCTCTCATTATTTCCTCTTCATCTGCTATTCATGAGCTTAATTCCTTTGGCTGACATTGCCATTATCCGTATTAACAGACAATCAATATTACATCATCTTACTCTCTGCAATTCCTCATACACGATAAGAGGCATTTGAGTAGGTGCCTTCGGGACTTGTTTTCCAACTTGCCGGTGCCTGGATACATAAGGAAATGAGAATCCTATGCAAAATACCTAGATACAGCTGGAGTGCAGCTCACACATTATCACAGTGCCTAAACCAATCTCTATGTGAACTAATGTCTGTAAGAAATCCATATGCTGCTCTTTGTGCTCTCAGACCAGAGTAATAATTAATGAGGAAACAAACAACAAATTAACTGAGACCATCCCTAAATTAAAAGGTTCACTTCTTCTACATCGTACAGGATTTGTGTGTTGAATAGCGACAGAGAGGTAGCTGTGTTCGTCTGTATTCTATCAAAACATAGCAGCAGCCATAATTACGGAATAATTTATTAAGCGATGAGCTTTTGTGGGACAGACCCACTTCTTCAGATCATAGTCTTACAGTATGTTCTGGTAAGGCTATGATGTGGAGACATGGATCTGTCCCACGAAAGCTCATCACCTAATAAATTATTTGTTAGTCTTTAAAGTGCTACATGACTGCTTTTATGTTTTGATAGGATTTGTGTGTGTGTCTGGCGGGGGGGGGGGGGGGGGGGGGGCGCTGTAATAATATATTGTGTTTATAGTAGTCCTGTGAGGAAAGAGGAAGAAAACATGAAGTCTTACCCAGAAAACAACAGGGCAAGTTCTGCTCTCAGTTACGCTGTATAAATCTGGAGTAAGTCCACGGAAGTAATCGAGTTGCTCTGTATTTATATTAGTGTAGCACAGCAAAATCCATCCCTATAGGCTTAAAAAATGGAGTCTTCTAGCAAACAAACAGTAATATTGATCGTCAAGCTGGGATTCCTAATAGCCTCAATGCAGCAGCAGCTGCAATAATTGCCTTAGTTTAGTAAATCCATGTTGGTGCAGTGACATGATACTTCTTATTGCTCTGGTTCTTGTAGATATGTATGGTAAATTGATAGAGTGATGACACTCCACTAATTTATTATAAATATTCTGCACTCGTGTTTTGTGGCCTGTCACATTTTGCAGATGTACACAGGACCATTGGATGAAAGAAAGATCTTCTATCTTGCAGAAATTTATCGTTGACTGATTTCACATTCAATACCGACCTCTTGGTTTTTCATTTGATTTCCTGAATCAGTACTTCCCACCTTCCCTTTCTTTCTCGCTAGCTCATGCCTTGTACTCCCAACAAATGAAAGCTATCTAATTGAATTGTAATAAAATCCTCTAACGTGATTTGGGACTGCATGCGAGAGCAAGATTTTTTAAAACACAGTTTGAAGCTCTGAAGTGTAGGTCCCTGAATAGGATTTTCTGCTTTGTGAATCTCTTTTCAATAAAACAACCGAGGTTAAAGAAGGATGCAAAGATTTCATTTATTGTGGTGTCCAAGGACCCAAGCCCTTGAAGTACGTTCTTCCTCACCCTGCATCATGGCAAGAAAAAAAACATACCAAAAGAGACCTCACACCTTACAGTAAAAGTGAGGTGGCAGGTCTTTCATTCATTTATTTAAGGCCACAATTTACACCTCCCTGTGCCTTGCTCAACCTGCAATTCTACCTGTACCCATCTTTCCTACCCCAAATGTCCTTCAAAAGTAATAACTGTTCTCGAGTTTTACTTGCACTCCCCCAGACCATGCTTCTTTCTAGAGAGTGGCAAGGAGGTGTCAGCGCGATGCAGACTGGGCCATGCTCACAGTGGCTGTGTCTACACGTGCCCCAAACTTCGAAATGGCCATGCAAATGGCCATTTCGAAGTTTACTAATGAAGCGCTGAAATGCATATTCAGCGCTTCATTAGCATGCGGGCGGCAGCGGCGCTTCGAAATTGACGAGCCTTGCCGCCGTGCGGCGCGTCCAGATGGGGCTCCTTTTCGAAAGGAAGCCACCTACTTCGAAGTCCCCTTATTCCCATGAGCTCATGGGAATAAGGGGACTTCGAAATAGGCGGGGCCCTCTCGAAAAGGAGCCCCGTCTGGACGCGCCGCGCGGCGGCAAGGCTCGTCAATTTCGAAGCGCCGCTGCCGCCCGCATGCTAATGAAGCGCTGAATATGCATTTCAGTGCTTCATTAGTAAACTTCGAAATGGCCATTTGCATGGCCATTTCGAAGTTTGGGGCACATGTAGACACAGCCAGTATTGAGCAAACTGCATTGCTTTACAGGATTTTGACAGGACAGGCTTAATGAAAAACCAGGGCCACTCAGTAGCAAGGAGAGACTTTTAGTATATGATCGTCTCATGGACCTTTCAGGGCAACATATGCTCTTCCTAAGTACAGTCAGCACGAGAGGAGAAGCCCCTGTAAAGATAACCAATGATTTGTAGTATATGTCAAGTGTTGGCAGTCCATCACTGACAATGATAATATTACAGTTCTCATCTGTGGCTGTGCGTAAAGTCTTAAGTTGAAACCCTGGTGCACAGGCTCAGCTGCACTGAGAACATGGGAAGTCAGTATTTATGATGTTGGATGATACAGCTTTGTAGCACCGTTCACTTGAAGCCAGGAGCTAAATTTGTCAATTCTGCTCAGACCTATTGCACGCTGGCTGATCTTGTCAGAAATGGCCGGTGAGTCCTGTTCTGAGCCATTTGCTCAAGTGCTTTGGGACTGATGCCAACCCACTGTTGACTGTTCTTCGGATTATCTTTGAAGTCCTTATATAGATGACTCTTCTTATTTTGCCCTGACTCAGTGCCTCGTACAAGATTGGCTTTGGGAGACATTCTGATGACCTGTCCAGTTTGCCTTAGCTGTGCTCAACACTTCCTTCATGCTGGCTGTGTTTGCTCTTCCAAGGATCTGAGCACTGGTCACCCTGTGCTGCCAGCGAACAGCAGGGCTGACAACCACTGTGGGCTCTGGGGTAAAGTGGAAGGGTGGCCCAGCTCCATGCTCCTGGAAGGGGTGGGGCCAAGGGTGGAAGGGGCAGGGGATAGGCAGTCAGCCTTTAGCACCGCCCACACCCCAGCGCTAAGCCCTCCCTTTCCTCACAGCTGTGTGGAGTGGTAGAGCAGTGCTGCCAAAGCACTTCAAAGGGACCAGAGCTCAGGCCGCCACAGCTGCAGCAGATGGAGTTCTGGGCCCCTTTAAAATGCTGGGCCCTGGGCAACTGCCCTCTTTGCCCTTTCCCATCATTGGACCTGCCAGGGACTGCTCATTATTGAGCTGAGGGAGCACATGTAAAACTATTCAAGCTGCTTAAGTTGACGTCTACAGAGTCCACATCTCAGACACACACCGGAGAGATGTTAGAACCACTGCACTAGAGATCTTCAGTTTGGCGGGGAGAAGAATGTTGTGTTGGTTAAAGACTTTTGACCAGGGTCGATCAATGGCCTGGCTGTTTTTACTAATTCTGGAGACAATTTCTGTATGAACGAAACTGTCACTTGAGAACAAGGAGCAACGGTCTGAAGTTACAGAGGAGGTAGGTTGGATATTAGGAAAAATTATTTCACCAGAAGGGTGGTGAAGCATTGGAATGCATAACTGAGAGAGATGGTGGAATCTCCATCCCTAGAGATAATTTTAAGTCCTGGCTTGACATAGTAATGGCTGGGATGATTTAGTTGGGGGTTGATCCTGCTTTAGGCAGGGGGGTGGACTAGATGACCTCCTGAAGTGCCTTCCAGCCCTAAGATTCTGTGATTCTATGATGCTGATCATATATTTGAAATGATCCACATTTTTAAGCTGTGTGTTTTGAATGAAGATGGCTGCCACTGGGGCATTGGAGTGAGGTGCTGGTTGGAACAAGACTGCTGTCTTCCTAAGACTGATGGTGACACCAAAGAGCTGGGATGCTTCAGAAAATCTTTCAACAATGACCTGAAGGTCATCTTGTCCATGACCTATCAAGGCTCAGTCATCTGCAAAAAGTACTTCAATGAGAAGTCTCTCCAGCATATTGGTCTTAGCATTAAGTCTTCAAAAACTAAAGAGGAAGTCATCAAGTTGGCAGGGGATGTGCATCCCCTGATCCAAGTCCCTTGTAGCATGGCTGAGCACAAGGCAAAGAGCAAGCTGAACAGCACCAGCACAAGTACGCAGCCTTGCTTCATTCCATTTGAGATTTCAAGCACACCAGAAAAGTCACCATTGGTGAACACTTGCCCTGTCATGTGGTCATGGAACAGATAGAATTATTTGAAGCAGCCCAGTTTATGCGGAATAGCCCAAAGACCCTCACTACTGACTAGATCAAAAGGTTTGGTTAAATCAATCAAAACTGCGCACTGCTCCATGATTTTCTCTAAACATTTTTTCCTGAATCTGCCTTTGGACAATGATCACATCCATATTACTATGAACTGGTCTCAAACCATGCTGTACTGCTGGCAAATTCTCCTCAGTACGAGAGAATGACAGCTAGTATTTTTCCTGTAGTACAGAGCAGAGCAATATCTCTGCAGTTTCCACAGTCAGATTTGCTGCCTTTGTTTCTGAACAGCCATGCAATAGTAATAGCATTTTGAAGACTTTTGGCATTTCTTCTTCCTCCCAAATGCTACTCAAGAGGCCATGAAACACCTCAATGGCCTTGAGGCTTGCTACTTTGTACAGTGCCTTTGGAATTCCATCCCTTCCATAGGCTTTGCCAGAGTTCAGTTTTTTGATGGCTTTCATAGCATCCTCCTCCGATGTCAAGGCCCTCTTTGATGGGTTTCTCAGGTAAATGATCAAAGATGCACTGATCAACTGTGTAGGGTCTACTGAGTTGCTCAGTCCATCTCTGTATAATAATAGAGTATAATGCGCAAGTAAAAGCAGAAAAGGCTTTTGAACGCAGATTCTGAAGACTAAATTTGAAGTCATGTGAAAGAAAAACAATTGTTGGGCTCACGGAGGAGCAGCACAGTCTTGTGTAGACCACCACATGGAAATCAAAACAGCATACAAAAGTAGGAAGTCTACAAGCCCATTCAAGAATGATCCATGGTCTTGAACTGCAAGTGTGTGTCTGGAGTTCACCTTCGTTGTAGGCTCGCCATTGCCTCTACGCCTGGCCTTGCGCTGATTTATCATAAAGGAGGGGTAAGATAATGTTACAAATACTAGACTGAAAAGTAAAATGATGTAGATTTGTCAAAACCAGAGCAAATTGCCAAGGACTTCACCTGGCTCTTACCAAATAGAATATCTACACTCCCATCAGAGGTGCGACTGCAGCACTTGTGGACATACGTGAGGGAGCTTTGCTCTAACGAGTCTGAATAACGGTAGTGGTGAAGTTGGAGCAGGGTGGGCAGCAGCATGGGTAGTGCAGCCCCTGTGAGGAGGACTCTGGATATGTGCTCAAGCAGCTAGCCTGTGCTATCTCAGCTTTTCTGCTCTCTTTATTCAAGCTAATTACATTTAAGATGGCAGTTGTAGCTCTTTGCCCGTTGCACTTACATGTCTGATGGCCAATATGGTGGCAAATGAAACTCAGTGATGAAAAATACAAGAGGATGCACGTAAGAAGAAACAAATTAACTGCAAACTTTCGGGGGGCAGGGGGAGACCAGGGTGTCATTGTGAACAGCTCAATTTAGACTTCACCTTGTTAGCTGAAGAAAGGAAAGACACGAGATGGTGAATGATATATAAAGAAAAGCAATACTGGATAAGAGCGATCCCATATTGTAACTAGATGGTATGTGCTGCCGTCAATTACTGCATCCATTTCTGGTCACCCTATCTGACAAAAAAAAAAAAAAGGTTCAAAGCAGGGCCAAGAAAATGGAAGAGGCATCCCATGCAAAGAGAGGCTGAAAAGATTAGGATGATTCAAGTTTAGAAAGGCAATGGCATGACAGAGGGGAAAACAAAGAAAAGTGATTTTTTTTTTTAGAGGAACATACATGGGAGCTTGTATTTGACTTTTCTCAAGCAAGACATGGGGCACCTAAGGAAATTAAAGGGCAACCAATGTAAAACATATCTTTTTACACTGCGCATGACTGGCCTGTGGAATTCATTGCCACAAAAGATCACTGAGTCCAGGAGCTTAGCAGCATTAAAACAAAAAGTAGACGCATGACTGGAGAGAAGATAGGAGAGACAAAGTGCGTGAAGTAATATCTTTTAGTGCACCAACTTCCGCCAGTGAGAGGGATAAGCGTTTTAGTGTACACAGTGCTTTTCTTCAGGTCTTCTTCAACACTGCATGCAATAATGACACCATATCCAATTGCAATAGCAAGATCGAACTTTGTAAGGGAAGATACCAACCCTTGCGCCCTGGAACATGAAACAACCACTTTCCTGACTGGAGTTAGGAAAAAAAAAAACCCTTCTGCCACAGGCATGTAATTGTATAATTGTCTATTACGTGGGTTTTACGCCTTTCTCTGAGGCATCTGGCCATTGTCAGAAGAAGGCTATTGGATTAGGAGGCCTCTGGTTTGGTCTGGCAATTTCTCTCTTAATGTTTTCTGCATTGAGCTAAGAGCATCTCTCTGTCTCCTGCCTGGCCATACAGCAGCAAATCCATGAGGTCTGCCCCCCTGCAGAGTTGCTGCCCTGCCCCCCTGCAGGGGGAAGGGGAAGGGGTGCAGGTGCTCGGGCTGTGTAGAGCACCAGAATTCACTCCCACCGTGCATCATTGCAACCCCCACCCCTGCAGAAGAGTCGCACCCTCTGCCCTACTCCCAACACTTAGCCCCTCCCCCTTCACAGGGGAACCACATCAGTGCTGTCACTTGGGGGTCGGGGGGGGGGAGCCTCTGCACCTGCAGAGGAAGGTGTTTGCATTTGGCCGGGATGAATAGATCACTGATTAGGAAGTGTCAGAAAACATTCGGGTGAACGGCTGCAGGCTTCTATTGACGTAATGGAACTTGAGCAAAATGAAGCTACTGCTGCTTTTAGCTCCTCCTCTGCCAATACAGGATCCGTAGGGATTTTTCAGGAGAAATCCTCGCATCTGTGCTCTGTGTGTCATGAAGCCCCTGCGATGACTCAGGCACAGGGATGGAGCGGCACCAATACTTGTAACAGAATGCTGCTGCTATTACATTGTGCCGCCTCCTGTACCTCTCTGCTGCGGATGAATGCTGTGCGATTATCACCTCTTCAGAAATTGCAGGCATTGTCCCTCAAGCAATATTTCTGATGAGCTATAGAGCCCCAGGGCTCAATTTGCCGGCTGATGTAGCCCAGGCTGCTGGCTCTGGGGAGGAGAAGGGCTGTGGGGAGTGGCTGTGCAGTATGGTGACACTACTGCTCCTCTGGAGGCTTTGAGGTGGGCTGTACAGCCCCTCGGACCGGTGCTGACCAGGAAATGCATTGATTCTAGGCTGCTGAGCCCCAGCCTGAATGTAGAGTTGCCCACGGTGCTGGTAAGGTGGCAGTGGTAGCACCATATTTCCTCTCCTGGGATGGTTGCCTCCTCAAAGCGGCTATCCCAGCAGCCCCGGGAAGGTGAATATCCCTTGTGCCCATTGGGATGAGTCTGGAATCTAATGTGCAAGGCACAAGAGAGGCTTGGACATACAGACAAATTGCCCAGGTGTTAGGGCACTAACTTGGTACTCAGGAGAGAGAGCACAAGAGAGATTCCATTCTTTTCTCTGCCACACACTAGCTGTGCGGTCTTGGTCCAGTCACTTAATCTCATTTCGTAGTTCCCCGTCTGTCAAATGAAGATGATGACAGCTGTACTTCCCATCTCGCAGGGATGTAGAGATGAGAAATAACTATATTGGGCGGTGCTCCATAGTGCAGGGATAGGGATTATGCAAATACCTAACATAAGGCAGATTTGGCCCCGAACTGGCTGAGCTAAAATTGGCTTAGTGATATGCACTCAGTCATCAGCAGACTGTAAACATCCTGTAAACCCTTCTTTATGCAAGGCATGCACTGGGTCCAGTTTTGCAACTTGTAGTCATAATGAGTAGCACTGATTTCTGCGAGCTGTTCCTCTGAGGACAGCGAGGTGACTTATGTGAGTAAGGTTGGGGTTTAAAGCATCAGGCCCTTAATCTGCAGCATTTCTTGTGTTCCAAATAGGAATGAGGTAGCTTTCTGCTGTAAAAGTATTTGGACGTGGCCCATAGTGTTGCAGCATTCTGCTCAAGCAAGGAATGATTCATTGCCAGTCGTGACAGGAAAGCCTCAGGCTTGTCTACACTTGGAAATTTACTGAAATAACTATTCTGGAAAAATTATTTTGGTCAATTTCCAATTGTAGGCAAGCCCTAACTTTCCACTGTCAGCAGCTGCACAGCGGGTGCCCTAGATATGGGACAGTCACGCACTTTTTGTACAGAAATATCACATGAAGGACATTTGAAAATGACGAGATTTTTTTTTAAAAAATACAACATCCAGAATCATGACAACGCGGAAGGAGGGGAAGCACAATGAGGGTGACCTCATGATTTTTACATAACCTGAGCACCTGCACACCTTATCCCTCAGAGAGGAGCAATGCAGAGAGTGGGGAGGGAGAGGGCTGTACTCTGGACTGTGGAGGCAGGAACAGGGCAGGAAGGCTGCTAGGGGAACAGGAAGAAGCAGGGAGAAGTGTAGCCCACAGGAGCTATGGGCTGGGGGACTAGGGGTGCTGGGACTGGGAGGCAGAACAGGGGGCTGGGATTCTGGGGCCATTCAGGTCAGGTATCAAAGCGGGGAGCCAGGGGATTTGGGCCACGAGGGCCAACTGTAGTGATGGGTTTGGGGGATTTGGCTGCTAGGACAGGGAGGGCCAGGGGATTGTGCCACCTGGGCCAAGAGGTGGAGCAGGGGCTGGAGAGTGCGGGATTGTGGCTGTTTGAATCAGCTGGCACTAGGCATACACAGCATGGGGCCCTATTTAATCTGGGGCAGAGTGGTGCCCCAGATTTACTGGTGCCCTATGCAATTGTGTATTCTGCATACGCTTGAGGATGGTCCTGAGGTAACACTATGTTTTAAGAGTCCAGGCAGCAGGGGAGCCTTGGAATTTCTGGAAAGCAGAGTGAGCCCCATGCAGATCACGACCAAAGCCGAACTGCATTGCAGAACAACTGCCTGTCAAGGCAATTCCTCTGCCTCGATCATTTCATGTTACCAAATTACCAACCTATGATTTCTTTGGAGGGGGAGTCTGAGTGTCAAAAATATTTGTAGTCAGAACATAAGCCAGTAGGCCTGGCATGAAAGATTTTCAAAGAAACCTAAGTGAGTGGCTACAGCCTGCTAGGTTATTAAGACTCGGGTGGTGGACAGAACAACAACCACACCATAGAACTTGTTTCCAAATCCAATCTACGGTACAACAGTTTCAAAAAATAACACGCCGTCAATGGGGTATCTGCCCTCTGCTGCGTTAGGACACCCTGTTTGCCCTGGATTGTGAAGCCATTCTCTGACATAGGAGCAGCTGGCAGAAGAAGGTTTAATCGCACACGGACCAGTAGCAGGCTGGTTGCAAAATGCCCATTTGGTTGGCTGAAGGCAAGATGAAGCTGCCTGCCAAGCTGTGTGGATGGCACTGTTTGTGCTGTGTAGAAATGGAGCTGGCTGCCTGGAATGACAGGTTAAATGACCAGGTAGGTACAAACCAGCAGGTAGCTTCTCCAGTAATGGGGGAGAATGAGGGGTGAGCACGTAAAAGGGCCAGAAAATACAGCCTGGGGGAATTATGGGATGGTATCGTTGAGCTGTTAGGTTGTGACTACATAGTAACTGGGCGTGTACCTCCAGCTGCAATACGAAGGCTAGTCACCCCAGTGCAAGCTTTCCTGAGTCCCTGGTCCTAGCTCAGGTAGCTAGCTCAAACCTCTGCTGGGGCTGCACTGTCAACAAATGCCAATTTTATTGTTCTAGTTTAAGCCGATCTAGCACAAGTCTGTTTATCTGGGCCCAGTGGCATAATCCCAGCTGCAATATGGACATACCCTTAGAACCTGAGCACCATACTCCAGGTTTCAACTGTAACCTCACTGCAAAGTAGGTAGTTAAGAACCTGCCTGGACCTAGCCCACAACCCCAGTTAGGGAAGCAAGCCCAGGTTCAAGGATTGTGGGTGTGGATGGTAGGGAAGTTTGGACTAAAAATAAGGTAAAAAACAAGGTGAACTCTGCAGTGAAGACATTGGATAAGTGAGAACAATTGTGAATCCCCAGCTACAGTACCCGTCGGAGAGCTAGGGGGTTCATGACATCACAGGCACCAAAGGTTGAAAGGAACGAGACCCAAGTAATTAACTGAGAAGTGATTTTTATTCAGATGGATTAAACTGCTTGGTGTTTGTTTTCCCTCGTGCCTGCAGAAACGGCTGCAAGAAAAATGCTTTTGTTAAAAAGTGTTCCTCTCTTTTTGGGGAGGGGCTGAGAGAGTTGGCTGGCCACAGGCCTGCCCTCAAAAGGAGCCTTTCAGCAAAAGGGGGAAGACACAGCATGAGGCTGTGATATTTCTAAAAATCAGAGCAGCAAATAAGAAACGAATTCTTTCAGGCTTCATTATGTATAATGAGAGAGCAAAGAGGGGCACACACTCTCTCTCCCCACCCCCTTTTAGGTAACTTAGCATCCTACAGCTGTTGGAAATAACCTTGCTAGTTCTAGTCTTTGGATTCTGTTCCTTTCCACGAAGCAGATATCCCAGATCCAAGCAAGGAAGGATAAATGAGCCATTTTATTATCTGACCAATAGACTTTGTTGTCTGGTTCTCCAAATATTTCTTTGGGTTAACATATGCACTAAAGACATTTTAGGCTCTTAATGGTTAAACAGAAAATGAAATGCAATGCACAGACAGGTTTTACACTGTCCACTAATGGTCCGTTTCAAGAAGTTATAAACGGTCAGGAGCACATTAAAAGCTGTGCGTATTTCTGGGAAAAGTGTTACTGGGAAAACAACTGGAACATCTCACATGCTTCTTCCTACAGATAAGTGCCTTCTGGGGAAACATTAATGTTTATGCACAGGTCTGGGGTCATTTTTCAGACTCAAGGGCTTGAATAGGACAGTCCTGGGTGTCAAAGATCAGGACCTGAAACATTGCTGGTCTCCAGGCAATGTAAAGGGGGCAGCTGATAGGTAGGAAAGTCGGTGGACCAGCCCTTAAGCCCAGCAGCAGTAGTTCAGTGGTTGCTGACAATGTTTGCCAAGGGCTGGGATAGCTCCCACCCCTGCCTTGCTTCACTCCTGGCAACTTGGTTCAGACTCTTTTTCCCAATTCTGGACTTATGACTTCAGCTCTTGTTGGTTCTTTGTTGGTTCTGGCCTCTGGCCTCTGACTTGAGCTCTGATGCTGGGCTTCTATTTCTGGTGACTGACTCCTGCTGTAACCACAAGGCCTGACTCCTTCTCCAAGCACTAGGCACAGACTGCCTATGCCCTGGTCTCTGACACTGGGAGAGAAAAACTCCCCAAGTTGATGGATGTAGTATTCCTTGCAGATGTGGTGCAAACAAGGAGGAAAAGATACACAATAAACGCTAATATCAACAAAACACAAAGTTCCATTTAGATCAAAACTCCCCCAGGGGAAGTTGTTCCTTGGACAGTTGAACCCAAGTGGTTTGCTTGATGGATTTCACATAGCTGTCTGCCAAACTCCTTCTAAGAACACTTTGTCTTTAAGCACAGTCCTAGGGTGTTAGTGCAGTACTGACATGCAACATCATTAACTTGCAACTTCACTTTCCAGAAACCCTAATTATATTCAGTGTAAATCACTATAAGAGATCTGAAAACAAACAGTCCTTTGGCATCTTCAAAACTAAGGCTTGGCCTACACTAGAAAATAAGTTGATTTCAGATCTTCAATTCTAACTATGGCACTTGTCTAGCTAGAATCGACTTATCTGAAATCGGAACAGCTGGCCATCCTCACTGAGGAAGGTTGATGGAAGAATCTCTTCCACTGACCTCCCTTACTCCTCGTGATTGCAAGGAGTACAGGGGGTCAACTGCTGACCCTGATAGGTTGATTTTGTGTGTCCCTACAAGGCACGCGAAATTGAACCCCAGAAGATCAACCCTGAGCAGGTAGACCTTCTGGCTAATGTACATGTGTTCTAACAAATTTATTTATGAGGTAATGAGCTTTTGTGGGTAAGACCCTAAGCTTCCCTGCAGGAAGTGTCATGTCGGCACATTAGATCACAAGAAGAAGTGCATTGGAGCTCCAAAATGAGTGTCAAGGTCAGTTCAGATCTCAGCAGGTGCAACCCTGTTGATCTTGGAACACCAAGGCTGTGTCTATACTACCTCCCTACTTCAAAGGGAGCATGGTAAGAAGGTGTTGGGACATTATTAATGAAGAGCTGCGCTGCATAAATTTTGAGGAGTAAAGGGACTTCCAAGTTGCCCAAGCACTTCGAAGTGCCAGCGGGTTAGCCATGGCTACACACGAGCCAGCACTTCAAAGTTTAACACTTCAAAGTTTCCACGGGGGAGAACTAGCTTAATGAAGTGCTGCATATGCAGGGGAGCACTTCATTAAAGATCTCCCGACACCCTACTTACCATGCTCCCTTCGAAGTAGGGAGCTAGTGTAGACAAGAACCAAGACTGAAACTGGTCCTGACACTATAACACCAGAAGGAAATTGGAACCCACCTTAATCAGGATAGAATTCTTGAGGTTTCCTAGGCTCTCAAGAGGCAACAGTTCAAATTATAAGAAAAAATGGAACTTCTCCTTTATATGAAGGCTATGATGCTGTTATTTGCAGGGTATACTTTTCAACGAATTGGCTGTATTTTATACATGATACATTTAATTATGTTAAGAGGGGAATTCAAAGGGATGGAACGAGAGACATTTCACTTGTAAGAGTATAAAAAACCTGGGATTTAACTTATGTATGCATTCATTCCAGGAGTCTGAGTTAATGAAGCTACTGTTTTCATAATCACCACTATTCTCTGTGTACCTTCTTTCAAAAGTCCACATTCCCTGGAAAATTGACGATGGCTCATGAATAGGCAATTTGATGTTTCCTTATTCCAGACTTCAGGAAGAGGAATATGCCCTGGGGATACCTCCTCACGTATGGAAAATGTAAACTTGTAAACAAGAATTGTACATTCATAATACTGTGTAAGCAGGAAAAATGTTAAGATGATATAAGACCAATTTCCTTGCAGTGGCCAAGAACAGAGACATACACAGGCTGGTGCTAGAGTTTTTAATAGTAGTCAGGGATCTGGACAAACTGGAGAAATGATCTGACAATAAACAGAATTAATTTCAGTAAGGATAAAGGCAAAGTACTCCACAAGCAGGATCAGTTGCACACATACCAAATGGGAAATGACAGCCTCGGAAGAAATAAGGCAGAAAGAGATCTGGTGGCTCACGAGAGCCAAAAATTCACCCAGCTAAATATGAGTCAACAGTGTAATGCTGTTTAAAAAAAAATAAGGCAAGCAAACATCATTCCAGGTTGTATCTGCAGGAGCGTTAGAACAAAAGAGAGGCCATACTGGGTCAGACCAAAGGGCTGTCTAACCTAGTATCCTGCTGTAAGCAAGACATGGGAAGTAATTCTTCTACTGCACTCTGTGCTGATTAGGCCTCTACTGGAGTATTTTGTGCCCAGTTCTGGGTACATTCAAGAAAGATGTGAACAAACTGAAGGAAGTCCAGAGAAGAGCAACAAAAATGATTAAAGGTCTAGCAAACATGACTTAAATTGGAAAATTTAGGGAACATAGAAAAATTTGGATTAGTTTATCCTGGAGAAGAGGAAACTGAGAGGGGACATGATATAACAGTTTTCAAGTATGTAAAGTTTGTTACAAGGAGGAGAGAGAAAAAGTGTCATCCTTAATTTATGAGGACAGGACAAAGAACGATGGGCTTAGACTGCAGCGAGGTCAGTGTAAGTTAGACATTAGGAAAAACTTCCTATCTGTCAGGATGATTAAGCACTAGAATAAATGTCTTGGGAGGCAGTGGAATCTCCATCACTGAAGATTTTCTAAGGGCAGACAAATAAACACCTGTCAGGGATGGTTTAGGTAAGACTTAGTTCTGCCCTGAGTATAATGGACTGGACTTGATGACATTTGAAGGTCCACACCAGTCCTATGATTCCATGATTCATCAAATTGGCATGGAAGACTTCATAATTAGGTCTGAAGGAAATGTTGGTAGTGCACTCCAAGTCAACAGTCAATATGATGGCTAAAGCAGAGAGTAGAATGGAGGGTTGACTTTCCCAGCTGGAGAGATACCACGGTGTTGAGGATGGTCTGAAGGACTGGATAGATATGAATGGGTTTCACTACAGTTTGCAAGGTAGATACCACACCTGGGTGCTGCTGATAGGTGTTAGAAATGCTAGCAGATGGATGAGTCGACAGAATAGCAACAGCAAAGAAGTAAAACAATTCTAGACAATTACACTTCACTGGTGTGGCAACAGAGAATCCTCAGATACGTGGTCAGAGATAACAATTTGTAGGAATCATTATCTCTGACTTCACCTCCTATGTCTGCCACTGGGAGGGTGGGAGGCAAAAAGGGCAACAGTCCCAGGGCTTCTCAATTTAAAAGGGCCCATGGCTCCCAGACACCACTGCTGCTACAGGAGAAATGGCCAGAGCCCCAGCCCCTTTAAATCGCTGCTAGACCCCTGGGCAGCATGTGCTGAGTGGCACTAAAAGGCTGGCTGGGGGAAGCTAGCTTCCAGTCCCACCTTCTGCCCAAGGCCCCACTCCTTCTTGGGGTCCAGAATGGCCTCCACACCTTGCTCAGGGCCTGGCAAAGTTTGTTGGCCACCCTGGCACTGTCAGGATGAAAAGTTGCATTACTGTGTAAACTTCGCTGCTGTTAGGGGGCAAGAAAGTATTTTCTCAGGGAGAACAGCTATGAGATCTTGAGCTTTGTCTTGGGCCACTGTGCAAAAGTGGTATTGTGAGCAGCCGTAGGGTGGGTTTTGCCACCTGTGTTGGCACAGGTTATCCAGTGGCCTCAGCCTGTTATTTGGAAAAACGGTTGTGGGGGAGGGACAAACCTTTGCCACAAGCTGGGGTTCTGCCTCACCTAACCAGATTTTTCCTGCCTTGAGCCTGCTAACTCAGGCATTGTGTGGGTGCAGTGAATGGCACCCAAAGAGGTATTATGTTCTTCTGCTGGATTTTTTTAACTTCATAGTTTTAAAGGAACCGGTTAATCAATGTGTGGGAACATCTTTTTATCTTTTCCTTTTTGTTTATAGAAGCTGATATGTACCTGGAGGCTTGAATGTTCTCTTGATGTTCTAGTAACTCGATATTAAAGTTGTTGTTCTGTGGTATTAGCAGTTGCAGAGTTTGTTTTAATTTAAGGCTGACATTTTCTGTAGTTCAACCTGTGGCTTTTTTTCCCCCTTAGGAGCAATCACTTATCCCCGGATGTTCTGTTCATGTATTTTTCCTTCCATCCTGTCTGAAGCAACATTTCTGTTTCAAAATAAAATATTAGTTCATGATACCTGTATATCTGCTGTGTGAGAGTGCTGAAGGGGGGTTTGTGACCCTGCTAACTGCTGTCATACATTTAATGGGCCTTTTACCTTCTAAAGCTGATTTATGCTTTATTCTAGATTTAATTTAATTGCCATATTGAATCAATTATCTTCAAATATAAAGGGCACGAAGACTCCCATTAAGAGAGAGAAAATGATAGAATTGCATGAAATGGGAACAGATGTTATTTTCTTCCAAGAAATTCATTCAAATTAGTTGTATAAAAAACTGCAAAAAGGATTGAGGAACCAAGCTTATACTTTCTCTAGAAGATCAGTTTGCAGTTGTGATCAAGAAATGCATGCCATACTGAAATGTTTTCAAAATGTACTTGCCATTGAAAAAAACTACCATTTAAAAATTAGGTAAAGTTATCCATTGATGTGGCCAGCTAGCTAGATTAGATGATAATCAGAAATGAAAATAGCCTCTTCTACCAAATGACTATAGAAATCTCTACCCCAAGTTCAGTCACCATACGATGGCTTTCGAGAATTGTAAATCTGTCCCTGAAATTGTAAGAGAAAAATGACTCCTCCAAGCACTCAGTCATCACTTTATCACCAAGTCTGTATTTCCATGGCAGATTTTTTCACCTTCTTCCCTGAAAACCTACCATATGCTTTTGATGCAATCTGTAAAGATGTAGCCTATGATAGGCTTCATTGTGATGGAGCCAAAGTTGAAATGAACATTCACTGTGCTCCAATTTTTTTCTTCAACACCTATCTAATCTTCAAACAGTGCACGTCTTGGATGCCTGAAGTGCATTGTGCTTTAGTGGCTAGCCCGGAGAAATGGTAAGTCCTATTCATGCCCTTATATGGCTCCCATCATATAATATCTGTGCCCGTCACAAATGGGAATTTATGTTTGCAATACCCCAGGACAGCTAGAGAACATAATTATGAAGCTGGCTAGAAAATATGATAAACATTTGCAAATGAGAGAAAACAATCAAAATGATACACGGGGCTAATTCTGTTTCCTTCCACATCATTCACTCCTGTAATTTCATCCTGATTTTAATGATCAAAGGTGAAGGGGATGGAGTCAGGGGTTGCTTGACTAAGGAAAGGGAGACGGAAGAATGGCTACTAGAGTCTTGCTTTCTCTCCCAGCCACCACACTCCTTGTCCCCAGCTCCCTATCAAATCCACCTCCTAAGCCGCAACTTCCTCTTGCATGACAAGTGGTCCCCAGCTTCTCACTTTGAAAACCTGTCCTCATCCCACCAGCTTGCTTCTGCAGCAGAAATGGTACATGCTCCAGGTACCAGTTCTCTTACCATGAAAGCAGACTTAGGGTATGACTGCGCCATTAGATCAATTTTATTTACATTGACATGGAGCCTCCAATTTAACAAATTCAGTTCTGCTTGTCCCCAGTATGTGCATTTGGTTGGCAGAATGCATCCCCAGTATCAGGGCTTGCATTAGCTCATGGAGCAATGCACTGTGGATAGCTCTACCACAGTTTCTGAAGCAGATTGGAATTTTGGGTTAGGTTCCCAGCTCTTCATGGGACAAAAGCATTTTCAGAGGTGGTTATGGGTACATTTAATCAGCCTACCATGATGCACTTTCCTCCTCCTTCCCTCTGTGAAATCAATGATGAACAATTTTTTTTGTGTCTTGTTTCCTAAGCCTGGGCTATCTGTGCAGACACCATAGCACTGCAAATATGTTACCTGGCAGTATTTTCAGAGCCAAAGCAGGAGTTGGTGTGTGGAACAATATGATGCCATGCAAACAGGCATGCTGGAAGCCATGAAATGGAGCAATTCACAGATACCTGGGACTTTCATGTGTGTTGACATGGTAGAATGCCTTCTCTGGGCCTGGAAAACAATCACTGACTGATGGGGCCCTATAGTTACGCAGAGATGGAATAGGAGCAGTAGCTGTAGAACTTCCATGGAACTGTGTAAAGTGATTTCCCCAGCCATGAAATGCATCAATACCAAAATGAGACCTGTTCTGATAGTTAGAAGTGAGTGGCAATAGCTCGGTGGAAGCTTGCAATGCCAGAGAGCTACTGATCAATGGGGACCCAATTTGGACAGGGTAAATCTGCGTTGGCGGCTGCTATGAGCCAAGCAGCCAGGGCAATCAATACCCTTCTGCCAGCAAGGGTGATGAATTTGAGAAATGTACAGGACATAGTGAATGGTTTTGCTTTGATGGGGTTCCCTAAGTGTAGTGGGGCTACAGAGAGAATGCACACTCCTATTCTGGCATCAGACCACCTTGCCAAAAAGTACATAAACCACAAGGGGTACTTCTCAATGGTATTGCAAGTTCTGGTGAATCGCAAGAGCCATTTCACCAGATGGTCAGGAAAAGGGCATGACATGCTCATCTTAGAAAATCCAGTCTTTTCAGAAAGCTGGAAGAAGGAACTTTCTTTCCAGACAGGAAAATTAACATTGGTGGTTTTGAAATGCCAATAACCCTGCCTACCCCTTGCTCCCATGGCTCCTGAAGCCATACACAGGCAGCCTAGACAGCAGGAAAGGTGCAGTTCAGCGTTAGGCTTAGCAAGTGAGGAATGGGCTGAATATGCCTGTGGATGATTAGAGGCTTGCTGGCACAGTTTGATCTTTAGGTTAGACTACAGAGAAAGCAATATTCCCATAGTTGTTGCTGCTTTCTGTATGCTTCATAATATCTGTGAAAGTAAGGTGGTGGTGGTGGTGAATTTCCAGCATGGGGGAGTTTGATGCAGATCAGCTGGCAACCAATTTTGAGTTGCCAGACACCAGGGCAATCAGAAGAGCACATCAAAGTGTACTGCATTTCTGTGAGGTTTCGAAAATCAGTTTTGTAAAGGGCCCACAGTGATGTGACACTTGTGTGTTGTTCATTACCAAGTTGCCCTCTTCATTTGACATATTGCCTGGTAAACTATATCTCCACTAACCACACTGTGCTGAGTGAATCAAGTGTCTTTTATCTCCAATCCATTTATTCTGATTATACTCAGCTGAGCAAATAAGAACAAAGGTAACCTAGGGCTAAGCGGTTGATAGCACAGAGGTGGGAGGAAGGAAGTTAGCATAGGTTTCTTATAATTGCACTGTTAGAACTACACTGTGGTAACAATCAAAGTTGTGGGAGTGGCATTCTTCTGCTCCTTGAACCATCCCCTGGACTTGACTGCAAGGGATACCGGAATTCTCCCTAAGTACCCTGCATTCTAGGATGTCTGGAGAGGAGGGTGTGGAATTTAGTGAGGAGGCCTGTCCCTGTACACTTGCAGAGGTATCCTGGATCAGAGAACAGCTGGGGTTATTGGCCTGAGATGGAAAAATTCCTTCTGAATCGCCCGCCCTGCCCCCGGAAATTCACAGACAAGGAAACGGCATAGGGAGGCTGTCTGAACAGTTCTGATGTCTTCCTCCTTGCTGGGTCTCCCTGAGATGGTACCCTAATTAGTGAGTACCCTGGCAATATGGTTCCAGTGGGGCTGTGCCAGCAGAGGGCCGGAGGCACCTGCAATAATTGCTGACGTCTAGTGTCCCTGAAGGAAGGCTCTGCAATTCTGTGGCAGTTTCCCAATTTTAATTCACCACAGAACCCTTTTAAACTTGAAAGAATTTTGCTGAACCCCTAATAACAGTCATGTATGGCTTAACCCCTCTCAGCCCCAAACCCATCCCCCATGCCCCGGATTAACCCACCTCAGCTGCAAACCAGCTCCTGACACTAGCCAATTCACCCAAAGATGCCCCCACCTAACCCTGCCTGAACAAACTCCTCCTGAGTCAGGTTCTCCTGTTACCTCACCCAGCGTGGTGGATGAACCTACCTTAGCCACCGCTGCTACTCTGACTCTAGTTCTAAGGGCAATGTGAGAGGCCAGCTTCAGCTGAAAAGCGAGAATGATGCAAGAACAGCAGGGCCCATCTGGGTCCCCTTCTTGATAGCCATTGGCTCCCTTTGCTCTGCCCCCCACTGTGCACATGTCAGCTACTTTGCAAGTGAGGAGCTCTCTGCACCTCCCTGCCCTGCCGCTGCTGAAATAATGGAACTAAATTTAGTTGGTTTAATGGCTGGATCCATCCTGCCACCCTGCCAGCTGTTAAACCAATTACCAATTTACATTTAGTTCTACTGTTTTAGTGGTGGCAGGGTAGGGAGCTTCAGAGAAGTTAGCGGCAGCACCGTCCAGAGCCACAAATGACTCCTTGGAGCCACATGCAGCTCCTGAGCCTCAGGTTGCTGATCCCGATTATTTTCTCATGGAACCCTTATTTTCATTTTGTGGGGCTCTGGGGTTTCACAGAACACCATTTTGGAAACACTGTTCTATGGTATCCCTCAACATCTATGTAGCATTTAGGTGCCTGACATTTACCTAGCCCACAGGAAATGAGGAGGGAATTTTTCATCCAAACGGAATGGCTTGGCTGAAACCATTTGAGAAAATCTCATAACATTTTCCTGCCATTAAGGTCCTTTCCCATGGCTTTTTCTATGTGGGGGATGATTTCACTCACTCACTTACTCTTCCCAGGTGAGATTTGCTCAGTTGACAGAGTAATGCAAGAATTCACAATGACACATGGAGAAATAAAGACACCATCAATCCATCCTTCTGGCAATGCAGTTTCTTCTATTTTTGTATTTACTGCTCAGCATTAGAGGAAGACAAGTATCAGAGGGGAAGCCATGTTAGTCTCTATGTGCAAAAACAATGAGAAGTCCTGTGGCACCTTACAGAATACCAGTTATTTTGGAGCATAAGCTTTCATGGGCAAAGGCCCGCTTCGTCAGATGCAATGTAGTGGAGATTCCAGAGGTCTAATTATACAAACTCATGAAAAGTAGGGAGTCCCAGTCAAGAGGAAGGCTAGAGCTGATGAGGGCAATTCAATCAGGGAGGGTGTGGCCCGCTTCCAGCAGCTAATGTGGAGGTGTGAACATCAAAGCTGTGTCTACACGTGCACGCTACTTCGAAGTAGCGGCACTAACTTCGAAATAGCGCCCGTCACGGCTACACGCGTCGGGCGCTATTTCGAAGTTAACTTCGACGTTAGGTGGCGAGACGTCGAAGTCGCTAACCTCATGAGGGGATCGGAATAGCGCCCTACTTCGACGTTCAACGTCGAAGTAGGGACCGTGTAGACGATCCACGTCCCGCAACGTCGAAATTGCTGGGTCCTCCATGGCGGCCATCAGCTGGGGGGTTGAGAGATGCTCTCTCTCCAGCCCCTGCGGGGCTCTATGGTCACCGTGGGCAGCAGCCCTTAGCCCAGGGCTTCTGGCTGCTGCTGCGGCAGCTGGGGATCCATGCTGCAGGCACAGGGTCTGCAACCAGTTGTCAGCTCTGTGGATCTTGTGTTGTTTAGTGCAACTGTGTCTGGGAGGGGCCCTTTAAGGGAGCGGCTTGCTGTTGAGTCCGCCCTGTGACCTTGTCTACAGCTGTGCCTGGCACCCTTATTTCGATGTGTGCTACTTTGGCGTGTAGACGTACCCTCGCAGCGCCTATTTCGATGTGGTGCCGCGCAACGTCGAAGTTGAACATTGACGTTGCCAGCCCTGGAGGACGTGTAGACGTTATTCATCGAAATAGCCTATTTCGATGTTGCTACATCGAAATAAGCTATTTCGATGTTGGCTTCACGTGTAGACGTAGCCCAAGAGAGGAGAAACTGTTTTTATATTTGGCCAGCCACTCCCAGTCTCTGTTCAATCCTTTATTGATGGTGTCAAATTTGCAAATGAATTGTAGCTCTGCAGTTGCTCTTTGGAGTCTGTTTTGGAAATTTTTTTGTTGCAGGATGGCTCCTTTTAAATCTGTTACTGAGTGTCCAGGGAGACTAAATTGTTATCCTACAGGTTTTTGTACATTACCTGTCCTGATATCTGATTTGTGTCCATTTATTCTTTGACGCAGAGACTATCTAATTAGGCCAATGTGTATGGCAGAGGGGCATTGCTCACACACGACGGCATATACTACATTAGTAGATGTGCATGTGAATGAGCCCCTGATGGTGTGGTTGATGTGGTTAGGTCCTGTGATGGTGTCGCTGTTGTAGATCTGTGGGCAGAGATGGCACAGAGGTTTGTTGCAGGGATTGGTTCCTAAATTAGATTACTGTTGTGTGGTCTATAGTTGCTCATGCTACAGGACCTCTCATTGTATTAGAGGAAGTGGCTAGAGTACAATGTATATCATTCAGCACCCAATAACCCTGCTATTTGGGGCCCTTGTGCCTTGACCCTGCAAAGCACTTGTGCACATGCTTAATTTTAATGCATGACTTCCTTTAAAAAATCATGCTTTAAACTAAGCATGGATGCACTCAGACGTTTTCTGGATCAAGGCCTTAATGATCGTACGCATACACAAATCCTGCTACTCCTCCAAATTAGGAAAGATTGATCTTCCTCCATATCCAATTTGTAATGAACCTGTGTGCAGCTACATATCACTATCAAGACAAATCTTCACTCGGTGTGAAATGACATAGCTCCATTGGCTGAGAAAACCTGGGCAAATTCACATCTGTTGAAAATGTGACCTGGCAGGATCATTAGGTGTTCCACACACAAGCAACAATAAACTGGCTTTTGAATCTAACAATACGGATCCCCACCACTAAAGGAGAGACTGTTAACTATAAGATAATAAGTATAGTTTTATAGCCCCATTACAAATCCTTCAGCAGGTCTTGCATTAGATTCAGTAGTGGTCAGTGGCTAGCATACAGAGCAGTTTTTCTCAACTTTTTTTTTTAATAGAGTACCCCTTTAAAAAACATAAGACTTCTCTGTATGTGTACCACTGGCTGAAAAACATGGTCCTCAGGTAACCTGAGGTCTTGAAACAAGTGCCATTCAACCTTTCCAGATTACTGCACCCTTCTGAGGTGTCAGATTTGTTTTGTATACCACCAAGTTATACGTGACTTAAAAACTACTTACTTACAAAAAAACATAAAGAAAAAAAAAATCACTGAAGACTACTACTGAAAATTTGCTGACTTTCAACCATCTTCTTATCAAGTAAATGAACTGGAATAGAAATATTGTACTTCCATGTTAGTGTAAGGCATATGAAGCAGTGGAAACAAGTCATTGTCGGAATGAAATTTTAGGTTGTATTGACTTTACTTGTGTTTTTTATGTAGCCTGTTGCAAAACTAGGCAAATACCTAGATGAGTTGATGTACCTCCTGGAAGACTGTGGTGTACCCCCAAGGGTACACATACCCGGGATTGAGAAGCACTGAGATAGAGGAATGTATTTATGCTTTTTTGCGGGGGAAGCTAATGTGCAAACACTTTATTTCTCCTGGTTTCAGTCTGTGGATTTGGGACATCTGAGCTTTTTTGGTCTGAGTTTGGGGTTTAGAAAAAACAAACAAACCTCAAACTGGAACTCAGTCAAAAGCTTCAAAAGTCATTTACTTTTGTGTGAAAGCTGCAGATTTTGCAAAGGCACAGTGTGAATTCAGAGATCGTTTCTGGCTTGTTCAAAAGGTCCATGAACCCTTCAAGAACTTTGGTAGAAGGCTAATTTTGTAATAATATAAAACCAGATAATTTGATTGTGTATGTTTCATTTAGCTGTACCCATGGCGGTTCACACCAGTAATATGATCCTCAGCTGGTGTGAACTGACCCTGATGACAATGGAGTGATGCCTGTTTACAGCAGCCAAGGACCTAGCCCTTTGTAGCAGGCTAGCAACTACAGGGCAGAAGGTGCTGTAGGTCTGAATAACTATTCTGTAGTATAATCACTACAGTTAATTACTTATTATTGCGTGCCCCCACAGTACACAATTTTAAGTCAATTATCAGTTTGGTTGAAAAATGATGTTTCAAACACAGCAGAGGACACATTTATCATTGAGGTATAAATCTATTCTGTCTGTCAAGAATGATGCTTTAAAATGAAGGTATCTTTGCTATAGCAGCCAAATAAAATAACAGTTTTTGAAAAAGCAAAATGACCACATTTTTTTCCTCTGGGATAGATGAAATAGTTTTGTCACTGAGCTGCACTTATGGCAAATATGTCTTTTTTATCCAACAGAAATCTGGAGGCTTTTCTATTAAAAGTCTACCCAGAGACACTGCAGTTAGTATGTCCCCCTTTTCCCCATCTTGAATGGACCTTCAAGGGGTAACAAATGACCCTCTCATCTAGAGTTCAGCCAGGAGAAGCGCAGAGCTGCTCCCAGCTATTATCTGCTTTTACGTGATTGGCTAAAAGAGGATGAACCTAGTGAAAATGGCTTCTGTTAACTGAACCTCACTGGGTCAGTCAAAAAGTTAGAACTGGTGCCTTGTGACTTGTGTTGCCAAACACAAGAAGCCAAAGCAACTCAGAAATTTAAAATACAGACTTTTGTCAAAGTTTTTCTAGCATCCAAGGATTTTTACATACATGATGATCAAAATACTTCTGTCTTTTCACCTCATTGCTTTATAGTTCACAGTTTGTAAACTTATAAACAAGCAAAATTTCCACAGCTATCCAACTCTAGGGCTCAGTTTGAGGCTCAATGGTTCAAAATTACAAAATAAATAAATAAATAAAAGTTTCATGATGTAAGCAGGACCTGACAGTATGTACTCCTTACAGCCAGCTGGAAGTGAGGAGACATCCTGAATGTCTTTGTTAACTACAGCTTGCTTCAGCTTTGCTTAGATTTGGTAGACATTCAGCAAATGGAGTGGTGTTTTGCTCATTGTAATCAATTTCATTTGTGACCCAAGACCAGCCATGTTTGTATTAAATATAGGATAGCTAAAATATGTTTACCAATGCTTACAGTCTTGTGGGAAGACAGAAAAGAAGAACTGGCCTAAATTGTTCCAAATGAAAGGGCTTGTGGTTAGGAGAAAGAACCATGCTTAGCAGGTGCTCGACTTTCAGAGGTCTATGTGTGAAGCGGGGTGAAGGGAGATTGTTCTACATGGTGTCCCCTGCGTGGATTTGACCTGTTTCCTCCCTGCCCCCCATTCCCACTTCCTTAGAAGAACAGAGCTAAATAGCCATGATCAGGTGCCCCTTTCTTACTTAACTGTGTTGGAGTTGTGCTTCTTCTACCTTGCTTTCTAAGAGCTGAAATCACTGGGAGCTGAAATAATTTGAGACTGATGGGCAGAAGTCACAGCCACAAAGTGGATGGCAGCAGATGGTGACTCAGAGTCAGCAGGCCAGAGAAGGAGAGATGGAACAGGAGGCCAGCAGAATGGTAGTAGCAAGATGAGCCTCCAGCAGGGAGGGGGAAGAAGGTTGTGTCTACACTTACATTCCTCTTGTGAAAGAGGAATGCAAATGAGGGAAATAAAAAATGCAAATGAGGCACTGAGTTACATATCCTATTTTGTTTCAGGAAGAAGAGTTCTTTGGAAGATGGGGTTTATTTTTGAAAGATTCCCATCTACACTGCTTTTTTTCTTTCTAAAGACTCTCACCTGAAAAGAGATTACGCAAATGAAGCTCATAATATGTAAATCAGTGTCTCATTTGCATTTTTGATTTCCCTCATTTGCATTCCTCTTTCGAAAGAGGAATGCAAGTTTAGACACAGCTGAGATGTAATAAGTGGCCAGCGGGGCAGCAGCAGAGGGATGAGGCGCATGGTCAACAGAGTGGAGTCAGAGAGCAGGTGGATGGCAAATGGGCAGCAGAGTCAGTAAGATGCCTCTTTAACTCCTCTGACTCATAATGGGAGGTGAGGTCTGCAGGTGTATCTCAGAACTCTGGATCTGCTTTAACCAAGGGTAGTAACTATGACTGGGGTGCAGAGAAGGGTTAGGCATGTGGAAAGAACATTTAGATTGCTGAACATAAGAACCTGAGAGGGCAAGGACACTGCCCAACCTACTTTTACTCACAGTTCTGTTTATGAAACCTACTGGTGGTGTTTTCCCAAATTAATTCCAAGTTACTTCCTTCCATTTTATTAAAAGTTTCTTTAATGTGCTCAGACTCCATGCTTGTGAATGAGGAACCATTTCCTCTCCAAGAGGCCCCAGAGTAGCATATGAATTTCCCAGCTTACTGGATGAGGGCTCAAGAGAGCTCTGCCTTGGATGGATGAAGGGGAACTCCTAGATATTGAACCCAGTCCTGGATTCAACCTGGGGGAAGGGTTACATTTAAATTCTATTCGGAGGGTAGAGTAGAGGTGCCAACCACCTGGCTTGTTGCTGAATTTATTTGTATGGCCCATCTGTCATATTCTGGCCTTATCTTCTCTAGGAGAAAGAGTGTGTTTGTAACTCCTGTTAACTAACACGTGGTGACTAATGTGAGGCAAAATCCAAATGAAGACAAGACAGTTGTAGTATTAGCATGTATTAGCAGGTCCACATAACCCCCGGGCTCCCCCATAGTCTGCAGTAACCTGCTAAAGTGTGAAAGCTACTGATTGCTTTGGCTTCATGAGGATTATATCTTGTGTTAGTTACCTCATGATAGCTAATCAAAAGTAAGAGAACACCACATCCCGTGATATTTTTGGCCATTTTTTAAAAAAATCCACAAACTGGCACAGTGCCCATCTCTACCCTCTCTGAGGGGAACATGGAGATCGCAGAGCTCAGTCATGTTCCCATGACCGCTGTAGATGCCGGGCACTTGCTTTCCCTGTATTTGCAGATCTGCAGGAAGTACTGCAACAGCTAGGATCATGATAAGGTAGAGGGGCATATCTTCAAGGAGAGTTTGTTGATGGACATTGTGAAAAATTCCAGCCTTTTGGTGGCATTCACGACGTAGCTTCAGACGGTGGAGTGCCCCATCTGGGCCCAAGCAACAAGCACTAAGTGGTGCGATTGCATTACAGTGCAGGGTTGGGATGAGCAGCAATAGCTGAAGAACTTTCATATGTGAACTTTCCTATTCCTCGATTGGTGTGCTGAGCTTGTCCCAGCCATTCAATGCAGAGACACCAGAATGAGAATTACATTGATGTCTGAGGAGTGGCCATTGTGTTCTGAAAGCTTGCAATGCTGGATTATTACCAGTTAGTGGGAAATCATTTTGAAGCCGAAAAAGCCACAGTGGGGCATTTGTTTAGCCTGTGTGTAGGGCCGTTAATCAGCTCTTGCCAGACAGGACTATGACTCTTGGCAATGTGTAAGAAATAAGGATGGGTTTCTAGCAATGGGGTTCCTGAACTGTTAAGGGGAGATAGATGAACCCATATCCCTATTCTGGCATCAGACCACCTTGCTACTGACTACATCAGCAGAAAGAGATACTTTCCCTGATATCAGGGTAGGTGGTCATGGAAGGTACCTGATGTTTATATTTGTAAGAACACAGGACTGTTCAGAAAGTTGCATCGTGGAAAATTCTTTCCTGACCACCGATTACCATTGGAAACATGGAAATGCCAGAAGAGTTTTTGGCCTCAACCTACCACTTACTCCCCTGACCCATGTAGCTGTACACACGCCACCTGGATAGCGCCAAGGAAAGTTTCAATTACCAACTCGTTAGGTGTAGAATGCCAGTTGAATGCGCTTTTTGTTGATTGAATGGTTGTTGGTATTGTTTACTCACTATATTAGAACTCAGTGAGAAAAACATCCCAATGGATTTGTACATTACATAATACCAGTGAGGTAAATGGGGACAAGCTGCTGCCCATTTGTAACAGCAACGAAGGGTTCTGTGGCACCTTATAGACTAACAGAAAAGTTTTGAGCATGAGCTTTCGTGAGCACAGACTCACTTCATCAGATGCTGGTCTTGGAAATCTGCAGGGCCAGGTATAAATAAGCCAGAGCAAGGGTGGGGTAACAATACACCCATTTGTAGTGGTTCTTCTCAGGATACCTGGGACTGTGAGTCACCTTGTTACCCTTCTGCCTCCAGGACAAGGGATACTTGCTTGTGCTTAACTGGGTGTCAGCTGCCTGACAACATCAGCCCTAGCATTCTCCTTTGGACTATGTCAGCTGTTACTTTGTCTTGTAGATTCACATCAAGTGTACCCCAGTCCCCAAGCTCCTATGAAATATTCCCCACGCTGTCCAGACTGTTGTTCTCTGAACACTCCCAGTAATACTAGGTCTGCTGCTCCCAAGGGAACAGTGTATATAGCAGCTTGTGTGAATCAGTTTAGGATTAACCCCTTGCTCAATATCACAGCACTAAGATATATTTATGATGAAAGGAAGAATGAGTTTATGATAAAAAATTCAGGAGATAGTAAAGACAATGGAGACAAAGAGGGTCAGATATAAAACAAAATCATAACCTGCTTTCTAGAGATTAAATTGAACTATTAGGTGATCATCCTGTTTAATGAAGTTTATCTTTCCCAAAGCCTTTTGTAGCTTCTTCAGCTTTGGCTAGTTGAGATCCTGTTTTCATGAATGCAAATGCACTGTTCATTCTTTAGGTGCAGGACGCTGGGGTGTTGTCTTTGTTCCCCATTATACTCCAGCAAACCTCTGAAGTGTATCTCCAGATAAGGTTCTCTGCCCTCACTGTGTGCTCTTCCCTGTTGACTTCATATG
Source organism: Carettochelys insculpta (assembly GCF_033958435.1). Lineage (NCBI taxonomy): Eukaryota > Metazoa > Chordata > Testudines > Carettochelyidae > Carettochelys > Carettochelys insculpta. Next base: position 141,715,289 of record NC_134139.1, on the reverse strand, counting down.
TAAATGTGTTTCTATTGTGTTAGTTTACAATGATTTAATTTATATGCCGAGAGAGATAGGTGACTAAACATCCTTTGTCTGACAGGAAACCTGCTTCTCTACCACTGCTGTAATTACAGAATCTAAGTACAATTTTGCAGTACAGATACATAATTCCTTTGTCATATTTATATGTCCATTTCACAACAATAACAATGACCAGCATGAGCCTGGCTTTCATTTCAGACCTTGCACTATATTCTTTTGTGAACCAGAGCTTACATACCAGAATCAAGATAGTCCTATAACCCTCTTTGCCAGTTGGCACTGAGGGGTCCTTGGGTCACAAGGCTGGAGGGGTGAGGTGGCATGGCTACCGTGCTTGAACAGCCAGACACCAGGGCTACTGCAACAGCTCTACACAGAGCTATGCATGGGAGGGAGGCTTTAGAGATTCATTTTCACAGTAGCCTTCTCTTTTGCCGTGCCATCTATCTTGTGTAATTTAAACAATGTATTTTTTTGGTTTGTGCCTGTGTGTATCATTTCTACTGTGCCTGCTACAAATTATAAATACTGCTGGGCCTGGGGCTTTGCTTTGTGCTAGGAACTGTGTGCTGCTTGCTGTACGTTTATAAAGATGGCTGGGTGTTTTCTTGATGCAGTGAATTCTGTGGTGCTTGGTGTGCATTTATAAGTATGGTTCGATATCTTGGCAGCTGCTGTACATTCTGTACTATAGGTTGTGAACTAATAAAGATACTTTGAGTGCAAAAATTCAGTGTACAAAATCAAACTGTGAACGAACAAAATGTCATATGGGCTCCTAACGTACCCTAATGGGTGAAACTTTAAAAATATCTGTTGAATAAGAGGTAAATATTTACAGCCATTTGCATAAAGAAAAAGGTGATTCAGTGTGGTTCATTGGGTTACATATCCCACTCTGATGAAGTGAGTCTGTGCTCACGAAAGCTCATGCTCAAAGCTTTTCTGTTAGTCTATGAGGTGCCACAGGACCCTTCGTTGCTATATACACCACTCTGTGGTTTTCACGTCAGTGTATGTGAACCTGCTTTTTTTCCTCTTCCTGCACCCTGCTATGGAGTGGCAGGGGATAGGATGCAGCCTGTAATGCTACTGTAACACCGGCAACCTGGATCTGTCGGCGTTACACTACTGTAAACTCGAGGGACATAAGCTGCTGGTACAAAGTTCATTAAAGAATGCAAAGGTCAATGAGGCCATGGTTTTTGGACTTGTAGGCTAGCTTTTGCAGCATTTGTGTTAGCTGCCTGAGAAGACCTGTTTTGTCCAGATACACTTCCAGCTCCTTGCCCTGCTGGGATTCCTGGCTCTTTTCCCTATTGCCTCTGTTTTTCTCGTATTGTTTCTTCAAGCCCTTTGCTTATGGCTAATGCGGGACCTTTTAGAATATGTCCTACCAAGGTCTCCTCCTTTTCCTCCTCATCAGAGGCAGGCCTAGGGTGACCAGATGTTCCAATTTTGCAGGGACAGCCCTGGTATTCAGGGCTTTGTCTTATACAGGCACTACAATTCCTCACCCCCATCCCATTTTTTCCACACCTGCTGCCTGGTCACCTAGTCAGAAATACTGCAGACATGGCAATTGTGGGGAGACTCTTGAAGGCCACCATGCCAGAAGCTGCTGAGAAAGAGACCAGGCACCATGGAACTGACAGTCACAGCACAAAGGGAAAGGAATGTTTCACAACTTCCTCCTTTACTCCCATTAAAAGCTTTTACTTAGACATACTTACAGACACTGCTGCTTTGGAGACTCTCAGTGTCACACTCCTATTCCAAACTTTTGAATAGGAGTCTGCCAGGTCTGAATAGGTCTGCCAGGAAGGGTGGGAGGAGGATTTTGTCTTGCATGATGCTATCCAGTTCTGTCCCTTATTCCATGGGTACGACAGATCATTGGCTCTATTTTCCACAGCCAATGGTAATTTTGGCTCAAAGTTCCCTCCTGAGGGTCACAAAGGCACAGAGACCCCATCTGCTACTGGCACCCTGAAAACCCCCCGCCTTTGTGCCTCTAGTCTGGGTTCTGCAATGATGCCTGCCAAAGTTATCATGAAGCAGTGTGGAAAAGTGTCCTATGGGGAAGAAACAAAAAAGGCAGCCAGCCCTAGAAACTTCAGCAGAGGGCCATAGAATCTCTCCATGCTAATGTAATCACGATCTTGCTGGAGAATACAAAGGACATCCTTACTCACATCAATTAAGTGTCCCACTTGCCCTTCCTCCCCCCATCTCTGCCTAGCCCAGCAAGGGACTGAAAAGCAGATGCCAAGGATTTCTCTGTTTGTTCGACCTCTGCCTGAGCACAGAACAGACCTCTGCCTGAGCAAACTGATGAGGGTCAGGTAAACAGACAGCCATAGTATTGTTTAAGAATTTGTTTTGTTCTGACTTCCTAACTTTTGTTTTCTGACCTTAGATCAGGAAAGTCAGAAAAAACTGATGCTGCTGTCTTGTATAGCTGGAGATGGTCTGAGTGCCATCTTTAAATGGTGGGGCAGGGTGGAGGAGAAGAAAGACAAGCAAATAAAACACTGTGAGGAAAAAGCCATCATGTCTACCTGAGCTCCCTTTCCCTCCATCAGTTGGCCTGCGGGAGGAAGAGGCTGTACACATCCGAGCTGGCACGGCAGACTCACTGTTCCTGGCAGGAATACTTGTCTTGGGTTCCTCTGAGTTAGCCATAGTGGTCTGCGGGGTGCTGAATGGGTCACTGCCACATATGGTATGCAATTCATTGTAAAATAAGTAGGCCTGCAGAGCAGCACCAGATGCCTTGTTGTCGTCCCTCAGCTTGTGGTCTCCCTTGAGTTCTTTTACACAGTGCTGCTGCTGAAACCCCGTTTCCTGCACCCCCAGGCAATCGGCTTGTCTATGCCCATGTCTCTGCAGGTACTCTGCAATGGGATGTGTGCAGCCGCTTCCTCCAACAGGCCCAGGAGATCCACCACTTCCTGCCTGCTCCAGACAGGAGTGCATGGAGTACCTCTCTGTGTATACGGAGCTGGCAGAGCTGACTGAACACAAACAATGGTGGGCTGCCCGGTGAGTTTACCAAGGTGGGCAATCAGGAAAATGCATTTTGAAAACAGGGGTGTTTTGAAGTGTACGTGAGGGAGAAGGGAGGCTTCTGATCCCCACAATCCCTGGGCAGAGAAGTTTCCAATTGTGAGCAGGACAGTCATTTTCATGGGGACTGGAGCTTTATGGGACAGTGCCTGGAGGACTGTTAGGTTTGACTATACTTGCATGGTGTCAACCAAAGTACTTCAACGATGACTCTACACCTATTGATGAAGGGGATTTTACTGTGTCACCCTAGCAGGATTCTTGTGTCAGCTGGTGAAAGGTTTGAGTGCAGACAGATGCACAAATAGGTTGATGAAAGTTAGTTTACCTCAATCCCACCTTATAGGCTGGATCTGGCCAACAGTTCTAGCTTTGATTGCCAAGTTTGCACTCCAGCGTAGACTGTGTAACTGATACAGCCCTATTTTTCTGAGGCTCCTGACAGCGTGATACAATGCCTCTAGGAAGAGTGGGGTCCCAGTAAGAGGGAGGGCCAGAGCTGACAAGGCCTATTCAGCAAGGTGGAAATGTCCCAGTATCAACAGCACTTATCAAAAGAAGGCTGGAGCTGAGGAGCCAGCTGTATGTGAAGTGAGATGATTCGGGCTTAGACAAGGTGGATACCTGATGGGAGAGAAAAGAAGGATCACAATTCTGATGTCTTCTGGGGAAAGAAATGGCAAGGCTTGCTCATGGTCTGAGTGAGTGAGACTGAAAGAAATAGTCCAAGATGACTCATGGTTACGTGTCTGGTAGCAAAGGGCATTACCAGGGGCCATTAAGAAGAATTGTGTCTCATGACAGATACTTCAGGTGAAAACAGACTGGTGCTGTTGGTCTCTGATGCCAGGGTTTATATATGATGATTATAGTGAATGAACTATGAATTGTCAGTTGTTATGCTCTCTCCAGACATTTACCCTGATTTTCTATGATAACTTAGAAGTGTGGCGATTAGAGAGGTTTTACGACTGACTTCTAGCAGAAAAAGCCCTGGTTCTCTGTCTGACAGGAAGGCAAAGTCATCTGCTGTACGGTCTGTAGCACCAATGCCAAGGGTCTGACTCTGCCACTGATCATTGAGAATTCTAAGTGAACTCAAGGCAGTCCTCACATTCTGTTCTTTTGTGCGTGAGTCGTAGCAAGGCTCATGGCCCCCAGTAAACTGAAGAGATTGCTGGAATTGTCAACGCAATCATCCAGAACCTATATACTACAGAGTACCTGGCAAAAAAGATCAGAGTCCTGGGAGATATCACTTTCTGTCAGGCACTTAAAAGTTTTCATACAACTCTTGGTTGAGAGAAGACGGAGTTGATTGTATCTGTATCAGGTGAGAGACGGGGCACTGTGTTCCCCTAAGCAGACATACAGCACAAAGATTAGGACTCAATGAAATGCCATGTAAATTCCCAAAATGTGGTTTATGTGGGATTTGAGCATGGTAGTCTGCTTCTTAGGACTGCATTTCACCTGGAAGAATTAGTGTGGGCTTGGAAGTCTCCAAAACCCCCTGATTTCAAATCTTGGCTCTGGCATTGATTCCGGGTTTGACTTTGGGTAAGTCACTTGGTCTCTCTGGTCCTTGTTTTCCTTTGAGGTAAAAGGGGGCGCAGAGCACTTATCAGCTTCACAGTTGTGCTTGCAAAGCAGGGTGTGATTGATGTGAAGTGCTCCTTTTTGTCCCTAGACGCCTCTGTCTATGAAGTAGGTACTGCTGCACTCACCTGTTCCACAGGGGGAATGTAGTGATGTGTTTGCACTGTTCTTGGAAAAGGAAAAAGCTCCATATGAGTATTATTACATGTTCCTGCAACTTGGAAGAACCTTCTCTCTATCCAATGTATGTTGAATTCACGGGTGCCTGGGTGGCTTGTGGGGGAAGATTCTCAGGTTAGGAGAGGGTCTAGGGGAAGAGGAAGCTCTTTCTGCAGCCTGCAAAGCTGATTTTACAAAGAACCATGTGGTGAACAGTCTCAGAGGGGTAGCCATGTTAGTCTGTAGCTTCACAAATAATAAGCTATCCTGTAGCACCTTAAAGACTAACGCATTTCTAAAGTCATGAGTTTCATGGGTAAGATCATCACAAGGGGGTCTTACCCACAAAAGCTTGGGATTTAATCAACTTGTTAATTCTTAAGGTGCTACAGGACTACTTGTTATTAAAGAAATATATGGTGAAGAAGCAGAGAGGCTTTTAGGCTCTGCTGTAAAGGATGTCTTACCAGGCTAAACAGCAAGACTCTAAGGGTATGTCTACACAACAGTTATACACCTGTGATTGGTCCAGGTCAGCTGACTTGGGCACACAGGACTTAGTCTGTGGGACTATGAAATTGCAGTGTAGACCTCTGGGCTCTGATTGGGACCCCTTCCTCTTCATGGGGTCCCAGATCTCAGGGGCCAGCCTGAGCATTTATATCACCATTTTAGTGATGGCAGGGGCAATGGAATGTTATCTATGTTATCTTTTTTGTATGACTAAAGGGGAGCAGAGCTGTACTGAGCTTCTCCCATTTGAGGGGTCTCCCTCAGCTAAAAGGAGCTCGCTAATCTAGCAGCTCAAATGCCAGAGCCCCGGGAAAGTAAGAGATGTGATGGAACAAATGTCCTGGCTTGGATATATGGATTCTCCCCAAGTGTCATGGTGTGGTTTAACCTGTTCTGTTGGTTCACTGTTCAAAGGTAGCTAAGGAAGTTTCCTTAGAAAACTTTTGGTTTTTTAAGTACCTAATAAGAACTAGAATCGCCTGTGGCACGGAGGTGTCTGTGGCAGTGCCTCTGTCCTGCCAGCTGAGAGCTAAAAATCATTGAGAGACTGGTGTGCAGAAGTCAAAACAAAGAGGCAGGTGGCAGCAGCAGGTGACAGGCAGGTAGCCAGTGAAAGCAGTCAGTTGGCGCAAACAGCTGGCAAAAGTGGTGAGGTAACCATGCTGTGAGGAACAGAGACTAGCAAGGTAGCTAGATAGAGCAAGTACTCAGAGGGAGGAGAAAGCCATGTGCCTTTCCCCCCCAACCCCAAGTGGAAGGTGAACTTACACAGACACACTTCTGAACCCTGGGCCCTCACTGACCAAGAACAGCCACTGTAAGTGGGGTGTGATGAAGGAGCAGTGGGGGCACAGAAAAAGAACTTTTTGTTGTAGAACTCAAGGACATCAGGCAGAAGGCACTGCCCCAATACTCTGGGATGGGTTTTGTTGTATAACGCCTCTACAGGAGTTAGTCCAGGATGGCTGGGCAGGAAGAAGGAGGCCCACAGATTGGGCCCTTCCGTCTGGCTGGAGGGTACTCTCTGCTCCTGAGTTCTACACTGACAAGAGGGCACAAGCAGACAAGGGAGCAAGCTGACAAGGGGGTTTTATCATCAGCTTACCACCCTGGTTTTGTGACTACAGGCAGATACACTGGATCCACTATGCCTTAGCTTCCTCCAGTGTGTCTATGCAACTCTGCACCTGCGTGGGCTTGTTTGAAAGCTAGTTCCCCTTTTCCCTTCAGTGCAAGAGTGACATTTAATAAAATATATATGAGTGTAAACCTGGGGTGGTCTTTAATGGCAATAAGGTCACAGGTTTCCTGTTCGCTGTTCCAGGATTATGAATCATGCTTATGACATTTCTCCTAATTAATGTCAGGTGACTTCCCTCCTTTCCTTAAAAGTTTCTTTTCTATATTCAGCCTTTACGTTTGAGAATGAGGAAGTATTGCTTCTCAGAGGCACCCATGGATGGTGCATAATTTCCCGAGATTACAGGGTGAGGGTTTGAGACAGTTGTGTATGGGATTGTTGAAAAGGAATCCCTAAATGCAGAACTTGGACCTGGCTGCTGCTGGCTCCACCTGGCAGAAGGGTTACGAGCAGAATGTCAGCTGCTCTTCCTGCTCCTTGGCTGGGGCAGTGACCTTTTGGAACTACCTGCACTGGTACTTGTAAGGGGGTCAACTCACCGCCATGGTGCCACCTGCTGGTTTGATGGAGGAATTAGCTTGACTGGTCCCCAGCTCAGCTCTGGCAGGTGTGTTGTCGACTGTTCGTTCTCTCCTTTCACATGGTCAGCTCTGGACCTGTGTTGTTCTCTAGACTGTGGTGTCCTCTTCAGGGCACTGCCCTCTGGCAGTGCCTGCCCTATGGGTCCTTTGCCCCCTTCCAGGGGACTCGGCAGTCCTGCTTCAATTCAGGGCACCCATCACTCTGGCCCACTGCAGCCTTGATCTAGCCCCTCACTTCATGGATAGACTACAGTTCATGAGAACTACCCTGGTGTGTGGCTAGGTGCGGTACAAGGGGGAAGGGGAGGGACTCAGGCCCACCCACTAGTCTGAGTCCCAGGCCAGGGACCTTCTGGCAGCAGCTTTATCCTGCCCTCCTCTTCACTGCCTTGATTCCTGGACCACTTCCCTGTGGCCCTCTTGCACCTTCTAGGTTTCTATTTTGGGGCCAGCAGTCTGGCAGGTGTCAGGCCAGAGCCTCTGCCTAGCCCCATTACCCTGCCCAGCACCACACTACTGAAGTGCTGCTCTAAGTGGGAGCCGGTCCTGCCCTTCCCTGGCTAGTTCCTCATAGACCCAGCTCTGCTGGAGCAGCTCCTTATATACTAGGCTGTTCCAGAAAGCTGCCCTGTGATTGGCTCCCCCCAGGAGCCCTTCACTCATTGGCTGGGGGAGCTGCACATGCTCCCTCCAGCCTACCTCAACCCTCTCCTTGCGGAAGTGGGCACTTGCCCCACTACAGTATTCTTTAAACCAGCCCCTTACAGCAGTGGCCATTACAGGCCCTGGCCAACCAAGGATCTTTTCCCCTTTATCCTTTTAGGAGGCACTGAGTTTATACTCGATGCGGCTAGGAATCTGGCCCCAAGTCAGAATGATTTAGTCTTTTAGGAGCCTGAAGTTCAAATCTAGATCCATATGGCTGAGCCCTTCATCTTCAAGGTTGATAAATTAAGCTTGATGCAGTTTGTTTCCTGTGTGGATTTTTCAGAGCTCTGTGCAGCATTCTGTATGCCAGTTGGCTGTTACCCATCACACCTGGGGCCATTGCCATTCAAAGTTGCAATATGTTGATAATTTGTCAAGCTCTGCAAGATGAAAAGTGCTACAAAAATGTAAAACAATACTATAATCCACTTTACTGGATCAGGTCATGCTGAATTAGGACATGTATCTTATTTGGAAGTTTCCCAGGGAATTGAATTAGTCTGATGGTAATTAATAGTGCTTAATCAGGACAGTATTTAGGATAAATTTTGTTTAATTAGGATCCATTTAGCTATTACCAAATAATGAAGGGATGAATAAACAGATTTTCAATAGGTAAGAGATTCTGAGGTCTGGTCTTCTAATAAAAATAAAGGTTAAGTGGTATGTTTTCCTAGTTGGTAGAACTAACCAAAAGTATCTGAAAGTGCAGAAAGTCAGTTCTTCTGCAAGACATGTTCACTGGGATTGTGTGTGTGTGTGTGTGCATGCACATGAGCATATGTGTGCTCACACTGTGACCTGGTCATAGGTTCTTAAGCCATTTCTATGTTACCTCAGAAGATCAATCCACTCAGGGTCTATCTGCCAGGTTCGATTTTGTGTGCCTGATAGGGACGTGCAAAATTGACCTATCAGGGATCGGCAGTCGACCCCTATCCTCCTCGTGATACACAAGGAGTAACGAAGGTTGACAGGATAAACAATTCATTCAACCTTCTTCAGTGAGGACAGCCAGGTAAGTCAATTACAAACACATTGATTCTAGCTACGCAATTGCCATAGCTAGAATTGCATATCTGCTATGGACTTTCCTGCCTAGTGTAGACATAACCTTAGATTACAAAGTGAATTAATTCCTGTCTAAATTTAAAAAAAAATCCAACTTGATTTAATAATTGCTAGTGACTGAGAATCTGTCACAAAGTTTGCTAAATTGTTCCACTTCCTTAGTTACTCTCACTGTTGAAATGTTCTGCCTCATTTTCAGTTTGAATTTGTTTAGCCTCTGCTTTAAGCCACTGGATCTTGTTATACTTTCCTCTGCTAGAATGAAGAGCCCATGATCAAATTTTCATCCTCTGTATAGGTACTTCTAGATCAAATCACCCTGTAAGATTCTCTTTGATAAGCTAAATAGCATGAGCTCCCTGAATTTCTCACTGTGAGGCACACTTAATGATTCATGTGGCTCTACTTATTCTCCACAGGACATCCACACACCTGACTCAGCAGGGAGTAACAAAAGGGTATGTGGAGACCAGAAAAATCAGAGTCTGTCTCCTGCATGCTACTGAGATTATTACACACATGGAAGAGGAAAAAGTGGAGCCTAAGAGTATGTCTATGTTTCAATTATAAATCTGTGAGTGGCCTGGGCTGACTGACTCAGGTTAGTGGGGCTCAGGCTAACGGGCTGTTTACTTTTGTTGTAGGTCTGGGCTTGGGCTGGAATCTGAGCTCTAGGATTGTGTGAGGTCGGAGGGTTCCACAGCTTGGCCTTTAGCCCAAGTCCGAAAGTCTATACTGAAGTTAAACAGACCCTTAGCAGCACTCAGGGAGCCTGAATCAGCTGGCACACGCTAGTTGCAAGGGTCCACTTGCAACGTTGACATATCCTGAGTTGCAATGGCCATAAGCTGAGAGATCTTTAGGGTCAAAGTAAATATAAATGGAGGAAACAAATTTCTTACAGGCAAAGTTATGTGGTACTCCGGCATACTCTCAGCTCATTCTAGCATCTTCCACTCATCCGCCTCCTTCCCTTTTACACCCCAGTGATAGTTCGTGTAACTTGACCAGGGCAGGTATGGTTATGACTTTGTGGAAGAGCGGGTGGTCAGGCCAGGAGCAGAGTGAAACTTTGATTTTTGTATGGCTCACATGTTGGCGACCTTGGGAAAAGCCAGCCTGAAGCTTCTAAGGTGCCAATGCACTTCGAGGCATCACAGATGGAAAGGAAATGCCAGGGAAAAATGTAAATAGCTGACGAGCTTGAGGCTGGGGGACAGAGACAATTAGCAAAATGTTGTAGCTTTAAAAAGATCAGAACTTTGTAACTTAATTTGCACTTAAACAAATATGAACACACTGGAAAGGATTGAAATGTGGAATGAAGGTTCCCCAAATAACTTTAAACCAACCGTTATACCCCCAATTTCCCTGAGCTGAAATCATGAGTAATCCATGTGTCTCCATCCAGTGGTTTATTGGCAGAGGTAGGGGTGGGGGGTGGGGAGAAGTGGGGAAAACCAGGTATTTTTCCAAGTTGCACTTACAAATACAGCCTTACTACAAACCAAGCTCTGCCCACTTGAAATACCAAAAGGAGATGTCAGAATGAGACATCCCTGTATCTTTCCTATGCAGCCTACAATCTGAAGTTTAGATTCATAACCTCAAGACCTATGAGGGTAGGCTGAGGGATTTGGGCTTGTTTAGTTTACAGAAGAGAAGACTTAGGGGTGATTTAATAGCAGCCTTCAACTTCCTGAAGGGGAGCTCTAAAAAGGATGGTGAGAAACTGTTCTCAGTGGTGTCAGATGGCAGAACAAGGAGGAATGGTCTGAAGTTGAAGAGGGAGAGGTGTAGGTTGGATATTAGGAAAAACTACTTCACCAAAAGGGTGGTGAAGCACTGGAATGTGTTGCCTAGAGAGGTGGTAGATTCTCCATCCCTTGAGGTTTTTAAGTCCCGGCTGGACAAGGTCCTGGCTGTGATGACTTAGTGGGGGTTGATCCTGCTTGAAGCAGGGGGCTGGACTAGATGACCTCCTGAGGTCCCTTCCAGCCCTCTGATTCTATGATTTAAAGAGATTTAATTTTTTAACATGAAAGTTTGGCTCCTAAAACATTAGCAGGAAGCTTCTAAAGAAAAGCCAAACCACCAAACATTATCACACTTTAATATCTGTACACAACCCATGCAGGCTCATCACGAATAATATAAGCCACACACAAGAGCCAGTGCAGTATTTGTCACACAAATATAGGCACTAATCATCTGTCCACTGAATATGTGAATTTGAACAGTCTAGTTTTTGACTCACGCACCCCTCCCAAAATAGTAGCACCAATCCATTGCATCTGAGGAGAGAAAAGATGGTCTTTGGTTAAAAATCAGAAGAGTACTATCTGCTATTCTTGCCTCCACTGTTCCTATGTAACTTTGGGATGGTCATTTAGGGCATATCTACACTAACACAGAAGCTCGACCTGCTCAGGGTTGATCTTCCGGGGTTTGATTATGTATGTCTAGTTTGGATGCACCAAATCAAGCTGTCAAGGGTCACAGTCAACCCCTCCACTCCTTGCGAGATGTGAGGAGTAAGGTTGGCTGAAGGGAAGAACTCTCCTGTCAACCTTCCCCTGTAAATACAGACAAGTTTTCTGAGCACAAATATGCTGATTTTACGTCAATATGTCAATTGGCTAAAATTGCATATCTTCAGTCGATTTCTATGTCTAGTATAGACATAGGCTTAATCTGCGTATTTGTATATTTTCTGTTTGTTTTTCAAATGCTACCTTAACTTTTAATTCTGTGTTTTCAGAAATTTGGGCTTTTTAAAAAGATAATGTTCCAATAAGACTTTTCCCTAATTACTTTATTACAGCTAAATAAAGTAATTTTTTCCTTCTTCTGGGAATTTTTGTTCTTTTCACGAACAAATGTTATGTGACTCTCACTTTTGAAGACCTGTGCTAGTCTTCGAAATCAGAGCAATGCTCCTCTACTATGTTTACTAGTTGTGAGAAAAGTATTTCTTATCTTCTTTCCTTGCTAATTTTCTGTCTCATATTGACTCTAAAGTTCTTTGCAGATGTCTCAGGCCGTATGTTCTGTTCCAGTAGAAGACTTGAGAACAAATGCCTGCTTGAAGAAGGGTTTTTATAATGTGCTCTCTCTGTATGTCATCATTGCTATCAGTAGCTCAACACCTAATATTTGTGCCAATTTAATTTCTTCTGGGAAAAGTTCTCTTCACTTCTGAAGTCTGGAATGGTATCATTTAAAGCATCTATTAAAAGCACATTAATCTCCAACCTCTTTCCTACATTTATGTGGCAAGAATATTATTGGGTTATAATGATGAATAAAGAGTGTGGCTAAAATATTATACAGAAGCATTAGAATCAATACGGTGACTTTTATGTGTTTGAGGATTAGCTCTTATCCATATTCTCACAGGAATTTGAAGAGTGAACAATTCTATCACTGCTTCAGAGGCACCTTTTGATTATTTAAACCATGAACTTTTGAAGTTTAAACATGCACATGTTACAGGTTGAACCTCTCTAGTCCGGCACTCTCTTGTCCAGCAAACTCCATAATCCGGCATGATGTTAGTTAGCTAGACAACCACTTATCACTTTTCCGTAGTTCCACAAACTTAGCTTATGGCCACCAGTCCTGGGTCTCAGTGTTCTGTGCTGTTAATTAACCATAATTTACCCCTAACATCTTCTAAGAACCCCATAAGAAGTGGAAGTTTTGGTAATGCTGCTAGACAATATTGACCTCCTGTGGTCTGGCAAATTCTCTCATTTGGCAGTGGTCAGGTACAGAGGGTGCAGGATGAGAGAGGTTCAACCTATGTTATTATTTCTCAAACATCAGCTGTAAACTTGGCACTGTGCAAATAGGTAAGAAAGCACCATTCACGCCTCATGCAGACTGCAATTCACAGCGCAGACAAAAGAGTTCAGAAAATGTAATAAACCAGCTGATGATGGGAGACTGAGGTCATCTGGGAAACTTGCGGAAGACATTATGAAAGGTTTGAGAGCCCTAGGAAAATAGGATCAAAACTTTGGGGGAAAAAGTACATTTTAAAAAGTATATAAAAAAGAACTACAAATGTGGCAAAAGTGTAGAACACGCACCCACCAGGACTAAATTTAAAAGATGTGCTTAGCAGTGAACACATGCACAGCATATGGATGCAGCTGACAGAAGAGTTGCTGGACTCCATTCAAGATACCACTCACATAGCAGATGAACCATCATAAATTTAAGCTACACAAGTCACATCCTCACCACTGAGGTTTCGTTTAGTCATCTGCCACTACAGTTCAGTGTCAGAATATGGGGATAAGTAACTTTGTTATCTTCTGAAAGTATAGACATTTCCTATCTCAACATCCTTTACTTTGTCTCCTCTCTGCCCAAGAGATTTTGCAAAGAATTTTATTTGGTTCTTTTTGACTCTTCTGTGAAAAAGGGCACTATTCATTAGCATTATTTTTTACAAAAATGTCTACAATTAGCTTTTAGAACAGATTAATAATGTTGAAAGTTATATCGTTGCCATGTCTTTTTTCGTAAACAGACATCCAGCCACCAAAAAAGACAATAAATCTGAAAAGGAAAACATATGAATTCCTATTATGTGGCTCTTTAATTTCCATGTTCACAACTGAGTATTTATTCACTTGTCTGAACTTTCCCATCACTGAGCCAAATCATAGATTCATAGAACTGGAAGTAACCTTGAGAGGTTATCAAGTCCAGTCTCCTTCACTCGTGTTATGACCAAGCAACACCTAAACAATCCCTGACAGGTCTTTGCCTGACTTGCTCTCAAAAATCTCCTATGATGGAGATTTCACAACCTCCCTAGGCAATTTATTCCACTGGTTAACCACGCAGAAAGTTAGGAAGTGTTTCCTAGTGTCCACTCTAAACTTCCCTGCTGCAATTTAAGCCGATGTGCTTCTTGTCCTATCATCAGAGGTTAAGGAGAATAATTTTTCCCTACCTCCTTGTAACAACATTTTAGCCATTATCATGTCATCTCTCAGTCTTCTCTTTGCCAGACTAAACAAAACCCAGTTCTTTCAATCTTTCCTCGTAGGTCATGTTTTCTAGACCATTAATCATTTTTGTTGCTCTTCTCTGCACTGTCTCTAATTTGCTCACCTTTTTCCTGAAATGGGGTGAAATGTGCCACCCAATGCTGGGCATAATACTCCCATTGAGGTCTAAGCAGTGTGGTAGTCATTTCCCATATTGTAACTGTGCACCTGATTATTCCTTCCTAAGTGGAGTAGCTTGCATTTGTCCTTACTGAGTTTATTATATTTGCCTCAGACCATTTATCCAGTTTGTCCAGATCATTTTGAGTTATAATCCTGTCCTCCAAAGCACTTGCAAACTCTCCCAGGTAGTTATCATCCACAAACTTTATAAGTGTGCTCCCGAAATCACTGATGAAGATATTGAACAGACCTGGACCCAGAACTGCTACTCATGAAACCCTACTCGTTATTCCCTTCCAGCATGAGTACGAACCATCAATACCCACTCTCTGAGAATAATTATCCAGCCAGTTATGTATCCCACTTTAGAGTAGGTCCATCTAGGTTGTATTTGTCTAGTCTGTTAATGAGAAGGTCATGAAAGATTGTATCAAATGCCTTACTAAGTTCTAGATATACCACATCTACTACTTATGAGCAGACCTCAGCTTATGATTTCCAGTTATTAGTGTTCTTCAGTGATTATTTACTATTATTAAAGTATTTTATAAGAAAGTTATAGTATAGTAGCATGTGCAATAGAATTGGCATGCATTTACTGAGAAAACCAAATAGTCTTTTATTTCCAATGCAATATCTCAGCTATAATGTATTCCTATGCCACTGCTTTGAAAAAAAAAAGAGTGATTTAGCTTTCATAATTCTTTTGAGGAAAATTTGATAAGTGGCTGCCTAGAATCCATTAATTTAAATCAGAGGTTTTTAGGTGGGTAGAAAAATCACAGATGCCTCCGGAGTTATGCTAGCATCACACAAAACATTAACTTGCATTCCCAACTGTGCATTTTTGAATCATGTGCACTGCTTCTCATCGAACGGATCAGCAGCATGATATTTAAACACTGATTGCACCTAAATAATTTAAATTATATTACACGAGAAGATAGGGAGCTTGAGGGATTTTAATTCTTCATAGGATTGAAAAAAAATCAAAATTAGACATTCTGTTTAATGACTTTTGGGAAACTGTTCTTCCTCTTCACTTTCGTTTTTTAAAATTGATGGGCCCAAAGCAAACCCCTGCCTCCTAAAACTCAGATTTTGAGGCCGTTTGGATTTGGAGATTTGAATTTCATGGCTTGTTCTTTTTTCTATAATGGGCTTAACTGAAACCACAGAACTAAGCACTCCATAAACTTCTGATAAAATTAGGGTTGATCAGAATGATGATGAATAACTTTATTGTAGTATCCAGTCATATTTGTTGCTCTATTGCATTCTTTTGTGCTGTATAATCATAGATAAAGGGATATGTAGAGTTTATGATCTAGAAGATGACTTCCTGGAGATGGAACTATAACAAGGGTAAAACAAATGACCACTAACAATATTAACATGGTTGTGATTGGTGTAGCTTTGTCAGTTATATGTATTGCTGGTGGTGTTACCTGGGGGCAGAAATAGCATGAGGAGGTAGGCATGAAATCGTCAGTAAGTAAATAGGATAGGAGGGATAGGAGTAAATAGGAGGGTTAGGAAAAGGAAGGAGGAAAGAGACAGCCATAGCTTAACTGCAGATAATAGATAGGGTTTTGTAGGTATTGCACCAGGGATGGTTTTTAAGAAGGGGTTTGGAAGAGTATAGGGTAGTAGCTATATGAATGTTTTTCCAAATTTTTCTCCCCATGTATAAAAGGCATAATGAGAAATAGCATGAAGCTGTCTGAGGGAAAAGTAGATTTATGTATGGCCTGGGAATGTTGGCAGAACAAAGGCAGGATCAACTTACAGGTAAATTACTAGAACAGAAAGGTAGAGTACGGCTAAGATGTGAGTGCCTTAAAGGTAAAAATGAGACATTGCCACGTCATGTTGAAGTGAAGAAGCCAGTGGAGGAGCTTGGAGAGGGGACTCATGTTGTGACAAATCAGAACGACTAAGCAGAAGCATTTTGAATGGTGTAAAGGAGGCACAGCTGCAATACTGAAGTTGTCAAGGACAAAGAGAAGATTCTGGACAAGAAATTTCTGGACAGAAACAATAAAATGCTGAAGTTTAGTTAGAGGTATTGGCTATGTCTGCAGTCCCCCCACCTTTTGAAAGGGGGATGCTAATAAGGCACTTTGGGATATGCTAATGAGGTACTGCAATGAATATGCACCTCATTAGCATAATGGAAGCTGCGGCACTTCAAAAGTGCCACTTTTGATCTCACGTGGCTCGTCTACATGGAGGTCTTTTCAAAAGGACCTTGCACACTTTGGCTGCGTCTACACGTGCACGCTACTTCGAAGTAGCGGCACCAACTTCGAAATAGCGCCCGTCGCGTCTACATGCGTCGGGCGCTATTTCGAAGTTAACTTCGACATTAGGTGGCGAGACGTCGAAGTCGCTAACCTCATAAGGAGATAGGAATAGCGCCCTACTTCGACGTTCAACGTCGAAGTAGGGACCGTGTAGACGATCCGCGTCCCGCAATGTCGAAATTGCTGGGTCCTCCATGGCGGCCATCAGCTGGGGGGTTGAGAGATGCTCTCTCTCCAGCCCCTGCGGGGCTCTATGGTCACTGTGGGCAGCAGCCCTTAGCCCAGGGCTTCTGGCTGCTTCTGCGGCAGCTGGGGATCTATGCTGCAGGCACAGGGTCTGCAACCAGTTGTCAGCTCTGTGTATCTTGTGTTGTTTAGTGCAACTGTGTCTGGGAGGGGCCCTTTAAGGGAGCGGCTTGCTGTTGAGTCCGCCCTGTGACCCTGTCTGCAGCTGTGCCTGGCATCCCTATTTTGATGTGTGCTACTTTGACGTGTAGACGTTCCCTCGCTGCGCCTATTTCGATGTTGGGCTGAGCAACGTCGAAGTTGAACATCGACGTTGCTGGCCCTGGAGGACGTGTAGACGTTATTCATCGAAATAGACTATTTCGATGTCGCAACATCGAAATAAGCTATTTCGATGTTGGCTGCACGTGTAGACGTAGCCTTTGAAATCCACTTATTCCTATAGCCAAATAGGAATTAGGGGATTTTGAAGTGTGCAGGGTACTTTCAAAAAGGACCCTGTGTAGATGAGCTGCGTGCGATTGAAAGCGTCACGTTCAAAGTGCCACAGCCACCATTATGTTAATGAGGTGCTGCACAGTCGTTTCAGCACCTCATTAGCATATCCCGAAGTGTCTTATTAGCATCCCCCTTTCGAAAGAGGGGAGCTAGTGTAGACACAGCCATTGTGTAAGAAGGTTGGTAGCAGGATTTAGATGTGTCCTGGATTTATTGTCTAGAAAGAGGGTTAAGCCAAAGACAATTCCCAGGTTGTAGGTCTGAGCGACTGAGACAATAGTAATATTGGCTGTGATGACAGAGAAAAAGGAAAGGTTAGAGCTTTATTGGGAAAATCAAGAACTCCATTTCAGCCAACCTGAGTCTACATTTACAGGTGAATGTCTATGTGATGATGTCAAAAAGACAGGGAGAGAGGTGTTTGTTCATAGGAATACAAGTGTGTAGAGGAGAAGACTTCAGAGTCACCAGCACCAGGTTGATAGCTGAAGTCATGAAAGTAATTAATTTGAAGATTCCAAACCCAGAAGGGACTGTTGTCACCCTATTGTCCCATCTCCAGTGAAGCACAGATCATAGAACTTCCCCAAAACATCCTATTTTGACTTAAAAAATGACCAGTGATAGAGAATCTACCACACAAAAGTTGGTTGTTTCAATGAAGCAATTAATTAGTCACTGTTAAAAATGCACCCTTTAAAGCTAGTCTGAATTTGTCTAGCTTCAACTTCCAGCCTGGGATAGGGTGTAGGAGAAATGAAGGAA
Source organism: Carettochelys insculpta (assembly GCF_033958435.1). Classification (NCBI taxonomy): domain Eukaryota; kingdom Metazoa; phylum Chordata; order Testudines; family Carettochelyidae; genus Carettochelys; species Carettochelys insculpta. Next base: position 141,697,417 of record NC_134139.1, on the reverse strand, counting down.
GCTAAAGACAGGGGCCTGAGGGGCTCCTACTGAATGTAATGGATGGTATGAGAATCCACAGAACCAACCCTGATGATACAGTAAGTAAGTGCAGAATCAGCAGAGGATATGTCATAAAAGCCAAGAAAGAAAACGATCCAAGAAGAGTATGGGTGACAGTTTGAAAGGCAGCCCACTAAGTTCAGGAAAGATGTAGTACAGGTCCTGAGACAGCCTTTTAACTCCACATCAAGCTTCTAACTAGCTTAGGCAGGAATTTTAGAGATTTTCTGTCAAGATAGCTCTGTTTTTTTTTCCTAAATTGACTAAGTTGTATCTTAGTTGGACAGGTTGTGTCCCAATAGAGCACTAGAGTTGCCAGCTTTAAAAAAAGAAAATATTTTTTGTTATATTTTACAGGCATTTGTAGTTCTCTTTAGTCTTTCCTGTATTTTAAATTTAACTCATTTGAAGCCTGTTTGTAATACAATGTCATTTTTACTACATTGTACTTAATTGCAGTTACTTGTGGAATTAAACCATCATCTCCCCAGCTGCTAGATGTCAAAGGACAAAGAAACTAAATTACTTGAAAGAAAACTGAAAATGCTGACATTTTTAGGAAAATGGCAAGAGATGTCAGAATAGTGGCTGTTAAAATGATTTATCTTTGTAGCCTATTAAGTTGAATCCTCAAAAAATGAAGTGAAAATTGAAGACTTCCAGGGGAGACTTCATACATTTTATCTGATGTATTCTCTATCTTAAATTATTTCAAGTTTATAGCAAAAGATGTCTGCTTTTAGTCTCTAGGTTTCATATTTAAATGTGTCAGAGACCTGGGAATCCTATCTTTCACATTCCTTTGAAAACCTCTGGACACTTTATAGTAGACCTCCAAAAAGTCCTGGGTTTCACAGGTTTGTTCTGCTTTGACCCCCTCCACCCCAATACACTCTGTTCTGACTGAAGCAGAACAGTTCTCGCCTTCAGGCCTGCCCAGGTAGGTAGGTGAAGGGAATGTAAAAAGAGTAGTTTTACCCAAATCCCATATTTGAGAAGGTCCCACCGAAAAACAAGTGGTGCTGCGACTTGCTGCACAGGGTCAGCACCATTCAGGTTTGGCCAGGCTGCCCCTCTGCCTCTGTTTATGGAGGGGTAGGTGGGCCAAATTTGAGTGGCATTGCAATCCCATGTACTAGGTAACAAACTCGATCAAATGTGGTCCTCCACTCTTCTGTCTCCGTCTGCAAGTGGGCAGCTGGATTAAACCTAAGTGGTAATGTGTCCTGCTTTAGCCACTTGAAGTGCTGGGAGATGTGCTTTAAAGACCCCAGTATGAAGTTATTCATTTTCTGGTCAAGAAGGATTGGGTGGAATTGCCTCTTTCACTGTCATCAGAAGTCACTGTTGAGCAATTTGAGAAGCTGTCTTCCTCCTTGGGACTGACTATATACCCTGTCTATTGTATGCTGGCTAAGGGATCTTGGGATTCTTCTTTCAGTAACACTGATGCAAATCAGAAGTAGTTCCACCAATGTCATAGTTACCCTAGGTTAGACAGGCACGAGAGGAGAATGAGCCCCTGAGAATTTAACTTGAATGATACTGTAAAGCAATCATAAGGTCTCAATCTTCCCATACAGATATTGGCCTGGCCTGAGAATAGTGTACACCAAACCAAGCAGATTATATGATTGGTATTTTAAGCTCCAGGCAATGCTAGGCAGAAGCAGCCTCTCCACTGTGGCAAAGGGACTACTGCTATCTCATTGTATAGACTAGCACGGCTTACTCTCTGTTACTGTGCAGAAGTGTACATAGGCTTTTCTTGGGCAGTGATTCACTAATGCTTTTGTTTCTTGGCATCTTGATTGAGAGAAAGAGAGCAGCAACATGAATGTGCAATGGCAGAGCTGAGGATTAAGGAAACTCCTGCAGGAGTGAGCCAAGATGGGGGCAGGGAACCCTGGACTGCATGGAGCTCTGAACCGAATGGCCTACCACAGTTCAAGGAGGGAAAGAGTGATTCCAATAGATTCCCATTGTCTACTAGTGGCCAGGACAGGCTTTTGAAGAGTTTCCCAGGCCTGGGCCAAGGAAGGGTGCCTGTGTGTCTGTGCAGGAAAGCAGCTTGTGCACTGGGAATAGCAAGTTGTCTGTGAGACAAGGTGCCTCACCTTCTGGGTGTGTGTCTGAGATCAACCATTGGGGGCTGGGACAAAGGAGGATGTCCCCAATTGTCTGTCTGTGTTGAACAGCTGCAGCATGCCTGGGGAGGGAGAAGAACCTGCACTCGAAAAAGGTGACAATGAGGAAACTAGTCCACGGGGAGGCAGAAGTTGGAGGTGGAAGAACAACAGAGCAGTGGGCCTGGTGCGCCAGTAAGGGGTAACAGAGATTCCTTCATGTGGATTCTGCATCTGGGACTCTGAGGAAGACTCCGCCCAGCTTGTAGTGGCTGGAGAGGAAACCACAAAGGAGCACTCCAGGTGTGATTATGAAACCAGCCATGGGGGCTAGAACAGAGGGAATGTCTCTGTGATGGGCAGTGGCATCCCTGATAAGGATGTGGGTCCTTGGTGCAAATAAGGTGCTTTTACTTCGGGGGAAGCTAGTTTGCCTGAGCCTACGGTGGCTCAAAATGGTGGTAAAATCCCAGAGTTGGATGTGATTGCAGCTGAAGCCCAAAAGGAATTGGTTGTGGCTCAAGGGAACAGGACCTCTGCAAAGCCCAATGGAGGTCAATTGTTGTTTGAGGGAACTCCTGAGGAAGGGTCTTCCCCTGGAAGTTTTCCTGAGCAGTCTATGGTAACTGCAGGGAATGGGAGCAAGGTAAATGAGAGTGATCAGGAAAATTGCTTGTCTGTAGAAGGCAGCAGTTTGTCTGGGGAGAAGTTTGTCTAAGTTCCTGATGGCAAGGACCTGCCTGAGCATGAAACCACTGGCTGTGCTCTGGAAGGGTCCGGAGCAGACAGCATTAATGTGTCTCAGGAACTGGAAGTTGGTCCAGGTAAAGTGAAAGCTATAAGGGAATGTGAGCAGCCTGTGATAACCATGTGACTGTGTGTGACCAGTTTACTGGGAGTGTAGCCCTGTTCCAGGTCGCTGGGGTAAGTGAACAGAATGGGTCTCAGGCTCAAAGGAAAAAGACTTGTGTGGCTAAGTATGTGGAGCGGAACAGCTGCACAGTCAGTCTCTGTAGCATGCAGGAGAGAGCCAACAATTCCCCATTTCCAGATGCTGGGAACACTTGTATTCTCGTAATGGACTCCTCTTCTGATTCCATGAGGAGGCAGAAGTTGGAGGTGGTGGGACAACGGAGCAGTGTGTCTGGTGGGCCAGTAAGGGATAAACAGGGATTCCTCCATGTGGATTCTGCATCTGGGACTCACAATGCAACTTTCAGAAAGCAGTTTGGTATGCAAATTTACAGACTGGCTGGGAGGGGGGAAGTCTTCCTGAGGATCAGCAGTGGCCTAACTATTGTTAGAAGGGAGGGCAAACCCAGAGAAATCACATTTCCACCCCTTCAGGGCAAGGTGGGTGTGCAAAGGAAACTCTCAACTATTTAGCCATAAAATGTCAGAATCTCCAGGGGGTTCAGCCATGGTTGTGGTATACCAAAGAGCAGTGTAAATGTACAATTGGAATGGGTTTGCTCTTGTTACTCTGGCTGACTGCTGTAACTAATGGGGGTGCTGCTACCAAAAGCTGTAGAATAGTGCCATGTACTGAATGTTTGGAAAGAACCATATAACATGTTGGCAGTGATGTATAAGCATGAATTGTATGTTGAAGGAGTTCGTAGTTCTGAAAGGTCACCGTTGCTCCCTGCAGCTAGTCTTGCAACCTCTCACATGAGAAGGAACATTCCAAACCTATTGTGTGGTAAGGAAGGGGAAACTAAGGCACGCAACCATTTTGGTTGTATGGCTAAATGCCAAGGGTGGAAAGCATTTGTACCTTCATTTACTGGACAGTGACTGAATGCCAAACATTTGCTGGAGCAGCTGTATTGAGTGGTAAGCGGACAGGGCATGGGCCCAGACCAGACAGGAACTGTTAGATCTGCTGGTGCTGGAGCAGCTGTATGGGCTCTGCCTGCCTGACTTGAGAACATGGCTGATGGACTGGAGGCCAAAGCAGGGAGACCAACCAACCGGAAGGAACCAATAGGACTTGACTGGCTGCATCACAGGAAGTGGGGCCAATGCCAAACTCCTGATGTGGAGCCTGCCCCTGCAGGATTATGATATGGGGGTGGTACACATCAAGGGGAGCACCGAGGGTAGAGCCAATGCCCTACCATACGGGAAGGACCCCAAACTTCCCCAGGTCACCGGCTGAGTGACACTGCTCAGTTCAGTCTGGAAGCGGGGAGAGATGTGATGTAGTGTGGGATACATGTGTGTATATGTGTGGCTCATGGAGGGTGTGGGGCTCCTGCTCAGGGTAACCTAGGCAACCAGGTGACACCTCTGTACTGCAGACAAAGGGGGAGGTGGAGCCTGAGGGTTTTGAATTGGAATTGGGAGTTGGAAAGCGGTTAGTCTGGGCTGGGAGAGAGAGAGAGAGATACAAAGGAGGGAGCAAGGCCCCAGCTCCAGGGGCTCCTTGGGGCCTCCTCTCCCCAGCATTAATTGGAATGACTGTCTCTGCCTGCTGTACTGACTCCTCTGTACAACGCTGTGCCCCTGTTGGCTAATAAACATCCTGTTCTGCTGAGTGAGAGTCACTCCTGCCTGTGGATGGGGTGAGGAGCTTGGGGACCTCCGAACCCCATGACAGATATTGTTATGAACACTGTGGGTATTGGGTAGCTTTCAGTAGGACTGGGACACTTTCAAAACCTAAGAAGGTAAGGTGGTAGGAGTCCTCATTTATAGCTAGCTTCTGATTTGTATTCATTACTATCAACTTCATCTTTCTTCCATTTGTATGTATATTCACAACTATCATCATTATTTTTCTATTTAAATTCTTCCTCTCAGATGATTTGGCTTATAATTGTTATCAGCTTTGTGAATTTGACCTTTTTAAAGCATCAATATCTCAATATCTATCTGTCTATCTATCTGTCCATATAGATACAGATATAGATTACAGACTTGGACTTTATTCTGTTTTCACTTAACGTGTGATGAAGTCACAAACTTTTGTACCTAAGCTATCACTAATCTGTGATCAATTCCTCGTATTTGTCAAGACTAGATCTAATATAGAATCCCCCCCACATTGAATGCAACACTTCATAGGTTAGGAAATTTTCATCTACAGTGTTTAGACATTCCAAGAGTGATTCCAAAATATGTCTCTAAGGTTGAAGATTCTCCATGATAATGCAGCCTGTTTTCCCCCAGATAGGTGCTTACAGAGAGAGTCTTTCTGCTCCCTAGTATGAGTTTGCTGGTCTCTAGCAGATACCAACTACTACCCCATCTTGTGCTTTATTAATTATGATATTAATTCATAAGCAATCAAGGTCATTTTCTTCCAACTTAGCAGTAATTGAAACAGCAAATGCCATTTTTGCCTATAGTACTACCCCGCTCCCTCCCTATTTGCCAACTCAGTATTTCCCAAACAGGATGTAACTATTCATTTTAATATTCCAATTGTGGGGATCACCCCATCACGTTTCACTGACACCAATAATTAATTTTATGTTCTTTAACCAGCAACTCCCAATTCCTGTGGTTCTCCTCCCAGATTCCTAGCAATGGGGGTAGAGGTAATTAAAGATTTTCTTCTCTTTAACACCCTTGAGCTTCAGTGAATTTTCTTTTGACATCCTGATTTTGTGCTAAGTTAAGAGTCCTTTATTCCACTGTTTCACTCTTTCTTTGTGAATTAGTTTTAATGCTCTCTTGACTAGTCCTTACAGCCTATCCTCTAGAAATTTGGTTCCCCTTCCATGAGATGAGGGCCAAGCAAAGTATACAGACTGCTCTCCCCATCAAAGATGGCCAGATACTTCATAGAATCTTCTATTTTACACCAGTCTTCTATTTCAGTCTTATTTCACTGCCAAGATAGGAAGGATCTCCAAAATTACTTGGCCGTTCCTCTCTTTAACATCCTCCAAAGTTCTCTGAAGTCAATGTAATTTGTAAATTATAACGAAAATGACACATGCGTACAAATAGTATAAACAGAATGAGCAAATCATCAGATTTCCATAGACATCTTACTTCGCACACTTTGTACAAGATTTGGTGCAAACATGTAAGAAGGAGTAAAGGCACTTCAAAGTGTCCGCAACAATACGCATGCCAGCACTTTGAAGTTTGACACTTTGAAGTTGCTGCCAGGGAGAATTAGCCTAATGAAGTGCTGCATATTCACGACAGTGCTTCATCAGTAACCTCTCGTTGCCCTGATTGACACGCCCCCTTTGAAGTTGGGGGCAAGTGTAGACCCAGCCTAAGTGTAATAGCAGTATTGCATCATGATGCTGAATCCTATGCATGTTTTGGCCTGGATGCAGAAAATACCTTTTATCAGTGAACTGGGAATACACACTATATATGCACCAGAGACTAGTCTGTGGCTTTGTTTTGTAGCATAGGTTACCTTTCTATAAAGGTTCCAAATATTGTCTCTTAACCAGCAGAATCATTTCAGGCTCATTTAACCTTCTCAGAGGCACTAGTCAGGTTGTCCACTGCCCCCTCTCTGGTTTACCTGCCCCTCCTGCCCATGGCAATCACCATACACTCTCACCTGAATATTTGGGGCATCAAGATTTGCCCATTTGGAATACTTTTTGATGCTGTACAGTGATGATGACCTCTTGTTTATAATGGATCCCAAAATCACAATGCTTAACCTTCTAGAGTTAATGCAAGAATGTGACTCATTTTCAGGCTATAGAATGAACTGAGAGAGGCTGCGATTACTTGAAATCTCTTGGCTGCCTTACAGTGGGAACTTTCTCCCAGTGTAATTTTCAGAGGCAGTCAGAGGAAATTAAATATTTGGGGATAAAAATAGTAAGGAACATTTTAAAAAAAACTTGTAAAAACTAATTTAGAACCTTCCATCCTACAACTAGAAGAAGACATCAATCAGTGGCAAGAGCTTTCTCTTAGCCTCTGAAGTAAAATTAATACAATGAGAAGTCCTGTGGCATCTCATAGACTAACAGATATTTTGAAGCATAAGCTTTCGTGGGCAAAGACCTGCTTCGACAGATGTGGATCTTTGCCCATGAAGGCTTATATTCCAAAATATCTGTCAGTCTATAAGATGCCACAGGACTTCTCATTGTTCTTCTGGATACAGACTAACACGGCTACCCCGCTGATACTCGTCAAAATTAATACTGCTTAGGTGAACATCTTACCTAGGTTTGTGTGCATTCTGAATGGATTTCCTGTCATCCTCTTTTAAAAGATTTTAAAGACCAAAAGATCCACTTTACGTGGAGGCTAAGTCAATGCTGTATCTGAGGAAGGTTCAACTCACCATTGTTGGCTTGGTTTCAGGCTTCCGATCCTTTACATGATTACATTGCTTCCATCATTTTCCAAGCCCCTGGCTGATTCCAACACATAAACAATTATACCCTCTTTCAAAAGGGGATTAAAAAGTCATTAAACCAGTCCACCTACTTGGACTTTTGGGACCTTCATCCTTGTGTAGCGCAAGCTCCAGTGTGCTTCAGCAGCCATGGTGGGAAATACCATTTGTGGACTACAAAGTGCTGCATGTTGGGAGTAGTTCCTGGTTCCTGCTGGGAAGTATCCTTTGCCTTCCCCATAGGGGCTACGTCTACATTGGCATGAAACTTCAAAATGGCCATGCAAGTGGCCAAATCAAAGATTACTAATGAGGTGCTGAAATGCATATTCAGTGCCTCATTAGCATGCTGTCGGCCATGGCTCTTCGAAATTGTTGCTTTTCTCTCCCATGCGGCTCGTCCAGGCAGGGGTCCTTTCAAATGGACCCCACCAACTTCGAAATCCCCTTATTCCTATGAGCTGATAGGAATAAGGGGATTTTGAAGTTGGCGGGCTCCTTTTGAAAAGGACCCTGTCTGGACGAGTCATGTGGGAGCGAAAAGTGGCAATTTCGAAGAGCCGCAGCCAGCGGCATGCTAATGAGGCTTTGAATATGCATGTCAGCACCTCATTAGTAATCTTTGATTTCGCCATTTGCATGGCCATTTTGAAGTTTTGTGCCAGTGTAGACACGGCCAGGATGTGTTAGCACTGAAGTCGCTACCATGAGGCAAAGAAAGAGAGGGCCACTGGCCTGTAAGCTTATTCTATATTTTCTTATAGGTAGGCCTGTTACCTACCAGGTTTGTGTTTTTGGGGAACCAGAGCATGACCACCTGTCAGCCCTGTGCTTTTGGGGAGCCAGGAAGTGACACTCATGGAAAACAAATCCCCTTTTCCCAGGCCTCTGCTTGAATCAAAGACAAAGCACTGAACCTGGCACAGGTGGACACAGCTAAATCCCATCAGCAAGGGTGTTTGGATTAAGGAAACACCCCTAGCTTCATCTGAACTGAAGACGGAACAGAAAGACATCTCTATTAGCATAATGACTGGAGAACAGCTCTTCCAAAGCAGGAACTGCACTGAACTATGGGATACCGAAAGCACAGAAGCACTGCCTGACAGCAAATCTCTGCTCCAGATGCTAATGAACCCAGGCCTGCTCACACCCAAATTGGTCATTATTACACCAATTCTAGTAATGGAGCCTATTGATACCCAAAATACTGAAACTGCCTAGTTCCATTGTGAGCTCATTCAAGGAACATCACCCATAGCCAGATATGATGAGTCTCTATTGTCTCGCCCCTGTTTACCCATAATTAAATACAGTGTTCTTCTTGAACTATTGTCCTGTTCCTACAAAAACACCTACCCTTGCTAAAGAAACTGTTCTGATGCCTGGATGTAAACTCTGCATCAGTTCCATTGAGACACCATCATCTCCTGTCTGATCGTGCTAGGGGCTCTGCTTGTCTCCTGCCCTTTGGACACCCGCCCCCATCCCCCCGCACCTCCCCAGCTACCATCACTATCTAGGATGCCCGAGCAGTGCAAGCTCCATGGAGTGGTGAGATCTTTCTCCCTCTCTTTCCCACCCTAGGCATAACTTCCTGACCTTGCCTTCTGTAATTAGTTCTATGATCTGCTAGCCCTAACATTTGTAATTAGTTTGTTTACTATTGTAACTGTTAAATATAAATCCACTACCCAGAAATAATTAACTTTCTTTTTTACACTGGTTGCTTCCCCCTTTTTTCTCTCTCGCTGGCTTGCTCTTCCTCAGCAGTGTTATTTTGGCTTCCTCATTCACCCTGCAACAACACCTCTTATACCTAAGCCAAAGATCCCTGTGGTGCGCAGAACTCCTGTGGGGTTTGCCCTTTGAGTGGGTCACTTGTAGAATGATTGTGCTGTGAAAGTGGGGTTGGGGAGGGGGTGCTGAACCGGTGAGGCATATGAGGGTGGCACCTGAGAGTGCTGTCTAACCCAGCCGCTGAGTCCAAGGGCACAGGGCCACAGCTTGGCACTGCTGTACAACCCAGCCCACTGAGTACAGGGACATATAAGGTGTCAGCTTGTAAGTGCTGATGAACCAGTCCTCTCAGACTAGCTCTGTCAGTATGTGTGTGTGTGTGTGGGTGTTCACCTGAGTCAGGTGGGAAGGAAGAACCTAATCCTGTGGACCCTGGGTCAGGCAGAATAGCTCTATTGGGAGGGAAATGGCAGAGGGGAGAAGTAAAGCTCCTTAGGAAGGCTAGTAACACAAGCAGCGCGCTGATAGAATTATTCATCTCCTGCCCTGTAACCCTGAATAAATGAGCATACCCCAGAGTAATGAGCACATCTGGTAACAGGCCCAAAACCAAAAAAGACTTAAAGACACCCTGAGAAAAATCTAAAAATGCAAAAGGAGAACACGGGTCTTGTACTCCAAGTGAAGCATAGGAGCATGGCTACTTTGGGGGTTAGTTATTGTGAGAGTGCTCACAGGGGGGCTGTGTTACAGGAAACACATTCTGCCCTCCCTATGGGAAAGCTGAACACTGAAGCCGGAAGCATGAGACAGGAAAAGAGGAGGCTGATAGATCTGTAATCTTGTTCTATGTCCTCATAAAATAAAACTTTTCTCCTGGTGGTTTGTCTGAGTGGATCTGGTCTGGAGTGACACACACTGGAACTGGGTAGTTCTAATATAGGGACTGGCAATCCACAAATCATAGGGAGATAAATGGTTGATTGAAGATTGATGGTGAATTCCATTCGTGCTCCTCCGACATCAGGATAACCTCCCAGCCACACCTATTTGGCAATTGATACAGCTGAGGCATTTATTGACCTGTCAGGTTGGCCCTCACACTAAAGCTTGTCAGGAAGTGGAAATCATAAAACTTAACGCAGTTTGAAAATGTTTTTGTCCCATATTGGGATGAAAAGTTAAAAACGTGAAGTTTTTGTGAGAGTGGATTTCCAGAAAAATTCCATTTCAGGAGAACTGAAAGTGTATGTCTATTTTGAGCATATGTGACGTAGCTGCTCACTGATTGCACTGAATAGGATGTAGCTGTCAAGAGACTGTCTTTCCGTGCATTACTTGGCATTTCCTCTGTTAGTTTCTTTCTGTTTGACTTGTATTGATGAAGGATGCAGGTGTGTGGTCGGTTGCTGCATAATTGGAAGTGATGGTAAAAGAGCAGTGAACGAGATACACAGAGAGCAACAAGATTATTTAACTCCCTAGGGGGCTAAGTAAAGATGAATTGTTGGTAAAAAATTGAGTGTATGACATATGCACCCAAGGTTCAAGTCACAAGGTATCAGTTTGAGTTCCCGGACTGCCAGGAAGGTCATGTCAAAATACTGGATAACATCAGTTCCCAAATATATATGTTTCCAGGTGGTATAATTAGTAGTCTGGTTATAGATAGCTGATTCTGTTTCTCTGACTCTCTATCTGTTGTTAATGTCTCTGTGTAAACTAATCAGGGAAATACCAGGTCTCTTTCTCTGTCATACTGATGTAAAACAGGATTAAGTCTTCTGATGTCTGTAGAACTAACTAGTATAAATATATGTTATTTATTTGTATGTATTTATTAACAATTTGTTAGTCTCTAAGGTGCTATAGGACTGCTTGTGATTTGTGAAGCTACAGACTAACACAGCTAACCTTCTGAGACTAGTATAAATGTCAGAGAACAGAATTAGGCTCAATGTTTTTCTAGCTTTTAGTTTTTCAGAAAATATCATCTTTCCCAGGTGCTGGAAATGACTTAAAAATTTCAGCTACATCCTGAGAAATAACCATTCATGAAAACAAACAAACAAACAAACCCCAAGCTGATCTTATAGAAGACAAAAGAATGAATTAAAAGCCTAAACAACCTTCAGTAACGTGTTTAAAAATTTGATTATTTCACTTAACCTGTGCTTTCTTTTGAATCAGAGTTATAATTACGCACCTGGGGACCAGTTATATTTCATATACGTGGAACTGATGTTATTCAGCATTTTGAGAATCCTTATACCTCCCTTTTATGTTATTTATGATTTTTGCAAGAAGAACAGGGGCAGCTTGGGGTCAGAAAAAGATCTGAGAGGCCAACTCTGTCTTGTTTAATCCCTAGGGAACTGATACGACTTTCTCTGGACAGTATTATTTTATATTTTTCTTCACAGGTATTTATTTATTTCAGTCTCTAAATTATATCATCATGCTGGCAGGGCAACAGTCCTCTGAGAATAACTTTTGTTTGTGCCTGTGAGCTGGTTTGGTATCTGTGTTATGTGATTGAGGATGGAGTCCTAAGAAGGCTTAGGTTTCAGCATTGTTTAATTTCTTCCCCCCTCACTTGATTCAGCAGCCAGAAAACTGACTGGAAAGTATGCTCATTGACATTAACCCTCATACTTAGTTTGGGGAAGAAACTGCCTTTGTATTGTATGTGCAAAACGTCTAACTTGGTGGTCCCTGAAGGAGGCTCCTAGGCACTTTCACAACACAAATAACATTAATTAGAAAGCAGCACCTTGCAAAAGATCAAGTCATTTCTTTTTTGAAGGAGGCCGCAGACTAATTCCACACATGATGGAAAAGTGGGGCAGCTGGGGCAAAAAGGGAGATGGGTGTCCAAAAAAATCATCGTTACTGAGCTGGATTAGAGGCAAGGTCTGTTGCTGAACCTGAAGAGCTGTCAAAGAGACATTTGCCAAGTTTAACTATGAGGACAGGAGGCAGAGCTATTTGTCTCTCAGCTCTAGCAGCCCTATGAAGTCAATAGCATCTACTGGTATCCCACAGGCCAATCTCATGACTCAGCCACCCTTGAGCAGAAGATTGAGAGAGGCTGAAGTGACACGGGCTCAGATTTTTAAAGGTACTTAGTCATTGCCCCCTTCAGTGTTATGTTTATTAAAGGCTGTCCCCTCAGAGTGGCCACTAATACGAAGTACTTGATGCAGAACTGAGTGGGGACCCTATTAATATCTCATGAGTAACAATGGACACCTTGTGAGACCTTTAGGAAGATACCCCAAAACTACACAGTGACAAAGAGCTGTTTGAAGAAAGGACATCAAGGATATAGTTCTAGTACATGATCAGGAACTCTTTGCAGCCCAGTCAAATCTGACTCTGATAAGCTGAGAGACAAAACCCACTGAGGAAAGAAAACAAACCTCTGGTTGGTCTATGAATGCAGCTTTTTGTTTTCATTAGTTACTGCACAGCCCCCAAATTTTTACCCTCCACTCCATCTCAAAAAAGCAGCCAGTCATGGGAAGGCAAGGAATCAAAGAACTGCTGTTTAATGTAGCTGGTTTATTTCAAATGCATACATTGGCCATAAGGGGGAAAACAACACATAGCATACACTGAACATTGAAAACACATTAGCAAATGCATATTTTTTGCCAGCAGATAAAATTTCTAGTAACACAACAATGGAACTATAAATCAGTGCATTGGAAACAGAAAAAGAAATCAATATCTGAGCATTTAAATAAAATGCTTTAAAATAATAAGAATAATAAAAAAAAATTCCACAGATGCAATCCAGTACCGGGGCATTAAGACTACAGGATTTTATAGGAAAAACATTGTAAGCTAAACATGTAATGTAAACATTAAAAACAGTATTTTGGTTTTCCAGTCTAAAAGTCCAACACAGATTTCTTGCATTCATGTTTAGATTCACCAGGTCACACTAGCAGCCACAAATTTCAGCAGCTGCTGAGCATTCCTGTTCTTGTGCCTGATATCAAACTCTGCAAATATAGTTGCCCAGGTGTTGTTACCCTTTCATCCTTATATGTTAAAGAAAAAATGTGGGCCTAAAGTGACCTGACAGTGACCTTTTTAATAACCGTGGTCAAAGTAAATTGGCAAAGAACAATGCAAATACAATGATTTGGTTACTATAAATATGATCAAATAAAATAGCCAATCTAATTAGCTAGGGATCAAATTAAATAGAAGTTACTGCACTGAGTAATGGATAGTTAACTGGAATTGTATTTACTTATTTTTCTTGTACTGCAGAAGAGGACACATCTTTGCCTTTCTTTTCTTTTAATGAAGCCTTTAATTAAACAAAACCATTCTTAATTTTTTACACTGGGTGGAGCATTATTTAAAAAAAGGTAAATAGGAAGGATGAAGACAACAAATACTGTGATTCAGGTTTACACCTATATTACAAGTTAGGAGCTTACCAGAGTGGGCCAACATTGGAACTCACCTCTCCAGCAGATTGCAAGGAAGCAGCAGATGCTCAGTCCCTCTGAATATTACGCCTTTACGTTCCCAATTTACATTTGGAAAAAATTAGCAAACATTGTAAAGGCAACTCCTAATTTCTGCATGTGAGTTCATCAAGCTTCATGTTTATCTGTCCAAATTCACAGTGAAGAATGGTGCGAAGCTGACTGGCATCTAAAGCGGACATTCATGCTATGCTGTTAAATTCTTATTAGAACATGAAGTGGCAGTTCTTAAACCTAGATAATGCAAGGGGGCATCCTGTTGATTTTACTACTGTCCATTAAGATTTTTGATTCTGGAAAAAAAATTGGGGGATTTTTTAGCTTCATCATTATTATCTAGTAATAAAAAATCATTGAGTGCTGATTAAATAAATAAAAAATCAAGATCCTCTAAGAATAGGGCTTGTGAAATACTAGTTGCCATTTTTATTTTTAAAATGTTTTGTGAACAAATCCACAATATTTGCAAGGGCTTTGCAATAAGCTGCAGTGCTCTGTCACAACAATCAGTGTATTTATTCAGTGTATACACAAAGTTGCCTTTTTATGTATACCTCTGTTTAGAATACCTACTAGTTAATTTAGTGAAAGACCTGCTATTTTCATTTCTCCCACAGTTGTGGAACTACTACTGACAGTCAATCTGTCTAGGGATTTATCTTGCATGACCATGGTATCTTGGTGCCCCCAAACCATTGGTTATCTGATCAGATAGCTGTTTGGGAATTAATGAGTATCCATTCTTATTACGTCCCATGCAGTGTGGAGTCTGTGGCATATGTGGATAAATGCCTTGCTGTGCATTTCTAGGCAGGTGGCAGGATGCTGATGTGGTGGCTTGTGGGCTCACATTCTCCTTGCTTTACCAGAGACAAGCAAAGCCAGGGATATTGCAAACAGTGTGGGAGGGAGGGCGAGTGTAATATGATGTTGGATGATTTCCAGGTTATAAAGAACAGGGAGAGGGTGAGTGCTGTGGTGGGTTTTGGGAAAGGATTGGAGGACAAATGATTATTGGGTGGGAGCTTGATGAGTGTTCCCAATTAACAAACAGCAAGGCAACCCGATTAGCAGCCTGCCTTATGCTTCTGAGTGAGGTAGCTGTTACGTGCCATGGCAGGAACACAAGTAATGGCGACTTAATGTCTGAACGGGAGGCAAGTTAACAGGAACATCTGAAAATAACAGCAACAAAAGAAATCAGTAGCAACTTAATTCTCCAGTGAATTCTGTGAGGCTGGAGGCAGAGTTTCCTTGTGGATTCCTGTGGCTCTGAGGTTTTTCAGGCACATGTTTTTTGCTTTCTCCAAGGACTTTTAAATCCCTCTCCTCTGAGTGGAACATGTGGAAGAAAATCTGCAAGGTGATGCAGAGTTTCCGGGGATGTCTGTTCACTTGACAGCATTCCACAAGAGGGTACAAAACAGTTGACAGATTATCTACTCATGAGAAACAAGGAGAGTGTAGTTACTTCCTTTGGGAAGGTAAGCAAAGAGATAGGAACTTTATATAGATCAGGAAAACATCTAGTTATATTAAAAAAGACAAATATTTTAATAAAGCATATAACTCCTATTTGGGGCAGAAACTATCTGTCATTTTGTGTTTGCATGATGACTAGCACAAAGTGAGCCTGCTCTTGATTTGGGCCTCCAAGCAAGTAATACAATGAAAATAAATGATGATTAAAAAAGAAAATTAGCCAAGCAGTAACTGACTAAGTGAGGAAAAAATGTTCCCTATGGGGGGATCATTCCGTACTTGTCCATTATAGGGATTCTAGCAGCTTCTTCCAAAATATATTCTATTAACCACTGTCAGGTAGGACTGAACTAGATGGATCACTCATCTGATCCACATAAGTAATCAACTTCCTTATGCTTTGAAGAGAGAAAATAATTTATTCCACTTACACTCAAAGGCTTAGTGTGTGAGATGTTCCCAAGATGCACATTATCCCTCTGTGTAGCTTTAGCAATGTAGGATCCTTTGGAATTAATTTCCTTACTGCTTTTTCATAGTGAAATTCTGAGGGCCTGCCTGTGTTCTGTGTAAATGGAGTCTTCTTACATGTTCAGTTTACCAGTATTGATGGTACTTACATGGTACTTTATCAAATGTACATGGTTCATTACCGAAGTCAAAAGGTCAGACTCTCTCAGATCCAACGGGACTTCTCCCACATGCACATTTCTTGAACTGATCTGTTTTTCAAGATACTCCAGATGTTGTTCTGCCACAGGATTTCCTCTTTAATAATATTTTAATTGAATGGGCCTGCTCTATTACGCATCACTTAGCTGCTTAATAGATCATTCTTAGATATATGCAGTCAACAGATTCTTTTTTCTTGAATTTTTTTTTTCAGGCACAGCTTGCCAGTCCAGTAAACTCTCGAGATACGCACAATCAAGTTGTACGTGTCTCGGGTTAACATGACTGCTGCCCCTGACAGGAAAAACTGCAGTTGTCAGGGGCAGCAGCCTGCCTCTTTCCACCTCTTACAGGAGCAGTTTCCCTGTCCCGGACTGGCAGGGAGCTGGGAACCATGCAGTAGCCTGTCTCCCAGCTCCCCTCCACTTGCAGAGCTGGGAAACTGAGCAGGGCAGCAGCCCTGGTTAGTTTCCTGACTCCAAGGAGTGGAGGGGAGTTGGGAGCCAGGCTGACCCTCGTTCCCATCTCCCCTCCACTGGCTGGAGCCAGGAGACAAGGCTTCTGCCTTCCTCAGTTTCCCCTGTCTGCAAGTGGAGGGGAGCTGCTGCCTGGTTCCCAGCTCCCTGCCACTTGCGGGACATGGAAAACTGACCAGCTTGTCAGTTTCCAGGGCCCTGCAAGTGGCAAGTGATGGGGAGATGGGAATCAGGCTGGTCCCAGTTCCTGGCTCCCTGCCACTCTGGTCAGTTTCCTGGCTCCTGCAAGCCCAGGGGAGCTGGGAACCAGGCAGCAGCTGAGTTCCTGTCTCCCTTCAACTTGAATGAAAATATGAGTTACACAGGGGTTGCAGAAATGTAACTTGAGAGTTTACTGTAGAGTCCTGAGACTCCAGTTGTTAAGAATTGCTACTATGGAGGGACTCTAGGACAGGGGTCACAAATCTGTGGCTCCAGAACCGCATGCAGCTTTTTAAGGAGCCACTTGCGGCTCTGAGAGCTGCCGCTGTTGACTCCTCTTGTGGCTCCAGAGGTTGCCACCAGTTAAACAAAATCTAAATTCAGTTGCTTGCTGTTCAGCCTACTGAATTTAGTTTTGTTGTTTAAGCTGTGGTAGCTGGAGCTGCTCAGCAGTCAGCTGCAGCAGGGAGCCTGGAAGAGAAAGTCAGCTGGGCAGGGAGCCACCCCATGTAGGCAGAAGTGTAAGCTGGCAGGAGAACTGCAGGAAGGGGTGGCCAAGCCTTCCCCTGCTGGAGCCATGCCGCTGTGTCAAGAAGGAGGAGGAGATGGTGGACCAGTGGGATGTGGCAGCAGCCACGGCTGCCGCAGGACGGCATGCACTGCGGTGAGTTAAGCCTGGGGGTGGTGTGGGGGAGGTTGGGCTTCAGGGGGGTTAAGCCTGGGGGCAGAGGAGGGAGGTTGGGATTCAGAGGGGTTAAGATTGAGGGTGGGAGAGGGAGCTTGGGCTCGGGGGGGGATAAGCCTTGGAGTGGGGGAGGAAGGTTGGGGTTCAGGAGGGTTAATCCTGGGGCTGGAGGGTGGGTTTGCAGGATGGGGAGGTAAAGCCTGGAGATGGGGTAACATAATTTTCTAACTGATACAAATAATTGTGGGTGAACTGTTCTTAAAACAGGGGTGATGAAAACACGGTTTGACATTATTTATTAAGGATTGTCTGGTATTCACATGCTTTATTGTTCTTGAAGGACTGATCTTATAACCAAATTTGAAAAAATTCTTCTTCTCACGATTTCAGTTGCAGACCCCTGCTCTATTATGACAAAATGACTAGAAAGCAAAAGCTAGTCCAGGGATGCACTTTTTGCATTGCCACAAATACGATTTAAAGCTAGCAGACTTGGGCAGGAGCAGTCATTTTGAACAGCTAGTATGTGCATCTGATACGCAGCTGTATATGCCAGGAAAAATGTATTTTAAGGCTATAGCAGTCATGGAATGATTGAAAATCTGTGTATTTCCCTTCACATCTTGCAAAACCTGGCATTTCCTTCCTACATAAGGCCTGATTTCCATAGGTGCTGAGTACTCACTGTTCTAGCTGAAATCAGTGACGTTTGTAAGCATGGTGGTTGCCCTGGGTGCCAACTTCCAGGAGGACACCATACTAGCGTAGTGACTGGCCTTTTTCCCTTTCCAATGATTGGTTGTCCATTTGTGGAAGGTGAAGCAGGTAGTCATCAAAGTAGAGCAGGAGAGTAGACAGAGCCTGATGTGTGACATCACACAAGGAATCACATGCTGATTTTAGTCATGTGAATGGGGCTTTTTTATTTGCCAAGTTTCTTGAGTTTCTTCTGCAGTGCTGATTATTGCTGTTCAGAAATAACAATTCTGTATTTTTGGTCTTGAGACATCTTGGACATGCTATGATACACTGGTTACGATTAAAGAGTCATTGTTTACCAGTAGTTACTGTATGGTGGCAGGAGAGACTAAGTTTTCTTTCTATTTTCACAACTGGGAAATAACAGTAGTATCTCATATACCACAGAGTACTGACTGCTAATTTTTTTATAAAGTGACAACCACCATACATAGGACTGACTAAATAAATAAATAAATAAACCCACTGCAGGACTCAGTGGCTACGTCTACACGTGCAGCCAACATCGAAATAGCTTATTTCGATGTTACGACATCGAAATAGTCTATTTCGATGAATAACGTCTACACGTCCTCCGGGGCCGGCAACGTCGATGTTCAACTTCGACGTTGCTCAGCCCAACATCGAAATAGGCGCAGCGAGGGAACGTCTACACGCCACAGTAGCACACATCGAAATAGGGATGCCAGGCACAGCTGCAGACAGAGTCACAGGGCGGACTCAACAGCAAGCCGCTCCCTTAAAGGGCCCCTCCCAGACACAGTTGCACTAAACAACACAAGATACACAGAGCTGACAACTGGTTGCAGACCCTGTGCCTGCAGCATGGATCCCCAGCTGCCGCAGAAGCAGCCAGAAGCCCTGGGCTAAGGGCTGCTGCCCACGGTGACCATAGAGCCCCGCAGGGGCTGGAGAGAGAGCATCTCTCAACCCCCCAGCTGATGGCCGCCATGGAGGAACCAGCAATTTCGACGTTGTGGGACGCGGATCGTCTACACGGTCCCTACTTCGACATTGAACGTTGAAGTAGGGCGCTATTCCTATCTCCTCATGAGGTTAGCGACTTCGACGTCTCGCCACCTAACGTTGAAGTTAACTTCGAAATAGCGCCCGATGCGTGTAGACGCGACGGGCGCTATTTCGAAGTTGGTGCCGCTACTTCGAAGTAGCGTGCACGTGTAGACGCAGCTAGTATGTTACAATATGGACATAAACCGCAGAAAGAACAGAATTGTTCTCCCTTGGGAGGGAATCTGAACAGAATCTCAGATACTTTTGCCTGAAATGCTGCCAACAGAGGGTTAATTAACTACTTGTGGATCTTCACAGAGAGGTAGCCGTGTTAGTCTGTACCTTCACAAAAACAAAAAAGCAGTCCTGTAGCACTCGACAAACTAACAAAATAATTTATTAGGTGATGACTTTTCGTGGGACAGACCCTCTTCTTCAGAATTTTCCATATCTGAAGAAGTGGGTTTGTCCCACAAAAGCTCATCACCTAATAAGCTGACAAAGTCGGTCTTTGCCCACAAAAGCTTATACTCCAAACTATCTGTCAGTTTGTAAGGTGCCACAGGACTTCTTGTTGTTCTCAAACATACAAACACGGCTACCTCTCTGACACTTGTCACCTGATAAATTGTTTTTTAAGTTCAAAGTGCTACAGGATTGATTTTATACTTGTGGATTTGAAAGATAAGTAGAAGCAATTTCCAGCTGAGAAAAGCTTAGCCTAGGTTTTCAGTGGCCTGGGGAAGATTACCATTTGGCTTGCCAGCTAAAACTACCGCCTACCATCTCAGCTGTGGTAGCATATGTAAAATACATGCAGAGAAAGTCCAATGACCATCAGCCAATTCTTGCTCCCATTGAAGTCAACTGAAAAATTCTCATTGACTCAGGATGGAACTAGGCTTGTGTCCTGAGGTGTTCCAGGGTCTCTCAGTGCTTGTACAGCTTATAAACACTCTGCTTTATCTGTGTCCAATTTCAGCTGGCTGTGCATAACAAGAGCTTGAGGCAGTGCCTTCCCCAGAGTCTCTGTTTTGGAAATCTGGTCCTTAAAGACACACTTTCCATCACCATATATTTCTTTCCCAGCCACAACTTATTAACAATAACATTGACTGAACCATTCAGCCACTGACGTGCCCTGCATGCTCATTTGGGGCTCATTTGCATGCTAGTTTGGGGCTAGTGTAGACACGGCCTATGAAATATAAAGGCCTAGCAGAGCTTTTGGAAGGACCACGTAAAAAAACAAAATATTTTGCTCAAAACCAGATGATATCCCTCCTAAATAAGCTCAATCTACAAGAATCTGCCCTTCTCACACCCCCTTAGTTGCTTTGCTAGTGGATTCATGGAGGAGCACAATGGAGGATTCCCAAGTAGTAAGTTTGCCATGCTTACCTGTGCTTCTCCTATGACTGTTTGCACCATGGGCTGCTGCTCCAAGAGGAAAGGGAGTGGCAAAAGAACATATCTGAAAGAGCTTACAACAGCTTCCTCAGCTCTCCAGCATCAGGACAGCGACAAAAGCATTTCTGTAGTGTAGTGGGTGTTTGGAATCTTTCTTCCAAGCTCCGTTCTTATCCCTGGGTCACACATCACTTAATACTTTTTTTCTTCCCAGCCAGTGTTAGGAAGGGAAGAGTAGTCTTGGACCCATGACAGCCATCACTGCCCCAGGATCATAGAAGCAGGAAATTCACCAGTGGGCAGAGCTGGATTTTCCCAACAGTTGCCCACATAGGAGTTGGTGGGGAGAGATGCAACTCAGGTAGCCTTAACACCTTCAGGACCTGCAAGGGCTTATCAAGTGTTATAAATATCCATATCTTCATAAGTGTTCTTTGTTAGCATTCAAGCTGTATTTAGCCACATAATAGAAAGTAATTTCTTGATTATTTTATTAGACGTATTGCCACTACTAGAGCAGGAAACAAAAACCATTTGTATTTTTAATGAAAATCCTTGTTTATGCCCATAAAGAGCACAACAAAAATGGATGTTCCATGGAGTTTCATTAGTTAATAATTGGCAGTTTCATAAGTTTGTAGCTGCACATAATCAAAACATTCACACACCACTAAAATGGACTTGTGTAACCATCATCATCCTCATCAACAACCATGGGCTCAATGCCCATTGGTATCTGATGCCTCTCTCACTATTTCCTTCCACTTCTCCCTGTCCAGCTGCGGAGTGGCTTAGCTTCTGTAGACTAGCTCCACACCAATCTACTATATCATCTACCCATTCTCTGTGGGGTCTGACTTTCCTATTCAAACCATCCATTATGCCGAATACCAGGGTCTTGATTTTTCATTCATCATTCATTCTGCAAATATGCCCGAATATCTGTAACTTCTGTTGTATAACTTTCTGCAGTAGGTTCTCTTTTGGCTGTATCTTCCTATATAATTCCTCGTTGGTAACCTTCTACATCCATCCTATTCTCTGGAGCTTTCTATAACAACTCCTCTCAAATGCCAATATCCTTCTCTTCGAATCTTTTGTTATCACCCATGTCTCACATCTGTACAACATGCTGCTAATACACACGATTTCAAGATTCTCAGCTTTGTTCCTAAGATAATCGCTTTGCTTTTCCAGATCTTGTCCATGTCCTTCAAACTCACTCTTGCTTTCGCTATTCTAGTCGCTATTTCCTTCTTACAGTCTAGATCAGGCGTTATGTTGCTTCCCAGATGCGTGAACTTCTCTGCAGGGCTTATCAGGAAGGGTGTGGGACCATTACTGGATGAGGGAAGTAACCTGGTGACAGATGAAGTGGGAAAGGCTGAAGTACTCAATACTTTTTTGCTTCAGTCTTCACGGACAAGGTCAGTTCACCAGCTATGGCACTAGGCAATGCAGCATGGGAAGGAGGCGGGTAGCCCTCAGTGGGGAAAGAACAGGTTAGCTACGTCTACACGTGAAGCCTACTTCGAAGTAGCCTATTTCAATGTGGAGACATCAAAATAGGCTATTTCAATGAATAACATCTACATGTCCTCCAGGGCTGGCAATGTCGACGTTCAACATCGACGTTGCGCAGCACCACATCGAAATAGGCGCTGCGAGGGAACGTCTACACACCAAAGTAGCACACATCGAAATAAGGGTGCCAGGCACAGCTGCAGACAGGGTCACAGGGCGGACTCAACAGCAAGCCGCTCCCTTAAAGGGCCCCTCCCAGACACAGTTGCACTAAACAACACAAGATCCACAGAGCCGGCAACTGGTTGCAGACCCTGTGCATGCAGCATGGATCCCCAGCTGCAGCAGCAGCAGCCAGAAGTCCTGGGCTAAGGGCTGCTGCACACGGTGACCATAGAGCCCCGCCAGGGCTGGAGAGAGCGCGTCTCTCAACCCCTCAGCTGATGGCCACCATGGCGGACCCCGCTATTTCGATGTTGCGGGACGCGGATCGTCTACACGTGCCCTACTTCGATGTTCAACTTCGAAGTAGGGCGCTATTCCCATCCCCTCATGGGGTTAGCGGCTTCGACGTCTCGCCGCCTAACGTCGATGTTAACATTGAAATAGTGCCCAACACGTGTAGCCGTGACGGGCGCTATTTCGAAGTTAGTGCTGCTACTTCGAATAGCGTGCACGGCTAGACACAGCTCTTATGAGCTATTTAGAAAAGCTAGGCACACACAAATCCATGGGCCCACATTTAATGCATCCAAGAGTAGTGAGGGAATTGGGAGATACCATTGCAAAGCCTTTGGCTATTATCTTTGAAAACTCATGGAGATCGGGAGAGGCCCCAGATGATTGGAAAAAGGCAAATGTAGTGCCCATCTTCAAAAAAGGAAAGAAGGACAATCCAGACAACTATAGACTGGTCAGCCTCACCTCAGTCCCTGGAAAAATCATAGAGGGAATCCTCAAGGAATCCATTGTGGAGCACTTGGAAGAGGGGAACGTGATCAACAGTAGTCAACATGGATTCACCAAGAGCAAGTCGCGCCTGACCAACCTGATTAGCTTCCATGATGAGGTAACACCCTATGTGGACCTGGGCAAGTCAATGGATCTGATATACCTTTACTTTAGCAAAGCTAAAGCCCGAGGAGGCTGTGAAGGCCAGGACTCTATTAGGGTTTAAAAAAGAGCTTGATAAATTTTTGCAGGTTAGGTCCATAAATGGCTATTAGCCAGGGATAAAGTATGGTGCCCTAGCCTTCATAACAAGGGCAGGAGATGGATGGCAGGAGATAAATCACTTGATCATTGTCTTCTGTTCTCCTTCTCTGGAGCACCTGGCATTGGCCACCGTCGGCAGATGGGATGCTGGGCTCCATGGACCTTTGGTCTGACCCAGTATGGCCATTCTTATGTTCTTATGTTCTTATGTTCTTAAGCTCTCAATGCAGTGTCCCACAATATTTTTGCCCATAAGTTAAGGAAGTATGGATTGGATACATGGACTGTAAGATGGATAGAAAACTGGCTTGACAGATGGGCCCAGAGGGTAATGGCTAGTTATCATCCATCAGCTTATTCCTGTTGGTTCAGTTAAAACATTGTTATTACATACTGTTATTCTGCTCTTAACTTTCAGTAAGGACCTGCATGTTTCTGTTATTCTTGGGGAATGTTTTTGTACTGTTCTCTATATTGGAATATTCTAGTACAACTTAACATTGAGATGTGTTTGCATAAGTACTTTGTGACTACCACTTCTTAAAAATGTGTATTTTTGCAAAATCAGCCCTGCTTTTGCCAAATCACATCAGCAGGTCTTACTTCGTGCCACGCCTCTGATACAAGGGCTTTTATGTTAGGCTTTCGTCCTGCTACGGTCTCCATTATTTCCAATCCAATGAGCTGGTGAGAAACAGTGTAACAAACAGTATAGAGAAACAGTATAACAAAGCACCTATTGAAAAAAGCTGTGAAGTAGGACTCTAACCTGTACTTAGCATCATTAAATTACAGAATAACATCAACAAAGCAGGAGTTGTTACCTGCAATTTTTTGGGGGTGGTGGAGGGACAGAAAACTGAAAAAAAAAATCTGCATTGTTAGAAATTGTTGTCACTTCCCGGGTCTTGGAGTTGTATACAGGCAGCTGCCACCACTTCATGAAAATGATGACGTGTGTCTCTATGCTGGGAAACAATTGCTCCAATCAGCAGTAGGGTCATAAGAAATAGGTTGCCCTGTAGTCATATGAGGTTTTCACCTTAGAAGGATGACATCTCCAAATTTCACCTTAGAAGATGACATCTCCAAATGTCTAAAAGGAGGAAAAATAACATGGCACTAAATCTGTCTTTTTGCGTGAAGTTTACTAATGAAGCGCTGAAATATATATTCAGCACCTCATTAGCATGTGGGTGGCTGTGGCACTTGGAACAAATGTATAGTACTTGTGACCTCCTCACAACAGTAATTCTGAGGTTCCAGTGGCACATTGCAGGTCCAAATGAGCATGCAGGGCACGTCAGTTTGGGGCTAGTTGGGCACTTAGAAATTGACGCGGCTCGCTGCCTCACGGCTTGTCCCAACAGGGCTCCTTTTCAAAAGGACCCCGCCTACTTTGAAGTCCCCTTATTCCCATCTGCTCACAGGAATAAGGGGGCTTTGAAGTAGGCGGGGTCCTTTCGCAAAGGAGTCCTGTTGGGACGAGCCGATAGTCTTATTTTAATTTCCTTATGTTCTCTGTTGTCCCATTTGGAAGAGGTGGGAAAGAAGGAGGAGAAGAAAAAGTGAGAGATAACATGGGGAATGGTTAGAAAAGGAGAGGAAGGACACACAATATTTTTGGGGGGCAGTGAAGAAATAGAATAAATGTTCATATTAAATAACAATTTTGATATAAAATCCATGTTAACCAACCATCCAATACTTTACTGTTGTCTACTGTGTCTACTTGGAAAAAAACAAACAAACCTTTCTGGGTGGGGGCGGGGGATAATATCGTAAAAACAGAGCTCCTGTTTATTTGTGTGGACATTAAAAATCCACTTATGTGAGAGCAGCAGTTTTCCTTGCCACCTTCTCAAAATTGACATTTGTGCTATGAACCAGTTGTCCAGTTCTATCCCCCACACCAAGGGTTCCTTGCATTGGCATTGTATAGTTCTTTGAAATCTTTCAGGATGATAAAAATCAAACTGTAGAGTGGGAGATGACTTATTAGTTCATCTAGTTTATCATTTCTCTGCCTATAGAGGGTTATTCCTTATATCATAGTTACTTTTTCCCAATCTGTTATTAAAAGTTCCAGTGAAACTATAGAATATATCTTACAGTGCTCTAAACTCATCAGGGTACGCATAAGAACAAAAGAAAAGCCATACGGTGTAAGACCAAAGGTCCGTCTTATCCAGTATTCTCTCTTTTGACAGAGACCAATGCCAGTTGCCCCAGAGGAAATAATCAGAACATGTAATCAATGCTCTTTTGCTCATTCCCAGCTTCTGATAAACGGAGAGTAGGGAAACCAATCATTCCTGCCCATCCTGTATAATAGCCATTGGCGAACCTATTGTTCATAAATTTATCTAGTTATTTTTTGAACTCATAGTCTTGGCCCTCAGAACATCTTTTGTCAAAAAGTTCCACAGGTTGACAGTGTGTTGCATGAAGAAATACTTTCTATTGTTTGTTTTAAGCCTGTTGCCTACTAATTTCATCTGGGGACCCCTAGTTCTGGTGTTGTGTGAAGGAGTAAGTAACTTTTTTGGATTTGCTTTCTCTACACCAGTTGTGATTTTATAGACCTCTATCATATCCCACCTTACTCGTCTCTTTTCCAAGCAGAAAATCACAATTTTATTAATCTTTCCTCATATGGCAGATGTTCCGCATCCCTAATAATTTTGTAACAGCAACGAACGGTCCTGTGGCACCTTATAGACTAACAGAAAAGTTTTGAGCTTGAGCTTTCGTGAGCACAGACTCACTTCATCAGATGCTGGTCCTGGAAATCTGCAGGGCCAGGTATAAATAAGCCAGAGTCAGGCTGGGGATTACAAGGTTAGCTCAGTGAGGAGAGGTGAGGCTTACTACCAGCAGTTGATCTGGAGGTGTGAACACCAAGGGAGGGGAAGCTGCTTTTGTATTTAGCCAGCCATTCACAGTCTTTATTTAATCCTGAGCTGAGGGTGTTGAATTTGCAGATGAATTGTAGCTCAGCAATTTCTCTTTGGAGTCTGGTCTTGAATTTTTTTTGCTGTAAGATCGCTACTTTTAAGTCTGCTACTGTGTGGCCTGGGAGATTGAAGTGCTCTCCTACAGGTTTTTGTATATTGCCATTTCTGATATCTGATTTGTGTGCGTTTATTCTTTTAGGTAGAGACTGTCCAGTTTGTCCGATGTATATAGCAGAGGGGCATTGCTGGCACATGATGGCATAAATTATATGGGTAGATGTGCAGCTGAATGAACCCACGATGGTGTGGCTGATCTGGTTAGGTCCTGTAATGGTGTTGCTGGTGTAGATATGTGGGCAGAGCTAGCAACGAGGTTTGTTGCATGGATGGGTCCCTGCGTTAGATGTTTGTCTCTATCGCAGGGGTTGGAGCAAATGGGGTTATATCTTTTAAGATCTATCCGCATTTGCTCCAACCCCTCCGACAGAGACAAACACCTACAGGATCTCTATCAAGCATTCTTGAAACTGCAATACCCACCCGGGGAAGTGAAAAAACAGATCAACAGAGCCAGACATGTGCCACGAAGCCTCTTACTACAGGACAAGCCCAAGAGAGAAACCAACAGAACATCACTAGCCATCACCTACAGTTCTCAGCTAAAACCTCTACAGCGCATCATCAGGGATTTACAACCCATCCTGGACAATGATCCCCCACTTTCACAGGCCTTGGGAGGCAGACCAGTCCTTGCCCACAGACAACCTGCCAACCTAAAGCAAATCCTAACCAGCAACTATACACCGCACCACACTAACTCAGGAACCCATCCATGCAACAAACCTCGTTGCCAGCTCTGCTTACATACCTACACCAGCAACACCATTGCAGGAACTAACCAGATCAGCCACACCATCGTGGGTTCATTCAGCTGCACATCTACCCATATAATTTATGCCATCATGTGCCAGCAATGCCCCTCTGCTATATACATCGGACAAACTGGACAGTCTCTACCTAAAAGAATAAACGCACACAAATCAGATATCAGAAATGGCAATATACAAAAACCTGTAGGAGAGCACTTCAATCTCCTGGGCCACACAGTAGCAGACTTAAAAGTAGTGATCTTACAGCAAAAAAAATTCAAGACCAGACTCCAAAGAGAAATTGCTGAGCTATAATTCATCTGCAAATTCAACACCCTCAGCTCAGGATTAAATAAAGACTGTGAATGGCTGGCTAAATACAAAAGCAGCTTCCCCTCCCTTGGTGTTCACACCTCCAGATCAACTGCTGGTAGTAAGCCTCACCCCTCCTGACTGAGCTAACCTTGTAATCCCCAGCCTGACTCTGGCTTATTTATACCTGGCCCTGCAGATTTCCAGGACCAGCATCTGATGAAGTGAGTCTGTGCTCATGAAAGCTCATGTTCAAAACTTTTCTGTTAGCCTATGAGGTGCCACAGGACCCTTCATTGCTGTTATAGATCCAGACTAACACGGCTACCCCCCCCCCCCGATACCTAATAATTTTGTTTCCTTTCCTGAAATTTTTCCAATTCCAGTGTAATTGGAAATTCTCTCTGTGCTCATCACTATGCTAAATGAAACCACATATTTTTAAAAGTAACAGCTTCATCAGGTCACAGGAATTTTATGTGCTTGCTTGTTGATGTTTGTGTGTGTGAGTCAGTGGCTGTTTTTTGTATTTATATGTGTGGGAAGAAATTGTTGAGGGAAAGCAAAGTTGAAATACCATTTGTATTTAATTCTGAAAGCAATGTGGCCTGTGTTCATTCTTATTTCTTGCAAGGCTATGTCTAGACTGCAGGCTTCTCTCCGGAGACTGAAGGTCTCTCAGTAGCAGTCTGCTGAGGCAGGAGCATTCTGCCAACATCTTTATCTTCCTTGTTCCATGTGATCGTTGTATCTTGTGATGTTAATCTGGGCTTTTGCAGTGGTCACCAGTCGAACAAAATTCCCATTTTCCTCCAGATCCATTGTTTGGGGCAACTGGTATCTATACAGCTGTCTAGCTGAACGTACACCTATCTCATAGAGCTGGAGCAGACCTTCAGAGGTCAAGTCCAGTCCCCTCCACTCACAGCAGGACCTGTGAATTTAGTTTTTTCAATCTATTTGCCCCAGATTACTAAATGGACAGCTAGATCCTAGAGGACTGAACTCAAAACCCCTGGGTTTAGTAGACCAGTGCTCAAACCACTGAGTTATCCCTCCCCACTGGGTACAGCTGCATTTCAGCAGGGTGCATGTAAGTAGATTGTAATACTTTGGGTTGACAGCTGCCATCAAATAATATTATTGCAAGTATTTTTATTAGAAATAAGCCTGAAGCAGTACACTGAAGTGAAACCCTCTTTCCCTTGAGCTGTGTAAAAGTGCTGTATGGGTTCAACAGATTTTGTTACTGAGGCTCATATTTGTAACGAGTATCTTCACTATTCAGGTAGTACAGAGTTTGTAGTCCCCATTTTCAGAAGTCAGGGCTTGCAGTCCCTGCATACAAATACAGGACTGATGCTGTAGGCCCACATACAAACTAGTATTTATTTACACATCATGGACCAGAGTCGGCTCTCAATTGGACTAATTTAAATCCTCAGTGACTTCAAAGAAAGGCTGAAGCTGCTACGCTGAGCAGACCCTGGCCCCTACATGTTAGTGTTGGGAGGTTGCTGGAGGAGAAGGGGCACCGAAGGCGGCATTGCGGGGTGCTGTGAGACGAGAAGGGGCATGGAAAGGAAGCCCTGGGAGGAAGGGGCAGGGAGTGTGGGACGTCTTTGGGGAGCCAGTGGAGAACAGCGGGGAGGGAGTCGGTGAAGGGGCGCGGGGAGGACGGACATGGAGGAGGGGAAGCAGGTCGGGAGGGGGGGCACGCAGCGGAGGAGCGGGGTGTCGGCGAGGGGTGCTCCCGCTGCAGCCACCCCACCCCCGCGCTGCCCGGGCCCGGCTCGCCGGCCGCTCCGAACCCTGCCTGGCCGCCCTTTTGTGACGCCTCAGGCGTTGCCGGGCTGCGGCGGCGGGTTCCGCCGGGCCGGCCGGGCGCCGGGTTCAGGACGCGGGGGGCGGCCACTCGGGGCGCGGCACAAGATGGGGCTGCGGGCGGCGGGAGACGGGGGGCGCCTCGCCCTGAGCCTGGGGCTGCTCCTGAGCCTGCTGGCCCAGCGGCCCGTGCGCGCCAAGAACGACAGCGGCCTTCCCCTGGAGCAAGTCGTGGCTGAGCCGATAGCGCAGCTTGTAGAGACGGGTGAGGGGAGGGGCCGAGCCGAGCCGAGGGGGGACAGGCGGGTGAGGGGGTGTCAGGATGATACGGGGGTATCTAGATGGGTCGGGAGTGCCAGGCAGGGAGAGGGATGTCGGGGGGTGTGGGGCAGGGTGAGCGGACGTTCCCTGTAAGCTGTGCCCGTATGCAGCGTCTCAGAAAAGATTCAAATGCTGCCCAGCTGATTAGCAGAGTGCCAAGGGCTGTTTTTTTTGTTTCTGGCTGGTCGTGTTTGTAAGTGCACATAAAGTTATTCTGCACATGGACGGGAAAAATCCCCACACAGATGGAAAAGATCAGAGCAAACATCAGCTAGAGAGGGGGGTTCTCTGCTGGGTGTTAGTAGGGCTGCTTCCTCAGTGCTGAGGCAAAACAGAATTCCCTTGAGCATACAGAGAGTGGGAAAGTGCAGAAAGGTCCCTGCCCGCCTTTACAGCACTAGAAAGAAGCCCACCTCCCATGGTGTGTGGACAGCAGGGGAGTAGGTCATACCGTATGCCGGCAGTGGGAAGATGCCCTCCTTCATTCATGATTTGTTAAGTCACATAGCTTCTAAGGGGCCTTCCTCAAGGGGGAGAAAGGGAAATTCTAGAAATTCCAGATTTACTTGCCATTCTTGTAGCTGAACAGTTTGGGCAGAAGGAATGTGTTGGGTACACATCAGTTCTCTCGCAGTCTGTTAGTTCTTTGAGCAGTGTGATACCCAAGTTCATGCCTAGTATGTCCTTAGGCACAAGGACAGCTACATAGTCAATTGTATTCCTTCAGCCGTCTATGAGTGGGCTGTCCCTTTTCCAGAATTTTATGTCTCCATGTCCAGATACGCTTATCTTATTTTTCCCTACCACATAATTTTTCAAGCTGTATTTGTCTCATTTCTCTGCTCAGATGTAACCGCTGTCAGTGTTATTACAGAAATTGCCTAGGAGGGATCATAAGAGATCAATGCAGTCAGCTGCTTTGACTATAAAATATGAGTTCCAATAGTTGGGGAACTAGGGGTGAGAGTGTTAAGATTACCCCTTGACACTCAGGCCTCATGTGGCAAACATGTGGAAAACATTGCTAATAAGCCATAATAAGAGTAAAAGATTTAAAACATGAGTGAGTGACTTTTTCTATTAGTTCACTTCACAGGCATGACTTCGAACAACCTCTGTTGACATTCTCAAATAGGATTTTTAAGTATTTATCACAATGTACTATGTTCATTCTGTGATGTGACTTGTAATGAAAAGAGAATAATGGAAAAGATTTCTGGTCTGCGTAGTTTTTACAAGGATTCTGAATGTTGAGAACCTGAGATGTCTTTGTTCTGGTTGTAGTAATTGCAGCCCTATCACTGTAATTATTTTTTTTTCTGGAGAGATTTCTGAAATTTTAGATTGGATTAAAAATCTAGGGAGGAAAAGCAAGTAAAAAAAGGCAAGATTGCATCAAAACAGTGACTAGTACACTATTATATGAATAGGTCTTATTATGCTCCCCTTAAAAGATTGTATTTGTTTTCGTTTTCCTTGTTTTTATTTTTTTTTTCAAATTGACTTTGCGAACTGTAGGATTGAGTCCATTGTCAATTATTTTTGATGGACATACTAATTCACAGTCAGTTTTCAATGTCTAAATATGTTTAAAAATTTAGTTGGAATAGTATGTGAAAATAAAAAAATACATTTTTGAATTAGGGTTAGACATATCTGTTGTGAGTTTTCAAACATAAGAATTACCATATCAA
The DNA here is from genome assembly GCF_033958435.1 of Carettochelys insculpta. Lineage (NCBI taxonomy): Eukaryota > Metazoa > Chordata > Testudines > Carettochelyidae > Carettochelys > Carettochelys insculpta. The sequence continues at coordinate 141,666,254 of NC_134139.1, read as the reverse complement.
GTCAAACCAATGGTTCATCTAGTTCAGTATCCTGTCTTCAGTGGCCAGTGCCAGATGCATCAGAGGAAATGAACAAAACATGGCAATTTTGAGTGATTAATTTCCCAGTCATTCCATCCAAACTTCTGGCAATTGAAGGCTTTAGGTTGACTGGTGCATAGGATTGCATTCTTGATCATCTTAACTAGTAGCTGTTGATGAACCTATCCTCTGTGAACTTATCTAATTCTTTTTTTTTTTGGAATGCAATTATACTTTGTCCTTCAGGACAGCCCATGACAAGAAGTTCCACAGGTTGACTGTGTTTTGTATGAAGATGTACTTTCTATTTTGTTTAAACCTGCTTATTCCATTGAATACTGCCTAACATTTGTGTTATTTGAAGGGGTTAATAACGTTTCCCTATTCACTTTCTCCACGCCATTCATGATTTTATAGACGTCTAGCCCGTGCCTCCTTAGCCATCCCTTTTTTCAACTGAACAGTCCCTTCCTTTTTAATTTCTTCTCACACAGAAGTTGTTTCATCCCCTTATCCCTTTTTGTTGTCCTTGTGTGCACCTTTTCCAGTTCTGACACATCTTTTTTGAGATGGGAACTGAACACTACAGAAATCAAGATGTGGGTGTATCATGGATTTTTGCAGTGGCATAATAGTATTTTTTGTTTAGTATTTATTCCTTTGCTAAATGTTCCTAACGTTGTGTTAGCTTATGTAACACTTTAAAGACCAACAAAATAATTTATTAGGTGATGAGCTTTCATGGGGCAGACCCACTTCCTCAGATCTGGAGATCGTGGGTCTGCCCCACGAAAGCGCATCACCTAATAAATTATTTTGTTAGTCTTTAAAGTGCTACATGACTGCTGGTATGTTTTGTTAGAATACAGACCAGCACAGCTACCTCTCTGTTATTGTGTTAGCTCACTTGACTGCTGCTGTACATTCAGCAGATGTTTTCAGAAAACTGCCCACGATGACTCTAAAATTTCTTTTTTGAAAGGTTACAGCTAATTTAGACCCCATCATTTTGTATGTATAGTCAGGATTGTTTTTCAATGTGTATTACTTTGTATTGTCAGTATTGAATTTCATCTGCTGTTTTCTTGTAATTACCCACATTCCTGAGATCCCTTTGTAACTCTTAACAGTCAGCTTTGGACTTGACTATCGAGTAATTTTGTATCCATTGCAAATTTTGCCACCTTTCTTTTCACTGTTTTTTTCAGGTCATTTATGAATATGTTGAGTAGTATTGGTCTCAAGACAGATACCTAGGTGAACCCACTATTTACCTCTCTCCATTGTGAAAAGCGACCATTTATTCATACCTGTTTTTTTCGTATCCTTTAACCAGTTACTGGTTCATGAGAGGACCTTCCCTCTTACGCCATGACTGTTTAGTTTGCTTAAGTTTGTGACAGAGAATCATAATATGCTTTGTAATGTTGCCATTGAAATGTGGGAAGCCTCCTGAGAGTATAGCACAATTTATATCTGCCCCGTAGTTAGAGGAAGTTTGCTTGCTTTGGGAGGAAATCTGTGCATCTTTTGTTAGTAGTCTCTGAATTTGTTGGGTCCCCAGCTACTCTTAAACCAACTAATAGAAGGGACAAAAATCCATTTCTTCATTTGTATTTGAGTAGTAAAGTACAGCCTCTTCTTTCAGATGTGACCACACCTTGCCAGAGTTGTCAGATGTGCCCATCTCTAGACTGGATGACTGTAATGTGTAGACTCTGAGATAGATACCTGGGGTAAAAAACACCCAGTTGGCCCCAGTTAACTGACTCAAGCTCATACTCTCGGTGAGTGTGGAGGGGCCAAGGCTTGGTCTCCAGTGTGAGCCTGAACATCTACACATCAATCTTTAGCTCTGCAGTCTGAACCTTGCAAGACTGAATTAGTTGACCTGGCCAGCCCCAACCATCCCATGACTCTTTTATCACAGTGTAGATGTACCCCTTGTGGTAGATCCTTAACTAGTGTATGTTGTCATGAGTCCACTTAAATCAATAGAACTATGACAATGTACACCAGCCAAGGATCTGCATTCTAACATGTTTGTATTCCTGTCCCTATAAATCGTGTTATAATATGGGTTGATCACAGTTACATTTAAACTCATTTATATTGGTATTGTAGGTGGAATCTTAGAAATCTTCTTAGTCTTTTTGTTACTCTGTGGTGGTTGAAATTATCCACGACTCTTTGGCTAACACCCATGGTTCAGGGAGCAATGAACGCATGGTGTATTAAGTTATGGGCCATTTTTCCATTTTCATATAGGCTGCATCAACACTAGAAGTTCTTTTGAAAGAAGGGGACTCTATCAACAGATCCTGCGGAGCGTCTGCACACAAAAAGCATTCTTTTGAAAGTAAATCAAAAGAACACAGCACTCCTTTTGAAAGCGCTCTTCCACTCCTGATTCAGGAGGAGCACCCTGTTTCAAAAGAAAATGTGTGTAGATGGTCTGCAGGGCCTTTCTTTTGAAAGAGTGGTCCTCATAGCCCCTGATCTTTCGGTCGCTGGTGTATTCTTTCAAAAGAGCAGGGGCTGTGTGGATGCTCTTTTTTGAAAGAGCAGATCACTCTTTTGATCTGTTTTTTGTGTGTGGACACATTCTTTCGACAGAAGTTCCTTCAGAAGAGAGCTTCAGGAAGGGCTTCTTTTGAAAGCTCTCTGTAGTGTAGATGTTGCCATGTCGATGATTATGCATGAGGTAATACTAAACTTTTTTTTTTTAAATTGCTCCCTATTTAGTTTGAAAGAGTCAATAACGAGCTTAGTTGTGAACTTATTCTTTAAATATTGTTGCACATGTTCTGATTAGCACAGTTTATGTAATGAAATAAATTGCAGATCCTGTTAGGAATAGCACAGATGTGGAATTATGAAGTTTCATGAATAACATTGGAAAAGAGGTTATATGAGTTTTACATCAGTTTATCTTTGTAGACAGGTTTCAGAGGTAGCTGTGTTAGTCTCTTTCAGTAACAACAACAAGGAGTCCAGTGGCACTTTGAAGACTAACAGTTTTATTATGGCATAAGCTTTTGTGAGTTGCAATTCACTTCATCAGAGGCGTGAACTTTGAAAGAAAAAGATAGTAGGAAGAGAGATGGAAATGTTACCTGAGAGCTATTCAATTTTATCTCTGTAGAGAATACCTACTACCACTGTAGTATTGGTCCCTTATTACAGAGTAAGGTAGACTGTTTTATGTGTGTGTATCACTATCTGCTAGTGGGAAGAAACCAATCATTTTTCAGCCACAGAAATGTTATGTAAAGTTTTAACAGCTTAAAAGAAGAGAAATATGAACTTGCATTACAGAATTAACATAATCTTTTCTGTAGAAGAGAGTCAAAAACAAAAATAAATGAGGAATCAAAAATGTAAACTTTGCATTTATGGGTATTTATTATCATAACAACATATTTGGAGTAGGGTAGACTGATTATGTAGACTTTTAGAAACAGCCATAACAAAAATCTTCTTTGTTTCTTTATATTTTGAAAGATTAAGGACTTACTGCCTGTTTAATGAATAGTTGTTTAATTCCTCTATTGAACAGTTTTACTTTATCTTAGCATTCATATAAGCATTCATCTTGCATGCTAATATGAATAAAATATACATATTTGAATCCCAGATGGAGAGGTGAACCTTTTGCTTCTGCATATTTTGCAAAACCCATTTCCTAGCCTCCAAAGTATGAGAAAAATGGAAGAAGCCAAATCATAATAGTTGAAACCATAATAATTAATCAGAAGACTGTACCTGGTTGATTCATCACTTGTACTAGCTGTCTAGAACTGATCTTAAAAGTGTAATGGGAAAAAAAATCATGTGGGAAGGTTTACATTTACCAGGAAGATCTAGGAAATGGGCTGACTGCAATATTGTTTATGGGGAATTCTGTTTAACTCTTTTAAGGGAAGACCCAAATGCTGTGTCTACACTTGGATTTGTGTTTCGAAAGAGGACTGTAAATGAGGGAAATCTAAAATGTAAATGAGGGACTGATTTACATATCTCATGCTTCATTTGCATAATCTCTTTGGAAGAGATTCTTTCAAAAGAAAAAACACATTCTAGATGGGGCTCTTTCAATAATAAACCCCATCTTCAAAAGCACCCTTCTTCCTATTTTGTTTATTTTGTTTGTTTCTTTCGAAGATGGGCTTTATTTTCAAGAGCCCCATCTACACTGCTTTTTTTCTTTCAAAAGACTGTTCTGAAAAGAGATTATGCAAATGAAGCATGAAATATGGAAATCAGTGCCTTATTTGCACTTTCAGTTTCCCTCATTTGCAGTCCTCTTTCGAAACACGACTGCAAGGGTAGGCATAGCCATACTGTGCAGGGCCACTAATGAGGCTGGACACAAGGGGGCAATTGAGGCAGCTCCAGAGCCACGGGCCCTTTAAATCACCACCAGAGCACCATGCTGGAGTGCCAGGCCATATGCGCCAGGCCTCAGCCTTGCCCCATCCAGATTTGGCCCCACCCCTTCCAGGAGTGTGAAGCTCCTCGCCCTGTATCCCACCACCTTGCTCAGGGACCTGCAGAGGCTGTCAACTCTATTGATACTGTGCATAAATACTTTGGACTTCTCAGTGTATTCAGTATGCTAAGTTAACATAATAGGTCTACTCACAAGAAAAATGCAAAACAATACTGTTTTCTCAAAGATCAGATTAAGATTTAAATATTAGTTACTGGCACTGGGTTTTCTCAAGGGGACTAGGGAAGACGTCTAGAAGTGAAGTTTCTGGTAATTGAGTTTTCCTCCCCCCTACTCTCCCGATGACCCGCAAGCAAGTTTCATTGATTGTATTAGAAATGTAACTGCAGACTTTATGTTTAGGTTTGAATGCTACAGTAGCCAAGGAAGTAGAATTTGGAGTATGCACAGTTACGTGTGGTAAGTAGCAAAGCAGATGAATAAAGCATATTCTAATTTGTTTTTGGGGAAAAGTGCTAACTGTAGCAATTTAGCAGGTGTGATTTGCTTGCTCTCCTTCACCTCTCATTGATTTCAATTTCCAATAACTATAATTAACAAAAACAATCAAGCTGATTGTCATTAGAAGTGTAGGTCAGATCTGTTGTTTTATTAATTTCACAGCCTGCAGGCTCCTATTTTAAACCAGTTCCCTACATTTATTGGCACATGAGCTGCCTTCACCAAAGTAACAATTTTCTCTATTTGTGAACATCTGTGAGATGTTCAGAAGATGAAAGATCTTCTGATGCATCTCACAGATGTCTTTCCACATGCAGTATTGCCAGCTCTATCAAAAATGCTCATCTGCAGTAGTCTATTCTGTATTCCACATTCATATAATTTATAAATTAGTTAATGGAAAGAGGTATCCTTGAGGAAGAGCAAATGAAAATTCAACTCTCAAAATCTCAGAATTTTTGCTTTACCAGTCTGGTGACGGCTGGATATATTGCAGAGAAGGTATCTGTGGTATTATGCAGGTGGACAGGGCCTAAATGGTGTGACACTACATTGCTTAGAAGACACCTATTTAGCAGAAGATTCAGAAATAGTATTGAATTGGTGCTGAACAGAATCTGTCTCTCATAGTGTCATGGTACCTGGGAACAAGAAAGGAGGAAGGGAAACTCTTCAAATACTCTAATCTATTCTCCAGCCACTGTGATATTGTTTCATACAATGCATTCTCTAGTGTCTTTTTCCTGACTAGTTGTGAGTGTTGCAAATGATGGGGCTTCCAATATTCACCTTGGAAAATTATTCAACAAGCTAATACTCCTGGTTGTCAAAAGGTCTTGTTTTTCCTGATAATCACTTCAATAATTCCCTTTCTTAATTTCATTATTTACTGCTGGTTATGCACCTCCCATCCCTCATTATGAGCCATGCTAAAATACTTCATTTTCTTTCATGCTTGCACCTCTAGGATATTTAGAGGCCTTCCACTTCAGTGCACCTCCCAGATGTCCCTCCGTTTGAAGGACTTAATTCAGTTTAGTTCCAGTTATCTGTTCCCAGCAAATGTCTTTTCACTTTTATTGATGTCAGTTATTTACATCTTAAATAAATAATCATCAGTTAAAGGTTGTATGAAAGATTATTTACACTAGAGGCCATACCCCATCATTTTGAATTGGGATATTGTGTCCATGATTTTGCGTCTTGGTTATGCATTAGATCCAGTAGTTGGATATTGGTATGTTGAAAGGTATGCTCTCCAGTCCATACAGCCAAATTATACATATTTAACTCTCTTCATCTTTACTTGTATACTAATCCTTAGATTCCTCAGTAATTTTTGTTGTTGTTTGAAGTGCCTCCAGTTTCTCAGTATCTTTCTAGTAATGTTCTGACCAGAATTCAACATTCCAAATGTAGTTATATTAGACCTTATGGAGAGATCATAATAATGCTCATTAATTTTTTGCTCAGTTCTGTATTAGTCTTTTTTTTTGCTATTATTACTAGGTTTCTATTGTCATTTGTATTTTTCTTCCCATTGATATTTATTTTTTGTATTATTTTCCCCAGCTGTATTATTAACTTGCATTTTGCCAACTTCCATGCTTCTAATTTTTCTAATTCAGTGTGATTATGTTTGTGTCCAAGTTAATTGGAATAACTCTTTTAAAAAGACTTCATTTGACAGAGTATTGTAGTAGATAAACTTCTGCAGGGTTGGCAGCTGCTCATAGGGAGGGGAAAAGGGAAATTAGTTTTCTGGGAACAGAAGAGAAAACTGGCCAAAGTATAGAGGAAGGTAAGTACTGAAACTGTGGGTTTCAGGATGAGGTTCTTTTAGACAACTTCTTGCATTTGATAGGGTGCCATAGTCTTAATATTCAGGGAGTTAAAACAGATACGCTCTTTCTTACTAAATGTGACCACAGTTAACCCAGCTTCCAGATTTTTTCAGACCAGCCATTTTGATGTTCATAGGTTTTCTGCTCACCCACCTCTTTTCCCCCAGACAACATAGAGATATATCTCTAAAGTAAGAGGAATGTCTTTAATAAAAGTGTCAGTTCATTGTCATTTGCATCTCTATCTCTGCATCCTAGAGATGAGATGTTCTCAGCAGTGGAGAACGATCCCTGTTTTGTGACAGTTTCAGCAAGTGTTGTTGACTCCTCTGTCACTTGAAGTATTGTTTCATGAGCTATATGTCGTCTTGAAAATATTCTAAAACCTATCAGTTTGTATCATACACATTTAAAGAAGGCAGATACATCACAGCATATTATTATTCACATCAGTGGGCTTAATTCAGCATTCAAATCAATTTTACATTTATCATATTGCGGGAGGACTTTAACTCCTCCTTTCCCATGCGTCTGCAGTTTTGTAAACAACATGCTGCTAGTATAATGACAAGTTCTTTAGTGTTTACTAGGAGTAAACATACTATTCCCTCTACCTGCTTGCCCTGTGTCATTTTAGTGAGCTGTGCATGCATTGTTTGGCAAAAATAAATGTATTATTTGTTTTGAATATGTAAAAGTTAAAATGAGGCATTGTTCCCATTTAAATATTGATGTTTGAGATTAAATATATTTCATTTAATTGAAATTTATAAAGACAGTTCCCTTTACCTTCAGTATTTATGATTGCATGCTTCCCCTCCTTATCTTCAGTAGAAACCTGTGTGTATTAGGTGAAGTTATGAGGATCACCATGAGGCAATCTGATTGGGATTCACTTCAGAACCTGTCAGTGTTGTTCCTTAGCCAGCAGAAACTGCTTACTGTTTAGTGATTCGAGGCTCTCATTCCTCTAAGGGAGGATCCTATCTTGTGAGTTGCACAGCACACTCCATCTGGTCAGGGTCAGAGTGGGCAGGCTATCTGCCATGCTCCCAGCACCAGCTGACTTGGGCACTGAAAGGCCGTCTTCATGTGAGCTTTGATGTTTGATTGACGTTTTTGTTTTTTAGCAATATATATTATGCCCCTGTTATGCAACTCCCTGTATTATCTAAATCCTGTCTTTGCCCCCCGCCCCCCCCCGATACAGGAAATACATGCCCTTTGTAGCTATGTATCTTATGTGCAGAATACAAAAAAGAAGTTCAGTGATGTGGAGGTTCATACGATAGTATGAAGACCCAAGCCAGGATGACGAGGAAGTATAGCTGGCACTCCTGTAGACGGGGACTAGTTTTATCTGCTGCTGAGTGATTCCTGTGGCAGCACAGGGAGCCCTCAGAAACCCGAGAGGGAGGGAGTGGTACTACTGCAGAAAGGAGCCCCTTTGTTGCTGCTGCAGTCCAAGTGATACTCCACCCCTGTGGGTGCAAAGTGTGAGGGGGGTGGGGCAGGGAGTTGGTAGTCCTGGTGAGAAGAGTGGAGACCCCTGCTAAGACTGCAATGAGAAGGAGGAGGATGAGCCCTCAGCTTCAGGGGAGACCACCCCACTACTGATGGCTGAATGACTCCTACCCTCTTCATTATTCAAACAAAATCCATATCCCATGTGCTATTTGGATAATCTGGAGTATACCATATAAAGTGCAATTGCATTTTGAATTATTCTAAAAGGGAGTATTAAGAATGACTAATACTCTGTGACATGGTGGCTCTGAGGATATGTGTGCTTCACAGGACTTTAGGTGATGGAAATGGGCAGAAGTAAGTGTTGTCAGCCAAAGCTCAAACACAAATGTGGGAGAGTCTTGGCAGAAGCTCTCAGATCTCTTTCGCCTGATGTATGGTAGATAAATTAGTTTAGCATCCGAAATAAAGAGGGAGAAAACAAAAAAAATGTTGGAAGAAATGGAAACATATTTTTAATTTTTTTGCAAAGGTATTGGTATTCGAGAAGTTATATTAACCAATGGGTGCCCTGGAAGTGAAACAAAATGTATTGTTCGTGTAGAAGAGTGCAGAGGACCAGTAGATTGTGGATGTAAGTAAATTCCTGTGATTTAGGAATTTTAGAGTGAATGTGTTTATTCAAGAGAGACCTCCTTATTCTTTGTCAGTATGGTGGAAGAGGAATTAAATTATTGCATTCCATTTTCCAGTTACCTTATTTAGCAATCTAGTAGCATTTCAAAATTCTCTTCTGTACTGATGTGTGTTTTATTTTAAGTACTTTTAAAGTACTGTTTTTCTGCACTTATTTTCTATTTTGTAGATATGCATGTAATTCTAAATATTAAGCCAAACTTTAGATATTTTAAATAGTTTTGATTGAAAGAAAAATTTCAAAATAACATTCTTTGATTAGGTAAATTATGAAATGCATGGTACATACAGCAGTGTTTTAGACAATTGTTGATGTGTCTATTAAAATTTTCTTCCACAGGGGGTAAACCAATTTCTGAAAGCCTTGCTAGTGTGAAGATCCCCTGTATTTTTATACCTCCAGAGAAGCGATTTACATATGTTTGGAAAATGTTAATTCCAGACCAGGTTAGCAACTGAATCTCATCTTGTGCAGGAGAATGATGTATTCAGTATATTTACCAGCTGTTTTAGTTATGTCACACAAATTCCTGGCTTAATTCTTCCACTTCTTTCATAATACAAATGAGATATGTCAGTTTCTTTTTGACAATCTGATGGCTCAAGAGCTCTTATGTCCTACTATTTTGCAGAGCTTTGTTTTTCCGTCATTTACTTAAAGTAAGCAGTAAGTTCAAACTTCGAAGTGCCAGCATGCCGTGTAGCCACGGGCACTTGGAAGTATTTTAGAAGGTAATATTTTTGTTCTTACTTGAGTAAATAAATGCAAAGTAATGCACATTGGAAAACATAAAGTCAACTAAACATTCAAAAGGAGAGAGCCTTAAGTGCAACAAAAAGATCTTGTTGTCATTGTGGAGAATGCTCTGAAAACATCTGCTCAGTATGCAGCAGCAGTCAAAAAAGCTAACAGAATGTTACGAACAATTCAAAAAGGGGTAGATAATAAACAAAATAGATTGCTACTGTAGAAATATATGACATGGCTATGCCTTAAATACTGTATGCAGTCTGGGCACCCATCCCAAAAAGATATCAGAATCAGAGAAGGTACGTAGAAGGGCACCAGAAATTATAAAGGGTATGGAACAGTTTCCATATGAGAGGGGACTAAAAGGGCTGGGGCTTCTCAGCTTGGAAAAGAAGCTAGGAGATGTTATCATATAGGTCAATAAAGTCATGACAGGTGTGGAAAAAGTAGATAAGGAAGTGTTATTTACTTCTTCGCATAACATGAAACTAGGAGTCACACAATGAAATTAATAGGCATCAGGTTTAAAGCAGACAAAAGGAAGTACCTCTACACATAGTGCACAGTCAGCCTGTGGAACTTGTTGCCAATGGGTGTTGTAAAGATCACAACCATAATGGTGGTCAAAAAAGAGCTAGATTAAGTTCATGCAGACTGGGTGCATCAATAGCTAATAACCATGATCGTCAAGGATGAAAGACCATTCTCTGAGGCTACATCTACACTAGCACACTACGTCGAAGTATAGTGTTTCAAAGTAAGAACATCGAAATAGGCTACTTCGATTCGTATCGTCTACACATCCTCCACGGCTGGTGCCGTCGATGTTCAACGTTGAAGTAGCAACGGGGAACGTCGAAAGGAGCTGCCCTGGATGGAAATGCAGAGTGTCCACACACACAAGCACTCTCCATCAAAATAAGGGGCCAGGAAAGCCTGCGGATGGGGTCACAGACTGGACTAGCCCTTCTGGGGCAAGAGCAAGCCACTCCCTTAAAGGGCCCTTCCCAGACACACTTGGCCTGCACAGCACAAGGTCCACAGAGCTGGCAACCAGTTGCAGACCCTGTGCACACAGCATGGACCCTCAGCTGCAGTGTCAGCAGCAGCCAGAAGCGCTGGGCTAAGGGCTGCTGCACGCGGCGACCATAGAGCCCTGCAGGGGCTGGACAGAACATCTCTCAACCCCTAAGCTGATGGCCACCATGGAGGACCCCGCTATTTTGATGTAGCAGGACAGGGATCATCTACACATGCCCTACATTGACGTTGAATGTCGAAGTAGGGTGCTGTTCCCATCTTTGGATAGGAATAACGATTTCAGTGTCTCACCACCTAACATCGATTTCAACATTGAAATAGCGCACGGTGCGTGTAGACGTGACGCGTGCTATTTCGATGTTGTGCCAGCTACTTCGAAGTAGCTGGCTAGTGTAGACACACTCTGGGTGTCCCAAGCCTCTTGGTGCTAGAAGCTGGGAATGGAGGAATGGGTAGATTTCTCTAGATACACTAGATACTTGCCCTGTTCCATTCATTGTCATTGGCCACTTCAGGAGACAGGATACAGGGCTAGGTGCACTGTTGGTTTGATCTAGTATGGCTGTTCTTGGCTATGTCTACACTTGCCCCCTTCTTTGAACGGGGCATAGTAATCAGGTTGATGGGTGATTACTATTGAAGTGCTGTGATGCATCTGCAGTACTTTATTAGGCTAATTCTCTCCTGTGGCAACTTTGAAGTGCCAACCTTTGAAGTGCCAGCATGCTGCGTAGCCACGGGCACTTTGAAGAAATTTTGGGGAGTAAAGGCACTTTGAAGTAGTGTGGGCACTTCGAAGTGCTTGAGGCTACCTGGCATGCTGGCACTTGGAAGTTCCCTCAAGGGAGAATTAGCCTAATGAAGTGCTGCATATTCATCACAGCACTTCAGTAGTAATCTCCTATCAGCCTGATTACCATGCTGCCTTCGAAGAAGGGGGCAGGTGTAGACATAGCCCTTATGTTCTTAGAACTTGAGTTCTCAAGCTGGAGATTGTGAAGAAGTGTCTGTGGGTCATAACCGCACTACCCTTCTCCTTTGGTGAAATGAGGGGTGAGGGTCATGGTTAGATGTTATGGGGTTTTTGTAGTGGTAAAGGGATCTGGATATGGAATTGCTTGAGACCTGCTTGACTAGAGTAACCAGTTTTCTATACGATTTTGATATAGAACATTCCCCCCTTATAAAGCACATTGAAAATGATCCATTTTGTCTTTTTTTTTTAAATATGGCTAGCAATCACTCATTCTTCCTAATGATTCGGCTATTCTGGAGGTACACAGGGATACCCATCCAGTAGCTTTCCAGTGTGACACAAAAGAAGATAATGAGTTAATTGCCTCTGTAAAATATACAGTATATACAACAGCTGGTAAGTCCATAGTAGCTTTTAAATCTATTACATGATATTGCTAGTGTTTAATGAGTAGCTATAAGCCTTCATGAGACTGTACCTCACTATAGTATCAGAGCACTTGCCATAGAAATGTTTATCAATAAAAGAAAAGGAGAAAAAGAAAACAGTTATGGAAGATATGAAGTTTTGATAGTAGCAATGAGTAATTTCTTAAATTTATAAGCTCAAATAAATTATTTCTCTTTGTCCTGTTAATTTGTTACTTTGGTTTAGTCACTCAGCACAGACCACAGGTGTCTTCACTCGCTGCTAGCAAAAAAGCAGGACAGGCAACCAGTTACGTGGAAGCAGCTCTACTCCAGTTGGTGGCATCTTATTCTCTACTTCTCAGCTCTGCTGTTAAATTCCCCAGTGCAATGCAGAAGTAGGAAGGCAATCTTTTGATTTTTAACATGCTTACCTGCCTTCTTGAATTTTACTGTGCATGGTGGATTTAGAAAAACTTAAAATTAACAAGAAGATTCCATGAAAAGTTCATCTTCAGCAGCTTTCTTCCTTCTTCTGTGGCAGGTAATTTTTGATTACATTGTCAGGAGAGACAGCAGCGGTCCCTTTTGTCTTTTAGATTCCGAGAGGCCTGCTGGAGAGTCCAGCCCACCGAATCAGTAGAAAAGAGAAGGGACCTTATTAATGTGGACATGGTCCCTTTCTGAAAAAAATATGGATTCAGATAGACCAAGAGCTGTGAGGGACTATTTTAGTGAGAATGAAAAGTGGTTTAAAAATATGCTGTCTTCAAGTTTGAATTATCCAAATAAACAGTCTGGAAGAGACGGCATGCATCTCAAAACTCCTCAAAGTCGCTTATTTTCAATCCTCCACCATGGTTTTATGTGCATCTGAATTAATATTTAATTCAGAAGGAACTTTGCTCATATATGTAAGGTCTCTAATTTTTTCATTTGCACAGCATCCAGGATTTTTTTTTTTGTTCTTAAATCCATGTGGCTTTTACAAAACTTCCAAAGCTCTGTCTTCATCAGGTTGTATTCTACCTCCCAGTAGCCAAACTCTGAATTCCACTGGTAGGAAGGAGTGATTTCTTTGACCCTGATGATCACAACACTAACTCGTGCGCTTAGGTTTAAGCACTTAAACACATGATTAAGTTGCTTATTGAATGAGGGCTAGGGTGAGGTCCATGCAGCAGAATGTCTCACAAGGCTTAAGAATATCTATTCAGACACAATTTGGCTGTGCAGTTGGAAGACTCACAGCAAAGGTTGGCTCTAAGATTTACTATCTCTTTTCCTTGGGGAAAAAACCTCAAGTTTACACTCTTTAGAGAATAATGGAAAAAGCCTGTGTCATGCTCAGTGTTTTCCTCTGTCTGGTCTGAACATATACAGAGTGCCAGTGGATTTTCTAATGAGTGCCTTACTTCCCCTAACATGGATGCTGCTGCTAAGACCTAAAAAATCAAAGGTGGAAGAGATCATCAGTAAATAATTCACTGAGCGTTATACAGTTCTAAAGAGACCTTTTTCTTGTGTGTCCAGATCTGCTGACTGTTGACTTTCTGAGCTTCAGCAAGATCAGAATTTCTGCATGTCCCTCCAAGGGGACCAGGATTTTTGAAAGGGCTTTTTAGCTGTTAAGAGCTGTAGAAATAAGCCACAGGATTCTCTGTGTTTGGATGCCTACATTCTTAGCTCTTCTTTGATAGTTTGCAGAGCTCTGCTGCTCAGATTTTGGAGGCAGGGAATGTTTCTTCACATCTTAGAATGCTATTCCATCCACTCTAAAGTAGAAAATGTACTCTGGAGAGACTTTAGGCATTATGTTATCAGACCTCTCAGAAAAGAAGTTACCTCTGCCAGTTCCAGAAAATCTAAACCTTTCTCCTCAGAGTAGATCTTTTCCTTTGGCATCTGTTAATCTCCAGTGAGGTAGACCCTAAAAGGAATTTTTGGAGGGAATGGGGAACGAGAAGGTACAGGGGGAAGAACTGGTAATTTTGCAAGGTCAATTACAAGACCAAACCCTTCTTTTCAGCATTCATATTTAACCATAAGGATGTCAGACCAGAATGGAATTGGCACTGGGGGGAGGGTCTCAGTTTGACTTTGTCCCAGTGGATCAGTTTTACTTAGGATAACAGTGAGCCTTGTTAAGTATTTCCTAGAGTTACTTCCTCAGATTACTCCAAGATGATTCCTCACCTTCCCTTTGAGGCATTTGAATCCATGGAATTTAAGTTTCTATGTTGTCTTCCTTGCTGTGGTAATGGCCACTAATAGGGTGATTTCAACACTTTCAAGGTCTGTGCATGGTGCTTTGCTTTTTCATATCAATCAGAATATTTTATTGCGCAGTTTTTATCATCAGTGTAAGACTACGAAACGGAACATTTGGCATACCCAACAGAGGCCTGCACTGAAAACAGAACACTTTTGAAATCTGATTTTCTTTGGGCCTGAGACAATTCCAGGTAAAATTAATGGGTGTCCTGGGTTCCCACAATCTTTGGAGGTCATTGGATTGAACCCTTTGTTTTTTTCAAGGGTCTCAAGCAAGAGTTGTTATTGCTAAGTAGATCAGGAACCATCCTGAGCACTAGAAGTGCCTTTTGTGCTTAGAAGCAGAGCTACTCAGGTCATCTCCCTTTTTTTAGTATAAATAGGGAAACCCTAACAACATGATCTGTGTCAGATAGCTTTCTGGTGATCTGTGGACCCTTCTCAGAAGCATTGCTGACTGAAGTGTCTTGTTTTTACTGGCACAACTTTGTTCAGTGCATACTCAAAGTGGCTTTTCCCTGAGAGGCTCCAGCTGTGAACCCTATGGAGGGAAGTGAATAGGATCATAATGAATGTTTTCCATTCCTTCCACTTCCTTCAGAGAAATGGAGAATGAGCTGCAATGCTCAGGACGGGGAATGGAAATGCTTCAATTTGGTTGGGTGGGTTTCCTGCTTGTTGCTTCCAGGGAAAGGAAAACCTTGTGCTGATCAAGAGTTACAAAAACCAAAATGAACAGGTAAGATGAAAACTTAATTGTCTGGCCTCACTCCCTCGCGTCACTCTCTTCATCGCCTTTATGCCTTGTATGCCTGTGTAATTTCAACGTTACAAACCAGATTCCCAGTCAGTGTAAAAAGGCATAGTTCTGTTGGAAACAATAGAGAGAACACTGATTTGAGGCAGCTGAGAATTTAGCCCCATATAGGTATAAGAATTTTCATGTTAAAAATGTGCAGCACAATCCCTTCCACTCCAAATTTTAGGGTATGTCTTAGGAAGGTGGGAGAAGTATGCATTTTTCTGAAGGGCAGGAAGATACCTGTAGGAGCTATTCACTGCGAACCTAGTCCACATATTCCAGGTGGCTACGTGGAAGTACTTGGTGTTCTGTAAAGCTGTCTATGGAGAGCTCTGCTTTGCACTTTCTCAGCAGATTACCATAATTCTCACAGACCTATTGAACAATAACAATGCTTTTTCAAAATAAGCTATCATTGCAAATGGGCTTTTCTCCTTTATTTTCAACACAGTTCCAGACTGATTTGGTTCTGTTCCTCTTTTGTAGCATCCTAAGGACAGAAAACCATCAGTTGTGTTTCCTTCAATACATGTTGTTATGGCCATTCCAAGGAAAAACCCACCCATCAGTAGCTGAATTTGTCCTTCTCATAAAAATTACTGCCACAATTTACAGTAAAGCATTTTGTTCATACTCCTTCCCATTACATTGTTAAGTTGCTTTTGAAGATTCAAGTGCCATAAGGCAGTTTATGCATATTTTCTAATTATAGTTCTGTAGGGAGGGAGGATTTTGCGAGGGAAGGGGTGAAGATTGAGAATAATTCTCCTCATGGTGCCATGTGAAGGGAGCCAGTCTGCCAAGATCCAGACTGTGCCCCTTGTTCCATCACCCCAGTGAGTGTGTTTATTGGCACCAGCAGTGGAGGAGGTGGAGGCAGCAGCTTGTCAGGCATCAGAAATGGCAGCATCCCCCACATGGACAGTAGGCTGTGCTAAGGTATTTCTTTAGACCATTTCTCTCGAGTTTAGTTACTTCCTATTCAGATAGAAGCTGCCTTCTTCTATCAGACTGTTCATAAAGGACATTTTATATTACATTATATGGTAATGAAATAGGGAATCCCAACAACCATATTGGAAATTCTAGCCTCTGTGCATGTGAAAAAGGAGAAGAATCTGTTTCCACCTCTGGACATGCACATGTATTTTAATATGTGTCTAGGCTTGCAGGTGATCCACAGAGGGAACAGACGTATACACCAACAGTACATGTACAAAAAAGTGCAACCAGGGAGTAAGAAGTTCATTGCTATCTAGTGTAACTTTCTCAAAACAACCAATATATACTGAGAAAGCTGAGTCTGAAATTCAGTGGCAGTAATGCATATATGCTGCCTAAGTGTGTAAACAAGGAGCCAAGCATTCTCTCTATAAAGAGAATACTGTTTTATCATCTTCATCAACAACATCATGCTCTAGGAACGGCTCCCCATCACTGACAAAAAATTGGGGAAGAAAATGCAGTGGCAGTTCTTAGAGTGATGCCCTGGGCGTGCTCCACTGGTAGGTGTGGTAATGCCCTTTGCACCTGAAATTGGAGAGGTTCATCAGCAGAGTCCATTGGATTGCACATGCACCCCAGTCCTGTGCTGTGAGTGGAATGCAGTGCAGTCTGACTGCCTCCGCTTCCACCTCTGTTGCCTTTGGCCTGGGACAGAAGCCACAACATATCCCACCTGTCCTATTTCCCTTTCTAGCTAGTGTTATTTGCCTCACCTGGTAGTGTAGTGTAGTTAGTATTTTCTTTTTCTCTTTTCTTCTGTTCAAAATTATTATTTTTTAAGTTTACCTTCACAGTTTTGTAATAGTTTAGGTTCCCATTTTCCCACTTCCCAACTGGGAAACTTCTTTCATTCACCTTTGTGCCTGACTCCCTCAGATTTAAGGAGTGTTGTTTCTTGTGACACCACCCTCTCTGTAACAGATAGCCATTCACAGTGCATTTGCTTTCTGGGAGAGGGACATGTCTCACAAAAAAATGTTCCCTCTGCTTTGGCCTGAAACTCAGAGCCAGAAAAGACTGGGATGTTATATTAAAACTTCTCTACATGGAGAAATCAGTGCAACTGGTATCAGCCCCAGACCCAGACTTTCCCCCAGAGAGGCCTTCACGCTCTGTCAGGTTGTCTGATGATCCTCGCTCCTACGTCCCTTCTTCCTGGCAAGGTTTTTGCCTCAGCATCATTTGGCAGGGGACACAGCTGTAGGGACCATTGCAGCACCTGTGGTACTGACATGAAGAAACAGTTTAAAGATCCTAATCATGTGGAGCTACAACACTTGGCTCTGTTTCCCAGCTCTGGGGAGTGAAACAGGCCAACTTCAGTAACAACAGGACTGACAAATTGCTGGCACTGGCACCGGCACCCTTTCTGAAACCACCAAGACTGTAAACAGAGCAATCCCTCGGCACCATTGAAATCACTGGCGCTGTCCAAAGCACCAGCCACCACACTTCAGGGGAATATGCCCTTTTGGCTTTGAGTCCTACACTAGCATCAATGATACTTTTCCCTTTCCACAACTTTTTATATATTCTGACTGGCTTGTAGCTGAAACTCTTTTGAGTCTCAGCTCCTTCAGCCTCCCTCCATTTCCACCTTCTTCTCTGGATTCATGAAACTCCTACCTTTCCCAGTGATTAGGAGGAGGGAGAGTATGGCTCAATCAGTCCCTCATCTACAAGGCAAATTATTCCTCTTCGCCCTCATTATCCAGAGTCCACATCTGGTCCACAGTCTTGCTATGGACTACTGTGGATGCAGCCACCTGTTCCACTCTCTCCATAGTGGCCATACTGGGCCATGTACAGGCAGTGTTGTAATGAGCTAATTTTGCACCTGAGGCAAGAACATAAAATCGCGCCCCCTCAAGTTGCAGGGTGTGTGTGTCACATTATTGCCGCCTTTACCTCTTCCCTGATTGCAGAGCTGGGCTTCCAGATAGTGGTGGATGCTAGCTGAGCACCCAGCTCTGAAGGTGGTGCCCTTTCAGCAGCGGTGCAGAAGTAAGGGTGACAATACAATATCGTACTATGCTCTTTGTTAGTCTGCGTTGCAACAAGTGTTGGTTCTGCCTTCAGAGCTGGACTCCAGACCAGCACCTGCCACTTTCCAGCTGCTGAGCTCTGAAGGCAACATTGCCACCAGCAACATGTAGAAGGGTCGCTGTACTACAGCCTAAGTTTCCTGTGAGCTGTGCAGCTTCTCATTAAGCATTGCACTGGGATTTAGGGCTGCAGTGGGGAGAAATCTCTCTACCTAAGCCCTGAAGCTGTCAAGGCTGGCAGAGGGGGGCACCCTTCCCTACCAGCCGCAGCTGGCAAAAGGGGGACCCCTCCATGCCAGCCCTTGCAGAAATCTGCCCAGGTAAACCTGAGCCCCTGCCCTTACTCTGCCTAGGCCTGAGCACCTTCCTGTCCCCCAGAGCCCTAATAGTCAGTGCTACACTAAAGCCCATACCCCTAGCCCAGAGCTCCTCCCAAACCTAAAGCCCCTCTCTTGCACCCCAAACTCCTTATCCCCAGATACACCCCAGAGCCTGCACTCTCCCAGCCAGAGCCCTTGCATCATAACCCTGTGCCACAACCCGGGGGTACCTCCCACCCTCAGAATCCTTTGGCTGCACTTCCACCACATTAATTTTGTTATGTACACCAATATGAAGGTGATGTGTCACCCATCAGGTCCACAGTGGAGGTGCACATAAAGAGAATTCATTCTGCTTGGGGTGCGAAAAGTTGGGGGTGGACACTGACTGCAACCGTACCCTACAAGAACCATGTGATTCCTCTCACCTGGACTCCTTTTTGGTCACAGCCCCTACAATTTTAGCGCTGTGAAATTTGAGATTTAAGACAGCTGAAATCATGGAATTTACAACCTTTAAAATCATATGACCATGAAACTGATCAAAATGAACCATGAATTTAGTAGTGCTCTTGTAGTAGTAGAAGTGCTAGAGCAGACAGCCATCCAGAGTCACTAGCATTTAGTAACTGTAGTGTACAATTCTGATTAGAGCAAATTTTAGTTTAAAATAGTAAATCAATCCAGTGGCAACCAAAACTTTGTTCCAGTATGATCACCAGAGGAGAAGAACTGATGGCATCAGTTAGATAATTTCAACATTAGATAATTTGGGTGACATGAAAGATATGGTAAATAAGTTCAGAGGGAGTCACTATAGTTATATTATTGTGAGACCTTATGGGAGCAGTTCCCAAACTATATTCCAGAAGAACACTGGTCTTCTGCGAGCTATGGCAAAGTTCTGCCATTGAAATTGAGTAACGGATGGTCTCTTCCCATTCTCGGGCAAAATATTTAGTTAGATGATGTAAAAAGGATGAAGTGTTCTGCAGACAGTGCCATGATGTTCAAATGTTCCACGACTGGAAAAAGTTTAGGAACTACTGCCTCTTGGTTTCCTTCTATTGGGTTATCACCAGCAGGCAGAGTACCTGGAATGTAACAGGAACATGATCCTATACGTGTTCTGCTGTTACTTTTACTGTAAGAAGAAAGAGAGAGCTCCCTCTTGGTGCTGCTGATTCCTGAAACTTTTGTGCTCTCATCCAGACAAGAAGCACACGCTCTCTTGACCTGCTTTTCATAGGTACTTCCATGGTCCACTGGGAGAAGCCGCACCTTTTTTAGTCTTTAAAGTTCTACTTGACTGCTTTTTTGTTTCGATGGTATATAAACTAGCACAGCTCCCTCCCAGCAAATTTCAGGACTTACCCCAGAGGACTGCATGCTCCCTTTGGGAGGAAGTCAAAGACCAGCAGCATAAGCTGCTTAATAACCTTTACAAATCCTCTTTCTTCAAGATGGTACTAATGATCAATGAGGTTCTACTCAACCATGTGAAGTGTCTGGCAGACCAGCATTCTGACCTGCAGACATACCAACAAAAATACATATGTTCTGGCAAAGGATGTGGAATTTCTATTTTTGCACCCCATCCCAAAATCTGTGGTGGTCAATGTGATGGAAGACCAAGCTGTCAATACCAATTCCATTCTAGTAATCCAGTAAGCAATTGGAAAGATCTAGCCTTATTTGGAAACAAAGTATATTTGTCAGCCATGCTTCAGTTTTGTGTCTCCAGCTCGGAAGCTCTCTTGGCTAAATGTAATTACTAAACTACCCTAAATTGGAGGAACTCAGCCATGACCTTCTGGAAAGAACTATTCCAGTACTTAATATTGGAAGGATACATCTTTGCACATATCATCCTATAAGCCCTGTTAGACTCTGCAGCCATTGCTGCTTGATTGATTGCATCTGCTGTTGTCATGAGGTATGCATTGTGACTTGGATTTTCCTCTGGAGAAATAAATCATAATAGAGGACTTATCTTTTGAGGGACAGAAAATATTCTCAGAGTGCATGGACAATTCTCTGAACTCTCTTAAAGATTCCTGAGTTACACCATAATGTTGGCCTTTACATACCACTGCTGAAGAGATGGTTGTGGAAACATCATCTGTCATCACGATCTTGACCACAACTGCACACTTCCCAATGGCATTATGACACCTAGCACCAAAGACAAAGCCCTCCTACTAAATGGAGGCAGCCCACTTCTTAAGGGGCTACCTGTTACGTACTGCAAAAGAAGCAATAATTTTTAAGGTGTGGTTAATGCTCCAAGATGCCTCCCCTTTTCTCGTCATTCCCACCAACTTCAAAATTGCACCAGTTTGGCAATCAACTGGCTCCGTTTTTCTAACCTTGAAAAGTAAACTCGTAGCTAAGGAAGGATACTGCATCCACTTCCTATCCATCCTGCCTCAGCCCAGGCCCCCATGCCCTGTGTTGGGACCCCTCTCCCAATACCATTCTAAAGGGAGACATAAATCTTCTGCAACAAGGAGCCGTAAAACCAGTCCCTTCCCAGTTCCCAGCCAGTGGAAGCTGTAGAGCTGGCACTTGGTGCAGGGGCAATGTGAGGTGTGCCCTGGCTGCCTCTGTGCATAGGATCTGGAGGGGGCACATGCCACAGCTTCTGGGAGCCATGCCAAACCTGGCCACATTGAACAGGGCAAACTCCCAATCCCAGTCTCTGTTGAGAGTTAGAGGGCCTGTTGAAAAGGTGTGATGGGCTGGATGTGGCCCATTGTCCCAAGTTTGCTGACCCCTGCCTTTGATGATCAGATCTGTCCTCCGGATCCATTTGGATACATGTGGTAACAACCACTACTTTCCACTGCCACACAGATAATCATTCCATCTGCACATATGTGCTCACCAAACACTTTCTGCAGTGTCTCTGTAATCTCAATCTCCACATACGAGACTTGACCCCAGCCTGGGATCTTGTCCATGTCCTATGTTCTCTGACTAAACTCTGTTTGAACAAATGGCAACCTATTCTTATGTGCGTTTGTCAGTGAAAGCAACCTTCCTGGTCACCATCACTTCCACCCAATGAGCTGACGAAATTACGGCCCTTATGGCATGTCTACTATACACACTATTCTACAAAGGAAAAGTTATACTATGCCCACACCCAAGATTTCTACCCAGGGTTTCAACATCTGTTCATATCAGCCAGCCTGCACACCTTCTTTGCTTCTTTCCCAAGTTTCCTAATAACTATCAGGAGCCAGCTCTACACACACCAGATGTTAGATGAGGATCAGTGTCTTACTTGGACAATACTAAACTCTTTTGAAAATCACCATGATTATACCTCTCCACCATATCCATATATAAACAGTGCCTTTCAAAGTGGTTTTTGCTATGTTTACATTTATCTTATGAACTCTATGACAACAACCTGCCATCATCAGAGTATGTTCAGTATTTGCCTCGATAGCCTTTCTCAGAAAGTCCCCTTCGCAAAGCAGTCACATGGTTCTCAACAGACCCTTTTTCCCATTCCTACTCTGCTGATGAAGTGCTCCAATCCTATGCACAGAGGGTGCAGCTGCACCTGCAAGTGGAGCACTAGTTGGGGGACACGTCTTGAAGAATCTAAGTTGCTGCACTGGGTAAGCTACATTCTCATCTGACGGGTTTCCTTTGCCTAGAAATTGCGTTGGAAAAGCAAGTCCTCCAGGGCTGATGTATGTAATTATGAATCTATTTCTTTTTAAAAAAAGTGACTGAATAAATTACATCATTTTAAATGGTTTTGAATGATTAAGGGACATATTTTCCTATTAAGTGCACTCCCCTTTTGGCTGTCTAGCTCTGATAGCTGTATGAAGGGAGAATGGACTATGGCCGTGCTTTGTCCACTTACCATTTAGAGTGGCTTGCTCCTCATGGAACAGTCGAAGGTTGGTTCCTGTCCTTTCTTCCCTCCCTGAATATGTGTAGATGCAAGCTGCAGTCAGTCCCCTAGATAGCAAATTCCTCTATCTGATATGTTGGTGCTACTCCTTTTCAGTGAATGATGGTTGCACTGGATCTAACCAGGCCTAATTCAAATTCCTTTGAGGTGAATGGAAAGATTCCCAGGGACTTCAGTGAGTTTTAGATTGTAGAAAAGATTGGCCCTGAAGAAAAAGTAACATGTTGGTTAATTTCCACAAACTCTGATTTTTACAGAAATTCTTAAAATACCTTTCAAAATGTTTATGGTGGCTTGAGGCTACACTGGTACAACTCACTTTAGACCTTTCTTTTTGTAATTCCTCTTCACGCTTAATATTTTCATTTCTTCCCCACTAAAAATTGCTATTCAGCTGTTTCTCCTCCTCCCCTAATCCAGACATAACAACTTTGGAGATTTGTTGGGTTGGATCCTGCATTATGATCTAACCTGATTGTGGTGGTGACAGAAGGGCAGCAAAAAGCAGCTGGATCTCCCTATCCAGGGCATCCCAGGTCTAGCAGTAATGTTTTTCCACTTGCCTAATCCATAGAATGGGCACCTGAGAAGGGGTACAGCAGGAGCATATGGCACCCAGGCAGTCTCCATGCGGTGGTTAGCCTTTTGTGGGCTATTATCAGTTGATAGAATCATAGAACTGTAGGGCTGGAAAGGACCCCAGGAAATCAAGTCCAGCTTTCTGCAGTGAGGCAGGATCATATAAACCTAGATCATCCCTGAGAGATGTTCATCCAACCTGTTTTTAAACACCTCTAGTGATGGAGATCTCAAAACCTCCCTTGGAAGCCTTTTCCTGAGCTAATTACCTCTATAGTTAGTGATGTTCTAGAGTCTAGACTCTGAAGTACTAAATTTTCACAGAACTGACTGAAGATCAGGGAACTACTATTGCCTGCTTTATGGCTTTCTCTTTCAATTGAATATAATGGAGGCTTAGGTACAAGTGAAAATCTGGCCTTCTCTGTCTTTTTTCCTTTAATACAGACAAGCAAAACAAGAAGTTTCACCTCATTTACCACACATGCCTCTTTCAGTCCAGAAAAAGCATGATCAAAGAATCAATGGTAACTTTGAAAACATGGCTGTAGAAAGGTTGGAGACTCATGAAATATAAATTGACAGGAGTGGAGCTATTTGACCTTAGCAGTCAGCTTCTAACAGGTTTTACTAGGGTTTTGCTGTAAGAGAATTTTAAAAAATATTCTCATATCCCAACTTTTAATAAACAAATTAATTTTAGAATGACTGGAATAAATTTTACACTGTCTGATTCAGTGGATCAGAGACAAATTGAGCCATGTCCTGTACAGGACTGCTCATTCTGGCAAAACTCTCACTGATTGTATTGGAGGTTTTTTTGAGTAAATAATACAGAATCAAGCCAATTGTATTGCTTTAAAATACTCTTAAAGTGCTTTTTGTGACACCTAAATCAGTATTTCCTGAGAGTAGTATGCCTGATTGGACATTTGTTTTTCTCTCTGCTCTGCTTTTGTTTAATCCTATGTGGCAGCCTTGAAGGCATGCCTGCTTGCATTATAAGGTCATCTCATAGACAGTCCAAATTCTAGTTTATATGGGTCTGTCATAGGAAGCAAAAATGAATGATAAATGTTAAAAAAGCAAATTAATTTAAAAGCAAAATTGAAGTTATTTTTAATTAATATTCCCCCTTTTATCATTCTAAAATGTCACAGTTCAGCATTTAAAATGAAAGTGGCTAAAAAGTTAGTTCTATCTTATGTAACAATCCTTATATGTGAAACAGTTAGTTTAGGAATTTTCCAACAGGCTAGGGATAATCTCTGTTAGCCCTGTGTCTTGCAGAAAGACCAAGAAGATTATAAGAATGATCTGTGATATAGGAATAATGACATCATTACTATTGAGATGCAGGAAAAAGGACTGAAGGGCCCATTAATACTTAAGTGATGCTATGCATTTTCTGTAATCACACACTGTAAGAGTTTTGCATAGCAGTGAATGGCAAGACAATACTGTGCTTTTAACATATATGTTGCCAGATAGAAAGCAATCTGAAATTGAAATTGGCTTGTATGTGTAGCTTGTTGAACGTGGAAGTGGGTGTTTAATATTTGAGGATCTTGGATCATTATTGGATTCTTTTCAACATTTGTGAATAGAACCAACGGTATTTGTCCAACAAATATTTTTCTTCACACCCTGACAGTGGAGTCTCATCAGTTAGATGGAAAAGGCTAATTAGGTCATCTTGTGTATTCTCTACTAATTTTGGATTGTTCCTTATAGTTTGTTCTCAAGTGTTCTGTCTGGCGTCCTGTAAAATGGCTAATGTAAGGTTGTTGCCACTGTTTTTCATAGTAGATTGTTCCAGAGTTTAACAGATTTGATTGTTAAAAGTTTTCCCTTCCTCAGTGTCATCCCATTATGTTTAGTTATACCTCTGAGGTACATGCAAAATAATTCCTCTCCAATTTTTATGCATACATACTTCAGATTCAATACAGTTAACATACTATATTTTATTTTGGTTTAATTATTATTTATTTATATGTTTCTAGTAGCCCCAGTCATGGATTAGGGCCCCATTGTTCTAAGCATTATGTAAACACAGAATAAAGAGACAATCTCTGTGCCATGAAGAATTTAATTTATAATCTAAACAAATGATTTAATTTGTTTATTTTTATTTCTTTAAATTTATAGAACACAACTAGCTTTACTGTAATCTATTCAA
Source organism: Carettochelys insculpta (assembly GCF_033958435.1). NCBI lineage: Eukaryota > Metazoa > Chordata > Testudines > Carettochelyidae > Carettochelys > Carettochelys insculpta. The sequence goes on along the minus strand of NC_134139.1, from coordinate 141,640,953 downwards.
ATATTATAAACAATTCTAAAAAGCAAAATACTATTTTATTAATTCTTTACGTAACAACAGCTAGGTGCTTATATACATCAATGTGCCTTAATTCTTTTGTAATCTCAGTCATTTAATAACTTTTATAATTTGTGCTGCTCCTAATTCCCTCCAGCTTGTTACCATCTTTCTAGTATTGATATGTGCAGAACTATGTGCAGCCTTACTAGGGCTATATGGAGAAGTACTACCACATATCTAGTCTGCTTGTCATGTTATGTCCCTTTAGAGATAACTAATAATTTGTTTGGGTTCTTATTTCCTTCCAGCATATTACATTGCAGGCTCTAATATAATTTGCTGTCCTTTACTGTTCCTAGAGTTTTAAAGGCATTATGTGTCTGGTTCTCCATTGCCTTGCCTCTTCTGTACTCATACCTGTGCAAATTGGGTGTAAAATGCTACTGTTCTAATTTAGACTCATTTTCACAGGTCTAAATGGTTACACAAGGTTTATGGTAATGGAGAATCAGGCCTTATTTCTTTTCAGTTACTTTGCTGCCATTTAACATCCGGTTGAACAAGAAGTTTGAGCAATAATGATCAAGGTATTTCTTCTCTTTAGAATTGGAAACAAGGCGATTGAGGAGACCAGATACAGATATCGTTCTGGTGTTTGTCCTGATAACTGGAGTTATTGTTTGTGTTGGCGTGATCTTTGCATTAATCTTCATAATTCTTCACTGGTAGGTGGTCAGCATACAAATGTGATTTCTGTATTTTTTGACCAAAATATTATATAATACTACCTGACACTCAGATGAGATAATTAAATTTTCTACACTGGGATATTCGGGTTGCTAGTAGTCAGCACACCTGACAGTGAAAGCTGTTCTTTCTACTGGAGTAGAAAGAAGTAGTCTGCCACATAGTTACATAGAGTGTTGAAAGGAAGGAATGTATTAAAGCACCTATGTGTAAGGGAATAGGAATTTGAGTCAACTGAAATTTAAATATTTATTCAATTATTATGTCCATTTCAGGTCAGCTGTGAAAGCATTCTGGGCATCAAAAGTTGGTAAGAGCTCCAAAGAAGAACAATCAAACTCTCAAGGTTCAATGAGACCCATAGAAGAAGAATTAGATTTGGGATCTGCATTGCCAATAGGATCTGTATTGGCATCAGGATCAAGATTAGCATCAGGATCAAGGTTAGCATCAGGATCAAGATTAACTTCAGGATCTGCATTAGCACCAGGATCTGGATTAGCTTCAGCAACAATGTCTGTACCAACACCAACACCCACACCATCACAGATAGGTACAACTGGACAAGGAGAGGAGCCTTTCCAGGAATGGAACAATGAGGAAGAGAATTAGAAAGAAAAATAAGGCTACAATATATAAAGAGATTATAATAAAGTATGTTTAAAATACTTACATTGCTAGTTTTAAGATTTTTTTCACCTATATTGGATATATAGAACTGAATCTTAGAGATGGTGTTGCAAAAATACCATCGATAGATTGAAAATATGTTTTCAAATTAATATACTTCAGCAGTTTCAGTAATCTGAGCCTTTCTGATTCAGAGAACTAGAAACAAGGTTTTCACAAGGAGCTTGAAAACAACATATTTAACATTTTAAAGTTGTTAATATCAAATCGTCCTATGTGAAGTGTCCCCTACTTCATTTCATAACAAGCAAAGGGTAAAAAGAGTGAAGATATGAGCGCTCTTTTAACAGTGAATTAAAATGTTGAGAATAACATTAATCAATGAACAAAAGGACACAAAGAAAATAAATTCCTTAACTGGCTGTATATCAGTTCTAGGACCCTGCATATCAAACAAGGGAAATTGGTATTGCTTGTTTAAGAGCATAAATTTGATCTAATTGGTATTACTGAGAACTGGTGAGATGATTCACCCTACTGGAACTTTAAAATCAATGGTCATAAATTATTTAGGAGGGCTGGAGTAGGCAAAAGAAGAGGAGTGTTACTCTATGTCAAAAACGGCATTACCTGTTTCTGAGTCACTAACAAGTCAAAAGAAAATTATCTTCAATGTTTATGGATCACTGTCTTTAACAGATAAAGTGCAAGATGGGGTATTAGTCTGTGTCTGTCACAGATCACCAAATCATTCTGGGGACGAGGATGACTGGCTCCTTATGCACCTGTTTATGATATATAGGGGGACAAGGAGCAATAAAATCATGGAGATTTGAAACTGAGTGACAGGAAGACTCATGCTAGTATTAAAAATCTTTATAATTTATAGCTATTATAGACAGCAATTTCCTAATTCAAAAAGTGTTGGAACTAATATGGGAAAACTCCATATTACATCTTGTCCTAACCAATAAAGACATTTTAATCACAGAACTAAAATTAATAGTAGCTTAGAAACAAAGAACATAGGCCAGCTGTACACAGTGGAAAGTGGGTAGGGGGCTCTATCCTGGGAAGCAGAAACTGAAAAAGTTTTGAATGTCATGGTAGATATAAACTCCCAATATGATGTAGCCAAAAGAGTTAATATGATCCTTGGATACACAAATGCGAGGAATTTCAACTGGGAATCAAGAGGTTATTTTACCTCTGTATTTGGTATTGGTGCAACTGCTGCTGTCATACTGTGTCTGATTTTGGTGCCCACAATTCAAGAAGGATGTTGAAAAATTGGATTAAGACAAGAGCCTTTGGAATGATTAAAAGATAGTGGGAGTGATAGACTCAATTAGCTCAATCTGTTTATCTTACAAAAAGAAGGTTAAGGGATGACTTGATTACAGTCTCTAAGTACCTATATGGGGAACAAATATTTAGTAAAGGTATAACATGATTCAGTGTCTGGAAGTTGAAGCAAAACAAATTCAGACTGGAAATAAGGCATATTTTTTTAATGGTGAGAGTAATTAACTGTTGGAACATTTTTCTAAGGGTCATTTCTCCATTCGTGACAATTTTTAAATTGAGACAGGGTGTTTTTCTAGACGTGTTTTAGGAATTTGTGAAAGTTCCATGGCTTGTTTTAAAGGGTATCTGACAAGATGATCACAAAGGTCCTTTGGGGCTTTGACATCTCTGAAAATATGAAGGGCGGTCACTTTTCCTGCTTTTGACAGACGGACACTTGGAGTCAAAGAGACTGGTTAGTAAAGGTGGGGAAAATACATCTTTTGTTGACATTCTCAGGATTTTAGTTAGCAGGTGAGTCCCAGACAGGAGCTCACAGTTGGTAAGTGGGTCACAACAGCAACTGTTCTGGGCTCTGACTCATTTCTTGGTCTGAGATCTGGTATGTCAGCTGCTGGACTGGTCCCTCTTCTTTACGAGCGTCTTTCAAGCTGGTTTGAGCTAAGTGAGCTGTTTTGTCTGATTGTACTTTTGTCATGTGGCACAGTTAACCTCAGGATCAAATGGAGAACCGAAAGAGAGAGAAATTGGGAGCAGAGGTAGGACAAGAATAATATTAGAGACGGAAAGGAACAAAAGGGAAGAGGAGACAGCACAGGATCTCAACTGTCTCTAGTTGAAGTCTCTTCTGGTTCACAAGTAATGGCTGGTTGTCCCTGCTTACGTGCTCAGGTCTGGGCTTCACAATGATTTGACAATTGTGAAGATCACACATGGAAGATGAAGTCCCCAGAACACAGCCCACTCCTCTAGAATCCCTCAGTGAGTCTGTATACCACTGTGCTCTGAATTCCTTTTCAGAACGGTTCTGAAAGCATGTGTTTGAGTAATCTAAATTGTGCTGAAATCCTTTTGTTGTTATGTTTTGATAGCTGGATTAATTCAAAGCACCAAACCAAAGTTTTGCTTTCTTCAGTATGTGTGCACAATATTTGCATATCCTCCAGTTAGCCATCTGTAATGAAAACATTGATGTTAAACTCACAATGACCTCAGGTCAGGAAAGCGCCTATAATTCAGAACAGTTTAAGCATGTGTGTAAATTTAACTGAAATCAATGGGTTGAGCATAATGGGTTATTCTATGGGTATGATTCCTACCTTGAGGAGACGTATTTGCATAAATGCCCATCAAGCAGACACACTAAAATTAGAGGACAGCCACAGCAGAAGGCGTGCTGGGCAGATGTAGCCACCTCAAGGGCATTTCCATCTGAGAGCATATACTCTGGAAGGTTTGTTCTTTCAACTGCATGTAACCCCAGAAGCACTGAGACCACTGACAAGGCAGAGTAAAGTCTCTGTTCTATGGCTGGGTGAGAGCCAGCTGACTCTTAGTTCATGTGGTAGAGTACATGGCATTGGCCACTAATGTCGTAGGTTCATTCCCGTCTACTGATGGCCAGGGTTCATCAGCCGTGCATGGTGCTGTGGTTACCTTGTATTTTTTAGCATGCTGGCTTAATGAAAGCTAGCATGCATCTGTCTCCTGGATCTGGGAATCACATCCCCAGTTCAAAGTGTAGATATGCCCTAGCAGGGGAAGTACTGGGAATGTAGCCATCCTGATTCTGCACTCCCGAGGAGGGGTGGGAGGTAGTGCAGCTCTCAGATGAGTTTAGATAGCTCTGCACCTGTCTCAGACTATGTCTATGCTGCAAATGAAGGAGTCATTTCAGCCCAGGCAGCTGTACCCACTCTAACTTTAATTTAGCTAGCTCAGGTAACAATAGCAGAGAAGATGTGGGGGCATGGACCTCTGCATAGGCCAGCCAGTCAAGTATGCCCCCAGGGTCTCCAGTGAGATTGTTTCGGGATGGCCAGCCCAGGCTAAAACCTGCTCCATCCTGTTCTGAATGTCACTGTCAGTTGTATGAGGTGGTCCTTAGAAGACAGTCATAGCTATCTTCCTCAGCTCCTGTGGCTGGATTGAGAGCTTTTAGACCCTCCTTACAGTGCCGTTACCCAGTGTAAATTGGTAGGAACGGGGTGAGAATCTCACCTACCTTTAACGTTAAACATTTCTGCCTAAGTGAAGTGAAGTGGTTTCTTGAGTTCCAGCCAAATTGATTGTCATCTTCATCATCTCATTTACCTTGCATTGTCTAGATGTGATTTATCATCTTGCTATTTTTGTTTTAATCTAACAAGATTCAAAATATTTTCTATTTCTTTTCAAGGATGATCCTGAGACTCATATCTGTCTGTATGTGATCCACCATCTGTCTCAGATAATTTAGGATATATTTATATGGCTACTTCAGTCTTGATGTATGTTTCATTTATGTCTGATCTAATACTATATATGATGGAAATCAGTTTCTCTTTGACAGCTTTACTGGTCCTTGTTGGAAATGAATTTTTATGTTTAACCTCAAAGATATTCATTGTATTTTATCACTTCATTTAGTCAAATGCATTTAACAAAATACTAGACACTCAAAGCGTTTTTCTTTGGTGTCATGCACAGTCAATAACTTAGCAGCATAAATAAAGGTCATTTTTAACCAGATGCTCCATAAACTAAAATTTAAAAAAAATGAGTTAAAAACAGATTTAGTTCTCTATGACTAGCCATGATATTTCCAGCAGTATGCCGAAGATATAGGAGGAAAATAATTTTATTTGTATATCAGCTAAATATTAAGCCACATCCCCTATAGTTTATGCTGGCTAGGCAAATATTTTTTTGAGAAATAGTAGAAAGCCTTAGTTGTGCTATTTACTTACTTATTTAAAATAGGTGGACTGTTTTTCAGTGGTACCAAGCATCTACTCACTTCATTATGGGCATCTCTTTAAGTTAGGTGAATTCTCTGCACTCAATTTTTAGTACTAAGGTGCACATTAGTTATCTAGAAATAAGTTAATTTTTCATTGAATAACTGGATCAGAGCACAAAGACAGGAAAATTCCTTATAGTAAAATCATAGAACACTAGAACTGGAAGGGACCCCAAGAGGTCATCGAGTCCAGTCTCCTGCACTCATGGCAGGACCAAGCACTGTCTCCATCCCTGATCTTAAATATCTCCAGTGATGGAGATCCTACAACCGCCCCAGGCAATCTATTCTTGTGTTGAACTACCCTGACAGGAAGTTTTACTTAATCTCCAATCTAAGCCTTCCTTGCTGCAGTTTAAGCCCATTGCTTCTTGTCCTATCCTCAGAAGCTAAGGAGAACAATTTTTCTCCCTCCTCCTTATAACACTCTTTTAGGTACTTGAAAACCACAATCATGTTCCCTCTTAGTCTTCTCTTTTCTAAATTAAACAAGCCCAAATCATTTAATCCTCCCTCATAGCTCATGTTCTCTAGACCTTTAATCATTCTTGTTGTTCTTCGCTGGACCTTCTCCAATTTCTCCACATTTTTCTGGAAATATGATGCCCAGAACTGACACAATACTCCAATTTGGGCCTAATCAGCGCAGAGTAGAGCAGAAAAATGACTTCTTGTGTCTTGCTCACCACACTCCTACTAATGCATCCCAGAATCCTGTGTCCTTTTTTGCAACAGTGTCAGTGTTGACTCATATTTAGCTTGTGGTCCACTATGACCCCTTGATCCCTTTCTGCAGTACTCCTTCCTAGGGAGTCCCTTCCCATTCCGTATGTGTGAAACCGTTTGTTCTTTCCTAAGTGGAGTACTTTGCATTTGTCCTTATTATTTGTCCTTAGTAGTTCAGCACACTACTACTTTAACTGGTGATCATATTTATGTGTTTGGAAAAAAGCTTGCATGCCTGAAGCAATCAGAATTAAAAGTCAACCCATTTATGAGACGCTGGTATGGGCAATTAGTTATTGGCAATTACTTAATCAATGTGCGTTTTACAGTGTATCAACACAAAAATTATGTGCTCTATCCGCCCTAGAGGTACAAACAGACCACAGCTCAAATTAGACCATTTTGAAGAGGAGTGAGCTTTAACCAATGAATTCTCAAGTTTAGACGGCAAGCTTTTTGCAGGAGTGGCAGTATCTTAGTGTGTATTTGCACAACAGGGTTCCAATCCAGACTGGGGCATCCGGATGTTACCACAGTCTGAATCCACAGTTTCTCAAACTGTGAGTGGGGACGTCAAAGTGGGTGACAAAACCCTTTCAGTGGCTGGGATTAGACTTGCTGGGGCCTGTGTCAAAAGCTGAAGCATGAAGGCTTTGGCCATGGGCAACAGGGCTCAGATTACAGTCTCCCACCTGTGGTCTAAAGCGCTTGGTGCTTCTTCAATGGCTGTCCCTGTTGGTACTTCAAGGTAGGTGTTGGGCTCGCACAGCAGGGAGATTTTTCCATAGCAGTATTGAGTGGGGCTGCACATGCGCTATCCCAGCATGCACCATTTGCGCCACTAAGTAGTGTGCGCAGCCCAGCTCTCTCCTCAGTTGCTTCTTTGCTGCCCTTGGCTACACATGAAGCACAGTCTCTCTCCTCTCCCTTCAGACCTGTAGATAGGATTTAGGTTATAGTTAGTCAGTTCTTGTTTCTTATATATATATAGTTAGTTGTTCACTGTATTTACTACAGTTATAAAAAAAAAGAAGAAAGTAAAGGAAGGACAAAAAGTGGGGACTTCTCTCCCCTTGTCAGTTTCATTTTGCATTAGTAAGTTTCCTGAGGCACTGGTTTTAAAAAAAAAAGAAGAAAGAAACAGATAGAAACTATAACAGTTGTAAACGAAACAGTATTTAGAAAGAACTTGGCACTTGTCAGATTTAAAAATATGTTTGAAATGCTGGGACCCCATGCCTGCTTCTGATGGGCACTCCGAATGTGCCCCTGCCTCGGAGAGGCACGATACCACAGTGCTGCTCTGGCTGCAAAAGTCTAACAGACAGAACGAGAAAGGACAGGGAGCTAAGACTGAAAATGCTCCTTTTTGACAAAACCCTCCAGTTGCACTCAGAGCTGCCATCTGCGGGAAGCATCCCTTCTGTCAGGGCTGCTCCCCGCTTGCTGTTGGGGACCCAGTCCCAGTCCAAACTATCCCCCATACGCTCCTTGTCTAGAGTGAGCAAAGGGGATAAGCTGGGCACGTCTGCCATTCAAGCCAAGCCCAAGCTCATGTCTACTGCAAAATCTAAAAGCCTCTCTGCTGTGAAAGCAGCGTCAGTGCCCATGGTGCCAGCTGCTGCTGACACAGCACTGCAGCCATTAACAGCACTGGCAGACCCAGTGGGAGCTGCTGTGAAGCCCGAGTGCAGGCACCAGTAGAGATACAACCAGTACCGGTGCCTGAACAACCTGTAGTGCCACTTTTCCCCGCAGCACTTCAGGAACAGACTCTGAATGCTCAGAAGCAACAGCAGTCACCCGCGGCACTGTGGCAGGCTAGGGCTAAGAAAAACAGAGCTCCTGCAGTGAACCATAGCCCTAGCTCTGCATCATTCACCACAGGGTCGTCACACCCATCCCCACCTTCTCCCTTCCACAAACTCAGGCTGCTTCTACACTTGCCCCCTCCCATCGGAGGTGGCATGGTAATGAGGCAATTCAAAGCATGCTAATGAGGCACTAACATGCATATTCAGTGCCTTATTAGCATAATGATGGCTGCATGAATTTCAAAGTGCAGACTTTGAATTGCAGATTGACGGTGCAGATGGGGGCAGCTTCGAAATAAGCACTCCACTTCAACAATCCCTTACTCCCACAGAACTAGACTGGCGTAAGATGGAGCATCAACCTTCTGTATGCCTTTCCACCTATTCCTCTGATATCCAGGGTCCTCAGGAAAATCCAGACAGACAGCACATGAACCATCCTTATTGCTCCAGCATGGCCCAGGCAGATCTGGTTTCCTTTGCTCTCTCACCTACCTCATCATCCTCCTTACGTGCTTTCCAGCCATCCAGACCTGCTCTCCCTCTCCCAGAACGATAGTTCCATGAGCCACCCCAGACTGCACACCCTCCATCTGACAGCATGGTTTCTCTGTGGATCCCAGAGCATGCACGCCACTATTCCCAGCGAGTGAGGGAGGTGCTCTTACAGAGCAGATGAGAAACAACTCAAAAAACTTACCTTTCTAAGTGGAAGCGATTCTTGTTCTATTGTTCTGAAAGGGGCATACAACCCACAGAAACCCCACTGCATGCAATCCTCAATTACATCTTTTACCCAAAATAGGCTCATCTGTCATTGTCCTCACTTCGGATCCACCTTTCAGTGATCTCAGCCCTCTGTCCACCTGTGGAAGGCTTCTCGGTGTTCACTCACCCGACTGTAAAGAGATTCTGGAAAGGCCTACAAAAACATCATGCCGCCTTGCAGACCTATACCCCCAGCTTGGGACTTGGAACTGGTCCTTCACACACTCATGGGACCACTTTGAGTCAATGGCCACCTGCTGTCTGGCTACGCTACTAATGAAAACGCGGTGTCTAGAAGCAATAACATCAACTCAAACAGTGAGTGACATAGCAGCACTGACCAACTCCCCACCATATACAAACTTCTACAAGAACAAAGTTGTACTACGACCACCTCCGACATTCCTACCGAAAGTGCTCTCAATTCCATATTAACGAACCTATAATTTTACCTACCTTCTACCCTAAACTGCAGGCTTCCAATGTGGAGGCCAAACTGCACACTCTGGATGTCAGAAGGGCCATATCCTTCTACATAGACAGGATGTGGTCGTTCAGAAAATCACGGAGATTATTCTTATCCATCACAGAAAGATGAAAAGGACTGCCTCTGTTAGCTCAAAGTGTATTGGGACTCATATCTTCATGCATAGTGCATTGCTATTCCACTGAAACAAACCATTACCATTGTTTCCAAGGGCACACTCCAAGATTGGTAGCAACATCCACAGCCTTTCTAAAGGGAGTGCCCTTACAGGACATTTGTCGAGCAGCCATGTAGTCTTCTAACCACACGTACCTGGCTCACTATGCACTGCGGTCCCATGCAGACAGAGATATGGCAGTAGGCCAGGCAGTACTGTCCACAGTATATGCACTGAATCAGAACCCACCATCCACTGCTCTACAGTCACCTACAGTGGAGCATCCAGGGGGACAGCACTCGAAGAAGAAAGAGAAGTTAGTTCGTGTTGTAACAATGGTTCTTCGGGATGTGTGTCCCTATGGATGCACCGCATCCCCCCTGCCTCTCCTGTACTTGGTGCAATAGCTATAGTTAGGGTGTCAGTAAAGCAACTGAAGAGAAAGTGGGGCTGCGCGCATTACCTAGAGGTGTGAATGGGACCTGCTGAGATAATGACTGCACAGTCCTATTCAACACTGCTATGGAAAAACCTCTGTGCTGTCGTGCTAGGTGAGCCCAACACCTACTGTGGAGCGCCCATGGGGGGACACATCTCGAAGAAGCATCATTACAACACGAAGTGAGTAACTTCTCTACTTCAGCTTTGGCCCAAACCTCAGGATTTGGCTTTTCTTCTCCCTGCCACCTGAAGTTTTGGGGCTCTGGCTTTGTTCCCCGCCTTCCCCCGGACTCATGGTGCAATATTTGTTGTCAGAAAAGGGTCACAGTGAACTGAAGTTTGAGAGCCCCTGGTCTAAATATTAAATATTCATATCAATTTACTGTACACAAGAAACAATTAACTCTGTGGTCTAAAACTGCAGTGTACTGCACAGGAAAAGTTAGTAGCCTTATTATATGCAGGGCTGGTAGCGCTGCCTGCTGTGCTCTTTAGGGCGCCTGGCGCTTTTCGTTATAAACCCCTGTTTTCAGATTTTTATAACCTTGCTAAATTTGACTGTTTAAGCTGAAATTTTGCATCCTGGGTGTCTGCCTGGGCTGAATTTTTGAGAAGAAAATTCAGCTGAATGGTTCAACCTTTTCCCAGGCAACTGGGGGAAAATATCTTGTTCTTTGAGGGTCATGCTGCCACCCATATTGGTCAGAGATTTGTTGGTAGCAGTGCCCCCTGCCCCCGGCTGGCTGCATGTGTGGGGCACAGGTGTGGGATGCCTTGGTATCTACTGCACGCCTGCAGCCAGCCGCCTTCTCGGTTCTTCCCTGACCGCTGCCAGCTTTGGCTGCAGCCAGAGCAGTACCCTCACATGCACACTCGGGCAGCTATTTCAGAACACCTACGCTTTGCCTTTCTGCAGGAGACACCTCTACAAACAAACGAAAAGAAAAGACAACGACAAAGAAAAGTCAGAGCCACCACTTTTCCCAAGCAGCTCTCGCCACTTTCAGCAGCTCTGCTGCACAGTGGAACCCAGCCTTGTCAATTTCACGCAGGCATGGCCAGCTCTCCAGGTTTCAAAGAGTGCTCATCATGTGGTCTGTCCATTTCTGTCTCAGCCGCTCTTCCTGTGTCTGTTGTCTAGGACACCAGCACAGTGCTAATGACTGCCTACACGGCAGGAGACTTACCGAGAGATCCAGAGGAGCTAGGAAGCGACAGCTCCACATTTGGGAGATGGAGCAAGCACTTAAACCTGCAGACTCTTGAAGTAATTTCCCCCTCAGGCATAGTCCACAGGGGGTCAAAGCTGCTAACAGGGCTGTGACACTTTCAAGCCCTAGAGGTAGGGGGAAATCCCCTTTAACAAGGAAGAGGTCACATACCTCACTGGGGTCAGCCTCCCCAACAAACATAGTACCCTAGGGCTGTAAGGGACCTTAGCAGGTAATCTATTCCAGCCCCCTGCCTGAAGCAGGATCAATCCTCACTAAATCATCCCAGCCAGGACTTTGTCAAGCTGGGACTTAAAATCCTCCAGGGATGGAGATTCCACCATTTGTCTCGGTAACAGATTCCAGCACTTCACCACTCTCCTGGTGAACTAGTTTTTTCTAATATCCACCCTACACCTCCCCCTCTGTAACTTCAGACCATTGCTCTTTGTTCTGCCATCCATCACTACTGAGAACAGCCTCTCTCTATCCTCTTTAGAGCTCCCCTTCAGGAAGTTGAAGACTGTTATCAAATTGCCCCTCACTCTTCTGCAAACTAAATAAGCCCAAGTCATGCCCACTGCAAATGAGCACACTCCCAGCCAGTGCTCTAGGGGCTCAGAAAAATTAATGCTGAAGTCTCCATAATGGATTGGGGCCAGGCACTGAGAGTGAGAGAATGGAGCCTTGTCTCTTTAGTTTGGTACCCAGGCCACATGGAGGAGGAAGCTACCAGATGCAAATCTAGAGGAGAGAAATACAAACCAGAGGAGTGAAAGAAGTAGATTGAGATGAGCAGCCTGATGTAATTGGGACTTTTTGGGTTAAGGAGAGAAACTGTGACAGGGGGCTGAAGTGCGAGAGATTAGGAATGGTTGATAAAAGAGACTGAGATTGGGAGAGGGAGAAAAACCTGGAAGTTGTGACGGGAAGGGCAGTTAAAGACTAGTTGGGTGGGAAGGCTCAGACTGAGAGCCACATGGGGACTCGGAATGTAAGGAACAGAAGCTGGGATGAGGAGCTGGTGGAGACAGGGATAGCTGGGAGTGGTTGATCAAGGAGGCTGGTATTGGGTGCATGGTGTCAGTGGGCATGGGATCTCTGAGGGCCGAGACTGGGGATGGGGAGCATCGCTGAGATTGGATGAGGAGCTGGGCAAAGTAGGGGAGGAGAGCAGGAACTGAGAAGGATCTATAGTAAAGGGGGGAAATAGGCTGGCTAAGCAAAGAGACGGGGACATGGAGACTGGGAATGGATGAGGAACCCGGGAAGGCAGGGTGGGAGGTGGTATGGAGCTGGGAAGAGATGTTGGACAAGGTGCCAGCAGAGAGGATAACAGGGACTGTCTGGGCTAGGAGACTGGGACAAGGAGTTGGGGTAGTGGGGAGGCAGTGGGGCTATCTGGGCAAGTAGCATAGGACAGGGCATGGGGACAAGGAGAGACTGGAAATCCCATGCAGGGAATGGGTAATTGGCCAAGGGGTGATTGGTTTAGGGCTGTGGAAGAGCTAGGTCTGAGGCAGGTAGCATGGGGCAAAAGGAATCAAGCTGAGGGAAAAAGGGCAGAAGAGTCTGTGCCCGTTAGAATGCCTTCCCACTAGAGGCTGGAACGGAACCCAAGATTCCTGACTCTTGCCTTTCCTCTGCTGTACGCAAACATCTGTGAAGCTTGCTAATAAAATGTGAGTTGTACCCCCGAGGGCTGTGCACGTCGGTGCTTTGTGTTGGTAAAAGTTTTGTCAGTCGGGGTGTGTTTTTTCACACCCCTTCCCATCAAAAGTTTTACCAGCCAATGTGCAATGTAGGCATGGACTTAGTTTGCCAAAGCACTCTCCTGGTAGGGTGTAATGCTAATTTTTTAATGGGAATGTCACACTGCACTGACGGATGTGAAAAAGTAGTTGTCAGTGAAACCTCATCATCAGATAGGCATGTCTCTAGTGGGGCTTCATAGGGATCAGTACCAGGCTGACACTTCATCAGTGATCTGGAAGTGAAAATGAGACTGCTGCTGCTGCTATTTATGGAGGACACCACGACTGGGAGAGTGGTAAATGATAATGAGTAGAGAGCAATCATACAGAGCCATCTGGATGGGTTGGGACACTGGGCCCATTCAAATGAAGTGCTATAATAGTGCCACATGTAAACTTACACATCTAGGAGAAAGGAGGGCAAGCTGTTCCTAAAGAATAGGGGCTGTGCTGGAAAGCAGTGACTCTGAAAAGGATTTAAGATGCCATGGTGGCATGGCAACTGAACATGGGCTCTCAGTGTGATGCTGTGGCTAAAAGTGCTAATGCAACTCTTGGCTGTATGAACAGGGGAGTGCAAGTAGGAGATTTTGCCTCTATCTATGGCATTAGTGAGTTTGAGATTAGAATATCACTTACAGTTCTGTATCCACACTTTAAACAGGATTTTGATACACTGGTGAGGATGCAGAAAATAAGTCACAGAAACAATTCAGGGGTTGGAGGAAATGCCTTTCAGTTAGAAAAAATCTGAAAAGCTCAATCACTTTGGCTTATGAAGAAAATTGAGAGGTGACTTGATTACAGTGTATAATACCTTCATGGGGAGAAAATACTGAGTATTAAGGAGCTCTTTAATTTAGCAGAGAAAGGCAGAACACGAATGAATGGTTGGCTGGCAAAGTTAGAAGAATTCAACTAGGATGTCAGGCACATCTTTGCAATTATGAGGTTAACTAACCATTGAAACAAATTTACAAAGGAAGTGGTAGAGTCCATCTCTTTGAAGATGTCAAATTAGGACTGGGTGTCTTCTTGGAAGATCACCTTTAGCCAACAGCAGGTTATTAAACTCAGGATGGGATACTGGGATGAAATGTAATGGTCTGTGGTATATGGGAGGTCAGACTAGATGATCTAATAATTCCTTTGGGCTTTACACTCCATGAACTTTGACCTCTCCTGCTTTCTGTTGAAATGAAAAAATTCTTCTATTCAGACTAGTAAGTGTTGTCTGTACAAAACACAGGCATCCTAAATAATACCCACTGAAATAAATCAACACTACAAAAATAAAAACAAGAGGTTTAATTATAGATGAATTGCCTTTCAAGTTTTCAAAGAGCTCACAGTTTGATCTCTGCTGGCTGGGGAACTGCTATGGAGGTCATTTGGACCTGGAAGGCTGATGCCATTTTGAAACAACTGTGTAACTCACCTAGGCTGCGTCTACACGTGCACGCTACTTCGAAGTAGCGGCAGTAACTTCGAAATAGCGCCCGTCACGTCTACACGTGTTGGGCGCTATTTCGAAGTTGAAATCGACGTTAGGCGGCGAGACGTTGAAGTCGCTAACCCCATGAGCGGATGGGAATAGCGCCCTACTTCGACGTTCAACATCGAAGTAGGGACGTGTAGATGATCCGCGTCCCGCAACATCGAAATAGCGGGGTCCTCCATGGCGGCCATCAGCTGGGGGGTTGAGAGATACTCTCTCTCCAGCCCTTGCGGGGCTCTGTGGTCACCGTGGGCAGCAGCCCTTAGCCCAGGGCTTCTGGCTGCTGCTGCTGCAGCTGGGGGTCCGTGCTGCATATACAGGGTCTGCAACTAGTTGTTGGCTCTGTGTATCTTGCACTGTTTAATGAAAGTGTGTCTGGGAGGGGCCCTTTAAGGGAGCGACTTGCTGTTGAGTCCGCCCCGTGACCCTGTCTGCAGCTGGGCCTGGCTCCCTTATTTCGATGTGTGCTACTTTGCCGTGTAGACGTTCCCTCGCTGTGCCTATTTCGATGTTGGGCTGAGCAACGTCGAAGTTGAACATCGACGTTGCCAGCCCTGGAGGACGTGTAGACGTTATTCATCGAAATAGCCTATTTCGATGTCGCAACATCGAAATAAGCTATTTCGAAGTTGGGTGCACGTGTAGACGTAGCCCTAATGAACATTTCATGAGACAAGGGAATTACCTTTATTATTTATTTATTTATTTATGTTATTTTCGTAATTGTGAGCATGTGCATATTTTAAGACTTAGGAAAGTTTGTGGTTTATAGAAAAATTACAAGGAGGTACACACATTTCTATCAATAAATGTGTTTGTGTGTATTGTCTCCATCACATCATATTTGCGCTTTCAGGGTGAAATACTACCACTGCTGATGTTAATGGCAAAATTCCCATTCACTTAAATGGCAATAGGATTTTTGCTCCTTGTATTTATCTTTTAATCCCTTCTCCACTTATTTGCTTGTCTTGTACCCTGTTTTATTGCCCCTCACCCTTCCTCTCCTCTCTCAATCATATTATATTTGATTGCTTTGTAATCCACCTCTCTCATAAGAGCCTCCAAACTTCTTTGGTGCCGTTTCTGTGGTGTGTGCCTTCACCAAACTAATGCATGAGCCACTGTGCCATAATACATATGCACAGGGAAGCCAAAATAAGGTTGCACATGTAATCCTAACTCTGGCATTTCCTAATTTTTGAATGCTCGGTTACCTTAGTACTGTATTTAACATAGATTTTATGCATAATTTCCTAGGGTTTTTGAAAGAGCAAACTGAAAACCCCAGAAATTCCATCATGCATTATAGTGATACCCAAGTAGAACATCAGTGGGACAAGTGCCTTGAGATCTAACATGACAAGACCTGGTTTCCATAAAACCTGCTGACTGGTATATTTCTGTCCTTGAATTACTTATCAATCAACTCCCATATCAACTTTTCCTTTCTTTTTACAATTTATTTGTAGTTCTTTGTGGCCACTTTTCCAACCAAGGGCATCCCTAGTTACTCTATCCACCTAAGTAAGGATTCAGTCACCTTTCCACAGCTGGTCCCAGGCCTCTTTTCCATGAGGCCATTGACATTGCCAGAGTATCTTTGGCATATAAGGATTGATGAGGTTTGTCTGTGCCTAAGGAGCCTCTGGTGTGGCAATAATCCTGGCTACCAAAGCAACAACATATGTGATTCCTTAGCATATACACATTAATACATAGCTACTGTTTGCATTTAGGATGCAGTCTGAGTAAATTAAAGTCTTTTTAATTAGGTGAAGAAACCCATAGCAAAATGGCTATTCCTACCTTATATATTCACCTAGCCTATAGATACGTAAAAGTCATGAATATTCCTGCTTTGAGTGAGTCCCTCTGGACGGTTCCCAAGCAGAAACATTGTTGTCACACCCATCAATATTGCAGTTTTGTACATGAGAGAAAAAAGTCTTGCCTGTCCCCTCAAAAAGATTCACTTACACCCTGAGCAGGAGATAGGATTACTCAGCTTGCAAAGCTTCATGCATAAAGAAATTAGTGGGCATGACCAGGGCAGTGACCGCAGACACTCTAACGAACACACTGTTACTAGTGAAATCCTCCATCAGCCCCCTGTGCAGCCACAGAAGGGCTGAGGCTGTCTAAGTGTGTTGTATACCTACCTAAGAGTATACACTGGGGAGTCATGTATACTGTTGCTTTGGTAGGCCAGGATGACTGCCCACACCAGATGCTCTTTACACAGGGGGACCAGACGTCCCCAGGCCAAATATGGGACAGAGGGATGAGCTAGTGGCCCAGCCAAAACGGGACAGATGGTTGCTCTGCCTGTCAGGTGGTGGCTGCCTCGTGGGGACTGCCACATTACTGGGAGGAGCGCTCCCTGGCTGCGAGGGGCAGCAGCAGCTCCCAGCTTCCCCAGACTGTCTGGAGCCTTGGCACTCGGGCTCTGGCTCCCCAGGCAGCAGGGAGCCAGGAGCCAGGCAGTGGCCGTGCTGGTCCAGCTCCAGCTTCCCTGAGCCACAGGAAGCCCTGAGCCAGGCAGTAGCCTGGCTCCCTGCAGCTCAGGAGCCGTCAGCCAGGTGGCAGCCACACCGCTCAGGCTCTGGCTCCCCTCAGCAGTGGGGAGTCAGGAGCCAGGTGGCAGCCATGCTGGTCCAGTTCTGGCTTCCCTGAGCCACAGAGAGCAGGATCCAGGCCAGCCATGCCGGTGATCCTCCCGGCTCCCCCCAGGAAGCCAGGAGCCAGCAAATTTGGGGCAATTAGCCCCTTTTAGAAATAAATCAGGATGCCTTCCTGGCACCCGAAACATGGGGCTGTCCTGGCCAGTGTGGGATGAGTGGCTATCTTTATGTTCCTTCCTGGCTCCCCACAAGCTCTCTGCGTGCCACCCTCCCAAACACCTCAATTTTAAGGACACCTTTTATCCTCTCCTGCCTAGCCAGAGCAGGGGCTCTGTATACTCCCAGCCCCTATGTATATTCTCCTCCTCCCCCCCGCCCCCCGCCCCGGCCCAGGATTGTCCCTCATCCTCTCATGCAAAGACCTCTGTGTGTCCCATCCTTTTCTATCATTCCCTGCTTTCCTGCTCCAGGAGCACGGATTCTATTCTTCCATCATACACTGCCCCACTCCCTGCAGCTGAATTTTCTGATAAAAAGCATAAAAACATCTCTGTTTTTCTGTGATTAAAACTGCAGTGCTGAACTTTATATGTAAATATATTTTTTAAATATATACATATAAAATATATAATTTGAACACAATGTTTTATTGATATTTTGACAATTTTAAACAAGTTTTAAGCTTACTGGTTTCATCAATCATTATAATATTAATAGAACTGTAGTTTGTATTTTTATACAGTAAACTCTTTCATATCTGGCACTCCATTATACAGAACTCTCAAATAATTGGCATTTTAACCACAAGTAAATTTCAGTTTGATTTTTCCAAAAGTACAGTATAATGAAAATAAGTACAGCAAATACAGTATGGCCGTGTCTATGCTAGCCCAAAGCTTCGAAATGGCCATGCAAATGGCCATTTCGAAGATTACTAATGAAACGCTTAAATACATATTCAGTGCTTCATTAGCATGTGGGCGGCCGCAGCACTTCAAAATTGCCGTGGCTCGCTGCCATGTGGCTCATCCAGACGGGGGTCTTTTTCGAAAGGATCCCAGGAACTTCGAAATCCCCTTATTCCTATCAGCAGGTATCTGCTGATAGGAATAAGGGGATTTCGAAGAAGCCACGCAGCAGTGAACTGTAGCAATTTTGAAGTGCCGCAGCCGCCTGCATGCTAATGAGTCGCTGAATATGTATTTCAGCGCTTCGTTAATAATCTTGAAAATGGCCATTTGCATGGCTATTTTGAAGATTTTTGGGCTAGTGTAGACGTAGCCTATAAGTTTATAGTGTACAGTACTACTGTTGCTGGTAAACAAAGTATTCTGCATACGCTTTTGTTTGTTTCTTAATATTTATTATTGTATTTCTTTAGTGTTATGCATTGCTAGATATCACTCTCTATTATCCAGAATATTTGAATATCCGGCAACCTCCCAGTCCCAGGACTGCCAGATATGAAAGAGTTCACTGCTTCTATCAAATCTTTCTATGTCTGTATTCCATATTTTTAGCAGATTGGGTTTTTTAAATGTACAGAAACATAGTGAACACAGATTCTGTTGGACAGAATATGCTCACACATAATGTTTAAATATTAAGAATAAACACATTGAGAATCATAGTACATGAGTGTAACCACCAGACAGAAAAAAGCCAGCTATACACCAGCGGGAAGGGAAAATGCCTTCAGATGGTTTAGCGGTAGGAGAATAGTCTGTGAGACAGCGATAACAATATTCTAAGGACAGTGCGCACATGAATAAAAGATTCTTATGTTCAGCTTTAGTAGATTTAGGATAAACCTTATAAAAGTGCCTGAGTGACTTGGGAACCTGGAAACATATTTTCAACTTACCAGTTTGAATATGGTATCTGTGTGCACTGTACGCATTTGTTATTAGTTATTACAACTGTATAATCTGATTGCTATCCAGCAGGGATCTTACTTTTCCATTATAAAAAAATAATCAAAAACAAACCAAAATTCTCCTGTAAAAGTAAGACTCTACCTTTTTCAGCATTAGAATGCTGAACTTTGTTTTCCTTAGCTACTATAGGTATCAGCAGAACACAATGCTGTTCTGATATATTTACAGTTGTAAAATGCTCGAATGATCTAGTCACAGTGCATTGTTTTTTTACTGTTATCAATGGCCCTGCTGCTTCAGTCTCTTGTTTTAATTTATGGTCATGAGCTTACATTTAGTACTTTCCATGTGTTCTGCACTTATCTGCCTTTGAACATAACCTAGAGCTTCACTGCATATGGTATTGAACAACACATCACAATTAATGTGATTTTTCTCTTTGCCAAACTCAGTGATATGGTCTTTTCAAGGTTGATTATTCGTTTTCAGCATCTTTTCATAACTTTAATTAGACATATCTGGAGGCTAAAGTGAAATGCCACTGAATAACCTCTACACATTGGAAGTAGTTTATTGGAGTATGTTTAGATATGTACATTTAACGTGTGTTCAAAAATCAACCATAAAAGGGGAAAGTTGCACACATTGAATAAATAGCACCGGTAATGTCAGTAAAATGCAGTAAATAGTTAATGTATGTTTTTATTTTTACACAAAAATGTAAAAATTAAAAACTAGGTAAAATGGAAATTCTGTGTTCTTCTTCGAGTGTCCCCGTGGGTGCTCCACAATAGGTGTCAGGCTTGCCCGGCGCCGCAGATCGGATCTTCCAAGCAGTTTCTGCTGGACCGCGCATGCGCCGGCGCGCGCCGCTCCCTTGCGTGCTCCTGGCCATGTGCGCGATCCGGTCCCCGCCAGTTCCTCTTAACCGCCGTCGGCTGCAGATGGAATCTGACTAGGCTAAGGCCAAGTTAGCGTATTCAATAGGCTTTAACTGTTTTTCTTTAAAGTTTTCAAGTTCTTAGGCTACTGCAAGTTAGCCGGTTGTTATTTTTCAAAAAAAAAAAAAAACAAAAAACAAACAAACAGCAAGCGGGACAGCTTTCAGTCCAGTCCCAGTAACAAGCGCTGGAGGCCAGGAGCATAGGGCCATCAGCCCTCCTGCTGCGGCAGGCCATCAGAAGGGGAAAACAGCACAGAGAAGGTGCTAAGTACCCGTTTAACAACTGAAAGACTCACCAACAATGTCCTCTTCAGGATTTAAGAAATGTGAGTCCTGCCGAGAGGCAATGCCAGCGTCTGATGGGCACAGTCTATGCATAAGGTGCCTTGGGGAGTCCCATGTTGCACAGAAATGCTCCTTCTGTGCAAAACTAACAGCCAGAGCAAGGAGGGACAGGGAGATGCGGCTTAAAATGCTGCTCTTCGACAAGGCCCTCCAGCCAGACGTGCCGGAGCGGCCGCAGCAGGAGGGACCCTCCGGGGCCCATAAAAGGAAAGCTGCCTCCCTCACCCCATCAGCGCAAAAACGGAGGAAAGCCTCCCCAGCCCGATCCCTGCCGGCAGCAACAGCGAGCGGGACGGGAGGAGCGAGCAGCCCCCAGCCGCAGCAACAGCTGATCGGCGGCGGCACGGAGAGCCACGTGGCAGCGGCTCAGCCTCTGATAATCAAGCAGCCGCCCCGCACCGCAGGCAGGGCGGTGGCTAAACAAGCGCCGGTACCGGCGGCACCGCAAGCAGCGGCACCGACCCCCGGGGAACCGGTGGTGCAGAGCGCGCAGGCACGCAGCCTGCAGGCACCGGAGGACACCGCACGTGCGGCACCGCCCTCGAGCGTGCCGAGCACGGCGCGGGCGGGGCAGAGATCCCCTACACGTCAAGGGGCGGAGTTACCTCCTCAAGGGAGGGGGAAGGCTGCACACAAGACGAGGCATCGCAGCCCCTCTCCAGACAGGGCTGTGGAGTTGCTTTCTCACAGCCCTCCGCTTATGTTGCAGACTCCAACTAGAAGGCAGGGGTCCCCCCTAGCCTACCCGGAGCCCCCTTCTCCATTTTTGCAACCAGCCTCACCCTGGCTGGGACCACCTTCACCCTTCCTGGGGTTTGAACCGCTGGAATACTATTCAAAATCGCTCTCTCCAGTGTCCCAGATCTCTCGACGATCTCGCTCCCCCAGACGCAGAGGGTATGCACCAAGGGAGTGGTCTAGGTCACCTTCCCAAGAACAGTGCCTATACTGCCATGGTCGTCCCTATCACGCGGGGCATAGACACCATCAGCAATCTACTAGGGAAAGATCCCCACAGACGATCGCGTATCCCCGAGGGCAATTGTGACCGGGGACAGAGACTCAAGCATCTCAGGGGGGACTGGTTATGGAACCCCGAGATTTTCCCTCGCAAACCTCTAGTGAGAGGGTGTACCATCACCAACAGGAACCGGAAGGGTCCAGAGAGACGTACCCCAGTGGTTCCTCGCTCTCCTCCCCGGACGAGGCTACGGCCCCGGGGGACGTCCATCCCCCGGACGATCTCAAACAGTTTCAAGAGCTTTTTAAGAGGGTGGCCTTCACGCAAGGCATCCAGACAGCAGAGGTGCAAGAGAAACACCATAAGCTCCTCAAAAATCTGAGACCTCCGGCCTCCTACAAAGTAGCAATACCGCTTGATGAAGCAATCTTGGAGTCCGCCACTATGATATGGCAGACCCCTGCGACTATTCCGCCTGTCCACAAGAGAGCGGATAAGAAATACTTCGTGCCGGCGAAGGGCATGGAGTTCCTGTTCAGCCACCCACAGCCAAATTCCTTGGTGGTGGAGTCGTCGCAACAAAGATCAAAGACATCTCAATTCAGGACAGGGGGAACAGACAAAGATGCCAAGAAGCTAGAGCTGTTCGGCAGAAAGGTCTACTCCTCCTCCACTCTAATGTTGCGAATGGCAAATTACGCAGCGCACTTAGCGAACCATAATTTCGACAACTATTCTAGGTTAACCTCCCTCATGGACTCGCTTCCAGAGGACAAAAAGCCGGTGCTCAAGGCCATCGTGCAAGAAGGCTACGCGGCCTTGAGGACGGGAGTTCAGATCGCCCTGGACGTTGCGGACACAGCAGCACGTTCCACAGCTACGGCAGTGGTGATGCGAAGGGAGTCCTGGCTCCAGACTTCGGGTATACTGAGGGATCTGCAGGCGAAGATAGTTGACCTTCCCTTCGACTCGCAGAAGCTGTTTGCTGAATCAACTGACTCGGTCCTTCATTCCAGTAAAGATTCAAGAGCCACACTTAGGACCCTGGGGATTTACACCCCTCCATACAAAAAGAAAAAGTACTACCCTCAACAAAGACGGTACCAGTACCAGCAACAGCGTCCCCAGTACCACAGGGGTTACGAGCAAGGGCGACATCAACAGCACCAGCAGTACAGAACTCCCAGGCGACGTTCACAACAGAGCTGTGCGTCCTCGGGGCAGGGCCAAAGGCCACAAGTTTGACACACAGATCCAGGGCTGCGCCATCACTACCATCGCACAAGGTCATCCGAAGCGGCTATTCCACCATCGCCTCCGACCATTCTACGACCAGTGGCAAAGGATCACCACAGACAAATGGGTGCTAGAGATCATAGCCATGGGGTACGCCATCCCCTTCCAGTCGCTCCCACCGCCACGACCTCCACCCAGGCCCCACCTCCAGGAGGCCTCCCAAGTAGCGAGGCTCAAGCAGGAGGTAGACCATCTCATACTCATAGGGGCAGTGGAAAGAGTGCCGGAGCAACTGCAAGGAAAAGGGTTCTACTCGAGGTACTTCCTCACGGAGAAAAAGACAGGAGGCTGGAGGCCTATCCTAGATCTTCGCGGCCTCAACCGGTACCTGCGCAAGCAACGCTTTCGGATGATCACAATCGCCTCCATCCTTACAGCACTGGACGATGGAGACTGGTTCGCAGCCCTCGATTTACAAGACGCGTACTTCCACATAACTATCCATCTGGCTCACCGGCGATTCCTCCGGTTCATGGTAGGCAACGAACACTTCCAATACAAGGTCCTACCGTTTGGCCTCTCCTCGGCCCCCAGAGTCTTCACCAAGACCTTGGCAGTGGTGTCAGCCTACCTGCACAGACAGGGGGTATTTATATTCCCGTATCTGGACGACTGCCTGCTCAAAGGGGCCTCGAAGGGGGAGGTACTACGCATGATACGCGTCACAGCAAACACGTTCTCTTCACTCGGCCTGGTTATCAATCTGGCAAAATCAAAAGTAGACCCCACACAGGACATAGAGTTCATAGGGGCTCGCATAAACTCTGTTACAGTGAGAGTATATCTACCAGAGGCTCGCTTTCGGGCCATCGGCTCCCTCGTGCAGGTCATCACCTTCAGCCCTACGGTGCCGGTCTTGACGTGCTTACAGCTGCTGGGCCACATGGCAGCAGCGACGTTCGTAGTACAGAACACCAGGTTACACATGCGCAGCATGCAGCACTGGCTGGCGAGCGTATACAAACCGGCAGTACACACCGTTCACAGGGTGGTGTCGCCCACACTGGAGGTGCGCAAATCCCTCCAATGGTGGGTAAACCCCAGGAACTTGCTAACAGGGGTACCCTTCCACCAGCCACAAATATCGGTTTTTCTCACTACAGATGCCTCCCTCATAGGGTGGGGAGCGCACATGGGCGAAGAGGTGACTCAAGGACTGTGGTCATCCACGGAGCAGTCACTACACATAAATATACTGGAGCTCAGAGTGGTGTTCAACGCCTGCAGACACTTTCGAGACCATATACAAGGCAAAGTCGTCGGGATCAGTACAGACAATACCTCCACCATGTTTTCTATAAACAGGCAAGGAGGAGCTCGATCCTGTGCCTTATGCGCGGAAGCAGTCCGCTTATGGAACTGGTGCATCGCCAACAATATAATCTTGAAAGCCTCATACTTGCCAGGTGCGCACAATGTGAAGGCAGACCAGCTAAGCAGGCATTTTGCACTCACACACGAGTGGCAGATCCGTCCCGATCTGCTACGGCCGATTTTCCACGCATGGGGTTTTCCCCAGATAGACCTGTTTGCCACTCAGCACAACAAGAAGTGCCCACGATTCTGCTCCAGGGCAGGACTGGGATGGGGGTCCCTGGGGGACGCGTTCGCGATCCCGTGGAGGGGCCCCCTGCTTTATGCTTTTCCTCCCACAGTGCTGATCCACAAAGACTTGCAGAAAGCCAGGAGGGAAGGGGCCCGGATGATCCTGATAGTCCCAACATGGGATCGACAACAATGGTTCCCCCTACTCCTGCACATGTCGGACCGTCCACCGATGCCTCTTCCGGTGGCGCCGGATCTGCTCACGCAAGCCCAGGGGTCCATGGTGCACCCGCACCCCCAAAGCCTGCGACTGCAAGCGTGGTTAATCCATGGCTCAGCTCCCTAGAAAGCACATGCACAGAGGAAGTGCAGCAAGTCCTAGAAAGTAGCAGGAGGACTTCCACCAGGAAGACCTACAAGCAAAAATGGACTCGCTTCACGGCTTGGTGTTCTACCAAACAGCTGGCCCCCCCTTTCGGTGCCTATACCTACAATACTAGAGTATTTACTGGACCTCAAGAGAGGAGGACTCTCGCTATCCTCGTTGAAGGTCCACCTTGCCGCCGTCTCGGCGTTCAGACACGAGGAGGAAGGGCACACGGTGTTCGCCCATCCTATGGTTACCAGGTTCCTCAAAGGGTTGGTAAACCTATACCCCCCTCGGAAACCGATTCTACCTTCGTGGAACTTGGACCTGGTGCTTACCGCGCTAATGGGACCACTGTTCGAGCCCTTGGCCACGGTCCCCCTCCGCCTCCTTACAATAAAGATGACCTTTCTTCTTGCAATTACGTCAGCTCGTAGGGTGAGCGAGCTTGTGGCAGTCATGGCAATGCCACCCTGCACTGTTTTTTCCAAGGAGGCGGTAACCATACGGCTGCATCCAGCCTTTGTTCCCAAAGTTTCTTCTGAGTTTCACATTAACGAACCTATTGTTCTACCCTCGTTTTATCCAAAGCCTCATAACTCCAACAAAGAGGCGCGCCTACACCTCCTGGACGTGAGGAGGGCGCTAGCCTTCTACGTAGATAGGACCAAGTCCTTCCGGAAAACGGATAGACTCCTAGTCTCCCTCGCTCCCAAATCAAAAGGAGAAGGTCTCTCCTCGCAGAGAATCTGAAAGCACATTGTATCCTGCATAAAAATGTGCTACGAACTCAAAAAGACTCCTTTACTGGCCACGCCCAGGGCTCATTCCACTAGGGCGGTGGCGGCATCAACAGCCTTTTTCAAGGGCGTTGCGTTAAAAGACATTTGCAGAGCGGCGACCTGGTCATCCCACGACACCTTTGCCAAACATTACGCCCTTCACAGGGTATTCCAAGAGGATACCCGTCTCTCTACAGCGGTCCTCTCGGGGACAAGCTGCACATAATCCGATTACCCACCTCGTATCTTGGGTTACTGCTGGGTAGTCACCTATTGTGGAGCACCCACGGGGACACTCGAAGAAGAAAGACAGGTTACTCACCGTAGTAATGGTGGTTCTTCGAGATGTGTCCTCGTGGGTGCTCCACTACCCGCCCATCCTCCCCGCTTCAGATCTCTGTTAGTGTTTTGCAGGGGCATCCGAGGCAGTTGGTCGAGGAACTGGTGGGGACTGGATCGCGCACATGGCCAGGAGCGCGCAAGGGAGCGGCGCGCGCCGGCGCATGCGCGGTCCGGCAGAAACTGCTTGGAAGATCCAATCTGCGGCGCCGGGCAAGCCCGACACCTATTGTGGAGCACCCACGGGGACACATCTCGAAGAACCACTGTTACTACGGTGAGTAACCTGTCTTTTTTCTGCATTTTTCCACAGCAAATGGATTTCTGTGATCCTTAGCGTTTGTGTGCCCCCTTCTTCTCCTCCACCATATACTCTATGGGCCCCTCCAATTTCCCTTCCATGTCTCCATTCCAAGGTCCCTCTCCCTGCACCCAGTGTTCTATGTGTCCACACCTCAGAGGCTCTGTCTGACTGCCATTTCCCCTCTCCTTCCTCAGTCTTCCTTCTCCCCCTTTCCTCCCTGCCCATACCTAGTCTAGGAGATTAAAGTATTCAAAGTGTCAATAGCTTTGAAGTGTATTGGCAGGGTGAGTGACGCAGGGATGGAGTGTTGTTAGGTTGGTAAGTGCTATCAGCTATTCTTCCATCTACAGTGAATTTCAGTTGGATAAAACCAGTATGTGCACTAACAAGATGCCAGGGGCTCTGAGCAGCCCCAATTTTCCCTCTTCTAGCTTTCCGGATTTTACAAAATACAAGATGGTTCTGACCATTCATGCTTAAGATGCTCCTTGACTGTTTGGAATTGAGGGGATGTGGAGTTCAAAGTTACCACGTTACAGAAATAAGTGATATCAAGTGTAAGGCCTCGTGAACTTAGCTAATGACATTAAAATGAGCCTTTATGAAGATCTTACAGATTTTGTCCATTTGATTGTTTCTGCTGCTCTCCAAGTCTGAGCCACTCCTACCTGTGCTGGGTATGTGCAAGTGAAACCTCCCTGCCCTGTTAGGTGCTACCTTGGGGGATCCCCGCAAGAAAAAAGAACCAGCAGCACTTGGTACCACTGCCCCACAGTTGGAACAATGCAGAGGTAGATCCTGGGTGAGGTATGGTAGCAGCCAGCTGGCAGGAATTTCCAAGGGAATGGACTGAATCCCCACCTGCCTTACTGATGCTTCCTCCACAACCAGTGCTACTCAGTGCTTTGGCTGACAGTGTGCTCCTCTAGCAAAAGGGAAGGAGATGGGGTGTGAAGCCTTCCTCCTTCAGCACCCTGGCAGGATTTCCTCTATTGGGAAAACCTCTTCACCACTGGTAAGAAGAGCAGGCATCTGAGTGTCTCAGGGTATAATGTAGCCCCTTCTTTGTATCTGAAGATGGGCACGAGCATAGGTCTGTTTTGTGGCATTATGGGTGAAGAACTGTTTGAGCAAAAAATCTTCAGCTTCTGACTCTTTTCAGTGCAGGATTAGTGGCATCTGTGGTAATTGCCCACTATTCTGGGAACCTCCCAGCTGTCATATTATCTTCATTGTGTTAACTTGATCACTTCCTACAACTGGAGCCTGATTCTGCATTCTTTGGATACCAAAAGATCCCATTAAAGTCCATGGATGTTCACGTGTTGCAGGAGCAGGTGTTAAATATTTCCGTACTTCACCTAGTTAATGCAGTGGGTAAAAGCCTAACAAGTTGAAGTCAATGGGAATTTTATTTGAGTAGTAACAGAGAGAAGGCTGTGCTAGTCTATATACTATCAAAACAAAAAAGCAGTCCAGTAGCACTTTAAAGACTAACAAAATAATTGATTAGGTGATGAGCTTTCGTGGGACAGACCCACTTCTTCAGATCATAGCCACACCAGAACAGACTCAATATTTAAGGCACAGAGAACCAAAAATAGTAATCAAGGTTGACAAATTAGAAAAATTATTGTCAAGGTGAGCACAACAGAAAGCAGAGGGGCAGAAGGTGGGGGGTGGGGAGTCAAGAATTAGATTAAGCCAAGTATGCAAAAGAGCCCCTATAATGACCTAAAAAATTCCCATCCCAGTTCAAACCACATGTTAATGTGCCGAATTTTAATATAAAAGAGAGTTCAGCAGCCTCTCTTTCCAGTGTTGTGAAATTCCTCTTCAGTCAGATGCAAACTTTCAGGTCATTAACAGAATGGTATCATCACTGGACCTAACCAGGTTATTCACAGAATCACAGGCACATTCTCATATTCCTCAACTAACATCATATATGCCATCATGTGCCAACAATGCCCAGATGCTTTGTATATTAGACAGACTTCAAACGCTCTTAGACAAAGAATTAATGGGCATAAAACAGATATAAAAACACTCCTGATCCACAAAACAGGCAGCCACCATTTTAATGGAGTGGGCCATTCTGTTAATGACCTGAAAGTTTGCGTCTTACTGAAGAGGAAGTTTCACAACACTTTGGAAAGAGAGGCTGCTGAATTCTCTTTAATATTCAAATTTGACACATTAACATGTAGTTTGAACCGGGATGGGAATTTTTTAGGTCATTATAGGGGTTCTTTTGCATACTTGGCTTAATCTAATTCTTGACTCCCCGCCCCACCTTCTGCCCTCTACTCTCTGATTTGCTCACCTTGATAATGTTTTTGTGATTTGTCAACCTTGATTACTATTTTTGTTTCTCTGTGCCTTAAATATTGAGTCTGTTCTGGTATGGCTATGGTCTGAAGAAGTGGGTCTGTCCCATGAAAGCTCATCACCTAATAAATTATTTTGTTAGTCTTTAAAGTGCTACCAGACTGCTTTTATGTTTTGATATTTTATTTGAGTAAGCACTAAGAATTATAGGATCTTGCCTCTAGTGAGAAAAGCATTTGCTACATGGTCCACACTGACCACTATGATGTGATCTTATAATAGAGAGAAACTAGCATACAGCCTCTGCCCTTGTTCAATCGATGGGAATTTTACCCTGAAAAGGCTGAAGATTACACCTACACGTGGGGGTGTGTGTGTGTGATATCACAGTCTACATGAACTATGATTCTGAAAAGTCATGATTTATGGGGGATGTAAAATACCAGTAATAGTGCATTATAGTTTTATTGCACATAATATATAAAATAAATATTTTGTTACGTATTAATGCACAGATGTACAGTTGCAGAAAGCTAGATTAAATGGTGGCAAAATAATGAATTGTCAGAAAATATAAAGTTAATTTGATAATTAAACATTAACTCGTGAATCTGACTGTATTTGTTATTCATCACAAAAATCAGGAAATAAGAAGAGAGTTAAATTTAATTTTGAAAATCCTGGCCCTTGCTGTTTGGTGTCTCAGAGATAACATTCTCTAAACACCGTGTCTTTAAACATTTAATTTCCTTCTTCTTATTTCCAAATTCCCATTGTTTTGACTTACAAGCTTCTGTTATGTGTATCCTCTTGCATCTCAGACTGCTTGCTATTCAGTCTTTCTCTCACCTACGTTCTCCAATTATTTACGCTATGAATTTGCAATTGTTCCCTCTTCACTTTTCTTTCTAGTGGAAAGTTTCAGTTTCCACACACATGGCTGGCTTGCTTTGTATGAAAGCAGAGAAGTGAACATGAACTATGTACCTCAAAAACTCTGTATTTTTCCTTATGCCTGTCCTTATACCCATTCTACTGAAGATCTCCACTTCCCAACAGGACTCACCAGCATAGGTCCAGTAGGAGCATCTCTGATTCCCCTGCCTCATGCCACCTGCAACAGGGAAGAGAAGTCCTCTGCACTGAAGCAACAATTATGACCCTTTCCACAGTGTTAGTATATGCTCAGCTCCATAGGGCTCAGCTCAAACCTCTTCCTGCGATGTTGCCAAGATTACCTATTAGATTTCCAGCTCCTAGTATATAAAAGACTCCATTTTGCCATCCTCTCTTCCTAGGCACAGAAGTTTGGCAGTTGGCACCAATCTTATGACAAGTTAGCTGCGTCTACATGTGCACGCTACTTCGAAGTAGCGGCACCAACTTCGAAATAGCGCCCGTCGCGTCTACACGCGTCAGGCGCTATTTCGAAGTTAACTTCAACGTTAGGCGGCGAGACGTCGAAGTCGCTAACCTCATGAGGAGATAGGAATAGCGCCCTACTTCGACGTTCAACGTCGAAGTAGGGACCGTGTAGACGATCCGCGTCCCGCAACGTTGAAATTGCCGGGTCCTCCATGGTGGCCATCAGCTGGGGGGTTGAGAGATGCTCTCTCTCCAGCTCCTGCGGGGCTCTATGGTCACCGTGGGCAGCAGCCCTTAGCCCAGGGCTTCTGGCTGCTTCTGCGGCAGCTGGGGATCTATGCTGCAGGCACAGGGTCTGCAACCAGTTGTCAGCTCTGTGGATCTTGTGTTGTTTAGTGCAACTGTGTCTGGGAGGGGCCCTTTAAGGGAGCGGCTTGCTGTTGAGTCCGCCCTGTGACCCTGTCTGCAGCTGTGCCTGGCATCCCTATTTCGATGTGTGCTACTTTGACGTGTAGATGTTCCCTCGCTGCACCTATTTCGATGTTGGGCTGAGCAACGTCGAAGTTGAACATCGACGTTGCCGGCCCTGGAGGACTTGTAGACGTTATTCATCGAAATAGACTATTTCGATGTTGGCTGCACGTGTAGACGTAGCCGTTGTGTGGCAAGAGAAATGTGCCCACAAACAGCCCCACAGGCTTCAACAGGGCTCCACACTGGAGTATGGTTTTCCCACACAGAGCTAATTGCACGAACAAAAACTTAATCCTTAAATAGTTAGCATGTGGGATTACGGAGAACAACAACTTTTGTTGTCCTTGGTATTTTATCTCACACAAAGTGACACAATCATATTTCACACTATAGTTGTTTATGAGGTAGTTTTCTTCAAACATTTCAATGTAATCTGTGCATTTTTCTTCATTATTTGAGTTTTTCAGGCACAAGCCTTTTTAGTTATGCAAATATGACATCACCTGTTCCCTTCACATAATCTACATAATGATATTCCATATAGAAGAAAATAAAGTCACATTTTACAACAAAAGTGATTCTATTGATTCTCAACTTTGTTTTCCCTCTTCCACTGAAATCTGAAACAAAATCAGGTAAATGACTCAGTATGTGTTGAAATTGTTTTCAAATAATGGGTAGATATTCTTGTTTGTTATTTATGTGCATCTAATTCAGAGAGAGCAATTAACATCTTAATGAAATTTTTACATAGAATAATAGAGTTTTTATGAAAATAGGATAGTGAGCGTGATTTGTTGCATCTAGCAAACAAAACATAATCAAATTCTCTTTAACTATGTACAAACCTATTAACATATGAAGAATGCACTCAGATAACATAAGCACTATAACACAAGATAGGAACAAGCTTAACGCAGACCCTTTTCTCATGGTGTTGCAGCACAGATGGGACCAGACTCCACTGTCATTTAAACCCCTATGGCCTCATTGGTAAGGCACTGATCAGTTTATTTGTTGAAGGTTTGTAATTTGTTAACCTTTATTTGGTTTTAGTCCCCATAGGCTTTTACCCCTCCTTTTTACTTGCAAGTTTAAATTAAAAGGAATCTGAAACTTAGCAGGGAATTAAGGCCTTGTCCACACTGGGGATTTGGCTGGCTTACAGCCACTGGGGGCAGTCATCAGTGTAGATGCTCTGGCACCAAACCCCAGTATAGGCAAAAAAAGCTGATATTTGCATTGATGGAGATTATCCTGGTTTCAAGCAGAAGCAGAATGCAATAATGCAAATCGCAGTGAGTAGTGCCAGCCTGTCTGCGTTAGCCCTGGACACCTATCCTGATGGCTGGAGTTGGGGCAGATCCACAGTACAGACAAGGCCTAGAACTGAAATCACAAGTTGGAGATTGCAGTTTCTAATCCCTCCCTAGAATACATGGAGGCAGAACAACAGGTTTGCTTGAAACTTGGCCAAGGCCAACTGGAACATGACCCACACTCAATTTAGATGTGCATGAGCCCCTGCAAAGCTTTGAGGGTGTGTCCACAGTGCAGTTACCAGCTGTTCTGTGTCAGGCAACTCTGGCTCAAGCAACAGAGCTGCTTAACTGTAGTGCTGTTGTTCAGTTTGGGGCTGGAGCCTGAGCTCTCAAACCCTTTCTCCCTGTAGGAAGGAGTCTGACGACATGGGTCAACCACAAGTGTTGCAGTGAAGACATATTCTCATAGACATACTCACTGAAAATGTAATCGTGTTTTAAGATTGACGTCCCCTACTTTAACCTGTGATGTCACAGCCTTGGTGTTATTTACACATCAGGACCCAGATTTTCAAACAAGTGTTCCTAAATTCATATTGACACATCTAAGTGAGCCAGGAGGCCTGAGGGAGGAGGGTCAGAGGCTGTGTTAGGACATGATCCAGGAAACAGACCTGTTAGCATCGACCCCCTAGGCCACACAGCTAACCTGATAGCCACAGAGTCCTGGGCTGGAGCCCAATGGAGCAGGATGGGCCCAGGTTCCCGTATGGCTGTCCACACAGACTCTGGCCATTGGGTAACACTGCTGGCCTAAGTGAGGCTGAGGTGCAAGCTTTTAACTGAAATGTTAAGCAAAAATGGAGATTCAGTGACAGATTATGTGACACTGAAGTGTCCTGGTACATTTTTAAAATAATATTCTGAAAAAAAGAAGAAAATTTTTGGTTTTTCAACACAATATGACATTTAAATAAAGGAAAGGAATTTTTGGAATGAACAGGAAAGACATTACAAATGCGCAAAATCAAACTATAGGAGAAGCTTGATTATCCAGTGTCCCTGGGGAACAGGATGTAATATAGGAGGTTTCTCCAGGCACAGCTGAGAGAGCCAAACCAAGGCAAATTGCTTAAAACAGGGCTACTTACAGCCCAGGTCTGGGGATCCTGCATTATAACGCATACCAAACCAGCCACACTTTTACTGTCACCCTGGCCAGCAAGACGTCACACAAGCAATTTTCTCAGACATTCTAGCTTCCCTTGTGCCACAACCAGTATCCCTCCTTACACAGATGAGATGTTATGTAAACCAATCTCACCAAATCCAGACAGGTTCTTCCAGTTCCAAAGGACCATCCACATTCCCCAGTCAACCTATACTTTAGATCAACGTATACTTTAGTTCAAACCCAAAGAGTACACTACGCCAAGCCTTTAGAATCTAAAGGTTTACTAATAAAAAAGAAAGAAAGAATAGCATAAGAGTAAAAACTGTTAAAGCAATCAGATTACGTTCGTCAATCACAAAGCCTTGATGCAGGCTGCAGCAGATGGAATAGTCTGCTATCTTAAAAGTCTCCAGAGTACACCCTTTGATAGGATGGGTTAGCAATCCTTCCAGGCTCAGTTCATAGCAGAGATGTTCCTGAAAGGATGAGCTGGATTGAAGACTGAAGACAAAAATGGAGGAACCCCTTTGTACCCCTGCCCTTGTTGAAGAAAATCCACTGTTCCTCCTGTGTGAAAGCACATCTGAAATGGAGCAGGTGACATGGGCAGATCGCTTGTCCATGTCCTTTTTTTTGGGTAGTCTGCCACTGGGCATCTCCCAGGCTACATGTCCACAGCCAAATTCCTCAAATGTGGCTTAGCGTCAAGTGCTGCTTTATCCAGTGCCAGGCCTCCTGTTGTGGTCTCCCAGAAACTAACATTTCAAATACAAGCATAGAGCCAATACTTATAACTCCACATAAAAAATGATACAAACATACAAGCAGCACAAACTGATTCAGTGAATCACCAACTTTCATTAGACACCTCACTTGGCCCACTTACCACAAGTGGCAGATAACACAGCTTTTACTGTATTCTGTTTATGGTCAAACAAAATGCTTCTTTACAACCCAAATCACAACTTTTTGATTAAATGAAAAGCAGAAAAAAACCTTTTCAGTTTGACACAATCAAGGGGTCTGTAAGCTCAGTACCAGGTAACCAAGGGTTCATGAGCAGCCCAGGGCCCACCAGTCCCCACCCAGTCACAACTGCTGGGCATGCTCATAATCGTGGCTGATCTGAAGGACAGGCTCAGCTTAGTCAGCATGAACAGGGCAAGGAAGTAGTTCTATGCTGCTAGCTCTGCCAAGAAACTAGCAGCTCTGCTCTGGCTGTGACTTGGAGGGCAGAGGCTGTGGTAGGAAGTGACCCAGGAAGCAGACTTGGTGGCATCAACCCCCTAGACCATATAGCTAGCCTGGTAGCTGCAGAGTTCTGGGCTGGAAGCTGGCACAGCAGGAAGGAACCAGGTTCCCCCACTGCTGGTCACACAGACTCTCACCACTGGGCAACACCATTGTAGACCCTCACCAGTGGGCAGTACCACTGGAAACCCTTACCTCTGGAAAACACTGCCTGAGTCAGAACCAACACCCAACATTTTCAGAGACTCAAAAATGAATTCTAATTCTAATAGTGAATGCTGGTGGAAAAGGGGTAGAGTTAGTTTTTGAAATAAAAAAAGAACAAGTTAAAAACCATTTGGAAAAATTAGATGTCTGCAAGTCACCAGGGCCTGATGAAATGCATCCTAGAATCCTCAAGGAGCTGATAGAAGAGGTAGCCGAGCCGTTAGCTCTCATTTTTGGAAAGTCATGGGAGACAGGAGAGATTCCAGAAGACTGGAAGAGGGCAAATATAGTGCCCATCTACAAAAAGGGGAACAAGAACAACCCGGGAAATTACAGGCCAGTCAGCTTAACTTCTGTGCCAGGAAAGGTAATGGAGCAGGTAGTTAAGGAAGTCATCTGCAAGCACTTGGAAGGTAGTAAAGTGATAGGGAACAGCCAGCATGGTTTTGTAAAAAACAAATCATGTCAAACCAACCTGATAGCTTTTTTTGACACGATAACGAGACTCGTAGATAAGGGAGAAGCAGTGGATGTGGTATACCTAGACTTTAGTAAAGCATTTGATACGGTCTTGCATAATATTCTTATCGACAAACTAGGCAAGTCCAACTTAAATGGGGCTGCAATAAGGTGGGTGCATAACTGGCTGGCAAATTGTACCCAGAGAGTAGTTGTTAATGGTGCTCAATCCTGCTGGAAAAGCATAACAAGTGGGGTTCCGCAGGGGTCTGTTTTGGGACCAGTTCTGTTCAATATCTTCATTAATGATTTGGATATTGGCATAGAAAGTACGCTTGTTAAGTTTGCAGATGATACCGAGCTGGGAGTGGTTGCAACTACCTTGCAGGATAGGGTCATAATTCAGAATGATCTAGATAAATTGGAGAAATGGTCTGAAGTAAACAGGATGAAGTTTAATAAAGATAAATGTAAGGTGCTGCACTTAGGAAGGAATAATCTGTTTCACACATACAGAATGGGAAAAGACTGTCTAGGAAGGAGTACAGGAGAAAGGGATCTAGGGGTTCTAGCAGATCACAAGTTAAATATGAGTCAACAGTGTGATGCTGTTGCAAAAAAAGCAAATATGATTCTGGGATGCATTAGCAGGTGTGTTGTGAACAAGACACGAGAAATCATTCTTCTGCTCTATTCTGCGCTGGTTAGGCCTCAGCTGGAATATTGTGTCCAGTTCTGGGCACCCCAATTCAAGAAAGATGTGGAGAAATTAGAGAAGGTCCAGAGAAGAGCAACTAGAATGATAAAAGGTCTGGAGAACATGACTTATGAAGAAAGGCTGAAAGAATTGGGCTTGTTTAGCTTGGAAAATAGAAGATTGACGGGGGACATGACAGCGGTTTTCAGATATCTTCAAGGGTGTCATAAGGAGGAGGGAGAAAACTTGTTCTTCTTGGCCTCTGAGGAGAGAACAAGAGGCAATGGACTTAAGCTGCAGCAAGGGAAGTTTAGGTTGGACATTAGGAAAAAGTTCCTAACTGTCAGGGTGGTCAAGTACTGGAATAAGTTGCCAAGGGAGGTTGTGGAATCTCCATCGCTGGAAATATTTAAGAACAGATTAGATAGATGTCTATCAGGGTTGGTGTAGATAGTGGTTGGTTCTGCCGTCAGGGCAGGGGACTGGACTCGATGGCCTCTCGAGGCCCCTTCCGGTCCTAGTGTTCTATGATCTATGATTCTTATTCTTCTTATTAATACTATTATTGTTATTTCAAGTAATTATATTGGTTTTTTTCAAAAGTGTATGTGGATCAAAAAAAGCTGTTCTTTGCCCCATGCTAGCCAGGAACACATGTTTAGAGAAGCCATGATTAGCAATCCATCTAAACAAACAAGAAGTCCTGTGGCCCTTTACAGACTTAACAGATTTATCAGAGCATAAGATTTTTGTGTGCAAAGAGATGCATTGTCAGATGCATGTAGTGGAAATTCCATAGGCAGGTATAAATATACAGGCACATGAAAAGTAGGGAGTACCACTCAAGAGGAAGGACAGATTTAACAAGGTCAATTCAGTCAGGGAGGGTGTAGCCCACTTCCAGCAGCTGCTGTGGAGGTGTGAACACCAAGAGAGGAGAAACTGCTTTTGTAGTTGGCCAGCCACTCCCAGTCTTTGTTCAGTCCTGAATTGATGGTGTCAAATTTTCAAATGAATTGTAGCTCTGCAATTTCTCTTTGGAGTCTGTTTTTGAAGTTGTTTTGTGGCAGGATGGCTACTTTTAAATCTGCTACTGAGTGTCCAGGGAGATTGAACTGTTCTTCTACAGGTTTTTGTATGTTACTGTGCCTGATATCTTATTTGTGTCCATTTATTCTTTTATATGGAGACTGTCCACTTTGGCCAATGTATATGGAAGAGGGGCATTGCTGGCATATGATGGCATATATTACATTACTAGACGTGCAGGTAAATGAGCCCCTGATGGTGTGGTTGATGTGGTTAGGTCCTGTGATGGTGTTGCTGGTGTAGCTATGTGGACAGAGTTGGCACCGAGGTTTGTTGTAGGGAGTGATTCCTGAGTTAGAGTTATTGTAGCATGGTCTATAGTTGCTGGTGAGAATTGGTTTCAGGTTGGCAGGCTGTCTGGAGACGAGGACTGGCCTACCTCCCAAGGTCTGTGAGAGTGAAGGACGTTGTCCAGGATGGGTTGTAGATCACAGATGATGCACTGGAGAGTTTTTAGCTGGGGTCAGTAGATAAGGGCCTGTGGTGTTCTGTTATTTTCCTTGTTGGGCCTGTCTTGTAACAGGTGGCTTCTGGGTACACACCTGGCTCTGTCAGTCTGTTTCTTCCCTTCCTTAGGTGGGTGTTGCAGTGTCAGAAAAGCTTTGTAAAGTCTTGTAGGTGTTTATCTCTGTCTGAGGGATTGGAGCAAATGAGGTTGTACCTTAGTGCCTGGCTGCAGACAATGTATCGTGTGGTGTGCTGGCTACTAATCCTACTAAGCACTTATGTACCTATGAAGTGATGCAATTTGCATCAAACCTATATATACATATGAATATTAAATAATTAATCTTTACAACAGTCCTATAAGATGTGGGGAGTCAGAAGTACTTTGCCGGAGTTCCCACAGCAAGTCAGCGGCAGAATGAGGACTTAGACTTGGAAGGAGTTGGCTCCCAGCTCTGAGCATCATTGATTCTGCTCTGTGAACGTGGACTATGGCTTGGCCCACATTGACAGGTTTTTAGTGTTAAGCAGCTGCTTGTATATTATTTGAAACAAGCCTGACTCCCAAACAGGCTTCCCAAGGAAGCAAGAATTCACCTGAATAGAGCACTCAGTAGTGCTATAGCAGTGTGGGTATGACAAGTGGCACAGGGGAACAACTACAGGGACTAACCACTTGCTAGACAAGAGCCCTATCTGTCATTCTCTATAATATGATATTACCTTAATCATAGAAATGATGTGAAACTGATTTCACCCTCAGTATCACAATGAACCTTTAATATCAAAAGTGGCATAAAGCCTCCAAAGGAAAATTCCTTCCCCCGAGTTCTGGCCAAGATTTTGGAAAACAGCTAGCTTAGCTGTGAAGAACAAGCTAACGGAAAACTGGGATTCCTTCCAAAGGTGTCTTATTGTTCCATGGACTGTGTATTCTCTATATAATAGGAAGTTATTTTTGTGGTTCTGGGTCAACTTGAGATGGTTTTTATTCATCTCTTTCCTTTTAGCTTTTAGGTGTATGGCTGGGGCAAGGAGCTGTCTGGCAGCTCCAGCTGTGGGAGCCAGCTGGGGCACTGGTTCAGGGGAATTCCTGCAGCCCCAGGACTGGGAGAACTTCACGGGGGCCTGGGGATCTGCCAGCAGCCCCAGGCTCTGCTGGTGCAGGGGGTGATGCCGGTGGCCCCATGCTGTACTGGCATGCAGGGCAATGTTGGCTGCCCCGGGCTGTGCCAGGGCATGGGGCTCTGCTCGCAGCCCCGGGGCGTGGGGGAACGCTGGTGGCCCTGGGTGCCTGGGACCTTTCCTCCAGCCCTGGGACCTGGACAGGTTAATCCCAGCATCCCTGTGGCCAATAGAATACTGGAACTGGCAGGAGACGGAGCCCCATCAGCAGCTCCAGCCCCGGTCTTGGGCAGGCCAGGAACTCCGGCAGCCCAGGGGCTGAGAGCTGGCAGCTCCGGCTCCGGGCTGGGAGCAGCCCCAGCTGGGAAGACCTGGGGTACAGAGCTGGCAGAGGCTGGTGCTCGTTATCTGAGAGGTCCAGTTTACTGAATGCCGGATAAGGAGTTTACTGTACTATTGTCATGTTTCATGGGCAGAATAGGGTAACATTTTATATTCTGTCAGAATGTTGTGGGGATGTGGCAGCTCTGTTAAACTCAGTTATTATTCTAGCGTGCCTTTGGACTCCAGGTACTATAAATGTTGTCATGGGTGGCAGGTGAAGCGGCTGCTTAGGAAGGTCTGGTCCACCCCTGCTCCTCCGAGGCACCGCCCCTCATCCTCCACAACATCGATTCCGTTTTTCTCTCTGCTCACCTGGGCTAGCCAAATCCCCGAACCCAAATGTAGCAAATTACATTGGGGGAAAAAAAACACCTCAAACTTCTTACTACAGAAAATGGAGCATGTTTTTCACTTCATGCCAGATTGTGATGACTGGACATGCAGAAGCACTAAATTTGGGAATGAAAAATGTCAGTTACAGGTTTTTTTGACATATTCTGAAGTTTGTGAAAGATTTATTTGCAAAAATTTATAATAAGGGCAAGTCAGCTGGCCTGCTGAATACAACACTGAATATTATGGAATACATGATGCAGCCCTTCTCTGTTTTACATTTTTTTCGTCAGTATTCCTAAGCTTATTTTATGTTTTAAATATGCTGTTAAGCCCTCATAAAATAATCATTCTACATATTTAAATGCACTGAAACAAAGGATAATGAAGCATTCATAACAAAGTTAATTGTTTTTGAAAAAGGGAACACTAATTTATTATGTATGGTTTTCATAACATGGCTATCGAATTTAACTATATGCTTATGTTAAAATATATTTCCAAATATTTTAGATACATTAAAGAGCTTTATATCTAAGGCTATATCTAAAATACAAAATAAAATCAATTTTAATAAATTTGACTTTTTAACATTGACCTTTAACATTTTTAACATTATAAACTCAAAGTAAATTGTCCAGGAATAACCTCTGGTGATCATCCCACACAAAATGTTTTTATAAATGCCCACATTTTGCTTGTAGACTCAAAATCTGCTCGCCACTGACTCCTCTCCCCAAACAGCAAGGAGATCCATGATCTCATTATGGCACTATGCTGGAGCTCTCTTGCAACCCTGAGAACTCAGATCTGAAACCTGACTACTCATGATGGCAAGACATAGCTAGCAATGTGATGGCTCCCTATGTCATGCAATGGCTACTGATGTGATGCAATAAGATGGCTACCAATGACATGGCTAGACAGAAATTCAGGCTTCTGAGTGCCCCTTAAATTTCCTGGACTTCCTGGTGCTGAATTGAAATTTGCAGACTTCCTGTGACCTACTTCCTGTGCACCTGGAGAGCAGCAGAGATGGAAGTGGCCAGAGTGGACAACTGTGGGTATTGTGGGATACATACGGTGCACCTCTGGAGGCCAATCAAGTTGATTTAAAGAAATGGCATTTCCACAGTGGCATTAATTCGACCATTTAAATTCAAATTTGATGCTATGTCGACTCACATGGTAGGTGTAATAATAGCAACCTTAGTGCTACCTAAAATCGACCTAAGGTATTTAACCATGAAGACAGTGACATTGTAAAATCAAGCTATCTGCCTTAAAATTGACTTTATGATGTAGCGTAGACATAGCCTTGGTAAGGTACTGATTTTGGTGGAAGGGGTCTCTTAAAACTAGTTCATTAACTAGTCAGAAGTAAAAGGGAATCTCATTTGTCCAGCTATCTGGAAGAAAAGGAACATTGTCCCTTTAAGAAGGTGGAAGGAGGGTTTGGATGGATAGAAAGAACAGGAAGACTTTGGAAGCAAGATTTTGTATTGTAACAAATAAAATTAAAATGTGTATTTTAGATAAGGGTGGTCTGAAGAATTTATTTAAAACTATATGTCTGAAGAGTCAAGGATTTAAGGCTAAAGCTGAATACTCAGAGAGTGCATGTAAAAACCTATGCAAGGATTTTTTAGAAATGTGCTTTTATAATCTTCAGCCACAAAATAATGAAATGTTTAAAGTAAATTTTAAACTAAGATCCTGTAGGCGTAATAATCCACCACTATATGGGTTGGCACATGCCTGTTAAATGGTTTCATTGCTATTAAAATGGCTCTTTCAGAGGTTCAGTGTTATGCTAATAAGGTCTTGCTAACTGGAAGGCTTTTCACTTTTAAGTTAACAGATCCACTTTGGGGGAACAATCATCAGTCTCCAAGCTTCAACAGTCTGCTGTGGGAGCAGGAAGGAATGGTCCAAATAGGGATAGGAAGAGGTAAGAGATTGAGTGTTAAGACCCAGGGGAGGCATTTCTTTGCCTCTCATACCCACCTCTTATACCCACCACCCATGAATGTGGTGGTGTTTTACTTTGTTCTGGCTTACCTATTGCTGTGTGTACCTTCTTGCTTGCCTGTGAACCTGGAGGGCACTAGTGTTGTGTTTGTATACTCTTAAACAGAGAAGATGATTCTAAAAATAAATAAAAATTATTCCCCCTTCTCTGCAGATATTTAAACAACGCCCAGGATCAATCATACTTCCTCTCCTGAGTTTACAGGAACATAATTGAACCTGAAGTGTGAATTACGGAGCTCTTCATATTTCTAATATTTGTCTTCCAGGCCATGTTAAATATTTTACACCAAATCCAGCCTGCTCAGTGCACTGAAGTATAAATGATACAGTGAGGTAATGCCGCAGCCAAAGGAATTCTGCTAGCCAAAGTAGCATCCCACTGGCTGGATTGGCCATGGCACAAGAAGATCACTTTGAGCAGGAGTATTGTGCCTGGCCTCTGTGTGCTGGTTTATGCATGCCACTGGTGGCTGTTTAAGTGCCAGTTGGCTGGGGGAGCTGGACTCACCCCAAGCTTCAGGACAAAAGTCCCATAGCGATGCTGTCAGCAAGATGTCATATTAACTGGACTCCCCTAGTGCACTTTCACTGCTTGTGTGAAAAGATAAATCTTCCTCTGTCCCCTTTGTGCAGCATGGCAGGAACTGAGCCAATTTCTATATAAATGGGTCTATCATATCAATAGCGCCT
The DNA here is from genome assembly GCF_033958435.1 of Carettochelys insculpta. NCBI lineage: Eukaryota > Metazoa > Chordata > Testudines > Carettochelyidae > Carettochelys > Carettochelys insculpta. The sequence continues at coordinate 141,599,706 of NC_134139.1, read as the reverse complement.
CTTTCTTCCGCCCCCCAGTATCTTTTCCTCCCGCAACTTACAATTACCGTATTTCGTTCATTACCATTAAATTTCATATAATCCATCAAGTACTCCCACTGGGGATATCTTTCACTTTGGATTTATCTGCTAATAGACACATTGTAGCGGATGATGGCTCTATTTTCAGTAAGCGTATTAATTACAAACGCAGCTTTATCACAGAAGTCTGACAGTCTCCAAACATACATTTATATTCCCCAATTTCATTTGAACATCTTCACTGTAAATTACTGCCTTATGGTCCCACTTTCTACAGGCATTCGGACTTCCAATAGAACCTACACAAAAAGGCATAATTTGTTACATTTCTTCTTACTGACTAGCTTCTGAGTCATCACTTGGTCCAATGCTTTTCTGAATGTTTACATTCCAATTCTTCTCAGCTTCACAAAAATTGAAATGAAGGCCAGGTCAAAATGTACCCTCAGTTATATATACACAGCTCCCATTTGGTTGAAGAGGTTAAAAGAGTTTAAGGCCAGAAGGTACCACTAGGTCATCAAAAGAAGTGGTATCCAATAGGAATTCCAAGATCACTACACTTGTGGTTGTCATCTTTCCATATTCGCCACATTATGCTATACCAAACTTTATAGAGCCAGGCACTCCCAGTCCCCACTCTAAATAAATGCCCTCCCCCTCTCCAAGAGCCAAGCACTCCCAGCCCCCCCCGCACTCATAACTCAATGCTGGTGACTCACTAGAGACACTGGAGCCACTGCCAGGGCCGCCACTCCTGCCACCATTGAGCTTCTCCCACCAAGCAGTGAGGCGCATGCACGGAGTGGGCAGATGGCACTCCCGCGTGTGGCTCTGAGGAGGAGCCACATGCAGTTGGAGAGCCGTGGATTGGCCACCCCTGAATTTGCCACAACGCTGTGTCCTATTTGCCACATGTGGCGAATGGTGAACGTATTGGATGCCCCTGCCCTAGAACCATGACGTCCAACAAGTTCCGAAGCCATTATAGTGGCTACTGCAACATTATTCTGAAAATATGTTTATTGCTTAAACCAACTAGCCACAGTGAACCCACCAAATAGACACATGTGTCTAGTGGTCAGGGTATTGGACACAATGGATCTACACTGACCTTCTAAGGTCACATACTGTTAAATTTTACCCAGTTACCCCCATGGTAAGCCTAATAACTTGTGATTAGTTAGAGCAGGGGTCAGTAACCCTCAGCATGGGTGCCAAAAGTGGCACGCGAGCCAATTTTCATCGGCACGCAACGTGGGAGCTCAGCCTTGTCCCCCTCACCATGCAGCCGGAAGCTTAAGAACATAAGAACAGCCATATTGGGTCAGATCATAGGCTCATCAAGTAGTAGGTCAGTAGCTCAGTAGTAGGTCAGTAGCTCATCAAGTATTGGGTCAGACCATAGGCTCACCTAGTAACCTGTCTTCTGACAGTGGCCAATGCCAGGTGCCCCAGAGGGAATGAACAGAACAGGTAATCATCAAGTGATCAATTCCCTGTCGCCCATTTCCAGCCTCTGGCAAACAGAGGCTAGGGACACAGTCCATGCCCATCCTGGTTAACAGCCATTGATAGATCTATCCACCCATGAATTTATCTAGTTCTTTTTTAAACTTTACTATAGTCTTGGCCTTCACAACATTCTCTGGCAAGGAGTTCCACAGGTCAACTGTGTATTGTGTGAAAAAATATTTCCTATTGTTTGTTTTAAACCTGCTGCCTATTAATTTCATTTGGTGACCCCCCAGTTCTTATGTTGTGAGAAGGAGTAAATAATAATCCCTTATCTATTTTCTCTACACCAGTCATGATTTTATACACCTCTATCATATCCCCCCTTACTTGTCTTTCTTCCAAATGAAAAAGTCCCAGTCTTATTCATCTCTCCTCATATGGCAGACACTCCACACTTCTAATCATTTTTGTTGCCCGTTTCTGAACTTTTTCCGGTTCCAGTACACCTTTTTTGAAATGGGGCGACCACATCTGTACACAGTATTCCAGATGTAGCTGTACCATGGATTTATACAAAGGTAATATGACATTTTCTGTCTTATTATCTATTCCTTTCTTAATGATTCCCAACTTTTTGTTAGCTTTTTCGACTGCCGCTGCACACTGAGTGGATGTCTTCAGAGAACTATCCCCAATGACTCCAAGATCTCTTTCTTGAGTGGTAACAGCTAAGTCAGACCCCGACATTCTATATGTATGGTTGGGATTATATTTTCCAAAGTGCATTACTTTGCTTTTATCAACATTGACTTTCATCTGCCCTTTTGTTGCCGCAATCACCCAATTTATTAAGATCCTTTTGTAGCTCCTCACAGTCTGCTTGGGACTTAACTATCTGGAGTAATTTTGTGTCATCTGCAAATTTTGCCACCTCACTGTTTATCCCTTTTTCCAGATCATGTCTAAATATGCTGAATAGGACTGGTTAAAGCCATGGTGCCCCTGCATTAACAAAAGACCAGCTAATGCTATCACCCACCACCCAAACAGTAAAGTTCTGCATCTTAATTTATTTATGAATGGAGCTGTTGTAAGTAGGAATATTACTGAATTTAGAATGTATCACTGGCCCTTGGACCGTACCAAAAGGTCAAATTTCAGCACTCCACCTTGGAAAGGTTGCTGGCCCTTGAGCTAGAGCATACCATCTAGAAAGACAGCCAGTCTTGATGTGAAGCCATCAAGAGACAGAGACTCTACCACTGGTTTTGGTGTTTGGGTCCAATTGTTATTTCTGATGCACTGTTAAAAATGTGTGCCTTAATTCTAATGAGACTTTGTGTGACTTCAGATTCCAGTCAGTGGTGCTTGTTAAGTCTTTCTCTGATAGATTTAAGAGTTGTTAACACCCAATATTTAATCCCTGTGAAGACACACGTGCGTTAACCAAGTCACCTTTCAAGTCTGGTGTGCACCAGGGAACAAAATTTATCCCAGATACATAATTCTAGCTACACCATTAGCGTAGCTAGAATCAATGTATCAGAATTGACTTTTTGCCCTAGTGTAGATCAGAGCTTTTCAGGCTTGCGCTGATTACTCCACATGATAGCGTGGAGTACCAGGGTCGATGGCCGAGCCCAGAGAGATTGATTTTATCACATCGTCACAGACGTAGCAAAATCAAACTTAGAAGGATCAATCGCAGTGCGCTGAATGTGTGGTAAGTATAGATATACCCTGAGTCTTCTGTTAGACAAACTAAACATAGGACACTCTTTAAGCCTCCCACTGTAGAAGGCATTTTCTCCAGCTCCTAAGTCATATTTGTAGCTCTTTTTTGCATCCTCTCCAATGTTTCACCAGGGGAATTCACGGGCATGCATCTGAGGACAAGAGTCAGTGCTTTATTGTTACAAACACAGGGAACCTTGCAAATGCCTTATTACTTCCTTCCAGCCTATCCATTCATTAATTAGTCCAAATAGGATAGAAACATGACTGGTATGCTTTGTAATACCTTGCTTATGGGTGCAGCTCTGCAGAATGATAAATGCTGGGGGCCAGCCCAATAAAGCACTTAAATCCCCCATGGGACTTTCTCATGAACTGCACAGGAGCAAAACCTAAGTGGGAACACAGGGGATATACGGGTGTATCTGGCTTTTTCACATAATTTTCTGGCTTTGGGTTTATATATTTTATCAGCTGTAAATCATCAGGCAGATCTGTGTTGCTGCTGCTGATAGATGACACAAAAGTCATGTAAACAGATTAAATAACTTAAACATTATGACTTTATCAACAGAAGGGATGTTGTTTGTACTTCTGGCTTCTCCCTGTGCCCACATGATTACCTGGCCGTCTTTATCTTTGTAAAACTGTCAGATACAGCTAATTATCTTAATTGTTTTCTTGGAGTCTTATATGCTTTGTATTACGTACTGTGTTTTTGCAGTTGACTTTGTGATATTTGCAGGCCTCCATCTTGAACAAGAAAACAAAACCTTATTAAAATGCATGAAACTGGAGTAATGGGGGGCAGAGTTGTTATTCCAAAACGGAAGCAAGAACCAGGGCATTTACACACAGGGATGGGGAAGCAGGGGATCTGAATCTGGCTGGGTATGGCTGGTGGTTATATTTGCAATGGCTTTTCTCCTCCTATGTTCATTCTGGGTTTTGGGACATTCACCCATGTTGGCACAAGAAAGTGTTAGTTGTACATCCATATGCCAGCAAGTGCTGCAATCTCTGGCCTGGGGAGAAAAGGATAGTATATGTAAGGACAGGAATTTTTCATTCCCTCCCTCTTTTTAAAGGGATTGTCACAGGGTTTGCATGCATCTTGATGTTCCATTCCGGGGCTTTGAAAGATGCCCTGCAGCTGGAGGCTTCTGAGGGAAAAGCATCCCAGATGCACAACCTCCAGCACTCCCTTCTTTCACCCAGCATAGCTGCGTTAGGATGCGTTGGTGGCCTGACCACTTGCAGAGCTGGAACTGGAAAAGAGGGTGAAAGCACTTTGTCCTTCCAGTGGGCCATGTAATACCTTAAGCCCTGATCCAGGGTCTTAACAGCTTCCACTGAGGTAGAACACAATGGGAATGAGGCTCCTGGTCCATGCAGGTACCTGTAGCACACCATCCCTCCATGCTTCCTGGTGGAGTTCTGTTCTACCCCACATACAGAGACATGCTCACCATTCCTTCCTCACCCAACTCAGTGAGACTGCATTGAATGTGATGTATGAATATCACGACCCGTATAAGCCGGCTCAGCACACACACAACCCTCAAAAGACAATACATACAGCTCATCTCACTGCAAGATTGGAGGCTGCAATGTGCACTGCCAGGAAATACAACCCGACACACGGGGGAAATGAAGCTGCTGCGCAGTAAGGGAGCACCTGTGCGACGTGGAGCACCATTTGAACAATGTGTGCTGGCAACTGGAGAATTTACAGTTTGAATACCAGGGTGTGATTTTAACCTTCAGGCCTCTTCGGCTATGTCTACATTAGAGGGTTTAGTTGACAAAACCCGGGGAGCATCCACATTCCCAAAGCGTTCTGTCAACAATAAATTGGCAGAATGCAGCACTTTTATCAACAGCCTTATTCTGCTCCCCCATGAGGAAGACCACCTCTGCTGATAGCATCGGTTGACAGAAAGCCAATCTGCATGCTCTGGAGGGCCTCCGTTGACTGACAGGGCATCCAGGACACCAGGCAGCCCTGTCTGCTGTGCTTACAGTTGGCTGTTTTGTGGAGAGACTGGCTGGGCAGTCTGGCCACTCTCTGTCAACAGAAGTTTCATCAGAAGATATCTACCAACAGATGCTGACAGATTGCTTTAGTGTAGACATAGCCTTAACGGTTTGGGCCCCAGTTGCCTCTTTCTCCATGTGCCATCCTATGCCGCTGAGTCAGTTGAGGTGCTGGTGCAGCAATGGACTCATGACTAATGGTGGGGAGCAACTAGAAAGAGGATTTTCATGAGAGTCCTCATCTTTGATGCCTGATTCCCACTTGGGTTGCCCAAGTCTGCTTCTGTTAGCCTTCTGATCATGCTGCATGATCACAACTTCCATGAATGTTGAGCAGGGAAAGGCAGGGTAACGGAAGAGCTTTATTTACTATTGAAGCACTGGGTTGGCAGGCAGGGTCAATTACTTTCATTGGAATGAGCAGTTATTTGTTATTTGTTGTTTGTTTTCACTTGACTTAAACCCTTATACTCTGCATGGAGCATAGGTCATCTGCAAGTCTCTTCTGCTTCACTCTGTCTTGGGCCAAAACTTCTAGCTGGCTCCAGGAGTACCCCAGTTGTTGTCCTTCAATCTCCGTAGACCTTCTCCACATTGTCTGAGGTCTTCCTCTTTTGCGTTTTCCTTGAGGGTTCCATGTGAGAGCTTGGTGGACTATGCTGGATGATGGTTTTCTGAGAGTGTGCCCTACCCACCCCTACTTTCTTCTCTTGATTTAGACATCAAGAGGTTCTTGTCCTGCTCCGTTCCAACTGTAGTCTCTCCTGTTCATTAGTCCAGTGTGAGCTTATTCAGCATAGGGGAAGCCTTGTGATTTCTTACACAACTGTGAAAAACTAGGTCTGAGGCTCCTTGGTGTGCTCTGTGTATTAATGTGTGTGTACCTCCGACCAGACTCACTCAGACAAACCACCAGAACAGGCTTTATTCTGTAAAAAAACACAACACAGGATCACAGTTCATGAGACCCTCTCCTCTGCTTGCTTCCAGCTCAATCTCTTCTGATACCCTGCTGAGGGCAGAGGGCAAATCCTGGCAGGAACTGGAAGTTCTCCCAGAAAGCCACAGTTTGTAGTCCACAACCTGTAGTTCCCAGGGTTGCTTCTGAAATGCACCGGTCCTTGGGCTACACAAAGTTCCTCATTTGTGACAAAGTCTTCCCATTTGATGTGAAGGATGTACCTCAGGCACCTGTTTATACATGTCTATAGCTTGTGATCTGAAGACTGTCCTAAGGGTTTGTGGGTGAGATCTGAACAGATTTTTCCAGAAGTGCATCTACAGAAAGGAACCACCGACCACAGCTTACTCCACAAAGGCCTCCCCAGCAAAGCCAGCCTATTCCTCCCCCGCCTCCCTGCACACTGCCTGTGCCCCTCCCCCTGCCCCAGATGTGCTACAAAATTCTGTTGCCTCCAGCCAAGAATATGGCTCAACATTTGTCACTTGTTATTATTTTTCCCTTCAGAGGAAAAGAAGGTACATAAATAGGATTACCGTCCAAGTTAAATCTGTGCAGGAAACACGTTTGTCATTGATGCAATTGAAATGTGACCGGGTGGGCTGAGCTAGCTCACGAGTCTGCTTGTAAACGTGGTGGAGTTGTTCTAATTCACAAGAGCTTCCCTGTCAGATTTGTTTACCAAAGCTGGTATCTAAGGAAGATGGATTTTGATACAGCACTAGGTAGTCAAGCAACATGTTTCCCTTTTTAACTATTTATACTCCAAGTGCCTCCAAATATTTGTTTTAAAGTCCGAGTTTTCAAAGATGACTCATTTTCCCCATTCTCAAGTTACAGAACATGAGGATTTTAATAGGATTTGAGAAGATAAGAAGCCCGGAGGGCTTTTGGTACCTAGAGTGCTTTGATGGCTGCAGTTTGACCACAATACAGAGTTTTTATGTCAGGCTCCATTATTTGTTCCTGCAGTTAGCAGCACCTCCCCCACGCCCCCCGACCTAGCTAATGTAATCCATACTGACAGAATTTTTGCATAAGTTCATATAAAAAAACTAACCCTTTTGGCATGTGTAAGAAAATAAGTCTGTAGAATGCAATGCTTTATTAATAGGTCTAGAAATGTGAATACATGTACGTACAAACAGTAATGGAGTTCAACATTTTTAATGAGATGAATGAGCCTGAGACCCAGCGGCTGATCGCACTGTACACCCCACATGAAATTTCACCCCGCCCACCTTTGCGCAACTCTGTCCTAGGTGCTGGAGGAATCTGGTATGCCACTGCTCTGGCATCCCTATTAGCCATAGCAGTTCCTCCTCCAAAACACATGCAATTCTGTTTTCAGGAAGTGAAACCAGACTCTTTAATCCTACAACTTCTGAGTCTGTTGTGGCAATATCCAAGAAGGAACTGCAGCTGCCAGTGCAAAGGACTCCTAGGTATGTAGGACTCCTTGGTGATTGCCAGCGCAGGTAGAAAGATGCATTAGCTCTGCATGAGCTACTGCATGACATGTTGCAGTGTGAAGGCAGCTTGGGTGACTAGTCTGAGCCCACATCTCCCCAGGTCTGGGCTTGGCAGGGCTGGGCCATGTGGCTACCAATGCCACTCTAGCCACGTTACTGTAAAAAATGCATTCACTTTAGGCTGTGCTCACACCTGTCTGTCTGCCCATGCTGAGCATCACACCTCCCAGCCTCAAAGTAAACATATCCCGGGTTGCACCTGTGACTCAGAGGTGCTGTCCTGGCACAGCTGAGCTGAACTAGGAATGCCATTTCGCCAGACAGTGAGGGCAGCAGCTCGGAAAGAACTCCACAGCGGCGATGAAGGGCAGTTTGTGGTTGTTCCGTTGATGGATACTGTCACCCTAGTTCAGTTCTCGTCCTGAATGCTGGTCCTGTGATCGCCTTGACTGGCCTGCTGCAGCACTCATTTCAGCAAAGCCACTGAGAAGGCCCAGGTTCAGCTCTTCCCAGGGGCTCGCCATACCTTTATATTCTACTATTTAAGCATGCTGTCATCGAGAGGTCTAGTTCCTTTTCGGGACAAGGTCCCAACAGTAGGGAATAGAGGACAGCAAAGGTATTTCCAGTGACCTGAGCCTATATTTTCACAGTCAGCAGGAAGGCTCAAGTTTTAAGCAGTGGCCAGATGATTTAGAGTCTAAGATTAGCTATCACATGCAACTGTGTAAGAACTTCTGCAATCAGCATGATAGGGCAGCCTGGGAGTTAGTGAAAACAACATGTGAGTCTGCACTGAATGTGACAGCTGATTCTGCCCTTTCTTATTATAATCAGAGGTTTTATCATGCATGGAATAAATAAGGAGGCGCTGCTACTCTAGCTCAGAGAGAGAAAAAAACCGTAGCAGTATTTTACATGCGGCTAAAAACAAACCCTACCAAGACCCTCAGTTCAAGTCACGACCCATCATCATGAAGGATAGAGCCCTGAAAGATTTAGGGTGTTGTGATGGATAGGAGGGCTACTTTGGGCTACTACCCCTTTTCTAGACATCCCAGCAGTCAGTTACCTAAATTGGCTGTAAAAGGTTCAACCCAGAGATCGTGGGTCCTGTGCTGGCAAGCAGACAGGTGAATCAATGGGAAGAGAGAGGGGGATTTTTGAATTGAAGTAGCTATCTCCTGGGTGAGTCCTTTGTGTGGCCAGAGGGCAGACACAGAGAAGGATTAATTTTAGAACCAGGCTTGGAAGTTTTTAGTAATATCCAGGCCTTGAGAGAAATCTTGGAATAACAGAGAAGTGAATAGAAGGGCTGTTTAGTCAGATGTGATCAGGTTAGTTGTTTTTGTTTTTGTTTTAAATTTTGGGTTTGGTGCAGGTCTTGTCAGTCTGGCTGCTGTACGCCCTCTCCCCTGGTACAATATACCTTTTATAATGAATCCCAGGGAGCTAATTCTTTGTGTTTTAATCTACCTTTTTAGTGGCTCTGTAACACCCTAGCAATGAAATGTGCTTGCAAATGATGTTTTCTTTGTTCAGTTAATAAATTATCCTTTTAAGACTGTAATTTGGATTCCTGTGTCCTAGAGGAGGTTCTGTGTGTACATGTGCCTGAGACAGAGAGGTCAGCTGTCAGAGAATGCAGGATTTTTTTCCCTCTCTCTGCTTCCAAGCTCTCTTCTAAGGGAGGGTTAAGATCTTGGGGTTACCCCACTGGGACACATCCCGAGTGTGCGTTCCTGAGTTCTAAAAAGGGATTTTCTCACATGGGTGATGGCAGATTCCTCCCAAGATCAGGGAATCTGTGACCTTGGGAATATTTAAAGCAAATGCCTATAGAGACAAGGTATTTTTAAGGTTTCGTGTAGGAATTCTTTGTTTTTGAAGATTATGAAAACTTGTTTTCAGATTATTCTTTTCACAATCCATCTAAACTACTTTATAGCCCATTATTGTTACCTCACATTATGGCTACTGTCATTTTCAGGCTTAAACTAGGGTTCTCCATAGCTAAAAGGATGGGGTGAAGACCAAGGTTTCCAAGGTATAAAGGACCTATACCTACATACATCTAAGAGTACATTATATCTAGGAATAGATCACATGAGTGCTACACAGTTCTGAATAATCTCATAGCTAACATCACACCACATCTGTGGGATAGGGAAGTACTATGATCACTGTCTTATAGATGGGGAATTGATGCACAGTGAGACAAAGTAACTTGACCAACGGTGCACAGAAAGTCTATGGCAGATCTCAACCCAGGCCTCCCAAGTCCTAGGTTAGTACCCTAATCAGAGGAGAATCCTTTCTCTCTTGAATTTGCTTTCCAAGCCCAGAGTCAACTAACTGATGCCAACTCCTCTCTCTTTCATCATTTAATACCACCTCTCTTTCACTTCTGTTTTTTCCACTTCCCCTATCTCTCCATTTCTCACTGACTCCCCCTCACCAGGACAGGGACTTCATCTTTTGGTCCACCTGCCTCCAACTGCTCACGACTTCCAGAGGTGAACGTTCTGACTAGATGTTTTCTTCCTGCAATGGAAGTCCTCTGAGAGTCAAGATGTCCCAGCCCAACTTTTCCAAAATTGGCCGTGAGGGCAGCCGATATCTAGGCTGTTCCTGACTATGCTTATCTGAGTGGCTGTGTGGCCTAACTGGAATGTAAACCAGAAGATCCAGTTCCCACCCCCGCCAGCTCCCTTACTGAAAGCGCTTCTTTCGGAAGAGTACATCCATGCACAAAAAAGCAGGTCAAAAGAGCGATCTGCTGGTTTGAAAGAGAGCCTCCACACAACCCCCAAGCGTTCGAAAGAACGGACCAGAGATGAAAAATGAAGCCTGTTCTTTTGAAAGAAGGGCCCCGTAGAACGTCTACATACGTTTTCTTTCAAAAGAAGCTTCCGAAGGGGGGGTGCTCTTCCTGAAACGGGAAAGGAAGAGTGATTTCGAAAGGAGTGCCACATTCTTCTATTTACTTTCAAAACTATGCTTGTTGTGTGTAGATGCGCCATGGGCTCTTTCAAAAGAGCTCCCTTCTTTTGAAAAATCTTTTGCAAGAACTTGCTAGTGTAGACACAGCCCTACTGTTTAAACCTGTGCCAATCATTTCATTTGCATTTCTTAAAATGTGTATGGGGGCAAGCACAATTACCTTTCTTTGAAACAATAACAATAACCTTTCTTTGAAAAAAAAAACCAAACAGTTGTCCTTTTGCAGAATCCTTTCCCACTCACTGCGTTTAGTTCTGGCTGCATATAGTGTAGGCACTATCATAATACAAAATAAATATGAAAGGAGGAGGAGGAGGCAGATCATCATAATTATCAGAGGCTAACTGTGTTACTCAAACTACATCCTAAAATTCTGGTTGGAGCTTTAAACTTTACATTTAGAGAAAAATGCCTCTACTGTGTTATTAATTTGAGACTGATCAAACTGGATTTGTAGCAGGTAGGTGTTACGTACATAATGTGACAATCGTGGTGTATTAGATTATGCATAATGGACTCTGGAGGCAAAGGTTGAATTGTTTCTTGGTCTGCTGATGAGGCATTTTACAGGATCAGATTGTCAAATGTATTCTTTAAGAAGGGAGAAGTATTATCTGAATGGATAACGCTGTATAATTCTCTGTGCTCCCCTGCTGTTATAGACCCTAAACCTCAGTCTTTAAGACAGAAAACAGGACATGTCAGGGATGTTCACAGGCTCCATTTTGCTTTGCTTTTTTAAAATTGTGATGCTTAGCTAATGTACTGAGAGAACACTGGGGCCTTTCTGGAATTACCCTGAGGTCTAGTATTGATATAAAAACAATATGGAAACAATCTGTATATGAAAGCCTGCACAGGGCTGAGACTTTTGTTGCTATTCGTTCAGTGGAAAGCCTAAAACGAAAGTGGGCTAAACTGAAAATAAGAAAAATCACACAGAGCCTGGACTGGCATTTCCTGATTTGACTACATGTAATACGGTATATGAGTCAATGGGTCCTTCTCTTTGTGTGTCTGATGAGACTGAATTGATACTCACTAATCCTGTTTTGCTGCGCACTTTTAGATAAAATTCAGATGTTTGAACTCTCATTAATTTGGAATTACACTGATCCCTCATTAAACGAGTACTTTACTTACCAGTACTCGCTAAAAAGAGGGACACATATACCTGCCTTTGTTCACCAGACAAGTGAACTCCCCCCAGCTAATATGACCCTTAGCCCTCTCCCCGTGGCTCCAAGCCACTGCAGCCTGAACCCCCCACTGGCCCCACACACCCAGACTGTCACAGCCTGTCTCCCCCTGCTGGCCCCACAGACCCAATCCCTCCTCAGCCTGAACCCTCGCTGGCCCCACACGTTCAAACTGCCACTGTCTGAACCCCACACCCACAGCCTCAACCCACTTCAGCCTGACCACCCCTGCAGACCCAACCCACCGCAGCCTGACGCCTGTTCTGTGGCCCCCACAGACCACACAGACCCAACACACTGCAGCCTCACCGCCCCCACCAGCCCCCTGGCCCCAACCTGCTGCAGTCTGAACTGCCCCCACCTGCCTCATGGAACTCAACCCACCACCAGGTTTTAACCCACCCTCCTGCTCGTGCCCCCAAATTGCACTGCAGCCTCACCACCCCCCGGTTACCGTCCCCAACCCAAGGTTCACTTACCTTTCAAAAGCAGCACTACATGCTACCACGCCTTTGTCGAGTTAGGAGCACTTGGAACCAATCAGAGACTTTAGTGTCCCTCTTATGCGTTTTCGCCTACAAGCAGAAAGTTGGGAACCGACTGTGCTCATATAGCGAGGGATGAGTGTATTCCATGGCATGAAAATCATGTGCAGTCTCAAAGGCAACCCTTTTCATTTAATAAGGGGCCAGAAGCCCAGCATGCATAAACTGGCATGATACCATGGATTTCAACACAGATGTGATGATTTACACCTGCTCAGGATCTGAGGCAATATATTTTTTTGACAGTCCTTTTTTTTCTCCCTGTCTTGTGTTAAACTGTTTGGGGATTGGGAAATCTCCTCTCCATATGAGGCTTAACATGAGCCATTCACTCTTCCCTAAACATTCGTGGAACTTATTTAGAGTGGATGGCTTGCCTTTTTTAACATGACAGATTATCCTGTGTGTTTCGGTGAGCAGAGAGGCGTCTGATTTAGCAGAACTCCCAGAGGGGAACAAGAGATCAGCCTCTTGGGACTTGTAGGAGTCATTCCCTAGAGCATCCTTCTCTGTCAACTGATTACAGGGGAGAGGCACCATGAAACAGTGCTTCAGCAGCGTTAATTAAGACTTTACCGCTTCAGCTATGGAGGGGCAGGTTCTGGTTTATGGTAGCACGTCTTCTATGTTAGCCATGCTGATTGGGAAAGGGATCAGAAGAGCTGCAAAGACCTTGACCTCTACAGAGAATCTGGGATTCCCTTCTGTATAGGTCCCAGAGATCCATATGGTGGTTAGGAGATCCTTGATAGATTCCCAAGCCTTTCTCCCTCCTGTTCTGTATGCAGCACTACTGTAAGAATGATCAAGCCCACTGTTCATACAGATGACCTCCAAGGCCAGAACCTCAAAGATATTTTAGATGCCTGACTCCAGTGGATTTGGAGGGGAGTTAGGCATCTAAATATCTATGGGAGCCTGGGGCCAAATGCTTTCCAGACTGTGGGCTAGATCCCCAGTCTGCCAAGGATTTGACACTGTATATAGAGCCATTTTGTCATTCCCCATTGAAACATACCTCACAGCTGAAGCAGACAAAGCAGCCATTGTGCTGAAGCATTATTACACAACACTGGTCAAAGGGGAAGAGATGAATACCTTCTCCAGTTTAAATCAGAAAGGGCATCTAAGTAGTTCAGGCATAATGTAGACATCAAAGGTAGAAAAGGAATTGAACACCCCGTGACAAGCCCCGCAAGAGTCAAAAACCATGTTAGAATTACCTGAAGACCTGGTATTAGATTTTTCTGATAATTGGATGTTCAGAATTAATATTTATGGCCCTGGGAATCCGCTCAATGCCAACTGGCAGAGAACCCCTGGGCCCCCTGAATCACATCAGGCCTGACACAATCATGACCCCAACACATTCTTGTCATCATCTACATCAAAAAGTGTTATCTGCAAACTGCTAACCCATTGGTCCTAAAAATCATTGCATAATGTATGCCTGGGATGAGCACAAGAGTTATAAATGTGTGCTGGAAAAATATTCTTCAGTGTCTGGCAAGCAGTGCATAAATCCCAGCCTGCCCTAGACAAAAGAATTGTCGGAACCATTTGATTGCAGAGGGCACTGAAAAGTACAACAAAATACAACAAAGCCATCCAGTGAGAAAGTGAAAGACATGACCACTTAACAATCACAATGGGAAATAAAATCGGCGTGTGCACATGCATGCGTGCATGCACACACACACACACACACACACACACACACACACAGAGAGAGAGAGAGAGAGAGAGAAAGAGACAGAGAGAGAGAGAGAGCTTTCCTGTTTCCCAAAACAATGAACGTTGGGGAAATATAAGAGAGGCAAAGAGACGTTTTACTCACCCCATCCCCTAAGCAACAAAGGGGCATAGCACTCTCTGAGTTCATGAAAAATGGCTCCTCCAGCCTCGGGAGGCAAGAGTAGCTGGAAACTGATTCTAGGTGAGAAAGTCACCTTGACAAAGCTGGTAATGTGCTGAAATCACATTTTAGTCACTAGAACACGTTCTGTTTTGTTTTACTCAGCCATATGTCTCTTTCATTCTCACCTATTTTCATTTAAGTCCTCTCTTTGTTAATAAATGTAACTTCATTTTATTACAAAGCCATCTGAGTGCTGCACAGTAAATTGAAGAGTGAGTCGGGAGCTAACCCTACAGGCCGTTGCATGTACTGTTGCTTTGGAGGCAATAAACTTCATAAATTCTGTGAGAGTGATTGGATACTGCAGAGATGTGTGTCTGGGGAACTCAGGAGCAGTGGTAGCTGCCTGGAAGGACTGACACGGTGCTGTCAAGTTGGCTGACTACTTCAGGGCACTGATACAGAGCTTAGTAGCAGCAATGCTCACTGTTGCTGAGGGGGTAACGCAGTGGCTCACTATGCTGGCAGTCTCCAGTGAAGCATCACAATAGATAATGAATTTGTTCCAGATTAAAGCTGTCAAAATCACATTAAATAATAATTACTTATTGCCAACTGTAGCTCTACTGTTTTAAATAGACCTTTTATGTCCACTTCGAAAATAGACTGAAGTATGCTGCCAGTGTGGAAGTGGGAATGCATTCTAAAATATGAAGGGGAAACATCCATATTTTTTAACTGGGTCAAGTCTTATTTAATTATGCTAGAAATGATATTTTTGTTTCTGCACTTACTCATCTTTCACTGGGTATCAAAACTTCAGCACTTAATTTGGTCAAATACTGTGTTTTCACTGGAGATGAAAAATGTGTGTTATTGTGAGTATAACGATGCTGTGGATTTTTAAAAAGAACATCAGAAAAATAGGAAAAATGATGGGCTTGATGTTAACTTGAATGGCCCACATGATGATGGTGCATCAAACTGCATATTTCCTGAATAAGAATAGTTTGGAAAGACAGTTGCTTGGGTATTTGTCATTATTTCCTCCTGTTTTGTTAAAAACAGACATACAATTTGGTTATGTAATAGTTTTTAAAGGCAATGTTGCTAATTCGTGGTAATATGATTTACCCATGAAACATAACATGGCATGCTAACAAAATATGAATATTTTCCTAGTTGTCTTGACAATGCTTAGAGGACATTTTGATCGTAATTCTTCTTTGCATTCATTTTATCAATTATTTTTAATGATTAATCATTTAATATTTTCTAGAATGTAAATAATGTGTCATAGTAACAAAAAGGGAAGACCCTGTCCCCTGCTCAGTCTAAGGGAGACTTTGCTATGAAGATTTTAATAGCCTTGGAAGATTAAAGAGAGAAAGAGAAAGTTGCTCAACTTCCTTGGGCATAAGATATACTACCAGCACCAGAGGCCTGATCTTAAGCCAAGTGAAGTCAATGCAGTTCTTTGGATCAAGCCTTTGATGCCTTATGAAAACAGGTTAGATAAGCAAGACCTTAACTTGAATACAATATTCTTTGTCTTACCTGGCAATGGAAAGAATAAAAGCACAAATGGAGGTTTGTTTGTCATTGTGGAACCCATTTATTTGGTAAAATAATACATCAAGTCCTACCATGAGCTTTCTCAATTTGATTGATTTACCCCAATGGAAGGCACTGGCTCAGGAGACCAGGATTGCATGCCTGGCTCTGCTGCTGTTTTGCTGGTTTAAGACAACTCACTTAAATTCTTTGCACCCCATTTCCCCACCCATAAAACCAGGATAATCATAATGACCTCCTTAGCACAAGCAAATTGTACTAAATACTTTAAATGGCTTTGCATCAAATTTTAGTCACGTTTCATTCAATTGTGGTTGCACTTCTTCATGAGGATGCTTAGGTTCCACAGGTACCTTGGGTATTCAGCGAAAAAGTGGAAAACATCTGTGAATAAATCTAGCATGAACCAGCGAGATAGCTTGCAAATTCTCCTTGTTGCCATTATAAACTTACAGTTTTACTTAAATTTCACCGAGAATATTTCTTCATGGAAGTTGATAATTTGTCAACTCTTGAACAGTCTCATTGGCGTTAATGGGCTTATTCATGGGAGCAAGGGTGTGGGAGACTAGGCCCTAGTACAGTGTGAAGACCATAGTTAGTGGGTTGCATTGTGCAGAGAGGAACAAATTCCATTTCTCTCATGCCAGCCAGCGATATTTCTCTTGTGTCTTGAGAGAAATTTCACTCTCCCCAGGTATTATGGCAGGAACGTTAGTTTTTCCAAGAGCATCATGTAAAAGCCCCACATGTAGTATCTGGTTCAGGCTGGGTTTTTTTTTTTTTTTATCAGCATGTCATCTAAGCACCCTGTCCATACTTCTTCCCTGACCAGCACCAGCCACTTTTTGGGTTGCACTGGCTTCTGTGAGCCCTGAGCAGGAAATAGATTGTCACAGCAATTGCCTCTCCTTTTATTAGGTGTTCCTGCTCTAGAGGCACTTTGTGCTCGTTAACAGTGGCCAAACCCACCACGTTTAACTCAGTGTTATTATTTTTATACTTACAAGTGACCAATTCAGGGTTCGTTTATTTCTATTCCTTCTTTTGAACTTTTATTTCTCTCTATGGGATGGTACTGGTTTTTCTCAATATGATTACATTGCCATAAACACATATATTTCTGACAGAGGCAATAAACAAATTAATCATAGTACAGGCTGGACCTCTCATATCCACCACCCTCCGGACCTGACTGGACCTGAACGAGAGGATTTGCTGGATTAGAAGAGGTCCTCTACCTCCAGCCCCACAGCCTGCCTCTGCCGTGATCCTGGCCTCCCTACCTTTGGCCTGAGTGCTGGCTGCTGCAGCCCCCTTGCCAATGGCCCACACTCTGGCCCCACTGCCACCAGCCATGGGGTTTGGCCCCAGTTGTGGCTCTGCTGCTGAGGGCTCTGGCTCTGCTCTGACAACCTTGCTGAAGGTTCTAGCCCTGGCTCCCACACCTCCATTGAGTGTTCTGGTGGGGCAAGGGAGAGCTCAGACTCCCATCCATGCTGCAGCAAGGTCGGGTGGGGGGTGGGGGGCTCCTGCACTGACTCTAACCCCAGCCCAGTACTCTCATGTCCTGGAGCATCCATGGACCTGCTGGACCACGGATGTTGCTGGACGAGAGAGTACCAGATTTGAAAAGGTGCAATCTGTATTTCAAAAACTCCCTTGTGCTGGAGCTAAAGTGGGAGCTGAATACTTTGGGAGGTGGGGAAGGGGAAATCCTTAAAATGATTATTGTTATTTTCTGAAAAGAACATTAGTAATCCTCGAAATTCTAAGTCAAAGTAACATTCAAAAGAAAAAACAGGCAAATTCATTAGAAAATACCTTGAACCTGATATCTCCAGGCTTTGTGTGATTTGCAACACAATTGCAGAAAAAGTCTGAATGCTGGTGAAATTTCACAAGATGTTGTTTAATTTGAGTGTTGGGGTTAGTAAGTTGTTTTCATCCTTATTCTCATCTTAACATATTTTCTAGTCTAAGAATTTCCTTTGATTTTTAATTTATCTTGAAAATACTTGGTCTAACTCCCCTCAAACTTTCCAGAAAAATGTCAGTTTGAGATTGCCAATATTCAGAAGGGTTTCTCTGTTCCTTAGTTACACTTTTGCAGTTAGGGGAAGAGAAAAATTCAGCTATATTATGACATGTGATTCAGTCTTATCCATGTCATCATGCCTTTGTCTCTGTAACAGTAAATATATATAAAATCTACACTAGACCCTCAAGGAAATGCAGATACAATGAAGACAGATGAAGCTTGATAACTTAGATATAACCAGTTGGTTACACATTTGACAATGGGGAAAAAAAACCCTCAAGCAAAATCTACAGCTTCTGGAGTAGACTCAGTAATTCTGACTTTTTGGAAAGCAAACATAATGGAGTACTTTCTCTTTGAATAAATAACAGTTTATTTACATTATAGAAATAAAATATTGCATGGTAGTAATACATTGGAAATATTACAGAAATACTGTTCTGCTATAGGTAGGTAAATGACCGAAGCTACTGTTAATGACAATCTTACCAGTACTTGTGTACAAAGTATCATACAGGTTGCTAACAGAAAGATATTGCAGCAGTTGCAAGGATGTTACCAGCTCAAACAAACATCTAACAGTACAATATTTTTCTAAGAGGAAGTAATAATGTTAGCTTTACAGACAATAAAGAGTTATGTTCTCCATTTTGAAACATTGGAAATAAAAGCTCTGGTAATCTTATTTCTTAATGTCATGATGTCACAAAGAAAGACTTTCCTTTCTCTATGACATTGCATCCAAGAGGCCCTGTAAACAGTTTATGCAAAGGTAGATGTCACAGCAACTTCAGTAATTATCCTATCCTAAAATTACAGACTTTTTAGGCCACTGCTTGTACAGATGACTTTTTTTATTTACTTATTTACATACATTCAGCCCAATAACAGCAGGTAAAATGTTCTGCTTATCTTACAATAGGCATCTTAACATTTTCATCAGAAGGCCAGTGCAAGAAAACTTTGACAGTGATTGCACAGCATTGAGGAGATACAATATTATACAAATATACAATTAGATTGTTGACAATCTAACTTTGCACATGATACAGATGGTCTTTTATAGATATTACAACACTTAAAAGTTGATAGAAACACAGAACTGTAACTACAGAGTTATTCATTTCACGTGCATGTGGGCGGTTGTGGAATGTTTTTTGGGTAAGTTGTGCCATCACCAAAGGAAGGTGGGCAATTGCAAAACAGGATCACCTTGAGCAGAAGTTTAAGAACAGCTAATCTAGGAACAGGAATTGATTTTCTACTGAAATAATCATCATATTTAATTTACATTTCGTAGGGAATTCTTCCCCACCATAGTTATGAAAGGATGTTAAGATGAAATGTAATCCACAAACCTTTTTAAAAACTCTTATGTAAATGAAGATCTGGATATACAAATATTTCACAGGATGCTATTTCTTATTTCAGTAGGCACCAAGTTTAGTGCCAAGACAGCCCCATTGTCCCATGATTTATCACATAAAATTTAGAACTTGAATCCACAACAACAACAACAACAAAATCTATAAAATTTGCATTGAAGTCACAAGAAAACAGTTTCAAGAAATGGCTCTTAAATACCTCTTAATTTGACTTCGTGTTCTTTCCTCCCAGACTGCTGCATGAAAAACAATTTACATTTGGAAAGGAACGAAATCTCTTTCCAGCAATAGCAACGAAGGGTCCTGTGGCACCTTATAGACTAACAGAAAAGTTTAGAGCATGAGCTTTCGTGAGTCAACTCACGAACGCTCATGCTCTAAACTTTTCTGTTAGTCTATAAGGTGCCACAGGACCCTTCGTTGCTGCTACAGATCCAGACTAACACGGCTACCCCTCTGATACTTTCCAGCAATAGTAACCTCATGCTTACTTATCCCGTGCATGGGCCTACTCATTCAAGATAAAGTGTACCTTCTTGTAGGGTACTGAGTACACTGCCCTCCCACCCAGGTCAGAGTGCGCGGCAGGAACTTGGTCTCAGTCAGGACTTGTATCTTACAAACTGCCATGCTATTACCAGTCTTTAGGCAAGAGGACTGAAGTTTCACTGCGTTATAACTTGTACAGAAGCAATAAAATGCAACTGCTCTGATTTGGACTCAGACACCACATATGTAAATGATTAAACATGAAGCTAGGTCCTCAGCTCAAATCAAATTCTGCTCAGCACGGTACCCTGGAAAGGGCTGGGAGCAAAGATGGCTATATGACACTTGTGCTCCTGCAAACTCAGGGCTGTCTGGCCATTGGTTCTACTATCTGCTCTGACTTGTCAGCAGCTACCAGAGCACCCAGAAGGCCATTTGGATGTCATGGATCATCCTGGATCCAGCCATGCTTCCTTTCCCTATGTCAGGGTTTCCCAAACTTAAAACATTCACGTACCCTTTTCAGGACTTCGGCCTTATCAGCGTACGCCCTCTCCCAGTACTGTGCCAGTGCTTATCTCTTGATGTTTAGTAATTATTTTCTGCCGCGTACCCCCTGAAATCCTTTCGCATACCACCAGTAGTCCATGTACCACACTTTGGGAAACACTGCCCTATGCACTCTCCATATGGCATGAAGGGGAAGTACAGAGTTGGCTACACAAGTCCTCTGCCACTGAGGGATTCCTCTGTCATGGGGGGCACCCTTGGGTAGCTAATTGGCTAGCGTGGCTCTGTAGCTGCTTTAGCATAATGCAGACAGAGCAGGGAACAAAATATGAACTAATGTACCAGGAAATGGAGAATATGCTCTCAATAGCTCTTATTCAGAATAAGACTGAGGGACTATCCATGTCAGAAAGGCTGTTTAATTACATTCTTCACTAAAAAAGATTTTTTCAAAATTTCCATTATAAAATGGAATTGCACCTTTGACTCTATAAAGTTTGTCTTACTTATAATGGTTTCAGGCTTCCATTATCATCCATATCTTGTTTTTACAGTTAGACACACAATTAAATTTAATACTCAAGGGCTTTTTTGGGAAGAATAGTCTTCTCTCTAACGTTCTCAGTTTTTAGCAATGTGAAGATGGATTTTCTGGTGTCTATTTTTGTTCAGGGCATATTTTTCCTTCTGCCGTTTCCTCCTGATTTTTTTTTTGCCTTGTTCTCAATTACAGTAAGCTCTTTCATATCTGGTAGTCAGACCAGGAGGTTGCCAGATATTCAAATATTCTGGATAACAGAAAGGTATACCTAGCAATGCATAACACTAAAGAAAAACAAGGTTAGATATTAAGAAACAAACAAAAACGTGTACAGAGTACTTTATTTACCAACAACTGTAGTATTGTACAAAGTAAACTTACACCGCATTTGCTGTATTTATTTGTGTTTACTTTCACTATACTGTACTTATCAAAAAACGTAACTAAAACTTATATTAAAATAATGGTTATTTGCGAGTTCTGGATAACAGAATGCTGGATATGAAAGATTTTACGGTTATTTTCTCTAACACATGGATAAGTCTCTCCATGTGGACCTATGAGTATGTTCTGAATCTTACAATTAATATGTTCATCACTGGTCAGCTGGAAGAACTCAACTTTAGGAACAGAATTCATGTGCAAAGAGTGCAACAAGGAATAGTCAACAATTGGTCATAGTTTCCTATCTCAGTAATTCTACTGTGACCGACATTTATTTAGCATACGTACACACTTGTGCATGCACGTGCACACGCGTGCACACACACACACACACACACCGCAATTTATATATATGCTCAAACATAAAAAATGTCTAACTTTGACCACACTTGCTCCTTATTTAGAGAAGACTGGAGGTTGGCATCTCAGGCTTTAAATCTGTTTAATCCTGGAATACAGGAATGCAGCACAGTTCAAGTATATATCAACTGCACAGTGATAACATTATACACTGAATCTGACACATGCTGTCTTCAGAGATCCAGTGCTAGCTGTTGCTAACTAAAGAAGCCAGTATCCAGTACCTTCTCTTTTTAGTGTTCATATTTACATAATGCCCACCAGAAAGGCATAGTCCATAAGCAAGAAATGTCCTGATGTATAAACGCAGTGGTATTTAAAAGTCTGAACCAGTGCATTCCTTTCTGTGCAGTGCTAGTCTATAATTCCCTTGTTGCTGTTATACCTGTACTCACATGAAAATTAACATTAACAGGGATTTCAAACAGAAAATATTTTTAGTAAAGGAAATAAAATGCTGTTCCTCTAATCCACAGAAACCCACTAAAGGTATAAAATTTCCAAAAATCGCTCATAGGATTCTTCAGATACAGAAGATGTTTTCAATGGGGTTTACATAACACATATTTCACAGTATTTCCACACAAAAGTCTACCTTACCACTTGATTTACTTAGACAAATATCAATAACAAGTAATAAAACAGTACACATTTCACAAGACAACGCATTTTACAGAACCGCAAAAATTCATTACTGCTGCTTTTTGGAAGAAATGATAACTTATGACTCAGACATTTAATACATTTCACAATGGAATGAACATTATTATTACAAGGCTTTTTCTTATTTGATACCATGGCTTTAGAATGTTTTAGTTTTCACGAGTTTTCAGATTCCCTTCCACTCTACTCCCAGTAATTTCTGAAGGAATTGTTGCTAGTTAAACATTTTTCTGTACAGTCTGCCAGAGTTTTATACTTTATTATTCAATGAGCATGTTCCCTAATTGTAAACTTCTCTTTCTCAAAGTAGTTTGAGTCCCTAATTGTAAAACTTGGAGGACTGGCCGATAATAATGATTCGGAACACAATCATCGTACAGCTTATTATGACAAACTTATAAAATATTACAGGTAAAGGAATAAAGGCGTTTGTTGTTTGTTTTAAACTAACTTCTATTCTCACACTGTTGAGAGGTCTTTGATTTACAATGCCTCTGCAGTTGTGTCTGTGGAGACAGACATGGTCACTTTGGCGATCTTAACTGTGCTCTTAATACAGCTTTCAGCTGCCCTGTGAACATTACCTGCATTATTAGCATGTTTGTGCTGGCAGTCAGACTCCATACTGTTATCAAGA
Organism: Carettochelys insculpta; assembly: GCF_033958435.1. Classification (NCBI taxonomy): domain Eukaryota; kingdom Metazoa; phylum Chordata; order Testudines; family Carettochelyidae; genus Carettochelys; species Carettochelys insculpta. Next base: position 141,576,773 of record NC_134139.1, on the reverse strand, counting down.
GGCTGCGTAGTCCCTTCACAGCTTGGAAACATGCTCCGGAAAGCATGTCTCAAGTCCTTGCTTCGTAGAGCATAGATGATGGGATTCACTGTTGAATTCAGCAAACACAGCATGCTACAGAATGCAAAGACAGTCTTGATGAGCTTGTTCATTTTCCCAAAGACATCATATACCATAATCGCAAGTAGAGGGCCCCAGCATATGATTAAAACCACCAGAATAAGGACCAAGGTTTTGGCTAACCTAATGTCCATACGAGTTTGGTCAGGTCTAGTAATATGAACTTTACCTTCCTCTGTGGTATGAATTATTATGCTTTTTTGAGTGCCACGCTGAATCATTCTAACAGCATGACTATGAGCCTTCCACAATATGTACATATAGGCATACACAATAAACAGTAAGAGTACACTGGTGACCCCAATCCAGAACATTAGATAGGTCTCATCAATAAGGGGGAAGATGTCTGAACAAACAGAATTGAGTTTTTTGCAGTTCCAGCCGAGCAGAGGAAGAACAGCTATTACGATAGCTATGGTCCACATCACACAGAATGCGACAACAGCCTTTGGTCTGGTAACAATCCTTTTGTAAGCTAGTGGCCTGTGTATAGATATGTACCTGTCTATTGCAGTAAGGAAAAGGCTGCCTACTGAGGCAGTGAACGAGGCTGTAACTCCACCCAACTTGAACAAAAATACGTTAGGACTGTCTTTTCGATGGAAAACATGGAAATCAACAAAACTGTAGACGAAGATTACACTGCCCAGGAGGTCAGCCACTGCCAAGCTGCCAATGAAATGGTAGGAGGGCCTGCACCGGAGGCTTCGAGAATGCAGAATAACACACAGCACAAGAAGGTTCTCCAGAACTGTGAAGGTGCCCAGGGTAAGGGACAACACTGCAATGGCCAGCTGCTGCGTGGGGTTTAGAATCATAAAGCACTCCATATCCATGAAGTTCTCCCCACATTGTATATTCTCTTCACTACCCTTGAAAGTGGATAGAGACTTGTTGTAAAATTCTGTAATATTGAGTTGATCCGATGGAATGATACTCAATAGGGGATCATCTCCTGCAGTCATTTTTTCCTGGAAAGGATCACCCCTGAAGGAAGATAATGGGAATTTCTGTGGGTAGTATCCTAGTTTGGAGGCCATGTCACCTTTAATATCTTCGTACTGGATATCGTTGGAACCCATGTAAAGAAGATCTGTCGTAATTGTTCGGAATGTTGTGTCTGCGAGGCCATCTAGGATCGACTTCATAACCTCAGTCTTGTATTACGCAGGACTCAAAGAGACTTAGGAAAAACTACATATGAGGAAATCCTGGGAAAGGGGAAAAAGATCAAACAATTAAAACAAAGGGGGAGACAAAGCTTACAAACCACTTAGCTTAGTCATGTCACCTTTCCTTGTACTGAACTACAGCCTTTGTCAGCTGCTGTAGTCAGAAGAGTTGATCAATTATTTAGAAGGAAAACATATGAACATCTGAGGTAAAATGAATGGCTATACACGAGAAAGCAAAAGTAGAAAAATGGGGAAAGACGTTCCTTAGAAGATTGTGTCATCAACATTTTCTGAGCAGCTTCACCAAAAAGCTATTACCTCTAGAATTGAACTGAACTGTCTGGTTTCAAAGAACCTTGTGAAACAACATGTTCTGGACTTTTTCCATTTAGAAACAATTGTCATTGCAGTGATTGTTTTAAAGTGAACAATCATTTTGATTTTGAAAGGTGGTGTGGGTGTTGAGAATACAACTGCAAGGACAAAACACTCAAGGAGCCTACTAACAGATTCTGAAAAAGCTAATATAAGTTTCACTGTTCCTCTTGCTGTATTCCCAGTAGGTGAGTAGTTCTGTATTGTAGTAATCTGAGCCACATGTTGAAGGCCAAATACCAGGGTACTGGATATACAGAATAATTATTGAAAATTAAATTATTTTAGAAACATACTATCTTCATTCAGAGGCCGATGAGCATCATTATTCTGCTAATTACTTCTCCTAAGTGTCCACGAAAATTGGTATGGCAGAGTACCGGGGAAAAAAGGTGGTATTCTACTCAAGCTGTGCCCACAATCCCAGAATGTTTCTCATAAAATAAACAGTGGTGAAATAAATCAATATTCACAGTTTAATTTAGATCAATAAACTTCAGTGGTAACATCCCATAGAGATTAATAGGGTCAGTTCATTTGTGCCCTTAATCTACCAGGCCTGATTCCCAATCAGAGATTTGGAAAGTCATTATCTGCAACAGTAAATGCTGGAAAATTAAATTTTATTGGTTTGTGTGTTTTCCAATGGAAAGAAACACTAGAAAAACTGATGAGGTTACCAGCAAATTGCTGATATTGCCTACAACCCAGTACTGACAATCTGATTAGCTGGTATCTCTGGCTATAAAAGTTAGAGAGTCCACAAAAGACTATCTGGCAAAACCCACAGAACCTGACTGCCTCAACTGTGGCAGTAAAGAGGGGAGTCCCACATTTATCAATCTTTTTACACATACTCTGTCTGTCTCACTCTTTGTGTGTGTGTGCGCGCGTGTATATATAGCTAAAAATGTTGGTCTCCTCTCTTGCGACAACACAACACTAAAAATGGAGGCTATCACTGGTATTTCCAGAAAGAAGAAAATATCTTCTGGCTACCTAGATATTTACTCTGCACTTATGTTTTGGTATCTGAGCACTTAGGCGCTTGTCCAAAAATCCACTGGTGTCAATCGAAGGCTTTCCCACTGACTTCAGTGAGTTTTGGATAAAGCTCAAAGAGCTAGTGTTAAAGGTATATTATAAATATGTACCTCAAGAGAACACTGAAACATCCATGCTGTAAAAATGGTGAAAAAGCATATGTAATAACAGAGATTCTAATATGTAACAGAATGGCTGTATGACTTCTGTCATTTTGTACAGGATTCAGAATAGGGCAAAGCAACAAAATCTTCATTATAAGGCAGTCTTAAAAAAAGATTAGGTAATTTAATTCTGAAGGTCTGAATGGTGATGGAAGACAACTTTCCTGAAGAACATATTGAAAATGAATTATAGTAATCTTACCTTTAATGCACTTTTCACCCAGGAGGTATTGTATAAATAAATATTTATATAGAGGATTTTATAACAATTTTTTGTCAACTGACTTGTAACTAACTCAGGGGTAGGGTGAAATGGGCAACATTTTAACAGAGCACAGCAATGCAAAAACAGCTTATAATGGTATGTGGAAAAAATACCTTATTCATTTCAAACTACAAAAACAACCCAATGAATTCTATACACATATGAAAATGATAGCATTTAAATATTCATTTTGTCTTACCACTTATTTCTGTAACAGGAAAGATGGCTGTTTTATTCATTAAAGCTATAACTCAATGTCAACAATATTGTTTTTGCATCAAGAATTGTTATGCAACTGAGCACGTCTACTAGAAAGACAAATTACTGGGAAGAAGATCACTTCTGCTAGAGTCATGTTAAGTATGTATTTTTCGCATAATAAAGTACAAACTCTAGTTCAAATCCTACCTTGGTTTAAAATATAAATGACAAATATGAATTTGTGTGTGCTCATGTGAGGTTTTAGTAGAAGTAGTTAACGATACCTCTAAATATGTATATACTATCCTAACAAGATGGTAAGTTGGATCATGAGAGGCAAATCCTACTCTGCATTTCAGCGATTTATTTATGTATTTCTACATTTAGATTATTACAGTGATTTCCACCTTACTATCTTTGCATAGTGTTTTCTTTGAAAGTTCGAGAGTTCACTAGTAACATAGTTTAGGCTTTTGGAGACACACCGTACATTAAATTTTGTTATGTTAGCTGCTTGGAATATAAATTGGAAAATCTCTTGCAGTACATGTGGATAACAGCTGAAGTAGTAAGCAGTCCTGGAGCACCTTAAAGACTAGCAATTTTATTTATTAGCTTTTGTGAGTCAGACAATCTGGTGAAGTGAGTCTTACCCACAAAAGCTCATTACCTAGTAAATAAAATTGTTAGTCTTTAGGGTGCTACAGGACTTGTTTTTCATTTTTGTGATGCCACAGACTAACACGACTACCCCTTTGAGAGTAGTTGAAGTAGCAGCTGATATTTATTAAAGTTGCAGTAAAAGAGCCATACAAGTGCCACTAAACTGTATTTTAATGGGGTTTAACTTGTTTTAATGTACATAATATGTTGCCTCTATATAAACTATAGCATGAAAGTATAGAGTTCATGGCTGCAGAGTTATCAGATGACTTTGGGACAAATCCTCGGCTGTTATAAACCAGCATAGCTCCTCTAAAGTCAAAGGAGTTACACTGATTTATATTAGTTGAGAATCTGGTGCTATCTTTCACAAAGGCAGGCCTTCATTCATGGACTCATCTGCTTTGGTAAGATGCTCAGGCTGGTATTATGAGATGTCAGTTCTCAAATGTTCCATCTACAAATAGTTCAGCACTTTTACTGTACAAACAGAGCGACTGGTGATGTGTGGAAGTGCCAATGGTAGCTGGACCTCTGAGGGGACAGGACTTGAACTATGCAGCCATTCTCTGTCAAGCAACTGGTTTAAATCCAGCCCAGATCGATAGTGACCAAAAGTCATTATCATCTGACAATGGGCTGCACTGCCACTTCCAAGTGGACAAGAATCCACATCATGGAAACCATCGTCACACTTCCGCACTTATTGGAAACTTCAATAGTGCCCAAAATCCTTCATCCCAGGAGAAGTCTCTCCAGAACAGTGTACAGATATGAATGTGGCAGTGTGGGACCTGGCACTGCTATTGCCTGTGCTGTCTGTCAGCCTCCAAAGCTCTTAGTTGGCACCTGAAATGAACTCTCTAGGCTTGCTTTTTAAAATGGCTTCAGAAGAATGAAATATTGCGTAAAGGTGAATTAGAGGCACTGGTGGTGCCAACCCTCAAAGTTTTCAGTGCAATTACATATCTTCATAAAGTAGTTCACAGTAAATAGTGGATTTAATTACAGACAAAAGTTAAACAATATATTAAAATCTCAAGCTAATTCACAAAGTGAATAATCCTCCCTTTTACCTTAACCTCCTCGACGCCAAAAAACAAACCAACTTTACAAAGGAACACTATTTTAGGCCATATCATTTCTTCTGCATAAGTACAGGTTGAACCCCTCTAGTTCACAACCCTTGGGACCTGACCAATGCTGAACGAGAGAATTTCCAGAACCATGGGAGGTTTATATTATCTAGCACATTACCAATGCTTTCACTGTTTACTGTTCTCTTAGAAGACATTTAGGGGTAAAATGGAGCTAAATAACTGGTGGCTCTAAAAAACACTTTGTGGGACCACTGGAAACTTGGCTATGACCATAATAAGTGGATATCTGGCTAACTAAAATCCTGCCAAATTACAGATGTTGCTGGGTGTGATAGTGCCATAGTAAAGAGGTTCAACATGTTATTTTCTGCAAGTTTGTGGTTTTGGACTCCACTACAGAAATTGTACATAGTGTCATTCATTAACTAGCATAGTTTTTACAGACAGACACATTGGCCAGCTTGTCTTTCAATTACATTACTTGGTTTGATTTTAGTTTATCAATTCTCCTTCCAGTTTGCATCATTCAGGTTTGCTATAATTTAGTGATGCAAGTTTTACATTGAGCATAAACCAGTCAGAAGCCAGTGGTGGTTAATATTTGCTTTGCTTTACTATTGTAGAGTTCAGAGGCCCCAGCAGGATCAGGGTCTCATTGTTCCAGGTGACATACAGTTCCTGTCTCAGAGACTGCATCTACACTAGCAAGTTTTTTTTTGGAAAAGCTGTGCCTTTTTCAAGAAAGCCCATAACTTGTCTACACAGAAAATGCACTATTTCTATCTGAAATTGAAAGAATGCAGCTTTTTCCAGTGGCCCTCTTCTTCTCCCAGGGTGAGTCTACACTTGCATTCCTCTTTTGAAAGAGGCATGCAAATGAGGGAAATTGAAAATACAAATGAGGTGCAGATTTACATATCTGGCACCTCATTTACATTTTACTCTTTCAAAGAGCTTCTTTTTTTCTGGGAAGAAGGATTCTTTCCAAGATGGGGTTTACTTTTGAAAGAGCCAAGTCTACACTGCTTTTCTTCTTTCGAAAGAGGCAAGTGTAGAGGCTACTTCGAAGTCCCCTTATTCTTATGAGCAGATGGGAATAAGGGGACTTCAAAGTAGGCGGAGTCCTTTCGAAAAGGAGCCCCGTCTGGACGAGCCACGTGGCGGCGAGCCACGTCAATTTCAAAGTGCCGTGGCCGCCCGCATGCTAATGAGGCACTGAATATGTATTTCAACGCTTCATTAGTAAACTTCGAAATGGCCATTTGCATGGCCATTTCGAAGTTTTGGCTAGTGTAGACATAGCCATAGATGCTCTGCAAGCCCTTCTTTCAAAAGTGCAGTCCTCATGGCTCCAGATTTTTCAGTCCCTGGCCTGTTCTTTAGAGAGCATCCACACAGCCCCACTTGTTCTATCGAAAGAGCAGATTAATCTTTCGATCTGCATTTTTTTGTGTGTGGACATGATCTTTTGAAAGAAGTTTTTTCAGAAGATCTCTTCTGGAAGAACTTCTTTTGAAGGATCGATGTAGTGTAGATGCAGCCATAGAGTTTACAACCTAAATTAAGAGAAGACACAACATGTAGACATCACAAACAAGGAAAAGAAGCAGGTGAGAAAGGCTGAGAATGACAGTGGTGGCAAGATATGGTTATAGAGACTGGCTAGGTGTGTAACTTCTTTGAAAAACAAAATGAAACCAATCAGCCACCTTTCAGCCTTCGTTTATGTAATAAGATTCTAGGACTGTTACTCTGAAGTCCATATTATCTGTACAGTCAGCATAAAGCAATGGAAACAGTTCCAGTCATGACTGAGATTTTGTTCAGAATATCACCAGGTTCAACTGTCACTGGGATTCACAGTTTGCTACCTTCCAGTTTTTAAGTTCTCAGCCATTTTGACTTTATGAATTACATTCAGGTGACAGCAAGGCAGTCTATGACACACCAAGAAACCTAGATCATTGTGATATCAGAAATACCTCAATCAATTACTATCCTTACTCTAGTGCCAGTATGAATGCTACAATTTCTTTGTTTGTATGAGGTGGATGATGGATTACTTGGCCCAACAGTTATAGTTCTTCAAAATCACCCACACAGCACCACAACCAGGACACACAATACTGAGAGGCCCAAAGCCCCTCAGAGTGGCAAATACCCCTCAGCTATCACCTTCACAAATCCACACAAGTATTACAGAAATGACATTTGTCTGCGTCACTCTGAAATCTATAACATCTGTTGACGATCAGAGCCAAGTGATGGAAAGAGCTGGCTAAGAGTTCTTTTGTTTAGAAATATCACTAGGGTCTGTTGCCTCTGGCCCTTTGAGAGCGAAATGGAACATTGGAGTCCAAAGGTTCTGTGGCAGTTGGATTGGGACAGTTGATCACAGAAGGTAGGAATAACAGCTACCTGAAGTGTAAAGAAGTGGTTATGCTTCCAGTGCAACTATGTGCACACACTGTGGAAAAAGTACAATAGCAACATGGGTTGCTATGAACACAATGCATGAAAAAAGAACACTCATTTTTGGCTCTTGTACTCATGCTTTATGAATTACACCAATGTGACAGAGGCATTGCACTGCTAGTATATCATAAAGAAATAAAATATGGCACAAGCACATTTAAAAATCTTTCACAAGATACTGTTAAGCAGTTTTTTAAAGCCAAAGTTTGAGAACACAAAGGGAGTTTGGAAGGACAAGAGAGGGTTCAGATTAAGCGCAACAGTTGGAGAAGACTGATTTGGATTCAGGATAAACTCAGTTAAGAGATATCAACTCAGGATATATTTGGCAATGAATAACATAAGTGAAAACTGGTTTGATATACTTTTTCATAATTAAATTCTGCAAATTAATTTCAACTAATATGCACTTAATGCCAGTAATGGTTCCCATTCACAGCCCAACTGAAATCAATAGTAACAATGAGAAGTCCTGTGGCACCTTTTAGACTAACAGATTTTTGGAGCATAAACTTTCATGGGCAAAGACCCACTTCATCAGATGCATGCCCACAAAAGCTTATGCTCCAAAAAAAAATGTATGTTAGTCTATAAGGTGCTACAGGACGTCTTGTTGTTTTTACGGATACACGGCTACCCCTCTGATACTTGAAATCAACCGGTATTCACATGGAAGCAGAGATCCATCTACCCAGAGCCTGTGGCAGTACTGGAATTTAAATATGCAACAGCTATAATGAGACATCTATTTCCTGTCCTCACAGCAAAATTTTCAAATGTTCATAACTTTTGAAAATCAACTCCCAGGGATTTTTTTTCCCAACGTAGGAAAAACCTCCATATTTATAGAATCATAAAACTGGAAGGAACCGCAAGAGGCCATCAAATACAGTCCCATGTACTCACGGCTGTACCAAGGACCATTCCTGCCAGGTGTTCATCTAACCTGGTCTTAAATAAATCTCCAATGATGGATATTCCACAATCTTCCTAAGCAATTTATTCCAATGCTTAATCATCCTAACAGTTAGGAAGTTTTTCCTAATAACCAACCTAAACCTGCCTTGCTTTAATTTAAGCTCATTGCTTCTTGTCCTATCATCAGACGATAAGGAGAATAATTTTTCTTCCTCTTTGCTGTGACAACCTTATACTTGACAGCTGTTATATGTCCCCTGTCAGTCTTCTCTTTTTCAGACTAATCAAACCCAGTTCTTTCAATCTTCCTTCTTGGGTACTGTTTTCTAGACTTTTAATCATTTTGTTGCTCCTCTGCAGACTCTCTCAATTTGCCCACACCTTTCCTGAAATGTGGCTCCCAGAACTGGGCACAATACTCTGGTTAACGTTTAAATACTGCCAAGTAGAGCGGAAAAATTACTTCGAGTCTTGCTTACAACCTGTTACAAAATCCCAGAATGAGTTTGTTTGTTTTTTTGCCCATACACTAAACTCTTCCCTATCTGACATTCTGTCATCTGGAACTCTCAAACAACCGGCATTTTAGCCATAAGTAAATTTTAGTTACATTTTCCATAAGTACAGTACAGTGAAAGTAAATACAAATAAATACAGCAAATACAGTATAAGTTTACAGTGTACAATACTACTGTTATTGGTAAATAAAGTCCTCTGCATACATTTGTCTGATTATTAATACCTAATCTTGTTTTTCTTGAGTGTTACGCATTGCTACATATGCCTTTCTGTTATCCAGAATATTCAAATATCTTCCAACCTTCTGGTCCCAAGGCCACTGGATGAAAGAGTTTACTGTGTCTAGCTCATGGTCCACTATGACCTTAATCCCTTTTCACAGAACTCCTTCCAAGGTAGTCATCTAAATCACTGAAGAAGATATTGAACAGAACCAGATGCAGAAATGATCCTTGCAGAACCCCAGTCGTTATGCCCTTCCAGTATGACTGAGAACCATTGGTAACTACTCTCTGGTAATGCTCATCCAATCAGCTATGCATCCACCTTATAGTAGCTCCATCTAAGTTGCATCTCCCTAGTTTGTTAATGAGAAGATCATGTGAGACTGTATCAAATGCTGCATTAAAGTCTAGATATACCACACCTATAGGCTTGCAGACAGAGATGGAGGGAGGACAAAGGGGACAGCTGTCCCTGCACCCAGTGTTTCAAAGGAGCCTAGAGTTCTGGACAGCACCTCTGCTACTTTAATAGTAGTGGCAACTAGAGCACTCGGACCCTTTGAAATATAGTAGTAGTGCTGCTCCAGCTCCGTGTAGCTGTGAGGGAGTGTGTGTGCTAGGGTCGGGGGGAGCATTCCGTAACGTGGGTGGTGCTGAGACCTGACTTCCCTCGGCCCCAGCCCTTCTGGGGCACAGAGCTGGCACCCCTCCCACTGTGCTTCCAGGCCTGCAGTAGCTGTCGGCACCACTGCACATCTACCATTTCTGCCTTACCCACAAGGTTTGTTATCAGATCAAAGAAAGGTATCAGGTTGGTTTGACAGGATTTATTCTTAACTGACAGCATTTGTCATCACCTTATAATCTTCTAGATGTTTGCATATTGATTCCTTAATTATTGACTCCATTATCATGCATGGTACAGAAGTTAAGCTGACATATCTAATTTCCTGGGTTGCCCTTATTTCCCTTTTTATAGATGAACACTGTCTCTGCCTTTTCCCATCTTCTCTCCCATATTCTATGAGTTTTCAAAGATATGTCTCAGATATTTCCTCAGTCAGCTCCTAGTGTATTCTAGGATGCATGCTGACTTGTGGACATCTAATTTGTCTAAATAACTTTTAATTTGTTCTTTCCCAGCTTCTGAATACCCACTTTCATTGGCATTCACTATGTTAAGCATCCAATCGCCACCACCCTTCTAGGTGAAAACCAAAACAAAGAAGTCATTATGTACTTCTGACTTTGACATTTTTTGTTACTGTTTCCCCTCTTCACTGAGGAGCAGGTCCGCCCTGTCCTTTACCTTCTTCCTGTTTCTAAGGTGTTTGTAGAATGTTTTCTTGTTACCTTTTGTGTCTAATAGGAGCTAGTTTTGTGCTTTAGCCTTTCTAATTTTGCCCCTACATACTTGTATAATTTGTTTATGTTCATTTTTGTAATTTGACCTACATTCCACTTTGAAGGACTCCTTTTTGATTTTTATCTATGCCAACTTTCAAATGTCATCCAAAATGGTTTTATTCTTGTCTGAACAAGCATATTTCTTTTCTACCCTCACTAAACTCCAGAACAACTGAAGAAAGATTGCTTAACTTTTCTAGAGAGGAGAAAACACACACACACACTTGCTTCGGTAGTGACATTTTCAACCAAAAAGGTGGATGTTTTGGAACAGTTATAACATAGTAAATATTTGACTTTTTGCCAGACTCTATTTGCAATCCTTATATGGGGTACCTACTACAATCTTACTGTTGTGGATGCTCTATTTTGTACAGACTCTAGTTCAAAAAGCTTTGCAAAGTTAATAGACTAAGTTGGAATACTAAGTGGAACATAAGAAAGAGGAAAATAGCAGGGAGAAAAAACTGAGATTTGAAAACTGATGGATAGTTGGGGAATGGGGAGGGCAGAGAAACAGGATGGCTTTACCTCACAGCACGTAGCCAGGAAAAGGCTCACGTAGCAATAGTTTTAAGATTCATACATTCAGAAATGTAGGGCTGGAAGGGAACTCAAGTGGTCATCTAGTTCACCCCTTGTGCCCTGAGGCAGGACCGAGTACACCTGGACCATCCCTAACCTGTTCTTAAAAACCTTCAATGACAGAGATTCCCACACCTCCCTTGGAAGCCTATTCCAGAAGTTGACTATCATTATAGTTAGGAAAAGCTTTCTAATGTTTAACCTAAATCTTCCTTGCTACAGAGTAAGCCAGTGGCTCTCAAAGTGCGCGTCAGAACTACAAAGTAGCGTCAGGGATGGCTTACACTTGCAAATGCCCTGGGCTGAAGCCAAAACCTGAGCCCCACTGTCCAGGGCACTTTGGTTTTGGGTGATAGGGTTCAGATTACAGGTGCCCTAACTGTGCCTGACACCCTTACCTTTGGCCCTCTGTCCACGGAAGTGGGGCTCAGGGTTTGGTTCTAGCTCTCTGACCTGCTGCAGCAGGGCTGGAACAGGCTCAAGCTTCATTCCACTCTCCCGGTGCCATGTATTATTTTGTTGCCAGAAGGGGGCTGTGGTGCAACGAAATTTTAGAACCCCAGGATTAAGCCAATTACTTCTTGTCCTACCTGCAGTGCACATGGAGAGAAAATGACCACTGTCCTCTCTATTAAGGCCCTTAACATATTTGAAGACTTGCTATCAGGCCCTGTTCAGCCATCTTTTCTCAAAATGATACATCCTCTGTTTAACCTTTCCACAAGTCAGGTTTTCTACACCTTTTATCATTTTCATTGCTCTTCTTTAGACTCTCCCCAATTTGCCCACATCTTTGATAAAGTGTAGTGCTCCGAACTGGACATAATACTACAGGAGAAGCCTCACCAACGCTGTGCACAGAAGGTCAATAACCTTTTGTCTCTTACGTAAGATATTCCTGTTCACACACCACAAAGTGAAATTAGTTTTTTTCCCCCACAACTACATAACATTCAAATTTAATTATAACCCCCAAACCCTTGTCATCAGTTCTACCACCTTTCAGTTTCTTTTCATTTTGTATTTGTGAATTTGATTTTTCATTCCTAAGTGTTATACTTGCACCTCTCTTTACTGAATTTCTTCTTGTTAATTTCAGACAAGTTCATATATTTAAGTTGTTTTGAATTAAAATACCGTCCTCCAAAGTGCTTGCAATCCCTCCCATGTTGGTATTGTCCATGATTTTTTATAAGTACAGTAAATGAAAATATGGAATAGTACCAGACTAAGGACAGAGTGCTGTGGCACATCACTAGATAGATCACCACAATTTGACACTGAACCATTGATAACTACTTTTCTGAGTGCAGTCTTTCAACCAGTTATCAAACTACTTTATAGTACTTTAATCTAGACCACATTTCTCTGGTTTGCTTATGAGACTGTAATTTGGAACTGTGTCAACATCTTCTTAAAATCAAGATATATTGTCCCTACCCATCCACTAAGTCAGTTACAATGTGAAAGAGGAAAACTAAGTGGGTTGGCATAATTTATTTTTGCAAATCCACATTGTCAAATACTTTAAATCCTATTATTCTTGAGATGCTTTCAAACAAATTATTGATAATTTGTTCCACTATCTTGCCAGGTACAGAAGTTGGTCTGACTGGTCTATAAATCTTTAAAAAGAGAAACAAAAAAGATGTGTAGATTTGAAGACAAGATATTATGTTTGCCTTTCTCCCCAGGGATCTCATTTGTGTTCCAGGAGCTCTTGAAGATAATTGCTAATAGTTTCCAAGATTGCTTAGACCTTAAATATTTGACTTAAACCCTTGTATTCCAGATGGAGCACAGGTCATTTCCAAGTCTCCTCCACTTCACTCTGTCTTGGGACAAAACTTCTAGCTGACCCCAGGACTAACCCAGTTGTTGTCCTTCAATTGCAGAAGATGTTCTCCACGTTGCCCAAGGTCTTTCTCTTTTGCATTTTCCTTATAGGTTCCATTTGAGAGCTTGATGGGCTATCTGGATGATGGTTTTCTGAGAATGTGGACTAGCCATTCCCACTTTTTTCTCTTCAATTGAGCATCAAGTGATTCTTGTTCTGCTCTGTTCCAAAGCTTCTCATTTGTGACAAAGTCTTGCCATTTGATGTGAAGGATATACTTCAGACATCTGCTTATGAATGTCTGTAGCTTGTGATTCAAATACTTTTAAGTATACCAGATCTCATGTCCATACAAGAGCATACTCCACACATTTGTGTTGAAGATCCACTGTTTCATCTTCGCAGATATTATTTGTGATCTCCATATGTGATGAAGAGTCTTGAATGCAGCCGTTGCTTTTCCTGTTCTGGCATTGAAATCCTTCTGTTCCTCTGTCTCTGCCCATAATATTCCCCAAGTAGGTGAACTGCTGCATATCTTCCAGGTCATACCCTCACAGTTTGATGATGTTGCTTTTAGACTGGTTGAACCTCACTGTCCTGGTCTTTCCCTTGTTGATGCTCAGTCCAGTTATTGAGGCACTTTTGTCTAGTGTTCCAAAAACTTTTCTTCCATGCTTTCACGTGGACGTGAAAGAAGGGTGACATCAGCAAAATCAATGTCCTCTAGCTGTTTGAAAAGTGTCCACTGAATGCCCCATCTGTTGTCCTGCTCGTGATCCAGTCTATTGTGATCAAGAACAGGAAAGGTGATGAGACATTCTTGTCACACTCTTGAGAATATGCTGAAGGATTCTGTCAATATATCATTGTGAAATAACTTGGCGTGTCGAGGGTTCATATGTTTAACAGATCAGGTTAGTAATTTTGGATGGGATGCTGTGGCTTGCAGCAGTTTCCACAAAGTGTCTCCATCAATGCCATTGAGGGCTTTTTTGAAGTCTATGAAGGTTATGTACATGGTGGAGTTCCACTCAAGCTACTGTTCTAAGATCACTGACAGTTGCTATTTGGTCAGGACAAGATCTCTTTATTTGGAAGCTGGCCTGTTCTTCCCTGAGCTGTCTGTCATGGTCAAATTCGCCAGGACCTACTAACTTGAAAACATCTAACATTATTCTTTAAATCTGTTCTTTCCCTATTCTGGTTTGTGTTCCTCCTCCTTATTAATACTGTATTAAGTATTTAGTCACAATTACCTTTTTTTGAGAAGACTAGCAAAATATGATATACCTCAGCATTCTTGATGTCATCCATTATTACTTCTCCTTTCCCCACTAGACAGGTCTGTGTGTACCTCTTGCTCCTAATGTATGCATAGAATCTCTTCTTATTCCCTTGTGTCCCTTGCGAGCAAATTTGTTTTGTGATTTAGCCTTTCTGATTTTGTTCTTTAAGGCTTCAGCTATTCTTTTGTACTCATCTTTAGCCATTTACCCATGTTTCCACTTCTTGTAGGAATTCTTTTGTGATCTTCAGGTAATTAAAATGCTCTTGATGGAACCATAGTTGTTTCTTTTTATCTTTCTATCTCTATTCTTCCTTTGCATCAGGACAGTTGTACCTCTATTGCTGTCTTTTTATGAAACAAATAGCTCTCCTGAACTTACTTTTCCCTTAGATTTTCTTCTCATGCAGCCTTACCTTCCAGTTCTCTGAGCTTGTTAAAGTCTGCTCTTTTGAAGTCCGCTGTCCTTAATCTGATATTTTCACTCCTTATTTACATAGAATCATGAACTCTATTATTTCATGATCACTTACATCCAAATAGCCTTCTACCTTTACAACCAAATCCCCCTTTTAGTCAAAAATCAAGTCTAAAATGGCTGTCGCCTGATTACTTCCTTTATCTTCTGAAGCAGGAGGCTATACCCAGTGTATTCCAAAGAGTTACTGGACATTTTTTGTTTTGTTGTATTACTTCAGATGGCTAGGTAGTTAATGCCCTCACGTGGTTATTTTGGATATTTCTGGTGATTGTTGCTTGATCCACCACTTTCTCCTGATTTGGTGATCTATAGTAGACTCCTACCTACCATGCGGGCCCTGGTTTTTTCCTCTTTTTATCTTCACTGAAAGGCTTTCAACTGTTAGCTGCAATACCTCCTCCCCCGTTTTTTTTGCTTCCTGTCTTTTCTGAACAACCTATATGCTTCTAGACCAATATTCCAGTCATGATTCACATTTATTTTATGTACTAATACTTCTAGATTTTCCTATTTATTCCCCAGACTCCAGGATTTGTAGATGACATGAAGGCTCAGAAGAAGCTAGTGCTAGGTGAAAAGGGAGAAGAAAGGCAAAAGGAAGAGAAAAGGTCTATAAGTTAGTCTCAAACAAGGAGTGTTTTAAAGATAAGGGGAGCATTTTGAACTAGAAGATTTTAACAGTTCACAAAGTCATGTGAGCTTTTGCAGAATAACTGGCTGTGATGATGCTTCTTTGTGCATTCTGTACATACACTGGACTACAGAGAGCTAGTACTTGGGGAAGACATCAAGAACAATATTTCACTATAAGATTAATATTATGTTCTAGCTACATGGTGCCAACAGTGTGCTACACATTTTGATTAAGGATTTCAGCAGAGGTGAAGTTGAGATGGTACCATGCATAGGAAATATTGCAGAGGAGGGAAAACAAATTTAAACACATAGGTGTTATGGGAGGAGACAGGGAGCTCAGAAACAAGAATGATGCCAAGGCTGAAGACAGTGTAGGCAAGGGTCAATCTGGGTCAAGAGGGAAGGCATGGTTATATTTGGAGAAGTTCCCCTTTTCCAAAGAAGCACTTCTGTCTTTGAGCCATCTCTCTCCAGAAAGCCGAGAAACTGAAAGTTCTCTTTGACTACTGAAGGCAAAGAAAGTAGAAAAAAAAATCCCTCAGTAAAGGTGATGAAGGGTGCTGGTTAACATTTTTTGAATTTTTGATAAATTCTCTTAGAATATTTTTGACACATTTGGCTGGTCAAAAAATATCAGAAACAGAAAAATTCAGCAAGAAGAAATAAAAAATGCAGGAAAAATATTTTTCAACTAGTTATAAATCTGCTATGTACAATTTAGTGTCATTCAATGTGAAAATCTCAGGTTGCGATAAACTGATGAAGAGGGAGAAAGTAGACAGAAAAGAGCTTAGGTTGGAGCACTGAATTATTTGCGACAGCACAGAGAACAACTTGCCACAGAAAGAGGTGATCACCAAGTATAGAAAAAAGCAGGTTGATTTGAAGGGAACCACAAAGAGGGAGCCAGAAGCTACTGAATTACACTAGAGGAGATCCAGGAAAGGATGGAATGGTCCAAGTTAAGGAAAATGATCAGAAAGGAAAAACCTTAAATAAACAGAAAAGGACAGTTAACTTGGAAGAGGACTGTTTCCATGTAATAGCAAAATTCAGAATAAAAAAGGTCATGGATATTGCTGTAGTAGAAAGCATTGAAGGGAGGGAAGATGTACTGTACTCCGCTGAGAAAGTGAAAAGTTGGAGTGGTAGGAAGAAGTCAAGCTCTAGGAAGATTTTAAGAAACTAGGGCAGGGCCTTTTTCCCCATCTGGAAAGAGCTATACACTAATAAATAATACTGAAGTAGACAGCAACAGAGTTTAAGTGACAGATGGAAAATAAATATTGACAATAGTGATTATGTATTAACAACTGTAGGAGAAGGACATGTGTGTGACTGGCAGTGGGGAGGGGGCGAGAGAACAGGTGCTTTCTTAACAGATTATCACTAAGTAGGAAGGGAACAGAAAAACATTAGAGTAGAGGAGGAGGCATTACTGGAGAAGAGCAGGATGGAGGGGATCTGAGCACAGATGTTGGTTCTTAGATTTAGAGAAGGAACATACTCTTTGTAACTGGCCAGAGAAAAGCTAGATGGATAAATAAGAAAAATAGCATGCAAGCATGAGAAGACTACCAGTACCTTTGAAAATGAAAGAGAATACACATTACACTTAACAACGCACTATAAACTGAAGAGTATAAATCAGATTTCCAGATTTTATGGTGGATATGAAACTAGGACACAGTACATAGTTTTAAGGCACTGGCTTGTGCATTTGAAGGTCTGTTTCTGATCTATATTCAAAAAGTGCAGGAAGAAATGAATGAAGTTCATTTAAGTTGCTTAAGGGCAATGAACAAGCCAGGATTTTTAGTATTGACACAAGGCACTGGGGTTGAGGAGGGTCAGCAAAAAGTGGATCAGATGAGCAGTTCAAACTGAAGACACTAGTGAAATCAAAGTGTTTGAGAAAATTGAAGTATTGTGAACATATCTGTGGCTGAGAAGAACATATGTAACTACAGAATGATGAGCAATGCAGGCAATAAACAGAATATGGGAAGGAAAGGGGTTTTAACAGTGAAAACATAAGATCAGTGCAAAGAGGACAAAAAAGGGTACCCACCGAGCAATATTCTTCTACTTTAGCTCTCATAAGTCCACTTGTCTTGGAAGTTACTGTTAGGCCATCATATGGTGCGATGCTCAGATTTTTCTGTAGAAAGGCTTACAGTTTGATTGCTCACACCAGAACTTTTTGTAGGATGTACTCCAGTTGAAAAATGAAAAAAACATTCTTTAGATGTTTGAATGCTATCAACTTCTATAAAATTTCAATAAGCTCAGATAAGTCTTCATAGTTGCTTTCAGATTATGATATTTGGATACACTACCCTTACATACAGAAACAATTTGTGAAATTATGTGCCAGAATATTAAACCACTACACCAGATTGTTTTGCAATGGTGCACGTCTTGGAAATATGCAGATGCTTCTTTAACATACAGAGAAGAATTATAGTAGATTCTGATATCCATTATATCAGAATGACAAAATGCAGAGGTACGTCCAGCCATTATAATATTTCATTTGCAGAAATAAATGTTCAAAATATTAATTAATTTCTCAGACAAAGTTTAAAATATAATATTAAATTTCACTGGAAGAACTCAGTCTTGAAAGTGTTGTAATAGTGCTTAGCATCAAAAAACCCAAATTCCTGGTGCCAGGCATTAACAGACTAGATAAAGAATCACAAGTGTATAATACATGGCAGAGCTACTACATGTGACATATCTGTTGCACAATGTTTTAACATATCCCTTATACAGCCTTTTGGGAAGGAGGCAAAAATCTGAAGTCAGTATATCTACTGAGATGCTGTCAATGTATTTTTTTATTTTAAAACTCCAAACCTATTTTACATAATTCTCCAAGCACAGATGTAGTCTGCACTGTTAGAGACTAAGTTGGCTAAAAATAAAGATTTCTGATTATAGCAAGCACATTCAGATAGTCACAATGAGAAAGAAAACACAAAAACAAACAAAAAATTTTGAAAGGGTTTCCTAAAATGCAGGTGTGAAAGTTACACCAGTTGGATCTGAAATAGAATTCATAGTATTCCCTAATCAACTGCTTCCGCTCATCACTTTTAGTGGGTAAACATGATTTTCTCAGAGAGAATAAATACACAATTGCCAGAGATAAGGCTTATACTGGATCAGGCAAAATCCAATTAAATATATCCCTGATCTGCACAATTAGTACAAAACCTTAAATCTGTATGTCTAGTTATGTTATAAGCTCAATGTAAACCTAAATAACATACTGTAATTGTATTAAGTAATAAAGCTGAGGTTAAATACAGGTAAATGGAGTGGTAATTCAATAGTAAACTAGTTATTTTATCTGCAATATGAATTTGGTTAATTTAATCAGAAAAGCGTACAATGGGAGAAGGATTAGGGCCAATAGCTGGATATTCATAAAGCCCTTGCATAATACACAAACATGATAAAATGCTGTCCAATCTCATGTTGGTAACTTAACCTTATTTACATGCAACAAAGCCAACTTCAGAAGTTCTTTCAACAAGAAACTGATTTAAAAGTAATTATAACCAGGCCTTAGTGATCAGTTACATGCATTTCCAATAAGATAGGACTTTCACGTAGAACCTATCAGCAGTAATAATTCTACATGCATCTTTTACATCAGTACAGTGCAAGTCTAGGAATGAAGCAGAAGTAGAGAACAATATTAACAGGAAACGGGGTTCAATCCTACTAAATCCTAACATGTTTTAACTTTGTATTAATTGCAGAATGCCACTGCTGCCTATTCTGGCACATTTGCAAGATTACTTTTGAGTACAAGAGCCTGGCATGCATTTCTACTATGGACAGGAAAACAAGAGCTGCCTTGTTATGATTAAAAGGGTCTATTTCACTCAGCCTTCTGTGTCCATCTGCACAGCTGCTTTGAACTTGGCCAGATACCAGTTTTAGGGTCACTTGCAAATACACATTTTAAATCAGCAAACTGTTCAGATTCTCTGGCACAGAAAGGCAAATATCCACGTTCTCACTTAGATAGTTGATAAATGATTTTGTACGATATTCGTTGTTTTCAGACAGTCTGAACTATTTAGGGAGCTGCTGCAAAACATCTCTATAGACATGTACTGTTTCACGAGGCATAAAGTCCATATGATCACACACAAGGAAGTGAAAAGAAATCACTGTGAATAAATAAGGAATTCTGCAAATTCACAAAAATATGATTGGACTGCCAGAGAAAGGTCAAAAACTTTGTATTTAAAAAAAAACATACATTAATCTCTTCCTAAATATAGAAAACTAAGCCTAACTTTTTCCTATAAGAATTAGTGAAATGAGTACTAGTGAGTGGATGAAAAAGACCTGTAGAGCCAAGAATGAAAAGAAATTTGTAGAATTCTCAGGTGGTATTAAGTGAATATGCAGCTAGGTCTGGGCTTCCACTTGCTTTTTAATAGTTTCCAAAAGCTCTGTTCAATAAAAGGAGAAAGCTACCAAGTACTCACTCTCTAGAATATAAAGCTTTCAGCACTGAAATTTTCAATTCTATTACAGCTTGCAAGCATTTTTTCAATCCAGGCTACATTATAGTCAAAAGGGTAAAAGTAGAAAATGATTAACACCCCCGCAACTATTTTGTCCTTAAAATTTCAATGGCCAAATGAGAAAATTGTGAACACTGAAACAGAAAGACAGACTTGGTTGAGGCACGCCATCCTTTTAGTAAAGCATGAAAGCTGTTAATGGTGTCTCTTATGCAACTGAGCCAACATAATTAACCAAAGAATAACGGCCAGGATCAAAGGCTTCAATCAGCTTACTCTTACTAATAAAATCTTGGTTCCATATCATGATGTAATGTATTTTTAATTTCATTTTTTAGATATTATTACTGGTAAGCTGATTTGATAAATGCATAGAAAATCATTCTTTCCTTTATCTAGCCAACTTTTTCCCTTCCCCCCAAGCAACAAACTGCTGTAACAATCCCCAGAAATATGCTTATGGCTTTTATCAATTCCACTTTAAAATTTTTTTATTCTAATTGTTCTGCCTTTTATTCCAAAGACCAATATGCTATAAAGCAATGATGTACCTGTATTCATTGGTGTGGCTATAAAACTAATATCAGCCTGAAGCAAATAAAAAAATTCCATACATGTTCATCTTTTAAAGCTATTTCAAGTCGTTTCATGCTTTTCTTTCACAGTTAATTTAATAAACTCTTTCTGCTTAATAGATACCTCCACTACAATCAGCGAGCCTTTTTCCTTTCTTGAGAAGAAACAGGCAACCTATGGCAAGCAGTTATTAAGAGTAATCTACAAATAATAAATAAACTGCTCTCAACTAATAGTTATTTTAACATTTTGAGTACTCTAGCGTTATTAAATGGCAAAAATAACACTCTGGTCCTGAACCTAAATTTGCCAGATGGGAATATTAGTATCACTGCTACACAGAGAACATGTTCCTTTAAGAAATGGTGAACAATGACATTGAAAATAGGGATACAAATAACAAGGATAAAAATCAACCACTATATTTAAGACTTAAAAATACACAAACCAATAATAATTTCTTAAAGCATAAAAATGCCTATAAAGAAAAAAAATCCACTCTAGTTCACTGTCAGACATTTCCATAACTCTTCTGAGATATACTACATACGATGTATAACATGTTCATGTAATCTTGTTTCAAAAAGGAAGTACCACTGTAATTTTAGGAAAATGGGAAAAGCTGTAGATTTCATTTTCTAACACCATTTTACTGACCTTAAACTAAAGTATCACAGTGAAGCTTTTTTCTTGCATCAGAGGTTTAATACATACCTTTACCAGGAGTATCCTCAATGTAGATTAGCTATCTTTGAAACAAAAAAAAGTCCATTTGCAACAAACCCAGTTGGCTACTTGTAAACGGTAAATCTGAAAGTTTATCATGACACATACAAGAAGTTTAAAAACATCTGACTAATTTTATTCAGTTGTTAGGTTTAAAAACTGAAGAAAACTGGATATTCCAAATGACAGTCAACACTCAAGGTTTAATGACATCCTTGCTAAACATCTTGGCATGCACACTTACAAGTCAACTTTTATTTTAGTTAAAATCTCAATAGCGGAGGGTTACTTTTTAGGGCAAGAAGAAAAGGAGCAGGTTAGAGGGAAAAAAAATCAATAAGAATGTTATCCAGTGCAAATTATTGGTGGTAAGGATTAGAGAGGAGATCCTCAACATTAGGTTCCCATAGGACTTTATCTAGGAGGTTGATTTCTCTGAGAGCTTCAGAATACATGTCCAGCATATTAACCATAAAATCCACAAGTCCTTTTAGCACCTACACCTCTCCTTTTTGGTCATGAATTGGATTTATCTTTTCTATACATCTATTAAGAAAAATAATTAAACTGAGATAAAATTTCCATCCAGTAAATGTTGTTCTATAAAATCAGTCCTTACTATAAAATTCTATAAAATCAGTCCTTTAGGTTAGACTACTGAGATAGTGTGAAAAAAAAAACGGAAAAATAAAGCCAGCCAGCCATGAAGAAATTACTATCAGACAGACAGACAAAAGACCATAATTAATATACATGTGTAAAGAAAATAAACTACAATAGTGAAAAGATTTTTGGTAATTTTAACAAGCATGTTGCTTTCAGTAATGTACTCATCTTATGTGCATGCTATTCATTTATGTACACACAATAAAAAAGCATTACATGTGTACAGAACAGATTCAACAGTGTTACCATGTAAGCCTCAAATTCATGACAATATGCTAAAAGAATTAATGGTCATGATTTTGGAACCCAGAAAGAACTGTCCCTCCAATAATTATTTAATTATTAAATGGCAAATTATTGGGATGGTCTCCTGCATTTAATATTCCTATTTTGTTCAAGGTACGTAATTTGTTCTTGTAATAAGGGGTAGGACTACTGTAATTTACAAGCACCTGCAGAGAAAGTTCATTAGTTTAACAGGTATTGGTTCAAGAGGATTCAAAAGCATTCCCCTCCCTTTGGTGAGGAGAAAAAAAAATTCAGGCCGGTATATAAGTGTTTGTATGTCCCTTTGTAGTACGACTGTAAGCTCCTTGGGACATGGACTGCAACTTCCCCTCTATTTTATAGAGCACCAAGAATTTGTTTAACAAATAATCCCTGCTATTATAAATACACTAATGTATGCCATTATATAAACGAATATGTGTATTATTTAAGTGTGTTAGTAGGGGATACATACATGCACAAAAAGCGACCTAACAGACAGAAATACATGCACATACAGAGGTTCAATATGCTATTTGTGACAGTCATGTACACACAGAGAGGCTCAATAAGCTATTTGTGATACACATATGTGCAGAGAGCCATACACAGAGAGAGTCAGTAAGGTATTTGTGACAGATATACACACAGAGGGTCACCAGGCTCTTTGCGATACACGCACACCCAGAGGATCAGTACACTATTTGTGACAGACACAGGGTCAGGACGCTTTTGAAACATACACAAACATACTGAGTGTCAGTACGATACTTGTGATACACACACACAATCAGGACGCTTTTGTCACACACACACAGAGGCAGGATCAGCTTGCTTTTGGTAACACGCGCACACACGCACGCACGCAGGGCCAGTATGCTACTTGTGATACACGCGCAGAGGGTCAGGAAGCTTTTGCCGCACACACACGCGCGGTGTCCGAACGCTTTTTGTGACACACCCGGGGCACGCAAGCTGTCCCCAGGGGAGCCCTCGGGCGCTAGGGGAAACCAGCCCCGGCCCGGCCCAGCCCAGCGGAGAAGTTGCTCTCGCAGTGCCGGTCAGGGGCGCAGCAGCCGGCACCCTCCGCCCGCCGCAAGAGGCGCGCCCAGGGCTGCCCTCGCGCGCCCCCTGCCCCCCGCCCCAGTCCCGCGCGCAGCCCCTTCCGCGCCTCCTTACCCTTCACATGGCCCCGGCTCGGCTCCCGCTCCCGCTCCGGCCGCGGCTCCTTCGCCCGCCTCGCGCGCGCGCTCGCTCGCGAGTGGCTCCTCCGCGGGACTGAGCGCCGCTCCCACGCTGCCTCCAGCCCCGCGCCGCCCCAGCGGGGAGCACGCGGCGCGCCACGCCCCACCCCGCCCCGCCCCGCCCGGCCGGGCTCGGGGCGCCGGGGAGAAGAGAGGAGGCGGCGCTGGGAGCCCGTGGAGGGCGGCGGGAGCAGGTCCCCTCGCTCGGGCAGCGCTCCGGGCGCTGCCCCCCACGTGCTGCTCCAGCCCCTGGCAGGGAGGAAGCCGCTCCCGCTGCCGCAGCTGCGGGCCGGGCCGGGCCGGCTGAGCGCCTGTGTCCGCGCCTCTCTCCAGCCTGGCGCCGCGCGCCCCCCGCTTTCTCTCGGGTCCCATTTATGGAGCTCCGTCCCCATCACGTGTTAATGGGCCTTTGTCCTGGCCCTGGCAGCGGCAGAGCCGCGGCACCAGTGACTCGCGGAGAAGGGGCAGCGCTCAGCCCCAAAGTTCATTCACCCGGTTGGGGGCGGGGGCGCCTCTGTGCATTGGGGGGCTGGGGAGGCGGGGCGCGGTGGCTGCTCTGTGCGTTGGGGCCCTGGGGATGTCTGCGTGCATTGGGGCGCTGGGGCTGCTCTGTGTGTTGGGGCTCTGGGGCTGCTCTGTGAATTGGGGCGCTGGGGATGTCTGCGTGCTTTGGAGCTCTGGGGCTGCTCTGTGCGGTGGGGCGCTGGGGTTGCTCTGTGCGGTGGGGCGCTGGGGGCTTTCCCCTGGGGACTGGTGTGGGCGTCGGAGAGCTGGAGGGGGCAAGGGCGAGGCGGGGCTGCTCTCTGCGCCGAGATGCTGGGCGGACCAGGACAAGCTGGGCCGCTCTGGGCATGGAGGCGTTACACTGGGGGCGGGGGGGGGGGGGGCGGTTGGGAGGAGTGATTAAGATCTTTGTTTCCAAGGACAACCTTGTCCCCACTTCTCCCCTCCCGTGTCCTGGGCAAGCCCCGCTCCCTGCGCTCGGCTCCTTTCCGGCCACCTCTCCCCCAGCGCGGCCAGCCCCTGCCTGCGCTCTCCCCAGCCGTCCGGTCCTGGGCTTTGCATTATTAATGGCTACGATCCGCCTCGCCTTGCCGCTGCCTCTCCCGCGTGGCTGTTCCCCGCAGGGTGACGGCAGCTAGGACGAGACAGACAGGGATGCTCGGGACTGGGGTCCCCCTGCCAGCCCGGGGGCGTCGGCTCAGCCTTTCCCCAAGCCCAGGGAGCAGCGGGGGCCTCCCCCCAGGAAGGGGGAAGTGTAGCCCCTCCGTGTCGCTGCTGCCCTTGCGGGACGCGGCCGGCCGAGCCAGGTCACCCATCCCGCCTCCGCCGCCCTCTGCGGGCTGCAAAACCCACCGAAGCGGCCTCCCGCCGGGCGCAGGCTGCCGCACCAGCGGGGGAGATGTAGGGGACATGCTAATTAGCTGGCTACGATCACAGCAGCCCTCTGCCTGCTTCCCATCTGCGTAGATCCAGCCTTGATGGGGCTTTACCTTTGTCGTGGTTCTGGCTTAAAACGCACCAGGCTGGTGAGCCAGGACTGAAGGAGTTTTTCAAAAAGTGTTCCTCGGGCTGTAGCCTCCGCTTCCTCAGCAACTATGCTGGCCCGCCACAGTCCAGACTGAAACCTCTCCCGCTCCACGAGGAAGGCATTTGTCACTGTCGTAATACCTAGGCTCCCAGACTCTGGCCAGCTGCAGGTGACACCCTCCTCTCTGATCAAGATCAGTTCTGCCAGTCAAGGTTTGCACCTTCTCTGTTTGCACGGCAATCGCCACACTGGTGCCACTCAATAAATAAATTGCAATAATAAAATAATAATGTCACTTCCAATGAATGAATCCCTGATCTCTTGAGGACTGAAATGTCAGCCAGGACTCAAAGACAGAAGGCACGCCTGGAAAGTTGGAATTTATTTTAAATACAACTCACTGAAAAAATATTTGCCCTCCATCACTGTCCCTGTCTATAAAGCATTAGAAAGATGTGATTGACCACACATTTCTTAATAAAAATAATACAATTTACATAGTGTCTTAAATATCAACTGGTCAGTCCAAAGAACACACCTGTGAAGGTCTTGTTCTCCCTGTTTTACAAAGAGAAACTGAGACAGAGGGGATAACAATGAATCTTCGAAAAGTGTCTAGAGATTTGGGGGAATATAAGTTTTTGCCTGCTATATTTGAGATACTTCTAAGTAGCCCGATTTTCTGAAAGTGCTGAGCATCTGCCTTTCAAAACACAGTCCTCTTTAACATGCCAGGATGTGCACTCTGAAGTTCTCCAAATCCCTGGTCAGTCACTTTTGAAAATGTGGGTCTACTCAAGACCACAGAATAAGCCACTGTTGGAATCAGAGCTAAGATTAGAATTCAAGACTTCCTGGATCCCAGATGCATGTAAAGTCTGTTAAACGATGACACTGTCTATTTCTTGTTCCCGGGGCTATTTCTGATGATAACTAGTAATTAAATTCACATGAAAGATGCAAAGTGTTTTAAAAGTAGCATCACAGAAGAAAAAAGAGGGGGGGAGAGCTAACTCATTTGTGCCCAACAAGTGTTTCTGGGAAAGTCAAATCTATTTTCTGATTCTGGACTGCTGTTTTGTGGAAAAGAAACTTGTCGAACACAGTGGTAAGAAAGAGTGGGTTTCTCTGTGGTTTTACATTTCAAAAGTACTAACTTGTCTTTCTAAGGGAATTTAACATTTTTATTGGATTCCTTTTTGAAGAGAAGTTTTTGACTTAGGGTTTTAATTTAAATCGGTTAGATTACACTTACCTCCCAAAAGCACTGAAGACCACATCTCATCTCCTAAGGAAAATCACATTCAGTGGATGCCAATAGACAAGAATCAGCCCACTAAAAGAGTTTCAGGGCATGTGTTATTTCAACTGTTTATTCCTCCTTCATGTTCATATTTAAAGATTCCCAGCATGAACTGGGATTTATTCCAACTCCTGGGTAATTCTTTCTGTCACTTCTAAACTCTGCAACCAAAGGGGGATGTTTCAGTTTAGAAATACACTCTCACTGGCCATGTCTACTCTAGGAATTATTTTCTTAAAACCACTCCATGTGGCTACCACCAGTTTAGTTCATTAGTAGTAGCAATGGCAACAATGCTATAGGAGAAAAGACACTAGCAGTAAATGGTTAGCACAATGCTGTGTAAACTAGTGCTTCTCAACCTTCTGCATACTGGGACCTCCCATTATTCTTTTTAGGATCTCCATCTTGCTAGTAACATGGTGAGGGCAAGGTGGTCATGACCCATGGCACCTGTTTTCAGTAGACCATTCTAAGTCCTATTAGAAACCCAGGTGTAGTAGACCTTCTCTGGGTAAAGTTAGGTGACAAAGTGCTTAAAATGGTGGATAATTACAGCCTGCTCTCAACTATCCCTTTCATCAGTGGCACTGTTGGTGGTAAGACCCACAAAATCAATGGTGAGACATTTTAGAGAAAAAAAAGCTAGTGTAGACTGAGATGGAGGGGAGTGGCAATTATTTAGCCCCTCCAGATGTTTATGATGCATTCCTGGGGCTGTTATCTCTCTTGTAGCCCTGTTCCCAGTTCTAATACTGGGTCTCCAGCTGGAATTTTATACATTTCCCCATGAATCATGCCAATCTGCACCCAAAACAGCACTTCTTGCCTCTGATAAGAACAAGTTAGTTAAGACTACATTCTTTCTACATCACAAAGCTCCACCAATACTTTCTCTCACAGTCATCATTTTTTCACTGACATCTGGTATCCATGGCTCCAGCTGATAACTAAATTCCACCCATTTCTTTATGCCTTTTGCTATCCCATTGGTCAAGTGATTTATATATCTATTTAGAATGATTATATGAATCTACCTAGTACTCTAGGGCTACAGTTACAATAGTTTTGCTGACAAAACCCTGGTTGTGTTGACAAAACTGGTGGAACATCAACACACAAAATGCATTTTGTCGACAGTTTGTTGACAAGACTCAGCACTTTCACTGGCAGCATTCTGCCTCTGAGCCATGAGGCATAACACTGCTTGTCAACAATTTCTGTCAACAAAAAAGCCGTGTGGACTCTCTGGAGGGAGGCCATCTCTCAACAGACAGGGCATCCAGAACAATGGGCAGCCCTGTCTGCTGTGCTTTCCAGTGCCTGTTTTGTCGAGAGAGTGGCTGGGCAGTCCGGCTGCTCTGTTGACAGAGTGGAGCACTCTCGTACTTGGCTTTTATTGGCTGTTGTGTGAGGCCGTGCTCTGTCAATGGAAATTTTGTGAAGAAATCTCTTGTGACAGTGACTTCTGTTGACAGAGTGCTGTAGTGTAACCATAGCCTCCATGTCTTATTTAATAAAAACATATACAAGAATTAGGATATGTGGCACAGTAGTCACAAAAAGAATCTCAATAAATACAATTCTGCCCTTGGATATTCTGAAGGTCAGCTGATATGAGACCCATATCTCCATAGCCATATCTAAGATGGGGAAGGAGTGTAGGGAGTTCCAAAAATTGTATTTACTACTCTCAGAAGTCCTTGGGCTATCCTTCTCCTAAATAAGACATGTGAGCTCGAGCCCCTTGGATGTTGAACTGCCACAGCAAAATACAGGTAGGCACTTCTAACATCACAATTTTTGTTTTGTTTTGATATTCTGTATTTTCTCAGCAGTTAATCAAACAGACAAGGATGGTCTTCTGGACACTGTATTTGGACCGATGCTATCTGAATTCAATTCTATGGGCTTTGCCCCAAACTTTTCATGTCTGACCTTGGGGAAGAAGGTTTAGACTTACTTTCAGCTGTCTTGAGAGTCCACAACCCTTGCTGACTTCAAAGGGAACTCCAGGTACTCCGCACCTCTGACACTCAAATCATTAACCAATCGGTATTTCAATTCACCATCTGTAAAATCAGGATAATAATGTTTCTTTTCTGTCACTCTTTATTTGTGTTGTCTATTTTAATTGTAATTCTCAGCATAGGAACTGTCTCTTACTAATAGCTTGTATAGCATGTAACATAAGGGACAATCTTGTACAGGGCCTCTAGGCACCAAAGCATAATAACAATAAAAACACAATCAAAACTTTTATTGTCCAGAAGTAGCTTTACTGTCATCAAGTGAATAAAAACCCCTGAAAGGACTTACTACCTGCATGTAAATTAGTTATCCAGAAACTCCCCTTATTAACTGTCTACACATTTATCCAAATGTTTTTGGACTATTTATGTTAAAATTTTGTAGTGGCCAAAAAACCTGGTAACAAGAGATCTTTAAATTGCCTGAGTAATGCTATTTTCTCCTTTCCTTTAACTGCTACATTAATTTAAATGTTATGAATGATGCTGGAATGACAGCTGTGACAACTGACATTTGGGATCCTCATAATTAGTACGGACATGGGCATTGACTTTGAGCGTTCCCCTACATAACCCCAACTCGGCAATATGCCTCAGCATTGATCTGTGGGAGAGATGGCAATTAGGTCTGCATATCTAGTCCATTCTTGATCTCTCAGCTCAGATGGCCAAGAAGGGGCCAATTATGCTGGTGATTTGTAGAATGTGAATATATGTTTATTATGACACAGTTGAGACCACCAACTCACTTCATATAAGAAAACAAAGGGCTACCATTTGTGAATGATTTTCTGAATTTACTGACCTGAACCAAATTAAAGCCAGTGATGACAGCATAAAAGCCTCTCCCATCATTAAATAACCTCTGAATCTATCCAGTTCCCCAAGTGTCATCCTCTCCAGTATTTTTTTTGCCTGCTTTGTCCTTTTACGTTGGAATTGAGTGATGATGGACCAATTTACACACTGTTGTATGCAATTTAGGTTAGCAATCTGTGAATTTAAGAAGATCAGAAAACCATAGAACACAGTTACCACAGAATATTCTTTTAAGAAAATAACTTAATTTATTCCTGACAGAAGTGTTAATAACCATAT
The DNA here is from genome assembly GCF_033958435.1 of Carettochelys insculpta. Classification (NCBI taxonomy): domain Eukaryota; kingdom Metazoa; phylum Chordata; order Testudines; family Carettochelyidae; genus Carettochelys; species Carettochelys insculpta. The sequence continues at coordinate 141,547,302 of NC_134139.1, read as the reverse complement.
GGATAGACTGTAGTTGAGATTAATCTTCTGCCTTATTGATATTTTTAGATGTTTTGACTATTGTTTTGTGGGTGGCACTGTAGGGTGCTAACAAGGTTTCTTCTTTTGCTCTGAGGGAGGTGATATTGCGCCTTGTTACCTTCCTTTTGTCCATCTCCCATCAAAGGCTGCAGAAAAGAGAAAAACTGGCAGAGTAGAGAGAGATTGGGGCACAGGAACTCCACTTTTAAAACAAAAAGCTTGCCAAGGTTCTGGGACTAGGAATATCTTAAACTCAGTGTTTCTCAGCCAGGGGTATGAGTACCTTGGGAATACACTGAGGTCTTCCAGGGGATACATCAAGTCGTCTAGATATTTGCCTAGTTTTACAATGGGCTACATAAAAATACTAATGAAGTCAGTACAATCTAAAAGGTCATTCAAACAATGACTTGTTTCTACTGGTTCCTATGTCTTATGCTGAAGTGGAAGCACAATAGTTCTATTCCAATTCATTTACTTGATAAGAAGATGATAGAAAGCCAGCAAGTTTTCAGTAGTGGTCTTCTGTGATATTTTTGCATGTTGTTGTAAGTGAGTAGTTTTTAAGTGAGGTGTAACTTAGTATGCAAAACAAATCTGGCTCCTGAAAATGGTACAGTAATCTGGAAAGGTTGAATGGCACTTGTTTCTGTACCTCAGATTACAATAGGGCCATGTTTCTCAGCCAGCGGTATACGTACCCATAGGGGTACCCAAGATAAGTCCGGGGGTACTTATAATTTTTTTTGAAAAAGAGGCATTTTATTAAAAAAAAAAAAAGGTTGAGACACATTGGTTTAGCAGGAGTCTTTTTCCATCCCAGGCTTGCTGATGCTCATGGAGGACTTCTTAGGCATGTTCTTGTGAGGCTCAGTCTTTACTCCCCTCCTTCTTCCTTTCTGATTCTCTCTCTGCTACGTAAGTCTTAGCTCCAACCCACTGGAAGAAAATACTGTGTTCAGTGTGGAACAATGACATGGTGATCCCACTCTGAGCATTAACTTCTGCTCTCAACAACACTAATTGGCTCTGGGCTTTGAACCCTTTCACAGTATCTGCTTTCTGAGTGTGGGTTGGTATAGACTTACTCTTCATCACAAGTCTGAGGGCAGTAGTCTCAGGAGCTAACACTCACAATTTTGAAGTAGCTGTTCTCCAGAGTTTGAATCTTTGAGCAGACTAATTCAGTTCCAGCTATGAGTTCCTGAGCTACTCCATTAGTGATGCATGTCACTTAAGGTGTTTCATACAGCATTTTTTCATGCTTCTTGGGAGTTAAAGGTTAGTTAAGGCAAACAAGATTTATTTTCACTCAACCAGCAGAAAATTAAAGCCTCTGAAAAGCTGCTCCAAGTGGGAAATACTAGTTACCACAGAGGGGAGTGAGTCATTCTTTGTAATAGAGGAGGGGCCTGTTTGACCTTGGGGATTCTGATTCTGAACCTTATTTTTACATTTTCCCTAACACAAAGGAAACCGCTGCTGCTCCTAAGTGATCTTTCAATACAGAGAAACACCCTCATTAGTTTTTTCCACCTTCTCACCTTCTTTCATTAAACCATACTCTTTGCAGTCCTAGCTGAGCAGCAGGGAACATTATGAGCTGACTGAAAAGCACCTTCCTTTGTTAATATGTTTTTTTCATCACTAAGCACCAGAATAGTAATGAGGGCGTAGACGATCTTTTTATCATAAGTATGTAGAGTAAAGTATAAAAAAAAGGTGCTTCCAAAACAAACAAACAAACAAACAAAACACAACTAGGTTGTGAAGGAAAGGGATGTGAAACCCATCAGGATGACGAAGCTTTTTCCTGATTCTACAAACCATGCTTAGTGTACAGAGCCATCAAAGTCAGAAATGTCTCCAAACAATTGTGGGTGCTTTGAAGGTTTGCTGGAAATAGGCACACGATTGTATTTCAGACTTCAGCACAACGCACATTATTGGTATGTGTGGCGGGGGAAGTTCACAGCTAAGGTAACCCTGAAGTAGATTGATTCTATCATACAAATACACAAATTTGGTCTCTCTCTTGATTTTTGTTAACCTGCTCTTTGTTCCTGTTCCAGACAAAACCAGCCCTCTGTGTCAATTTTTAATTAGGAACAATATATATCTGTCTCTACCGCATACATATGCAGTGACAGCCACGGAAAACACTTACGGGTTTGAATGATATCCTCAGCTCGAACCTCCTAATGTAGCTGTTTAGAGAAGGGAGCTTCTCCTCCTATGCGTTTGTGCATCACCTAGCCCAATGAGTTGTGATTGTGGTCTGGGGGGATAACTGTAATAACAATAATAAACCAGAATCATAATTATTATAAAATAAAAAATGTCTAACTATTACATATTGCTCAGTCAGTTTGCCCAGAGTAAGAAGTGGTGCTTTGTGGCACTGCCCTTGGAGGGAGACGGTCACTCCTTAACAATGTGACAATCTGCCTCTAAGCCTCCCAGATGCTCTGGGGGGAGGGAGCACACTGTGACAGGTCTATACCCAGTGCAATGTGCCCTTTCCAGTGTGCTGCATGTATTGAGCAGGTGGCATCAAGGTTCTGCCTACCTCACTTCCTTTCAGCCCTTCTCACCAGAAGGTAGAAGGGCTGAGGACATAGCGGCTCTGCAGCCTCTGCTTCCCCCGTATTTCGGACCTGGTGGTGTTCACTAGCACAAAGGAGTAAAGAGCACCTGTTTCCCTCTCTATTCCCTTGGGCTAATGCACAGACTGGACTGCAATCAGGCCCTAAAACTTCCCTGCCAGGATATTTCTCTTATTTCATCTGTTGCTTCTTGTCCGTTTCCCTAAATGTGCTGCAACTTAAAGTACTTTTTACTCCTATGACTTGGCTGTAGCACACAGGATCACACAACCATGTCACTCATTAGGTACTTCAGCAGTGACACCAGAAGCCATCTTGGATTAAGATAATGTTCGTTTAAATTTGCTTCAGTTTTTGCTGTTTCTCTCCCTCATGGTCACTTTTAAAACCCATTTTTGCCAAACTTTGTTGGGCACATCTGCTTCACCTGGAATCTATGCAGTGAGCAGGTTCTATTGAACAATGAAGTAAGGAAGCAGAAGGGTTTTACTTACTTCAGTTTTTGCTTCTTGTTTTCTACAGTATAGCTGAGAAGCCTAAAAAAGGTGCAGAAAAGCCGCCATATGAAGTGCTGCATCAGAATTACTCCGTATTAGACTTCTCTGTTTTGTAAAACTCTGTCTCAGGAAGATGCTAGCTGGTCCTTCATTGTCAGGACTCAAAAGGATTGTTCATTAGGGTATTTCATGGAATTACAGCATTTCATAACCCACTCTTAGCTATTTTGACCATTAATGGCAACAGATGGGTGAAACAAAAGACAATATGAGGATGTCGTATGGAACCAAACTTCTGTTGCCTCAAATATGGGGTGACTTTTCCTGTGAAATGTGGTGGAGAGATGAATTAATGAGACAGGTCTTCCCAAACGAGTGATAAACACTTAATAGAAGCCTGCACTCTTATATTTTATTTATGCACTTAAATGGCCTAGTCTGCTTTCCTGGTTCAGGTGAGTCCAATGAAGTCAACAAAAGGGCAATGAGCTTAGCAGAAGTAATGCCCTAGTAATGAGTGCAGGCATAGATCCTATTTGTCTTTGGTGAACCTTTGCATCCACACCTCCTTCTGAAATATTTATTTCTTGGAAAAAATTATGACTTTGGTATAGGCAACCTGAGTAGAATCTACACATTGCATATAAACATAGGAAATTGCAATGGTAAAGAGTCTGACTAAACATTCTCTCTCTCTCTTTTGTAAGATCAGATTCTTTCTATAAGGTGTGATTAAATGACAGAGCAGTGCCCTGGAAGAAATGTACGGCCACACAGCAAAAGCATACAACTATGGTTAAAATATAGAATAAATCCTTATCTCTTGTATAAGCTCTGTGTATCTTAGTTTCCTCATCTGTAAAATGTGGATAATCCTTTTCTCCTTCACAGAAGTGCTTCAAAGATAAATGAATTTATGTATATAAAGTACTTTGAGCTTCGTGGATAAAAAATGGCACAGAAGCACTAAGTATTATTACTTATTGTGGGTTCCTTTCAGTTAGTCTCTTGCATTGTGAAAAATCCTAGTCAAGGCCAAACGGATGAAGAGCACGCTCTTTTAATACACGCTTTTTGCAGGTAAAAGTATGTGGAAAATAGAAACTTTGATTTAAAATTTTCTACATTTATTCTAATGGAATATGACCTTCAATATTTATCTCTGATGTTTGTCTGCAGTATTCAGTTTCTAATCCATCCTTTTTACCTGCAATATGGAGATAGTATGAGGTTTAGAATTAAATAGGAAACTCCATCTGTGGTGGCTGCGGCAAAATCAGCTGCAATAATCTGAGTTGTGTTACACAAATAGGTGGCGCATTTGGACTCAGTGCTTATGCAGAGATGTTTTCAGAAAAAACGCACCTCTCTTGTATTATTGTTGGTTGTAAACTCTGGAAAACCTGGCTCTGGCTGGAGGCTAGGAGGCTTTTTTTTTTTTTTTTTTTGTGTGATGTGATTCCTCTCTCTTACCATTCTATCCTCAAACAATCCACCCATGGAGTTGCCGCAGTATAGGCTAAAGCAAATGAAAGTTTTCTACACATTTGAGGCCTGTAAATTATCCAAAGACCTGTTCCAAATATATGGCTACTTAAAAATACATGCAAAAACAAAGATTTTTTGATTCCTATGACTTTTCCTTTTTCTTGTGCATCTTGCAATGAGAGGTGGTGAAATCGTGGAATACTAGAACTGGAAGGGAATTGGAGAGGTCATCAAGTCCAGTCCCCTGAACTCATAGCAGGACCAAACGCCATCTAGATTAGTGTTTCTTAAACTTTTTGAGACAGAACATGAAACAATATGCAGAACACCTATGAAAATTTTCTTCAAAAATTGTTGTCAGACCAAAAACCAAAAGCAAAACCAAAATCCAAACAGCAACACATACAGCAAAAGTAAAATGATGTAATTTAATCAGATATCATAGCAATGAAGAAGGAACATTGTATCTGGTTTTAATAAGAGAAAATCTATACCATAGGAGTATGATATAAAAAAAAGTGTTAGTTGTTCGCAGCATACCTGGGAGTTGTTCATGGAACACCCCTGTTCCGCGCAACATAGTTTAAGAAACACTGATCATCCCTGACAGATGTTTATGTAACCTGCTCTTAAATGGTGTACTCGCTCCTGGGATCATAATAGGATCTGTCCACCAATAGTGTTAGCCTTAATTCTTCTTCTATCTCTTACTCCCACAAACCTCTCCATGCCTAGTGTGCTTCAGATGATCTTGCAAAAGCTACCCATCCAGTGTCTACCCGTTTCACTCAAACAAAATCCCCCAAGCTCTTGCTTATAGAAATACTAGTTTTACTATTATGTTTTGTTTATATTGAAGCAGCACCTGAAGGTCCCAGCCCCATTGCTCTAGGCACTGAATACATTTGTAAAGAAATAAAAGAGGGGGTGGGGGGGACATGCTGAAGATTTTATATCGAAAGTGAGAGGCAAACAGTGGATTTAATAAACAGCTAGGGGGGAGGGGAGTACAAAGTAACAATGAGATGATTATGCTATGCATGATAAGCAGCTGTCACAACGCACCAGCTGCCTAACACTGCGTTTTACACATTAAAAAAAAAAGCTGTGACACGTAGACAAGCATATGTCTGATTGGAGTAATTGCATCATGTATCTGCAACTTGCATCCTTCTTCTGCCCTTCTCACTTTCTGGTGGATGTATGCCCTCAGGGCTTGTCTGTCACCTCCATCATATCGGGCTACACCAGGGACTGTTCTGTGCAGGGCATATTGCTAAGATGTATTGACATGAGAGGGATCAATCCCAGGACACAAGCTCTTCCTATGTTCCATTGTACATAGCAAGAACTGGCCAAGTTGCACCAGATTTGGAGATAATGCTGCTTGCTTCCCTCGTGACAGTGGGCCAGCTTCCCAGAGCCAGTGTCAGACTGGGACAGGCCACAGTCCTGATGCCTCTGGAAGCCCTAGGCACTCTCCCCACACTTCCATTGGGACTGTCCTTTGCAGGGGCTGCACTGCATAATAAAGAAGAATTGTTGCTGCCTTGCTCCACAGCAGCTCAAAGTCCTGTTATAATCTGCCCTTAGCCTGTAATCTCCTGAAGGCAAGTACCTTTCTCTGTGGGCATGACTACACACCAAAGAAAAGTCCCCCACTGGCCCATACCAGCCTAGTTGGGCTCATCAGGTAGCTATGACTGAGGGCCCACGCTCTGGGACCCTCCAACCCCACAGGATCCTAGAGCCTAGAACTCTACATAGCAAAGAAATGTCCCACTGCCTGAGCTCTCCACAAGCATGAGTTGTTTGGCCCAGGCCAGCTGCAGGTTTTTATTTGCTTCGTATAGCCCAGTGCTTTTCTCGTGCCGGTACTTGCTAGTACTGAGTACTGGCACCTTGGCAGCCTCAGCCATGGGAACCCCAGCAGGATGTTTGGCAGGGTGTGGGGAGGAAGTTGGGTTTAGAAGCTGGCTGAGTGCTAGCTCCTCTTCTTTACAAAACAAAAATAAAATAAAATAAAAAACAAACAAAAAAACCCCAAACAAGCAAAAAAAGAAAACACACTGACATAGCTCATATGTTTTCAGTGATGTACTTAGTACTCTTGAGGGTGGGGCTGGGGGTATGAAAGTGTAAAGTCCTCTGGGATTTGGTTAGATGACCAAAACCTTTTTTGAAAAAAACAATTGATGATATCATGCAAAGCACTGGACCGGGCAATGATAGGGGAATTCAGTGATTCAGACTTCTGCATACAGCCGGACACAGCTTATCCAAAGAACTCTTGGAATGCACTGAAGACAACTTTTTATTACCGAAGGTGGAGAAAGCAGCTGGGGAAGGGCTATTCTAGATCTGTTTCTTTCAAATAGGGAGGGGCTGGTGGAGAATTGGAAGCAGCTTTCATGAAAGTGATCATGAACTGGGTGGGTTCCTGATTCTAAGGAAAGGTAGAAGAGATAACAGCAGGATAAAGACAATAGGCTTCAGGAAGACACACTTTAGCAAACTCAGAGAACTGATCCCATGGAAAACACGTCAGAGGGAAGAAAGTTCAGGAGAGCTGGTCGTCTTAAAATAAAGGTTATTAAGGACACAAGAGCAAATTATGCCAACGCATAGGAAAAATAGAAAGCATGATAAAAGAGTACACTGGTGTTACCAGGGATCTTCAATCACCTGAAACTAAAAACAAAGAGTCATACAAAAAGTGGAAACTAGGTCAACTGACTAAGGATAAATGTATATAAAAAAACTCACACGAATGTAGGGACAGAATTAGAAAGGCCAGGGAACAAAATGATGATAAACTAGGTAGAGATGCAAAGGGTAACAAGAAAACAGTTGACAAATTCATTAAAAGCAAGAAAACAACCAAGGACAGAGTATGCTCATTACCGAACAAGGAAGAAAAGACAACAATAAGAGAAAATCAGTAATGGTCAAAGTGTTGAATTCCTTTTTTATTTCACTTTTCACCAAAGGTTAGCAGTAATTGGACAACCAACACAGAGAACATCAGTGTACATTCAGTAGGCGCTGAAGCTAAAGTAAGAAAAAAAGGTAAGAATTACTTAGGTGAGTGAGGTGTCTTCGAACTGGCAGGGCCTGAAGAAATACTTGCTGGAATGCTCAAGAAAGTGTAAAGCCGTTAGCCATGGCCATAACAGTTATCTTTGAAAATTTACAGAGGAAGGAAGACATTCCAAAGGACTCCTAAATGGCAAAACGGTGCCTATCTCTAAAATGGGGAATAAGGACCACCCAGGGGACTGCAGACCACTCAGCATAACTTCAGGACCCAGAGAGATAATGGAGCAAATGATCAAGCAATGAATTTGTAAGCACTTAGAAGAAAAGATAATAATAGCAATCAAAATAGATTTGTCAAGATCAAATCATGTCAAACCAATTCAATATCTTTCTTTGACATGGCACCAATCCTTGTGGATTAAGGGAAGCAGTAGATGTGATATATCTCAACTTTAATAAGGCTTTTGATACTGCCTCTCACCTTCTAAGATTTTTAGCTTTCCTGAACTGGGACAGCTCCTGATGGGGAGTGTAACATGAAAGCTGATTAGTACCCCTACTGTCTCACATGGCCTTCTCATAAGCAGACCAAAGAAATACAGCTTAGACAAAACTACTATGAAGTGTGTGCACAACAGATTGCAAAATTGCATGCAGAGAGTGATTTTCAATTGTTCACTGTCAAGCTGGAAGGGTATATTGAGCACTGTGCCGCAGGGATCTCTGATTGGTCTGGTTATATTGAACATTTCCATGAGCAGGTTAGATAATGGCATAGAGAATACACTTAGAAAGTATGTCAATGACACCATTCTGGAAGGATTTGCAAACACTTTGTAGGATGGGATTAAAATTCAAACTGGCCAGGGTAAAATGGGAGAATGGTCCAAAATAAATAAAATTAAATTTAATAAGTACAGATGTTAAGTACTACACTTAGGAAGAAATAATTAATTACACAAATACAAAACGGGAAATGAGTGCCTAGGGAGCAGTGCAGCAGAAAAGGATCTGGGGTTTATAGCAGATCACAAACTAAACATGAGACAGCAATGTAATTCTGTTGCAAAAGGAGCAAACACCATACTGGGGCATATTAGCAGGAATGCTGGGCACCACACTTTTGGAAAGAGGTGGACACTTGTGAGGCATTCCAGAGGAGATCAATAAACATGATTAAAGGTCTGGGAAATTCAAGGTCTGTTATGAAATATTAAAAATAGCTTTGTTTAGTCTGAAGAAGAGAAGACTGAGGAGGGACATGGTTCCAGTCTTCAAGTACATAAAAGGTGATAAAGTATTCTCCTTATCCACAGCGGATAGGACAAGAAGTAATGGGCTTAAATTGCAGCAAGAGAGTTTTAGGTTGGGCATTATGATACTCTTCCTGTCAGAATAGTTACATGCTGGAGCAAACTATCAAGGGAGGCAGTGAAATCTCCATCTGTGAAGGGTTTTAAATGCAGGTTAGCCGAACTCCTGTCAGGGATGGTTTCAATGCAGGGGACTAGACTAGATGACCTACAAAGATTCCCACATTTCTATGATGCTGTAATAGTTTGAGGAGCAATACAGAGAGCTGTGTGCATTAAGATGGAAAATTCAGGTATATTACGCCTTTGAAACAATATATGATCCCACACAAGCATCACACACAGACACCACAACGACCTTACTCTTAACAATATATATTGGGTGGATGGACTTTAGCCTTCTTTATAGATCTATGCAGTGCATATTAAAAATATGTCACTGTGTAATTCCTGTTTGGAGAAGCAGCATACTGATGACTATCTTTTAACAGAGATTCCATGAGCTGCCACCTGCACAACTAACAGACACATTGCAGTCAAAACCTCATATGCCATGGTCAGGCAGTTATTGTACTCTGTGGAAAGTGCAAAAGCTACTGTTACGCTGAAACAGCATACTTACTATTGGAGACAGGCATGTACGAAATGAGTGATAAAACAAAAATGCTCTGTGGTTCCCATTCAATACCTTCTCCAGATGTGAGCTTGCTGTAGCCTACAGCCATGGATTTCAGAAGAAAAGCAGAGAAATAGAAAATAGGTAAGTAATGGTAGCATCACTCTATAAGCACTCTTGTCATCAGTCATGGGGTGATATCTTCTTTAGGCTTTTAGGAAAAAAATAAAAACAACCTCTTGTTCCAAACTTAATCCAAAATCAAAAGTATGTACCATGGAAAAGATGAGAGGTTGACGGTACTCTGGGACAGAGTTAAGATTATTTAGGTGGGTTTTTTTCTTTTGTTTTTTTTGGGTTTTTTTTTTGGTTTTTTTTTTCCAAAGTGGCAACTGAACAATTTTTCCAGTCCCTTGAATGTTTATGGGTTTTGATGAGACTACAATGTTCTCTTTTTCTTTTGGTACAAAGTGAGTGATGGATTTTTTCAGTGGTGATTGCAGGTTAACAAGGTTTTTGCCCAGAAATAATACATGTATAGAACATTCCATGCAGAACAACAGAAATGCATTATGTTCATTTGATGTATCACAAAGAGTGAGCCTAACACATGATCAATCACACCAGGACATGGGTAAATATGGTTTCTAAATACCCATCACGACAGGAAATAATGAAGCTTGCATACTGCAAAAGCTTTAATGATTAGCAAATGTCAGCCACAATTTATTTGTATTAAACTACTTTCAAACCTGAAATAAATGGATTTTTGATTTGCTAAATTAAACAAAACATGTAAAAGGAATCAAAGGAGAGGGAAGGAAATGAAAATTGTAATTGCACATTACAAAATGCTGGCACTTTATATAAGGATTTACAACTTACCCAGAACTTCCTACCCAGTGGAGACAAAAGGGTTCCGATTGGTTTAGAAGCTTTTTGAGAGTTTGGAAACAATTTGAAAGGAATAAATTTTCTCTCAAAATTGTGTTATAAATGCACCTTCATATTTCAATATCAGAGGAGCCTTTAACAACTAAAAAGAAGTCATCCAGACTTCCAGCCAGGCTTCAACCAAGGGAAACTGACCTTCTTCATTTGAAGACCTGGCACTCAGAGCTTCCGTGTTTTAGTAACCAAGTATTTGTTAAGGATGCTTGCTATGAAATTAAAGCAATTTAACAAAGTATAGAGACTTTTTATTTTGTATTTGGAAGCTCAGCTTTGCCTTCTGGTTATTTGGAATGGATGCATTCTTGAAAACTATATTCTCTTACTCTTTTACTCTGGAGCACAGTCCCTTTGTATTCAGTTCAACCACTTTTCCCTGTCTACTTTTTTTTAGTTTTTTTGTGCATATTTAAAACTTTCCTTCCTGCAGCTGGAAAAGGTCCAAACACTGGTTTGTACTCACAGTGGTCACTTATGGTGAGTACTCTTCCTGGATAAGACCCATCACTTGAGACACTTATAACAAGACTGGACAAAACCTTAGAAAATGTGTGGTAGGAAACAATTCTGCACCAGCAGAGAGATGAACTGGATGACCTAGCAGATCTTTTCCCTTTTTCTAGGTTTATAATGCAAAACAATCAATCAGATAGCCAAAAACTTGCCAGCAAATCATTCTGGCCAGATAGAATGTGTACTGGATGTTGCAACTTGGTGCAGCTGAAAAAAGTATAAAGACTATTTTTTACCCCAAAGACTATAACAAGCATGAAATGGTACTTAACAATCTGTGTCTCCGTCCATGAAAGTTTCTGCTACCAGTTAAACAAGAACCCAGGTATTTTATGCATTGCTAGTTTTCCAGGATCTCATCAAAGCCTGGAAAGTGAGCAGTTTTAGTCACACATCCTCTCAGATCTTCATTTCATTCCCTTTATGCAGAAGATATTAGCATATCTCTAAACTCACACTCTTTTTCTTTTCACTCACCTCCTCTCCAAATTATATTAAAGTGTGTTCAGTGGTTTGCAGTATTCAAGCTTAATACTCCCTCAAATAGAAAAACAATCAACATGCATATATAGGTATTTAGAAAATACCCGGGCGTGGGGTGGGGCAGCCTCTTTTAAACTTGACTTTGTTCAAACTGCATTAAAATTGCCACTAATAATATTGCCCTCTCCAGTGGAAGCTATGAATGGACACATGATGGTGCTGTCTGTGTATATGTAACTGCCAAAATGGAGACTTGAACCGAGGACAACAGGGCAGGAGCCTCTATAGTTTGAGCTAAAAGCCAACTTCCTCTCAGCTGAGGCTGTAAAGTACACTCCTGCCTTCTCCAAGTGTCACTACAAGGGACACTGAAACACACCTCTAGAGCTATGTCTATACTAGAGAGCGCTGGTAACAACACTGGCGTTTCGTCAACAAAACTCGTGGAAGCAGCCACGCTACAAATGAGTTAAGTCTAAAGGAAATCAACAGAACATGGCACTTTTGTCAACAGCCTTGCTTCTCCCCCTCAAGGCAGAACACTTCTGTCCACAGAAAACAAGTGTGGATGCTCTGGGGGGGGCCTTTTGCCAGCAGAACAGTCCTCCATGGTACCAGCCAGCTGGCTCTGGGAGGTGCCCTGTCTACTGCAATCACAGCTCTATGCTCCCTGCCGCTGGCCATTCTGAAAGCTTTAGGGAGCTCTGAAACCCCATGGCAGGAAACAGAGCGTGGCAGCAGCACAGCCACAAGCTGCTTGTCCCCACACCCTCAAGGCCACTTTCTACATGCAATCGCACGTCAATGGCCGTAGGCCAGCAACCTCACAACACTGCTAGGGCCCTCCAGGGAGCCACAGAAGGAATCACAGGAGCCCCCACCCCCACCCCGGGGCACCAAATGACAGCCCCTGTCATGGACCAGGCCTGAGGTAAAGGACCTCCTGGGCCCCTGGGCCTAGGAGGAGATCTTGCTAGACCCTGCCACCAAAAGGTGAAATGCCCTGGTGTACACCCAGCTGGCCACTGCCCCTGTGGACTGGGGCCACCCCACTCAGATCGGTGGAGCAAGTCTGGGTGAAGGTGAAGGAGCTCTTGCAGGGGTACAACTGGGCCTGGGACACAAACCAGAGACTAGGGCAGGACCAGCCATCTGCCCCTACTTTGATGAGCTGCATCAGCTCCTGCGGGTCGAGGATGGCCACTGCCAGAGCTGGAGCCAGAGGAGTAGCAGCCCAGGACCCTGCCACAGCCAGAGCTGGAACTGGACTCAGAGGCCAACTAAAGTGATCACATGTTGGTCATCACCCTAGATTCAGGCCCTTCCAGCCAGGACATTTCTGGACCTGTTTGAGGGACCCCCTCCAGTAAGTACCCCATGTGTCACATACCCTACGGCATGGGGGACGGACACAGATGGGGCTTGTGGCAAAGCTTGCCAGGCCAGCTCGGGCGGACCTCACGCTCTGGTCCCTGCACGTGCAACCATGTGCGAAGCAGCGTGTCCCTCCTGCACCCAGCAGGCAGCCCCCGGCCGTGGATGCCAGCCTTCTGCCAGCCCCATGGGAGGCTGCATGAGCCCCAGGGCTTGGGGTTGTGCCTGCCCCTGCCACAGCTGGAAGCGGGTGGGCCAAATGGGCAACAGCTCGACCCCCAGACACTCCACCGAGACTGCAGCTGCCAGCTTGTGAGCATGCCCACAGGCAACAGGCAGCACCTGCCCCCATGGACAGCACTGCAAAGCGCATGCATGTGTATGCCCAGCTCATCCTCCACCCATGTGGGGACCCCTCTGTGGCAGGGCATCCCCCTCTTGGCCGGTAGGCTGTCGAGCTGGGGGGAATGGGGGTGCAGTGGTGAGCCTGGTCTCCAAGGAACTGTGGGCCCACCATGCAGGGCACACATGCCTGTGCTCCTGGGACATCCCCATCCCTTGGCCCAGGGCTGGTGGCTGCTGCTGTTGGTAGGTGGGAGCAGGGCCTTAGGGGCTGTGTTGCGGGAATGACTCACCATCTCTCCTCCTTGTCTTCCTTACAGCTGTACCATCTGAGGGCCAGGCCAGCCCCACCACTCCACCAGGGCCAGCCAGCCCCATCCTGGGACCAGACGGGCAGCCTAGGACCAGTGCCCGAGAGATTTGGCACCCCACCTATGAGGGCACGGGCCCACAGCCAGAGGGGTTGTCACTGGCCTAACACGGATACCTTGCAGGCCTACACAGCCACCTTCATGAGGCAGACCAGCCCCCAGGAGTGGCAGCTGCAGGCCAACCTCGAGTGGAGGGCATGGGAATGGGAGGGGCAGACGCAGACCTGGGACCAATTTATGGCCTGATTCAATGCTGCCACCACCATCTGGAGGGCCTTACTGGCCTGGGTATCTGCGGCTGTCATGCCTGTTGTCCCTGCTGCCTTTGCCCCCCCCAGTCCCTGCCCCCCCACCCTCACTGCCCTGCCCCGAGGCATGCTGCAGCTCATACAATGGGAACTGTCCATGGCCAGTGCCCTGATCCCCGGCTCCCCCACCATGTCAGCCACCCAGCATTCCTGTTCTCCCTGCTCCCCAGGGCCCCCTGCTGTACCTGCTGAGCTCACTCCTGCCTCAGCCCCTCCCCCCCCACATCCATACTTTCCTGTGTTCCCAGCCCCAAACCAGCCCCAACAGGGACCCTGGATCCACAGCGGTAGGCAATCCCATGGCCCCACCATGTACACAGTTATATCTTTGCAAATGTACATAGATTTTCACATGTTTATTTTCCACACATTCATATTCTTTTAAGTAAAATAGTTATTTGACCACCACCCCTGCATCCCTCTGTACTGGGGAGGAGTTGGGGAAGGGTGAGGAGGGGTAGGATAGTGGCCTGGCTGTGGGCACAAGGCCCCCACACAGGGGTGCCCGAGGTAGGGTCCTTTGGAGAAGCTTTCCCATAGGGCATCCCAAATCCACAGCCCATCCGTGTGGGCTTGGCGGACCAGAGCTGCGCTGGGCTTTTCATAACTATGGCTGGCATCCACCGCCCACGCCAAGAGGAAGGCCTCCCACCCCGTGTCCACAATGTTGTGGAGGGCGCACAACAGGTGACCACTACTTGGGGGACATTGTGCTCCCCCACATCCAGCCAGGTAAGGAGGCATCTAAAATGCTCCTTGAGGTGGCTGAAGGCACACTCAACCTGGTTCCATTCCTGGGTTAGATGGGCATTAAACCGGTCTTGGTTTGGGTCCAGGTGGCCAGTGTATGGGCCTCATGAGCCAGGGCATGAGGGGTGAGCAGTGTGCCCCAGCAGGCACAGTGGCATGTCCGTGTCCCCAACCACCAGCTCCCAGTAGGGGATGTAGGTGCCAGCCTCCATCCTCTGGCACAGGCCAGAGTTGTGGAACACCCACGTGTTGTGTGCCCAGACTGGCCATCCAACATAAATGTCCAGAAATGGTTCCCAGTGGTCAACGAGGACCTGCAGCACAACAGAGTGGTATCCCTTGCAGTTGATGTACCATGTTGCACTGTGGTCTGGGGCACAGATGGAGATATGGGTGCTGGCAATCGCCCCAAAGCAGTTTGGGAACCCCAGGGCAGTGACGCTGGCCACAACTGCGTCCAGGTCTGCAATACGGACGACTCTCCAGAGGAGGAGCATGTTGATGGCCTTTGCTACCTGCAAGGGGAGGAGACCAAACACACATGTGAGGGACTGAGGGAGGGTGTCCCTGGGCCCCTTCTGTTCCCCTTTCCCCCAGGCTCTCTGGGTGCCCCCACTGCAAGGCTGTCCCTCCTCTTCCCCCGCAGCAGGAGGTCCGTGTGAGGTTGAGATGGCGCAGTTTCTTGGAAATGAGGCTTCCCCCCCTGAATCCCACCCCTCACACCTCAATCCTGTTCCCTGAGAGACCCCCCCTGGGGTGGGACCCTGTCGTCCCCATGCAGACCCTTCAGCCAGAGAGTGTTTTACCTGCGTGAGGCCAGCCCTGACAGTGGACTTCCCCACGTCGAACTGGTTTCCCATGGAGTGGTAGCTGTCCAGAGTGGCAAGGTGCCACAGGGCAATGGTGATACACGTCTCCGGGGGGTGGCAGGCTGTATCCAGGTGACCTGTCTGTGGAGGGCTGGGGCGAGCCAGGCACAGAGCTCCAGAAAGGTGTCCTTCCTCACTTGGACATTCTGGAGCCACTGCTGGTTGTCCTACTGCCCCATGACCAGCCAGTCCCACCAGTTGGCACTGGTGCTGTACCTCCAGACCCACCTGATCACCTGAGGGACCAAGTGCAAATGGAGCCCTAGGGCACCAAGGGTGTGCTCCTTGATCCCAGTGTTGGGCGCATCCCTGCAGAAAAGGTGGATGATGTCCGCAATCAGCATGAGCAGCAGGTCAAGCAAATAGGAGTGGGGCCAGCACGAGCCTGGGGCTGCTCCGGCACCATCGCTAACTGGAAAGTACAGAGTCTCTCACAGAAAGTATGTGAGCCCTGCAGTAGCTGTGCTGTCCCTCACTGAGGTAGGCAAGTCTCAGCATGGGCAGGGAAAGTGGGTTGGAGGAGTCCTTTAAGGGCATGCCTGGCCAGGAGTCCCAGAAGGGCTTGCTGGCAATGTGACCCTGTCTGCTGGGGTTCTGGGACCTGTTCTGTCAAGAAAGTAGCTGGGCAGTCTGGCCACCCTCTGTCAACAGAGCAGATTGCTTTTTCAATCCGCTTTTGTCTGTGGACACACTCTGTCGAAAGAAGTTTTGTTGGAAGATCTCTTCCAATAGTAACTTCTGTTGATGGATAGTGCAGACATAACTTAAGTGTGTGGATTACACAAACATGCCAAAAGCTAGCCTGAAAGTGAAGGGCAATATGGCAGGCATGGAGGCAGGGGCACATTACACATTGACCCCTTGATTCACTAGTGTAATAATGAGCACAATAGCAGATAGTTTCTCTTAATGCTTTCTAGAGTGCTAGGTAAAATTTCTAGCTATACAGATGTCACTGTGACTTGTGTGGCATAAATATCCAGAGAGACATTTATATCTACTGTATGGGTACATGGGAAGGGTAACAGAAAGACCCAGGGGAGGGTATAGGTCCTGATTCAGCAAAGAGCAGGCATCAAATTTCCCAAGGAAAAGTTCATCATTTCTGAAACGTATGAGCAATGATTGCCAATAAAATTGGTTTAGAATAAGAACGACTCAATCAAAACAAAGCATTTCTATAAAATCATTACAGGAAAGGAGAAGTTTGATTTTTTTGATTCGTAATGAGCTTTCATTTCAAAACGTATTTTATGCTCGGCGCAATGCTAATTATTAAACCAATTACAAACAACCAGTTGGAATACCAATTACCAATGAATGAACCAAGTACCAATTAGTATACCAATTTAAATTGAAATTTCCAACTACCACTTGGAATCACCTCAGTGACCATTTAGAATACCAACTACCAAATACACTGCTAATGACCAAAAGCGGATATCCATCAACAGCTATTTGACGTTATAATTTGAAAAAAATTATTATTAAACCTCAGTATTAAACTTTAAAATAATTTAAATGCATCATTTAACAGTGTACAAGAAAGAAGCAAAACATTGAAACAATTGACACCAACCTTCCCTTCTCCTAATCTCAGAAATGGAACTTCTTGACATTTTGAAATTACAGAATGAAAAAATAAAAACCATAATTTGGAATTTGCCCCAGCTCTTCACAAAAGCAGTGAGGCCCAGGTACACAAAGGCATTCAGGTTCCCAGTTTCCACAGATTTCTGTTTGGATCAAAGTGCTGAGTAGGAATAGGTTCAAGCACTTGTTTTTTGTTTGGTTACCTGGGACTTTTAGACTCCAGAATGGCATTTTTATTCAGATTTAAGCTCAGATTCTGGAACACTTATTCACATTAAATAGCATCTTACTATATGAGGCATAATCATCATGAGGGTTGAGCTAGATGCCATATTTACATGGGCTCACTCTAGAGCATCTTAAATTGATAGATTATAATGTCACACAACACTCATGCATAACTTACTCCCAGAGTTACATTATACCATAAGGAAAGCAATTATGGAAACTCTTTCCTTTATATATGATCTACGAGTTGTTATAGTCAAACCTTTGTGCACAAAGCATTATTTACCATTACAGCTACATTAGAATTACATGTTGGACTTGTCAAATCATATTAGATACTATTACAGATTGACTCTCTCTAGTCCACCACCTTTGGGACCTGACTGGTGCTGAACGAGAGAATTTGCTGTACCACAGAATATCAATACTGTCTAGCAGCATTACCAACACTTTCACCGCTTACTGGGTTCTTATAAGACATTTAGGGGTAAATTAGAACTAAAAAACAGCACAGAACACTGAGACCCAGGACTGGTGGCTATAAACAAACTTCCAGGGACCACGTGAAACTTGGTCATATAACCCTAAATCATGCCAGACTATGGACATTGCCAGAGGAGAGAGCGCTGGATTAGAGAGGTTCAGCCTGTGGTTTGTGTCATATGCTAATCTCAAAGATCCAAAATACTGCACCTAAAATTTTCTTATGTGTCAGATTTCTCCTTTAGGGTATTCAGAACATCATTTGAGCATTGTAAGGAACCTCCTCTTAATTCAAACCCCAAGAGGTTCATTTGCAAATGTTACTATGAATGATTAGAGATATATATGGTAGAATTTATGACATTATGGAAAATTTGGCTTTTCTGAGTCTTGGATTTTAGTTTTCGAAACTTTTGTCTATAGAATATAACTTGTTGAAAAGCTCAGCGCAAGATCCACATCCCAGCCAGAGTTTGGGCTAACGTGCCCTTAAACTTCAGTGTTACCTTCCTACCCCTGTGTTGTTTGGGATGCCTGAGAGGACTCTACAGTAATTCAGATATGCTGGTGGGGGGCGGGGGAGCAGAGAGGGTGGACTAAGTTATAGCTGCCTCTCAAGTCTGCCCTATTGACCATAGCACTGTATGCTGCAGGCCCCTTGTGCATACCATTCCTGTCCCCAGCCGCACCCCTGTTGTCAGGAGTTGTGATGGGGTCCTCAGGAGGCCCATGAATTTTTAAAGGCCTCTTTGTGCTAACTATTAAAAGGGGTCTGGGGATGAGCATCTCACTTAAATCTCTCAGTATTCAGTAGCTTTTCAGAGAACTATATTTGACAAAAGAAATATTTCCTTGCAATGACAATCAATGCATGACACAATGGAAAGAACAATCAATGTTCTCCCGCAGCTCTGGATTCCCACCAACTAGCCCTAATATTTCCCAGACAGGATTTTAATGATCTTCATCTACTTCCAGAAACTTATGCTTTTACATACTCCCCCCGCACACTGTATGGTTTAGGATTAACTCTTGGCATTGCTGAAGTGAACCAGACCACTGGCAATTCTGATGATTGTGACTTGTATAACTAGAAAAATGGAGGCAACACTGCAGGCAAACAACTGACTAGAAATCAGAATACCATCTGCCACTGACATTGCACTAATAAAGACTCTCAAACCACTTCACATAATCGATAAGGTGAGACTCACACCACCACCCTGAAATGGATATAAACCCAACTTGGATATTGCTGGATGCTGGAATTCTGGGCAGCGGTCTTACCCTATAGATGATGATGAGTACCAGAACCCTCTGACTAGGTTTCCCAGCATACTCGGAGTCGGGTCTGGGGACAAAATGGACTAGGATAATCCATTTGTGCAGCCTACTTAGTGGGAAGGAATAGCCTGACTCATAGACAGAGATTAATTTTAGTTTCAGTTTTGACTTTTGAGTTTAGAGAAGCTGAACACCTAAGGAAACTTCTGAATAACTCCTTCTGCCTCTCCACTAAGGGAACCTTGGAACTGCTGTGGGATTTAACAAATGGGCGAAGCAGCTCCCGCCTTGCAGAGACCATTGTCAAGAATGGCAGATTTTCAAATTAGCTCAGATTACTGAGAGCCAGCAGAGCTCTGGACCAGAGGGCCAGGAAAGAACATTGCACCTCCGAGTGGTGAAGAAACTCAGGGGATCCTTTTGTTTGTTTGTGTAAGCTGGCCAGCATTCACAATGCTGCAACATTTGTCTCCAGACTCCTCAGTGTGCCATCCACCTAGGAAGGTGTCAGTGTTTTATAGTCCACGCTAATGGTGGCAACATTTTTCATTTTCCTGAGGCTCAAAACTCTTTGTGCCATAGCACAGTGAGCACCCAAGCTGGGTAGAGGTACCAGGTATCAAAAAATCAAATGAGACCAAAGGCAGGTGAGGAGAGGGAAGAAACACTCCAACAGCAAGCCACAGGTCGGAAGGAGGCTTGCACCATGCCTCAGGGGCAGGGAGTATGTAGATATTCTTCTTTCACAGACTAGGAAACAAAAGAACAAAGGAGAAACATCTTGGCCAGTGTCATGTAGCAAGTCTGTCGCGGACTCAGGCTTAAGTTTAAGGCTTCCAGAGTCCTGTTTTCTTACCTAAAAAGGCATTATTCTTCTCCTGAGAGAAATATCCTACTCAAGCTGCGTCTACACGTGCACGCTACTTCGAAGTAGCGGCAGTAACTTCGAAATAGCGCCCGTCACGTCTACACGTGTTGGGCGCTATTTCGAAGTTGAAATCGACGTTAGGCGGCGAGACGTCGAAGTCGCTAACCCCATGAGGGGATGGGAATAGCGCCCTACTTCGACGTTCAACATCGAAGTAGGGACGTGTAGACGATCCGCGTCCCGCAACATCGAAATAGCGGGGTCCTCCATGGCGGCCATCAGCTGGGGGGTTGAGAGATACTCTCTCTCCAGCCCTTGCGGGGCTCTGTGGTCACCGTGGGCAGCAGCCCTTAGCCCAGGGCTTCTGGCTGCTGCTGCTGCAGCTGGGGGTCCGTGCTGCATATACAGGGTCTGCAACTAGTTGTTGGCTCTGTGTATCTTGCACTGTTTAATGAAAGTGTGTCTGGGAGGGGCCCTTTAAGGGAGCGACTTGCTGTTGAGTCCGCCCCGTGACCCTGTCTGCAGCTGTGCCTGGCTCCCTTATTTCGATGTGTGCTACTTTGACGTGTAGACGTTCCCTCGCTGCGCCTATTTCGATGTTGGGCTGAGCAACGTCGAAGTTGAACATCGACATTGCCGGCCCTGGAGGACGTGTAGACGTTATTCATCGAAATAGACTATTTCGATGTTGGCTGCACGTGTAGACGTAGCCTCAGAGTCTGATCATGCTTTCTTGTTTCTGTTGACGGCATGGGTGTGTGTGTGTGTGTGTGTGTGTGTGCGTGCACGTTGGAAATGTAACAGGAGCAGGTAAGTTTCTTTGCATTTGGTATTCAGAAAAAAATGCAGATTATGGGAATGACACATCACGAACCAAAAGCCATACCAAAGCAAAAGTATGGATGAACATATGACAATATTTGGTACGACTAACAAAGTGCCTGGAGAGAAAAAGTCAACCCCCCCGCCCATTCTTCACTATGGAACATTATTCCAAAAGTAATGATGAGGTGGTTTTTGTTAAAACACAAACTGAAATGGCTTTTGCTTTCAAAATTCACTTTTCATAAGTTTTTGATTTAAAACACCACCAATGAAAAATACCCATACTATTACTTGGAAAAATATCATTTTCAAACATCTCTTGTAACAATATACTGGGCCAGAATTTTTGCTATTTCAGTATGCTTTCACACTGACTTACCTGGAGCCACAAAAAAAATCACTTGCAGCTTTGCTTCTCTCTGATTGGTTCTGTGCTAGCCCTCATATTCATCAGAGTAACTTTGGTGCCATTGTCATCTAAGGCTGTATCTACCTTAAGAGATAAAACCAATTTTATTAAAATCAATTTCTTAACGCTGGGTTTTATCCCTTCGATTTTGAGCATCTTCACCTTCCCACAAAATCGACTTACTGCTGCCACACACAAGTAGCTTAAATTTGAGCTTAATTCAGGGGCTGCTGCAGTGCATTGTGGGAACCTACCCCACAGTTCTCTGAGCCCCGTTGCATTGTGGCCCCAGTATGACGTGGGTATATGATGCCATCTTCCCATATGTCATTCTCCTCTTTCCCTGGCCATGTTAAGTATATTTAAGTAGACACGGTTGTTAACTGAAACTCAAATGAATCATCAATAATGGGCCAGGGTGGCTAAAAGGTGGTACCCAGTTGACAGCCACGTAAATTGTGACTGCACACAGAGTGCCTCTCTCAGACTTGGATCTGGATTTAGGCCACCTGGGAAAGAAGGCCCTTATATGTAAGTAGACATGGCTGTTACACTGAAACTGGAACGATTCATCAGGCTAAAAGACCCCTAACTACAGCCGGGTTTGCACATGGAAAAGAAGACCCTTGGGATACGAATATTCCCCGCTGCAAGCCATACTTCGACAACTGTGGTATTTGTATAGCTAATACATTGCCTTCTTTGAGACATGTATGGCCCAGATCAGCTACAAGACCCCCGGCTACAGCCAGACCCTGAAAATTGTGACCACCAAGGGTGATGTCCTCTGGGCAGCTAAAAGAGCTCCGGCTACAGCCAGTCCCTGAAAATCATCACCGCCGAGGGTGGGGTGAGGGGGCAGTTCTTCACATGGGCATAGCCAGACTGCAGCATTCTCTGGACACATGCTCTCCTTGCCCATCAAAGTTCCTCTACTGAGGACGATATGTTGCAGAGTGGTACAGGAGTACCCACATCAGGGTCAGAAACAAAGGAGATCCAGTCGCTTTCCAATTTCTGCAGCACTGGAACTGGCTCTGAAGAGAGGGTGACAGGAAAGGAAACTGGCTCACTAAGTTAAATAAATTATTGTGTCTTTGTGGCACTGCCGCATCAGTGAAAAATTGCCCTCTTAAGTGGGAAGTTCATCCAAAGGAGAGATTTAGAGCCCAGGAACAGTATTATTTATCCATTCTTCATAGATACACAAGTTCCCAGTACTATTTTAAAACATCGTGTCAAATTAATCCATAGTGCAATGTGCCTGACTTCCATGTTGCTACAATAGGGAAGGACTTGGCTCTGACTTATTCCACTGCACAAGAGATTGTTATACACTCATCCCTTGTTAACTGAGCACTTTACTTATGAGTACTCACTATAACGAGGGACATACATACCTACCTATGTTCACTAGAAAAGTGAACTCCACCTTCCCCCCACAGCTAATACGAGCCTTGCCACCCACCCAGCAGACCCAATCCCCCACAGTCTGACCCCCCCGCCAGCTGTCCCAGCAGACCCAACCCGCTGCAGTCTGAACCTTCCACCCGCCTCACAGACCCAATCTGCAGCAGGCTGAACCCTCCCACACCCACCCCATGGACCCAGCCCACTGCAGCCTTAACACCCCACCCTCCCCGTGGACCCAACCTGCCACAAGGTTTTAACCCTCCCTCCTGCTCATGGCCCCAAACTGCCCCCAGCCTTTAACCCTCCCCAACACCCCACAACCCAAAGTTCACTTACCTTTCAAAAGCAGCACCACATGCTGCCACTCCTTCGCCGAATTAGGAGCACTTGGAACCAATCAGAGACTTTTACATGTATTTTAATGGGAATTTAGTGTCCCTCTTACGAATTTTCACCTACGAATAGAAAGTTGGGAACCAATTGTGCTCGGATAGCGAGGGATGAGTGTGGTGTACAATGTTTGAAATGAAGAGCAAAATCTTCTCTAGCTGTTGGAGCTGGTTCTGATGCTTCATTCACTAATGCCTCTAGCTTATGACAGGTTAATAACTGCAGAGCAGAGTTAGCTGGCTTTAGAAAGCATGATTCTGCAGAGAGTTATTAGCTTTCCATTTGTTTGGTTCCACTGTCAGCCCTTTTGATACATTGAGGGAATTATGAACTCTCTTATTATCATCATCATCATCTTCAGACTTTTAATGATTGGATCTATTCTGGTCTGTTTTCTTACTACCTCATCTGTGACAGACTGAGATTCTGTCAAAGCTCTTTCTGAGATCTATGCCCAGGAGCATTTCTTGGAGCCTGTACTAAATGTTCACTTACATTAGCAGAGCAACATACATTGTTGGCATGCAACTGGGTCAGGTTTCTTCATTCATAGGAAGAGATGTGGAGTTATTTTTTCATGGCCAGACAGCATCTTTCTCTGTATCTCTAAACTGACAATAAATTCCCAGGTTAGTTATTTGACTTGTAAACTCTTTTAACGAGCTAATGTTTTGCTATTTGTAGAGGTCACACAGTGTAGGAAGTACATGACCTAAGCATGCTTTACTAATATCAACATTCATGATATCATCTCAGTGGCTTAGGAGATGTGTAGTTTAATTCATTAACTTGACTAGAATAAACGAAAGTAATGCTAGAACCCTATTAACCTACTGTGATTGAACCATCTCCCTACTCCACCCCCAACAAAGCACACAGCCCCTACATTAGTCTCCAGACTCATCTCATTCCTGTACTTTGGCTAATTAAAAAAAAAGAAATAAAAAAATGAAAAAACCCAGAACAAAAAACACCATAACACCCAGCTAACCATAAACTCCTCTCTTCCCAGCAAGTACCCCAGTCTTAGCTCTTTCTCTTGCACTTATCTCCAGGGAGGATTTAATGAGCTGATGTCACAACAGCTTTATATAGGGTTCTAACCTGTGCTAAAAAGATGGCTTGTCAGAAAAGCCTGGCCACTCTATTATACGGGCATTACTTCAGTTTTTTCCAGAAAGAAAGAAAGAAAGAAAGAAAGAAAATTAGCAGTCCACACTATATATAGAATAAATAACCAATGAGTGTTCACATGTGACTCAAAGGCAATATCTTAGATAGGTAGAACATACAGGAAGGGTCTTATTAGCTGTGTCTACACGTGCACGCTACTTCGAAGTAGCGGCACCAACTTCGAAATAGCGCCCGTCGCGGCTACACGTGTCGGGCGCTATTTCGAAGTTAACTTCGACGTTAGGCGGCGAGACGTCGAAGTCGCTAACCTCATGAGGGGATTGGAATAGCGCCCTACTTCGACGTTCAACGTCGAAGTAGGGACCGTGTAGACGATCCGCGTCCCGCAACGTCGAAATTGCTGGGTCCTCCATGGTGGCCATCAGCTGGGGGGTTGAGAGATGCTCTCTCTCCAGCCCCTGCGGGGCTCTATGGTCACCGTGGGCAGCAGCTCTCAGCCCAGGGCTTCTGGCTGCTGCTGCGGCAGCTGGGGATCCATGCTGCAGGCACAGGGTCTGCAACCAGTTGTCGGCTCTGTGTATCTTGTGTTGTTTAGTGCAACTGTGTCTGGGAGGGGCCCTTTAAGGGAGCGGCTTGCTGTTGAGTCCGCCCTGTGACCCTGTCTGCAGCTGTGCCTGGCACCCTTATTTCGATGTGTGCTACTTTGGCGTGTAGACATTCCCTCGCAGCGCCTATTTCAATGTGGTGCCGCGCAACATTGAAGTTGAACATCGACGTTGCCAGCCCTGGAGGACGTGTAGACGTTATTCATCGAAATAGCCTATTTCGATGTTGCTACATCGAAATAAGCTACTTCGATGTTGGCTTCACGTGTAGACGTAGCCATTGTGTGAAGCGCTGAACCCTCCCTGGGACATAGGGGCTACATCTACACGAGAAGCCTCAGCTGACACAAGTCAGTTGGAAGAGATTCCCTGACACAACTTCTGTCGACAGATTGTGTCTAAACATAAAAGCAGATTGGAAGATTAATCCATTCTGTTGACAGAGAGCAGCCAGACTGCCCAGCCCTCTCTCAACAGAATGACTGACTAGAAGCTCTGCAAACAGGGCTGCCTGGTGAACCAGAAGACCTGTCTGTTGACACCAGGGCCCCAGAACATCTATACAGCTTATACAACTGTTTTGTCCACAGAGCACTTCAAGAGAGGCGTTATTCCTGAATAGGAAGAGGTATAATGCTGTCAGCAGATGTGCTGGGTTTTATTGACAAAATGTTGACAAAGTGGATTTTGCGTGTAGAGCCTCCGCAGGTTTTCCAGACAAAAGCCCAGTTTTGTCAGGAAAAGCCTTTTGTGTAGATGTAGCCATGGAGAACTCAACTCCCTTTGAAGTCACCACCTAGGACATGCTCAGCAACTCACAGAAGCAGGGGCAGGGTGCCTGATGAGAAGTGGTGAAAAAAGTGCGGGGGGGGGGGGGGGGGGGGGGCTTCTGAATCCAGTTCATAATATTTTACAGCTCCTCTGCTTCAGTTGCCTTCAGTGGGAGCTGATGGTCCTCAGCACCTCACGCAAGGCACTGAGGATTTCACATTAGCAAGCAGCTTCTCTTCCATATTCTGGCGTTGCCTTCGTGGCTGAAGAATTTAGAACAAATGTCATTAACTGTGCTAATTTTTTGCAGGAACTGTGTGCCAAAGTCAACAGGGCTAAAGATTTCCTATGCGCCCCATCCTAAAAAAATACAGATTTGTGCTGGATCTGCTTTCGTGTGTCTCTGTTACAAAGGAAAAAAAAATACTGCTTTCCAAACTGGGGGATGCAATAGTTTTAAAATCCCAGCTGGGTGACCTGCTCACAACCAATTTTGCAGATGCGGGCATGCTGATGACATAGTACTGCATGCCAGCTGTGACCTCTCTTGCCTCTTTATGTCCGCTCTGTTACTGAGAGTTGGCAGAGGATATGAGCTGGGAAAGATTCTTCACTAGCACATTTCAGAGTGAAAAGTACTCATCTCTTTCAAACCTTGGCAGGCTCACAAGAATGGAACTATGCAAGGGAAAGAAGGGGGACAGTGGCATCATATTCTCATTGGGGCATACTCCTGATACCAACAAACTCAGTTCTCCATATCTATTACTTTTCACCAGCTTCATGAGCTGGGTTTTTACGACCATGCTTCCCTCACTCTGGAAGTGGATATCTCCAGATCTGAAGAAGTGGGTCTGCTCCATGAAAGCTCATCACCTAACAAATTACTCTGTTAGTCTTTAAAGTGCTATGTGACTGCTGGTTTGTTTTGTCTGGAAGTGGACAGTTTCTCTTTCATTTCTGGAGAACTGTAGTGAGTCGGTATGGCCTCCTGCTGACTCAGAGGCGGAGGAGGCTGTGCAGAGGCCCTGGTAGGCGGACCCGGAGCCAGAACACCAGTGGCCCGCCCCTCAGAGGGCGGGGCCTAGGGCTAGAAGGGCCAAGGGCAGGGCTCGGGACCCATTAAAGCCTGGGCCTCCGGGCAGGGAGGAGGCGCCTGCGTGAGCTCCCCGGCGCCGGGGCAGAGGGCCTGCTGCCGCCCGGCCGGGCCGGAGGAGCAAGCCCCCAGCAGCCCAGAGCAACCACGGATCCAGATGCCCCGGGGGACTACCTGGACTTCCCGGACCTGCCAGGACCCTCACGTCGGTGGAGACCCCCCTGTCTTGGAGGAAACCCCGGACGCAGCCAGACCGGTGAGGGTGAGCGACCACGAGGCCCCAGGAGTGGCCTGCCCCGGAGTCCCAGAGGACCCCTGCAGCTCCCAGGCCCAGGATCACCTCGAGCCCACCGTGCTACCGCTGCCAGACTATCCCAATGACGTAGACATGAGCGACTGGCCGGAGCCCCCAAAGGTGGATGATCTGGAGGGGGCCGATCCCGCAGGACCCCCTGACCAGATGGACTGGGACCTTCCCCTGGTGGAGGTAGAGGTAGGAAGCGGCCCAGGGAACGACGCTCCCGAACCCATGGTGGTGTGTTGCGGCCTGGATCCCCACCACCGTGGTCGTGTGTGAGCAACCCCCAGGGCCCCAGGCTGGGTCGCAGTGGAGTGGGAGGGCCTGAGACCCCCTACCCCCTGCTTGACGGGGCAAGCCCATGCTGGGCCTGTGCTCAAACCCTTGTGTTGCTGCCCCGCCCCAAACTGAGGGCTGGGCCTGTGCTCAAACCCGTGTGCTGCTGCCCCGCCCTGAACTGAGGGCTGGGCCCGTACTGTGTTACAACTGTGAACTGCCGCCCAGCCCCGAACTGGGGGCTGGGCCGGTGTTTTAACCCTTTTCTTGGTTGCCGCCCACCCTGGGCCAAGGGCTGGGCGTCCGAGGACTTCTACAGCAACATATTTAAAAAAAAAATTAAGAACAATTGAATTTTGATCCTTTCAGCCTTGAAAGTGTTATTTTAATATATTTCCACCCATTCATGCTGCAAAAGCACTCAGATAATATAGTAACATAGAGAAAGCCGTGCTAGTCTATATAGTATCAAAACAAAAAAAGCAGTAAAGTAGCACTTTAAAGACTAACAAAATAATTTATTAGGTGAGCTTTCATGGGACAGACCCTCTTCTTCAGACCATAGCCAAACCAGAAGAGACTCAAACTCTTTCATATTCACATTCGACACATTAACACGTGGTTTGAACCAAAATGCAAATTTTCTGGGACACTATAGGGGCTCCTTTGCATACTTGGCTTAATCTAATTCTTGACTCCCCCCAACCCCTCTGCTCTCTGATTTGCTCACCTTGACAATTTTTTTTTCTGATTTGTCAACCTTGATTCCTATTTTTGGTTCTCTGTGCCTTAAATATTGAGTCTGGTCTGGTCTGGCTATGGTCTGAAGAGGTGGGTCTGTCCCATGAAAGCTCACCTAATAAACTATTTTGTTAGTCTTTAAAGTGCTACTTTACTGCTTTTTTGTTCAGATAATATAGCAGAACACACAGACACACTACTATACACACGCACTTGCACAAACACCACACTTTGCCTCGTAAGCATAATGTTCAGTTATAAAGGATCAGAAGGATGTATAATCCACCAAAATCCTTATAATCAAGGCAGGCGTATCAACACGCTCTTCTTTATCTTAATCCTAAAAATCTTGTCAGCGACTGTGCCACTGTATTCACTCCTTCTCCCGTAAACCTACATGGTTATGTGGAAGAATGGACAGAAAACTATAAACACTGACTAGCTGTAGAGTGAGAAGAAATAAAACATTGCCCCAAGGAAAAAATATTTCTGAAATGGTCATAGATTGCCTGAAGGAAAAGATTGAGGAGAAAATACACAATCAAAGGGAACTATTTCTATCCAAAGGCAATTTCATTTCCTGCTGTCGCCCTCAGAGACAAAGTTTTCCTTTATTATCAGTATCTATGTTCTGTTAGTGCTCAAAGGGTCCTGTCAGACTGGGGATCCATTGTGCAATGCACTGTACAAAATGTGCTAATTCTGTTGATTTTCCTTTTACATTGATTACCTTCCAGAAAAGTCTTGAGCGAGGAAAACAATTCCTGAGGTCTTGCTCCTTTTCAGAAATAGTCTTTAAAGAGAGGAAGAAGACCTGTCTTGACCCACGTGGCATCCAATTCTATTCTGTCACTGCATCCTCACTTTACTACAGAATTGTGGGGGCTGCAAATTCTCCTCAGGAAGGGCATGGGCCTCAGCCATCCACTGTAGTGGAATATGTAGTGGCCTCAGAATGGACAGTACTGATGTTCCTGCTGCCTCTCCTCTGCGTCCTCATCTGGAGAACATAAGGGGAGCTGGAAATAATAATAATAATAATAATAAATTTCTTAGCCAGTGTTAGTCGTTCTTTCTTTTTCCAGTTCTGGTCTTCTCATACTTCTCATACTCTGGAGACTCTGAGAACTGGTATTTCATAGCAGTAGCTATTTACTCCTGGTTCATGAACTTTAGATACAGTCAAAAAATTCACAGTATTTCAGCATATTCAATGTCAGTCCAAGCCTAATACAACAGATTGTGCTTGTGTGTAAATGGATTGAGTTCCCATCTCTCCTCAACATCACACAGATTCTAAGCTTGGGTCAAAACTCCCAACTTTCTGTGGTTTGGCTTTATTGATAAATGAGACATAATATCATCTTCCATAAACTTGGCTATCAGCATTTTCCTCCTTGATCTTATCTAACCTAGCTTCCTAGTTGTTCTTCCCTGGAGTGCCCCACCCATCCTTATATTCCAAATAGAGTTAACAAGCCAGACTTGTTAAAAAGAGTCAGTAGAACTTCAGTAGCTGAAAGCAACTTCCAATTCATGTTGTCAGGATGGGTCAACAGAATAGCCCTCTCACGCTTCCATAAAGCTTGTGCAAAACACATAGGCTATGTCTACACTAGAAGCACCTGTCTAGAGAAACTAGTCAGAACAGATGTTCCGACAAAACTTCTGTCGACAGATGACGTCTCCACGTAAAAACAAATAGATCTTGTGATCCACTCTGTCGACAAAAGGGCCCCCCGGAGTGTCTACACAGCTTTTTTGCCAACAGTTTCTGTTGACAAAACACATTTTGTATGTAGATGCCCTGCAAGTTTTGTCTACAAAACCCCAGTTTTATCTACAAAACTTTCTAGTGTAGACGTAGCCATACACAATCACTAGAATCCTTGAATCTTGCCTTGAGTGCACATGATTAAAAGTCAATTGTAACAGCTTATTTTCTCTTTTTCTCTTCTAAACCAGAGGGAGCTAGACCACGCGCAACATGAAAATGTGTCCTTCCACCATACAGAATTGACACATATCCATGCACCCTATGTCAACAGTGATTTGGTCCAGTGGTTTTCAAACTTTTTTTTCGGTGACTCAGTTGAAACAGATTGTTGATGGAGCTAATGATGAAGGGCTTGGGGTGTGGGTGGAGTGCATCAGGGCTGGGGTAGAGTTGGGGCTTCCCCTCTGGCCTGGCAACATGGACAGCTCTGTGCCCTGGAAGTGGCAAGCAGCAGGTCCAGCTCCCAGGTGGAAGTGTGCAAGTGGCTCAGTGTAGCTCTTGCCTGCAAGCACTGTCCCCCCAGCTGCCATTGGCTGGGAACTGACCAATGAAAGTACAAAACTGGTACATAGGGCAGGAGCAGCATGTGGCGCCCCCTGGCCACCCTGCCTCGAAGCTGGACCTGCTGCTAACTGCTGCTAGGGCACAGTGCGTTATCAGAACAGGTAGGAACTAAGCAGTGGCTTTCAAAGTACAGGTTGTGACCCAGGTTTATTCAGCTGCCAGGGTCCCTGGGTGCTGAGCAAGGCAATCCTGTGCCTTGCATTCTGTGACTCAGAGTTGGGTCACGACCAGAAGTTTGAAAACCACTGATCTGTTCTGTGATGGACACTGGCGTTGTTAGGCATTAGAAAAATAATATTAGAGTGCAGCAGTGTCAGTTTAGCAGGTCTGGTGAAGCAGAGCACTCTCCGATCAACAATCAACATTTGCCTTCCACTTCCCTTGAGGCTGAAGGCAAGATGAACGGAGCACAGCTCCCATTGACGCAGTGCTATGGAGACACCACTAAAAATCAACCTCAGGTGTGGCGACGGCAATCACTTAACTTATGTCATTGAAGTAGTGTAGGCTGACTTTCAGCTTCAGTGTAGACCAGGCCTAGAGACCGCAAAACATAGTGCAGAAATGTTGGCAGACATCTGCAATGGGTCTCAGGTACCACGGTGGTGAACACTGTATAAATGCATTGCTACAGAGATCAGACATCATTAAATCAAACATGGAATTATTAGTCTGTGCACGTGAGCACATTAACTGGATTATGTGATATATGAGAGTACCCTCATGAAATTTCCTCTTTCTTGTGCTCGTTACTTGTCCAGCTTCTCTCACAGAATAAGTCACTAGTGCAGTCTGTGTTGAGTCAATCAGTACCTGAATGTTGCCCTGTTAACATTTTATAACTCTTGCTTTTTTAAAGGATCACTGCTGGTTTGGGTTGTAACTGAAACCAATAGTCTGAAACCTCATTAATTATTGTTTTTATCCTTTGTATTACAGAGGTTCCCAGAGGCCCCGATCAGGATTAGGGCCTCTTAATACTTGGCTTTATGCAAACAGAACGTAATTTCTAAAAATTATCCCATTTTCCTGTGCAGAGGCATTTAATAAATGTGTGGTAAAAGATGAAATTGTTTGAAATGGCCAGAAAAAACAGGTAGTAAGCATACATAGAATTTCAGATTCCTAAAAAAATCTGAAAATGCATATTAATCTCACAATATGAAAGTAATATAATTCAGAGCAGAATTTTTTAACATGCAAAAATCTCTTCATCAGCTAATGGAACCACCGTAACTCACTTTTTCTCTTTGTTTTGAAAGAGTAATCTAAAAGGTCTGATTTAAGCGCCCAAATGTAGGAAAATTCAAAGTTGAGACTTCAACTCTCTCAATGTTTGCAATCCATCACATACTGATCTGCAAACTGCCAAAGTACCAGACATAACTGTGTGAATTAAAGTCAATTGTGGAAGATTTAAATCTTAACTTTTTCCCTTGTGTTTATGTCTGAATCTTACATCCAAGTTTTCAAAAGCAGAATCAGCAGCTGAAGCAACATGGGTAAAGATCAAACCTAGTTTCCATTCCGAAATCAGGTATTTACCTATACTTAGAATACTTAGGTATGTAATAGCTTTATTTGTACAACATGGTTAGTTTGGACCAGGAGAATAGTTATATGTGAACGTCGTGGCCATACTATTTATACATGCATTTGAAAATTTATCCTTTAATGTTCCTTCAGTTTTGGATGGTATTACTCCTTTTGCTTCTATCATTCTACCTACTTTGCCCGTGTTATGAAACTTGCTCGCTAAAGATGTGACTTTACAGCACAGCAAACTGCAGCTCATTTGTCTACAGATTATTGCTATGGTTCAATAATCCAGTTTAATGGTGTTATGTTTCAAAGTTTGATTTCATTTCAGATTAGTTTAAAAAACATGCCAGTAAAGGTTTGAGTCAACTCCTGCTTAAATCCATTGCAATAATCCTAATGAGGCAGGATTGGTCATAAATCTTGAAATTAGATGATTTAGTGTTTATTAATCATTTTATTTTTGGAACAGATTCAGTAGTAACGATGCTGAACTTTGCATTAAAATATTGGCTGATTTAATAAGAATAAAATTAGAGCCATACGCTTAGAATTTGGTAGATTGCCCACTTCACAAATATGAAATGAAAATTGTGTGCAAGTGACTTTCTAGGAGTACTACACTGACAATTTTCTTGATTATGGGTGAGCAAAAATCAGAATTTCTAGTCCACTGAAACTCCAAAATTTTGATATTTGTTTTCACCTTGAAATGGAACAAAAGTTTTTTTTAAAAATATGTTGAAAGAGTTGAAACACTCTATTTTAACATTCTTAAGTCAAAGTATTTCTTTGTGGTGTGCTGAACCACAGAGAAATGTTTAGTTTTGAGTCATTAAATAGCATTTCTCTCAGGTGCCTGCAGTACCTCCCATTAGGAATCATGGGGTTCAGACAGTGGGGGGATTGTGGTGTATCATGGGAACTGTGGTCCATCGGGGGACCTTTATACAGAGGAAGGAACAAAGGCATAAAGCATTTGACCTACAACTCTCATCAGGCACCATAGCATATCAGGCAAACATAGTTTAATGGTTAACTGACACAAAGCTAAATGTTTCAGTGCAGCTCAACAAACAGATTGAGTCAGATCCACCCCAAATTAAATATTTTGTATCAATTTTCCCCAATGCTATGTCAAAAACTGCTTGCAAAATAACAATTTTCCTATGAAAAAATTTATTTTGTGGAAAATGCATTTCCATCAAAAATCTTGTCAATAGATGATTCTTTACCAGCTCTATTTGTGATGTTATTGCAAGTCTCCAATTTTAAGGTGGGGTTTTCTCATGGTTGTCACACTCACTAAAAATATGCACCTAATATTCTGCCATTGTTTCCTGCAAAAATCCAAGCTTTAGATGGGAAATGGATTGAGATGCAAAAGATGGACTAAGATTAGAAGATAAACATACCAGAGACTGAACCAGTGCAATTCCTTCCTCCAAATAAAATTTGATGCTGTATAAGGTCAAATGTATTGTTTCCTCCACCCCTTTGTAGGATTTGGCTTTTTTAGTAACTCAAGCAATAACAAAACATGCACCTTAATTTCCTTTTCTCTTTTCCCCCTAATTTCCTGGGTTTTCAGGCAGGATCTCCATTAGTAAGGCAATTGATTTTTCCTGTCTGCTCATAAATATAGATGCAACAGTTATGTAGGTAGAGGTATATATAAACTAGATACATGAATGAGATGGATGGATAGATAGAAGGCATACTGTTGATTATGCATACAGTGAAGTCTATGACCAAATGCCTATTGACTTTACTGGAGACAGGATATATGCCTTTCTGTGTAAGTATGTATAAGTAAAACTTTTGTGCACAGAACTCGTCAAAAATAGTAATGGCGTGCTTTTCCACTGGAAAATGCAACTTTGTGAAAAACAAAATATTTAGGATGAATGTGCCAATATTCACGAGAAATTAATTAAAAAGCATTTTGATAAGGTTCAGCCATTCCATTTTGACATTTACAGAGTGGAATATTTTGATTTTACTTTCAAAACAACTTTTTGATTAGAAATTTTGTACATATCTGAAAAATTTAAAAAAGACAAAACCAGAACAAATAAAAACTTGATTTAAACGGGTTGCGTCCATTGACCCGAAAAAACAATGTTTCCTAGAATTATGTTTTATGAGAAGTTTTTTTCTTTTTGTTCCATTTCAGAGCAGAAAAAAAGTTTGAAAATTACAGACTATCTTGCAAAATAGAAAATCTGATTCCTGCAGAGTTGTAGTTAACAATCATGCCTGCGAGCAGCAAAATAAGTTATTTAGGTGATGGAGGTTTTGCAGGAGACTGTAGGAACAGGCAGGATTGAAGGTAGGCTATGACTGACTTCTGTGGGATTACACATGTAAGCATTTTAGGACTGGAACTGTGTTTCAGCTGTGTCTTATAAAATATTGAAATTAATATTAATATCAGTTGTTGCAGGGACAGGGCGGAGGGCCCCTCAGAGGAAGCCCAAACAAACAGAAGGGCCTGCAGGACAATCACAGGCAGCTGGGTGGGAGATGGCTCAGCCTAACTGGGGCCAGCTGGCCCAAATGACTGGGCCAATAAGAAGCCTTTAAAAACCCTTCACAGTGGGAAGGGTGGGGAGAGAGTGAGAGGTGAGCAGAGAGATGCAAGGAGAGAGGAGTAGTGAGAAAGATCAGGTTTGAGAGGAGCAGAGGAAAGCAGCAGGAACACCAGAGGTTACAGAGGGAGAGTGGGACCTTCTACAGAACAAGAGTGGGGACCCATGACTGCTATGGCCTGGAAAACGTACCGGGGGAATTGTCTGGGGAAGTGGCCCAGAGAGGAGAGATGCTGTGCCAAGGGCTAAGGGAGTCAGCTGCTCCCATTGGCAGCTGCACAGGGTCCCTGGGATGGAACCCGGCATGAATGGGCAGAGGCTGGGTTCCCCCCAGACCACCCCTTGCCCCAGTGAAGGCAACTGGGCCCTTAAGTGCTTCTAAAGGGCTGAATAGAGTCCAGAGGCCCAGGAATAGGACTGACTTTGTCACACAGTGTTTAACAGATAACAAATGGTAATATTCAGATATACATGTAAGAGAATAATTACTTAAAATTATTTTTTAAAATAGAAAAAAATAAAGTTGGGCATTTCCTTTTTGATATACTAGCACATGCAAGACTATTAGAAAAGTTTGCTGTACTTTAGAAAACTTAGGGTTTTTTAAATATCTTTTACTGCTAAACATACTGCATGACATTTATAACAGGCTTGTATTTGTAGCTGACAGGAAGAACTGTATGTGATGAGCCCCCCCATTTTCATTTTGATATCTAAATTTTCCATTTAAAACCTATGGGAGACAGCTACCATTCAGTACCCAATTGTATCGTTTCATTTCACTTTCTAACATTTTCAGGGTGAAAAAAAATCATTATTGTTAAGTCCTCAGTTTCCTATTTCAGAGGGACAATCTTATTGTCAAGTTAATAGTTACAGCATTATGTCTTTTGCAGAGATGTTGTGAAAATTGTCACACTGCAGATTTCAGACGCTCTAGCGCCAGGATCGCAAGGCCCAGAATATGCTGGAAGTGATGCTATTATTTACCACAGACTCAATCCTTTTGTTGCAAGTATCATAGATTTGAGACAACTAAAACCATGACTCATGGAAATTAAACATTCTCTGAAGACTCCACAAAGAAGCAGCTCAAACTATATTTCCGGTTCTCAGGTAGATGATGGTAAATTATACTCCTGATTCACATAGAGGGGGAAAAATCAATCTTCAGGAAATAAGCTGATTTATGCAGCAGAAATAGTGGAAATTCAGGGAGAACACTTTTCATCATAAAAAGGCAGGCAGGGGACAAGGATTTGCACTGGGCAGATAATGGAGGAAGGATTTTGCAGACTGAAAGTGGAGATAAAGGAAAATGGCACTTAGAAGGATGATGCAGGCCACCAGCACTTTGTCTACATGACAGGCTGAGAGCTATCTTTAAGAAAGCTGCAGAAGGGAAGGTGGTTTAAGGATTCTTTTATGTTTGATAATGGCATCCAAAGTGGTCTGCCAGCCTTCTAAGCCACTTCTTTCTGTCCAGAATCTTATTTGCCAGATGGTACAAATCTTGGGTAGTTTTCAGTGCTCATAGTAGCTAGTGTGGGCAGATCTGAAACGTTCTCTTTATTAATATTAACACCATCAAACAGTGATATTCTGTTCTAGTATTTCAACAGGTTCATTTCACTTTTCTGTTACAGTGTCTAGGAAATAGATAAATGGACAAGCAACTTAAGCAAACACCACAAACAAAGTCAGACTGTTCCAGTCTCTTACTGAGCTTCAGGCAGGTAACAATTATTAAATATCTCAGGCTTGCTCATCTAGGAAAGGTTCTGACATGTCTCCCAACCTTTTAGAGTGTGGAGTGTCTCTTGCAAGGTGCTGAGTTTCCACAGCTGTCACTAAATTTCCACTTTCCTTGTCTACATGCCCCCAGCTGAGATCAGAACATTCAAGTAAGGTTGTAACTGGAGCCATACAAATAATAGATGAAAAATTGCCTAAGCATTTTGGGCCTAATCTCACCACCCTTATGCATGCTGGACCCGATCCGAAACACACTGAAGTCAAAGAAAGACTCTAATTGGATCAGGTCCTTTGAATATCACAGTAATGTGGATTTGTCCACAGTTAATCTGCTTGAGAAGCATTATGGGCAGAGATGGAGGAACAGACAAGGATATTAATGTTGGGATAGGGAAAGCACCAGCTGCATTCAA
The DNA here is from genome assembly GCF_033958435.1 of Carettochelys insculpta. Lineage (NCBI taxonomy): Eukaryota > Metazoa > Chordata > Testudines > Carettochelyidae > Carettochelys > Carettochelys insculpta. The sequence goes on along the minus strand of NC_134139.1, from coordinate 141,510,708 downwards.
GACTCTTCATTCCATATGGAGTGCACAGATAAGATCTGTGAAGACAAAACTGCAGATCTTCAACACAAATGTGAGGAGTGGGCTCTTGTATGGATGCAAGATCTGGTACGCTAAAAAAGTCTTCAAATCACAAGATACAGACATTCATAAACAGATGCCTGAAGTACATTCTTTGCATCAGATGACAAGACTTCCTCACAAATAAGGAGCTTTGGAACAGAGCTGGACAAAATCCACTTGACTTACAAATCAAGAGAAGTAGGTGGGGGTGGCTAGGCCACACTCTTAGAAAGCCACCATCCAGATTAATCTGCCAAGCTCTCACATGGAACTAGCAAGAAAAACAAAGAATTACAGAATCACAGAATCACAGGGCTGGTCATCTAGTCCAGCCCCCTGCTTCAAGCAGAATCAAGCCCCACTAAGTCATCCCAGCCAGGACCTTGTCCAGCCAGGACTTAAAAACCTCAAGGGATGGAGAATCCACCACCTGTCTAGGCAACGCATTCCAATGCTTCACCACCCACCTGGTGAAGTACTTTTTCCTAATATCTAACCTACACTTCTCCCTCTTCAACTTCAGACCATTACTCCTTGTTCTGCCATCTGACACCACTGAGAACACCCTCCTTTTTAGAGCTCCTCTTCAGGAAGTTGCAGGCTGCTATTAAATCACCTCTAAGTCTTCTCTTCTGTAAACTAAACAAGCCCAAATCCCTCAGCCTATCCTCATAGGTCTTGTACTCCAGACCCTTAATCATTTTTGTTTCCCTTCGCTGAAGCTGCTCCAGCAAATCCACATCCTTTTTATACTGGCGGGCCCAAAACTGGACACAATATTCCAGATGTGGCCTCACCAGTGCCGAATAAAAAGGAATAACCTTCTCTAAATCTGCTCGAAATGCTCCTCCTAATGCACCCTAGTAAGCCATTAGCCTTCTTGGCTACAAGGGCACACTGTTTACTCATATCCAGCCTTTCATCCACCATAACCCCTAGGTCCCTTTCCATCATACTGCTGCTGAGCCAGTCAGTCCCCAGCCTGTAACAATGCTAGGGATTCTTCTGCCCCAGGTGCAGGACTCTACACTTCTCCTTATTGAACTGCATCAGATTTCTTTTGACCCAGTCCTCCAGTTTATCCAGGTCCCTCTGGATTCTCTCTCTACCCTCCAACAAATCTACCTCTCCCCCTAATTTTGTGTCATCCGCAAACTTGCTGAGGGTGCAATCCAGTCCCTCATCCAGGTCATTAATAAAGATGTTGAATAACACCAGCCCCAGAACTCAGCCTTGTGGCACTCCACTTGAAACAGAACACCATCCAGATATTGAGCCACTGGCCACTACCTGTTGGGCCCGACCATCAAGCCAGCTTTCTGTCCATCTTATAGTCCAAGGATCCAATCCATATTTCCTTAACTTATGGACAAGAATGTTGTGGGAGACTGTATCAAAAGCCTTGCTGAAGTCAAGGTATATCATATCCACTGACTTCCCCACGTCCACAGAGCTGGTTACCTTGTCATAGGAGCTAATCAGATCGGTCAGGTAGGACTTGCCCCTGGTGAATCCATGTTGGCTACTTTTGATTACTTTCCCCTCTTCCAAGTGCTCCAAAACAGACTCCTTGAGGATTCCCTCCATTATTTTCCCAGGGATTGAGGTAAGGCTGATGGGTCTATAGTTCCCTGGATTGTCCTTCTTTCCTTTTTTAAAGATGGGCACTACGTTTGCCTTCTTCCAGTCATCTGGTATCTCCCCTGATCTCCAAGAGTCTTCAAGGATAATGGCCAAAGGTTCAGCAATGACCTCTGCCAATTCCCTCAGTACCCCGGGGCGCATTAAATCCAGACCCATGGACTTCTGCACATCTAATTTTTCTAGATAGCTCAGAACTTGTTCTTTCCCCACAGATGGCTGTCCTCCACCTTCCCATACTGCATTGTCTAGGACTGTCATGTGGAAGTTGACTTTGTCTGTGAAGACTGAGGCAAAAAAAGCATTGAGTACTTCAGCTTTTCCTGTATCATCTGTCACTAAGTTACCTCCCTCATCCAGTAATGGTCCCACACCTTCTCTGATAACCTGTTTATTGTTCATATGCCTGTAGAAACCCTTCTTGTTACTCTTCACATCCCTTGCCAGCTGCAGTTCCAACTGTGCTTTTGCTTTCCTGATTACTGCTTGGCATTCTCCAGCCGTGTTTATACTCCTCCTTAGTCAACCGTCCACATTTCCATTTCTTGTATGCATCCTTTTGAATTTAAGCTGACTAAGGATTTCCCTGTTAAGCCAAGCTGGTTGCCTACCATGTTTGCATTTCTTACTATGCAGCTGGATTGTTTGTTCCTGTGCCTTCAGTAAGACTTCTTTAAAATACTGCCAGTTCTCTTCAACTCTTTTCACCTTCGTCTTAGTTTCTGAAGGGATCCTGCTCATCCATTCTCTCAGGGAGTCAAATTCTGCTCTTCTGAAATCAAGGGTCTGTATGTTACTGCTCACCTTTCCTACTTTTGTCTGGATCATGAAATCTACGATCTCATGGTCGCTGCAGCCCAGGTTCCCTCCCTCTTCTATTTCTTCTACTAGTTCTTCCCTGTTTATGAGCAGCAGGTCAAGTTGCTCATGGCCCCTGGATGGTTCCTTCAGCACTTGTACCAAGAAGTTATCCCCAACATTCTCCAAAAACTTCCTGGATTGTCTGCATGCTGATGTATTGGTCTCCCAACAAATGTCCGGATGATTAAATTCTCCCTTGAGAACCAGGGCCTGTGATCTGGAAGCTTCACTTAGCTGCCTGAAGAAAGCCTCATCTATCTCATCTACCTGATCTGGCGGTCTATAACAGGCACCAACTACAACATCAAAAAGAGGAACACAAAAGAGGAAGACCTGGGACAACGGGGACAAGATCTACTGAGACTGAAGCACAACAACTGTGATACTCCTGAGTCAGCTAGAAGTTTTGTGTTGAGACAGAGTGAAGTGGAGGAGACTTGTAGATGACCTCTGCTCCACCTAGAGTACAAGGGTTTAAGTCAAGCAAGTCAAGTGGATTCATCCTACAAACTGGAGAATGCTGTGGCCCCCTCCACAAAGCACTTAGGCGTATGCTTAACTTTAAGCACATGCATAAAACTCTCAATGAGGTCAATGGGGAGAAGCATATATTATATTCTTTGCTGAACTGGGACGAGAGGGCTCAGCACCGCACAAAACTAGGCCCCAAGTAGCCCATGAATTGAAATAGGAGGGCACGGTAATAAGACATACTAAAATTTAGGAAGGCTGACAGAACTGGGCCCTTCATCATGTTATACAGATGCCTTGGTTTTAGTCATCAAACATTCTTATAGGTTACAATATTTGGGGCTCAAACCTAGTGTTAGAGTGTATATGCAGTATATAAATTCAAGGAACTTCCCCCATGTTATCCAGATTGGAAATATTAGAGGATATTGAAAGGACATCACTGTCATTAAGATACTTTCTCTGTTAAAAAACAAAGCAAAACTAGACAATTTTCCTAATGATGGCCAGTATGGGGAAAGAGAGGGAGACGAAATAGAGGAAAACTTATGAAGAGTCTTTGGGGAGGCACATCAAGGTATGTAGATGCAATTGCCACTCTTGTCCATAGGAAATGACACCTCTACATTGGTCAGAGCTACTGAAGAATGGTATTTCTGCTCCTATAAATTCAGCGATCCAGACCCAATACAGCACACTTTAAACTCAAAGATGCAGTACAGACATGACCTGAGATACCAATAATATTAGCAATTGAAACAAGCATATGCTGGGGTGTGCTTATCTACCTCTATTGCCTTACCAAGTGAAACAGAACAAATGGTTCCTAATGCTGATCACAGTCCTTTAGGATTTCAAGACCGTGGCAACAAATTCAATATTCACATCATTGTAAGGAAGCTAAAAATACTTTTCCAGGGAAATAAGACATTCTTTCTAATCTGAGTCAAACCTAAAATTAATCAGCTATAATTACCAAACATAAATTAATTAAAACTATCTGTTCACCATCTGGTTTTTGCATAAATTTGGGAATTTACTATTTTTTATTAAATTCCTCCATTTAACAAATTATGTTAAGTAATTGTTATACCTGGAGAACAATATTAAGTACTTAATCTTTGTTCAAATTATGTTTCCTGTCATTTGTCAGGAATATGATATGTATAATAACGAGACAGTTGACCAACTAATTTTTCTTGAAAATTGGCATCTTTAACCAAAGTCTCTTTAGATGTAAAATGAACGTTAACAGCATCAAAAAAAAATCATACTTAGTAGAAGTAGTTTTAACAAGAAAGATGCTTTGACACATTTAACAAGCTGACCATTAAAATCCATATATAGATAGATAGATAGATAGATATAGATATTAAAATAGGTATATAGATATATATTTATAGTCCAATGAGGAATACAGAGTAATATGACTTGAAAAGAGATCTCTGTGCTTCTGTGATTCAACATTATTCATCTCTCTCAACAGCTGTAAGAGATCATCTATAAACAATGTAAAATTGCTGCTAAAATAGTTTAAAAGGATATCATGAAAAGGATATGAAGAGGGCCATCAATGTTATGAATGAGTGAAAGTCATGACTTTTATCGTGGCTTCTCAGAAAAAAAAACTGTCTGTTTTTTTAAGGGACTAGGGCTTTATATTAAAGCCAATATACAGACTTGATTGTCTTAGGAGAACAGTGCATGCAGTAGAACTTCATGGGAGGTGGTGAGCATGAAGGAAATCAGCAGCTCTCGGTGGTCATTCAATAATGAGTAGGACATCTTCATGTGACCCACCTATTTGTGAATCAGCAGATGGCTGGCCAGCCTGATTCTGGAGCTGCAGATCTTATGACAAAAGCAGCAAGTGTTTATAGGTGTTGGAGTGGCATGGGGCATCGGCAGTAGTTCTGCCACAACAGAAGTGTTGTGGTGTAGGAGTCAAGACATCAGGCTAGGGCTATGTCTACATTTAAGCTGTGAGGTGCAATTTCCGGTTCTCGTAAACATGCCCAGGAGCTCTGTTTGAGCTAGCATGCTGAAAATAGCTGTATAGTCATAGTAGCATGGGTGGTGGCTTGGGCTAGCTACCCAAGTATGTACTCAAAAAGCTTGAGTGAGTTAGTAGTCACATAGCTAGCTCGAGCTGCCATCGGTGCTACTTCAGCTACACGTAGTCTCTGCTCTAGCCAACATGGGCACACCTATCTGAGGATGTATCTACACTACAAGCTAAAAGTGAATTTATTAAAATTGATTTATTAATGCTGGGTTTTATCCATTTGATTTTGAGCATCCTCACATTCCCACATGCTCCCCACAAAATCGACTTATTGCTGCCGCACACAAGTAGCTTAAATCAACTGCTGCAGCAGTGTGTTGTGGGAACCTGTCCCACAGTTCCCTGAGCCCTGCAGCATTCTGGCTATTTTCGCTGGTGTAGCATGGGGAAAGAATGCCCCACAAGTGGATATGAGTATCTGACATTTTGCCACATTTCATTTCCTATATTTCATTTCCCTCATTCCCTTGCCATGTTAAACAAATGTCCCTTTTTCCAGGTGGGGTCTGACCCTCAGAACAAGGATTTTCATCCTTGCAACCACTGCAAAGCCCTTGCACCCAATTCTTAATCTTGAAATGTACATCTAAGTACCCATGGGCATTACACAGAACGGCCGCCTGATCAAACTTCGATGGCACTTTCTATGCCTACGGGTAACAGGGAACCAGGGGCTAATTATGGAGCAGGAACCTGAAAAACAGTTGCCACACTGGAATGAGTACAGTTTAAATCCTTTAATGATGATCCATTGGAGGGCAAGTCTGGTCCCAGCCCCTGCCTCTGGGCACTTGATGCACCACTGACCCTGACCCTCAACTGTGTCAACCACTGGATACTTTCACAGAGCAGCTGCCAGCCCCCAAAAATCATCACCACCGATGGAGACTTCCCCTGGACAGCTAAAAGGCCCCAGACTACATCCAGCACCTGAAAATCGTGACCACCCAGGGAGATCCACCACCTGCCCTTATTAACATGCCCAGGCTTGGATCTAGGTGTGGACCTGGCAGAGATGTAGACCTCCTGGAAAAGAAAACCCTTAGAACAAGAATTTGTTTAAGTAGACACAGGCACTACACTGAAACTGCAATGAATCATTGAAACAGTTATGGCTTGAGGTGGCTAAAAGGCCCCCGATTATAGCCAGCCCCAAAAATCATGTCTGCTGAGGGAGACAGCCAGCACCTGACTATAGCCAGCACCTGAAAATTGTGACCACCGAGGGGGACTTCCCCTGGGTAGCTAAAAGATCCCTGAGTACATCTAGCTCCTTGGCCTTTGGATAAAGCCCATACAAGAATTTCCTCTGAGGGGACAGCTGCTGTAGTGACAAAGTATTTTCTTCTGTTGCCCAAAAATTGTGACCGCCCAGAGAGATTTCCCCTGGTCAACGACAGGACCCTCATCGCACTCAAGCTGGCTGGCTCCTTGCACAGAACGTCCTTTCATTGGTTCAGGGTCAAGCCATGTGATGCAGCTGGGCGCTGGAAAGTTCCAGATTGTGTGGCGCCTCCGGAGGGAGGCAAGGGAGAGGATGTGGGAGTCAGGACAATATGTAAATGTCTGAAAAGAAGTTGCTCATCCTATTGTACAAGTACGACCCCCTCCATCCACAGCCTAGCTGACCCATGGTATGGGGAGGTGGGAGAAGCAGCTGGCACCAGGCAGCACAGGAAAAAAAGGCAGCTACAAGAGGTAGACACAGCAGCAAAGACCCCACAACCACGCTGTTAGCAAAGAAAAAGATGATTTTTCAGCCTCTGATGACCCTACAGCCATGGGCTTCCAGGTGCCGAATTGAAATGATCTTCCTGTTGTCTAATTCATCTGCCCCTGAGAGCAGTGCAGATGGAAGAGGCCAGAGCAGAGAACTGTGGGACATTGAGGGGCACATATGGGACATCTCTGGAGGCTAATGAATTTGGTTTAAAGACATGGCGCTTCTTCACTACCCTTCATTTGGAATTTTAAATTCAAACTGAGCTCTACACTTGTCAGGTTACTACAATATTATTTTGATTTTAGTGCATCATATATCAAGCTAATGGAATTTGCAGGGAAGACAGGCACTTGGTAAAGTTGGGCTAAATGACTTAAAATCAATATTATCTTGTAGTGTAGACATAGCCTGAGTTGGTAATCACACCTCCCAGGTCAGATTCAGACGTAGCCAAAGAATCAGGAAACCTTGGTTCCATTCCCAACTTGACTGCTGAGCTGCTATATGAACTTGGGTAAGTCACCTCAGCTCTTTTTGCCCTTCCATGCTTCATTTATTGAGACTTTAAGCTTCTCCGGCAGGGGCCATCTTTATGTCTATGTTTGTACAATATCTGGCACAACATAGTGCTGATCTGAGTTATGGCCTCCAAGCATTGTTGTAACACAAACATATTGTAATAATGGAACATAAAGAACTAATCTCATTGTTGGAGCTGGTTGTAAGAGTGGATGGGCAGTACAAGACAAGCAGGTAAAGGGACAGAAGAGGTGGAAATATAACATTCTAAAATATTAAAAGGCATATTTTCAAAACCACATTCCAGCCACAATTTTGTGTGCACAATCACTTTTGATGCAAAAAATAGAATGTAACCATCTGACTCCTGAATTTGCTACTACAAAGGTCTTCCCAGGAAATTATTGTAGTACACTAGCTCAGATTCCAGTGACAAATGGAGAACAGCATTAAACTTTCAAGAGACAATCCATCAAGCAACAACCTCCTTAAAGCAACATATTTATTTAGGAGAAAACCTTTCAGAGAAGACAGGCATTAAAACAATAAAACAGACTAGCATAGAATCATAGGTCAGGAAGTGACCTTGAGGTTTCATCTAGGCACCTCCCCCTATGCTGAGGCAGCCTGAAGAATACTTTAAACCATCCCAGAGAGGTGTTGACCTCACCTGTTACGAAAAATGGTGAGTTCACAGCTTTCCTTCAACTATTATTATAGTTACAAAGTTCTTCCTAATTAACCGAAGTCTCCCTTGTCGCAGTTTAGGCCGATTGCTTCTTGCCCTACCTTCATTGGACATAGAGAACAATCAATCACCATCCTCTTTATAACAACTCAACACATGTGAAGACTGTTACAGTTCTCCCATCAGTCTTCTTTTTTTCAAGACTAAACACGCCCAGATTTTGTTAGCCTTTGGTCATAGGGCAGGTTTTCTATAACTTTTATCATTTTGATCACTCTCCTCTGAACTCTCTCTGATTTGTCCACACATTTTTTTAAAGTTCAGTGCCAGAATGGGAGTCAGAATGAGGCCTCATCTGTCCTGTTCTACCCAGTACAGGTATCTCCTATCTTTTACATACAACACTCCTGTTAATACAGCACCAGTTTCCTGGATCACTCCCTGCAATTTTTGAAACAAGCAGTGTTCCAAACACATCTCAAAAAACTTATTGGAGATGGTGGCTGGGTCTACACTTGCCCCCAACTTCGAAGAGGCAAGGAAATCCGGGCCATGGGAGATTACTAATTAACTGCTGCAGTGAGTATGCAGCACTTCATTAGCCTAACTCTCCCCTGCGGCAACTTCAAAGTGTCAAACTTTGAAGTGCCAGCATGCATGTGCTGTGGGCACTTCAAAGTGCTCACAATACTTCAAAGTCCCTTTACTCCTCAAAATTTTGCTACACTCATGCTGGCACTTCGAAGTTTGATGCTTCAAAGTTGCTGCAGGGGAGAATTAGCCTAATGAAGTGCTGCATATTCCCCACCGCACATCATTAGAAATCTCCCATCGCCCATGCCCCCTTCGAATTTGGGGGCAAGTGTGGACAAGCCCTTTGTGTTTTGCCTCATTACTTTTCCAACCGTTGTCTGCATAGTTAACATCCCCCATTACTAACAGGTCTTCTGGTTTGGATTTTTCTGTTATTTGTTCTAGAAATGCCTTGTCCATGTCCTCCTCCTGATCTGGTTATGCAAAGTAAACTTGACGTCACCACTTTTCTCTTCACCTGAAGGCTTTTACCTGTCCCACCTCTCAGCTCCTTCTGGAGCTCAAGACAAATGTATATACTCTTGATGTACTATACAATACTTCTTCCATCTCTTCCCGGTATGTCCTTCCTGAACTAGTTATACCAATATTCCAGTCATAGAATTTATCCCACCAAGTCTTAATGTCAGTTAAGTCACATTTTTCATATGTGCTAACACAGGGGTCAGCAACCTTTCTGAGGTGGAGTGCCAAAATTCGATCTTTGGACCTCTATGTACGGTCCGAGTGCTGGCGATACTTTTTAAAGTCACTACTATTCCTACTTACCACAGCTTCATTAATAAAGGAATTAAGATGCAGCGCTTTAGGGTTAGGTGGTAGTTGGTAGCATTAGCTGGCCTTTTGTTAATCCCAGGAGTGCCTGGCTTTGAGCAAGCTCCTAGCTACATGGGGGAGGAGAAGCGGGGCTGACCTCCTGCCCCGCGTGCTGATGAAAATCTACTTGTGGGCCACTCTTAGCACATGTGCTGGGGGTTGCTGTCCCCTGTGCCAAGACTTGCACGTACTCTTTGCATTTGTGAATAGGCATCTAAGGGGTTGAGCATACTCACCCACATATTCTCCCCATCTTTTTGCTGCTATGACCCTACTCTCATATTCCTTCCCTCCCCTCCCCCACCATCTTCTCACGCTTTGTTAAAGTCATAGATTAATACACAGCAGCTTCTCATCTGTCACAATCAGTGTTTAGCCATTTGGTAATAAATTGGATCAATGAAGGCACAAGATTCATTGTTAGAATCCTGTTAGACTGTGTTATGCAGAGCCCGTAAAGCCACTGAGGGTGCAGAACAGAGGAATGCATTGAAAGCAGCCAGACAGGATAAAGAGAAATGGTTAGAGGAGCAATGTGAAGATATTATGGTGAATATAAGACCAGGGAGGTGTATAAGACAATTAGGAATATTAATAGGAAATGGCAACCAAAGCAGATGGTGATCAAAGATGAGAACGAAGAAGGGAGAAGACTGTGCAGCGGTGGACGAGGTATTGCACTAATCTATACAAAGCACAGCTGGACCCAAGTGTCTCAGAAAGACTGATTGAAGAACTGAAAGAGATATCTCCCCCGAGCATCGAGAGCGAGACCAATATTTCAAAGGAGGAAGTAGAAAAAGCAGTGAAATGACTAAAGAACAGCAAGAGCCCTGGAAACGATAAGATCACGGGACAGATGATCAAATATGGTGGAGAAAGCATGATTCAGGAAATCACCGACTATGTAATATAGCATGGAAAGAAGGGAAGGCACCTAAGGAATGGACAAGATCTGTGCTAGGGACAATACCCAAGAAAGGAAGTACACTGGAGTGCAAGAACTGCTGAACAATTGCCCTAACATGCCATCTAGGTAAGGTGCTGCTGATGATACTGACTGAGAGATTAAGATCGCAGATAGAAGAACATATAGCAGATGAGCAAGCAGGGTTCAGAAAAGACAGAAGTACCAGACAGCAGATATTGGCACTAAGACTGATAGTGGAGAAAGCTTGACGAAAGAACAAAAACGTATACACTTGCTTCATCGATTTTCAAAAGGCATTTGACAGTATAGATCAGAAAGTGACCTGGGTGGCATTGGAGTCATATGTAGTGGATAGCAGACTGATACGGTTGTTGAAAGATATCAATGATAATGCAGAGGCAGCGGTGAGAACGTGTGGGGAGTTGGGAAGCTCGTTTAAAACAAGTAGAGGAACGAGACAAGGAGATCCAATATCACCAAGTATCTTCATTGCACATCTGGAGAGAATGATGGACAAGATCAAGGAAGAGGTAGAAGGGACATCTGGTGAACTTGAGGTTCGCGGATGTTATAGTTATCGTTGAGGAAGATGAGGAGAAGCTAGAGAAAACAGTGCGGGTGTTGAAGAAGGGAAGCTGTACAGACTGATTATGAACATCGATAAAACAAAAACAATGGTATTTGAAGATAAGAAAATAGGCAGGAAGATCAGTGTGGATGAACTAGAAAATGTAGAGAAGTTCACATATCTGGGGAGCAACATAACGTATGATCTTGACAGAAGGAAATAGCGACTAGAATAGCGAAAGCAAGAGCGAGTTTGAAGGTGATGGATAAGATCTGGAAAAGCAAAGCAATTAGCTTAAGAACAAAGCTGGGCGTCTTGAAAACGTGTATTCAGCAGCATGTTGTATGGATGTGAAAAGGGTGATAATGAAAGATTCGAAAAGAAGAAGACTGGCATTCGAAAGGAGTTGTTATAGAAAGATTCTGAGGATAGGATGGATGCAGAAGGTCACCAATGAGGAATTATATAGGAAGATACAGCCATAAGACACTCTGCTGCAGAAGGTTATAAAACAGAAGCTACAACTATTTGGACATATTTGCAGAATAAGCAACAAACAAAAAATCAAGACCCTGGTATCTGGCATCATGGACGGTTCAAATGGGAGAGGCAGACCCCACAGAGAATGGATAGATGATGTAGTAGATTGGTGCGGAGCTAAGCTACGTCTACATGTGAAGCCTACATCGAAGTAGCTTATTTCGATTTGGAGACATCGAAATAGGCTATTTCGATGAATAACGTCTACACATCCTCCAGGGCTGGCAACGTCGACGTTCAACTTCGACGTTGCGCAGCACCACATCGAAATAGGCGCTGCGAGGGAACGTCTACACGCCAAAGTAGCACACATCGAAATAGGGATGCTAGGCACAGCTGCATACAGGGTCACAGGGCAGACTAGCACTTCCGGGGCAACACCTAGCCGCTCCCTTAAAGGACCCCTCCCAGACACACACAGCCTGCACAGCACGCAGTCTGAGGAGCCATAGGCACACAGACCTCAGGCGACGCAGTCATGGACCCCCAGCAGCAGCAGCAGCAGCCAGAGGTCCACCCAGCCCTCCCGGCAGGAGCAGGGCTCGCCCTGATCCATGCCATGCGGGAGGCAGCTGAGCACCTCCTTGCCACACCGGAGGAGGAGCGGCCCCCAGGGGAGCAGGGCTCAACCCCCAAACCTGCAGCACCCCGACCCCCCCCCACCTCACATGCCGCCGCCTGTGGAGCTACCCCACCAGCACCGACTGGTGGGAGCGGCTGGTGCTTGAGGAGTGGGACGATGACCGCTGGCTCAGGAACTTCAGGATGAGCCGGCAGACATTTCTGGAGCTGTGCCAGTGGCTCACCCCCACATTCAGGCACCAGGACACCGCCATGTGGCGTGCCCTCCCAGTGGAGAAACGGGTCGGCATCGCTGTCTGGAAGCTGGCCACTCCAGACAGCTACCGATCCGTGGGACAGCAGTTTGGTGTCGGCAAGGCCACCGTCGGGGCTGTCCTCATGGAGGTAAGAGGACCCACGGGGGGAGGGGGGCCCGGGCAGGGGAGGGGAGGGCGGGGAGGGCAGGGCAGGGGACGGCAGGGCAGGGCCATGCACACCCTGCTCACCCCTCATTGGTGCTCTCCCATGCTTTCCCTGCAGGTTGTGTGTGCCATCAACGCCATGCTCCTGCACAGGCTCGTGAGGCTGGGGGACCCAGATGCCACCATCGTGGGCTTTGCCACACTGGGCTTCCCCAATTGCTTTGGGGCTCTGGATGGGACTCACATCCCCATCCGTGCCCCGCATCACAGTGGAGGACGCTACATCAATCGCAAGGGCTTCCATTCTGTGGTCCTCCAGGCCTTGGTGGACAGCCGGGGCCATTTCCAGGACATTTATGTGGGCTGGCCTGGCAGCACCCACGACGCCCGGGTTTTCCAGAACTCGGGCCTGTGCCGCCGGCTGGAGGCGGGGACCTACATCCCCCAGTGGGAGATCCCTGTGGGAGACACCACCATGCCACTCTGCGTCATCGCAGATGCGGCATACCCCGTCCGGCCCTGGCTCATGCACCCGTACACGGGGCATCTCTCTGCCAGCCAGGAGCGCTTCAACCAGCGCCTGAACCACGCGCGCCAGGTGGTGGAGCGCTCATTTGGCCTCTTCAAAGGGCACTGGAGATGTCTCCTCACCTGCCTGGATGCGGGCCCCACCAACATCCCCCAGATTGTGGGTGCCTGCTGCACCCTGCACAATTTGGTGGAGAGCAAGGGGGAGGCCTTTTTTCAGGGCTGGGCTGTGGAGGTTGGCAGGGCCGACGTGCAGCCACCCGCTGCCCCCAGTCGCCAGGTGGACCCCGAAGGGACCCAGGTCCAGGAGGCCCTGCGGGCCCACTTCGATGATGAGGCCGCGGGGTGAACTCTGCCAGGCCCCCCACTGCCCACCCCTTCCTCCACAACACTCCCTGCCCCTACGCCCACACCATGGAGCACCCAACCGCACCCCCCCACACACTTTTCCTGGACAAATGACAGCATGCACTTGTGGCTGAAATTAAACTGTTTTTTCTTTTAGAACTGTTTTTTTGTAACTATAATTAAAACAAGAACAAACTATATACAAGACGTCTTTAACAAAAGTAAATCTGTACAAATAAAAGTATAATAATAAATAAGTTTGCATAGAATAATATGGGTATGTTGTTCAATAAAAAGAAAACCAGGGATGATAAGGAAGGGGAGAACTATTTACATGTGGGGGGACAGGGCAAAGGGGGGCACAAATATAAATGAAACGGTCCAGCTTCATTCTTTTTTGGAAAATAACTATATACAAGGGGCGGGGGCCATGTCCCGGGCCCCACACCCCTAAAGTCCGGCACTGGGGGTGGGCGGCCGGGAGCCCCACCTCGGCCGCAGCCCTGGCTGGGGCTGGCTGGGGGCCGGGCGGACTGGAAGATACGTCCGGCGAGTCTCAGCTGGCCCCAGGTGTCCCTCGGCGGTCCAGCCCTCGGTGGCGGGTGGCGGGGCGACAGCGGACAGGACGGCGACGTGTGGAGCAGCAGGTAGTGTGGCAGGTGGAGCAGGTAGGGCGGGTGCTGTGGCGGCCGGCGCGGCATGGGGGGCCAAGTAGTCCACCAGGCGGTTGAATGTGTCCATGTAGGCCCCCCATGCCTCTTGGCACCAGGCCAGCGCCCGCTCCTGCAGGTCCAGGCGGCGTTGCTCCACCTGCAGGCACTGCTCCGCGACCTCCAGCTGCTGACGATGGATGGCCAGCAGCTGGGGGTCCGTCGCCATGGGGTGTTGTTGAGGGGTCCGCCGTCTAGCCTGCCGTGGGGCCGGTCAGTCCTCCGCTGAGGGGCTTGCCTGGAGCGATGGCCCCGGAGGGGTCTCTGGGACCACTGATGCCTCGCCGGCGCTCTCTTCTGGTCCTTCCGATAGTGCAGCTGCGGAACACAGGAGGAGGGGGGGAAGAAGAGTGGAGACAGGCATTAGTGTGGGCCCTGAGCCGTGGCCCTTGTCCCCCCACCCCTGTGCTGCAGGTTCCCCATCCCCGTCCCCGGGAGATGCTGCTGTGATGGGGTTCAGGGGTCCCCCTGCACTGCACCTCGTCCCCTGACGGGAGTGACTCTCACTTCACTCAGCAGGGTCTGACAGGAGAGGTTTCTTAGGCCACAGATGCCCAGTTTCACCCAGGAGTGACAGCACAGCAGTCAGAGACAGTCCTTCCAACCCGTCCTGGGGATAAGACCCCAAGGGGTGCCCCTCTGGGGTGTAGCTTTCCCCCTCCTCAGGCTGGCTGCCTTCCAGCTCTCCCTTCCCCTAGCCTCTACCTGCGGCCCCGCCCCCCATTCAAAGCCAGCTCGGCTCCTCCCCCCTCTTTGTTCAGGGCAGAGGTGTCACCTGCCAGCTGTAGCCCCAGGATCATCCTTTGCCCCTGGGAGCTATTCAGCTTGTTGCTCATATCTAGCCTGAGTCTCCCTTTTGCACTCCCCCCACTCCATCACATGCTGATGCTGCTGCTGTTGCTGTTGCTGCTGCTGCGGGGTGTCCCACCCCCTCCTCCCGGGGGACCCTCGAGGTTCCGCTCCCCCCTGTCCTGGGGATGGGGCATGGCACTGTCGTGCGGCGGGGGCGGGGGGCAGGGGCTGATGCACTGCTGTGAGGGACATGGCCCTGCTGTCCTTGGGGCCATGGCCATGTGGGCATGTGGGGGGCCCTGGACACATATCTATTACCCCCGCCCCTCAACCCCGGGGGTGTACACCAGAGGGGGGTACATACCTGTCGGTCCACTCCCATGGTCCGGAGATCCCCGGGGGACGGACGCCTGGCTGCTGCTCCAGGAGGGCAGGAGGAGGATCTGCAGCCCGGACTCTGCAGAGGAGGAGCCCCCCTCCTCCTCCTCCTCCTCCTCCTCCTGCTGCCGCGATGGCCCGGGGGTGGGCTCCAGGGGGGGGCCCCGGGGTGCAGGGCTTACCTCTGGGGCGGACTCCGGCTGCAGGGCCTGCTGGGGCTCGTCGGCCAAGGTATCAAGGGTGGCCGGAGGGGAGGAGGTGTTCTGGGGGCCCAGGATGTCCCTGAGCTCCCTGTAAAAGGGGTGTAGGGAATGTGGCAGAAGGAATGCAGTGCTGCTGAAGGCTGGGAGGAATGAGTCTCCCAGAGCTCATCTGCATGAGAATGCAAAAGGTGTGCATGTGTGATACCTTTTCAGGCAAAGCCTAATGGGTAGCAAGTAAGCCATGAGATTTGGTCTATTGTAAACATGTAGTTGTAAAATCACAATTTAAGCTGACACTTAAGGTGGGAGTTGTGAGATCTCACCAATGCTCTGGGTTGTTGTGGGGGGACAGGGCAGTCGCCTTAGCTGTGTAAGACATTGATTACACAGGGCTCCCTGGTTTAAAGCATTGTGAGAGAGCAGGGGAGGGGTATGGGTTGAGCCAGCTTGCTGAGTGCCTTGGCCCTGCCTATGCCTTGGCCATATAGCTATAAGCCTGGCTTGACTAACCCTGCCCACCTGTTAAAAGATAGAGCTGGATACTAGGGTGTTTGTGAAACCCCACACTAGAGATACCAAGAGCTGAAATCACAGAGTGGCAGCTGAGGCCACACAGAGCTGAAATCACTGGGTTCTGCCTTAGGGCAGTCCCAAGCAGTGGGGTTAGGACTGGCAGACAACAGCAGGACCAGCGGGCGGCCGGTAGGAGCGGCGGCGGCAGATGACGGCGGCTGGTAGGAGCGGCGGCGGCGGCAGATGACGGCGACCAGCGGCCGGCCGGTAGGAGCGCCGGCCAGGCCACTGGGTGGGGGCTCGAGCCGGTTGATTGTATCCTTGATAGGAAAACCCCACAAGAGTTGAACCCGGCCCTTCTGGCAGGCATCTGGCATTAACAGAAGGGTTACATAAGTGGGGGCTCGTCCGGGATATCTTTTGCTGGGTAGTACCCCTCGCAAGCACACATATATATATATATATATATAACATTGTAAGAAGCAGTTGTTGTTGCGGGATAAGTTAGAGTTTATACCATGGCTGGCTGTATGCTAGAAGAGTGGTGTGAGGAGTTGGGTATTGACCCTAGAAATTGTCTATTAGTTTTAGGGATACCTGAGGGTATGGAAGATGGCCCGATTGAGGCTCTTCTAACAAAAGCTATTGATTCTCTAACGAGGTGTTGCATACGGGGGCGTAGACCTCAAGTAGACGACAAAGCATTTGTGGTGCTATGTGAATTGCCAGTAGCTGTGGACTCTTTCCAGATCCCAACTGAGATAAAGATTCCCACTGGCACTTTGAAAGTTGTGATCGCCAAGGCCTTTGCAACAGGCCCCGCTTCACATGCTGTATTTGAAGAGAAGATGACAGCCTTTTTGGCACAGGAAGGAAAGACTATGGCTGATGTGTCAAGTCTACTGAGTGCTGAACCATTGGCCCCTGGCCCTTCTATGGATGTATGGGCCAAAGCTTTGGGACAAGCATTGGAGAAGGTCCTGCAACCTCATCATGAATCTAGTTCATACCGTAAGTTACGCTTATTTTCGGGTGGTGCGGTCCCAATACCCGGGGAAGAAGCGTTTGAACCCTGGTTAGAACATACCACTGAAATGCTCCGAGAGTGGGCAGTACCTGAAGCTGAGAAGAGAAGGCGACTGATAGAGAGTCTCCGGGGTCCTGTGCTGGATGTCATTCGCACGTTGAAGCTGGGTAATCCGGAGGCTAGTGCAAATGACTGCTTAGAAGCTCTCAATCATGCCTTTGGGAGGACTGAAGATTCGGAGGAAGTTTATTGCAAATTCTTGAGCACCAGACAACAGAGAGGCGAAAAGTTATCAACCTATGTTCAGAGGTTGGAGAAACTACTGCAGAGAGTTGTCTTGCATGGAGCCATCACAGCGGAGCAAATGGATCGAACTCGAGTGTCCCAAATTGTGAGGGGAGCGCAATACCAGCACCCAATCCTATTCCATCTTCGGTTAAGGGAACGACTGGCGGCCCCACCCAGCTATTCGCGATTGATTAAAGAGATCCAAGAAGAGGAAGAAAGGCAGGCCACCAGTGAGAGCGGGGACACTCAACCATCCAAACATGGCAGCACGGCCCCCTCGCAACTCCCCAAAACATTGATGGTGAACGGTGGAGAGGAGCTTGCCCAAAGAGTGCAAGACCTGATGGTGCAGGTGGACGAACTGAGGGGTGCTGTAGGTTCAGCCCGGGCACCAGGGAGTGGTGAACAGCTAGCAGCAGCGGTCCATAAGATTGGGCTCAGGACAGCTACTTCTGCAGGCCAGCGAAGTAAAGGATCCTTCTTCTGCTACAAATGTGGTCAGGAAGGACACCCTGCAGCAAGATGTCGAAATAAGGAAGATCCAACACTGGTGTACCAAAAGCTGAGGGTCACCTGGGAAAAGTCGGGAAACGACTACAGGGTCTGGGAAAGGAGCCGCCCACACCCTCGGGAAGCGAGGGCTCCCCTAGAAGAGACAGACCCACGGCTTTCCCACGAGGACTAATAGGACCTAGAGCAGAAGTCAATGTGAAAATAGAAGGGGTGGAATGTACAGCCGTCCTTGATACAGGGTCTCAAGTGACGATCATATTCCAGTCATTCTATCAACAAAGGCTTGGGCACCTGCCTATCCAGCCATTGACAGGTCTCGGCCTGTGTGGACTCAGCCTGAATGAATACCCCTATGCGGGGTATATCATCATGCACCTAGAGTTCCCAGAAGATGTGGCAGGGGTAAGAGAGGAGGTGGACACAGTTGCCTTAATATGCCCTGACCCCAAGGGGATCTCTGACGTGTCGGTGCTCATAGGGACCAACTCCAGTCTCTTTAAAGTACTGGCAGAATATTGCAGACGACGGGCTGGGGACCAATACCTGAGCACCCTGATGATTCATGCACTTTGTGCTGAAGCCTACAAAAAATTTGAGGATTCTAAACAGGAGTTGCCTGAACTACCAATGGGTACCCTGAGGTATGCGGGCACAACTCCCATAGTAGTGCCTGCAAGGACAGAGCAAGAGGTGCTCACTAGGAGTACCTGGCTAAAGAGCAGCGGAGGGACTCTAGCTATGGTAGAGCAACCAGCTGATGGAGGCCTTCCTGAAGGAGTGCTGGTTCCCAGTGGAGTTATAGCCTTACCCGTGAAGCCCAGGAAGAGGTGACTATACTAATCGCTAATGAGACGAGTCGTGATATTGTTGTAAAGCGAGGGCAAAAGATAGCAGACCTTTTTGAACCCGATGCAGTGGTAAAGCCCCAGTGTGGTACTCCGGCCCCAACGATAGATCCAGAAAAATTCGACTTTGGAGATTCACCACTGTCTGAGGAATGGAAGACGCGGTTAAGGGAAAAGCTTTGCAAGAGAACAAAGGTATTCTCACTGCATGAGTGGGATGTGCAAAAGGGGTTGAACATAACATCAGGCTGCATGATTCTCGACCCTTCCGGGAGAGATCTAGGAAGATCACCCTTTCTGAGATGGAAGATGTGCGACAGCATCTTCAAGAGCTGGCAGAGAATGGCATCATTACAGAGTCCCGCAGCCCATATGCTTCACCCATTGTTGTGGTCCGTAAAAAGAATGGAAAAATCCGGATGTGTATTGATTACCGCACCCTAAACAGCCGTACAGTGACTGACCAGTACACTATGCCTCGGATCCAAGATGCCTTAGACTGCCTGCTAGGAAGCCAGTGGTTCTCAGTTTCAGACCTTCGAAGTGGATACTATCAGATTCCTTTGGGGGAAGAAGATAAAGAAAAGACAGCCTTCATCTGCCCATTAGGGTTCTACCAGTTTGAACGCATGCCGCAAGGGATTTCCGGGGCACCAGCCACATTCCAGCATCTTATGGAGAAAGTTGTAGGAGACATGAACCTACTGCAAGTCTTGGTTTACTTGGATGACCTGATCGTATTCAGAAGAACATTGGAGGAGCATGAAGAAAGACTTCTTAAGGTCCTCGACCGGTTGGAGGCCTATGGGTTGAAACTTTCTATTGACAGATGCCAGTTTTGTAGAACATCGGTGAAGTATGTGGGTCACATTGTGTCCCAGGAAGGTGTGAGTACTGATCCAGACAAAATAGAGGCACTGGTCACATGGCCACGTCCCAACAATTACTGAGAGCTTAAAACCTTTCTTGGATTTAGTGGATATTACCGTAGATTTGTGGAACATTATGCGTCCATTATCAAGCCTTTGAATGATCTCACTCGTGGATACCCGCTCAACAAGAGCAAGGCTAAGACCAAGGGTAAGGGGGGGCCCTCAAGACTGCCAGGGCAGAAGTGCCGTGGCCCTCTAGAGCCTTTTGGATCACAATGGGATGAGAGGTGTGAGAAAGCTTTCCGAGAGATCATTAACTGCCTAACTCATGCTCCAGTCCTCGTGTTTGCTGACCCAAACAAACCCTTTATCTTGCATACGGATGCCAGTTTGGAAGGGTTAGGGGCGGTGTTATACCAAGACGTGGACGGCAAACATAGGCCTGTGGCCTTCGCTAGCCGAGGATTGTCTGACAGTGAGACCCGTTACCCGATCCACAAGCTGGAATTCTTGGCCTTGAAGTGGGCCATCACTGAGAAGTTTCGTGACTACCTATATGGTGCTAAGTTCCAAGTATGGACAGACAACAATCCATTGACATATGTATTGACAAGTGCTAAGCTGGACGCCACTGGGCAGAGATGGGTGGCTGCCTTGGCCAGCTACGAGTTCAGCCTACAGTACCGATCGGGCAGAAGCAACATTGACGCCGATGCATTGTCACGACGCCCACAGCCACAAGAGATTGCTGAGATTCCTCTAGATGGAGTAAGAGCCATTTGCAATGGAAGTTATCACAAGCCCCAGGCCCCTGAGAGTTGCATTGCTGAAACTCTAGGTTTACCACCCGAGAGTGTGCCGTCGGCCTCTGTGAACTATATTGCGTTGGATCAATCGCCATTGCCTAGGCTCAATGCGGCGGACTGGCAAAAAGCCCAGTTGCAAGATGCCGACATCCGTGACACCCTACTCGCAAAAAGAGAGGGACAAGACCCTCGAACCATTGTTCCCTCCACTCCGGGAAGTAAAATACTACTAAGGGAGTGGAACAAACTGAGACTGATACAGGGCGTGCTGCACCGGGTCACCGTAGATCCATTGCAAAATCGACGAACACAACTGGTACTACCGACCGAGTACAGGGTTCTGGCCATGAGGGCTCTGCATGATGATTTCGGACATTTGGGTATGGAAAGAACACTTGAGCTTCTCCGTAATAGGTTCTATTGGCCCCGGATGGCTGAGGATGTACGCAGGAAATGTGAGACGTGTGCTCAATGTGTTCAACGCAAAACTCTGCCCACTAGAGCAGCCTATCTGCAGAGCATCACGACCAGCAAACCCTTGGAACTGGTATGCATTGACTTCTTGTCTCTGGAGCTGGATAGGAAGAATATTGGAAACGTCTTAGTGGTAACTGATCACTTTACCCGATACGCCCAGGCCTACCCCACACGGGACCAGAGAGCCACTACTGTGGCACGGGTATTGTGGGAAAAGTACTTCTCAGTGTTTGGACTCCCAACTCGGATACACTCTGACCAAGGGCGAGACTTTGAAAGTCAACTCTTAAAGGAGGTGCTAAGAGTGGCAGGAATAAAGAAGTCCAGGACAACCCCTTACCACCCACAAGGGGACCCTCAGCCAGAACGGTTTAACCGAACCTTATTGGATATGCTGGGGACATTGCGCCTGGAGCAGAAAGCGGCCTGGAGTCAACATGTTGCTTTTTTGGTGCATGCCTACAATGCCACAAAGAATGATGCTACGGGAACCACCCCGTATTTGCTAATGTTTGGACGAGAGCCCAGACTACCAATAGACTTGTGTTTCGGGGTGTCAGGGGATGGGGAAGGCTATGAGACACATTTGTAGTATGTTTCCCGACTAAAGGAAAAGCTGCGGGATGCCTACCGTTTGGCTACGGCAGCTGCCCGCAGGAACACAGATCGTAACAAACACCGGTATGATGCAAGAGTGCGCCCTCAGGAGCTCCAACCTGGGGACCGAGTTCTCCTGCGGAATCTAGGGGTTGCTGGTAAACACAAGATTGCCGATAGATGGCAGGCATCACCCTACCTGGTGGTGGAAAGACTTAAGGACCTACCTGTTTACAAGATTAAACCTGAGAGCGGATCAGGGCCAATGAAGACCGTACATAGGAATCTCCTACTGCCTGTGGGAGAGTTGGTTGGTGCATCTGCAGAGATGGACTATGACATACGACCAGGTGCAAGGTCACATCCATTACCCAACACAGGCAGTGGGTGCAGTGGAGATGATCTTCCCTTATACAGCACCTTCGAGAGTGATTCTGAAGAGAATGAGATTCCCATGGAACACCCTAGAGTGGGAACCAGATCCCAGAGTCTATTGCAGGAACCTGGGGAAAGGGCAACACCTTTGGCACTGAATCCCAGAGCAGAAGTGTTTAGGCCCCGGCCTGGGGACCCTCCTTCCACAACAAGACTAGTCTGGGATGATGAACCTGCCCCAACTGCCGACAGTTTGGAGGAGAACCAGGCATGTGCAGCTACACCCCCATTAGCTGACGGAGACATTTTTGTCCAGGATATCCCAGTCTGTGAGCAAGAGACACAAGGACCAACGCGGGTGGAGGGGGAGTCCCTGGGTGGATGCCCCTTGCCCCTGCTGCCAGAGGAGGACCCTGCCCCTGTTATCCCCATCCTCAATAGGCGAGATAGAGCCATAAAGCCCATAAACAGACTAACTTATGAGGCACCTGGAGTAGTTGGGGAGGATGTAATACATCTGGCACACAGACTTGTAGAAGCCATAGTGAGCTTTCTCAGGCCATTAGAGGGGAATTCATGTGGATGTTATAATCGAAACAGTGTTTTGCCGGGACGTCAAATTCTCAGCTGGGGGGAGGATGTAGGGAATGTGGCAGAAGGAATGCAGTGCTGCTGAAGGCTGGGAGGAATGAGTCTCCCAGAGCTCATCTGCATGAGAATGCAAAAGGTGTGCATGTGTGATACCTTTTCAGGCAAAGCCTAATGGGTAGCAAGTAAGCCATGAGATTTGGTCTATTGTAAACATGTAGTTGTAAAATCACAATTTAAGCTGACACTTAAGGTGGGAGTTGTGAGATCTCACCAATGCTCTGGGTTGTTGTGGGGGGACAGGGCAGTCGCCTTAGCTGTGTAAGACATTGATTACACAGGGCTCCCTGGTTTAAAGCATTGTGAGAGAGAAGGGGAGGGGTATGGGTTGAGCCAGCTTGCTGAGTGCCTTGGCCCTGCCTATGCCTTGGCCATATAGCTCTAAGCCTGGCTTGACTAACCCTCCCCACCTGTTAAAAGATAGAGCTGGATACTAGGGTGTTTGTGAAACCCCACACTAGAGATACCAAGAGCTGAAATCACAGAGTGGCAGCTGAGGCCACACAGAGCTGAAATCACTGGGTTCTGCCTTAGGGCAGTCCCAAGCAGTGGGGTTAGGACTGGCAGACAACAGCAGGACCAGCGGGCGGCCGGTAGGAGCGGCGGCGGCGGCGGCTGCGGTAGATGACGGCGACCGGCGGGCGGCTAGTGACAGCAAGGGGAGGCTACAGACAAGTGGACAGCTAGTATTGCCCTGGTGATGTATATGTGGGCTTTGAGTTTGGGACTGTACCGCAGAGGGTACACCCTGTAACTGTGTGTGTGTGGAAAAGGGCCAAGAGCCCCAGCAAGAGACTGGGTTCTACTGCATATGGGGCTGGTATCTTGGTAAAGGGGTTTGTCTCTTCTGTGCTGAGATATACTGCATCTGTCGCTGTAACCTTGGGGTAGGTTACGGTCATTAAACAAGCCATTTCTATCTCAGACTCTGTGCTTGCGAGGGGGGGGAGAACCGCCTTACAGGCACCCAGCACGGGGGTGAAATTGTCCCAGGCCACTGGGTGGGGGCTCGAGCCGGTTGATTGTATCCTTGATAGGAAAACCCCACAAGAGTTGAACCCGGCCCTTCTGGCAGGCATCTGGCGTTAACAGAAGGGTTACAGGGGCAAGTGACGGGGGTGGCCCTAGATCAGCCGGCCGCATCCCGGGCCTGGGCGTAACCCTGCCGCAGCTCCTTAACCTTACTCCTGACATGGTCAGGAGTGCGGGCAGGGTGACCCCGGGCGGCCAGGCCCTCGGCCAGCCGAGCGAACGCATCCGTGTTCCGCCTCTTGCTCCCCATTACCTGGAGCACCTCCTCCTCACTCCAGAGCCCCAGCAGGTCCCGCAGCTCAGCCTCTGTCCAGGAGGGGCCCCGCTGCCGCTTCCCAGCCTGGCTGCCCTCCTGGCTGCCCTGGCTCCCCTTGGGGGGGGGGTCCCCTGGGGGTGCTGGGGGGGCTGCCGGGCAGCATGGCAGGTGCTGGCCCTGTTCTGGGTGGCTGAGGGACGTACAGGCTGGCCGCGTGTCTGGGCAGCCGCCTGCACGTTCCCTCAGCTTCCTGCACAGGAAGGGAGAGGGAGGGGGCCTTTAAGGGGCCGCTCCACGTGGCCACCATTGAGCTGAGGGGCTGGAGAGAGCGTCTCTCAACCCCTCAGCTGATGGCCGCCATGGAGGATCCCGCAATTTCAATGTTGCGAGACGCGCAACGACTACACGGTCCCTACTTCGACGTTGAACGTCGAAGTAGGGCGCTATCCCCATCTCCTGATGAGGATAACAGCTTCGACGTCTCGCTGCCTAACGTCAAAGTTAACTTCGAAATAGCGCCCAACACGTGTAGCCGTGATGGGCGCTATTTCGAAGTTAGTGCTGCTACTTCGAAGTAGCGTGCACGTGTAGACACGGCTCTAGTCTACAGAAACTAAACCACTCTGCACTGAACAGGGAAAGATGGAAGGAAATAGTGAGAGAGGCATCAGACACCAAAGGGCGCTGAGCCCATGGTTATTGGTGATGATGATGGTCATGATGATGATGATAGAGTTCCAGCCTTATGGGAATAATACAAAATGGTAAGTGGCTAGATTCAGTTAAATTAGGGAAGATAAGAATAGCAGTTTAATTTGAGGTCTGACTCAGACTCTGATTTCATAGTGGTAAGAGGACAGACTGGAGAAGGTGCTTGCAAATTCCTGACTCACAGGATGATGATCAATGGTGCAAGGCCTGTGCTAGTCTTTGCCTATGCTCGTACTATGTGTTTATTAAAGCATTATTATAAGGTGTCAGCTGCTGCTCTAACTCCACCCACTGAGATGTGAGCAAAAGATGATAGTTTCACTGGACAGAAATTTCAAATAAGTGGGTTGAGAAAGCAGTCTAAGCTAATGGGTAAAAAATAGCTACCCACCATCTCTGTTAACCCTTCTTTTCCCTACGACCGTACACAGCACAATGTTACCTTGTGATCGTAAGTTGCACAGTTTGTTCTGGTTAATTATAATCAGGGATCAAAAATTATGTGTGAACTATGTGGCTAACCCAAACACCCTGATCCAGTAAACGCTTATGTGTGTGTTCAGCTTTACTCACAATAGTCCTGTGGATTTAACTGTCTTCCCCCTTAGTCAATGTAACTAAGTGCACAGATGGATGCAAGAAAAAGAGCATGAATAACAACTTACAAAAATCATTGTTTTATGAATGATCTATTCACCAGGAATTAAACATTGAGAATTCTGTAGGTAATTTTCAACACCAAATACATCTGAAGTTTTGCAAACAGAAATGAAGGCAAAATTCCTCAGATACACTGATCCTGAATTATTAACTTGGTTCCAATAATTACTATCGCTAAGGGAATAATTTATTGAAGGAGTTAGTTTTTGTCCATGGAATAGCCATGAGAGGATTGTGATTTCCTTGAATCTGTTATTCATGTGTATTCAACTTATATCTTGTCTCATCTTTAATTCTTTGAATTAAAAGCAAGTAGTCAAAATTCAAGCTGCATTGCTGAGCTGCTGTTGGTCAGATAAGTCATACAAACTGTGGGACAGGCCCCCAAAGTAGGTCATGACATCATTTTAATGGGCTCTCCAGAGCTGGCATTAGACTTGATGTGGCTGAAGCAAAGTCTGAGTCCCACTACTTAGGGTTGAAGCAGAAGCCCGAGGGCTTCAACCCTGGATGAGACTCAGTTTACAGGCCACCCATGTGGGGCTGAAGCCTTGACATTGGTCCCCCTCGTTGGGATGTTGGAGCTTAGGCTTTGGCAGGGTTTGGGTGGGCTCCAGCTTCAAGCATTCCTCCTGGGGTCATGAAGTAATTTTTGTTGTCAGAATTGGCTTGTGGTGCAATAAAATTTGAGAACCCTTGTTCTTGGGTCAGGGCGGGAACATTGCACTAGAATCTCTGGTATGAATACATGCATGAGTAAATTTACATCTTGGTTTTTCACGACTACATGTGCATGCAACTTGAAAACCACTATCCACATTTTATTTTTTCAGCTCAATAAAGACTGATCATTCAAATGTTCATAGAAAATGAACACAGAAAAGGAATAGAAACATGGCTGGAGCACAGGCTCTTACAAATTCATTTGCAAATTGTTATTGCAAAGATGGTTTATACATAGGCTTAACTTTAAGCAATGTGAGCTACTTCCATAAAATACAGGGGGCCTATTAATGCACTTAAAGTTAAATCTGTGCATGTGTCTTTGTAAGATCAGTGCCTTAAATAATGCTTGTTTACAGCATTATTCATTGTTTAGCCATCTATAATAATAATGACCTCTTACACTCTATTTCTGAAAGGACTAGGCCTGTCCTGATAGGCGTTGTTTTACTTCCTTCAAAAGCTTTTAGTGATGCTGGGCAGAGCAATATTAACAGGTGTTTTCCCTGTTTAGAAATACAACAACAAATAAAACAGTGAACATCCAGAAGATGTATATAATCTGCAGGGGAAAAAGTAACACAAGCAGCTTCTAAATCAATTTTCAGGCAGGAGGAGAGCAGACTTTCATGGATTTTGGTATGTGTCATAACAATATGGCTTATTTCATTGATAGATTCGTTTCCAGCTTCAGCCTTTATCTTTCAAAATACTTTCAATACCTTTTCATAAGCAGTTAACATTATTTCTCCCAGAGCTCCCAATAGGTCTGGACCAAATCCTGTCCTTTTCCAGTTATGATCCATAGGTGGGAGAATATGTTTAGGATTGTATGTGTCTCCCGGTTCATGGAAGAACACCTATTTATGTCATTGGGAAGTTCACCCAAAAATTAAGAGTAGAATCTGGCCTGGTAGCGACCAAAGTTTTACGCATTAGCATTATTTCAGTACAGTGGTGCCTTGATTTACACGAGGGTTGCGTTCCCAGGCACCCTTGCATAACTCAAATTTTGCATAAGTTGGGTGGGGGTCGTGTCTTTTTCCCCGTGTAATACAAGTTCTGCTGCCAGGGAAGCAGCAGGAGCACCTGGAGCTCCTTCTGAAAGGTAAGTCCTGGGGTAGGGGGTGGGATTTAGGGAGAGTTAAGCCTGCTTGTGGGTTGGAGCCTTGGGAGTGGGATGCAGGGGTTAACTCTGGGGTGGGCTATGGCTGCAGGGGGAGTGGAGCTGAGCTGGAGCTGCACATGGGGGGTGATGGTTGAACCAGGGCGGGGGGTAGCTGAGCGAGAGCCAAGCACCAGGGTGGTGAGCCAGAGCTGTGTTTGGGCGTTGAGCTGGGCTACAGGGGGTTTGAACCAGAGCTGTGTGCAGGGGATTTGAGCCAGGGCAGGGGGCAAGGGTTGAGCTGGAGCTGTGCTCAGGTGATAAGCCGGTGGTGGGGGTTGAACTGGGGCTGGGGGGTTGACCCAGAGCTGCGTGCGAGGGGTGGTGAGCTGGAGCCGGCACTGGAGCCAGGCGCGGAGGTGGTGGGCGAGCTGGAGCCAGATGTGGGTGGTGAGTGGGGCTGGGGTCAGGGGGTTGAAACGGGGCTGTGCGGGGCTGTGCGGTTGAGCCAGGGCTGGGGAGAGCGGGATTTTGAGTTGCACTTAACTGGCGCTAATGTGAGTTAAGCACAACTCGAAATCAGGCACTTCAGGTGTTTACTGTAGCTTCTTGTCACATTCAGCATCCTTCATTGGAAAATATTCTCTCATTTAGGACCACTGTTGTTTCCGCCCTTAGTATTTCTCCTTTCCTCATGCTCCTTTCTCTGTCTCTTCCCATCTCCCTTGTCTCAGGATGACATTGCTGCATCAGTTTACACATGGTTCACATTTGGAAGGTTTTCTTCATAACCATGAGAGCTAGAAATCTATTTCTAGGCCTCTCAGCGTTTACTCTGTGGAATCTGAATGGAGTCAGATCTTTGGGCAGCACGTTAAACGCCCCCAGGTACGATATGGGTTCAGAAGCTGAGAAGACATACTCAAATTATGCCACACACCACAATATAGCACAACACCCAACACAAATTTTAAGGACTAGTCTACAAACTACAGACATCTGAACCTGTAATTTTCTACGGGTAGAACTTCACCTGTGGTGACAAGTGAAGGGAGTAGCAATGCAGACAGAGCATGGATTTGGAGAAGTACATGTCTGAGTTTTCTCCAGTGTAGATATATCCTGGATGGAATACTCTTACCCAATTTGCTTCAGATTTTATATTGCTGTAACTAGCACCGTGTCTATTCGTTGATCCTTTATGATAGCTGCGTACAAATCATCCCTTTTCCATATTTGTGAACAGCAGTGAGTGCCTGAATCTGCTCTCTTACACCTTTGTAAGCTAAGACTACATCTACGCTATGAGATCAATTCAAATTTAAGGCAGTCAGCTTGATATTACCATGTGACTGTCTTTGCTGTAAATACTATTAGCTCAATTTAGGCAGCACTAATATCAATATCATAATATTGTCACCACCGGCTGGGTGTAGCATCAAGTTCAAATTTAAAAGTTTGAATAAAGGCCGGCATGGAAGTGCCACGTCTTAAAATTGAATTTATTGACCTCCAAACGTGTCCCGTATGTAACGCATGACACCCCACAGTGCTCCACTCTGGCTGCTGCTCTCCAGAGCTGTGTCTACGCGTGCCCCAAACTTCGAAATGGCCACGCAAATGGCCATTTCGAAGTTTACTAATGAAGCGCTGAAATGCATATTCAGCACTTCATTAGCATGCGGGCGGCCGCGGCACTTTGAAATTGACGCGCCTCACCGCTGTGCGCCTTGTCCAGACGGGGCTCCTTTTCAAAAGGACGCAGCCTACTTTGAAGTCCCCTTATTCCCATGAGCTGATGGGAATAAGGGGATTTCGAAGTAGGCGGTGTCCTTTCGAAAAGGAGCCCCGTCTGGACGCGCCGCGCGGCGGCAAGGCGCGTCAATTTCGAAGCATCGCAGCCGCCCGCATGCTAATGAAGCGCTGAATATGCATTTCAGCGCTTCATTAGTAAACTTCGAAATGGCCATTTGCGTGGCCATTTAGAAGTTTAGGGCACGTGTAGACGTAGCCCAGGTGTGCCGGAATTAGGTAACAGGAAGCCCGTGAATTTCACTTCAGGACCAGGAAGCCTGTGGCTGTGGGATCATGTTTGCATGAGAAGCTGATGAGCAACATCTTTCTTTCTTTGCTATTAGTGCTGTGAGCACATCTACCCATTCAAATAGCCCCAGCACAGAGTTTGTGGTTCTGTGTCTTATATTTGGTATTTTTTTTTCTGTGCTGCCCGCCAGCCGCTGCCTCCTTGCACCACATGGCAGCAAGGCTGTGCTTGGGGTCGTGCTTGCATAAAATGCTGAGAATTTTCTTCTCAGTGGTTTACATTTGTATGTGCCCCCCACCCCAAAGGCACCACACAGTCGGGGTCTTTCCCATGCTCAACCACGTCACATGGCTAGCTCCCAACCCAATAAAAGGACATGCTTGCCATTCGGTGCTGACCATGCTGCCAGGCAGCCCCCATGTCCTGGCTTGCGCATGGTTAAGGCTCCAAGGGTGGGAAAGATTTTCGTGGGCTTTCAGCTATACGGGGGGACAGCTTCAAAGTCGCCCTCCCACCAAAAACATATTGCTGCTGCCAGGGGGAAGACTCTCTCAACAGCCAAGCTTTTCAGGGTCTTTCTGCTGCTGGGGGGAAGTCTCTCCCAGTGGCTATGAATTGTGGGGGCTTGCAGCTGCCCTGGGGGACTACTTCAACTGCCCCCTACTGAAATCTCCCTATGCCTCTGCCCCAACAAGGAGCCAGGGGGCTACCTGCTGCTGGGAGGAAGTCTTCCCTGGAGACTAAGATTTCTGGGGCCTGCAGCCGCTGGAGCGGCTGCTTCAACTAACCTGTCACCAAAAATGTTTTTGAGGCCTTTCTGCTGCCAGGTGGAAGTCTTCCCCAGTGGCTACAAATTGCATGGTCTTGCAGCCGCCTGGGGGGGACTACGTCATCTGCCCCCCCCCAGTGAAACTCCACCCCCCCATCACAACAAGGAGCTCGGGGGGGCATTGCTGCTGCTGGGAGGGGCGGGGAGGAGGTGAGAGTCTCCTCCAGAGGCTACAATTTTCAGTGCCTTTCTGCCGCCAGATGGAAGTCTCCCCTGGTGGCTATGAATTGCTGGGGCTTGCAGCCACTTGTGGGGGGAACAGGTCAAGTAGCCCTCGAGCCCTGGACCCTGCACCCCAAACCCAAAAAAGATTTTTGGGGACCATGGCAACTGGCCATTCAATCTCACGAAACACCAAACCACCCCATAATGGTAATGAAATTTGGCGAGCTCCATCTGTCATGTTGGCAATGCCTGTGTAGTGAATAGTGAAGACAAAAATCTTTTTTCCTAGCCTTTTCTGTCCTCTGCCTTCTAACTTTGGACCCCTTCATGCAGGGAAAAGTGGGTGAATGGCCATTTGAGAACACAGACTGTGCACAGAAGCTGTATAGCGCACTGGGAACACAAAACCCCTCCCCTTAGCTACTCTCTTTTTTCCAAATTTTGCTATCTACTCCTTCTTCGTGCTTTTCATTGCCCCTGTGTCATTTTCAGAAATCAAATGCAGTCAAGGGAGCAGGGACAGTCAGTGGAGGGCCAGTTGAGAAGACGCACACCTACTGATTTTTATAAAATCCTGGATGATTCAGTTACAGCTACAGTTTTAAAAAGCAATTCAGTTACAGAAGAAAGAGAGGCCTGTTAATTTAGTGATCTTTGTTGATGCCCTTCTTTTCCTTCCTTCTGCCTGGAAAAACGGGCATTTGCTTACCACAGGAGGGGAATGAGTGCAATGCAATGAAGGAAGGTGATGTCAAATACCAGCGAAAATACACAGAATGCTACAGGGATGAGGGAACTGTGGGATAGGTTCCCACAATGCACTGCTACAACAGTCGATGTTTGCTAATTAAGTGTGGTAGCAATGAGTCGACTTTGTGAGGAGCCCATGGGGAGAGAAGGACAGTCAAATCCAAATTATAAAGCCCAGTGTTACAAAATCGATATTAAGAAATTCAAATTTATCTCGTAGTGTAGACGTAGCCTAAGAGTCATTTCCAGTCAGAGTGCCAGATTATGTCTCTCCAGCAGTGTACAGGACCTGTTAAAAGTGAAGAGCAGTTCCTTTAAGAATTCCCCCTCACTGCAGAGACATTGCAGGGCTGGGATAAGACATTCTTTGCTGCATCTCCTCACAGTCTCCAGTGTGAGATGGGGGTGGAGTTTGGATGAGGGAGATTGCCTCAGGAAGGGGAATAGCCAAAGCAGTAAAACTGCCCCAGCACTCCTCTGACTTATGCCAGGGGTAACCTTGACCCAAGGAGCAGACATAAACTTGGAAGTGTAAAGTTGTCTTGAAGCCACTTTTGCTCCTGCCCCATCTTTCCCTCCACCTGGTCTGTGCCTTCTGTGAGGGCCAACACAAAATCTCCTCCAGTGAATCTGCCCCAGTGGAAGCAAGATCAGAATCAAATGTTGCTGTGTGGTTGCAAATATTTATGTCTTGCCAAAAACTAGAAAACAAGCTTTCCATCTTAAATCCTACCAAGATAATGACACATGGGCTGCAGAATTATCTTTTATGCTGAGCATGAATGCAGGCCCCCAGGGTCATCAAGAGTTCATACAGTTCCCTTTTCAGAAGCAGATGACTTTGAGATAAACCTGGCCCAAACATGTCATTTAGGCATTGCAAAAAACAAAACAAAACCAAACAAAAAAACAGCAAAACTTGCCAAATGAACCAGATGTCCCCTGAATGAGAAAATTACCTTCTGCAGTTTGGCTTGTGGGGTATAGTAACACCATTCAAAGAAGAAGAGCAAGAGAAATTAGACAATGTGCTACGGTACAATATCCAGATGTTTCAGAGCTCTCCTAAGCATGGGGAATACTTTATGTCAAAGAGGGTAATAGAAACAAAGACTGGGCTCTTTTTCAAAACGCAGTAGTAGATATTTTGAACAATGTAACATGCATGACTATAAGCCTTGCTATATCTCTGCAAGAACAGGAACACAAAAGTTATCAGACAGTAGACTGTATAGACTTTTAGGGTCAAACTTTACGTTAATAATACATCAATGCAGCACTCTAGTTTTCAGTGGCAGCTCAGTTTACACGTCTATGGCTAAAGAGAAATTTTCCATCTCATAATTCACTAGACTAAACTTGAATCGTCTTCCCTTCACTTTCAAGATGCTGTGTAAAGTAGCCCACACCTATACATTGATTTCATTTCTTCCTGTCCCTTATTCTGGATTTACTACTCCATATTTCCCCTTTTCTCAAACTGTGCTCACATGCCATCCCATCATGCTTCTTTCTGTTCTTGGAGAGGTCATCCTCTTTCTCCCCTTCTCCTCCTTTCTCTTTTTCTTCATTTCCCACCTCAAACCTGTTTCTTCCTAAATCCTTTCTTCTTCTTCTTCTTCTTCTCTTGTTCTTCTTGATCTGTTCTGTTTTTTCCATCTAAAATTATAAATTCTTAGACACAGAGAGTGTGCCTTATATGGAAAGCATTCCATAAGTTTATAAAGCTATATAATTATTACCAAAAATAGTAAAATGGGAGTACAGGTTGAACCTCTCTAGTCCATCACCTTGGAACCTGACTCATGTCAAATGAGAGAATTTGCCAAACCACGGGAGGTCAAAATTGTCTAGCAGCATTACCAGCACTTCCACTGCTTATTGGGCTCTTAAAGACATTTAGGAGTAAATTACAGCTAAATAACAGCACGGAATGCTGACAGCCAAGACTGGTGGCTGTAAACAAACTTTATGGGACTGCAGGAAACTTGGCCACACCCATGATAAGTGAATATCTGGCTAACTAAAATTGTGCTGGATCATGGATGTCACTAGACAAAAGAGTGCCCAGACTAGAGAAGTTCAACCTGTATTTAAGGACTGGAGTATAACTTTATCACCTGCTGTGAAGGGGCTGACTAAGCCCCGATGCCCTACAGGTGGACAGGGGCCTTGCCATACACCATCCCAGTAAGATGAGCAGAAAAGAGGGTCCTCCAGGCAGGATGAAGTGTCTGTTTCTGTAGCCAGTCAGGACCCAGCAGGCCAGTATAAAAGAAGCTGCTGAGCTACGGTCTGGCAGTTCCTCACAGGAGCTCGACCCATGCATGTCTATATACTGACTGGGAGACCAGCAGCATTATGGACAGCTCTGAGTGCGAGCTGAACTTAGACCTGGGTGACACCCAGGTCTGGTAGCTGAAGACTGGCCACAAGCCTAGAATGAGAACTGGTAGCACTGTGGACAGAGGCAGGCAAATCCTAGCCTCAGATCATCGAAGACAACCCAACAAGGCAGCATCCAGACAAATTAACCCACGGGGCAAGGGCCATACCAGACGACCAGGCAGACACCTTGTGTGGCACTCCTTTGCCACAGGGGGGCAGTCACAAGCAGGTGGACCCCATTATACCTGCCCTGAGGCGACGTGCCGTAGCTGTACCATCCCAGAAACAGATGAGAGAACTTACCGGGATTCCACATCACAATTCCTCCCCTACTTCTCCCCTTTTCATGGAGTAGCCTACTAACCCTTGTGCATCTGGCCAGCTGCTCTTCAGAGAGCCATGGAGTTAAAGGCCAGAACTGACAATTAGATCACCTAGTGTGACTGCCTGCAACCCACAGGCCATTAACTTTCAGCCATCTACCCATGTGTTGAGCCCAATCATGTGTGTTTGATTAAAGAATATCTTGCAGAAAAGCATCTAGTTTTGATCTAAAGACACCAAGAGAAGGAGCATTTACCAGATCCCTTGGTAGGTTTTTCCAACTGTTAATCACCCTCATTGTTTAAAAAAATTATGCCTTATTTCTAATTTGGATTTGTTTTCAACCCTTAGCTCTTTCCAACTCTTACTCTTTTCTCCTTTAGCTTAAGGAGCCTGTTGACACACACTATTTTCTCCCTGCAATGGTGCTTCAAGTTCTCTCTCAATGGAAGAAGACTGAGCTGGTGAGCTACAGGGCACTCCTCATCCACACATTCAGAGGGTCTCAGAGTAGCCAGAGCTGCAGTCCAAGGAGAGGAGCAAGAGGGGGAAGGCGTATACCACACCAAGCAGCAAAGTGATGGCTGTTGCAATCAAGTACTAAGCTCTCACTTTTCTAACCAAGAGCTGTGTTACAATGCTGGCCAAATAGGAGCACTGTCTGCTTACTCATGACTTTCATGAGTTTGAAGGCAGCTGACAGGTTCTCACTCATTCTTTGGGGAACAGCTGGCTGCATTACACTAGTAACACATCTTGTAACAGGTCCACTAACCAGCATTCACAGCAGCATTCTGGTACATTTTCTGGAAGGAAAAATAGAGTACCGACCACAAGTCAGCACAATGAATAGCATCAGAACCCCACCTCCCAACTATATAGTACCTTTTATTAGAAGGATCATAAAGAATTTATAGACTGTTATATATAGGATCATGTCAGCCCTCACAGAAATGCAGTCAACTCTGGGAAGGACTTGCGGCAGGCATTCAGTGGCAGCAGTGCTACTCAGCAGCTTTCCTGAGGGGAACGAATAATACATGTTTTCTGAAAGTTCTTTACAACAGCCTATGAATTAATTCTGTCAAGGCTTCTGTGGGTTGGGAAGTGTTATAGAGACACTGATGGGTAAACTGAGGCATCACAAGGTCAAATAATTTTCTGAAGGCCACAATCAGCGTGAGACCAAAGCCCTGCCTCTTGATATTTGGTTGCTGTAACCCCAGGCCAAGAAAACAAAGAGGAATTGTAGACAGAAGAATTCAGTTTATTTACATGGATTTTTTTTTCCGGAGAGTGGGATTAGCAACCATGCAAACCAAGTGCTGGAGATATTTATGGAATGTCACTGGGTGCCCTTGCCTCTCAGGAGGCACTGCAAAGCTGGGCCATGATGTACAGTGGGTTTGTCTACAGATCAATAAAACATCCACCACTGGCCCATGCAAGCTTACTTGGGCTCATGGGACTCAGGCAAAGAGGTTGTTTAAATGCAGTGTTGGCATTTGGGCTTGGACTGGAGCCTGATCTCTGGGACCCCACCGTTTCATGGCATCCCAGAACATCTCAAAGGATGATGATAAATTGGGGAGGGTTCAGAGAAGGGCCGCAAC
The DNA here is from genome assembly GCF_033958435.1 of Carettochelys insculpta. NCBI lineage: Eukaryota > Metazoa > Chordata > Testudines > Carettochelyidae > Carettochelys > Carettochelys insculpta. The sequence goes on along the minus strand of NC_134139.1, from coordinate 141,475,728 downwards.
CCTGAGATAAGGAAAACATGCCTTGTAGTTATACATAGACTGAACTCTTTGCATCTATTGTAACAAAAAGGATGCCAAGGGTTGACTTGATTACAGTAAGTATGTACCTGGGGAAAACATGTTTAAGAACGCGCTCTTCTTTCTAACAGAGCAAGGTGTAACACAGCCCAATGGCTGGAAATTGCTGCCTGACACATTCAGGGTGCAAATAAGGGGTTATTTTTTGATTGTGAGAGTGATTAACCACTGGAACAATTTCTCCAGGGTCCTGGTGAAGTCTCCATCACTGACCTTTTTAAAATCAAGATTGAATGTTTTTTCCTAAAGCTGTGCTCCAGGAATTGCTTAGAAGAACCTCTATGACTGGTGTTACACAGGAAGTCGGGCTAGATGATTCCAGTGCTCCCTTCTGGCCTTAGCGTCTATGAATCAGGAGATAAATTTTGCTGAAAAATCTAGAAGAGACACCTAATAGAATTGGTTTCTTAGCTGTGAATCTTTAATGGCCATATGTGATATGGGCCTTCGCCATGTGATTGTTACGTACATTTTCCAGAGTGAGGATAAATCTCTCTCCCTGCTTACAGCTTCTTTGAGCCTCTGTATGCCTATGCATGTGCCCAGTTTTTCCATGATAGGACACCAATTTGCCAGTCCAGAAATGATGCCAACATCACAGCAGTCTGTTCATTCAAGCTTCTGTGATTTCTCCAGGTCTCCATCTGGGGAAAGCACAACTGTGGTTTATTATTCTTTTGGCATAAAAGACACATTTTTTCATAATCTGATCTCCTGCCTCCTCAAAGGTTAATCACTTTATAAACACCCGTGTACCTGAGGTACTTAAATCGTTCCTATTACCATAGTGATCAAGGAACTTCCAATAATTAAAACATCTATCCTCACAATGCCCCTGGGAGGTAGGAAAGTGCTTTTGTCGCCATTTTACAAGTGGGAAACTGATGGTCAGAGACTTGCCTAATGTCACAGAAGATACGTATGGAAATTAAATTCAGCTTGTCTAAATGAGGTGGTTAGCACACTAAGCACTGGTCCACCTTTCCTGGCTGTTTTCCCCTGCCTTCTCTACTGCATTTGTTTCAGCATTGATCTATACTTTGCACCCTCAGTCAAACTGTATTGCTGTTTAGAATCTGCTGAAGCGCTTCTAGAGAAGAATGAAGTGGATCAGGCCATTCAATGAGCTTATCAAAATTGAGGGTCATATGAAGAGTTGAACTTTGCCATTTGCTTTTCCTCCCCTATGTATGCTACTCCAAGATGAGCCAGCGTCTGACACTCTGCCACATGGCAATTTCAAAGAATCATAGAAAGACCCAATTTCTTCTGATATGGGACAAGGAATTTGACTAAAGAAAACAAGCTGATCCTGAAAGCTACTGTGCCTCTCCATTTGTTTCACCTGAGAACCATATACACCCCATCGGCTTGTTTCCTATGAAAATTTTATAGAAATTGCTCCTATATCCGTACAACCTCAGCTTTGCATCTCTAAAAAAACAAAGCAAGAAAATCAGCAGAAGTCCTGGATGGAGATAACAGAATTGCAGATGTTGTAGGCTCTCTCCCAACTACAGCAAACCTACATGTGGCAGCTGCCATTTTGACCATAACATCTGGAAAGGCTTTGCTACTAATGGTAAACTCATCCAGGAAGGAAACATGTGAATACTGTGAGTACAAGCAGCATACTTTGAATTCAAGATGTAAGTTACTGTATTCTAGCTTCCCTTTTGTTATTAAAAAAATTTAGGGAAGTGATCACGAGGAAGCTTTTAAAAAAAGACATTTTCTTCTGCATAAAAGCATACTAGATGTAGCACTATGGAACTTTACCTGTGTTGTGCTTTTTCTTTTCCAACTAAGCCAATAGAACAGATAATAACAAAGAATATACAAATGCCTGACACGTTCTGAGTCCACTCTAGAAATTGTATAAAGGTACAATGTGAGATAAAAGTAGCCAAATTTCTAAAATAAAAATGGTTTTAAAAAGTCACACACTATTATAATGTATCAGAAAACTATAATCTTCCTGGCATGTGTCATCATCCAAAGAAATACTGTTCATTAAGGCAACTTGGAAGAAATAAAGAAAAGTAGGAATTTATATCACCACTAAAGAAATAAAGTTTCTATGTTCATTGTCTTCGGGTTTTGATATATGCTTAGCGATATTACATTCAAGGAGCATCTAATTTCCATATAAAGTGTAGCAACTTTCCATTTTACTATGTAGTGTTCAGGAGAGACTTTGATTTGTGTGCCCTAGGGTATATCAGAGAAATGCATAATGTTCGTTAAGTCCCTTCTGTCATGCACCATCAGTAAATTCCTGTACAGATTACAACATGAATGTTTAGTCAGAGGGCCAGCCATCCTACAAAAAGGAGTGGGTGGAAGTAATAAATGTGCAGACCAAAGGGAAAAAAAAAAGAGAGAGAGAAAGAGAGAGAGAAATTCCATTAAGAAAGGTTATTGAATCAAAGAAAATGTATCAAAAGTAGACAGGTGAAAATGTCTCTTGAATTTTTATGAATTTATTGGGCACACAAGTCCTCGTCTGTTTTGGACTGTAATTGAGGATAATAGCAGAATAGGGACCACGGAGGCAGATGCTATCAGTGTTTTTAATCTCCAGCATTCTAGAACACTGATTGAGCATCAATTCAATTTATCACCAGCAATAATGTAAGGATTTTTTCCACTTAGAAAAGTGCTTTTGGGGGGTAGAAGTTTCAGACCTGCTTTCGTTTTCTCCTGTGAAGAGAAGCTTATGAAGTTCATTTATTCAGAGAACATAAATCCTATCTCCTAGTGTTTTTCCTCTGTAAGCTAACATGAAATATGGTTTACAGCAAAGCTAATTCCAAGCATTTAATGTGGACTGATGAAAGTAATTCATCATTCTCTCTCTATTTCTCCTTCTCAATCTCTCTCTCTTTAGAGCAGCAGAGTTACTTGTAACACTGTCATTGCTGATGGTATTATACATGATGCGTCACATATGCCATAACAATCAAGTGCCTTTACACTTTCCTTTGGGGGTCCATAGTATTCAAAAACAAGAGGGTTCCATGATAAAGTGAACGTCTCTCACTTCCTTGTCATTCTTTCCTCTCCACAGATTTATTTCCTTCTGTTAATGACTCCCTTTTTCAATTTGTGTCTCTCCCTGACACATAATAGTCTGCTTCCCTGTTCTCCTGCCTTAGCCAGACATTCAGCTTGTTTGCAGCTCGTTATTTGGACTCTGGCAGAATGTAGATACAAGAACTTTCCTGTAATCAGTTCAATAATGCCACTTCAAACTTAGTAGTACTGCTGCCACGTATAATCCTGACAACTCATTATCCCCTGGCCAGGGGAGGCTGGGGTCCTGCTTATTAGAAATCCTGTGAACCCATCATCCTTCCTTTTCGTCCTGCTCTCTTCTTGATAGTTGAACTCCCTGGGCTGAATCTTGCCCTCATTTGCATTTGTGCGACCTGAATTCCATCAGCATAGTTAGAGGTTTGTACTCCCCTGCTTCCCCTCCTCCCACATTTTCAATTCAGAAGGGATGAGCAGCAGAGATGCCAAATCTTGCGTAACTCCCTGAGTGACATTTTTCACAGCATGAATGACTGCTTGCTGGGATTCTGCTTACGTGTTAAACATGGCACGTATAACACCTTCTATCTGACGCATCTGCCTACCTGTGAGCTTGTCAAGTGTTATGACCTCTATGTTGCACAAGGGAAAATTGATGAATGAAGCAGAATGATTTGCTAAAGGTCACACCATGAGTGAGGATGCCCAGACGGGTGCATTAGTCAAAAAAAATCATCCTTCCATTATTTGTATCTATAAAGCTAGATCTTCCTCAGCAGTTGAGCAGGGCTGGGCACATTTGAAGTGTTAGGTGTAAAGGTTCCCATCAACAGCTCTGTGACTGAAAGTCCACCTCACAGAAGGCACAGTAGATTGAGTTAGGTCAATTAACCTTATAGACGGCACCTGCAAGAGAACCAGAGGTAACTGATGTCTAATGGAAGAGGAAGGGAAGGACTGAACTAGGCTTGTACAAAGGGATGAATCTGCGAACAGAAGGGGGCTTCCAGGGAAGTAGTCTGCAGTGTAGTCATTACCTGAGAGAGAAGGAAGGTTTGTTTAGGGACAGTGGCACCTGCTGAGCTGGACAAAAGGTGAGTACTGGCCACATGACTGCCCCTCCATGTGACTGCTCACCACACCACTCCTAGTCTAGCTCTTCCTGCCACCACCCCACTCCTACTCCACCCCAGGCCCCACCTGTTCCCATCCTTGCTCTTCCCCAACTTCATCTCTTCCCCCAAGCTCCCTCCCCATGCAATACGGCCCAGGGGACTAGTAGAAAGGGGCTTAGGGCCAGCAACAGCACTCAGACCTCCCTCCACTTACCAAAAGGGGGAAGTGGAATGACCCAGCCCTAGAGGGCTCTGCTCCACCAGCTGCCAGCCATGCCACTCTGCTTCCCACCCCCAGCGGGTGTGGGAGGTGGTTCCACCCCTTCCCTAAGCCGCTGTCCCAAGCAATGCAGCTATAAGTTGGAGTGCGGAGTGGGCTGGGGCTAGGTCATTCCACTTCCTGCTGCCAGTGAGTGCAGAATCAGGCTCAAACCTACTGCCAGCACCAGGTTCCTGGACCACCTGGGCCACCCAGTGCCCCGAAAGTGCAGGGCATTGGGCTGGTTGCACAAATCATCCTCCAGCTGCTGGCCTATGGCCTTCCCCTTCATAGCACTGGAGGTGTGTGATCCTTCATGTTCCCCACTCCACATGCCTCTTTGGGGCAATGGCATCCAGCATGAAGTCAAAGAGGAGTAGTAGTTCTCAGTCATTTTCTGGGAGGAGGGAGTTTGGGCTGGTAAACCCAAAAGGTGGAGCAGATGCTGAATAGAGGAAATAGGAAGGAGCCCAGGGAAATAAGTGAGTCTGGAAGCAAGCAGACCACAGTTGCTAGGACTCTAGACTGGAACCCAGATTTGGGCTAGGCTTGAGTTCCCCTACCAGCTGCTGAGAAAATGGCACAGGACCTGGCCTTGTTCTGGAACACCATCTGGAATTTCATGCAGAGAGCAGGTACAGTGGGACCCCGATAATGGAGAAAAGGAGGACTATAGAGTGAGCTGGCTGGAAGGATGAGTCATAAGGAGAGGATAGCAAGCCCTGGAGAGCAAGGGGAGCGGTGCTGTGAGCAATCATTAGAAGAAAGTCATTACACCTGAATGGAGCAGGGCCATGGAGGTGATCACAATTACATGCCTCCATGGTGACTTACACCCATTATAGTCTTCCTTGGTGTTCAGGCCAGCCAGACATTTAGCTAGGCTACAGTGTAAATTAAAGGAGACTGCGCACTGCTATATTTTACACTGGCTACCCATGGCGTGAAAGCGTTGTTCTGGTTGGCAGGACTCACCAGGGAACAGAGGCACTGTCACCGTGTCCCCTGAAACAGTGGCCAGGAGTGGAGTGATTTAGCCCCTGGCAATGGTATGGCATCTGCAGATTCTCCTGTGCAGGGAGAATTGCCAGGCAGCTGCTTAAGTTCGTGGTAGAGCAACTTCATGTTGCTGGGACAATGCAAAGGAGCCCCAGCATATGGGAGGGTCTAGCCTTCACTGGTTTCTCTCTTCCCTTTCTCTATCTCACCCATCTTTGTTCACCTCCTCTTTTCCATTATTCTTCCTCTTTGTCCACAACCTCATCCTTTACTTTGCCTCCTCCTCACTCCCTGTTTCCTGCCAATGATCCAGTTTCTTCCTTTCGTCATTTCTCTCCTTTGCCCTTTCCCTCCACTGCATTTCTTCGATATACTCTGGTCCTGTCTCTTCCCTCACAGTCCAGCTCAGACCTGGTGACTCAACTGTGCTCTCTCATCAGATATTTTAAGCTTTACCTGACCTTCCCCAAATACAATCATCCAGCTCACACCCATGTGGCCTAATACTTAGATGAGACCAGCTCCTGGATGAAAAAAAAAAAAAAAAGCCAACAGCTGGCTGAGCTAAATCCAAGCAAGATGAAAACTTTTATTACAATGGATTTTAATGAACTTGTACATTCAGGGGTCATATGTTATGCCTGTGTGACCCACATATCTAGGTGTGGTTAACTTCCCATGTAGTGGTATCTTGACAACTTCACAGAGAAAAGAATAAGTGTCCTCTACAGCCTAAGCTGAGAGCCAGCTGGCCTTCAGCTCAAGTTGTAGAGGTGCCCACACAGAGGTTCCAGGTGCAAGTCTGCTGTGGCCAGTTAAACCTGGGAAATTGCCAATATTGTTCCTTTTTTTTAAGAAAGGGAAGAAGTAATCCCAGAAACTACAGTCCTGTTAGTCTGACTTCAGTTGTCTGAATGGTCTTGAAACAAATTTTGAAAGAGAAAGTAGTTAAGGTCATAACGGTAAATGGTAACTGGGATAAAATACAGCATGGTTTGGCAAAAAGTAAACCTGATTTTCTTCTTTGAGAAGATAATTGATTTTTTAAGACAAAAGAAGAGCAGTAGCTCCCATCTATCTGGATTTTAAAGGAGGTATAGGTCCACATAGGAACCTCTCCTCACCTACCAGCTACACTGGTTGGTGAGGTTCTGTGGTTTGCAACGTGAGGGAGGTCAGAGTAGATGATCACAGTGGTTAAACTTAAGATTGGAAACAATGTGAGAATGAGTCTAGGAGTGGGGATGGTGGAAGGTGAACCAAAGAACAGTAGGGTCCCCAAATTTGTGAACTTAAGGTTTGCAAATTCAATTATTCATGAGCTGCTGCTTCTTGGGGCCCTGGGGCAGGGAGCACCGGCAGCTGCCACTTCCCCAGGGCTCCAGGCAGGAGCACTGGCAGCTGCTGCTTCCTTGGGGCTCCGGGTGGGGAGTGCCAGCAGCCACCACTTCCCAGTGCTCCGAGGTGGGGAGCACCAGTGGCTGCCACTTACTGGAGCTCCAGGGCTGGGAGCGCTGGTGTCTGGCACTTTGCGGGGCTCTGGGGCGGGGACCACCGGCAGCCACTGCCTCGCTGGGGCTCCAGGCAGGACAGCTGGCAGCTGCTGCCTCACTGGGGCTCCAGACGGGGGGCTCCAGCAGCCGCTGCCTCACTGGGACTCCAGGCAGGAGTCCCGACAGCCAGGGTCCAGGCAGGGAGCACCGGCAGCTGCCATATCCACAAATTTCCACATTCGTGAGGGTTCTGAACACAGACCCTTGAGAATGTTGCAACCCTACTGCATTTTGAAGTGTTTGCAGTCATGGTGCAGTCTTCAATGTTTGAAAGGTCAAATCTAGAACCGGGCAATTAAGCCCATGGTCTGGGAGGACACTGAACTCGCACGTTGCAATAGCTGCGAGTAATGCTTCTTGCCACTTCTGGTTGGCTAAGGCCACAGCTACACTAGAGCATGATGTCGATTTGAAGGGACTGCAGTTGACGGCTGCAAGTAATGTTTTTTTCAAAACCATTTCTGGCTGGCTGAGAGTCTGACCCGTCCTGACAGAAGAAGGTGCACTGAGGCAATGAGGTATCCTAGAGTCTGAAACCTTTTGTGCTGATCAAAATCCAGCGAGTACAAAATGCTGCAGCACCTCTCCTCATCCAGACAGGCTACTCTGAGGACATCAGAACCTCAGAGGCTTCTCCCTTTGGTAAGAGGATAAGAGAACAAACATGATGTGATCAACATGCAGCCCTGTCAGTTAATGCACTACTGGAAGGTTCTTGGGTACTTCTGTGAACACAGCATAACATCTCTATAGCATGAAATAGCTCCTATCCTTTTTCTACACCTGCGCACACACCCACTCATCATCTTTATGAATGGTGACAGGAAGTGGAAGACTGGTAAATGGTCAAACACAGCACCTCCCCAAGCCTCCCTGGCCAGAGCCCAGGTACTCATACAATTAAATGAGACACGAATGGACGCTTTGCAAAGAACACTGTGCGTATACAGACAGTTAATGGTCGTGGTGAATGATGAGTGACAGCCTGATACGAAATGCAGGTTCAAGTAACAGTGTTTTCTCTCCAAGAGATAGGGGAACAGGTTCTTTGGACAGAGCCCTGGCATTCAAGTATTTAACTGAGCCAGACAGGCACCTGGCCACAAGCTTTACAACTAAGCAGGGACTTACATGCACAGTTATTATGTGACTATGAAAAGAGAAAATTGAATGTGAAGTCTACTAGACAGTCAATCAGCCTGTCTCATATCTTTTTCTCTCCCTCAGTCGGGAAAGAACAAGGCTATTTCTAAATATGGAGACCACATATGTAGCCAAATATAATGCTCCCTGTGCAGAAAGAGACCAGAAAAGTTTCAGAGACCTGATTTGCTCCCAGTTGCTTTTGATGGGGCTTAAACAGGTACTTAAAGTGAAGTATGTATGTACTCAGGGATTTTGCTGAGCCAGGGCTTTCGTTCATGCTGTAATATTGCATGCTTTTAACTCTGCAAGGCTCTAGTGATGACTAAGATGATTGGTTTTAAGTAAGCCGTCTGACACAGCAACTGTCATTTAGTATATAGTTGTCCAGTAGTAAATTGCACAACAGGGCCCAACCTGGTAGAGGCCTCTAGGTTCTATCGCAATGTAAATAACAAAAAAGGACAGAATGTCCCAGTACTAAGGAGAGGAGTAGACAACGGACTCAGCTATCACTTCGTCCAACACCCCATGGACCGGGGGTGATGTGATCTGTCAGTAAAAAGCATGGGCTGATTCCCTGCTCTTCAGCATGGATGTTATGCTCTTCAGCACAAAATAGATGAATCCTTTGTTGCACACCAAATGAGTACAATCCTCTAGAAGTTCCCCCAACTCCAGACACCCTGAGATATCTTACTCTAGTCAAATGGTCAGCTCTATGGTCCCATTATTTGAACAACACTACTGTAACCTACACCTCACTCCCAACCGGCATAACTCAAGGACATAAGGGCAAGATTTAACTCATCATTCCCAAGATACTTCCAATATATACAACTGAACTGAACAATGCAAAATATAGACACTTCCACATAAAATAATTCAGTGCAATCAGAATCAGTGCAGCTCAAGGATTGGGCTTATGTTAGGCTTGGGCAGACAATATTTCTAGGTTTCAGTACAAACAATAGCTGCCATGTCGTGCTGCAAACAAACACGCTTCAGCTGATACTTCTTTGAGATGAGAAACAAATATTGTACAAATAAATCTGACACAGCAGAATTTTCCCAGTGAACCAGTGCCCTCAATTACTCTCATATTTCTCCGAAACAGGCTTTGCAGCAATTTGCCCTTTTAGAATGTATCTAGCCCTTAGAGCGTATCAGCGTAAGTTATATCTACACTGTTACTGTTTTCCACCCTCCCCTGTATAGTTCACAGACTCTAATACAGTTCTGACAACCCATGCAACACTGATTTGCTCCACAAGAGCAGTTGCACTTAGGTTGGTGCACCACTAGTTGGTCATTTTGCTGCTGGGGCCTTGAGCCCAGAAGGGGAAGGCAGGTGATATTTCTAGCGCAGCCTTTCATTGAAGGGCCAGCAGATGAAGCTCACCTTTAAAATACAGCTGAGGCAGAATAGGAACACTACTGAACGAAGCTGTCTGGGCAAACACCTTGAATCGCTACTGCCTCCTCTGGCTGCCTGGGCCCTGCCTCTGCCTCAGGGAGTGCCACCCAACTTTGGGTTCTAAACCATGACCACCTACATCAACTCAGTCTCAGCTCTCGCTTTGTTTAGAGACTTGGGTTTATCTACATAAGAACAGCCATACTGGATTAGACCAATGCGCCATCTAGCCCAGTACCCTGTCTTCCAACAGAGCATGCCAGGTGCCCCAGAGGGAATGAATAGAATTGTCCCATCCATAGGATGGCTTGGGGTGGCCACCCCAACCCTATATTTTAGGAGGCCCGCAACGGTGGCCTCAGCCATCCTATGGATGGAACCAGCAGGGCTCAGGGCAGTCTGAGAGGTTTATCTGTGGGGGCCTGACATGGTCAGCAGCAAGGAGGGGCCACCCTCCTCAACCCACCTCAGCGTCAGGAGGCATGGGAAGTGACACAACACAGCGGTCTGCTCCCTTCCGCTGCCATCTCCCAGATGGGTCTCTGGTTTACTGCGGTGGCAGGAAACGGAGTGAGCTGGCCCCAGCCCACTGTGCTCTGCTTCCCCAAGCATCATGGCTCAGGGGAAGTGAAGCAGAGTAGCGTAGGATGGGGCCAGGGCTGTAGCACTCTGCTTATACCGCTACTGCTACTCCTACAGAGAGGAGCAGGCTGCTGGGTCGCTCTGCTTCTCGCAGCTCCTGATGCCTCTGTGAATGCCCGGGTGCCCACCCCCTGCTGCTACCCCATGCCACACCTCCTGGTAATCTCCCAGTTCACGTCTCTGGGGGAAGGGGTGCAATGGGGGCACGAGGTGCGGGGAGAGGAGCAGAGGCGGGGCTGGGGGAAGAGGTGGAGTAGGGGTGTGGTGGAGGCAGAGCAGAGGTGGGAAAAGGAAAGGTCATGGCTTTGTGGGGGTGGGGGTTGCCCTGGACCCCATGCCCTTCCTAGGGATGGCCTGAAAACAGAACAGGTAATCACCAAGTGATTCATCCCCTTCACCCTTTCCCACCTTCTGGCATAAGAAGGTTAGGGACATCATCCCTGTCCTCCCTGGCTAATACCCATTGATGGACCTATCCTCCATGTTTAAGGAAGAAAAGAAAAGAAAAGAAAAGAAAAGCATTTCCATCATACTCTTTCCGAGTTTTCCTTTGCTTTCAGATCTGGGATTGATGTGTTTGTGGAAAGGGCAGGAGAAAAGTAGGGAACCCTTTTTCCCAGATACACTGTGTGCCCTACCGTTAAACATTCAATAATTTCCCAACAAGAAATATATTTGCCCCCTCCTCCCTATATCTTCTAAGCATGGTTTTTGGTATGACAGTTTGTACCTGCCTGGTCTGGCATGGGCAGGAACTGACTGGTCCTGACAAGAAAATTTGCTGGATTGGGGAAATTCCCTGCCACTGGCCCCCAGGCTCTGGCCTCATGCTCCCAGGACTGCTGTTGGGGAATTCTGGCCCTGGCTACGCACTCCCATGGGGCTACTGGGGACTCTGGCCTTACCCCAGTCCTACCCCATGCTGCTCCCAGGCAGGCTGCAAAGGGTGATGACCTGGGCATCGGCCGTGGTTGTCCCTCCTGCCCTTAGGTTGTCAGGCTGTCTGGTCCAGGTGCAGCTGTAACCTTGCAAGACCACAGATGTTGCCGGACCAGAGAGTGAGGGTTTGAGGAGGTGCAACCTGTACTTGCTAACTATATTGCAACATATGTGATATGCTGTAGTCCACAGCCGTCAGACGTTGCATAGAGAAGTTCTTGCCAGCTCACACCACCATGCGAAAGATTTCACAACGTATTCTGAGGTTAGGAAGCTGTGCCCTCAGTAAGCGGCAGGAAAGAGTGGAAGAGTGATTAAATACATAGAAGACACAAAACTTGAAGGGGAGTAGCTACTAATTTAGAGGTCAGAAAAATGAAATGAAAGACGTGCTTCAGCTACAAAGCCACAAATATAAGTACAAAATCAGAAACCTGTAACTGGACAGCAGCAAAGCAAGAAGAGACCTTGAGGTAATCACAGATGAAAAATTAAAAGGGTTTAATGTAATACCATAATTAAAAGGCAAATGTAATTGTGGGATGTATAAAAAAAGCATCACATGAAAAATGCTATGGCTATACTCTACTATAACCACTATGATGAGCTGAAATGCTCAAGCCAGCAGTCTGAGATTACTACACTGGAAAGATGAGGCCAAGGAGTCCCCAGATGAAAAGCCTTCACTAAGGTGCTCACATTCCTCCTTGATCCAAAAAAAGCCTGAGTTTTTTAATCTTCAAGGTATACTGAAAGGTGAAGGTTTATTCAGGCTGCTTCAGAGAAGAGAGGGAAGATTTACTTTCTTTTCTGATTCAGGTGGGAGCTTTGTCGCTTTTTATTACATTAGTGGGTTTTTTTTTTAATCTGTTGTAAAAGCATGTAGGGAAATTGGCCTAAAGCTACACTGAAAAACCTGATATCTAGGTTGATGTAAGGAAAGGGAGGGGAATATTTCCCCTTTACAAAGTCCCACAGCAGAAGAAATACAGACATTTGTGGGCACTATCTTGATAGGTATACCACAGGAAGGCCACACTATAGTCAATGGTTCATGGCCTGGTTTGAAGGTTAGTATCAAAATAAGACTTTATTATGGCTCCTCTGATGAAAACTACAGAGGTAAGGTGCCAAATATTTTTGATGCAGTGCACCAAGACTCCAAATCAAAGAACAATTGCATGGCTGGAACGAGAACAGCTTAAATGATAAACCATCTAAAGGCAAAGGACTTTGAAGAGAGTGCCAGAGAATCAAGGTTGTGATTTAGACCTGAATGGCGTTAAGTGCTCCAGTACCACAGTCATTCAGAGCTGTGTGCCACTGCCTTAGGCACCTTTGGAAAACCTAACATAAATCTGTACTGCCTGCAACAACCAACGCTATGGGGAAAAATGGGATTCTGGCAAATATGTGCACAAAAGATACTACAAAGAGGGGTAGAAATTGTTTGATTTAATCAGCAACAATAAAAATAGCAGATTTAACACAAACCAAGAATGATTTAGTTCAAGCCAAATTTTTATTGGGAAGTTTCACTGAGACAATTTAGGAAAGTGTTGTTGGCATCAAAATCACTGGAGATGTCCAAGCCATGGTTAGTCAAGGAACTACTACACTAGGTCTAGAAATATTGTAAAAGTATCAGGGGTGCATTCTGCTCTTACTAATGTCAATGGAAAACTCTGTTAGCATTCAGTGAGCAGTGGATGAAGCCCTGCTGCATGTCACTTCCAGCACTAACAATTTGAAGATACTTGTGTATGCTCTTCCTGACGCAGTAAAAATTGCCCATCTAAGCATCTGAAGTAACACTCCTAACCTAAAACCTAGATCACTGGGATCCTGGGAGTGTTACTTTGACCACTAAGTCTTCTACTGTGGAGTCAGGATGGGTGAATTTGTACACACCAGTAGAGGAAAATCAGGTGTATCTTTAACTGTGACCTCCAATAGCATCCCCTGGGATAATTCTGCCCACTCTGTTCTTTCCCATCATGTTCATGTAGTCAGCAAACCATCCTCTGAAGAGACTAACAGATGGTATATGAAATGGTATATGAAACTGAAATGAATGGAACAATAGTATCCGGTTAAAAGATGATGAAATGGATGAAGGATGCAACATAACCATCTAACCTAGCTTCCTAAATATAATATTGGCAGCAGTTACTTTAAAAATCAATATCCTGCCTCTTTCTTCTCTCACCTGTCTTTGTCGCCTGCTTTCACTTGAATTCTTTGAAGTCCCTAAGTGAAGAAAAGAGAATATGAGTTGCCTTACCTCAGGAAAAATATCCATGCTGATAACTGCCTGGCTTAGCCTTTGATATGAGGAAATGTGATTCTGTAAGTACTGCTACAGTAAAACAGTATACTGCTGAGCCCAACGTCCATCTTAACAACTCAGTAATTCATTTTGCCCCCAGCACTGGAGACAGCACTACAAAAAACTTTATAGTTAATAGATGGGAGGTCAGAGGCTTTCATTTGCAGTCACCAGCAAACTACAACAGTTGAAGCTGTTACAGTACTTACTGCTTCTAGCTGTGTGAGGTCCCCAAAGCGCATCCTGCTATGTATAGGGAACAGCTGAAGCAAATGGTTTTGTCCATAAAGCAGATATGATTAAATATTAATAAGGCACCACAGGAGTGAGTGCTCGGCACTTCAGAGATTCCCAAAATGACAGACCCCTCATCCTAACAATGTTCCTTTCTAAGTTTACACATCACGAGACAAGTAGTTACAACAAACAATGGAGGAATTAGTTGAAAGAGAGGCAAGGATTATGAAAATAAGTAACTATTTACTTTGGTTTGTGACATATCTTATGCATGTTGTATTATATCAAGGCCAAGAATTTAGGGAGATTTAAAAAAAGGAGTTGAGAAGATTGCTGTGCTGGAGTATGGACATTTCCCGGGAAGCATATCTTAGTGCTATGAGCAGTCACAAACCTAAATGACATGGGTGGGCATTAGAGTTGCCTGCCATTAGGAGATGGTGAGGGAGCAGTTAAATGCACACTTGATTAATAAGAGTTAAAATAGTAGAGACACCAGCCAAAGTGTGATGGAGATGCTGGAGCAGTAACTCAGCCACGTGGTTGGAGGGTTTTTATCCCTGGAGCCTGATGCAAACCCAGATAGGGTATTATTTGATGGAGATGCATGAGGAGCAGCTGGAAACAAAAAGCCAGCAAAAAAAGTAGGAAGCCCAGAGACAAGAAGTGAAGCGAATTGTTGCAAAGCCTTGACAGACAAACCAAGGAGTGGGGAGCGAGTGAGAGAGAGAGAGCTTTTGGGGAAGAATGCTAGATGGAAATAGGCTTCAAAATATGACTAAAATATGTCTCTTATTGTTCGATTCCTCCTGTGTGAAGGGAAATAGAATTTTTTTGTACAGCTGTGTTCAGAATTGCAAACCTGACTACCGGTTTCTCCTTTTCATGGAAACAACCTGCACTGCCCCAAATAAGCTAATAAAAATACTGACAAGATCCACATATGTTTAGCCCATCTTGTGTAAATATTACAAGGGACTTGCAGGACATACGCCAACCACTAACCGACGGGGTAACGAACACACTTCCCTGGTGAGTGGATTGTTCAATAATCGTCTACTGCAGTCTGCTTACCTTATACTATCCTCTGAAACATCTGGTACTGGCCACTACCAGAGCTGTGATGCCATATTAGATGCTCTGATTCACTAAGGCACTGCCTATGTTGCTTGTATGTTCATGTGTCTGTATGTAGCTGCTTTTAAAACACATCTTTAGAATTCATTTGAGGTTGATGATGAACAAATGTTGGTGTTTTCCCTTCTTCTCCTGTTTCTCAACACCTTTTTTTGTAGACTACCTCATAGAAGAAACTAGATGCAGAACGGCAGAGGGAAAAAGAAGATGTGGATGGCTGTCACAAATTCAGGAACCACACACAATAAACACAGGAACAGTAATGAGTGCAGTTTAAGTACTTACAGTCATGAGTTATCCACCATGACCCCTGGTGCTACAGCTTCACAGCAGAACCCTCTACCGCTTGAACTTAAGAATAACACCTTTAAGAGATACTAATAGGAGATGTTTTATTTTAGCTTTAGGCCCACTAGAGGCCAACATGAGCAAGCATTCATCACTCTTTATTTTGCAAGAGTAGGAAGGCGAAACTTGGATGAGACAAATGAGAGTGGTTAAAAGAAAGCCTGGAAGGAATGGGGCAACAATGCAAACAGTAAATTTGCATTAAAAAGGACTAGAACTACATAGTAAGATTATGGCAAGCAAACCACTATGCAGTATGGGACATGGCACGCAGTACTAGAGGGATGATGACACCATATGAAATCTAAATAAATGTATAAGGGGTGTGTGGCCCAGGGGCAGCTTGGTGCCAACAGGCAACGAGCACAGGGATGTACAGGGTTTTACAAGGATCTCCTGCTCAGACATACACATAGCAGCTCAACAAAGTGTGGCATATAAGATCACTACTGAGCACCAGTAGCCCACTGGCCATGATAATCATTGCTAAAATGTATGCACAGATAGTATCTAAGGAGTTACTTATCCACACTGAATATTATGCTAAGGGCTTGAAGTTAAGGCACATGATGTACTTCAGAAATAGCTCTTTTAGCTCAAAGGTAGCAGATACCTACCCCATCTGGTCATTGGTGTACGGCGTGCCTGACAATGTACTCCTCTTTCTATACTGAGCCACAAGACTAAACAAACAGTATGAGGTGTCCTGCTTATGAATAAATATAACGGATTGTCGTGGTATTTCTTGGAGTGCAGAATGACGCACTGGGAAGGCAAGTGGACAGCCTGTTTGTCTCAAATGAACGGGGTCACAGCTGGCCTGGTGTGGTCAGACATCACCAATGTGCTGTCCTGAATGATATCGTGCCTTGTCAAATGAGGACAACTGTTCAGCTGCATGCATGTGTTCTTACCTTCTACTGTCTTGGCTCTGCACAGGTAGCCAACACCAAAGACGCTGAGGGAATCCCCCAAGAACTATACAGTTGGATGAGGGGTGAAGGCACCAGGCCAGGGTTAATTGTAACAAAGCGCAGTAATAGCACCCAGTATTCTCTACAAGGATAGCAAGAATGTGTGTCCGTGACAAGGGGTGCAGCTCAGTCCGTGGTGGGATTTTCCACTGTCTGCTTGGCTGGACAAGAACAGCCCTCTAAACAAACAAGTTAAACTGAAATATCAAGGTACCATCATTTGATGTACCTAGATCCTGTCTGTTACCTTGTACAGGGCAGTTCAATCAGAATCCAGCATGCTGTCATCCTAGACCTTATCTTGAACCCGGGTCAATATGTCCCTGTTCTCTATTGGTGAAGGGGGAGGGTTAGTACCAAGATGTTTCCTAATGAGGTGTCCTGGTACCATCACTCTGCAATGTGTTTAAGACTCATGCCTAGTACTTCTTAATGTGTGTTTCAGCCAGAACCTGTAATCAGGACCTACCTTTGCTCACAGCTCAGTTTTGCTTCATATGGAAAAGTCTTGACCACTTGACCACCTAGGCCTCAGGCCTCACAGAAGGCCTGTCATAAGTGAGCGTATGTTTCAGGCCCTCTTATTATACCTGGTTAAAAAGCTCTGTCAGGATTTTGAATGAGCAATATTTCTCCAGGCATTAGAGTATCTTGTTACCACCCTCCAGGCTGAAAACTGTGTGTTTTGATTTTAGTTTATATGCAACTACCTGTTTCCAACACCTCTAGTTACTGCTACTTCAATCTCTGTGCTTTGTTGAACACGCTTATACTCCATTTCCCCGTAAATAAGTATCTCAGTGCTGTGTGTTTAGTAGAGCTGTGATCTGAGGTGAAACTGGTAAGCAGGGGTGTTCTATTTCTTTAGAAGCCGTGACTCAGCAAACGATGCCAAAGTTCAGCTGACCAGTGGCTGTACCCACCAGGGTGCTCCTGAGAGGGCTTAAGAGTGGGTGTGCCTGTTGCTAACTTGTAGGATAACAATCAGACCCATGAGGTCTAGAGAGAAGGGCTTGTGCTGGCCCTGGCAGGTGGAGTTGGAAAGCTATTCACAGCAAGCAAAAACAAAGGTTCCCCATGCTAAGTGCAGGTGGTAGCATGTTGTCTCACAGCTCCGGATATCCCTGGGAAACACCACAACATATCAGTCAAAGACAGAATGAACTGCCAGTGAGAGCCATCACAGCATTAACTATCATGCAGAGATTTGTGTGGTCTCAGGCTGCTCGTCCTCCCTGTTATTTTCCATTGCTGGCAAGCTCATACCCACCCCCAAAGTGCAGTGCCCTAACCTTGCAAATGGAGACTCAGGAAAATACGCAGCAGAGATGTTGTGCCTCTTCTCAGACAGTTCTTCCCTTGTGTGGGCATGTTTCTCCTCCTCAGCCCTATGACTACTTCTGATGGATACACTGATGTATTCTGCTTTCTTTCAGCACAAAGCAATTTTAGTATAGAAAAGGTGCTTCTTGTTTACTGTGAACTTGAATGAAATTGTGCTAGATAAATTTGTATTTAACTGCCCTTTCAAGTAGTGAAAAGGTAAAATTGTCTGGTTTTGCCTCATCTATGCTGTACTAAGGAACATCATTAAATCTGTAAAGTCTGTGCAAGCAAATTTCACTGCTGGAATAGTGGGAGTTAGTTGACATAATGTAATGTCAAACTGTTTGATGAATTACAGTATCAAAAAAGGATATGGTTCTTTATGCTCCTCAACAAACATAACTCATTCAAGTGCATTGTTTGATCAAGCAATAACAGCACTTTAAACTACATTTTGTACTTTTTTCAAAACAAGCCTTTGGAAAAGAATTGCCTGTCTTTTTAAAAGCCATCATTTCAAATATATGTACAAGTTGAACCTCTCAAATCTGGAACGCCTCCAGCAACTTCCGTAATCTGGTCTGATTTTAGTTAGCTGGACAGCCACTAATAATGGCTGTGGCCAAGTTTCTTGGGGTCCCATAGTCTGTTTACAGCCACCAGTCCTGGCTGTCAGTGCTCTGTGCTGTTACTTAGTGGTAATTTACCCTTAAATGTCTTCTAAGAGCCCAGTAAGCAGTGAAAGTGTTGGTAATGTGCTAGACAATATTGACCTCCCATGGTTTAGCAAAGTCTCTCATCTGGCACCAGTCAGGTCCCGAGGGTGCCAGATGAGAGAGGTTCAATCTCTATATGCTTTGATCATATATATATATATATATATATATATATATATATATTTTTTAGAGGTCAGATTGCAGGATGTATTGCTCTGGTGTCCTGTGCAGACATTCTGTACAATGGCTTCTCTGCCAGTTCTTCCTATCCTTAACAAAAATAAAATGTGAGGATCTGTGGCTTTGGATCAGTCCCTTAGCGGACAGAGACATGAGGGCCCGACTGTACCAAGTGAATTGCAGCATCTACAGTCCTTTACATCAATTAGTGCTGAGGGCGCTCAGCACCTTGCAGGAACAGCCCCTTTTCTTAGGAAGAGAGACTGAAAAAACAGGGATTGTGCTCTTCAAAGAAAGGAGGCATAAGTGGGGACAGGGTCAAAGCAAACAGAACAGAACATGATAGACCTGATCAAGCCTATTTCCTCTCACAAAAGGAGTGGAAGCTGATGGACAATAAATTTTAAATTGATACCAGGAAATATCACTTCACATAACGTCTAATTAGCCCATAAGATACTGAGGCCAAGCCGTTAACAGGCTTCAGAAAGGATTGAAGATTTTTATAGGTAATAAATAATAATGATCCTATGTTTCTTTTTTATAACAAATATTAAATGAAGTGGCACGGACCCCAGACTGAGTCATCTGTTTGACCTGAGTGCTGCTAATGGAGATTGATGAAACCCCAAACGATAGAGTACATTTCTCCTGTACTTTGGCTTATCCTTTTCATAATAATAAGTGCCTGCAATTTTTTCTTATTCTCTTTCAAAGCTAGAATATGTCAGGATAATATAACACGTAGTCATAGTAATATTTTAAGTGAACCTTATCAGCCCCAGGAAGTCAATGGGAGTTTTGCTTAACTAAACCAAGTAGAATTGACCTAAACCCCTTCCTTCCTCCCAATGGTGGCATATTCTCTTGTAAAGGTTTTTCTTTGGTAAATTTGTGACTCCCTCTGTGCAGTATTTTATCTACAGCTTTAGAAATAGTGGCCTTAAGTTACATAAGTAAAAACTGAGGCTAGAAATTCTCAGGAAAAGGTAATACAATAATTACAGTGTGATATGGAGCACAAGGGGCAGTAACAGATATCCCAAAACTGTAAATATTCATGTCCAGGCTACAGGAGACATTGATGATGATACCACAGAGGAATTCTACAAATGCAGGAGGTCAGAGTGGCTGACCATGGTGATTCTTTCTGTCTGTGATTCTACACCAATGCCTAATGATACAGATCTTTTGAAGAAAAGATCTTTTGAGTTTGCCGAGTAGGCGGACGATACTTCAGCTGAACTAAACTCTCTGTAAATTTAACTGACAAATGTGGTAATCTCAGGTGCTGAAAGATTTTTTTTTTTGGTCTTTTATATTTAATGAACATCTGAGGCATCCGAACTTTGCCCAGCAGGTCACATTTGGAACAGAAACCAGCAAGGCCCAACCTCTTTCATATTTAATAAGAATATGAGGTCTGCACAGACTACAATCCCAGCATGCAGTGCTGAGTTGATCCACGTGGTCTAGCACGGTCTCAATGGGCCATGTTTGGCGTTATGAGGTGGCTGTTGCCCATATGGAAGAACTCCATGAATCAGAATGCACTTTGATCCACATTGCTCCTAAAGTTGTTCTCCAGTGAACAGCTGTTTTTAAAAACCTGACTCTAAAAAATTCTCTGTCGTCTTACGTGTGAATGCTTTATAACCTCCAGTCACGTAGCAAACGAAAGGACGTGCTGTTTAAATTGTTCCTACAGACACATTTTTTACCACAGTGCATTTCGTAAAAGCCTGTAGGTGTTATACTCTGGAAAGTCTGGAATGCATTGCACTTAATTTGAGAATATCAGAAGAAAATGAACCACCAGACATTTTTTAAAAAAGGTTCATTCATCGGTTAAGTTGAGAAACTCATTTGGTTTCCACACATCATAGTACGATTGTGAATGGCAAACATTTAGGGGATTGCAGGGCCTGTCATACCACTGAATTTTTTAAGTGTTCTGAGACATTATGAATGGTTCACAAGTCAAACGAACACTAAAAGCTTGCTGAAGACAGACGTATTTGTATCAGCTGGAAAGATACTAGTGTAGGTACGGTCAAACCTTATTTAAGCTGAAAGGAAGAGGGTGGGGGTATAACCTCTACTATGGGAGGTGGGTAACATACCAAAAGGAAGGCACAACTTTCCCAAAATTGTCTACACTCTCTGTCCATCTAGGATGGCTGGGGCCCCTGCACACAGCATGGTGGCCTGGTTCTCTGGCTGGCTGAGAAGTCTGGGGTTGGCTGGGAAAAGTGAGCATTGGCTACGCACTAACCAGGGGAACGCTATGGAGACTGGGAATGTTCAGGGCTGGGGGTTGGCTCCATGTGGGTCATGAAGCCTCAGACAGTAGGGGTAGGGCTGGAGCTTGCCTTCCCCAGCTGGGCCTTCACCTACAACTCATGACCTTGATACTTCATGTTAGATAGTTGTAAGAAGCCATTAAGCTCCTTTATGGAACCATGTATCATAGAATCATAGAATACTAGGACTGGAAGGGACCTCGAGAGGCCATAGAGTCCAGCCCCCTGCCCTAATGGCAGGACCAAGTACTGTCTAAACCATCCCTGATAGACATCTATCTAACCTGTTCTTAAGTATCTCCAGCGATGGAGATTCCACAACCTCCCTTGGCAATTTATTCCACTGTTTGACCACCCTGACAGTTAGGAACTTTTTCCTAATGTCCAACCTCAGGAGGCCTTGACACATTGGAGAATTAGTCTGAATTCAGAAGATAAAATTCAAAAAAGACAAATGCAAAGGTTGTCATTTACAAAGGATAAAAATAAACAAATGCACAACTCCAAAATGAGGAATAATAGGCTAGGTAGTAAAACAGCTGTAAAGATTCCCATTAGATGTAAAGATGATAGTATTTTGGGGTATATTAGCAGGAGTGTCACATGTAAGACATGGAGGTAATTTTCCTGCTCTACTTGGTATTGGTGAGGTCTCATATGGAGTACCTTATCCAATTCTAGGTGTCACACTTTAGGGAATATATGGGCATATTAGAGACAAGCCAGAGAAAAGCAATATAAATGATAAAAAATGTATAGACAACTTGACCTATGAGGAAAGGTAAAAGAAGTGGGCATGGCTAGTCTTGAGAAATGAAGACCATAACAGCTGTTGATAAAATTTTCAATTATGCTAGGAGCTGTTATAAAAAGAAGGGTGATCACTTGTTCTCTATACCCACTTAAGTTAGGACAAAAAGTAACGTGCTTAATCTGCAGCAAGAGAGATTTAGGTTGGACATTAGGAAAAAAATTCTAACTATAAGAGTTTCAGAGGTGTAGCAGTATTAGTATGTCGGCCTTGATCATTGCATGCAAGAGATACATTTCCTGGACACTCCAGTACAAATCAACGATGGTCAAATTAACACCAGTCTATACCAGAAACCCACCAACTGCTATTCTTACCTGCATGCCTCCAGCTTCCATCCAAGACACACCACATGTTCCATTGTTTGCAGACAAGCCAAACCAGCTGTTTCATGATGGGCCCAAGAAGGAAAATAATAGAACACCACTTGTCCTAACCTCCCCTTAAACTTCTCCAGCACGTTATTGATTACCTACCACCTATACGGGAACGTGATCCCTCACTTTCACAGACCTTTGGTGGCAGGCCTGTTCTTCCCTACAGACAGCCATCCAACCTGAAGAAAACATTTACAAGCAGCCACACTCTGTAAAACAAAAACATTAACCCAGGAACCTATCCCTGCAACAAATCCTGTCCACACATCTATACTAGAGACATCACCACTGGACCTAACCACATCAGCCACACCTTCAGGGGCTCATACACTTGCACATCTATTAATGTGATATATGTCATCATATGCCAGCAATGCCCCTTTGCCATGTTCATTGGACAAACTGGACAGTCTCTGCGCCAAAGGATGAAGGAAGGTAAATCAGACATCAGGAATTGAAATACACATACACCTATGGGGACATTTTAACCTCCCTGGACATTCAAGAAAGGATTAGAATGCAATCATTCTCCTACACTAGGATTTTACCACTACATTACAGAGGGAGATATCTGAATTGGAATTCATTCGCAGGTTTGACACATTTAACCTGGGGCTTAACAGATATCTCAATTATCTTACACATTTCAAGGGCAATTTCCCCACCTTTGGTTTCGCAGGAATAGCACACATCTCGCCTAACTTAATTTACTTCTTCCACTGATCCTATTTATGAGAGGTGACTCCCCCACCACTTTTTCCATGCTCCTTCCTCCTCCTCCACTTCCCTGCTATATAAATCCTGGATTCTTATGCTGTGCTCCAAATCTGAAAAAGTGTGTCTTACCCACAAAACCTCATTACCTAACATATAAATTTGTTAGTCTTTAAGACGCTACAGGACTGCTTGTTTTTTGAGTAACTATAAGGATGTTAAACTTTGAAGTAGGTTTCCAATGGCTGTTGTGAAATTTTCACAACGGAAGGTTATTTAAAGAAGAGGTTGGATAAATACTTGTCACAGATAGTCTGGGTTTTTCTGGTCCTACCTCAGTGGAAGGGTCTGAACGTGTTGTCTTCAAAATTTCTTCCAGCCCAACCTTTCCACGATTCTATGAGCATCACAGAAATGGAGTCATATGGGCACAGGCATTTTGCTTAATATTGTTTGGTAGAGGTGTCTTATGTGTGAGAGAACAGCAGATGAACCATCAAAGAAGTAAAGAGAGAAGGATCAGGAAGCCAAGGACACACAAACAGAACAAGCACTGGGAACACAGTCCTGAGAAAAGGCTATCGCGTAAGCTTGTGGGCTAAGTACTGCTGGAAATGGGCTTGGAATTATGAGCAAAGACTCTGTCTCCTGAGCTACAGCTACACTAGCACACTATGTCGAAGTAGCCCATTCTGAAGTAAGGACATCAAAATAGGCTACTTTGACGCGTATCATCTACACATCCTCCAGGGCTGGTGCCATCGACGTTCAACGTCGAAGTAGCGACAGGAAACATCAAAAGGAGCCACCCCAGAAGGAAATGTGGAGTGTCCACACACACAAGCACTCCCCGTTGAAATAAGGGGCCAGCAAAGCCCCAAGCCGTTCCCTTAAAGGGCCCCTCCCAGACACACTTGCCCTGCACAGCACAAGATCCACAGAGCCGACAACCGGTTGCAGACCCTGTGCATGCAGCATGGTTCCCCAGCTGCAGCAGCAGCAGCCAGAAGCCCTGGTCTAAGGGCTGCTGCACGCGGTGACCATAGAGCCCCCACTGGGGCTGGACAGAGCATCTCTCAACCCCTCAGCTGATGGCTGCCATG
Organism: Carettochelys insculpta; assembly: GCF_033958435.1. Taxonomy (NCBI): domain Eukaryota; kingdom Metazoa; phylum Chordata; order Testudines; family Carettochelyidae; genus Carettochelys; species Carettochelys insculpta. The sequence goes on along the minus strand of NC_134139.1, from coordinate 141,451,992 downwards.
GAGGACCCAGCTATTTCAAAGTAGCAGGACGCGGATCATCTACACATGCCCTACTTTGACATTGAACGTCAAAGTAGGGTGCTATTCCCATCTTCGGATGGGAATAGCGATTTCAACGTCTCACTGCCTAACGTCGATTTCCAGGTCAAAATAGAACATGGCGCATGTAGACGCGATGCGTGCTATTTCAACTTTGTGCCGGCTACTTCGAAATAGCCGGCGAGTGTAGATGCACTCCTGATGTTTTCTGACTGTTCTCTTTTGAGGAACAGGACTTAAATGTTCTTTGTAAAAGAACAGGGTTGTATCAAAAAAATGCCCAACTCCAATATCAATTTCTCCTCTGAATGGAAAAAACCTACCTCACCCTGAATTTTAGGTAACCACTTGGGTCAAAGGAGGACAAAAATATTACTAAAAGAGATTTTGTTTGATTGCAATGAATGATCACTTCAGACTGGACAGTCACAGTTGCGCTAGAAGTGTAAATTTTTGTATGATATCATGAGAAAAATTAAGTCACTGTCAAGAATATTCAAGAATATTCCATGACACATGACTCTTTGAAGAAGCTGTTCCTGTACATTTGTGCAGGGACTGAATTGTCAGGTAGCTAGCCAGCACATCATGAAAGGACTATTCAAACTAAGTGGCTTGTCAAAGGATGCTTACCTCACACTGGACCATGGGAGACACTCATTGACACTGAATGGACTTTCCTGTGACTGTTCCATCTGATGTATAGGTGATGGCTGCTGCTGTGACTAAACAAAATTATGTACGGACATGTGACTTGTCCATGTACTCCAAACATGATTTTGTTACCTGTGATTTTCCACGGTGAGAACAATGGGCTCCCCTTCACTTGGCAGAAGCTATAAAAGACCTTGGAAACACTTCCATTTGGTCTCTTCCCTGCTGAGATTTATACTAATGGGAGCAATCTAGCCAAAGGACTGAGGGCCTTCCAATGATAACCAGACTTGACTTAACCAGAGACTTGAATTAAGCCAGCAGTTTATTCTGTCACTGCTACAAGCCTGAGCAAATACTTGTGCAATTACTGTGTGTACTTGATTTCTTTAACCAGTTTTAACTCTCAACTTTCTTTCTTTTATAAATGAACCTTTAGATTTTACAGACTAAAAGATTGGCAACACCATGGTAGATCTGAGTTTTACATTGGTCTGTTTGGATGGCTGGTCCTTTGGAATCAGAAAACTCTATTATTTGATTAGACCAGTTTTAAAGAATCACTCATCTTTAAATCTGGGGGTTTTGGGGGGCATTACAAAACCTGGAAACAGCTTTTATGACTTCTTATTAGCCAGTGTGGTGAGACAGAAATTCACTTTTGTGGCTGGTTCGGTATATCTGATGGGAGAGTAGCCACCAGCATTTTTGGATGTATTTCTCTAGTTCTGAACAGTATGACCTGAACTTGGTATTCTCAGTTGTGACCTGTGAAGGCAAATTTACATGGCCCGTAAGCCTCTCAATCTAGGGCGTGTTTACTAAGTTTGCTGTCTCTCCAGCTTACCTAATGACTACCCAGAATGAGTCTTATATCTTTCAGCAGCCACTCCAAAACGACAATTGACCTGTTTTCAATTTCAATGACAGAAAGACTACAGCCTGTGTATTGCTTTGGGGCTTTGTACTGAAAATCTAGGCAGTAACTAAATCATATAAACTTTGCATTTGATTTGTATTTCAGTTATATTATTAGTTTATATTTTAATCCCCATCTTTCTTCAGAAACCTCTTTGAATCAGTCCCTTCCTTTAATGAGTGCTACAGTTTCACTACTTTTTCATTCAAAATTTTCCCTCTCTCTCCTTTTCATTGTCTCTTGTGTATGTATTGGAAACCTGATTATGTTCCACTTCACATCACACTTTCAAATCCATGAAGGTCTCATCGTTGAAGTTAGACCAAAGGATCTGGTCCACTTGAAGTGATAAATAAGAAGCTCTTCTGATTTGCACATGCTATTATGATGCTTACTTATAGCCTCAGCAGAATCTTTCTATAAAGAAATGTGATTTGTATTTAATAGTAATTCTCTGTTGGCTGCCAGTATTGAGCTATGGATATTTCTGTACTGGGTGGAACATGATCTTTGCTGTACCAGTCACTGAAATTCACACAAGTTCTAAGTAACTGATGTTTGCTTTCATTCTTATTCCAGTAGGTGTGGAGGTCAGATCCTATATAAGGCTATAATAACAACATTAAGCAAGTTGATGTTGGTACAAACTTCAGACTGCTGCTTGCATGAGGCCACACATATTTTCATCTATTTGCCCCAGATCCCTGGGTGGCTACCTCAAAGATTGAACTTACAACCCCAGGCTAAGTAAGCTAATGTTTGAACCACCAAGCTACCCCTCTGCCCTGAACTAGGCTGATACACAGTTCATAGAACTGGAAGGGACCATGGGACATCATTGAGTCCTATCGCCTGCCCTGTTGGCAGGACCAAGCACCATCCCTGACAGAATCATTCTCCAGAACCAGGGGCCTGCAGAAATTTGTCAGTGACCGTTCAGTTCTGAGAGAGTACGTAGTCCTGACACACTGAACTTCCTTCCACTGTTTGGGACCTCCCTGTCCCTCAGAGCACACCTGACAAGCCCGTGCACTGGTGACCTCTCCTCAGGAGCTTCCTGTTGCTACCAACTACCTTAGCTGAACCCCTGTAACTCTTATTGGGCACATTAGCTGAGTAGCTGTCAATGAGCCATCTAGGGATTTAATAGCTTCCAGGTAGTTCTGATTTGCTTTGCTCACCTGTTTCAGGGAGACTGGACCCTGACGCCCTGAAAGGGCCACACCCATGACACTGCCCCTTTAAATCATGGTTGTGTTGCTTTCTTTTAGAGATACAAGTATAGACTATTTCCTAAGCCAACAATGCCCTGCGAGAAGTCCAGTTATCCCACGTACATGTAACATCCACTTTGTCCTTTCCACGCTCCCCAGAAAAATAGGCATCCACTGTAAACATATACCCTGTAGACTGCTCCTGACAGCTAGACAATAGGCTGCCATTTGGGATGGCAATCGTGCAGCAGCTGAGCTCTATATCTCAATTCAACTATATAACTTGGAGGCATCTAGGAACTAAGAAACTTAAGTCCCTTAGGGCCAGAATCTGCCCCAAAATCTACCCCTCTGCAGACGGTCAGAATAAACGTAGGGTGTCTTGAGGTAGACCTGTTGTTGGCCCTGTACAAGGGGAAGTTGCAACCTGTTGGGCATATTTTTGGCTTGAATTTTACAGCAACCCAAGTGTATGCTTCTGGTAACAGAACTGGGGCCATATGATTGAAATGCTCACCTGGTGGACAGGGTGGGCTTTGGGGGGTCTAGGAATAGGGAAGACAAGGAGCAGTAGAGAAGAAAGATCTCCACTGAGAGCAGCTGAAGCCATATTCTACTTGCGCCGTCTCCCACACTGGCCTTCTATAGTGGGAAGCTGTTTATTCTCTCTTCCCGCTTCCCACCTTCCTTGTGCTACAGGGAATGGAGGACAGAGAGACATATGCTGCTTCTACATCCTGGTTTGGAGGGCCTGTTACTGTCTCTGCTGCTGTGGTAACAGGGCTGGCCTGAGGGACTGGCTCCTGTTTGGTGGTGGTGGTGAAGCACAAGGGGAGTTGAGCCACTTTACTGTCTGGCGGGGTTATTGTTGTGGTGTTCCTGTTTCAGCCCCCCTCTTCCCTCTCAGTCTAGTTGCTGGCTCTCTGGCGATGCTGGAGTCTAGGCTGGTCACTAGTTCTGTGGCCTTGGGGAAATTTTGTCCCTATAGCAAAATGCCAGACTGCTCTGTGGCTTTTTTCATCTTCCCTTCAGCATCCAGGAGGTTCAGATTGGGGTTTGTTAAAAGCATTGCACCATGCTCATATTCCACTGAAGCTGGTGAGTTAGAATAGGTCTGACCGAGGTCGTGTAACCACATTGGCCAGCCCATGTACTAGTCCTTCACACGGCAATGCACTGTGGAAAAGGTGCAGCTCTACATCGCTCTCCTCAGCTCATCTCTCTCCTATCTCCGCCATGAAGGAGGGGAGTGGGCTGGGGCTGCAGCTTCCAGTCAGAATTTTTGATTGAATTAGAATTAGAATTTGAATTCAGCAGCACCCCAGCCTGCAAATATAAAGGGCACCCATAATGAAAAAATTCTTTTACCCATTGCATTGCATCACTTCGTAGACATCTCACTGCATTGGTAGCAATTGCATTGGTAGCTCTCTACTGCAATCATGAGCATTCAGGGTAGTGATCTGCCTAGTACTTCTCAGACTTGCAAGAGAGCCCCATTGTGGACTCACCAGGAGATTCTGGAGCTTCTTGCAATTTGGGGAGGCCAATCAGTGGCAAAAAGACTTCAGGTGGCCAAGATAATTGCAGCAATCTATGATCAGATGTCACGCGAGATGACCACCCGAGGTTATGCCCAGCACTCTATGCAATGCCAGATGAAGGTGAAAGAACTCCAGCAGGCCTATCAAAAGATCCAGAAAGCCAAACAGCAGTCACAGGCAGCTCCACAGACCTGCTGCTATTATGAACAGCTGCACATGCTTATGGGGCACAACTGCACCACAGAGCCTGGTCTTAATTATGACACTTGTGGAGGCCCTGATCTGGAGTTTGGGGCGAGCCGGGAGAAGCTGGGTGCCCCAGAGAAAGAGAGAAGAAAGGGGGCAATGAGAATGGGACTGAGGAAGTTCTTCCCAACAGCCCAAAGCTCTTCCCCATAGACCTGATTCCCTCCATACTGGTCCCCTCCATGCTAGTCTCTGCACCCCCTGAACCAACTTGTTTGGGTGAGTTTTTACTCTGTGTGCTAGAAGTGGGTTGTGGGTTGGTTATAGGTATAGGGTGGGGTATGGGTACAGGTTTGCTATAGATCTGTGCCCCTCAGAACAACGTGTCAATGCTCCTTGGGATGGAGTGCTTCTCCTTTTTGTATATCTCCTCAAAAGCCTCATGCAGGCACTATTGTATTTTTTTCCACATGGTTCTTGGGCAGTCCTAACTTCTTGTGGCTTCCGTGGTAGCCCACCTCACCAAGCCAGGGAAACAGATAGTGATCTGGTGTCATGGTGCCACATAGCATTTTAGCAAATTTTCCAGGCTTGTGGTCACACAATATAAGCAGGTGTTCTTTGCCCATATGTGTTAGTTTCAAGAGGGTGATATCTTCTTTGGCAACCTACAGAAGCACAGGAATTTGCATTGGATTTTTTTTTACCATGCTTTCTGTGCTTTTACATTTCCCTGCAGCAGCTGGTGGGTGCTCTGTTACATCCCCCCAATGCAATCAGCAGGCTCTGTGGGGCGTCTCCCCTCCCACTTTCCTTTCCACCAAGCATTTCTTTTTTACTTTACAGGCATCTCCCCCATGCAGCCATCCATGCAGCTTCTGTAATTGAACCCTTCCCCACCATCCACTCTCACCTCACGGTTGCCAGGCACTGTGTGCCTTGCTCATTCGGGAGGATTGCTCCAGGAATTGCCAAATTTTTTTTTCTTCTGTCCCAGGCACCTGATGGCTTCCCCTGCTTTGCAGTCTTCTTCTTCTCCTGAAAAGAAGACAATTGCTATTAGCTTACCATGTCCACAAAGAAATGTGCTGGATAAGTGATGTATAGTGAAATGAACGCTTAGAATCTGGTCCTTAACGAACCTTTAGCAGTCTTCAAAAAAGAAGCTTTCCCTGATCATAGACACAGAGGTCCATTCATTCCATTCGAAAGCACATTGTGTGAATAGTATCTTAATTTTGACCTTCACTTTCCAGGTGCCACAACCAACATGAGAGACAGGTCCGGAAAGAGAAAAAGGTGCAAGCAGGATCTCATCCTGCAGCACTTGGAGTGGAATGAAGCAGAACACAGTAAGCTGACAAAGGACACTTTTCAGTGGTGTCATAGTTCAGCTTAGTGGCATCAGTGTCAAGCTGAGTTGAAGCAAAGAATGCTTGATTTCCAGCAGCAGCAAGCAGTAAAGCAGAGTGAGGCCACATCAAAGCTTGTAACTGCAGTATGGCGCAAACAGAGGTACTGCGCTCCCTGCTGCAGCTGCAGAGGGCCTCCCAACACAACTGCGTGACCTGATACCTGCAGCCTGGAGTCCCCTGAAGAGAGGTCACCCACTCTCCATCATCACAGTCCCCGAACATGGGACGGGAGGGCAAGGGTAGCCTGCTGCTGTAGTCCCGAAGGCCATTGCAAAACACTATTTAAGCACCCTTGATAACACTTCTTTTCCCCGTCAATTAAACCTTTCCTCTCTACAAAATAAAATCATTCCTTTGAGCTTGGTGTGATACTGTGGTGCGCATGAGTGGTAGGGAACACAAATCATTATGCAGAACCAGGCAATTTGGTGGAGAGCTGAAGGCACAGCTGCCTGCCACATGTATTCTACTTACTGCAGCTTAACCTCCTCCCACCAAGTAAAAGCATTCATTCATTAAGTCACGGTATGATTTATTGGCATTACAACAGAGAAATACATCAGTAGCATGTGTGTTACAGATCATTCGTGAAGCTATGTTTCAAAGTGTCCCTTATTGCTGCTGCCTCAGTGTGGTTGTTTGTGGATTGTTGTGTAGGCAGCTGCAAGTAAGCCCTGCCACAGCTTTGGAATTCCAGATGGACGGGAAAGTCTCCTACCTGGATTCACAAATGTTGTGCAAAATGGCACACGCTGTAATCACGGTGGGGACATCAGTTTCACAAAGGTCCAAACAAGTCAATAAACATCTGAACCTCACTTTTAAATGGCCAAAAGCACATTCAACCACCATTCTGCACCTGCTGAGTCTCTGATTGAAGTTTTCCTTGCTGGGGTTCAGGGCTCCTATGTAGGGCTTCATAAGGCAAGGGAGCAGAGGGTAAGCAGGGTCACCCAATATTATGGTAGGCATCTCCACATCGCCAATTATTAATTTTCTGGTCTGGGGAAAAAATTCCCATCCAGCAGCTTTCTGTACAGCCCAGAATTTCAGAAGATGCGCATGTTGTGAACCCTCCCTGACCATCCCACATTGGTATTGGTGAAACGACCTTTGTGATCTACCAACACCTGCAAACCATGGAGAAGTACCCCTTTCTGTTTATATACTCAGAGCCCAGATGAGCCGGGGCCACGATGGGGATGTGTGCCCCATCTATTGCCCCTCTCACCAGCTAAGGAAACCCCTGGGCAGCAAAGCCATTCACTATTGCCTGTACATCTCCAGGGTCACAGTCTTCCTGAGGAGGCACCGACAGATTGCATGGGCCACCTGCATCACCACAGACCCCACTGTAAGTCTGCCCAGCCCCACTTGATTTGCCACTGACCAGTAACTGTTGGGTATTGGAAACTTCCATAGAGCAATTGCCACTTGCTTCTGAACTGTTAAAGCCAGACTCTTTCTTGTGTTGCTGCACTTCATGGTGGGGGCCAGTACATCACAAATTTCCATAAAAGTGGACTTACATGTGTGAAATTTCTGCAGCCACTGCTGGTTGTCCTAGGACTTCAAAACGATGTGGTCCCACCGGTGTGCGCTGTTCTCATGACCCTGAAACTGCCGCTCCACTGTCACCAATGCATCCAGGGCAGCCAGCAGCTTTGAGTTCTTCGACCGCAGTTGTGAGATTTGCTCTTCAAAACCAGCATCATCCTCATCAGCATTATGATACTGAACCACCACTGAGCTTTGTAATTGAAGGCAAAATTGCACGACAGCCAGTGTGGTTGCCAAAAGGATGTGTGCTATGAGCTGAAGCATTTGGAGATCCATGCTTGCCCTGGTGGAGAAAATGCTGCAGGAAATGGTGCAATCTCCAGTTCATTTTCCTGCAGTTACTGGGTTCTCTGAATTCTGAGACAGTGCTTTCCATTCTGCAATTCAGACATGAAGCTCCCACAAGCAACCAGGGCTAAGACACTGTGGGATAGGTACCCACAATGCACTACTCATGCTGTCAAACTTACATAGGGCAGTGGGGATGCGGAAACTTGACATAGAAAAATGGTGGGTCAAGAAGCTTTGTGGACACAAAATTCATAAGAACGAGGTTAAAAAATCAAATTTATTAAAAACCAAATTTCCCTCTTAGTGTAGATGCAGCCTTGGAGTGGTTATCCCAGTTAGGTAATAATCTATAAATAAAATTCCAGCTTCCACATTTAGCCATATTATAGAGCCTGTGTTTCATTTCAGTGTTTTTATATCCACATCAAAATGATGGCCAAGCAATTATCCACAACGAACCAGTGAACCTTCAGTAAACTTTAATAAAACAAAGCTTTGGCTAATACAGTTACATTTTGGGGTCCTCTGCTATAGCAAGGACCTCATTATTACTCTAGGCTGCACACATCGCATTTGAATTCCTCCACAGACATCTTGCATCTTTGCTCTCCCATGGCTTCATATTAGATTATAGAATTGAAACAGTAAATAACCTCTTGTTTATAGAGCCAGCAACTTCTAGGCAATACATCATCCAGGAAAACTGTTTTTGCAGTGATGAATCACCATCTTCACACCATTATACTCTAACCCTCTATGACATTCATTATCACACCATTTTCAAAAACCAGGCTTGTGGATGTGGTAAATAACAAAAATTGGTATAATAGGAAATGCGGCAGTTAAGAGTCGAAGTACTGTTGCTTCTCATGTCTACGTGCCAGTGTCCATAAAATGAATATACGTGCACATACATAAACGCACAGGTACCAAACTCTGGTCCAGTTAAGCTCTGTTCTCCCTAACACAAGAGAGCATTATGTTGTCCATCAAAGTGCTGGCCATATCACGCTCTACAGACTGTCCCCTAAGTGCAAGAGGGCCAGGAGGGGAGGAGAACGGTCTGGTTCTCTGCCAGCTGTGAATTTCCCCTCAACAGGGTAGCAGTCCTTTTGCATTGCCAGACCTGTGCAAAGGGAATGGAACATGGGCCTGGATTTAAACAGTGCATAAAAATGTATTAAATGCAAAATCCTAAGTCCGTGGTTATATCGGTATTAAAGAAGCAAGAAATCTCAGCACACCAGGACATGCAAAACATATGATTCTAGTAACAATAATAACCCAGTGATTTTGCCACTGCACATGTCCATTTATCTGTCTTAGGGTTTTATACTGTCACCCCCCCCCACCATATTATCTGAGCACCAGCTGGGTTCTTATTATGGGTCCAGGTCTGTGGTCCCTATGCCAGGAAAACTACCACTGACTAGTAATTTTGCCTACCACAGAACTGCAGGACTAGACACAATGCCCGCAGCTGTCACACACTGCTATCGCAACCTGAAATTTGTGTTTTCTCACTCTTTCTTGTTTAAATTTGCAACTTGGTTGTATCAACTATTTTCTCAAAACGGAAAAGAAAAATATGACTGTTCAGTGTTACAAATTTCTTTTGCATAACTCCTTAGGCTAAAGATGGTCCTACCATGTCTTTATTAACTTCCATGGTATATATTTTGCCACATATAGTTCTGCAGCTGCAATCTATTGCTACAGTTAACTCCAGGCAGCAGGATGATATGGTAAGAATGATGTCAGAAACTGATCCTTGATCTTCAATCCAATTAAAATCCCTCTCTCTTACCCAACAGACTCAGAGCATGAGCTGAGTACTGTACGGTAAAATGATGTACTTGGCATCTATCTTGGACCACGCAACAGAAGTGGAAGATGAATGAGTAAAACGGGAAATTGCTCATAGCTAATTTGCAGGACATAAAATTCTGCATGTTATGCTGGAATAACAAATGCGGCTGGCAGGTAGGAGGGTGTCTTTGCACTGACCTGAGTTACATGAGGGCAGAGGGCTTGTTCTCTGGGCTAATGCTGACTGAGCAGCATGATGTGGCTGTGCTCCTCAGTGGGGTGGAAGGCAAGTTCAGCAGGTCGTTTCTACCACCCAGTGGCAAGCCCACTGCAAGGGTGAATGGAACAGCGTGTGCTTGAGACACCCTGAAAACAGCCAAGACATTTTAAAAATTGTATTCTTAATATGCACTGTGATCCTCCATGACTCCAGGCTTCATTGCCGGCAACCACTGTTCACAGGTATCCTGTCTCCAGCATGGGCCACTTTTACCAGTGGTGATGACATGAGGTGAGACGCGGAATGACTCAGGGCCATGAATGTTCTAAAGAGTCAGACTCGGCCGCCAGTCACATCAGCAGATATCTGAAATAGTGACATCCAGCCACTTCAGTTATGCTGGTCTGAAGCCAGTTCAAGGGAAATCAAAACTAGGCCTGAAGTCATTGGCTACGTCTACACGTGCCCCAATCTTCGAAATGGCCATGCAAATGGCCATTTCGAAGTTTACTAATGAAGCGCTGAAATGCATATTCAGCGCTTCATTAGCATGCGGGCTGCCGCGGCGCTTCGAAATTGAAGCGCCTTGCCACCGCGTGGCACGTCCAGACGGGGCTCCTTTTCGAAAGGACGCCGCCTACTTCAAAGTCCCCTTATTCCTGTGAGCTCACGGGAATAAGGGGACTTCGAAGTAGGCGTCATCCTTTCGAAAAGGAGCCCCGTCTGGACGTGCTGCGTGGCGGCAAGGCGCATCAATTTCGAAGTGCCGCGGCAGCCCGCATGCTAATGAAGCACTGAATATGCATTTCAGCGCTTCATTAGTAAACTTCGAAATGGCCATTTGTATGGCCATTTCGAAGTTTGGGGCACGTGTAGACACGGCCATTAATAGTAAAACACCAGGGCTATGAATGTAGACTAGTGGGTTGAATGCAAGGTGCAAATCGGATCTGTGATTTTGCCCAACAGACTTATTTATCTAAAATACATCTAAAGGTTTGAGAATATACAGTTTGAAAATGGCCTTGAGGTTATTTGTATTTCTCTGGTGTCTCAAGGGCATAGCAGAAATCAAGGCTTCATTGTAACAGGTGTAGGGCAACATGTAGTAAGAGACCCTTTCTGGCCCAAAGAGTTGATAATCTAGATGGACAAAGCATGGGAGGGGAAACGGGGAAAGAATGATGAAGTGATCTGCTGAAAGGTCACATAGAAGGTCAGCAGTCGCTTGAGTTGCAATCCAGGGTTCTGTCCCCTGGTCCAAACTGCCTGGCTGTGTGAGCAATTAGTAAATCAGAGTAACAAATAAGGGCCACAAAATCAGGTTCTGACTCTAGCTGGTCACCTGCAGCAGTTAAGGGACTTGTTTTATGCAGGTGTAGAGAAGGGGTGGAGATGCCAAATGACGTCTGGAGTGAGCACACTTGCCATGTAGGGAAATAAACTGTTATTGCATACAATAATTTTAAGGGCACTAACATTATTTTTTAATATTTGAAAAAGTCACTGTTAAACCAGAACGAACAATTTAGTGTCCTGTAACTTTAACCCAAAATGAAACAGAATATAAAAAAGATAAAGGGACCAAAAGTCTTTTCTTGTGACACAAGGGAGCATGTATGAGAGAGACAAAGAGAGACAGAGTGAAAAGAAAGAGGAGATGCGAGGATAAAGATACTTGAAAAGCTTTTCCTGATGCCTTTTGTTTAAAAGGGAACTGCATGTTTGCATGTGGTTAATTTCTTGCTCTTTGGACAGCTTTAAAAGGATTTGTTATTTAAAGTCCCATTGTCACTTTTTATTGGAAATGCTCTAATTTTCTGATGTGCCAGGACAGTGTTTGAAAAGCCTTTCAACTCCCTTTTGCAAATGTCACTCAAGCTTTAGATTTCTTTCCAGCATCAAGACCATCTACAAATAGTCCCCTCTTTGGAAGCACTGTGGGGACAAAAATGAAAGTCTTTGATTCCTAGAAGCTGATACATGGACTGATGGGGAACAGACAGAAATGAACCTGATGGCAGTAAGAGATTGTGAATTTTACCCTGGGAATTAGACTATATGAGGCAAACCCCCACCATCAAACCAGTTTTGTTCATGCCTCTTACTGCATTTGTTAATGAGGGTCTTACTAGGGCATGTAGTTGACAGCTCATCCTGAAAAGAAATGCCTGAGATCTACATGAGTTATTATAGGACTGTTGTGGATAGTTGCATGATCTTTACCAACACCAGCATCACAAAACTGCAGCTGTTTTGCTATGCAGGCAGAAAAATCTTCAATGGCATCTTCTGGTGTTTAACCTCAAGTGTGAAATAGCTACCACGCTTCAGGGACAGGTTATGCTGAATTCCTCTGTGATGCAGAGAAACTGAAGATTAATGTGTTGATAATACTAGAGCTGTCCAGAGGGCAAGAAATTCCGTTTCATGAAGGATCTCAGAATTTCAGCCTTTGTCTTTCTTCCAATTGCAAATTAAACCTGTACAATTTGAAATTCTCCACAAGAAGAAAATTTTTTTAAAAAAGAAACCATACTGGGTTGATTGTTTAGTTTCAGTTGTGGGTTTTTTCTTCATTTTATATTGTAGGATAAAAATCCCAAACAAAGTAAAACAGATGTGAAACAGAGTTTGCAGAACACAAACTGAGATGCTTCTGTCAAAAATGCCAAGCGTTTGCTATTGTCAGAACTTTTTTCCCCACTCTATGTAGCTCCCATTTGGAGCATGAAAGATCCTGGAAATCCATGCTGACTTTGCAGGGAGCCCTATTTCTACAATGACTACCAGAGCCCTCCAACCTTATTTCTAGGATGTTTAATGGTGTGAAGCAAGAGAACAGGAACAGCTCCCCTCCTCTGCAACTCGTCCTGGTGAGGGGACAGCCTCACTTTAAGCAGAGAGAGTTTACTTTTAGATTTTCGTTTGGAAGCTGAGAGTGAAACAGCACAGTCCAGGGATCCCCGGCTAAACTCCCACTCCCCTGCTAAAAGGATTTTGCCCATCTGAAAGATCTAGCTGCATAGATCAGGCAATTCCTGTAGGGCAGCGATTTATGCCCAACAAACCAAGATGCAATCTGGCTACCAAGAACCAACCAAAACTTCAGAAGGATCCTAGACCAGGGAACCAGCAAGCTTGGCTGAAGTCAGGAGAACACCCTTCCTCATACCGAGTGAAGAAAAAGTAAAGCATAAAGTTGAGAGACTTGACTTTTTGCTGCAAGTTTGACACTCCACTTGCAACCTCAGCCTACTGTCTGCTTAGGGAAGATGTCAGGGAGGGAGCTGAAGGTTGTAGGGCACACCTATTTAGAGTTTCAGCTCAGCCATCCCGGGGATGTGGATGACTAATTCCCATTCATCTTTCCTGTAGAATGGATGGCTAGCACAGTGTTGAGTCTTAAGATAAGAACTGAATTATTTATAAATGCATTAGTTAACCGTAACCCTTCATTTAACCAGATCCTATCTTCCTGGTGTTTCATTCCATAGCTGGGAGTTATTTACTTTATTGTCCCTTGTAGACCAGCGTAAAGGGGGCTTTGCCTCAGATTCAATGAGGGAATGTATCAGGGTGGTGTGTCAGGGCCTGCATGGACTGGACCGAGTTGTAAGTGGGGCATTTGAAGTGGGGAGTACAAAGAAAGTTTGGCTGTGTGAATTGGCTGTTTACATTATTGGACTGGTGAGCCTGAGAAGCCAAGGACATTGCTCAATCTGTTTGAGCTGGGACAGTTACTTGAGGATTGGTTATGAACTCTGGGTGTGGTATTTTCCCAAGCTTATGCCAATTGACTTTCCTGCCCCGTTCATTAAAAGTTTCTTTTCTACACTCAGACTGCATGCTTGCAAGTGGGGAAGCATTGCCTCCCCGGGGTGCCCAGGGGTGTGTGAATTTCCCAGGTTACTGGGTGGAGGCTCAAGCCGGTTCTGTGTGAGAGGGATGAAAAGGAACCCCTAGATGTTGAACCCAGCCCTGGCTGCTGCTGACTCCTTCCAGCAGAAGGGTTACACCTACATAAAAACAAAAGTCCCCATCAGCAAGACAAAGCTGAATGATGTACAGACTAGCTGCTAGCTTCGCATTATGTCATCAAATGATTTTACTATAGACAAGTGGCTGACAAGTCATATCAACAAAAGTAGTTAATCATTTGGCAGGCAATCAGGCAGCATCTGACGACAACATGGTATTAAGCTTCAAACTAAGTTAAAAACCTATAGAGTGGTTGTGCTGTGCAGTTTGCTTGGGTGTGAGTCCTGGATCTGCTACTGCCATCCTGTTAAGCTCCTCGGTACATTCCACATGCAACATCTACGCGGCATATTCTCTATTGAATGGCAAGAATGAGATTCTAGAACACTGGCACGCCACAAGGACTGAAGCCATATTTATTGCTTCATAGTTATGTAGGGCTGGCTACAAGCTGATGTTTGCAAATGCCAAAGCAATTGTGGTATGGCAAGCTGAAAGTAGGTAACCACACACAAAGTAGCCAGAAGAAGCACTTGAAAACCACATTTCGAGGCAACAATGTGGAACAGTTCAACACAGATGTTGCGGCTAGGAGACAACACTAGCCAGTAACGGAGTTGATGAATCTGAGATGAGCTGGGCGATGGACCTTGAGGCACAGAGGTTGAGTCACAGTGATAGACTCAGCAGGTTCAGAGCCTGATCTTTTCCTCTGCTCCGTGCCACCTACGTATTTCTTGCAGAAAGGACTTCCACATGCACATCAGTCTTTTTAGTCACAGCCAGCTCACAGCACATAAAGTTGTCATCACAGCAACAGGAAGGACAACAGCTGCAATCTGATGTGTGTCAGAATCACCAGGCAGGCAGCTGAGGCAGGAGCAGATGCAGCCTGGAGCAGGGGTGGACTAGCACAGAAACAGGCACAAGCTAGAGCAAGTAAGTAAGATGGAGCTGGAGAGGAAGCAGCAGCAAGGGTTGACTGGAGCAGGAGCAGAGCCATCCCATCAGAACTGCTAGATAATATGAGTGCTGGCAGCTTGGTAGTGAAATTGAGCAGCCAGGTGAGAGTGTTTCTCATAGAAAGCCAATGGTGTGCGACCTATGTATGCAATTCATGCCGTGCATGCCCAACGATCGTATTGTCCCCCTAGGTCATTCTGAGGGACAATTCTGTCTGGCCACAGAGGGAGGGAGCAGAATGAGGGCACTTGATTCAGCAGATGTTACTGGGCATGCAGTCTGTGTAGGCATGCTTGCTACAAGCATAGCAGCAACTGGCAGGGGGACAGGACCCATGACACATGTGGGTCACCTCTACATCTGGCCCTGCAAATATACACATAGAACAAAATGGCATCCTCCATTCAGTGGGACCTTGCATGCACCCTATGCGTGAGATCACCCTGCAGAAAGGGTAGAACGTAGAACAAAATGAAGCCCCCACACCACACCACATCTCAAGATAAATGAAAACCTAAACCAGAACTTTAGACAGGGGAACGGTTAGGTAATGGAACCAAAATATTCAGTCAGCTGCACACAATGGTTGTGGTGTGAGGACCGGTTTGATTTAACATCTTCACTAATGACCTGGAGAAGGAAATAAGCAGTCCATGAATGACATTTGCAGATGATGTTAAACTGAGATGAGCTGCAACCATAAGTCAGAATATAGAAATAACAAAAAGTGACATACTGAAATTAGTAACATTGAGACAAAAACAAAATGAGTTTTCACTTGGAGATATGCAAATATACCTAAGGAAAAATAATCTAATCCTCATATACTTGATGAGAAACTGTTAGTAGAAATTACTGAAAGAGACCTAGTAGTAACAGTGGACTGCAAATTACATTGGTATGTAAAACAAAAGAATTGCAAAAATGCAAATGCGAGTTTGGGATATGGTCACCTTGACTTTAAGACTCAGAAAAGAAAACTCTACTTTCAATATTGTTCCAGTGCAAATGTAACACCAACAGATGGAATGGAACATGGGACCTCAGAAACTTAATTCATGAGCCTCTACTGTATGAGTTAAAATCCAGCTTACTCTTAGCTAAGGCTGTACAGCAGACTCACTTTTCTGTCTGCAAAGCGATGTCTAACAGCACCCTAAGCTTGAAATAAGATACTGCAATTTGCGTCATGCAAATTACTTATCTTATTTTGGTTGATTTAGAAATAGGCTATTTTGGCATTTGACGCCATCTAAACAGCACCAAATGTTGGCATAATGTGCTGTTTCAAAGCACCCTTTACTCCTTCTGCAACGAGGAGTACAGGAATGCTGAAACAGCACACTTGTTATTTCGGAAAAAATATTTTGAAATAACAGGCATGTTTCAAAGACATGGAGTAGACATAGGCTAAGTGCCACTATCTGGGACAGTACACCACACCCAGAATTACACATTACATAAGTTCTGGTCACCACTCTGAGAAAACCATCAAAAATGATTAGGTATCAGACGGGACTGGCATAAAGAGAGCTTTAAAAAAGGTCGATATAAGAACAAAACTCATGGCAGCACATCCTAACAGTGTGTGTATGGGTGTGTCTACACTAGCTCCCAGCTTTGAAGGGAGCTTGCTAAGTAGGGTGCCAGGAGATTACTAATAAAGTGCTGCGGTGCATATGCAGCACTTCATTAAGCTAATTCTCCCCATGGCAACTTCAAAGTGGCAAACTTCGAAGTGCCACCTTGTGTGTAGCCGCAAAGTATTTTGAGGAGTAAAGGGAATTCAAAGTGGCCTATATGTTTGAAAAATGGATATATGGAGGGTATAACTACAAAGTAGGCCAAAGGGAAGGCTATTAGGAATGTGAAAAGGTAGGCTATCAGGAAAAAACTTTCAAGGTGGGCTTAGCTGTAGAACAGTCTCTCAAGGAAATGGAGGAAGGCCAATCACTTTTGATTTTTAAAACTGGACCCAGCAAAACAGTAGAAAATGTACTAGAGGGAACAATATCACGTTGACAGAGAGCCACAAAAACTGAGCTAAGAGGTCTTTTCCATCTCTAACCTTTACAAGTCTGCAGTTCCTCAATGTACAGCATAATGTTACAAAAGGAACACAAAGTATTAGTAACAGAGAGGGAGCCGTGCTAGTCTATATACCATCAAAACAAAAAAGCAGCCCAGTAGCACTTTAAAGACTAACAAAATAATTTATTAGGTGAGCTTTCGTGGGACAGACCCACTTCTTCAGACCATAGCCACACCAGAACAGACTCAATATTTAAGGCACAGAGAACCAAAAACAGGAATCAAAGTTGACAAATCACAAAAAATTATCTAGGTGAGCAAATCAGAGAGCAGAGGGGCGGGACGGGAGGGCAGGGAAGTCAAGAATTAGATTAAGCCAAGTATGCCAAACAGCCCCTATAATGTCCCAGAAAATTTGCATCCCGATTCAAACCACATGTTAATGAATCAAATTTGAATATGAAAGAGAGTTCAGCAGCTTCTTTTTCTAAAGCAGACTGAAAATTCTTCTTCAATAAGACGCAAACTCTTAAGTCATTAATAAAATGGCCCACTCCATTAAAATGTAGACTAACTGGTTTGTGGATCAGGAATGTTTTGATGTCTGTTTTGTGCCCATTAACTGTTTGTCTGAGAGTGTTTGAAGTCTGTCCAATATACAAAGCATCTGGGCATTGTTGGCACATGATGGCATATATGATGTTAGTAGAGGAGCATGAGAATGTGCCCGTGATTCTGTGAATAACCTGGTTAGGTCCAGTGATGGTATTGCCAGAATAGATATGTGGACAAAGCTGGCAGTGGGCTTTGTTGCAAGGAAAAGTTCCAGGACTGGTGTTCCTGCGGTATAGACTGTGGCTATTGGTTAGAATCCTCATAAGGTTGGGAAGTTGTCTGTAAGAGAGAACAGGCCTGTCAGATAGGGCCTTCTGGAGTGTGGCATCCTGATTAAGGATAGGTTGTAGGTCTTTAATAATTCGTTGCAGTGGTTTGAGTTGGGGGCTGTAGGTGATGACCAGTGGTGTTCTGTTCTTGGCTTTTTGGGCCTATCTTGGAGTAGCTGGTCTCTGGGTATTATGAGGATTCTAACCATTGGCCATTTAGATTAGATTGTCAACTTTGATTCCTGTTTTTGGTTGGCTGTGCTTTAAATATTGAGTCTGTTCTGGTCTGGCTATGGTCTGAAGAAGTGGGTCTGTCCCACGAAAGCTCATCACCTAATCAATTATTTTGCTAGTCTTTAAAGTGCTACTTGTCTACTTTTTGTTTTGATAGAATATACTCGTGCGTGGGTTTACGTGTACTCATCCATGGTAGGTCTGAGTTAGAGAGGCAAAGCACTCACATGTCCAGTGGACTTGCAAGTGCTCAGCACGTCTGAAAATAGAGCACAGCCATTAAGATTTTCATCTCCCTCTACCCGCAGGGATTTGTCTGACTGATTCCCATTCATCTTTCCTGCAAAATGGATGACTAATCCCCTCGGAGGCTTTGACAGTCACAGTCCACATGTGGTTGCTGATGGCAGGCAGACGGATACATTACTTGAGGGACCAGGAGGGCAGCATTACTTTTAAAAGCAGTGAGAGAGACAGATTTCACATACGTTTTTGTAACACAAGAAGCCAGCATTGACTGCCGTCCCATCGCAGGCCTTTTGTCTTAGGAGTTTACACTGCTGCCCATCACCATAGTGACTAAATGCCCCTAGTGGATTTCATGGAGCATCTCATACTTGTCCTTGTTTGGAGACAAAACTGTGGTTGAGGTAGGTGCCTCTGTCTATTCTTTATGTTGTTCTTTTGTAGTATTACTTTATGGGTTGGCTGAGAGAGCGAGAAGTCACTAGGGGGTTGGGAATGGAGGGGAGGAAGTTCATATTGAAAGCATAACTTAAGATGAAAAGACCTTCTCAGAGGAAGGTTTTGGAACATTTCCACCAGAGGGTCAGGTTCACAAAATGCTATCGCTCCGGGCTCCGACTTCAAACTACACGGACCTAATGAATAAGTTTATGACAACGTCCAACAGCTTATGTTTGGAGGCTGTTTCACACAGACATATGGGAACATCCTTTACAAACTGCACAGCCCTCAGATATGCAAGAATAGCTGAGCCCGTCACCGTAACTCAGTGAGCCTGTGGTGAGAGGCTGCATCTGTTTAACTGTGAACAGATATGCTTCGCAGCAATGAGCTATGCCATATCTCAGGGGCAGCCAATCATTTAGGGACTAAGAGCCACGTGGATAGAGATTAAAGAACCAAGTATTATATGTTTATTTTATCTATTTATCTAGCTATCTGTAGCTTAGATAGCTAGCTAGCTAGCTAGCTAAATAGATAGATAGATAGATAGAAAGAATACCTGGCTCAATACCTTCGCCCTCCACCAGAGCCAGGCACTCCCAGCCCCCTGGTCCAATCCAATGCCCTCCTGCTTCCACCGAGCCAGCCACCCCCAGACCCTGCTGCTGTAACTCAGTGCCCTCTCCCAGAACCAGGCACCCTGAGCCCCCGGCTCTCTCTCAATGCTAGTGACTCACTGCAGCTGTCACCGCCGCAGCTGCCACCACCATGTGCTTCGACCAAGTGGTGGGGGACATGCACAGAACAGCAGATGGCTGTCCCGGAGCAAGGTTCCAAGGAGGAGCTGCATTTAATGGCTCAAAGAGCCAGATACAGCTCAAGAGCCAGGGGTGGGCCACGTCTTCCATAACTAGTGGAAAATGCTGGGGGGTAGATAAAATATAGCTATTCAAGCTAGAACAGTGGCCAGAGTGCTAATGCCCTAAACTAATAGAAGTGCCTTGGAATATTTGATTCTCAGGAAGCTGGCCAGTCCTTAAGAAGATGTACTCTAAAGCGTGGCTAATTTCTAGGACTTAATCAAGATTAACAAGGAGTGCACTGTCAAAGAGCAGGAAATTCTGTGGTTGCTGAGCGGAGGCTAAGGGCACCTGAGGCTGCTTTGAGTCCTGATTTGCTCCCCTCCTCCTTTACCATGGAGCGATGCTTCATAACCTGGCTGGCAGCTTTACTAGACAGTCACCTGCTGCAAATGCCAGTCCCTCATAAGTGCTGAAGAACAAGCAGCAGCAGCATGGAGAGGAAGGGATTCCTCTGAAGAGAACAAGCTGGACCTTGTTTTGCCTGTGGAAGTGCAGACAGGACATTGAGCGTAGGTCTTTGGGAAGAATGAAGTCCTTTTGCTATCAATAGCGGTGGTGTTGAAAGGTCTAGAAAGGAAGGAAGGTCTGTACAGTAAGGAAGTGCTGCTAGTGCTGGGGGAAGGAGACGACAAAAGTCCCAATTTACCTCAAAAATTTACCACCAAAATGTAGCCGGTGTCCTTTGGTCCATGCAAGGGTGCCCTCTAGTTTTTTCCATCAGCTGGGCAGCATCTGACTCTGCCCACATGCTCAGCTTATAGGGTACACCAGTCCATGTGATGAATGACATAAGGCTCACCAGGACTTTGGCTTTATGTCTTATCTGAAATTTAGCTCCCTCCAAAGCCAACTGCCGGAAACAAACCAGGTCACTATTCGTGCAGGGAGAAGAGAGAACATAAGAACATAAGAATGGCCATACTGGGTCAGACCAAAGGTCCATCGAGCCCAGCATCCCATCTGCCGACGGTGGCCAATGCCAGGTGCCCCAGAGAAGGAGAACAGAAGACAATGATCAAGTGATTTATCTCCTGCCATCCATCTCCTGCCCTTGTTATGAAGGCTGGGGCACCATACTTTATCCCTGGCTAATAGCCATTTATGGACCTAACCTGCAAAAATTTATCAAGCTCTTTTTTAAACCCTAATAGAGTCCTGGCCTTCACAGCCTCCTCGGGCAAGGAGTTCCACAGGTTGACTGTGCGCTGTGTGAAGAAAAATTTCCTTTTATTAGTTTTGAACCTACTACCCATCAATTTCATTTGGTGTCCCCTAGTTCTTGTATTATGGGAAAAGGTAAATAATTTTTCTATATTCACTTTCTCCACACCATTCATGATTTTATATACCTCTATCATATCGCCCCTCAATCGCCTTTTTTCCAAACTGAAAAGTCCCAGTCTCTCTAGCCTCTCCCCATATGGGACCCTTTCCAAGCCCCTAATCATCTTAGTCGCCCTTTTCTGAACCTTTTCTAATGCCAATATATCTTTTTTGAGGTGAGGAGACCACATCTGCACGCAGTACTCGAGATGTGGGCGTACCATAGTTTTATATAGGGGAAGTATGATCTCTTTTGTCTTATTATCGATCCCTTTTTTAATAATTCCTAACATCCTATTTGCCTTACTAACTGCCGCTGCACACTGCATGGATGTCTTCAGAGAACTATCCACTATAACTCCAAGATCCCTTTCCTGATCTGTCGTAGCTAAATTTGACCCCATCATGTAGTACGTGTAATTTGGGTTATTTTTTCCAACATGCATTACCTTACACTTATCCACATTAAATTTCATTTGCCATTTTGCTGCCCAATCACTCAGTTTGCTGAGACACCAACTGACTAAACAACTACCTCTTGCTGCACTCAGGCTTTCTCCTCCAAGGTGTCCCAATTCTGACTTAGCAAAAGTCTGTTCAGCTTGTAAGGTAGAACAGCTTTAAAGTTTGGGATAGGCAAAGCTTGGCTTTAGAAGTAGGTACCATAAAAGCCGTGTTATTCAGTCCTGTACTAGCTGGAAAGCTCTATGAATCAGCATTTCTGACCTTTCTTGGCAGTCTGGTGTACAGTCCAGCTGGCATGGGGCTGGCAGGCTGCCTATCTGGTTCTCTGTGAAATCTCCCTATTGCTCTTAGGTGGATTAATGGACAGTGGAGCAATATGCGTTTCCCCCATTCCACCCTGAGCACTGGGAAATGTAGCCAATGGGAGCTGCAGGGGCAGTGTCTGCTGTCAGAGGCAGCCCACTGCACTGTCTAGCCATACCTCTACTTCGAAGCAGCAAGGACACATGCAGAGCTGCCTGAGAAGAGTGCCTCCTACATCTGACATCCCAAAACCCTTCCTGCACTCTGGCCCCAAGTCCCCTTCTGCACCCAAACTTCCTCTCTAAGCTCAAACCTCTTCCCCTTTCCACACTCCAACCCCCTCAGTCCCATCCTGGTGCCCCTCCTGCTCCTCAAATCCTGCATACCTAGCACCATCCCAGATCCCACACTTCGAGCTGGAGCCCCACCCTCTCCTGCACCCAACCTCCTGTCCCAGCATGGATCCTGCTCACACATCTTGAATCCCTCATTTCTGGCGCTACCCTCAGCCCAGAGCCCATTCCACCTCTCACACCCCATATCTCTGCCTGAGCCTTGAGCCCCTTCCATCTCTTAATTAACCAGAATATTTGACTATTTGAATATTTGACAGCACCCCTCCATTCCACAAACATGGCGTCTAACAAAACTTTAATGTAGAATGCTTTAAACGTCCATTTTTTTAAAGCTGTGCCACAACACTTATTCAAATATCAAGCCTGAGCCCCATTTTTGGTGGTAATGCCATAATTCCGTAGCTGTTCCCATCCATGAGATGACAGTAGATCAGTCTGAGCATGGCTTTGCTACTACAACCTAAGGATATGCTCTTGGGCTGAAAACTTTAGCCTTAGTTACAATATAAATGGTGAAGTAAAGGACCTGGTAAAAGAGAGACAATGATAAAGCAGGAATTTTCAACAACAAAAGAACTACAAAAGACCTTCACTATAGACATCATAGAGACATCTGATCTTTTTTTCTTTGTCTAGGAAAGTCAATGTATAGAATCATAGGACTGGAAGGAACCTTGAGATGCCATGTAGTCCCATACCCTGCATTCATGGAAGGACTAAGCACAACCTACACCATCTCTGACAGATATGTTTACCTAACCTGCTCTTAAAAATTCTCCAATGATGGAGAGTCCACAACCTCACTAGGCAATTTATTTTGGTACACAGCCACCCCGACAGTTAGGAAGTTTTTCCTAATACCCAACTTAAAACTCCCTTGCTGTAATTTAAGCCCATTGTTTCTTGTCCTTTCAACAGAGGTAAAAGAGGAAAAAAATTCCTTCTTCCTCCCTGTAACAACATTTTAGGTATATGAAAACTGTTATCCTATCCCCTCTCAGTCTTCTCATTGCAAGATTAAGCAAACCTAATTGTTTCAATCTTGCCTTATAGATCATGTTTTCTAGATCAATCAAACAAAACCATTTTTGTTGCTCTTCTTTGCACCTTTTCTAATGTATCCCTATCTTTCCCGAAATGCAATACATGCACATATACTTGTATATATTAGCTATTGGGAAGTCAAAAATAAATTCAAATTTCGATGGCCAGGAAGTTATAAATGTTTTCATTCAACCACCTTTCCAGTTCCACTTGAAAAGGAAATACTCTGAACCCCATGTGACCTTTAACAGCCTCTTGTTTTCTTCCAAGACTTGCTGCCAGCAGGCACACATCAGCTTTCCATCCCATTAAGGGGCCATTTTGCAAACAAAACTATAAATCTGAATATACTCTAGATTTGAATTTAAGAATGCTACGTGTGTGGTCAGGCTGGGCTGCAGTAAGACTCTGGTATATAATTACGTAGCCCATGAATTTTTTACTGCTCTTTGTTAGCATAATCAGTTTTCAACCCCTTTTTTAATTTGCTGCTGATTGTTACTGTTCTGCAAAATATCTTGCAGTCAGATTTGTGCTGTTTGACTCTTGGATTCCTGAAATCCCTTCAGAAAAACCCAAGGAAAAGAAACCATGCAAGATGGGAAAGAACAAAAGTAACGAGCTGGTGATTCTGTATTCTGCATACAATTCTATTGCTTTTATTGACTTCAAGGCTCTGTTCTCTTTCAGAGAGAGGGACTATGATCTTTAGATTGGGATTTCAAGGAACACTGCTCTTATAAATTAGTAAAATGTATGAGTCATCTCAATGTTGTGTTTGAGCCAAGATGCAGCTATCAGCCTAGCATAACATTTCAGCATCTGTCCAAAATACAACACGCCTTCATTAGCATACTACTCCTGGAGGTAAACCAACTGAAGGTTACAGCAGGTACTTTTATTATAACAGAGGTGGTTCTATACAATTGGGCATAAATAAATCACCAGTGTGTTAGCCTTAGAAGAGAAGGAGAAAGAGCTATGCAACACAGAGTTTTACAAAGCATATTGGAGTACAGCTGGTCCAATACTATTTGATCAATATAGTCAGTGAAGTTTAGATTTTTTTAAAAAAAATCAATTGTTTAATAACTTAAAACCAACCTATTAATTCAGCAACAGAGCTAGGCTTCTTGTCTACAAATATATTTGCAGATAATTTATTCAGTGATTCCTTCATTTCCATTTTTGACAAATATTGTATTTTTCATTCCAGACCCAGTTTCTCTATGGTTTCATGAAGATTAGCACTATAGTTACGAGAGAGAGAGAGAGAGAGAGAGAGAGCACTTTAACCTAAGCACTTGTATGCTCAGGAATAGGACTGACGTTCGAAATGATCTTGCAACACAATGAACCTGATTGGTAAGTCTAAGCTAAAGAAGGGAAATTAAGTGTGACTGCAGAACTTGATGAAAGGCATACAAATATGGGTGCTGTTCACGAGTCGAGAATTATAGTGGGTATCAATTAACCCCACAGATCACAGGGTTTATTAGGCTGAATGATTTATCCTGAAGATAAAACACTGGAAGAAAGAAAGACATCATTAACCAGCAAACTGTTTCACAGATTTTAGGCACCAAACCAAGTTTCCGAACAATTTAATTTATTAGGGGTGTAAATTGTACTAGATTATCAAATCAAGGGGAATAGTAGAAGGCAGAGCATTTTACATTCAGTGCCCAGAATGTAATAAGTGTGTTATTTCATTCATGCCATGTCACAGCTGGAGTGATGAAGAGAAGAGTATGTTTCCTCTGTTGGGTAATTTTCCATTTTTTTTATCCATTTTCAAAAGCTGTCAAACAGCTGTCAGGAGGAATATGTTGCCAGTTTATCACTGAAGCTTGAAACCTGTTAAATGTGAGCATAAAGTGGTGCACTACTTACGGACCCAATACAATGGGAGGAGGCTTAGCTGTTCGGAGTCTGTCCTTGTGGAGATTACAGCTGGGCAGAGAGGGACAATAAGAGAGTTTCTCTTGGGAGAGGAGAGGCTGACAGGTCTGTGTGTTGTTGTGAAATCAGGAGCACTTCTTAAATGACGAGCATCAATTAAAAAACACAAGAATTTGAGAAATTCCCCAAAGAGCTTAAATCTTTCCCAGGAGGCAGGGATTTTTTTTTTTTCAAAAGGAGTTTCCATGAAAAATTCATGCAGGGGATCCATTTGTACAAAAAAAAAGTATAATAAATAAATAATCACATTAATCTCACTGGCTCATAAGACAGCAGTATATCTGTTTCAGTCACTTAGCTTGAAAAGCTGGCCCTTGCATTGGCCACATGTGAAAATACATCACCCGGAATCAAAATAAGACAAAAGGTTGCACTCTAAAGAAGCAGCTCACACCATAGCTCTCAACGCCTGGGAAGTAAGAAGCTGCCATGCAGCCATATATACCCAGCCAAGAAACTGTACGGAGATGAATACAAAGAGGCAGACAAAACACAGCATGAAAATGGGTGATAAGCAGAGATTTGCAGCCATCAGGAAGGGGAGAAGAGGAGGCAGCTGCAGAGACAGGAGGCCGGAAAAAACAGGAGAATTGGGCTGGAAATATATACAGTAAAGATAACGACTGTGAAAGGATTATATGGGACTGCAATTACCTAGCCATGCTGTACTGCTGTTCACTTGTGCCTTCTTTCCTTTCCCCGCACCCCCGGCCCCGACTTCAAATGTTTTCTGTTCAGAGAAGAAAATTAGCTTATTGGTGAAGACTTATGCATCCGAGGCTCAGGTAGAAAAAAAAATAGATACAGTGGGATGGTATCTGCTCTCCTCCCCACCCCCATCCTGTGAGCAAACTCAGAGTCTCTCCCCCTGCCAGGGCCGCAAACAGCCTATCCCCCATCACTTAGTTCCCCCACATTTTGTACTGGGGAAACAAAATGGAGGCGTATCGATAAATGTACTATTTCCTAACCTTAACATCAGAAAGGTTTTCTTGCCAGTGGAATTTATTTCTTTATTCCCTTTTTATTTCCTCCCCATGTCTCTTCTTTTATCTCTACACTTGACATTTTTTTTTCTCTCTCTCACCTCTCTGGTGCCTCTGCCCAACCCCTCTAGCAGTTCCTTTCTCCTTCCCGCCTGCCCCTCAGCCTTGCTCCGGCTCCCTTGTGAGCAGCAAGAAAGCTCATTTTCCTTACTTCACCTGCTGGTGCCCACCGATCAAGTCTCCTTCATTCTACTCCAGCAATGGGCCACATGTGGTATCGAGTGCCTATGTGTGGCCCGCAAGGCATTTTTGTTTATGGTTGCCCATGTGCAGGAGTGCTAGATTCTGCTGGCTTCTGTCCTCGTAGGGTATTTTGTCGTACCAATACCACTGATGTGACACACACATGGAGCAAGGGCACATGAAGTGGGGTGTGTGCTGACTGCACCCAATGTTGACTGGGAGAGCTGTGCATTCCCTCTGGATCCAATCAAAGCACTGTGATGGCTCAGTTGGCACAGCCTGCAAATTCTAGGTACACAGGCGCGGTTAGCAAAAGTACTCTATCCCGCGAAGTTGTCATGGGTGTGACCATCTTGTGGCCCCTCCCTGAGATGACGGAGGGCCAACTCATGTGGCCCACTCTCTCACATAGGTTCCACTCCCCCGACTCCGCCTTGAGAGCTCTAGGGCAGGTGCCCAGCCGTGGCTTCTTCAAACTGGCCACCTTCCTCTTCAGCTGCCCATATTGTAAGGTGACATCCTGACCACAGGCCATTCCCTTAGCCAGCCCCATTCCTTGCTGCTTGGGATGCAGCTCCCAGGCATGTGGTGTAGAGGGCCTCCTTCTATCCATTGAGTGGTTTGCTCCGTTTGTGCCAGGCTAAAGCCTAATGGAAGAGCAGGAGAGCTCCCTAGGGAGGCAGAGAAAGACCTTCATTAACAGTAGGTAACAGCATGAGGGCCCACCTGCAAGTGCCCCTCCAACACACCACTGTGCCAGCATGAGGGCTGCAGAGATGGGCTCTAAACTATAGCAATAGCCAAGAAGGGTAGAAAATATTCATATAAAGGCAATTACAAATGGAAAGCGGAGGGTTCTTATCAGCAACATGACACATACAGAGCACCTTTCCTGCCCCAAGGCTCCATAGGGTCTCCCCTGCATGGAGCACAGTCATTGCACTGCTCCAGTGCATCTAGGTCTCAGGAGAAGATTGGCAGGCAGGAGCACAGCAAGCGGCAGATCGGTGATAGGACTGTTTGAATTAAGGGCCGTGGGCAGGCAGCCCCTTTTATGTAATGTGCTCTGAGGGTTTCAAGGTCCGTGTGCAGGAGGTAGAATCGTGGGGCGCAATTCAGCTCTAGAGTAAGAGAGTGAAATTCCCATGAATTTGGTCCTCGGTTTTGTAAGTCTGATCCAAAAAACCCAAATCCAGTAAACTTGATTTATCTGTCCCAAAAGATGAGTCACTCCCCCCCTCAGGGGAGTGCAAACCCATCACTCCAGGGAGGCCAATTACCACATATGTGTGTTTGCACCACCAAGCCATTCCTCCCCCCTTTATATCAACTCTAAAGGAGTCAGTTTTGATCCTAGCTGGTTACATGGTGCTGTGATAAAGGCAAAGTATTTAACCAAGTCCCTGTAGGTGCTCATTACTCTTATTACGGGAGGTTTAAAAGAATGGACAGTTAAGGAGGTGCGCATTGTGTTGTAACAAAGATTCAGTAGCAGCACCGTGAATTGCTTCTTAGCTACACTCTCGATTTTCCTTCAGCCACACACACAAAAAAATAAAGGTGCAAAAGGAGAGTTAAATCAAATTGTACTTGTTCCAGGCATGTCTCGTCCCTAACTGGGTGTTTACGTGAAGGTGATCTCATTTCACGTAGTTCTAACCCAGGCTAATGGGTTATGCTGCCGAAGGCTCGTAACTGTATTGTGATCATCCTGTTCTGTACCCCCAGCATGCATCCCCGAGCTTGAGACAGCCTCCCCCAGCTTCAGGTGCATGTACATGGCACCTGCTCTACCAGGATATTGGCCTGCACACATGCAAGCTGCTCATACATGTGTGTGTAAGCACACAGAAAAGGGAGGGGACCTGTTGCTGTCCAGCTGCAGCAAAGAGGCCGCAAGGTTTCTTTGAAAGAGATGGCGACTATGCCACAGATACTGACGACGGCAGGGAGATTCCCCCCCCCGCCCGCCACAGGGTGCTTGGTTAACTTAGGATGTGTCTGACATTTTAGACAGTAGGGAAGAGACTGTCCCTCGTTTGGATTAGAGGAAGTTCACGGGAAGCCCTAGCTTCATCATAACGCAGCTCATGGCTAAGGAGAGGCATTTTTTCATCTATAGAAGGGGAGCGCTGAACAAATCACACCTGAATCTTTTCTCAGAGATACCAGTGCAGTTGATAGACATTACTCTGCTTGTATTTCTCCAGAAGAAAAGGGATTGTTTTCCCTGTTACCTGAAAAAGACACAGGCCTCTTACTCGCACACTAAATCTTAAATGTTAATGGACTGGCAGTATTTGCAATTTTCTCCTGGAAGGCTGGTTGGCAAGAGACCGGCCTGCAATCATTGAATCATTCCACTGAATCACAGCCATGTTGGCAGGGGCACATTCTGAGGAAGTTTGCAGTACTGTCAAACACCTGCTGTTGCCATTGAGTGATATTATGCAAGATCCGAAATTCTATTTCTTTAGATCCTAGTTTGATTTTTTTTTAATCCTCTTAAGGCACCAAAGCCTCAAGTGACAACAACAATAAAACCCATTCCCAGGAGCCCTATACAACACTCTGCCCAATGCCAATGAGATTGTTCTTGCAGGATAAAATCCTATGAAATATGTGCACAGATGCAAAGGTGATAGGGACCATAAAGTACCAAGACAGGCAAGTACTCACACAATCAATGCTGCTGAATTCTCAGGATTACATGTGTAAGTGAGACAAGTAGGATTTGACCCATAAATCTAATCCATTTGTACTTACAAACCTATGGGAAGATAGGGGAGAACGCTACCAAATCCACAGGAATAAACTGCTTTATAACTTGTGATGGAGAGTTTTAATCCCCAGTTTACCTGGAGAGTGACTGTTTCACAATGAGCTATCTCATAAACCACCCACATCAGAAGCTGGAACCCTACAGGGGTGCTAAAACAATCTGTATAATGGGGTGCTGAGAGCCATTGAACCAAACAGTAAATCCCGGATATTATGGGCACCACTTCAAGCCAGGGGATGCAGCAGCACCCTGTTTACCCAGTTCCAGCACCTATGTAACCCTATCTGCACCATGGAAGCAAGAAATCCCAGGTTTCCAATGGTGTATAGCAAGTTTAATTCCTTTCCTGGCAGTTCATGTGCTCATATTACAATTTGTGTTGAAATGCATATTTTTTTCTGATTGTGCTAATTATGCTTATGTCACCCATCCACTAATACACTTCAGGTCCACTTGATTTTAGCGTTTGCTTTCTCAGAAACTGATGCAGCAAGAACAAATATTGTTCAGCTATTTAAGGTACTGATCTTATTCCCCATTATCACAGTACCTGAGAGTCTCACAAGCCTGAATGCATTCAACCTTGTAACACTCCTTTAATGTAGGACAAGGCTGTTATCCCCATTGAACATAAAGGGAACGTAAGCACAGAAGGACTAAGTGACTTGCCCAAGGTGACATTAGAAGACTCTGGTAGAGCAAGGATCAAAGGTGGATCTTGCAAGCTAGTATGCCAGCCAGCCATCATGTGCAACCCTGCCAGTCCCTCTCTGTGGTTGTATAAAACAAGCCTTGGAGAGAAACGGCTTTTAAAATTGTGCTAGAATGCAACGGGAAGTGATGCAAGACGGAAATTAGAATAAACTGGGAATCACCCAAATTATTAAATTGTATTGTAAATGTTTTGTTATTGAAGGCTAATTATGTAAAACATTACAGGAATTCCACACAACTGAAAGAAACGCTAATATTTGTACATCAGCCAGGATTCCTTCTCTCAGAAACTTCTGAAATGCTCTTTGAGACCCAGGCTGCTGCTGGCGAGATTTCCTGGTTTCTATGACCACGGGTACGTACAACTTTCCCTTGTGGAGAAAATATTAGCCACAGGAAAAAAAATCAAAGAAAATAAAGCCTGTTTAAGGCCATTGGGTCACTGACTCTTTCTCTTTGTTGTGGAAAATAGAAGAAACCTAGAGGGTTTGCGTGTGATGTCAGCATGGGGTTCAAACGGCAGCTCAGTTTCTGCTGGGAAAGGGAACCTGCTGGGGCCGAGGTATCTTCTTTCCTGTAATTTTCAGACCCTTTTTGAAGTTTATGTAATTATATTCGATGCCTTCAAACCTGTTGAAAAAAACAAAGTAATGCACTAGGTGACACCTATGCTTTAAAGTTCATTGTTTCATGTCGTACCTGGGTAGGGTTAGTTAACATGCTTTAAGGAGAGCAACTGTTTCTAAGCACTAGACCCTGATTAATGATGAGTACAAAAACATTTAAACCCTCAAGGGCTACCCCTATTGTCATCCAAAAGCCACAGGTCCCAACACCACTTCTCAGGACTTCCTGCTAGCACTTACCTTGAACACATTTGGTGGGTGGAGGAGTCATAATGTTGTCTCTCAGCATGTGTCAGAGGAGGACAGTAGATTGCTTGCCTTCCTGTATAGTGGAGGAGGGAGGGGAAATGGTCAGACAAGGAAGCGTTTTAATGGCTGGGAGAAGGAGAACAGCTGTCTGGCTGCACTAGAAAGGAGTTATGTCTGCTGTTTATTCCTGTAGTTTACTAGCCTGTCTGTGATACCTGCAAAGTTATGATCAGTTGCCAACAGAAATCGCTGTATCCACAGACTATCAGAACTCCAGTGACTGGCATGCCCATAACACCCACATTTATACCTGCCTCTCAGAAGCAGCTCTACTGAGAGGAATGGCAATAGAAAAGCGAAAACCCCTAAAAGGACCCATTAGAAGTGCTCGGTGCAGCTGCATGAGGAGCCCAGGTTCAGTTTTGTCATTAGTGTCTCATGGTGTCTGAGCTGGCAGAGCCTTGGAACTCTGGAACCCTCCCCGAAGGATAATAGGGCTGCTATGGAAATCCTGCCATTTGAAATCATTGGTGAGATAATTCAGCGTCTCATTTTAAATCCTGAGTGTAAATCTGAGCTCCACTCCTTCCCAGTATTAGCAGCAATATGATAACCAAAGTCTGGATTGGGGCCAAATCCACTTTCTCCAGAGACTGAGGGAAGGGGCTCAAGGAATTGGCTTGGATTTCAGATTTCCCTTTTGTACACATGTCCTCAGGTGTGCTACACCCCCAGAATATGCTGGGAAATCCAGTCCTTGCTGCAGAATTGTGCTCCAAAACTGACCTGTGAGCCTCGTGGTTGTGAAAATAGCCTGGAACACTTGAATTGAATGTAAATTGAGGCAGTGTTCTCATCCTAGCAACCCCTCCGAAACAAAAGCTCTGAGAGTTGTGAACAGCTCTGCGCTTCTCCATGTGTTGTTCACTCTGAACCCTAGAGAAGATGCAGCGAACATCACTATTCACCAGTGAGCCATTTGGCATAAATATCCAAGCAACAGTTTGTTTTCAGAATCCCATAGCTCTTCTGGAGCCAAAACAGAGGTTGTATCCCCCTTCCCCACCTCCTTCCAGGCAGTCTATATGATGTAGTTATGTTTTCAGTACAAAATCTACACAAAGTGAAAAAAGAGACTATTGTAAAAGCCTTGAAAAATGTCAAATTTAACAGCCAAATAAATAGGAGGGACCACGGTGCCAACTGTATTTTCATTTTGTGCATACATTTGAAACCCCTAATTCTTTACTTAAAATAAGGCTGCCACAGGGCAGGGCCCAGTCAAAGGAACCTGCTGCGATGTTTCAGGCTTCCTTGCCAGTGAGTACACAAGGTTTGGTTCTAGAGCTAGCCCTGACCTCTGACATTCGGATCCAAGCTGAAGCTTGTCCAAAGCCGGGACTGTGGCCTGGGCCCATTTCTAATTAGAACCTCCTTTAGTCAGCTGCAATGCTTGGTATAGACCTCCTGCATATTTAGTGACAACTAATGAAGATTTTTATTAAAGTTGAGTCCAGGCTGACCGGGCGGGGGAGAGCCATTTAGCAATAGATGGG
Source organism: Carettochelys insculpta (assembly GCF_033958435.1). Taxonomy (NCBI): domain Eukaryota; kingdom Metazoa; phylum Chordata; order Testudines; family Carettochelyidae; genus Carettochelys; species Carettochelys insculpta. Next base: position 141,419,886 of record NC_134139.1, on the reverse strand, counting down.
AGAGGTAGTTGCCTCTGGAATAATTTCCAGTGCAGAGCTAAGAGAGAGGTAGTGGGGAGGCTGTCAGTGCAGGTGCTAATAAGGCCTGCCTGGGGCACAGTGCACAGCTGGAGTGGTGCTTCCCTTTATAGGTGACCTTGGCCATTAGCATTAACATCTTAGCAGACATTTGACATACTCAGTCGTTTTGGTATCGAAACACACAGCTCTGGGAGATACTTATGCTCCAATCTATGCTTTCAATGCCACTGTCTTCTTGTACTGCTCTCCCTTAGTGTCTGATATTTAAGAAAAGGGTATGACAGGAGCACAAGGTAATGCTCTTTCTTATTTAAAGCACATAATCAGTCAACTCACTGTGTCTATATACACACTAATTCAAGGTACAGTGTGCTCACTATGCAAATTAAAGTGCCTGCCAAAAAAAAAAGGCCTTCACAATAAATCTGATAAGTACTTATTATTCAATGAATCAACCAGCCAACCATTACTATAATTTGGTGGTGCCTTTTATGCTATTTATCATTTTGTGATGTGTAGCACTCGCTACAGTTGTTCACTGCTCGGCTATCAGCCAAGCTCCTGCGAAGAGCTTAGTACCTGCAATTGCTGTCAGCATTAGTACTTGTAAAGATCAGCTATGCAGACAGAGACTATGAGATAGTGTGAGCTGCTGGGAGGTTTCTACTGATGCTTGTTTCGGTACTCCTGCAGAACCGCTGCATGCTTCTATCCTATGGTATATAATGGCTCATGAGCGTTGGAGTTCTCCCCAAATAAGTGGCTATAAAATCTTTATAGCAACCTCTGTGCATGTTTGGTTTATTCCACAAATTTGTCTTATTTCATTTGCTTTGGGACTCTTCTTCTTCTAAGTCTCTCTGATTTCCCTCTTTGAAGCTCATCAGTTACCATGGAAATAAGGATATCACTTGTATTACTATACGATAATAATATAAAAACACACTCACATTTAGGCAACGTCTACACAGCATATCCCTTTTGGAGGAGGAATGCAAATGAGGGAAATCAAAAATGCAAATGAAGTGCCGATTTACAAACCTTGTGTTTCATTTACATACTCTCGCCTAATCACATATGTGGAACAGGCTTTTCTGAAACAAAAGAGCCATGTAGACAGGGTTCCTTTAGGATAAAACCTCGTTTTCAAAAGAACTCATCTTCTTCATTCGTTTTGGAAGCATGTCTTTGCCCACAAAAGCTTATGCTTCATAATATCTGTTAGTCTGTAAGGTGCCACAGGACTTCTCATTGTATATTATATCTAGTGCACGGTTCAACGACACATGGACAGAGGAAGTACAATTGAGGAGTTTGTACTGTCTATTTCTGGTGCACATACCATTAAAAAGTCATTAAAACATGTGCTATCATGCAACGCATATTTTTATCTATCTGCCTGAACATTTTCTACCTTATGAATTTGGCTAGGAGACTAAATGATAGTAATTCACACATTGTTACCACCCACCTGGACTACTGCAAGCTGATACACCTGAGGATGAAGCCTGTGGTGAATATAAAATTCTAACTAGGATAGGAGGCTACAGCAAGGTTCCTTAGCTCCTGTCAGAAGCATATCAGACCTGTTCTCTACTGCCTACTGTGGCTTCCCATAAAATATCTAATAATAATACCCAGGGCTTAGGCCTTATCTTCAATATTATCCATCACCTGCAACCAGGACACCTACCAGACTGCCTGAAGCTCAGAGACAGACAACTTTGCTCCTCTGGCACAATGAAACTCTATAATGAGAGTAACAGCAATGAAGGGTCCTGTGGCACCTTATAGACTAACAGAAAAGTTTTGAGCATGAGCTTTCGTCAGCACAGACTCACTTCATCAGATGCTGGTCTTGGTCTTGGACGCCCTCAGCTCAGGCCTCAGCCCTCAGCTCAGGGCGTCCAAGACCAAGACCAGCATCTGATGAAGTGAGTCTGTGCTCATGAAAGCTCATGCTCAAAACTTTTCTGTTAGTCTATAAGGTGCCACAGGACCCTTCGTTGCTGTTACAGATCCAGACTAACACGGCTAACCCTCCGATATAATGACAGTAAAACTCTAGCGGGCAAGTGACAGAACCTTCTGGCTATGCCTATGTTACACTGTTATTTCAAAATAACCATGGTTATTTTGAAAAAAGCTAACACATCATCTATACTACGCACATGCTATTTTGAAATAACTGCTGTTTGGATGAGGAATAAGGGCTATTTCAAAATAAAGGGGCTTCAGCCCTTCTCAAGGTACCCTGCTCTAACCTGCTGGCTGCTCTGTCCATGAACAGAAAACCTCAATGATCTCTCCTCCAAAGCCCTTAAAGGCATAACAGAGTGTACAAGGCTGTGTACAGCAGCAGGCCCATAACTAGAACTCTGTTGCCAGCTCACTTGTGGCCCAAAATAAGCCATCAAGAGGGCTCTGAGCTTCCCCATAAGGCTCCCCAGCAGCCTGCCCAGGCCTGTAGGAAGCAGGCACCTTCCTGGTCAAGTGTGGAGATCCAGGACCTGATTGAAACCTGGAGTAGCCCAGGGGATGATGTCAATGCTCCCCCAGTGCAAAGTTCTCCCTCGGGGTCTCCCAGAGGCACACAGCTCCTCAGTGGGCATGCTGGATGGCAGCCATGTGCAGCTGCTCATAGGCCCTGGCCATACACTTGACCTTGGCCCTACATGCAGGCAGGAAGCCCTTCCACATAGGTTATGCAGCACACAGCATGCAGCCACCACCTGTGGGATGTGGTGCTCCCCAAGGTCCAGGTGGGTGAGAAGGCACCTGAAATGTCCCTTGAGGTGTCCAAAGGCACTCTCAACCACCTTGCGGGCTCTGGCCAGCCTAGTGTTGAATATCTCCTGGGAGGGGTTGAGGTGGCCAGTGTACGACTTCATAACCCACAGCAGCAGGAGCTAGGCCGAATCCCACACCAGGCAGACCGGCATGTCCACGTCCCCAACCCTGATGGTGCAGTCAAGGAAGGAAGTCCCAGTGTGCAGCATGTGGTACAAGCTGGAGTTCTGGATCACAGAGGTGTTGTGTGCCTTCCCTGATCACCTGATGCTGAAGTCTGTGAACTGGCTCCAGTGGTTGGTCATGGCCTGCAGAAGCACCAAAAAATACCCCTGATGGTTGATGTAGCTTGATCTGGGGCATGGATGGGGATGTGTCCCATGTTGATAGGCCCCTACCCAACCACCTCCCAAAGTTGGGGAAGCCCTGGGCACCAAATCTCTCGATGGCATATACATCTACCAGGTGGATGACTCTGAACAGCAGGATGCTGTTAATGGCCCTGACCACCTGCAGGGAGAGGGATGAGGCAGGAACCACCAGAGTGTCAGGGTGCCTGCTGTCTCCCCCATTTCCCCTCCCCACTTCACCAACAACAACCCCTGCAATCTTACAATCCCCTGGCTGGACTTCACATTTCCCCACTCTGCCCTGTTCTCTGGAGACACCCATCCCATCTTCCCCACACCCCTGTTGTGGGCTGGTGGCCCAGAAATACCTTACCTGCATGAGCAGGACCCCAACAGTTGACTTCCTCACACTGAACTGGTTCCCCACTGATCAGTAGCTGTTCAGTGTGGTGAGTTTCCAGAGGGTGATGGCAACCTGCTTCTGGAGGGGGATGGCAGGCCTCAGGTGCATGTCCCATGTCTGAAGGGCAGGGGCAAGCCACTCGCAGAGCTCAAGGAAGGTGGCCTCTGTCATCTGGACATTGTGAAGCCATTGCTGGTACCCCCAGTGCTCCAGGATGATGTGGTCCCACAAGTCCACACTGGTGTCCAGATGCCAGATTCGGCAGGACAGAGGGACCACTCCTGGTAGACAACCTCAAGTTGGATTATCAGCTCCTGCAGCCCAGCTCAAGAGCAGAAGGAGGCAGATACTGGCCACAGCCAGCTCCAACTCCATGGCAGGGAGTTCTGTGTTGTCCTGAGGCAGGGCAACCAGAGCACTCAGTGACAATGCTCTGCTGTCCCTTGACACCTGACACCTGCACGCCTAACCCCAGCCCTGAGTCCTCCTCACCATCTGCCTCCTGCCCAGACTCCTGCGCATTGCTGCATTGCTAGCCCTCTGCCATGAAGGGACCATCAATGCCAGATATGTCTTCTGGTTTACATATTTGTGTGTGTGTTTGCACACACACATTTGAGAAGACAAATGAACACACTTTGCACTTTGAACAGAAGGATGTGAGGTTTGTGATGTGCCTGAGATACTGATGGAGTTCATTCCCCAGTCTTGGACTGAGAGGTTATGTCTACACTACAGCCTTATTCCAAAATAAGATATTTCGAAATGGCTGTCTAGAAGGTATGAAGGGCTGAGGGCAGGAGGTGGGATGTTCAAGTCAGAGAACTCAAGCCAGGGGTCTGGGAGGTCTGTGGGGGCTCACTGGAGCAGCCCACAGTGGTGAGGCTGGCACTGCATCTGCCAGCACTCCCCCAGCTCCTGTGGGGTCTGTCTGGGACGGAGGCAAGCTGGTTGTGCCTCAGCCTGGTTACCAGCCCTTTCAGGAGAAGGGAGACTGGGGCTGCAGTGCATGGCCCCAGCCACCTGCTCCTCAGGGGCATGGCTGCATGGCCTAGCCCTGGCCCCTGGTGGTGATGCTCTGAGATGACAGGGATGCTAGCGGACAGCCTCCTCATCTGGTGTTGCAGCCAAGAGCCAGGGGGAGGGGTTTATGACATGGGACCACTCACCTGGGTCACTGGTGGACAACATGGAGAGTCCTGGCCTCAGCTGGCTACTCTATTGCTAGCGCAGTCACCCCCAGTGGTCACGCTGCAGCACAGCAGACTCCTGCTCCTGCTGCTTCCAGTGGTCACTCTGCAGTACATGTGTTCATCCCCTCCTCCCTCTCTTTGTTCTGGAAAACAATCCCATTCCAGGCACATCATGTTTTCCTGGCACAGCCAAACCCTGACCTTGCTTTAGGTTAGATAAGAGGAAGCTGCAGACCAAATTTGGTGGTTCTAGCTCTGACTGTTTAGGAAGAGTCCTTGAACAAACGGATTCACTGAGAGATGGACTCACAGACAGACAGACATGCACAAATACTGCAAAATAAATGCATGGACGTATAAACTACTGATTCAAATTCACTCTACCACACACACTTCTGTCCCCAGGGAAGAAGCGAACATGACAGATGTTAGTGATGGGCACTTTATGCGCAACAGGAAGGTGCTCAGATATTGTAGTGATCAACGTGGTAGAAGACCTGCATACAATGGAATTCCAAATTTATTACTTGTGTTACTAATAATGCATTAACTTTGAAAGAAATTTTTAAATCCATATTTAGCCAATTTATGTGCTCTTTACGGGACTGCTGACGGGGATGGGAGGCAAAGGAGGCAATTGTCCCAGGGCCTGGTCACTCAAAGGGGCCTAAGGCATTGAAAAAGGCACAGTAGCAGCAGCAGTGGCCACAGCTCCAGGCCCAGATCATCTGGCTGCATGCTCCAAGCAATGCTACAGGCTGGAAGAGGGGTCACACTGTACTCCAGGCAGTGCTGAGGGCAGAGGCTGCCCTTGGCCCTGCCGTTTCTAGGATTGTGGAGATGCCCACACACACAAATTGCCCAGGGGCCATGGAGGCTGTTGGCTCCACTGACTCTTTGAATCTCTCTTAGCTGAATGATGAAACTAATCAGTTTTGTTTTGTTTAGGATTCAGTTCCACCTACACCAGCCCTGGTGTACTGAACCATTTGGTTTACGATATTGCAGTCTCTCCTTCAATTCCCCCCTCCATTCCACCAGGGCCTCTAATTTTTCAACTTCTCACAAAACCGCCTTCATGTTTTCTTCTGCACCACTGCTAAGAGTGGGAGTCCTCCTGAATGGCCACTAACCTCTCTTTCCAATCCCTCCTCAACACTTACATCTGCCTTGATGCCTATGAGAAATTATGAGACAAATGTCTCAGGCGAATGGCAGGTGGGGATGGCTGGTACACAAACATGCAAAAATACCTACAATCTTGATTCAGTATTTTCCTCCGTGGCACAACTCTTACTAATGCGGCGTGTCTTTGCAAACTGTAAATTCCCCAGAGGAGGGACAGGGCCTGTAAATATGTGTGAGCAGTGCTCTGGGTGCTACCATAATAAAACAGTCAACCATAATGTCAAAAACACAGTGACACTAAAACAGAAGTCCATTTTCAAATCATTTTAATGTCATCGACAAACATTTCTAATAATATTCAGGACAAGATGCTTGAACCCGCTACATCGACACTGAGCAAAGCAACCAGACAGCCAATGAAGTCAGCTCCTTGGAGAATTCCACTTGTAGGTGGCTTAGAGCTACTCTGCCTCTTTCTTCTCTTTCCTCTACTCCATGATGAAGAAGGTATATCCGGGATTGAAGAGTTGTGATTGGGAAGTGCCTACATCCATGACTGAGGCTTTAACCTGTACTGCACAACCAGATTTTTGCTTGGAAATCCCAGGATCAGGGAGTCATGAAAGCAAATCTAATAGTTTATAATGGATAATCTAGCAAATAGAGCACTTGGCTGGGATTCAGAGGAAGTCTGTTCTTTCCTGGCTTAACCACAGATGTCTTATGTGACCTTAGGCAAGTCACTTAACTGAGCCTGTTCCTCAAGTCTCCATTCCCTTCTCTATTTCACAGGGGTCTTGTGAGCAGAAAGGTATTCATGACTGGGAGGTGCTTAGATGTAGTGATGGGAGCCAAGTAAATGCATACATACATCAAACAAGCACTGAAAGGCCATGCATGTAGAAACAACCCAAAGATATGAAATTAGATTCATAACTGCCTTTTAGTGAAAGACATAAGTTTGGGGTACAAATAACTATTTGATTCATATTTTAGAAAAAAAATCCGTATGCCAAAGTCTTATATGTAATGCTAGAAAAATGTATTAATATTCAAAATATTTACGTATAGAATTACTGTTAAGTTTTGACTCGTTCTTAAACACAGGATCTGTTAATTTGATGGCTTTTAGTCTATACACTTTGCTGATGAATGGCAAGGTACCATTAGCACCTGCTAATGCCTGTGAAGTATTTTTCAGCATAGCATGCATAAATACCTTTGATTTATTTTTCATGTGCATGGCACATAACTCATCTCTTAAAATAGCCTTTTTATGCACCTGAGCAATCAGGCTTCGTGCTGAGAACTAGGCAGAGCATGAGGGAGCAGAATCCATACGCGCAATCTGGTGCCAGGTCAGGGGATCGGAAGGGTCTGGAGTACTGCTATGGCCACTGTTTTCCAGTCTGAGGCACACTCTCCGTGCTGATGCCAGATGGGATAATTTCTCGAGGTTAGTGTCCTAGAAGAGTCAGACATGACCATCAGTGAAGCCATTATCATTCATTAACCACTTCATTGGACTGATCACATGGTTCTGATGGCTGGAGGAGGGACAGAGGAGTGTTGGGGGCCAGTGGAAGCGATATAAGGACCTGCTCAAGGCACAACTGAAAAAGTGCAGCATCGGTGTCAACACTTGGGAGAACCTTGCCCAAGACTATCCCCAGTGGAGAATGATAATCCATGAGTGGCTGGAGCAACTTGAAAAGTCTCGCCTCACCGCAGATGAGAAGAGGTGGAGAAGAAGATAAGGGTGTCAAAAAATGCCCTGCATCTCTCCAATAGCTACCAACACCTGCCCCTTCTGTGATAAGTTCTGCAGCTCTAGAACTGGGCTGATCAGCCATCAGTGGACTCACAAAAATGAGAGTGACATGAAGACATCCTACTTGTTATCAAGAGCCCTCAGAGATGCTCCACTTGGGCATGCCTCTGGTAGCTCATGTTTGTCATTTAGTGCAACCTCAATACACTGGATCAACAGCCTGAGCGTCCTGATGCCAGGGACCAGACAAGCTAGGAACAGCTGCTGGCCAGCTCTGACTACCTGCACCACGATGCAACCCATGAGCCCCTCTGTACTGCCTTAGCTCTCACTGAGTGGCCACAACCCCCGAGTGGCTGCTGATTTACAGGCTGCCTTATAAGTTTGTCCTCCACAGCAGATTAGTAGCTGTTCAATGCATCCCATGTCCTCAGCCGTGCTTGCCCTTCTTCCTTTCCCTGGTCTTATTTGTTCCTGTTTTTCTTGTAGTCCAGTCTAGTCCAGTTCAGGGAAGCCTCTGCTCCCCTGAGGCTTCAGGGTTCTGGCTTTGATCCCCACTGCTCTGTCCCTTGTGAATAACATCAGTTTACCCAGCCCTACCCTGGACCCCAGTTCTAGCATTTGGCATTTCCACCTCTAGTACTGACCTTCAGTGCATTTCCTGGACTCTGACTATTGTGGACCCAGCTCTAAGATGGACTTTCTTTCATCATTAGACCTGGCTACTCCTGTCTTTGCTGCCAACTTTTCTGGGCAAATACAAAGGCCAGAGACCCATCTCACCAGTAAGAACCACACTCAGGCAAACATTTTCTTGGCAGAGCTGGTCAGAGAGTTTGTAGGCACAGTTATACACCCTGAAAATGCAGAATGTGGCCCTACAAGCCCAGGTGGCTTCATTGACAACCTCTGTTCTTGTCCCCCTGGGAACCAAAGGTCTCACTTGTAGATAAGTTTAGTGACAATCATGGTCAGTTCTAAGATTTCCTAAACCAATGTCAGTGGCTCCTCTTCTTGCTTCACACACCCCCAGTCATTTCGCACAGATCAATCCCAAACAGTGGTTACACTAGTCAGTGGAGATGTGTGACGGGTTGGATCACAGAAGTCTCTTTGAGGTTGTCTCCTGGTGTGCTGATGATGCCGCTGAGCTCACTTATCTACCCTCTGGGACTCCTCATAACCCTGTTCTGCTGAACCAGACTCTCTGATCTCCCCAGGGAAAGGCACAGTATTGGTATATCAGCACCCCAGCAGAGTAACATGAGCTCTGAAACAGCTCAGCTCTGGGAGGGCTCAGTTTAGGGACTTGATAGCATCCAAGGACACAGCACTCAAAAGGGACCAAAACCCCAAATAAATCTGTCTTGACACAGTAAAAGTTTTACACAGAGAAAGCTCATAATGATGTTTGCCCCCTCTAACAATGAAAAAGAGATATGCACATCTGTAGCTTTTACTCCCCAGCACCCGATAACAGTTATTTACACTGGGCTTGATAATAAACTAATGTGTATTTTTATTAAATACATAAAATAGGATTTAAGTGACTGCCAGTGAAAACAGATCAAAGTAAGTTACTAAACCAAAATAAACAAAACATGCCAGCTAATCCTAATCCAGTAAGAAACTTGTTACATGCAAATTCCCATCCTAACAGTTGTTCTAATCATCTTTTTCACAAGCTAGGCAGCCTCCTAGCTTGGGCCCAATCCCTCCCACTCTTCATTCTTAGTTATTTACAGCAGATATTCTGGAGAGTAAGTGGGGATGTCTTGGGATCTAGCTACTGCCCCATAGTTTGGTGTCCCACCTTTATATCCCCCTTGCCCAAGACTGGAATTCTTTGCATTCAGTTCAAACTTTTCTCACCTTGAGTGGAACAGTACCAGCTCCAAAATGGGTTCCAGCATCTGGTGGCCTGGCCATGTGTCTTGGCTGGACGGACCACAATCTCGACTTACAGGGAAAACAAGACTAATTCACAGGTTGCTGGTTTGAGTACTGTGTCATTATGTTTCCAGACTATCACTAATTGCTCTGATTAGCACATCTAGATTTATAAACAGATTCACATTTCATATTTCTAATTTTACATTCAAAAGTGATAAATGCATAACAACAGAATATGCACATTCATCAGGCTGTAACTTTAAAAATGATAAGTCACATGATGCATTTTGCCTAAAGTATCTTCATTCAATTGGCTGCTCAACACATACCCAAGTTCCATTGCCTCTCTCTGGACATGGAGGTTGTGCAGCACAATCAGTTTTGGAGTTAAATGATGATGTAAAGGACAAACGGGCATGTATCAAATCCCCATCCTGTCTCAAGGCCCTGACAACCCTACGTATTAGAATTGATGGGCACCCTGCCAAGCAATTAACACACTGCAGTCCCTTCAGCCCTGACAACACCCTACCTGCATACCACTCAGCAGAGCACCCTGTTCCAAGAGCCAGAACCAATGAATGTGGACCAGACCCACTTATGGCTGTTGAAGGCTGAGAACAACTGATGCTGAAGTTCAGGCCATTATCTGTATTGTGGAACAGTGGGCACATTGCCTTGAGATGCCCTGCCAAGGTCAGGCACACTTCAAGGCTGGAAAAGTCCTTAGTACTTAGTCCTAGCTCCAATAAGGGGGCTCCAGGCTAGGCCAATGCTTTTACCCCTCCAGAGACTCTCAACCCCCAGGCATCTGATGCACATCTGCTTGCCATTGCAGCTCCTACTTTGAACAAATCCAGTAGTTCATCTGGAGGCGCTGATCAACTTGAAGGCAACAGGTAACTTCATAGACCAGGATGTGGTGGGATCTCTACCTTGTGTAACAATTCCCTGGATCTGACGGAAACCATGAGGCATTGCTCACCAGGACATTCTCTTAGATCTTATTCCCCTTCTGTGGCACCAGGACACAAGGTAGAGCTGGTGGAAGACATATAGGAAGTCCAGGGCATGGATGTGTTCTTCAAGTTCAATGACCACTTAATGGGAGGGATATGGCTTAGGACACATCCAGGCCCTGGACTCCTGCATGTCTTCTACCCGCTCTACCTTGAGAAACCTGGTCTGATGTGTCTGGGAAAGCCACTCTGAAAGCAAGGGGGTGCTGTTAGGGAATTGACTAGCTAGGAACAGCTTATGACCTGCTTTCTGATTTACTGGGCCACTAGGCAAACAATAAACAAATGTGAACTGCCTTAGAACTCAGCAAGTGGCCACAGTCTCTGAGTGGCTGCTGGTTTAACAGTCCTGTTTATATGCCTGACTTCCACATCAGATCAATGTCTGAACAATGCATCCTGTGCTCTCAGTCGTGCTTGCTCTAGTTTCAATCCCTGCTCCTGCTTGCTCCAACTCCCACTCCCCTTTGGTTTCAGGCATCTGGCTTTCACTCCCAGGCTCTATCTTTGTTTTACAATTATCTGATTGACCCCTGGTTCTGTCACTTTGTTTCTGTCTCTCCATCACTGATCCCTGGCTCTGCCTCTGGCTCACGACTCTGGTTCACTCCCTACCAGCTCTGCCATTTGGCTTCTGCTCTTCCTGTACTTGTACCCTCTGATTGTTTCCTATACTCTACCCACATGGGGCCCAGCTCTAACCAGTAGGCCAAAATCTTGCTTTCATCATGCCTGACTGCTTTGGCTGGCAAGACCCATAATGCTGCAGTCAACAGTCTGTCCTCAACTCTGACAGCTGTTGGTAAAAATTCTCAGGCTTCAGGGCAGAAGCCAATGACTAACTGCTTGGGCTTAGAAAGCAATTTTCGAAACAGACAAATTATCCCAAGCTTTTCCATGATAGAGTTTCTTTCACCACCTTTTGAAGCATAGTCTGCATTATGGCAGTTCCTACGTACATATACAGCAGGTTCACTGGAGCATGCAAGCCCACTCAGCATGGCATGGTGATGATCCGGAGATCCATGAGACTTCAGAGACACATTGATTGTGAGTCTCTTCAAGAAGGGCGACAAGCCAGGCTGTGGAAGCTATTGTGGCATATCCCTCCTGGCAACAGAAGGGAAAATCACAGTCCGAATCCCTACAAACAGACTCCTGCCACTCTCAGAAGAAATTCTCCCAGAATCCCAGTGTGGCTTCTGACCAATCCGAGGAACAGCAGACATGATGTTCGCTGCCTGGCAACTGCAAGAAAAACGCTGTAAACAAAACTAACCTTATCCATGTGTTTCATTGATCTTACCAAAGAGTTCGTCTCAATCTAACGTAGCACCCTGTGGACCATCCTCTCAAAAATCAGCTGCCCCCAAAAATTCATTAGCATCTTGAGGCTGCTCCATGACAGCATGACTGCCACAGTATTGAGCAACAATGGATCCCAAAGTGACCACTTTGAGGCCAAAATGGGAGTCTAACATGGCTGCCTCATTGTCCCATTGTTGTTCTGCATCTTCAAGGCCATGATCCTTCACCTTATTGATGGCAAGCTTCCAGACGGCATGGAGATTGTCTGTAGAATGAATGGGAAGCTTTTCAATCTCAGGATACAAAAGGCTAAAAGCAAGACCTCCATGACCTCAATCATGAAGCTCCAATATGCAGATAACAACATGGCTGCTCCTCTTTCTCCTGCAGCCCTTCAGACCATCTTAAGCGTCTTCACCAAAGTTTATGAGAATCTGGGCCTCACACTGAACGTCAAAAAGATCAAAGTGTTCCACCAACCATCGCTGATGGGACAATCTCATGTACCTTCTACTGAAGTCAGCGAAGAATTGCTGGAAAATGTGAAGCGTATCCCACACTTCAGAAGTCATCTTTCCAATAAAGTCGATATTGACACAGAAATCCAGCAACGTCAAAGGGTAAGCTCTGCTTTTCCCCTCCTGAGACAAAGGGTGTTCAAAAATGAGACATCTATGCCAAGACAAAGCTACTTGTATGCCACACAGTGGTTGTTCCAATGTTACTGTCCGCATGTGAAACCTTGACAATATACAAGCATACAAGCCATACAAGTTGAATGCACTTGAACAATATCATCAATGTTGCATCAGGAGGATCCTAAACATCTCTTGGGAGGATAGGCACATGAACAGTAGCGTCCTGGAGGAGTCAAACATGGCCAGCACTGATGCCATTATCCTTCACCAACAACTTCGTTGGACCGGTCACGTGGTTCAGATGTTTAATCAGCACCTCCCAAAACAAAGTCTGTTTTCGGAGTTGAAAGAAGGACGGAGGAGCACTGGGGTGGGGGGGGCGGGGTAGAGGAAGTGATATAAGGGTGTACTGAAGGGCACACATGAAGTGTGGACACTCCGGAGACCCTTACCCAGGACAGTCCCCAGTGGGACAGTGGTAATCCATGTGGGGGGTGGCACAGTTTGAGAGGTCCTGCCATGGTGCAGATAAGGAGAGGCGCAGAAGAAGAAACGAGTGGCAAAAACTGCTGTGCCCCTCCAACAGCTACCAACACCTGTCCTTTCTGCAATAAGACCTTCAGCTCCAGAACCGGACCGATTAGCCATCACGGACTAACAAATAGAAAGGTGACATGAAGACATCCTACTTGTTATCAAGTGACTGCCAAGAGATGCAGCAGGTGGAGATGATATGACAGTTTCAGAAGAAATCACATAATCCACCAGCAAAATTTAGGATTTAGACGTTAATTCAGTGTGAGAGAAAGCAGTAGGTCAGTACCACCCATTTCACATAGCACTCATTCTGCAGTGTTTTTTTAAGGGATGTACATGGGCTAGGGTGAGCAGTTGTAACCACAGAAGCACTGAAACCACTGATAAGTGAGAGTGAAGAGTCTGATCTACAGTCTGGGCTGAGAGGCAGCTGGCTTTTAGCTCAAGCAGTAGAACACAGGGCTTTATCCCCTAAGGTTGCAGGGTCATTCCCTCCTCCCAGTGACTTGGGTCTTACACAGTCATATAGGGGTTTAAGAGAGAGTGGGAACCCTAACTCTACACTCCATGGACCACGACTCTGGAAGGTCAGCTAGCCACTTGTCCACTCATTACTGCCCACACTCAAGCAGATAGACAAGGTGTGGGCAGAGCTCCCTCACCTAGGGTGGAGGTGGGGTTGTGCTCTGCTACTGATAAAGGCCAGTAACAGATTTCACGCAATGCAAGAAGGGAAAAGGAACAAACTGAGCTTTTCTGATCACAGTTCCCACAGTTGTCTCCTGGTGTTGCTCCTGAACATCACCTTGCCAAAGGGCAGATTGAAAAACCACAGACTGGCCCTGTATCAGTGTCTTTTTCACATTTTTTAACGAATTCCAAAGTGAAAAAAATGCATCTGAAAAAAACATTCCTCCCAGTGGGAGGACAGCGAGTTACCAAGAAATCTTTCTAGGCTGGAGTTTCATTGCCCGAGTGTGTTGTCAGATTGACTGTTAGAAGCACGGCTGAGTTTCAAGAGGCAGACATGTATGCGTGTGATGCTTTCAACAAAGAACATATCTGACAATTGAAATGTTTTCGGTTTTGAGCTGAAGAAAGAGCAGGCAATTCAGAAGGGTAACATTTTTGACAAGCATTCAGGCTCGTGAATGGTGTGCTTGTGGGTTTGTGTAGTGAACTGCTCTGACTGCTTCATAAACTCTGTTGAGACGAATAGATTAAGACCACAAATCTGGAAGACAGGAACACTTACCAATAGCATTTATATTCAGCTACTATGGAACTAGAATATATATATGGGACAAGGTGCCCCCTTGTCCCACTTGGGCCTTATGCCTCTCCCTTTGGCTGGACGGCTTTGGCTGCCTCTACCTCTGTTGTTTTGACCAGCTGATTGGTCTCTTTCCCCCCCCCAGTCACTGCCAGGTCTGTCAGCCTTGCTGTGGGAGGGGAGGCCAGGTACTCTTCCTTCTCCGGCTATCTTCACTAGGTCTCCCTGCACTCCTTATTATTCTAGTCTTCTCCTTATCGCCTTCTCACCTGCTCTCCAATCTCCTCCTCCTCCTCTTTCACTCTCCCCACTACTTGCTTCACTGGGAGGGTTTCTAAACCCTTGCCAGCATGTCGGCAGTCAGATCAGCTGGCTCCCATTACTTGATTGCAGTGTTTTCACCTGTGTTGCTGCTTCGCTAGCTCATGTGTACATTTGCACTTTGTTGTTTAGATGCTACGGCTGGGGTCAGCAACCTTCCGAGGCGGAGTGCCAAAATTTGACCTTTTGACCTCCCTGTCCACTTTGAGTGAAGGTGGTACTTTTTACAGTCACTAATAGTCCTATCTACATCAGCTGCATTAATACATAAATTAAAAGCGCTACTGTTTAGGTGGCAGTTGGTGGCATTAGCTGGTCTTTTGTTAATCCACAGGTGGCATGGCTTTGAGCAAGCTCTGGAGTGCATGGAGGAGGAGGAGGAGCGGTGGGGCTGAGCTCGTGTCTCATGTGCCGATGAAAATCGGTTCACATCCCACTCTTGGCACCTGTGCTGGGGATTGCTGACCCCTGTGCCATGGTTATAGGCAAAGCAGGAGGATAGGTGTATCATGGTGTGAAGATTTACTGGCGTGAGTGTGGGATGGCTGCTTTAGTCACACATGGCAAATCACAGATAAAGTATGCAAGTGAGCCCAAATGAGTGCAGATTTAACGTTTATATCACACCATCCTGTGCTCTATATGGGCACATTTCTGCAAAGCATTCAATCAGGTGCCTAAGTCCATCCCCATTCAGCAAAGCACATAAACACCTGCTTAACTTTAAGCACTGAAGTCAACTGTACTTAAGCACGTGCACAAAGGGAGAGGCTATTGACTTGGACTATCTGCTGCATATTTACAAGAAAATTATTTTAAGAACATTTTAGAGCGTTTTGAAACATAAGTAAGACCTTTTTTTATTTCCCTCCATTTGTAAAGCCAGATGCCTTTGTTACCAGAAACCCATCTGTAGAGGGCTTAGAAGGGAAGAAGAATTAAACCAAAGTAGCTAAAGTCATTTAAAAGTGGCCAAAATTGCTTTTCCATGCATAAAAATGTCATGACTTTAAAGTCCGATATCTTGAGAACATTCAGGGCTAGAAGCAAATGTTGGGTATCAATCTTTGTAAGTCTGTGAACTTCCCCTTTCCAGTGGTATAAAGCTCTCCTAACGTGAAGAATCATGAGTTATTGGATCCTAGAGATGATGCTGATGCATGACTGAACATCACCTATCCTACTGTTGAGACACAGCAATAATGGTGGTAGAAGGAACGAGATTCTACATTTGAGAAACTATTTTAATGGTTTGTAGGTTGTTCAAAATGGCAGCTGTTTTGAAGCTGCTCTGAGGATATGATGTTGGAATGCAGTTTGGTCTACACTTGAAGACTGTATCAGCTTAGCTACATCAGTCCCAGTGTGAAAAAAAATTATACCTAAGTATCTATATACCAACATAACTCCCAGCATCAATACAGCTGCATGGATGGAAGAGTGCTTCTGGTGACATAACTAATATAATTCAGGGAGAGGGCGTTGCTACACTAATGGAACCACCTCTTCTGTCAGGTCTGTATTTGTGCATCTGGGTTTTGTTTCCTAAGTGTGACACCTTACATGGGTCTCTGTTTAATTTCATTTTGTTACCTATAGTTCGGTTCTCCATTTTACCAGGATCCTTTGGAATTTTAGCTCTATCCTCCAAAGTGCTGACAACCCCCTCAGCTTTGTATCACCTACCAACTTGATCAGTACATTCTCCATACCTAATCCAGATAATTAATAAAGGTGCTAAATGACACTGGACCCAAAACAAATCATTGTGGACCCCCCCGCACTTGAGACCTCCCCCATATCTGACATCATTCCGTTAATAGTTACTCTTTTTCTGTGGCAGTTTAACCATTTGTCATTAAATGGTTCTTTTAACCTACCCCTTAATGAGAGTTCCACAAGCCCCCATTTCTTCTGCTTTCTTATCAGAATGTTATATGTGACTGTGTCAAAAGCCAGGCTGAAATCCAGGTATATTATATGCACTTCATCCAAATCAGTTACCCTGTCAAAGAAGGAAATCACACAATTTGTTCTGGGTGAATCTATACTGGCTGCTAGTGATTACCCCTTCGTCCTCTATATATTTGCAAATGGAATGTTTTATATGTTGCTCTAGAAGCTTTCCAGGTATTGAAGTCAGACTGACTGGCCTATAGTTCTGCAGCGCCTCCTTTTTCCCCTTTTTAAAGATGGCTCCTATGTTAGTCCTTCTCCACTCTTCAAGGACCTCTCCTTTTGTACATCAGGTTGCAAATGTTATTGCCAGTGGCCCCAAGATTATTTCAGCACCTTCAGGTGAAGAGCATCCTGCACTGCAGATTTGAATTAATTCAGAAGATTTTACATGTTGTTTTAATTGTAACAATCTGCCTCCCTCTCCTGTTTTTGTAACTTCTCCAGTAATCCAATCACCTGCTATTTTTTGCTGGAAGACTGAAGCAAAATAAGCAGTGGATAGCGATCCCTTCCTATCATCTTCTGTTACAAGCTCACCTTTTCCCCTGAGTAGTTGATCCACAGTAGCCTTGATCTTTCTTTTTTACCTCACATGTTTGAAGACCCTTCTTGTTGTGTCTAATTAACATTTCTTACAAGCTGTAACTCATACTTTGCCTTGCTGTTCTGATTTTATCTTACACATGTGCACAATTTCCATACATACTTCTTTGCTGACATGCCCTACTTCCATTTTCTGTATGTATCCCTTTTGATAGCTACAAATCAACTTGTGCCAACACCTTTCGCCTCCTGTGGCTCTTCTCATCTTTTCCTCTGCATGGGTATTACTTGATGCTGAGCCTCTAGTATTACATCTTTTAGGAATGGCCAGATATTTTCGAGTCTTTTTCTTTCAATTTGGTCTTTCCATGGGACTTGCCTACTGTTTCTGGGAGTCAGTAGAAATCTACCTTTCCGAAGTCCACTGTCCTTGTTCTTCTGCTCTCTTGCCTGGCAGAAACTCTGGGGAGTCTTAGGAAACAGCAGCAATGCCTGTAGACACCCCAGGGAGTAAAAAGAAGACTCCAGCAGGACCCTGAGTCAGCATGGGAAGGCACCAGCTGAGAAAGCCTCCTGAGAAGGAAAATTCCAGGGAACAGCTTCCTGGGAAGCAGACAGACCCTAAGGGAACAGAGACTGTGCTGCATACTGTGAACATCTGTGTTTGGTATTCAGAGACTTTTTGTTATTTTGGTCTCCTGGCAGAAGGACATGGAACTGGAGTTGGGGCTTGGGCAGGCCCAGTCTATACTCAGAGGACTAAATAAATGTGACCCCTTTAGGGGATTGTTCAAACTACCTGTGGAGTGTGAATGCTTCAAGAGCTGTGAAGCAGGGAAGACAAAGTAAGAGGTCACTGACCTATATCAGGGTTCCCAGCATTACTCTGAGATATGGCTTCTTCCTTTACAATTTGTACTCAAGAAACTTTCAGACTCTGCTCTAATGCCTCCCTTGACAAAAGCTCAGTGAATGGGCAGCGAGATGGTTCCCAGCCAATGGGAACTGCAGCAAGTGGTGGCCAAGCCCAACAGAAGCGGCAAGCAGCCATACCTACAGACGTGAAGGTAAATAAAGTACCCGGAAGCCTGCCAGGGGCTATTCCTAGCAAACCATGCCTGGTCCATGGTCTGCTTATTACCCCTCCTGTATTAGACTGCAGAAGTAATGGGATAGAAAATAACACTGATAACATTACATGTTCTATAATAGAAATGGATGGTCCTCACTTATCTGGAAATCTGTGTTCAGTTCTGGTCAACTCTGCTCACAAAAGTTATAGCAAAAAATAGACTGGGGACTGAGGAAAAGCAACAAAAATAATGAGAAGAATGCAAAAACTAGCATATGGAGAGAGATTGAAAGGCAGGCTCTGTAGCTTATTAGAAACACACAGAATGTATTTCTAATGCAAACCAGGAAATAATTGGGCCAGATCTTCGGCTTTTCTGAAGTCCCTTTGTCCCACTAGACTAAGCACAAAGGGAATTTGTCTTATGTGGATCACTGAGAAGTCCTCCACTTTAGCAGAACGTGTAAACTTGCATAGCCTTCTCCGTGCCAGCCCTTCCTGACCACATCATCTTCAGATGCTTTCTGAAGGCCAGAAAGAAAAGAACCACCAATGCCATACTCCATCAGTCCTCAGGTTATAAAGGCCTGTGTAAGGGAGAGAACACAGAGGTACTGCAGCTTAGAGCAGCAGAAGATATAGGAGCCAGGTCAGCCCTTAGTCAGCTCCAGATTGGGAAGCCCCTGTATGGCTGCCTTTGCCACCCCACTGCTCTCATGCGCTGAGCATAAGCTAGATACAGCTGAGGGCTGAGTCCGTCTCTTCCTAGAGAACATGTCACCCAAGAAATCAGAGCATACAATAATATGGGGGCAGCCAAAGATGGGTGAATAGTTAACTGTGAAAGATACACACATAAAAGTGCAGTGGCTTAAAAACTCTCTGAATATGGACATATAACTCTTCCCCCCCATCTCCCCCAGGTTTCCTCCCCCAAGTCTCTCACTATTTCTACAAAGCCTGATTCCAGGAATGTCTTTCTGTTACACAAACACTTAGCTCAATACATGCCTCTCCTTATCTTGCCATAATAAATGATCTTGCGGGTGCTTCTCTAGAGTCATAGGTTTCAGGGCCAGGGGAGATCACCGTTGAGCGCTGCCCCCTACCATCAGAAAGATACCTGTCAGATAATTGCATTCATAAATTAGCCCTGCTCTCTTTTAAAGCTAATTAAGTCATTTTGCCCTCACAACTCCTATTAGGAGGCTCTTCCAGAACCTCATCCCTTTGTTAGAAACCGTCTTTTAATTTCCAGCCTGAATTTGTTCATGGACAGTTTATATCCATTTGCTCTGGTGAAGTCACTAACTATACAGTCGCTATTAATTTTTACTCTCTGGCTATGTCCTTTTTATGTGCTCATGTCCTAGGAGCTGATCTGTCTTAGGCAAACTAGAGCGTGCTTCGGATGGTCTCTCCTGTCTCTGCGAAGCATTCCTTTAGTTAGCGGTGAAATGTTTGCCGCAAGGCAGCCCAATGACATTTGCTTTCCTTTTCCCCTCGGCTCCCAGTCAGACTTTTTACTCCATTTTCTGTCACATCTCAGGCACAGGAGTCTGGGTGCTACAGATTGTTAACCTGCTTACCAGGCTCACCTTAGCTGGCACAGGGAAATGCAAACTGTCCAGTGCACTCTGTGGGTGGGTGGGTGGGGAGGGGATTTTCCCTGAGGGTTGCAAACAGTATTTCCCTTGAAGTTCTCCCTGCAGACTCCATAGAATCTTGATTGCTGAAAAGATACCATGAATCACTGCTTCTCTCAGCTACCCTGCCAGTGCTGGCCTCTTGCAGACTTCAGCAGAAAAGAGGATGATGTCCTCTTTACCGCCATAACCTCTTCCTCCTTTGGACTTTCCAGTACCAAACAAAAGCCAAAATAAAATCTGTTCTCCACTCTGGATATTCAGGAACATAGGAGAGCTCTAACACTGAACGAGATCAGATGGTAAATTAATTAGTGTTGCTATGCATAAGCTAACCATAAATGCACAGGATCAGCAAAAGCACTTTTGCTTTTTATCTCCAAAGGATATGTCTCCGTGCAACAAACCACAAAAGCATTTTCAGAAGCTTAGCCAGTGGAAAGAATTGATAAACACTTGAGCAGGTCTCATGTATATTTCATCTAGTGGACAAGAGTAATTAACATACCCACAAGCCAGTACTTTAACTTCTGCCACTGAATGACACTACTGACATTTCTTTAACTATTACAGATTGTGCCAGCCTCTCTCTGCACTTTGACTCGCCAGCGGTACGGTACAAGAGACCAAAGAAATCCAGTAAATCAACTCTACAGAGAAAACTTGAAGGATCTTTCATACTTTTACAGGTCACCATCAGCATCAGTTTGGACAGAACAAGGTTTGGAGTCCTGAATTCTGCTGTTCATCCAACTCCTGCAGCATCGCTCCTAAATTTCCATGAGGTCTGGGGTATTTCCTTTCAGAGAAAAGATGCATACTGCCTGCAGGTTGGGGTGGGATTCAACCACAGACATGCTCTGGGAACAGAAAGGAGACATTTGCCATGACCAAAGTGAGTCTTCACAAAACTGTAGACAAACCTACAGGGAAGCTCTCAGGGGAATCATTCAGCTTTGGTGAGTTCAGTGGCTGCAGCTCGAGCACAAAGGCTCCTGAATTCATCTTTTTCAAGCTGTAAGTCAAGGGTTGTCCAACATCATTGCACCACAATCCTCTTTTGACAGCAAAAATTAGTATGAGAGCCTAGGAAGTAGGTCTGACCCCTGAGCCCAGCAGAACCCCACTGCTTGCAGTCATAGTGCCAAAGCCAAAGCCAGAGCCAAAGGTGTAACTGGATTCCCCCACCCCCTACGGCTGAAACAGACATCTGACTCTGCCTGCGAGGTTTGAAACCCTTAGGCTTTGGATTCAGGGCTGGGTGGTGGGGCTCGATCTTCAGCTTCAGCCCTGAGCAATGGGGCTCAGGCTTCAGCTTCAGCTCCAGATCACAAAAGCCTACTGACAGTTCTGGTGACCTCATTAAAACAGGGCCAAGCACCACTTAGGTGTCCGAATCCACAGTTTGAGAACCTCTGTGACTACTCTGATCTTGCTAATTAGACTTTTATAGCACAGTTCATCACCTAGTGCAGGTTAGAAGTAATATGGCAGGCCTGTCCTTTATAGAGTGAGACTAATTGGGAAAAAATCGTGGAGCATGTCTTCAAGGAATCCCTTTTGGAAGACTTGGAGGAGAGAAAGGTAATCAAAACCAACATGGAGTCATGAAGGGCAAGTCCATGCCTTCTAGGATGAGATAACTGTCTCTGTGGATATGGGGAAAGTGGAGGATGTAATATACATTGACTAGTAGGCATCCTTCAGTCTGCATAGGCTATGGATCGTGCCCTTTATAGTTTCAATTGAGGACTTCATTTACAGAGTCTACTGTGACTATGAAGACCCACACTAGAGTGACAGTCCTTGCTGCATCTCTTGCAGATGTGGTGGGTGTCTGGCAAGTCCTTAGTGTGCTTTCTGTGCACTCGCTTCTCCTCTGCTAGCTGTCTGATCCTCATCTCGCCCTTCTGAAGGCCCTTGTGTAACCCCTGCCTCCATCTGCTGCGGTCGTCTGCTAGTTATTCCCAGTTGTCCAGCTTGATGTCTACCTCTCTGAGGTCTCTCTTGCAGACATCTTTGTAGCACAACTGGGGGTGTCCGGCAGGTCTTTTGCCAGAGGCTAGCTCACCATACAGGATGTCTTTTGGAATCCTTCCATCATTCATCCTGTGGACGTGGCCAAGCCAGCGGAGCCAACGCTGCCTGAGGAGGGTGTGCATGGTTGGGATTCCAGCTTGCTCGAGGACGGCGGTGTTGGTCACTCTGTCCTTCCATGATATTCCAAGGATGTGCCTGAGGCAGCGCAAGTGGAAAACGTTCAGCCTCTTTTCCTGGCAGGCATACAGGGTCCAAGTCTCACTGCCATAAAGGAGGGTGCTGAGGATGCAGGCTCTGTAGACTTGCATTTTGGTGTGAGTGTACAGTTTGTTGTTATTCCACACTCTCTTGCTGAGTCTGGACAGAGTTGTGGCCGCTTTTCCGATCCTCCTATTTAGCTCAAGCCGTGTCTAGACGTGCATGCTACTTCGAAGTAGCGGCACTAACTTCGAAATAGCGCCCGTCACGGCTACACGTGTCGGGCGCTATTTCGAAGTTAACATCAACTTTAGGCAGCGAGACGTCGAAGCCGCTAACCCCATAAGGGGATAGGAATAGCGCCCTACTTCGATGTTCAACATCGAAGTAAGGACTGTGTAGTCGTTGCGCGTCCCGCAACATCAAAATTGCGGGGTCCACCATGGCGGCCATCAGCTGAGGGGTTGAGAGACGCTCTCTCTCCAGCCCCTGCGGGGCTCTATGGTCATTGTGTGCAGCAGCCGTTAGCCCAGGGCTTCTGGCTGCTGCTGCCGCAGCTGGGGATCCATGTTGCATGCACAGGGTCTGCAACCAGTTGTCGGCTCTGTGGATCTTGTGTTGTTTAGTGCAACTGTGTCTGGGAGGGGCCCTTTAAGGGAGCAGCTTGCTGTTGAGTCCGCCCTGTGACCCTGTCTGCAGCTGTGCCTGGCACCCTTATTTCGATGTGTGCTACTTTGGCGTGTAGACATTCCCTCGCTGCGCCTATTTTGATGTGGTGCTGCGCAACGTCGAAGTTGAACATCGACGTTGCCAGCCCTGGAGGACGTGTAGACGTTATTCATCGAAATAGGCTCTTTCGATGTCGCTACATCGAAATAAGCTACTTCAAAGCAGGCTTCACGTGTAGACGTAGCTTCAGCGTCCAATGACAGGGTGTCAGTGATGGTGGACCTGAGGTACACGAACTCGTGGACGACCTCTAACATATAGTTGTCAATGCTGATTGATGGGAATTCAGCAACATCCTGACCGAGTATGTTGGTCTTCTTTAGGCTGATGGTAAGCCCAAAGTCCTTGCACACTTTGCAGAACTGATTCAGCAGTTTTTGAAGCTGGTCTTCTGTGTGAGACACTACAGCAGCATCGTCTGCGAACACCATGTCTCTGATGAGGACTTCCCGCACCTTAGACTTAGCTTTCAGCCTTGCAAGGTTAAACAGTTTCCCATCAGATCTTGTGTGCAGCAAGATGCCCTCTGTTGAAGATCCAAAGGCATGCTTCAGGAGGAGTGCAAAGAAGATCCCGAACAACGTCGAAGCAAGCACGCATCCTTGTTTGATGCCGCTCCTTATTCTGAAAGCATCCGATAATGGGCCGTCGTATTGGATGGTTCCTCTCATGTCTTCGTGGAATGACTGGATCATCTTGAGTAACCGTGGAGGACAGCCTATCTTGTGGAGCAGTTTGAACAGACCATCCCTGCTGACCAAGTCAAAGGCCTTGGTCAAGTCGATGAAGGCTATGTAGAGTGGCTTCCTCTGCTCCCTGCACTTCTCCTGCAGCTGCCTTACAGAGAAGACCATGTCAACAGTAGACCTCTTTGCACGGAATCTGCACTGCGATTCGGGGTACACCCTCTCAGCAATCTTCTGGAGTCTGCTAAGGATGATGCGAGTGAACAGTTCACCAGTGTCAATTAGGAGGGAGATTCCACGGTAGTTGTTGCAGTCGCTTCTGTCTCCTTTGTTCTTATACAATATTACAATGTTACCGTCACGCATATCCTGTGGAACCTCACCCTCTTTCCAGCACAGGCACAGTAGCTCATGTAGGGGTTCCAGGAGTGTGTCCGTGGCACACTTGATTACCTCTGGTGGTATACCATCCTGGCCAGGGGCCTTTCCTGCTGCAATGCTGTCAATGGCTCGCTTCAGTTCATCCACAGTCGGTTCTTGATGCAGTTCGTCCATTACTGGTAGGAGCTCGACGGCATCGAGGGCTGCGTCAACCACAACGTTCTTGCGTGAGTACAGCTCAGAGTAGTGCTCAGCCCAGCGCTCCATCTGTTTGGCTTTGTCAGCAACTATAGCAAAGCTTTCAATATGGTCTCCCACAGTATTCTTGCCAGCAAGTTAAAGAAGTGTATCTTGAGCGAGTGGATTATAAGGAGGATAGAAAACTCTCTAGATCATAGGGCTCAATGGGTAGCAATCAAGGGCTCGATGTCTGGGTGGCAGATGGTATCAAGCAAAGTGCCCCAGTTGTTGGTCTGGGGGCTGGTTTTATTCAACATCTATAATGCTCTGTGTGATGGGATGGACTGCACCCTGAGCAAGGCTTGTGGAGGACATGAACCAGTGGGGAGAGGTAGATATGCTAGAGGGTAGGGATAGGGTCCTGAGTGACCTAAATAAATTGGAGGATTGGGCCAAAAGTAATTTGATGTGGTTCAACCAAGACAAACACAAAGTCCTGCACTAAGAACAGAAAAATCCCAGGCACTGCTATGAGATAGGGACCTACTGGCTAAGCGGCAGTTCTTCAGGAAAGGAGCTAGGGATTACAGTGGACAAGAAGCTGGATGTGAGTCAACTGTGTGCCCTTGTAGCCAAAAAGACTAATGGCATATTGGGCTACATGAGTAGCAGCATTGTCAGCTGATCAAGGGAAATGATTATTCCCCTCTATTCAGCACTGGTGGGGCCATGTCTGATGTATTGTGTCAGTTTTGGCCCCCATGCTCCCCCACCCCCCCGTACTACAGAAAAGACAAAGACAAATTGGAGAGTCTAGAGGAGGGCAACAAAAATTATTAGAGGGCTGGAGCACATGACTTAGGAGGAGAGGCTGAGGGAACTGGGCTTATTTAGTTTGAAGAAGAGAAGGATGAGGGGGGGCTTTAATAGCAGCCTTCAACTAACTGAAGGGGAGTTCTCAAGAGGATGGAGCCAGGCAATTCTCAGTGGTGGCAGATGACAGAACAACAAGCAATGGCCTCAAGGTGCAGTAGGGAGTCCTAGGTTGGTTATTAGGAAAAACTACTGAAGCACTGGAATGCGTTACCTAGGGAGGTGGTGAAATCTCCATCCTTAGATGTTTTAAGGCCAGCCTTGAGAGAGTCTTGGCTGGGATGATTTAGTTGGGATTGGCGCTGCTTTGAGCAGGGAGTTGGACTAGATGACCACCTGAGGTCTCTTCCATCCCTAGTTTTCTACAATTCTTTGACTGATTAAAAATAGGTTAGATTCAAGAAACCCCTGGAATCCCTATGCTAGTTGCCTCTGAGTGTGTGTTTGTGATGTTTCCTATATGATCAATCAATCCTCTTTGTCCTGGAATTGGTCACAGAGATACTACATAAAGGCTGATGAGGCTTAAATGTTCAGCCCTTTGCCTCCTGCTTTTGTTTCACCATCCATCCAAGAGCAATCCCTGTCATTCTGGGGAGATTAGGTGTTGCAAAATGAGGACCATGTTCAAAGGCCTTTGTGCCGGCCTCTGTAACAATGAATAAGAATAACAAAGGTAGTAGGAGTAGTAATGGTACAGACAGTAATAAAAATAGCATCCCCATTGTGGCCGCACAATAATCTTTATAAATGCTGATCATCTTTTTTCTTCTTAAAGTCCAGATGATGCCGCAATTCTTCAAACCTTTCTTTACGAGTTGCAGCATTGCTGAAAGCACACAACAGTGACACTGAACTATACTTTGTAATTCTGACAGTGAAAGCACACAACAGTGACACTGAACTATACTTTGTAATTCTGACAGTGACAGGCACACCTGCCTGCTCTTGCGAAAACTGTTGTGCATCCATTTAATGAGGCAACTGGTGAGATGTGGATATCACCTTTGCTCCTTCCCTACCTGGAGACTGAGAGGTAAAGCCTAAATTATGAGTCATCCTCAAAGAGTTCCTGCCTCTGCTATAAGAATTCACACTCAGATTTCCACATGTTCCCAGCCACTGGCCCTTGCCCTCTGGAAAGAACACTCTGAGCAACATGGTAGGCATGGTTCTGTAAATCGCGGGAAGTGTTTCTTTTTACAGTGGATTTGGGACTTGTGAAAGGTGATAGTACCTGTTATTAGCCCACTAACCCTCCACCAGAGACACAGGCCAGACAGTGCGTACTGGCTGCACGACTGGTCAGGCTTATTCAGGTTCTTGAAGCATCACTTCTATTGGCAGGCAGGTAGCTGATTGGCCATGTCCATTCTGTCCTTAAAGGCAAGATATAAATCACCAGTGAGGATGCCAACTTTTGCCACTTTTCCAATTGTTGTGATTTCACAGGACTGGGCTGCGCTGAGCAGAAAAACTTAGTGAAATCAGCACACGCATCACACAAGAAGTGTGTTTGAGAACAGGAAGCAGAACTGTGCTAGCAAAAAAGTACCTTTTACAGCATATTCAGAAATGGACTGAAAGGTTCATTTCCTTTACGATCACAGCTGACAGAAAAAGTTCAGATTCAATTTAAAAGCAAAATATAAAATTCCTCACTGTATCGGAGCTTATGCCTTCTCCCTCTCTCTCTCTCAAATTGTCCCGCTTTGGCATAGATCAGTGCCCCTGGGCTCCTTATCTGGACACAGTGTCTTCACCCCTTGGATTTCATGGCTTGGGCCATTATAGTTCAGGTCCCCCTCAGTGTCCAGGGATTTTCCCCCAGTGGCTAATGGAGGATGGGAGGGAACCGGGCCCACCCTCTACCCCAGGTTCCAGCCCAGAAATCCGCTAGGTAGCAGCCAACTTCTGTATCCCTATAACTATGTCACATGGTTTCTCTAATTCCCTGGGCCTCTTCTCCCCAGCCTCATCCCATCTTCACCCATTGCCTAAGGGCTTCTCCTAATGGAGTCTCAGAAACCAGCTAAAGGCTCCTTTGTGCTCTCCCTGGCTTCTGACAGCACTGCCCTGTCTGGTGCTCTGTAGTTTGTCAGCCAGCCACATCCCGTCCACGCTCCTACAGTTCCAGTGGCGAACTGAACTCCCTCTGGTACTGCAGTTGTTTTCATCCTCGACTGCTGGGCCATGGGAAGATGCATACCACCCAGCCATTCTAAGGAGTTTGGGGAACCCTTTCTATTGGCCGTTTTGGAGCAGGGACATGAGGCCTCCACAGCAAGAGGCCTCAGATGGTCGGGAATACACCATCACAGTTATCTATTACTTATATTATACATGCCAAACATTTGCTCCTAAAACGTTTTTGGGAGCTTTGGCGCTGAGCTCCATTTGTGGTTCAATACACTAAAGTGGGCCAACCTCTCATACTGGTGTCATAGTATTTACTTAAAGATGTAATGAAGTGTGTCATTAGAAAACTACTAAGTCATTAAGCATGAATGTTCTTCTGTAATGTACGTACATGGTGTGCATGAAGAGTTACGGGTAGATGCTAGAACTATGACTACAGTGTTTAAACCGGGCGTGTGATGGGGAGCAGGTAAACAGGTCTGAACTAGACAAAGGAATGTGTTTGCCTCTCTAAGCAGACAGCCATATTGGGAAGAGCCAATGAAGGTCCATTTTCATATCAGGGAAAAGAAGCCATGAAGTTAACAATTGGATGAGGAAACAGCACAGTTTCCGTGCACCAGCAGGAGAGAGACACCTACTCTGTTTTTTCTTTTCAAAGAACACATTGAAAAGATTTATTAGTACATAAACTGGGGATTAAACCTCTTGTGATAAGCAATGGAATCAACTGATTGCAAGTTATATTATAAAGTATATGGAGCGAGACCTTTTCTGAAAACTAATTCCACATTATTTATTATTATTGTGAAAAACATAGATTACTAATGTACAAGGAATGAGAGAAACCATGTAACAGTTATAGGGACACAGCAGTTGGCTGCTACCTAACGGATCCCTAGGCTGGGACCTGGAGTAGTGGGTGAGCCCAGATATTTCATTTTATTAAGCTTGAAAGTCTTCCCAAAGGTAGAGAAACACATTTACTTGCAAACAGGAGAGAAGGTAGCTATCAACCTGTCTCCAATGAAATTAAGCAATGAGTAACTAAAAAGAATGGAATTCCCATTTACACAGAAAATCAGCAAGGGGACGGAAAGCCCAAAGGAAGGGAAGAATGATGTAAGGCAATTCTCTGACTTGAAACAAGTTCCCCAAACTGTAGAATACATAAACTAGGACAGATGCCATCTTGGGCATCCACTCGAGACAGACACAAGGGGCTGGAGTGAAAGCTGAGAAAGATGGGTCCTTCAGCCACAGTGGGAGGGGTTGAAGTCTCTGGGAACTTGAACAGGTGAGACATCTACTTAGTCAAAGATCTTTCATGTAGGAAGACAAGGAAAACCACCCTCTTGTACTTCAGTGGAAGATTCTGACTTGAGGAATAGCCAGTAATGGCTGGGAAGAGGGAAGCTCGGTGAAAGAAACCATCTAAAACTAAGCCTGTACCTCACTAGATTAAGTTTTAGATTTCTAGATGCGTGATTTTACTTTTATTATTTTGTAACTATCACTGCTTTTATTTTCTTTATTTGTCTTCACTTCACAGACGTCCTATTGTTAATACACATTTGATTTTTTTTTACCTGCAAACCTGCGCGTGCTGTGTTTCATGGGAAGATCATATTTACTCCAGTTCAGTTAAAAAGCTATAATGAACTTTTGTCTCTAAAGGTGCAACCAAGCTTCTTATTTCTCTGAGTGATCCAGGAGAGAGCTACACCTTGCAAGGCACCCAGCTTTACGGAAAGCGAGGAGTGGGAGCATGTTGGGGTTACCTGGCACTCAGACTATGTCTACATGAGAGGCTATTCCCAGCAAAATTAGGCTTTTGTAGAGAAAAACTGCGGAGCATCTACACGTAAAATGTGCTTTGTTGAGAGTTTGTTGACAAAACCTGGCACTTCTGCTAACAGTGTTATACCCCCTTCCCTTTCAGGTAGAAAGCCTCTCTGGACAGTGTTGTGTCAACAAAGCAACCATGTAGATGCCCTGAGGCCCTTCTGTCAACACAGGATTTCCAGTTCACTGGGCAGCCCTCTTTGAAGTGCTTCTAGACATTCTGCCTAGAGAGGCCCAGCAGTCTGGCTGCTCTCTTTCAACAGAGCAGATTGCCCTTTTGAGCTGCTTTTATGTGTAGTCGTGATCTGTCGACAGAAGCTTTGCCAGGAAATCCGTTGTGACAGTCACTTCTGTTGATAGAGGCTTGTCGTGTAGATGTAGCCTCTGAGTCTGACTTGGAGGTTTATTGCGAGAGTGTCATTCTGAAAGGCAGTGCAACAAAGCACTGTCAGGCACCTGGGGTAGCAGGGCAAGCCTCTGAACTTGTCTGGAGCGCATCCCAAAGTATGACAGCCCATGAAGCAGTTCTGGGTGTTATTTTGGGTGCACATTCAGAAAGAGAATTCCTGCGTTTTCTCCCTTCCCCCTATTCATGTACCATCAAAATAACAAGTGTGCCTGAAATTCTAAATATAGTGTGTATGCCGCGTGCACAAGGATGAACTCATCCGTGAGCTATGTTACAGATTTATGATGCATAGCTCATTAAGGCTTTGCTAGCTGATTCACCAAGGTTTTGATGGAGACAGATTGTTATATATGAAGGGAGGCAAAGAAAAACTGATCAACTTATTTAATGAAGGGACAGACCTTTACATACAATATGGGACAAGGCAAAACTTATTTAAAAGCACTGTGAGTGCAGCTGGTTTATGCCACTGTTTTGCTTGATTGCATTTAAGGGGCCTTCCTCATACGGCACCTTGTTAGTCAAAGAACAGGAAACAGGCATTTGTTCAAGAATTGGGGGCATCATCGCTAATCTATTGAGGGTTCCTCTTGCCATTTCACTTTCATGCATGTTGGAGACAAGAGGGCTTTTCATTTTATTGTCATTGACCACACAGATCACCTACTTTGCAGAATCCACAATGACTGAGAATATCTCCTCAAGGACTGTAATTATTCATCTTTCAGAGGACACAAGATCTATACTATGCAACTGATGCAGACAAAAACTAGTTTACAGGTTTCTCTCATAAGTGCAAGTATAATTCATCTTCACTGGCATGATTTAGAATGTGCAGCACAAGAAAGGAGGTAAAGTGGGTCAAACCTGTTTCAGTTTACATTTATTTGTACACAAGTGGGCATGCTGCCCAAAAAGATTATCATGCAGCTCCTCATTGCAGTGAATTAACATCTTGGTGACCATGGTTTTTATAGATTGCAACATCCAATAGCACATCTGAAAAACTTTGGGGGGCATTTGGGCTGGGTTTGGAGTTACAAAATTGTTCCTGAGAGTGCATTGCCACTCATGATGGTCTGGTCTTATTTCACACAAGTCATGAGATCCAGCGTGTCCCAGATTAGTGTCCCAGATTCCACGGGAGACAACAGTGTATCCTAAGAAGGTGGTGTAATGCAGGCTAGTACCTGTACTAAGCAGCTGAACTAGATCCAGTGAGAATTAAATCAGAGGTTCCTATATTTTTAATTCAAGCAGACCATAATTTGAGAGGATCATATGGACCACCTTCACTCCTTCTGCTCATGATCATGTAGGCTACCTCTTCATTCTTCCAACAAATACAAAGCAATTTGGATTCATCCGTGGTCTAAGCATTGGCATATGATTGACTACTTCATCACAAAACAAAGAGATCTTTCTGATGTCAAGTTGACCTGTACAATAAATTGCTCTGGCCCCTGGTCTGACCACTCCAGGCTACGCAGTATTATCTCGTTGAACCTTTGTCCCCCAAAATGTCATCTTTCTGCTGTATGCTAAAAAAAAGCTTAATGTAGGTAAACTTGAAATACCTGAGACACAAGTGCTGTTTCAGCTCAGTCTTGATGCGTCCTTAGTCATCAGCAATGAAGGTGTAGGGTGGCCATTCACTGCTGATGACGATTGGATTAACATCAAAGAAACAGCCTACAGAACTGCTGTCAAAATCCTCGGTTTCCAAAAACGCAAGCACAAAGATTGGTTTGGCAACAGAGATAGAGATGCCCAAGTTCTTCTTGATAAGATACATGTGACACACCTGGCCAGGATAAAAGATAAAGAGAATGTGCCCAGGAAATCAGCATATACTTCATCTAAGTAGGTGGCACAAGTCAAATTATGGCAAATGAAAGAGGACTGGTGGCAATATAAAGCAGTTACATTTCAGAACACAGCCAATAGACATGATTTTCAAGCACTCTATGATGGGCTGAAGACAGTCTATGGGCCATGCGTTGCTGGCTCTATACCAATGTGCTCTGCTGATGGCCTTACTCTGATCACAAAGTGCTACAATCCCGGACTGCTAGGCTAATATTAAACCAGGCTTCAACGTTTGACAGCAGCATTCTTGAAAAGGTGCCTCAGTGGGCTAATGACTCACAGCTGGAAAGGCACCTGGCAGGGACGCAATTCCATCAAACCATTAATAGCTACTCTTTGAATACTGCCTTTCAACCAGTTATTAATCCACCTTATAGTAACTTCAGCTAGATCACATTTCTCTAGATTGCTTCTGAGAATGACGTCAGAATGTGGCAAAAGACTTATTAGAATCAAGCTATATCACATCTAAGCCGTATCTACACGTGCACGCTACTTCGAAGTAGCGGCACTAACTTCGAAATAGCGTCCGTCACGGCTACACGCGCCGGGCGCTATTTCGAAGTTAACTTCGACGTTAGGCGGCGAGACGTCGAAGTCGCTAACCTCATGAGGGGATAGGAATAGCGCCCTACTTCGACGTTCAACGTCGAAGTAGGGACCGTGTAGTCGTTGCGCGTCCCGCAACTTCGAAATAGCGGGGTCCGCCATGGCGGCCATCAGCTGAGGGGTTGAGAGATGCTCTCTCTCCAGCCCCTGCGGGGCTCTATGGTCACCGTGGGCAGCAGCCCTTAGCCCAGGGCTTCTGGCTGCTGCTGCGGCAGCTGGGGATCCATGCTGCAGGCACAGGGTCTGCAACCAGTTGTTGGCTCTGTGGATCTTGTGTTGTTTAGTGCAACTGTGTCTGGGAGGGGCCCTTTAAGGGAGCGGCTTGCTGTTGAGTCCGCCCTGTGACCCTGTCTGCAGCTGTGCCTGGCACCCTTATTTCGATGTGTGCTACTTTGGCGTGTAGACGTTCCCTCGCAACGCCTATTTCGATGTGGTGCTGTGCAACGTCGATGTTGAACGTCGACGTTGCCAGCCCTGGAGGACGTGTAGACGTTATTCATCGAAATAGCCTATTTCGATGTTGCTACATCGAAATAAGCTATTTCGATGTTGGCTTCACGTGTAGACGTAGCCCTACTGCCCCCCACCCCACTAGACCTGTCAAAGAAGGTTGGGTTGGTTTGGCATGATTTGTTCTTAATTAATTCACACTCACTATTATTTATAATCCCATTGTCCTCTATGTGCTTGCAAACCGATTGTTTAATAATTTGTCCCAGTATTTCTCCAGGTATTAAGTTAGGCTGCCTTGGCTATAATAATCTGGTCCTTTTTGTTCCTCTTTTCAAAGACATGTATGTCTGCACTGGGGAGTTAATACAAGATTTTTGGATGCATGTCTGGTAACTTGTGGTACCCAAGCCACACCAGTGGTGTGCACATGGGACACCTCTTCTGCTTTCAATCACTCACATGAACACAGAGGCAGGTTTCTGTGAACTAAATGAGTAGCATTCTTTGGATGGGGAAGCGGGTATTATCCCATGGTTCTTTCTTTAAGGTTGAGCAGCGCACAGCATGTGATTGTTTTTGTTGTCAATTGTGGGAGCCAAAGTGGAAGACACAGAGATGTGGGCGCTAGAGGAACAGTTCCTGGATCAGCTGCACGGTGAGCAGCATCATTCTGGGCCCAGCAAGTATGGAATGATGGAAGAGAATCATTTGGCAGACATGAATAACCAGCAGGCTTGAGAGAATTTCAGGATGGAGAGGGCAACCTTTCTGGGCTTAGGTACAGAACTGCCCCCAGCGCTTCAATAGCAATATACCAACGCAGTGCCCAGTAGCCATAGAGAAGCAGGCAGGCATTGCCATCTGCAAACTGACCCCCAAGAATATTACCGGTCTGTTATTAACCAGCTCAGCACTGGGCGATCAGCTATGAGGGCCAGAGTCATGCAGGTTTGTGATGTCATAAATATGATTCAGTTCAGCTGAGTCATAAAGCTGGACGATGCTCAAGAGACTATCAGTTGCTTTCCACACCAGAGGCTCCCAAACTACACTGAGGCAGTTGGGACCTACGTGTGACATATCAGGACATACTGCCGGCAAATGAGCAATTGTGGCCCCCTGGCTGTGAAACCCTGGGTGACTCGCAAAGCCTTGCTGAAGTACCTCCCACCTGGACTTTCTTTTAGCATGCAAGCCACACCCTTACTGCACATGTGTAGCTGCAGACTGCCATCATAATTGGGTTACACTCTGCCTCTCACTAGCCATGGTTGTATTGCAGGGTCACCCAACACACCCCTAGTCCCAGATTTCACCCACAGGAATGTTCATCATGGACTGCCCAGCCCTCCCCTGCACAGTACAAATTATTTTATGATAATTTTCTTTAATGATAAAATATGTCATGTTATCTCAAATAGTTCTTCCAACACTTCAGTTCAACCACACTGAATTAAATAGCAAAACAAATTTATCAACTACAAAGAGCGAGATTTTAAGTGAGTACAATTAAGGAGCTACAAATTCAGAAACGTTACAAGAAAAAGAAAGAAAAGACTTTTATGAAGACCTAATTTGAACTATATTGGATTCAAGACATTCAAGCAAAATTTCTCACTATGGGTGCGTCTACACTAGCTGGCCACTTCGAAATAGCTGGCACAACGTCAAAATAGCACACGTCATGTCTACAAGTGCTGTGCGCTATTTTGATGCTGAAATCGACGTTAGGCGGCGAGACGTCAAAATCGTTATTCGTATCCGAAGATGGGAATAGCGCCCTATTTTGACGTTCAACGTTGGAGTAGGGCGTGTGTAGACAATCCATATCCTGCTACTTCGAAATAGCAGGGTTCTCCATGGCCACAATCAGCTGAGGGGTTGAGATGCTCTGTCCAGCCCCTGTGGGGGCTCTATGGACCCCATGCGCAGCAGCCCTTAAAGCACAACGGACCCGGATTTCCTGTGGCAGGAAGCTGAGAGAATGCAGGCAGCAGCAAATGCACGTGCTAGCCCTGCCACTGGCCACGGTACAGTACTAACAGCCTTCCCCTCCCTCTCTCCCCCTCTGCAGCTGCACCGTCCGAGGCCCCAGGCAGCCAGGCACCCTCTGTGGTCCCCGAGAGCCCGCCAGAGGTCAGCCACCACCAGCACCTGGGGACATCCCCAAGGCCAGCGGGACAGTCACACCATCAACAGACCCAGGGGATGGCACCTGTGGGCCCCCAGCTCCTGGTGCTCTCTGGTGGCAGATGGAGGTGACCAAGGAGAGACTCCAGTTCGACCAGGAGGAGTCCATCCAGCACTGGGCGGCATGGCAGGAATTCATGTGGGTATTCCAGGACATAGCCAGGTCAATCGAGAGGCTGTCACCCAGCTCCTGCCCCCCCGCAGCCTCCCCTGCCACCCTCCCCACCGCTCCCCCTGCCACCCCACTTGCCTCACCCCCTGCCTCACTGCCTGCCACCCCAGCTGCTACTCTGCCTGCCGTGCCGCCTGCCAGCCCCCCAGGACCGGAGCCCACTGGGGCTGAAGACCAGCCAGTGGAGGCATCCCAGCTGTACCTGCTGGTCTTCCCAGCCCCCAGCCGGCCACACCAGGGACCGCAGACAAGGGAGGGGGTCACAACCCATACCTGCTGGGGGTCACGCCCCTCTATACCCACCCCAGACTGATGGACCAACAGCCAAGCCATCCGCTGGGCCCCCATTTGTATATAGTTATCCCCCTTGTGTATAGTTCTTCCCCTTGTATATAGTTGTCCTTCTTTGTATATTGTTTGCAGTTTTGGTTGTGCACATAACACCGTTACCATTTTTCAATAATTCACAGTTTTATTTTCCAAAGAACCTGAGACGTGTGCTTGTTGGGGGGATGGTGTGCGGGCAGTGGCGGTGGGGTGCAGGCAGTGTGGGCAGTGTGTGGGGAGCCCTCTGGGGAAGGCCAGGGAGGTGCTCGGGGTCTCCCTGATCAAAATGGGCCCGCAGGGCCTTGTGCACCTGTACCCCCTTGCAGTGGGCTGGCAGCTGGGTGCAGCGGCCAGCTGGGGGAAGCCCATGCCAACGTTGACTGCCCACCTCTGGACAAAGGCCTCCCCCTTGCTCTCAACAATGTTGTGGAGCGTGCAGCACACACCCACAACCTGGGATATGTTCTGGAGGCCGCCGTCCAGGTGGGCAAGGAAGCACCGCCAACAGCCCTTCAGGCAGCCAAAGGTCCTCTCCACCACCTGGCAGGCCTGATTCAGGCGGGCGTTGAACCGCTCCTGACTGGCATTGAGGTGGCTGATGTACAGGCGTATGAGCCAGGGCTGGAGGGACTGGGCCACATCCACCACGAGGCAGAGGGGCATTGTGGTGTCCCCCAGAGGGATCTCTCTCTGGGGGTGTAGGTCCCTGCCTCCAGCCGGTGGCACAGACCCGAGTTCTGGAAGAAACGGGCGTCATGTGTGCAGCCGGGTCAGTCCGTGTAGACATCCTGGAAGCAGCTCCGGCTGTCCACCATGGCCTACAGGACCAGAGAGTGGTAGCCCCTGCAGTTGATGTATCTTCCCCTGCTGTGGTCCAGGATGCGGATGGGGATGTAGGTCCCGTCCAGGACCCTGAAGCAGTCTGGGAACCCCATGGTGGCGAATCCAGTGATGGCTGCGTCCAGGTCCTCGAGTTGGACAACCCTCTGCAGCAGCATGGCATTGAGTGCACAGACCACCTGTGGGGAGGGAACACAAACACCCATGAGGATGTGCAGGGTGCCCCAGTCCCCTCCCCCCCAGGCCCCCCTGCTGGGCACCTCCCCAGGTACTCCCCTGCCCAGCCCCTCCCTCCCTGGCACTCCTCCCTCCCCAGCCCCACACACAAGCCCCCAGCCCCCCCCCTGGGTGCGTGCCCAGGCCTCCTTACCTCCATGACGATGGCCCCGACTGTGGCCTTTCCCACTCCAAACTGGTGTCCCACGGAGCAGTAGCTGTCTGGAGTGGCAGCTTCCAAACTGCTATTGCGACCCTCCTCTCGATGGTAAGAACACGCTGCATTTGTGCGTCCTGGTGCCTCAGGGCAGGGGTGAGCCACTGGCAGAGCTCCAGGAAGGTCTGCCGGCGCATGCAGAAGTTCCACAGCCACTGGTCGTCGTCCCACTCCCCCATGACTAGCTGCTCCCACCACTTGGAAGAGGGGAGCCTGGTGGTCAGGGCTGTCCCCGCCTGCCCCCTGGGAGGGCTCCTCAGCCAGGAGCTGCTGGGCAGCTTCTCGTGCAGCACCTAGCAGGGTACTTGCTCCCTGGGTGACTACGTGAAGGGCTTCCAGCTGCTGCTGCTGCTGGGAGTCTGTAGCTGCTGTGCATGGGTCTGCGAGAGTGTGGCTAGCGCTCTGCAGACCTCGTGCTGTGCAGGCTGGCTGTGTCTGGGAGGAGCCCTTCAAAGGAGCGGCTTGCTGTTGCCCTGGAAGGGCTAGACCAGCCTGTGACCCAGTCCGCGGGCTTTCCTGCCCCCTTATTTCGACAGAGAGCGCTTGTGTGTGTGGACGCTCTGCATTTCCTTCCGGGGCAGCTCCTTTCGATGTTCCCCATCGCTACTTGGATGTTGAATGTCGATGGCACCAGCCCTGGAGGACGTGTAGATGATACACATCGAAGTAGCCTATTTTGATGTTCTTACTTCAAAATAGGCTACTTCGATGTAGTGTGCTAGTGTAGACGTAGCCTACATGTTTACAGCAGTTTTGCTGACCAAAGCCTGTAGGTGAAGATCCCTCCCCAGAATCCAGTGCTTGCTTCATTTTCCTCTTCAAGTGCAATAAATGCTGTAAGATGGGAGTAAGAAAGGGGTCCCTTGGGGTGTTTCTCCTTTTTATAATTTCAATAATTTTCTAGAAAGACTTTTCCAGATGGACACTAGGAGACAAAGATTACATGTGGAAGGATGTTGCCTGCTGTTTTTTCCCATCTATTTGGGCCCTCTTTGTTTCCCCTTCCCCTTTGATGGCTCTATTTACTGTGTAAATGCAAATTAAGCAGAGCATGCATTCTTTCATTTAGGGCAGACCTGATTGCAAATCTCAGTTAGGATAAGGATATTGGGTTTGGAACATGTGTTAATGTTATACAGGGAAAATGACCCTGTGGAGCAGCATCAAGGTGATGGCCCAAACGACCTGTATGGGATGAAGGATGTGTGCTCTTGTGAGGGCATGGTGGTGAATTCCTGGCCCCTGCCCTCTCCTAGCCCCCATGCTTCTTGCCCTCTCTTAGCCCCCTTCTGCCAAGGGTCCCCCTTGCCTGGGAACCCCCTTCAGACTCCCTGTGGCAGGTGTGTGGCCCAAGCATGCCTTACCTCCATGACGACAGCCCCGATGGTGGCCTTACCCAGCCCAAACTGGTGCCCCATGGAGTGGTAGCTGTCTGGAATGGCCAGCTTCCAGATGGCTACAGTGACCCTCTTTTTGAGGGAGAGGGCAGGCCACATGCAGGTGTCCTGGTCTCTGCGTGTGGTTATGTGCCAGTGGCAGAGCTCCTGGAAGGTCTGTCTGCTCATCTAGAAGTTCCGCAGCCATCTGGCATCGTCCCACTCCCCCAACACCAGCTGCTGCCACCAGTGAGAACTTCTGGGGTGGCTCCAGAGGTGTCGAGGCACCCGGGGGAGGGGTGCTCACAAGATCCAGGGTGGGGGGAATTCCACAGCCTTGGCGGGAGGGTGGCCACAACAACTGTGCACAGCATGGCTAGCACAGTGTCCAGGATAGCAGCATCCAATGCTAGGAGTAGCTGCTGGGGCTGCATTAGGCTGCGCACTGGCCCTCTGATTCCTGCATGGGCTCTGCTCAGCTTGGGGAAGCTCGGCAGGCCTCAGTGTGTGCAGGATGAGGGTGGTAGGGGAGTCCTTTAAAGAAGCAGCTGGTTGTAGCCCCTGGAAGGGCTTGTCCACCATGTGACCCCATCCAGAGTGTCCTGCTCCATCCTTTCAAAACAGTGCCTGGGGCTGTGTGGATGTTCCCTTTTAAAAGAGCAGAGCGGTCTTTCGAAAGAGTGGATCTTGCGCAGCTCTGCTCTTACGAAAGGCTAAAATTCAAATGTTATCGTTCAAAGTTCACCCTTTCGAAAGAGCACTGTCATGTTGACACAATTACAGGGGCTAAGGCTCGTTTCAAAATAAATGCCATTCCTCGACTTAACAGCACCTATATGGAAATAGTTAT
Organism: Carettochelys insculpta; assembly: GCF_033958435.1. Lineage (NCBI taxonomy): Eukaryota > Metazoa > Chordata > Testudines > Carettochelyidae > Carettochelys > Carettochelys insculpta. The sequence goes on along the minus strand of NC_134139.1, from coordinate 141,381,422 downwards.
TTCAAAATAGGTTCTATTCCTCCTGCAATGATGTTTATCAATTTCAATGTAACGCAACTGCTGTTTCGAAGTTATTTTGAAACAGGGGTTGCATCGTGTAGATGCCAGCAAAGTTATTTTGAATAACAGCTGTTACCTCGAAATAACTTGGCTGTGTGGCCATACCCTAATCCTACTTAAAACAGCATCATTAATAAGTGAATTAAGTTGCAGATCTGTACTCTTTAGGTGGTGGTTGGTAGCATTAGCTGGTTTTTGTTAATCCACAGGAAACATGGCTTTGAGCAAGCTCTCGGCTGTATGGGGAAGGATGGGTGGGGTGAGCTCCTGCCTCGCATACTGATGAAAATCAGCTCCCGTGGGCTTGCTGACCTCTGCAATGGGACAATGCTACAGACCTTCAGCTGGAAAACCCTGCAAAGAAACATTCACTTGTACCATAAAAAACCATTAGAAAATTTTGCGAGTACCAGGCTTTGCAAGACTTTTTTTAAAAAGCTACCTTATTCTTGGACCTCAACTACACACACAATATCCCTACAATGATACAAGACCTAAAAGAGCATTATTCATTTGTTCATTTAAAAGCTTTTCACTTCAGCTTCGTTTTCATGCAGTTATGGGATGGCAAATTGCATCAGGAATTGATTCATCTAGATGCACACACTGCTAGTTCCCCACATCTGCCTCCACTTTACTGTAGTGTCCCACTGATAGCTACCATTCTTTGCCATTGTTCTGGGAAGCTACCCACTGTGCTCCAATCTCTTTTCTTTATTATTCCCTCCTTCCATAAACATATCAATGGCTTCTTGGCAATAGACGCATTTTACATAGCTGGGGGGACCTGCGAGAAAATCTTATGTAGTGAGACCAGTTTGCTTCCAGCCCTGGAGTAAGTCAGTTGGTGGGCGAGGAGCGAGAACACTCAAGACCCTATCGATATGTCCCCAGGCCTTCCGGTGCCACAGTGATATTAACTGTCAAAACCCCTAGAAGTCCTACACAATCAAAATCCCCACTGAAGTCAGCAACAGTTTTGCCTGAGTTATGACGCTGGGGTTTGAGTCACTGTGAATAATACCCAGTTTCACAAAATGACTGACACTACTTGTAATACTCTGTCTATACTGTTGTCAGTGGGAAATAAGAAGCTATGACCTGCAGCCTCTGACCCTTACTTTATAAGCAAAGCATAATATGTAAAGCTGAGAAAACTATTAAACCTGGAGTTGTTACTCAGTCAATGCCTCTTAAGGAAAATATTGACAAGAGAATGACTGTTTTACGTGGCAGCTAATGGAGTAGCGAACCTTTTACTTTTGGGTTACTGGTTCAAATCCAGCCATGAGCAAATTTTGATAGCTGTATTTATATGGACATATAGTGAAAATGTGTCTCCATAAGCAAAAATGACACTAACTGGCCAGCACCAGCAGCTGGAACAAGAAATTAACCAGCAGGAAAGAAACTGAATTATTCCCTAGAATGGCCTGTCTAGTTTAGGAATGAGACACAATGACAGGACACAGAAGCAAAAGCTCGCACTGTCAGCCCGTGCTTTCCCTCTTCTTCAGACAGAGGACTTCAGGACCCAAGCCTGATAATCCAGCACCTTTCAGGGGTCCTGAATTCACACAAATGATTATTTTAAGAAAGGAAATACAGGTTGAACATCTCTAGTCTGGCACCCACAGGGGCTGCTCCATTCTGAGCAAGAGAATTTGCCAGACCACAGGAGGTCAATATTTCCTAGCACATTACTGGGCTCTTAGAAAACATTTAGGGGTGAATTACAGCTAAATAACAGCACAGAACTCTGAGAGCCAGGACTAATGCCTGGAAACAAACTTTAGGGGACCACGGGAAAGTTGGCCACATCCATGATAAATGGTTGTCTGGCTAACTGAAGTCATGCTGGATTACAGATGCTGCTGGATAAGAGAGCCAAAACAGAGAGGTTCAACCTGTAATAAGCTTGAACATCACCAGAGAACAGATAAATATACCTGTGGCACACACCCAGGAAGCCTTCTGATAACACACACCCTGCCCATGGCACACAATTGATTGCTGAGTACACGAGCACTACTTTAGAATAGGATAATACACCCTGAGGAGCTTTTCTTGGCCCTCACTGGAGCAAATTCCTGGTGATTTCAGCATTCAGGGGTTGGTCCATTATGCAGAAAAAACACTACAAGGCCTTCATAACCATTCCCAATGCACAAAACCTTCCCAGCTGCCCCAGTTTAACATCACACAACAGCCATATTGGGTCATACCAAAGGTCCGTCTAGCCCGGTATCCTGTCTTCCAACAGGGGCCAAAGCCAGACTCCCCAGAGGGTATGAACTGAAGAGGTAATCATCAGATGACCCCTCCCTATGACCCATTCCGAACTTCTAATGAACAGAGGTCAGGGACACCATTCCTACCCAGCCTGCTAATAGCCACTGATGCACCTAACCTCCTTGAATTTATTTAGCTTTTTTTTTTAACCCTGCTAAAGTCCTGGTCTTCACAACATCCTCCAGCAAGGAGTTCCACAAGTTGACTGTGCATTGACTGAAGAAATATTTCCATTTGTGTGTTTGTTTTAAACCTGATACCTATGATTAGTAGAAGTTACACTGTACAATACCCAGCAGCCCCAGTCAAGATCAGAATCCCATTGTGCTAGGCACTGCACAAATATAGCTCTCTCATTTACAGTTTAATTTTTAAAAAGGAAACACCAATGAGTGTGATGTACAATAGGTGGGGACAAGGAAGGAGAAACACAGACGCACAACTGTACAGAGCACCTGTGTGCAGTAGATAACAGTGTAGATTCAAACTCTTCAGGACAAAGGCAATTTTGTTTGTTCTGTGTTTCTAACGGGCTTCTCACAATGGAATACTGGTCCATGAATGAGAATCCTAGGTACTGTGAAAAGTCAAATACTAAATATAATAATAAATAATAATAATAATAATAATAATGCCAGGTAAAATGAATACAGGCTGTACCTCCCTCATCTGGCACCCGTGGGACCTGAGTGGTCCCAAATGAGGGGATTTGCTGAAGGAGGAGAGGTCAGGCCCCCAGGCTGCCTGAAGGGGGTCTCACTCCTGCAGGGCACCACCTCCGGGATGCTGGGTTCCCTTCATCCCTGACAGCTGCAGGGCTGCCAGCAGGGTTACCTGCCCCAGTCAACACCTTGCCGCAGGGCTGCCTGGGTCCCTGTTGCCACGAAGCTGCCAGGGTTCCCTGGCCCCAGATAAAGTCCCCACAGCTGTGGGGCTACCAGCGGGGTGCCATGCCTCTGCTGACTCCTTGTGTCATGGGGCCGCTTGGCTCCCCAACCCAGCAGAGGTCCCCAGAGCTGCAGGACTGCTGGATGGGCTCCCCATGGTGGGACTTCACAACCCCAGTCAGGCTCCTGGTAGTGGGATGCTGAACCTGGCTGCATGCCCTGAGGCTGCCCCTGGGGCACCCTGTAGCTGGAGCTCTCTGACCCAGAAACATCCAGTGTCCTGCCACATGAGGGATGTTGCCAGAAGACAGAATGCTGAAGGAGAGAGTTTCAGTCTGTATCAACAATCCCTCTACTGTCCATTACCAGTTTATAATGACCAGTACAGCCATCACAAACTGTGTGAGCAAATTACTAGCAGTGGGCAGATGGTATCTGCAGACTCCAAATTCTGCAAGAGCCAGGCCTGCAGATTCACTCTCTCTCTCTCTCTCAAGCCAGTCCAGCCACCATCCTCTCTGGGAAAGGGGCACTGGATCACTTGACCAGCTGCAGAAAAGTGGTTGATTTCAACTTTCCTCACAGAGCCCTGGGGATGGGCTCCTGGAGCCTCTGCTGAAAATACAATTTGCAGCATCCAGAAGCTTTGATTGTGTCTGGGTCTGGGAAGCTCTTATAATTATTATTTATTTGTATTACTGCAGCACCTGGGAGCTCTAGTCACAACCAAGTCTCCGTTTTGCTAGGCATAATGCAAACAAAGGACAGAAAAGACAATTTGTAAGAGTGCGAGAGGAAGGCCAGGCAGGGCAGGAGTTAAACAGGGCCTGTGGGCCCAGGCAGCCCCACCCCAGTTCACCAGCCTGTGTCAGGCCTGGAGGGGATAAAGGGAGGGAAGCCAGCCCAGTTCCGGGCTGACCAGCCAAGAGGCAGGAGCTGGCTCTGAAGCAGCAGGGCCCAAGCCAGGGCTGCCATCCAGTTGGCCACTGGGGGGCAGAGAGTCTGGACCCTCTCCCAGGCACAAAGTGGGGGAGCCCCTCCCAGGCAACCCCTCTCCCACTGGAGGGGAAATTAGATTCTTGGGGTCACGCCCCAAACTTATCCATTAGCCCCTTGGGTGGGGGGCTGAAGACCCATATCCCAGGACCCAACAAGGGGGCCCAGCCACTAGGCCACCCTGCCATTCGTGGGAACTGCTCACACAATTCCTCCCATAAATCCTTCTTCAGCCATTGTCCAGTCATCAGACCCAGGAACAAAAACTGCAAAAACAAGAAAACAAAACTAAAACTTTGCTAGGCTTTGAGTTAAAGAAAGACAAAGCAACAGATGCATAAATGTTTCTGCAGCCCAACACTATTGTCAACCAAGCTGATGCACTAGATCTATAAATACTCTCTGCTTCACAGGCCGTTGAACTTGTTTTACTGGGCAAGTTACAAGGGGAAATTATGGAGGGATGGAATCCCCACTCCACATGTTCTTAGAATGCCCCGGGGTACAGTGCTAGTGACAGTCAGAATAAAACCATGGACCCGAGAAGTGAACTTCAAGGGTCTGGTGTATGTTAGCTTACAGAAGACAATTCCTTCAAACAGCATAAGGCCTGGATCTCCCAGAGGAGCCAAAATTCTGGAAGCCATCCCCACTTGTGTTAAAGTTTACCTCCAAGACCTCCAGCATTAGCGAAAAAAAAACCAGCATGGAAAAAGAGGGGAGTACAGGCAGGAATGATCACCTTCCTGCCACTACCCCAGGAGTCAAGGTTTCCCATTAGGAACATCTTGGTACTTAAAGAGAAAAATGCATTTACACTTCAAGGCTTCTGTGGAGTAACCATAGAGATATGTTAATGGAATAATCACACCAGCTATGTAGGGGCTTGTGCTAGTTTGTGCAAAGGGGCTTTGGATGTTCCAACCTCCCTGCCTATGTGAAAATAATTATTTGAAACACTGCCGAAGATTGGGCTGGGGAAGCATTTCTGGGCATTTTTCATATTTAAATAGAAATTTCTTATCTAAAGTTTTTCAAAGATGATTTTCAATAATCTTGCAATAATCAATGTCTCTGTCCCTTCACAAACCAGAAAATACTCTGGCGAGTTCTGCACCTAGTGTAAATCAGCACAGCTCTTTTGAAGTTAATAGAGATAGACTGATTTATAGCGGCAGAGGTTGTAGCGTATTAATGCCAAGAGTTTCTTACATTTTAAAGATTATGTTCCGGCACAGGCAGCAATTTTGGAACACTGCAATCACAGCTTTTTCTCTACGTGATCCTAATGCATAAAGCAAGTAACGGAGCCTCTCTCCTAGCTAGGTTTAGTTCACAGTTGAATACACAAAATATATTGCAATACTTGCATGTGAGCTTGGTGCAGGAGCAAAATGTTTATAACTTGACATAATTGTATCCACTAAAAGCCACAGTGCCCTTCCTGCCCATTCATTAGGCAGTACAGGCAGAACAAACATGTTTGTGATAGTTTCTCTATTTACAAGAACCAAACAGCCTTTGGCTCCTTTGGTACCTCTGTAACAGGAGATACCCCAGAATATTCTTAGTCCCTGCTGTCCTCACAGCACAGGCACTTCAGTTGTCCATTTTCTTGCTTTTGTGTGTTTCATAATATATGGAGTTACAAGCCTTAAACGACAGGCATTTATGAGGGAGAATAGCTACGAACAAAACGAATTGGTGTCCATGTTTGTGACAGGTGACCACACCTTTGCCAGAGCTCCAAGCCAGAACAGAGATACCTAGAGGCCAAAAAGCACAACAAGCACCTACTATTATGAGTGGGTCACACCTCTAATACAGGATGCCAATATTTTTATGGCTGACCTGGAACAACACTTTCTCAGTTCTCATCCCCGGGGCCCCTCCTCTATCTGCGCTACACAAATGACATCTTCATCATTTGGACCCACGGGAAGGAGGGTCTTCAAGAGTGCCACTGTGATTTCAACAGTTTCCACCCCACCATCAACCTCAGCTTGACCAGTCCACACAAGAGATCCACTTCCTGGACACTACTGTGCAGATAAGCGATGGTCAGATAAATACCACCCTATACCGAAAACCCACGGACCACTGTGCTTATCTACATGCCCCCAGCTTCCGTCCAGGGCACACTACATGATCCATTGTTTACAGCCAGGCACTAAGGTACAACCATATTTGCTCTGATCCATCAGACAGAGACAAACATCTACAAGACCTTTACCAAGCTTTCCTGAAACTACAATACCCACCTAAGGAAGTGAGGAAATAGATTGACAGAGCCAGATGGGTACCTGGAGGCCACCTGCTACAAGAGAGGCCTTGCAGGAAAACAAGAGAACACCACTGACCATCACATACAGCCCCCACCTAAGGCCGCTCCAATGAATCATCAGTGATCTGCAACCCATTCTGGACAATGATCCTTCGCTCTCACAGACCTTGGGAGGCAGGCCTGTCCTTGCCTACAGACAGCCTGCCAACCTTAAACAAATCCTCACCAGCCACTACAAATCACAACACAGGAACTCTAAACCTGGAACCAATTGCTGCAACAAACCTCGCTGCCAACTCTGCTCACATATCTACACCAGTGATATCATCACAGGACCTAACATCAACAATACCATAAGGGGCTCCTTTACCTGCACATCTACAAATATAGTATATGCCTTCATGTGCCAGCAATGCCCCACTACAATTTACATTGGCCAGACTGGACAGTCTCTACTTAAAAGAATAAATGGACATACACTAGACATCAGGAACAGTAATGTACAGAAACCTGTGGGAGAGCACTTCAGTCTCCCTGGACACTCAGTAATAGATTTAAAAGTAGCACCCCTAAAACAAAGAAATTTCAAGAATCAAGTGGAGAGAGAAATCTCTGAGCTGCAATTTATTTGCAAACTTGACTCCATCAACCAAGGACTAAACAGAGACTGGGAGTGGCTCGCCCCTTACAAAAGCAGCTTCTCAGCCCTGGGTGTTAACATCTCCCCATTAGACTCTGACAATGAGCCTGTCTGATCTTACTTGTTTTTTCCTCTTTTGATACCATATTACTGATAATGGGCCATTTTCACCTTGCTGAATAGACCTTGTCAGCTCTGGCCCTCCCTTTTACTGGGACCCCACTCCTTAAATACCCCTCTGAACCACCCCCCACTCACTCATGCATCTGATGAAGTGGGTCTTTGCCCATGAAAGCTTATGCTCCAAAATATCTGTTCGTCTATAAAGTGCCACAGGACTTCTTGTTGACCTCTAATACTACTTCCTTTGTATTGATTGTGGTGTAGGAAGCAATTCATGAGTTGTTCTGTGTACTTGGGCAAGGAGCGCACATAAATCCAAATGATTTCAGCAAAGGTAAGTGCTAAATTCATAAGTACAGTTGGTCATTCTTTTTTCATTCAATATGATTTAAAATGGAAAATAGCCTTTTTTAAAAGAGTGAAACAGGTTTTAAAAAAACTTATTCCTTCTTTTTTTTTCCAGATTTTTCATAATGAAACCAGAAAATTTCCAAAAAAGTAAGTTTTGCACTTTCCGTATTTCCCACCAAAATACTTAATGATTTCCAATTAGTTCCAATGATATCTCAGGGCTTTAAAGGTCTGTGCACACTGCTATTTTTAGCACACTAGTTCCAGCCTCACTAGCACTGGTGTGTCTATCCAAGATGGAGTACCATTCCACTAGTATCTTTGACGACATTAAACAGAAGTGACTAGAGTTAGAGATTTTTAAATTAGTACATTCAGATAATGCACATCCAAGAGTTTAACAAGACATGGCTAAGGAGTTTACTGGACAATTAACATGCTTTTTCTGTAAATGTTGGAAAACTGCAGGAATTACAGAAGACTGGAAGAAAGCTAAAATTGTGCCAGTATTTAAAAAGAGTGAAACTGGATGATCCAGGTTAATTCTAGGACAGTCAGCCTATTATTAATCAAAGCAAGTTAATGGACTGACTGATACAGGATTAAATTAATAAAGAATTAAAGGAGAGTAATAACATTTATTAATAAAGTGGGGTCAGGCAGTGAGCTTGTGTTGGGAAGAGAGGAGCAGTTTGCAAGGTGTGAATTGGGGGAGTTCCCTGCCAGGTGAGCCTTCAAGGGCTGATTAGACTGGAAGCAAGGCTTTGAGCCAGGCCTGACCAGCTAGCAACTCTCTCTATAAGAAGGGAGCTCTCAGCGAACTCTGTGAGCAGCGAACAGGGGGCAGCAGCTAACAGGGAAGGGAGTTTGCCTCTGGGAGTTCACCGAGGGAGGAGCCCCGTGTGTGTCCTTTTCAGGTATGGTGTTCCACCTGTGTCCTGCAAGGCAGCACTATCAGGAAAAGGAGTCTCTGAAGAGAAGAGCCTGAAGAGCGATAGGAGAAGGTGGACCTGGGGGCACTGAGAGCAGCTGGGGGGAGAGGGGCCAGTGCAGTGAGGAGGGCGGACATGGGAGCACATGGGGGTAGTGGGTTCGGGAGGGTCCTATGGTGATGGTAGCTGGGGGAAGGGGTGGCAAAAGGTGGGGAGGAGGGCCCTGGGGATATGAGGTCATTGCTCTTCAGGGAGCTATGGTGACTCGTGGGGACAGGGAGGTATGAAGTAGTGGGATCCTTAACCACATTCTCCACACCCCACTGCCTTGTGGGTTATCCTGGGAAGGAGAGAGGCTAAGGGAGTAAACCCTGACAGAAAATCCAGAGTGGAGTCCGAAGGCTGTTCAGTGTCAACTTCTGGCACTGTCCCGGCAACTCCTGCAGCTGAGCTGGTACCAGACGTGGAGGTTATCCCCTCCTTTGGACTATATCAGTAAAGCCGAGAGGGGGACACTGGTGTCTGGGCAGCCCAGAGTCTCCATAATAAGTGCCCAGGCTTGCGCCCGGAGAGGTACTCTGGCATTGCTGAACAGCGTTGCATCAACACAGGAGGCAACAGATACCGGTTATAAGCTCTTGCTCGATTGGTGTAGAGAACGAGCACCAGGGGTTGCCTTCGACAGTGGGAGAGATCCTCGCATCTCACTGGACAGTCACCGCCCGCCTCAAGCTGGGCAGCCCCCAGCCAATAGGGTACTGTCCTGCCACAGTTCACCTGCCTCGCTGGGTGCGTGAAGCTTAAGGTTCCTGAACCTGACAAGTGACTGAAATTTGGGCAGCAGGCAAACCAATAAGAAAATCAACAAGAAATGAGAAACATCAACAATTTAAGCTTGCTTGCTGGAATGTGCGGACCATGCTGACTGGCTTGACTGAAGATCTTCAGGCCATCAGTGACACCCGAAAGACCGCTGTCATCAACAAGGAACTAAAGAGGCTCTGAGTTGATATCGCTGCACTGCAAGAGACGTGACTCGCAGATTCGGGATCTCTAAAGGAAAAGGACTACACCTTTTTCTGGCACGGTAAAGCCCAAGAAGAACCCAGAGAGCATGGTGTTGGCTTTGCTGTCAGAAACACCCTTCTACAAATAGTGGAATTAGTCATGGGCAGATCAGAAAGACTTCTTCGGATCACGCTTCAAACTTGCGCCGGTCCCGTCCACCTGATCAGCGCTTATGCTCCAACCCTGTATGCCACACCAGAAGTAAAAGACAAGTTCTATGATGTGCTTAGTGCTGCTGTAGCACAAATACCTGCTCGTGAACAACTGTACATCTTGGGTGACTTCAATGCAAGAGTTGGAGCTGATTGGGCCTCATGGCCTTCCTGCTTAGGACACTTCGGTGTGGGAAAAATGAATGACAATGGACAACTTCTCCTTGAACTGTGCATGTACCACGATCTGTGCATCACAAACACATTCTTCCAAACGAAGCCGCAGCACAGAGTATCGTGGAGACACCCATGCTCGAAGCACTGGCATCAACTAGATGTGGTCATCACTAGGTGTAATAACCTCAGAAACGTCCTTCTGACATGCAGCTATCATAGTGTTGACTGTGATACAGATCACTCGCTAGTTTGCTCCAAGCTCAAGCTGAGACCCAAGAAGCTCTACTGCTCTAAACCTGCTGGAAGGCCCTGCATTGACGCCAGAAAGACGGCAAACTCAGAGAAAGCTGAAAAGTTCAGAGAGACCCTCCAGGAAAATCTGCGCAGCGGCCCTTGGGGCGCCGATGTGACATCCAAATGGCAACATCTGAGGGATACAGTTTACAACACGGCCTTGTCGGTGTTTGGAAGAAGAGCTAGAAACACGAACGACTGGTTTGAAGCTAACTTCGATGAGATGATTCCAGTCATTGAAAAGAAGCGCGCTGCACTCCTGGAGTACAAACGCTCACCGAGCCAGAGTACCCAGCAAGCACTTAGAGCAGCCAGAAGAACAGTACAGCAGACAGCCAGGCGCTGTGCCAACAACCACTGGCTCCAGCTATGCAGCAGCATCCAGACCTGTGCTGACATTGGTAATCTCAGAGGAATGTACGAGGGTATGAAGAACGCATTAGCACCCACCCAGAACAAGATGGCACCTCTGAAATCCAAATCTGGTGAAGTCATCGCTGACAAAGCCAAACAGATGGAGTGCTGGGTTGAGCACTACTCCGAGCTGTACTTACACGAGAATGTCGTGGTTAATGCAGCCCTCGATGCCGTTGAGCTCCTACCAGTAATGGACGAACTGGATCAAGAACCGACTGTGGATGAACTGAAGAGAGCCATTGACAGCATTGCAGCAGAAAAGGCCCCTGGCCAGGATGGTATACCACCAGAGGTAATCAAGTGTGCCACGGACACACTCCTGGAACCCCTACATGAGCTACTGTGCCTGTGCTGGAAAGAGGGTGAGGGTCCACAGGATATGCGTGACGGTAACATTGTAACGTTGTATAAGAACAAAGGAGACAGAAGCGACTGCAACAACTACCGTGGAATCTCCCTCCTAAGCGTCACTGGTAAACTGTTCACTTGCATCATCCTTGGCAGACTCCAGAAGATTGCTGAGAGGGTGTACCCCGAATCGCAGTGCAGATTCCGCGCAGAGAGGTCTACTGTTGACATGGTCTTCTCTCTAAGGCTGCTGCAGGAGAAGTGCAGGGAGCAGAGGAAGCCAGTCTACATAGCCTTCATCGACTTGACCAAGGCCTTTGACTTGGTCAGCAGGGATGGTCTGTTCAAACTGCTTCACAAGATAGGCTGTCCTCCACGGTTACTCAAGATGATCCAGTCATTCCACAAAGACATGAGAGGAACCATCTAATATGACGGCGCATTATAGGATGCTTTCAGAATCAGGAGCGGCATCAAACAAGGATGCGTGCTTGCTTCGACATAGTTTGGGATCTTCTTCGCACTCCTCCTGAAGCACGCCTTTGGATCTTCAGCAGAGGACATCTTGCTGCACATAAGATCTGATGGGAAACTGTTTAACCTTGCAAGGCTGAAAGCTAAGTCTAAGGTGTGGGAAGTCCTCATCAGAGACATGCTGTTCACAGACGATGCTGCTGTAGTGTCTCACACAGAAGACCAGCTTCAAAAACTGCTGGATCAGTTCTCCAAAGCATGCAAGGACTTTGGGCTTACCATCAGCCTAAAGAAGACAAACGTACTTGGTCAGGATGTTGCTGAATCCCCATCAATCAACATTGACAACTATACGCTAGAGGTCGTCCACAAGTTCGTGTACCTCGGGTCCACCATCACTGACACCCTGTCGTTGGACACTGAGCTAAATAGGAGGATCAGAAAAGCGGCCACAACTCTGTCCAGACTCAGCAAGAGAGTGTGGAATAACAACAAGCTGTACACTCTCACCAAAATGCAAGTCTACAGAGCCTGCATCCTCAGCACCCTCCTTCATGGCAGCGAGACTTGGACCCTGTATGCCCGCCAGGAAAAGAGGCTGAACGTCTTCCACTTGCGCAGCCTCAGGCGCATCCTTGGAATATCATGGAAGGACAGAGTGACCAACACAGCCGTCCTCGAGCAAGCTGGAATCCCAACCATGCACACCCTCCTCAGGCAGCGTCTGCTCCGCTGGCTTGGCCACATCCACAGCATGAATGATGGAAGGATTCCAAAAGACATCCTGTATGGTGAGCTAGCCTCTGGCAAAGACCTGCCGGACGCCCCCAGCTGCGTTACAAAGATGTCTGCAAGGGAGACCTCAGAGAGGTAGACATCGAGCTGGACAACTGGGAAGAACTAGCAGACGACCGGAGCAGATGGAGGCAGGGGTTACACAAGGGCCTTCAGAAGGGTGAGATGAGGATCAGACAGCTAGCAGAGGAGAAGCGAGCGCACAGAAAGCACACTAAGGACTTGCCAGACACCCACCACATCTGCAAGAGATGCAGCAAGGACTGTCACTCTAGTGTGGGTCTTCATAGTCACAGTAGATGCTGTAAATGAAGTCCTCAATTGAAACTATAAAGGGTGCGATCCATAGTCTATGCAGACTGAAGGATGCCTACCAATACTACGGGGTCAGGCAGGGACTGGTTCTTAGCTCTGCACAATTTAATATACATACGTATATGAAAGAAAATATAAAATCATCACCAATAAAGTTTGCAGATGACACAAAAATTGCATACGTACTAAATAATGAAGATGGCAAGTCACTGATACAGACGAGTGATGTCGCCCCCTTGAAAAGCATGGTGCAAGCAAACAGTGTATGTTTCAATACAGCTACATTTACATGTAAATGTGTACTTGCAGAAACAAATAGTGCAGGCCAGTGGTGGGCAAAATCTGGACCACAGGCCAAATCCAGCCTCTGGGATTTCTAGATGCCTCCCCCAGCTGATTAGAAGAACAGGTACACTGACAGCTGGCAGCATGTGTTCAGCTGCTCCCCCCCCACCTTGCTCCATCCTGCAGCTGAGCTGCTCCCAGCACCCTCCTCCTGGCTGTGCAGTGCCAGGGAGATGGGAGGGAGAGAGGAGAGAGGACAGTGCGGAAGTCAGGGTGTCCTCCTGCCCTTGCACCCACTCTCTGCAGAGCAGGGGTGAAAGAGAGGGACGCACACCGCGGAACTGCTCTGTGTAGTAAGTGTGGATGATGAGTGACTCAGACGAGTGCCTGTCTTAAGAGGCAGTGCGTTGTTACTAAGATTTCCAACGTGCTCTCTCTCTCTCTCTCTCTCTCTCTCTCTCTCACACACACACACACACACACACACACACACACCAATCTCTGCAGAGCAGGATAGGGGAGAGATAGTAGAGCAGGAGACAGAGCCTGGCATCTCTCAGAAACGTACCCATGAGCAGCCAGCATACACATACACACACACACACACACACACACTCTATGTCACTGTCTCATACCCAGTCTGTGAAACACCCTGTGTCTCCACCACATGCACACAGCCACTGTCACACACACAGTGTCACACACACTCTCACAGTCTGTGCCAGACACTCAGTCTGTCCTACACACACACACACACACACACTCTATGTCACTGTCTCATACCCAGTCTGTGAAACACCCTGTGTCTCCGCCACATGCACACAGCCACTGTCACACACACTCTCACAGTCTGTGCCAGACACACTCAGTCTGTCCTACACACACACACACACACACACACACACAAGCTGTGACACAAAGTCTGTCTCTCACACACAACGTGTCTGTTTCTCACACACACACACACGCTTTCTCTCCGGCCCTCAACCCCACCTTTACTCCCTAGGCTATGTTCTTTACAGGGGCCTCGAGCCAGCCTATGACGACTTACCAAAATTTGTAGAGTGGCCCCCGTTGAGAAAATGATTGCCCACCCCAATGTAGGCCTTACTTACAAGATGGGCAATCTATCCTGGGACTCCACGACTCTGCAAAAGATTTGGGCATGGGGGGTAGATAAACAGCTGGCCACAAGGTCCCAGTAAGACCCTGTAAGCAAAAGAGCTAATGTAATCTTTGGACACAAGCATGTGAGGACAAAATTAGACAGGCTATGGCACAAACTGGCAAAGGATGAAAAAGCCAATTAGAGGTTCTATAAATATGTTAGGAGGAAAGGAATGATGAAGGAAAGTGTCAATCTCTTACTTTGCTGGGAAAGACAGCAAATAAGGGATTGCATCAAAAAGGCCAGGCTGTTTAGTGCCTGTTTTGTTTCAATCATCAATAAAAACATGAATTCTGACCAAATGCTTAGCACAATAAATATTAACACAAAGGAGGAAGGAACTCAAGGGCTATGTCTACACTAGCCAAAAATTTCAAAATGGCCATGCAAATAGCCATTTCAAAGTTTACTAATGAAGCACTAAAATACATATTCAGAGCCTCATTAGCATGCGGGCGACCTCAGCACTTCGAAATTGACGTGGCTCGCCGCCGTGCGGCTTGTCCGTATGGGGCTCTTTTTCAAAAGAACCCTGGCTACTTCAAAGTTCCCTTATTCCCATCTGCTCATAGGAATAAGGGGACTTCAAAGTAGCCAGGATCCTTCTGAAAAGGAGCCCCGTCTGGACGAGCCGCACGGCGGCGAGCCGCATCAATTTCGAAGTGCTGCGGCCTCCCACATGCTAATGAGGTGCTGAATATCTATTTCAGTGCTTCATTAGTAAACTTCAAAATGACCATTTGCATGGCCATTTTGAAGTTTTTGGCTAGTGTAGACACGGCCAAACTGAAATAGGGAAGGAACAAGTTACAGAATATTTAGAAAATACAGACTAGCACAGCTTCCTCTCTGCTAATATTTAGAAAAGATAGACATGCTCAAGTCTTCACAGCCTGATAAAAGTCACCTTGCAGTACTCAAGGAACCTGCTGAAAAAAATCTTAGAATAGTTAGTGATTATCTTGGAAATTCAGGCAGAAAGGGATGAGGTACCAGAGGACTGGAAAAGCTTGGGCAAACATAGCACCCAGCTTTAAAAAGTGCAGCAAAGATCATGTGAGTAATTATAGATCAGTCTGCATTACTTCAATACTTGGAAAAATGCTATAACAAATTATCACACAGTCAATTTGTAAGCACCTATAGACTAATAACATTATAAGTTATAGACAGCATGGATTTGTCCTGAACAAATAATGCTAAAACAACCTAATTTACTTCTTTGACAGGGTTATTGGCTCAGATGTGATATTTCTTGATTTTAATAAGACTTTTAACATAGTCCCACATGACATTCTAATAAGCAAACCAGGCAATGTGTAATAGATTAAATTACAACAAGGTGGATGAATAACTGATTGAAAGATTGTCCTCAAAAGAGTAATTATCAATGAATCACTGTGGAACTGGGATGATGTGTCTAGTGTGAACCCAGAGAGGTCTGTCCAGGGCTTGATACTATTCCATGTATTCATTAATGACTTGGATGATGATGTGACAGGTATGTTTAAAAATATGCAGATGATACCAGATTGGGAAGGGTTGCCAGCAGTTTGGAGGACAGGCTTAGAATTTAAGACCTTACAAACTGGAGAAATGGTCTGAAACCAACAAGATGAAATTTAATGAAGACTAGTGCAAATGAAGGAAGGGAAAAGAAAATTCAAAACCGGGAATAACTGGCTACATGGTAGTATTATCGTGGAAAAGGATCTGAGGATTACACTGGATCACACACTGAATATGAACCAACAGTGTTATGTAGATGCAAAAAAGCTTTTATCATTTTGGGGTGTATTAATAGGCATATTATGCGTAAGGCATAGGTGATAACTGTTCCTCTCTGCTCAGCACTGGTGAGGATTCAGGTGGAGTATTAAGACCAGTTTTGGGCCCCATACTTTAAGAAAGATGTGAATAAACTGTAGATACTCCAGAGGAGAACAACAAAATGATAAAATGTTTAGAATACCTGATCTAGGTGGAAAGGTTAAAAACTGATCATGTTTAATCTTGAGAAAATAATGAGGGGGGAACCTGACGGCAGTCTTCAAATACACTAAGTGATGCTATAAAAGGACGGTGATCAACTTTTCTCCATGTCCACCGCAGTGGAACAAGAAGAAACTGGCTTAAACTGCAACAGGTTAGATCTGGGGGGCAACCAGTTAGGGACTAAGAGCCACAGACAGAGCGCAAAGGGCCGCGTGGATAGAGTGCAAAGAGTCACGTATCATGTACTTATTTTTATCTGTCTATCTATGGATAAAAATAAATGTATAACACATGGATCAAAGCCCTACCCCGCCCCTAGAGCCAGGCACCCCTACCCCTCTGCTCTACTCCAATCCATCTCCCCTCCTCCAGAGCCAGGCACTCCCAGCTCCCTGCTTTAGCCCAATGCCCTCCCTGTCCTACAGAACCAGATACCCTGAGCTCCCTTCTCTAACCCAATCTCTACCCCTCCCCTGCTCTAACTCAATGCCAGTGAATCACCAGAGCCGCTGCCACCACCTCCATGTGCTTTTCTCACCAACTGCTGGAGCGCATGTGCAGAGCAGTGGACAGTACTCGCAGCGCGTGGCTCCAAGGAGGAGCTGCATTTAATGGCTCAAAGAACCACATGTGGCTTGAGAGCCACAGGTTGGCCACCACGGGCTAGATATTAGGAAAACATTCTAGCTATAATGGTAGTTAAATGCTGGAATAGGTTTTCTAAGGGAATTGTGGAATTCCCAACCATTGAGGTTAAGAACAGTTAGACAAACGCTTGTCAGGGATGGTATATGTTTGCATGGTCCTGCCTCAGCAGAAGAGGCTGGACCAGATCACCTCTCAATGGCCTTTCTAGACCTATATCCGTAAATCTGTATCTGCATCTGTAAACAGGGGAATCTTGAGTAAGAGTTGAGATTTTGTCTTACCTTAGTATTTGGCAGTGTTGTGACTGGCTGGAATATTGTTTCCAGTACGGGTGTCCACAATGCAAGAAGGATGGTGATAAATTGGAGGAGGGTAGAGAGAAGAGCATGAGAATGGTTAAAGAATTAGATAGCATGCCTTTTAATGACTCCAGGAGCTCAATCTATTTAGTTTAACCATGAGAAGGCTAAGGGGTAACTTGATCCCAGTCTACAAGTGTGCGCAGGGGAAAAAATATTTGATAACGTGATTTTCAGTCTCAAAGACAAAGATATAACAAGATCCAATGTCTGGAAGTTGAAGCTAAGCAAATTCAGACTGGAAATGAGGCATCCTTTTTTATCAGTGAGGGTAATTAGCCATTGGAACAATTAACCAAGGATCGTGGTGGAGTCTCGATCAGTGGCAATTTATTAATTCAGATTGAATATTTTTCCTCCTAAAACATACGCTGTGGGAATAATTTTGGACAAGTTCTATGGCCTGTTTTATACAGAAAGTCAGACTAGATAATCACCAAAGTCCTTTGTGGCCTTGGAATCTATGATCCTGAAATTCTGAGTCACTTTCTTTTCAGCGAGCTCTTTGTTGATACCCTGTGACAACAGGGACATCTTTTATTACAAGTTCACCCTGACTGATGGCTTTGATATCTTACCAGATACAGACATAATCTCTTCATGGAGACTTTAGTAATTTTTCAGCCACAGGATAAATTTGAACCTTGTTTTTGCAAAGGCAAATTTTGGGGTGTCTAATTAAAGAGGATCTGAATGCTGTTACTACTCCAGCGATAACATTGTGGTTTTCTTGACTTATACCTTTTAACCAGGTCTGAAATCAACAGATGGCACAGGGTACAATAGTTGCTGATTTCAGAACTGAAATCAGCAACTATTGCATCCTGTGCCATCTGTTGATTTCTTTAACTTTGCCTATTTCTCTGAAGGTTTTGCAATTTTGGAGAGTTGCGATTTAATTGCAGGATTTAATTGCTATTATAGGATTAGTAACAAAATTCTAATATTCCACCTTGTGAGGAGTTATGCTGGTAAAATATAATATGCTTAGGATGTAGCACTATGTGCTATGACAGCCTTACGTTAAGTTGTGAGCCTTTTTCTTTGTGAGCCTTTTTCAGAAGAGCTCTTATTATTCCAACTACTCTGTAAGTTTCCCCATCACTCAATGAGTTAAGTCAATGGCCAAAATGTTTGGTAGTGACTAGTGATCTGGAATGCCTAAGTTTCTGGAAGCCCACTTTAAAGACATCTTAATGAGGCCTGATTTTCATATGACATAAGCAATTGTCCTGAAACTCAGGCCCTTATAAGGTGGCTCAAATAGGGATTTCAAAATTTCTAACCATTTTGGAGAATTAAGGTTGAAAACTTCAGCAAAATTCTCAAATGTTTTTGAAGCAAAGTGATCCATCATTTGAGACAAGTGTTCTAGGCACACCATAGCTGCGTCTACACATGCCAGCTACTTCGAAGTAGCCGCACCAACTTCGAAATAGCGCCCACCACGTCTACACGTGGCGGGCGCTATTTCAAAGTTGAAATCGACATAAGGCGGCGAGATGTCGAAGTCGCTATCCCCATCAGGAGATGGGAATAGCGCCCTACTTCGACATTGAACGTTGAAGTAGGGCACATATAGCCGATCCGCCTCCTGCAACATCGAAAGAGCGGGGTCCGCCATGGCGGCCATCAGCTGAGGGGTTGAGAGACGCTCTCTCCAGCCCGAGCTCTATGGTCACCGTGTGCAGCGGCCCCTTAAATCTCCCCGTCCCCTGCCTTCCTGTGCAGGAAGCTGAGAGCACGTGCAGGCAGCAGCACTGACACGCGGTCTGCCTGCATGCCTCCCTGCAGCCCCAAGACACGCCCCCCCACTGCGATGACCTCCCACCAGCCCCCCAAGGGGAGCCAGGGCTCCCAGCCTGGCAGCCAGCCCTGGAAGAGGCAGCGGGGCCCCTCCTGGACGGAGGCTGAGATCCGGGACCTGCTGGGGCTCTGGAGCGAGGAGGAGGTGCTCCAGGTAATGGGGAGCAAGAGGCGGAACGTGGATGTGTTCGCTCAGCTGGCCGAGGGCCTGGCCGGCCGGGGTCACCCTGCCCACACTCCTGACCACGTCAGGAGTAAGGTTAAGGAGCTGTGGCAGGGTTACACCAGGGCCCGGGATGTGGCCAGCCAATCTGGGGCTGCCTTTGTCACTTGCCCCTTTTACAGGGAGCTCAGGGCCATCCTGGGCCCCTGGCACACCTCCTCCCCTCCAGCCACTCTTGACACCTCGGCTGATGAGCCCCAGCAGGCCCCAGAGGCGGAGTCCGCCCCAGAGGCAAGCCCCGCACCCCAGGGGCCCCCCCAGGAGCCCACCCCTGGGACACTGGAGGAGGAGGAGGAGGGGGGATCCTCCTCCAGCGATGGAGGGCTCCACATCGCGCTGCCGTCCCAGAGCTCCAGCAGGGCGTCCGCCCACCGGGTGTCCCCTGACCGTGGGAGCGGACCATCAGGTATGTACCCGCCCAGGGTTGAGGGGCGGGGACATCAGACATGACCAGGGCCCTTCACATGCCCAGATGACCATGGCCCCAAGGACAGCAGTGGCATGTCCCTCAGAAGAGTGCATCAGCCCCTGCCCCCCCAGCCGGACAACGCCATGCCCCATCCCTGGGGATGTGGGGAGTGGAACCTGGGGTCCCCCGGGGGGGGAGGGGGTGGGACACCCATCATCATCATCAGCATCTCACAGGGATGGGGAACCAGCAGCAGAGGGGTGGGGGGACAAGGGCCACGGCTCGGGGGCCACACACTAACGGCTGTCTCCACTCTTCTTCCCCCCCGTGTTCTGCAGCTGCACCATCGGAGGACCCGGAGAGTGCCGGCAACGTGTCAGTGGTCCCGGACAGCCCACTGGGGCCATCGCTGCAGGCCAGCCCCTCAGCAGAGCACCAACCAGCCCCAGGGCGGGGCAACGGCGGAGCCACCACCACCTGAGGACGGCGATGTACCCCCAGCTGCTGGCGATCCTCTGGCGGCAGCTGGAGGTGTCGGAGCGGTGGCTGCGGGTGGATGAGCGGTGCCTGCAATTGCAGGAGCGGGCGCTGGCCTGGCGCCAGGAGGCATGGGGGGCCTTTATGCGCACTTTTGAGTGCATAGCAGACTACCTGGCCCCCCATGCCATGCCACCCGCTGCTCTGCCCGCCCTGCCCGCTCTACCCACCGCTCCACCCGCTGCTCCACCTGCCATCCCACCGCCATCCACCACTGCGGGGCCTTCCGCTGAGGGGGACCTGGGGCCTGCTGACACCCGCCGGCCGTATCTTCTGGTTCGCCCGGCCCCCAGCCAGCCTTGGCCAGGGCTGAGGCTGAGGCGAGGGTCGCACCCACCAACCCCAGGCGCTGGACAGTAGGGGTTGCGGGGCCCAGGACGTCCCCCCTCCTTTGTACATATCCCCATTATAATTTGTGTACATAGTTTGTGTTAGACCCCTGTTCTGTTATGATACATGCCCCCCATGTAAATAGTTCCCCCCTTTTGTTCCACTGTTTTTTATATATATATATATATATATATATTGTATTAATAACAACAGAATGCACTGGTTTTGGTTTCAGAAACAACAGGTCTATTTTTATTTGCAAGAAAAGTGCGGGGGGTGCTCTTGGGTGCTCTGTGGTGTGGGCGTGGGGGCAGGGAGTGTTGTGGAGGATGGGGGGGGGGTGCAGTGAGGGGCCTGCCAGCATTCACTCCGCAGCCTGGTCAAAATGGGCCCGCAGGGCCTCCCGGACCCGGATCCCTTCAGGGTCCACGTGGCGACTGGGGGCAGCGGGTGGCTGCACGTCGGCCCTGCCAGCCTCAACAGCCCAGCCCTGAACGAATGCCTCCCCCTTGCTCTCCACCAGGTTGTGGAGTGCGCTGCACGTGCCCACAATCTGGGGGATGTTGCTGGGGCCCCCATCAAGGTGGGTGAGGAGACACCTCCAGCGCCCTTTGAGACGGCCAAAAGTGCGCTCAACCACCTGGCGTGTATGGTTCAGACGCGTGTTGAAGCGCTCCTGGCTGGCTGTGAGATGGCCCGTGTAAGGGTGCATGAGCCAGGGCCAGAGGTGGTACGCCATGTCTGCGACGACGCAGAGGGGCATGGTGGTGTCCCACACAGGGATCTCCCGCTGGGGGATGTAGGTCCCTGCCTCCAGCCGGCGGCACAGGCCCAAATTCCTGAATACCCGGGCGTCGTGGGTGCTGCCAGGCCAGCCAACATAAATGTCCAGGAAGCGGCCCCGGCTGTCCACCAAGGCCTGGAGGACCACCGAATGGTAGCCCTTCCTGTTCAGGAAGTGTCCGCCGCTGTGCTCTGGAGCTCGGATGGGGATATGGGTCCCATCCAGAGCTCCAAAGCAATTTGGGAAGCCCAGGGTGGCAAACCCCACGATGGCGGCATCCGGGTCCCCAAGCCGCACGAACCTGTGGAGGAGCAGGGCGTTGATGGCGCGGATGACCTGCAGGGGAAGGACATGGGAGAGCACCAGTGAGGGGTGTGCAGGGTGTGTCTGGCCCTCCCGCCCCAGGGCTGCCCTCCACCCCCAGGGCTCCCCTCACCCCACAGGGCTCCCCTCCACCCCTAGGGCTGCCTCCCCCTCCCCGTGGGTCCTCTTACCTCCATGAGGACAGCCCCGACGGTGGCCTTGCCGACACCAAACTGCTGCCCCACAGATTGGTAGCTGTCTGGAGTGGCCAGCTTCCAGACAGCGATGCCGACTTGTTTCTCCACGCTGAGGGCACGCCACATGGCGGTATCCTGGTGCCTCAGTGCAGGGGTGAGCCACTGGCAGAGCTCCAGGAATGTCTGCCGGCTCATACAAAAGTTCTGGAGCCAGCGGTCGTCGTCCCACTTGCCAAGCACCAGCTGCTCCCACCAGTCGGTGCTCGTGGGGTAGCTCCACAGCCGGTGGTGTGTGTGGCGGGGGGGGGGGGCGGAGGACAGCAGGGTCTGGGGCTGCTTCCCCCTCCCCTGGGGGCAGCTCCTCTTCCACGAATAAAAGGTGATCAGCTGCCTCCTGCATGGCATGGAGCAGGGCGAGCACTGCTCTTGCAGGGGCGGCTGGGTGGACCTCTGGCTGCGGCGGCTGCTGCTGCTGCGGGTCCATAACTGCTTTGCCGAGGTGTGCGTGCCTATGGCTCTGCAGACCGCGTGCTGTGCAGGCTGAGTGTGCCTGGGAGGGGCCCTTTAAGGGAGCGGCTAGCTGTTGCCCCGGAAGTGTTAGTCCGCCCTGTGACCCTGTCTGCAGCTGTTCCTGGAACCCTTATTTTGATGTGGGCTGCTTTGGCGTGTAGACGCTCCCCTGCAGCGCCTACTTCGATGTGGTGCTGTCCAACGTCGACGTTGAATGTCGACAGCACCAGCCCTGGAGGACATGTAGAAGCTATTCATCGAAATAGCTTATTTCGATGTCGCTACATTTCGATGTACCCTTCACGTGTAGACGTAGCTCATGTCTCGCAAATGCTGCTTTCAAACTGTTTATCACTTAAGAATCACCAAACTGCATCAGACCAAATGCTGATCTAGCCCAGTAGCCTGCTTCCAACAGTGGCCATTGCCAGGTATCCCAAAAGGAATGAACAGAATAAGAAATCAGTCACCAAGGCTACGTCTACACTAGCCCCAAACTTCGAAATGGCCACGCAAATGGCCATTTTGAAGTTTACTAATGAAGCACTGAAATGCATATTCAGCGCTTCATTAGCATGCGGGCGGTCGCGGCACTTCGAAATTGACGCTCCTCGCTGCCGCGCGGCTCGTCCCAACGGGGCTCCTTTTTGAAAGGACCCCAGCTACTTCGAAGTCCCCTTATTCCTATCTGCTCATGGGAATAAGGGGACTTCAAAGTAGGCGGTGTCCTTTCGAAAAGAAGCCCCGTCGGGACAAGCCACGCGGCGGTGAGCTGCATCAATTTTGAAGTGCCATGGCCGCCCGCATGCTAATGAAGCACTGAATATGCATTTTGGCACTTCATTAGTAAACTTCGAAATGGCCATTTGCATGGCCATTTTGAATTTTGGGGCTAGTGTAGAGACAGCCCAAGGGATATTTCCCCTCTTGCCCATTTTCGGCTTCCAGCAAACAGAGACTAGGGCCATCATCCCTGTCCATACTGACCGCTAACCAATGATGGATCTATCCTCCATGAATTTATCAAATTCTCTCTGAATGCTTTTGTAGTTTTGGCCTTCACAACATCCTCTGACAAAGAGTTCCAGAGGTTAACAGTGTGTTGTTTAAAAAAACCTACTTCCTTTTGCTTGTTTAAGCCTGCTGCCTATTCATTTCATGAGGTGACCCCAGTTGCTGTATTATGAGAAGGAGTAAATAACTCTTCTGTATTCACTTTCTCCACACCAGTCAGGACTTTGTAGGCCTCTACTATATCCCCACTTAGTTGTCTCATTTCCAAGCTCAAAAGTCCCAGTTTTATTTCTCTCTCCTCATGTGGCAGCTGCTCCAAACTCCTTATCATTTTTGTTAACCTTCTCTGAACTTTTTTAAATGCCAGCATTTATTTTTGAAGTGAAGTGATCACATCTACACACAGTATTCAAAATCTGGGTATACCATGAGTTTCTATAGAGACAATTAAATATTCTTTATTCCTTTCTTAATGATTCCTAACATTCTGTTGCTTTTTTCACTGCTGCTGCACATTGAGTGGATGTTTGCAGAGAACTATCAAGAACGACCGCAAAATCTCTCTCGAGTGGTAACACCTAATTTGGTCCCCACCATTTGCTATGAGTAGCTGGGATTATATTTTCCAACATGCATCACTTTGCATTTATTAACACTGAATTTCATCTGCCATTTTGTTGCCTAGTCAATCAGTTTTGTGAGATCCTTTTGAAACTCTTCATAGTTTCCTTGAAACTTAACTATCCTGAGTAGTTTTGTGTCATCTGCAAATTTTCCCACCTCATTGTTTACCTCTTTGTCTAGATAATTGATGAATATGTTGAATAAGATTGGTCCCAGTACAGAGCCCTTGGAGAAACCACTGGCTACCACTCTTCATCCTGACAACTGATCATTTTTTCCTACCCTTCGTTTTCTATCTTTTAACTTGTTACCAGTCCAGGGCTGTGTCTACACTACACACAAATATCAAAAGCTGGAATTTCAAAAATCAAAATCGAAAGACAGAATTTCAAAAGAACACGGCTACACACACAAAGCGGATAATTGTACCAGTCTGACCTTTTGAAAGGGAGTGCTCACACAGCAGCACGAGCCCTTTCAAAAGAATAAGGCAGAAAATGCCAGGCAGGGGGTCGCATGGGTGACAAGCCCTCCCGGGGCTCACAGCTAGCTGCCCCCTTAAAAGACCCCTCCCAAGCCCACCCGCCCTGCACATGCAGAGCACTGCTGAGCTGCAAACGGCACTGCAGACACCATGCTCTGAGGAAAGGCTGCAGCTCATGGAACACCAGCAGCTGCCTGAGGGTGACGCCTCCCCCGACCCCAGGGCCCAGATGGCAATGGTCCTCCTGGCCCTGCTGGAAGCCATGCAGCCCACAACCTCCCTCCACCCCACCCCACCACACCAGGGTCCTGCAGGCCCTTGCCACGGGGCATTCACAGCACACCACTCCCCATCCCTTCCGGCACCTCAGGAGCCACCCCAGCAGCGGAGACTGGTGGGACATGCTGGTGTTGGGCCAGTGGGACAATGAAAGGTGGCTCCAGAACATCAGAATGTCGAGGCAGGCATTCATGGAGCTGTGCCATTAGCTTGCACCCGCCCTGCAGCGTGTGGACACCCGCATGTGGCCCGTGCTCCCACGCAAAAAATGAGTGGGAATCGCACTGTGGAAGCTGGGCACCCTGGATAGCCACCGTATGACTGGACAGCAATTCGGGGTGGAGGTCAGTTGGGCTTGGGTGCCACACCCACCACAGGGAGAGAGGAGTGGAGTCCTGGGCTGGGGGCGGGGGCATGCAGGGCAAGAGGGCTAAAGAGCTGTGCAGGGGAGGTGTGGGCCATGGGGCACCTTCTGGTGCAGGCCCAAATGTCGACGCCCTCCCTCACACAGGTGGTCCAAGCAATCAGCTGTGTCATCCTGCAGAGGACCATGTGGGTCGGGAATCTGGATGATGCCATGGCAGGATTTGCAGACATCCAGGCTCCCCACCTGCTTCAGTGCCCTTGATGGCACCGATATAACAATCTGCGCCCCAGACCACAGCGCGGGCCACTATATAAACTGCAAGGGGTGCCACTCAGTGGTGCTGCAGGCTCTTGTGGATGTCAAAGGCCACTTCATTGACATCTGTGTGGGCTGGTCCAGGCAAGCCCAAGAAGCCCAAGAACTGTGGAACTCCTGGCTGGGGAACTGCATGAAGGGAGGCATGTACGTCCCTACCCTGGAGCTCCCCATGGGGGACCATCATGATGCCGCTCTGCATAGTGGTCGACAGGCTGTACCCTTTGCACCCATGGTTGATGCACCCCTACACAGGGCACACTACCCCCAGCCAGCATGTTTTTAACCACAACCTCAACCACACCCCCAATACCGTGGAGCGGGCCTTTGGTTGCCTACAGGGTGCTTCTGCTGTTTGAAAGCACACCTGGACGTCAGCCTCCCCAACATCCCCGGGGGGTAACGGCCTGTTGCACTCTGCACAACATTGTCAAGAGCCAGCATGAGCATTTTGTGCAGGGGTGGGCTGTGGATGATGCCAGCAGGTGCGAGCAGCCGGCTGCAGCCCCATGCCACCAGGCACACTGGGATGGAGTTAGGGTCTGGGAGGCCTTTGAATTGGAGCCTCACTGATCCTCTCCCTGGCCCACAGCCAGCCCACATCACAGCCCCCCCCGCAATCACCCCGCATCATGAGGGACACCAGGGTGCACAAAACAACTCTTTAACAGCAATAGACAGCAACCAACACGTAGCTAAAATGCACTTAATGGAACAGGTGTGAGGTCACGTGACGTGGGAGTTAGGTACAGGGGTGAACGGGGGAGAACTACGTGCAATGGGGAGGGGGGCAAGTCCCTTGAAGGGGAGGCCATGGGCATAGAAGGGTTTGGTCCTCCACAGGGGCTGAGGGGTGGGACCCTTGGTGGGTGCAAAGGCCCCTGTCACCACGGGTCTGGGGGCCTGTGCGGGGCTGGGATGGATGGGGACGATGGGGAGGTGGGGCTGCGGGCACTGCCTTGGCAGTGGGGCTGGGGGCGGGTGGGGTAGGCGTGATGGGGTGCTTGGGGAGCAGGGGGGGCAGGCTTACCCAGGACCATACTGGTGATGAGCCACTGGGCCAGTGCGAGCCAGGCGTTTGGGGAGAAGTTGGCTGGGATAAGGGCAGTCGGTTCAGGGGCCGGGACGCAGGGGTGGCAGAGGGGGCAGCAGGGTGCTCCGGCTTGTGATGGGCAAGGTGCCGGAGTGCCACAGCTGCCTCGCCCCAGACCTCCTTCTGCCAGGACCTGTCCTCCTGCTCCATCAGGAGCCACTGGCACAGGATGGCCATTTGCTCCCTTATAGCAGGGGTGTAGGCGGCTGTGGCCTCACCTGGGTCAAGCCAGCAGCAGCAGCAGAGGGCCCCCCGGGGCTGGTGGGTGCCGGCCTGGGTGGAGGGGATGGGGGTTCTCCGGCTGCATTGGAGGGCAGGGCTGGACTGCTGATTCCCAGGGTGGGACTACCCCCGCTCTTGGAGGATCATGCTGAGGAGACACAAGGGAGAGAGAGGTGACCTGTCAGTGCAGCCGCCTGGCCCTGGAGGCCCCCCCCTGCCCCCCCAACCATCCCCTGACCCAGCATCCACTCACCCGACTCCCCATGGGGGATCCCATGTAGCCGGTGGGGCTGTATCTCTGGGGTACCTGCTGGATGCAGTCCAGCTAGGAGGGTTGTGGTGCTGTCCACAGGCACTGGTGCTGAGTGTCATCACGCCTGGGCCAGGGGATGCAGGGAAGGGCGCCCCTCCCCGGCATGGGGTCCCCAATCTGCCCGTTACCTACCTGGGGCTCTGGAGAACAGATCCGAGGAGACCTGCCTCGACAGCGCCTGGCTGGAGGAGCCGGAGGTGACGGTGATCACCAGGGGGCCTTCCTCCCCCAAATTACTCTCCAGCTCCACAGCCCTGGTCCTGGGCAGTCCTGTGGCTCCACTTAGGAGTCCATCTCAGGACCAGCAGTGTCTACTGCAGCCACCGGGTCAGGAGCATCTTTTGGGCCGGGGAGCTGGTGTAGCTCCCGATAGTGCAGGCACCTCGATTGCCTGGAGGTGTCCCTGGCCTGGCTGTAGGCCTGCCTGAGCTCCTTCACTTTAGAGTGCACCTGATCGGCTGTGCGCTGGGGGTGGCCCCACCTCCTCAGCCTCTGTGACAGCCAATCAAAGTCCACAGCATTCTGGGGCCCGCTGGTGCTGTGCTGCAGCACTTCTTCAGCCCAGAGACCAAGGAGGTCTTTAATCTTGGCCTATGTCCAGGAGGGGCTCCTCCTCTTCTGGCCCTGGCTGGCCTCTTGGGGGTCCTGGGGGAGTGGGGGACTCACCGTCCGATCGGTGGTGTCTTTGGCTGTGGGGTTGGAGCTGCTGGAGGGTGTGCCTGTCAAAGCCCCTGCTCCCGAGGCTCTGGGCACACTCTCAACTTCCTGCACAGGGTTTCCAGGGCCTTGTAGTTTGAAGTGGCTGGCCCAGAGACCTTAAAGCCCCACTGGGGCTGGTGAGACCATCTCCGGGCTCCCTGCGGCCACTGCCATGGTGGACCCACTCTTTCAAAAGAGAAGCCCTGCAGCGTCTACACATGCCCTCTTTTGAAAATCAATTTTGAAAGGGGTCGCTCTTCCTGAAGTCAGATGGGAAGAGCGATATCGAAATGTGAACCCCTTTCCGCTAAAAACAAGTTTGAAAGAGGCTGTTATGTGTGTGGACCCTCCGCAGCCTCTTTTGAAATTTGGTCCCCTTTCTAAATTGATTTTGAAATAAGGGGCTAGTGTAGATGCGCCCCAGGAAAGGATCTTTCCTCTTATCCCATGACAGATTACTTTGCTTAAGAGCCTGTTGTGAGAGACTTTCTCCATGGACTTCTGAAAATCTAAGTGCATTGTGTCTGCTGGTTCCCCCTTGTCCACATACTTGTTGATCCCAATTCTTGCAGATTGGTGTGGTATGATTTTCTGTTACAAAAGCCATGTTGACTTTTCCCCCAAACAATTATGCTCATCTATGTGTCTGACTATTCTGTTTAATAGAGTTTCAAACAGTTTGCCAGGATCTGAAGTTAGACTTACTGGCCTACAATTTCTGAGATCACTTCTGGAGCCCTCTTAAAAAATTGATGTCACATTAGCTAACCTCCAGTCAATGACAGCTGCAAACCACAGTTACTAGTAGAATCTCCCTCAGCTCCTCAGCCATGGAAACTGATGCAAAGAATTAATTTAGTTTGTCTGCAATGGCCTTATAGTCCTTGAGCGCTCCTGTGGCGTCTCAAGCACCCAGTGGCACAAACTGGCTCTTTAGCAGGCTTCCTGCTTCTCATGTACTTTAAAAAATTGCTATTACTTTTGAGTCTTTGACTAGCTCTTCTTCAAATTCTTTTTCAGCTTTTCCAATTACATTTTTACATGTTTATCAAGAGTTTATGCTCCTTTTTATTTTCCTCACTGGGATTAAATTTCCACTTTAAAACGATACCTTTTTACCTCTCACTGCTTCTTTCACTTTATCTTTTTAGCTACACTGGCTCATTTTTGTTTCTCTTACTACAAGATGAACCTCTCTAATCCAGCACTCTCTCATGCGGCAACATCCATAATCCGGCATGATTTTAGTTAGTCGGATGACCACTTATCATGGGTGTGGCCAAGTTTCCTGTGGTCCCATAGAGTTTGTTTAGAGCTATCAGTCCTGGCTCTCAGTGTTCTGTGGAGTTATTTAGGTCTAATTTCCTGTAAATGTCTTCTTAGAGCCTAGTCATCAGTCGAAGTGTTGGTAATGCTGCCAAGATTGACTTCTGGTGGTTCAGCAAATTCTCTTGTTCAGCACCAGTCAGGTTCCAAGAATGCTGGACTAGAGGCATTCAAAACTGTATGTTTTTAATTTGGGATGTACATTTAAGTTGAGCCTCTATTATGGTGTCCTTAAAAAGTTTCCATGCAGCTTGCAGGAATTTCACTTTTGGCACTGTACCTTTTAATTTCTGTTTAACTAACTTCCTTACTTTTGTGTAGTTCCCCTTTCTGACATTAAATGCTACACTGTAGGGTCAAGGTGGTGTTTCCACACCACAGAAATGATAAATTCAATTATATTAGCATCACTATTACCAAGCAGTCAAGTTATATTCATCTCTTAGACCAGTGGTCAACTTAGAACTACATCAAGAATTGCCTCTCCTTTTGTGGGTTCCAGGATTAGCCTTTTCAAGAAACAGTCATTTAAGGTTTCAAGAACCTTTATCATTACATCTCATCTTGAGGTGACATGTACCCAGTCAATATGGGGATAGCTGAAATGCCCATTATTATTCATTTTTTAAACATTTTCATAGCCCCTCTAATCTCCCTGAGCATTTCACAGACACTGTCACCCTCTTGGTGAGGTGGCCAATAATATATCCCTACTGCCATATTCTTATTATTAGAACATGGAATTACCATCCATAGAGATTTTATCGTCTAGTTTGGTTCATTTAAGATTTGTAGTTCATAAGAACATAATGGCCACACTGGGTTAGACCAAAGGTATCTAAGCCTAGTATCCTGTCTTCAGACAGTGGACAATGCCAGATGCCGCAGAGGGAACAAACAGAACAAAATGATTGAGTGATCCCTCTCTGGCCATCCATGTCCAGCCTCTGACAAGCAGAGGCAAGGGACATCATTCCTACCCATCCTGGCTAACAGCCATTGATGGACCTAACCTCCAAGAATTTGTATAGTTCTTTTTTGAACCCTGTTAAAGTTCTGGTCTACACAACATTCTCTGGCAAGGAGTTCCACAGCCTAATGTGCACAGCATGAAGAAAAACATCCTTTTGTTAGCTTTCAACCTGCTGCTTCATTTGAGTCTATGCTTTCTTTCGCATATAACACGCTCCACCCCCACACTAGCACAACCTTTTCCGTTCTTCCAGTATATTTTGTACCCTAATATAACTGTGTCCCATTGATTATGCTCGATCCACCAAGTTTCTGTGATGCCTATTATATCAATATCCTCATTCAATAGAAGGCACTCGAGTTCACCCTTCTTATTATTTAGACTTATAGCACTGGGACATAAGAACTTTAAAACATGTCACTTTTTAGTTATCTGCCGTTACATGATGTAATTGACAAGAATCCTTTGCATCTGAACATTTTTCCTCAGATCTTACCTGTATTTTATCATCTTCCAGCCTTTCTTCCTTCTAGAATATAGAGAATCATAATTAATACATCTTCTCCTAACAGATATCTCTGTCTGAACCACATGGTCCTGCATGTTAGTCAACTTTCCCTCCTTAGTTTAAAATCTGTTCCACAACATTTCAGATTTCAGCTACCAGCTACCTGGTTCCATTCTGGTTTAGGTAGAGCCCAAGTTACTCCTTTCCCCAAAGTTTCCCCAGTTCCTAATAAATCTAAACCTCCTCTCCCTACACCACCATTTCATCCATGCACTGACACAGTGTAATTCTGCCATGTCTGCACGTGGAAATGGAAATATTTCAAAGAAGGCTACTATGGAGGTCCTGGACTTTACTGTTTTACGTAGCAGCCTGGATTTGGCCTCCAGAACCTCTCATCTATCCTTCCTGCTGTCACTGGTATCTACATCCACCACAACTCCTGGCTGCTCCCCAGCACTACAAATAAGTCTTGAGAGAACGGCTCTCTTTACACCAGCAGGCAAGTCACCATGTGGGCTGCTGGTCATCACAAACCATTCATGTTTTTAATTATCATATCCCTCATAATTATTACCTGTCTCATCCTAATAAGTAGAGGTTCCTGCCCCAGAGAGGTATTCCTGAATTCGAGTGAATACTGCAACAACATCGGGAAGGAAGAGCACAACAGTGTGATCATTTCCCTCTGCTCCCAGGTGGATAGTCTCCTTTCCTGAGATGTCCGTCCTCCTTAACCGCACAGAGGCTGTCAGACTGGGGATGGGACCATTCTACTATGTCCCAGAAAGTCTGATCTATGTACTTCTCTGTTTCCCTCAGGTACTCCAGTTCAGCCACTCTGGTCTCCCCAGCCTGTACACCACTGCTGAGGGCCAGGAGGTCCTTACATAGAATGCACACGTATGGCCACAGTGAAATACCATACATGCCGCACTGGGTGCAATAAACTGGGTAGCCCCCAGCTCTATCACTGGGCTTCTGCCTGCCATATCTTTTTACTCTTGAGCTCTTTCCTTTGTTAATATCTTGTTTTCCTCAGGGACTGGGTTTGGTTTGAAGTTTAAAGTAGTTTAAAGAATGTTAAGTGTATCTAATCCCGTGGCCCCTCATGCTTCCTCACAAGACTCCCATTAGCTGCTCCTGTTTGATAGCTCCTCTGGTTGCTTAGGAGAAGACTTGTAGAGAAGCCACTTCTGCTTATTGTAAGTAAACCACTGCTACCATGTAATTGACATTATTAGTTGAACAGGTCATTGGCAATCCTCTGCTATGGCCTTCCCAGCAGTTCTGTTATTAATGTCCCCATCTTGCAGCCGGCTTCTTTTGTACCAAATTACGCAATTTTACACAAAATGCTGAATCTATTTTGACAGCCCTGGCCTTCAATCGCTTGGATGGGCTCTGGCTTTGAACTTTGTTATTCCTTTATGGATCTTTTATGAGCATTTACTCCCTCAATTTATTAATCCCCTGTAACAGCTAAGAAATTCAACCAACCATTTTGCTTCCCTCATCATGAAAAGAGCCCTTTCTTTCAAAGTCTATGCAGCAGCTATGTCTTCCAAGTCCATGTTATATCTCTCAGTTGACACTATTCTTCCACAATAACCCCCCGCCCCTTTCCTAAACAGCTCACATTTATATGGCTAGAGTTCGATACCCCTTCTCTGATGACTTTTGAAAACTTCCCTAATATTTTCTTCATAGTCTCTATAATTTTTACTGTAGAACATCAAAGTAGGGTATGCATATTTCACCTCACAAATCTCTCAGGCAGTCTTCCATGCAGGATTGGTGTGTTGTAGAGGCCTTCGTGAGTCCAAAAAAGAAGGTAAACGCATTCCTATACTCCCCAGAAGGTCCTGAATGCCAATAAGATTTCACTTCCCTCACTTATAAATTCAATGATAAGGTCTACCTTGATCAAAGACGAAGAACTATAACTTTCAACCTATGCTATCACAAATCTCTTGAATTCTGGGTTTAGGATGCTTGTCTAGATTTTTTTTTACTTTAATTCTCTATAATTTATGCTTAATCATACGGTGCTATCTATTTTCTCACCAAAATCTCAGGTGAGGAATATCTTTGTTCACTTCCTAGAAAGAAGCTTTCTTTTGTAGATCTTCATTTCAATATACAGTGGGTCATTGGATGGTATGAAATATTTTCTGGGCAGGATTTTTGCCAGCCAGTTTATTAACCATTTGAAGAGCTTCAGTAAACTCTACATCTTAATCATTCCTTTGCAAGGGGTTACATTCTTCCTGAAGCATTTCTCTGTCAACTTTCTGTGCTTTTCTGTGCAGTCTCGCAAGTTGACAGGGGGATCCCATCTTTCCCTAGGGGTTTGTGATGTATCTTTGTACTCAGCCACCGTTGGTGGTTAGTTATTGTAATGGCCTTTCCCTTTCCACAGGTATCTGCTTTCTAGCTCTCATGTTAATTTCATAAGGCAGACAGCATAGTAATTGTCCCACTATGGTTCTCACCTTTAAGATGATGTTTTGTGACAATGCAGGCTATTTCAAGCCAATGAGAGATTTTTGAGAGCTATATTAGGTGTTCTACAATATCAAGATATTCAGGTGCTGTATAATTTGGAAAAAGTAGTAACATGATGGCTTCCTCTGTGCAGTTAGTTCTTAGTGCACACCTCTCTGCAATTGCTCCTCTTCATGGAATAGTGACGTCTCTTTTTACTTTCTTGACTGTCCAGCCATCTTTTGGCCTTTTGCTGTTCTGCTATATTAAATTAAATACGTCTTATGATGATTTACTTTTCTATGAACTGTTGATATCAAGAGTTGCCTACATTGTAAGAGAGGAGCATTAAACTTTCCCAGAGTCACCCTGATAAACACTTCAGTGACACTGAAGCCTATTACTGATTGCTTCATCTTGATCCATCTCACCAGCACAGGGACACATCTCCTCGCAGTATGCTGGGCAGTGGGTAGTGATGAGCGGAATTTTATTTCTACTCAACCTCTGCTCTGTTGCCATTCCTGCTTTCATATTAGACTCCCTTCAATGTTTACCATTCCTTCAGTGGGTTTTATGTTCAGTTCTGGGAGACGTTCGTCTCACCATTTTTATCAAGAATTGCTGCCTGAACGCCTTTGTTCCACAAGGCTGTTATTTTCCTCTCATTAAAATAATGCCACACTTAACACTCTCTTCCAACTAACTTGGCAACTTTTCTTTCCTGTCAAGAAACACCTACATTAAAGCTTTGAGCCGTGTCTACACGTGCACGCTACTTCGAAGTAGCAGCACTAACTTCAAAATAACGCCCGTCACAGCTACACGCGTCGGGCGCTATTTCGAAGTTAACTTCGACGTTAGGCGGCGAGACGTCGAAGTCGCTAACCCCATGAGGGGATAGGAATAGCGCCCTACTTCGACGTTCAACGTCGAAGTAGGGACCATGAAGTCGTTGCGCGTCCCGCAACGTTGAAATTGCGGGGTCCTCCATGGCGGCCATCAGCTGAGGGGTTGAGAGACGCTCTCTACAGCCCCTCAGCTCAATGGTGGCCACGTGGAGCGGCCCCTTAAAGGTCCCCTCCCCCTCCCTTCCTGTGCAGGAAGCTGAGGGAATGTGCAGGCAGCAGCCCAGACATGTGGCCAGCCTGCACATCCCTCAGCAGCCACAGGACCCTCAATGGCTGCCCAGCAGCCCCCCCAGCGCCTCCAGAGGACCCACCCCAAGGGGAGCCAGGGCAGCCAGCCCAGCCAGGCGGGCAGCCAGGCTGGCAAGCGGCAGCGGGGCCCCTCCTGGACGGAGGACGAGCTGCAGGACCTGCTGGGGCTCTGGAGCGAGGAGGAGGTGCTCCAGGTAATGGGGAGCAAGAGGCGGAACACGGATGCATTCGCTCAGCTGGCCAACGGCCTGGCTGCCTGGGGTCACCCTGCCCGCACTCCTGATCACGTCAGGAGTAAGGTGAAGGAGCTGCGGCAGGGATACTCCTGGGCCCGGGATGCGGCCGGCTGATCTGGGGCCGCCCCCGTCACTTGCCCCTTTTACAGGGAGCTCAGGGACATCCTGGGCCCCCAGCACACCTCCTCCCCTCCGGCCACCCTTGATACTTCGGCCGACGAGCCCCTGCAGGCCCTTCAGCTGGAGTCCGCCCCAGAGGTAAGCCCTGCACCCCGGGGGCCCCCCCCGGAGCCCACCCCCGGGACATCGCGGCAGGAGGAGGAGGAGGAGGAGGGGGGCTCCTCCTCCGCAGAATCCGGGCTGCAGATCCTCCTCCTGCCATCCCGGAGCAGCAGCCAGGCCTCCGCCCCCCGGGGATCTCCGGACCGTGGGAGTGGACCGACAGGTATGTCCCCCCCTCTGGTGTACACCCCTGGGCTTGAGGGGCAGGGGGTAATAGATATGTGTCCAGGGCCCCCCACATGCTCACATGGCCATGGCCCCAAGGACAGCAGGGCCATGTCCCTCACAGCAGTGCATCAGCCCTGCCCCGCCCCCACCCCGCACAACAGTGCCATGCCCCATCCCCGGGGCAGGGGGGAGCGGAACCTCGAGGGGCCCCCAGGAGGAGGGGGTGGGACACCCCACAGCAGCAGCAGCAGCAACAGCAGCAGCAGCAGCATGTGATGGAGTGGGGGGAGTGCAAAAGGGAGACAGGCTAGATATGAGCAACAAGAGCCAAATAGCTCCCAGGGGCAAAGGATGATCGTGGGGCTGCAGCTGGCATGTGACACCTCTGCCCTGAACAAAGAGGAGGGAGGAGCCGAGCTGGCTTTGAATTGGGGGGGGGAGGGCGGGGGCCACAGGTAGAGGCTAGGGGAAGGGAGAGCTGGAAGGCAGCCAGCCTGAGGAGGGGGAAAGCTGCATCCCAGAGCGGCACCCCTTGCGGTCTTCTCCCCAGGACGGGTTGGAAGGACTGTCTCTTCCGACAGCTGGTGCTGTCACTCCTGGGAGAAACTGGGCATCTGTGGCCTAAGAAACCTCTCCTGCTGTCAGACCCTACGGAGTGAAGTGAGAGTCGTTCCCACCAGGGGACGGGGTGCAGTGCAGGGGGACCCCTGAACCCCATCCATCACAGCAGCATCTCCCAGGGACAGGGATGGGGAACCTGCAGCACAGGGCTGGGGGGACAAAGGCCATGGCTCGGGGCCCACACCAATGCCTGTCTCCATTCTTCTTCCCCCCCTCCTCTCCTGTGTCCCGCACCTGCACCATCGGAAGGACCGGAAGAGAGCGCCGGCGAGGCATCAGTGGTCCTGGAGACCGCTCCGGGGCCATCGCTCCAGGCAAGCCCCTCGGCC
Organism: Carettochelys insculpta; assembly: GCF_033958435.1. Lineage (NCBI taxonomy): Eukaryota > Metazoa > Chordata > Testudines > Carettochelyidae > Carettochelys > Carettochelys insculpta. The sequence goes on along the minus strand of NC_134139.1, from coordinate 141,345,763 downwards.
GAGGACCGACCGGCCCCACGGTGGGCTAGACGGCGGACCCCGCGCCGCCACCACCACCCGACGGCGACGGACCCCCAGATGCTGGCCATCCACCGTCGGCAGCTGGAGGTCGCGGAGCAGCACCTGCACCTGCAGGAGTGGGCGCTGGCCTGGCGCCAAGAGGCATGGGGGGCCTACATGGAGACTTTCAATTGCCTGGTGGACTACCTGGCCCCCCATGCCGCGCCGGCCGCCGCAGCGCCCGACGTGCCTGCTCCACCCGCCGCACCACCAGCTGCTCCACCCGTCGCCGTCCCGTCCGCCATTGCCCCGCCACCCACCACTGAGGGCCGGAGCGCCGAGGGACCCCTGGAGCCAGCTGAGACTCGCCGGGCATATCTTCCAGTCCGCCCCGCCCCCAGCCAACCCCGGACAGGGCTGCGGCCGCGGCGGGGCTCCCGGCCGCCCACGCCCAGTGCCGGACTTTAGGGGCGAGGGGCCCGGGACGTGGCCCCCCCCTTGTATATAGTTGGGACTTATTATTTTGTGCCCCCCATTTGCCCCGTCCCCCCCATGTAAATAGTTCTTCCCTTTATCATCCCTGGTTTTCTTTTTGTTACTGAACACACTTTTTTATTACTATTGTTTTATTTGTACATATTACTTTGGTTCCACACATGTTGTATATAGCTTGTTCTTGTTTTATTTATAGTTAAAAAAAAAAAGTTCTAAAAGAAAAAGCAGTTTAAGTTCAGCCACAAGTGCGTGTTGTCATTTGTCCAGGAAAAGTGGGAGGGGGGTGCGGTTGGGTGCTCCATGGTGTGGGCGTTGGGGGCAGGGAGTGTGGTGGAGGAAGGGGTGGGCAGTGGGGGGCCTGGCAGAGTTCCCCCCGTGGCCTCATCATCAAAGTGGGCCCGCAGGGCCTCCCGGACCTGGGTCCCTTCGGGGTCCACCTGCCGACTGGGGGCAGCAGGTGGCTTCACGTCGGCCCTGCCGGCCTCCACAGCCCAGCCCTGGAAAAAGGCCTCCCCCTTGCTCTCCACCATATTGTGCAGGGCGCAGCAGGCACCCACCATCAGGGGGATGTTGTTGGGGCCTGCATCCAGGCGGGTCAGGAGACATCTCCAGCATCCTTTCAGGCGGCCAAATGAGCGCTCCACCACCTGGCGCGTGTGGTTCAGGCGCTCATTGAAGCGCTCCTGGCTAGCGGAGAGATGGCCCGTGTACGGGTGCATGAGCCAGGGCCGGAGGGGGTATGCCGCATCTGCGATGACGCAGAGTGGCATGGTGGTGTCCCCCAGAGGGATCTCCCGCTGGGGGATGTAGGTCCCCGCCTCCAGCCGGCGGCACAGGCCCGAGTTCCGGAAAACCCGGGCGTCGTGGGTGCTGCCAGGCCAGCCCACATAAATGTCCTGGAAACGTCCCCGGCTGTCCACCAAGGCCTGGAGGACCACAGAATGGTAGCCCTTGCGATTGATGTAGCGTCCTCCACTGTGATGCGGGGCACAGATGGGGATGTGAGTCCCATCCAGAGCCCCGAAGCAATTGGGGAAGCCCAGGGTGGCAAAGGCCGCGATGGTGGCATCTGGGTCCCCCAGCCTCACGAGCCTGTGCAGGAGCATGGCGTTGATGGCACGCACAACCTGCAGGGAAAGCACCTGGGACAGCACCAATGAGGGGTGAGCAGGGTGTGTATGGCCCTGCCCTGCCCTGCCCTCCCCTCCCCTGCCCTGCCCTGCCCTCCTCTGCCCTCCTCTGCCCCCTCCTCCCCTGCCCTGCCCTGCCCCCATGGGTTCTCTTACCTCCATGAGGACAGCCCTGACGGTGGCCTTGCCGACACCAAACTGCTATTCCACGGATCAGTAGCTGTCTGGAGTGGCCAGCTTCCAGACAGCGATGCCGACCCGTTTCTCCACTGGGAGGGCACGCCGCATAGCAGTGTTCTGGTGCCTGAGTGCGGGGGTGAGCCACTGGCACAGCTCCATAAATGTCTGCCGGCTCATCCTGAAGTTCCTGAGCCAGCGGTCGTCGTCCCACTCCTCAAGCACCAGCCGCTCCCACCAGTCGGTGCTGGTGGGGTAGCTCCACAGCCGCCGGCGTGTGAGGTGGGGGTGGGGGCAGGGTGCTGCAGGGCTGGGGGTTGAGCCCTGCTGCCCTGGGGGCAGCTCCTCCTCCGGTGTAGCAAGGAGGTGCTCAGCTGCCTCCCTCATGGCATGGAGCAGGGCAAGCCCTGCTCCTGCCGGGAGGGCTGGGTGGACCTCTGGCTGCTGCTGCTGCTGCTGCTGGGGGTCCATGCCTGCGTCGCCTGGGGTCTGTGTGCCTATGGCTCCTCAGACCGCGTGCTATGCAGGCTGAGTGTGTCTGGGAGGGGCCCTTTAAGGCTAGCTGTTGCCCCGGAAGCGCTAGTCCGCTCTGTGACCCTGTCTGCAGCTGTGCCTGGCATCCCTATTTCGACGTGTGCTACTTTGGCGTGTAGATGTTCCCTCGCTGCGCTTATTTCAATGTGGTGCTGCGCAACGTCGAAGTTGAACATCGATGTTGCCAGCCCTGGAGGACGTGCAGACGTTATTCATTGAAATAGCCTATTTCAATGTTGCTACATCGAAATAAGATATTTCGATGTAGGCTTCACGTGTAGACGTAGCCTTGATGAGCCACAGTATTGGCTAACTTCAGAACCAGCATTAAGAGGCCTGGCAGATGGGTGGGGCCCATGGTGGCAGGCTGACAGCAGGTCCCAGCCAATGGATAGGGGATGCTGAAATCAATTGGAGCAGGGGGCCCTGTAGGTGCAGGGCCCCACGTAATTGCCTTTCTCGCCTTGCCCTAAGGCTGGGCTTAGGTATCTTACAACTGTTCTTTATGGAGCTTTGCTGGGTTTAGCAGATTGTTTTGCCCATTCTCCAGTGCTGCATTCGACAATTCCTCAAACAATATATTTCCTGAAAATTCCCTGAACGTTGCATAAACTGTTCCAAATTTCCTTTTTGTTGGCAATAGGAGCAAGTATATTGGAATTTCTGCTTTGCGTTGTCATTTCCAGTTTCCCAAGTGTGACCACTCATCTTTCAGTTGCTGACCTCACACCTAACACCTTCTTGCCCAGTGTGCATTGTTACCACTCGTAAGGATGCCGTTTCTTAGTTAAGTTGTAAGATGGGAAGTTTTGACAACATCTGTGGTAACAACTTTGCACATGTACATTCTCATTTGCATTAAGAGCTACTCTGAACTTATGGTACTAGTGAGAACTGCCGTTTCAACTGCTAGTTGCCAGACTGATTCATTGTTTTGCACAGTCTGGATAGTTAATCCATTTTTCTTTGGCATTTTAAGTTCCCTGACAGTAGTATAGTCTTTAGTTCCATTTTCTTCTGAAACACTTGCATGGAGCTTATTTTCAGTGGACTCGGATGCCCTGCTTATTTTAATATTTGCTGCTGTTCCATTTCATTGCCACAGGCAGTATACAATTTTTTCAGAAAAAGTTCATCATCTATAGTGTAAGTATGGTTTTAGGTCAGCTTTAATATTTACATTGTGCAACTCAGACCAAATACATTGTAGAAACTGAAACCATTTCAGACTGATATTGCAGTACAGAGCCTTCCTTCTCTAATGCAAAGATTATTTTTCCCCAGATCTCTGGCTCCTTAAATTGCCTCCATTAGTTTCTAGAAGAGATTAGTTTAGACAGAAGAATGTGTTTGCAGAATCTGCCTGTGTTTGTTTGGGTAATGTGAGATCACTCTTGGTGCTTTAACTCTGGACTGACTTCTATCATTTCTGGCTCAGAATAACCCCCTGCTAATTCTTTTGCATCTTGGTGTGTTTCAAACAAGTCCACCAACAAGTACAGGGATTGCGAAGGGCCTGAAAAGTCAAAGAGGCCTGGTAGTCACAGGAGTGGTAGTTGCCAAAGCCCCAGGCCCTTTGAATTGCTGCTGGAGCATCACATGATGTACTCCAAGTGACTCCCAGGGCTGGCTGGGGCAGTAACCAGTGCAGCATGTTCCTGGTGGTGCTGTGGCTTGGCTGCCTTCAGTCCCACCCCTTCTTCCCAAGGACCCTCCCCTTCCAGGAGTTCAAAACCGCCAGCCCTGCCTTGGCCAGGAACCTGGAGCATCTGCTTTTCATATAGAATCGCTGCTCAAATGTGTAATTCTGAAACCTTTCCTAAATACTTAAGGTAAATTTTTGATGGTTCCAGAGCTCTCTCCTCATTGGTTTCATTTTCAATAGATGACACTGTTTTACTTTTAAATCAGCATAAGTCTAACTTGCGCTGTTGTCTTTCCTTGCTGTAAGAGTAGCTCTTCCATATTCTGATGCACCGGTAAAGCCTCTTTCCAGCCCTGTGTAATGTTTTCCTGGTTAGCCCCTTCTGGGTGTGGTTTGTGTTTGGCAGTGTGCACTAGCCTTGGACATGCCAAACATTCGCCCTTCCCTTTTGGAATCACACATACCGAATTAGCCCATTCCGATGCAGGCATGCAGACATCCCTGTTACACCACTGAGCATGCAGATTCTACGCCTAGGGGAATTCTGCATTGACAAAGTAAAAATTTTGCACCAAAAATACAAATTCTGTGCAGATTATTGTAAAATTATTTAAAATAACATTGTGTTAGTTTAAATTATTGTGGTAATATATTTTATAATATGTATACCTATCTCAGAGAACTGGAAGGGACCTTGAGAGGTCATTGAGTCCAGTTCCCTGAACTCACAGCAGGACCTCTATCACCACCTCTGATCGATTTTTTTTCTTTGCCCCAGACCTCAAAATGGCCCCCTTGAGGGCTCAGCTCACAACCCTGAGTTCACAAGACCAACGCACAAACCACTGAGCTCTGCCAGAAAGCAGAGCTGTGACAATACAACCACATACAAAAGTTCTCCCAGGAGGTAAAGAAACTTCTATGACAAGGGTCAGCAACCAAAATTGCAAAAGAGCCATTTTTTCCAGTTTGGTAAACAACTCAATAATTCAAGAGTTGCTATGCATGAGAATATGAGATAGTCCTCAATAAATAACATCAAACCATACTTTTTGTAACTCCTAGCTTAAGAGCAGTGCACACACAATAATTTGTAATGTGATACATTATTTACTGCAGGATGTTCACAAACTTTTTACATATTCTATTTCCTCGCACTTTATTTGTGTGTTTGTACCACTGTCTTCCTGACTTTCACTCCTCAACCTTCTCTCCCCTGGAGCACGCTACTTAGCCAACGTTTCGAGATCACATATTTTCAGCTATTTAGATATAAGTTGTTCATGTTGGGGCTTTTAGACATTCACTATCAAAAATAATCAGGGATTTTTTTCTGAACTTTGCAATTACAACATCAGGAGCCACAAAGAAGTCCTTAAAGAGCTTCATGCAGCTCTGCAGCCACAGGTTGCGGACCTCTGTTCTATAACAACTCAGTTCCTCCTTCTCTGCCCTCTTCCCCCAGAGCCCAGCTGTGTCCCTCACACATCTGCCCAGACACTCACATCACTTTTGTCCCAGAGCCCTGCTACAGGAGCCCAGAAATGCACAGACCCTACCCTCTTAAACCCCAGAAATCCACAGGGAGAAACAGTTTTATGTTGGGTTCTGAGCTTGCACACTTTCTTCCTTCAGATCATGCTGGGAACCCCCCAGTTCCTCCCCTTTTCCTTCAGCTTTGTCTTCTATTTGCAAGCCGGGCTCTGCTGGGTCCAGGGATCCCTGGTGGCAGCCATCATCTCTACAGCCCATTTCTGTTGTTGGGGGGGAAAGGGAATTCCGAGTGTCCATCATTTATTTCTGGAAAATTCTATGTTATGCAGTAGCACAGAATTCCCCCAGCAGCCATGTTTAAAGTACATAAGCCTTCTAAACAACATGGCTCACACCCCCCCAAAGCTTTCACCAGCTCTGTCCACTAATGCCAAATGGGCCTTGCGTCCTTTTGTCCACACTGTTTGAGACGTATTGATAGGAGCAGTACTTTTTTGCAGGGAGGTCTGAGCTATGGCAGAGCTGACCATGCTGGAGCTTTTGCAAAGAAAATTCACTGTAACCCTACGTAGTCTCTTCCCATGTGGGAAACATATTTTACACCACATGAAAGCTAACATAATGCCAAAGAGTCAAAGCTCTGCTAGGTCTGACTCAGCCCCAGCACCAATACTCTAACAACAACAACTTTCATTAAAGTAAGCCATAAACATCATTGAAACTGTCATACTAAATTTACAAAGATATTTGTCTTCACGCTGGTGACTCTGGAAAGACACTAAGAAATGAGACTGTGTACAGTGTGCCAACAAACCTAGTGGCGTCTAGAAATCACTGTGGTAAGGACCGACTCATAAGGCTTGAGAAATGAAAGTATATTGAGTGCTAAATAAATGAAGTTTGTTAATATGACCTCACAGTCTGAAAAAAAAAAATATCAGAACTGGTCACTTGTGTGTTCTTTACTTCTAAAAGCCAGTGTAGATTCTCCTCTCGTTCAAGTGACAGGACCATGTGCCTTGAATGGAGCTCCAGCTGTGCCATCTTATGAAATGCTGGATAACTCTGCTGTGAAGCATAGCTGCAGTTGGATGAGGATTTATTACATCATCAAGATCTTTGCAAAGAGTGTTAAGTACAGAGTGAGAAGGGGGGTCTAACTGGCTCAGAGGATTTGCTCAAAAGATAACGTAAATGCCTGTTACCTCCTGACCAGCAGTTAAAATCCAGCGTAAACCAACAGTGACTGGAAGTTGTCATTGACTGATGGCTGTTTAGTCACCTGTTTTTAGCAAGGTGGTGATCACCATCCTTTCCCCAGTGGGCAATTGTCTGTATTAGAAACCCCAACACAAGTAACACTAGTTAATTCACTATGTGGCTGCCCTACTTAACAGGGACTGAATGGTCTTGTAAGGAGAAGTAACTCCTCACCATTAAGAGATGTTATCTCTAGGTCTGACTGGTTTTTGTAGTGCAGCTGCCCATACCTAGTCTATGGATGTAAGTTATAGCAAACTTCAATGTCTTCAGAGTGGCAAGTCTGATATGCTTCATAAATAGTCACTGATATGAAAATGGAGGTGGGAAGGCTATACATTTCCTTCCTTTTATTCATTTAAGCCAAGCCATTCGAGTTATTTTATATCTACAGATTCATGTGTATCTTAGCTCTGTAAGTACTTTGCTCTGACTACTAGGAAAACAGAAATGAGTTGATAGCCATTTTCTATTGTGAAGTAGTAAACAACTTGACAGGAAAGGTGAGTGATTTGCTCAAAACTGGCTTCCTCCCCTTTTTGTTGAGTTCTGGTCCTGTGATTTAACAGAGGCCACCATTTCCTTTACAATCCCTCCCTCAAAGTGCTGGCGTGTAGAGATGAGGAACTCATTTTGCTTAATTTTGAAAGCTTTTTTACTCTAAGAAGTCTTGTCAGAGTTAACTGGGATGTTACTAAGCTTGCATTCTGTTCAAAGAAAATTTGTGTAAAAGGAGGAAAAAAGAGGGAGCAAGATAAATCCAAAGGAAAAACAGGGTGAAAAGGCAGCGAAGATCAAATGAAAAAGAAATATGGAGAAACTGAAAGGGAAAGAAGGAGAAAACTATAAAAATCAAAAAGTTTCCCTCAGAGATTCTAGTTAAAATTTAAAAAAAGCTATAAAAAGCAATCAGTATTGCACCCATTAACAAACGCTCTCTTGTGCCAGCCTAGTTTTTAGGTGTTCTTTTATCCATTAGCAGAAGCATAGGCTGCCCCTTAGCTGAATTAAAAATATTACATACATTTACTTGTGCATTTATTTCAGTTTTTAAGAACTAAAATAAATTAGAACCCACTGAAAAGCACATGCACCAATCTTTTAAAACCAAATAGAATGGTCTTGGGAATCACTAAGCTACTCACTTTTGTATTCTAATGACGCCACAGGAAAGAACGTGGCGCTCAGAGAGAGCTCCACATCTTCATGTGTAAAATGACTTCGAAGGTATGATTGAAACCAACAAAAGGGAGGGAAAAAGTCATAGTCCTCCCACTCCATCTAGACTATTGATACATAAATTATACCACTTTTGAGCAAAACATAGGTTAATATTACAGGAGGGAAGGGCTGTGAATTTGAAGAGGCTGAAGAAATCCTTTGAGAGGTTCACCCACTTCTACTGACTTCCGATTAACAGAAGGACAGCATCAGGCAGTACCTTATTCTAATTTTCTCTTGCACTAAAATATAATGGTGTTTACAGTAAGTATATCAGAGGAGAAAAATACATCTGTATCTACAGTTTAACTGTATCTTTCTAGCTCAGAGAATTTCCTACCTCAGCTGAGCTGGAAGATAAATTCTTGCAACAGTCTTTTCTGCTTAATCCCTTAATCTTCTCACAAGCCTCAAACACCAAGACTTCTCTTTAAAACTCAGCTGGAAAGTAACATCTGCACTGTTGAAAGAGGGGTGGTCCAGGAAGAAATCCCTTGAGGATTGTGCTCACCCTCTCAGTAATTTTCCCTCGGTGAGTCTACTTAAAGGCAATGCCACTGGTAGGCCAAATCCCAGAGGCTGGGAGATTTCCTTATTTCACTATTCTCACCCCTCCTTCCCTGCTATAGAACTAAAATGCTGCAGGTAGAAATGTTAAATGTTAGCAAGCCCATAGGGCTGACTTAATCCCATGGGCCCTATCATTATGGGGTTCCTTCGCTGTCCAGACACTATACCCATATAACCCTTTATTCCTGTATCATAATTGTTTATTATCACAGCTTAGCAGTTCTTCACCACTTCTCAAACCAACTCCCAGTGCCATGGCTTTATCACGCACAGCCAGCACACAGCTGTGGTGCCTCCTTTAATCTGTCATAGATGCACATCAGCTGAGCAGCAACGTCTCAGGGTCCCCTGACTACCTGCCAGGCTGCCTCCAAATCCTTTGGCCCAAGTCTCCTGGGTTCCTTGGTTAATATGGCCCTGACAGATGATGTGGGGGAAAAGCACAGAGAGCTGATGAATGTTCAAAAAGAAAGAAGAATTTGGTTACTTCTGTGCGTTCTAATAGAAAAATATTTCTTTCCCTTGTTAATTAGAATTAAAGGTACTCTGTTTATTAATTAAATTGCACAAAACTTTGCTAATACGGAGTTAAGGTTGTCCCGTGGTAAATTATGTACTTCCAGAACATTGAGTTCAGCAAAACTCAAACTCCCCGAAAACCAGAATATACAGAGTTGACATAAATGCCCACAAAAGCTAAACTCTTTCTCTTTGAAGCTGGGAATAGCCACCGGGAAACATCTGCCTGCACTCCAGCTGCTGTCACCGTGTTGGGCGTAGCTGTATTGAATGGAGGGGGATAAACTGGAGCAGCTTGAATTACCTGTGACTATGATATAAGGAGATCTGGAACTTAGCATGAAGAGCATCACAGATTCGTGATTGTGATATGAAAATATCTGGGACAGAGGCTCCCCACCGCACTGTGAGATTGCCACCCTAAGAGCTACTTTCTGCCACCTGGGAAGAGGGCACCCAATGGACCCTTGTCAGAATATTTAGCCAAACGGTGTTATGTAAAAGCCAGTGATGCAGAACAAGAACATTTATTTATGGGCTGTGTATAACGGGTTTGTATGTATGCTAGAGATATGTGCTTAAAATATGTTTTGGAGGCAGTTGACAAACAAGCTAACCCAGGACAATTAAAAAATGTTTACAGCTAAGGTAAACAAAGTGATTAGGCCTGTCAAAAAAGAAAATTGACCAACGAGTTTAAGGAAGATAGTATGGCATCTGCACACTTCTGTGGGAGAAGAACTCTGTCTGGTGTATACGCTGCTAGGGAATGCACTTCAAAGGTTTCCTGAACTACTAAAAGAAAGGGAGAGAACCTTTTATCCACCACTTGAAGGACAAATGGGTTAGCACCCTCTGATTCTGCAATTGGTGGCTCCTCCTGCCTGAGGGACCAGAGATGCTGATAGTGTGACACAGGTAGGAAAGCTGAATGGGCAAAAATTATATCTCACTAAAGTTAAGTTTTAGAAACCAGAAAGCAAGTTATTTTGGATTTTTTTTAACCACATGCATCTCTTTTTCTGTACCTTAGCAGAACTTATATCAATACTCCTTAGTAATTTGTGATTTTACTATAGACCATAGCAGTGGTGTATATTAAGGTAAAGTGTGTATCCTCAGCTGGATTAACCAGCTAGTGCATGTGTGCTGTCCCTTTGGAAACAGCAGATATAATCATTTCTGTGTGTCCACTGACATGGACTGAACGCTACAGAGGAATGTCTTTGGGAAGCCCAGGAGCTGGGGTTCACAGATTGTTACCTGCAAGGTAAGGTTTATAATGCGTGGTTTGGGCATACTAGGGCATCGCTCAAAAAAGAGTAGAATTAAGGCCATGCGGGCATTAACCTTAACTCTGTCCTTCCTCATTTTCAGAAGTGTGAATTTGCTGAACTATACACTCTGGAATTTTCAGGGTAAAAGCTGTGGAAGCTAATAGTGGATGGGAACAGGAGTCAAACCCAGGGCCATAATGGCGCCTAGTTGTAAACCTGCTTCTGTGAGTTTTTTATGCAGTTCTCTTCATTTCAGCGATAACTGGGATTTAGAGAATAGGGACTATTAGGGTCCCAGGCTTCATGGGACGTACAGGCTCCTGTTCATCAGATTTCAAGAATGTGGCAGTGTTGTGCTGTCATTAATGGAGTTATATAATGACTTTTGAATGGCTGGAGTTGTTCAAAGAGCATGTGGGATAAAAAAGCTGCCCCTGGAGCTCAGTATCCTGGTAAGAAGAGGGCAAGACACAGACCCACTGCCCTTGAATCATCTGCCTACAGGAAACCTTCAACTAGTGTGGCTAACAGTTGCTATTTTTAAAATAATGGATTAGCAGAGTGGTTGGCAGCCCATTCCAGCAGTGGCCTTACAAACTTCTGTGCTGGGCACTCTGGGGTCTCCCTCCCCACAACGGTATCTGGGGGCTTACTTACACTACCAGAAAAGATCAGTCTAAGTTACAAAACTTCAGCTACATGAACAATATACCTAGCATACTTAGAGCTACAGTGCCATCACTGCAGTGCGTCAATGGGAGATTCTCTCGTGTCTACTCCCCTTGCACTTCTCATTGAGGTGGAGTACCTGAGTCAACACTACAAGTGATCGGAGGTCGATTTATCACATCTATACTAGACATGAGAAATCAACCCCCAATGAACTGATCACATCCTGTCAATCCATCTGGTAGTGTAGACATACACCCAATGATGAGTTGCTGTGATGGTCCTTGGTTTGTGTCTGATCTTCTGATCAGCTGTACTCTCTCTCTCGGTGGTCACTTGATAACGAGTAGGACGTTATCATGTCATCTTCATGTCACCCTCCTATTTGTGAGTCCGTTGATGGCTGATCAGCCCAATTCTGGAGCCGCAGAACTTAACACAGAAGAGGCAGGTGTTAGTAGCTGTCAGAGGGGTGCAGGGCAGTTTTTTGATGCTCTTTTTCTCTTCTCCACCTGTCCTAATATGCACGGCAGCGGGACCTCTAAAACTGCACCACCGCCTCCCGGATTACTGTTCTCACTGGGGGAGGTCTTGGGCAAGGTTCTTCCAAGTGTCAGCACTGATGCTGCACTTTTTCATGCCTTCAGCATGTCCTTATACCCCTCCCACTGGCCCCCAATGCTCCTCTGACTCTCCTCCAATTCAGAAAACACAATCTGTTTTGGGACAAACATCCAAACCACGTGACCAGACATCCAAACCACGGGACCAGTCCAACGAAGTTGTTGACGAACGATAATGGCTTCAATGCTGGTCATGTTCAACTCTACCAGGACGGTAGTGTTCGTTTGCCTATCCTCCCAAGAGATATTAGGATTCTCTTGAGGCAGCATTGATGATATTGTTCAAGTGCCTTCAGATGACACTTACATGTTGTCCAGATTTCACATGCATATAGAAGCACTGGAACAAGCACTGCGTGGTATATAGAGAGCTTTGTCTTCGGATAGATGTCCTGGCTCTCGTAGACTCTTTGTCTCAGGCAGGTGAAAGCAGAGCATGCATGGCTCAGATGATGCTTGATTTCTGCATCAATGTCCACTTTAGCAGAAAGATGACTTCCAAGGTATGGGAAGTGCTCCACATTTTCCAGCAGTTCTACATTGACTTTAAATGACTACTCTCTGGATTGTCACCTTGTTGTGGTGAGTGGACTTGTGTGTTCCAATGAACCTTAGAGCAATGGTGAAGGGAGTATCATGCTCCCAGCAGGATCACCCATGGTGGTAAGATCAAGGGGTAGGGCCCAGACAAAGAATGATCTTAAAAGTCCTCAAGGGCAGAACAGGTGGATGATAGCAAAGGTAATATTACAACGGCGATGAAGGCAGATGAAGGCTGCAGGGGACAGGAGACTCTCAGTTGTCATGGATTCCCTTCCATTGGACTTGAGCCATCTGTTCATCAAAAACCATGTGGTGGCTTCAGTGCAGCAGTCGCCCCACGTTAAAAGAAGTCACACACAGGCGTCTTCCTCAGTGAACTTCTGTTCTAAACTTACGCCCTACAGCAACTGGCGATGGGAGCAGGATTGTGAAATCTGGAAGCTTTTAGTCATGAACCAGCACATAGGCAGTGGATGTGTTCATCAGTCATTCCCTTTTGAGGACTGCAGTGTCCAGCTGCTGCAACCATAACTGAGCAGCCCTATTTGGGATCCACTCTGTTAGAAAATGTTCCATAAAAATAGTCCACCTCTGTCCCCCTGGCAGAAACAAATAGACCAGAAGAAGTACAGCTAAGAGAAGAAGGGGGAGGGTACATATTTGTCAGGAAAGGAACCCCAAAGGAAGAAAAATGAATTCATGGAGTAGGATTTGCCATCAAAAATGAACTGACAAAGATCCTGTCTGAAATCTGTGTTGGTATCAATAGCTACGTCTACACGTGCACGCTACATCGAAATAGCTAATTTCGATGTAGCAACATCGAAATAGGCTATTTTCATGAATAGTGTCTACACGTCCTCCAAGGTCGGCAACGTCGATGTTCCCTTAAAGGGCCCCTCCCAGACACACACAGCCTGCACAGCACGCAGTCTGAGGAGCCATAGGCACACAGACCCCGGGGGCCGCAGTCATGGACCCCCTGCAGCAGCAGCAGCAGCAGCAGCCAGAGGTCCACCCAGCCCTCCCGGCAGGAGCAGGGCTTGCCCTGATCCATGCCATGCGGGAGGCAGCTGAGCACCTCCTTGCTACACCAGAGGAGGAGCTGCCCCCAGGGCAGCAGGGTTCAACCCCTAACCCTGCAGCACCCCGCCCCCTCCCTCGCCTCACACTCCGGCGGCTGTGGAGCTACCCCACCAGCACTGACTGGTGGGAGCGGCTGGTGCTTGGGGAGTGGGACGACGACTGCTGGCTCAGGAACTTCAGGATGAGCCGGCAGACATTTATGGAGCTGTGCCAGTGGCTCACCCCCGCACTCTGGCACCAGGACACAGCCATGCGGCGTGCCCTCACAGTGCAGAAACGGGTCGGCTGGCCACTCCCGACAGCTACCGATCCGTGGGGCAGCAGTTTGGAGTCAGCAAGGCCACCGTCAGGGCTGTCCTCATGGAGGTAAGAGAACCCACGGGGGGAGGGCAGGGGAGCGGAGGGGGGCCCGGGCACAGGAGGGCAGGGGAGGGGAGGGGAGGCCAAGGCGGGGGAGGGGGGCCCAGGCAGAGGAGGGCAGGGCAGGGCAGGGCCACGCACACCCTGCTCACCCCTCATTGGTGCTGTCCCATGTGCTTTCTCTGCAGGTTGTGCGTGCCATCAACGCCATGCTCCTGCACAGGCTCGTGAGGCTGGGGGACCCAGATGCCACCATCGCGGCCTTTGCCACCCTGGGCTTCCCCAATTGCTTCGGGGCTCTGGATGGGACTAACATCCCCATCTGCGCCCTGCATCACAGTGGAGGACGATACCTGAATCGCAAGGGCTACCATTCTGTGGTCCTCCAGGCCTTGGTGGACAGCCAGGGACGTTTCCAGGACATTTATGTGGGCTGGCCTGGCAGCACCCACGACGCCCGGGTTTTCCGGAACTCAGGACTGTACCGCCGGCTGGAGGCGGGGACCTACATCCCCCAGCGGGAGATCCCTCTGGGGGACACCACCATGCCCCTCTGCGTCATCGCAGATGCGGCATACCCCCTCCGGCCATGGCTTACGCACCCGTACACAGGCCATCTCTCCGCTAGCCAGGAGCGCTTCAACGAGCGCCTGAACCACGCGCGCCAGGTGGTGGAGCGCTCATTTGGCCACCTGAAAGGACGCTGGAGATGTCTCCTGACCCGCCTGGATACGGGCCCCAACAACATCCCCCTGATTGTGGGTGCCTGCTGCGCCCTGCACAATTTGGTGGAGAGCAAGGGGGAGGCCTTTTTCCAGGGCTGGGCTGTGGAGGCCGGCAGGGCCGACGTGAAGCCACCCGCTGCCCCCAGTCGGCAGGTGGACCCCGAAGGGACCCAGGTCCGGGAGGCCCTGCGGGCCCGCTTCGATGATGAGGCCGCGGGGTGAACTCTGCCAGGCCCCCCACTGCCCGCCCCTTCCTCCGCCACACTCCTGCCCCAACGCCCACACCATGGAGCACCCAACTGCACCCCCCTCCCACTTTTCCTGGACAAATGACAGCACGCACTTGTGGCTGAACTTAAACTGCTTTTTCTTTGACACTTTTTTTTTTAACTATAAATATATAAAACAAGAACAAACTATAGACAACATGTTGAAACAAACTAATATGTACAAAAATAAAACAATACTAACAAACAAGTGTCCTCAGTAATAAAAAGAAAACCAGGGAGGATAGAGGGGAGAACTATTTACATGGGGGGGACGGGGCAAATGGGGGGCAACAAAGAATAACTGTAAACTATATACGGGGGGGGGCCACGTCCCGGGCCCCTCGCCCCTATAGCCCGGCACTGGGCGTGGCCAGCCGGGAGCCCCGCCACGGTCGCAGCCCTGTCCGGGGCTGGCTGGGGGCGGGCCGGACCGGAAGATAGGATGCCCGGCGAGTCTAAGGTGGCTGCAGGGGTCCCTCGGCACTCCGGCCCTCGGCAGGGGGTGGCAGGGCGACGGCGGACAGGACGGCGACGGGCGGAGCAGCTGGTGGTGGGGCTGGTGGAGCAGGCAGGGCGGGCGCTGCGGCGGCCGGCGCAGCATGGGGGGCCAGGTAGTCCACCAGCCGGTTAAAAGTCTCCATGTAGGACCCCCATGCCTCCTGGCACCAGGCCAGCGCCTGCTCCTGCAGCTGCAGCTGCTGCTTCGCAACCTCCAGCTGCCGTCGGTGGATGGCCAGCAGCTGGGGGTCCATCGCCATCGGGTGGTGGTGGAGCGGGGTCCGCCGTCTAGCCCGCCGTGGGGCCGGTCGGTCCTCGGCCGAGGGGCTTGCCTGGAGCGATGGTCCCGGAGGGCTCTCCGGGACGACTGAGGCCTAGCCGGCGCTCTCTTCCGGTCCTTCTGAGGGTGCAGGTGCGGGACACAGGAGAGGAGGGGGGAAGAAGAATGGAGACAAGCGTTAGTGTGGGCCCCGAGCCGTGGCCTTTGTCCCCCCAGCCCTGTGCTGCAGGTTCCCCATCCCCGTCCCCGGGAGATGCTGCTGTGATGGATGGGGTTCAGGGGTCCCCCTGCCCTGCACCCCGTCCTCTGGTGGGAGCGACTCTCACTTCACCCCGCAGGGTCTGAGAGCAGGAGAGGTTTCTTAGGCCACAGATGCCCAGTTTCTCCCAGGAGTGACAGCACCAGCTGTCGGGAGTGACAGTCCTTCCAACCCGTCCTGGGGAGAAGACCCCAAGGGGGGCCCCTCTGAGATGCAGCTTTCCCCCTCCTCAGGCTGGCTGCCTTCCAGCTCTCCCTTCCCCTAGCCTCTGCCTGTGGCCCCCGCCCTCCCCCCCAAATTCCAAGCCAGCTCGGCTCCTCCTTCCTCTTTGTTCAGGGCAGAGGTGTCACCTGCCAGCTGTAGCGCCAGGATCCTCCTTTGCCTCTGGGAGCTATTCGGCTCTTGTGGCTCATATGTAGCCTGAGTCTCCCTTTTGCACTCCCCCCACTCCATCACATGCTGCTGCTGTTGCTGCTGCTGCTGCTGCGGGGTGTCCCACCCCCTCCTCCCGGGGGCCCATCGAGGTTCCGCTCCCCCCTGCCCCGGGGATGGGGCATGGCACTGTCATGCGGGGTGGGTGGGGGGCAGGGGCTGATGCACTGCTGTGAGGGACATGGCCCTGCTGTGCTTGGGGCCATGGCCATGTGAGGATGTGGGGGGCCCTGGACACATATCTATTACCCCCCGCCCCTCAAGCCCAGGGGTGTACACCAGAGGGGGGTACCTACCTGTGGGTCCACTCCCACGGTCCGGAGATCCCCGGGGGGCGGAGGCCCTGCTGCTGCTCCGGAGCTGCGTCTACATGTGCACGCTACTTCGAAGTAGCGGCACCAACTTCGAAATAGCGCCCGTCGCGGCTACACGCGTCGGGCGCTATTTCGAAGTTAACTTCGACGTTAGGCGGCAAGACGTCGAAGTCGCTAACCTGATGAGGAGATAGGAATAGCACCCTACTTCGACGTTCAATGTCGAAGTAGGGACCGTGTAGACGATCTGCGTCCCGCAACGTCGAAATTTCTGGGTCCTCCATGGCGGCCATCAGCTGGGGGGTTCAGAGATGCTCTCTCTCCAGCCCCTGCGGGGCTCTATGGTCACCGTATTCAGCAGCCCTTAGCCCAGGGCTTCTGGCTGCTTCTGCGGCAGCTGGGGATCTATGCTGCAGGCACAGGGTCTGCAACCAGTTGTCAGCTCTGTGTATCTTGTGTTGTTTAGTGCAACTGTGCCTGGGAGGGGCCCTTTAAGGGAGCGGCTTGCTGTTGAGTCCGCCCTGTGACCCTGTCTGCAGCTGTGCCTGGCATCCCTATTTCGATGTGTGCTACTTTGACGTGTAGACGTTCCCTCGCTGCGCCTATTTCGATGTTGGGCTGAGCAACGTCGAAGTTGAACATCGACGTTGCCGGCCCTGGAGGACGTGTAGACATTATTCATCGAAATAGACTATTTCGATGTTGGCTGCACGTGTAGACGTAGCCCGGGATGGCAGGAGGAGGATCTGTAGCCCGGATTCTGCAGAGGAGGAGCCCCCCATCCTCCTCCTCCTCCTCCTCCTTCTCCTGCCGCGATGTCCCGGGGGTGGGCTCCGGGGGGGGCCCCCGGGGTGCAGGGCTTGCCTCCGGGGCGGACTCCGGCTGCAGGGTCTGCTGGGGCTCGTCGGCCGAGGTGTCAAGCGTGGCCGGAGGGGAGGTGGTGTGCCGGGGGCCCAGGATGTCCCTGAGCTCCCTGTAAAAGGGGCAAGTGAGGGGGGCGGCCCCAGATCCGCTGGCCGCATCCCGGGCCCGGGAGTAACCCTGCCGCAGCTCCTTCACCTTACTCCTGACGTGATCAGGAGTGCGGGCAGGGTGACCCCGGGCAGCCAGGCCGTCGGCCAGCCGAGCGAACGCATCCGCATTCTGCTTCTTGCTCCCCATTACCTGGAGCACCTCCTCCTCGCTCCAGAGCCCCAGCAGGTCCCGCAGCTCGGCCTCCGTCCGGGAGGGGCCCCGCTGCCACTTGTCAGCCTGGCTGCCCGCCTGGCTGGGCTGGCTCCCCTGGGGGGGGGTCCCCTGGGGACGCTGGGGGGGCTGCCGGGCAGCCATCGCAGCTGGGTGGGGGGCTGAGGGAGGTGCAGGCTGGCCGCGTGTGTGGGCTGCCGCCTGCACGATCCCTCAGCTTCCTGCACAGGAAGGGAGGGGGAGGGGACCTTTAAGGGGCCACTGCATGCGGCCACCATTGAGCTGAGGGGCTGCAGAGAGCGTCTCTCAACCCCTCAGCTGATGGCCGCCATGGAGAACCCGGCAATTTCGACGTTGCGGGATGCGCAACGACTACCCGGTCCCTACAACGTCGAAGTAGGGCGCTATTCCTATCCCCTCATGGGGTTAGCGACTTCGATGTCTCGCCGCCTAACGTCGAAGTTAACTTCGAAATAGCGCCCGACGCATGTAGCCGCGACGGGCGCTATTTCGAAGTTAGTGCCGCTATTTCGAAGTAGCGTGCACGTGTAGACACAGCTAATGAGTGTCTCGTGACTCTCCACTTGCAGCTTGCCAAAAACTAACAGGCAACTGTCCTCAGTGCTTGTGCGCCAACTCTATAGACACCGAGGATGATGTGAAGAAGAAGTTCTACACCCAACTGGACACAGTTCAGCTGCACTTACTCCTGACTGGTTGCTCCAAAGCAACATAAGATGGAGGAGGAAAAGGGGGATTAGAGCAGCCTAGCTCTATTGCTGTTGACTGTGTGCAGAGTGAAATGGGAAGAAGTGGGTGCCTGCAGGCACAACCAAGATGTGGTTTTTTTAAACTGATTGCTACCTGTGCTGCTGTCCAGGGCTCTGGAATTAGCTGCACCAGATTAGCTTTCAGCATGCTCACTCAGCTGTCCTCTGTGTTGTTCATAAAGAGAGATTCTGGCTCCAGTTTGGTGGCGAAGGCTCTACCAGGTTTAAAGTCACCAAAGCATAGTATTAGCACCCTGTCCAGCATGGGTCAGAGGGATGGTTAACACAAGTATACTGATGACAAGCTGTGGCTCAGTCAACATAATGTTGTCCTCTAGCTCAGGGGTGAGCAAACATTTTACACCAGGCTCCACTTTTTGTGCCTGCAATTAGCAGCCCCCCCTCCCCCGCAACCTGTCTATTGTAATCCAAACCGATGGAAATGTTGGTTATGTTCATATGAAAAAAAAAATCCTTTCGGCACGTGTAAGAGCATAAGTATGTAGACTGTAAAAATGTGATTTGTTGTTACACAAATGTGAATACACATACATTAACATATTTCAACATTTTAGTGGGATGGATGAGCCTGAGACCCAGAAGCTGATAGTACTGACCTCCCCCTTACAAAATTTCACTCACACGCAAGAAGTCCCTCCTGCCACTTGGTGTACCCTGCCTTAAACTGTAAAAAACTACCCTACATAGGACTGCTCCTTTTACACATTGATCCGAATGAAGTTACGTATTACATTCCATCCATTGTTTCCACCCTTGTACCTTGCAGTCTGAACAAAACATCCTCATCCATTATCCAGTCATCATCTCCTTATCTTTACAAAGGGTCTGTCTGCTCCTGTACCACCTTCATAGGTATCTGTTTACATAGCTACTTGACAACTCTATGTGTTCCTGTGCCATCCATTCGGGTTCAGAATATGCTTACATGGTTAGCTGGTACCTACTATTCTGACAAGGTCTGCTCTGGTTCACAGCTTTACTTGGGCTCATACTTTTAGCTATGCCCAGAGCTCCAGCAAGATTTATACTGCAACATTTTCCTGACAAAGCTGGGAAACAATAAGGGATCCCAGAAGAAATAGGATGTGTAGTGGAGACCTGCATGTAAAGCACTGTGTTTCATCTGCCTACAGCTGTGCTTTGTTAAGAACTGCAGTAAAACAGCAGCTGAATGGTAAGTACATGCACCTCTGGCTCTCTGTGCCCTTCATCAAATTGTTTTCTTTCCAGAATTCCAATCTATGAGGCTGTCAAATAACCACTGAAAACAACAAATGTTGGAAAATCTCATCTTCTTTCCCGCAAAGCCAAAATCCCCCCACCAAGAAAGCTCAGGATGGGGATTCTACAACATTATTATCAAGACCACTAGTGATGCTTCCTCATTAACTAGTGACATGGGTAGTGATGCTGCTGAGCACGAAGTAGGGCATACCAGCAGCATTGCGCATGATTGACAGCTGCAGACAGAGCAGACTCTTTCTGAACTTCTTAGATACTGGCACTCAGCAATAGTAGTAAAATGGGACCCTGGTTCTCCTATTGATCCAAGGGACACGGCTGCAGGTAGGTTCTCACCATCCATTTTTCTGTCAAGATGTCTAGCACAAGGACAAAAAGGAGACGTCTGAATCCCAGGTTCAAATGATGCCTGAATGTTTGGCTTCAGTGCAGCCGGGAGAAAAACGCAAGTTTACTTACCTTTGCTCATGCGTAGCTAGGAAAAGCCTTGATGACACACTCCCATTCAAGGGTCTTGCTGACGTGAGGTGGGGAGAAAGAGCACTGAGATCGAGCTTGCTGCCAGAGCTTTTAAAACATACGCTCGCTGGGTCATGATAGCCTGGCATTAGGGACAAACTGTTCATTCCCTACCGGCCAGTAACTACTCAACAGAATGCAGCTGGCAAGGTGCACGGCATTACAGGATGCAAGAATCGGGAGAAAACAAGTCAACTTTAGCACATCCAGACTGAGATTTTTCTGTCCCTAGTGAGCCAATCAGACAACAACAGTGATTTTTTTAAAAAGACTGAAGCTTTGTTGAGAAAGTACGTTCCTGCCCTTGCTTTTAACAAGTGTTTGCCACTCAGTGCTACACAGATAGTTTATCTTGGCTATGAGGGGAGAGTCATTCACTCCTCAGGATGGTCTCTTACTGAAGTAGCAATAAGTCAAGTCATATGACAAGGTTTCAGCTGCAGTCTCTGTAAGAAGGTCATTTTTGATCTGTTCAGTCCTATTTTTTCACGTCGTTTTATGCTTCCTGACTCTCTGGATTACTGTGAAACATGTCACAATTTCAAATGCAGCATTGTAGGAAGGTTATTGTACTCCTGTTTCCTGCCTGGCATTTCTCACTTCCCAGGTGTTTGAATTGCAGGCCTGCACATATGGCCTTCGTTTGATCTCCGCAACACATGACAACGCTTTGAAGAACTCACATCAGGAGCAAATAAGTGTTCCTGTGAGCTATGTCTATGCCAGAGACCTGCAGGCAGGAGTCAGGGATGTCTCCAAGTGCCCGACCTTGATGCGAAGGGTTTATGGTAGAGCCCTCAGGTCAAACCTTGAAATAATCTTATAATTATGGATAAGAGCCTCCTGTAACCAGGCAGGAAACTGATGGGACTAGATTCAGTAGCAACTACCTCCACAGAATTCCAAACAGAGCACTGCAGGTCATCCCAAACATGGTCTGTTACATACTCTTGTCCATTGCTGTGTCTGTCGTCCATCAGCTGGTGATCCTCCCGGACTCTCACCAAGGCATTTGCGAAAGGTGTGATACTTAGTGGGGACCGGGATGTTGCTTTAGCTCTTCATTCTTCTCAAAAGAAGCAAATCAAGTAAATAAGTTTAAACAACTTCGGCAGAGCCATAGGTTAGAGCATTGCTATGTGGAAAGTGCCAGAGAGGACACTGTAGCCTTGCTCATGCGTGAAATGCTACCGCAGCACATCAGTGTGGCCGCTCCTTGTAGCAAGGGGAGGCATTTTCCAACCGGTAGAGATAATCCACCTCCCAAGGAGGCATTAGCTAGGTTAACAGAAGTATCCTTCCATTGAATTAGCACTGTCTACAGGGACTTAGGTTGGCTTAACTATTTCCATGACCCCAAGTAATGTTGCTGTTTGACTTTAGGCCAGATCAGCACTCAAAAGATAAAACAACCCATTTGCATCAGTTAGGGATGTCAAAAATCCACATCCCTGGAGTGACATAGCTAAACCAACCTAAACCTCAGTGTAGACAGTGCTCAGTCTTTTTCTGTTGATCTCACAACCCCCATCTGGGGAGGTCTGTTAACTACAGTGAGGGGAGAACCCCTCGCACCACTGTAGTGAATGGCTACATTGAAATGCAACAGTGATGCAGCTGCAGTTGTAATGTTTTCGATGTAAACAGAGTCCCATTTCATAGCACAGACTAGCCCTCACAATGTCACAAGGTCATGGACATTTCTAAAGGGCTCATCACTACCGTAGGACTTTGGCCCATAGTCTGATTGTGACCTTGGCATTTCAAACAGCGTTCAAGCAGCACAAAACTTTGTAAGCTTTCATTCTGAGCTTGGTAAGGAGGGCTATGTGTTTGTTCTCAATATATTCCTAAGGTATGAAGAACGTCTCCAAAATTCATCACAAACACAAGGGCTTGATTCAGGCAGCGTGATCTTTAACCTATGCTCTCGGTCACACAGATGTGAACCGTACTTCCAAGGGCTCTTTAACATCACCTGAGATCAATCTTAACATAGTCCCATCAAAAGAATCTCCCAGACCTCAATTCGCTCTCACTCCACAGTTTGCTGGTTTGCTTGTGGAACTGACTGGCCAAAGGGGAGAGAGCAGTTTAACTCCTCTAGACAATTAGAGCCGTGCCCAGCCCCACTGTAGGTAGCACACTTCAAGAGCTGAGAGCTATACATCAGTTACTACAGGCAGTCTTCATGCAGTAATAATTTTAAGACACCACAGACTCATAGAACAATAGACCTGGAAGAGACCTAAAAAAGCCATCAAGTCCAGCCCCCTGCTCTAAGCAGGACCAAACCCATCAGATCAGCCCAGCCAGGGCTTTGTCGAGGCGAGACTTAAACACCTCCAGGGATGGAGACTCCACTACTTCCCTGGGTTGACCATTCCAATGCTTCACCACCCTCCTACTGAAAAGTTTTCCCTAATGTTCAAACTGGACCTTCCCAACTACAACTTGAGACCATTGTTCCGTGTTCTGCCATCTGTGACCACTGTGAACAGCCTCTCTCCAGCCTCTTTGCAGCCTCCCTTCAGTAAGTTGAAGGCTGTAATCAAGTCCTGCCAGGCAGGTCACACCACAAAACTTGTGGATACTGCACCAGCCCAAGGTCCTACATTGCCTCTGGAAGATCCCAATCCATGGCAGCCTAACAGAGTGTCCCCAGTGGACCTTCAATCAGTGTCATTACCATTCCCAACAACTGCTACATGGCATTAAAGCCACCACACTAGCTCAGCTGAAGTTAATGGCAAAGTCCTATTGACTTCAACAGGACCAAGCTCTGGCTTTAAATGATGAAGTCCCATGTGCATCGTTTAATGAAAACCCCAAGGGCTCGAATATATCAAATGTCTCCAGGATCCAGAGGTACCAGGCCCAAGGATGCATACCAACTAAATAAATTAAAAAATAACAGATTGCAAGGCCAAAAGAGACCACTGTGATCTTCTAGTCTGCCCTGTATAACAGAGGCCACAGAACTTCCTTGAAATAATTCCTTAAGCATATTTTCCAGAATCACATCTAATCTTTATTTAAATGGCAAATAATAGAGAATCCACCATAAACTTTGTTATCTGGACAGATGTGCACAACCAATGGGATAATCAAGGGCCAGGTTATATAGTTCCATTCTGAAGCATCATGCTGGGAAACACCTTTCATGCTTCTGCATTTCATTTCACTCAACCAAGGAGTAGCTAGGAGAAACCCCACCCCCACCCTCACAGTCCCTAGCCTCCCTAAATTACAGCTTCATCAATAAGCAGCATTGGGAAAAAGAGGGTCAAGGGGTCATCAGCTCACAGAGTGGCCGTGGTGGGGCTTTGACAAAGGGTAGTTGACACTTAACGAGCAGCTCTGCCCGGGGGAGTCCTAACATGAGGAAATAACTGAGCAGATACACTTAGCCCAGAGCACATGCTATTGCAACGTACATGTGCAAAGCTGCAGGTTTATTCTTGTATCTGTCTCTCACCAAAAACATATAGGAGCTTACTGCAGGGGGAAGGGCAGGAGTCAGCCCCCTGGGTCAGCTGGGTTCCAAGGAGTTGAGTATATTAATTTGTTTGGAATCTCTTTTCTTCTTATGAAAGGAAATAGACTAATTCTGGAGAGAAAAATATCGAAACAGCACTAAAAATAAATTCCACAAGTTTTGGTCCATAGACTGTTACATTTTGCTATTTGGGCAAAAATGCTTTTAAACACTAGTAAGATATGAATCTTGTAAAACCATGAATGAACAGGTATAATCATCACTTTTAAGACCTTATTTTCTAAAAGACCCCCATTCTGCGGAAATTAAATTATTCTGATGAAACAATAGAAATTTACCTCTGATACATCTGGCTATTAAGTCACCTGATTGCTATGTTTAATCACACCACATGGGGCAGAAACAAATTCTGTATATTATTCTAAGCCAGTCGATGCATTTTTAAAAAAACAAAAGTGAATGAAACCACGAAGTCAGACTGAGCCTGTTTAAACCTGCAAAGGGCCTAAACCAGAAACCTCACACACAGCCTGGGAAAGTTAGCATCGGGAGCAAGAATGTACTTCGCTAAACAAAGTGTGGGAATTTAATCTCTACTACTTTGGCTTTCAGCTATTAGAAAAGGCTTTGTGTAGAACTTTGTGAAACAGGTCTGGGGATGGGAAATTACTTCCAGCCTGGACAAGGGGAAGGAAGTCATTTGCCATTTTAGGGTGAAATGTTATGTTCAGTGGAAGAAAACGGTGGCATTTCACTCTGGAGAAAGAGACGAATGTTCCAACAAAACAATGCGTTTTCATGCGTGATTATTGATGGAACTTAAACTGACCAGGTTACACAAGGCTAGTGTGAGAACAATGGCTGGCATCTTATCTTCTACCAGATTCAGCCTCTGATGAAGTGAGTGCTCTGTGCTGCTAACAGGAAGCTGTGGTGAATGGCCACAGTGAGCTCCTCGACACCAGCCCTCATCTCCAATGAAGCTTATGTAGTCTGTAAAATTCTCAGGTTTGTCACAGAGTAGCTGGTCCCTGTGAGTAGACCTGGGTCCTGTCTCAGGGCAGGTGAGCCAAATCCACCCAGTGAAAGGGTCCTCAGCAACACGTGGGTGTATGAAAGGCAGGAAATGAGGTGTTGAGAGATTGAGACAGGCTGTGTCTGGAGGAAAGGAAACAATAGTGGAATGGAATTAATTCCAGTGGTAGGTCCATGGAGCAAGAGCGTGGCTGCCCCAGAGGATAGTCCAGGGAAGGAAAGGGAGCAGAACTGACTAAAAGTGGAAAATTATGGGGATCAGAAGCACCCGAGAGCCTGAAGTCTGAGACAAAGAAATGAGTCATAAGATTATTTTCTCTTGGTTTAGTTCCCTGTATTAAAAAAAATAAACCACCTTAAAGGAGACCGAGAATGGCAGTAGTGGATTGGCAGCAGCCGGGAAGAACCCCCACCCTATGGTAAGGTTCCTCTTGTATTGTTTGGGCTAAGAACATCCCTGGCCTATGAGCACACTAAGCTTTCTCCCTTTTACTTTTAGAAAGACGCTTATCTAGAACCCGAGGAACCATTGCCCCCTTTTCTCCCCTGCTGTACCCCAGTCATTACAAAAACACATTAGCAACCATCCCTTTCCTCCCTCCACTCTTTTATCTGCTTAAATATCCTTGACTGCAAGCCACCTCTTACAGAACATTCATCAATTTTTAATTCATTTAATCTCTTGGTAACAGTGTTCTTGTGAACTGAAGGGCCCTTGACAATGCTTCAAAGAAGCCTTACTATTCTCTTTTGTTGGATTCAGGGATAAGACTTTGTGAATATAATGGACTCTGTTGAAATTAATATTTATTAACAGGACAAATCTACTCGAACCAGAATACATTTTTTCCTGCTGCCAAGCAAAACATACTGTGTCAGATGGGGCTTCTGGCCACAAATGCTAAACAAAAGAATCCACTCATTATGCTGCATGCTCAAATGAAAGAATTCCCCACCTCAGAGTTGTTCAGAAAGCAGACGTGGAAAGGAGTCTTCAGAGTAAACACCTTGAATTTATTTTCCCAGCTTGCTTTGTTATGATTTCAAAAGGTTCCAAGTGCATCCTCTGTGCCAAATATAAAGCTGATCATTAAGTTCTACCAGCCTATGCACCCTTGCATTCCCAACTGGGGATGGTATTTCTCTTCACTTCCTAGCCCCAACTGCAGGGTAGCATTACTATACACAGTGTCTCGTTCTACAAGCAGCTGCCTTTCACAGAATTCCTACACAGAGTTTATGCATTAACTGCATCTGCAGAGTGCTTTGGGATCACTCTAGTTTATTAGTTGTTTATATTAGGGTAGCAGACAAAGGCCCCAGGAGACTCAGGGCCTTGTTTGTGCCAGTTATTGTACACACATAGATGAAGAGACAGCCCCTGTCCCCAGCCATCTACCATTTAATTAGATGGATTAGATTAAATAAGGCAAAACAGAAAAAAAAGGCTTGTAATGCCAACCCTGCTCTAAATAAACATAGCCATCTTAGCTGAATCCAAATCTTCAGAGCTCTGGGAGCTGGGGGTTCTAAACAACTGAGTTAGGACAAAGCCATAACATTAAGAACCAAACCCTAATTTCCTCAGATTTCAGGGTTTAGATCTGAGAAGCTGATCCAAGCCCAGCTTTATTTAGAAGGATCTTGTGTTTGGGTCACCACAACTTCTTACTTCATAGAACATCCTCCTTTGCACATGCACCTCAGTGTAAGACAGAGACTCTTCTTCTGTCTTCCAGGCAGCATAAGGTGAAGGATACTATGCTACTAAGCAACCTGGAAGAATGAATACATTTTTCTCCGATTCCCTGAGATCATGCACTGAATGTACTTCTCCCATTAGATAGCTAAAAAACATGGACTGGAAAATTGCGATGCAAAGCATTACTTGGTAAACCTGATCCCAAAGCCCTTCACATTGCCCCTTCTGTCATGCTGCAGCATAGCCAGGCACATTGCAAGAAACATTAGCTGATGGATAACCCGATGGAAATTGCCATTAAGGCAGATACTTCTGAAACTGCATGAGCCCTTTTTACCTGAGATATTTGTCGTCTGTCAAAAACAGCTTCAGCCTGGTTTGCCAGTACACCTCTAGCTTGAATGTTCACTATTAAAAATGTTATTTTCCATTCTCCTGGCAGTATCGAATGGTGCTGATTAGTGCTGCAATATCTGGTGCCCTTTATTGTAACTGGTAATCCTTCCTTTTATTAGGCTGCTTTAGTCAGTAACATTAATACTTGCTTAATAGAATCAGGATGCATTTCCCTTCCTCTCCCACAGAGTCTTTTATGCGTTTTTGTCAAAATTTATATTAATCTCTTCTTTGATTCTTTTTTTCTGAGGAGTTTCTTCCTGTTTTCTCTTCTTCTCATGCTTATTCTTAGCCTTCTTTTTTAGCATCCTGAATTCTCAGCCTACCTAATTGTTGTACATTGAGAATCTTTCCCTTGCAGGTTTGCATCTTCTTTTTTAAAGCCTACTTAGAAGTGTGCCTTTTCAAGAGGGAATTACCTACACCCACCGTTAGAATTCAGCAGCAGTTTTCCCACCCTGTGAAATTTTTAGAGATTTCAAAAGTAGTCCCATTCCACTTCAGGATAAAACAGCCCCTGTGAAGCAAGGCAGAGCCCCCAGAATAGCCAGCTACAGGACCAAGCTCTAATAAATATTTATTATTAATGTGAAGCGGAACAAGTCCAACAGAAAAGACTGAGCATGATCTACTCCAGAATAGACAATAGCTTCTTGGTTGAGGCCATCTTTGACCCTTCCTAGGCTGAGATGTGAAGACTGGTCAACTACATCTCAGAGAAGTGCCCTAGCTCTCAGGCTACTAACTCTTCAGGGTGTCATTCTTCTCCGACAAGAAAATTCTATCCTAGAAGTGAGTCCCAACAGAAACTTTGTCAAAGTTGCTACATTCCCATAAAGTATTTTGGTTTTGGAAAATGGGCATTTTCTGACCAAAACAAACAGAAAAATCCAAACACACATTCTGATTCATGCATAAATATAATATTAGAAATATATATTATATTATATTAGAAATATATTACTGTCATTGGAGACAGAGAGATAAATGAGCACATCTGTCAGGGCTTGTCATTTTATGTGATGAGGAGTGGAGCAGGTTGGGAATATATTAGATATATATATTCCCAACCAGCTCCACAGCTCATCACACAAAATGACAAACACTGACAGATGTGTTCATGTATCTCTCTGTCTCCAATGACAGCTTGGGGGTACAGTTCCTTCTGTCTGCAAATGGCATGTGAACGGAGGTCTCTCCCAGTTCTATGAGATGTGCATGTGTATCTCCAAAAGTAATCCAAGATTGCCCCCCCACAAGATGGTATTCCTACAGTGAAGGCCTTGCGTGGGCTAGCTGCCATTGCTACATAAGGATGTGGGGCGTGAGAAGAGACCCACAATCATCCTCCATGAAGTCAGGTGAGGTTACAGATTCCCATGACCACTCAGAACAACCTCCAGGCTAGAGATAACAGCAGATTTGGTTTTATGTATGAATTATATAACTTTGAATACAAATAATTTAATCTTTCAGAGTACATCTTCACTACAGGGAAGCTCGACCCTGCCGCAGTCAATCTTCCAGGCTTCAAGTTAGTGTGCCTAGTAGAGACGGGATAAATCAAATTTACAGGGTGCCCACATCAGTGCTGGTAGTCCTGCTTCCAGTTAGGAGTAAAGGAAGTCAATAGGAGCCCACATTCTTGCCAGCCTCCCTTAGTGAGATGTCGCAGAAGCCTGAATCAAGGTACGTCAACTCCAGTCATGTAATGAAGGCAGCTAGAATTGCATGACTTCATTCAACTTTCTTCTGCAGTGCAGACCTGCCTTTAATATAAAATCTTGTTGTTTGGATGCAAAGAATAGCACACACATCCTCTTCTGTTGGGATTAGTGTTTTTTATTTTTTAAGAAGTGGGAAAGTATCACTCTAGAACAATGTGGTCACCTAAAGGATGGACCTATATGACAAAACTAAAGCAAATTACTCTTGGTCAGAGTCATACCTTGTTCTGATACATAGAGAAACAAGGCAGCAGTGACAAAAAAAAAAAAGAAAGAAAGATGCCTGTCCAGTATCGACATGAAATAAATGTGGTGTGCTGAATCTAGTTCCCAAGAGATGAGTGTCTGCATAATTCAGAATACTTAGTGTTGGCGTCTTCAGCAGACATACCAGTGACTGCAGGGGCTACTGAAACCAAACTACCTTCACTCCCCTAGCAATGGTTCATGGAGCTGAGGGGTAAGGCGATGTGAGGGAAGCTTGTGCAATCACTGTTTGTTCTAAACCTGTTCTGTGAATCAATGCAGGCCCACAGCCTCCACAGCTGTCGGTTTGGCACATTTTCTTCTAAATTCACATTAACTTTAAAATGCGCGCCTGTTGTACAGAACAGCCTGGGTGTAGCTACAGATCACTCTACTGCTCGTAGATACTATTTGATCCATCCAGGTGTGTATCCCAATCCCTGACTGACTTGCAAATACAATCAACTCCAAAAAGCCCACTTTCAGCTGGCCCTATTTACACCTATGAAGGTAACATCACAACAGCAGACAGTGAATATGAGCTGGTGTTGCCTTTGATGGTACTGCCTGCCCCCCCCAAAAGGCACTCGCTGAGAGTAACTTAATTAGATATTAAAAATTCCTGTGTCTGAGGGGCTTGTTCGAGGTTTGAGTGACACTCGTCTCCAATTATGTTAATTGTGTTGCATTCTTTCAAGTCTTTAAGCTTTTGTTTGCAAGGAACAAATAGAAAAAGGGATTAGTTACATTTGTTTTCCCAAGTCTTTACAGATTAACTGTTATGTGTAATTAAGTAATTTGACTGTCCTTGACCGAACTGGTGGTAAATTACCAGTGTAGTGTAAAACATCACTTGGATGGTCCAATTACATTATACAGAAAGATTATATGGATCCTGTATCTTTTTTTGACAAGAGCAGTTGGAAACAATAGTCTTAAGAAAGTGAAGTACAATTTGCTTTGATTTATAGTGTAGGTCTCCAGCAATACTGTTCAGCAGCCAATCTGTCTTTTTGACTCCCGCTGTATCTTGCGCTAAAGGCATCATAGATATTTCTATAATAACTTCTAAATGTCTGTCTTGGCCAGTGAGACGTGTGTGACAATGGGCTATAACTGGTTACCCCTTTGCTAGAGTTTTGTTCCAATATCATGCTATATCTACCTGTACGGTGCTGGACTTACCATCTTTGATCCAAATATTTGTTATTTAAATAATTCAAGTGCTTCTGGATCTAGCTCTGTTGGTTCCTCTTCATTTGTTGCCTCTCTGATAACTGATATCTAATCTATCAGTTGTTTCAATAGCATCAGCTAACAGATAGTGTAAGGTCTTATAACTAGTACTAAAAATTCCCTTCAGAAACCCAGGCAGTATCCTCGTCCCACATTTGTGCTCATGCAGAACTTGAGACTTCTAATGCCATCCTGCCTCAGATAGATCCATCATTCTGAGCTACACTTGTGGGATTTTTTTTAACTTATCTTGATGTTGCTAAATTGGGCTTATTTGACCCTTAAGTAGTCCCCCAGGGAAGAAATGATCCTCAAAACAAGCTATTTCCCCATGCATGCCTCAATATGTTAAAATTTACTCATCTTTAATACTTTTTCTGATAATGGTCCTTCACAAATACACTTCTCTGCTTTACAGGTGGGATATTTTTAAATAGCTGTTCTAAATACGTTTCATAAAATAGTCCCATAAATCATACTATTGAGGTGCTGGAATTCTGTCCACTATTTATAGCTTATGACAAAAGAAAAATTAACTGCTGTCAGGGTTTACTGAGAGGCCTGGCTGAAACCGCTTAGAGCCAGCCAAGGAGGTGTGTGAAAGGCAGTATCTGAACTAGGTCACTGAGCACTGATTGTTTAATTCCATCCCTCCCCCTAGTCTCCAGAGGGCCAGATTTTAGAAGACAGAGAATTAAACTATTTTAGTGATCCCACTGAGCCTTTGCCTTTTTAAAAAAAATGAGGAAAACTGAGGAAGGGAGAAGGTGACACTGGAGGCGTCCTCAGTTGCATGAGGAGCAGGGAAAGACCTGGGAGCACAGTATGTGGTTAGATGGGCTTGGGGCTGTTCTTGGACCCTATTCTGATGACTGAGGAGTAGGACAATGTCACATTCAGGACTGCAGTGCAGACCAGTGAGGGGTGAGGTACCTGCCCTGTAACCCTGGATGCCTTAAAACTTCCTTGTCTGGATGCTCCCAGCCAGCACCCACACTCATGCACTGAGCATGTGATAAGCAGCTCAGGACCAGCAACTCAGATTCCAGCAGCCTGCTTGTCACGGCCCTGCCACA
Organism: Carettochelys insculpta; assembly: GCF_033958435.1. NCBI lineage: Eukaryota > Metazoa > Chordata > Testudines > Carettochelyidae > Carettochelys > Carettochelys insculpta. The sequence continues at coordinate 141,314,729 of NC_134139.1, read as the reverse complement.
TGCTGCAGCTGACCAGCTTTTTGATTACACCTGACAAGATGATGCCAACATCCCCCAGACCTTAATTCTCCCAAAACCACATGCTCTGTCTAGCCCTTTTCTGGAGCACTCAGAGGAATAATAAAGGTTTGTTAACACCTCTAAAGAGATAAAATTCACAGTTTATCACTTTACCTGCAGTTATCTATCAGGTATTTCAAATAAAAGGGCAGGGGCAGGGAACCTTTTTTGGGTTGGGGGCCAATGACCCATAGACAAATCAGTTTGGGGGCTACACAAGTGAGAAGGAAAAAAACACCTCACTGATGGGGTCTCCAGGTGCAGCGGGGCCAGAGCAGGCTGGAGATGGGCTATCTGGGTGGGAGTGGGCTGTGGGGGGTGATCTGGGCTGGAGCTGGGTGCAGGAGTGGGCAGTGGGTGGAGGTTGTAGGTGGGAGAAGGGTGCGGGAGGGTTTGGAGTGTGAGGTCTGGGAAGGAGGGGTGAGGGTGGGGCAGAGGAGTCTGAGACGGAGGGGACAGGAGAAGGGTGCCAGTTCAGAGTCTGGATGGGAGGGGGCTGCAGAAGAGGAGGGTGGGGTCTGGGCAGAAGAGATCTGAGTGGGGGCAGGAGGGAAGGTGCAAGAAAGGGGTGGGAGTCAGGGACTGGATGGGAGCGGGTGCAGGAGCAGTTGAGGGGCTCAGAGTCTGGGTGACAGGGGTGCACTCACCTGCTCATCCTCAGACACACATGGCTCTGTGCCTCCCCACCCCACCCCACCCCACCCCACCTGCTCCCAGGTACTGCCCTCTGCAGCTCTGATTGGCCAGAATTCTGGCCAATCAGAGCAGTGATATGAAGCTTCTGGGCAGTTCTGCTGAGGCCGCTGCTGTTCCCCCTCCCCTTCCCCTGGCTGGGGTAACAGGAGTGACCAGCAGCAGAGTCCAGACCTGCTTCCTGCCCTCACAGCCCCCCACAGAGCCTGAGGTCTCATCCAGTCCTGGTTTACCTGATCTGGCCAGCAATGCTCAGGACTCCAAATCCTCCACCCCACTGTGGACCAGATGATCTGGAGGGGAGCCCCGAGCCTCAGGGTCTGGCTCCGGACAAGCCACATTTTGGATACAGACCACAGGCTGTGGGTTCCCTACCCCTATCTAGGGCTGTCAAATGATTTAAAAAACACAGTTAATTGTGAGATTAAAAATACAGTCTCATAAGGTCAGAAGATCGTCCATACAGGGTCAGACCAAAGGTCCATCTAGCCCACTATCCTGTCTTCCAACAGTGACCAGTGCCCCAGAGGGCATGAACAGAAAAGTGATCCTCACGTGATCCAACTACTGTTGTCCATTCCCAGCTGCTGACAAACCCAGACTAAGGACACCATCCCTGCCCATCCTGGCTATTGATGGACTTTTCCTTCTGCTATAGTCTTGGCCTTCACAGCGTCCTCTGATGGAGAGTTCCACGGGCTGATTATATGTTGCATGAGTCAAAACCAAAGTAGTTCCACCTGTGCAAGATCCGTGCTTTGGCATTAGCTGGAAGGGCAGATGTGAGGAACATGCAGAATTGAAAGTGCCTCAGCTAAATGTGTCGGCAGGGTAAGAACACTTCCACACAGGCATGGGAGGGGTAGCCAAGTTCTCTCACAATGCACCACAAAACTATCCTTAACACAGCTGAGAATGTAAACTTGCTAAGAAGATGCTAAGAATGCTGGGATGTATCCCACAAATCCAAGTGCCTAACCCAGGGCTGTTTTCCTGCTGGAACACTGCACTTGCTAAACTGAACAACTTCCAACCACTTTGTCCCCACCCTTTGAAATTAAACTTGAAGAAGAAAAAAAAGCCCAAAAGCAATGAAAGTTTATCATTTTTCTAGATAGTTCTGTAGTTTTTAGAACCTCTCCTGGCTCTGGCATCCTGGATCTTGTGCCAGCCCCATGGATGTTTGATGCCTGGCTGATTTATTGGAAAAACATGCTTCGATTTCTCATAACAGCTTTTGTAACTGGATGCTTTCTACCCTCTCATGGCTGCTGCCTTCTGCTTCACTGGATAGCCAACATCCCCAGGGATTTCTTGTCTGGTCTTCAGTCTGGCTCCAACTTCTCCTTTCATAGCACTTGCACAGCTCTCTAAGCTCTGCAAACATTGTGTGGTCAGCTCTGCACTTTGGGCAGCAGTAAGTCAGCCCCATTTATTTGCTGGTCTCATGTGCTCATCTGGCCCTGACATCATCACTGCTCCTGAGTTCCTGACTGTACAAACTGATCTGCAGGTTTTGGCTCTGACACAGTCCACTTAGGAAGTGATGCCTGGAGGTTTCTATTTTCAGTGCTTCCTCTGAATATTTTGATTGCGTCTCCTACCCTGGGGTCCCGCTTGGACTGAAGAGTTTCACATGAGGTCATCGCTGACTCGGATGCCAGTCCTTGCTGTTTTGCAACTTTTAGCTGCCCAAAATACCGCAAAGGTGTTGGAGCACTGGGTGTGAAGAGCCAAATCCAACATGCTACGCCTAGGGATCTGGCACTAAATCAGAGCTGCACTCAGAGATGGATCATGGCTAAACGTGACCTGGACTGATCAAAAAGACTCACCAAATGGTTTCTTTGGAGAAAGGACTGTCCCTTTCCCATCATCACGTCATCTTCCACGTCCCTGACATTTGTGGGGACACAAAGTATCTCCTTCTGCCTGCTTCCTTCTGGAAAATACCTGCTTGTTTGTAAGACTCGGGTGCTGCAGGGATTAGGGCCAGAAATACCTAGCTCAGGGGTCAGCAATCAAAACAGCAAGAAGAGCCTTTTTTCCCAATTTGCTAAAAAAATCAATAATTCAAGAGCCAAATGCACGTGAATACAAGAGGGTCCTTAATTACTAACATCCAGCCACACTTTCTGTAACCCCTATTTTAAGAACAGCGCACACACAATGATTTGTAATGCGATACATGTTTACTGCAGGACGTTCACAGACTGTTTACATATTTTATTTCTTTACACAGTGCGTGTGTGCTTGTACCACGGCCTTCCTGACTTTCACTCCCAAACCTTCTCTCTCCCCGGAGGATGCTGGGGGGCCCATCCAATGTTTCGAGATCACATATCATTTGCTAGTTAGACATGAGCTGTTGATTTTTGGCCTTTTAGACTTTGCCATTTATCAAACATAATCACGGGTGTTTTTTTTTCTTTTTTTTTACTTAGCATTGAATGTACTGTGGCATTGGAAGCCACAAAGAAGTCCTTAAATGGCTGCATGCAGCTCTGGAGCCACAGGTTGCAGACCCTTGACCTAGCTAGACAGAGTAGCAGGCGTTTTGGGCCCCACTGTCTCTCTCACTCTCATAAATCAGTTCTGTCCTTGTGGTACCCGATCAGATTTTAGATTTTTTGTCTTTTTAGTTTAATACTCGTCTAATCTTCATTCGCTCCAGCAGCTGTGTTCTTCAGTACTTTTTGCACACTGGGGCGCTGCAGTAGTTTAACACAAGGAAAGAAGCCCATTTTCCTGATTGCTCTCGGCAGGAAAAGAATTAAACAGCCCCATTTCCTTTAGCCACTCTTGGCTGTCAGTTGCATGTCAAAATATTACTGTTGACAAAGACACGATAAAAAGTTCCAAGGCCCTCAATATAGCTTTATTTCACATCATAATTAGGCCAGTATTCTACAAAATCTATAAAAGGTTTGCTATAAAAGCCATAATCATCAAGGAATTTATTTTTTGAAATACTTGGCCAAAGTACGTTTAGAGGCTTAATTGTACATGCAAATAAAATGTAGATAAGAATAATTTAAATGCCCACTGCAGTTGCCAATCTCACTTCGTTTCCCAATCCACAACTGAACAGCCCTGTACAGACCTGCACATGAAAATATCAAATTACAAAAAAAAAAAAAAAACACTGACAATATTTTGTGCTCACAATTGCTTTCAGATGTTCTGTCTGTCACAATATTGATTCCACTGTTCTTCCTAGTGCACACATTTCCTAGAGAAAGTATCAACAAAAAAACTAACAGGTTTTTCTCAGCAGCTTCAGCTCCATTCTTGTCTCTGTTTGTTACCATACATCACTCCCTTTCCGGAACTTTCAGTATAGTCTGGAGACCTCTAATGGTTGAATACCACAGTTGCAAGTTAAGGCTTGTCTACATACTTGTGCAATTTGTAGTACCAGGGTGAGACCAGGAGAGCAGACCAGCCTGCTACACTGTAATTCCCTGTGGCTATGTCTACACGATATTCCTCTTTCAAAAGAGGAATGCAAATGAGGGAAATCAAAAATGAAAATGCAGTGCTGATTTACAAATCTCACACTTCATTTACATAATCTCTTCTGATTACATACAGTGTACATGGGATCTTTCAAAAAAGCCTTTTTTGAAAGAACCCTTATACATTTTTTTAGAGGAATAATGGTTCTTTTGAAAAAGGGTTTTTTTTTCCCCAAAAGAATCCCGTCTACAGCGTTTTTTTTTTAAAAAGTCTCTTCTGAAAACATAATCGGAAGAGATTATGCAAATGAGGTGTGAGATTTGTAAATCAGTGCTTCATTTGCATTTTTGATTTCCCTCATTTGCCTTTCTCTTTTGAAAGAGGAATGTAGAGTAGACACAGCCTCTGCGACTGCTGCAAGCATGAGCTAGTTCACATTCATTTCATCCACAGCATCACCTCAATGCAAACTACAAATCTTTTATTTCACACCCACAGCACCCACATGGGGGAGTTTCAATGCAGCTCGTTGGTGCGCACTGCTGTTTTCAGTCCCCTGGTCAGAACTGCTGGAGAGGGTAGACCTAGCTTTAAAGTCATCCCACTTTTCAGTTCACAGGCACGCCTCCTCAAAATTTGTGCCCTCATTTGCACTTTGCTGTGTGGAGCTCCTCCTTCCCTTCCTTCAGATAAAGGCCTTGGCAACCAAGGAGGAAACTAGCAGCAGGAAAACCCTAGTTTACTGAATTTGAGCTCAGACTGCTAATTAATGCATTGTTTATACACACTAAGGTAGCACTAAGGAGTCCTACTCAAGCAGAAGGACTCCATTGTACCTCTTCCTGTAGGAACACACAAGGTGATGGCTCCTGCTCCCAAAAGCTTATAGAAGTCCTATCCAAATTCACAGCCTGTTTTGATCAATGTCATGTTCATAGTATTTTAAAAATTATAAATTTTACGATGTCATATAATTAAACCTTTCATATAATTAAACACTTTCACGGTGTTGTGGGACTCCCGAACCAGAAGGGGACTGTGTGGGGGCAAGGCAGTGTCGCAGTAACGGCACCCTTACCTCTGCTGCCTTCAGAGCAGGGCAGCTGGAGAGCGGCCAGGAGCCCAGCTCTAAAGGCAGAGCCACTGCCACAGAAGTAAGGATGGCATGGAATGTTATTGCCACCCCTAATTCTGCACTGCTGCCTTCATAGCTGAGTCCTCTGCCAGCAGGTGCCACCCTCTGGCCTCCCAGAGCTAAAGAAAGCAGGACAGAAGTAAGGTTAGCATGGTATGGTTGTGCCACCCTTACTCCTGAGCTGAGGTGAGTTGGGCACTGCCTTCGGAGCTGGGCTCCTGGCCAGTGACTACCATTCTGGCCACCCAGCCCTGAAAGAAGCACAGAAGGGTGTCAATACCATGACCCTCCCTCATATAACCTTGTGACTCCCCATGTCCCCCTGTTTTGGTTGTAATTCCCCCAGCCTGAGAAACTCTGGTAAAATCTGTATAGTGTAAGGTAAAGCACTTAACAGACCAGATTTCACAGTCTATGACATGTTTTTCATGGCCGTGAATTTGATAGGCCCCTACTTACAAAGTAAGTACAAAAGAAGACATGATAGATGGAGATAGCCAGACAGAACAGGGCCTACATAGAAATAATCGCATACACTGGTCAGTGTAACAGGCCTGTGATATCTGCTCACCCTTGTCCAGTTTTGTAGGCATCACTGAAGAAGTGCTTTTGAAGGAGGATAATGAATTTGTTCTAGGGATGTTTAAAAGGAGCGCCTACCTAGTGTGAGGGGCAGTAGGAGAGAAATCTTGAAGGTGCTTGTTTGAGAATCTAAGAGGTGGTTAGCAGAGGCTGACCGCAGCCTCTTGACAGTGAGTAACAGACAATAAATAGGATGGAGATAGGCTGTGAAGGGACTTTCAAGTGAACGGAAGCCACTTAGGTGATAGTTGGGTGTGACAGAAAAGGGGAACCCGGCAGAATAATGCAAAGAGAGAGATGACATGGACGGAGAAATGGGCTAGAAAAAACAACCTTTGCAGCAGCATTTTGAGTGGATATGAGCAGTGCATGCTTGCTTTTATCAAGGCGAGAGAGAGAGAGATGATGCAAGAATCAAGACATGAGAGGACTGCCATCCACATTAGCTGTGCTGGTGGATAGAAAATGTGGTATCTTGCAGATGCAAAAAGACTCAGGAAGATTAAGGCCTTGTCTGAACTGCACAGTTTTGTTGGCAAAAGGCAGCTCAGCAAGACAATGGAAGCAATCACACTGCAACTCTCATCCCACCCACCAAACTCTCCTGCATTGTTAACAAATTAAAACCACCTTGATGAAAGGTGTAAAACTTTTTGCAGCAAAGTTATAACTCCAAAGTGTCAGAGTAGACACTGTGCTTGGATCTAGAACTGCAAATGGCTTCCAGGAGGTATCCTACAGTGCTTCTCTTGACCCTTCTTGTCAGTGGTTTTAACTCTTCTGCCCTGCACCCAGGTACACAGGCATACGTCTCTCCGCCTTGAAAGACTTGTGAATTTTTACATCCTGTTCACTCGGCTTGGACAGCTGCCTCTTCCCAGCTTACCATGGTGGCTCCTTGCAGCACAAGCTCTCCTGGTTGGCGAGTTTCAGAGAGGTAGCCGTGTTAGTCTGTATCTTCAAAAACAACAAGAAGTCCTGTGGCACTGTATCTATTAGTCTATAAGGTGCCACAGGACTTCTTGTTGTCTCTTGGTTGGAGCACACTCGAGTGGTTGGATCTGCTGGCTCTTGGGGTGGGGGGGGAAGCTGTGCAGTCCCAGCTTCACTCCAGCCATGAGAATTTCACTTCCTACAGTCACATTTCCCATGGCATGTTGGATAAGTGCTATAAACAGGGCATGCACCTGTGCCATGTGAAGATGAAGGAGCTGAGGCAGGTTACCAGAAGGCAAAGAAATCAAAGTAGTCTTCTCGTGCTGCACTGAAGACCTGTCGCTCCTATAAGGAGCTGGATGCTATTGCCAGTGGTAACTACCACCACCGAGAGCCCCAGGGATATTTCAGTAGGGCTGGAGACAGTGGAGAGAAGCCTCAAATCTGAGGACAAAATTGTGAACAAGGAGGTTGAACTGCAAACAAGATGGGACAAGCAACAGGACCTCTTCTTGACATGAGGTTCAAGCCAATTCCAACACTCTGTCCCTGGTACACACATTGCTGCAGTTGGGGGCTCTGATTAGTGAGCTTTTCTAGTTAATGCTGCCAGATTATATGAGGTAGAGCTGTTGTTTGCTTTGTTAAGTCTGTGGATGGAAGGATAGAAATGTACAAAACTAGCTGTGTTCGCATCTGGTTCACATTCTCCTGTGCAGCTATGCAGTGGGGAGGAACAGTATATTAAGGCACAGCAAGATTTCACAGGAATCCTCTAGAGAGATATCAAGGAAATCTTCCTGGAGGTACTTGTCAATCCTCTGCCAGAGGTGCCTTGGCAGAGCCGCTCTGTTCCTTCTCTCCTTGCAGGAAGCTTTCCTACGCCAATCAACAATCACTTGTGCGGGGACCAAAGTGGCACCCGGTGAGCAGCACAGGGACCCATTCTGTAGTGCGCATGCAGGAGAGGTACCCTGGCATTCTGAGGGAAACAGCCTCAGAGCTGAGACAGCAGCTTCAATGCCCCCTGCCTGTGGAACGTGGGAGCAGAATTTACAATTTTGTCCCTAGTTGATCCCCTTCACATCCTAGACTGTTTGCGCCAGTTTGAGGGGAAAACTGCCCATGCTTAGGGTGTTCATTGACCTGTGCGCTAGCCAAGGGACAGTGAGAAACTGATTTGTGTTTAAAAAGAGGTGTAAGAACATAAGAACATAAGAATGGCCATACTGGGTCAGACCAAAGGTCCATCCAGCCCAGCATCCCATCTGCCGACGGTGGCCAATGCCAGGTGCCCCAGAGAAGGAGAACAGAAGACAATGATCAAGTGATTTATCTCCTGCCATCCATCTCCTGCCCTTGTTATGAAGGCTGGGGCACCATACTTTATCCCTGGCTAATAGCCAGTTATGGACCTAACCTGCAAAAATTTATCAAGCTCTTTTTTAAACCCTAATAGAGTCCTGGCCTTCACAGCCTCCTCGGGCAAGGAGTTCCACAGGTTGACTGTGCGTTGTGTGAAGAAAAATTTCCTTTTATTAGTTTTGAACCTACTACCCATCAATTTCATTTGGTGTCCCCTAGTTCTTGTATTATGGGAAAAGGTAAATAATTTTTCTATATTCACTTTCTCCACACCATTCATGATTTTATATACCTCTATCATATCGCCCCTCAATCGCCTTTTTTCCAAACTGAAAAGTCCCAGTCTCTCTAGCCTCTCCCCATATGGGACCCTTTCCAAGCCCCTAATCATCTTAGTCGCCCTTTTCTGAACCTTTTCTAATGCCAATATATCTTTTTTGAGGTGAGGAGACCACATCTGCACGCAGTACTCGAGATGTGGGCGTACCATAGTTTTATATAGGGGAAGTATGATCTCTTTTGTCTTATTATCGATCCCTTTTTTAATAATTCCTAACATCCTATTTGCCTTACTAACTGCCGCTGCACACTGCGTGGATGTCTTCAGAGAACTATCCGCTATAACTCCAAGATCCCTTTCCTGATCTGTCGTAGCTAAATTTGACCCCATCATGTAGTACGTGTAATTTGGGTTATTTTTTCCAACATGCATTACCTTACACTTACCCACATTAAATTTCATTTGCCATTTTGCTGCCCAATCACTCAGTTCGCTGAGATCTTTTTGTAGTTCTTCACAATCCGTTTTGGTTTTGACTGTCCTGAACAACTTGGTGTCATCTGCAAACTTTGCCACCTCACTGCTTACCTCATTTTCTAGATCATTGATGAACAAGTTGAACAGGACCGGTCCCAGGACTGAGCCCTGGGGAACACCACTAGTTACCCCCCTCCATTGTGAAAATTTACCATTTATTCCCACCCTTTGTTTTCTGTCTTTTAACCAATTCCCGATCCATGAAAGGACCTTTCCTCCTATCCCATGACCACCTAATTTACATAAAAGCCTTTGGTGTGGGACCGTGTCAAAGGCTTTCTGGAAATCTAGGTATATTATGTCCACTGGGTGCCCCTTGTCCGCATGTTTATTAACCCCTTCAAAGAATTCTAATAGATTAGACAGACACGACTTCCCTCTGCAGAAACCATGCTGACTTTTGCCCAACAATTCGTGCTCTTCTATATGCCTTGCAATTTTACTCTTTACTAGTGTTTCTACTAATTTGCCTGGTACTGATGTTAAACTTATCGGTCTATAATTGCCAGGATCTCCTCTAGAGCCTTTTTTAAATATTGGTGTTATATTGGCCGTCTTCCAGTCATTTGGTACCAAAGTGGATTTAAAGGATAGGTTACAAACCACTGTTAATAACTCCTCAATTTCACATTTGAGTTCTTTCAGAACCCTTGGGTGAATGCCGTCTGGTCCTGGCGACTTGTTACTATTCAGCTTATCAATTAATTCCAAAACCTCCTCTAATGTCACTTCAATCTGAGTGAGTTCCTCAGATTTGTTGCCTAAAAAGGCTGGCTCAGATTTAGGAACCTCTGTAACATCTTCAGCCGTGAAGACTGAAGCAAAGAAATCATTTAATCGCTCCGCAATGGCACTGTCTTCCTTGATCGCTCCTTTTATATCTTTATCATCCAAGGGCCCCACTGCTTTTTTAGCAGGCTTCCTGCTTCTAATGTATTTAAAAAACATTTTACTATTGTTTTTTGAATTTTTGGCTAGCTGTTCCTCAAACTCTTTTTTGGCTTTTCTTACTACATTATGACAGTTAATTTGGGAGTGTTTATGTTCCTTTCTATTTTCCTCACTAGGATTTGACTTCCACTTTTTAAAAGCTGCCCTTTTCTCTCTCACTGCCTTTTTAACATGGCTGTTTAGCCATGGTGGTTCTTTGTTAGGTCTCTTACTGTGTTTTTTTATTTGGGGTATACATTTAAGTTGGGCCTCTAGTATGGTGTCTTTAAACAGTTTCCATGCAGCTTCCAGGGATTTTAGTTTAATTACTCTACCTTTTAGTTTCTGTTTAACTAGCTTCCTCATTTTAGTGTAATTCCCCTTTTTGAAATTAAATGCCAGAGTGTTTGACCGCTGCGGTGTTCTTCCCAACACAGGAATATTAAAAGTTATTATATTGTGGTCACTATTTCCAAGCGGTCCAGTAACAGTTACCTCTTGGACCAGATCCTGCGTTCCAGTCAAGACTAGATCGAGAATCGACTCTCCCCTTGTGGGTTCCTGTACTAGCTGCTCCAAGAAGCAGTCATTTAAGGCATCAAGAAATTTAATCTCTGAATCCCATCCTGAGGTGACATGCACCCAATCAATATGGGGATAATTGAAATCTCCTATTATTACTGTGTTTTTTATTTTGATAGCCTCTCTAATCTCCCTCATCATTTCAGCATCACTATCACTGTCCTGGTTAGGTGGTCGGTAATATATTCCTAATGCCATATTCATATTAGAGGACTGAATTGTTATCCATAATGATTCTATGGAACATTTTGATTCCTTTAGGATTTTTACTTCATTTGATTCTATATTATCCTTCACATATAGTACCACTCCGCCACCCGCACGACCTGTTCTGTCTTTCCGATATAATTTATATCCCGGTATGATAGTGTCCCACTGATTTTCCTCATTCCACCATGTTTCTGAGATGCCTATTATGTCAACTTCCTCCTTTGATATGAGGTACTCCAGTTCACCCATCTTATTAGACAGACTCCTAGCATTAGTGTAAAAGCATGTTAGAAAACTACCACCATTTATATGTCCGCCTTTCACAGACGCGTTGGATTTTTTTATGCACGATTGTTTCACATCTGATCTTGCCCATATATTATTTCCCACGTTCCCTATCTGACTAACTTCTAGGGAATCCCTGTCTATGGAGCCTCGTGTAAGAGAAGTCTCCGTCCGATCCAGGTGCTCCCCCGCACCAATCGGCTTTCCCCCACCTCTTAGTTTAAAAACTGCTCTATGACCTTTTTAATGTTTAATGCCAGCAGTCTGGATCCACCTTGATTTAGGTGGAGCCCATCATTCCTGTATAGGCTCCCCCTACCCCAAAAGTGTCCCCAGTTCCTTATAAATCTAAACCCCTCTTCCCTACACCATCGTCTCATCCACGCATTGAGACTCTGAAGTTCTGCCTGTCTATCTGGCCCTGCGCGTGGAACTGGAAGCATTTCAGAGAATGCCACCAAAGATGTTCTGGATTTCAGTCTCTTTCCTAGTAACCTAAATTTGGCCTCCAGAACATCTCTTCTACCCTTCCCTATGTCATTGGTACCAACATGTACCACGACGACCGGCTCCTCCCCAGCACTGCCCATAAGTCTGTCTAGATGCCTCGAGAGATCCGCAACCTTCGCACCAGGCAGGCAAGTCACCATACGGTTCTCCCGGTCATCACAAACCCAACTATCTATATTTCTAATGATCGAATCCCCCACTACTAAAACCTGCTTCTTCCTAACAGCTGGCGCTCCCTCCCCCGGAGAAGTATCCTCGGCACGAGAGGATACATCACCTCCCTCTGGAAGGAGGGTCCCAGCTATGGGATGGTTTCCCTCTGCTCCCCTTGACTGCTCTCCTTCCCTGAGCCTTTCATCCTCCGTAACAGCCTCAGGACTGTCAGATTGGAGGTGGGACAGCCCTACTATGTCCCGGAAAGTCTCATCCACAAACACCTCTGCCTTCCTTAGCTCCTCCAGTTCAGCCACCCTGGCCTCCAAAGCACGCACTCGGTCTCTGAGGGCCAGGAGCTCCTTACATCGAGCGCACACATACGCCACCCGCCCACAGGGTAGGTAGTCATACATACTGCACTCGACACAATAAACAGGATAGCCCCCACTCTGCTGCTGGGCTTCTGCCTGTATTTTACTACAGGTTGCCCCACCCTCATCTGGCACCCTTGGGACCTTACGGGTCCTGAATGAGAAAATTTGCCACATGAGGGGAGGCCCCCTGACTCTAGCCACTCAGTTTGCTGCTCTTCCTGACTGCCAGCTCTAGTTTGCCTGCCCCCCTCCCATCTCCAGCCCTGGGACCCCCTTAGCTCCTGCCTAAACCTCGGCCCCTTCTGGGCTGACACCAGCCTGGCCATGCTCAGGTTGCTGGCCATGGCCATAGAGGCTGGTTCCAGACCCAGCCAGGCTGCTGGACATGGCCTTGCAGGTGCCATTGCCAGTTCTAGCCCTGGCCCCTTGAGTGCCAGACGTGGCCACTGCCCCACGGGGACCAGTACTGGCCACACAGATTCTGGGCATGGCCCAGCTTTGGCCCCAGCTGGACTGCAGGTAGAGCCCCAGCCCCACTGGTGCTGCTGGTGCAGCGCTGGCTCCAGCAGTGTGAAAGCCAGCTCCAGTCCTGGCCTGGGCACTGGCTCTGGACCCAGACCTGGCCCCAGACACTAGCTCCAACCCCACCTGTGCTGCCAGCATGGCCCCAGCCAGGTTGCCATTGCAGCCCTGGCACTGGCCCTTGCCCTGTGAGTGCTGGAGATGGCCATGACCCCATAGGTGCTAGCTCGAGCCCATACCAGGCTGCCAGCATGGCCCCAGCCCCAGGGGTGCCACTGGTACAGGTCCAGCCCCTGGCCAAAGCATTGGCTGTGGCCCTGACCCAGCCCCAGAGGCTGACTTCAACTCTCGCTGAACTGCTGGCATGGCACCAGCCCTGCAGGTACTGGGTTCAGACTGAGCCAGGCTACTGGTGTGGCCCCAACTCCATAGAGGTCAGCTCTGGCTGAGGACACAAGCCCTGCCAGACCTCTCAGTCCAGCATGGCCAGGCTCCCCTGTCGCTGGGCTCTGGCGGACTCTCCTCCAACAGACTTCCAACCTGGGATCTTTGGTCCAGTAACACCTGTGGTCATGCTGTGCCTCGGTTGTTGTTGGACCAGAGAATGCCAGGTTTGGGAGGTTCAGCCGGTGTACTGATTCGATGCTGTGTGTGCACCACAGCACAATGCTGTTTATTGTTTCTTGTGTTTCTGCAGATGTGGCCTTCAGCAGAACTCCCTATACCTATACCAGTGCAGCACCTCTGCCAGCTCAGAAGCAACCAAGGCGGAGTTGGGAGGACAAGTTCCAGGGGTGCGCTCCAATCCTCAGGTGCTGAAAACAAGAACACAGAGGGAGACAGTAAAATTATAAACTAGGAAAACAGAAAAGGAATGAGAGCCAGGAACAATTTTTAATGAGTGTAAGCAGGTGATAAAAATGATGGAGGAGCAAACAGAGATGTTGAAGTCCCAAACTGTGCTGCAAGCAGAATATAAAGTGCTCACCCCTCATCTCCTGCCACTGATATAGAATTACTGGCCGTGCCCTCCCCAAACTCCTCCCCAGCACTCTTTGCCTTTTAAGTGGGTGAGGAATGGTTCAGTAATTAGAGCATTGGCCTTGTAAACTGAGGACTGTGAGTTCAATATTTAAGGGGCCTTTTAAGGTTCTGGGGCAGGTTAGATTTTTTTTTTTTTTTTATTAATCTGCATGGGATGGTGATAGGTTCTCCTGAGGGTGCAGGAAACTGGTTTTGATGACCTCTCAAGGTCCCTTCCAGCTCTATGAGATATGCATATCTCCATGTTCCAAGTATCAAAGGGGGAGTCATGTTAGTCTGGATCTGCAAAAGCAACGAGGGGTCCTGTGGCACCTTATGGACTAACAGAAATGTATGAGCATAAGCTTTCATGGGCAAAGACCCACTTCATCAGCTGCATCTGACGAAGTGGGTCTTTGCCCACAAAAGCTTATGCTCATACATTTCTGTTAGTCCATAAGGTGCCCCAGGACCCCTCGTTGCTCTTCCATGTTCCAACAGTCCATTTTAGTACCTACTTCACACAGTCCCTTTGTACAGCTTCCAAAAGCACAGCTTGAGTCACACACAGCTATGAGAGCTTACACCAGAACAATGCCCTTCATTGGTATCTCTCTTCCCTCCTACCATTTTCCATGTGTTGTTAATTGTAATTTAATAACAGCTTCTGAATTTCTGAAATATAAGCAATCCTCATTTGCCTCCTACATATGGTGGTTGCTCCTGGAATTAATACACAGTGGCAACTGGACTATCTACAGACTACAAATAATGGTCAGGGATCATCAAAATGTTCATGCAAGGCAGCAAGTTAATGAAGCATGGCACAGTGCTGCCTAGAAAGACACATTACTGGTGCTTCTTGTCAAAATGTTGTCTCAAAGTCTCCCTAATTCAAGCTGTCTGCCCTCTAACAGCCCTAGTACTAAAGTGTTCAAAATCAGCCGGCAGGTGATCCACCTATATGCGCCACCCTGGGGAAGATTTTTCACCCTTAGCCTCACAAGTATTATGCAAAACACAGCTGGCTACTATGATCATGGAAATATTTTCCTTGTGTAGATCTAACCTCCCATAACGGGCGTGCCAGTGAGCTTTTAATCCACAAATGCACATTCTGCAGGCGTTCTGAACCCTGCTGAGTGTATTGTTGAAGCACTCCTAGCTGCTGCCAAGGTTTTCCATCTAAGGCTTTATGAGCCCTGGGAATACGGGGTACACACTGGGTATCCCAGGATCATTATGGGCACTTCCACAACCCTCACTGGAATCTTCTGGTCTGGAAAGAAAGTCCATGCTTTCAGCTTCACAGACCAGTGTTCCTGAAGATGTGTGCAGCATGGACATTCCCTGAACATCCCATATCAGTATCAGTGAAATGCCTGTGCTGATCCCTCATGATCAAGACCATAGAGAAGTAACCCTGCCTATTGATGTAGACTATTACAATAGAACCTGGGAACAAAGCTAGAAGTGTGACATCTATTGCCCTGTTGCAGATAAGGGAATCCCAATTGCCACAACACCATCCCCTATGTCATGCTCATTTCTAAGAATCAGAGTCCTTCAGAGCAGGATGTGATTAGTGGCCTGACAATGTTAACGCAGGCCCAGTGATGGACTCTTCAACTCCAAATTGGTTCACAGTCGATGGAGTTGCCAGCTTCCACACAGTGATCATTACCTGCTTCCCCATCGAGGGGGTAGCTCACATTCTGGTCTCTCCCCACCACAGAGTTGGGGTAAGATCAGATCCAAAAGTTTTACTATCACTTCTCATCAACCCAGACCTACATAATAATGCGATCATATCACTCAGGGCTTATTTCCCAACACCAGTAGCGACATCCCACCACATGCGACTGCGGCATGAGTGCCAAAAGGAATCGTGTGTTGCTGGGTTTTTTTCCCCATGACACACAGCAGGCCGGGCACCTCTTATTGCTGTTTGTACTGGCAGCTCACGATACCCTGCATGAGCGTTCGTGATGTGTTCATAACACTGCCTACAAGAGTAGGCAGCAGTGCAGAATCCATCCTTTCAGACAAAGATGGTAAGGCACACAGAAAACAGGGGCCATTGAAAAATGATGCCACAGGTTGTCAGAAACCCATGGAACGATAGGATAGAAAGGGTTCACCATGGGACACTGAGCCCATACCAATCACGCACGGCAATCCACTGTGCCTTCCCACAATGCTTAGCTGCAGAAAGTGTCAAACAGCACAGTGGGATACCTAACCATAGAGCAGGGTGACCACATTACCCTATGGCAAATACAGGACACTGTCCTCCAGGGCTGGGGGGCTGCTCTTCCATGTCAGGGCTCCTCAGCAATGGGGGCAGATGCCCCCCAATGAGGCAGTAGGGATGGGGGCTGTGCAGCCTCCTGATGAGGGGGAGTGGAGCATGGGGGCTCCACAACCTCCCAGCAGGAGGGCACCAGTGAATGAAGAGGCTGCCCATGGCAGAGCTCACCAGCAGTGGGAGCTGCCTCTGTGGGGTGCCAGGGAATGGGGCAGCTGCCCAGCAGAGGAGCCCCCTGGCAGCAGGGGCTGCCACCTCAAGACACTAGGTGCCAGGGAACAGGAGCCCCACAAAAAATGGGACGATTAGCTCATTTTCTTTAAAAAGGTGTGAGACAGCCTAAATAAGGGACTGTCCTGGGAAAAACAAGATGGATGGTCACCTTAATACAGGACCCTTCCTGCCTTACCAATGCTAGAGTAGCAGCTATGGACATGCTCTGCTAACAGAAGCAGCACTGTGTAAACATGCACAGATAATATAATTGTACCATTTTTTTGGTCATGAGCTTAACTTGAGTCAACACATCTTGATCATGTAGACAAGACCTTAGTCAGGTTGCTCTCAAGTTGAAAGCTAGACCACTAGGAAAGAGAACAAGACCAGTTAAGATTTTAGTTTGGGCAGAAAGAGATGGACCTGGAATAGAGAGGTAGATATATAATGTCAGCATACAGAAGCTAGTTGAATTAGAATTTGCAGATGAAAGTATTAATGGATAAGGTGCAGAGGGAGATAAGGTATAATTTCATCCACTGCTGAATCTCTTCTGTGAAGGCAAATCATAGCATACAATTACTTCTTTTAAGATGTTACTATGATTTTTTAAAAATGAAATTTCCATTTGGAAAAAATCTTTCAGACACATCAGAGGAAAATGAAATTAGTTAATTTGTCACATGTTTTGAATGACTGTAGTTTAATTGCCCCTTTTGCTAATTATCAGAAAAAATTATGTTTCAGTGTTTTTGCCTTCAAAAACCAACTTCACCACCTAGATCTCAATGAGGTAATAAACAAGAATTGTGATGTCAAACTAATTTCTATGGCAAGATTTTTATGTCATAAATGTCAAAGGCCGTGTCTACACTAAACAGTAACTTTGAAATTGTGCATCCATGCACACAAACCCCACCATCCGCTATTTTGAAATAGCATCCCGGTACTTTAAAAGGAAGCAGCCACACCCCAATGATCTAATTTCAAAATAAGAGGCCAGGAAACGCCACAAACAGGGGTCGTAGCCAGTCACTCCCTTAAAGCGCCCCTCTCAACAGCCCTCACCCTGCATGTGCTCAGGGCTGCCGGCTGTCCACAGCACAGCAGACCCTTTGCAGACAGCAGAACCACTGCACAGACCTTCATGGATCCTCAGCAGCTTCCCAAGGGGGATTTCCTCCAGGCTGTGACCAGCCTGCTGGCAGCGCTGCTGGTGGGCATCTTCTAGCAGCAGCGCAGGGCCAGCCACACAACCCCTCTCCTGCTGGACCTCTGCCTGGGGCAGTGTCTCCACCCAGCACCCTGGTGATTGGTGTCCCTGGGGCTTTCCCATCAGCACTGACTGGCAGGACTGCCTCATGCTGGGGGACTGGGACTATGACTGGTGGCTGCAAAACTTGAGAATGACCCGGCAGACCCTTGAGGAGCTGCGCTGCTGGTTCTCCCCAGCCCTCCAGCACCAGGATGCAGTGTGCACTCCCCCTGCAAGTGGGTAGCCATTGCCCTCTGGAAGCTGGCCACCCCAGACAGCCACCACCCCGTCCGTCATCAGTTTGGGGTGGGCAAGGACATCATCGGGGCAGTCCCAATGGAGGTAAGCCAGGACAGAGATACGCACCCACCTCCTGCTGTCATCACCGTTCTCTGGCCTGGTGGCAGCCCTGGAGGGATGCAGGCTGGGGTGAGGTGGCAGACTCCCAGCCCTCCGTGGCTGCAGGCTGGTGTCAGACAGGGCTGGAGCGGCTCCCAGATGGCAGACTTGTGGACACAGAAGGGGACAAGGGTTGGCCCATTAGTCCTGTGTCCCAACCCCAGGGGCTGGGCCCCCTGCCTCACAGGCCCTCACCCTGCTCCCCTGCTGTCCACTGGCCCAAGGGGTGGGGCCCTGTGAGGGTGCAGGGATCTCCAGGGGGGGGTCTGGATACAGAGGGATTCCTGCCAGATGAGGGTCAGGCTGGTTTCGGTGCATGTAGACTGTGAGAGGGAGGACCAGTTGTCGCATGTACGTGTGACCTCCTGTCAGCTGCCGGGAAGGTAGGGTGTTCTGGGCCCTGTGGCATCCCAAACACCCCATACCCATCGACTGTTACCTCCAGGACCTAGTGTGACACATGGCTGGAGGAGGCCTGGATGGTTGCCCTGGAGAGGATGGCAATGATGAGAGTCCCATCACATGATCCCTTATCATCATCCTCAACCTCAGTGCCCTGGTCCCTTGGCGGGGGACTGGTGGCACTCGACAGACCCAGCTCCTTCTCTGTGTCTACAGGGAGGGGCGGCAGCATCTACAAGGTGACACAGCGGTGGTACCTCCTTCAACCCCAGGAGGCAATGAAACTCCTCATAATGGGGGCAGTGGGTGGGCCATGCCCCAGAGTGGCTGGCGGTGTCCCAGAGTGACAGTACGTCTAACAGAGTTCTTTGACTTTCGTCAGGACAGGCTCCTCGGTACGAACACAGTGCCCCCGGGTGGTGAGCCCCCTAACCAGCCACTCCAATGCCTCCAAGTTATGGTACTGTGCCCCTTTCTGGAGCAGGACCTCCTCATCCCCTCACAGTCCAAGGAGGTCCTGCAGTTCAGCCTCTGTCCAGGAGGGGCCCCTCTTTTGCTGCTGCTTGCCCAGCTGCTGCGAGCCCTGCCTAGACTTGCCGGTGGGCTCCAGAGGGTCATGAGGCTCCTGGCTGGCTGCCATTGCCAGCTAGGTTTGTGTGGCACTGCTGTGGCATTGACAGGGGGCAGTGCAGCAGGGAGCTTGTGGCCCCCCTGCTTCTGCCACGCTCACAGCTTCCCACCTGGCATTGCTGGGCAGCTGCTTCCTGCGTGGGATTGCTGGGCAGCTTCTGTGCTGGCCAGAGCATCTCTGGGCTCCTATGGGGCCACCACCATGGTGGACCCCCTTATTTCAAAATACTGGTTGCAGAGCATCTACACACGTCCTATTTCAAAGTTACACTTCACAGTAGGGTGCTACTCCATTCCCAGGAATGCAGTAAGGACTTCGAAGTTGGGCTGCCTTACTTCAAAGTTAATTTTGAACTAGGGCAAAACGTGTGTAGACGCTCCACACTCTATTTCGAAATAAGCCCTAACTTTGAAGTTAATTTCGAAGTTCATTGCTAGTGTAGGTGCAGCCAAACAGAAGCTTTGTATTATTTGAAAGAAGAAGCTGGTTATTGTAAAGTGAACAACTCTGTTTTGACGCATTTATGGTCAACAATAGCAGAAAAGGACACTAAAAATTACCGACAAACTAAATAGCTGCTTCTTATCGATACTTGTTTCAGTAGTACAACCTATTTTGAAAGTGTTTTTTAAACTGAATTGCATGCACAAGTAAGTTGATGGATGGAGTCCTTGATGGAGCCACAGAACAGGAACCTTACAGCTCACAGTAACACAGGTGTACCCACCCTTATGTTTCAGCCACATCCTGTAAAGATTACCGCTAGCCATTCAGTTGGTGTTGGTCATTTGGGCCACAGAAGTAGCCACAGCACCAACTTGTGTCTATTGCAATGTTTGTTGTTGTCATAGATAATATCCTGAACGAATCTTGTGGAATTAAGTTAAAGCTTGTCAAATTAGGGTTAATACTTTTTGGGTGTGTTATGTTAAAACTCGTGTGTGTGTGTGTGTGTGTGTGTGTGTGTGTGTGTGTGTGTGTGTGTGTGTGTGAGAGAGAGAGAGAAAGATTCATCATATGTACTTCTTTCAGTAGAGAGGGAGGATTTGCATGTACTTTCTCCATTACCACCAACCCTTTCAAGTCACCTCTTATGGAAACAGCTGCCTATGCTAGTTCAAATCGGATTTTCCAGGAAGGAACCAACAAAGAAAGGGTTTTCAAACTGACTTATGGCCCTTTGCCTGATCCAGCAAATGAACAGGAACCCTGGCCTACGGTGAGCGCCAATCCTTAGAGTTGGGTTGGAAGGATTGGCCCTACTGAGGTCCCATAAGACTGAGTATCTGTTCTGAGCTGAATCTGTGATGAACTGGGAATCACTTGTGGGCCGGGGGTGGGGTGGTTATGAGATTGGTCCTGTCAGAACACACGTTGGGGTTGGAGCTAAATGATTTTTGAATGCTTGAGGCATTCAAAGCATTACTAGCTTGTGTGTAGGTTCTTTCACTGTTTTTATGTTTCATCTGTAATGGATTTTACCCTCAGACTAATGTACACTTGCATAGGGTGTGCTGCATAGGGTGTGCTGCAATTTGTATCTGCAGCAATTGTACACTCAGCCCTTGCTATACGAGCATAATTGTTTCCTAACTTTTTGCTCGTAGGCAAAAACTTGTAAGAGGGACACTAAATTCCTATTAAGATATGTGTAACAGTCTTTGATTGGTTCCAAACGCTCAGAGTGGCACTGCTTTTGAAAAGTCAGTGAACGTGGGGTTGGGAGGGGGTTAAAGGCTGGGGGCAGTTTGGGGAGATGAGCAAGAAGGAGAGTTAAAACCTGTAGGCAGCTCAGGCGGAGGAGGTGGTGACTTGTTCCACCTGGCTGCACCAGAGGTACCTGGGGCGGGGGCGTGCGAGGGGGCCAGGGGTTTGGAATGGAACAAGATGGGGTGGGTGTTGGGAGTGGGCTGGGGTGCGGGGTTGTGCAGGGAGCTGTGGGCTGGTGGAATGTTGGGACTGGGCGGGGGGTACGGATTTCCCCGCCTCCCAGCCAGGGTCCCTGAAGCCGGCTTGGCTTTAGCCGTGGGGCTGCGGGTCTCACCGTGCCCTGGCCAGGGACCCTGCAGCTGGAGTGGAGCCAGCTGCAGGGCTGCCACTCTCACCACCCCCCTACCCCACCCCCTGTGCCAGGGATCCTGTGGCTCGAGCAGAGCCAGCCACAGGGCTGCCGAATTCTCCCCCTCCCTCTGGAGACCCCACGGCTGGAGCGGAGCCAGCTGTGGAGCTGCTGGTCTCATAGCTCCTGCCAGCGGCTGGCTCGTATTAGTGGGGAAAGTTCACTCGTCTAGTGAACATTGGTCAGTATGTGTGTAAGGAATGTGCCAGCAGGAACTCAACACTGCTGGAGGCTGGGAGGAATGTGTTTCCCAGAGATCATTTGCATGAGAATACAAAGGTGTGCATATGTGATACCTTGCAAACAAAGCCTGATGGGAAGCAATGAGATTCTGTCTATTGTAAACACAGTGTTGTAAAATCACAATGCACAACACTCAGTATAAGAATTGTGAAATCTCACCAATGCTCCAAGTCATTGTAGCGGACAGAGCAGGTCATCATAACTGCATAAGACATAGATTACACAGGGCTTCCCTAGTTTAAAGCATTGTAAAGCAGAAGAGAAGGAATAGGGGTTGAACCAGCTAGCTGAGTGCCTTGCTGTATAGCTAAAGCCTGGTTTGACTAGCCCTCCCCACCTGTTGAAAGCCGGAGCTGTATGCTAGTGTTTTCTGTGAGATTCCACTTTGGTAGTTATTAAGAGCTGAAATCACAGAGTTTTGCCTCAGGCCAAACCCACAGCAGACGGGCAGCTGGTAGGAGGTGTAGTGGACGGCTGGACAGCGTGACCAGCGACCAGCCAGTAGGAGCAAGCAGAATGCTGGACCAGTGTGAAGGTGCCATTGTCTCAGGTTCCATGAGGGAATGCATCAGTGTGAGGTGTCAGTGCCCACACAGACTGGACCGAGTTGTAAGGGGGGCATTTGAATTGGGGGGTGCGGAGATAGTTGGGTGTGTGGATTGGCTGTTTACAGTATTGGACTGATGAGCCTGAGAGGCCAACGACATTGCTCAATGCATTTAAGCTGGGACAGTTACTTGAGGACTGGTTATGAGCTCTGGGTGTGGTATTTTCCCAAGCTTATGCCAATTGACCTTTCTGCCTCTTTTGTTAAACGTTCTTTTCTACACTCAGACGCTGTGATTGCCTCTCGGAGGCGCCCGGGGTGTGTGATGTTCCCAGGCTACTGGGTGGGGGCTTGAGCCAGTTCTGTGTGAGATGGATGAAAAGGAACCGCTAGATCTTGAACCCGGCCGTAGTTGCTGACGACTCCTTCCGGCAGAAGGGTTATATGTGTCTCCCTTGTTTTAATGCGTACTCGTAAGTAAAGTACTTGTTACACTCATCCCTCTGGTAACGGTCTTTAAAGAGGAAGGAAGCAGCTGTGCCTGGGCAACCTTTGCACCAAGAAATACAGAGGGAAGGCAGGGAACTGGGCATTACTGCAGGGCTGAGCAAACTTAGGGTCACAAGCCTCATGAGCCCCTCTTTAAGTGGGGCAAGGGAGTTTGTAGCTATAAATGAATCTGAAATGGTGGGTGCAGGATACCGGGGGGAAAGCCGCCCACAATTCCTGTTTGCAACAGAGCCTGTCGAAAGAGGGCCAGATTCAGAGCTGGTGTGAGGGGTTACAGTTACAATGAACGAAGAAGGAGCTGCAGCAACTCACCACAGCCTCAGAAAGGCTCAGCACCTGAGCCTACATATAACCCCCACTCCAGCCACAGAGTTGCTACATCTACACAACAGTGATCTTTCTACCGAAACCAAACAGCAGAAATGTAGCACTTCAAAGACTAACAAAACTATTTATTTGGTGATAGTCTTTGAAGTGCTACATTTCTGCTGCTTTGTTTTGTTGGAGTACAGACTAACACAGCCACCTCTCTGTTCCTTTTTAAAGACCTTTTTCTAGAAGATCTCTTCCAAAAAATGCTTCTTTCAAAAGAGCGTGTCCACACACCAAAATGCAGACAAAAAGATCAATCCGCTCTTTCGATAGCGAGCATCCACACAGCCCTCCTCTTTTGAAAGAACGGGCCAGGGATCAAAAACTCTGGCGCCATAAGGACTACTGTTTCCAAAAAAAGAGCTTGTGGAGCATCTACGCGTGCTTTTTTTCTAAAGAAGCTTTCAAAAAGAGGTGCTTTTCCTGATCTAGGAGCGGAAGATGGCTTCTGGAAGAAGATCCAGGTTCTTTCAATTTCAGAACATCTACACATGTCCTACTTCAATTTTGGATCGAAAGAGCGCATTTTGCGTGTGGATGCTTTACGTGTTCTTTCCAAAAAGGGCCTGATTTTCCAAAAGAACTTGCTAGTGTAGGCGCGGCCAGTGTGTTCTAAGGACACTAGCAATGCTATCAAATCAAACAGAGCAAGACCATTCTGGGTACCACTGTACAAATAATCACACCCAGCCTCCCACCTGGATTCAGGCTTCCCACCACTTGTAATGATTGTTTTGTAATAACCAAAACATTGCAGGGTGTTTAAGAATTCAGGTGAGTTATAGGCATAGAAGAAAATGTGCACATTCTTCAGAGATACTATATAACCCACTGGAGGATTGGAAAAACAACCTGTTATTAAATGATGACTGGTCTGTGTGCTTTCCCTGGCTTATGAAATAAAACAGATCCATTCCAATGATAAGGCATACAGTACATATTGGATGTACTACCCATTCCTGAACCAAATTATGTTTCACTGAATGTGAATTGTCTGCGCATGGACAGTAAATGTGCACTAAATGCCATCCAGAGCATTCAGGGTTATTGTGGGTAATACATTTTCCTCCTTGTGCACAAAAATGATTGAATGGGATCTTTGTTTTCTTTTTGAAAATGTTAAAAATCATTACCAAAGATTAGATATTACATTTCCAGTGCCTAAAAGCCTCTATTTTCTTCTTAACATGAACAGAACGCTGAATGTATCCCATTTGCTGCTGTGCAAATGCATTTGCCAGTTGGTCTAAATGCCAGTACAATTGCTTTAGCAGAGTTAATAAAGGTAATCTGAACAGCCTTCTTTTTGTGCCTAATGTTCATCCCCAAAAGGAAATGTGATTCTTACTAATAATAGTGTGTGTGGCAGAAAATACTGAGTGCGTGTATCTGTTCGTATTCACTTGCCAAAAATGGATAATTCACATCAGAGCTTTCAAAACAAAAAAAAAAAAAAAAAAACCCACACACACACAAAAATAACAAACAAATTAACTTCTTCCCTTCCAGAAGCAGATTCTACAACCATGTTGGTTGAATCTCAAGTCAGATCACCACCAGGGAGTAAATTAAACAGAGGGAATATAGAGCTCCTGTTTGTGCTCCCTTAGGATCACATAAGCAACTATTTTGTCTGTCGCATTCCCTGCATAGCCAACCATTACGTGTACCTTGCCAACAAACACCAGACCTGTGGAAGCTTGGGACTGAATTTCTGTTCATACAGACATCCTTTCCAGCACTTTCTATAGTGCCCACCACAGTACTGATAGCCTCAAGCTTTCCAATATCAGGCCGGAACCCTAAATTATGAGATTTTAAGCTAGTCATGAAATGTTTAAAAAATGATACCTGACAGGGTCTTTTTGGCTCTGTGATCTCTGAGACTTTAAGATACAAATCACATTTCCAAGCTTCTCTCAGCAAATGTGAGGACTAGAAATTCTTTTTTTTTTTCTTTAAAAGGATGTTCTTATGCAACTCTTGTCGTCAGTAGCTGGATCCTTAAGGGAAAAAAAACCTGCCAAATATTTACAGTTTCAATAAAGTTGTGAGAGTTAGCAACACTGCCATTACAGTAGCATCAAAGCACAGGTCAGGGGCCAGTTTAGCAAGTTACTGGAAAGGAAGCCATGGATAATTCAAAGACACAAAGAGACCCACAGTGCTGTGGATCAGGACACCCAAACAGAACCCTCAGCAATAATTAAATTTTTTAATCACATTAGCATCCAGCTCTTATGAGAAAGTCTTCTACTAAGAATTTAACAGAGACCCAGCAACCTCGATAGAGAAGTGGTTCCTAAACTTTTCACTAGTGCAGTCCCCCCAGTCACACTCCCAAACTGTTCGCAGACCCCCATCAAAGCCAATTCTAGCTGCTATGCAAACTTCATCACATGAAAAAAGAAACCACGGCACAGGTTTTTGGAGACCAATTAATACTATTATTGGAAGATATTTAATTTAAAAATACTAGTGGATTGTAACTTGGCAGTTTATTTAAAACATATTTTCTATGATCATTTTTATTTATCTTTTATTTTTTCATGGACCCCCGGCATCTGCTGACCCCAGTTTGGGAACCACTGGTAAAGAGCAATTTAACCCCTCTGTAGAATTCTATAGCAGAAGGAAGTCGCAATTAATTCTATAGGTTGGTTTAAAAGCCTACAGATAGGTTATTATTTGCTAAACTCTGTATGTGTTTGCCTGTTCGCTATAGAAACACGTCTCACACTTCTCACATTTTGGAGCTAGCAGTTCCTAGAAAAGTGTTTCTCTAAGGATTGCTCAAAAAGAATATAGAAGTTAAGAAAGAATGATGGGATTTTAAAACCAGTCTACAGAATTCTCAAGTAATTCCTTCTCCTATAGGATTCTTATTTAAGCTGTCTCATAGGTATCCTGACTTTTTTAAGAAAATGAGCTAATTGTCCCTTTTTCCTGTTCCCTGACATCCAGTGTCTTGAGGGGGCAGCCCCCGCTGTTAGGGAGCTCCTCCACTAGGTGGCTACCCTGTTCTTTGGCAACCTACAGAGGCAGCCCCCACTGCCACTGAGCTCTGCCATGGGGCATCCTCTTCACTCACTGGCGCCCCCCCCGCTGGGAGGCTGTGGAGCCCACATCCTCAACTCCCCCTCATCAGGAGGCCACAGAGCCTCTATCCCTGGTGCTTCATTGTGGGGCTTCTGCCCCCCAATCACTGAGGAGCTCTGACATGGAACAGCAACCCCTCATCCCTGGAGGTCAGTGTCCCATATTAGCCATAGGGCAACGTAGTCACTCTAATTTTCTGGTGGCGCCTTAAAAACTAACAGCTTTGTTTGCACATAAGCTTTTATGGGCAAAAGATTGCATTTCATGAAGCAGATTTTTGCACATGAAAGCGTATGCCCAAATAACTCAGACTTTAAAGTCTCATAAGACTCTCTGGATCGACACCATGATGTTAAGATGATTTCAAAATGCTGGATCCCCTGTGCTTCTAAGCATCTTGGGTCTGACTAGTGGGTGATCATTGTTTCTAACTCTGGGTCATACAGGCACATGCCCAGCTGCATAACTTGTGAATGACGCTCTTCTTAGCCCATGGGCCTGTCATGGATGCGAAGGGTAACGGTCTTTTCTGGACATTCCAGCCTTTCAGTTAACTAAACGCTCTTTCAGTAGTCAATGCCTGGGACCTAACCCTAATTGTCAGGAATTCTAGTGAAGCAGCAAGTGAGCTGGCAGGAGGCTAGAGAGAGCCAATGGAAAGAGAGTGTAGGCTTTTGAACTAGAAGCAGTGACCTTCCTATTCCTGTTAGTGTGTGACCAGAGTGCAGCTGGATGGGCATGACATAAGCCAGGGAACCAGGCATGGAAAATCTGGTGACTTCCCTACCTAGGGAAAGACCAAATCTTGAAACAACAGATATGTGAGAAAAACAGAGAGGCTGGGGAAGAAGGGGCTTCTGAAAGGAGGGTTTCCTTCCGGAAGATCCCCGCGGGCTGTGCGTCTCCACAAGAGCTTCTTCCGGACTCCAAACCACATGCCAATATGCTAATGAGGCACAGAAAAATTGCATCCGTGCCTCATTAGCATCTTCTGGTTAGCTCATTAGCATGCCACTTCCAGAAGAAGCAGCACGTGGAAACGTAGCCAGAATGTTTAGTCATCTGTGATCAGGTTATTTTCTTTTATTTTGGGGTTTGTTGGGCTTCTCTGTGCTGAGCACATATAAGCTGCGTCTACACGTGCATGCTACTTCGAAGTAGCGGCACCAACTTCGAAATAGCGCCCGTCGCGGCTACACGCGTCGGGCGCTATTTCGAAGTTAACTTCGACATTAGGCGGCGAGACGTCGAAGTCGCTAACCTCATGAGGAGATAGGAATAGCGCCCTACTTCGACGTTCAACGTCGAAGTAGGGACCGTGTAGACGATCCGCGTCCCGCAACGTCGAAATTGCTGGGTCCTCCATGGCGGCCATCAGCTGGGGGGTTCAGAGATGCTCTCTCTCCAGCCCCTGCGGGGCTCTATGGTCACCGTGGGCAGCAGCCCTTAGCCCAGGGCTTCTGGCTGCTTCTGCGGCAGCTGGGGATCTATGCTGCAGGCACAGGGTCTGCAACCAGTTGTCAGCTCTGTGTATCTTGTGTTGTTTAGTGCAACTGTGTCTGGGAGGGGCCCTTTAAGGGAGCGGCTGGCTGTTGAGTCCGCCCTGTGACCCTGTCTGCAGCTGTGCCTGGCATCCCTATTTCGATGTGTGCTACTTTGACGTGTAGACGTTCCCTCGCTGCGCCTATTTCGATGTTGGGCTGAGCAACGTCGAAGTTGAACATCGACGTTGCCGGCCCTGGAGGACGTGTAGACGTTATTCATCGAAATAGACTATTTCGATGTTGGCTGCACGTGTAGACGTAGCTATAATCTCCCCCATCCTCTACCTTACACAGTAACTTTCTCAGTTGAATCCCAGGGAAGTAATTCTCTGTTTTAATCCTTTTTTTCAATTTGCTCTGACACACCTAACAGCCATGCAATGTTTCACCAAGTGAGTGTTTTGTTAATGAAAATCACCCTTTCAAGACCAAGAACTGATTCCTGCATCTCAGAAGGCAGGAGTTTCTGTGTGCACATGCCTAAGACTGCAAGCATAACTACTTAGAGAAATTAGCTTTCAAAGTCTGTCCAGAGGGAGGGCTGAAGAGCTTGAGGGTACCCCACAGGAAGGAGTTCCCAAAGGGTTTTTGCATTTGGGTGATGGCAGAAGAGAAAATGGTGATGGACTGAACGTGCCCTCAGAAAACTAACCACCAACATCACAAGGCCAGCCTTCAGTTGGAACCCACAAGGAAAAGAGGGCGCCCAAGACATACCTGGCATAGAGACTTGAAGGCAGACACTAAAAAGACAGGATACACCTGGTCAGAACTGGAAAAGGTCTCCCAGGACAGGGAATGCTGATGAATGGTTGTCAAAGGTGTATGCTCCAGGATCTAGCTGTGGAAGAGGCTTTAGTGGTAGTAGTAGTTGTAGTAGTGGTGACGTTACCAATCCAAAGCTGGGGAATCTGAGCTTTTGGGAGTCTTAACAGGAGTCTTTAGTGGTAAGGTAGTTTTAAAGTCTCTTGAAGGCCCCTACCTTCTGCACTCCAAGTGCAGGGTGAGAAACAGCCTTGACAGGACCCCTGCAGTCCTGCTGCCTGGCCTCCAGAACCCATACCACAGCTCTTGCAGGCGCACAGATGCTCAGATATTCCTGCAGAAGCCACCTGGCTGTCGGAGCTCTGGTTTCGCAATTAAACCCTTGAGGGGGCACAATGTGACAGTAGCTAGCAAAGCAAGGAATCCTGACTTTGCAGAAGGATTTGTAATGACCTTCATTTTACTCTTAAAAAGCATAAAAACTGTCCTTTCAGAACCTGCAGGGCTGGCACCTGGGCCCAGGGGGTTCAGTTCTGCTGACTGCTAAATTGCCCCTGGAAGCTTAGGCTGGGCTTCTGTGGGTTGAGCCTGTAAATCTGCACTCAGCAGGAAGTAATCCTAGTAGGATCTGAGCAGCATCCCTTTGCAGCCCACTGATTGGCTGGTACTCATCCTTAACCCAGGAAGCTGTTTGAGTAGCAGAGCAGACTGCCTACTAGTCTGCTTCAGACCCTACTCATGATAGACCCTAGACCAGTGGTTTTCAACCAGGCGGCCATGGCACACTGGCGTGTGGTGAGACCTGTCCAAGTGTGCCATGAAATGTTGTAAATTGCATCTTTCCTACCCCCAACCTCCCCGGTGGCTCTTTGCAGAGACACCGTGACAGGAAATGCTTTCAGTGGTTACTTGCTTCCTCAACATCCCTAGCATGACACTGAGCACGTTTTCAGAATGTGTCTGTGCTCAGTAAGATGGTGTTTTGTGTTGTGGATCTGAAGCGTTAATGCATTTGATCCTCCTGTAGTTCATTGTATGCACCTCTACGTTGCAAACCTGCCTGGTAAGGCTGTAACCATAGTAAAATGTAAGTAAATGTGACATTTATGAGCAATTGATTCAGCTGAAAAAAGCAAGCGTGCCATGGAATTGTTTTTCTCATTGAAGCGTGCTGTGTTACTGAAAGGGTTGGGGACCCGCGCCCTAGAGTCCAGCTTCTGAGCCTCATTTTTTTTTTTCCTGTCTGAAACCTGGTGGTTGATCCTGATCTCCTAGTAAGCCCCTTCCTCTCTCTTTGCCTTTTGGACTGTCTTGGACTCAGATCCCCTGCTAATCTGACCCTGCCTGACACCTGACCCTCAGGCTGCCTTCTGGCCTGTCTTGGATTCTGGTCCATAAATGGCAGGTTTCTATTAAGGGGGTGCTTGGACCAAAATCCCTGATATTTGGGAGATTTCAGACCTTGACTTGAGCCTATGCAACTTAGGCCCATCTTTGGCTCAAGTGCTGAGCTGGCTAAATAGTCTGAAGATTTTTCACCTGGGTAGGGACACAGAGTTCAGAGATACCTTCTTACAGACTTAAGTCTGAAATAGGTTCCCCACCCTCTGCCCACTCTAGGAAAAACATTAAATCTTCATCTGACTTTTTCAAGTGCTGAGTTTTTTAGCCCCTCTTTTTAATTTCTCACCTTTTTAAAGGCACACTGGCTGGTTTCAGTTTCTTTTGAAGACATGGGTGCTGTAATAAGTGAAAGGTGAGGCTCAATGGACAGAGTACTGATGTGAACCCAAACAGCTCCCACACAAATGAGGCCCCTGCATGACAAATTGCTATGTGTCTCATGATGCTGTTTCAGGGAGCAACATTTTTCTTAAATCAGCATAATATCATCATCTCCTAGTGTTCCTTCCATGTGGGTAAGTGAGCCCTTTTCACAAAGTACCTATTTTTGACTCTCATACAAATCAGCTCCAGAGCTTGGGATATGCCAGAAATGGGTTATTCATAGTCTGTTATGCTCTTACGCAGCTCTGCTCCCTGAAAATGGAACATGTGTCTCATGAGCTTATTTCCATTCCAAATATGTGGTTGGTAGAGATAGAAAGTCGGCAACATATCAAATCAATAGCATCTGTCACAGATGTTGGCGTGGGCGATCAGGCCTAGAGATCAGCAGAGGAGTTGGCCACTAGGAACAGAACTGAGGTTCAGAGGCAGGAACCAGAGCCAAGGGTCATGAACTAAACAGGGGGTGGACTGGAAGAGGGTAGAAACAAGGGTGGTAACCAGGCAGATATAAGAAGGACCACATCTGTAGGTGTAGTGTGGGGGCTTATCCATTCTGGATCTGGTTTAACAGAGGGATGAATTGCGAATGTTACAGTGGTCAGAACTTTGGAGAAAGTGATCGTGATCTGATAGAATTCAAGATCCTATAGAAAGGAAGACATGAAAACATCAAGACAAGGACAATGGACTTCAGAAAGGCAGATGTTTACCAATGCAGAGAAACAGTAGGTAAGGTTCCCTGGAAACACCAGTTAGGAAAAAAAAGGAGTCAAGGGCGGCTGGCACTTTCTAAACTATGTAATACTACAGCATTAAATTATTCCAAGCCAAAGAATAGATAAGAGCTGCCACAGGAACCAAATATGGATGCACAAGGAGCTTTGTAGCTATCTAAAACCCAAAAGGGATACATACAGGAAATGAAAGTAGGGGCATGTCATCAAAGAAGTATACATGGGAATAATACATTGTGTAAGGACAGAGTCAGGAATGCCCAGACAAAGAATGAGTTATAGCTGCCAAGAAACAAGAGAGACAACATAAAGGGTTTTTCCAAATAAGTCAAGCAAAAAAGCAAAATTAAAGACAATTTGTTCAATAGAAAAGGTGAGTTGGTAACAGGATGATAGGAAGGCAGAAACCAATGCCTATTTGCTTCAGTCTTCTCACAAAAATTATGTGTAGCCAGAAGACTAGAGAAGTTACCATAGACAATAAAGGGGAAGAGTTATAGGTCAAGCTGAGTAAAAACCACCTCTCATATTTTCTGCCCAATCTAAATGAATTCAGATCCGCAGGGCCCCATGCTATTCACAGGAAGGTACTGAATGAATTTGCCTATGGAAATCTTGGAGCCACTGGTAACGATATTTACAAACCCATGAACAACAGAAACATGCCAACAGCCAGCTGCTTCCAGGAGCATTGTGGGTCCATGACATGAAGGCAGCCTGCCTTGAGCCGTGCTGCACCTCTGCGTTTTTATTTTTTTCAGAAAATGGCTGCCTGCCAGGGAGGAGCCAAAGAGTTGTAAAGAGGCAGCCAAAGAGTCACAGGCAGCGCCAGATCTACAGGTTGCTGACTTCTGGTTTAGCCACAACAACTTGCATGCTGGTGGTCCTTGTGTGGTCGCTTGTGATCCCTATGATTCTAAGTGCTCAGCAGCCAACAACTTGCCAATGCTGCTGAGCTTAAATGCAGACCTCTAGGCTTGTTGCAACCATTCGGATGAGTGAGCTACTCAAGTGATTCTCCTGCAACCGGCTTAGAGGCTAAGCCAGCTCACTGCAAGCTCAGATGAGAGAACGCAGGCCCATAGCTCCTGACAGCACTAGATTTATAATGCATAGCCATCTGCAAAGAAAAGCTTCCCACTATCACTGACTACTGTGCCTTTCAATGAGCCATGAAGTGTAGTTACATTGAAAGACTCAAATTGCTGCTTTGGTGCAAATTCATTGCTTGGATAACTTATAGCTGTGTGCTCGTTCAGTTTCTTTAATAACTAAGGCTGGCTGATTGGCAGAGTAGCCAGAGGTGACATCCAGATTTATTTTTCAGAATGCCACTTAACTTCTTACTGCCCAAACCCTGTCAGGAACAAAAGGTTCACACTCACTACTCATGCTGCCTAGGTAGGCCTCCCACAGGGAACCAAAAATGCCACTGTTCTTGCTACTTACGCCTCTCCACGGGGTCTAAAGATGCTGCTTCTCCTGCTAACTTGGACCCCCTCAGGACATTGAATATGCATCAACATTACATTACAGCCACAATTCAATGCTGTCTGACCATTTCCTTTCCTTAACCAATTACTGTTCTTGACCAATTACTCCCCACTTCTTGTCTTCTAAGATAGCACAAGATCCCCCTTCAGGCATTGGCTCAGAACCAATATGATGCGTGACTGGGGAGGGGTACCTCATGTTTTCCGGATGGTTCCAGAATCCTGCCTCCTGGGCTCATTTTGCAGCACTGCTCGCATCTGACTCCTTTCACCAGTGCGCTAAAGAAAAAGGATTGAGAAAAAGGGGTTAACAGTGAGGTGGCAAAATTTGCAGCTGACACAAAACTGCTCAAGATCGTTAAGGCCAAAGGAGGCTGTGAAGAGCTTCAAAAGGATCTCACAAAAGTAGGTGACTGGGCAAGAGAATGGCAGATGGAACGTAATGCTGAAAAATGCAAAGTAATGCACGTTACAGCGCGTAGTCCCAACTATACATATGAAATGTTGGGGACTAAATTAGCGGTTGGGGTGATGAGCAGTGTACAGCGCCCCCTGGCTGGCCCTACGTATTGGAGCCAAAGAGGGTACGTGCCACTGCTTTCTGGAGCTGTGCAGAGCCAAGGCAAGAAGGGAGCCTGTGTTAATCCTGCTGTGCACCAACTGGACTTTTAATGGCCTAGTCAGCAGTGCTAACCAGAGCTGGCAGGGTACCTTTTCAGCCAGGCACAAAAACTGGACACCTGGCAACCCTATGTCATGAGGAGAGGAAGCAGGGCTATTTATAGCCTTTCCAGATGGGGCCAGACCATTTCCTGGGCTGCCTGGATGTCTCCTGCCATCTCATTGGCTCCTGGTGATTGTTGCTCTCTCCCCTCTACCCCGATTGAGGGAATCCAAGTCACCAGGATGACTAAGGACCATGACCACTCCCTACCCCTCAGCTGCCTGGGGAAGTCAGCCTCTGCGGGATTCTGTTGCTGACCCCACCGGGGGGGACCAAAACATGTGCCTCTTCTCAGGGGGTACTGCCCTCTTACAAGGGGGCTAGGCTGAAATGTCAGCTTTTTGAAAGCAAAATTATGATTTCACCTCTTTTTTGCAATGACAAATGCCTAATTTGTGTCTGATCTTTCTGACCATAAAGTCAGTAGGCAGCTATGCCAGAAGCCTACAGTATTTACCAATAAGCCAGCATGATTTTTGTTAATATTTTATGTGGTTTTTTCTATCCATGGCTAGCTAAGGGGTTGCATCATATCCTAACTGGTGCAGGCTCTGGGACAGCCTCAGCTCTCTGCAGGGCCAGGACCTGCTGCAATCACAGAATGGTCACCACCAAAAATGGAGGCAAGAGTGAGGTGGGAATTTTTCTGCAGGAAAGATTTTTGATGGAAAATTAAATTTCTGCATCCTTGAAACTTTCCATTTTTCTCGTAAAATTCCTTTTCCCATTGTGAAAATTACAATGTAATATTTTGTTTTGGGCCAGCAAGACCTAAGTTGGAATATTTTATTTCCTTGTGCTCACCAAACTATTTCATTCTGACTCAGTTCTGTAAAACTTTAAACTGGATTCCCGTGCCTGCATGTTGCCTAGGAGAAGCTGTAGTTCAGACCCCTCTCTTGTAGGCAGAGTTCTTTGGAATGCTGCTTTCATTCTGCAACATGGAATGTGGTTTCTCTTTGAACAAGCTCTGTATGGTGCACTATGGGATATGTAATCCAGTCAAGAAACCGAGTCCGTCAGGGAAAGTGGGGACATGAGGCTCCTGACCGACAGGTCCCTTGAGGCAATGTGCCGCCATAGGACAATGTAGTTTAATGTTCAAAATGAAGCCTTTTGAAATAGTTCAATAAACTGAAATGAAACATGTTGACTTCAGGAAAGTTAAAAGTTTCATTTTGATTGAAAATGGCAAAATGACAAATGTCAACATTTCCCAAAGTTGGTCCGAATTTGTGTTCCCCTAAAAATGTCAACTTTTCATCCCAACCATGGACAAAAACAAATGTCGAAAAGTTGGGATTTTCAGCAGATCAGAAACTGAATTTTGCTCAGCTCTCTCTTACAGGAGCAGGAGAAGTCAAAGCAGTCTGGCTTCTGCTTAGCTTGTACTGGGTTTTATGCAAAAGAAAAGGATCATCCCAAAACACGCACAGCACAGCCTGTCAAAAACTAACCAGGTGTCAACCGCAAGATGACGATCACAACATGTTATGAACAATCCCAGCAGTGGAGCTATTTCACAAAGGTCTGTAATGTGCCATTAGTAGCCAGCTCTGTCGAAAAATATTACTCTTCTGCAAAGGTGACAGAGTATTATACAGTAACTTCCCAAACATCACAGTATTGATACTGTAAAATAGCAGTAAGGACCACCATAGTAAGTGTAGTGTTGGACATTTTTGCAAGGATTATTACTTACCCTTTCTGACTGCTGTTTCACTTAAAAACATTAAAAAAAAAAAAAAAAAAGACAGCCTTCAAGATTATTTCCTGTGTGTCTAGAACACCAGAAGTCAGGGAGAGTTTATCATAACTGTAATTTCCAATATTATGTTCATTAAATGGCAATCTTCCTCTGAAAAAGTATTAAATATACTACAGCGAAAATATCACTAGGTGACATTTAAAGTGATATAATAGTCCTAATATTCAGCTCTTCGATATTAAAGTTCAGAACCTTGATTTATAGAGAAAGCTGTTAAGGTTGGCCTGAGAACTTCCCATGGAATAATGCGACAGAATCTTAAGGATGCTGCTGTTTTCTGCTGAGGTCAGCAATCTTCCCGTAGTTCCACAGCACATCATGTGCTGCCAGTGTTTCAACCGTGTTTCACTCGAAAATCCCTCTTCCTGTAAACCTGTGGTAATGCCTATGTCCTAGGGTGTACCTCTTTGCAGAAAGGCAGGTGCAAGGGACTAAGGAATCTATTGATTTGTTTTCCTTCCCTATTCAAACAAAAATATTTGTTCATAATCATGACAGATGAAAGGCAACAGCTTATGCTGACAATGTTTAGACTGTGCTTCTGAAAACTACACCAAATGGACTGATACTGTAGCATGGGACCCTGTTTATAGCCCTAAATATGGGCAGGGCTAAGGAATGACTTCCCTTGGGGAAATCGTTTCAAAATTCCTACCGCCTCGCTCAGTCTGTTTCAAAGGCCAAAGAAAATAATGAAGCTACTCAGAAGTATTTTTATGAGCCCCAGGGATGAGTCATACCTGGCAGGGATGATTTAACAGGATGAGGCAAGGGGCTGACACCAGCAAAGGCAGGAAAATCGCCTCCAACTCTCCTTTCAGTTTGGTGGCTGAATCTGAACAAGTGCCTCCCCCTCTAGTGTCTCTTCCAACATATGACTGAGAGACAGCATCCACCTTTCCTCCATGTGGTGCTGCAAGGCACATGGCCAGGCTTGCAGATAGCAGGCGCTTGATGTATAAAAATATCACGGGCAAGCATTTGCAACCACCTTGACAAGGATCAGAGGGGCCATTCCCTTTACGAACAGAGAAAAAGCTGCTCGTCAGATAATGGACCTAACCTTTCCTTTGAGAGACAAGGTGGGTGAGGTAATGTCTTTTATTGGACCAACTTCTGTTAGCAAGAGAGACAAGCTTTCGAGCTGCACAGAGCTCTTCTTCAGGTCAGTGGCCTTTCCTTGTCTGTAGTGAGAGCTCAGTAACAAACAAAGATAGTGCCATCTCTAATCTCACAAGTACCTTTCCATCCATTTATGGGTGGGAAAGTAAGTTCCCCCGCTATCTCCATGGCACATGATGTACACTCAAGCTGCGTCTACACGTGCACGCTACTTCGAAGTAGCGGCAGTAACTTCGAAATAGCGCCCGTCACGTCTACACGTGTTGGGCGCTATTTCGAAGTTGAAATCGACGTTAGGCGGCGAGACGTCGAAGTCGCTAACCCCATGAGGGGATGGGAATAGCGCCCTACTTCGACGTTCAACATCGAAGTAGGGACGTGTAGACGATCCGCGTCCCGCAACATCGAAATAGCGGGGTCCTCCATGGCGGCCATCAGCTGGGGGGTTGAGAGATACTCTCTCTCCAGCCCTTGCGGGGCTCTGTGGTCACCGTGGGCAGCAGCCCTTAGCCCAGGGCTTCTGGCTGCTGCTGCTGCAGCTGGGGGTCCGTGCTGCATATACAGGGTCTGCAACTAGTTGTTGGCTCTGTGTATCTTGCACTGTTTAATGAAAGTGTGTCTGGGAGGGGCCCTTTAAGGGAGCGACTTGCTGTTGAGTCCGCCCCGTGACCCTGTCTGCAGCTGTGCCTGGCTCCCTTATTTCGATGTGTGCTACTTTGGCGTGTAGACGTTCCCTCGCTGTGCCTATTTCGATGTTGGGCTGAGCAACGTCGAAGTTGAACATCGACGTTGCCAGCCCTGGAGGACGTGTAGACGTTATTCATCGAAATAGACTATTTCGATGTCGCAACATCGAAATAAGCTATTTCGAAGTTGGGTGCACGTGTAGACGTAGCCTCAGAGTTACACTTTGAGACGTGTAAGTCATTTCACTGATATCTGTGGGCTAACCTTTAATCACTTGAGTTTGGTAGTAGGGAGATCTGAGAACAAACTGTATTTTTTACATTCATTGATTAATTTCCTACTTTAAATGGATGCTTTTGGCTGTTCTCAAGCTATTAGGGAAAAGAGGGCATCTATGGATTAGAAGAGCTTTTAAAGTTTCTAAAATAATGTGCAACTTGCCTGGAATTAAAAAGAGCCCACTTCCACAAAGAGTCTGATGGGAGCAGACAAACTCTAAGTAGAACTGACAGAACTGAGAATAAAGTGTGATGGCACACACGGAGTTTTCAAATGATGCTCTTAAATCATTTGGCTATAAATATTAC
The DNA here is from genome assembly GCF_033958435.1 of Carettochelys insculpta. Lineage (NCBI taxonomy): Eukaryota > Metazoa > Chordata > Testudines > Carettochelyidae > Carettochelys > Carettochelys insculpta. Next base: position 141,277,774 of record NC_134139.1, on the reverse strand, counting down.
ACAATGATGAATGTCTGGGAATATAATTTTAATATAGATTTGACAGATCCCTGAGAACATCCCCATGCTAATTTTTTTCAATCAACAGGTTAGAGAGAAAATTGGCTTAGTACCCAACTCAAGTTCTGTGTTAACAGTGGAAGGCATAGCCTAGGAAAAGCTTTGATTTGACATAAATTTATAAAACGGTCTTACATCTCACTCAAGACAATTGGAAAACCATCTCCCCAGCATTCTCTCTCTTGATTGTGATTAGCCACCTCGCTTCCAGTTGCCTCAATCCCATGTGCCTGAAAATGTTGAGTTACATGCATCACACACACAGCCAGTGGGAATAGAATGATGATATGGTGATGCTTCACTCCCACACCAGCATAAAAAAAACCGCTTGTAAAAAATTCATTTGGGAACTAACACAGTATTCAATGTGTGAACAGGGAACCTCAGGGCCCTACTCTGTGTAATTTTCCAACTAAGTGCCACCCACTTGCCTGATCTGGATTGCACCCCAGAACATGACAAAGATGCAGATCATTCTTATGCTGGGATGACCACATCAGTTCTGGGGCCTCTTGTTATAGCAACAATCAGCTTGGCTTCCTCTTCACCTTAGCCATCTCTCTAGCACTTCACAGGAAGTGTTATTTCACCCCAGCCCTGACCGAACAAAGTCACACGCATGTCTTTAACTTTATGCATGTGAAAACTATGAAATATTGGTGCAGATCTTTGCAGGATCGGAGCCTTAGATTGCCAAGGCTCCTCAGGGTAGAAACGCTGCCTTTGCTGATCTGTAAAGCACAATGCAGAACGATAAATGCCGCATGAATAAATAATAAAGCAAAGTGAGACATTTATAAAATATAATAATGGTCTTAAGGTTCAAGTATGCAATACTTACAGCTCCCTTAGGCCCTGGCTGGATCAATGCTGTTCTGGATCCTGGCAGCTAGCTAAATTAAGTTCCATGCAGTTTACCACATGCTGGCGTTTCAGATTAGAACTTTCAAAAAAAAGATTCACTCTATTATTCATGAGCATTACTGTTCCCTTGGCATATTTTATAAAAATAGGGATGTGCCTTGATGTTCTGGACCAAAGATTTCTCTCTCTCTGCTGCTGCTGCACCACGGGCACTAGTTGCTTTCTATCTCCACCCCAGACAGAGCTGCGTTTCAATGGTATATATTTGACGTTTGTCTACTGTTTGTGAACTACTTTGGGATCCCTCTGAAGAGAGACACTATAGAAATGTAAAATATTACTATTTTATGTTAATGTACAAGGAGAATTTAAATCCTGAGCCTTTGCTGGGTGCGTGAAATATTTCTCTGGATGTTAACAATAACCTGCTCTGAATGCAAAATCCTCGCCTTAATCCAGAGAGATCTGAGGAAAATGGATACTAGCTTTGATTTCTGATAAATACTTGCAACTTCGCAGCAGCTCTGAAAAGTTTATTTTGCACTCCTCTGAAAAATGACTGACTGGCTCATAGTAAACAGCGTTCAATAACAAAAAGAAAGACAAATTAAAAATGATACTATCTCATCTCTTGACAGGAAGCTTATCAGAGGTTTTATTCATTCATAGCATACAAATGTGAGAACTAGAGGGAACAGAGGCTGAAGCCTAAGAATATTTTATTCCTATTAACCAGACATCCCCCAGTATGGTAGATATAATACCCCGCCTGTGAAAAACTCCAGGGAAAAGATGTAAGAGCCATCAAAAATGAAGCCAAATTGATCCTGCTCTGTGGTGCACTTAGGAGTTAATAAGAACAGCTGGTCAGTGAAGTGTTTGCTGGAAATTTAACAAGCCTCAAACTGTGAGGCATATTTGCCAATAAATAAAAAGGGAGCACCCAGCTAAATAAGGTTTAATTTAAATTCATATCTTGGGCTGAAGGATGAGAGCTTCATTGCTGTTTCACGTTGCTTTACAACCAGCAGGCCTATACCCAGAGCAGTGGGAACTCCAGGAAGATGTGACTGGGTGACAGCACAGACTTCTAGGGTTAAGTACATATCCACTCTGTGAACGCACATCAAATGGAGGTGTCAGGTGAGGGAGGGAGGGAGGCAAGACAGAGATTGGAAGCAATCTTTTCTTAACTGTACATTTCCAGTCCCTGTGAAAATGAAGCTCCTTGCGAATGGGAACATTGTCAAATCTGCTATGTCTCATTCCTGCAAATGACTGAGCTGTATTGTCTAAAGAAAGGCCAAACAACTATGCAGGAAATTATATCCAGTATATGTCAATATCACCAATTGGTGCTGCAGTGGCTATCCAGGCTATGGAGGGGCACAGCCAATGCTCTTATGTATTTGTCTAAAGAACAGAAAACAAAAGAAAAAAAAATTGTAAATCGCAGGATGAGACCTTTTAAGAAGCTGGGATTAAAAAAGTTCCTGCCTTGCTGACACGGCTATACTCACAGGAGCCTTCAACTTCACGATGCGAGCACTGTAAGGCGCAGAATACTGTAAACATACATATCAGGACTTATAAGGCAAAAAGCAGAACCACAAAGTTTCATAACTCTAGACTTCAGGAAGTGGAAGATACACAGCATTTCAACAAACTTGCTGGATATTGTACCAGCTATTAAGCCACTGTTGCTGCTTCCCACAGTAGTTTCAGCAAGACTTCACTAATCTGACGTGGTTTCAAGATGTTCTCAGGCAAACCAGGTGTATGATAGCTCAAAGGAACAAGACTTTCTCTCAGATTGTGACCAGCACTGCACAGCAAGTAATGGAATGGAATATACTTTCATCTCAAGATGTAAAAGTGTGATAATTGCACCGGTGACTCATTCCACTCTACCATGAATTATACCAATTTAGCTACAGAGACTAGTGCATCCCTTTGCTCTCACAGAGCAATTTTTCAGTCAGACATTTGTGGAAATCTGTGCTTGTAAATAAGCATTTGTTAAGGAAGTTTGTTCTCCACAGACTTTGTGCTCAGTTCAAATCTGGCCACTGATACATTTATATTTCGTGTTTGACAGTAAATGATGCTTGACTACAGACTGAACTGGAACTTTCTTCTATAATATACAGTAGGAAAAAAAAATAAAGTTGCTGCTTGTGTGAACAATGTAGAGTGCAATCAACAGAAATAATGTCTTTTCAGGCCATGGGGCCAGTGCCACCATCCAGCAAAAAAGACAGTTACCTATTCTGTAACTGGTGTTCTTCGAGATGTGTTGCTCATGTCCATTCCAATTTGGGTGTGTGCCATGCGCATGCCCAGTTGCCTGAAGCTTTTTGCCCTAGCTGGTAGCCTTAGGGTCGGTGCGGTGCCCCCTGGAGTGGCACCCATATATGCACCTCCTGACCCGCCCCCCGCTCAGTTCCTTCTTGCCGGCTACTCCAACAGAGGGGAGGCGGGAGGGTTTTGGAATGGACATGAGCAACACCTCTCAAAGAACACCAGTTACAGAACAGGTAACTGTCTTTTCCTCTTCAAGTGATTGCTCATGTGCATTCCCATTTGGGTGAATGAAAGCCAGTGCCTAGGAGGCGGGGTCAGAGCCCTGAAAGGAGTGCAGGACAGCCCTGCCCACTGCAGCATCTTCCCTACCGTGCTGCACAACTGCGCAATGCGCTGTGAACGTGTGAATGGAGGACCAAGTGGCCGCTCTGCAGATGTCCTGGATAGGGACTTCGGCAAAGAACACCGCAGAGGATGCCTGTGCCCTTGTGGAGTGCGCCCTGATCGGTGGAGGGGGAACCCCCGCCAGTTTGTAACACTCACCGATACAGGTTACTATCCGGGAGGAGATCCGCTGAGAGGAGACTGGATGCCCCTTCATCCTGTCTGCTACTGCAATGAACAGCTGCTGTGACTTCCGGATGGGTTTGGTCATGTCCATATAGAAGGCCAGTGCCCTCCATACATCCAAGGTGTGTAGGCTCTGCTCCCTAGGGGATGGATGGAGCTTTGGGTAAAACACTGGTAAGGTGATGTCTTGGTTAATATGGAAAGGGGAGACCACCTTAGGCTGAAATGCCAGGTGGGGTCTTAGTCTAACCTTGTCCTTGTGGAACACCGTATAAACTGGGTCCACCGTCAGGGCCCTTAGCTCTGACACCCTTCTGGCTGAGGTAATGGCCACCAGGAATGCCACGTTGTAGGTAAGAAACAACATAGAACAAGAGACGAGAGGTTCAAAAGGGGGAGCCATCAGCTTAGACAAAACCAAATTAAGGTCCCACATTGGGAGGGGGGCCCGAACCTGTGGTCTGACTCTCTCCATTCCCTTCATAAACCTTTTTACCACCGGGTCTGAGAAGACAGAGAACCTCCCGTCTCCTGGGTGGAACGCCGAAATGGCTGCCAGGTGCACCTTTAGGGAGGATACTGACAGCCCCACCTGGCTCAGAGCCAGCAAGTAATCTAGGACACTTGGTATTGTGGCCTCTCCCAGGGACATCCCCTTTTGGGTGGCCCCAATGGTAAATCTCTTCCATTTGGCTACATATGCTACCCTTGTAGAGGGTTTCCTGCTGTTCAGCAATACTTCTCTGACAGGTTCGGAGCAGGCCGGCTCCACCGGTCTCAGCCACGGAGCCTCCATGCTGTCAGGCGCAGCGCTTGGAGACTGGGGCACCGCAGTCTCCCCTCCTCCTGTGTCAGCAGGTCCGGGCGCAGCAGGAGTGTCTCCGGAGCGTGAGTGGCCATCTCCAAGAGGGTCGAGTACCAATGTTGTCGAGCCCAGGCCTGGGGCCACCAGGATTACTGACGCTCGGTCCGACCGAATTTTCAACAGTGTTCGGTGGATGAGCAGTATCGGTGGAAAGGCGTACAGCAACGGGGCCGAACAATGGATGCTGAAGGCGTCTGCCCAAGAGCCTGGACTTCGGTTCTGGTAAGAGCAGAATGTCCTGCACTTCGCATTGAGATGCGTGGCAAAGAGGTCTGCTTGGGGACACCCCTACCTCTGGAAAACTGAATTCAGTACTTGTGTGTGTAATGACCACTCGTGGTCCATGAAGGACCTGCTGAGGTGGTCTGCCAGGGAGTTCTGAGTCCCAGGCAGGTAGAACGTCCTCAGGAGAATCTGGTGCTGGATGCAGAAATCCCAAAGCGCGAGGGCCTCTAGACACAGAGGCGACAAGCGTGCACCCCCTTGTTTGTTTATGTAGTACATTGCTGTGGTGTTGTCTGTGCTGACTGCTACACAGTGCCCCTTCAGCTCCTTCTGAAATACTTCACACGCCAGAAGAACTGCTCTGAGTTCTCTCACATTTACGTGGAGATGAGCGTCCGTTTTGCCTCACAAGGTCTGCGTCTGGCAGTCCCCCAAGTGCACTCCCCAGCCCAGGTCTGATGCGTCCGTGACCAGGGAAAGGGAGGGTTGTGGGGGATTGAAGGGTACCCCCATGCAGACTGACCCGTCCTCCAGCCACCAGTGTAGTGTCATCAACACTTTGTGGGGGACTGTGACTAACATGTATATGCAGTCCCTGACAGGTCTGTCTGGATACTGGGGCGAACCACATCTGAAAGGGGCACATTCGTAACCTGGCATGCTGGACTACGAATGTGCACCCCGCCATGTGTCCCAACAATCTGAGGCATCCCCTGGCTGTTGTGGTTGGGAACCTTATTAGGGCTTGTATGCAAGCCATCATTGCCTGGACCCTGCTGTGTGGCAGAAACGCTCTGGCCTGCTTTGCGTCCAGACGTGCGCCTACGAATTCTATGACTTTAGTCGGTACTAACACAGACTTCGCCTCGTTTACTAAGAGACCTAACGTGTCACACATTGCTCTTTTAGCTGTACATGTTGTGACACCTGTCCTTGTGACCGACCCTTGATCAGCCAGTAGTCTAGGTACGGGAACAGGTGCACACCTCGCCTGCGTAAGAAGGCTGCCACTACTGACATGCATTTGGTGAAGATTCTCGGGGCTGAGGAGAGTCCAAACGGGAGGACTGTAAATTGATAATCGTCCTTCCCTAGCACAAATCTGAGGAACCTCCTGTGAGGCGGATAAATTGCTACATGGAAATATGCATCCTGTAAGTCGAGAGCGGCGAACCAATCCCCTCGTTCCAGCATTGGGATAATTATTCCCAGGGATATCATACGAAACTTTATCTTTCTTACAAATCTGTTGAGATTTCGTAGGTCCAAGATGGGCCTCAGCCCCCCTTTCGCTTTTGGAATGAAGAAATAGCAGGAATAAAATCCCTGTCCCCGGAATTCCTGGGGGACTTCCTATATAGCCCCCTTTTGGAGGAGGATTCCTACCTCCTGTCTGAGAACTATCTCGTGAGAGGGGTCCCTGAAGAGGGATGGGGAAGGGGGTTGCGAAGGGGGGTAAGAAGAAAATTGTATGGCATATCCCTTTTCTACTGTGCGGAGGACCCACTGGTCTGAAGTTATGCTGCACTGTGCCTGCTAGAATGGGGATAAGCGGAGTGAAAATAAACCTTGGGCTGGATCGATGGGAGTGGGCGGTACAACGCTCTCGACCGCCCCGTCAAAACTGGTGTCTAGGCCCAGGAGGGGTTTTAGTGTGGCCCTGGTCCTGCGTTTGGCGACCCTGACGTCTCCTATTATGGCGGCCCCTTCTTCTGTTCCCCTCCTGTTGCTGCTGGGGGAACTGTCTGAACTGGGGCCTAGGATTAAACTGCCTTCTTTGGGTCGCCGGTGTATATAGACCCAGTGAGCGTAACGTGGATCGAGAGTCTTTCATACCATGAAGTCTCTTATCTGTTTTCTCTGAAAATAGAGAGGGGCCTTCAAAAGGGAGGTCTTGAATGGACTGCTGCACCTCTCGCGAGAGTCCTGAGACCTGAAGCCATGCTCCCCTTCGCACGGCAATACCCGAGGCCATAACCCTAGTGGCTGCATCAGCTGCATCTAGGGCGGCCTGCAGTGCTGCTCTGGAAATGAGCCTCTGCTCCGCTACCAGGGCCATAAAGTCTGTCTTGGCATCCTGTGGAAGCAGTTCTGCGAAACGGTCCATGGAACTGGCCGTATTATACACATATCTGCTAACCATGGCCTGCTGGTTAGCAATTCTGAGCTGCAGACCACCTGTGGAGTAAATTTTTCTACCATACAGGTCTAGTCTTTTGGCATCCTTGTTGTTGGGGGGGGGCCCTTGAAGCCTGTCGCTCCCTATTGTTCACCGCATCCACGACAAGGGAGTCAGGGGGAGGATGGGTGAACAGATGCTCATTTCCCTGTGCCGGGACAAAATACCTGCGTTCATTTTTCCTAGCCGTGGGCAAGGCTGAGGTGGGGTTTGCCACACTGTTTTATCTGTGTTGGCAATTGTCTTTGTAATAGGCAGTGCCACCCTGGACGGTGCAGACGTTGAGAGGATGTTAGTGACAGGGTCTACTTCATCCCTGACCCCTTCCGCCTGTACCCCCAGGCTCTGGACGACCCTCCTTAACAGCTGCTGGTACACGCCTCCATCCTCCAGTACTGGGGATGCAGAGGACCCAGCTAATGCCTCATCTGGAGAAGATGAAGATGAGGCCAACATACCCTCCAAACCTGTTGATCCAGCGGATTCTGGCACCTCTACTGGAGTCCCTGGCCCCACACTCTGTGGCGCTGTGATTGGTGCCTGGGGTGGAGGACCCCCTAGTGGTCCCTGGTGCGGTGTTATGAAAACAGGGCCACTCTGCACCAGGGACAGCACCGGTTCAATTGGCGCCGGTGTCCATTGCACCACAGTGCCCGGTGCCTGTACTGACGGCACCAATGCTTGGGTTGCTCCCAGCTGACCCAGTGCCGATGTCAACGCCAGAGATGGTGCCGGTACTGCCATCGGAGCTGGTGCCGATGACTCCCCTTGCTCCTCCAGCGGGGCTCCGAGGGCTCCTGTCGGCACCGATCTCAGCACCTGGGGAGTGCCCGGTGCCCTGAACGGGAGTCCAGCAACTCGCCCTTGCTCCGCGTGGATCGCCCACGGGGTCCAGAAGGGCCACTGTGGTACCCCCGATGGTGCCTTTGCTGCTCTCCTTCCAGGGAGCGTCGGGAGTGGCACCGGTGCCCACTGCGTCGGGATGACCTCGTACTCTTGCTCCTTACTGAGCCGGAGTAAAGGGAGTCCGATTCCGACGCGGACCCTGAGACCAATGAGTATGGTGGTGCCAAGGGTCCCGTGCTTCTCATTGGTTCCTGCAGGCTTAGTCCCATCTGCACGGTGCCAATGGATTGTTGGGGTCCCCCTGGCGTCGGGAGCTGTGCCGGGGTCCCTGGAGCCTGACCCGGTGTCTGGAGCGAGGGTGACGAAGGCTCCCGGTGGGGTGTTTGTAACGGCACCATAAATTGCAGGAGGCCTTGAGCAGCACCAAAGGCCTCTGGCATCGAGGGCAATCTGGGATAGCACGGGCTCCTGCCTCGCGCTGAAGTTGATGCTGGCACTTTGTGACCCCGCTCACGGTGCGCATTGGTGGACTCTGCAGACGCCTGTCTTGAACAGCCCCGGTGCCATCTCATCTTCTTGCGTGGCACTGGAGACTGACTCTTGTGGCGCCGGGAGACGCTAGGCGCCGAGTCCAACTCTTGGCGCCAGGAGCCCTCTGACGGTGCCAGAGCGCTCTGCACCGAAGATGCGGCGCTCTGCGTTCCCGCCAAGGAACCCTCCGGGCACAAGGCTGACTCCATAAGGAGAACTTTTAGTCTTTGAGCTCTATCTTTTAGAGTCCTTGACTTGAAGGCCTTGCAGATGAAGCAACACTCTCGGAGATGAGATTCACCGAGGCAACCCAGACAAGGTTTATGCAGGTCACTCTTGGGCATACGTTTGCCACATGTAGAACAGTTTTTAAAACCCGGAGAGCCAGGCATTGCCTGGCGGCGAGGCGCCGAGAGGGTTAAAGACCCACCTCATCTTACTAAGTGCTAATTTCCTACAGTAGGTAACAGAGTGAACTATTTACAACTAATTAAAACAACAAAGGCTACCAGTGAACTCTTAAGAAGAGTTAAGCTCCAGCAACTGACAGAGCGGGGAGAAGGAACTGAGCGGGGGGGCGGGGTGAGCGGTGCATATATGGGTGGCCATACGGGTGCCACTCCAGAGGGCACCGCACTGACCCTAAGGCTACCGGCTAGGGCAAAAAGCTTCCAGCAACTGGGCATGCGCACGGCGCACACCCAAATTGGAATGCACATGAGCAATCACTCGAAGAAGAACTTTAAAAAAGCATGTGGTAGTTGCAGAAAATTAACAAAGCAAGGGTTGGAGTGGGCAGACACCATAGTGATAGAGGTCTTATCAATAAATAGCTCGGGGCAGTCCCTTGTTAAAGACTTCCAGGGCCCAGTGCATTATGAAAATTGAGGGGGCACCCACTATAAGAACATAAGACCGGCCTTCCAAGATCACACCAAAGCTCCAGCCAGACCAGTATCCTGCCTTCCACCAATGGGCAATGTCATGTGTCCCAGAGGAAATGAACAAACCAGGTACTCACCAAGTGATCCGTCCTCTATTGCCCATTGCCAGCTGCTGACAAACAGGGCAGGGCACTGTTCCTACCAATCCTAGCTAGCAGCCATTGATGGACCTAATCTTCCATGAATTTACCCGGCTCTTTTTTGAACCCTCTTAATGTCCTGATCTTAAACCTTCTGCCCATTAGTTTCATTTGGTGACCCCTAGTTCTTGTGTTATAGGAACAAGTAAATAACTTTTCTCCATATCTGCCATGACTTTATAGACCACTATCATATCCCCCCTTAGTCTTCTATTTTCTAAGCTGAAAAGTCCCAGTCCTTTTAATCCTTCCTCACATGGCAGCCATTCCAAACCAGTAATCATTTTGTTGTCCTTTTCTGAACCTTTTCAATGCCAAGATATCTTTTTTTGAGATGAGGCAACCACATCTGTACCAGTATTCCAGATGTGGGAGTACTGTAGATGTATATAGAGGTATGTATATAGTCTCTGTCTTATTCTATATCCATTTTTAAATGATTCCTAACATTGTTTGTTTTTTTTTGACTGCTGCAGCACATTGTATCAGAAAACTATCCACAATAACTCCAAACTCTCCTCTTGAGCGGTAATCGCTAATTTAGTCCCCATCATTTTGTGCATATAATTGGGATTATGTTTTCCACTATGCATTACTTTACATGTATCAACCTTAAAATTCATCTGCTATTTTGTTGCCTAGTTACCTAATTTTGAGAGATACATTTGAAACTTTTCACAATCTGCTTTGGTCTTAACTATCTTGAGTTCTTTATCATCTTCAAATTTTGCCACCTCACTTTTTATCCCACGTTCATGATCATTTTTGAGTATATTGAATAAGATTGGTTCAAACACAGACCCCTATGGGACACAACTAGTTACCTCTCTGCATTCTGAAAAGCTACCATTTATTCTGACCCTTTGTTTCCTACCTTTTAACCAGTTATCAGTCCATGACAAGACCTTCCCTCTTATCCCATGGCAGCTTACTTTGCTTAAGAGACTTTGGTGAGGGATTTGTCAAAAGGTTTCTGGAAATCTAAGTGCACAATACCCACTGAAGTGCCCTTATCCACGTTTGTTGACCCTCTCAAAGAAATCTAATAGATTAATGAGGCATAATTTCCCTTTATAGAAACTGTATTGACTTTTCCCCAACAAATTATGTTTGTGTATGTGCCTGACAATTCTGTTCTTTATTATAGTTTCAGCCAATTTGCCCAATGCTGAACTTAGACTTACCGGTCTGCAATTGCCAGGATCAGCTCTCAAGCCCTTTTCAAATATTGGTGTCACATTAGCTAACTTGTCAGTCATTTGGTACAGAAGATGATTTAAAGCATACATTGTTAACAATAAATGGGTTATGTAAACAATAAACAGGTTATCAGAGAAGGTGTGGGGCTGTTACTGGAAGAGGGAGGTAACACAGTGACAGATGAGGTCAGAAAAGCTGAAGTACTCAATGCTTTTTTTGCCACAGTCTTCACGGACAAAGTCAACTCCCACATGACAGTCCTAGACAATGCAGTATGGGAAGGTGGAGGGCAGCCATCTGTGGGGAAGGAACAAGTTCTGAGCTATCTAGAAAAATTAGATGTACACAAGACTGGAAGAAGGCAAATGTAGTGCCTATCTTTAAAAAAGGAAAGGAGGACAATCCAGGGAACTATAGACCGGTCAGCCTTACCTCAATCCCTGGGAAAATAATGGAGGGAATCCTCAAGGAATCAATTTTGGAGCACTTGGAAGAGGGGAAAATGGGCAGCCATTTTGGATTGACCAGAAGTAGGCAACATGGATTCACCAAAGGCAAGTCCTGCCTGACCAATCTGATTAGCTTCTGTGACGAGGTAACAAGCTCTGTGGACATGGGGAAGTCAATGGATGTGATATACCCTGACTTCAGCAAAGCTTTTGATACGGTCTCCCACAACATTCTTGTCCATAAATTAAGGAAATATGGATTGGATCCTTAGACTATAAGAAGGATAGAAAGCTGGCTTGATGGTCGGGCCCAACAGGTAGTGGTCAATGGCTCAATATCTGAATGGCAGTCGGTTTCAAGTGGAGTGCCGCAAGGCTCGGTTCTGGGGCTGGTGTTATTCAATATCTTTATTAATGACCTGGATGAGGGACTGGATTGCACCCTCAGCAAGTTTGCAGATGACCAAAAACTAGTGGGAGATGTAGATATGTTGGAGGGTAGAGAGACAATCCAGAGTGACCTGGATAAATTGGAGGACTGGGCCAAAAGAAATCTGATGCGGTTCAACAAGGAGAAGTGTAGAGTCCTGCACCTGGGGTGAAAGAATCTCAGGCATTGTTACAGGCTGGGGACCAACTGGCTCAACAGCAGTCCAATGGAAAGGGACCTAGGGATTATGGTGGATGAAAGGCTGGATATGAGTAAACAGTGTGCCCTTGTAGCCAAGAAGGCTAACGGCATAGTAGGGTGTATTAGGAGGAGCATTTTGAGCAGATCTAAAGAAGTAGTTGTTCCCCTCTACTCAGCACTGGTGAGGCCACATCTTGAATATTGTCTCCAGTTTTGGGCCCCCCAGTATAAAAACAATGTGGATTTGCTGGATAAGGTTCAGAGGAGGGCAACAAAAATGATGAAAGGGCTGGAGCACAAGACCTATGAGGATAGGCCGAGGGATTTGGGCTTGTTTAGTTTACAGAAGGGAAGACGTAGGGGTGATTTAATAGCAGCCTTCAACTTAGTGAAGGACACCTCTAAAGAGGAGGGTGAGAAACTGTTCTCAGCGGTGTCAGATGGCAGAACAAGGAGTAATCGTCTGAAGTTGAAGAGGGAGAGGTGTAGGTTGGATATTAGGAAAAACTACTTCTCCAGGAGGGTTGTGAACCATTGGAATGCGTTGCTAGAGAGGTGGTGGATTCTCCATCCCTCGAAGATTTTAAGTCCCAGTTTGACAAGGTCCTGGCTGGGATGACTTAGTGGGGGTTGATCCTGCTTGAAGCAGGGGGCTGGACTAGATGACCTCCTGAGGTCCCTTCCAGCCCTACGATTCTGTGATTCTGTTACAAACCACAGCTAGTAGTTTCACAATTTTACAATTGAGTTCTTATAGAACTCTTGAGTAAATGGCACCTGGTCCTGGTGACTTGTTACTATCTAGTTTATCAATACCCATAAACTAGACAGCATAGCTATGTCTACACTAGCCAAAAACTTCAAAATGGCTATGCAAATGGCCATTTCGAAGTTTACTAATGAAGCACTGAAATACATATTCAGCGCCTCATTAGCATGTGGACGGCCACGGCACTTCAAAATTGATGCTGCTCGCTGCTGCACAGCTCGTCCAGATGGGGCTCCTTTTCTGAAGGACCCCAGCTACTTTGAAGTCCCCTTATTCCTATGACCAGATAGGAATAAGTGGGACTTCGAAGTAGCTGGGGTCCTTTCGAAAAGGAGCCCAGTCTGGATGAGCCGCGTCAATTTCGAAGTGCCGCGGCCGTCCGCATGCTAATGAGGCGCTGAATATGTATTTCAGTGATTCATTAGTAAACATCAAAATGGCCATTTGCATGGCCATTTCGAAGTTTTGGGCTAGTGTAGACACGGCCCATATGTGATATACAAGACTATCACGTCCTAGGTGAAACCTCAGTGTGCCATCCACCCACCTCTCAACTGGACGAGGGTGGATGGCGGTGATCCCTCTAATATTTTCCATCCATGTGTGAATTTTTTTCCATCTCATGTGCTGAATAATTCTTATTGTATGTGCACTACGACACTTGCGACTGTGCACCACCAGTAGAAACAGAAAACCTTACTGTGGGTGCTCTATTAATCAGCTGGACAGCATTTCAATCTCTCCTAACTGGGTGTACAAGTGTACAGCTTTCAGGGAACACTGGTGAGTGTGCAGAGGTGGGGAGGGGAAGGCGGCTTCTCACAGCTCTCTGGTTATAGTAAAATTGATGGGGAGGGGCAAGTGCCAGGTCACAGTGCCATTCACTTAGGAGGAGAAGGAGGCTATAAGGGTGGAGGAACTGTTGACAGAGGGGACACAGTTTGAGCTTTCAGTTGCTATTTGCGGATGGCGTGATACATTTAATTGCATTGGTACACTTCAGTTGTGGGCACTTATTAGTTCCATTGTATATTTTGGATTATGTTAAGGGTATGTAGAGTGAATGATGAGACACTTCTCTGAGGTGTATAAACAAAGCTAAATACACAAGAAATTAACACTCTCAAAGGAGTGGTTGAGTCACTGGCAATTTGGCCCTTAAGCCTCAGTTTCCACAGCTGTAAAATGTGGCTAACAGTACTTACTTCCCCAAGGCATGGTGATGTTCTATGGTTGTTAAACATGAGATTTTCAGATGGAAGGCCCACCAGGAGTGGAAAGTATCATACCACATGGCAGGAAGGTAGGGAAGGAGAGAAACGAAATTGGGACTAAGTAAACTAGTACAAATATACAAGTCTATTAACATTTCTGGTAGTCTAAGAAAAGCTGTGGTAGATTCGTTCTGCTGACATTGACAACAGCCCTGCTTTGCATAAGTCACAACCAGTTCTATTCCCTTCAGAAATCATCTGGTAGGAAAATATCAAAAATGGAATATGTAAAAATGTGTAGGAGCCAACCTAGCTTATTCCTGTTTAATCCAAATTGAATCATATATTTTATGTCAAAGCCATGCAAAACAAGTGGCAATTCTTGCATTCAGTCTTTTTTTTTTTCCCTTTCTGTCTTACATTAAATAGATTTCCTTCCCTGTACTCAGAGTAAAGACAGGAACGTACATCCAGAATAAGCAAGTTTCACCACACTTCCGTTCTGTTTTTTTACACTTCTCTGGAGTAAATTTTCACAGCTCCATTGACACCAATGGAACTAGTACACTGTACATCAGTGGAGAACTGCCCCCATATCGTTAACATATTAAAGAAAGAAGTCCCACGATTTCATCTGGAAATGCTTTTGGAGGGAGTTTCTTTTGAGACCTGTTAGAAGAGTTTCATTACCTAAGAAAACCAATCCTCTGGTGGTAGTTGTTGCTTTAGACTAAAACACGAGCAGAATAAAACACATGAACACAATTTCATACAAGACATCATGGTCAGATTTGCACATGTGCCAAAAGCCTTAGTTAACACAAAAACTTCACCCTGGATTCTGCTGTATCCTAGGCATTCCCTATAGAGAATAAAGAAGTTGAGGCACCACTGTAAATCCTGAGGTATTCCTCATGACGTCCAGCAAACATGTGAAGAGAGTCCCGTGTGCTGTGGCTTTTTACTACAGCTGTGCTATTGAGTCCAAAGAGGGGCATAGCAGCTTGCGTCTCTCATAAACATCCTGCCACTCCCTGTGGTGTCCTCCAGAATATTTGTAGCTACTCAGGTCAGCATAAGGGCCCAATGCTTAGCGTTCTAGCCTAGGACTCAGGAGATCTGAGCTCAAGTTCTGTCTGTGCCCTAGACATTGTGTGGCCTCAGACAAGTCACCTGGTCCACACTTAGATCAACACTGCTCAGGAATGAAAAATTGTTTAGCCCTGAGAGCGCTGGTTAGGGCTATATAACTGAAGGGAGAGATGCAACTATGTTGATAGCAGAATTCTTCCATCAACTTAGCTATGACCTCTTGGAGAGGTGGATTAACAGGGATGGCAAAACTCCTTCTGTTGATGTTGGAAGGGTCTGCGCTATCCCAATGCTGGGCCACCACAGCAGCTGTAATGTAAACCAGCCTTTAGTCTCTCTGTGCCTCAGGTCCCCCCTTTCTGCAGTTGTATTTGCGACTGCAGGTTGCACGTCTGAAATCTGGTACTCTCGTCCGGCAACATCCATGGGCCAACAGGGCCACAGAGGCTGCTAGATAAGAGAACAGTGGCTGGTGCAGGAGCCCCCTGCAGGGCTAGGAGCCAGAGCCCCTGTGCCTGCCCCATGACAGAATAGGAGCTGGAGCTCCATCTGGACCCACAGCAGCAAGGAGGTTCAGGATCCAGGAGCTCCCGCCTGCCCCAGGGCAGCAGTGGACAGGCTGGAGAGCTGGGAGTTGGACCTCTCTTCTGCTCCTTGGCAGCTGGGGACAAGGGCTGGCTTGAGCCCCATGGCAGCCTAGGGCTGCAGCAGCCCCTGTTCACAGGGCTTTCTGCCTGCAGAAGTCCTACACTTCCTCTTACCAGGCAAATTCCCTGGTCTGGGACCAGTCAGGTCCCGAGCGTGCCAGGTTTGGGAGGTGCAAGCTGTATTCTGCATGAAAGGTAAATCTCAAACCCTTTGGTGTGTACAGTAAGGCTGTCAGCCCACTTCTTGTGCTCAGCAGTAAAATAATAATAATAATGAAAGTATTGGAGAGAGAAAAATACTGGTGAAAATTCCCTGTTAGCTTCGGAATATTTACCTAGACCTGCCTAAAGCCGTCACTTTGACAGAAGCAAGATTATTATGCACCTTTCACTTGGAGGCGTAGAAGACCTCTTGGATTGAAACAATCAATGCTGGGAAGTGCACCTGTGTTCATTCTAGGGCCAAAATATTAACCCTAAATATATCAAATACTAATACAAGAGACAATGTGACCCATATCACTGCTCACCTTCTGTTGGGACACTGTTCTTGGCTTTTGCCAGGGCAGAGACTCAATGACTATTAGATCCTTTTCCTCCCTCACTACCGTAGACCCTATAGTTACCAAAAAGGCCTTATTAAGTTTGAGACTGAATACAGGAACCCAGAAGAAAACAGGAGATGTTATAAAATCGCTACTGTTGAGAGAAAACCATTTCTGCCCTGCCTTCCTCTGTATTTATTTTTGCACACAGAAGCAGTCATTTCATACACTTGATAAAATCAAGGACAATTAAACTAAATTGAGCTTTAATTTCAGACTCAAATCAGGCTTCTGCGACTGAGCATTTCCTCCTGCAATGTCTGAAATGCTAAATAGCTGCACAAGCCAAACTCAGACAGCAAACAAGAGAAGAGTGAGTTTATTGCATGTCAACTACAAAGAACCATAAGGTGCTGAATTCTTCTGGGCTATCATTAGCAGAGAGGAGGCTAAGTGAGATATGGATAAAATACCTGGATAAGTTTAGGGTTACAAGCAGGAAGATAAATACTTCAGAGGGCAGTGGGGGTAGCAAATTGCACAGAAGATTGAACTGCAGTTACTCTACCTGATGAAGGCCCTGAGGCTGTGGCTACAATATAGTTGCTATTTTGGGAGACAAATATATCCCAAAATAGCAACTCCACAGCTAAACACCCTGCTTGAAATAGCAGTGCTATTTTGAGCACGTCACTCCAGTTCTGGTACCCGTCGTCATACAAGGGGCAGTGGAAACTTCAAAATAGCCACTTCTTTTGAAATAATTTGTGCAATGGGCACAATGCAAATAGCGTAAGTTATTTCGAGTTACAGCTACAGTGTGACTAAATGCTAAGTGACTCCTGGGAGGCGCTGCACATTGGCGGCTGCATTTATCTCATCTGCAAGCACACAGCTTGTTATTGCTTGTATCTGAATCTCTAACACAGCCACAGAGAGTGTGCCTTAATTGGCAAATCTTTCTCGTCTCCTTTTGGATAAGGTATGTGAGTTCAGCCCAGTATAGGATTTCTTTCTTTCCCAGGAGGATAAGGGAGGAGGAGCTGGTGTTTCCCAATGAAGCAACAACTAGGCAATGGAGACTTTTTTGGGGGTGGGGGAGCTCCATATTAACTCTCAGTTTGGCTCCTCTTCAGAAAGGTCCACTGCTCAGTATGTTTGATGCAAGGTCTAGTCCAATTGTTAGCACTGCACAAATTACAGTAAAACTCCGATTATCTGACTCCCAGTTATCCAACATTCCATTTTAGCTGACTCCTTCCAGGGCAGTGTGGGATAAAATGGAATATTGGATTACCAGGGTAAGAGTTGTTCCCCGCAGCCCCACAGCAACCAGGAGCTAGCCCCTGGCAGCCTGCCCAGGGAATGGGTAGCCAACCCAGGGATTCAACCCCAGGCAGTGGGCAGCTGACAGCCAGCCCTGCAGCAGCCAGTCCTGTGGCAGCCAACAGCCTGCCCTGCAGAAGGGGCCCAGGCAGGCCCCACCAATCCCCTCGCAACACCCCCCCACCAACCCAATTATCCAACATTTTTATCAGGGAGGTAGCCATGATAGTCTGTATCTTCAAAAACAACAAGTCATCCTGTGGCACCTTATAGACTAACAGATATTTTGGCTCATAAGCTTTCGTGGGCAATGACCCGCTTTGTCAGATGCATGAGTTGGTGGGGAGGGTTTCATAGGAGAATTTAAAGAGAGAGTCTCGGTAAAGGGGAGGGCCAGAGCTGACATGGTCTGTTCAGTCAGGGTGGATGTGGCCCATTATGGGCAGGTAATGAGGAGTTATGAACATCAAGAGAGGAGAAATCAAGTCAGTTCAGTCGGGGCGGATGTGGGCCATTGTCAGTAACTAATACGGAAGCGTAAACATCAAGAGCAGAGAAATTGCTTTTGTAATGGGCCAACTGCTCCCAGTCTCTGTTCAATCCTTGGCTGATGGAGTCAAATTTGCAAATGAATTGCAGCTCAGAGATTTCTCTTTGCATTTTATTTTTGAAATTGTTTTTGTTGTAGGACTGCTGCTTTTAAATCTGTTACTGAGTGTCCAGGGAGATTGAAGTGTTCTCCAACACCTTTAGTTATCTGACCATCCATCAGTTCCAATTATGTCAGATAATTGAGGTTTTACCGTACTGGGTTTAGGTGTTTTTGATCTTGTGTTTACTTCCAACTCCTCACCAGGTGGGCTGGAAGAACAAAGCCTTTCTGAAAGGAGAGCTTTTGCAAGGGCAGGTTGTACTACTGATTTTCCCAAAGTCCTTGGATCTATTTTCCATAAAGATCGTTGGGATCCTGGCAGAAGGCAGCAAAAGAAAGCCGGTACTGCCCTTGATGTGTTTATCACCAAGGTTGTGTGACACACTAAAAGCATAAAGCCATTAGAGTGCACAAAACACAACACAATCCGCTTCTTCTAGAGGTTCTGGACAGAATAAATGCTGAGAAAAAGCCTAACAGTGCTAGGAAAATCTAAGGGCATTTGGGCCCAGTGAGCTCAGTGAATCATTTAATTAGAGACCACACAGAGTCAGAAAAAGGATTTCAATTCTGTCAGACCTTCTCTTATCACAGGCAGCCACAATGTCAGATGTTACATGGCTTAGAAAAATTAATAAATCAAGCTCTTTATTAAGTCTTTCTACTCCTCGTTTATGAGAAACACATCAAGCTTACTCTCTGATGGCACAATAGTTGGCCTCGCAGTAGGTCATTATTCAAATCGTCTTTATCCACCGAAGGTGATTTTACAGCAGAAGTGTTAAATTTCTTACTAGAGTTTTGCATAGCAGCCTGCCCAGGATCCCTGGGTCCTAGCATTTGTCCCTCGTCTATAATGAAGGCATGTGCAAAGACCAAGTGACTTTGTTGGAAGAAAAAGAAAATATCATGGAATTGATTGTGATGCAGTTCAGATGGTTAGATTTGACTGTAGCAGGTTCACCACAACTGCACTTGAAATGTGCTGTTATCAGCAACCTTTTGGGCTATGAAATGCAAGCCTGTGAAGGAGCAACCAAATGTCCTAGTTTCAACTTGTGGTCATATAATAAAAAGAGGAATTGTGACACTCAGTATAGCAAAGGCTTTACAGGAATATTTCTGGACACTCAGCAGCCTCCTCATGCAATAACAGAGGAGGGAGAGAGATTGGTTTGAATTTTAAGGTTTTGGAATTGTTTAGGACTTACTTTTCTCAGTTTCTGATATAAAATTCTGTCCATTTTGTATGCATGACTGTTATTGCTTGGTTCATACTGAGTAGTCTCTTGACAGCAAGCCAGAACCTTGCAAATCTTTTAACCTATTATTTGACTATTGTATATTCAAATTATTAGCTTTTCAAGTGTGTCCAAGGCCGGAGTATGAAAAAGAATTCTGACAAAGAAAGAGATTTGCAAAATAGAGGTGAAAAACAGTGGTTTGGGACATACTGAGAGAGGTCTTTATTATGCTTTGGATTGTTTTATTTCTTTGGAAGTGGCAAAACCAGGGAAGTAAAATTTATAACCTGGCTATTACCGAGATTTGCAACCCAGTGAGGTTGTCAAAAATATTAAATTACGCAGAATGTGCAGACAAGGTTGAGAAATTACTTTCTGTCTAAAGATTTGTTTAAGTAACATCAAAGCAGTTACATTCAATCACACTTATCTTAGCCCAATATTCTCCTTCATTTTTCAGCAAGTTCAGAGCATTAATATTATTACTGGGAAACATTTATTTACAACAAACTGCAATGCTCCTAATTGTAGCATAAAATCTTACTGGCTCTCCTTTAGTTCAATATTTTAGCTACACATTGGCCTTTTGGAATGCCAATGTCTGTACTTGGGAAGGGAGGAGATTGGGGGCAACAGTAAGATTTAGGTCTTGCAGAGGGGGTATAGAACTCCTGGTCCCTCACCGCCCCAGTATCCAGAGAAGACCAGGACAGATTGCAGTTGGGAGCTTAATAAACAGAGAAAGTTCCAAGAGAGGGAATTGCTTAAAGCATAATTCTTTGTTTTCCCCCACGCCCTGTGGTGTCAGAAGAAAGTGAATCCCTCTCACTAAAGAAGCGGGAAAGGGAAATGTTCCCCTTACTGGTGAAGTGGAAAATCAGCAAGAAGACCTTTGAAATCAGCAGCAGCTAGGGAGTCATCATCATCATTGTCAATAACCGTGAGCTCAGCACCTGTTGTTGTCTGATGCCTCTCTCACTATTTCCTTCCATCTTTCCCTGTCCAGTGTGGAGTGGCTCAGTTTGTGTAGACTAACTCTGCACCAATTTCCTATGTCATCTACCCATTCTCTGTGGGGTCTGCCTCTCCTATTCGAACTGTCCATTATGCCGAATACCAGGGTCTTGATTTTTCATTTGTCGTTCATTCTGCAAATATGTCCAGATAGTTGTAGCTTCCGTTTTATAACCTTCTGCAATAGGTTCTCTTTTGGCTGTATCTTCCTATATAATTCTTCATTGGTGACCTTCGGCATCCATCCTATTCTCAGAATCTTTCTATAACAATTCCTTTCAAACACCAATATTCTTTTTGAATATTCGTTATCACCCATGTCTCACATCCATACAACATGCTGCTGAATACACACATTTTCAAGATGCCCAGCTTCATTCCTAAGCTAATCGCTTTGCTTTTCCAGATCTTATCCAATCGCCTTCAAACTTGCTGTTGCTTTCACTATTCTAGTCACTATTTCCTTCTTACAGTCTAGATCATACATTATGTTGCTCGCCAGATATGTGAGCTTCTCTACGTACTCTAGTTCAATACCATCTACATTGATCTTCCTTCCCACTTCCTTATCTCCAGATACCATTGCTTTTGTTTTACTGGTGTTCATAATCAGTCTATACCAATTCCCTTCCTCCTTCAGCACCTGCACCATTCTCACTAGCTTCTCCTCATCTTCCCCAATGACAACTATATCATCCACAAACCTCAGGTTGTTAATTCTTATCCCATGCACAAATATCCTTTTGATCTCTTCCTTGATCTTGTCTATCGCTTTTTCTAGATGCGTGATGAAGATACTTGGCAATATCGAATCTCCTTGTGTCACACCTCTACTCATTCTAAAACATCTTCCCAGCTCTCTGCACATTCTCACCTCTGCCTGCGCATTGTTGTTGATATCCTTCAACAACTGTATGAGTCTGCTATTCACTCTGTATGACTCCAACACTGCCCAAGTCACATTCTGATATATACTGTCAAATGCCTTTTGAAAATCAATGAAGCAAGTGTATACGTTCTTGTTCTTTCGTCGAGTTTTCTCCGCTATCAGTCTTAATGCCAGTATCTGCTGTATGGTACTTCTTTCTTTTCTGAACCCTGCTTTCTCATCTGCTATATGTTCTTCTATCTGTGTTCTTAGTCTTTCAGTCAGTATCATCATCAGTACCTTCCCTAGATGGCTCGTTAGGGCAATCGTTCTGTAGTTCTTGCACTCCAATGCACTTCCCTTCTTGTGTATTGTCACTAGCATGGATCTTGTCCATTCCTTAGGTGCCTTTCCTTCTTTCCACCCCATATTACATAGTCGGTGTATTTCCTGAATCATGCTTTCTCTGACGTATTTGATCATCTCTCCTGTGATCTTATCATTTCCAGGGCTCTTGTTGTTTTTTAGTCGTTTCACTGCTTTTTCTATTCCCTCCTTTGAAATATTGGTCTTGCTCTCGATGCTTGGTGGACATCTCTCTAAGTTCTTCAGTCAGTCTCTCTGAGACACTTGGGTCCAACTGTGCTTTCTATAAATTGGTGCAATATTTCATCCATCGCTGCACAGTCTTCTCCCTGTTCATGAGCATTTATTCATTCTTATCTTTGATCGCCATCTGCTTTGGTTGCCATTTCCTATTAATATTCCTAATTGTCTTATGCACCTCTCTGGTCTTAGATTCACCATAATACCTCTCTATATCTTCACATTGCTTCTCTAACCATTTCTCCTTATCTTTTCTGGCTGCTTTCTTTACCTCATTGCATTTCACCCTATATTGCTGTTCTGCTATCTCGGAAATATCTCTTCTGATCTTCAAAGTTCTCTTCTTTTGAACTAACTTCAGTGTCTCCTGAGTAATCCACTTCTTATTGATCATTTCTTCTTCTGGAACAGTCTGCTCAATTGCTTCTTCTATCACCGTGGCTATCCCTGCAACTCTCTTATCTAGGTCTCTCTCTGTGGCGATATTCTTAAGCTTCTCTTTGAGCGCTGCTCTGTATGCATTCCCTGTTTCTTCCTCACATAGCCTCGCCACATCTCTTCTTTTCTTAAACTGTGTCTTACACTTTCTTTTTGAGTTTTATCTTGATGTTTGCAATCACTAGACTGTGGTCCGAGTCCATATCTGCTCCTTGGAAAGTTCGGCACTGCTGTACTGATGTTACCATCTTCTTCTTATCAAAAACCACATCTATCATGTTCTTGGACTTTCCGTCATTCGATCGCCATGTCCACTTCCTTCAGTCCTTTTGTTGGAATCTTGTGTTGCAGAT
Source organism: Carettochelys insculpta (assembly GCF_033958435.1). Lineage (NCBI taxonomy): Eukaryota > Metazoa > Chordata > Testudines > Carettochelyidae > Carettochelys > Carettochelys insculpta. The sequence continues at coordinate 141,255,198 of NC_134139.1, read as the reverse complement.
CATCATCTCATGCTCTGTAGCAAACTCTAGTAGTTTTTCAACTCGTTCATTTCTTTCTCCATAGCCACGCCTTCCCATGACTCTCTCCCAACCTTCATTATCTGTTCCAACCCTCGCATTCCACTCTCCCCCAGTGATCAACACAGCTCTCTTCGGTATCTCCTCCACTGTCTTTGTCAAGTCCCTGTGTCATTTCAGCAAGGAAGTCCATGGCACAAATGGCTCTGCTGGCCAAGGGTTTGATTTTGGGGACTTGCCAGATCCGGAGACTGGGTGACTCTGAATGTCTTCTGTATTTACAGAGAATGCACAAAAATAGCTGGTAAATGTCCCAATATTTGCTGGGGAAGATGCTGCTGCCAGCACCCTGTATGCCCTGTCTGTCACTGAGTAGGGAAAGGCAGAATGCAGCAAATTGAAAGAAGCTTTTAATACACAGGTGTTGGGTCTAGGTGTGCAGGGCACGGGGGTGGGTGCAGCAGCACCTCTGGCTTTTACAGTTTCCATTACACAGAGAGGTTTCTGTTTGGTTCAATGGCTCTCAGCACCCACACTATGTAAATTGTTCCAGTCTCCTGGTTTTAATGCCCATCGCACAAATATCTATATAGGTAGGGTGACCATCCATCTCATTTTTGGCAGGAAAGCCCCATATTTCAGACACTATTCTGACATCCTGATTTATTTTGCAAAAGGGGCCAGTTGCCCCATACTTTAGAGTTGTTCACCAGCTTCCTCCACCTGTGGGGGGGGGCGGCTGGCAGCCAGACCGCATGGCAGTTCAGCTGCCACCTGGCTTCCTCCAGTGGGGTCTGGAGCTGAGCAGGGGCTGCAGGGGTTGGAGTGGGAGCCCAGGGGGTTGAGCGGGGCAACAGGGATTGGAGGCCAGAGCCGTGGGGGTGTGTGTGACATGTGGGGCTTCAGTGGGGCTGGATTGAAGGCCTGGGCAATAGAGGTTGGAGTGGGAGCCAAGGTTGGGGGCAGGGGATGGAGCAGAGGCGGGGGATGAAGCGGGAGCAGGGGGGTTGAGCAGGGCTGCAGAGGTTGGAGCAAGAGCCAGGGCCAGGGGGTTGGAGCCAGAGCCATGAGGGGTGGGGGTTGAGCGCAGGTGTGGAGGGTGAACCATGGCCACAGTAGGGTTAGAGCCAGCACCTCCTGGCTTCCCCCAGCTAGGACAGCTGGGAGCTGGACCTATGCAGCAGCCCCGGATGCCACTCAAAGCTTGGGGAGGCCAGAAGCTTCGCTGGTGGTGCAGCAGCCCTGTTCCCGGGGCCCCAGATAGGGTCACCATCCATCCCATTTTGGCTGGGACGGGGGTCATTCCCCATGTCCCATATTGGGGTGGGGAGATGGTCACCCTACATATGGGTAACCTAAAGGCACTGAGTGAGGGAGCGCATCCTGAGCTTGTGAGTGCCCCCAACAGTTCATCACAGACAGGTGCTCCCATAGAGCTGACCAACCCAGGTCATCCACAGGTGGGACTAAACCTGGGACCTGAGGAGCTACAGCCATGACTGTACAGCAGACTTCACTCTCCCTCTGAGTGGTCTTGGTGCCTCTTGATGATATATGAAATGGCTAAATTTAATAGGTGGTGACAGGAAGGAGACAACCGGGTACTCCTGGAGCCAGCTAGAAATTTTATGCCAGGACAGAGTGAAGTAGAGGAGACTTGTAGATGACCTATGCTCCACACAGAGTATAAGGGTTAAGTAGTAGCAGTAGCACTCAGGAAGGAGAAACTCAAGTCAGTATTTGCAGGATGTGGAATTCCTGAAGTCCTTATAGCTGACAATGGGCTCAGTTTACCTCTGCAACATTCCTAGAATTTGCACAGATCTCATTTTGAACCATGTACTAGCAAGTCCACATTACTCTTAGATCAACACATACGTGCATGCACGTGTGTCTGTGTGTGTGTGTGTGTGTGTGTGTGTGTGTGTGTGTGTGTGTGTGTGTGTGTGTGTGTCGCGAACACAGCAGTCTTTAAAAAGGCTACAAAAAATCAGTGGATCCATTAAAAGTCATTCTGGCATATCATCGAAAATCACTTGCATCTGGAATGTCTCTGGCAGAATTTCTGATGGGCAGAGGACTAAAGGACGCTTTTAACTCTGGCACTGACAGTTTAAATATAAGTGATCTGAAAAAAAGTTTCAAAAACAGAGTGCTGAGATTAAAATTCAACGGCAACAAAACATGGATGTGTGGCACAGAACAAAAGCACTACCTGCACTGGGACCGCAGCACCAAGTGAGGACCAAATGTTCCTAGACATTTGTAACTTGGCAGAAACTCCATCCCTGTTGCTCATCCGCCTCACTCTGATTTCCGAACCAGCGCTTCCGAATTTCCACTTTGCAACCCTGTGCCAGCCCAAACATGAGCTCCTTGCAATAAAAGCTCCGTACCAGGTATTTGAACAGCAGCAGATGCCAGTAATTAGCCATGCAAATGTAACATTCCAGCATTTTATGGTAATCTAGCAGTGGGGCGCTGGTAGTATATTTTTGTGACAATTGAGTCTTGCAGTCTGCAAAATGGAGGCATTTTTAAACCTCCTACTTGCAAGTAGCAATGATAGAGGGATTTCTTCACAGTGTGCGAGGGAAAGTAATCACTGATATGACCCTAATTGCTTAAAATTTGGGCTGCTGTTTGTTGAGGATTAATGAGGAATGCAAACCACAATTCATTAACCAGGGGAATTGTTAATTAACAAGCCAAAAACCACCCAATTACACAGGCATTTGGTGAGAAAGCACCTGAGCTATAAAGAGAAGCCAGTTGATTTTTTTTTCCCCCACTGGAAAAAAAAGCAAAGATTTGGAAATGTCAGAAAAATTCTTAAATGAGGCTCTCCTGTCCAGGAGTAAGCCTTGCGTGCTGCTTCTCTGGCTACACGCTGCATTGCCAAATGTAAACAATTTCATCTAGTCGCCAAGGAGTTAATTTTACCTTCTGCTGTTGACATGTGCACTGAGTTGTTATGTGAGTCAGCTGCAATAAATTTAACAGCAGCCCTTCCTTCCAATGATGTGATGCTGGGAGGAATCCCTGCTATTCCACAAGACATCCAATAGCAAACAACTGCCCATCTTTTGGTAAGTGATTATTTGGCTTTACAATTAGGCAACTCTGCAGAACTTGTGGACGGTGGCATTTTGCAGGCCCTATATGAAATATGCATGGGCTGGAGAGGTTCAAGAACTACTAAGTGCAAAAATGCTACCTTCTGCTACTGCTGTTGATATACGTATATGTAGTAGGTGAGATTGCACTGGACTAAGTGTGTTGGCATTGCAACAGGTGGAGTTGCTTGAACAACAAGGAAACATTGAGGAGTTGCACAGAGAGGACCCAGCGAATCATGGCCCCATTGCTTCCTGCCTAAGGGGATGCTAGCGCTTAAAAGACAGGTTATCTGAGTGCCACGAAACTGAAAATTGAAAATTGTATGAAACACAATGTCAAAAATTGCCAATGCTTTTCATGAACGCTGGCAGAAATGAGATAATGGTGAAGTGCTCTCAAACTTCCCAGTGGTAGAAGTAGCCATGCTTTGTAACACAGTGTGTACAAAATCAATAAAAGGTTGCATGCACTGAGACTTGGCATTTTGCAAAAGAGCTTTCTTACCTGCTCAGTATTTGTTAAATTATCTCCCTAGAAGTACATGATAGATTTCTTCAGTACAGTGTCGAAAATGGTCTGTAATAAAACACTCAACATGATTTTTGTTTTTGAGTTTTAAAGTTCAAAAAATAAAATTGAAGCAAAATTTGATGTGTAAATTTGTTTGACTCAAAATAAAATTGAAATATTTTCTTTAGAAAATGTCTAAATCAGTGATTCTCAACTGGTGGGCCAAGGAGCACACAGCTGTGGCCCAGCTAGATGCTAAAGGCCATGGGGCTTCAGGGTTGGGGGGCTCTTTGCCAGCCCTGTGGCCATATGCAGCCCACAATGTTACATATGTTGAGAACTGCTGAGCTAAATGAAATATTCAGATTTTTATGGAATTCCCCCTCCCCTTGCCTTGACCAAAACAACTGTGCAAAACATTTGTTATAAAGTTTAATACAAAATACTTCAACAAGCTAATCTTGTCATTTCATGTATGCGTTAAGCGCCATGAACAACCATAACAATGTATAACAACTGTGCATTTATCCCTGGCTGGGACCACTGATCTGGGGAACTGGGGTAAGATTTCTCAAATCCAACTAACAGCACTAAAAACTGGGCAGGAAGGTCAAAGATGGCCACACTGCAATTTTGAATTTCCCTAATCCTTGGGCTGCAGGGGAGTGGCCTCCTGCTAGTTCTATGTTCAGGCTACCTTCAGGAGGCACCAGGGGTTCTTCCAATCATTGGGGACCAGTTGGCTGCAGTAATATGCCAGCCATGGCCTCTTTTCCCCTTACACACTCCTTTTCCAGGGGACGGCATTGGAGCTACTGTGAAGTAGCCCAAACTGGAGGATTCCCCCCTGCAATGAAAACTTTCAGTGCTTGGTTTGTCTAGGCTTCAGATAAACGAAGAAGGTGATTTCTGGTTAAATAATTTTAAAGGTATACAGTATTAATAAATGTGTTAGCATCTGAATGAGAGACACATTATCTGTTCTTGTTATAAGGGGGCAGCCATTCAGTAATCTTATTGTCTGGCACAGTTTCCATTTGGTTAGAATCACAGAATGCTAGGACTGGAAGGGACCTTGAGAGGTCATCGAGTCCAGCCCCCTGCCCTATTAGCAAGACCAAGTACTGTCTTGACGATCCCTGATAGACATTTATCTAACATGTTCTTAAATATCTCCAGAGATGGAGATTCCACAACCTCCCTTGACAATTTATTCCAGCGTTTGACCACCCTGACAGTTAGGAACTTTTTCCTAATGTCCAACCTAAACCCCCTTGCTGCAGTTTAAACCCATTGCTCCTTGTTCTATCCTCAGAGGCCAAGAAGAACACGTTTTCTCTCTCCTCCTTACAACACTCTTTTAGAAACCTGAAAACCACTATAATGTCCCCTCTTAATCTTCTTTTTTCCAAACCAAACAAGCCCAATCCTTTCAGCCTTTCTTCATAGGTCATGTTCTCTAGACCTTTGACCATTCTTGTTGCTCTTTTCTGGACCCTTTCCAGTTTCTCTACATTTTTCTTGAAATGAAGTGCCCAGAACTGGACACAATACTCCAGCTGAGGCCTAACCAGCGCAGAGTAGAGCAGAAGTATGACTTCTTGTGTTTTGTTCACAACACACCTGTTAATGCATACCAGAATTATGTTTACTTTTGCCACAGCATCACACTTTTGACTCATATTTAACTTGTGGTCCACTATAACCCTAGATCCCTTTCTGCCATACACCTTCCTAGACAGTCGCTTCCCATTCTGTATGTGTGAAACTGATTGTTCCTTCCTAAGTGGAGCACTTTGCATTTGTCTTTATTAACCTTAATCCTGTTTACCTCAGACCATTTCTCCAATTTGTTTGGATCATTTTGAATTTTGACCCTATCCTATAAAGCAGTTGCAACCCCTCCTAGCTTGGTACCATCTGCAAACTCAGTAAGTGTACTTTTTAAGCCAATATCTAAATCGTTGATGAAGATATTGAACAGAACCGGTCCCAACACAGACCCCTGCTGAACCCCACTTGTTATACCTTTCCAGCAGGATTGAGAACCATTAATAATTACTCTCCGAGTATGGTTATTCAGCCAGTTTTGCGCCCAACTTATAGTAGCCCCATCTAAGTTGTAGTTGCCTAGTTTATTTATAAGAATATCATGTGAGACCATATCAAATGCCTTACTAAAGTCTAAGTATACCACATCCACCACTTCTCCCAAATCCACCAGGCTCATTATCCTATCAAACAAAGCTATCAGATTGGTTTGACATGATTTGTTCTTTGCAAATCCATGCTGGCTGTTCCCTATCAGCTTACCACCTTCCAAGTGTTTGCAGATGATTTCCTTAATTACTTGTTCCATTATGTTTCCTGGCACAGAAGTTAAACTGACTGGTCTGTAGTTTCTGGCCTTGTTCTTATTCCCCCTTTTATAGATGGGCACTATATTTGCCTTCTTCAGGTCTTCTGGAGTCTCTCCCGTCTCCCATGACTTTCCAAAGATGATAGCTAATGGCTCAGATACCTCCTCTATCAGCTCCTTGAGTATTCTAGGATGCATTTCATCAGGCCCTGGTAGTAGGCATCCTTCAGTCTGCATAGACTATGGATCGCACCCCTTTATAGTTTCAATTGAGGACCTCATTTATAGCGTCTACTGTGACTATGAAGACCCACACGAGAGTGACAGTCCTTGCTGCATCTCTTGCAGATGTGGTGGGTGTCTGGCAAGTCCTTAGTGTGCTTTCTGTGCGATTGCTTCTCCTCTGCTAGCTGTCTAATCCTTATCTCGCCCTTCTGAAGGCCCTTGTGTAACCCCTGCCTCCATCTGCTGCAGTCTGCTAGTTCTTCCCAGTTGTCCAGCTCGCTGTCTAACTCTCTGAGGTCTCTCTTGCAGACATCTTTGTAGTGCAACTGGGGGCGTCCGGGAGGTCTTTTCTCAGAGGCTAGCTCACCATACAGGATGTCTTTTGGAATCCTTCCATCATTCATCCTGTGGACGTGGCCAAGCCAGAGGAGCTGACGCTGCCTGAGGAGGGTGTGCATGGTTGGGATTCCAGCTTGCTCGAGGACGGAAGTGTTGGTCACTCTGTCCTTCCATGATATTCCAAGGATGCGCCTGAGGCAGCACAAGTGGAAGATGTTCAGCCTCTTTTCCTGGCGGGCACACAGGGTCCAAGTCTCGCTGCCATAAAGGAGGGTGCTGAGGATGCAGGTTCTGTAGACTTGCATTTTGGTGTGAGTGTACAGCTTGTTATTCCACACTCTCTTGCTGAGTCTGGACAGAGTTGTGGCCGCTTTTCCGATACTCCTATTTAGCTCAGTGTCCAACGACAGGGTGTCAGTGATGGTGGACCCGAGGTAAATGAACTCGTGGATGACCTCTAACGTATAGTTGTCAATGGTGATTGATGGGGATTCAGCAACATCCTGACCGAGTATGTTTGTCTTCTTTAGGCTGATGGTAAGCCCAAAGTCCTTGCACGCTTTGGAGAACTGATCCAGCAGTTTTTGAAGCTGGTCTTCTGTGTGAGACACTACAGCAGCATCGTCTGCGAACAGCATGTCTCTGATGAGGACTTCCCGCACCTTAGACTTAGCTTTCAGCCTTGCAAGATTAAACAGTTTCCCATCAGATCTTGTGTGCAGCAAGATGCCCTCTGCTGAAGATCCAAAGGCATGCTTCAGGAGGAATGCAAAGAAGATCCCGAACAATGTCGGAGCAAGCATGCATCCTTGTTTGACGCCGCTCCTGATTCTGAAAGCATCCGATAATGTGCCGTCAAATTGGATGGTTCCTCTCATGTCTTTGTGGAATGACTGGATCATCTTGAGTAACCGTGGAGGACAGCCTATCTTGTGGAGCAGTTTGAACAGCCCATCCCTGCTGACCAAGTCAAAGGCCTTGGTCAGGTCGATGAAGGCTATGTAGAGTGGCTTCCTCTGCTCCCTGCACTTCTCCTGCACCTGCCTTAGAGAGAAGACCATGTCAACGGTAGACCTCTCTGCGTGGAATCTGCACTGCGATTCGGGGTACACCCTCTCAGCAATCTTCTGGAGTCTGCCAAGGATGACGCGAGCGAACAGTTTACCAGTGATGCTTAGGAGGGAGATTCCATGGTAGTTGTTGCGTTGCTTCTGTCTCCTTTGTTCTTATACAACGTCACAATGTTAGCATCGCGCATATCCTGTGGAACCTCACCCTTTTTCCAGCACAGGCGCAGTAGCTCATGTAGGGGTTCCAGGAGTGTGTCTGCGGCACTCTTGATTACCTCTGGTGGTATACCATCCTGGCCAGGGGCCTTTCCTGCTGCAATGCTGTCGATGGCTCTCTTCAGTTCATCCACAGTCGGTTCTTGGTCCAGTTCATCCATTACTGATAGGAGCTCGACGGCATCGAGGGCTGCATCAACCACAACGTTCTCGCGTGAGTACAGCTCGGAGTAGTGCTCGACCCAGCACTCCATCTGTTTGGCTTTGTCAGCGATGACTTCACCAGATTTGGATTTCAGAGGTGCCATCTTGTTCTGGGTGGGTCCTAATGCCTTCTTCATACCCTCGTACATTCCTCTGAGATTACCAAAGTCAGCACAGGTCTGGATGCTGCTGCATAGCTGGAGCCAGTGGTTATTGGCACAGCGCCTGGCTGTCTGCTGTACTGTTCTTCTGGCTGCTCTAAGTGCTTGCTGGGTACTCTGGCTCGGTGAGCATTTGTACTCCAGGAGTGCAGTGTGCTTCTTTTCAATGACTGGAATCATCTCATCCGAGTTAGCTTTGAATCAGTCGTTCGTGTTTCTAGCTCTTCTTCCAAACACCAACAAGGCCGTGTTGTAAACTGTATCCCTCAGATGTTGCCATTTGGATGTCACATCGGCGCCCTCGGGGCCACTGCGCAGATTTTCCTGGAGGGTCTCGCTGAACTTTTCGGCTTTCTCTGAGTGTGCCATCTTTCTGGTGTCAATGCGGGGCCTTCCAGCGGGTTTAGAGCGGTACAGCTTCTTGGGTCTCAGCTTGAGCTTGGAGCAAACTAGTGAGTGATCTGTATCACAGTCAGCACTATGATAGCTGCGTGTCAGAAGGACGTTTTTGAGGTTATTACACCTAGTGATGACCACATCTAGTTGGTGCCAGTGCTTCGAGTGTGGGTGTCTCGACGACACTCTGTACTGTGGCTTCGTTTGGAAGAATGTGTTTGTGATGCACAGATTGTGGTACGTGCAAAGTTCAAGGAGACGCTGTCCATTGTCATTCATTTTTCCCACACCGAAGTGTCCTAAGCGGGAAGACCATGAGGCCCAATCAGCTCCAACTCTTGCATTGAAGTCACCCAAGATGTACAGTTGCTCACAAGTAGGTATTTGTGCTACAGCAGCACTAAGCACGTCATAGAACTTGTCTTTTACTTCTGGTGTGGCATACAGGGTTGGAGCATAAGCGCTGATCAGGTGGACGGGACCGGCGCAAGTTTGAAGCGTGATCCGAAGAAGTCTTTCTGATCCGCCCATGACTAATTCCATCATTTGTAGAAGGGTGTTTCTGACAGCAAAGCCAACACCATGCTCTCTGGGTTCTTCTTGGGCTTTACCCTGCCAGAAAAAGGTGTAGTCCTTTTCCTTTAGAGATCCTGAATCCGTGAGTCGCGGCTCTTGCAGTGCAACAATATCAACTCGGAGCCTCTTCAGTTCCTCGTTGATGACAGTGGTCTTTCGGGTGTCACTGATGGCCTGAAGATCTTCAGTCAAGCCGGTCAGCATGGTCCGCACATTCCAGCACGCAAGCTTAAAATGTTGATGTTTCTCATTTCTTGTTGATTTTCTTATTGGTTTGCCTGCTGCCCAAATTTCAGTCACTTGTCAGATTCAGGAACCTTAAGCCTCATGCACCCAGCGAGGCAGGTGAACTGTGGCAGGACAGTACCCTATTGGCTGGGGGCTGCCCAGCTTGAGGCGGGCGGTGACTGTCCAGTGAGACGCGACCATCTCTCCCACCATCGAAGGCAACCCCTGGCGCTCGTTCTCTACGCCAATCGAACAAGAGCTTATAACCGGTAAAGAGAAGTTACTCACCGTAGTAATGGTGGTTCTTCAAGATGTGTCCCCGTGGGTGCTCCACAATAGGTGTCGGGCTTGCCCGGCGCCACAGATCGGATCTTCCAAGCAGTTTCTGCCGGACCGCGCATGCGCCGGCGCGCGCCGCTCCCTTGCTCGCTCCTGGCCATGTGCGCGATCCTGTCCCCGCCAGTTCCTCGACCAACCGCCTTGGGTGCCCCTGCAAAACACTAACAGAGATCCGAAGCGGGGAGGATGGGCGGGTAGTGGAGCACCCACGGCGACACATCTCGAAGAACCACCGTTACTACGGTGAGTAACTTCTCTTTCTTCTTCGAGTGTCCCCGTGGGTGCTCCACAATAGGTGACTACCCAGGAGTAACCCAAGATAGGCGGTGGGTAATCGGATTATGTGCAGCTTGTCCCCGAGAGGACCGCTGCAGAGAGACGGGTATCCTCTTGGAATACCCTGTGAAGGGCGTAATGTTTGGCGAAGGTGTCGTAGGATGACCAGGTCGCCGCTCTGCAAATGTCTTTTAACGCAACGCCCTTGAAAAAGGCTGTTGATGCCGCCACCGCCCTAGTGGAATGAGCCCTGGGAGTGGCCGATAAAGGAGTCTTTTTGAGCTCGTAGCACATTTTTATGCAGGATAAAATGTGCTTTGAGATTCTCTGCGAGGAGAGACCTTCTCCTTTCGATTTGGGAGCGAGGGAGACTAGGAGTCTATCCGTTTTCCGGAAGGACTTGGTCCTGTCTACGTAGAAGGCTAGCGCCCTCCTTACGTCCAGGAGGTGTAGGCGCGCCTCTTCGTTGGAGTTATGAGGCTTTGGATAAAACGAGGGTAGAACAATAGGTTCGTTAATGTGAAACTCGGAAGAAACTTTGGGAACAAAGGCTGGATGAAGCCGTATGGTTACCGCCTCCTTGGAAAAAACAGTGCAGGGTGGCATTGCCATGACTGCCGCGAACTCGCTCACCCTACGAGCTGACGTAATTGCAAGAAGAAAGGTCGTCTTTATTGTAAGGAGGCGGAGGGGAACCGTGGCCAAGGGCTCGAACGGTGGTCCCATTAGCGTGGTAAGCACCAGGTCCAAGTTCCACGAAGGTGGAATCGGTTTCCGAGGGGGGAATAGGTTTACCAACCCTTTGAGGAACCTGGTAACCATAGGGTGGGCAAACACCGTGTGCCCTTCCTCCTCATGTCTGAACGCCGAGATGGCGGCAAGGTGGACCTTCAACGAGGATAGCGAGAGTCCTCCTCTCTTGAGGTCCAGTAAATACTCTAGTATTGTAGGTATAGGCACCAAAAGGGGGGCCAGCTGTTTGGTAGAACACCAAGCCGTGAAGCGAGTCCATTTCTGCTTGTAGGTCTTCCTGGTGGAAGTCCTCCTGCTACTTTCTAGGACTTGCTGTACTTCCACTGTGCATGTGCTCTCTAGGGAGCTGAGCCATGGATTAACCATGCTTGCAGTCGCAGGCTTTGGGGGTACGGGTGCACTATGGACCCCTGGGCTTGCGTGAGCAGATCCGGCGCCACCGGAAGAGGCATCGGTGGACGGTCCGACATGCGCAGGAGTAGGGGGAACCATTGTTGTCGATCCCATGTTGGGACTATCAGGATCATCCGGGCCCTTTCCCTCCTGGCTTTCTGCAAGACTTTGTGGATCAGCACTGTGGGAGGAAACGCATAAAGCAGGGGGACCCTCCACAGGATCGTGAACGCGTCCCCCAGGGACCCCCATCCCAGTCCTGCCCTGGAGCAGAATCGTGGGCACTTCTTGTTGTGCTGAGTGGCAAACAGGTCTATTTGGCGAAAACCCCATGCGTGGAAAATCGGCCGTAGCAGATCGGGACGGATCTGCCACTCGTGTGTGAGTGCAAAACGCCTGCTCAGCTGGTCTGCCTTCACATTGTGCGCACCCGGCAAGTATGAGGCTTTCAAGATTATATTGTTGGCGATGCACCAGTTCCATAAGCGGATTGCTTCCGCGCATAAGGCACGGGATCGAGCTCCTCCTTGCCTGTTTATATAAAACATGGTGGAGGTATTGTCTGTACTGATCCCGACGACTTTGCCTTGTATGTGGTCTCGAAAGTGTTTGCAGGCGTTGAATACTACTCTGAGCTCCAGTATATTTATGTGTAGTGACTGTTCCGTGGGTGACCACAGTCCTTGAGTCACCTCTTCGCCCATGTGCGCTCCCCACCCTATGAGGGAGGCATCTGTAGTGAGAAAAACCGATATTTGCGGCTGGTGGAAGGGTACCCCTGTTAGCAGGTTCCTGGTGTTTACCCACCATTGTAGGGATTTGCGCACCCCAGCTGTGGGCGACACCACCCTGTGAACAGTGTGTACTGCCAGTTTGTATACACTTGCCAGCCAGTGCTGCATGCTGCGCATGTGTAACCTGGCGTTCTGTACTACGAACGTCGCCGCTGCCATGTGGCCCAGCAGCTGCAAGCACGTCAAGACCGGCACCGTAGGGCTGAAGGTGATGACCTGCACGAGGGAACCGATGGCCCGAAAGCGAGCCTCTGGTAGATATACTCTCGCTGTAACCGAGTTTATGCGAGCCCCTATGAACTCTATGACCTGTGTGGGGTCTATTTTTGATTTTGCCAGATTGATAACCAGGCCGAGTGAAGAGAACGTGTTTGCTGTGATGCGTATCATGCGCAGAACCTCCCTTTTCTAGGTCCCTTTGAGCAGGCAGTCGTCCAGATACGGGAAAATAAACACCCCCTGTCTGTGCAGGTAGGCTGACACCACTGCCAAGGTCTTGGTGAAGACTCTGGGGGCCGAGGAGAGGCCATACGGTAGGACCTTGTATTGGAAGTGTTCGTTGCCTACCATGAACCGGAGGAATCGCCGGTGAGCCGGATGGATAGTTATGTGGAAGTACACGTCTTGTAAATCGAGGGCTGCGAACCAGTCTCCATCGTCCAGTGCTGTAAGGATGGAGGCGATTGTGGTCATCCGAAAACTTTGCTTGCGCAGGTACCGGTTGAGGCCGCGAAGGTCTAAGATGGGCCTCCAGCCTCCTGTCTTTTTCTCCGTGAGGAAGTACCTGGAGTAGAACCCTTTCCCTTGCAGTTGCTCCGGCACTCTTTCCACTGCCCCTATGAGCATGAGATGGTCCACCTCCTGCCTGAGCCTCGCTACATGGGAGGCCTCCTGGAGGTGGGGCTTGGGTGGAGGTCGTGACGGTGGGAGTGACTGGAAGGGGATGGCGTTCCCCGTGGCTATGATCTCCAGCACCCATTTGTCTGTGGTGATCCTTTGCCACTGGTTGTAGAATGGTCGGAGGCGATGGTGGAATAGTCGCTTCGGATGACCTTGTGCGATGGTAGTGATGGCGCAGCCCTGGATCTGTATGTCAAACTTGTGGCCTTTGGCCCCACCCCGAGGACGCACGGCTCTGTTGTGAACGTCGCCTGGGAGTTCTGTACTGCTGGTGCTGTTGATGTCGCCCTTGCTCGTAACCCCTGTGGTACTGGGGGTGCTGTTGCTGGTACTGGTACCATCTTTGTTGAGGGTAGTACCTTTTCTTTGTGTATGGAGGGGTGTAAATCCCCAGGGTCCTGAGTGTGGCTCTTGAATCTTTACTGGAATGAAGGACCGAGTCAGTTGATTCAGCAAACAGCTTCTGCGAGTCGAAGGGAAGGTCAACTATCTTCGCCTGCAGATCCCTCGGTATACCCGAAGTCTGGAGCCAGGACTCCCTTCGCATCACCACTGCCGTTGCTGTGGAACGTGCTGCTGTGTCCGCAACGTCCAGGGCGATCTGAACTCCCGTCCTCGAGGCCGCGTAGCCTTCTTGCACTATGGCCTTGAGCACCGGCTTTTTGTCCTCTGGAAGCGAGTCCATGAGGGAGGTTAACCTGGAATAGTTGTCGAAATTATGGTTCGCTAAGTGCGCTGCGTAATTTGCCATTCGCAACGTTAAAGTGGAGGAGGAGTAGACCTTTCTGCCGAACAGCTCTAGCTTCTTGGCATCTTTGTCTGTTCCCCCTGTCCTGAATTGAGATGTCTTTGATCTTTGTTGCGACGACTCCACCACCAAGGAATTTGGCTGTGGGTGGCTGAACAGGAACTCCATGCCCTTCGCCGGCACGAAGTATTTCTTATCCGCTCTCTTTTGGACAGGCGGAATAGTCGCAGGGGTCTGCCATATCGTAGTGGCGGACTCTAAGATCGCTTCATCAAGCGGTATTGCTACTCTGGAGGAGGCCGGAGGTCTCAAATTTTTGAGGAGCTTATGGTGTTTCTCTTGCACCTCTGCTGTCTGGATGCCTTGCGTGAAGGCCACCCTCTTTAAACAGCTCTTGAAACTGTTTGAGATCGTCCGGAGGATGGACGTCCCCCGGGGCCGTAGCCTCGTCCGGGGAGGAGAGCGAGGAACCGCTGGGGTACGTCTCTCTGGACCCTTCCGGTTCCTGCTGGTGATGGTACACCCTCTCGCTAGAGGTTTGCGAGGGAAAATCTCGGGGTTCCATAACCAGTCCCCCCTGAGATGCTTGAGTCTCTGTCCCCGGTCGCGATTGCCCTTGGGGTACGAGATCGTCTGTGGGGATCTTTCCCTAGTAGATTGCCGATGGTGGCTATGCCCCGCGTGGTAGGGGCGACCATGGCAGTATAGGCACTGTTCTTGGGAAGGTGACCTAGACCACTCCCTTGGTGCATACCCTCTGCGTCTGGGGGAGGGAGATCATCGAGACACTGGAGAGAGCGATTTTGCATAATAGTCCAGCGGTTCAAACCCCAGGAAGGGTGAAGGTGGTCCCAGCCAGGGTGAGGCTGGTTGCAAAAATGGAGAAGGGGGCTCCGGGTAGGCTAGGGGGGACCCCTGCCTTCTGGTTGGAGTCTGCAACATAAGTGGAGGGCTGTGAGAAAGCAACTCCACAGCCCTGTCCAGAGAGGGGCTGCAATGCCTCCACTTGTGTGCAGCCTTCCCCCTCCCTGGAGGAGGTAACTTCGCCCCCTGACGCACAGGGGATCCCGGCCCCATCCGCACCGTGCTCGGCACGCTCGAAGGCGGTGCCGCACGTGCGGTGTCCTTCGGTGCCTGCAGGCTGCGTGCCTGCGCGCTCTGCACCGCTGGTTCCCCGGGGGTCGGTGCCGCTGCCTGCGGTGCCGCCGGCACCGGCGCTTGTTTAGCCGCCGCCCTGCCTGCGGTGAGGGGCGGCTGGCTGATTATCGGAGGCTGAGCCGCTTCCACGTGGCTCTCCGTGCCGCTGCCGATCAGCTGTTGCTGCGGCTGGGGGCTGCTCGCTCCTCCCGTCCCGCTCGCTGTTGCTGCCGGCAGGGATCGGGCTGGGGAGGCTTTCCTCCGTTTTTGCGCTGATGGGGTGAGGGAGGCAGCTTTCCTTTTATGGGCCCCGGAGGGTCCCTCCTGCTGCGGCCGCTCTGGCACGTCTGGCTGGAGGGCCTTGTCGAAAAGCAGCATTTTAAGCCGCATCTCCCTGTCTCTCCTTGCTCTGGCTGTTAATTTAGCACAGAAGGAGCATTTCTGTGCAACATGGGACTCCCCAAGGCACCTTATGCATAGACTGTGCCCATCAGACGCTGGCATCGCCTCTCGGCAGGACTCACATTTTTTAAATCCTGAAGAGGACATTGTTGGTGAGTCTTTCAGTTGTTAAACGGGTACTTAGCACCTTCTCTGTGCTGTTTTCCCCTTCCGATGGCCTGCCGCAGCAGGAGGGCTGATGGCCCTATGCTCCTGGCCTCCGGCGCTTGTTACTGGGACTGGATTGAAGCTGTCCCGCTTGTAGTTTGTTTGTTGCTTTTGTTTTTTTTTTGTTTTTTTTTTTTTTGCAAAAGTAACAACCGGCTAACTTGCAGTAGCCTAAGTACTTGAAAAACTTTAAAGAAAAACAGTTAAAGTCATTGAATACGCTACTTGGCCTTAGCCTAGTTCGGATTCCGTCTGCAGCCGACGGCGGTTAAGAGGAACTGGCGGGGACCAGATCGCGCACATGGCCAGGAGCGCGCAAGGGAGCGGTGCGCGCTGGCGCATGCGCGGTCCGGCAGAAACTGCTTGGAAGATCCGATCTGCGGCGCCGGGCAAGCCCGACACCTATTGTGGAGCACCCACGGGGACACTCGAAGAAGAACTGTTGCCTCCCGTGTTGACGCAACGCTGTTCAGCGATGCCGGAGTACCTCTCCGGGCGCGAGCCTGGGCACTTATTATGGAGACTCTGGGCTACCCAGACACCAGTGTCCCCCTCTCGGCTTTACTGATACAGTCCAAAGGAGAGGATAACCTCCACGTCTGGTACCAGCTCAGCTGTAGGAGTTGCGAGGACAGTGCCAGAAGTTGACACCGAACTGCCTTCGAACTCCACTCCGGATTTGCTGTCAGGGTTTACTCCCTTAGCCTTGCTCCTTCCCATGATAACCCATAAGGCAGTGGGGTGTGCCCCCCCAGCCCCCGGTGATTTGCAGACATCTAACTTTTCTAAGTGATTTTTCACTTTTTCTTTTTTTACTTTATCTTCTAAACCTACCCTTCCCTATGTTAGGCAATTCTTCTTCAGACTTCTCAGTGAAGACAAAATATAAAAAACTTGATGTGACCAAAAATGGTCAGTAATAATGTTACAAATCTTAATATTTGTCCTATCACACGTTATTTTTGCAGAACACTGGCAGACTGTCAATTCTCTGAATAACTATTAACTACCTGCAAAATTATCATTGATTCCAAAGGATTGATTTTTCTGTACAACAGTGGATCTTTTTTTAAAAAAAGAACAAACTGCTCAGGAGCAGAAAGTAAATTATTTCAGCCAGCAGACCACTTGTAAGAGCAGAGGACTGTTTAGTGATGCGATTTTTTCTGAAGTTTGATGCAACCAGTGGATTTTCGCTCTTCTTGTTTGGACTTTATCCTAAATGTCTTGAGTTTAATATTTGAATGTTTATTCTCTGTATCTCAAAACCCCATACAGTAAAGTAAAAACTTGTTCTTAAAATAAAACCTTCTAGTAGAGTATTTGTCTACACAACAAATGTAAGGCTGTTAAATAAGCATAAAAAGACACGCTAAAATAACACTGAGTGTCTAAAAAGATCACAGAGGAAATTCAGAGCTAAGGTCTCTGATTCTATTTTGATCTCATCCTATTACATGTCAAATTCTTGTCTTGTTTCCACTGGAGAAAATCCCTCGTAATTTCAGATTTAAATGAAATTATTCTGGATTTTTAAATGTTTCGCTGGCATTCTGTATGCACCAATACATTATATACGGTGTTTGTGACCAGTTATGATGAGCTTCTGCAATTAGAACAAAGGGTTGAATATTTATGGATTCAACAGAACATTTCTTTTTCAGAAGTTGGCTCTAATTCACTTGCCTTAATCTTAGATCAGAAGAGTCGATATTACACTGACACACCTGTCCCTAAGGGACCATCCTCTGGCTGGGGATCACTGGAGCGTACTCCACTCAGCACATCTTGCGCAGGGGTGCAGAGCCTGCTACATCAAGCTTGGGGTGCCAGAAGATTCCCCAGCTGTCACTGCGGTACAACTTTCTGTCTGCTTTGGGCTTCCTGAGCTGCACAGCTGGTAAGGTAAGGATCTGGCCCATAGTTTCCATAACAAGATCCATAATTACAAGACTATATGCATCACTTTGCACAAGTATTCAAAATGCACTGACTAAATTAAAAAAAGTCCTTCCTCATCACCTATTTGGTTCAGAAATTTCTCTGTGTGGTGGTGTTCCAAAGTAGGGGTTTTACCCAAGCTTCTCTCTCTATGATACTTTGCTCACCAGGCAGTGAGGAGGAAATTCACTTCCTGTGGTACACACAGTTACACCACAGAGATTTCTGAGTTAATGTAAACAATCATTGGGAGAAAAAGAGAAAGTTATCTGTTATCTGGCTTCTTTGATGATCTGACCCCAAAAGGTACTTGCTCTTGCGCCCTGTGTTGTGTAATGAAGCAATACTACTTCTGTTACCTGACCCCACACGGCAGACTCAGTGGGGAGCAGCAAGTTAGAACCTTCCTTCATACAGGTGGGTACTCATCACCAACAGCCACATCCCACCAGAGCCCACAGTGTCTTGCCCCCTTGTTTTCACCTCCATTTCCTGGATCAACTTTTTGACTCAAGAAAAGGGCTGTCCCCTCAACCTCACTGTTGCTAACCTTTGCTCTTCTCTGACCTTTCCCACTCAGAGCTCCTATGGCCTATCACTCATCTCACACCCAAGTCCTTCTCTGATGCATAAGTCATGCTGCATTTCAACCTCCTTTGTCTTGGGTTTTTATCTCCATAATCTTGGTTGTTGAGATTCTTACATCTTTTCCAGCTGCTCATGATCTCTTCTTCTGTACCACATCACAGGATGTATTTCTGACACATTCTGTGTCCAAATCCTCTTGCTGTCCACCACAACGTATGTAACATGAGACCTTTCTGCTATGCTCAGGAAACTGCTAAACAGGTCCTCATAAGCTCCTTCCTTGATAATTAACATTTCCTCCACTGATCCATGCAAAATAAACAGCCAAGATCACCTTTCTGACCTATTAACCGCAGTCTCCCTTCTCCTTCACGTCAACTTCAAGCTTCTTGTGACTGGCTTCTAGGCCTTGCATTTCTCTACCACGCACTATATTCCCTGTTCCTGCCTCTTATAGAGTCAACCCTCCCAACAGTTTGCCAACAATGCTAGGATTGTACATCTGTTTGACCTCTTCCCCAGCTGGCATCCATGCAGTCCAACATGGTGCTCACCGTGCAAAGAGTTCACTTCTCTTTCAAATACTTCTCCAACCCTGCCTTGGCTTCACTGCTTACAGCAACAACTGGGGAGGGGGGAGAGGGGAAACGGGACTCAAGTACAGCCATTATTTATTTAAAATTCAAACGTGCTGGTTCCATCAAGTTGTGAAGTTAGATAACCTTTATACTGTCGCCTCTTCTTCTTCTTGTTACCTTTAGAATGCCTTTTCCAAATGTCCTCCAATTGTTTGTTCCACTCCGTTCTTTCGCATTAGATTGTACCAGTCTTCAGAGTGGTGACCATATTTTGCTCTGTGTTTACACTACTCTCGAGTACAATCATTCTCTAACTCTGACTGGAATTTGGCAGCCTACCACAATGCTGCCACTAGACTAAGACGGACACCGAGTCAGAGTAGAGCTGCTGCCGCTTGAAGACAGCGCTCCAAAAGAAAAAAGAGCTCGAGGCTGTTTCTTTGCAAGCCAAACAGAGAAAAAGAGGGCAGGCTTTTTTTAAAGAGAAGATTGCTAAGGTTTTTCTTCTGCTCTGAAGATAAGGAAGGTGGTTGCTCTGGGGACCCCCTTTGCAGCTGTCAGGATGTAGAATAAAACTGGAAGTTTCTGGTGATAAATTGCTCATCTTGTCTCCTAAACTTTCCAGAAGGAGGTGGTAGATGCGGGGTGGGGGGAAGGAAATCACTGCAGAGGGGGAAAAAAATCCAGTAAGAAACTTGTATGAAGGAGACCCACTGGACTTAAGAGAATTCCAAACTTACAAATGGCATGACAGCATTGGATTTGAGCCATTTCTGAGATAGAGGCCACTAAAATCACATCAGAATTCAGTTAGGAGGGGAAAATGCAAGATAATGCTCACAATTACATGATTTAGGACAGTGGTTCCAAAACTCTTCGGTATCACACCCCCCTTTTGATTTTTGAGAAACCATCACACCCCCACCTCTTCTTTACCATCATCCAACTCCCCTTTTAACAAAAAAGTCAAATTCACAACTTAAAATAAACACAAAAACTTGATATAAAAATGTTATTTAAAATTAAAAATAGCCACAAACAGTTTTTCTTGGTCACTTGTGGGTGCCTGGTGTAGCCCGAGCTGGCCAGCTGCCTGAGCCCTGTGCCAGAGGCCACAGCTGCCTGTGCCAGCCACCCATCCACCTGAGACCTGCGCTGCCAAAGTCACAGCTGGCCACCGGAGCCCCATGCTGCTGGGGCTAGCCGCCTGCTCCATCTGCCGGAATTGCCCACCCAAGCTCCAGGCTGCCAGGGCCAGCTGCCCTCCCACCCGCCTGAGCCCATTGCTGCTGGGGCTAGCCAGCCACTCCAGCTGCTTGAGCCACCCACCCAAGCTCCATGCTGCCAGGGCCAGCTGCCCTCCTGCCAGCCTGGGCCCCTTGTTGCTGGGGCCAGCTGCCTGAGCTATACAATGCCAGGGCCAGCTACCCACCCACCAGCTCAATCTGCCCGAATCCCGCACTGCCCAGGCCAGCCACCTGAACTCCACATTGCTGGGACCAGCTGCCTGCCCACCAGCTGCCCAAGCCCTGAGTTGCAGGCGCAGCCATCAGCCTGAGCCCCATGATACTGGAGCCAACTGTCCAAGCTGCGTGAGTCCCACAAGCCAGCTGGCTACTTGAGCCCCTCCCCTCCCACAAAGCCAGGCACGACCAGCCCTCCACTCTTACCCCATCCCTGTCACCTGAGCCACGCACCCACTGCCCCCCATCTAACCCTTCCTCCTCCTACCCCTCCCCCAAGCCACACTCTCTCACCTTTGCAGGAGGCAGCTAGCTCCACATGGGTCTTTGTCGGCTGCTTGCTTTTTATAGTAGCTGTGCTGGGTCATCCACGTAAAATGGCATGGGCTAAGAGCCGGAGGCAAAGGCCGGCTCTTTCTTCTGGGGGGGGGGGGAGAATGGTGTGGGGGGGTTGCCTCATGTGCCCCCTGGAATTTCTTCATGCCTGTCCCCCAGTTTGGGAAACCAAGGTCTAGGATAAGAGATTTCATGATTGTTATCAGGACTGGAAATTGAAGATTTTCAACAGGATGAATAATGTCAATACTCGTTTATAGTTTGCATGAGGGTTTGAGAGACATAATAGCTCTGGTGTCTTTGTGCAGCCATTTCATTGGAGTGGGTCCAGGATCTTTATGCCAGAACCTCAGATGGTGAAATCAAAGTTGCTCGACTGAAGTTTGTGGAGGTCTGCCCACCCATGTAAAATGTTCAAACCTTTAATGACTTGTGTACAAGTCAGAAAAACTGAGTGTTTAACAAAGTAAAAATGTATTTTTTCCAACCTTCAGTATTTACATTTTATACAGGTCTATTTAATGCAATACGTTTAGTCAATGCTTAATGCCTCAGAATATCATGGTTTTAAGGCTTCCAAAACCAATTAGTCTACTTTCTTCTGATCGATATGGGAAGATGTAGAGGGAAAATATTTCAGTTCAACTATATTCCTGATATGAAAACGGACTTTTTAAAGAAAGCCTTTGAAATAATAAAATACAGTTACTGGTTTTATAACTGGCAATCTTTGAGAGACATTGCTCATATCCAATCTGCATTGAATGTGCATGCTTGCCACGTGCCTCAGTGCCGGAAGATTTTCCCTTAGCAGTACCCATAGGGGAGCACATAGCCGTGATTAATTGACACCCCTAAATTTAATATATTCTAGCACATTACAAAAAGTTATTTGATCCACCAATTCTTGAGATCCTTCTCCAGCAGTGGGAAGGCAAAACTCTGGTTTTTAAAATACTGATCATTGCCAAGAGCTATATCACTTATTGGTGTTCTGGAAATGCCTATGTATAGTTTTTTTCTACAACATTGAACTCTGACCTCTGCAAATCATGTAGAATTCTTCTGATTGAATCATAAGCATTGGTCGAATACCTTCTTGCCGGCAACTGGATGGATGGATATCATAAGCACAATTAGACCATTAGCATAAGTAAATGAACCTCCATTCTTTCAAACCACTGACTTTATTAAAATACTTAATACATAGTTTGCAGAGGAACGGACTGATTATCTTCTGAGAACTCCATTGAGAGCAAAATGTAACTGTATGTGCACTATATAACAAACAACAACTTACAAGATGGGTTCAGACTCTATATATCTTAAGAGCAGACAGCTTAGTTTTTCCTCAGTTTTTTTGGCACAGGTTCTTCCTTGCCCTTTTGACTCAGATACTAAAATATCCAGTAGCAGAGAGTGGGGCTCATACTTCCCACAAACAAACAAAGATCTAAGTGAAAATTCCATTCTTTTCAATTGCTTCTTCACTCTTTCCTTTCCCTCACAGTACCCCCATTCCCCTCTTTTTTTAAAAAAACCTTGTCCAGAAAACCTAAGATGATCAGCCTCTTTCAAAAGCTATAGAACTGCAGTGCAGGAAGAACTTCAAGTCAAATCTGAGCGGAGATCTCCCCAACCATGAGCTCATCTCCCAACATGTTTACATAGACCCATTGAAAAACTTAAGAGGAAAAAAAACCAGTAATGTCAAAATGTGCAAAGGGCAACAGTGCATACATGAATGAGGTGGGATGCACATGGAGGGCAAACTACAAATGCACAGAAGACAATGACAAATTACAAATGTTAAAATTCTGCTGAAATGAAGAGACGGAGGGAAGGGGAAGTGAGGAAATCATCTAGATAAATATTTAAAACAAAATGCTCTTTTCCACATATCTCATCCTCAGTTAAAAGGTTGCAATTACCATAGATATTTAAACAGCACTAAAGATTGCTGATAAAATATATACGATGGGGAAAAATACTTACAGTGAATATTATGTGGAAAATAAATGTACCAAGCATTTCCATGAAGGATGCATTGAGGTTGCATAGATTTTCACATCAAATTTATAAGGTCGCATTTGGGGGATAATTTTTCAACCTTGCATAGGAGATATGTCTGTTTTAAAGATAATACCTGGAAAGTATGTATGGCCGAAGCATGAGCTTTGAGGAACACAGTTTTCCCTCAAGTTTTACTGAAGCAAAAAAAGCAACTTACTTAATTTCTTCAGTGCCCTAACTCACGTATGGAGTATCCCAGGAAAGAGACAAGAGGATTACCAAGTGAATGATACAGTGTATATTTACATAAGTTGAAACAATTGGAGGTGCCCCCCACAAAGCATAGCCCTCAAGTTTCCATATAGAAAAAAAAGTTATTTACAAACATTAAAATTCATTTAAGTATAAACTATTTTGGACCATATTATAGCAACTGAAATTATGTTAACCAGCTTATTCATTGGGCAGAAAACTTACAATTGCATTTTTATTATCAGTTTTGTTTATAGTTAGTTCAGACTCAGAAAAATGAATCTGTTAGAATGCAGCTTTTCCATTTTAATTGCATGAACAACTGCCAATTGTACTGCAGCAAGTGCCATTAGGCTACTTGTTTCATCATGGGTGTAAAAGAAGTTTAGCGGATTAGAATACTGGCACAGGACAACTGACTGCTGCTTTGAAAATCAATGTCTTGGAAATCAGCATGTTAATTTTCACTGATTAATATCATGCCTTTCTCTTGCTTTTAACTACTCACTGGAGGCCCTTGTCCTGTGACTGGGCTCTATTCCACTGAATTATTGCCTCCTCAAAGATGTCGTCTGGCATCTCTTTTTTGCCATTTTGTACCTAGATGCAAGAGGACATAATTTGCTTTTACTGGTGCATACCACAGTGAGGTGCACCTTTAAATATTATTCATAATGGCTTCACTGTGGAAAACTAAGCTCTGCATTAGAAACTGTTTCAAACTGGAGACCTTACTACTATGGATTTCATGTGTGTTCCTTATCTACAGATAAAATGCAGAACTAAGATTGACCTACCAGGCATTAAATTTGTGACTTCAAATAATGAAATGAAAACCAAACCAAACTCCCACAACAACCCAGCACATTTCCTTTAGAAAGGATGATATTTACAACCATAAAGATTCAGTTCTTTAATATTTTAACAAAAAATCCAGCTAATTTTAAAATTAGTAAACCTAATAAGGTTTTTGAAACCAATACAATTCACAAACATTGCTGTTTGTTCTTGAACAAGAGTCTCCGAAATGTAGGAACACTAAGATAAATTATACTACGAATGACAAATCTCAACTAATTAAATAAAAAAGAAAAAGAAACACCACTATATCTGAAACACAGCCTGTAAAGTACAGTGTTCCAATGCTTTCTCACAGTTCCAGATTGCTAACATTATAAGTTAAAGGTGAAAGATAACCATGTATAACCAAGGCAGCTTTCCACTGATTCTATCTTGTTCTCGTCTAAACCTCTGGGTATTTCAGTCTTCCAATCCCACAAAGTAAGGTTGATTTGCCAGTTACTAAAAAAGCATCGGTTCATGATGTGTTGCATTTGAAAAAATGCATCTAGATATTTACAGGATGCTCAGAATGACTTTTTTTTGGAAATGTTTTTTAATCCACACCCATTTTCGTTTCACCTCCTGAAGAACTGTAAACAACATGCTATTCATTCGGCGTGCGGCCTTAGGTTATCGTGCGAGGTCTTTTGGGAGGTGGTGGGGGCATGAGTTCAGCATCTGGATCCAGGTGATGTTTATGTGTCTGTCCTTGAGAAGCTGCTGTACATCTATCAATGAACTCAAACAACATTTCCTTCGTGACTGGATTTTGGATGCTATTACATACAGCTGGAAACAAAGAACACATTTTGATGTTATTAAACTGATAGCTTGTATGCAAAACTTGAACAACTTGATCCCATATGTGCAAAATATATGACAGCATTTGGCATAAATGTTCAGCATTTTACATATTTTTTATAGAACGTTGAGTTGGGGAGTAAATTACTTTACTTTGCTCTCATACAGATCAGGGTCAGACGAAGTAAAGAGCAGCTATCCCAACAGGCAACCAGTCTAGCCTTCCAGTCAAAAGAATAATTCTTTGTCAAAAAGTAAAATTAAATCCAATATAAATGTCAGGGATTAACACATTAGCAAGGGGTAGCAACAAAGTTCTTGTGCAATGTGTCTGCTGGCTCTGCAGTTGTAACAGGTAAGAATTCATGGTTTTATCTATTTTGGCAAACTTGGAACTGAAATGGCTGTCTTTGGATTTCTCACCAAATATCAAACAATTTATGAAAAGGCTTGATTCTGAATGGAACATCTTTTTATCATTTTGCCTGTGCAATCTGGTCTTGTTAGATGAATCATGAGGCATCAACTGTTTCTCTCTTGAACCCTGACATATATTAAATAAAAATGAGTAAACATCTCTCCATCAACTGATATAAAGTAAAATCATCTTTATGGTTTCAAAGGTCACTGAAGATAATCTTTTCATGTTACTGTAATTCTGGAAGCACGCACAAATATTAATGTAATATTAATAAAACCTTCCCTACCATCAGTGGTTTTTATAATATAAGGTACTTTTAAAACTTTTCTTCTGTATTGCATTAGATTTAGTCCAATTCAATGCAGTATTATAATTAAAAGTAGCTAAATAAATAAATAAAAATTATACAAATAAAAAGTCATTGCCCCAGGAAGCCTGTGATTGTTAATCACTATTTTTAAAAAATATTTGAACTGTAATAGTGTAAAAAGAACAAAGATTAAAAAAAGGGAAATAATTAGGATTCTCTCCTATTTTAGCTTTACTGTTTCTTTCCAGCTTTTTTTGCTAAATGTAGAAAAAAGTGGGTCTCTCCTCCCGACCAGAGACATTTTCCTGGGAGGAAGAGATAAAGGAGGAGGGAAGGGAACCCATCAAAAGTCCAGAAACAACTTTTTCAAACAGCTGAACCTATATTTTATATATGTATATAAATACATGTATATACAGAGAGAGAGAGAGAGAAAGTCTAGACAGCTCTAGCTGTGGGGATGAAGGGAAGAAAAGGAAAGAGCTGCATGCTGGGGGTAGAAGAGGAGGAAAAGTTGCTGTTGCTGATGTAGAGAAGAGGTGAGAGCAGACCAAAGGAAAAAAGGGTTCCTGAAGTAAATGGGAGGAAATTCTGGTGTTGATGGAGGTGATATGGTAGTGCCTCTTCGTTGGTGACCCATCCCTCTTTCCCTCTTGATGGCGGCAAGACACACACATAGCTGCTGTGGTGACAGAGCTGCTTGAATTCTGAGGTGTCTCCCAAAAGGCACCAGCAACACAGAAGTCAACTTTTTCATATAAACAATTGAATTTGACTGGATTGTCAGCTACTTACATGGTGGAATCATTTTAAAGAAAAAGAGAAGTTACTCACCGTAGTAACGGTGGTTCTTCGAGATGTGTCCCCGTGGGTGCTCCACCATAGGTGACGGCTTGGCCGGCGCCGCAGATCGGATCTTCCAAGCAGTTTCTGCCGGACCGCGCATGCGCCGGCGCGCGCCGCTCCCTGGCGCGCTCCTGGCCATGTGCGCGATCCGGTCCCCGCCAGTTCCTCGACCAACCGCCTCGGTTGCCCCTGCAAAACACTAACAGAGATCCGAAGCGGGGAGGATGGGCGGGAAGTGGAGCACCCACGGGGACACATCTCGAAGAACCACCGTTACTACGGTGAGTAACTTCTCTTTCTTCTTCGAGTGTCCCCGTGGGTGCTCCACCATAGGTGACTACCCAGCAGTAACCCAGATAGGTGGTGGGTAATCGGATTATGTGCAGCTGGTCCCCGAGAGGACCGCTGCAGAGAGACGGGTATCCTCTTGGAATACCCTGTGAAGGGCGTAATGTTTGGCGAACGTGTCGTAGGATGACCAGGTCGCCGCTCTGCAAATGTCTTTCAATGCAACGCCCTTGAAAAAGGCTGTTGATGCTGCCACCGCCCTGGTGGAATGAGCCCTGGGAGTGGCCGACAAAGGAGTCTTTCTGAGCTCGTAGCACATTTTTATGCAGGATACAATGTGCTTTGAGATTCTCTGCGATGAGAGACCTTCTCCTTTAGATTTGGGAGCGAGGGAGACCAGGAGTCTATCCGTTTTTCGGAAGGACTTGGTCCTGTCTACGTAGAAGGCTAGCGCCCTCCTCACATCCAGGAGGTGTAGGCGCGCCTCTTCGCTGGAGTTATGAGGCTTTGGATAGAACGAGGATAGAACAATAGGTTCATTGATGTGAAACTCGGAAGAAACTTTGGGAACAAAGGCTGGATGCAGCCGTATGGTTACCGCCTCCTTGGAAAAGACAGTGCAGGGTGGCGTTGCCATGACTGCCGCAAGCTCGCTCACCCGACGGGCTGACGTAATTGCAAGAAGAAAGGTCGTCTTTACTGTAAGGAGGCGAAGGGGAACCGTGGCCAAGGGCTCGAACGGTGGTCCCATGAGTGTGGTAAGCACCAGGTCCAAGCTCCACGAAGGTGGAATCGGTTTCCGAGGGGGGTATAGGTTTACCAACCCTTTGAGGAACCTGGTAACCATAGGGTGGGCGAACACCGTGTGCCCTCCCTCCTCATGTCTGAACGCCGAGATGGCGGCCAGGTGGACCTTTAACGAGGATAGCGAGAGTCCTGCTCTCTTGAGGTCCAGTAAATACTCTAGAATTGTAGGTATAGGCACCGAAAGGGGGGCCAGCTGCTTGGTAGAACACCAAGCCATGAAGCGAGTCCATTTTTGTTTGTAGGTTTTCCTAGTGGAAGTCCTCCTGCTACTTTCTAGGACTTGCTGTACTTCCACTGTGCATGTGCTCTCTAGGGAGCTGAGCCATGGATTAGCCACGCTTGCAGTCGCAGGCTTTGGGGGTGCGGATGCACTATGGACCCCTGGGCTTGCGTGAGCAGGTCCGGCGCCACCGGAAGAGTCATCGGTGGGCGGTCCGACAGGCGCAGGAGTAGGGGGAACCATGGTTGGCGATCCCATGTTGGGACTATCAGGATCATCCGAGCCTTGTCTCTCCTGGCTTTTTGCAGAACCTTGTGGATCAGCACTGCGGGGGGAAACGCGTAAAGCAGGGGGCCTCCCCACGGGATCGCGAACGCGTCCCCCAGGGACCCCCGGCCCAGCCCTGCTCTGGAGGAGAATCGTGGGCACTGTTTGTTGTGCTGAGTGGCAAACAGATCTATTTGGGGAAACCCCCATGCGTGGAAAATCGGCCGTAGTAGATCGGGACGGATCTGCCACTCGTGGGTGAGCGCAAAACGTCTGCTCAACTGGTCTGCCTTCACGTTGTGCGTGCCCGGCAAGTAGGAGGCTCTCAGGATTATATCGTGGGCGATGCACCAGTTCCATAGGCGGATTGCTTCCGCGCATAAGGTACGGGATCGAGCTCCTCCTTGCCTGTTTATGTAAAACATGGTGGAGGTATTGTCTGTACTGATCCCGACGACTTTGCCTTGTATACGGTCTCGAAAGTGTTTGCAGGCGTTGAACACTGCTCTGAGCTCTAAAACATTGATATGCAGAGACTGTTCCGTGGGTGACCACAGTCCTTGAGCCACCTCTTCGCCCATGTGCGCTCCCCACCCTATGAGGGAGGCATCCGTAGTGAGGAAAACCGATATTTGCGGCTGATGGAAGGGTACCCCTGTTAGCAAGTTCCCGGGGTTTACCCACCATTGCAGGGATTCGCGCACCCCAGGTGGGGGCGACACCACCCTGTGAACGGTGTGTACTGCCGGCTTGTGTACACTTGCCAGCCAATGTTGCATGCCGCGCATGTGCAACCTGGCGTTCTGTACCACAAACGTAGCCGCTGCCATGTGGCCCAGCAGCTGCAAGCACGTCAAGACCGGCACCGTAGGGCTGAAGGTGATGACCTGCACGAGGGAACCGACGGCTCGAAAGCGAGCCTCTGGAAGGTATACTCTCGCCGAGACCGAGTTTATGCGAGCCCCTATGAACTCTATGTCCTGTGAGGGGTCTATCTTTGATTTTGCCAGATTGATAACCAGGCCAAGTGCGGAGAACGTGTTTGCTGTGACGCGTATCATGCGGAGAACCTCCCTTTTCGAGGTCCCTTTGAGCAGGCAGTCGTCCAGATACGGGAAAATAAACACCCCCTGTCTGTGCAGGTAGGCTGACACCACTGCCAAGGTCTTGGTGAAGACTCTGGGGGCCGAGGAAAGGCCAAACGGTAGGACCTTGTATTGGAAGTGTTCGTTGCCCACCATGAACCGGAGAAAACGTCGGTGAGCCGGATGAATGGTTATGTGGAAGTACGCGTCTTGTAGATCGAGGGCTGCGAACCAGTCTCCATCGTCCAGTGCTGTAAGGATGGAGGCAATAGTGATCATCCGAAAACGTTGCTTGCGCAGATACCTGTTGAGGCCACGAAGGTCTAAGATGGGCCTCCAGCCTCCTGTCTTTTTCTCCGTCAGGAAATACCGAGAGTAGAACCCTTTCCCTTGCAGTTGCTCCGGCACCTTTTCCACCGCCCCTATGAACTCTAGGTGGGCCACCTCCTGCCTGAGCCTGGCTACATGGGAGGTCTCCTGGGGGTGGGGCTTGGGCGGGGGTCGCGGTGGCGGGAGCGACTGGAAGGGGATGGCGTACCCCGTGGCTATGATCTCCAGCACCCATTTGTCTGTGGTGATCCTTTGCCGCTGGTCGTAGAATGGTCGGAGGCGATGGTGAAAAAGTCGTTTTGGATGATCTTGTGCAATGGTGGTGATGGCGCAGCCCTGGATTTGTATGTCAAACTTGTGGCCTTTGGCCCCGCCCCGAGGACGGACGGCCCTGTTGTGAGCGTCGCCTGGGGGTTCTGTACTGCTGGTGCTGCTGATGCCGCCCTTGCTCGTAACCCCTGTGATACTGGGGGCGCTGTTGCTGGTATTGGTACCGCCTTTGCTGTGGGTAGTACCTTTTCTTTGAGTATGGAGGGGTGTAAATCCCCAGGGTCCTGAGTGTGGCTCTTGAATCTTTACTGGAATGAAGGACCGAGTCAGTTGATTCAGCAAACAGCTTCTGCAAGTCGAAGGGAAGGTCGATTATCTTCGCCTGCAGATCTCTCGGTATGCCCGAGGTCTGGAGCCAGGACTCCCGTCGCATCACCACTGCAGTTGCTGTGGAACGTGCTGCCGTGTCCGCAACGTCCAAAGCAATCTGAACTTCCATCCTCGCAGCCGCGTAGCCCTCTTGCACTATGGCCTTGAGGACCGGCTTTTTGTCCTCTGGAAGCGAGTCCATGAGGGAAGTTAATCTGGCATAGTTGTCGAAATTATGGTTCGCCAAGTGCGCTGCATAATTTGCCATTCGCAAGGTTAAAGTGGAGGAGGAGTAGACCTTTCTGCCGAACAGCTCTAGCTTCTTGGCATCTTTGTCCGTTCCCCCTGTTTTAAATTGAGATGTTTTTAATCTTTGCTGCGAGGACTCCACCACCAAGGAGTTTGGCTGGGGGTGGCTAAACAAGAACTCCATGCCCTTCGCCGGCACGAAGTATTTCTTATCCGCTCTCTTTTGGACAGGCTGAATAGTTGCCGGGGTCTGCCATATGGTAGTGGCGGACTCCAAGATCGCTTCATCAAGCGGGATTGCTACTCTGGAGGAGGCCGGGGAGCTCAAATTTTTAAGGAGCTTATGATGTTTCTCTTGCACTTGTGCTGTCTGGATGCCTTGCGTGAAAGCTACCCTCTTAAACAGCTCCTGAAACTGTTTGAGATCGTCCTTGGGATGGACGTCCCCTAAGGCCGTGGCCTCATCCGGGGAGGAAAACGAGGAACCGCTGGGGTACATTTCTTTGGACCCTTCCGGTTCTTGATGGTGATGGTGCGCCCTCTCGCTGGAGGTTTGCGAGGGAAAATCTCGTGGGTCCACGGCCAGTCCCCCCTGGGATGCTTGAGTCTCCGTCCCCGATCGCGATTGCCCTCGGGGGTACGAGGTAATATGTGGGGATCTCTCCCTGGTAGATTGCCGATGGTGTCCATGCCCCGCGTGGTAGGGACGACCATGGCAGTATAGGCACTGTTCCTGGGAAGGTGACCTTGACCATTCCCTTTGCACGTACCCTGTGTGTCTGGGAGAGGGGGATCGTCGAGACACTGGAGAGAGAGATTTTGCATAATAGTCCAGCGATTCAAATCCCAGGAAGGGCGAGGGTGGTGCCAGCCATGGGGAGGCTGATTGCAGGAAAGGAGAAGGGGGCTCCGGGTAGGCTAGGGGGGACCCCTGCCTTCTGGTTGGAGTCTGCAACATGAGCGGAGGGCTGTGAGAAAAGAGCTCCACAGCCCTGTCTGGAGAGGGGCTGCAATGCCTCCTCTTGTGTGCAGCCTTCCCCCTCCCTTGAGGAGGTAACTCCGCCCCCTGATGGGCGGGGGATCCCGGCCCCGTCGGCACCGTGCTAGGCACGCTCGAGGGCGGTGCCGCACGTGCGGAGTCCTTCTGCGCCTGCAGGCTACGTGCCTGCGCGCTCTGCACCGCCGGTTCCCCGGGGGTCGGTGCCGCTGGCTGCGGTGCCGCTGGTACCGGCGCTTGCTTAGCTGCCGCCCTGCCTGCGGTGTGGGGCGGCTGGCTGATCATCGGAGGCTGAGCCGCTTCCACGTGGCTCTCCGTGCCGCCGCCGATCAGCTGTTGCTGCGGCTGGGGGCTGCTCGCTCCTCCCGTCCCGCTCACTGTTGCTGCCGGCAGGGATCGGGTTGGAGAAACTTTCCTCCGTTTTTGCGCTGATGGAGTGAGGGAGGCAGCTTTCCTTCTAAGGGCCCCGGAGGGTCCCTCCTGCTGCGGCCGCTCCGGCACGTCTGGCTGGAGGGCCTTGTCAAGAAGCAGCAGTTTAATTCTCATCTCCCTGTCTCTCCGTGCTCTGGTCGTTAACTTTGCACAGAAGGCGCATTTTTGTGCCACATGGGACTCCCCCAGGCACCTTATGCATAGACTGTGCCCATCGGACACTGGCATCGCCTCTCGGCAGTACTCACATTTTTTAAAGCCTGAGGAGGACATTGTTGGTGAGTCTTTGAGTTTGTTTGTGGGTACTTAGCACTTCTTTGTGCTGTTTCCCCGTCCGATGGCCTGCCTCCGCAGGAGGGCTGATGGCCCTAGCTCCCGGCCTCCGGCGCTTGTTACTGGGACTGGCTTGAGCTGTCCCTCCGTAGCTTGTATGTTGTTTGTTTTTTTTTTTCTTTTTTTTTTTTACAAAATAACAACCGGTTACTTATGGTATCCTAAAGAACTGAAAAACTTTAAAGAGAAAACAAATAAAGTCGTTGAATACGCTATGTGGCTTTAGCCTAGTCGGATTCCGTCTGCAGCCGACGGCGGTTGAGAGGAACTGGCGGGGACCGGATCGCGCACATGGCCAGGAGCGCGCCAGGGAGCGGCGCGCGCCGGCGCATGCGCGGTCCGGCAGAAACTGCTTGGAAGATCCGATCTGCGGCGCCGGCCAAGCCGTCACCTATGGTGGAGCACCCACGGGGACACTCGAAGAAGAAACTAGCAATATAACCCTGAGTGAACTTTGTAGTTTAAGTTTATAATACCACCAAAAATG
This sequence comes from Carettochelys insculpta, assembly GCF_033958435.1. Classification (NCBI taxonomy): domain Eukaryota; kingdom Metazoa; phylum Chordata; order Testudines; family Carettochelyidae; genus Carettochelys; species Carettochelys insculpta. Next base: position 141,223,301 of record NC_134139.1, on the reverse strand, counting down.
CCAGTTCAGTATGACTGTTACTCATTACTCAAACATACCTTTTTTATTTAAATTCATTCATTCTACCTGAAAGAAAATTACTTGTTTGCATTTTTTTTTTAAATTCCATAGCAGAATCTGAAGACATCACCATCCTATGAGGACAACTTTTTCATAGTTCTCATTTGCTTTACTCTCTATTGTTTGCAATACTATTTTAGGAACTTGAAATTACATTTTCTCCTACTAATTTTGTCTTCCATCTGGCAAACAATGCTCTTGAATAGAGCTGAAATTATCATGGCTTTTTTTTTTCGTTTAACAAATCCAACTTACGTAGCATGTTGATGTGCCAAAGTATTTTTCTTGGTGCATCAGCACAAGTCAGTGTAAGACTGGGAATAGTGTTTGTTAGTTAGCTGTGTTGTAGAGCTATGGCAACTATATTTTTGTAGACCCCACTTAAATGTAGACTTTTAACATATATTTAACTAAAATAAGGGTCCAAATCTGTGAAGAATTCACACACTTTTACTATACTGAAGCCACGATTTCACCTGTCTTGTATAAAATAACTGGTATGTCTATACTACAGTTAAAAGCCCATAGTAGTCCTGTGCTAGCACACAGACTCATGGGGCTTGAGCTAACGGACTGTTTGCCTGCAGTGTAAATGTTTGGGCTTGGGCTATAGGTTGCATTCCAGGACCCTCTCACTTTGTGAGATTCTAGATTCGGGATCAAACTACACTGCAGTTTCACAGCTCCTTGGCCTGAGCCAGCTGGCACTTAACTAATGGGAGGACAGTATTTGATTTTACCCACTGAGCTATGTCCCATGAAAGCCTTTGGGATTACCCATGGTGTGTAAAGTTAATAGTGCTTTGCAAGATCAGGGCCTAATGTTATACAGAAAAAACAAAGGCTGATAAATTAGATATGGAGTATACAGACCATTTTCCATCTTTAAATTAGAACACAGTGTTAAAGTAGATGAAATTCTGGGGCTAAATTTTTTGACAGAGTTCATTAACCAAGTTTACCAAAATGGTAAATATGAAATGTGTGTGCAGTAGTAAGTTATTCTACTCACCTAAAGCAGTGTTGTAAGCATTTGGAAAGCTTTTGTCTATTCTCTGCCTCATGAAGACCCAGCTGTTGTTCTCAAATTTGCACTCGATGATTTTATTGTCATACTGTTTCAGTTCTCTTGTCACCTGTTTAAAAAGGCACATGTGTTTTATTAAATCATGTTCCTTCACCTTGTGAGAGATAATGGACATCTGTAAAATGTGTCTGGAAGAGTTCTTCATCCTACACCTTACACCTAAAATTAAGCTTAGCTGAATAGTTTATATCTCCAATGTACACATGCTCAACTACTCGACATTTTAAACATTATTTTGAAATCTGCTGTCAATATGAGGCAATTATATTATGCTAAAACATCAGGTACTCTAGCAAAGAGAAAAAAAACAGTACAAATGTCCCAAATGCAAATAGGTTTCCATGGGGATGAACTGCTTCCTGTGTAAGTGCTACTGCCAGCCTAAGTGCATGAAATGTATTATGTGTCTACATCAACCTTCTTTGTTAAAGGTCTCAGAGCCAAAAATAAGGTTTGAATACCAGAATTAGCTTATAAAAATCATTCCATTCTTTAAATGTTTAGAGGTGATTTTCTGTTTAAAATAAAGTAAATTCTAACTCCCTACATTACATTTTTAAAAAAAAAAAAAATCACACACTTTCTAAATATCCTAAATCTTCTCTTCTCCATTCATTCACAGATTTTTTTTTCAGGAAGCAGCCGATTTTGTAAGCTATTCGTCTTTTTGTCAGATGCCGCCAAGTGTTTTGGAGATTTTTTTTTTTAGGTCATATGCACTTTATTTCCTGATTATTTTGGTTCCTTTATCCTATGCATCTTAGCTTATGATAAAATGCAAAATTCCCAAGTAACCACGGCAACTTGAGAACTTTATCTAATGGATTTAGCAATTATTTTCCAATATACTTCACTCTGTTCCAAGAAGCCTCTTTTTATCTAGGAATCTGTATTTAACTGTTAGTTTTGTGTTTTGCTCTTTTATAATTTTGAAATCAAATGCTAGTCAAGATATCACAACTGTGATTCATTCTTTTATGTGTAATTACTTTTCCTTACAGTAAAGTGGATTGGTTATTTTGTAAGCAGAATTTTGCATTTTTACTATCTATTTACCAGTACCGACACAGGACTTTACTATTGTTCAGGGATATGAACTTTGAAGGAGGTCAGGAAAGTCCTTGGAACAATTAGTAGGCTGTGCAGTGAAAGCTCTCAAATATATTTTGGACTAATTTCTAAATAAAGGTAATTAATCTGCCAATCTGAGTCCCAAATCTGGGTTATCCCACCTGCAAAATAGGACATGTCTAACCTTCAAGTTGCTAAAAACGCAACCATCAAATTTTGTTTAGCATTTATTCTGATCATTACTATTACATTCAGGGAAGGGAGGTCTGGGATTTTACTTGTCAAGTAAAAGTGACAGTATGAGACAATTTAGCTAAACTGCTTAAGCCAGTCAGTTCATGAGACTTTACCATAAAAATGTCAGCTCCAGCATTCTATCACAAATTCATTTCTCTCTGTTAAAAATGGAAGCAATCTTTCTGCTGACTACAAATATTTTTATGAAAACATTAAACTACTACGATGAGCTTTGTGACTCTTGGTGGTCACATGGATTAGGGGAAGATATTTCCTACCCTGTTTGCAATATTTACTCATCGTCTCATTTGTCTGCCTTTCCTTTTTTAGCACATTTCTTTGTACAGTACCTTTGTTCATTATACATGTCTTAAAAGCTATATTCCAACCAGATGTTCAAGTAACACAGATTCATTTCATGTTTATATTTCATTAGGTGTCTTCAGGAAAACACAACATCCTTTTCCTAATCCACTGTGGATGTTTAAATGCAGGAAGAAACTTTTGGCTGTGTAATGATTCAGAAAGTATATTACTTGGACAATAGCTGCCAAGGGAAAATATTTGCATGCCCTTTTTCCTGATAAAGCAGGAATACGCTATTAGAAGAATCACCTGACAGAGATATTCAACTCTAGCCAGTGGCTTTCACTAACCAGCAATCTCAGTAAGCCTTTGTCATACAGTTTATCATTCTTCTAGTGTTCAGAGGCTCAGAATAGCAATAAATTATGTGGTTGCTCTATGTGACTGTGGCAATTAAGCGGTATTATTAACTCTCTGTATGCTTGCTTGGCCACTCATTAGCAATCTGGAAGACAGATCTTTCCAGAAAATGCAAACACCTGCCAATGCACTGAGCTAACGCTTTTAGAAAACTGCTGATCATTGCCGTCACAAGTTACAGCAATTATCTTCCTGAGTAAGTAACATAGCAGTTACCAAGTAAGTAACATACCATTCCCTGCAGTTATTAAATGACCTTGCTCTTGTAAAAGCACCTGTCTTAATATGTAGGCACATTTTCTTGTAGAAGCTGTTGAACATTTTATCAAGAGTACAAAAAGTACTCGAAGCACAATATAGGCTTTCAGCAGTAACAATGCTGAAAATACCACAATCGTTCTCGGCCTCTCCATATGTATGTGTTTGGAGAGGATTGAAAAAGTTGCATAACAATTCCGTAGCAATCACTGTAAACAAGCTTTGTTGCAAACATGTCACAGTTCAGGGCAACTGCACCTGTGTTTCCCTTCAGTCATCCAGCTCTCAGCTTCCAGCTCCTCAGCTGTTCCTTCTCTTGGGTGGGGACCCTCTCGCTTCCTTTTGATAAAGGTATATCCAGGCTGCAGCTTCCTGGGTTCATTATGTATTTCCCAGAAAAGACAGTCTGCCTGAACAGGCCTTCTTGCCTTCTCTTCTGAGACTGATAGAGTGATTTTTGCAACTGTAAGGTATCTCAAAGGTCTCAGTATCATACTTTATTCTTCAGGTACAAGCATTACAGAGAAAATATATTACAACAATGAAAGTACCTTCTTGAATGCTAAGAAGCTTACCAGAGTTCAAGCTAACATGGATTCTGGCAGGCCCAGAAATCCCATTGCTACTTGGGCTAGGGGACCAGTCTGTCTGCTTGATCAGGAGGAAATTCTGAGTTCATTTAAATCCAGACTTTTTATCCCCAAACTCTTTCTTTGCCTCTGAACCTGGGAAATCCAGGCTGAACTAGCATATGGGCACATCTCCAGGGAGGTGGCAAAGGCAAATAACAGAAGAAGTTTACTAGCCTCCTCCTTTCCTTCATCTCACCTCTTCATATGATAAAGGAAACGTGGGCAGCTCATCATTATACTTTTTGAAAGGGAGTATTAGCAGTTGTTTCTTCCAGCTTGTGCGGGATGGGACCAAGGTGGAGTGGTGAAGACATCTCTGCTATGACAAGGCTTGTGGCTGATTGCTCTGCTGGGGCCCTTACCTCAGTAATGACAAATACATGGAACCAGAGCCAATTCTGAAAGCAATTTGTACATATTTTATAGTCTATATGCCAATGCATGGTGACCTCACCTGGCACTAAATGGAGGTTGTGAGGTGTAGAGGACAGATAATCACATAGTGAATCTTAGTCCTGGAATTTGGGTGTCTGACTGAATAGCTTTGCAGGGAACTCCAAATTTATTTGAGCTGATCCTGCTTGGAACCCAGCGCTCAGTGGCCTCAAATTTGGGGCTAAGGATTCCATGGAGCCTCCCTCTGCCAAGCTAGAACATTACCTAGAATATTTACAGGCAACTAGTGTAAATTTGGGTCCCACAATATCACAAATATCATGAATCAGCACCATGGAGTAAAGAGATTCCTTTAAAGTTTAGAGAATTTAAGGTAATCCTATTAGATCATAATGAGAGAAAAGCATAACTGATTCTTTTCATTATGATGAAAAGCTTTCCTACTAACAGATGCCTAAGGTATATCCTTCGCATCAAATGGCAAGACTTTGTCACAGATGAGGAGCTTTGGAACAGAGCAGGACAAGAACCACTTGACCTTCAAATAAAGAGAAGAAAGTGGGGATGCCTAGGCCACACTCTCAGAAAACCATTATCCTTGGAAACCAAAAGGAAAATGCAAAAGAGGAAGACCTCGGACAACAAGGAAAAGATCTACTGAGACTGAAGGACAATAACTGGGATACTCCTGGAGTTAACTAGAAGTTTTATCTCAAGCCAGAATGAAGTCGAGGTGTAGATGAGCCATGCACCACTCAGAGTACAAGGGTTAAGTCAAAGTAAGTAACCTATATCATTTAATACAGAAGTACTGTTGTCTTTACAAAAACTATAACATCTAGCATTAATGTATTGTCTTTCTTGAAAAAGGAACCTGAAGTAGGAAAGAAAGTGAAATACCGGCTACATACAATAATTACTTCCATCTACCACTGCAATGCAACCATTTCTAAGAAGTAAACACAGCAACATTACAGAGCCATTTAGGACTTTTGAAAAATAATGTATTCAAATCAAATGCGGAAAGGAAAACACTTACATAAGCAGACAGTAAATATGTCTACAATTTTGAATGCTGCCGTGGTATCTGTGATGGCCCCAAATGGCCAAAATTCCGCTTTTACATCTCATTCAAAAGAGCACCTGCAGCCACAGAGTGCTTCTTGGCACCATTCTAGGACATAACTTCAGTGAGGAGTCAGGGATTGTTGCACTTTACTGACTCACCATATGGTTCCCTACAAATGTTACATGTTCTCAGGTGAATAGCGATTCAGCCCTGCTTAATTTGAGAGATGATGGGACCACTGCACAAGTTGTCATTACATGTATTTTAGTTACTGAAAAATCATTGCTTATTTTACATTTTGAAGCAGGTAAATAAATATTGAGATTTTTTGTTAAAATGGAAAAGCTATGAATTTTTAAAAATTACCATTTATTTTTCCAGTTTTCCAATTTTTAGTTCTTTTGTAAAAATGTATAGAAAATTTTACATCAAAACAAGAGACACATGAGGTTATATACTTCATCTGAGTTCTGTGTTCTACGTAATTATGGCAAATCATTCTTGAGGAAAAAATAATTCACTTTAAGGAGACACTGAGGTTGCCAGGAGATCATTAAAAATCCTATTTAGAAATACACTTTTGTTCACATAATTTTGACTTTGTACTTTTCCTTTCATTCTTTATTACCAATATAATCTGCAAGTTTATAAGTTCACAGACTTCCATTGGTTATTTCTTGCCTGAAGGCATAATCTTATTTGTGATATCCTAGTAGAAATGACTGTGATGTTAAAGACATAACATAGAGGAACAAGAAGGAGCAGCTGCTGAATTCTGGAAAAAAAAAAGGGTTTTGTTTTTTTTTTTCACATGTAATTTCTTACTAAGATAAAACAAGGAAAAAGGATACACAGACAGAAGAGTTAATAAATTCAACAGTTCTCCAAGTTTTCCCAAGAGGTATCTGCTTCTGCATAAGAGAACCTCCCCCATACGTGATGCATTATTCTTTTGCTATGTAAATGAACATATTAATATTAATAATAATATGCATGCACAGTCCACTGGCTGGATTGCAGAAAAGCTGTCATATTTTTCCATATCAAACTGGTCATAGCACTTTTGGTATGCCTGTGAAAAAATGTCTGTGCCTCCCTTACTGAAAATATAAGTGATTCTTCCCTATCGTGATAAACTTCCATGAACAAATGAGAAAGGTAGCTCTTTAGCACACATCCAAAATTAACTGAATCACTCTGTAAAAAACCTTCTGATTATCCTTAGACTCCTGATAAAGGAGAAATGGAGCCTGGAAATGAGTGCTGGAGTCTGGGCATTTTTGATAACATTTAATCAAGTTTTCCAGGGACAACTGTCCAAAAAAAGTAATCTGAAAGACGTGAGTACCTCAGCCACTGGAAGGTTTTGGCTGTGTTTAAGCATTGATGACAGCATGGAGGATGAGGTGGGAAATATGCAGACTAACAGTTGCTTTTAGAGATGGTGACCCCTTCAGTGAGGCAGGGCCAAAGTAATACAGCCTTAAATTGTGGTTTCTGCGCCATTACCAAACTTGATGTGGTTGCACCACCCCATTTTGATTAAATGTATCATGCAGATAGTGGGAGGTATATAAGAAAGCATTATGATGATGATTTACAGATAAGGAAACTCATATAGAAAGATTATACCCCCTGACAAAGGACACAGAGTCTGAACAGAGGACTGAACCCTTGCCTACATCCTGTGTTTTGTTCTTTTGCATCTTCTGTCCCCTCCTTCTACTGAACTACCTGTTCTTGAGGTCAGAGGACATAAGGTACTTAAGAAGACATTAGCTCAGCTGTAGGCAAAATTTGAAAGAAGCTTACAGTGAGCTTATTACTCCCTATAGCCATAAACTGATGGAGGGGGCCTCACCAAAATCAAAGAGCTATGTGACGATTTTCAAAGATGTCAAAAGTCTCGACCCTGAGCAGCTGTAGAGGCTGAATAGCAGAAAATGAATAACCTACAGGAAACGTCAGGTATAAATATTCAACCAAAGCAATTGATGTAAATGTAAATAAGGCAGGGAGACTTGTAGTTTCAGACTTTTTGAGTCCCAAAAGTCAGCTCTAATGACATAGGTTATTGGCAATTATAAACTGTGTCTGTGCTTTCACTGAAAGTATATAGATTATAAATACCATTTTAAAGGAAACAGTTTTTCAAACGAAATTCCACAAATGTACATGAATATAAATAAGACTTCTATAATACAGTCAAGCCTGTTCATACAATGAGTTTTACTGTACCCAAAATCTTCAAAAAAAAAGCCAGTGATTAATAAATGAATCAGATAAAAGATATTGTGTTCACCAAACAAAATTTCATAATATAATGAAACCATATTGAAGAAACATTTTAAACTCACTATTTTCTGAAAAATAAAGATGTGCTAAATAGGTTACCACAGATGTTATTTTATTTTACTCCAGTTATGAGAACTGATGGTGTGTAGCTTTAAGTAGCATATAACACAATAAACAGCTGTCAGGTTGGGTAAAGCAAGTGAAGTTGAAATGTTTATTCAACAGTGAAACTGTTTACTGAGAATGACTACACATTATCTAATTTATGGGAAATAAAATGAATGATCTGAGGCCTTTGAAGAAACATTAACAAGTTAAATACTATTTTATGTACATTATGAAAACTTTTTTAATGTATATAGCCAGCATGGCTGACATCAAAAAATAAAAAATCCTGAATCACGGCCATCAAAATCATGAGATTTTTATAAACAATAAATGTAGAGTTATTTTCTTTGTCCTTTTGTTTCTAAGCCATAAGATAAAAACATGAGGGCCACCAAAACCTGATGCTGGGTAGGTCTATGTTCTCACAGACTAGCTTCTCAAACTCCTAGTATCTCTCTTGATAAAATCAGTCAATCAGGGTAAAGGACTTTTTCCATATCTGCACCTTAACTCTGGAGATGGAAGTGTGGTAGTTCATAATGAAAAGGTTTGAAGACGTAGATCAATACGCCCTTTACCTGAATAATCCAAGCACCACCGTTCAGGGATCTGGAGTACAGTACTCCGAGTGATGTTGGTATTCTCTCTAGTCATGGCCATCTCTGCAACCAAACTCTCTCAGGACAGTAGTGATCTTAGAGGCATTATTAAGGGTGTATTTTTTCTTGAAGAACTTTGAGACTGGGAAATAAATTAGTTGCATTCTGACTTGTCACATCTTCATAAGCTGGTTTACATAGGTCCTAACTAAAAAGCAACCCAAAAGATTGGATTTCCTGGCCCAGGCAGCTCTCATACATGGCCCTTGTAGATTCCTGGACTGGCTCCACCTCAAAATCAGGTGTCCCTGATGATTTCTATAAAAATAAAGAAAAGGTAGCATCCTCCACTGTGGTATCAAACCAATTCTCTGATTATTCAGAGTTCAAAGAACAACTCATATCCCCCTGATCTTCATTGTGCTTTACTGCACGAAGACTAAACTGACTGGAATGTTAGGAGGCATTACTTACACCTGGCAATGAGTGTGTGTATGAAATCTATGTTTTACTCTTAGGAGGGTCACCCAAAACAGGCAGGTCAAAGGACTTAGATGAAAAGCAGTCCACTGCTACTCCAGATTGTGGATTGAGTGATAGGCGAATCAGTTATTTTTGTCAAAAATTTAAGATCTAAAAATACAAGGTAGCCATTCCAATAAACAGCATGCCATATTAATGGACTCTGTCTTGGCAGAAATAATGAGTTTTAGAAAGCCAAAAGGAAGGCAAGATTCTGAGTTCTTTATTAAAGGTAAAATAAACTATGAAAGTGGGTTTGTAGAACATTAGAACAATGAAAACCATGACAAAAGCATGCAGGGATGAAAAATATAGATAAATATAATCTCAAATCCTTGGAGTAAGTGAATGGTGATGGCCAAGAGCTAATAAAAAGATCCAAAAATGAAAACAAGTTACTAAAACATTGAATTAAGTAAGACAATTTCCACTGAGAGTAGAAATAATTATGACTTCCAAAGCAGAAAAAGCATCAGTCAGACTGGGTTTCCAATTATTAGCAAATTGAGCCGAACTAGGTTTCAAACATGATGCATGAAAATGAAATTATACACTGCTACGCACAGATAACTATGACAATTAGATCAAAAATCAATTCTACAATTGTCTGCAAACTCCGACAATTCCCTGACACACATCTCCTTAGTTACGGGGGGCTTCAATGCCAAAGTTGGGGATGACAATGGGGGAAGGAAAGCAATACACAAATGGCCTTGCTTTCCCAAATTCAGAACAGAGAGACAGATGGAGTAGTGCCTGGAAGCAGGCTTCACGATGTGGTGGAATATTCTTCCCAAACATAGATCCAATAAGTGATTTGGAATTCCCCAGATGGAATCACAGGAACCAGACTGACAATCTAGATACTGCAGTTATTCCAAACTGAATTGAAGGACAGATTTCAGACTCAAAAACTGAGATCCACTGCAAAAAGTCAACATGGACGTGTTGCATGACGGTATCATAGATGCCTTATTTACTCTATTTCATATCCAGATATACAAATTTAAAGTTTGGATAAGTGAGGAGGTGTTAAACCATGTGACATAAAGGAAACAAACCAAAGCAAAGACTCCTGAAAAAACACCTCCAGAGGAAGCAGCAGTAAGAAACTGTATAATATAAAGGTCAAATTACTAAAATGCACCTTAAGAAGAGGAAGTACATGACTAATTGCACCAAAAGAAGTTGAAGCAACTGCTGAAAGAGGTGCTGGTAAAACATAACTGTAAAACATTCTTAACTTGCAAGTTTAGATTATCAGCTGGAAGGTCTGTTAAGAAAAAAGCAAGGTGTGATGGGTGCCTACTTTACACAAGGCCTGAGTGACATCTGACCAATTAGCCAGGCTACACATAGAAGGAAGTCAGAGATGATGAGATTTTAATTGCAGATCAAGCCCACTTTGGCAAAGGGCAGGCTAAGCCATTATAAAACTTCCCATTTTAAGACCTTGTTTTCAGTGGTTTATAACGTTTCCAAACTTTAACCATTTCGGCTGTAATTTTCGATGTTGGTTGCCAACCTCAGGCTGAATGTTCTGGGAAAATTTCAACCAAAACAGTTTGGTTCTTTCTAAGAATTGGTCTAGAGAAAATATCTTTTGGTCCATTTTAAAAGATTCTGGTGAACTTTTCTTTGAGAAGGCCCCAGCTTTGGCACAGTGACGTGAAATTTGGCAGGAGGTAGATTCTGTTCCAGGGATGTGCCTTTGCTAACCCTATGAAAATCTGACCAAATTTGGCCAAGAAATAAGCCTTTGAAAATGCGCAGTCTGTACATGCCTATTTGAGACTAGCTAGCTATTCCTCAGATTTCATCCACAGTGAACCTGAGCAGGACAATTACAACTCTGGGCTGCTGTGGATTAGGGACAGAAAGTGGAAATGAGAGCAGGAAGCAACTCTCCAAATTCAGCCCTCTTCTATGTCTATGATACAGTAATTGTCTCAACCCTACTTTTCCCTGCCAGAGATCCCTGCCTCAATCAGTACGCAGGATGGCTTTGCTATGAAAATGAGGCCTGATAATTAAGTCACCTTAATTACGTTGGTCAGGGATGGAAATAGCCACATCCCTGACTGGTGGTGGTACGTCGATCTATTCCCCCCAGTACTGGCATTTCTGTGTCAACAGAACTCTTTCATTAACCTACATATAACCTCTTGGTGGGGCCAATTACCCATGGCAGTGGAAGAATTCCTCATCAGTACAGGTAGTGTCTACACTGATCTACTGTGGCTGTGGCCGTTGTGGTACTGTAGCATTTTAACTGTTTGACATACCCTCAATCTGGTAAATATAGAGAAAGACACTGTGTTGTGTAGGACCCCATCTCTTTTCTTGTAGAGGGAAGGTGGGTAGTGAACGAAACAGTAGATTGAAGGAAAAGATACTACTGTGATTAGTATCACAAAAAGCTCATGAGGAAATGGGCAATTCTATCTTCAGAGTAGGATTTAAACAGTATTCAGTAAACAAAGCATGGGGACACATACCAAATAAAGAGCAAATGAAAAGAGAAGTTACTCACCGTAGTAACGGTGGTTCTTCGAGATGTGTCCCCGTGGGTGCTCCACAATAGGTGTCGGGCTTGCCCGGCGCCGCAGATTGGATCTTCCAAGCAGTTTCTGCCGGACCGCGCATGCGCCGGTGCGCGCCGCTCCCTTGCGTGCTCCTGGCCATGTGGGCGATCCGGTCCCCGCCAGTTCCTCGACCAACCGCCTCGGGTGCCCCTGCAAAACACTAACAGAGATCCGAAGCGGGGAGGATGGGCGGGTAGTGGAGCACCCACGGGGACACATCTCGAAGAACCACCGTTACTACGGTGAGTAACTTCTCTTTCTTCTTCGAGTGTCCCCGTGGGTGCTCCACAATAGGTGACTACCCAGCAGTAACCCAAGATAGGAGGTGGGTAATCGGATTATGTGCAGCTTGTCCCCGAGAGGACCGCTGTAGAGAGACGGGTATCCTCTTGGAATACCCTGTGAAGGGCATAATGTTTGGCGAAGGTGTCGTAGGATGACCAGGTCGCCGCTCTGCAAATGTCTTTTAACGCAACGCCCTTGAAAAAGGCTGTTGATGCCGCCACCGCCCTAGTGGAATGAGCCCTGGGAGTGGCCGATAAAGGAGTCTTTTTGATCTCGTAGGACAGGGAAGGTCAACTATCTTCGCCTGCAGATCCCTCGGTATACCCGAAGTCTGGAGCCAGGACTCCCTTCGCATCACCACTGCCGTTGCTGTGGAACGTGCTGCTGTGTCCGCAACGTCCAGGGCGATCTGAACTCCCGTCCTCGAGGCCGCGTAGCCTTCTTGCACTATGGCCTTGAGCACCGGCTTTTTGTCCTCTGGAAGCGAGTCCATGAGGGAGGTTAACCTGGAATAGTTGTCGAAATTATGGTTCGCTAAGTGCGCTGCGTAATTTGCCATTCGGAACGTTAAAGTGGAAGAGGAGTAGACCTTTCTGCTGAACAGCTCTAGCTTCTTGGCATCTTTGTCTGTTCCCCCTGTCCTGAATTGAGATGTCTTTGATCTTTGTTGCGACGACTCCACCACCAAGGAATTTGGCTGTGGGTGGCTGAACAGAAACTCCATGCCCTTCGCTGGCACAAAGTATTTCTTATCCGCTCTCTTTTGGACAGGCGGAATAGTCGCAGGGGTCTGCCATATCGTAGTGGCGGACTCTAAGATCGCTTCATCAAGCGGTATTGCTACTCTGGAGGAGGCCGGAGGTCTCAAATTTTTGAGGAGCTTATGGTGTTTCTCTTGCACCTCTGCTGTCTGGATGCCTTGCGTGAAGGCCACCCTCTTAAACAGCTCTTGAAACTGTTTGAGATCGTCCGAAGGATGGACGTCCCCCGGGGCCATAGCCTCCTCCGGGGAGGAGAGCGAGGAACCGCTGGGGTACGTCTCTCTGGACCCTTCCGGTTCCTGCTGGTGATGGTACACCCTCTCACTAGAGGTTTGTGAGGGAAAATCTCGGGGTTCCATAACCAGTCCCCCCTGAGATGCTTGAGTCTCTGTCCCCGGTCGCGATTGCCCTCGGGGGTACGAGATCGTCTGTGGGGATCTTTCCCTAGTAGATTGCCGATGGTGTCTATGCCCCGCGTGGTAGGGGCGACCATGGCAGTATAGGCACTGTTCTTGGGAAGGTGACCTAGACCACTCCCTTGGTGCATACCCTCTGCGTCTGGGGGAGGGAGATCGTCGAGACACTGGAGAGAGCGATTTTGTATAACAGTCCAGCGGTTCAAACCCCAGGAAGGGTGAAGGTGGTTCCAGCCAGGGTGAGGCTGGTTGCAAAAATGGAGAAGGACCCCTGCCTTCTGGTTGGAGTCTGCAACATAAGCGGAGGGCTGTGAGAAAGCAACTCCTCTTGTGTGCAGCCTTCCCCTTCCCTTGAGGAGGTAACTCCGCCCCCTGACGTACAGGGGATCCCGGCCCCGTCCGCACCGTGCTCGGCACGCTCGAGTGCGGTGCCGCACGTGCGGTGTCCTCTGGTGCCTGCAGGCTGCGTGCCTGCGCTCTCTGCACCGCCGGTTCCCCGGGGGTCGGTGCCGCTGCCTGCGGTGCTGCCGGTACCGGCGCTTGTTTAGCCGCCGCCCTGCCTGCGGTGCGGGGCGGCTGGCTGATTATCGGAGGCTGAGCCGCTTCCACGTGGCTCTCCGTGCCGCCGCCGATCAGCTGTTGCTGCGGCTGGGGGCTGCTCGCTCCTCCCGTCCCGCTCGCTGTTGCTGCCAGCAGGGATCGGGCTGGGGAGGCTTTCCTCCGTTTTTGCGCTGATGGGGTGAGGGAGGCAGCTTTCCTTTTATGGGCCCCGGAGGGTCCCTCCTGCTGCGGCCGCTCCGGCACGTCTGGCTTGAGGGCCTTGTCGAAAAGCAGCATTTTAAGCCGCATCTCCCTGTCTCTCCTTGCTCTGGCTGTTAATTTAGCACAGAAGGAGCATTTCTGTGCAACATGGGACTCCCCAAGGCACCTTATGCATAGACTGTGCCCATCAGACGCTGGCATCGCCTCTCGGCAGGACTCACATTTTTTAAATCCTGAAGAGGACATTGTTGGTGAGTCTTTCAGTTGTTAAACAGGTACTTAGCACCTTCTCTGTGGTGTTTTCCCCTTCTGATGGCCTGCCGTGGCAGGAGGGCTGATGGCCCTATGCTCCTGGCCTCCGGCGCTTGTTACTGGGACTGGATTGAAGCTGTCCCGCTTGTAGTTTGTTTGTTGTTTTTTTTTGTTTTTTTTTTGTTTTTTTTTTTTGAAAAATAACAACCGGCTAACTTGCAGTAGCCTAAGTACTTGAAAAAAACTTTAAAGAAAAACAGTTAAAGTCATTGAATACGCTACTTGGCCTTAGCCTAGTTCGGATTCCGTCTGCAGCCGACGGCGGTTAAGAGGAACTGGCGGGGACCGGATCGCGCACATGGCCAGGAGCGCGCAAGGGAGCGGCGCGCGCCGGCGCATGTGCGGTCCGGCAGAAACTGCTTGGAAGATCCGATCTGCGGCGCCGGGCAAGCCGACAGCTATTGTGGAGCACCCACGGGGACACTCGAAGAAGAATATTTAGTAGCCACTCATCAAGGGAATAGCATTGCGCATACTGAATGAAGCAGGTGGTCCTATGGAAAAAATAGTGTATGATCATGTAATTAAAATGTATCATAATGAATTATATCACAATGTGTATGAACAAGGGAGTAAACTGAGGTTCCACAAGGAACCTTAACTTTGGTCTTTCCGAGGTTTTGTATATTTATCAACCTTAATAATGCTCTTTTAAAATTTTATTTTTATGTGTAATACATGCATATTTTCTTGTGTCCTATCCCAGATCATTCTCTTTTCATTTTCGCTGTAAAGGTACTGATTTTTTTTTCTGTTTTTATCTTCACTGTATTTCTGCCTTCCACATTTTGCAAAGGGCCTCCTACCTTTTTTTGAGATTACACATATCAGAGAATCCCCACACCAGAGCACACAGCAGAATCTAGGTTAATCTCTGTGTAGTCTGAAGAAAAAATGGCTTCCACAGGTCAACTAATCTTTTGCTCTACTGAATCAGACCCAATTCTGCAAACACTTATGCATGCAACTTTAGGTATGCACTACTCCCTTGCATATGTGTTTCCAAGATTGGGCCTTGGACTCCATCTGTCCATCACTCAGCTGAACTCTAAAATCTTCCCTGATATTATTGCACTCCTCCCCCAAACAGTACAAATTAATTCTCAAAGACGATCAAAGGAAATTGCAACAGAATCAAGACTAGTGAATAATTACAAGGGAATCTTTTAAAATCCAACCTATATTTCCATTATGAAGCATATTCTCTTTTTTACGCTCCTAAACAGTTAGTTTTATATGCTTAAAGGTTTTTTTCCCCCCTCATACTTTAAATCAAAATTCAACGCTGAGAACAGTTATGTTAATATGGTTAGGAAATCTGTTTGCTTTGTTAAATTAAGCTTCAAAAGCATTTCAATTGAACATACATTTGTGATTGCAAGTAATGCCTATGCTTATATCCATTCAAAATGTTTACTTTATTACAGCTTATTATAAATCTGCTGTCTAAAATGCAGCAGCATGACTGTTCAATTTCCAGGCCATAATTTTATGATAATCATATGTAACATATTCATGTGTCAACCCTGCTGTCTAACAAAGCCCCAGACTGATATGTTAGCAGCTCTGCTCATGCCTCAAATTTTCATGTCTCAGAACATTATTAAATAAGGTTAAGAAAGATATGATCAGCATTTTAAGTTTATTTTTATCTAACACGCTATGCTAGGCTAGGAAAGCAAAATATAGTCTCAGCAGCTAAAATTATGGTATATTTGCATTATCTAATGCTGGCAGCTAAGAAATATGTAAAGAAATATGTAAATTATCAGCACCTGCATGACATGTTGTTTTTTAGTGAAGCAGAGGTAGGGAGGGAGATTTGTAAGTGACATTAGCATTTTTAAAACAGTATTGCTTGAATGCATCAGTGCTTTGGCATTCACTCTCTCTCCTCTCTCATCCACTATCAAAATTATGTTATTCTGAAGTAAATTGTCTTTTAATCTCAGATGTTTTAAAGAGTTTTGCCATTTTTGCCAATGGATGGTTACAAAATGCCATTTTGTTTTCCTCCAATATTTTAGAACTAGTTTTCATTTGCTGATCTGCTTGATACAGAACATGAAAAGGTTTAAAAAGACATCAGTTTTATCATATAAAACATTTTTCCTCAAATATGCCATGCCCATTCACTAGAAGGAACAGCTTCAACAAAAGTTCGCTGGAACCTCAGAGTTTAACCAGACTGCATTAACTCAGAATAGGTGATTCTGGATTGTAATTAAAGCAGGAGTGGGCAAAAAGGAGCAGCCTGTGGGCCAGACATGGTTCATCAGGGTCAGCCCCCAGTGGGCCACCAGATGCTTTTTTTAACTGACTGTCCACGGGCACAGCTGCTTGCAGTTCTTTGCTGGCCACAGTTTGCCATTTTCAACCAATGGGAGCTGGAGGAAGTGGTGGCCTGGCCCACACTGCTTAACACAGCTCCCATTGACCACGAATGGTGAACCGTGGCCAGAAGGTGCTGCAAGTGGCTATACCTGCAAACTCTCAGGTTAATAAAGCATCTGGCAAGTTTGCCAGGGACTAAGCCTAGTGAACTATGTCTGGACCGTAGACTGCTTATTGCTCACCCCAAGACAGAGTCTTGCAACCTTTGGTATTTTTTAGGAGTGTCATGATTACATCAGAACCTCAAATTTCATTAAAATAATTCTCACCCTTGTAATTGAGGAAGAAAATTTGAAAATGTAAAAACCCTAGGCTGAATCTCGAAAAAACAATTTTTTTTTTCCAGACCTACTCTCTGGTTTTTAAACTCTTGAGGATGGTTATATTGTCAACTTTATCCTCCACTCTTTTAACTCAAGTAAATCTGAATTTCAGGTTGCTGCTAGAACTATTTATGTGAGGGAGTTTGTAAATGCCACATTGAAACACAGAGAAAAACCTAAAACACAAACAAAAGCACTTTCTGTGGCCTTAAAACTAGAAATTAGAACAAAATGTGGATGTGAAAAAAACCCAGATGTCATATTGGGTTCACTCTGCAATTTCCATTGCAATTGTCAACATGCTGCAAATTCTGAGGACTTGTCTACATATTAACCTCAACAATGAATCACTCAAACACTTCTGTGAAGACGCTACCTACACCAAAAGGAGACTATTTTCCCGTTTGGTGTACGCACTTCACTCCCTGAGAGGGGATAGCTAGGTTGTCAGCAGATCTGCTCCAACTGCTAGCACTGTCTAAATAGGTCAGTTAGTTGCATTGCTTGAGTATTCGGATTTTTCACACCCCTGAGCAACATAGTTCTGCTAATCTAATTTCCTACTGCAGACCAAGCCTGAGTTTTCTTTTTAAAAGAAGTAAGTTTTTATCTTTTTCCACTGCCAAGTCAGCCATCACAATGTAAATGGATGAGTTATTGCTCTATTAACACAGAATTAAAAACTGTCTTCAGCCAAAACAATAGTGGCAGCAAAAGTTCTCAGTTGCCTTAACTTGTTTCTCAATTACAACAGTTTTCTTGAGGAGGTGTGAATTCTGTCATCTTTCCAAACCATTCAACTTATCAAGGGAGGTATAGACTTCAAAGCCTCATTGGAACCAATTAGAGCCTAAAATTACTGAACACAAATTTATCTTTCTTAAAAAAAATTAATGGCATTAAATTTAATTCCTTCTCTCTCTCTATCCTCTCTGCTTCCCTCCTCTACTTGAAAGCATGCTGACCTTCTCAGCCAGTGTAGTCCTCTGTACCCCTTAGGCTACCCAGTGACACCAGTTAGTGAGTAGAATTGTTTCTCTGACAGGAAGGCTGTCTTTGGGAGGCTGAGGTCCCTGAAACAGCCTCCCAGGTTGTCTTTTCACAGGCTGTCTGCTTTTAAGCTTGTTTCTGGCTCAGGTACCCAAGATTTTGATCCTGCATAGAATTCCCATAAGTTGGCCTCTGAACTTTATTGAATTCAGAAGGACTTCACTTCAATGAAGGAATCTACCTGTGCAGGCATCTTTGCAAGACTGCAGACATATCCTAGAATGGGGAAAATTCTTCTTAAAACATTTATTTGCCAAAAAATACAGGCCTGCACATGGTTTGCTGAATTTTTCTAATTCACTGACAAATTGCAAACATTTTCAGAATCAAACCAAGTATTTGCTCTGGTTTTTTATACAAACTAAACATATCAATTATTTGCTCAATTTTATTTAAGCCAGTACCAAGAATAGTTCTTAGACACAAAGGCTTTGACAAAAAAATTTTTTTTTTAAATTTATCTGCTTTTCACTTCACATAATAACCTTCTAAGTAATATCATACCCAGTCCATAGAAGTAAATGTGACTAAATTTCATAATTCCAAGTGAGGAATGATCAATGGGATCAGATGAAGTCTTAACAAGCAAAGCTCTTGTTTATATGCAAATGTCCATGAACTGAAACACTGGAAAGGAGTGAAGAAAGAAGACACACAACATATAGGATAACAAATAGTCATTATACTTTTTGCACTTCTGATAATCTCACAGTGTTTTACAAATATGAAACTAACTTTATGATTCTTCTCTGTGGCAAAGTGGGATGGGGAAACTGAGTTTAAGAGAAATTGACTTGTCCAATAGCAACAGAAACAAGAACACCAACCATAGCCCCTTGTGCGCAGTTCCCTGCTCTAACCATTATCTGATGTCATGCAAAATTACCTCTAACAAAATGGTTTTACAAAGTTCACTATGAAGCATTAGGTAGGCCTGTAATTAAGCTTTTATTCCCTTTTTTTTGGCTTCAGTGCCAATTTGTCCAGTATTTAAACTCTAAATCCAAAATAGCTGACTTGTAAATCTGTACGTGTCCCACTAAATTATTCAGAGATGGCTTTAGTTTTGGTTTTCAATTAAGTTAAATTACCCTGAAGCTTGTGATTACACATTATTGGTATTCAAAATATATCCTGTAGAATCCTTTACTACTGCTAGAAAGGGGAGAAAGCACAGTGTGGGAGAATAACAGATTAGTGTTTGTTCAAACTGATGGAGCCAAGGACTAAAGAAATCTTGTTTTGCATTCCAGTGTACATCACTTTCATTACTGCCCAGATTCTTTACTGTGACCTGCCAACATTTGTGTGCATGTTAAGCTGTAACAGGGAAAAAATGCAATGCACGAGCACCAGTAGAATATTTCTGAATTCATCAGTGGCCTGTCTTGGTTCACCACAATCAGCAAACACGTACGAGATCTTAACAAGGACTACTTAGGTGTGCGGTGACATGGAGCTTGAGGGGGTTTGTGTTATCAATGGATTTTGGCTCGACATTGATGATATGAAGGTGCTTAGGCATTTTATTTCTGTACAATTTTGCATGGAATTTTTTGCTGTGGCAGAACATAAACCTTTGGATAAGCACTTTTTTGTTTTAGCATCCAATCATTAAACAAACTGAAAAAAGTTTGCCGACTAACAATAAGAATGCTTATAGGATAAAACTGTCAGCCACAAAACAGATGCCATTTCCTCCTTCAAACAGAGACATAGGTAGAGTTTTATATTTAAAATACAACAGCCCAGAACAACAGAAACAAACCTGAATGATCTGGACAAAGTAGTTTCCCCCAAAGAGCTGCTTCCCAGCTGCACTCTGAAATAGGGTTATTTTGTCTCATGCCTGTGCACTGCCAGATGTGCACCAGAGCCCTAGGTTCAAGCACAGGTAATAAAATCTAGAGTTAAAATGTAATGTAGATACTCATGTAGGTCAGCAGACTTGAATCCCACTAACCTGAGGCTTACACTGCTGTGTAGACATACTCTTAAGAGTCCTTTCACATCAGTCCGGACTTCTCTTCAGCATAAAGAGTCAGAAAAGCAGGGATGAAAAAGCAATGTCTCCCAGTGCTCCAAATATCTGGCATGTCAACCTATGCCACCTTACCAGTCCGTGAATTGCAAATACATTAATCTGCTTTTAATTTCAGTTACTAAAGCTAAAAACCAATAGATAAACCTACCAAAACAAATTCAATACTTCACCTAAGCATAAGAGGAAAAACATCTCTCTGCAAAGACTTACAGTATTTTGATGTGAAGTCAATGGTTGAAAATATTTGTATCACAGCTAAACAGCAACTCAGTGAATTTAGTAACACAAAAGAGAAGTCTCAGCAGATAGCGTACATCTGCATTTTCTTCTCAGTAAATGTTCTTGTTCTTGGCGATAAGAGTGGGATGCCTAAACAAAGCTTTTAATGATACTGCTACATTTTCTGATCTTTCCTTTTCAAATATTTTTAAGCTATTTTATCCAAAGATGTAACATGCTATTTGCTATACAATACATCTTTTCTTTTCAGAGAGAGGCTGAAGTAGCATTTTGCAAACTTCAATTTGTTGAAAAGTAATAACAAAACTAAGCTCTATAGTTCTTTATCTTATTTAGTATCAGAAAGATGAAACTATAAGTAGGTTTGCTGTTGTCAAATGAAAAATAAATAACCTCACTGTCAGCTACTAAACATCAAGGCTTCTAAGGTGTATAATTTTCTTTCCATATCAGTATCATGCAGTTCTGGAAATAATATGAGTAAATAAATGGTTTAATTTGAAAGTCAGAAACAAGTTGAAGAATGATACCAGGGTGAGGCCTAAAAGACCTCATTTCTGTGAAAAAGGTGCTTGACTTTCTCCATTGCACATGCTGATGTGATAGTACATAAAAATGATGTTTCCATAAAAAGATATTGAAAAGAGTAACTGGCTTAATGTTTCAATGGGAAATGTCTCAGATCTGCTAACAACATTCAGATCCCACAACAGAGGTGGCTTTCTGACAGGAAGAAATACCTGCATTAGCCCATTTCCAAATCTAGACACTGTGGGATATGAAAATATTTTGTGGTTTTGAATTAGTGGTTGATAAGCAGCTACAGCTGCCAGATGAACTTTTGTCAAACTAATGGGCAACCAAGACAATTTTAATGAAAGTCGGTAGTTCAATCTGAAGGAAATGTCTGTTAGGAAGGGGGAAACAATTCTGTTTTGTCCAAATGGTGAACCTTTTCCATTTGGCTTAAGTACATTTTATAAAGTCTTTGCTGCTTTTAAATACAATGTTTTGGACATTCCTGGCACAGTACCAGTCATTTTAATTACAAACATCCAAGTTGTAAGGTACAGAGATGATCAGTATGAGTGAAGAGTCTTCCCTTTGTACTGAGACATCAAATCCAAGAGTAGAGGCAATGACACTGGAGTCTAAATCAAAATCTTAGTAGATGTGGGAACTAAAAATTGCCTGGACCAACCAGATGAAATTAGAATAATTACAGCATTGTGCTTGACATTTCTTAACGGTTTGGAATAGGTGGATAGGTGTACAAGATATTGCATATTTAATTAGTCTCCAGGGCAAACAGGCCTGTAATCTGGATTTTATTTTTAGAAAATCTGCTGAATTAATTTCCCTTAAAATTAATATCAGAAACGGGTGAACTAGGTGTTAGCTGAAACTTTCCATAAACAGTCAATCTGAGACATACATGCAGCATGAAAAATTTCAGTCAGAATGGTTAGAGACTGGACAAGAAATAAGCAACGGGAAACAAGTGGGCAATCTCAACTACAGATGATGTTCCTTCTACAATAAAAGTAACTTATTTGTTCTGTTCTCTTGTGTTATAATCTCTCAGCCATTTCCACTTTTTCTTGCTCTTTTTTATTTTTCTCATGTTTTTCTACATCCTTCTTAAGCTGCCAGGACAACAAATGCACACAATTCTAGATTGGGGGGAAAGGGGGGGTGTCACACCAGGTGTCATGGTTACACAGGATTAGCTGCACCTCCTCAGGTTTCGGGTCCAGTGATTCTCTTCCCTGAGATGGAATCCTGCACTAACCCCAGATTTACACAATGTATTGTTGGCTAATACTCAGTCTATTAACTGTCCTAACTTCAGCATATCCAATTTTTTTCCTTCAAGTGCTTGCATCCAGTAGTAAATATAACAACATGATAGTTTTGTGATACGGAAGTATTATTTCATGTTAACAAGAAAAAAGATTAACATAACAAAAATGGTTTTTAAAAATGGATGGACTCAGGTGTCTCAATATTGGTATAATGTGATTTTTAAGGTTCTGAAAGAAAAAGCACCATTCAAAATGCAGTAAATTAAATTTATGGCTTTTTAAATGATTTACAAACGGGATGAACTTTGAGTAAAAAATGTGAAGATAAAAATTGCTGGCATGAGAAGGCACCATGTTCCCCAAAAAATTAATTATTATTTAAAGAAAAATTAAAGATTGAGATACTTGTATAATTATGACAAATATCAAATTTTTCAGTAGTTCCATATGTTACAAGTTCAATATCATTTACGTACCTTAGACTCAAAATAGCTTTTGATGACTCCATAGACCAGTGGTTCTCAATCACATGTTCACTTACGGCCCATTCAGCACACAGCAGCAGCCCATGTGACACCCCAGGCCCATACACTGGTATGTGCATGATCATGTGTGCGAATGCTCGCCCATATGTCCACTTTCTCTCCCTTCCTCCCTGCTGCGCTCTGCAGAGGGAGCCTGCAGGGCATGATGGGGGAACCCAAGCAGCTTGGGAGCTGTAGTTCATTGGACAGCTCCCTGACTAGAGAACTGGCCCTGGAACAAAGGAGGAACTACATTTCCCAGAATGCCTTTGGCCACTAGCAACAGAAAAGGGGTGTGTGTGGATATTTTGAAATATTGTTTTCACTTATGATATCACAACAAGATCCAAGAATCTAATTTCTATAAATCCTTTTTTTTAATTGTATAACTTTTTAGTATGTTATAACAAAATCATTTTACCAATCATTGTTTCCACCCAAATTTTACATTAAGTTCTCTTATGCACACCCATTGCATGAATATTTTGAAGCAAAATTGTGGCCCATGTTTACAAAAAAAGGAGCCCTCCACCCAAAAAAAAAGTTCCTGTGTACAGGGCTGCATCATCAGGTGAATACAGGTAGTATGTATATTGTGTTGATATGGGCCACATAGGGAGATATGGCAGTGTCTGGGGTAGAGGTAGTACCTTTGACTCTCTGGCAGCTGCGCCTTTTCAGGCAGACGGAAGCACTGGTCCTCACCCACCACTCAACTCTGTCTGTTGGCTCCTAGCAGCTGTTGTGCATAACTGTGATGCCATCCCCTGGGCAATTGCATCAGCTCGCAGGCGAAACACAGTGAGGGGGGTCTGGTCTGTCTCACATAGCGACCTTATGGAGGGACTTGTTCCTTCTCCCTTCTAATGCACAGTCTCAACGGCGGACCAGGAGGTGTGGTGCTAGAAATCGACAACTCCTGTGAAGGCGGAGGAAGACGCCCCACTGCATTGTGGGTTATTCTGGGAAGGAGAAAAGCTAATGGAGTAAACCCTGACAGAAAATCCGGAGGGGACTCCTAAAGCGGTTCTGTGTCAGCTTCTGGCACTGTCTCGGCAACTCCTGCAGCTGAGCTGGTACCAAACAGAGTTATCCTTTCTTTTGGAGTATATCAGTAAAGCCGAGTGGGGGGGCCTGGTGTCTGGGCAGCCCAGGGTCTCCATAAAAATTGCCCAGGCTTGCGCCTGGAGAGGTACTCCAGCATCGCTGAACAGCATTGAACCAACACAGGAGGCAACAGATACTGGTTATAAGCTCTTGCTCGACTGGCGTAGAGAACGAGCACCAGGGGTTGCTTCCGGCAGTGGGAGAGATCATCACATCTCTTTGGACAGTCACCACCTGCCTTCAGCTGGGCAGCCCCCAGCCAATAGGGTACTGTCTCTCCACAGTTCACTTGCCTCACTGGGTGCATGAGGCTTAAGGTTCCCAAACCTGACAAGTGACTGAAATGAGCACCAGACAAACCAACAAGAAAATTATTAAGAAAAGGAAATCATTGAAGTTTCAAGCTTGCTTGTTAGAATGTACAGACCATGTTGACTGGTTTGACTGAAGATCTTCAGGACATCAACGACACCCGAAAGACTGCTGTCATCAATAAGGAACTGAATAGGCTCCAAGCTGACATCGTCACTTTGCAGGAGATGCAACTTGAAGCTTTGGGATCCCTAAAGGAAAAGGACTACACCTTTTTCTGGAAGGGCAAAGCCCAGGAGGAACCCAGGGAGCACAGTGTTAGCTTTGCCATCAGAAACACCCTTCTGCAAATGGTGGAACTAGTCACGGGTGGATCAGAAAGACTCCTTCAGGTCAAACTTCAAACCTTAACCGGTCCCGTCCACCTGACCAGAGCTTACGCTCCAACCCTGAACGCCACAACAGAAGCAAAGGACAAGTTCTATGATGAGCTCTCTGCCGCCATAGTGCAACTGCCTGCTCGTGAACAACTGTACCTTTTGGGTGACTTCAGTGCAAGAGTTGGAGCCGATCGTGACTCATGGTCCTCTTGTCTAGGTCACTTTGGTGTGGGAAAAATGAATGACAACGGACAGCGTCTCCTCGAACTTTCCACGTACCACAATCTGTGCATCACAAACACATTTTTCCAAACGAAGCCACAGCACAGATTGTCATGGAGACACCCATGCTCAAAACACTGGCACCAATTAGACTTGGTCATCACCAGATGTGACAACCTCAAAAACTCCTGACACCCAGCTACCATAGTGCCGACTGCAATACACATCATTTGCTAGTCTGCTCCAAGCTCAAGCTGAGACCCAAGAAGCTGCACCATTCTAAACCAACTGGAAGGCCCCACATTGATGCCAGAAAGACAGCAAACTCAGAAAAAGCTGAAATGTTCAGAGAGACCCTTGAGGAGAATCTGCACAGCTGCCCTGGGGGTGCTGATGTGACATACAGATGGCAGCATCTGAGGGACACAATCTACAACACAGCCTTGTCAGTGTTTGGAAGAAGAGCTGGAAACACAAACGACTGGTTCGAAGCTAACTCTGATGAGATGATTTCGGTAATCGAAAAGAAGTGCGCTGCACTTCTGGAGTACGAATGCTCACCGAGACAGAATACCCAGCAAGCACTCAGAGTAGCCAGAAAAATAGTACAGAAGACAGCCAGGCGCTGCGCCAACAACTACTGGCTTAAGCTACGCAGCAGTATCCAGACCTGTGCTGACTCTGCTAATCTCAGGGGAATGTACAAGGGCATAAAGAAGGCAATGGGACCCATCCAGAACAAGACAGCACCTCTAAAATCCAAATGTGGTGAAGTCATCACTGACAAAGCCAAACAGATGGAGCGATGGGTCGAGCACTACTCCGAGCTGTACTCACGCGAGAACACTGTGGTTGATACAGCCCTTGATGCTGTTGAGCTCCTGTCAGTCATGGACAAGCTGGACCAGGAACCAACTGCGCTCGAATTGAAGAAAGCTATTGACAGCATTGCAACAGAAAAGGCTCCAGGCCAGGATGGTATACCATGAGAGGTAATCAAGTGTGCCTTGGACATACTCCTGGAACGCCTACATGAGGTACTGTGCCTGTGCTGGAGAGAGGGTGAGGTTCCACAGGACACACGCGACGCTAACATTGTAACCTTGTATAAGAACAAAGGAGACAGAAGTGACTGCAACAATTACTGTGGAATCTCCCTCCTAAGTATCACTGGTAAATTGTTTGCTCGTCAGCAGACTCCAGAAGCTCGCTGAGAAGGTGTATCCTGAATCCCAGTGTAGATTCCACGCCGAGAGATCTACCATTGACATGATCTTCTCCTGAAGGCAGCTGCAGGAGAAATGCAGGGAGCAGAGGAAGCCACTCTATGTCGCCTTCGTCAACCTGACCAAGGCTTTCGACTCGGTCGGTAGGGATGGACTGTTTAAATTGCTCCACAAGATAGGCCATCCACCACAGCTACTCAAGGTGATCCAGTCTTTCCACAAAGATACTAGAGGAACCATCCAATATGACAGCACATCATCAGATGCCTTCAGCATCAGGAGTGGCGTCAAACAAGGATGCGTCTTTGCTCCGACATTGTTCGGGATCTTCTTCGCACTCCTCCTGAAGCATGGCCTTTGGATCCTCAACAGAGGGCATCTGTTTGCACACAAGATCTGACACGAAACTGTTTAATCTTGCAAGGCTGAAGGCTAAGTCTAAGGTGAGGGAAATGCTCATTAGAGACATGTTGTTCGCAGATGACGCTGCTGTAGTGACACACACAGAAGGCCAGCTTCAAAAACTGCTGGATCAGTTCTCCAAAGCATGCAAGGATTTCGGGCTTACCATCAGCCTACAGAAGACAAGTGCACTTGGTCAAGACGTTGCTGAACCTCCATCAATCAGCACTGACAATTACACACTAGAGGTCGTCCATGAGTTTACTTACCTTGGGTCCACCATAACCGACACCCTGTAGCTGGAGTCTGAGCTAAACAGAAGGATTGGAAGAGCAGCCACAACTCTGTTCAGACTTAGCAAGAGAATGTGGAACAACAACAAGCTGTACACTCACACCAAAATGCAAGTCTCAGCACCCTCCCCTACAGCAGCGAGTCTTGGACCTTGTACACCTGCCAGGAAAAGAGGCTGAATATCTTCCATCTGCGCTGCCTCAGGTGCATTCTTGGGATATCATGGAAGGACAGAGTGCCCAACAATGCCATCCTCGAGCAAGCTGGAATGCCAACCATGCATACCCTCCTCAGGCAGTGGTGGCTCCGCTGGCTTGGCCAAGTCCACAGGATGAATGATGGAAGGATCCCAAGAGACATCCTGTACGGCGAGCTAGCCTCTGGCAAAAGACCTCCCGGATGCCCCCAGTTGTGCTACAAAGATGTCTGTAAGAGGGACTTCCAGGAGGTAGACATCGACCCAGATAGTTGGGAAGAGCTGGCAGACGACCGCAGCAGCTGGAAGGAGGAACTACGCAAGGGCCTTGAGAAGGGCGAGATGAAGATCAGACAGCTGGCAGAGGAGAAGCGAGACCATAGAAAGGACAGCAAGGACCTGCCAGACAACCACTACATATGCAGCAGATGTAGCAAGGACTGTCACTCTTAAATGGAATTACGAAGGGTGCGATCCATAGGCTACGCAGACTAAAGGATGCCTTGAGCGAGTGGGCCACATAACATAGAGAGCATGTATAGGCAGCCCACAGTGCTACATAAGTTGAGAACACTGCTATATTCTGTTTAAATTTAGTTTTAAATGTATCAATTCCTTTCTCAGCAACGAATTTGTGATCATCTGCAAGATAAGTTTTATCCTTTAGATTTGCCTTCATCAAACATCTTTCCTGTGTGATATATTTGTGTGTTAGTTGTTTTGTTTATCACTTCATGTACATTATGAGATTTTTTTTTCTACAGGATGAACCTGTCTAATCTGGCAACATCTGAAGTCCAGCATGATTTTAGTTAGCCGGATATTCACTTATCATGGGTGTGACCAAGTTTCCTGTGGTTCCCTCAAGTTTATTTACAGCCAACAGTCTTGGCTCACACTGTTTTGCAACTGTTATTTAGTTCTAATTTTTACCCATAAATGTCTTCAAAGAGCCTTGTATGCAGTGGAAGAATTGGTAATGCTGCTAGATAATAATGACATCCTCCCCCATGGTTCAGCAAATTCTTTAGTTTGACGTCGATCAAGTCTCACGGGTGACCAACTTAGAGAAGAGCCACCTGTACTTCAGTTATATTATATGCCCAAAGAACTATGTTAGATTACTCGTTTCATCTTAGGTTTGCATTAATAATATATTATTTCTTCCAATCAATCAATCAAGAGTTTTAACCCTTCACTATTTATTCAAGCATTTTATATGTTTTTATATAATCTGAAACAATGAAATTTTAAAAAGCTACAGGGAGTAAAATTTATATGCCATTAGCTAAGATTCCAGCTTTCTGTAATGGAAGCCAAATCCAAAATGTGATCAATACATGCCGGAAATGAGATATTTGACAGTAGTATTTAGCAAGGGGCCAAATTAGTAGGAAAGCTAATTAGAAAATAAACACCAGGAAAGATGTGCAGGTAACTATTGCCATACAAACATATTATTTGTATGGTTATTTGTACTGCAGCAGTGCCCCAAAACTACATTACGCAGAGAGCTACCAGTGTGAAACAAGACACGATGAGTGTGACAGAAACAGAACAAAAGAGAATAAGATGGCAACAAAAATAAGAGCATGTTGTAACATAAACCGGCTATGGCATAACTTGTAGGCTTAAAATATCTTAATTTAAAATAATATATAATCATATCAGATATCTCCAACTGCTGAATTGCACGTTGACTCATTTTTCACAGATACAACAGCAGAAGTAGGTCAACAAAGTAGGATTTAAATAGGACAGGAAAATTGCTTTATGGATTAATCCAGGGAGGTCCCAAATAAGGGTCCTGGGTCAGCATCACTGCTGAAAAAGGACACAAAAATTCTCCTAATATCTATTGTACACTCTAACTGATTTTGTTCCTATTTTTCTCATTTTCCTATGTTGTATGGTTCCATTTTCTGACATTCACACAACATTTTAAATTTAACACAAGAACGGCCTTACTGGGTCAAACCAAAGGTCCATCTAGTCCAGTGCTCTTTATTCTGGCAGTGGTTAATGTCAGGTATGCCAGAGGGAATGAACACAACAGGTAATCATCAAGTGACACATTCCCCGATGCGCATTTCCAACCCTGAAAAACAGAGGGTAGGGAAACCATCCCTGCCCATCGTGGCTAATAGCCATTGCTGGACGTATCATCTGTGAATTTACCCAGCTCTTTTTAGAACCCTGTTGTAAACGTGGCCTTCACAACATCCTCTGGAAAGGAGTTCCACAGCTTGTGTGTTGTGTGAAGAAGTACTTTTTGTTTATTTTATTTAATTCACTCCTTTGCTAAAACTTCTCTCTTATCCATTATCATCTCCCTAACAGTTACTCAGTTGCTGCCTCTTACATCATCCTGTTACTTCTGAGTTGTGCTACTAACCCAATAATCCTACAGCTTAAAAATCTATTTGTCCTCCCCAACTACATCTCCTTCTAAGTCTGAAACTGTTGTTTAGTCATATACAAATGTTTCATATCCAGGGATATTCCTGAAAACAACATTTTGTTTCAGTTTCAGCTATGCTCACAAAACACTTAGCTCAAGCCACCAGAGATACTTTATTTACAATACATCTCATTAGGGAATCATTCCACTATATGAGGGAGTGAAAATAGCTGCAAGTAATTTCTTTCTGACTCTTCATTCTTCTTCTCAGTTTTTTTCTTTGGTGGGGAATAAATACATAAATACTCTTTATTTATTTGTGAAAGAGGACAATACTACAGTTTGTCCCTATGAAAACTGGCACACTTTGGGAACATCTGAGATTGGAGCCCCACGGTAGTGTGGGGCTGGGCACAGAGCCTTGCGGCAGCATGGGGCTGGGCCCAGAGCCCTGCAGCAGCCCCATGGCAGTGCAGCGCTAGGACCGGAGCCTGAAAACCAGCATAAGCCACAACCTGGGCTACCCAGGACATTGGCAGCAGCTTGAAAAGGAAGAGGGGAGACCAGGCAGGTTGCCTGCAGCAGAAGACCTCCACTGGTCAGTCAAATTATTTCCTTTTGGGACTGGTCAGGTCCCAAAAGTGCCAGACCAGGGAACTGCAAACTGTACCTTTAAAAAGAAAGCAAAGAGGACACAGGGAATTATAGATTAGAAAGCCGAACTTTGAGACCTGGAAAGCTACTGGAAAAAATGATTAAACAATCAATTTGTAAGAACCTACAACAGGGGTGGGCAACCAACAGCCCACATATGGCCCATCAGGGTTCTGTGTGCGACTGACTGCAAGACATTTTGTTGACTGCAGTGTTGCCAGATTCTGACGGTTTCCATTCACATAGTTTTTTTTTCCCTACTGGCATTACTAACGTTAGCAGTGAACAGGAGCAGCTAACAGGGAGTTTGCCTGGGAAAGTGTCCTAGAGGAGCTCAGATGAGTGTGGCATTTGGGGGGTTGCGTTGAATTTCTGTCTGTGTGTGTCTGAGTGTTTGTTTTATTTTGCAGAGAGGGGCAGTTTGAATAGCTGCCTGTGTGCCTGAGCATCTGTTTTCCGGAGAGGGGCAGTTGGAAAGTGTGTTTGGCAGTTTGGAAGGTGTGAACTGGGAGAGCTTCCTTCCAGGTGAGCCTTCAAGGGCTGATTAGATTGGAGGCAAAGGCTTTGAGCCGGGCCTAACCAGCCGGCAGCTCTATAAGAAGGCAGCCACAGCGAACCCTGCGAGCAGCGAACAGGAGCAGCTAACAGGGAGTTTGCCTTAGGCAGGAGCCTCATACCTGTTTTTCCCTTCCTTATATGGTGTTTCTCTTTTGCCCTTCAAGGCGGCACTCAAAACAAATTAGGGATCTCTAAAAAGGGAAAAAAGGGACAGTGTCATGACCGGTGAGAGGTCTGCTGTTGTGACCTGCATGGCACAACTTTTACTGCTTTTTTGTTTTGATAGTATATAAGCATGTGCCATGTTTGTCTTCCTCCCAGATAATAAAAACGATTTTCTATGTACTAAGTGCAAGCTGGTAGCCATTTTAGAAGAGAAGGTTAAAGGACTTGAGGTGCAAACATCAACCCTCAGGTCCATTAGAGAGGGTGAAGACTTTCTGGACAGAAGACAACATATAGTACTGCAGGAACAGCAGGCTGCTCAAAACAAGGAGGAGAACTGGAAGCATGTTACCTCCAGGAGGAGAAAACCAGTTCACCTCTCTCCAGTTCCAGTGGAGTTAAGTAACTGCTTTCAGCCTCTCTCCACAGGTGATACGGCGGAGATAACTGGGGCTGACACTCACAGGGATTGGATCTGAAGGAGTCCCCACAGCATGTGATCTGCAGTCCCAGGACGGGGGTTCTACGACCATCACCCCTAGGAGAAAAAGATGGGTGGTGTTGGCTGGGGACTCGCTCCTAAGAGGGATGGAGTTACCTATCTGCAGAATCCTGGCAAGTCTGCTGCTTTCCTGGAGCTAGAATCCGGGATATTACAGAGTTCCTGCCAAATATCGTTAAACCTGTAGATTATTACCCCTTCCTACTTCTCCATGTAGGAACCAATGATACAGCTAGGAGAAACTGAAGAGATCACGGCAGATTATGTAACCCTAGAAAGGAAGGAAGATCAAGGAATATGGAGCACAAGTGGCATTCTCGTCTACCTTCCCTGTGGAAGGAAGGGGTCTGCATTGGGATTGTCGAATCACAGAGATAAATGTGTGGCTGCGTAGGTGGTGTAGCAGGGAAGGATTTGGTTTCTTTGACCATGGGATTCTCTTTTGTGAACAGGGATTGCTGGGAAGAGATGGGATCCAAGAGAGGGAAGAGCATCTCTGCGGGCAGGCTTGCAAGCCTCGTGAGGGGGCTTTAAACTAGGTTCATTGGGGGATGGTGACACAAGCCCTGAGGTAAGTGGGGAAGGAGGAGGGAACAATCAAGCATGTTTCCTGGGTGAAGAGGAGAAAGTGGGCCAATCAGCCTCTTCTCCACGATGTGTGTACACTAATGCCAGAAGCCTGGGGAACAAACAGGAAGAATTAGAGGCCCTGGCACAGCCTAAGAAGCATGAGGTGGTTGGACTAACAGAGACTTGGTGGGACGATTCGCATAACTGGAGCACAGTTATGGAAGGTTCTAAACTGTTCAGGAAGGACAGAGGGGAGAAGAGGAGGAGGAGTTGCGCTCTGTGTGAGGGAGCAGTATGATTGCTCAGAGCTCCAGTATAAGGAAGGAGAAAATCCAGTTGAGTGTCTTTGGGTTAAGCCTACAGGTGGAAGTAACAGAGATGATGTTGTAGTTGGTGTCTGCTACAGACTGCCAGATCAGGGAGATGAGGTAGATGAGGATTTCTTCAGACAGCTAAGTGAAGGTTCCAAATCACAGGCCCTGGTTCTCATGGGAGACTTTAATCATCTGGACATTTGTTGGGAGACGAATACAGCAGCACACAGACAATTCAGGAAGATTTTGGAGAATGCTGAGGATAACGTCTTGGTACAAGTACTGAAAGAACCGACCAAAGGCCATGTGCAACTTGACCTGCTGCTCACAAACAGGAAGAACTAGTAGGAGAAATAGAAGTGGGTGGAAACCTGGGCTGCAGTGACCATGAGATCATAGATTTCATGATCCGGACAAAAGGAAGAAGAGTGAGCAGTAACATACAGACCCTCAAGTTCAAAAGAGCAGACTTCGACTCCGTGAGATAACTCATGAGCAGGATCCCCTGAAAAATGAAGATGAAGGGGAAAAGAGTTCAAGAGAACTGTCAATATTTTAAAGAAGTCTTACTGATGGCACAGGAACAAACCATCCCACTGCATAGTAAGAAATGCAAACATGGTAGGCAACCAGCTTGGCTTAACAGGGAAATCCTTAGTCATCTTAAACTCAAAAAGGATGTCTATAAGAAATGGAAATGTGGACAGTTGACTAAGGAGAAGTATAAACATACACCTGGAGAACGCCGGGGAGTAATCAGGAAAGTGAAAGCACAATTGGAACTGCAGCTGGCAAGGGATGTGAAGGGTAACAAGAAGGGTTCCTACAGGCATGTTAACAATAAACAGGTTATCAGAGAAGGTGTGAGGTGTTACTGGATGAGAGAGGTAACCTAGTGACAGATGATGTAGGAAAAGCTGAAGTGCTCAATGCTTTTGTTGCCTCAGTCTTCATGGACAAAGTCAACTCCCACACGACAGTCCTAGACAATGCAGTATAGAAAGGTGGAGGGCAGCCATCTGTGGGGAAGGAACCAGTTCAGAGTTATCTAGAAAAACTAGATGTACACAAATCCATGGGTCTGGATTTAATGTGCCCAAGGGTACCGAGGGAATTGGCAGATGTCATTGCTGAACCTTTGGCCATTATATCTGAAGACTCTTGGAGATCAGGGGACACACCAGATGACTGGAAAAAGGCAAACATAGTGCCCATCTTTAAAAGAAGAAAGAAGGACAATTCAGGGAATTATAGACCAGTCAGCCTTACCTCAATCCCTGGGAAAATAATGGAGGGGATCCTCAAGGAATGGATTTTGGAGCACTTGGAATAGGGGGAAGTGATCAAAAGTAGCCATTCACCAGGATTCACCAGGGGCAAGTCCTGCCTGGCCAATCTGATTAGCTTCTATGATGAGGTAACAGGCTCTGTGGACATGGGGAAGTCAGTAGATGTGATATACCTTGACTTCAGCAAAGCTTTTGATAAAACATTCAGCAAATGTTTTGACACAACGTTCTTGTCCATAAGTTAAGGAAGTATGGATTGGATCCTTGGACTATAAGTTGGATAGAAGACTGGCTTGACGGTTGGGCCCAATGGGTAGTGGTCAGTACCTCAATATCTGGATGGTGGTCAGTTTCAAGTGGAGTGCCGCAAGACTCAGTTCTGGGGCCGGTGTTACTCAACATCTTTATTAATGACCTGGATGAGGGACTGGATTGCACCCTCAGCAAGTTTGCAGATGACTCAAAACTAGGGGGAGAGGTAGATACATTGGAGGGTAGAGAGAGAATCCAGAGTAATCTGGATAAATTGGAGGACTTGACCAAAAGGAATCTGATAAGGTTGAACAAGGAGAAGTGTAGAGTTCTGCACCTGGGGTGGAAGAATCCCAAGCATTGTTATAGGCTGGGGACCAACTGGCTCAGCAGCAGTACGACGGAAGGGGAACTAGGGGTTATGGTGGATGAAAGGCTGGATATGAGTAAACACTGTGCCCTTGTAGCCAAGAAGACTAGTGGCACACCGGGTGCATTAGGAGGAGAATTTTGAGCAGATCTAGAGAAGTGGTTGTTCCCCTCTATTCGGCACTGGTGAGGCCACATCTGGAATACTGTGTCTAGTTTTGGGCAATCCAGCATAAAAAGGATGTGGATGTACTGGAGCAGGTTCAGAGGAGGGCAACAAAAATGATGAAGGGGCTGGAGCAGAAGATCTATGAGGACAGGCTGAGGGATTTGGGCCTGAGTAATTTACAGAAGAGAAGACTTGGGGGTGATTTAATAGCAGCCTTCAGCTTACTGAAAGGGAGCTCTAAAGAAGAGAGGGAGAAACTGTTCTCAGTGGTGTCAGATGGCAGAACAAGGAGTAATGGTGTGAAGTTGAAGAGGGAGAGGTGTAGGTTAGATATTAGGAAAATCTACTTCACCAGGAGGATGGTGAAGGATTGGAACGTGTTGCCTAAAGAGGTAGTGGATTTTCCATCCCTCAAGGTTTTTAAGTCCCAGATTGACAAGGTCCTGGCTGGGATGACTTAGTGGGGGTTGATCCTGCTTGAAGCAAGGGGTTGGACCAGATGACCTCTTGAGGTCCCTTCCAGCCCTATGAGTCTATGACACACACATAAAGCAAGGGCACATGAAGTGAGGCGTGTTAACTTCACACATCATTGACTGTGACAGACAGGTGCATCCAATCAATATGCTGTTATGGTTCAATCTACACACTGTGCCAATTCTAGGTATGCAAGCACAGTTAGCAAAACTAGCCTGTCCCGGGAGACCATGTGGTTGATAAAGTATTGCAGCCCAGTGAGATGATGAGGAGCTGCTTGTGCAACCGATTTGCTAGTCTAAGTTGTCAATCACTGAACTACATGATAATAGGGTGATAAGTAAAAGCCAATATTGATTGTCAAAAATAAATCAGGCCAAACCATCATAATCACCCTTTGACAGGGTTGCTGGCTCACTGGATGGCAGGAAGCAGAAGATGTGAATATACCTTGAGTTTGTAAGACTTTTGATACAGTTCCAGATGACATTCTCATAATCAAAGCAGGGAAATGTGGTGTTAAAGAAATTATTATAAGGACGATGCAAAACTAGTAGAAGGACTGTATTCAAAGAGTAGTTATCCATGGTTTGCTGTTAAACTGGGGAGAACTTGTCTAGTGAGATCTCTCATGGGGCTGTCCTTGGTCAGGTACTATATAATATTTTTATTAATGAAATAATAAACAGATAATGGACTGAAGAGCATACTTATAACATTTGTGAAAGATACTGATCTGGAGAGATTGCTAGTGCTGTGGAGGCCAGGATTAGAATTCAAAAATGACCTTGACAA
This sequence comes from Carettochelys insculpta, assembly GCF_033958435.1. Lineage (NCBI taxonomy): Eukaryota > Metazoa > Chordata > Testudines > Carettochelyidae > Carettochelys > Carettochelys insculpta. The sequence continues at coordinate 141,188,086 of NC_134139.1, read as the reverse complement.
ATTGGAGAATTGATCTCAAAATAACAAGATGTAATTCAATAAAGACAAGTGCTATACCTTAGTGAAGATATGGACAAACTGGACAGTGTCTAATTGTGAACAACAAGTGTTAGAGGGTTGAGAAAACATAAGCTATGAAGACAGGTTAAAAATAAAACTGGGCATGTTCAAACTTGAGAAAAGAAAACAGAGGATCTGAGAACAATATGTTCAAATACGTTGAGTGTGATCAATTTTATAAGGGTAGTTTAAGACCAGGAATAGGCTTCCCATGGAGATTGTGGCATGCCATTATTAGAATTTTTAAGAACAGATTGGACAAACACTTGTTGGCATGGTCTAGGTTTCCTTGATATTATCTCAGGGCAGGGACTGTACCTCTTTATGATCTTTCTAGCCCACTAATTCAACAATTGCATCATTATATCTAAAATAATAATGATTCCATACCTTTGTGACAATATTTTATCTTTTCCTTGTTTTGACTGTGTATGAAAAAGGCATTTACTTACAAAGAAAGAACAGACATTTAACACAAACGAAAAATAAAGGGCTTTAGAACAGAGGTGCAGAAAGTCTTATCTTCTGAAACAGAAGCAGAAAAGGAAAAATGCTGATGGGAAAATTAAATAGCACAATATATGCCCACTTTATTGAGGAAATTAACTTTTTTTAATACCAGTAGAGTTTTAGCAATATGCAAAAAACTACACCATTTCCAAACATATGTAATAAACGGACACTTTTATATATAATTAACAAAAATAAAGTTGAACTGATTAGTGATTGCTTACAGTCTAAATATTTCCTTCCATCAACACTTGATTCTCTAAGTCTATGACTATTTTGACAGAAACAATGTAGTCTCCTGCTGATTTTCTTTTGCTCAGATGCATCTCTACTCCCAAACGTAGAAACAAGGAGGCTTTGAGGTATGAAAAACTGCAATCTGTCTACTTTACAACATTCATTCAAACAGGTCAAGATTTTATCTTCAAACAGTTAAGAGAAAAAATATAAAACTGAACAAGAGCAAAAAATTTTACAGTTAATCAGATTTTATTTTAACCTTTCCAGAAAGCTTAATGTTTCTCGTGTTTAGGAAGAACACATTTTGATGGATATTTTTTAAACTAGAGTTTCAACCTCTTGTCTGGCACCCTCAGGACCTGACCGATGCTGAACAAGAGAATTTGCTGGACCATGGGAGATCAATATTGTCAAGCAGCATTACCAACACTCCCACTGCTTACTGGGCTCTTAGAAGACATTTAGGGCTAAGTTACAGCAAAAAGAAAAAAAAAGGAAAAGTACAGAATGCTGAGAATTAGGACTGGTGGCTGAAAACAAACTTTATGGGACCTTGGGAAACTTGGCCACACCCATGGAAAGTGGTCATCCAGCTAACTAAAATCATGATGGATTATGAATGTTGCCAGATGAGAGAGGTCTTGATTAGAGAGCTGCAACCTGTACTAGCAGATGAAATTATAAAAGCTAGCCAATAAAAATAAACAAAAAAGAGTCCAAAACCTAGATGCAGTTATTGTACTTTACTGGCACAGACTACAGAAATCTGTGTCAAATGTCAGGCTATATCAGCATGACTGGCCTCAGGCTATATTTAACTTCCGCTAAAGAAAATGGGGAAGCGTCTCAAGAGAGACAAGAGAAAAGGGAAGTAGGGGGGCCTCTTTGACTGCATGTGATAAACACGGAGCCTGGAGAAGCAGGAGCGGTTAGTAACACATGACGCAATGAATATAGTAATTAAGCTAAGGCTGGAGAGCACTCCCCATCCCAAACAAGGAACCAGGTGAAATGTTTTGAAATACCCCTCCCCTAGTATATCCCATATAAGGAAAAAAGCGAAATGCGTTGTAAAACGATTGGTGTATAGATATACATAGGAGACCAAGTGAAATGTGTTGTAAAATAATTGGTGTATAGGCACACATCACCCCAGGAAGTAGTGACATCAAAAATCCTATAAAGGAGCATGACAGCAACCCCCAAGGCGTGGACTCCTGATGCCGTGGAGAAGCCGAGTGTCGCTTGCATCAAGGACTGATCACCCTACGCTGCCCCCCCTCCCCCACCTCCTCGCCTGCTCACAAGATAGAACAGTGTGCAAATACCTCTTGGTACTGCGAAGACACCTGTGTAAGTATAGCTCTAGCAACATAATGCAACAGTTTATTGTTTTATCTTTGTACCTGCTCAATTGCGTAAGTAAAAGCTATTTCTTGTGTTAAATTTGTCTATGTCTTGTTACTTGTTCGTCATCCATATCCATTCTTTTACCCAGTATCCAGACCAGTGGTTAAAGGGAAAGGTAACCTCAACTGTGTATTGTGGTGTGTTTATGTCCTAGTTCATGAGCCTGTAAGGGCCACGTGTAAGGCTGAGGCAAAGACGCCCCAGGACCCCCAAAAGAGCTCCAGCCCAATGACCGGGAAGTTCTGAAAGCAAGCTACCTCAGCTGGGAAGCGTGTCCCGCTCAACCGCTGTGTTCTACAGGACAGAGTGTTGTGTGTTTGTATGTCAGTACTGACAGGTGGGCTGCAGGCAGACCCACTATTGGGGCCCCTTCTTAGTTCACCCCCTTTTAGTTAACCCTTTTTTTGTCAGTTAACCCCTTTTCAATTAACCCCTTATTCCAACCAAACCCAGTCAGAGAGCACTAGATGAACCTGGGAATCTGTGCACGCAACAGTAGAACCCTAGAAACTGCACACATCAATCTGCAGATGTAGTATTCCTAAATTTGTGGAATTTTTTGAACACCACATGTGCCTAAAAGTGTTATTTTTGACTGATTTGCAGGTCTTATTATAAGCATATCTGAACATTGTGAATTCATAAATGAGGGTGTATTACTTGTTATTTATACTAAGCATGGTATATGTGATAATGTACCAGTAACAGGTGGAGCCTTGTGCTAGTCAAGACTTCAGAAAATGTTCATAAAGATTTGTTCTCATTCTGTAATCTCTACAGTGCATAGCATAATTGGGCCCCAGTGTAAGTTGGGACCTTTACACTTCATTGCAATATAAATAACACATAATATTTGCACTCCACTAGCGCCTAAAAGGCCCTAAAATAGGAGGTGATGGCTCCTTGACCTGAAGAGCTTAACATGCAATTAGAGAGAAGCTGCAACAAGGTGGCCGTGTCTACAGTAGCCCAAAACTTGGAAATGGCCATGCAAATAGCTATTTCGAAGTTTACAAATGAAGCACTGAAATACATATTCAGCGCCTCATTAGAATGCGGGTGGCCGCGGCACTTCGAAATTGCTGCAGCTCACCGCCGCACGGCTCGTCCAGACAGGGCTCCTTTTCGAAAGGACCCTGGCAACTTTGAAATAAGGGGATTTCGAAGTTGCCATGGTCCTTTCGAAAAGGAGCCCCGTCTGGATGAGCTGCAGCAATTTTGAAGTGCTGCAGCTGCTGGCATTCTAATGAGGCACTGAATATGTATTTCAGCGCTTCATCAGTAAACTTCAAAATAGCCATTTGATGGCCATTTCGAAGTTTTGGGCGAGTGTAGACGTAGCCAGTGTGTCTCAAAAACAAAAGGAGAGAAGGAAGCATGAGGGCTACAAAACCAAATCACATGGTTGTGAAGAAGCTATTGTACAAGCTGATTGGTCCAAACTGTAATTAAAAAAAACACATCTATCAATGGTTCGGAAATTTCTAGTTAGCAACTGAAAATGTTACACATTAAGTTTCTGTAAGGTCAGTGAATCTATCTCCTTTGGACAACTTATTCAAGTGTACAATAGGTTATATATAAGTAACTGTACTAGGCTGAGTAGTGTGTCAGTGCATACATACTGGAGCCTCCAGTTAGAACTCCCTAAAAAGTAGTGACTTTGGGAGGACTTGTGTCTACTTCCTCATTCCATTTTACATTCAGTTTCAATGTTACAATCCAACCTCAGCCATCCCTTAGGTCCCTTCAGTTTACAAAAGATATGTAGCATTTAGCACACGTAGTCTTTGAAATGTCCATCTGCCTGATCCCCCTGAATACTTCAAGTTACTGTTATCACTGATGCTGTCATACAGGTGTGGTCCGTACACTTTTCTTAACCAAACCTAAAACAATAAACTACACATTTTACTAGAATGAAAGTGGAGTTTTCATATTTTCACTTTCAATTACAGGCATGGGAATAGAGTACACAATTTTCTGTGGACAGATGGGACCCTTTGTAGAGATTGTGGTTGTATCAAGAAATTGTATCTGTGTGGATAGAGATGCATTGCTTTTATCAAGCAATTGCACATGTTTGGATAGAGATGATCTCTTAAGTGACTTGACTGGCATTTAAGTAAAGATTCTGCCTCAGTGAATACCATCATCCATGTGAGCTGCAATAGCAGTGTTAGTCTATGAAGACCTTCTTGTGAAGCCAGATGTGCACAGGCAAACCCAGACTTCGAGACAAGTAACCATTTCAACCACACCAACAATTTGAGATACAGAAACCAGCCAGCAAGCCTGTAGTAAGCTAGAAATGGAACCAAGATTAGTCAATGATGAGGGGCAATTATGTGTAAGTTTGATAAACCTGCCTATGCTAACTATAAATCACACAAAGTATAATTCCACTACATGCCTTTAGGACCAAACAGTCTGTTTCTTTCTTTCTTCCTGAATCAGCATTAGGTGCACATACTTAAACTATGTAATCAAGCATCAATATTGGTGTGAAAACCCACTGTCATGCATTACTTCACCCTGTTCTTTCACTAACTCCTCCTCCTCCTCACACAATGATCAATGTTATGTTGTCATGCAGCAAACTCTTTGTTTGATTGTGTTACTGTAGAGTTTGAGCTGCTATGGGTGTGGTAAAAACTAAAAACCCCACCACAATATTAATGAAAGCCTCACCGGTAGCCTCAGTCTCTTGTGGTAGAGAACTCAGTCTTGATTAGTGCCACCCAATCAAGCTCAAAATTTTACCTTCTTTGAAAGAGATTGAAATGGATCAAAACCATATTATAGTAGTAGAAGTGCGCCTTGGAATAGCATCTCAGTTTTCTCATTGGGTTTTGACCAATTTTGTTCATATGAGTTCTGTAGGTGACAAGAGAACTGTGGTCAAACAAGCTGCCAGACAGCCCCAGTCTCTTGCAGCTTGTTAAAGTCAGCAGGGAGCTACTGAATGTTCAAATCAAAACAAAAAAGCAGTGAAGTAGCACTTTAAAGACTAGTAAAATAATTTATTAGGTGAGCTTTCGTGGGACAGACCCACTTCTTCAGACCATAGCCATACCAGAACAGACTCAATATTTAAGGCAACCAAACTGTCCCACGAAAGCTCACCTAATAAATTATTTTGTTCGTTTTTAAAGTGCTACTTTACTGCTTTTTTTTGTTTTTGTTTTGATAGTATATAGACTAGCACGGCTTTCTTTCTGTTACTGAATGTTCAAATGTTTCTCAGTGGAGAGGACTACTGGCTCCAGGGTAGGGTCAAAGTGCTAGCTCACTCACATAGTCAGTTTCTAGCCTTTGTTAAGAAACCATCAACAGTCTTCCCTACTAATGCTCTCTCTCTCTCTCTCTCTCTCTTTTTAAAAGGATGAAATAAGCCATGGCAAAACAACTCCATCATCATCTGGAGACATGCTATTTTGTTGAACCAGTCAATCAGACTTCAGATCTGGATACGGTACTCAGACTGCAGTACACCTGAACCTCTGTACTCCGGGTGTCCTTCTTCCAGGAACACCTGTAGTACAAAGGAGAAAGTGGTTCTGCACACTGCTTCCTTGCACCCAGCTGCAGGAATGGCAGCACAGCAAAACAATTCCTTTGAGGCTTTTTCCTGACACTCCCAGGAGTGGAGGCAGGGGGTGTGAAGCCACATGTGCCCATAAGAGCAGGACGCCAGGTAAGCGTCCCACCCCATCACCCTCACACCCATACCCCGCAGTGCTCTCCTGGGTCCAGCAAATTCTTTAAAGCAGCATACTCTGTTTCTCAGGGTTGCTGGCTTAAAGAGCAATACTAATGTATTGGTTGATCCCTTAAATATAGAAAAAGGTCAGGTGTATAGGCTGATGCTGTTTAATTTATCAGGAATATTTTATGCCACTGAATGAGGTGATGACGACTTGCCCATGGACCATGGCAGAAGTGAATGGATTTGTACCTGAATGGCTGTATTCTCTTTAGAGGTCATCCAAGAAGACAGTTTGAAGCAACTACAATTGGCAGCAAGACCTCTGTCATGTGGAATTCTGCTTGGCTTTAATGCCTCTTGCATTCAGTATATATTTGAAGCTGCTGAGGAAGTATGAATAAGTTTGGGCTACAACATAGGGTTCTAGCCAGTAATTTATCCAAGGTGGAGTGCCATTTGACTTATGTTCTCTCCCAGACTCCACTGGCATGCTGCTCTTCAAAGTTCAACAAAACTACAATCTGTAGCTATTTAGAGAGGTAGTTCAAATTATGACTTCATCCTACGAAAAGCACTGACAAGGCGAATGCTATAGGACACCCACTAGCCCTCACTAGGTTCCTGGAAAATGTGAACAAATATCCCAGAAGCAGATTTAGAACACGGACCATCTTTCCGGTAAGATGGGAGCTCAGAGCACATAGATATATCACTACTATTTCCAAAATTTTTTTTCTTCATAATGGTCATCTTGGCCTAGGAAAATGAACTGTTCTATTTTGATCTAAGTATTTATTATGCAACGCCTTAATTACTCTTAAAAGTAAACAATCTTGTTTTAAGATAGCAGTAATTAATCTTCATTCAAATGGTAATTTAATGTGTTAAGAGCCCAAAGCAAAACTGGCCATTAACTGAATAGTGAAGAATGGCATAAGAGTCATCACTGCTTAATAATGGAGGACATAGAGTGCTGAATTATTTATTTTAATCCCAGAAGCAACTGGGTATTGAACAGCAAAAGTTTTCCATCCCAAAAAGGTTTTGTGATCTTATTTGCTTTATACCAGATATTATATAATGCTTTAACATAAAATAACTATGAGTCTTTTACTTTAACGGGAAAATATATCTGGAAATGTATATAATTAAGAATTATATTCTATAAGCAATTATATTTTATAAGCCTTATGTAGAGGAGTTCATACAATGAATGCTGCATATGCCGATGTGTTCAATTTAATTACTCCTTACTGGAAAAGAAAATTTATGGGGAAAGCACTGTTTAAGATTACTAACATAATACTAATGGATTCTGGAAAACTCAAATTGTAATCATAAATGACTTTAGTATGTTATTTTATCTAGTTGATCATGACACCCAGTTATAGAAGATACGTAAAAGATTGCTTTAAAAGAGATACAATAGACAAGTCACAAATATTTAACAAAGATAGCTACAAATCACTGAATTCCCTTAAGGTTCAATTCACTGCCTTTTCACTTTCCTAGATGTTCACAGCATAAGCCGTTATTATGTATAAAGTTCTAATCTAACTACATCTAAAAGTGAAAATATTTTATAACCCCCTTTAACAGATGCTAGAATTATATTTAGACTGGAATAATCTAATTTAAACACAGAACTAAAATGCCATTGAGCATTAACCTTAAATTAAGCCCATTCCCTCAATATAACCTTTGAAAAATAATTGTGAATTTTCATTACAATTGTTAAATTGCTTTCCAAATTATTCAGCACACTTATTCTTCTCCTTCAGTTAATGACAGGCCATGGCAACTGCCTGCAGTAACTATCAGACATTACTCACGTGCTTGCTTAATATAACAATATAGATAGGACCACCATCTTCATTCGTCTGTTAGATTCTAAAACATGACTTCCATAAGATAAAAAAAGTCAATAAATAGATGAGCACAGGAATAAAAACTTCAAATCCCTAAAATTACTTGCTCCAGATGAAGATGGAATATACCAAAACACTAAAGGCATGGAAATCAAATGTATACATAGAAATTGCTATTGAGTTCACCAGATCAATCAACAACTAACTCTGAAAAGAAAGAAAATACACAGAATTAAGCCACAATAAGAAAGAAATTAACATTGGATAACAGCCTTAATAACCTTGTATCTAATACTATGTTCAGAGATGCAAAGGATGAAGCCTATAATGTTTTAGAAATCTCATGAGAGACCAACCCACTGCAAGAAAAATGCCAGAGAGCTTTTCCTTGTTTCAGGAAATGAGCCCTTTGTTTTCTTCTGTGATACTTCTGATCTACTTATATCCGATAGATATAGGTAGACCAGATAGATATAGAAATCTTAAGGAGGGTATACTTTATGTTCCTTCTACATCATGAATTCCCACAGGAAGTGCAGAGGTCAGAAATTTAATTTTATATACATGATAAGAATCTTACAGATATAGATCATGACTTCCTTTCAATGGATGCATACATGCTGGAAGGAGAGGTTACTCATCCTTCGCCATAACTGGAGTTGTTTGAAATGTTGTCTCCATTGGTGCTCCACCTTTCGGAGCATGAGCACTGCTGTTCACACTGGCCATAGATTTCTAGGTAGCAGTGTCCCTCCCTTGGCTGTCCATGCATGCAGGCACAGGCACAAGATGCCTGCAGCACCTACTGCACATGCTAGGACAGCCAGCTCCTCAGTTCTGTGATCCAGAAGCCAAAGAAGGAATCTGAAGCAGAGGGGAGGAGGACGTGTGGTGAAGCAGCCACGCGGACAAGATCTCGAAGAACTCCAGTTACTTCACACGGTGAATAGTAGCAGAGTGGTAGCTGTTCTAGTCTGCATTCTAACAAAAACAAACCAGCAGTCATGTAGCACTTTAAAGACTAACAAAACAATGTATTAGGTGACGAGCTTTCGTGGGGCAGACCCACTTCTTCAGATCTGGAGATACAGCATTTCCAGTAAAGAAGGACGGTTACATAACACAGAGGTCTGAAAAAAGAAATAAAAACTGACAAATCAGATACACAGAACTGAAGGGGGTGGTGGGTGAGGGTTACCCTATGAGATACTAAATGTCCTGCCTGGGATCATTATGAATACCAAAGGAAGGGAAACAGTCCTTGTAACACGTGAGGTAATTGTTCTCTCTATTGAGGCCAAGTGTTAACGTGTCATATTTGAGTATGAATTCCAGTTCATACCTCTCCCTTTGTAATCTGCTGTTAAAGTCTCTTTGTTGTAGGACACATATACTCAGGTCTTTAACAGAAGGGTTCACTCCATTGTAATGCTCACTGACAGGTTTGTGTGTATTCAGATTCCTAACGTCTGCTCTCTGCCCATTCGTTCTTTGGTGAAGTGTTTCTCCAGTTTGTCCGATGCACATAGCAGAGGGGCATTGCTGGCACATGACAGCATCTACAACATTGGTTGAAGTACAAGAGAATGAGCCCTGATCATGTAATTAATGTGGTTAGGTCCAGTTATAGTATCTCCAGAATAAATATGTGGACAAAGTTAGCAAGAGTTTGTTGCAAGCAATTACCTCATGCATTACATGGACTGTTTCCCTTGCTTTGGTATTCATAATGATCTCAGGCAAGACACTTACTATTTCATAACCCTTGACCCCCTCCGTCCCCTTCAGTTCTATGTATCTGACTTGCCATTTTTTATTTCTGTTTTTGGACCTCTGTGTTATATAACTGTCAGTCTGTACTGCAAATGCTGTATCTCCAGATCTAAAGAAGAGGGTCTGCCCCACAAAAGCTCATCACCCCATAAATTATTTTGTTAGTCTTTAAAGTGCTACATGACTGCCGGTTTGTTTTTGCATAGAGTGCATTATCTCTCCTTTTTCTTTGAGTGTCCCTGTGGGCCTTCTACCTTTAGTGTCATTGCTTAGAGGTGGGTCCTTTGGATGGTGTTCACAGGCTGACGATAATACCGTTTGTCCAAATGCAGTCTACGAATCAGCATAGTTTATAATGGTACAACACTGAATGAAAGTGTCAGTGGATGTCCACGTTGCTGCTCTGCTCTGTTGGCCAGGTAATGTGCGGTGAGGTACTCCCCTGGGTCCTAAGCAACCCACTTTTTTACTGTTAGAGCAGGCAGCTCCTAGCACTCTCACCCACGGCCAGGCTGTAGTAACCAAACGGCTAAAGTTCTTTTGTTGTGCCAGCTGTGTTGCAGTGACAAAAGGGTTAACAGCAGGGTCAGGCTCAGAGCTTAACTAGTTACAAGTTTATTTAAGCTACAGTTGTAAGCATGTGGTTACAAAAGGCTATTGTTTACTTCTTATATGCTAGCAAAGTACAGGTGTTAACAAGTTACGTTACAATCCAATACAAAGATATCTGTTACCATCTAACACAATGATATCTTGGCACGATGACATCTAGTTACAGAGCTCTAATTCTTTAGCTGTGCACAAAAAGTCGGAGACCTAGCATGGGTGTATCTTACCCTCTCTGCGTCTCTCGATACCAGCGTAGCCAAGCTGGATCGGTCACTCAATTCCACGGAAAGACGAATACGAGGTTGGGCATCCCCAGTTGTGGACCTCGGGAGGCAATCACCTGACCCGACCAGCAGGTAGTTGGTGGAATGCACTCAAAGTTAGAGTTCTTCTGGACCCACCTTTTATACCCCTTTTGGGTTACGTCTTCTCTTTCTTATCTATGGTGCCAGATCATACTGGTCTGTCTTTGTGACGCCAGTTTGTTACAAGGGCATTTCTTACTTAATTTGCACTTGTAAGACAGGAGATAAGCAATTTGAGAGTACAGGACATTCTTTTGTGCGGGCGGGGCACTTCCCCTTCTGGGGTGATTGGGTGTGTGCATCATATCGATCAATGCCAGCTGGGGTGATTTCTGAGGGTCCCCCCCCTTGTTGACAGTCTGGCCTGTTAGCCTTCCATCTGTACTTTCTGCTTCTCAGGGTCACGATAAGCTAGCATATCTGGGCCTCAATGAGGGCATCAAAGACTGTGCTGTCAGCAGCCATTTCCGTGCCCTGTGTGCTCCTCGGTGGGGGGGGGGGGGGGGCATCAAGCAAGCTGGCTTGTAAGGGGGAGACTCTGTCTGGCTACATTCTGTCATCAGTGGACACGCCTCCAAGGAAGGCTGTAGGCATGGCCATCACACATGTGGAGTGGGCACAAATGCCCGCTTGATTTTCTCATTGTAGTGGAGTCTCATACAGCCCAAGACCCGTTTGTACAGCCTCTGTACGCAGACAGGCATGCCACAGGACCTTGCGTCAGAGGAGACTTCTGAAATGAGTGTGCTCTCCGCAGGTAGCGGGCCAATGCCTGACTGATGTTGAGGGTATGTAGGCTCTGCCCATGTTGTCGTTATGAAGATTATGGAAGAACACAGGTAAGTACACTGGCTTGTTACAGTGGAAAGAGGTTAAGTACTTTCAGGTGGAATTTTTGGGTGGTTGTGGAGGACAACTTTGTCCTTGTAAAAGGCTGAACATGGTGGTATGGACATTAGTGTACAGAAGTCTCCCACTCTTTGTGCTGAGGTGATTGCCACAAGGAAAGCTACTTTCATGGGCAAGTACAACAAAGAGCAGGAGGCTATTGGCTCAAAGGGTTTTCTGGTTAGGACCCTGAAGACCAAACTGAGGTCCCAAGCAAGCATCAATTCTTCGACTGGCAGGAAGGTGTTGTGAGAAGGAGACACCACATCATGAAGTGTTGCCTTTTTTTTTTTTTGAGCAAGTTTTTCTTTGTTGCAGTTTGCCTACTGTTTATGAGGGTCATTTAGACCTGAGGTGGGCAGTGCAGCTCTCAATCCACCAGCCCACCAGGAATGACACATGGTGGTGAAGGCAGCAGATTGCTGGGTGGTGGATGGACCTGTTCTGTTGGGTTGAGAGTGAGAAGATGGGAGGAAGACAATACGGGGGATGTCTGGACAGCTGTAGAGGTTCAGAGAACCAGTCTGTCTGGGCCATGTGGGTGCTAGTAGTATAACCTGGGCCCTGTCCTGCTTTATCTTGACCATGATGCTGTGAATCAAAGGGGTCGGTGGGCATGAATACACTGATGGTGCATTCCATGTGATGGTGAATGCATCCCCCAGTGAACTGTGGCCAAGTCCATGCTGGAAGCAATAGTGGAGGCAGCATATGTTAGACCTTGTAGCAAACAGAGCCATAGTTGGAACCCCCATCTGCAGAAGATGTTGCAGATGATGATTGTTGTTTTTCTACTCACGATCGAGTGTCTCTTCTTCCTTGTGTTTAGTCGTTTCTTGAAGATTAAGTTATTCATTTGATTTGACAATTTTTTCTTCTTTTTTCAGGTGACTGAAGTGAGGGATTGCTGTGATGACCTAAGTTGGTGGGTATAAGAGAAGAACTGAGGAGCTGCCTCTCCGCACATATGCAATAATCGCTACAGGTGTCTCGTGCCTGTGCCCAGCATGTGCAGATGGCCAAGGGAGGGATGCTGCTATCTACAAATCTATGGCCAGTGGGTGCAGTGGTGCTTTTGCACCTAAAGTTGGAGCAGCCACAGGGATACTCAAAGACGAACTAGGAGTGCTGGGGATGAGGTGGCATATCCGGCTTCAAAGGGTTTCTGTCATACAGGGTTTGTAGTTTAGTTCAATGGCGCTTAGCAGTCGCACTATACAAAAATTGTTCTAGCACCACGAAAAGGATGTCAGACTAAAGATAGGAATGTGAATCTCTTGATCATCATAAAAAATGGACAAGTCCTTTGGACCAAAGAAGGGAAGCAGCTTATGAGTCACTAAGAAAGAAAGACAGCATCATAACATCATCAGCTCATACACTCTGCAGGCTGGGGACATCACCAAATAGAAAATATTGAGGAGAAAGACTCCCAAGAGCCATGAAGATAGTAATCACAGTCTTCAGATATCACTGAACCAATACAGCTATCCCACCTCTAAAAACAAGAATCTTGACAGATAAGGACTAATTGGGGGATGAGGAAGAGGCTTTTGTTAATGCAAAGAGGAATAAATCTAGACGTTTTAATTCTTTCATTTCTTGAAAGACAGACATGATTTCTGGAAAAAGATAAATGGTCATTTCTTTACTACAGTAACTAGGATGGAAATACCTGGAACACATGGTGTTATTCACATTCCTTCCTGAAATCACTTGTTTCTCTCTCAAAATGTGTGCTCTCTTCATGAATGTATAATGTATAGTACAGAGCAGTGTATGCAGGGGTTTCCTTTGGAATTCAATAGTGTATTTTCGTCTGACAAAGAACAACATAAAATAAAATATACTAATATTTACTCTGGTTTTGGCCACATGGAAACAATTTAATAATGAACTTCCAAAAGTAATGACTTGGGACAACAAAGTTTAATTTGGGAGCAATTAAACTTTGTTGTCCCAAGTCATTACTTTTGGAAGTTCATGCGGCCAAAATCAGAGTAAATATTAGTATATTTTATTTTATGTTGTTCTCTGTCAGACTAAAATACAATATTGAATTCCAAAGGAAAGCCCTGCATACACTGCTGATATAATTTCTAATTTATCAATACAGATGAAAGATTTTAATAAATTCATCATAATGATATTTCTTTACATCAGGTTGTGTACCCATTTGCAACAAACACATATTTCACTATTACAGTCTATGAGTACCATGCAGTATAATACTATGAGAGAAAATGTAATAACCAACATATTGCAGCTCATAAGATATCTTACATTCAAAAGCTGGCAAGCTTCACTTATTAACATTTCATATGGCAGAAGATAAGCCCATTTCAATAAAGAAATCTCCTATTTTCTCTAACAAATTAAAATGGAAAATAAAGTAAGAACTGTGAAACCAACAAAATAGCAAACACAGACCCAGTGGCCTATGAGAGACATGTGGTGTAAATTATATTACAGGTTCAACTTCTCTAGTCTAGAACTCTCTCATCCAGTAACATCCATAATCTGGCATGATTTTAGTTAGCTGGATGACCACTTATCAAGCTGTAGCCAAGTTTCCTGTGGTCCCATAAAGCTTGTTTATAGCCACCAGTACCAGCTCTTCTAAGAGCCTAGCAAGAAGTAGTAATGCTGCTAGAAAATATTGACCTCTCGTGGTTCAGAAAATTCTCTCATCTGGCACTAGTTTGGTCCCCTGTACTGTAAAGTTGGTGCACAACTGCTTACAGATCCTATTCTAAGTTATCAATGGTTTATCGACAAACTGAGAAGGGCATAGCTAATGGAGTCCTGCAGAAGTCAGTCATAAGTCAGGTATTTACTCAGTACTATCATTAATAATTTGGATAATGGAGTGGAATGTATCCTTCGATAGTTTGCAGATGACACCAAGCTGGGAGGGATTGCAAGCACTTTGGAGGACAGGATCAGAATTTGTAATGACTAAAAATTACAGAATTGGTGTGAGGTCAACAAAATTATATTTTGTACACACAAGTACTCACTTAGGAAGCAAAAAGCAAAAGCAAAACTACAAAATGTGGAATAATTGGGTAGATGATAGTACTGCTGAAAAGAATTTGGGGGTTAGATTAGATGACAAAGTGAACAGGAGTCAATATTGATACAAGTGTGACAAAGGCAAATATCACTCAGGGTGCACTAACAGGAATGTCATAAGAAAGACATAGGCAGTGACTGTCCCTCTCTACTCAGCGCTAATAGTTCTGCAGCTGGAGTAATGCATTCAATTCTGGGTGCCATACTTTGGTGAAAAATTGGAGAGAGTCTACAGGAGATCAAAAAAATGATATAAGGGTTAGGAAATCTGACTTAAGAGAAAAGGTTAAAAAAGGGCATGTTTAAACTTGAGATAAGAAATCTGAGGGGACACCTGATTTCAGTCTTCTAACTTCTAATACATTAAGCGCTGTTATAGAGTACGGGAATCAATTGTTCTTCATGTTCATTGAAGCCAGGACAAGAAGTAATGGGCTTTAACAAGAGAGATCTGGGCGAGATATTAGGAAAAAGCTTTCTAACTAGAAGGATAGTTAAGGAGGGTGTGGAATCAACATCGTTGGAGTTTTCAAGAACAGATTAGACATTTGGCAGGGATGAGATAGGCTTACTTGGTCACATCTCATAACAGGGCCTGGACTAGGTGACCTCTCAATTAAATGTTTCTATAACCATACACATACTATCGCTGATTTAAATGGGGAATCTACCTTCAATAAAGATTGCAGTACCAGGATTTAAAAATCAAATCAGAAGTAAAAATTGACCATTCCTATGTACTACTAACTTGAAAAAAGTCCCTCAGGCGTCTGACTTGAGGAACAAGCCCAAATATTGGCTTCGTATACATTACCAAGATCCTTTGAAAGAAGCTCTTCTGGAAGATCTCTTCCAAAAGAACTTCTTCTGAAACAGTGCATCCACACACACAAAATCAGATTGAAAGAGTGATTTGCTCTTTTGAAAGAGAGCGTCCACAGAGCCCCTGCTCTTTTGAAAGGCCAAGCCAGGGATCGAAAATGAAGACTGTTCTTTCAAAAGAAAGGCCCTGTGAAGGATTTGCACCCACTTTCTTTCAAAAGAACCTTTCGAAAGGAGAAGCTCTTCCTGAAACGGGAAAGGAGGAGCGATTTCGAAAGGAGCACCACATTCTTTCAATTTACTTTTGAAAGAATGCTTTCTGTGTGTAGACGCTTCACAGGCTCTTTCAAAAGAGACCCCTTCTTTTGAAAACACGTGTTAGTATAGACGCAGCTATTGAGTGTCAATTTTCTGGCACCTATGTGCTTCAATCGGACATTTTACAGTACTTTAAAACAACAGTTGGTAGTTTTGACCAGAGAATAATTTATAAATATGTTTAACTACACTGGATCATATTTTAATTAGCCTTTCTGCTTGACACCACATATATTAAAGATAGAATACTTATGAATAGGAAGGATGCTTTTGGTGCTAACAGGATCAAAGGCAATTTTCCATTTGGAATTATAAAATAATCTTTTATTCTGAAGGGACACAGCAATAATCCTTGGAAATAGCAACTAGAAGCAGTAAAACCAGAGTTCAGTTGATAAATATCGTCATTAAGTCATAAAAGACTTTTCAGCAACTGTACAATCTGTTATAATAGTGTGGAAATAATCTGTGCTTTCCACTGTAATGTCTTCCATATCAAAAATGACATGAAAGATTAAGAGGTTCAGAAGGTGGGATTGTTTTGAAATATCACTGACACGTAATTTAAAAAATGAATATTTTGTCTCTGGTAATTAACCCACAATCAAAATAAATCAAAACGTGATGCTAGAAAACACTGAACTTCTTTGATAAGCTAAATACATTGGAAATAACCCCAGAAAACAAAACAATAAACCCCTACAACATGGCAACTACATTATTTTCCATTTATTTTGCTTGAAATTATATAGATTCCTTCAAAAATATTTTGAAATATCAAAATTTTAATCATACAAGAGTTTAATAACTTCCAAGCAAATCAAACAAATTGGTGATCATACCTTAATTTGTGCAAAAGGTCTGTCAAAACTTCCAACATAAAGAAGGCCAACATTCTGGGTAAGTAATCTAAAAAAGAAAACATCATTTAAAGACTTGAGTGTAATCAAACATGTCACTGTAACCATCTTTATTGTGATAGCACAGAATTACTACTGAAAATGAGATAAAATAGAAGATGCATTTGTAGGATAAATTAAAGAAAAAGGACACACATTAAGGATTGAGACCCATATAGTCAGTTTGTAATTTATATTTCTTTTGTAAGAAGTGCTCCACTAAAGTCATTTCACAGTACCTTTGCTGCCCAGCCCAATGTAAGAGTGGCAGGGCATGCATCATTTCCATCTAGTACAGATCTTTAAAGTAAGAGAACCAGCAAAATTGCAGCTTTCAAACAACAACAACAAATTCACCCTCAAAATCGGCAGACTAACAGATTTAAGGAAGTGTCAGACATGCAAATATACTACTATATGAAGTGATAGAACTAAAATGAACTGAAGTGGCTTATCACAATGAAATAACAGAAAAAGTGAATCTCTGCTACATCATGTGATGTCTTAACAAATAAATTAACGTACCAAACTTAACTCAAAATCATTTTAAGAGATTCTGTTTTGTAACTTTTTAAGCGATACTACTCCACCAAAGGTATAGTCAGAAATAGGCGAAAGTGGGTCTGAAAAGCTTGTATACCCCTGAAATCTCTGTTCTTAGAGATTTTTAAGGTCAGGCTTTACAAAGCCTTGCCTGAAATGATTTACTTAGTGATGGTCCTATTTGGAGCAAGGGGTTGAACTAGATGATTCCCGAGATCTCTTCCAACCCTTTCCATCTATGATTCTATGTTAAACAGATGTTTTCTCCACACCAGAAATGTGTAAGTACTGCTAGTGTTAATCTTTAGGATTCTTTCCACTGGCACAAGTGAACATCTATAGACGCTCACGACTGACCTTTACAAAGAAAGATGCAATACAAGCCAGTGTAGTAAAAGACTTGTTGGAATAAACTGACCTATCTACAATACTTAAATAGCCCTATTTATATACCTTTATTTTACCAAGATTGCTTTGTTCCGACATCTGTAAAATATGTTGCATGCATATGCCTCCGTTATTGAGACTGACAATACAGAATTACTGTCTCATTACCCCTGCACCAATATTTGTTATTTTGCTTGAAAAGAGTTTCCCTCCCTATCAGTTTTTTATCTATATTCTCGTATTGCCTTAATTCAGAATCAATTGCCAGTAGATGGAAAAAAAAAAAATCAACAAACACCTCTTTGTTTAATCTTGTAAATAAGAAGTTTTTGCCCAGGGAATGGTATACTGGTTCTGTAGATATTTTAGAAGCATTTGATTTAGTGGATTAATATTAGTGAAGCAATATAACTTCAGTTATAACAAAAAAGAAATAAATCATGTCCTAACATTTTAATCTCCAATTTTATTTAATTGTATTAAATGTAAAGTAAATGACCATTATATTGAAGATCTTATTTCTCCTTTTGATTTTTTAAAAATTCCTTATGCATTTTCTTTGTCAAGTACACAAATCAAAGTTATGAAGAAACAAAAACATTCTGTAGTTAAATTTGAAAAATCAGTGTAATACTGTACACACGTTAATATTCTACTGCAGTTAGTCCTGAGTTCTAAAATAATTTGTTAGGGAAAAGAAAGTTTGTTTCACTTCTCCCTCACTGAAAAAGGGGGGAAAAAAAAGCAAGCTGAATATTAGGAGTAATTAAAAAGGGATAGAGAATAAGACCGAGAACATCTTATTGCCTCTAAATCAACACATGATATGCCCACATCTTGAATACTGCATACAGATGTGGTCAGCTCACCTCAAAAAGTATATAATGGCATTGTAAAAGGTTCAGAAAAGGGCAACAAAAATGATAAGGGTTTGGAACAGGTGCCATATGAAGAGAAATAAAAAAGACTGGGGCTTTTCAGTTTACAAAAAACGAGGACAAGGCAGGGATATTAAAGAGGTCTACAAAATCATGACTGGTATGGAAGTAGTGAATAAGAAAAAGTTATTTCTTTGTTCCCATAACACAAGAACTAGGGGTCACCAAATGAAATTAATGGATAGCAGGTCTAAAACTAACAAAAGGTAGTTTTACTTCAAGCAGCACACAGTAGGCCTGTGGAACTCCTTGCTAGAGGATGTTGTGAAGACAAGGACATTAACAGGGTTCAAAAAAGAACAAGATAAATCCATGGAGGTTAGGTCCACCAAGGGCAATTAGCCATGATGGGTAGGAATGGTGTCCCTAGCATCTTTTTGTTAGAGGCTGGAAATGGATGATAGGAGAGGGGATACTTGATATTACCTGTTCTGTTCTCTCCTTCTAGGGCATCTGGCACCGGCCACTACTGGAAGACAGGATATGGGGCTAGATGGACCTTTAGTATGACCCAGCATGGCTATTTGTATGCCTCTTTTCTAAGCTGAAAAGTCACAGTCTTATTAATCTCTCCTCATACAAAAGCCGTTCTGTATCCTTAATAATTTTTGTTGCCTGTATCTGAACCTTTTTCTAATTCTAATATATTTATTTTCAGATGAGACGAATACTTGTGCAAGCAGTATTTGAGTGTATTCATGAATTTATAATGAGGCAACATATTTCTGTATTATTATATATCCCTTTCTTAAGGATACCCCACATTCTATTCACTTATTTGACTGCCACTGCACACTGAGTGGATGTTTGCAGAAAAATAGCGACACTGACTCCAAAATTTCTTTCTTGAGTGGTAAAAACTAATTTAGAGCCCACATTTATATAAATAGTTGAGAGTATGTTTTCGAATGTGTATTACTTTGTATTTCTGCTTCTATTGCATCAAACCAAATAAAGAACAAGGTTAATTTCATACAGCATCTGTTTATTTTTGACAGATTTCAGTGCTAACACGAAGCGACTGTTAAAATATCTACATTTGTCCTAAGCAAATTACCGTACAAGGTTTTAATTCTGTTAAAATGTTACAATGCCTTTCTTCCTCTCCAATATTATATTAGTACACTCTTCAACATCTAGACACATCACGTATTCCAAACAAGCAGTATATAAGTTATTACTGGATGCTACATCTTTTTAGATGTCATAGCAGAAGAAAAGATGAATATAACCAAACAGAACAATCATTTCAAGTGGTGGTTTGCCTTATGTGTTATATCCGGACACAAAAAGCAAAAATCCCTAGGATACCACACTAACCATTCTCTTAGTGTATAATGTAACCTGCACATTTACAGACAGCAGCTTAAACTGAAAGATTTAAATTTCGGTCCTTCTCTCAAAATTCTGACTTTGGTCTAATTTTTATAACCACTGGTTCACCATTGGAAGAGATTTTTAAGTGGGAATAGAGATCTTTATGTAAGCTAAAACATGACCATTTATCTTGTAAAATGAGCACTTGAGCATGTGTACACAAACATCATACCCACTCTACAAGAAGTGCAGTGATATGTATTACAGAATAGTTAAATAGAGCCCACATAGGTAGAATCTCTTCAAACAGAAGATACGGAGATCCGATACTGTAAACTGATACCATGCTTAGTCTTAGTGAAAAGGGAATCTTTTGCATACCTACAGAGCACACACACATGCACACACGAGGGCACTGAAGGAAAAGTACAATTTTAGAATCCACACAATTTCACAATGTTATCATTCGATTTACTTGCAATAATCAGGTCAAGAACATTTATATCTCCTTTAGCCTGACAAAGCTGTTATGCCAACTAGCATTTTGTGATTTATTTGTGAAACTACTTCCTGGTTGGTTTTCATCTACTGAGCATGTCTGTTGATGACAAAAAACAAAAAACAAAAATCACCCAATTGTTTTATAGGTCTTATTTTTCATCCAAGCTATCTGACATACAAGCCAAAATTTATACAACTTTGATCTGCAAACTTAACGTTACCTGATCAGCACATAAGCATCACAAACATTAAATAAAAGCATCAGTGGTAACTAGGGATAAACCATGATGCCTGATAGAGAGGAATTCTGCTATTAGTATGTACAGAATGATAGGTATCTGTGGCATGTCAACATTGATCATAGTGAATGAAATACTCTTCAGCAGAAGTGGGTTTCTGCTTTGAGTCTCAAGAATCTGGAAATTAGAAGGACTGCAGTGTTTTTCATCCACCACTAATGATTACTATTCCAGATGCTATTGAGCTGAATCTATTTTGCTTCTCATCCTGTGCATCTGTTACTTAAATAAAATTGGAAAGCAGTGCAGAGAGCTGGGAAGAGAAGGCAGCACTGAGAAGAGACTGAGAGGAAGAAAGGACACCGCAGAGAATACGAACACATAATTGAAAGAAGAGGAAGTGGAGACATCACAAGATGCAAGAGGAGGAGAAGACAAATATGGGTTTACTCCCATTTAAACTCCCTTCCTCCTCATTAATCCCAGAAGACTCTATCATAATTTCTCTCTCTGCCTACTGATACAGTGAATACTGTACAAAAGGAATACAAAAGAGGTGACACTGAAAAAAATGTCTTCCTCGCTGCAAACTCTGAAGTGTGACTACCAGCAGATGAAGCAATGACTAGGAATGCAGAAAACTTTCTACTCACCCACCAAATTTGCAGGCTTATGAATCTCTCCTATACTGGACAATTTAATGTCGCAGCAATATTGAACAGCATATACTACTGTAATATTTAATATTGTAACACTTGAAGGGTCTTTTAGTTCAAATAATATCTTACTGCAAAGGCTCTGCTGATTTTCTTTAAAAACACTAAATTCCAAGTCAATTGTTAGTTATTTGGAAGATACATGAATTTGCTTCTTTGGCCTTCCTTTTCTTTTTCTTCTCTCAGAACTGCACACAAGTGAGCCCTAAATTATTCCCAACATGTACTTTGCTAGCCTATTATAAAACTCGGAATTATATTTCCTTACTTCCAGCTCTTCTTCAAGACAATTCATTTTTACCCCTTTGAATATCTGCATTTTATACCATATATGGCTCAATATTCATAGCCCCCCTCCTAAATGTCACAACTAATCAACCAATCAACTGATTAACATTTGCCTCTGATAACGAATTACAACTGCATCCTTTGACAAATATGGCTATCATGATCTCCACTCCAATACATCCCTTTTAAAAGTTTGCTTTGCAGTTTCCTTTCTAATTTCACAGCTGCACAATTCCATCCTCAAATCATCTTCAGTAGCATTTGATACCTATACCAGATACCAGCCAGAGACCACTACTACATTATTTTCTGTACTATATATCCTCTTAAAAATCAATGGAACTGAATGAATTATCATAGTAGCAGTGCCACAGCACAATCTCTGCAGAAAATCAATAGAGAATTTGAGAGCTACCTTCACATTTAAACATTAAAACTTGAGAACACAGCTGTCAGAACAGTAACTGCAAAATGGTGCCTGATTAGAACACACATCTATTCTCCTTGAGAAAATGGGTAATTTACCTGCACAAATATATATACAGTAAGCTGAATAGTAACAAGTCTCCAGGACCAGACGGTATTCACCCAAGGGTTCTGAAAGAACTCAAATGTGAAATTGCGGAGTTATTAACAGTGGTTTGTAACCTATCCTTTAAATCCGCTTGGGTACCCAATGACTGGAAGACGGCCAATATAACGCCAATATTTAAAAAAGGCTCCAGAGGAGACCCTGGCAATTATAGACCGATAAGTCTAACACCAGTACCAGGCAAATTAGTAGAAACAATAGTAAAGAATAAAATTGCAAGGCATGTAGAAGAGCATGAATTGTTGGGCAAAAGTCAGCATGGTTTCTGCAGAGGGAAGTCGTGTCTAACTAATCTATTAGAATTCTTTGAAGGGGTTAATAAACATGCGGACAAGGGGCACCCAGTGGACATAATATACCTAGATTTCCAGAAAGCCTTTGACATGGTCCCACACCAAAGGCTTTTATGTAAATTAGGCGGTCATGGGATAGGAGGAAAGATCCTTTCATGGATCGGGAATTGGTTAAAAGACAGAAAACAAAAAGGGTTGGAATAAATGGTAAATTTTCACAATGGAGGGGGGGTAACTAGTGGTGTTCCCCAGGGGTCAGTCCTGGGACCAATCCTGTTCAACTTGTTCATCAATGATCTAGAAAATGAGGTAAGCAGTGAGGTGGCAAAGTTTGCAGATGACACCAAGTTGTTCAGAACAGTCAAAACCAAAAAGGATTGTGAAGAACTACAAAAAGATCTCAGCAAACTGAGTGATTGGGCAGCAAAATGGCAAATGAAATTTAATGTGGATAAGTGTAAGGTAACGCACATTGGAAAAAATAACCCAAATTACACGTACAACATGATGGGGTCAAATTTAGCTACGACAGATCAGGAAAGGGATCTTGGAGTTATAGTGGATAGTTCTCTGAAGACATCCACGCAGTGTGCAGCGGCAGTTAGTAAAGCAAATAGGATGTTGGGAATTATTAAAAAAGGGATAGATAATACGACAAAAGATATACTTCCCCTATATAAAACTATGGTACGCCCACATCTTGAGTACTGTGTGCAGATGTGGTCTCCTCACCTCAAAAAAGATATATTGGCATTAGAAAAGGTTCAGAAAAGGGCGACTAAGATGATTAGGGGCTTGGAACGGGTCCCATATGGGGAGAGGCTAGAGAGACTGGGACTTTTCAGTTTGGAAAAGAGGCGATTGAGGGGCGATATGATAGAGGTATATTAAAATCATGAATGGTGTGGAGAAAGTGAATATAGAAAAATTATTTACCTTTTCCCATAATACAAGAACTAGGGGACACCAAATGAAATTGATGGGTAGTAGGTTCAAAACTAATAAAAGGAAATTTTTCTTCACACAGCGCACAGTCAACCTGTGGAACTCCTTGCCGGAGGAGGCTGTGAAGGCCAGGACTCTATTAGGGTTTAAAAAAGAGCTTGATAAATTTTTGCAGGTTGGGTCCATAAATGGCTATTAGCCAGAGGTAAAGTATGGTGCCCTAGCCTTCGGTACAAGGGCAGGAGATGGATGGCAGGAGATAAATCACTTGATCATTGTCTTCTGTTCTCCTTCTCTGGGGCACCTGGCATTGGCCACTGTCGGCAGACGGGATACTGGGCTGGATGGACCTTTGGTCTGACCCAGTATGGCCGTTCTTATATATACAGTACTGCCTACATTGATCTAACTTAACAGTATTATGTATTCTCTTTTGCCTTATACATCATCAATTCAATTGTTATTTTAATGGATCTGTTAATTTAGGGATCATACCCTATGACTGGAGAACTGCAAATATAATATCTATATTAAAATGTAATCTGGGAAACTACAGTCCTGTTACTTTGATCTTGTTTGTATGGAAGGTTTAAGAACAAAATTTTGAAAGAGGGAGAAGCTAAGGACAGGTAAACAGCAATGAAAATAAAATATAAAATGGCTTTGCAAAGGGTAAATTGCGTCAGAACAACCTGATCTCTTTCTTCATGAAGATCATTGATTTTCCAGACAAAGGAAACACACATCATCTGATCTACCAGGATGTCAGCGATGCATTGGATACCAATTCCACATGGGAAATTATTAAATTGGAGAAAATGGGGATTAATATAAGAACTAAAAGATGAGTGAGGACCTGGTTAAAAGGGAAATTACAATAGGTCATGCTGAAAAGGGAACTCTCAGACTGGAGGGAGGTTACTAGTAAAGGATCAATCTGGGCACCAATCTTACTTAATATTTTCATTAATGCCTTTGGCACAAACATTAGGAATGTGCTAATAATATCTACAGGTGACACAAAATTGGAAGGTACAGGCGAGGACTAGACTATCATACAGGAAGATCTGGATGACCTTGAAAACCCTGAAAACCAGTAAGGGGAATAGGAAGGAAGTCAGTAGTGTAAAGTTGTGCTATTCAGGACTTTTACATGTATTTGCAGAAGCTGGGGACTTATCAATTTACATTTGCCACTGTTATTGGCAAATATTTTCAGCTTGCAGAGATGGGCCCTAAATTGCTAAAGAAAATTCTTCCCCAGAAGCATGGCTGGTGGGTCTTACCCATGCATTCAGCATGTAACTGTTTCATCTATTTGGAGTGAAATTGTGCTGGTCAGTTTCCCTGCTCCCGTCAGTGGTGGCAGCCAAGACAGACAGGTTTCCGCCCCAACAAGAGCTGGGAAACTGTTCCTGTCAGGGGTGTCAGCCTGACTCTCGCCACCCCTGACAGGAGCGAGGAGGCTGCCACCCCAGACAGGAGAGGTTCCCCTGCTCCTGACTCTTGGCTGCTGCCTCTGACAGGAGCAGCTGCCGCTCCTGTCAGGGGTGGCAGCCTGACTCCTGCTGCCCGACAGGAGCAGGGAAACCACTTCTGTCAGAGCTGTGAGAATCGGGCTCTTGGCTCACACCCTTGACAGGAGCGGGGAAACTGCTGGTCAGTTCCCCGCTCCTCTGAGTGGCAAGCAGCCCGGAGCCCGCACCAGTTTGCTGCCATTCAGAGGAGTGTTAACCTGAGATATATGTGCAACTCAAATGTGCATATCTTGGGGTTCTATTGTACCTCCAAGTCAGACTGACAGAGATCTTTGCGGTTTTTTTGGCCTTCTTCTGCCTTGTGTGGCACAGGTTTCTTGCTGGTTTGAACTGGAGCAAATAGCGGATTCTCTCTAATTGGAAGATTTGAAAATCAAGATTTGAAGACTCTGTAACACAGCCTGAAGCTATAGGACTGGGTGGGTGAGGTCAAGGCAGCCAACCAGGCAGTGACTGGCAGTTGGTCTGGGTCCCAGCATTTCAAAGGGTTCTGGAGCTCTGGGCCTCTTTGAAACACTGTGGCAGCACTTCTTCATGCAGCTGTAAGGGAAGTCGGTGGGGAGAAGGAAGGAGGGGGAAATACCATGGTCCGACTTCCGTAGGTCCTGCCTCTTCTGCCCTTGACCCTGCCCCCTATGGGGCGCAGAGCTGGGCCTCCTCCACCTTGCCCCAGGCCCAAAGTGGCTGTTGGCCCCATTAAGTGAGGTTCTCTGGCCTGTAAGGTATAGCTCTATTAAAATATTTCATAGAAAAGAATAGCAGTGGGTAGGGCAACTTGTTCTAGAAGTGGATAAGCTTCTCCTGACATCCTCATGCTCATAATGTTCCTGTAATGTATATTATTATAGCTAAATTAAACATAATGTTGTTGTACTTCAACCACACACAACTCAGGAAAACAGTATTGGCTATGTCTACACTAGTCAAAAACTTCGAAATTGCCATGCAAATGGCCATTTTGAAGTTTACTAATGAAGCACTGAAATACATATTCAGCACCTCATTAGCATGCGGGCGGCCACGGCACTTCGAAATTGACGCAGTTCGCTGCCGCACAGCTCGTCCAGACGGGGCTCCTTTTCGAAAGGACCCCGGCTACTTCAAAGTCCCCTTATTCCTATCTGCTCATAGGAATCAGGGGACTTTGAAGTAGCCGAGGTCCTTTCGAAAAGGAGCCCCATCTGGATGAGCCGCGTCACTTTTGAAGTGCCGCGGCCGCCCACATGCATGGCCATTTCAAAGTTTTTGGCTACTGTAGACTGGGACATTATGTTTTAATTATCCTTCATAGAAGAACTGCTTGCATGGTAGTTAAAGTCTGCCATTCACCCACATGAATCTCAGTACCAACTCACAACATGTCAGCGGCTATCAACAATAGGGATCCAGGAAGTAACTAATCCCTGAAAGGACACTTTTCAGGCTACATCTTCACTACAGTCACACAGAGGCAAAACCCTGTCGGCGGAAGTGCGGACAGACTGTCAACAAAACACATTTTGTGGGTAGAAGCTCTGCAAGTTTTGTAGAAGAAATCCCAGTTTTGTCAACAAAACTCTAGTGTAGACGCAGCAGCATTGACTAAGTCTACTATGCTTCGTGCTGGTATTTGTAACTATAAGACACACCGATACAAATGAGAATTGGAAAGCCAGAAATTGTGAGAAAACAATATTTCTCGTAACACTATAGGAAAACAAGATTAAATATTAAGAAATAAACAATAATGTACCAACAACAGTAGTACTGTACACTGTAAACTTACACTATTTGCTGTATTTATTTGTATTTACTCACACGATATTGTACTTATGGAAAACATAACTAAAATTTACTTGTGGTTAAAATGCCAGTTATTTTAGAGTTCTGGATGATACAATGATGGATATGGAAGTTTATTGTATTAATTTTCCTTCACTCATTTTTCTCTCTCTGTAAAGATGATCTTGTTAAAAGACAGGGCTAGGAGTCAGAAGACATTGGGACTATTATCAGTCTTCTCACATTTCTTATATGACATAAGACAAATGCAACAACTCAGTGCCCATTCCTCCACTTGTAAAACACTTGCAAAAAAACTTACCAAAGTCATGGAAGATGTCATCAGGCTCAACATATTAATATTTGTAAAGCAAAAGGGGCGAGGTTATGCACATTATGAGAAGCTATTCTCAACTGAGTTTTAAATCAAGAGTTAACGTAAGAATGAAAAGTGCTTGGGGCACTAAGTAATAGTTACTACAATATAGTAATAAAACAAAGAGATAGCTGTGTTAGTCTGTATTTTATCAAAACAAAAAAGCAGACATGTAGCACTTTAAAGACTAACAAAATAATTTATTCGTTGATGAGCTTTCATGGGATAGACCCACTTCTTCAAATCTACAGCCCTACCAGAACAGACTCAATACAAATAGCACAGAGGTCCAAACAAAAAGATGTCAGCTTGTGTAAGTATCAGAGAGGTAGCCGTGTTAGTCTGGATCTTCAAAAACAGGAAGTCCTGTGGCACCTTATAGACCAACAGATATTTTGGAGCAACAAGGACTTCTTGTTGAGCTTGTATAAGGATTAGGATGAACCATATAGAGAGTTATAATGTAATTATATTAATCAATGTTATGTAGTTATCTGGAATACTATGCACAGTATTGGTCACTGCCTCTCAAACAGAAGATATTGTGGAATTAGATGGGGTTCAGAGACAGATGGCAAGAAATAATAGGGGCCTGAAAAAAAATCACTGACAGAGATAGAAAAGAATGGGATTTGTGCAATGTTAATGAAGGATTAGAAAGGTATATGAAGGGCTATAGTAAGTTTAACATGGTTGAGAAAATACATCTACTTTACGGTGTGTACAGTGTAGGCCCAGTTAGCAAACGCAATAAGGTCTTGAAAATATCATACTTAAACGTCAGAAAAAACACAACTGGAAAGATAAGCTGTAAAAAGGCTGACCTCAAAATGTGGATGATAAAAAAAGAGAAGCCTCTAATTCTAACAAATGGTCCTAACTTCTCTGAATAATACAGCAATTTTATGGGTTGAACAATAGTGACCCCGATATATTAATGTTATCTTGGAGAAACAGGCCCACTTGTCAAATCTTCCTTCAAACAGGCTGGGAAATGGGTTAATCACAAACCAGCCAAAATCTGGTTTTAGTGAAGATAGTAACAATCAATATGCCATCACTCGTTTGTTGTACTGTCTGAAAGAGCCAGGCTTGCTAGGGATATTTATTTAATGAGATTGGATACTTAAATAGATAACAAAAGTATCCAAGTATTAAGGGTTAATACTTAAATAAAACTGTTGGCAGAGATACAAAACCTTACACCTTGAGGTTTGAACCAACTTCTTTGGTATTTAGGACTGAATGGCAGGGGGGCAGATCATAAAGTGGAAATTATCCTGCACTGTCCATATGGGGTTTCCTTTAGCTTCCTCTGAAATATGTGGGATTGGCCACTGTCAGGGACAGGTCACTAAAATACATGGATCCTGGGTGCAATTATGGCAATTCCTACACTCCAGCCACGCCCTTTGACAGCAATTCTGGGCTCCAGGACAGAACAGTAAATGATAGCTACATTCACACAAAAGCTCTGGTCCGCCTGACGTGTGTGGTGCTGCACCTGTAACGGCTGGTGCTCAGAGAACTGTGGGCTATATTTCTATGATTATTGTGATCTGTAGCCAAAATTTCTGCAATAACCTCAAACAGAGGTGGAGATTACTAGTTATAAAAGTATTTGGGAACAAAGTCCAATTTCTTCTTGTAATCCTATATTCCTGAGCAAAATGAAAAACAAGTATGGGAACTGCTTTCAATATAATTCACTTTTAGTATGGGTAAAAGTCGCAAAAGCAAAGTAAATAAAACAGATCAAAGCATTTAAAATTTAAATGACAGTATATAGCTAATTAACAATGAAGCTAAATATCAAATGAAAGTTTGATCAGAATAAAAGTATAAAAAATATAGTACTGACCAATTGCTACACAAACCTTTCCATCAATTCTCCTAGGACCCCCACTCCGCACACCAGTTTTATGCGTTTTATTTATAATAAAACCATTTATTGACAGACACTTGAAAAAGGCAAAGAAGCTGGGCCATGGGCAATAAGCAAGTTGCAAAAGAAAAACAAAAACAAACAAACAAACCCAAGTTGTTAAGTTTTCCCTATAAACTGCAAGGAAAAAAACACAATTGTTCATGAAAATTGCTATTACTATAGGGAGAAAACATCTTTCAATTTACTGAATTATTACACAGGGCACAGGTTTAAAAAGAGCAATTACGATGACTACATCAGACTGAAAGTTAGGCATTTCCAGACCCAGTCTACCAACTAATGATTTAACTGGCATCAGGATGACCTGCTCTTTCCTTTTATCTATTTCTGAGATGATTTGTACAACTGAAATTAAGTTATCAGTTATCAAAATGAACGATAAAACAAGTTTTCTCTTGCAGTGTATTCTCAAGACATCACTTGTAGTGCAAGCTATTTGTTTTTCATGACATTTTGCACTGTGATGTTATATTTGGCACAAAACAAAACACAACAAAACAAAAAAGCCAAAACCCTACTAAAAATTAATTAATAAGATTATTCAATATATCTTTATTTTCTAATGACTAAACCCCCTTCACGGGACTATTACTGATTTGCATAATCTACCTTTTTAGATATACTGCTTATGCCAATTAATTTAAGATATTACAAAATAAAACATCTCACACCCTTTATTTTAAACATCAGAGACATAATTCATCCGTTAATTAAAAGGGTATAAATACCCATTACTTCAGCTAAGTTTCATGCACTTAAACATGGTGATCTGAATATACAAACTTTCTGACAAATAGTTATCAACCTGATTGCAAAACTGAATTTGAGACTCTTTGGCCATAATCCTTTAAATTGAAATATGTATAAATTTGGCAGGGGATCAGGGAGGGGGAAAGGAAAGAAGAGGAATGTGTGACATTTTGCACCCATACTTTTATAGAAATATGTTTTTGAATATGAACATGTTTTATGTAAATCAGGTCAAGTAACCTATTATTCAAGGTCCTGTGATTTCCTGAATGTGTATATTCTATTTGCATGCATGTTTCATTCTTGTATGTGACGTTAGAAACCTATTTATTAATCTAGCATTTCTAGTGAGAGCCATTATTGGCACCTGAAGTGCTTAACGGCCCTTTGCTCAAGACAACAATCTGTCAGCCCCAAACTAGTTGGTCACACAAAAACGTAATGCCACCTGATGCTGGAATCCATCTTCAAGTTGGTAATTTTACACTGGGATGGGGAAAGTTCAAGGGTTCCTGCCCTGGGGAAATTTTATTTTATTTAAGGAACAGGAAGCTATCGATGGTCTTCTTCAATGGTCTGGCTTTTGCAACTGCTTCACTGGCCCTAAGAATATACACATGAAGAAACCTGAAAACAAAGACCTCTAAGGACACAAGAAGCTGTTAGATTCAGGCCACAGAAAAGATTAGCTTTCTTTTGAATGATTTTAACTGGATAAGGACTAGGGTGAGAATCATGATCTGGAACTACCTGTTAGGCATTAGGATTAGTTGGTGTATTCATTTATTTTGCTTTAGTAATTTGCTTTGATCTGTCTGTTTTCACTTGCAATCATGTAAATCCCACTTTTTACACTTATTAAAAACACTTCTGTATTATCATTCCCAGTGTAAATAATTATTACCTGGGGGGAGCCATAGCTTTGTATCTAGCTCTTTCATTGATAAAGAGAGCAAACCTATGTGCTTTCTCTGTGTAAAATTTTTATGCAGATCAAGATGAATTTATTTAGGGATTTTGGTCCCTTTAGAGGGGCAGTGCTACAGGATGATGTCAAGACCCTGTAACTGAGCCTTCCCCCGAGCTGAGCTGATTCAGCACCTGCATTACTCTGCTGGATGGGTTGTTACCCCAGCTCTGAACCTTGGCTGGAGGAGATTTGAGCTTCTGGCCCAGCAGCAAAGGGTAGTCAGGCACCCCAGAGGGCAGGCAGGTGAGCTCAGTGGTATGATCAGCACAGTGGGTGACAACCCTATGGGGCCTCTGTGATCAAACTCGTCATCCTACAGTCTGCTGCTACTACACATTCCTCTATTGACTCAACTAGCAGAGGTCTATGTTATGGATTTAAAGATTCAAACACCATGATGAGATGAATGGGGCACAATATGGTTCCATGCGATGGAGTTTCATTTCCTATTTTTAAGTTCTTGATTTTGGAACCATAAAGAGAAGTTACTCACCTGTAGTAACGATGGTTCTTCGAGATGTGTCCCCGTGGGTGCTCCACAATAGGTGTTGGGCTCGCCCGGCGCCGCAGATTGGAAATCTTCCAGCAGTTTCTCCTGGATCGTGCATGCGCCGGCATGTGCCACCCCCCTGCGCGCCCCCGGCCGCGTGCGAGATCTGGTCCCCGCCAGTTCCTTGACCAACCGCCTCGGATTCTCCTGAAAAACACTAGACAGAGATCCGAAGCGGGGAGGATGGGTGGGTGGTGGAGCACCCATGGGGACACATCTCGAAGAACCATCGTTACTACAGGTGAGTAACTTCTCTTTCTTCTTCAAGTGGTCCCCGTGGTTGCTCCACAATAGGTGACTACCCAGCAGTAACCCAAGTAAGGAGGTGGGTAATCGGTTTATGTGCAGCTTGCCCCCGAGAGGACTGCTGTTGACTGATGGGTATCCTCTTCGAATACCCGAGGCAGGGCATAATGCTCGGCGAAGGTCGTAGGATGACCAGGTGGCCGCTCTACAGATGTCTTTTAACGCGATGCCCTCGAAGAAGGCTGTTGACGCCGCCACCGCCCTGGTGGAGTGAGCCCTGGGCGGGGCCAGCAAAGGAGCATTTTGAAACTCGTAACACATTTTTATACAGGACACAATGTGCTTAGAGATTCTCTGTGAAGAGAGACCTTCTCCTTTTGACCTGGGAGCGAGAGAGACTAGGAGCCTGTCCGTTTTCCAGAAGGACTTAGTTCTGTCTATGTAGAAGGCCAACGCCCTCCTCACATCCAGGAGATGCACGGCTTCAGGTAAAACTATTGGCTCGTTAAGATTGGACTCCGAAGAGACTTTTGGAACAAAGGCTGGGTGCAGCCTTAAGGTTACCGCCTCCTTTGAGAATACTGTGCAGTGCGGCATTGCCATCACTGCTGCGAGCTCACTCACCCTGCGGGCTGACGTAGTTGCAAGGAGGAAGGTTGTTGTTTTTTTGTTTTTTTTTAATCGTAAGGGGACGTATGGGAACTGTGGCTAATGGTTCAAAAGGTGGACCCGAGAGCGTGCTGAGCACCAAGTCCATTGCGGTGAGTCCTTTACTGTTAATAGGGTACTTAGCACTTAATCCGTGCCTTTCCACCCCAAATAGTGATCATTCCACCCCTAAATGGCCTTCACGTCTGCTCTTCTCTTCTCCGCTCCTCTCATTTCTTTCTTTTTTTTTTTTTGCTGATATTCTCTTTGTCTTTGCTTTCTCTCTTTTTTTTTTTTTTTAAATAACCAAAAACAACAAATGACATGTAGAAAAAAACCACTATTTAATCTGACTCTGGCCTTAGCCTGAGTAGATTCCGTCTGCAGCCGATGGCGGTTGAGAAGGAACTGGCGGGGACCAGATCGCGCACGCGGCTGGGGGCGCGCAAGGGGGCGGCGCGCACCGGTGCATGCGCGATCCAGGAGAAACTGCTGGAAGATTTCCGATCTGCGGCTCTGGGAGAGCCCGACACCTATTGTGGAGCACCCACGGGGACCACTAGAAGAAGAACATTTATTTAATATGTTTCTCTTTCTCTCTCGCTAAACAATGCAGTCAATTAACCAGATGTTATTATTTTAATTTTTCTGACTAGCATGTTTTAAGTTTTCGCATTCAGCATTGTTAAAGGAAACATTTGCACGTGATAGACATAAAGAGCAATATTGTTCTATAAGGACAAAGAATTATCACTCAATCTACACTATGGATATAAGACTATTTACTTGAATTAATATGTCTATCATGGCACCAATGAAGCAAAATCAAATTTAAAATTATTCAGATACAGAAGTATCTTATCTATTTTAAAAATAAAATAAGACACTCCTTCCTTTGAAGCTAAAAGCGACTTTCATTGCTCTTTTGTTATTATGGTTAAGAAAATTTACTATCACACAGTAAGTCGTCATTGTATTGAAGCATAAATCACTCAAGCGAAATTAAACTGATGTAGGTTAGATTAAGATACATTTTAATTATCATTGACATTTGAGAGATAAAAGGAAGGACGGGAAAAGAATTCATTTCCCTGGTCCCAGGGTGCAGAAAGCAATCTGGAGCTAGTTCTAGGATATGGAGGCAGGTGCCAGGGTGGAATAGGTCAGAACAGGGCATAGACAAGGATGAAGCAAGCTAGAACAAGGCTCAGAAGAGGCTGGGTCAGGGCCAGGAAGATGAACCAGCCCAAGAACCATCAGGAAGGACCAGGAGCCTAAACACTGTAAGGCAGCAGAAGGGTTCCTGGCTGAACAGCACTGGTGCAAACATTAACTTGCAGTTCTGGTGGAGTCAATGAAACACTTGCGTCTGGTGGGATCATCTGACACACACCCTGACCAGGGACAGGTTGTTAGAGGATGCCTGAAGGCTGAGTCACTGCATATATTGCTTATGGGATGAGTCAGCACAGCTGAGTTGCTACAGTAAACTCGAGTGTTGAGTCACTGCAGGCTGTGCTAGAGGGCTGAAACACAGCAGCTGAGTGAGCAGCCCTGGTCTGGCAGCAAGTTTGCTTCACAATCCCTTTAAGACAAGCAGGTACTGCTTATATCTGTATGTAGGCAACTGCAGGACTGGTCTTATTTTAACTCTGGCGAGGGAATGCTGTTCAGAGGACTCCTCCAAACAGCTGTAACTGAATGTTATAAAGAAAGAGAAGTAATTAACAAAATATGAGAAAAAAATAAAGCACCAGAGAAATATTATATAATTGGTGTATTTTCTGAATCATACTTTCTCCACCATATTTAATCATCTCTCCTGTGATCTTATTTCCAGGGCTCTTGCTGTTCTTTAGTCATTTCACTGCGCTTTCTACGTCGTCCTACAAAATATCGGTCTCGCTCTCGACGCTCAGCGGAGACATCTTTTAGTTCTTCAATCAGTCCCTCTAAGACACTTGGGTCCAACTGGGCTTTGTACAGATCAATGCAATATCTTGTCCATTGCTGCAAAACCTTCTCTATATTCACGAGCACCCTGTCGTTTTCGTCTTTCATCATCATCTGCTTTGGCTGCCACTTTCTATTAATATTCCTAATCATTTTATATACCTCCCTGGTCTTATACTTGCTGTAATACCCCCCTATATCTTCACACTGCTCCTCTAACTGTTTCGCCTTATCTTTTCTGGATGCATTCCTTACATCATTGCACTTCACTCTATATTGCTTTTCTGCTCTCTCAGAAACATCCCTTTTATTGTCAATGCTCTCTTCTCTTGGACCAACTTCAGTGTTTCCTGCATAATCCACTGCTTATTGATCTTCTCTTCTTCCAGAACAGTCTGCTCAATTGCCTCTTCTACCACCGTGGCTATCCCTTCGATTCTCTGATCTACATCTTTCTCTGTGGCGGCATTCCTGATCTTCTCTTTGAGTGATGCTCTCAATGAATTCCCCATTTCTTCCTCACCTAGACTTGCCACGCCTCTTCTTTTCTTAAACTGTGTCTTACACTTTCTCTTGAGTTTCATCTTGATGTTTGGGATCACTGGACTGTGGTCTGAGTCTATATCTGATCCTTGGAAAGTTCGGCACGGCTGTACAGATGTTACCCATCTTCTTCATATCAAGATCATATCTATCATGTTCTTGGATTTCTTGTTATTCGATCACCATGTCCACTTCCTACAACCCTTTTATTGGAATCTTGTGTTGCAGATCACCATCTCATGCTCCACAGCAAACTCTGCTAGTTGCTTGCCACATTAACTTCTTTCTCCATATCCAAACCTTCACATGACTTTCTCCCAACCTTCATTATCTGTTCCAACGTTCACGTTCCAATCTCCAATGATGATAAACAAATCTCTCTTCTATATCTCCCCCAGCATCTTTAAGTCTTTATAGAATAGCTTGATTTTTTCCTCCATACTGTGCAACGCGGGTGCATACACCTGAACAACTGAGATGTTGAATGGTTTTGCTTCGAATCTTGCTACCACCATTCTTACATTCACCGGTTTGTATCCTAACAATCTTGCTCTTTTGCTAAGAAGGAAATCGACTCCGGTCTCATGCTTTGTTTTGTTCCCTGACCAAACGACTTTGCAACTGCACATCTCTCCTGATGCCATCCAACACATCTCCGCCAGTCCAAGTATATTGCATCAGTATCTCTCCACCTCCTTTTGAAGCAGCTCCAACTTTCCAACTGCCCACAGTGTTCAGATGTTCCACATTCCAATTGATAACATGTGTTAGCTGTAATTTTCTTGCAGTAGCCAACTTATCAACCCAGCCCCGATTGCTCGATTGGTGCCATGGACTTTGTTTATCTGGATAACATCTGAGCCAGCACCTTCCATTAGTTGCGCTGGCATCAGATTTCATTCATATTGTTGTTTCACAATCAGCTCATCGTCACTCATCTGACCAACCCTCCTCCTTTACTCAGGCCTGGGACTAGCATGGAATCTCTAGACCTAGAGGATTCATGGCAGAGCTAGACAAGATCCATACTAGTGACAATACACAAGAAAGAAAGCACATTGGAGTACAGAATGATTGCCCTAACAAGTCACCTAGGCAAGGTGTTGATGATGGTACTGACGGAGAGACTGAGGCTGGGTCTACACTACAAGATAAAAATAATCTTAAGTCAGTTAGACCAATTTTTCCAACTGCCTGTCCTCACTGTAAATTCCATTAGCTGAATTAATGGACCATTAAAATCAACGTACTATCGAAATCCTAAAATCATAGTAACCTGACCGGTGTAGCATTCAGTTTGAATTTAAAATTGCAAATTAAGGCCACTGAAGATGCACCATGTCTTTAAATTGAATTTATTAGCCTCCACAGATGTCCCATATACGCCTCCACAGATGTCCCATCTGGCCTCTTATATCTCCACTGGTATCAGGCGCAGAGAACTTAGGCAACAGCAAGACCATTACAATTGGGCACCTGGGAGCCCACGGCTGTAGGGTCATGAAAGGCTGAAAAATCTTCTTTTTCTTTGCTAGTAGCGCAGCTATGGGGTCTGTGGCTCTGTGCATACCTCTGCTAGCTGCCTTTTTTTCCTGCACTGCCTGGCGCCAGCCGCTGCCCCCTGTACCATGTGCCAGCTAGATTGTGGGTGGGGGTTGTGCTTGTCTGGTATTATGAGAAACTTCTTTTCAACCATTTACATGTTGTCCTGACCCCCACATATACTCCCCCTTCCCTCCCGCTGGAGATGCCACACAGTCTGGAAATTCCTGTGCCCAGCTGCATCATGTGGCTTGACCCCGAACCAATAAAAGGATGTGCTATGCAAGGTGCCAGGCAGCTTGTCTGTGGTGAGGGTCACAATTTTGGGGGGCTGGCTGTAATCGGGGATCTTTTAGCTGCCCAGGGGATGTCTCTGTCGGTGGTCATGATTTTCAGAGGCTGACAGTAGCTGGGGGTCTTTCAACTGCCAGAGCCATACATGTTTCAATGAAGGCAATGTATCAGTTATACAATTACCATAGTTGCAGAAGTAAGGCTTGCAGCAGGGAATATTCTTGTCTTAAACTATGTTCTTTTCCAAGTCCAAACTTGGCTGTAGTCTGGGGTCTTTTAGCTGCCCCGAGCCGTAATTCCTTCATGAATCATTCAAGTTTTAATGGAGCAACTGGGTCTACTCAAACATAAGGGTCTTCTTTTGTAGGAAGCTTAAATCCAGATTCAAAGTTCCTGAAAGGGCCTCCATGGATGGCCATGATTTTTGTGGCTGTCAAAAGTCTACTGTCTTAGCCACCCTGAGCTCCAACTGTGCATGATTCATTCACGTTTCAGTATAGCAACTGTGTCTTCTTAGACATACTTAACATGGCAGGGGAAAGAAGGGCATGAAATGTGTGAAGATGTCTTCATATACCCTATCTACTTGTGGGGCCAGAATGCAAGGGGGCTCAGGGAACTATGGGATAGGTTCCCACAATACACTGCAGTAGCACTTGATTTAACCTACTTGTGTGTGGCAGCAGTAAGTTGATTTTGTGGGGAACATGTGGGAAGGTGAAGATGCTCAAAATCAAGTGGATAAAACCCAGAGTTAAGAAATCGATTTTAATAAAATAGATTTTATCTTGTAGTGTAGACGCAGCTTGAGATTGCAGAGAGCAGAACCTCTAGCGGACAAGCAAGTGGGATTCAGGAAAGATAGACATACCATACAGCAGGTATTGGTACTAAGACTGATAATACAGAAAGCTCGAAGAACGAACAATAAGATCTACAACTGCTTCATCAATTTTCAGAAGGCATTTGACAGTATAGATCAGAAAGTGACTTGGGCAGTGTTGGAGTCATACAGAGGGGATAGCAGACTGATGCCGTTGTTGAAGGATATCAACGACAATGCGGAGGCAGTGGAGAGAATGTATGGAGAGTTGGGAAGTTGTTTTAGAATGAGCAGAGGTATAAGACAAGGAGATCTGATATCACCAAGTATTTTCGTCACACGTCTAGAGAGAGTGATGGACAAGATCAAGGAAGAGGTAGAAGAGATATTTGTGCATGGGATGAGAATCAACAACTTGAAGTTCATGGATGATATGGTTATTATTGAAGATGAAAAGAAGCTTGCAAGAACAGTGCAGGTGCTAAACAAGGAAGGGAAGCGGTACGGACTGATTATGAACGCTGGTAAAACAAAAACAATGGTATGTGGAGATAAGGAAACAGGAAGGAAGATCAGTGTGGCTGAGAATGAACTAGAGAATGTAGAGAAATTCACGTATCTGGGGAGCAACATAATGCATGATCTAGACTGTAAGAAGGAAACAGTGACTAGAATAGCAAAAGCAAGAACAAGTTTGAAGACCATGGATAAGATCTGGAAAAGCAATGCAATTAGCTTAGGAATGAAGCTGAGCATCTTAGAAAATGTGTGCATTCAGCAGCACATTGTGCGGATGTAAGACATGGATGATAATGTAAGATTGGAAGTGAAGGATACTTGCATTCAAGAGGAGTTGTTATAGAAATAACCTAAGAATAGGATGGATGCAGAAGGTCACCAATGAGGAATTATATAGGAAGATACAACTGCAGAAGGTTATACAATGGAAGTTATGGGCATATCTCAGAATGAATGACTAATGAAAAAATCAAGAGCCTGGTATTCAGCATAATGGATGGTTCGAACAAGAGAGGCAAATCCCACAGAATGGTAGATGATATAGTAGACAGTTTCTGTAGACCAGCTCTGGACCAAAGCCACTCTGCACTGGACATGAAAAGATGGAAGGAAGTACTGAGGGACGCATTGGACACCAACGAGGGCTGAACCAATGATTGTTGATTATGATGATAACCGGAGTAATAACAGGAAAAGTGGCCATTAACATCCTTTTTTTTTTTTTTGAATACTCCTGTTACTTTAAAGAAAAAATGGAACTGTACCAGTTCAATAAGTTCCCAAATCAGTGGTTTTCAACTAGTGGTAGGAATACTCTGGTGCACAGAGGTCTTTCGGGGCACCAACTCACACATGTTTGCCAAGTTCTACAAAAGACTACATAGAAAGTACTGGTAAAGTCAATAAAAATAAAATTTCATAAAATGACTTGTTTTCATGCGGCTCAATATACTATACTCTGATAGGTAAGTACAACATTTATGTTCAAACTGATTTATTTTATAATTATAGGGTAAAAATGAGAAAGTAAGCAATTTTTTCAGCAATTGTGTGCTGTGATAATTATGAAATCAATCATAAAATACAAAAGTAGGAAGTTTTTTAGTGAGGTGAAACTTGGGATAGGAAAGACAAATCAGACTCGACAGGGGTACAGTAGTCTGAAAATGAAGGAAAATATCTGAATGTCCTGACCTCATATCTCTGTCTAAATACTAAAATTAATCTGAAACACCCAGATATGGCATATCACTTGAACCTTATCCTCTCTACCATACTGAAATCCAAGTTAAGGACAATAAGAATTATGTATAATAATCACCAAACTAGAAATTTAAGTATATACTCCTCATCACTAGGGTGTGTGTGGCATTTCTTCTGTTCATGAATGAACAGAGAACACAGCCACCTTAAATGAAACAGTCACAGATACTACCACTGGTATTGTGACTGGGCAAAATCTATTATGGCTACGAAAGAGATTCTTTCCTTCTTAAAGGAAGAGAATACTGTAGAAGATCACATTCATGGATAACTAATCAATCATCTGGGTTACTTGAAGAGATTCCCTACCAGAGGTGATGTTCTAGCCTATGATATACATCTTATGTATATAAGTAGCACTTGAAAGACTAGCAAAATAGTTTATTAGGTGAGCTTTCGTAGTGTATAGACTAGCACGGCTTCCTCTCTGTTACTATCTTATGTACATGCTAGCAAGTTCCTGTGCAGTAAAGTGGGTCTCTGCATTCCATCAGCAAAGGCGTACATGCTGCCAAGTGACTTCGTGAACAGTAATGGCACAGTTGCTGTGCTGTATCCCTACCGCCAACACAAGAGGCATGTAGCTTTTTGTGCTGGGGCTACAGTGCCGCAATGTCTCTGTAGATGCGCTGGTCTATTTCGTGCTGCAGTTGGCCTCTGGAGATGTCCCACAAATCGGATCTTATCTTGGTGGTCAACAGTTTGAAATCTATTGTCCTGTTCACTTGTGACCAATCATCAGACCCACCCTGTAAATTCCTTGGCAAATTTTAGAAGTCTTCCACTTTGCTAGGTGAGGTAAGCAGTGGTTTCAGTGCCCTTTTCCAAGTGACCGTGGCTGTTCCACGCACTAGCTGAGTCCCTGCTTGAAGTAATGCCAAGGTGCTGGACCTCATCAGCACTTGGGGAGAAGAGACTGCCCAGTCCTAGACGTGTTCCTATCACAGGAGTTTTGATACCTGTGAACAATATAATATTTCGTGATGGAAAGGGACCATGGTCAACACACACTATCATGAAGGGTCAAAGTGAAGGAGACAGCATGGGAAGAAAACCACTGCTCTGTTGCTGCACCACTCGCTCCCAGTTCAACATAAAACAGTGTGTGATACACGATGATCCCATCTCCATTGTGAAGATCACCGTGGATAATTCAGTGGCTCTGGTGCTAGTCACACAGTGAACTGAGCCAGGAGGAAATCGTGGAGGAAGTGGAAGTGGTCTCAGGAGGCACAGGGTGACTTGAGATTCAGAGATACATGCAGCCAAGAGCTCTTTTCTGCCCTGGAGATGGCTAGTTAGTTGCAGCAGTCAGAGTGTGGTGAAGCGGAAACAGAAGACGAAGCCTCTTGAAAGCAGCTTTGACTCTGGGATTTGTAGAAGTGAGTTATTGGGGGAAAGAGGATTGCATAAGACAAGCTTGTTTCTGTATACTGAGTATGCAGGGAGGG
The DNA here is from genome assembly GCF_033958435.1 of Carettochelys insculpta. NCBI lineage: Eukaryota > Metazoa > Chordata > Testudines > Carettochelyidae > Carettochelys > Carettochelys insculpta. The sequence goes on along the minus strand of NC_134139.1, from coordinate 141,147,666 downwards.
ATTTACAGAAGGCTGCCTTGTGTTTGTAGAATGTGTGTACCATCACATGACTAATCAGAATGGCAGAACAGGGTGCTGACAGACTCCATCACTTCATGGAAATACTAAGCAATCCCTGGTGAAGGTTATTCGGCAGAGCTGCTTTGTTTCCTGCATCATTAAGCGTAACACTTGCTCATCGCAGTCTAACGCTGCAGATTCCCTTTAAAGGTGACATACCAGCGCTATTCCTCCATTACTACAGGAGGGGAGACCACCAGTGCACAAAAGTGAGCTGCATAAGGGCCAGTATTGGAGAAAAGCCTCCCTGGATTATCTGGTCATCTTCAGCAGTGAGGTACCTTCCTTAAACATCACATGTAAAAAATGTGGAGACAGTAATGATTTTAATGTCTCTCCAATAGTGTCAGGTCTCTCCAGGAGCCAAGTGTCCAGTACTGTCCTGAAACACTGAACTCCCCTGCACTTGTGGTTACCCACCATTTTCAATGTCTTGGGGCTCACGGTAGCTTGCTGGGGTTGGTCAGTTATCGATAGGTATATGAATAGCAGGTGTGTTTTAACACACTGTATTGCAAAAGAATAGTTTATCTGTAAAATGGCACATTTGGGTTTCACAGATATGACTTTGGGGTCCAAGCCTACCAGTTTGTTATTGCTGGCTGAATGGCTGAGCAGGATTGCAAAGCAGAGTTGAAAAAACAGGGAAGACTTTGTGCGTGATGTTATGCCACACTCCATGGCAGAAACACAGTAACTGAAGGAGTGACAGGACAGTGAAAAGTGGTAACAGCAGGAGAATATAGTGCACAGAACTCACTCCACTCTACTCCAAAGAACCAGGTTGCATGTGATACCTAGACATACACCAATCTGTAACTGTCCCAGGACATCACCTCCTCCTGGCACCCTCCCCTTATCGCATCCTCCAATGGTGCTGATGTGTTTTTTTTTCCTTTCCCCCCACCTTCCAGATACTTGGTTTAATAAAATAATTGGTTTGATTTTAAAGTAATCTTTACTCCATTAACTGAAAGGAAAGCTGCCCCACAAAGTAACAGGCAAATTTTCTTAAACCTTTACAGTGCATCTTCTGCACCAACCACCGTTATCTCCTCGCATAACAAGAATTGAACACCTGAGCATAGTAACAAACATAAGTGGCTTTCAGCTTCGAACTGCTACCTCACGGTATCTGTGATGTTATTGGATTCTGATATGAACATGCAAAATAGTTGTAACCACTGTTACATGTTTGTACCAAATCTTGCGCAAAGTGGACCAAGTGAGCTGTCTATTGAAAGCTAATGCTTTGCTGATTCTGTTTATGCTGCTCATATGCCTGTATCGTTCCGACGCTGGAAGTTATCAGTATTGCCTATGTACGTGTATTGCAAATGTTTGCTTCTGGGAAACCTCTGCTGGAAGCCTGCCCAACCTCTTACGAAAGGGCTGCTAGACGAGTGAATCACAGTGCTTGACTGACAATGAGCCTCAAGTGGTACCAAGCCACATCTGAGGAACTTTGCTGTGAATGTTCACAACAGAATGTTAGCACTGGTTGCTGTGGAGTCATGCATGGATAGGCAACTTGCTCAGGCGACAGTCTCCATTTTGGGAGGTATTTTCACACAGCGAGAACAATGGAATAACATCCACATGGGCAAGAGTATAAGGAGGGCCATGAGAATTCCTCCAACTTTGTCTTCATTATAGTTCATCTCTCCAGGAGGATCTGTACTATTGATTGAGCCTGAAAGGACGGACGAGCCATCCCAACAAGGGATGTGTCTGAGAGACTTATCAAAACAGCAGCTTATTGCACCTCTGCTACAATCACGCACCAAGAACTTTGTAACTGGGGCATGTAATCTGATTTCTTTAACAATTTTACTTTCAACCTTTTCTTTCTTTTTTAAGTTAATAAACCTTTAGATTTTAGATTGTAAAGGATCAGCGCATTGTGCTATTTTGGGTAAGATCTGAGGTATAAATTGATCTGGGAATGTAGCTAGCCCTTTGGGACTAGAAAAACCTGTTTGGCGTTTGGGGGATTGGTTTTCATAAACTATCATCTGTGTAAACAGTGGTACTGGTGATTGCACATGAAAGCTGAAGTGTCTAAGGGAATTGCTTGTCTGACTTCTTGTTAGCTGTGTGACTTTATAGGTGAAGACTCCCCCAGTCTTGGGGCTGTAAATAGTCCGGTCTCTGCTCTCACAGCAGTGCAGCAGAAAACTGGTACTTCTACCATATCCCAGATTCTTTGGTGCTGTGCTGCTTTCTCTAAAAACCCTGACCTCTGGCTGTCCATATTCAGATGCTGGATGCTGAGCCTCAATGGCTCAGCCCTGACTGAAGCTTTCACTCTCCCCTTAACAAATACTATGGAGAGTACTGTAACTTGGCTATAACAATAGGAATATTGTTATTGGACAGGTGCAGTCTCCTGTATAGATAGCACCAGCTGGCCTTAAATGGCCAAAAGCATCCTTAACAGTCATTCTACACCTGCTCAGCCTATTGTTGAATCACTCGTTATGATATCAAAGCTCCCCTTGCATGACTACATAAGCCACGGCGTTAAGGGGTAGGCAAGATCTCCCAGGATCACAATGGGCATTTTGACAACCTCTATAGTGATCTTCTGGTCCGAGAAGAGAGTCCCTGCTTGTAGCTTTCCAAACATGCCAGTGTTCTGAGTCATGAACCTTTCCAGACCAGCCCACGTTAATGTCTCTGAAATGCCCACGCTGATCCAGAAGCACCTGGAGAATCATGGAGAAACGCTGCTTCTGATTAACGTATTTGGTGGCTATGAGGTTTGGTGCCAAAATCACAATGTGTGTGCTGTCTATTGCCCCTCGCAGTTACAGAAGCTTATTTGTGCAATGGCATTTGCAATGGCATGTGCTTTGCCCAGCATCACTGTCTTTCACAGCAGGATGCAATTATTGGCCCTGCACAATTCCATTAACATGAGTTCAATGGTTGACTTTCCCACTCATAACTGGTTAATGATGGATTGTTAGCAGTCTTCAGAGCCAGCTTCCACAGTGCAATTGCTGCATGCTTTTCCACTGACAGGGAACTCTCATCCTCATGTCCTTGTGCTGCAGGCCTAGGGTGAGCTCTCCACATGTTTCTATGAGGAAGTGGCTACCTCATCCAAAGTGCTGCATTGCTGCTTGTTGTTAGTACATATTTACAACAATGTAATGGCACCACTCAATTTGTTTCCCAAGCCCAAAAGCAGCACTCCACTCTGACCCGCACCTTTGTGAATACCACAAACAATCTTGTCTCGTAGCTACTACATGTGGCTAGATCCGTGCTGGACACCTACTGCCTTTGTAGTTTAAAGAATAACTCCACTGCCACTTGTGACATGTTAGTGAAAGCAAGTAATATATTGTCCAGAAGCGTGAATTCATTCCCACAGACCGATGAGGCAGAGCGAGCAACACACAAACCATTGAAAGATAGCACTAAATGTGGACTGAAGCACAGGGACTGCTGTAGCCAGACAAAATCTCCCCACTACAGACCAGCTTTTGCCTCCCCTGTAAGGTGCCTCAGAGCACACAGGGCACTGAACAACAGTTAAACAGCACAGTCTTTGATGCCTTCCTAAAGGGGCCCAGATGTGCTGGCTCATCGTGACCCTGAGAAGCCGAAAACAGATAGAGGGCTAGCAGGGCCTCAGGAAATTACCCCAGCTGGCATTGATGGATTTGATGCGCCCACACAGCCATCCCCAAAGAGAAATCTCCGCCCTTGCAAAAGAATGTCCTGTACTCCCAAATTCTTTACCTCCTGTCTTACAAGTGCAAATTAAGTAAGAATTGCCCTTGTAAAAACTGGCGTCGCAAAAGACAGACCAGTACGATCTGGCACCATAGAGAAGAAAGAGAATACGTGACCCAGGGCGTATAAAGATGGGCCCAGCATCACTCTGACTCTGAGTGCATTCCCACCAACTACCTGCTGGTTGGGTCAGGTGATTGCCTCCCGAGGTCCGCAACAGGGGACGCCCAACCTCGTATTCGTCTTTCCACGGAACTGAGTGACTGATCTTGGCTTGGCTACGCTGGTATCGAGAGACGCAAGGAGGGTAAGATATACCCATGTTAAGGAGGGTAAGATGTACCCATATTAAGGTCTCCTTTTGGTGTGCACAGTTAAAGAATTAGAGCTCTATAGATGGATGCTGTTGCATTAAGACGTCGTGGTACTGAATTGTAATGTAACCTGTCAACACCTGTACTCTGCTAGCATATACGAAGTAGACAATAGACTTTTGTAACTGCACGCTTATAACTGTAGCTTAATAAACTTGTAACTAGTTAAGATCTAAGCCTGACTGCTGTTGCTCTGTCACTGCAATACAGCCAGCACAATAAAAAGAACTTTAACCGTTTGGTTACCACAGCCTGGCCATATGTGAGAGTGCTAGGAGCTCCCTGCTCTAGCAGTAAAAGACTTGGGTGTTTAGGACCCTGGGGCATCCGTCAGTCTGGCCCAGACTACCCGCTGCGAAGGAGTCCTGTGCTCTAGGAGTTAAAGACTCGGATGGTAACAGGGGCATAGTTGGTACCTCACTGCACATTACCCGGCCACCGGCTAACAACTGCTGAGATGGAAAACAGTGCATCACGCGGCACTGAGACATGCCCCTGAACTCCTCTGCCTTCCCACAACAAGTGGTGGCAGAAGAGGGAGAGATGCTCTGTAGGATGGCTGCTCAAAGTGCACAACGCTGAACGCCGCTGCAAATGGTACAAGAGTGAACATGTAACTGCACAAACAGCTGACAGTACGAACACACAGCAGCGGTTTCCCTTTAAGTGCTCTCTGAGCAGCAATATAATGTTACTGCACAGTAACTTGCTAGTGGAGACGTTCCCTTTCCCACTCTTCTGTTTGAAAATCAGTTTCTAACAGCATTTCATACTTCTTGATCATACTTGTACTGGACATCACAAAGATGTGAGACTAGTGTTCCCTAGTACAATTTAGTGTTTTGCTAAAAAGATCTGGAGCAGAATAATTATCTCAGAGGTGCTTTTTTAAGAAGCAAACTGCATAAATCAATCTCCAATGCTACTAAACAAACAACCCATCAAAATCAGTAACCCAACTTCAAAGTAAGAGCATAAATAATCCTGGCATTTATCTTGATGCTGTTTTTGGGGGACCCAAATCTTTAGCAGTCTGTACTGCTTTGCTCTGTACTTTACCATCAATAAAGATAATATTGCATATAATTCATATGATTAGTAAAGGTATTCAATGGATTTTTAATACTGCATTTTCTGTTGAGTTGTAAGCTCAAACATTTTTCTAGTTGCTCTGTTTTTAAAGAGCACTCTACTTTACACAAATTATTAGAATTAAAAGATAGAGGAAGGCTCAAATACAGTAGAGTACACAAATCCTCCCAGAATTTATACAGATATTAAGGTTGTGAAAACTCATTGTATATGGATTTCTGGAACAAGCCTCTGAAATTTATACTCTTCTTTCATAATATTTCATTATCTCTCTCACAAATACCTCAGCTGCACATATGCCCACAATCTGCATCTAATATCTACACAGCAAAAGCTGTGCACAAACTAGTCTACCTGAACTAACAAATCCAGATAGTGGAAATAACGAATAGGAGTGAAAAGAAAGCAATGCAAGCAGCATAAACCTAGCAGGGACCCTGGGCAAGTACATGGTTTGCTACTATGCACTGAAGCCTATGCTTAATTTTCACTGCTGTTCACGCTAGAAGGATTCGAGATAGCTTGGATAAGCTAACCCAAGCATAGTTTTTGCTGTGTAGACATGTCTTATGTAACAAAGTGATGCACTGAAGGACACCCAAGGTTGCACTCACAGAATACAGTCTAAATTGTTTTAAAACAATCCAGGAATTTTCATATAATTTGGAGTCTATGTTAAAATACTTTCCATGCTTGCTCCACTTAAGATACAACCAAAGCCACATTGCATGCAAACTCTTTGCTGATGTGTCTGCTAAAATAAGAGATTGTACATCCTAACATACAGCAAAGAAAAAATATCCTTCTTACATTACTTACTATTTACAAAGCAAAAACATGAGATAATGAAAAGAATTATACAGAAGATTAACTTTAACCTGTTTCATAAGACAAATGTGATTATTGTGATCATTAGGAGGAGCATTTTGAGCAGATCTAGAGAGGTTGTTGTTCCCCTCTATCCTGCACTGGTGCGGCCACCCCTGGAATACTGTGCCCAGTTTTGAGCCCCCCAGTATGAAAAGCACGTGGATGTGCTGGAGCAGGCTCAGCGGAGGGCAACAAAAATGATTAAGGGGCTGGAGCACATGACCTATGAGGATGAGGGATTTGGGCTTATTAAGTTTACAGAAGAGAAGACTGTGGTGTGATTTAACAGCAGCTTTCAACTTCCTGAAGGGGAGTTCTAAAGAGGATGGAGAGAAACTGTTCTTAGTGGTGACAGACGGCAGAACAAGGAGCAATGGTCTGAAGTTACGGAAGGTGAGGTGTAGTGTGTATATTAGGAAAAACTACTTCACCAGGAGGGTGGGAAAGCACTGGAATGCATTGCCTAGAGAGGTTGTGGATTCTCTATCCCTAGAGGTTTTTACGTCTCGGCTTGACAAGGTCCTGGCTGTGATGACTCAGTTGGGGTTGATCCTGCTTGAAGCAGGGGGCTGGACTAGATGACTTCCTGAGGGTCCTTCCAGCCCTATGATTCTATAGGGTGACCATATCTCCCTATCCCAAATACAGGACAAGGTGATGTGGGGCGTGGCTGCCTGGCTGCGGTTGCCAATGGTTGCTGTCCTGGCTGCCCTACACATATCAGGGTACAGGGAAGGAGTAGTAGCTATGCCCATTCACCTGGCTCCCCTGAGGCTTGGGGAGCCAGGAAGGAGGTGGCAGCGGCGCCGATACTCCTCCCGGTTTCCCTGAGCCTTAGGGAGTCAGAAAGAAAGAGGCAGCCGTTCGTTTCTCCTCCCAGCTTCCCCCAATCCTTGGGGTGCCGGGAAGGAGGTGTCAGCCACTCTCATGCCCCACCCAGCTTCCTGTAAGCCTTGGGGAGCTGGTAAGGAGGTGGCAGCAACTCCAGTGCTCTTCCTGGCTCCCCTGAGGCACAGGGAACCAGGAACCTAGTGGCAGCTGTGAGGGTGTGCTCCCTGCTCCCCACGCCTCAGGGAGCCGGGAGCCAGGAATCAGATGGCAGTTGTGGCAATGAACTTCTGGCTCTCTCGCACCTCAGGGAGCTGGGAAGGAAGACGCAGCCACACACACCACCCCATGCCCAACACACCTCTCCCTCTGCAGAGCCTCCTACTGGCTCCCTCTGGCGTGGCCAGAGAGCACATGAATGTGTGCTCTCCATATGCTCTCCAGCCAGCAGCTGCCTGTGTGCTAGCCGGGGGCTGAATATGGGGCGATTGGCCCCTTTCTTAAAATAAGTCAGGACACCTTTCTGGCGTCTGCAATACAGGGCTGTTCTGCCAAAAATGGGACTGATGGCCACCCTATTATTGTAGCAAGGAAAGTAAATATAACGAAGAAAGTTCATTCTGAAAACCACCCTACTACGTTGACATCACATTTCAATCTTTTCTCAGTTCACCAACTGTATAGCAAATACATGCTCAAGTCTGTGAGAGGACATGATATTTTTGTATCTTCTCTTACTCTTTTCCACTCCCTCGGCCCTCAAACCATCCTGCTGACAGAAGGAGATTAAGGTAGACAGAGTCCCTTGCTATTCATTCCAACAGATTCATTTACAATTCATCCCACTTAGTTACAGTAGTTCAATATTATTCATCAGTATTTCAAGATGAGGAACATGACGTGTGAAGTGAAGAAGAAACTTACTGCAAGTCACATCACTGGACAGGAAAATAATCAATAATGGATCCAGATAGGCCTTTTTGATAAACCTTACCTATAACAAGCTATTCACTCCCTTTAGAGAACATAAATCAGCCTATTTCATTAGAACAATTAAAAGTTACAACAAACTTCTTATTGCCAGCTTCCATAGACCACAGGACATCCAACAATAAGCATACACAGAATATTTTTAACTTTTCGTGAGCATTAGAGCTGCCACTGGGAAAAATATGTTCTGTAGTGTAAAAAATTTAGAAAAATAAAATCTCAAGATATATGAATTGCACGAAGCAGGCTGTATGCATCAGAGTACAACAAGAATCCCAAGCTTGAAGAAAATTCTGAAGCAAAGCACCATATCACAATTTATTCCTTTATTGGTTAAATGTCATAGCACTCTTTCTGGCAGTAAGCCACTGATGGGAAATATCACAATTAAATTATACGAAAAGTAGAGTAGAGCTGCAAGTCCAATAAGGTATCGGGGAAAAAAATCATAGCTACATAAAGAGAATCCTTAAGCATGGTATGTGGGAAAGGAGAACAAGAAGGGAGAGGACAAATTTTGTTGAATAAGGCAGAAAAAATGTGCATATTCAGGAACTAAGAACATAGAGGAAACAGGAAAATCTCCTTTCAAAAAGGAAATGTATAATGTTGTTTCTAATAATAAAAATGCTGATGAAAGAAGATTTGAATGTCCACATGAAAATGAAGGGAAATTACATTCTAAAACAAAATATTCTGTTTTTCAGTTTAAAAGAGTGAACGGGTTTATTTTATTTTTAATCTGAGAACAGCACGTCTCCCTTTGAAGACTTTAGAAGTGCATCATTGATATGAAGGGCTTACTCTGTTTGGAGTAGATGGCTTCAAGATATCCACCAACTTGTGGGTGTTCAACTGTGGAAATCCCACTTGAATGCCCAGGAAAGCAGTCACGCACCACACAAGGTCCCTACAGGTCTTGAAATCCTCAGATAGTGAGAACAAGGCAGGAACTATGTAATTGTCCAGGGATGAACTACAGGCAGTTAACTGACTCACCTGCTCCCACTCTTGGACTGGTGAAACTGGTAGGGGCAGCTCCACATGCTCTACACAGGAAAGGCTCTCTGATAACTGAACATCAGACTGATCCATGGTCTCTGCCAGCAATATGTAGGGAGATTGTAAGTGTGATCTCCATGACCAAGGAGAAAGCCATGGATTTCAAGACTACTTGGCATAAATACAGGACATTGGTGATGAGTAAGCATCTGGCCAGGAGTCCATATCCCAACTGTGAGACAACCGCCAATCCTGGTGTCCACAGTATCGCATAAATGGTCCCCATGTAGGCTGAGCAAGGAGAGCGGCGCAAAACAATGATCTTGACATGGAGGATCTTCAGGTTTCTGGGAATAAAGGTAGAGCCACTGAATGATTAGTAATTAGTCTGATTCACATGTTGCCCAAAATGAATGAGGGACTGGCACTGATGGTGGAAAACGTACTGCTGGCACTGAACGTATCATATCTTCCTTGTTGATATCAAAATCAGTAGTGATGTTAAAGCAGCAATAAAGTGCTAAAGTGAAGGATGGGAAGAGCCCCCACAATTAACATCAGTAGTGCCAAATGCCAATAATGCCAAAGAGTTTCCCATTGCTGAGGAGTCCCTTGCACTGAGCTAGTACTGGACTTGCTTCTACAGAACAAGGAAGGCTGACAGACCCTCAGTAACTGGTCCAGCCAAGGGGATTATAAACAACGTAAACCTGGCAAAGTCCAGGACCACTGGAGAGGCTAGGAAAGAATGGCAGAAGAGATGCATGGGCAATCGTTATATAACTGGAGTCAAAACAGCCAAAGTTGGCAGTGCCATTGTCAGTAGCTGACAGTATATGTCCCAAGGCTGGAACCACAGTTGAGAATAAAGGGTCTCTAAACCACCTCATGGCATTCTGGGAAGCAGTTGCAGGCACCCATGCCATCCTATATTCTGGTACTTGCACTGTGCTGCTCCACATTCTTCCCGAAGGAAGCAAAAGAGTCCCTGTGAGATCTGGAATGGTCTCAGTTGACCTTACGCAACTTTTTCCATCAGCACACTCAACAAAGAATGGCACCTCCATCTTTTCTGAGAGACGTCAGCTTCAGGGTGCAAAACATCAGCACACTCAGAACCTATGGGCAACCGTAGATCTGATGAGGACCTTGGTGCCAAACCTGTGACTTCAGAGACCTCTGTGACAAATACACAGCCTTCACCATACATCGTCACCAAGCTTTAAAAAAGTAAATTGAAAGCTAAATCTTGTACTAACTGGCTAGATCACAATTCTTGAAAGTGCTGACAAATCCACAAAACTGAAAAAATAGACTAAACAGTTTTTTAAAATAAATCTCCACAAGCAGAAATTTTAGTAAAAAAACAGAATGCTTTCCTTCCACAGTGAAATTATTTGGTACATTATTTTTCTTTTCTCAGAATATAGCTAAACATTTAAAAATTAAGTAGGATATTTACCACAAAGACAAATTTTAAAGTATGATATTAAAAATGCAGGTTAAAATTAGGGCATGACACCACACCTCACACTCTTTTGACCAGTGTTTTTAAGGCGGACACACTCCCTCACCTACACTGTGATACTCCCAGTAAGACAGTCTGCCTAAAAAGTCAGGACCTTTTCTTTTCTTTCTCTCTGAGGGCTAGGATTACCGTGTTCCAGCAGTTATAAGTTACCACACACCTCCTTTTAAGAAATCCCTCCCAGTTTGGTATTATCTTAGGTTGAACCTCTCTTGTCCAGCACCCTGGGGACCTTACTGGTGCTGGGGAGAATTTGTCATATAATGGCAGGTCAGTATTTTCTAGCACATTACCAACACTTCCTCTGATTACTGGGCTCATAGAAGGCATTGAGGGGTAAATCACAACTGAATAACAGCAAAGAACACTGAGAGCCAGGACTGGTAGCTGTAAACAAACTTTATGAGACCATGGGAAACTTGGCCACATCCATAAGTGGCTGTCCATCTAACTAAAATCATGATGGATTATGGAGTATGCCAGACAAGAGAATTCTGGATTAGAGAGATTCAATCTGTACAAACTTCATAACTGCACACTTTATGCTATTATCTAAATCACTGATGAAGATATTGAACAGAACCAGATGCAGAACCTCACTCTACATGCCCTTCCAGCATGACTGTGAACCACTGATAACCACTCCCCAGGAAAAGTCATCCAACTAGTTATGTATCCCTCTTATAGTAGCTCCAGCTAGGCTGTTTCTCCCTAGTTTATTAATGAGGTTATGAAAGACAGTATCAAAAGCTTTACTAAAGTCAAGGCATACCATACCTATCACTTCCCCTATTCACAAGGCTTGATATCCTGTCAAAGAAAGCTATCATGTTGGCTTGACATAATTTAATCTTGACAAATCCATGCTGACTGTAATTCGTCACTTTACCATCTTTGAGACGCTTGCAAATTGATTCCTTAATTATTTGCTCCATCATCTTTCCTGGTGCAGAACATATGCTGACTGATCTGTAAGTCCCCAGGTTGTCTTTATTTCCCTTTTCTATAGATAAGAACTATATTTGCTTTTCCAGTCTTCTGGAACTTCTCCCGTATTCCATGAATTTTCAAAAACAACTGCTAATCACTTAGATATCTCCTCAGTCATCTGGAGTACTCTAGGACGCATTTCAGCAGGTCCTGATGACTTGAAGACATCTAGTTTGTCTAAACAATTTTCAGCTTGTTCTTTCCCAATTTTAACTTCCTATCCACCCTCATTTTCACTATCATTCATTATCTTGCACATCCAATTATCACCAATTTTCCTAGTGAAAACCAAAATGAAACCTTCCCAGTGCCCCTGGGGCAAGTCACTCCATCTCCCACTGCAGCTGGCAGCCCCTGGGTCGCCCTGTGCCTCTCATCCTCCACTTTGTCCCCTTCTCCCTCATGGTCCCAACCTGCCGCAGCCTTAACCCCCACCCCAGCAGGCCAACACACCACACACCAGGCTTAACTTCACACCCCTGCAGCCTCAAACCCCCTGCACCTACCTCACACAAGAGTGGCCAGTGGCTCCTCTGCTCTCTTGCTCAGAGCAGCTCCCAGCGCAGCATGGCTCGGCCATGCACGAGCTACCCAGAGCAGCTCCCAGCGCAGTGCAGTGTGGCCTGGCCATGTGCAAACCACCAAGAGTGGCTCCTGGCATGGTGCCTTGCCCAGCCAGGGGGAAAAGAGGCCAGAAACTGGTGTTCTGGCACAAAAAGAGACCTGATGATGCCCACTGTTTTCACTTCCTGGAGCTCTGACAGTCCCCATGAAGTGAATATAATCCCTGTGCTACAAAGATACACTAACCATTAACATGCTTAATACAACATAATCTTCCATGAAGTTGCCGTATTTGTCACCACTGAATCAGCCACAACCTGAGTAATGTTGCATTAGTATGCAAGTATAGTATTGTACACATTGCTCAAAACAATTTCAGAAGATCATTTGTTATGGCATGGTTTCCCAAACTGGGGGGAGGGGGAGGATGAGAAATTCAAGGGGGGAGCACGAGGCGACCATCCCTCCCATGATTCCCACCACCCCCAAGAAAGAGCCAGCCTTTGCTTCTGGCTCTCAGCCCCTGCCATTTTATGCTGGTGACCCGGTGCAGCTGCTATGAAAAGCAGGCAGCTGGCAAAGGCCCACATGGAGCTAGCTGCCTCTGGCAAAGGTGAGTGAGTGTGGGTTGAGGGGAGGAGTATGGTGTTGGATGGGGGTCTGGGAGGTACCTGGATAGGGTGAGGGGGTAGAAATGGGGTAAGAACAGGGGCCTGGTGATACCTGGCTTTGTGGGAAGGGAGGGTCCCGGGAAGGCAGCTCATGGGGCTTGTGGGGCGCGAGCGGCCAGCCAGCTTGCAGGACTCTCAGGGCTTGGGTGGCTGGCTCTGGCATCGCAGGGCTCAGGCAGCTTGGGCTGGAAGCGTGGGGCTTGGGCAGCTCAGGCTGGTGAGCATGCGGCTGGCCCCGGCAGCATGGGACTTGGGTAGCTTGGGCTGGCAGGTAGGCAGCTGGCCCCAGCAACATGGGGCTCGGGTGGCTGGCCCCGGCAGCGTGGGGCTTGGGATGGGGGGTGGGCAGCTGGCCCTGGCAGCGTGGGGCTTGGGTGGGTGGCTTGGGAGGCTTGCCCCTGACTGGGGCGGGCGGCTGGTCATGGAAACACAGGGCTCAGGTGGCCAGGCAGCTGGCCCCGGCAGTGCAGGTCTCAGGTGGGTGGGCAGCTGTTGCAGGCAGCTCTGGTAGCTGGTATGGGGCTCTGGCAGCTGGCCAGCTGGGGCTGAACCCGCAAGGGGCCAAGAAAAACTATTTTAATTTTAAATAACATTTTTATATCAAGATTTTGTGTTTATTTTAAATTACAAACTGAATTGATTACCTTTTTCTGATTTGTCCTCCTTGCTTACTGTTTTTGGTTCTCTGTGTCTTAAATATTGAGTCTGTTCTGGCTCTGGAGAAGTGGGTCTGTCCCATGAAAGCTCACCTAATAAACTATTTTGCTAGTCTTTAAAGTGCTACTTGACTGCTTTTTGTTTTTACAAACTGAATGTTTTGTTAAAAGCGGGGGTTGGATGATGGTAAAGAAGAGGTGGGGGGCGTGAGGGTTTCTCAAAATTCAAAAGGGGTCGTGATGTCAAAAAGTTTGGGAACCACTGTGTTGTAGCTTTCCATTGCACTCCTGTCCTTATTTGGTAATTGAAATCTAATAGGGTCAAAATCTCAAGGAAAATGATAGTTAGAATAGTCCTTTTGCCCCTAAGACGAATTTGATTTTGGTCATTGAACTCAAATAATTCATCACACGAAGCTATGAGCCTGATTCTTACAATGAAATCCAGGACTGTTTCTAGCTTCCTTGAAGATTTAAGGTAAACATGTTGCTAGTCAAATTGGGAAGGATGGATTCTCCAGTAAATTTCAACAAATTCAAACACTATTTGGAACATTTTGTTGATATGCGTACCACACTGATAATATTGCTATAGCAGAAATACAAGCAACCCAAAGCAGACTCCTTTATTTCTTGATACAATATGCTCATCTTCTAAAAAGTGAGAATTCAGTCTGCCATGGAAAGCCGAATTTCTGTTCTTCCAAACTAATTTAAGTACATTTGGTGGCATCAAAGCAAAGTGACTATGATTCTTCAAGTTATGCATTTCATGAGCTATTTTATTTCAAAATGTATATGGGTAGTTTTATCTCTACTTATATGGTTTGTGTCTCTGGAATTATCAGAAAATTGAATAATGAAATGTTTGGAATAAAAGAGATGAAGAATACAAAATATTTAAGAATGCCTTCTCTTTAGTGCGTGTCTAAATTTTCCTCTGTAACAAAAAAAAAAAAAAATCAACATTCTCCCCCCAGTTATAGACTTTTTCAGACACATCAACATATGCAAGGAGATGAGTGGAGGTGTTTTTTTTATATATTTCTTTTAACTGTAAATGACATCAAAGAATGTTCTGTACTGAAAAAATAAAGATCAGCAATGCAAAACATTTATGAGTGTTTTCCCTTCTGTGTCTCTGTTGTGAATATACATTTAAAAAGCACCAGAGCTTAAGAAGAAAATATTTTAAGAGTAAAAATATTTATTACCTAACCCAAAAAGGTAATATATGAAATGTGCAAAACTAAACGGTACTCAGGCAAACTGAAATTGGAAATTTAAGACATGGCATATTTATAAGAACGTTCATTATCTTAAGACTCAACTGATTAGAGATGTGTATTAGTTAGTCCACGTATTTTAAAAATTTATTCCAATAAAGCTTTTTACTGAATATTCAAATACAGATTTCACCCAGTTTGAATCAAAACAGGAATGGTATAGGGAAAATGAGCTTTAACAGTGACACAACTGATACTTCAGGGCATTTTTTTTTTTTTATTTGCAAAGGCTAACTTATACTAGTACAAAAGAAAATGACCAAAGCATCATCTGCAATTCGGCTGCAATAACTTCAGAGCAGCCCATATGTCCCTTAAGACTTCAAGGAAAAAAGCAAGAAGCATTTTCTTTACTTAAATTAGTCTTTGCCTTTATTATGTATTTTGCAAGCCTCTGGAGCATGCAGCTGGGACCAATGTTAGTCTCCTCATTATATCAAATACAAGCTGTCTAATTGGCACTTTATAGTCTTCTATAACGAAATGGACAGAACCAAAATTTGTAAATACAACTGACAGATAATTAAGCAGGCTGAAAAATCTCCAGAAATTGCAAAACTGTAAGGGAAGACCAAATAAAATCAAAATTAAAATGGACATTTTTAAGAATCTAAAAAGCATTTAGGCAAGCTTTGTAAATTATGTGTCTAATATTAGTTCAGATAGTATCACGTCAGTAGGTAAACACAGCTGTTTACATCATTTGTTTATATAAATTATGCACAGCGTGAAGGTATAAAACATATTAAAATACACAGAATTAGAACATCACTAGCTTTGTGAAAATAACATGAATGTAGACCAGAGAAAAATCAACATTATAAAGCTTTACAAATTAAAACTATATTCCATATAACTTGACTTTTTCACTCAAACTAGATTATTGTTTGACGCCTCAAAGGTGTTAAATGTGAAACATGACTCCTCTCTGGTAACAGAAGTAGATCTGTAACTCTTACCATCCTCTAATACTCACACAGAATCATAGAATTCTACGACTGGAAGTGACCTGAGGAGGTCATCTAGTCTAGCCCCCTGCCTAAAGACGTAAAAACCTCTAGGGATGGTGATTCCACCACCTCTCTGGGTAACACATTCCAATGCTTCACCACTCTCCTGGTGCAATTGTTTTTCCTAATATCCAACCCACACCTCTGCCTCTGAAACTTCAGACCATTGCTCCTTGTTCTGCCATCTGTCACCACTGAGAACAGGCTCTTCTCCATCCTCTTTAGAGCCCCTTTCAGAAACTTGAAGGCTGCTATCAAGTCACCCCTCAGTCTGCTTTTCTGTAAACTAAATAAGCCCAAATCTCTCAGCCTCTCCTCATAGGTCATGTGCTCTAGCCCCGTTATCTTTTTCGTTGACATCCGCTGAACCCACTCCAATGCGTCCACACCCTTTCTATACTGGGGGGCCCGGAACTGGATGCAATACTTCCTCAGTGCCAAGTAAAGGGGAATAAAAACTTCTCTAGGGCTTCTGGAAACGTTTCTCCTAAAGCACCCCAATATGCCATTAGCCTTTTTGGCTACAAGGGCACAGTGCTGACTCATATCCAGCCTCTCATCCACTATAATCCCCAGGTCCTTTTCTGCAGCACTGCTACTTAGCCAGTCGGTCCCCAGCTTAGAACAGTGCTTGGGATTCTTTTGTCCCAAGTGCAGGACTCTGCACTTCCCCTTGTTGAACCACATCAGATTTCTTTTGGCCCAATCCTCCAATTTGTCTAGGTCACTCTGGCCTTTATCCCTACCCTCCAATGTATCTACTTGACCCCCAGCTTAGTGTCACCTGCAAATTTGCTGAAGGTCCTATCCATCCGCTCACGCAGGACGTTAATAAAGATGTTGAACAATACCAGCCATAGAACTGATCCTTAGGGTGCTCCACTTGAAACAGACAGCAATCAGAACTTGAGCCATTGACCACTACTACCCACTGGGTCCCTCTGTCAAGCCAGCTTTCTATACATCTTACAGTCCGTGTATCCAATAAATACTTCCTTAACTTACGGGCAAGAATGTTGTGGGAGACTGTATCAAAAGCTTTGCTCAAGTCAAGGTATATAACATCCATTGACTTCCCTATGTCCAGACACCCAGTTACCTCATCATAAAAGCAATGATAAGATGGGCTGTCACATGGATAGGTCTACGATAAAATGGGCTAAATCCCACTTCCAGGCAGCCATCTGAGGTCCAGACCCTACTCTATGTATATACAGGACAAGTCCATGGGAAAACTGTTAATATGTACAGCCTGTGAAATGTTGGCACATTTTGATTACAAAGGCTGGAGGGACAGTATTCATTTGACTCTATTTGGTGGATGCTAGAAGCAATCACAACTCCTAACTTCAATAGCTAAGGTAAAAGCAAATGATTTCTCACATTTCCAATCTTGTCACATGTTCACCCATGTTGGGCCTTAGATTCACGTTGTGAATAGTTTCCAGAAACCATAAAGCTTTCAAAGAGCCACCTCCCACTATTTTTAAAAATCAGTGAGGCTAGAAGAGTGGAGACAGAGCAGGGAGGGGCAACACTTTTGATGGAGGGGACACCCCAAGATTTTGGCAATTGGCCAAGGGCTGCACTTTTCTATGGAGGAAGTGCAGGGTCTGGATGGAGTCTGGATGCAAAAGAGAGGTCAGGGTAGGGGACTGGGGTCTGAGAGGTAGTTTGCATGAAGGAGAGGGTTTGTGAGCTAGGGCAGAGTATTGGGGCAGGGTCTGGAAGGGGATATGAGTACAGGAGAGGGTTCTGGCACAGGGGAGGAGAATAAGAGGGGGTGCAGGATTGGGAAGCGAGTTATGATCTGGGTCAGGGAGGAGTACAGAGGATTTGATGGTGACCTGGGGGGCAGGGAGTTGGGGTGCTGGGGAAGCTAGTGTGCCACAGCAGGGTCTAGCCGAGAGGTGCTTACCTGGGTAGATCATAGCCAGCAGCCCAGGGGGACCCTGAAACAGGCTCCCTGTCTGCTGCAGCCCCAGACTGCTCAAAACAGTGGCCGCTCCATGTGACTCTCTGTACTATGCACATGGGACAGTGGAAAGCTCTGCATGCTGCCTCCACCCCCAGAACAATCTCTCAGCTCCTTTTGGCCATTTTCTGGACAAAAAGAGTTGAGAGTTTCTGCTAAGGATGGAACTAATGCACGAATCCCACCCCCTGTAGCACTTGGAGCAGAGAGGCACACCGAGCAGCCAGCTGCTTTGAGCCCTGGGGCTGCTCTGTATCTGGTGGTCCCAGCAGGGCGGACAGCAGGCCCAACGGAAAGGCTTAGTGGTCCAAACCCGGCTATGGGCCACATATCTTGCCTGCTCCAAGACAGAAGAAATAACTTCACTCCCCTGTACAGTGAGCAGAGGGAGCCCTTCAGAACAGTTTATGTACACTGGATTGTCGCGTGAATCCTCCACAGAGATCTGTAGGAAAGTTTCCTGGAGATTATCTGCAATACTCTGCCAAAGTTTCATGGGAGATCTGACTTATTTTTCCCCTCAGGTAGGACACTTTTGTATGCCAGTCAGCAATTACTTCAGCAGGCAGCACTGCAGCTCATAGGTTAGCAGCATACAGACCCAATCTGCATCCAGACATGTGCTGTAACTATTCCTTTTCAGCCTTCATTGCCATCATGAGTAAGCTATCAGCTAAAATGACCTCTTCTTGTGTAAAATGGTGCCAGTATTTAGTTCAATCAGCCTATCTACTTGTACTGTTACTCAAGTGCTAACTCCACTCCTCACCTTTTGTACCAGCTTGTTGCCTCACTGCAAGCCATGCTTACAATGCCTGGGAGGGCTGCCATGCTCTATGAATTCAAAGAGGGAAGTAAGAATGTTGTTGTAAAGAGTGTGGATTATGAGGAGTGAAAGTTCTCAAAATACTACCTGAGACCAATGTTTTTTAGCAACTGCAATACTGGCTCTGAGGGTATTTCCATCCATTTTAACAGAGCAGATTGGTCAGACAGGGAAGAGAAAGAGGACAATAAAGGAGGAAGTGTTCCAGGATGTCCTGCAAACCTCAGTGCTTTGGATTGCAAGCACAGAGCTTGGATGGTCACAATGAATGGCAGAATAAAGACGAATATAGAGTATAGGAGAACTGGGCTGCAAAAGATGATAGCACTGCTTAAGGAGCAGACAGACATGCCGTGATCCCTGATAGAACTTCAGGCTGAGCACATCTGTACTCACTTGCACTGCAGGCAACTGAGAACTGTATTCTGTGACCTCCGTACACTCTCTCAATTCACTCCACACATCTGAGGCTGCAGGAATACACCACACGCTGAATCCCAGGGGAAAATATGTACTATGTCAGTCACACACACTTAGCTGTTGGAGATCACATCAATGTATGTGTTTGTGAATTCCCTATTCCTTCCCCTTTAAACATAATTTACCTCTATGAATGAAGTTTATTTCTTCTTTAAACAGATACAGAATCATAGAATCATAGAAGAGTAGGACTGGAAGGGACCTTTAGAGGCCATCAAGTCCAGCCCCCTGCCCTCATGGCAGGACCAAGCACTTTCTAGACCATCCCTGAAAGCCATCTATCTAACCTCTTCTTAAATATCTCCAGTGATGGAGATTCTACCACCTCCCTTGGCAATTTGTTCCAGTGTTTGATCACCCTGACAGTTAGGAACCTTTTCCTAATGTCCAACCTGAACCTCCCCTGCTGCAATTTAAGTCCATTGCCTCTTGTTCTATCCTCAGAGGCAAGGAGAACAAGTTCCCTCCCTCTGCCTTATGACACCCTTTTAGATACCTGAAAACTGCTATCATGTCCCCCCTCAATCTTCTCTTTTCCAAACTAAACAAGCCCAGTTCTTTCAGCCTTTCTTCACAGGTCATGTTCTCTAGACCTTTGATCATTCTCGTTGCTCTCCTCTGGACCCTCTCCAATTTCTCCACATCCTTCCTGAACTGCGGTGCCCAGAACTGGACACAATACTCCAGCTGAGGCCTAACCAGAGCAGAGTAGAGCAGGAGAACAACTTCTCGTTTCTTGTTCACAACACACCTGTTAATGCATCCTAGAATCATGTTTGCTTTTTTTGCAACAGCATCATGCTGTTGACTCATATTTAGCTTGTGGTCCACTATAACCCCTAGATCCCTTTCTGCTCTACTCATTCCTAGGCAGTCCTTTCCCATTCTGTATGTGTGACACTGATTGTTCCTTCCTAAGTGGAGCACTTTGCATTTGTCCTTATTAAACTTCATCCCGTTTACCTCAGCCCATTTCTCCAGTTTATCCAGATCCTTTTGAATTATGACCCTATCCTCCAAAGAAGTTGCAACCCCTCCCAGCTTGGTATCATCTGCAAACTTAATAAGTGTACTTTCTATGTCAATATCTAAATCGTTAATGAAGATATTGAACAGAACCGGTCCTAAAACAGACCCCTGTGGAATCCCACTAGCTATACTTTTCCAGCAGGATTGAAAACCATTAATAACTACTCTCTGGGTACGGTTATACAGCCACTTGTTCACCCACCTTATAGTAGCCCCATCTAAGTTGTATTTGCGTAGTTTACTGATAAGTATATTATGTGAGACCGTGTCAAATGCTTTACTGAAGTCTAGGTATACCACATCCACTGCTTCTCCCTTATCCACAAGGCTCGTTATTCTATCAAAGAAAGCTATTAGATTGGTTTGACATGATCTGTTTTTAACAAAACCATGCTGGCTGTTCCCTATCACCTTACCACCTTCCAAATGCTTGCAGATGATTTCTTTAATGACCTGCTCCATTATCTTTCCTGGCACAGAAGTTAAGCTGACTGGCCTGTAGTTTCCTGGGTTATTCTTGTTCCCCTTTTTATAAATGGGTACTATATTTGCCCTTTTCCAGTCTTCTGGAATCTCTCCCGTCTCCCACGATTTTCCAAAAATGATTGCTAAAGGCTCAGACACCTCTTCTATCAGCTCCTTGAGGATTCTAGGATGCATTTCATCAGGCCCTGGTGATTTGCAGACATCTAATTTCTCTAAGTAAATTTTAATTTGTTCTTTTCTTATTTCAACTTCTAAACCTACTTCTTTTTCACTAGCATTTTCTATGTCAGGCATTCCTTCAGATTTCTCAGTGAAGACCGAAACAAAGAAATCATTAAACATATCTGCTATTTCCAAATTCCCTGTTACTGTTTCTCCCTTGTCACTGACCAATGGCCCTACCCTCTCCTTGGTCTTCCTCTTGTTACCAAAGTATTTGTAAAAAGCATTCTTGTTTCCCTTTATGCTTGTAGCTAGTTTGAGCTCATTTTGTGCCTTAGCCTTTCTAATCTTGCTCCTGAGTGCCCGTGTTGTTTGCCTGTATTCATCCTTTGTAATTTGACCTAGTTTCCATTTCTTATACGATTCCTTTTTTAGTTTGAGATCATGCAAGATCTCCTGGTTAAGCCAAGGCAGTCTTTTGCCATGTTTTCTATCTTTCCTACGCAGCAGGATAGCTTGCTTTTGGGCCCTTAATAATGTCCCTTTGAAAAACTGCCAACTCTCCTCAGCTGTTTTTCCCCTCAGTTTAGCTTCCCATGGGACCTTACCTACCAACTGTCTGAGTTTACCAAAATCTGCGTTCCTGAAATCCATTATCTCTATTGTACTGTTTTCCCTTCTACCCTTCCTTAGAATTGTGAACTCTATGATTTCATGATCACTTTTACCCAAGCATCCTTCCACTTTCAAATTCTCAATAATTTCCTCCCTATTTGTTAAAATTAAATCTAGAACAGCTTCCCCCGGTAGATCAATCATATGTTTGTATGGATGTGGAAAAAGTATGTTTTTGGTAACTTAATTCCTCTTTATTAGCATCCAACATAAAGTGCATGCAGCCAAAAGTCAAAGATAAAAGCAACAGTTGCATTGTTATATGAGCATGCACAGGTAGCTCATTACACAGGACAAAGCCTGGTGGTGAGGGGCAGCGCCTGGCACAGAACACTACAGTAATACACACTGCAGTATTGTGGCTCATTAAAATGCTTCTTTAGAGACTCCTGGAGCCAAATAGCTCCCCAATTGAGCCTTTCTTGTTGCCCTGGTTGCTCAAAAACAGAAAACAGCCAATCCACCTCTGTGCTCCACCCTTGAAAAAGCTCCTCCCTTTTTGCTTCACAGATATGGTATTATGAAGTACACATTGGACAGCTATGACCCTGGGGATATTTTCTTCACCTAGATCTAATCTCTTGAGTAGACGCCACCAGCAGCCCTTCAAAGAACCAAAGGCACATTTAACACTCATTCTGCATCTGATGAGCCTGCTGCTGAAGTGCTTCTTGGTGCTGTCAAGGGGACTGGTATACTGCTTCTTAAGCCACAAGAGTAAGAGGTAAGCAGAGTTTCCCAGGATCACTACTGTCATTACAACATTGACAACAGTAATCCTTTGCTCTGGAAAGAAAGTCCCTGGCTCCTGTACAGGCCTATACTCCTAAAAATGTGTGCATTATGCATCTTCCCTCACCAGACCATGTTGATGCTGGTGAAACCCCAGTGATCCACAAGCACTTGCACCACCATAGAAATGTAAACTTTTCTGCTGACGTACTCCATTGAAAGATGGTCTATTGCCAAACTAGGAATATGCATTCTTGCAGTTCCAGAACATCATTTATCCAATACGCCAATGATGAACTACCCAGGCCAGTGAGTGGCCCTCCATCTCAGCGGGCCACAAGATTGCCATAATCAGGACAGACTCCCAGGACAGAGCAGGTTTGCTAACTTTGCCTGCATACCTAGAATTGGTGGGGTGTGCCAACTGAACCACACCAGCAGCACTTTCACTGGGTGCAGAGGGAGCATACACCTCTCACTATCAATGTTGTGTGCAATTAGAATGCACCTCACTTCACGTATTTACTTTATGTGCATTTCTCTTTATTAACACTGGTAGGAAAAAAAAAACACTTGCATGGTTGGAAACCAGCAGAAATCTGGCAACCATACACTTGGGCAACTATGAACAAAATGTCATGTGGGCCACACATAGGACCCCAATGCCGCAGTTGCCCACGACTGTACAATGTCCTGCACATTGCCCAGAGTCATGCTCCTCCATAGCAGGAGATGATTAATGGCCCTTGACTCTTTATTCACCAAATCAAAATTGATTCTGACTGATCTATAGCAATATGCCATTGCTAGTTTCCACAAGGCAAGCATTACTTGCTCTTCACTCATTGTGGTATTGCTGCACGGGAGAACTGGGGCAAGCCCTGCACACACAGTTCCATGAATATGGCCTTGCACATCTGAAAGTTCTTCAGCTACTGCTTCTCATACTAAGCCTCAATAACAATGGGATCCCACACCTCTGTGCTTCTCTCTCAGACCCAGAACCACATGAATGCTAACAGCAGTCATGAATTGTTTCTTTCCATGGTGCATGCCAAGGCATCATCAGCAGACTTGCAGCTCAAGAAATACTGCAGGATCAGGCATGCTATATTTTTATTGCTCAGAGCAATCATGAAGGGCAGAGCAGGATCCGTTCTTCTCACAAAGGCTACATCTACACATGCACGCTACATCGAAATAGCTTAGTTCGATGTAGCGACATTGAAATAGTCTATTTCGATGAATAACGTCTACACATCCTCCAGGGCTGGCAACGTCGACGTTCAACTTCGACGTTGGGCAGCACCACATCGAAAAAGGCGCTGCGAGGGAACGTCTACACGCCAAAGTAGCACACATCGAAATAAGGGTGCCAGGAACAGCTGCAGACAGGGTCACAGGGCGGACTCAACAGCAAGCCGCTCCCTTAAAGGGCCCCTCCCAGACACAGTTGCACTAAACACCACAAGATCCACAGAGCCAACAACTGGTTGCAGACCCTGTGCATGCAGCATGGATCCCCAGCTGCAGCAGCAGCAGCCAGAAGCCCTGGGCTAAGGGCTGCTGCACACGGTGACCATAGAGCCCCACAGGGGCTGGAGAGAGAGTGTCTCTCAACCCCTCAGCTGATGGCCGCCATGGCAGACCCCGCTATTTCGATGTTGCAGGACGCTGATCGTCTACACGTGCCCTACTTCGACGTTCAACTTCGAAGTAGGGCGCTATTCCTATCCCCTCATGGGGTTAGTGACTTCAACGTCTCGCCCCCTAACGTCGATTTCAACTTCGAAATAGTGCCTAACACGTGTAGCCGTGACAGGCGCTATTTCGAAGTTGGTGCCGCTACTTCGAAGTAGCGTGCACGTGTAGACGCAGCCAAAGATGACAGATAAGCAAGCTAGCAAGATTTTTGAAAAGTGGCGTAAAATGTAATAGGATGCTCATGGAATAACGGAATGGAGAAAACTGTATCATCAGATACTGAACCAATGTTCCCATCCATCCCATGTGACTCTTTGCACTCATAAGACTTTGCAACCCTTTCTCAAAACTTATAGCATGAGATGGTGACGAATTGCCCCAGAGGATGGCTATGCACAGTATACTGTTCCCTGGGTCAGTGGAAGCACTGCTACTGTGAATGTACACCAGTGACACAAGGAGCATATGTGGCATGCAACAGCAGTTGAATTACTGAAGTGACTGTGTGTCAACATAACTTTAATTTTGTGGCGTAAACAAGGCCTAAGTCTTGGAAAGACTGAGGTCCATGCCATTAATCTAAAGAATTGGGGGTAAGAATCAGAATCATAGTCTAACACATCAAACATTTGTACCAACATATTTAAATGCTGAACTTAAAAAATATTTTAAAATATAGCTGTGGTGAATATTGTGAAAAAGAGATAAGAAGGTGAGATAGATGGGGAAGTTATTTGTTCAAATATCATCTTGCTGCTTTCTCCTCCCTTCAATGCTCCTTCCCTTTAGCTTCAAAGATGGCATTTAAACTTGTCTTAGCTTCTTCTAAGCAGCAGTTAAATCACTGTCTGTTGAAAGAATTAGAATAGCTTGAAGTTCAACATTTATTTCTTCTCAGATACTTAACATTTTAGCTTTTGAGCAGTTCCCAGATATGGATATTCCTGCTTCTCTGTATCAGATGATTTGAGATTGTACAAAGTTCTGCTACTAGTTAGCAGAAGATATGAGCAAATACATATTCAAGGCACTCACTTTGCTGATGCCTACATTACTCTGCTCTGGGGTGGACTCTCAAGAACTTTTAATTACAAACAGAGGCAGGTGAGAGCAATCTTAGAATATATCCCTAAGAAGTTTATGCATCATTGCTCACTAGAGCCTTGCCCTCCTATAGTGATCTCTGATATTTTTTTCCACGATTAACTTTATCTTGAACATTTCTCTTCACATATTATCCTGCTCTACTATGCAGGCCTGGCCAAAAGTTTTTGGAGCTGAAGGCAAAAAGTGGGGCCTGGCTGGCGGGCGGAGCCGAAGGCAGCATACTGACAGCAGGGCCCAGTGCTGAGCCCAAGCCAACTGCCTTGTTCCTCTTGCCTGCTATCATGACTTGTGTTGCTTTAATTGACTTCTAGCTGTGTTCATATATACTACCTACCACAGAATTATTTAAAAGTGTTGTGTCTATAAACCCAGTTAAAAAGAGACCCATATCTGACTACAAAACAAGTATTTCACAGCATGTTATGTCTTGTCTATACTACTGTGGGCCATCAACCTAAGTTACTCAACTGCAGCTATATGAATAATGTAGCTGAAGTTGACATATTCAGGTCTGCTTATCGCGCTATCTTCACAGCTGTCAGTCAACAGCTAAAGTTCCCCCACCAACTCTGCTTATTTTTCTTATTTTGGTGGAGTACTGGAATCAATGGGAGAGTGCTCAGCAGTCAGTTTATCACATCTGTACAAGATGTGAAAAATCTACACCTGCTAGACCCATGGTGTCCAGTATGTTTGCCACTCGCTACATGTGGCAAATAGGACACTGCATTGTGGTGAATACAGGGTGGCCAACGCCTTTAAATGCGCCTTCTCCTGAGAGCCACACATGGGGAGTGCCATCTGTATGCACCCCGCCACTTGGTGGGAGAACCACTTGGTGGCAGCAGCTCCACCAGTGGCCCTGGCAACTCTGGTGAGTCACTGGTATTGAATTACAATGGAGTGAAGCTGGGAGTGCCTGACTCTGGGGGCTTAAATAATAATTAGTAAAAGATAAACGTTGTAAAGTGTTGCACTGATGCCTAATAATATTAATAAATGGATCATATGAAATTGTTTGTATTATTTAGTATGAAATACCTACCAATATTCCTCTATTATTTAATAAAGTTTTGTATAATTAATGTGACAAATATGGAAAGACAACCACAAATATGTCAATCTTTGAATTCCTACTGGACACTGCTGTGCTAGATAATTGTTGCCTGTTGATCAAGCCTATGGTGAAGATATGCCCCTACACTTCACCTTACGCTCACACACATATCTAAAGCTAATGGCAAGAAACTGATAACATACACCTTACTACATTTACATCCAAAAAGAGACTGAAGAAGTAAATGCAGACCACTCCCAGAATAAAAGTGCATTTTCAAAAACCGTTATTGCAGTTTGGCATTTTCAAGTTACTATTACATTTGGGCTGGGTCTACACGGCGCAGCTTTCCTGGCAGATCCATGCTAATGAGCAGCCTCAAAATTGCGAATGTCCACTCATTAGCATGGTCCCATGGCTTATTAGCATAGCCACGTGAGAGCTTGGTCTCAGCAGAGGGGGGTGCCAGCAGTAAAGAGGCCATGTAGACGTGCCCCTGCCGGCAAAAAGCCCCTCTGTCACTAGACTCTTATGCCTGAAAAATTTCATGGGCAAAACCCTGCTTTGGCAGATGAATCTGATGAAATGGGTCTTTACCCACAAAAATTTATGCTCCAAAAAATCCGTTAGTCTATAAGGTACCACAGGACTTCTCATGGTGTTTTTCAATTAAAAGGCTATTAAGAATATGTTCAGAAGATTAAGTAGCTAAGTGGAATTTATCATAGGAAGGCTAGCATCTCTGAAGGAGAAAGAAAAGTAGTATGAAGAAAAGGTTGCTCTTGTGGGTTTCTTTCCTGTTTAATATACACTTTTTTCTTTAAATGGACAGAAGTTGGATGATTTAGATACTTTGATTTATACCTGGCCAGGAAGTAGGGTATTCTCCTCCCCTGTGAGTAAATTTTGACAAAACCAAAAAATATATGCTCATTGAAATTTCCCATGGATATTTTCCATGACTTTTTTTTGCAGATAATTGTGTGTTTAAAACCAAAATTTTCTATCTGAAACACCACTAGAGTACATCATAGGATTTGTAGTTTAGGTGCCCCATGATTCCATTTTCCTGGGCTTCATAGTTTGCCTACATCTCCCATGGTACACCATGGTTCCCCCTCTTGCTGAGCCACAGTGGTGCATCTTCAAAGTCCCTGCCCATCTTGCACTGGGAGAACCTGGTTCATAGAAGAGAATGGAGACGTGAACTACAGCTTTAAGGGCAGCAACACAGAGGTATTTCTAAATTGAAACATTTAGCTCTTTCAGGAAGAAAAAGTTAAAAATTTCCACAGAAAGCTAATATTTCTTGTGAAAAATCTGTCAGTCAAATCCACAAATTTTCCATTAAAAACCAAGTCAATGGAGAAAAATTTAACTAGCCCTACTCTGAATTCTTTGTTTTTGTAACACAGGACAAAGACATCTAATTTCCTGAAATGTGGTACTTGAGTAATACTTCACTTTAAATCCAAGCTACATAACCTATAGAAATATCTTGTAGAAAAGGGGAGGTTTGAACAAAATGTATTAGGGTAATATACAAGTTGAACTTCTCTTACCCGGCACCCTTGGGACACAACTGGTGCCAGACAAGAGAATTTGCCAGACCACGGAAGGTCAATATTTGCCTAGCACATTAGCAACACTTCCACTGATTACTGGGCTCTTAGAACACATTTAAGGGTAACAGCACAGAATGCTGAGAGCCAGGATTGGTGGCTGTAAACCAACTTTATGGGATCACAGGAAACTCGGCCACACCCATGATTAGTGGTCATCTGGCTAACTAAAATCATGCTGAATTATGGAATTTACCAGATATGAGTGCCAGATTAGAGGTTCAACCTGCAGTTGATAAGAAATGGGTTAATTTTAGAGACCTATTTGGAATCCATCTTTATGACCTCTTGTCTGGAGAGAAGCTGGGAAAATGCAAAGATTTTTCTTCCATTGAGCAAGTCGTTCTTAGGTAACTGACCCTGTAGAAAGTGGACAGTCCACCTTAAGAGAGGTGGGTCAAAGGTAGCTGACATTGTATCAAGCTGAGAGTCCACCTTACAAAAGGTGGGTAAAAAGGGAACTTAAGACCTCACAGTTTGAAGCAGGGCTATAGAACATGTGAATTTGAATTCTACTTTGCAAGCATACAAATAATCCTAGGATGATGTGAGGCAAAGCTTTTAAAATCTGTAGAAATGAGTAGATAAAGTAGAATAATTATCTGACAGATGGAGATTGCCCAAGGCTGCCACTTGCACACACACAAATCTGAGACTGAGCTTTTTTTTTCTTTTTTTTTTCCCCCCCCCAAACCCAGCATTAGAAATTCCAAAAGCATGCTGAATATTAACTGTGGAAGGCACAACATTATGTTCAGTATACATGCATTCCAGATTTTACAGCTGAATTAAAGTGTCAGAATGTGATTCTAGGAATTCACATACAAGCAATACAACACATATCTACCGTAACATGAGGCAGATTCTTGTATCATCCAGATAAACACTGACCTGAGTCTGATGGCAGTCTTTGCTGTGCACGTCTATTGTAAGAACCTCAGTGCCCTTCTTCATGCTGTCCCTCACAGAGACAATGCACCCTCCAAATCAGTTTGCATAGCCAACAACCCAGTCTTTTTCAAATGCCCTTCTTAAGAGCTAGTTCTATGTCATCAACGGTAAACTGCCTAATAAAGACTTATTAGCAAATAGGTGCTGGGATCCACTTATACTTATTCATTTATTAGAAAACAAAACTTTGACATTTACACTTAGCTAATATATGCAAATACACCACCGTCACCTGGAACTGAGTTCTACACCCACTTTGTGCATCTTGCCCTTGTTTGCACTATAGCAGTTTGGGACAGGGACTACCCCTTATTTTATGTTTAAAAGGCACCAAGGCTAATGGGACTCCAATTTTAAATGGATGTTTGGGTCCTAGTATAACACAAATCAAAATCCCAAGGAATTAATATTGCTGTGATTTTGTATACAGCTCAAACATTACAATGCTAAGCGTGGAAGAAGAAGCTGTATAAGAACAAAGTACCAGGAATGGAAAAGACCTGAAAACCTAAACTGACAGTTCATAAACAAAGTAAAAGGGGAAGGAACGGTTCCAAAAACCATACACAATTCATTTTGTTAGTTTAACAATTTTTGTTATGCTTTCGGTTAATTTTGGTTATGGTTGGTTAATATTTCTCAGGTTAAGGAGGAAAGGAAGCACTAGTGTTCAAAGACAAGACTGTAGGATTTATAGGGCAACTCATGGCTGAAATATGGGGACTACTATTTACACGAGATGACAAACCATAGTCCTCTCTCTATGGCTCAAAGAGAATAATTTCATGTATTTGTTGGAAGCAAAGACATCCAGGATTTAAATTTAGTTAGCATATGGTGTCCTGAAACACATTTCATGTCAATTCCCAGTACCCTGCCCTGTATTACTGCCATTTGAAACTTTATTTTAATTTTTCTGAGTGTATGTGGCCAACATGGTTATGTTGTCATCTATCTATTGCATTCTGCCCCACCCCTGACCCCTGTAGGCAGGAGAGATGGCTGCTACCTATTCAACTGAATAATACTGACATCTTACTGCTAAGGTGCTTTGATTAACAGACCAATTTATGAAATAGATATGTATATTCATGCTCCTGAAATTTTATTGCTTTTGGAATCATTATCATTTAGACAAAACACAAGAAACCGCTCAAAGGCTGAGGGGTCTGTAGTTGTGAGACGTCAAACTGGGAAAATGTGAAGGGATTTCAAAATATTGGCAAGTAAATTATCTGGGAGTCTATGGAATGTGGGAAATCTCCAGTTTTAATTTCTTGTTTTTCCGAAATTCCAGTACATTTTTTTCATTCAGCTGATTAATAGATATATTTAAAACTGGGATGGGATTCAGGCAAGACTTTGTGTACCATAAAGATTTTATACACGTACCATAAAAATTTATATACACACACATGCACACACAGTAGAGCCCCAACTTAGGTGGAGGTTACGTTCTTGTGCAACCTCATGTAAGTTAAATTTCACATTACTTGGAGGAGCCAGAAAACTGACCAGCAGCTGGTCAGTTTTCTATCTCCTGTGAGTGGAGGGCAGCCAAGAGCCTGCTGTGCAAGTCAGTTTCCCCACTCTTGTGAGCGGAGGGGAGCTGGAATGTGGTGCCAGCTCCCCATCACCCTGAGTCACGTTAAACTGATATGCGCAACTTGAGTGCGTGTATCTCAGGGTTCTACTGTAGAGCACCTTTTACTGGGATAGAGCAATGCATGTTACCTACAGCAAATTGCTGCAGTAAAAATATTTTACTTTTACAGAGCCCTATCTCAATGATGCTTTATAAATTATGGGTTTGACTCTGCTCCTTTTAATTCAGAAGCAAAAGTCCCACTGACTTCAGTGGGAAGAGGACCTAACATAAAAAGAATCATCCAAGCATTCTTCATTGGAATCATAGCTATGTCTGAAGTCGACCACAGCAGCTACCTCAGAGAGAACATTACCACTACAGAACAATTTGGAGATGGAAACTTAATGTGAAATCACCAAAGGAATTTTAGGTTGGTAGAAAATTATACAAACGGGAATTTGATAGACACTACAGACACCCCTCCCCCTGTTTTTGGTATGAAAACTACCAAAAGATTATTTCAAGTAATGAGAATCTCAGTTGCATGTGCTATCCAAGAGAAACAGAGCAACAGCACAGTGTCACATAATCCTATGCAAAGGGCACACTATATAAGTACTGTTGCAGTGAAAAGACAGATACTGGCTAAGTCACCAACATATTGATTGATTTGTGGTGAGAGAGGTTGTATGGCTTAAGGAATTTTTTATTTTCGTAACTGATGCAGCAAACCCAGATGTGCAGGGATGACACACTAAGGGTGGGCTCAGCCCTGGCAATCCCTGGCACAAGTGAGCACTGCTAACAGCACTTCCTAAAGGAACCTGAGTTTTCTTATAATTGGACCTACACTAATGCTGTGTAGGTTGTGAGGTCTGATAAGATCATATCTGAGGTGGTCTTGATCTAGGTGTTTGCCCATGTTTGAAATAAAAGATAAAGTAGAAGGGAGGACTTGCTAAATGTGAACTGTAACCTTTGCCCACTATTTCAGAATCCATTTGTTCAGCTCTCCAAGGAGAGCAGAAATCATTCTCTATTGTTTATTTGGGATTAAAACACTCCACTTTATCTCACCATTTGACAATGATAGATCAATACAGGATGTAAATTCTGATTCCCTAAACATCACTGCTTAATTGTACTGCAAAATAACTGATGAATTTCAGGGTGTCTCTCTAATCAGTTTTGTATTGCTCAGCTCTCAAACCTCTGTGCAGTAGACAGTATTTTTGACATAAGGGGAAGAAAAAAAACACTGTCCTTAACAGATTGACAGTTTTTTCAGAAAGCCTCACTTGCAGAAAAAACAAACAAAACAAAAACAAAAAGGAAGCCCAATCCCATAATTTTAGCACTGTTAGCAGCAAGACATCCAATTTAATGAAACAGATTTTTTAGTCATACTGGAACCCAACCTAACAGGCGTGTGTTCATTGCCACTTTATTATAGCAGTACTCAGAGTCCTCAAATGCCTTTCTCAAAGCATAAACTTATGTGCTATTCTTACTAACAAGTCCTGCAGCAGCTACAAAAAATCCTTATATTTTTGTTACCCCTTTCAAAACAATTTACACTGCCTAGCCACGGTGGAAAACAACAAGAGGTAAGGAACGTGGTTTAATTAATATGAAGCCTTATTCATTCAGGGCTATCCTTACAATTTGTAGGGCCCCATGTGAGTTAAGGCTGTCACCCCACCTGCTCTGGCCTGACCTGCTCTCCCCTGGGCATCTTCTACTGGGTCTTGGGGCTTCCTACCCTCTCCTGCACCCCCACGTTTAAATCAGGGTCTGGGTTTTGGGGCTTTCCTTGCACCCTTCTCCTTCAGTCTCCCAATGAAGAGCTTCCCACAGTATCCTCCTCCCGCATGAACGACTTCTGCTAGGGCTCTGTCCCTCTCCACCTTCCCATTCAACATGGCTTATGACAAAGGTCTGGGGTTCCCTCGCTCCCCCATGTGAAGCTGCTGCTGGGGCTCAGGGCTTCTCTGGACTCAGCATGGAACTCCAGAGGTGAAGGGCTCCTCTCCATTCCCAGTGTTACAGGAGGAAACCCTGAGCTCAGAGTCTGGCTGGCTGATAGAGCCACGTGGGGAGGGGGCAGGGAGAAGCAGCCCCACTTCTGGTGGCTGAAAGAGCAGCTGGGGAGATGACTAGCTGAGGCAGAAGGAAACCAGCAGGCTGTCTGGGGAGACACTATCACATACAGCTACATAGGGCCATCCAAAAGCTGGTACTCCAATTTTTCAAGTGCCCTACAAGGTTGCATACTCTGTGCACGCCTATGTACAGCACTGTATTTCCTCAAACCAGGTGAGTAAACTATGTCCCACATGCCACATCCATCCCATCACAGCTTTTAAACTGGCTTTTGAGCTCCCACAGGGAGCAGGTTTGGAGGCTTGCTCTGCTCTGCATTTGCCATGGCCCTATGTGGCTCGCAGAAGCAGTGGCATGCCCATCCTTCAGCTCCTAGATGTAGGGACTGTTGTCGGCACTGTACACTGCTCCTGCTCAAAATGCTAGGGACCATGGCCAATGGTAGCTATAGAGGCAGCTCCTGTGGATGGGTCAGTGTGCAGAGCCACCTGGCCCATACCTCTGCAGAACAGCTGCAGAGGGGACATGTCACTGCTTTCGAGAGTTACTGGAGGTAAGCGGCACACAGAGCCTGCACCCATGAATCTCCCCCAAACATCCTGCCGCAGCCCTGAGCCCCCTCATCTTCTGAGCCTCTCGGTCCCAGCCAAGAGCACCCTCCTGCATCCCAAACCCTGCATCCCTAGCTCCGCACCAGAGAACCTGCACCTTCAGCCACAGCCCACACCCTCTCTCGCATCCCAACTCCCAATTTTGTGAGCAATTCATAGTCTGCCATACAATTTCTATACTGAAATGTGGCCTCAGGCCAAGAACTTCGCTCACCCCTGATTTAAACACCTGGAAATAGTCAGCAAACAGTACAATGCATGTTATCATCACTTCCTTGGTTCCACCTGTTTGGAGGACTGTCTTCAGCTCTCCCTCTTTCCTGTGTTCCCCCAGCCAAGCAATTGCAGGACCCCACCATTTTCCCTGTGCGGGCTAATGGGGAGACTTT
Organism: Carettochelys insculpta; assembly: GCF_033958435.1. Classification (NCBI taxonomy): domain Eukaryota; kingdom Metazoa; phylum Chordata; order Testudines; family Carettochelyidae; genus Carettochelys; species Carettochelys insculpta. The sequence goes on along the minus strand of NC_134139.1, from coordinate 141,114,501 downwards.
AAAATGGATGGAGGTTGACTTGCCACTGTACAAGGTATTAGGTTCCCTGAATCACACTTTACCAGTTTCTTTCAGGGATCTTTTCCTTCACATCCCCTTTAAATCCATTTCATCTGATAATTTTATCTGTCCGGTAGTGACTTGGAATCTGCCACATTTTTTATTTACTAAGATGAAATTTTTAACCTAATTTCCCTGTCCCCCATCCAGTCCCTGACACATACTGGGGAAGAACAACAAGGAGTCTTGTGGCACCTTAAACACCATCAAATTTATTTGGGCATAAGTTTTCTCTGTTAGTCATTAAGGTACCACAGGCTCCTTGTTTTTGTGGATACAGTTTAACACGGCAACCCTTTTGATACTCTGGGGAAAGCAATAAAGCCCACTAACCTCAGTCAATGGCAGTGAGGGAAAAAAAAATCCTTCCTAGCCTCCAAGAAACATTGGTGACTAGAATAATGTCCACAGAGAATCATGAAGGAACCTTAGTTTCCTCTGATTCCTTGAAAGGTGTTAGCAGCCTTATCTCAGAAAGGTTCTTTGGACTTGCCCAAAGTTTAAATACAGTTCCTCCCACCACTTTCCTTCAGTCACTTGGAACAGCAGTGCCTCTCCTTGTCCCCACACCTGGCCTGGTCACTTCCTGTTTCTCCTTGTCCCATTCAGATAAATCTTCCCCTGTCATCAACTGAAGATGGAGCCCTTGGAAGTGTAACATGTTCCCCCCTTCCCCAGCCCAGACAGCCAGATAAATGATCCCTTACACAGTTCTTGGCAGGATGTTAACGTTCTGCCAGGCAATAAATTGAATAATTGAATTATCAAATGCCAATTAATCACACCATATTATATATCTGGGATTAACTGGTCAGAGGCTATGATTTTATATGTCATTAGTCAGCATAAATATTTCCTTTCACATTATAATAAATGCTATTTTACTCTGTACTTCATTAAATTTCTTTTGTTGGGCGGGTGAGTTCAGTTATGTTAAAAACTTCACTGAAAATGATATGCTGTGTATGTACAAACTCCTAACAGCAGTTGGGCTGCTGCTGGGAGGAAAGCAGTCTATCATGACGATCAATATTGTTCTGCTGTTTCCTTCTGCTTTCCTGTTGATATGTCTGTTCCCTTAGTGATACTTGCCTACACTCAGATTATAAACTCTCTGGGGCAGGGACTAACTTTTTGTTCTGTGATCTGTGAACTTAAAAATTGAAAGGTAACAAGACATAACTCTGAATGACTGGGTGAAATTCTGAACAAAAAAAGCCTTCAATCACACGTATTGTTTTCCTCACACTGACTCTACTGACAAGTCTATGCTTCAGAGTGGTATGGAGAGTGATTTTTTTTACTCTTTCTATTATTACTGATAATGCATGTGACATAATACAGAACACACTGAAAATATGTAGTATCTGTACACTAATAATCAAGCAACCCTCGTTAAATATCTGGCTTTGTAACATATGTTTGTAATTCATTTACATCTGTTGAATTACACATTTACAGCTTAATTTTCAAAACGGGCTGCCTATCCAGGCTATGCAACTTCTGCTTATGCAGGGAATATGAGCACTCAGGTATACACAGTATTCGTAGAAGGATTAAATTTTAACAGTGGTGGAAAATATACCCAAAAAAGTCATGAATAAATGTTCTGCTACTTTTGAAAAAATGTAATTAAGTCAAAGTATCCGCTGGAAAACTACTTAAGTAAAGGGATAACAACATTCCATCTTAAGTGTATTCCAGCATCCAGAAGCAAAAAGCAGCCATCTGTCTATGGGGTTAGTTACCTGAGTTACCATAGGGAACCATTATTTTTCACACACACGTGTGTGTGTATATATATATATATATATATGTATGCATACGCATATACACAAAGTGCATGTATATATAGACTGGACTTGATGACCTCTTTGAGGTCCCTTCCCGTTCTAGTATTCTGTGGTGTGTAGAGACACACACACACAGAACACTAGAACAGGAAGGGACCTCAAGAGGTCATGTCCAGTCCTCTGACCTCACAGCATGACCAAGCACCACCTCCATCATCCTTGTTAGATATTTAACCTCTCTGTTCTTAAAATATCTCCAATAATATAGATTGCACAACCACTCCAAGCAACATATTCCAGTACTTAAATCATCCTGACAGGAAATTTTTCCTAACGGCTAACCTAAACCTCCCCTGCTGCAATTTAAACGCATTGTTTCTTGTCCTGTCATCAGAGGCTAAGGAGAATAATGTTTTCCCTCCTCATTGTAACACCCTTTTGGTACTTGAAAGCTGCTTTTATATCCCCTCTCAGCCTCCTCTTTTCACAACTAAACAAACCTATTTCTTTTAATCTTCTCCCATAGGTCATATTTTCTAGACCTTTAATCATTTTAGTAGTTTTTCTATGGACCTTCTCCAATTTCTCCACATCCTTCCTAAAATGTGGTGCTCAGAACTGAACTGAGGCCTGATCAGTGCAGGGTAGAGCAGAAGAATTACATCTCAAGCCTTGCTCACTACACCCCTGTAAAAACATCCCAGAATCATGTTTGATTTTTTGCAAGTATTACAGTTGGGGTGTATGGGGTGTCCAGGGAGGGGTAGCACCTCTAGTGTGGGGACCTGTCATGTCTCTTCGGGGCAGATTGTGCACTTTTGGTCCCCCACGGCACCCAGCTCTCACCTGTGGCACCAAGAAGCTGTAGCATGCAGCAGCCACACCCTGATAAACCACTTCAGCAGGCTGGCTAAACCAGGTGAGGGTAGCTGGCAGGTCTGAAACCTGCAGTGAGATGGGGAATTGCCTATCCCAGCATGCAAAATCAGCTCTGGCGGATTGGGTGGATGAGATCAACAGTGAGATCCAATGACCAGAAAGGCGGTTCTGCAATGTTCTGTGGAGAGCAAAGGGCATGAAAAGGCACCACAGACGGTATGGCCATCCACTGCAGCCAAGGAAGTCCCAGCCATGATGGACTTTTCATACCACTGGAACCAGGCTTCTGAGGTCCAGAGAGTGGAATTGCCCCTGTGCAATGGCTTTTCCACTTTAAACATTCTCCTGCACAGGTTATTTGCATGTTCTCATCACTCCTGTCGACCTCAAAGTCCCGCGGCAATGGTGGAGGTGACCACGGGGAGTCATAGCTCCAAACCTGCACGTAGGCATCCTGTGGACTTTGGTCACTTGACTCTGACCTTGGGACGACAGAGCTGTTCGGCAGCATCCCAGGCGACTGAGCAGGCCTTTTTAGCAACAGCACTGCTCACCCTCAAAATGAGGGAGGGGACTAGAAAAGATATCCCAAAAATTGCTTGTCCCAACCAAAATGGCCAGCATGCCACAGCTGGCAGTTTTACTCTCACAGTGGTCGAAAAACAGTGAAAAGAAAGATGATATTTGCAGCATGGAACGCTCACACCCTCTTGGACAGGGAGAATGCTATGAGGCCTGAGAGAAGAATGGCCCTCATAGCAAGAGAGCTGGCATGTTATAACATTGACATAGCTGCCCTGAGCGAGACCAGGCTGGCAGAGGAAGGATCCATCTGCGAAACAAAAGGAGGTTCCACCTTCTTCTGGAAAGGCAGGCCAGAAAATGAAGACAGAATCCATGGAGTGGGACTTGCCATCAAGACATCATTTCTGCGCCAGCGAGCATCTGATCAAGCTCTGCTTCCCCTTCAACACCTCTCTCCATGTTACAGTCATCAGCGCTTACGCCCCCATACTGACTAGTAGCAAGGAAGCAAAAAAAAATTCTATGAGGACCTTGACCATCTTGTGAAATCAACTCCTCCTAGTGACAAGCTTCTCCTGTTGGGTGACTTCAACACCAGGGTCGGCAAGGACTGTAGGACCTGGAAAGCGGTGCTGGGGCATCATGGTGTTGGTAACATGAATGCCAATGTCCACCTTCTGTGGAGCATGTGCGCAGAAAACGACCTGACAATTACCAACACTCTCTTCAGGCAAGCCAATAAATAAAAGACCACATGGATGCACCCGAGATCAAAACAGTGGCACTTGATTGACTATGTCATCAGTCGCGGGTGGGACTTTTGAGATGTTAAGATCACCAGGGCCACATGGGGAGCTGAGTGCTGGACTGATCATAGACTCGTCAGATCAGTCCTTATGCTGCACATCACACCACTGCACCGCAAGAAGCTCAAGGTTGTCAGACCCCTCTTCAACATTGGGAAGCTGCAACATACTGGTCATCGTGAGAAATTCGCAGCCTGCCTTGACGAAGCGCTGACATCCCATGGACCTCTGACTGGAGACCCAACACAAAAGTGGGACCAGTTCAAAACCCTGGTGATGGAGTCAGCCAAGTCAACACTAGGACTGAAAAAGAGATTTCACCAAGACTGGTTTGACGAAAATGATGAAGTCATCATGAAGATCTTAGAGGAAAAACAGAACGCATTTCTGCTATGGCAAAACGATCAGTCCTCAATCTCCAAACGTGATCTTTTCAAACACCTTCAGAGCCAGGCACAAACAGCACTTTGCAAAATACATGAGTGGTGGGAGAGTAAAGCTGATGAAGTCCAATACTATGCTGACGCAAAGAACTCCAAGATGTTCTTTGGTGCTATCAAAGCTATATATGGACCTTCAAAGCCAAGCACTACACATTTCCTGTCTGCAGATGGCATGACCCTTCTGAGGGAGAAGAACAGCACCAACAATAGGTGGAGAGAGCACTTCAGCAACCTTCTCAACAGAACCTCCATTGTCAACCTTGTGGCCCTAGACCAGATCCCTCAGAAACCCACGATAGACAGTCTTGACCTGCCCCCTGCAATGGATGAGGTCAAAAAGGCAATCAGCCAGACCGGCTCTGGCAAAGCCCCTGGGATGGACGGTATCCCTGCTGAAATTTTCAAAACGGCAGGCCCAGTGTCACTTGCTGATCAAGATGTTGTGAAACACTTCATCTAGGAAGGAGAAGACATGCCCAATCATCTGGCTCTTCAAGAACAAGGGCAACAAAGCTGACTGGAAATTACCAGGGCATCTCCCTTCTCTGTACTACTGGGCAGATCTTGGCTCGAGTCATCCTCAACCGTCTGATCACCAGCATCTCAGAGGAGAACCTACCAGAGGCACAGTGTGGTTTTCGCACAGGACACAGCACCATTGACACGATCTTTGCTGTTCATCAGATCCAGGAAATGTGCATAGAGCAGAACTTGGATCTGTACGTTGTCTTCATAGACCTGACCAAGGCATTTGACACCATCAACAGAGAAGCCCTGTGGATTACCTTGTAAAAACTTGGCTGCTCGAGTAGATTCGTTAACCTCACATGCCTGTTCCATGAGGACATCACTGGCTTTGTTCTTTCAAATGGTGAGTCCTCAGATCCATTTGAGATATCCAATGGTGTGAAGCAAGGGTGCGTGTTCGCCCCAGTGTTATTCAACCTCTTCTTCACGTGCGTCCTCAGCCACGCAGTTAGAGACTTGGACCATGGAGTCACTTTTCGACCTTCGTTGTCTGAATGCTAAAACCAAGATGCTTGAGAGGCTCATCCTTGAAGCCCTTTTTGCTGATGACTGTGCACTTATGGCACACAAGGAATCTGATCTGCAGCTCATTGTCAACAAGTTTGCTGATGCCACTCGCATCTTTGATTTGACTATCAACCAAGGAACAGCTATCCAACCAGTTTTGCACCCACACATATATTTGTGCATGTATATATTATACACACACACACAATAAATTTATATTTTAAATCTGGAATTTAAATCTAATTTTTATATCTAAATATAACATTCATAAAGCTAAAGCATGATCAAATCAAATTCAGTAATCCCTCAACACTCGCATACCTTGAACTTCGTGTAAGTTGGGAAGGGCTTGGGGGTGGATTGGGGCCCTGGGAGTGGGGCGACGCCCCAGCAGCCACTTACCCGGGACTCCGGGCAGGGAGTGCCCGTGGCTTCTCTGTTACAAGCATTGATGTGAGTTTTGTGCAATGTGAAACTGCATAAAATGAGGATTTACTGTACAGGAGTCAAGAACTACAAATCACCAGGAAGTGCACTGGAACTGGGACTTCTTCGACCCGGATGGAGCACCCAGCCCACAGTGTACCCACGAACACCAAAGATGGACACTGCTCTGGCCCAGCTGGAGTGCCCCTCCCTGCAGCACACCCCTGGCTGCTGTGTACAGGGACTGCTCCAGTCAGGCTGGGGGCAGTTGAAGGCCAGGCTGCTGCAGATAGGGTTTGCTTTGGCCATGCTGGAGTGTCATCCACCCACAGCAGTGCTGCAGGCAAGGATGCTCCAGCCAGAGCAGGGCAGCCCCAGTCACCAGTGCACCACTAGCAGAGGCAGCCCAGCCACTCCTCACCCATTTAACAGTTAGCGCTTAACTGTTTAACTAATTAAATAGGATATTACATCCCTCATCTGGGTGGGAGGATGCTGGAGCATCTGGGTAGGATGCTGGAGCAGGCTGGGAATGGAGGTCTGGCTGGGAGGCAGGTGCAGGAATGGGCTGAGGGTGAGATGTCTGGAAGATTAGACAGGTGCAAGAGTGAGCTGGGGGGTGCTGGAGCAAGGGGTAGTGTCAGAGCAGACTTGGAGTGGGAGAGCTGGGAGGGAGTGGGGTGGAGGAACTGACCGAGGCTGGGAAAGGCTTGGGGCCTCCGACCCCAGTGTAGATATTGATTTTGAATGGAAAGGAGCTGATGCAGCTTTTAAAAGGCTTCTCTTTTGGCAGGGTCATTGTGCTTGTTGATTGGCCAAAGCACAGCCCTATGTCTGAAGTATTCACATGCAGGGGAGTGATAGCTTAGTGGTTTGAGCACCAGACTGCTAAACGCAGAGTTGTGAGTTCAGCCCTTGATGAGGCCCATTTAGAGATCTGGGGCAAATAGATTTAAAAAAAAAAAATATATGTGAGGGATGGTGATAGGTCATGCTGTGAGGGCAGGAGACTGGACTTCATGACTTCTCAGGGTCCCTTGCAATGACTATTTTAAAAAAAACCACCAATCAGAATACTGGATTACGCAAGTGTCAGTGGGGTGACAAAAGCAGGAGGTAACTAAGTGCTTCTGGACATGGTAGTGGAGTAAAGAGTACCGTATTTTCTTAAAAACCTACTTGAGTAAAAGTATAAAAAAATATAAATTGCTTCAGTAAAATACAAATACCAGAAAACCATACTTCAATAGGGTAAGTAAGTATTTCTGCTTTGCTACTTTCCACCTCTGAGAACTGTAGGTAAACATCAATTAACCATACGCACCCAAAGTCACAAAAATATTTCCACCTAAGATAACTGAAGTTTATAGATCAGAGAAGTCTTCACATAAGTAACCATCTGCATACCAATTTAGAAGTCACTTCTGCTTTTTGGGCACCAAACATAATGATGTAGCTGGACCAGTGCTACACGAATTTAACAGATCATGGGAGGTCAATATTGGCTAGCAGTGTTACCAACACTTCCACTGATTACTTTCACTGCTTTGAAGACATTTGGGGTAAATTACAGCTAAACAACAGCACAGAACACTGAGAGCCAGGACTCTTGGCTGGCAATAAACTTTACAGAACCATGGAAAACTTGGTTACACCCATGATATGTGACCATTGGCTAACTAAAATCATGCCAGATTATGGCTGTTGCCAGACAAAAGAAGTCCAGATTAGAAAGGTTCAACCTGTATTCAAAATTGGGAATCCCCACATTAGAAGAAATTATTTATTTATTTAGTCAAATACCCTACCTTCAAGAGATTCCAGGTAAGTTTCTAGAAATTGTTCTTGCTAATAAATATTTTCCTTTTCTAATCCAATAGCAACAAAAATATATCAACTGAATTAACTTTAATTAGTATCTTTTACTATTTGTGTGTGAAATCAGTATAATCTTATCAAATGCCTATGTCAATTAAAATGAGAGAACTCTTTTGGTGGCCATCAGAGTACATTACTGTAACATTTTCAAGTTTCAGCAGAAATCACTGAAAACCACCCTGAAATTAAATATTTTGTTTGGCTAATAGAGCTTCATTTTTATTACAGAAAACTGTCATAGTAAGCAGTTATTTGATTTCTATTAATATGTCTACGAAATCAAAGTGAATGTGCTATTTTGCTTTTTTTTTTTTTTTTATGAAGTGTAAATATCTGACAATCAAAAGTTAAACTTAAAAACAAAAAATCTAATATATTCCCTGGTAGTAGCAGTTTTTCTACTGGTTATTAAATAGACATTTTCTGTTGAAGTCTAAACAGACGTATTTTGACTTTATGACAAACCCACCAGTTAGTAGTTTGGTGTATTTTCAATAATTCTCTCTGCCCTTAGGATGAGACACACAAAATCTATCACAATTTACATATATTAACAAGACTTGCTAGTATTTCAAAGAGTTAGATGTGCTATTATTAACATTACTCAACAACAGACAGGTAGCTGTGTTAGTCTGTACTCAAAGAAAACAAAGCACCAGAAATATGACACTTTAAAGACTAACAAAATGATTTATTTGGTGATGAGATTTCATGGGACAGGCCCACTTCATCAGATCAATTTCATTTCTGATACAGACTGACATTTATAAGTACAGAGGACTTAAAAAAAATTCTCTTTTTGGTCCTCTGTACTTATAAATGTCAGTCTGTATCGGAAATGAAATTGATCCGATGAAGTGGGCCTGTTCCACAAAGCTCATCACTGAATAAATCATTTTGTTAGTCTTTAAAGTGCTACATTTCTGCTGCTTTATTACTCAGTTATGTTTGCTGGAATAATGACGAATATATGAATTAACTGAAAAACTATATTCTTTACTAGAGACATGAAGAGAAAAGCTAAAAGTACATATCAAACTGTCAGCAGGAATGAGATCCAGATGTTAAAATATTATACCAACAGAAAATCAATTAACTTCATTTTAAACAAAACCTCTTCCAGGGAAAGCATAACTTATTGACTTAAACCTCAGCATAATTACACATGGGAACTGCCATTGTGTAACACATTTACGCAATTTACAAGCAGCAGATGTACCGGAGAAATACGTAGAAGTGACATAATCTAAAGAATATTTAAATGCGTTAGATTATAAAACCTTATCACCCTTGACAGTGTTTTGGTGGAGACTAAAGAATAACAAATACATCAAAGAGATATATTAAAGCAAGGTCTTGAGCAAATCTTCATTGTTATGTCATTTTGTGCAATTGTGGACACATATTTTAATACAGAGCAAATTCTGTTCTTACTTTACAAAAAAAAATAGTATTTTTTAATCCCCAAGACAGAATAGCTTGCTTAATTTTTAAAAGCACAAAAATGTTGCTGAATTTAACATGTCTTATTTCACAATAACAATTTAGGGAAAATAAGTTATAAGACTGACAAGACCTACATTATTATACACCTGAAATACAGCTTCTTGGTACCGTACCAAGCACAAATCAAAGCAGCAACTGGCTATACTTTTGATGGACAAATGATACAGAAAGTGAAGCAGGGTGCCTGTGGAGGAGAAGGGGAGGTAAACTTAGAAAAGTTCAAGGTAGAATACCAGAGAAATGTTTGCTGTTAAGGACCATTCAAGTGAATATTTTAGATCATATTTAAAAAGGGTAAGGAAGGGAAGAGATTACATACCCTTCTCCACCAATTCTTGTTATCTTTAGACGAAAATCAACAGAATTCAGACTGGGTGGCTTCCATTTCAAAATATCATCACATCGACCCGGCTTGTATTTCTAAAGCAAATTAAAGAGCAATTTAATTATGCTGTTTTAGATTTATTTTAAATTAAAATTCAGCATTTTCTATTTTATTGACTGTTTACTTCTGGGGAAGCTGTAGTTAAGTATATCCTTTTAGCTGAAGTATCTGGCAAAATGTATGACAGAACACAATACTTGGGACCAACAAAGAGTATTTACCATTTTATTTTACATCTGATTCACTATCCCAGTGTACTCAAACAATTGCAAAGGACAAAGAACTGAGAAAGAAATTATAAATTAAAGATAACTGTCATGTATTCCTGCAAAAAGATAACATTCTCTTAGAAACATATTTTCACATTGAAACTCTTACACTGAGATGAAACAGCTTAATAAGAATCTAAAATTGCTGACAACATACATATAAAAACACTTTTGCCCCCCTACATTTTTCAGGCTATTTTAAGACCAGAACAAAAAAGCAGTGAAGTGTTTTAAGACCAGGGATTGTTATCTGTGCTACCTTCCCCGCTGTGACAAAGTCCCTTGTCAGCCCCTGTGGGTCCCTGCATTTCCTGGCAGTTTCCTCTGTTGTGCCTCAGAGACTCATGGAGACCCCTTGCCTGCCCAGGCCTTTCCAGAGGCAGGAGTCTCCGCTTAGCAAGCCATCCTCATCATAGGCAAGTCCCAACTGGGGAGGACACGGCCAGCCCCCTTGCAGGCCTGCGCCTGTCCCAATGTAGTAACCCACTGGGGTAGGGCAGGGGGAGTCCAGACCTGCCCTCTACCCTGGACTCCGGCCCAGGGTCCCTGCAAGGTCAACAGGCTACTGGTGGGGGCCTCCACCCCGGCCCAATGCGACGACCTCACCCTGGGCCACTTCACCCACCACTTCCCTGTGCTCCTGCTCCTGCTCCTGCTCCTGCTCCTGCTCCTGTGTGCACCTGCCAAAACCTCCCCCGACTGCAACCAGCTAGGGGGGACCTTTTATAGGGAGTGCAGGGCCTCAGCTGTTCCAAGACTACTGACTACAGTCAGCTGTGGCTACTGGTTAATAAGGCCCCCAGCTGTCTGCCTTAATTGGGAAACAGGAAAGCATTCCCCCACCAGCCAGTATACCAGCCTTCTTGTATGATTCTCTAGCCCCCAGGCAGCGGTCTGTCACACCGCCCCCACCCTTTAAACACAATAGCTGCGTCTACACGTGCACACTACTTCGAAGTAGCGGCACCAACTTCAAAATAGCACCCGTCGCGTCTACACGCGTCGGGCGCTATTTCGAAGTTAACTTCGACGTTAGGCGGCGAGACGTCGAAGTCGCTAACCTCATGAGGAGATAGGAATAGCGCCCTACTTCGACGTTCAACGTCGAAGTAGGGACCGTGTAGACGATCTGCGTCCCGCAACGTCGAAATTTCTGGGTCCTCCATGGCGGCCATCAGCTGGGGGGTTGAGAGATGCTCTCTCTCCAGCCCCTGCAGGGCTCTATGGTCACCGTGGGCAGCAGCCCTTAGCCCAGGGCTTCTGGCTGCTTCTGCGGCAGCTGGGGATCTATGCTGCAGGCACAGGGTCTGCAACCAGTTGTCAGCTCTGTGTATCTTGTGTTGTTTAGTGCAACTGTGTCTGGGAGGGGCCCTTTAAGGGAGCGGCTTGCTGTTGAGTCCGCCCTGTGACCCTGTCTGCAGCTGTGCCTGGCATCTCTATTTCGATGTGTGCTACTTTGACGTGTAGACGTTCCCTCGCTGCGCCTATTTCGATGTTGGGCTGAGCAACGTCGAAGTTGAACATCGACGTTGCCGGCCCTGGAGGACGTGTAGACGTTATTCATTGAAATAGACTATTTCGATGTTGGCTGCACGTGTAGACGTAGCCAATGTGAACAAGTGATTGGTCATCTTGTTTCTTCTCAGCTAGATCCATTTTTCAACCAATGGAAGATTATGCTGTAAAGATGAAAGAAAACCATAACAGCAAGCTTTGTATGCTGTTTTTCTATCCAAGAAGAGTAAGCTGAGATGAGTGGCCTAAGAGACAGAATATCTGCTTGACTGATATGTAAGATGCAACATACTGAGTAGAATGAGAAGTGTACTACGTTAAGTATTCAGGGACATGAAAGAAGTCACTAGTTCACATGATTCACACATAAGAGACCATTTAGTCAGAAGCTCCTGTCTGTATTCAATATCTCTATTTCTTTATAATGTATAAGAAGCAATCCTCTCTTAGGTCAGAGATAAAACTAATAACCATCATTATGGTTCATTAAGTTCATTGGTCCTCCTAACCAAACAGACATTACCGGATCTATGATTTTCATGGAATTAATGAGACATGACTATTATAACATTGAACTACTTTTCCTTGTTCCACCCGATATGTATATAATTGTGAGCGATTCAGGGTAAGCTGACTATCTGCGCCCTCTTCTGAAAGGGCGTAGGACTCTGTTGGTGACATTAAAAAAAGTCGCAAACCATAAAATATTAATCTCCCTCTCCCCCTCAGTTTATGTTAGATCTTCCAGCTCCCATCTCCAGCCTCTCTATTTCTAAAGCTATCAGTCACTGCATCCCACTGTCACTTCTCTCCCACCCTTTTTCTTGCAAGAGTAATCTGTGAAATACCACAAGCCTGAAGTACTTATATTCTTTCAACTGTCTCATTCCTCACCCTACTAATCTGAATTTTCAAACTATAGTTTTGTCATTATCAACTAAAGTGCTAAAAGGAGGTAGATATCATCATCACAGACTTACTTATCTTGACCGAATAGGACAATTATGTAAGCAAAATATCATTCAGTCAGGTCTTCAACCTTTCCACACTGTATTACTGTACTTCATATTTTAAAACCACTCATTATTTATTTATTAAAATTATTTTCTGGATAGATTTATCAAAATGTGTTGCTAGAAAATAGGAACAACAATTACAAATAGAGGGGGATAGAACTGAAAGTCCTATATGTCTTCTTAATCCAAGTAGAACTACTCTGCACAGTATTTCTCATAATGGATTACTAGCAGGGTCTGCCCCTTTGTGGCAGCAACAGCCAAACGTGCCTGTTGATGGGCCTCAGTACTTCTCTGGTGTTCCTCTTCTCTAGCGGCTTGAGTCCTCAGCCCACCAGACGCCACCATCTTGAGGAACTGCCTCCCACCCCCAGCAACCAGCAACTTGCTAGCTCCACAGCAATGCACACCCTGCCCCCATCCCACAGCTGGGGCCGAGCACCTGCTTGCACCCCCCACTGGACAGGCACTGTTCTTGGGCGCCTCCTCTCAGGGGGTAGGCCCTGCCACGTGTGGGAGCTGCAAGGGGCCCCTGTGCCGCCTTTCCTGTTCCATGGGAGACAACCCCAGCCTGTGGCAGCCAAGTCCTGTACTTGGCTGAGGCAGCAAGAGTGCAGCATCCGGCATCTGGAGCCTGCATGGATGCTTTTGCTATGGGGCTGCTGTGACTGGTGTTGGGGGATCTCCTGAAGCACGCATATTGCTGTGGATGGGACTGGGCTAAGCTTGGAGTGTGTGCGCATGTTCTTGCTTGAGGGCAATGATACCATGCGTGTGTGACTCTCGTTGAACACCCACAGCCTGTGGGAGAAGGCAGGCTGTTTCTTCAGGCATCAATCACATGCCCCAGCTCCACGAGGGTCTACTTGTCTAAGTGATCAGGAGTGGGGTGCAGCCACCCGCTACAGAGGCAGAGCAGCAGGAGTGCGGCACTTACATTGGTGTGCTCCACACAGGTCTCGTGCAATCTCATGTCTGCAACGGGACAGACAGCTCTCCTTTTATAATATGGAAGATGACAAAACAACTGGAGTTTAAGAGGGAGGAGAGCAAGTGAGTCTGCCGCTGAAGAAGCTACCAGGTGAGAGCGCTGATCGCTAGGTGAGTGAGCGTGTGCTTTAACTGCTGGCATTTGAACTGCCATTTTGATTCCAGGTGGGGGGAGTTTCAGTTTCAGCGGCAGTTGGGACTGCCTGCCTGACCTTTTGCTCCCTTGATCAGCCTTCCCCTGTGCGACTCATAGGGGGAGGGCCTGAGAGAGGCCAGCAGGCTTAAAAGCCAGAGGCTGGAGCGACCAGGGGAGCGAAGCGGACAGGGAGCTGCAGACAGGGGAGTTTGACACAGGGAGTGTGACAGAGAGGACTATAATGGTTAGGAAGACCCACAACACCTGTGCCAGCACTACTGCTGTCTCCTCCACTTGTGCCTGTAGCCAGACAGACTGCCTGACCATAGATGTTTCTACCCAGATCCTGGCGTGGTTCTGCAAGGACTGTGACTTGCTGTTCCCACTTACTGATACCCAGGCTGAGGGGAATATTCAGTGTGAAAGGTACCTGCTGGTGGAATCTCTCAGGCGGAGGTGGGGGAACTACAGGAGGAGGTGGCCAGGTTGAGGAGTATCCAAGTCCATGAGCAGTTCCTGGATAGTATTCAGGTGGAGATTGCGGTGGTAACTATCCCAGTGCACCGGACGGCTGATAAACCACTGGAGGAGATGGACCAGGGTGGACATTGGCAGTTGGTTACTTCTCGCAGCAGGCAGTGTCCTACTCCTGCTCAGAACCCTCCCACCGTGGTACTGGAAAACCATTATGCCGTACTTGATACAGGAGACCAAGAATTACCCCATATAGAAGAGGAGAAGCCTCGTACCCCCAAGGCTGGGAAGTCTACTGCCACACCTGCAAGAAGGAAACGTAGAGTAGTGGTGGTTGGAAACTCTCCTCTGAGGGGGATGGAGGCGCCCATCTGTCACCCTGACATTTCCTCTTGGGAGGTGTGCTGCCTGCCGGGGGCCCGTATCCGAGACGTTACGCAGGCATTGTCGAGGATTATCCGGCCCTCTGACTACTATCCCATGCTTCTCGTCCATGTGGGCACTAATGATACTGCAAGGTGTGATGCTGAACAGGTCAAGAGTGACTTCAGGGCTCTGGGGACACGGGTCAGGGAGTTTGGGGCGCAGGTGGTATTCTCTTCAATCCTGCCTGTCAGAGGTAGGGGCCCAGGCAGAGACAGGTGTATCCTGGAGGTGAATGCTTGGTTGCGTAGATGGTGTCGCCAGGAAGGCTTTGGTTTCTCTGACCACGGGATCCTTTTCCGGGAAGGACTGCTAGGCAGAGATGGCGTTCACCTTTCGAGGAGGGGGAAGACCATATTCAGACACAGGCTGGCTAACCTAGTGAGGAAGGCTTTAAACTAGGTTCGACGGGGGCAGGGGAGCAAAGCCTGCAGGTAAGTGGAGAGCATGGATATCTGGGAGATGAACTTGAAATGGGAGGGAGTATGGGCTACACTGGGACAGTAAAAAGAGGGCCAGGGCAAAACTGGGAGGCAAGACCAAATCAATGTCTGAGATGCCTATATACAAATGCAAGAAGTATGGGAAATAAACAAGAAGAATTAGAAGTACTAATAAATGAATACAACTATGATATCGTTGGCATCACAGAAACTTGGTGGGATAATACTCATGATTGGAATGTTGGTATTGAAGGGTACAGCCTGCTTAGGAAGGACAGACAGGTTAAGAAGTGAGGTGTTGCCTTGTATATTAAAAATGTACACACTTGGACAGAGGTGGAGATGGATGTAGGAGATGGACGGGTTGAAAGTCTCTGGGATAGACTCAGAGGAGTAAAAAGCAAGGATGAGGTCCTACTACGAGTCTACTACAGGCCCCCTAGCCAGGTGGAAGAGGTGGATGAGGCTTTCTTTAAACAGCTAACAAAATCATCCAAGGCCCAGAATTTGGTGGTGATGGGGGACTTCAACTATCCAGGTATATGTTGGGAAACTAATACAGCAGGGGACAGACTGTCCAATAAATTCTTGGATTGCATTGCAGACAACTTTTTATTCCAAAAGGTTGAAAAAGCTACCGGGGGAAGCTGTTCTAGATTTAATTTTAACAAATAGGGAGGAAATTATTCAGAATTTGAAAGTGGAAGGATACTTGGGTGAAAGTGATCATGAAATCAGAGTTCACAATTCTAACAAAAGGTAGAAGGGAAAACAGTACAATAGAGATAATGGATTTCAGGAAGGCAGATTTTGGTAAACTCAGACAGCTGGTAGGTAAGGTCCAATGGGAAGCTAAACTGAGGGGAAAAATGGTTGAGGAGAGTTGGCAGTTTTTCAAAGGGACATCATTAAGGGCCCAAAAGCAAGCTATCCTGCTGCGTAGGAAAGATAGAAAACATGGCAAAAGACTGCCTTGGCTTAACCAGGAGATCTTACATGATCTCAAACTAAAAAAAGAATCGTATAAGAAATGGAAACTAGGACAAATTAAAAAGGACAAATATAGGCAAACAACACGGGCACTCAGGAGCAAGATTACAAAGGCTAAGGCACAAAATCAGCTCAAACTAGCTACAAGAATAAAGGGAAACAAGAAGGCTTTTTACAAATACTTTGGTAACAAGAGGAAGACCAAGGGGAGGGGAGGGCCATTGGTCAGTGATGAGGGGGAAACAGTAACAGGGAATTTGGAAATGGCAGAGATGTTTAATGATTTCTTTGTTTCGGTCTTCACTGAGAAATCTGAAGGAATGCCTGACATAGAAAATGCTAGTGAAAAAGAGGTAGGTTTAGAAGTTGAAATAAGAAAAGAACAAATTAAAATTTACTTAGAAAAATTAGATGTCTGCAAATCACCAGGGCCTGATGAAATGCATCCTAGAATCCTCAAGGAGCTGATAGAAGAGGTTCTGAGCCTTTAGCAATCATTTTTGGAAAATCGCGGGAGACAGGAGAGATTCCAGAAGACTGGAAAAGGGCAAATATAGTACCCATTTATAAAAAGGGGAACAAGAATAACCCGGGAAACTACAGGCCAGTCAGCTTAACTTCTGTGCCAGGAAAGATAATGGAACAGGTCATTAAAGAAATCATCTGCAAGCATTTGGAAGGTGGTAAGGTGATAGAGAACAGCCAGCATGGTTTTGTTAAAAACAGATCATGTTAAACCAATCTAATAGCTTTCTTTGATAGAATAACGAGCCTTGTGGATAAGGGAGAAGCGGTGGATGTGGTATACCTAGACTTCAGTAAAACATTTGACATGGCCTCACATAATATACTTATGAATAAACTACGCAAATACAACTTAGATGGGGCTACTATAAGGTGGGTGACAACTGGCTGGATAACCATACCCAGAGAGTAGTTATTAATGGTTTTCAATCCTGCTGGAAAAGTATAACTAGTGGGGTTCCGCAGGGGTCTGTTTTAGGACCGGTTCTGTTCAATATCTTCATTAACGATTTAGATATTGACATAGAAAGTACACTTATTAAGTTTGCAGATGATACCAAGCTGGGAGGGGTTGCAACTTCTTTGGAGGATAGGGTCATAATTCAAAAGGATCTGGATAAACTGGAGAAATGGGCTGAGGTAAACAGGATGAAGTTTAATAAGGACAAATGCAAAGTGCTCCACTTAGGAAGGAACAATCAGTGTCACACATACAGAATGGGAAAGGACTGCCTAGGAATGAGCAGAGCAGAAAGGGATCTAGGGGTTATAGCGGACCACAAGCTAAATATGAGTCAACAGTGCGATGCTGTTGCAAAAAAAGCAAACATGATTCTAGGATGCATTAACAGGTGTGTTGTGAACAAAACACGAGAAGTCGTTCTCCCGCTCTACTCTGCGCTGGTTGGGCCTCAGCTGGAGTATTGTGTCCAGTTCTGGGCACCGCAGTTCAGGAAGGATGTGGAGAAACTGGAGAGGGTCCAGAGGAGAGCAACAAGAATGATCAAAGGTCTAGAGAACATGACCTATGAAGAAAGGCTGAAAGAATTGGGCTCGTTTAGTTTGGAAAAGAGAAGATTGAGGGGGGGACATGATAGCAGTTTTCAGGTATCTAAAAGGGTGTCATAAGGCAGAGGGAGGGAACTTGTTCTTCCTTGCCTCTGAGGATAGAACAAGAGGCAATGGACTTAAATTGCAGCAGGGAAGGTTCAGGTTGGACATTAGGAAAAAGTTCCTAACTGTCAGGGTGATCAAACACTGGAACGAATTGCCAAGGGAGGTGGTAGAATCTCCATCACTGGAGATATTTAAGAAGAGGTTAGATAGATGGCTTTCAGGGATGGTCTAGAAAGTGCTTGGTCCTGCCATGAGGGCAGGGGGCTGGACTTGATGGCCTCTCAAGGTCCCTTCCAGTCCTACTCTTCTATGATTCTATGATTCTGTGAGTAAATATGGATAATTTTTGAAGTATATATTCCTGCAAGACGTGATTTAATTTAATACATGGAACTATATTCCTTATTATCCTGTTTTGGGATTCTAATTTGGCTAGGGTCAAATAGTATTTCTAGTTACTTCGTATTTGACCAAATAGGCCAGATTTCTCCATAGGTGGTTTGTGAAATGAGTCATGGAATAAAATTTCATTAACATAGCTAGAACACGACTTAGGATCCCAAATTCTTCTGACAGTCCTCTGAGTAAACCTAGAAATCTGACTGTCAACCATGTCAAAGGTGTCTAATAGAACATTCCCTTCTACAGCATATGGAAACACCCCCCCTTCTCTTGCCCCACCCTTTTTTCGGGGAGGGAGTGCTTTAGACAGAGACAGATAATGGAAGAATGAAATTTAAAGCAACCTAGAGACAAGATGCAAAGATCAGGATTTCTATGACAGATCCTAAACAAAGAAATCCAAAGGTTTCAAAGGATTCTAACCTGGTACTAGGTAAACTTCTAGACTGAGGACTTTTAAAGCTTATGATTCTATTCTCTTATCCCCTGGACAGCGGAAGCTCTGACATCTTCCAGACAGCAGAAAGAATATTCCAGTTTATCTGATGAATGGCATGGTATTCTTGAAGAAAAGTACCATTTAAATAGTGAATACCACCTCTGATAGCATGGATTTAAAACATGCTCTTAAAAATGTATTTGCACTAAATTACCCTACTGTCTTATTACCCAATGTAAAACCAGCTGTGCAGAAGAAAAGAGATGAAGACTTATTCTAAGGCCTTGGAAAAGTTAAGAAGAATTAAAGACAAACACACAGAGCTTTGACTTTTGCCTTACTACAGAGGTAGTCGGCTTTTCCCTGAACATGTAAGTTAGTGTTTCTGCCTTTGTTACTAGGACTATGAACCAGCAAGAGCTTAACAGCCTTGGTCAAACATTTGTGGCGATGGCAACAACTTCTAAATTATTACTCACAGACCCCACCATTGCTGAGGACAAAAATAACTCGCTTAACAGATCCAAGAGAACATGTCCAAGAAACAAGGGCAGTACCAATAGACAAGTGCAGCCCCTTATCAAAAGAGAAAATTCATAACTTCACAGAAATTTCTGTTAACATTAAAGAACTGCCAAAACTTTCAAACAATCCACGAACATGTTTCTAAACATTCTGAAAAGGGCACATAGTGGTCTGACCATGAAGCTTACGGAACTTGAGAACAAGTTTCATTGTTCTTAATAAAGAAATGTCCACATGAAGGACTCAAACTAAGAGAAATCTAGCTTGAAATGAAATCTGTCAAAAATACATTAATAATTCTCGAGACAGTGTTTCATTTCCTTATTGAGTGATCACATACATATCGAACAGTACTGAGCCCTTGTCAATCTGAACACTAAGTACTGAATCAAAATACTGTTATATGCTAGCTAGAAGTAATCAAGGATTTAGCACCTGAAGCATGTGAAAACCTCATATTAGACCAATCATAGCATATCGAGAACTGTTCTGCCTTAAATTATAAATTGTTTTTGGAAATACATTCATACTTTTAAAGCAAAATATGAACCAATCTAAATCCAACTACTCACTCAGATGGCAAGTATACAGTAAATATGACAAATTTACCCTGAGCAGAAAACAATTACAAATGCAAAGCTCCCCTTTTCAAGTATATTAATCTATATGTCTTTTGAAAGTGGAGATAAATGATTCACTATGAAGCCTATTAATTCACTCCAACCACAGAAACCAGAACTGGCTGAATTTTGGTGGAAAAGTATATAGTCAATTCAAAAGCCAGTTCAATTGTTAAGTAATCCTTTGGGATCTTTTCTTATTTGTTAATGCTAATACTCACTTCCTTGTCTAGATCACTAGCAAGAAGTCCAGCACATCTGTTTTGAAGGAGCACATCATATTCAATGTTCATCCATCATCAGGCTTCTCTCCAGTCCTGGGTTTTGTAGGATGTCCTGCTTTGCTCTCCAAAACTTCCTGTTCCAGTTAAAGCTACTTCTGTCCTGCAGTTCAGGCTGGGCTCAGCATCCCAATAACCTTGTTATCCCCACCCTTGCTCTGGCTTATTTATACCTGGCCCTGAAGATTTCCAAGACCAGCATCTGATGAAGTGAGTCTGTGCTCACGAAAGCTCACGCTCAAAACTTTTCTGTTCGTCTATAAGGTGCCACAGGACCCTTTTTTGCTGTTACAGATCCAGACTAACACGGCTACCCCTCCGATACTTGACATCCCAATTTGGGTGCTGTGATCTGGTTTCTGCTGCAAAGCGTCCCACTGCAACTCTGGTTTGGCCCAATCCCCTCACCCCTCAACAGAGGAAGTTGGGGAGCAGGCCAAATTTCAGCAACTTCTAGTATGACGTTCCAGTGCCAGTCACTCTAATTTGGCATGGTTATCCCCACTCAAGGGAGACCCAAAAAATTTGAGTGGTGTTGTGATCCCATGCATCAAGGGCTAGGTTGCAACTCCAAGAATGGGGAGCTGAGCACAGAAAGTCCTGTATTTCAGGAGTCACAGCAGTACCTGCTGCAAGCTAAGGGCAGGATAGATTTTCTCTGTCACTACCCTCCCCAAAGCCCCTCTTTCATGTAAGCCACATCTGATCCCACACCTCAGAGGGCCTCCCATCCCACCCAGGGCAGTACCCATTCTTCTCTAGCCACTTGACTTGTCTGAAGATATATAATCACACCAGCAAGAAATTTTCAGAGATCCTGACTTCACGAAAAGTGACTACTGGAGCATATCATGGTATCTCCACACAAGATTAGATGGTTCTCTCTACAACCTGGCAAGACTCAAGGCCAAAACTAAGGTCAAGAAAGTGTTCATTAGAGAACTCCTCTTTGCAGATGATGCCTCTCTCATCACTCATAATGAAGACATGCTACAGTCACTTACGGATTCTCTGTCCAGATCCTGCAAGTTATTTACCATGACAGAAACATGAAGAATACTGTTGTATTCACTCAAGGGATTCCTCAGTGACCCAGTGTCATTGTGGATTACAGTCCACTAGATGTGGTTCAACAATTCTGTTACCTTGAATCTACTGTCACCACAAAGCTATCTATGGACAAAGAACTGAACATCAGAATTGGGAAGGGAGCTACTATTTTTGGCAGACTTACGAAACGTGCATGGAACAATCTTAAGCTGACAGTGAAAACAAAGATACTAATCTATCAGGCATCTGTATTGAGTATCCTGCTGTATGGTTCTGAGGCACAGACCGCCTACTCAAATCAGCAGAAAAAACTGAATGGCTTCCATCTTTGCTGCCTCTGCAGAATTATGAATATCAACTGGTAAGATAAAGTTTCAAATGCAGATGTCCTGTCAAGATCTGGCATACCCAGCCTCATAGCGATCCTCAGCAGCAGAAGACTACGTTGGTTTGGTCATGTGAGAAGAATGGGTGACAAAAGTCTTCCCAAAGAAATCTTCTTTGGTGAACTGTCATGTTGTTTGAGGACAAGACGACCACCAAAGCTAAGATTCAAGGATGTGTGCAAAATGCCATGAAAAAAATTCAACATTGATCCAAAATCCTAGGAATCTACATCAGCAGATCGAAACACCTGGTGACAACTGCTATGACAGGGCACATTATCCTTTGATAGCGTACGTGCAAGCCATGCAAAAAACTTCATCTTAGAAGGAAAAGCTCTCAGACTCAAGAATTCAGAAACAGACTGATATGTGGTTATAGCAGTTGATTGTGCAAATCCAGTATTGGACGGATAAGCCAAAAAAGAATCTGCAGACTCAAACACTGCCCATAGATCTTCACCACCGCTGCTAACCACCATCTCTCGAGATGAAAAGGGGCCATAACATTTGGTCAGACCACAGATCCATCTAGCCCAGTATACTGTCTTCCAGCAGTGGCCAATGGTGTCCCAGAGGGAATGAACAGAACAGGTAATCAAATGATCCATCCCCAGCTTCTGACAACAGAAGCTAGGGACACCATTCCTGACCATAGGCAAACATTTAACCTGCAATTTTACAGCCCTACAACTTGAGGCCTGCATGCCAAAGTCAGTTGGCACAGGCCAGCTGCTGGTGTTTTACTGCAGTACAGACATACCCATAATGGCTGATATTGGGTCTCTCTCTCTCTAGAGGCTTCATCCAAAGCCCAGTGAAGTTAAGGTAAAGGTTTACTTGGGCTTCAGATCAGGCCATTAGTCTAAGCACTACTGGTATCCAACTGATCACTTTGTAATTCATTGTGACTGGCTGGACTACATATGGCACTCTTTAAAAAACACAAAATTCTGTTGTTAGGTAAAATAGGTAAAATAATAAATTTTACTTTTAATGCTGCAGTATGTAAGCTACAGAGTCAAACCTCCCAAACAAGCAAAGAGATGTAGTTATCACTAGACTCTGGCTTTCTGCTTTGGTTCAGTAAATCTATAATGCAATCGAAAGACCTGTTGATGTGTTTAATGACCATTGGATCCATCTTTCATACAGCTATTAATGAAGTGCATGTATTCTACAATTATAGGAAACAAGCGTGAGCAATATCTTTTGTAGCTTATTAAGATGTAAAAAGTTAGATTTTGGGCTATTCCAAAGTCATCGTAGGTTCACAACTCAACCAAAATGCTCATAACTATAAAATCTTGATAAAAACTGTTTATAAGAAAGGCTTGATGAGAAAAATGAAGAAATTTCTTGATAATTTTGTTACTCGAATAACAACAAATGGTTATATTTGATAAGTAAATTAATTTCCTATGCCTTTATACAAGTATATTTTGATGTTACTTAATTGCAAGGTTTCTACTCCTTTAATCCCATTGATGTTTTCTAGACTTCTTGACAACATTTTTATTGACTTGTTTTGAATATTGAATGATGAAAATGTTCTGTGATGTTTAATTGAAGATACACTAATTCATCTTCTAAAAGGGGAAAAAATATAATGAAAGTCCAACTGTGTGGGGAAACATGGAGTTTCAACCATTAGGTGCATTTTCTGACTAGCTTTGTGCTGATTGCTTCTTTCTGATGTAAATATTATGGCAGACTGAAGGCAGTGGGCTGTAGGAGCTTGATGGAGGACACATACAGCAGTAACCATGTGAGTGGGTTTCTGTTCCCTGCATAAAAGGCACTTCAGGCTTCTTAATAGCTGGCCTGCAGCAGCAGGCTTATTAGATATCTGTAGCCATTTTAGGCCAAGTGGCTTACCTTAAAAAGGGTTCCCTCAGCTAGAGGAGGAGGAGGAAGGAGATGAGGAATAGATCACAGAATAGAAAGTGACATGGGAGAATTTACGTTTGGAGGAAAGGAAGACATAGCCAGGTACCAGTGAGAAGCAGTCAGAGAAAGGGTGATGCAACTGGGGCAGAGAAAAAGCCCTATCAGCTGTCTCTTGTTTGTGTTCCTGGGCCATAGTCCAGAGTAACAAACAAGCCTGGGCTCCTACCACCCCATTCCCCAAGCCCTGGAGAGCTGCCTCCAGCAAAAGGTTGGGGACCCACGAGCACTGGAGGGTTCTTGCCTCATACTAGTGACTTACTTGTGATTAGATTGGCTCAGTAAGCAGAGACCCTTGACTCCAGAAAGACTAGAGGCCATGGGAGGGCTACCATGAGCCTCTGAGGCACAACTTAAAAGGTGCCAGGAAGTGCAGGACCCACACAGTATGACTAGAGCCCTGATACAATACTGACATAGACCCAATGAGAATTTACCAATGTGACATATTGACTTTTGCATGCTAATGCAAATTTAATGGCTTGCTGGATTTTGTCACTAGAGAACTAATGCTAAATTGAGACATTCAGGGGAAATGACATTTTGTAAGCAACAACACTGATTACATAGAACAAATAAAACTAGCAGTATTGTATTGTTAAAATATTAATAAAAAAATTGCAAGTTGGAAAAAAAAAGACATTGTTTCAAGACTACCCAAACTGTATTTGCTAATATGTCACAGTGCTCTACTAAACAGAAAGGAAAAAATTATTATAGCTAAAAAAAGTTTCTGAAATATTAAGCCACACAGTCAGATCAAACTGAGGGACATGCACAAATACACTACTACTATTTTCTCATTTAAATAATGTTAGATTATATTTCATATTAGGGATTTTAACATTTGCATGAAAATTAGGTTTAGAAAGTTAACCTGTATGTAGAAATTACTCAATTAATATTTGAAAAGATAGAGCTCAATTGTCTCTCTCAAATAATTCTACTGTGAATTTGAACTCAATGCAATATGTATATTGGACTTCATTTCTGTAATTTTGGTCTTAAATGTCATCTACTTCTGCACCTTAATTTAGCTTTATTCCGTAGGCCTCATTAAACATACCATCTCTTAGCCATACTAATAACTTTCCTTAATATTCCACTGAGAAAAGAGGAAATTGAGAAATATTTTTTTTAAAACTCACTTCATTTAAATATTAACCTCCAATACTGGATATAGGATCAGTTCACAGTTGGAATCCATATTTACAGCATTCAGAACCTAATAGCTACGCACTTATTCACTATCCATTTTCTTTTCACAAACCACTTTAGTCAGGAGAAACCAGGTTTTGTTTACCTTGATTTGCATTCTCTCTCTTCATCCTCCAAATTACTGTACAGTCTTAAAAACTGTGGCACTTGATTGCAAGCAAAGAGGCTGAAATAAATGGCTCCACACTAATATGAATGACCCAGAATGGACTCTGATGCCCCTGCACCTACAGACTGGATTCTTCAGTTACATTGGTGTAAATTAGGAATAACTATTAAAAGACAAGATAATTACAGAAGCATAAGACTGGCAATATGAAAATGTGTTTTGCACTCACTAGTCGTTTTGAGCCGAAAGAACTGAAAATCCATGGTTGCTGCTTAACACAGTGCTACATTGCTACTGATTTTGTAATGTTCTTGTTCTTTACCATCTAGAACTCATTACCTCTTTACATCTGTACGATAAACAAGAAAAGCTAACTTGATAGTAGACCATAAAAATACCTACATTTGTCTTTTATGCATTTTTGTGTTATTCTGTTTATCTCATTTTTCATCTCTTATTTGAACTGTGATGAACCCCAGTACAGCAACAGAACAAGACGTAACCCACCTATCTACATGAACACAGAATAATGCTTTGTTCATTTTCCTGGATGAAATTTCCTTTAAACTAGATTTTATAGTTCTGGAATAGCTTAAAGTTCACACTGGTGAGTTCAGAGACGGATCTTCACTCTCCCAAATTGCTCTCTCTCTCCAGGAACATGGGCATAAAATTAGTAACTGAATACATGGTAATAAAGAAACAAAATTGCAGAAGTTAATTGTCCAAAAACTAGCATATTAGACAACAAATGACTGAATTGATTATGCAGAAATTAACACTTTCATATGGGACAGTCCCTTTTTCCTTAGTTAGGGCTTGCCTAGTGTACGACTTAGATTGATGTAAATTATGTTGCTCAGGGGTGTGAAAAAGCCATGCCCTGTGTGGGATCTACAACATTCTATGTGAGTTGGAGAAGGTCTCCTACCGTCATAGCTCCCACTGACACAGGTTCTGCAGTTTAAGGCGGAATGATTATGCCAATGGGAGAGCTCTCTCCCACTGGCATATCATGTCTTCACCAGACACACTATGTGCACAATAGTACAGCTATGCTGGTATAGTATAATGCACAGCTCTTAAATACTTTGGAAATGAGAGAATTAACTTGGAAATCCCTACAGATGACAGTGCAGTTATTGTTAGCAGTGACGATTACAGCCAGAATTTCCCATCTTCCAAACTTTGCTCTACAGGGCCAAATCTGAGAAAGGCTGAGCACCTAATACTCCTCATTTAAAGAAACAGGAACCAAGATAATTCAGAACTACTCAGGATGAGGCCTTATGCTTTATAGTTACTAATATGAGAAACATTCAGCAAAATAAAATGACTACAAGTGCCAAATGCTAGATGCAATTGTGTGAATGTGTAAACATGTGTGCATAGAGGAAAGGTAATTTAGACACTGAAAGGTTCCCCTAAGCTCCGAACTTGTCTACCATCACCTACACTTAGGAAATTTCCTCAGGAGGCTTAGTCTATAGTCAAAATGTATCAAATAAAATTAGCTTTCTTCCTTCATTAAAAAATCACTGTCAGTTAAAGAGTGTTATCTATACAAGAACTCTCTCTCTCTCTCTCTCTCTCTCTCTCTCTCTCTCATTCACACACACACACACACACACACACAAAATCAGTGGAATTGTCTAGAACTGTGCCAAGTTGGTTAGCATGTGCAATGGCTCTGTTTTTGAGAAATTATCTCTATGCCTATATTGGTGATAGAATAAGTGCTAGGAGGCACCAGAACAGCATCCCTCAAGGATCAGCATTGTCTCTAAAGTTACTCAACTTATATTTGAATGACATACCATAACATGGGTATCACAGTTCGTTCATGCAGACAATATAAGCCTCAGCATTCAGGCACTCTCCTTGGACATACCAGAGAATGTTCCAAATATACATAGGAAGCCAAAGCTGATTACTGTTGTCAGTGGTACCTGATACCACGTGGAAGTGAGATTGTATCGCATGTCCTCCACTTACTTCATGCACAAGCAAGCACAGAGCTCAGCATAGCTCTCAATGGTCAGCAAACAAAGCATGTTTCGCAGTCTGACCGATATGCTGGACGGAATTCTTGCCAGTTCTTACGAATAGCATGACTAAGGTCAAAACATGTAACAACCTACTTAGAAAAATGGTCAGAATTGACATGGAGTGCCAATACCTAAATGCTTTATACTTCACCAGTGGTACTCTGTTATTCATTGGTGGACTACTGCACTCTAGTATGGATTCTCTCATCTTACACACCCGTGGTTGAGGTGCAACTTATTTCCTCCACACGTATTACTTCAGGCTTAAATCTATTCCTTTACCACAGTTACCACTTCTCTGCAATATTGATCTACTCAGCATTCACAGAGACACAGCAAAGCAAAGCTCTTCATGAAACTGCATAATATGCGACAGCTACCATCAATGAAAGTCTTGATGAATCCGCCACATGGTGATTTGCCCTCAGATTGACCATTGTGGACAAGTTTACCCATTGAGGGATTTACAGAAAGGATGCATGGTAAGCTTCATGGTATGCAAAGAAAGTGATAAATTATCTTGTCTCAGGCCCCACTCAGTGTCAACCCAGGTTTGATTTTTTTACTGCAAAGGCAATGAAATCTTCTCAGCTGGTTTTATACCAGACACCAAATTTCAGTTGCAGAGGAATTTCAGTGGTGTTTTAATCCAGGTCTACACTAGAAGGTAAAATCTATTTTGTATACATAAACCCAGCTACAAGAATTGCATAGCAGGAGTTGATGTATATAAAATCGACTTTTGACACCATCTACACAGCGGAAGGTTAACAGGAGAAATTCTCCCATCAACTTCCCTTGTGCCTTGTGACTGTCAGGAGTACCAGGGTTGATGCCAGAACCATAACCGTTCAATTTAGTGTGTCTCCACTAGGTGCACTAAATCAAATCCCAGAAACTCAACTGCCAGCAGGTCGATCTTCCCCTAAGGCAATGTGGGTGGGAATAAACCATGACATACATAGCTGCAGTCTGCAAAATGATTCAATTTCCTGGAGGTCTTCATGCCTAGAGCATCACTGTTAAGAATGCTATGGCTTGGCTTGATTGGATTGCATATGTCAAAAAAAAAATCTCTCAGCTGTGCCAATAAATTGCTTTAGAAAAGTCATTTAATCTCTGGGCATCAGTTTACATCTCTAAAATGGGGAATAATACTTATTCATCTTATGAGGGTGACTTTTAATCTTCATATGGAGCCAGGCTAAAGATACCATGGAATGAGAAAAAAAATCTGCGTTCAGACTGATAAAGAAATATTAGATTGTATAGTAACAAACTCAAAGTTTAGTTTATGTAAAATCCATTGTAAATAAAAGTGTGGTCACAAAATTTAAGTATTCCTCTCCAGTGTTGTCAGCATAATACATAAATAAGGACCAGAAAATGAAGCTGACCAGCGTAGTTTCAAACTCAAAGCTGGGGCCTTGATCCTGTAAATGTACAAGAGTATAAAATTAAGCATATTCACATTTGCAAAATTGGGCTTGCAAAAATGATGAAAACAAGCAGCCCAAATGATTACAAGTAAATTTATATTTAAGGGACAAAAACTCCCTTTTTAACATTCTTTCCGGTGTATGTTTTCTGTTATCCTGAATAAGGTACTTAGTGAGGAAAGCAACTGAGAATGAAAATACCTTATTGACTAGACAGTAATGGCAATCTTCATTCTTTATAAGCTTTTAAATAATAATTGCCAAGATAAATCAAAATAAATGCTCCTTGGAAAAGCTACTGAAAACTAAGTGTGATGCTCTCTAAAGGAGAAGGTGATGCTCTACACTAATTTAATTACAACTTTTAGGAAATTGTGATAAATTTCAGGGCGTATGCCTTATGAAGAATCACTGGAAAAAATTATAATCCGAGTACTACCTTGTGATTCTCTCTCTCTCTCGGTGGTAACTTGATAACAAGTATGATGTCTTCATGTCACCCTTCTATTTGTGAGGCCACTGATGGTTGATCAACTCAATTGGGGAGCCGAAGAAGGGGTAAGCATTAGTTGCTTTTGCAGGGGCACAAGCGCAGTTTTTGCTGCTCTTTTCTTCGTCTCCACCTCTCCTCATCTGCACTGTGGCAGGACATCTCAAATGGTGCCACCCCATCATGGATTACCGCTGTCCACTGGGGATGGTCCTGGGCAAGATTCTTCCAAATGTCAACACCGATGCGTCATTTTTTCAAGTGTGCCTCCAGCATGTCTCCATATTGTTTCCTTTGGCCCCCCAACGGTCCTCTCTCCTTCCTTCAACTCAGAAAACAGAATATGTTTTGGAAGGCTCTGATCGGACATCCAACCCACATGGCCACTCCAACAAAGTTGTCGAGGAATGATAATGGCTTTAATGCCCATCATGTTCAACTCTTCCAGGATGGTAGTGTTCGTGTGCCTATCCTCCCAAGAGATATTTAGTACTGATGATGTTGTTTAAGTGTCTTCAAATGACACGTGTGTTGTGCTGGTTTCACATGTGCACAGTGGCACTGGAATAACCACTGCATGGTATACAAGGAGCTTTGTCTTGGCCTAGATGTCCCAGTTTTTGAAAAACCTTTGTCTAAGTTGAGCAAAAGCAGAGCTTGCACAGCTCAGATGATGCGGGATTTCTGCATCAATTTTACTATATGTTTGTCACTCAAACATACTGTAAGTCTGAGAAACACCCACAGCTCTTCCAGCAATAACAAAGAGATTGTAAACAAGAGCTTCTTCAGCATGACATTCCCAAATACACCTCAAACACTACATAAGGTTGAAGGGGCAAACACAAATTTGTAATTCACATGAAACTTCCTGAAACTCATGGCACAGCAAGAATTATTCCAGCCAAAAGAAAAAGAACAAAGGCCACTGGCCACCTCCTTCTTATCCCACCTCTGAATTGGTGAATTCTAACATGGGAAATTTTGGAGAGAGGAAGAGAAAGAAAAAAAAAGACTGAGGTCCCCAAAACTACTTGGGCAAACCAGAGAGATTTATAGAAAATTAGCAGATTTAATAGTGCTACAATCATTTTTGACAATCACTAATTCATTTGAATATTTTTTTCCTGCTTAAACCTCTAACTAACTCATTTTTTGTATTTACTAATAAACGTCCAATTAGTTCACCAAAGAAAGTGGCTGACTGGGTTGCCTATAGTATGAGATTCTGAGCATCCATTTACCTGGGGGTAAGTGATTGGTCCTTTGGGGCTCCAAAAATCTAACCGTGATGATTTTTGGATTTAATAACCTTTCATCACAACAGGACAGCTTGGATGGGTAGTAATTTTGGCTGGAGCAAATGAGGGGACTACCTTTGGCCCCATGGTGAGACAAGCATAGTAATCCAGGAGTGTACATATGACACTGGCTTGGTGAAGTCAAATTATCCGATTTCTTACACAGTCTAACTTGAGAATGGTGTTTCAGTTGTGAGCTACATGCCAGTCACCATGATACTAAGCACGAAACATTCCAATGACAAACTAATCCTAATATTAGGAATCTCTCTCCATTTTGTATATCCACCAGCCTGCACTGACCTTTATAAAGCCTAGAATAAACATCAACAATGTGGTTTTGGTTTTTTTTTGGGGGGGAGGTTTTTTTGTGAGGGTAGATTATATTGCAGGTACAAGATTTTAAGGGCAATTTGAATGAAGAGGAGAGTCTTGAAAAATGGATTTTGGGACAGCATATCAAACATAAGAGATATTATGGAAGAAAGGACCTGGAGATTACACTGGATGAGAAGCTGGATATGAGGCAACACTGTGCCATTGTAGCCAAGAAAGCTAATGGCATATTGGGGTGCATTAGGAGGGGCATTTTCAGCAGACCTAGAGAAGTTATTATTACCCTTTACTCAGTACTGGTAAGGCCACAGTTAGAGTATTGCATCCAGTCCCCCCAGTATAGAAAGGATGCGGATGCATTGGAGAGGGTCCAGCGAAGGGCAATCAAAATAAGGTCTCTTCCAGCTTTAGGATTCTATGAAAGCATATAGATGCATGTGAGCAAGAGAGAAATGAGAGTGGAGAAGGCAAGATCATTGGCAGAATGGAGATGGCTGAGGGAAATAGAATGGAGGAGGGTCAGAGAGGTAGGAACTGTATAACAGAGAGCCTTGAAAACAAGGATTAATGATCAGATTTTCTCAAAAAATAAAAAACAAACAAAAACAAAAACAAAAAGAAGCATATCTGTCTATATATAAATCTAGTAAAAAGTTTAAATACAGTAGAGAGACACGAACTTCCAAAAAGGAGACAGAAGTTGTGAAAATAAGATGTGATACTGTTATGAATCCTTCATGATGGTTTGTCTTAGCATATTATACATTTTTAACAGATAGTAGATGATTTGACTAATACTAATTGCATGATTCTTCATCTTGAGTCTCTGAAAGGTTAAAAATAAAGCATTGAAAGGAATACTTAAAATAACTAAGATGCAGTTAGTAAGACTGGTAAATGAAGGACTTTCTGGATTCCCAAGATGTACACTCATTCCTTCAGAGCAGCGACATCAAGTTTCTCCATAGCATGGATCACTTTTTCAGACAGTCATTCATGAAACAATTTTATGTAAAGTACTGTGGTTGTTTACATTAAAAGTAATATTCAGAATACATGATAAAAAATAACATATTAAAGCAACACATGAACTTGCTGGGATGCATCTCCCTGTTTTGTGCATCCGTCTTGTTTATTTCCATTGTACATGTGTAGAGCTTCATATTGACACCAAATCTCCTCCCATTTCCCAATGCTATCAACACTTCAGTGTCTCTCTAGATCTCTTTTACGTTGCCAGTCTTTGGGTTTGCTACCCTCTATCTCATTCTACAGTTTGGTATCATTTACAAGTCTAATTACTTGCATTTTACCCTAAGAAACACTTGACAAAGAAAACAACACAGCTTAACAAAATAGAGATGGTTTTATTTCTTTTTTCTATTTCTCTTTTCATTGAAAGCTGCTGAAGTCCTGACAATGTTGGATTGGGCTATAACTAGATGTAGCCAGACAAAATCTCCCCACCACAGAACAGCTTTTGCCTCCCCTGTAAGGTGCCTCAGAGCACACAGGGCACTGAACAACAGTTAAACAGCACAGTCTTTGATGCCTTCCTAAAGGGGCCCAGATGTGCTGGCTCATCGTGACCCTGAGAAACAGAAAACACAGACAGAGAGCTAGCAGGCTAACCATTAACAAAGGGCCTCAGAGAACTGACCTTGGCTGGCATTAATGGAGTGATGCACTCACACAGTTATCCCAGAAGAGAAATCTCCGCCCTTGTAAAAGAATGTCCCGTACTCCCAAATTCTTTATCTCCTGTCTTACAAGTGCAAATTAAGTAAGAATTGCCCTTATAAAAACTGACGTCACACAAGACAGACCATTACGATCTGACACCATAGATAAGAAAGAGAATACGTGACCCAACGGGTATAAATATGGGCCCAGCAGCACTCTGAGTGCATTCCCACCAACTACCTGCTGGTCGGGTCAGGTGATTGCCTTCCGAGGTCCGCAACTGGGGATGCCCAACCTCGTATTCATCTTTCCGCAGAATTGAGTGACCAATCCCGGCTTGGCTACACGGGTATCAAGAGACGCAAGGAGGGTAAGATGTACCCACATTAAGGTCTCCTTTTGGTGTGCACAGTTAAAGAAATTAGAGCTCTATAGATAGAAGTTGTTGTATTAAGACGTCGTTGTATTGGATTGTAACATAACCTGTCAACACCTGTACTCTGCTAGCATATAAGAAGTAGACAATAGCCTTTTGTAACCGCACGCTCATAAACTGTAGCTTAATAAACTTGCAACTAGTTAAGATCTCAGCCTGACTGCGGTTACTCTCTGTCACTGCAACACAGCCGGCACAATAAAAAGAACTTTAACCGTTTGGTTACCACAGCCTGGCCGTAGGTGAGAGTGCTAAGAGCCTAGCATAGAGTCATGCCGCCTCCACGGGGCAGACTCCTGGGGCGCCTGTCAGCCAATCCTGGCTGCCCGCTGCAACGGGACAGTGCGTCCTAGCAGTTGAAGTCTCGGGTGTGGAAAGGCTCTTAGTGTTACCATTGGGGCACCCATCAGCCAATCTTGGTTGCCCGCTGCGACAGAGCTCTCTGCTCTAGCAGTAAAAGACTCGGGTGTTTAGGACCCTGGGGCATCCGTCAGCCTGGCCCAGGCTGCCCACTGCGAAGAAGCCCTGCGCTCTAGCAGTTGAAGACTCGGATGGTAGCAAGGGCATAGTTGGTACCTCACCGCACATTACCCGGCCGTCGGCTAACACTAGAGAAGGTGTCAACAGGTTGAATACTGACAGAAGCTTTCTCATCATAACAGGAGCAATTTATGGACTAAGGACAACTGCACCTTGAATATGGGTGAGGTCCCGGAAGTCTGAAGGACAAACAATGTTCCTCTCTTTGTAAGTACTGAGAGGATCCAGGAATTTATAAATCAGGCAGTCTAACAGATACCTGGAAAGATAAGGGAACATAGTATTAAACAATTAATTTGTAAGCAACTGAAGGTAATAAAGAATATTTGCAAAAACAATGAGAAATCCTGTGGTACCTTATAGACTAATAGATTTTTGGAGCATAATCTTTTGTGGGAAAAGACCTGCTTTGTCAGATGCATGTAGTAGAGATTCCAGATGCAGCTCTAAAAATACAGGCTCATGAAAAGGAGGGAGTAACACTCAAGAGGAGGCCAGAGTTGACGAGGTCAATTCAGGTAAAGAATATTCGGCATGGGTTGCCAAGATCAAATCAGGAGAAACCAACTTAATTTTCTTCTTTGATGAGGTTAGTAGCCTTGTGGATGAGAGGAAGCAGTAAACATGATTATCTTGATTTTAGTAATATTTTGACACAGTTCCACATAACATTCTCATAACTAGGGCAATGTGGTTTAATGCAATAAGGAGGGTGCACACCTTGTTGAAAAAGATCATACTCAAACAGTCATACTGATACTCCACTGTCAAACTAGCAGGGTCCCACAGGGTAAGAGTTGGTCCAATACTGTTCAATATTTTCATTAATAACTTGGCTAATGTAGAGGAGAGTGTGTTTATAAAATCTGCAGATGACACCAAATTTGAAGGGGTTGTAAGCCCTTTGGAAAACAGATTTCAGAATTTAAAATATTGACAAAATTGGTCTGAAATCAACATGATAAAATTAAACAAAAAAAAAGAGCAAAGAACTTCACTGAGAAAGAAAAGGATGTGGGGTTAAAATGGATCACAAACTGAGCATGAGTTTACAGTGTGATGCATTGGCAAAACAAAGGCCAAATATTCTAGGTGGTATTAACAGGAGTGTCGTGCGTGAGACACAGTAGATATTCTGGTGAAGTCTAAGCTGGAGCACTGTTTCTAATTCCAGGTGCCATAATTTAGCAAAGATGCGGGCACACTGGTGTAAGGGAGGAACATCTCAGGTTGACAGCCTGAGATAGGGAAACAGCTAGTGCAACAATGCAGGTGAGAGCAACTGCAACCAAGTAACAAGAGCCAGCTGATCTGATTGCCAGAGGTTTAAAAGCAGCCAGTTGAGAAGGAGATAAGGAAAAGACAAGGCAGATAAGGCGTGGAGGGAGTGCTCTTAAGGACAGTAGGTGAGGGAATAGTGCCTGGGCTCCACTCCCAGAGCCCTAGCTGTGACTAGGGGAAAGAAAGGGACTAACCAACCAGCCAGAGCAACAGGGATAGACACAGCCTGAACCCTACAGCCAGGGAAGGAGGTGTGGGACCCGAACTGGACAAGGGAGCACCTTCCTATACTGGAGAGAGTCCAGATAGAAGCAACAAAAATGATAAAAGTTTCATAAAACTTGACCTAAGAGGAAATGTAACTAGGCACATTTAGTTCTGAAAAAAACACGACCCGGGGGAGGGGGGTGGGAATCTGATAATTCATCAAACATTATATGGGCAGTTATAAAGAGGATGGTGACAAGAAATAGCTGGCTTAATCTGCAGCAAGATTTTGGTTCACTATTAGAAAAAAACATTCTAACTATCAGGATAGCTAAGCTCTGGAATAAGTTTCCAAGGGACGTTATGGAATTCCCCATTACTGAAAGTTTTTAAGAATCTGTCTAGGAGGTCTCGGTTTACTTAGTCCTGTCACAGTGAAAGGGGCAGGATTTGGTATCTTCTTGAGATTCCTTCCTGCCATACATTTTTATGATTCTATAATTCCATGTTTTACTTGTAGGAAAAAGTGATTTTCCAGTAAGGCTTCTTTTTTCAGTTTGATATAGCATGTGAGCAGTACCACGATCTGTAAATATACGGCATCACCATTAACACTCACTAAAAATTGTTGACACTTTTACTAAGACACCATGAATTTGCTAGAGAGGCTCTGTATACCGGAGAGTAATGTTTCAGCAAATCATTTTACAGTTGTTCATGAAAGTTAATGAAGCCCAAATAAGTCAAACACAAAATGTAAAAAATATTTTAAAATACTTCTGAAACAGCCTGTCTACTGTTGAACCTGGGTGCGTGAGGTTCCTAGAATAGATGTTTCGAAACAGTTATTTTCTTTACATGTAGAAATAATTTTGTGTATTATGGTATATAGTTTGTTAATGGTGATATAAATTATATATTAAGAGAAATAGGAACTGCCTCAGATAGGGTTGCCAACTGTCTAACTGCACAAACACCATTGCCC
The DNA here is from genome assembly GCF_033958435.1 of Carettochelys insculpta. Lineage (NCBI taxonomy): Eukaryota > Metazoa > Chordata > Testudines > Carettochelyidae > Carettochelys > Carettochelys insculpta. Next base: position 141,079,148 of record NC_134139.1, on the reverse strand, counting down.
CACCCCATTCCTTAACCCTTTCTCGAGGCTCTGTCCTGTCCTGCCCTGCCCCTTTTTCGAAGGCCCCACTTGCATTCACTGGGCTGGGGAAAGGGTTTGTGGTGTGGGTGATGGTACAGGCTTTGGGCTGGGGTCAAGGGGTACAAGAATATGGGAGGGTGCAGGCTTATCTCAGGCAGCTCCCAGAAGCAACCATAAGGTCTAGTTCCTAGGCTCAGGGCAGTTAGGAGTCTCTGTACACTTTACTTGTGTCATGAATGAATGCCTGTAAAGGGTTAAATCCAGAGATGGGGCTTCTGTGCTGGTAAGCAGCCAGATGAGCCAACAGGAAAAGAGAGGGAACAACAGATATGTAGTGGAATGCAAACGTTTAGTCAGATATGATCAGGTTACTTTTCTTATTTGGGGTTTCGTGTGGGACCTCTCAGGCTGGCTGACATATGGTAAACCCTCCATTTAACAGACTCCCCACAAGTTCTCCCAGCCCCAGTCCCACCCCACTTTCCTCCCAAAAAAGAACCTCCCCAACCACCCCCACACAAAAACCACCCAAAACCACTCCCTCCCTGCAAAAAAAAAAACCCTCTCCAAAAAAACCCAAACTCCTGCCACTCACTAGCTCTGGTGGAGGAGCCACTGGAGGTGCCTGGCTGCAGGTGGTCATGGCTGCCTGCCCATGGGTGGCTGGCCTCAAGTGGCTGGAGCCATCTCGCTGCAGGCCCCTGGAGCCGCCTGGCCATCTGCAGCTGGATCTGTCTCACCACGGGCAGCTGCAGGAGCCACCACAGGATCATGTGTTAAGTTAATGTAAGTCCTTTAACTTTTGGGTGGGAGAGGGGCAGGAGGGACTTTTAAGATTTTACTGACCCCTATTTAGCGGACTTCAGAAATAAGGGACCTCCCCTGTTGTTCTGAAGTCTGCTAAATCGAGGTCTGTAAAAATCAAGGTTTTACTGTACCATAACTTTCAAACTGAATCCCAGGGAATCTGTGACTTGAGATGTCTTTGAGCAGAAGCCTACAGAGACAAGGTATTTTTAAGGTCTCTTGCAGGCCCCCCCTTTCTGCACTTGGAAGCCGCGTCTACACGTGCATGCTGCTTCGAAGTAGCAGCGCCAACTTCGAAATAGCGCCCGTTACAGCTACACGTGTTGTGCGCTATTTCAAAGTTGAAATCGACGTTAGGCGGCGAGACGTCGAAGTCACTAACCCCATGAAGGGATGGGAATAGCGCCCTTCTTCGAAGTTGAACGTCGAAGTAGGGCACGTGTAGACGATCAGCATCCCGCAACATCGAAATAGCGGGGTCCGCTATGGCGGCCATCAGCTGAGGGATTGAGAGACGCTCTCTCTCCAGACCCTGCGGGGCTCTATGGTCACCGTGTACAGCAGCCCTTAGCCCAGGGCTTCTGGCTGCTGCTGCCTCAGCTGGGGATCCATGCTGCATGCACAGGGTCTGCAACCAGTTGACGGCTCTGTGGATCTTGTGTTGTTTAGTGCAACTGTGTCTGGGAGGGGCCCTTTAAGGGAGCGGCTTGCTGTTGAGTCCGCCCTGTGACCCTGTCTGCAGCTGTTCCTGGCACCCTTATTTCGATGTGTGCTACTTTGGCATGTAGATGTTCCCTCGCAGCGCCTATTTCGATGTCGTGCTGCCCAACGTCGAAGTTGAACGTCGACGTTGCCAGCCCTGGAGGACGTGTAGATGTTATTCATCGAAATAGACTATTTCGATGTTGCCACACAAAGGACTCTCTCAGCAGGTAACTGCTTCAATTAAAAAATCACTATTCATGAAGAGGAGCAGTTGCAGAAAGGTGTTCAGTAAGAACCAACTGCACAGAGGAAGACATAATGGCACTAGTTTTTCTAATCTACATTTAACAAACTCATGCCCTGAACATCTTGGAATTATAGAACACGTTACATAGCTCCCTAAAACCTGTCATCAGATTAGAACAAATAATCAGCAGTGTCACTAAACATGGTATCACTCCAAAGGCGAGAACTATGGTAGGCCAATTACAACGCCATCTATCCTTTGCCATTACAGACCTGGGCAGAAATCTTTAATTTTTTGGGGGCTACAAATACTACAATTGCAGAATTCCTCCAAGAGCGGTAATTACTACAGGAGCTAGAAAGTGAGCCCCTGTGGAAAGAGAAAGAACATTACAATAACCAACTACCAGCGCTGGCTGAACACAAAGATACATCACAAACCCCTAGGGAAAGGTAGGACTTCCATGTCAACTTGTAAGACTGCATATAAAAGAGCAGAAAGTTGACAAAGAAATGCTGCAGGAAGAATGTAACCCCTTGGAAAGGAATGATTCGGATGCAGAGTTTACTGACACTCTGCAAATGGATAATAAACTGGCTGTCAAGACTCCTGTCCAGAAATCATATACTGCTATTTTCCAAACCACCGTATACTACAGTGAAGAGCTACATAAAAGATCTTCTTGACTAAAGAGATCTATGTCAACATATTCCTCACTTTTGTGGTTTGGGTTAGGAAAAAACATGGCAAATTTTGATTATGCCTAGCCTGTAGAGAATTAAAGGAAAAAAAATATCCACAGACATCCGATAGCCAGAATTCAGGAGATCCTTGATAGCTTAGTCTGAAACGAATAGTTCTCTTCTTCGATCAAGTCAAAGCTCAACAAAAAGAGTTTACACGTGAAGAAAGTGAACACCTAATGGCACTCATCACATGCTGAAGAGATAGTGACGTAAGAACATTTGTGACAGACAACTTTTACAAGCCTACAGTTTGATGACTGGTGTCAGCCAGTAGGCTAAGCTGTGTTTTGGGGAAAAAAATGCACACAATACAATTATTTATTGAACATTGGGACACATTTAGGAAAGGGAGAGTGTGAGTCTTCCTAAAATAGGGGTTTTAGACATAAATTTATATTGTTTATATTTAATAATAATTTTGATTATTTGACTTGCGCAGTGACCAGAGCGGTTGACCCCAGGAACGCCTGGGTAACTAGGGTGGCTTGGGGCCAGTCGTGCCAGCTGCTGCTTGGGCAGTGGGTCTCAGGCACGGTCCTGGAGCACGTACCAGGAGTAGCAGAAGTGTCCCAGGCACTTCTCCCTGCAACAGTGAGGTCCAAGGGCAGAGTCTAGAGCAGCAGCAAGGGCCTTGGCTTCCTCCCACCAGTGGCAGTAGGACCCCAGGCCATCCTCCACCAGCAGCAGCAGCAGAAGTGGGATAATGGGGTGCTGCCTCCTGCTTCGACCACAGCAGCAGCTGGGGCAGCCTGGGCTATCCCCACCCAACTTGCAGCAGCCATCAAATGGCACAGTGTTGCCTCTCATTCAGAGCAGCAGGGGGGCCACAGGCTACACCCCACTGCCAGCATTGGCAGGGCCCAGAACCACCTTCTGCCTCACAGCAGCAGCTTTCACAGGAGCACTCCCTCCCTGCAGAGCAGCAGTGTCTGTGGGAGTATCCCCTACTCAAGATTTAGTTAGGAGTATTTCAAAAAACCACGGACAAGTGATGGACTGTTACTTGCTTATTGCCCATACCCTATCCTTGACTGTCCCTAAAAACATGCATGATTAAATGACAGCCTTCATTATTTTACATCACTTTGTTCATGGTGATATGAATTACACAAGAGAAATGAGAGCTGCTTCTTTAAGAATAGGATGGGGCACAGTGAGTGAGGTACTGCAAAAAACAGTGCAGACAATGTGCTGCTGCTGATGCAAAAGGAGGCTTGGTCTGTACTTGTGTGCTGACGTGATCTCTGCCTGCAAAAGAAATCCCAAAGAAAGATTTGAATCCCCACAATAAACAAAATCCTCTCGAGAAAACTGAGTGCTCTGACTGAGGCTATAAAAGCATGCGCTGGGCTACACCTTTAAGCTAAGTGGAATATTAGGAGAAGGTGCACAAGTACAGATCAAGAAAATACAGCATGTAGGTCTCCAGTGCAGGCTATTTTTTCTCTTCAACTCCAAAGACCGAAAAGCCCCTAAAGCTGAATAGATCTGCATGAAAGATGATGCTCGGCAATGCTAGCAGGATTTTTTCTATGCGTTGCAAAACGTATGTTAGATAGAATTGTTCTTAACAGTTAGCTTATTACATTTCACACAGCTATAAGCCTGCCTGAACTAAATATTTATGAGCCAAACAAAGTACAGACTCTTACTGTATTTTAAACAAGGAATAAAAACATCCTACTTCTTTGTATATTTTAATGTATAATTTTAAAATCATGAGCTTTAATTGCATTAAATTCACCAGCAGGTATCTAGATGAAAATTGCAAAAAGGTACATTTAATTGACTTAATTCCACAAGAATAAACTTGTTTTCACTAGGTGAAATGTTAATTTTTTTTGGAGGGGTTAGGACAGAGAAGGAGTAGGTGGAGTGGATAGTACATTTTTCATTAATATTACTTCATAAGTAAAAAGGTGATGCATTTAGAAAGATATGGCACTGTGAAAACACTCTCCCTCAATGAACAAATAATTGAGAAAATGTATTATGGCTACAACACACCACTAGTGCCTGTTATAAGATATAATTAAATTAACCAAAAACTCCCATTCTGGAGAAACAGTGTAGGATATTGGGGGCCAGAGGAAAGACAGCTTGCTATTGGGCACCAGGAAGTACGATCTTCCAAATGAAAAATAAAGAGCTCATGGAAAGGGAAGGTTACATTGGTAGGGAAGGGATTAGGTGCTTGACTGTTTTCCAGTGGAACTTCAAATAGTTGCTGTTTTCTGTGAGAGCAAGTCTGTAGGCCTGAGTGAACCCTAATAATCAATGTTGGGCTCCTGTACACTGCAGCAAAACCCTTGACCAGCATCCATCACTTCCTGAAGGAGGGTTTGGCAGCGTAGCCTTCCAATGCACTAGAGTAGAGTCAATGCCCAGAACCTACACTGGCAGTCTTCCTCCCACACATGGTGATCTGGCATGGGCACCCAATTATTCTACATATGGCTGTTCCCTTCCCCATAATCACTGCACACAACCCCAGCTCAATCAACCATCTCCATTCCCATCATACACGGCCCAGGCCAGGGCCTTGCCTAGATGTCAAGTGGTATAACAGTACATCTCAGCATTCGGCTGAGAAAATAGTCCTGCCAGACTCAGTATTATCCAAGGGAGAGGGGGATTCATTAAAAGAAGAAACATTGTACCTCTCTGTCTTTCCTTGAGTATCATTCCCTCTCTCTTAACCCTCTATTCAATACAGTATTTTTTATACATTTCAGATTTTCATTTTGTGGTGTTTTTGATTTTTTTTCAAAGCAGAATGCCTCATGTAGTCTCCAGAAGCTGACAGTCTAGAACTCGTAGGTTTTGAATATTTTGATATACTTACAAGCAACATATATTGTGATGAATTAAAGACACTTATTTTACCATAACCATTTGCTTATTACCGTATTTTATTGCTGATAAAGATGACATTGATCCACAAAAGAAGCACTACTTTACCCAGGTTTCTGGTTCTGTGAAACCCACTGAAGGAAATCACTGCATAAGATTCCTCCTTAATCGTTACGTTTTTTGTCTTAAACTATCTGAAACCAGTTGATAAATCTGGCATACCTCTATTTGGAAGAATGATTGGTGATGTGCACCTCAGACATGACACTCTCACTTTCCCTTGCAAAAGGCACATCCATACAGCTCTTACTTGGGTGTGTAGTGAAGGTCATGAAAATGAATGCTAACCTCCATTTGGAAACATTACAGAGGAATCCTCTTTGAAAAATTAAAATATTTGCTCTCTCATGTGAGGAACTCAGGTATTTGCCCCCCGTATGATCTCTGCACCTAGCCCATCAGCACTTACTGTTGCTTAGCAGTATTGACAAGGATGCTCATGCAAGGGAATTGCAATGTAAGTGGCTCTTTCCAAAATTATAGTCTTGTGGCTGATCGGCAGGGGCTTCTAACTGTAAGGTAGCAAGAGCTATCCAATTAAGTCTTAACTTCTTTGGATGGTCCTTGCCCTCCTTGTCTTTCTGGATCCTGCTTGTGTATGTTCCCAGCTCAGCTTTGATGAAAAGTCTTAGAAGATAGATTTAAAAGGCCTATTCTGTGACAATTCTATGCTGGAGTTGGACCTAAGATTTGGGAACACAGTAGTAAACAGAATGAGATAAGCAGAAATATCCTTTGATTAGTTGCAGAGGTTAAACCACTTGGATCTTGAAAGCTAATTCTACCTGTGGCAGATACTGTAACCTTCCATCAGGTGCACTCAGTCCACCCCAGAAGAGGCAGCATGGGAACTCTAGAAAGCAACATGAAAAAAGAGTTCACTGTGACATATAACAATCCGTTCCCCTGTCTGGTCTGTAAAATTGTTTAATGAAAGGGAAGGAAAACCATATGCATCCTCATTTTAGGCCAAATCTCAGTGTGAGTTATAGCAGTACTACTTTCATGAGCTTCAGCTCTGAAAAAGAAAAAAGGAGAAGTAAATCTTCCCTGTGGTGGCCAGTGGAAAAATACTGTGGGATGAGGAAAAGATCTGTCCATACAAGGACAGGCCCCTTGTAAATGTGACACATTTGCCTGGTACCATAGTCGACTGTCAGGAATGCTACCTTCTGATGGCCTGAGTCAGACAGAGAAGCAAATATCTATCTATTTACATGCAGCAAAGAATTGCTGATGCATCTAAGAACCATTACAATCAAACCATTAGGTTTAGGGACAATCTGAAGTGAAATCTAAGAAGCTGAGATTGCAATGGGGTCTCCAAATTCCAGTCTGTATTGCACTTGAGCTCTGGCAAATTATTTGTCTTCCACTTCTTCCTCCCCTCTCTTCAGGAGGAATAAACAGGAATGTTCCAGGGAGGAACTGGGGAATTTTATGATTGTTCCTCACTTCTACGAGGAAATAAATATTAACGGGGATGAGTGGAGCAAATCCACAGGGATGACAGAAAAAGAGAAGTTACTCACCGTAGTAACGGTGGTTCTTCGAGATGTGTCCCCGTGGGTGCTCCACAATAGGTGACGGCTTGGCCGGCGCCGCAGATCGGATCTTCCAAGCAGTTTCTGCCGGACCGCGCATGCGCCGGCGCGCGCCGCTCCCTGGCGCGCTCCTGGCCATGTGCGCGATCCGGTCCCCGCCAGTTCCTCGACCAACTGCCTCAGGTGCCCCTGCAAAACACTAACAGAGATCCGAAGCGGGGAGGATGGGCGGGAAGTGGAGCACCCACGGGGACATATCTCGAAGAACCACCGTTACTACGGTGAGTAACTTGTCTTTCTTCTTCGAGTGTCCCCGTGGGTGCTCCACAATAGGTGACTACCCAGCAGTAACCCAAGATAGGTGGTGGGTAATCGGATTAAGTGCAGCTGGTCCCCGAGAGGACCGCTGCGGAGAGACGGGTATCCTCTTGGAATACCCTGTGAAGGGCGTAATGTTTGGCGAAGGTGTCGTAGGATGACCAGGTCGCCGCTCTGCAAATGTCTTTCAATGCAACGCCCTTGAAAAAGGCTGTTGATGCTGCCACCGCCCTGGTGGAATGAGCCCTGGGAGTGGCCGATAAAGGAGTCTTTTTGAGCTCGTAGCACATTTTTATGCAGGATACAATGTGCTTTGAAATTCTCTGCGATGAGAGACCTTCTCCTTTTGATTTGGGAGCGAGGGAGACTAGGAGTCTATCCGTTTTCCAGAAGGACTTGGTCCTGTCTACGTAGAAGGCTAGCGCCCTCCTCACGTCCAGGAGGTGTAGGCGCGCCTCTTCGCTGGAGGTATGAGGCTTTGGATAAAACGAGGGTAGAACAATAGGTTCATTGATGTGAAACTCGGAAGAAACTTTGGGAACAAAGGCTGGATGCAGCCGTATGGTTACCGCCTCCTTGGAAAAGACAGTGCAGGGTGGCGTTGCCATGACTGCCGCAAGCTCGCTCACCCGACGAGCCGACGTAATTGCAAGAAGAAAGGTTGTCTTTATTGTAAGGAGGCGAAGGGGAACCGTGGCCAAGGGCTCGAACGGTGGTCCCATGAGTGTGGTAAGCACCAGGTCCAAGCTCCACGAGGGTGGAATCGGTTTCCGAGGGGGGTAGAGGTTTACCAACCCTTTGAGGAACCTGGTAACCATAGGGTGGGCGAACACCGTGTGCCCCCCATCCTCATGTCTGAACGCCGAGATGGCGGCAAGGTGGACCTTTAACGAGGATAGCGAGAGTCCTGCTCTCTTGAGGTCCAGTAAATACTCTAGAATTGTAGGTATAGGCACCGAAAGGGGGGCTAGCTGCTTGGTAGAACACCAAGCCATGAAGCGAGTCCATTTTTGTTTGTAGGTTTTCCTAGTGGAAGTCCTCCTGCTACTTTCTAGGACTTGCTGTACTTCCACTGTGCATGTGCTCTCTAGGGAGCTGAGCCATGGATTAGCCACGCTTGCAGTCGCAGGCTTTGGGGGTGCGGACGCACTATGGACCCCTGGGCTTGCGTGAGCAGATCCGGCGCCACCGGAAGAGGCATCGGTGGGTGGTCCGACATGCGCAGGAGTAGGGGGAACCATTGTTGGCGATCCCACGTTGGGACTATCAGGATCATCCGAGCCTTTTCTCTCCTGGCTTTTTGCAGAACCTTGTGGATCAGCACTGCGGGGGGAAACGCGTAAAGCAGGGGGCCCCCCCACGGGATCGCGAACGCGTCCCCCAGGGACCCCCGGCCCAGCCCTGCTCTGGAGGAGAATCGTGGGCACTGTTTGTTGTGCTGAGTGGCAAACAGATCTATTTGGGGAAACCCCCATGCGTGGAAAATCGGCCGTAGTAGATCAGGACGGATCTGCCACTCGTGGGTGAGCGCAAAACGCCTGCTCAACTGGTCTGCCTTCACGTTGTGCGCGCCCGGCAAGTATGAGGCTCTCAGGATTATATCGTGGGCGATGCACCAGTTCCATAGGTGGATTGCTTCCGCGCATAAGGTACGGGATCGAGCTCCTCCTTGCCTGTTTATGTAAAACATGGTGGAGGTATTGTCCGTACTGATCCCGACGACTTTGCCTCGTATACGGTCTCGAAAGTGTTTGCAGGCGTTGAACACTGCTCTGAGCTCTAGAACATTGATATGTAGAGACTGTTCCGTGGGTGACCACAGTCCTTGAGCCACCTCTTCGCCCATGTGCGCTCCCCACCCTATGAGGGAGGCATCCGTAGTGAGGAAAACCGATATTTGCGGCTGATGGAAGGGTACCCCTGTTAGCAAGTTCCCGGGGTTTACCCACCATTGCAGGGATTCGCGCACCCCAGGTGAGGGCGACACCACCCTGTGAACGGTGTGTACTGCCGGCTTGTATACACTTGCCAGCCAGTGTTGCATGCTGCGCATGTGCAACCTGGCGTTCTGTACCACAAACGTCACCGCTGCCATGTGGCCCAGCAGCTGCAAGCACGTCAAGACCGGCACTGTAGGGCTGAAGGTGATGACCTGCACGAGGGAACCGATGGCTCGAAAGCGAGCCTCTGGTAGGTATACTCTCGCCGAGACCGAGTTTATGCGAGCCCCTATGAACTCTATGTCCTGTGAGGGGTCTATCTTTGATTTTGCCAGATTGATAACCAGGCCAAGTGAGGAGAACGTGTTTGCTGTGACGCGTATCATGCGGAGGACCTCCCTTTTCGAGGTCCCTTTGAGCAGGAAGTCGTCCAGATACGGGAAGATAAACACCCCCTGTCTGTGCAGGTAGGCTGACACCACTGCCAAGGTCTTGGTGAAGACTCTGGGGGCCGAGGAAAGGCCAAACGGTAGGACCTTGTATTGGAAGTGTTCGTTGCCCACCATGAACCGGAGAAAACGCCGGTGAGCCGGATGGATGGTTATGTGGAAGTACGCGTCTTGTAGATCGAGGGCTGCGAACCAGTCTCCATCGTCCAGTGCTGTAAGGATGGAGGCAATCGTGATCATCCGAAAACGTTGCTTGCGTAGATACCTGTTGAGGCCACGAAGGTCTAAGATGGGCCTCCAGCCTCCTGTCTTTTTCTCCGTCAGGAAATACCGAGAGTAGAACCCTTTCCCTTGCAGTTGCTCCGGCACCTTCTCCACCGCCCCTAAGAACTCGAGGTGGGCCACCTCCTGCCTGAGCCTGGCTACATGGGAGGCCTCCTGAGGGTGGGGCTTGGGCGGGGGTCGCGGCGGCGGGAGCGACTGGAAGGGGATGGCGTACCCCGTGGCTATGATCTCCAGCACCCATTTGTCTGTGGTGATCCTTTGCCACTGGTCGTAGAATGGTCGGAGGCGATGGTGAAAAAGCCGTTTCGGATGATCTTGTGCAATGGTGGTGATGGCGCAGCCCTGGATCTGTATGTCAAACTTGTGGCCTTTGGCCCCGCCCCGAGGATGGACAGCCCTGTTGTGAGCGTCGCCTGGGGGTTCTGTACTGCTGGTGCTGCTGATGCCGCCCTTGCTCGTAACCCCTGTGATACTGGGGGCGCTGTTTCTGGTACTGGTACCGCCTTTGCTGTGGGTAGTACCTTTTCTTTGAGTATGGAGGGGTGTAAATCCCCAGGGTCCTGAGTGTGGCTCTTGAATCTTTACTGGAATGAAGGACCGAGTCAGTTGATTCAGCAAACAGCCTCTGCAAGTCGAAGGGAAGGTCGACTATCTTCGCTTGCAGATCTCTCGGTATACCCGAGGTCTGGAGCCAGGACTCCCGTCGCATCACCACTGCAGTTGCTGTGAAACGTGCTGCCGTGTCCGCAACGTCCAAAGCAATCTGAACTTCAATCCTCGCAGCCGCGTAGCCCTCTTGCACTATGGCCTTGAGGACCGGCTTTTTGTCCTCTGGAAGCGAGTCCATGAGGGAAGTTAATCTGGCATAGTTGTCGAAATTATGGTTCGCCAAGTGCGCTGCGTAATTTGCCATGCGCAACGTTAAGGTGGAGGAGGAGTAGACCTTTCTGCCGAACAGCTCTAGCTTCTTGGCATCTCTGTCCGTTCCCCCTGTTTTAAATTGAGATGTTTTTAGTCTTTGTTGCGAGGACTCCACCACCAAGGAGTTTGGCTGGGGGTGGCTAAACAAGAACTCCATGCCCTTCGCCGGCACGAAGTATTTCTTATCCGCTCTCTTTTGAACAGGCGGAATAGTTGCAGGGGTCTGCCATATGGTAGTGGCGGACTCCAAGATCGCTTCATCAAGCGGTATTGCTACTCTGGAGGAGGCCGAGGAGCTCAAATTTTTAAGGAGCTTATGATGTTTCTCTTGCACTTGTGCTGTCTGGATGCCTTGCGTGAAAGCTACCCTCTTAAACAGCTCCTGAAACTGTTTGAGATCGTCCTTAGGATGGACGTCCCCTAAGGCCGTGGCCTCATCCGGGGAGGAAAACGAGGAACCACTGGGGTACATTTCTTTGGACCCTTCCGGTTCTTGATGGTGACGGTGCGCCCTCTCGCTGGAGGTATGCGAGGGAAAATCTCGTGGGTCTACGGCCAGTCCCCCCTGGGACGTTTGAGTCTCTGTCCCCGATCGCGATTGCCCTCGGGGGTACGAGGTAGTATGTGGGGATCTTTCCCTGGTAGATTGCCGATGGTGCCCATGCCCCGCGTGGTAGGGACGACCATGGCAGTATAGGCACTGTTCCTGGGAAGGTGACCTTGACCATTCCCTTTGCACGTACCCTCTGTGTCTGGGAGAGGGGGATCGTCGAGACACTGGAGAGAGCGGTTTTGCATAATAGTCCAGCGTTTCAAATCCCAGGAAGGGTGAGGGTGGTGCCAGCCATGGGGAGGCTGATTGCAGGAAAGGAGAAGGGGGCTCCGGGTAGGCTAGGGGGGACCCCTGCCTTCTGGTTGGAGTCTGCAACATGAGCGGAGGGCTGTGAGAAAAGAGCTCCACAGCCCTGTCTGGAGAGGGGCTGCAGTGCCTCCTCTTGTGTGCAGCCTTTCCCCTCCCTAAGGGAGGTAACTCCGCCCCCTGATGGGCGGGGGATCCCGGCCCCGTCGGCACCGTGCTAGGCACGCTCGAAGGCGGTGCCGCACGTGCGGAGTGCTTCTGTGCCTGCAGGCTACGTGCCTGCGCGCTCTGCACCGCCGGTTCCCCGGGGGTCGGTGCCGCTGCCTGCGGTGCCGCCGGTACCGGCGCTTGCTTAGCCGCCGCCCTGCCTGCGGTGCGGGGCGGCTGGCTGATCATCGGAGGCTGAGCCGCTTCCACGTGGCTCTCCGTGCCGCCGCCGGTCAGCTGTTGCTGCGGCTGGGGGCTGCTTGCTCCTCCCGTCCCGCTCACCGTTGCTGCCGGCAGGGATCAGGTTGGAGAAACTCTCCTCCGTTTTTGCGCTGATGGAGTGAGGGAGGCAGCTTTCCTTCTAAGGGCCCCGGAGGGTCCCTCCTGCTGCGGCCGCTCCGGCACGTCTGGCTGGAGGGCCTTGTCAAGAAGCAGCAGTTTAATCCTCATCTCCCTGTCTCTCCGTGCTCTTGTTGTTAATTTTGCACAGAAGGCGCATTTTTGTGCCACATGGGACTCCCCCAGGCACCTTATGCAGAGACTGTGCCCATCGGACACTGGCATCGCCTCTCGGCAGGACTCACATTTTTTAAAGCCTGAGGAGGACATTGTTGGTGAGTCTTTGAGTTTGTTTATGGGTACTTAGCACCCTCTTTGTGCTGTTTCCCCGTCCGATGGCCTGCCTCAGCAGGAGGGCTGATGGCCCTAGCTCCCGGCCTCCGGCGCTTGTTACTGGGACTGGCTTGAGCTGTCCCTCCGTAGCTTGTTTGTTGTTTGTTTTTTTTTTGTTTTTTTTTTTTTTACAAAATAACAACCGGCTACTTATGGTAGCCTAAATAACTGAAAACTTTAAAGAGAAAACAATTAAAGTCGTTGAATACGCTATGTGGCTTTAGCCTAGTCGGATTCCGTCTGCAGCCGACGGCGGTTGAGAGGAACTGGCGGGGACCGGATCGCGCACATGGCCAGGAGCGCGCCAGGGAGCGGCGCGCGCCGGCGCATGCGCGGTCCGGCAGAAACTGCTTGGAAGATCCGATCTGCGGCGCCGGCCAAGCCGTCACCTATTGTGGAGCACCCACGGGGACACTCGAAGAAGAAGTCTTTATTTCTGTTTGCTGCTAAGAAGGGATAGCAACGATGTGTGAAGAATGTGATGTACATTTTATGGTATATAAGAAGAGTTATTATAAATACATGTGTGTCTGCAATTATTTTTTTTCAGTATAGAAGAGTTGCAAACAGTGGTAGTAGATCACCACCATATATATTGCAATTATTGTTCACTGGGGAAAAAATTGGTAGCAGAACAAAAGTTTTATCTTTATGAACACTAAATACATCCAAGCTAAAAAACAGCATTATACTTTTTTCAGTCCTAAGAAAACTAAACTCATGTAGTTTTATCTTCTGGTCATGAACTAATTCTTCAAACCAGGATGCCATTATTGTTAAAGTCTATGCACTTCCCCAAATCCAATGCCAATTCATAGAAAGCCATTTCACAGCCATAATGCTAGTTTGCTACAGAGCTGATGGTAATTCTTAGAACATGTTAAATGTGGCTTCATCAGTTGGGGGTGGGGGATGGTGTGGCTTAAATTAACCAAAATATAAATGAGAAAAGCATATTTATCTAGTTAAAGCCAAGCTTGAAAAACTAATCCAATTTTTAAAAAAGGCATAATAAACAACTCGCCTTCTGGATGCCAAAAGTTTCAAAGAATCTATTTTTGGCAAATCAACAATAACATCCTGACAAATAAATATATTTTTGTGATGAGAAACCAATACACAAACTGAATTTAGGAAGAAGTGCAATGTCGCCAACCAAATCTGACAGAGGACAAAACCCTACTTCAGTGGAAGGTCTATCAAAATATGCAAGCAAATGTCATGGAAACAGAAGCGCTCTCCATGGTAACATCATCTCTGGTACAGCAGCTAACCACTATAATTCCTAACATGCTCCAAGATAAAATATTAGCTTAATTCTACAATCTATCTGTAACATTCAATATATCTAGCTGTTGTGAAGACTTAATATAAACATTAATATTGCAGAAGTAAGTAACATTAAAACCAAAGCTGAGTGCAAGTGTAAGGGCAAATAGATTAACTGTAGCAATACAAAATTGAGCAAAACTACTTTAGAGAAAAACAGGAGACCAACAGAAACAAAATTATATTACAACTGTCTGCCACTAAATCCTCGGTCTTCAGAGCAATGAAGTTTAGATGTGTTTCACTGTCCTTTACTGAAAATAGAGTATGTGATCTAGTGTATAAAAGGTACAATGCACAGCTACAGCTAACCAAAATCCTGCAATTTGGCATGGCACAGAATAAAGGACTGTAAATTTGTATCCATCATTTAAGGTAACCAACATGCTCAAATTACAGTCTTCTTAGCAGTTGGTACTATATGAATGAAAACTTTTAGTTGTACTCTTGCTGTTTTCTCTAGAGTTACTACACATGAAGTAGATCATTTTTCAGAGTAGGTGCTCCAGTTCTTCACAGAAAAAAGCCAGCTATTTTCTTTTGAAAAAATCATGAAGGTTTTATATAAAATGTAACACTGGTTTACTACATACACATTTATTCCTCAGACACGGTGGCTGTGTCTACACTAGCAAGTTCTTTTGAAAGATTTTTCGAAAGATCCCACTGAGCATCTACACACACAAAGTGTCCTTTCAAGGGTAAATCAAAAGAATGTGGTGCTCCTTTCGAAATCACTCTTCCTTTCCCATTTCAGAGAGAGCACCCCCTTTTTGAAAGCCTCTTTCAAAAGAAAACGTGTGTAGACGCTCCGCAAGCCCTATTTTTGGAAAGAGCAGTCCTCCTGGGGCCTGATTTTTCAATCCCTGGCCCATTCTTTCAAAAGAGAGGGGGCTGTGAGGATAGTCTCTTTTGAAAGAGCAAATCATTCTTTTGATCCGCTATCTATGCGTGCACACACTCTTTTGAAAGAAGTTTTTTTTCGGAAGAGATCTTCCGGAAGGGCTTCTTTTCAAAGATCTCTGTAGTGTGGATGTAGCCTGTTACTACAAATGAAAGTCTTCCGAAATCCGTTAGTAAAATCCAACAACAATACCAGTTAGGCCTAACATTTCTGACTCTAACCTTTGACACACATACATTTTAGCAATCTAGACACTTCATTAAATTATCACAAAATTAAACTAAATGATGAAAAAATTACTCAACTGATAGTAAGCTGCGTGGAGACAGCAGGATTGAACATCTTACAAAATTCTGAATTCCATTGCCTTTGCCTTCTGTGATTTAATTTGAACCATTTTCTAGCAATCTGATACCTCAACTATGACACTACTTCTTTTGCAACATATTTGGGATTGAAATCTGGACTTCACATTTTACATGCCAGACACAGGTAGGAAATTCATGGTTACTTCATCCTCACCTTACTGATCTGGGCTAACCCAATGAAAGTATTTAGTCTGTGGTCTAAATAACGATTAGGTTTCATAACTTCTTCCAATAATTTTTTTCAGTTTTGTTCTTGTGTGATTCCAGTTCACTGCTATTAATTATACCATGTCAGGTTTCCATTTAGACTACAGCATAAACAGTTTGTAATCTGACAGCTGGTCTTTCAGACACCTATTTTAAATGCTTTGTTAAATTTACCAGCTCTCTGTAGTGAATACAAATGTAGATACAAAATCTTCTTGGGAGTTCCACTGAGGACCAGGGGAAAACTATGGCAACAATCCACCTGTTTTCAATCAATCTACCATAAGTATGGTAGAATTTTTCTACTGCCACAATAAATATTACCATTATGTTAAATATTACATACTTCTCAAGATGTCTAAAAGACTGTGCTGAACATCTATCTACAATCTGGGATGATTTAACTTACAAATGTCTTTTTTCTTATTGATTGCTTGAGCAAATAAATAATTCACTGTCTATCTTTTCTTCACTGCTGACTAGCATCTTCAGCAAACTGGACAATTTCATTACAGACAGAACCAGTAGCACTAAGCAGTAAACATTTCGTTTTACAAACACTTGCAGCTATTAATATAATCTTTTAACTCTTTCTTCTACTGATTCATTAGTGGCATCGAGTCAACTATCTAGTGGTGTATATTCAGAGCAAATGCTTTATCATTTCTTTAAATTGCTCAATATTTGATCTGCTGAAAAACAAAGATGGCACAAAAGCAGGTCATAACTTTCTTGTAAAAATTAAGAAGTCGTAGACCTTAAGTTGATCTTTGCCATTTTGGGCGTATCAAGTGTTCACCAAAAGCTACAGAACCATTTTGGCAACCTGCTGCTGACATGGAACAGGAAACAAAATTATTCTGGCTATGTTTTTATAAAATAACAACAAATACTTAATGTGATCTATCTGTCTATCTAACAAAGAATTTAGGTGAACAAATACCTTGGAAAAAAATCAAAGGTGTGTAAGTAATTGTCACAATGGCATGTTGTAATTACTTAAAAAAAGAAAAAAAATCATTGTTTGCTATGCTTACCGGTTGGCTTTTTCTCATTCCAAGTGAACTCAACTCAGATCGATTAATGCAAAGTATGCTACCAGCTCTATACAGAACCATATCATCAGATGCTCTGCCTTACAATAGCTGCTAGTTGTTAAAAAAATACTAAACACTATCAACTTTTTGTTGGAGGAAGTGATTCTCTGAAAATAATGCAGGCTTCACAACCTTTTTCTTCATCATTTGCCTCTACCATGAAGTCTATTTACAATGCACTGCTGACATGCTGTATTGCTATGTAAATTGCACCAGCAAAATGAAGATCAACTTATGCACTAACATTTGAATATAAACCATTAATTTTTTTCATCAACAGCTAAGTGAAAATTAACTATATTAGTTAATAGCACCAGCTAAGTGAAAAAAATTGGTTTTATGAAAAATCGTTGTGTGAACTTTGAAGTCTCCAGAAGCTAATTCAGTACTAGGAAACTATTAACCCTACATCTGAAATATAAACAAGACCAGCTTCTGGGAGAGGACAAACTCTGCAAGACTCCTCTTGATGATATTTTTTCTAATCATTCAATCTGATAAAGAAGGGGAGATTAAGGATGCATTCAGTGTATGCTAGTTATTCCATTGTAACCCGGTAATAGGAGAGTACTGATGTACATCTCTCAACTCAATTCTAAGCTCTCCTTCTCTTATCTCATACCCTCTACCTCCCACACTTGAGAAAAATCTGTGCAGGATCTTGGCTAGGAAGAGGGCAGGGCCATGGAGGCACCCAATCATTTCATTAATAGTATGCATAAGTGAAGGGCTAGGAGTGAATCCACCTCACTTGAAGTACCAAATGTTTGGACATGTCATCCAGCGAAGAATGCCCACTAAATCAAAGTGGCCATGAATTTGCTTTGTTTAGCAATAGCCTATCACAGGGAGGAATAGCTCAGTGGTTTGAGCCCTGGTGTGCTAAACCTAGGGGTGTGAGTTCAATCCTTGAGTGGGCCATCTAGGGCAAATAGATTAAAAAAAAAAGCGGGAGATGGTGCTTGGTCCTGCCAAGAGGACAGATGACAGGACTTGATGACCTCCCAAGGTCCCTTCCAGCTCTATGAGATGTTAATCTCCATATATAACAGTATGCTTACAGTTTCCCAATGCATACATAGAGTAGCTTAGTGTGAGGAAGGCTGCATTACACACAGATCAGTTTCAAGTGTAGGCATAATCACTAAGGCTAAAGCCTCTTTTGGTGTTCTATGATGAAAATCATGGCTTCAGCACCCCTATCTGTTAGGCATGGCAACTGGTCTTTAGGCTACCAACAATAAAATTATCTACAATAGCAGGATAGCATTAAGCCTACATGACAAGCTCCCTGGAGTATCTTACAAAGATACAGGTACTGCACAACCACATAAATCAATAGTCTGCATGAAAGGGCAAGTCTGTCTTTCTTTTTATTTTTAAAAAAAAAAAAAAAAAAAAGCTTCCTATATCCAAACGTAACTCAAGACTCCTTGGATTTGGTGACATTTACAGTGGTGCCAGTCATGACCAGTGCACTTTGCAGAATATCTCAGATGACATATACCCAGGCTACCCTATTAAGATCAATGGAAAACTTATAGGGTGATTATTGTTGATGTATGCAGAAAATACATGATGTTTGTCAGCAATCCCATGTCAGACACTTGCAGATCATTAAACTGCATATCACAGCCCTAGAACAAAATGGGTATTTGCCATAAGTAGATGGCTAGCAAGCAAAGGGAATTCAGTGCCCTACAAATGATAAAGAATTTTAAATAGCATACAATGTAAGTGAAGAACAGACCATATTTAGTAGAATTGACACATTCATGAGAGAACTGAACAGCTCTTACATCTCCGTGGGCAGATGAAGGAAATCAGGTTAAATAAGAAGTTCAGGTTGGGTAAACAGCATATAAATTTGCACTTCAAAAGATAACAGTATCAGTCATGAGAGCAGAAAATGAACCTGAAGAAAATGTAGGCGGGAAGAACCTGCATAAAACTGATGTGATTTACTGAGATGGCGAGCATCCTCTGCTTCCACTGAAGTCCAAGATTCACCACACCTAGAAAATGAAGCTACGATTATTTCAGTGCTTAACTCTGGAACCCTGTCCCTATAGTGGCCAAAACATGGACCTTGATAAAAAAAAAATCAAAAGCTACAAGGATATGATAAAATAATTCCCTCAAGATGGCCAAGATAATCCTAAAAATTCCATCCAAGTTATGGCCTACAAAGTCATAGAAAAATTCCTTAAGATATACTGCACCTAATCAAAATAATTTTTGACTATCCATGAAGTATACAAACAAAACAGCAGAAATGTAGCACCTTAAAGACTACCAAAATGATTTATTTGGTGATGAGCTTTCATGGGACAGACCCACTTGATCTGATGAAGTGGGTCTGTCCCATGAAAGCTCTTAACTGAATAAATCATTTTGGTAGTCTTTAAAGTGCTACATTTCTGCTGTTTTGTTTTCTTGGAGTACAGACTAACACAGCTACCTCTGTGTTATCATAAAGTATACCATGGAGTTGTCTGAGATACAATTAACAGTTTGAGAAAAGAATTGCTGAGAACTTTGCTCTGGAAATTAACAATAATGGATAGCCATTCCTGGCCAGAAAATGCTAGTGTAAAGATCACTGATATTTCACCAAATTGACAGCAGGTTCTCCATTAAAGGGCATTCCACAGCAATGTGAAAGACGCATGCTGGCAGAGCAGTGGCCATTTTGGCTGGTGATAGATTGGGTCACAAAATGTTCTTCATGTGGGGAAATCCCACTTACCAGTTAGATGTTCAGTGCAAGTAATGAAACAAAAATACTCTCCTCCTCTCACAAATTATGTCCGCTTGTGAAGCCCTTAAGACACTAACCAGAAATAATAAGGGATACATTCAGGGACAGCTGGGCAATTACAAAATATAAGACAGATAGCACATTTGTCAGAAAATAATGTATATAAAACTTTAAATATTTGATAGCACCCTTTTTCCCCTCACATTCAGTGCAGGAACGCTGTCTATTCTATGTCGGTGGAGTGCCACTATAATAAAAGCAATGATGGGGGGCGGGGGGAATCACTCAGAGTAGACTTATAGCTTAGTTTCAGACTTACAGGAGTCAAGTTATTGGCACGTTTTCCAACTACCAGAACTGTTTCAAAAGATATACTGAGCCAAAATTTGAAAACAGAAATGAGATTTTATGAAGCAGTTGAAATGAAATTGGCATTAATGACACAACAAATTATGTTCTGGAGCCATTTCATACAATGGAAGACTTTAGTGTTTTGGTGTTTAGTTTTTATAATGAAGGATGGTGATAATCTGGTCACTACGATGAGATTAGTGCCAACAAATACAAGGTAATCAAGTATGCTGGGTAACCAGTGAGACTGTCATGACTGGGATAGACTAGTTCAATACAAAACCCACCTGTACAACTGTTAACTCTTTTTCTTTCAAATGGTTTTGTTTCTTGTTGGTGCTGCTCACAGAGACACATTATAAGGCTGAAAGTGACAGTGACATTTTGGAAAATGGAGACAGTTTACTGTACAGTAGTGTCTCAATTTCCGCAAGGGTTGTGTTCCCATGCACCCCCACATAACTAGAATTTTGTGTAACTTGGGGGGACCTTTTTCCCCTGGTGGAATGCAATTTCTGCAGTCAGGGAAACAGCAGGAGCAGCTGAAAACTCCTTTTGAAAGGTAAGTCATGGAGTTGGGGATGCAGCTGGGGAGGGTTAAACCTGGCAGTGGGTTGGGACCATGGAAGGAGGGTAGCCGGGGGGTGTTAAGCCTGGGGTGGGTTAGGGCTGTCGGGGGAGTGGGGAAGCGGTGAGCTGGAGCCATGCTCAGATGGTGAGCCAGGCCATGGGGGTTTGAACTAGGGCAAGGAGTGCTGAACTGGGACCAGGCATATGGGGTTTGAACCAGAGCCACGCATGTGGGGTGGTGAGCTGGAGCCATGCCCAGGGGATTTAAACCAGGGCGGGAGGAAGGTGAGCCGCATGTGGTGGGGGAGGGGGGTTTGAGCCAGAGCTGAACATCGGTGGTGAGCCAGGTTGGAGGAGGTTGAACCAGGGCCACACAGGGCTGGAGCAGGGGAGGTAGAGCTAGGGTCAGAGGGAGCAGGATTTTGAGTTGCACTTAACTCCCATTAATGGGAGTTTAGCGCAACTCGAAATCGCACCTTTTGAAGGTTTACTGTATAAGATGATATGGTTATGTAAGAGAAACATAGGACATGATTTTTGGGAGATCAGTGGATTTATGCCTCTAAGAGGATACAACGATTTCAAATCTGAATCAGCACGAGCCACTGTAAAAATATGCGAGGACTCAAGAGATGAAAACAGTCTACTAGAAAGAATAAAGAAACTGATGCAAACTTCCCACAGGCGCCCAGAAGAAAGATCATATATCTTGCAAACTTTTGCCATTTACAGACAACATGCTTTCTTTCGGGGAGCTTTTAGAATAAAAGAATCCTGCTGCCCCTTTTTCACAGAAGGCAAAATAAAGGTGCTAGGCAGCTGATAACTCAGTTTTGAAGCAGTTGCTATATGAAGATTAAGTAGTCTCAGACTACAGAGGCCGAGTAAGTGCATTTTGAGGGTTTATGGTACCCCAGCAGAAAGATTTTTCTTAATGTCTAACCTACATTTCCATCGCTGCACTTTAGACCCATTGCTTCTTGATCTATTTTCAGTGGCTAAGGAAAACAATTTATCACCTTCCTTTTGCATACCAGAAGATTCTTCATTCCCTCCACCTCCCCTTGCATTCTCTTTTCCAGACTACACGAACAAAAAATTTTCACAAACAACAAGCAGTCCTGTAGCATGTTAAAGACCAGCATTTATTTATTAAGTAATGCACCTTCATGGGTAAGACTTACTTCCTCAGCTTTTTTTCCAGTCTTTCCTCATAGGTCATACTTTCTAGACCTTAAAGCACACAGCACAATACCAAAAATAAATTATCATAATTAAGAAGATCACTGAATTTGTTGTCAATAATATTTTAAGCAGAATGTGAGCAAATGGATTAACTAATGCACACAAAAAGGATTCAGGTTTGGTATGCCAACCCTTTTATACTCAGTATCGGGAATGCAAATTCATAGATTCCAAGTCCAGATGGGACCATTGTGAACATCTAGTCTGACTTCTTCAACAGCACAAGCCACAGAACATCCCAGAAATAATTTTTGTTTGTATTAGCATTTGTTTTTAAGAAAAAAACACCCAAGCTTGTTTTAAAATTGCCATTTATAAAGAAGCCACCACAACCCTTGGTCTGCTGCTCCAGTCACTGTATCTTGCTATAGTTGTGTCTGCTAGCTGAAGACTTCCACTGCATTAAAACACATTTGTTCCCTATTTAGATACCTACTAGTAGGAGTAAAGCCATTCAACTTTTTTTTCCATATGCAAAAATCAATGGAGCTCTTTCAATCTATTCCTGTCAAGCTGGTTTTCCAAACCTTTCATCTTTGTCATGGCTGTTCTTTGAACCTTCTCAAAATTTATCAGCATCGACATCAAGAACCACCAGCCTTCTCTACACTTACAGCTAAGGCACCTTCCAAATTCGTGGCCCATTTTAGTTAATTTCAAGGGTCACTGGATTTTAAAAAATGGCAAATTTCATGATTTTAGAGATTTAAATCTGAAATTTCAGAGTGTTGTAATTGTAGGAGTCCTGACACAAAAAGAAGTTGTGTGGGAGTCACAAGATTACTGTATAGGGCTTTTAGTATTGCGTACTTTATTTCTCCATAGTGCTGGCAGCAGCATTGCCTTCAGAGCTCAGCAACTGAGAGCAGATGCTGCTGGCCAGGAATCTGAAGGCATCCCCCACCCCGCCTTTTTTTTAATGGAAGCCTTTAAGCTATTTGAAGTCTATCATTTATCACCTTAGTCTCTCCTTTCAAACTAAACATACCCAATTCCCTCAGCCTTTGTTCACATGGCTTGCCTACCATCCCTTGGATTATTTTTGTTGCTAACCTCAACATTATCTCCAGTTTCTTCTACTTCCTTCTGATACACTTGTAACTGAAACTGGACACAGTAATCCAGCTGAAGCCTAACTAGTATCAAGTAGAATGGTACCATTACCTCTTGTCATTTGTAATCTAAGCCTCTCTCAATGCAAGCTCAAATCACTGTTTGCTTTTTTTGCAACAGCCAGCGGGTCCCTGGCTGGAACATAACAAGTAGCCAGCCAGAACTGGAGACATTACATGTGTAGACTGGTCAGCTTGACTAGGTACATGGTAGTGGCCATGTGACCCAGAAGTTTGAGGCACACACGTACAGTGAATATGGGAGACAGTTGCACCACCAGGGTCAGATTGTGCAGGGCCTGGAATCTTTGAACCAGGAGAGTAGCCCTGACAGTGGTAGTGTTTATGTGAGCCCCAATGAACTCTGGGGCTACATGGGTTGCAGTGTGGACTTCTCATAGTTTATGTGGAAGCCCAGGCTGAGTGGGAGGTCTGTGGTGACCCTCACCATGCGAAGGGCCACTGGAAACAATGGCCCTTTTATGAGGCAATCTTCCATATATGGAAAGATGATCAACCTGTGAAGATGCAGGTGTGCAGCCACAACCACCAAAGTCTTGGAGAACACTCTGGGTGGAGTGGAGAGCCTGAATGGGAGGACTTCGTATTGGTATTGGCAGTATCCCAGCGTAAAATGAAGGACGCACCTGTGCACTGGGTGGATTGTGATGTGGAAGCAGGCATCTTGTAGGTCAATAGCTGACAGCCCGTCATCTCTGTCCAGTACTGGGATAATAGTTGAGAGAGTCACTTGAATTGTCAATAGAGAATATATTTGTTGAGCATCTGCAGTTCAAGGATAGACCTCCACCCCCTGTTCTTTTTTCTGGCTTAGGTAGTATGTGGAATAGAACCCTCGCCCTGAAACTCCACTGGGATTGGCTCGACAGCACCCAGAAGGAGGAGATGCTGTACCTCTTGCTTGAGCAGATTCTCATGAGAAGGGTCACTGAAGAGGGACAGAGTAGGGGGATGGGTAGTGGGGGTAGAGGTAACCTAACCTGTGCCTGCCCAAGTGACCTTTAAGGAGCTAGTTCTTGCAGATAAGGTTAGTGGTGTGCAAACTAAACCACGGTTGGAGCAACTGTGGTAAGCTATGGTAGGTGGTATGTCTTCCCAGCTGGAGTGTGTGGGGCTGGAGTGCTGTGATGAAAACGCTCTCTTTTGGTTGGAACCACCTCCTCCTGGGGTGTGTGATTTGGCCCCCCAAGCCAAGCAGGAACCCTGAGCGCCTAGATGAACACCTGGATGGGGGATTATCCAGGGACAAATGGTACAGCAAGCTGGGGGGGGGCGGGGTTTGCTGGTGCTGCGTGTGCCCATGGTGGCAAACCTCATGGCAAATCTTGCTTGGATATTGTACCACACTCTGGTGCTGGGGACTTGGGTGAAGTCGTGCCTTGGTGCCACTTGAGACCGGGGTAGTGTCTTGGCCCAGGACTTGTGTGGTGACAAGTCCAGTGCCTCACGCGAGCAGTGCAGAGACTTGGAATGGTGCTACTTGTGCTACACTTCTGGCACCAAGAGCAGGGCCTTAGTTTTCGAGGACCCCTTATGCGCATGAGTAGAGATGGTTGAAGCCACCAGTGCCAGCGGTGTCAATGATGTTGGAGGCACCAAATGTTGGCAGCTCAGATGGTGCTGGGGACATCGTGGCAGCCTTCTCAACTGGCACAACCCGTAAGGGTGGCACTGGAAGCCAGGTGCATGCCAGGGTAGGGCCTGCCTTTGCAGCTGGGGTGCTGACTGAGGTAGAGGGAAGCACAGAGTCCATACCCTTGGTCTTCCATGTCAGTTTCTTGGCAGAGGGCTGCTCTGGGGCCAGTGGTTGGAGAGACTTCTCCTACAGATAAATCTTGAGCCTGTTGTCTTGGTCCTGCCTGGTCCTCACCAAGAGGCTGGAGCAATGGGTGCAGGATTGGATCTGGTGACCCTCACCCAGACACTTCCATGCATGTTGTGCATTGCTTGAAGTCCCGCAAGTCTAGCATGGTGATGATGCAGCAACTAATTCCAACACTAATCTTAACTAATTTTTATTCCTTTGTGAACATAAATAGGATAAATAATTTGGATAGGGAGAACAAACACTAAGTATCTAACTAGCAAACCCTTCTTCATCTTTCAGAGAGAGAGAGCAAAGCTCCATTTGCTGCCGAGCACAGTACAGAAGGGGTCGGTGCAATGCGTGCTCCAGAGAGCATGAGGAGGGCACTACTATGCATGAGTGGCATGGGAAACCATGGCTATAGAAGAATCTCTGAGCACCAGCATGAGGATGCACCAATGCACAGAGTGGAGAACCCATGGGGACACTACTCGAAGGAGGAGGAGAGCTGCTGAACAGAGAAGGTTGCCCCACCTCCCCCCATCAAGGAAGGGGAACAGCATCTTTGGATACAGACTAGCAACTTGATGACGCTGACTTTAAATTAGGTGCAATGGGGCTGGGAGGCAAAAGCGCTCATGTAAGTAAAAACACAGAGACTTGGGTGATGGGTTGGAATCTGAATTAACTATGAATTTATTTCTACAGTCTTAGTTTAGTAGCTTATACTTTTATTTTTAAAAACTTACAACTCTGCCACAGAGGAAGAAAAAAGACCAAGTCAGACACTTGTTCATGTTTAGCTGCTGCAGAACTGGTAGAGAATTGCACAGGTTAGTCCTATTCCCAGAGCTAGGCTGACATCACAGATACTAATACTTACAAGTACAGTGAAGAGGGCTCTCTGCTCTGTAGGTGGATGGAAAGACAATGTTTACCAAAATGGAGAGAGAAAACCAGGAAATGGTTGTTTAATTGCTTCAGAAGAGATTGATTTTAATAGTTGAGAAAGCACATAGCATTTCAATGTACTATTTCTATGAACTTACATCGTACAGAGAATTAGTAAACCAGACCTAGCAGGTAAGTTAGGGAAATATACCATTACTTCTCCTCTCCTCATCTTTTCCAGGCTAAGCACTAGCCATTAGCATTGTTTTGCTTGTTGTTAAGGATAGTTAACTGACAGAATCCATCTGTATTTCTTTCAGGTAGCTTTCTGATGCCCCCAGTCATTACAATTTGTACTTGGAGAGGATGCACACACATCACATTATGCGAATTATTTTAAAAAGTAATTTTTTCAATTCAAATGGTATGTATTGTACAATTGTACTATATTTTAATATAATAAAATTTCCCTCAGGAAAGCAACTACTTTGAGCATCAGCCTTTGTTCCCATGTAAACACTGCTTTCTTCTACTGATACAGAAAGATCTCATACTTTGTGGCCCAGTTTGTACAAATGACAAAATCGCAGCAGTTGTGTAAAGTCACTGAATGCCAACTTCGACATAATCTGGTCTATTATGACCATGGCTCTAGTGCCTGACCGCAGATCAATACTTCAACAAGCCACAGGCGCCAAAAAACCACATACTGAATACGTAGTAAGTATATACTAATTTACTACTTCGGTCTTTGTACTTATCAGCACAAGTGAAATGGCACTTAGCAACCTCCTCCTCTAACTAAATCCTTGTTAATGGTCCCAAAGAGAAATAGAACACAGTATACAGACTCCAATCAGTTCCATAATGGCAGCTTTATTACGAATCAGGACAAAAGGAAACAGCAGTGTTTCCATAGAAGTGCTTAATTTGTAATGAACGAAGTGCCAGGGTTCAAGCAATTATTTCACTTTCATAACTGACACATTAAGCCTAAAGGTGCTAAAGGTATGAACTACCAAGCCTGGAGATTCTGTGCTTAAGCCCTGGCATGCCCTGATAAATTAAGCATTGACATACAGTAGTAATTCCACCAAACCAAACACTTTGTTGATGCTGAAGTGAAGGAATATAACTGGAAGTTTTCAATTCCATATTTACACTAGATAATAAAAGATAAATATAAAAAGATAAGAAAACTAGATAAAAAAAATAAAAAAAAGATCCATTGTAACTTACACCTGTTGGCTGAAAAATCAGTCCATCAACTTCATGACTAACTTCTCTGGCAAAACTTCCTTCAAGAAGCTGCAAAACAAAAACAAAACAAAAATAAGTTTTCCAAAAGAAAGTGTTTCAACTGCTAGAATCCACACTGAAAAAGTTCTACAGTATTTCAGAAACCATCTTTCTAAGCAAACATAATATCATTTAGAGCTTCGGTTGAAAATCTGGACAAAAAAAATACAAAGAAAAAAATCTGGTGGAATTCAATTAACATATTTACACACACTATACAGATAAAAGTAGCAGGGTTGCCTCAAATACAATATCAGTTGCAGAAAAACATTAGGGTTACAAATAAGGATGTTTGGAAAACATGATGATTCTATATACTTAAAAAAATACTAACACAAAAGCTGTTCAAGGATGGGACGAGACAGATTTCTACAGAAATGCAATTCATAAAGTTGCTATCTTAAACATATGAAATACTTCTCTTTTAAAGATTACATTATATTCGAAAATAAAACAAAACTTGCAGTGATTATATACAAAGTTTTGTAAAGCAGAATCCTTAACTTACTCCAGTAAATACTATTGCATTAATTCAGGGGTGGACAATAATTTTTGATGGCGGGGGGAAACTCCAACACTTTGGAAAGTGGTAAAAGGCTGCATTTTTCTATGAAGGGAGTGCAGGGTCTGGGATGGAGGTTGTGTGCAGAAGGAAGCTCGCGGTAGGGAACTGAGGTATAGGATAGGGTGTAGAATGTGAAAGGTAGGTTGAATGAAGGAGGGCTTTGTGACCTGGAGCAGAGTATTGGGGTGTACAGTCCAGAAGGTGGGGGTGTGGAGGAAGGAGGGAGAGATAGGTGCAGGAGAGGATTCTGGCTGGGGGAAATATGTAGGAGCAGATGCAGGGCCTGAGAGGGAGTTGTGACGATGTGGGGGAGAGGAGGATGCACAGGATTTAGGTGGTAATCTGGGGTGGGGCGTTAGGGTGCAAGGCCCAGGAAAGGGTATGGGCACAAAAGAGGATTGTGGTCCTAGACAGGAGTGTAGAAGGGGAATCAGGGTCTGGGAGAGTGCTGGGGTGTGATGCCAGAGGCAGGCTGTGGCTCAGAGGTGCCACTTCTGGCCAGCCCACTACCTGTTCCATGTGCCTATCTGCATGTGGGGGAGGTGTGGCTTCACACACAGCCCCTGTCCTTTGCAAAATCTCTCAGCTTCCATTGGCCAGTCTCCAGCCAATAAGAGTGGAGAGATGTTGGTGGGATTGGGGTCAGCAAGAGAAACTCTCCCCCCTCCGCCACACAGACACACAGGGAGCAGCTATTCTGTTTGGTGTGGCACTACTCTGTGTGCAAGGCAGGCCGCATGCCAGATTAAAATGTTTGGCTGGCTGTATCCAGCCGGTGCGCTGAATCTTGCCAATCTCTGCACTAATTAAAGTCACCATCTGAATTCACAGAGTTTCTGTAACGAATTCATTACAACAAATATATTCTAACTTCTGTTGAGTTGACCATGAAGCTTTAGCTACCTGAGAGAAATATTGATCAAGCCAAATGAGGGAGCCATTATTTAAGTCAAGTTACCACGTAATCTCAAGGTGTAACTAAATACAAAGTCTCTGGGGAAAAAATTACTTCACAGAAGCTGTGAGCCACCAGAAAGTGTGAAAAAAAATCAGGCCATGTATATAGTTACCTGCATAATATTTATTAATTACCTCTATTTCTTTACAATCATCTAACGCTTCGGGCTCCACTGACAATATTTGAAAATGAAATTACCAGGTCAGTCCAGTCAGTTACTTTAAGATCAGATAACACAACAAAAACAAAATACATAAAATAGTATCTAGATTTAGGAAACTGAAAAATTTGGACCAGTAGTGCTTCTTTCAGAATAGCTGCATTTAAGTGACTGAGACTACTCAATAACTAAACCACTATTTCAGCTTAAATACACCATAAATCAAAACATAAGTTTTTATTTAAATTTTTATCTGATTGCATGTGATAATGTGCCCTTTTTTTTTTTTTTTTTTTGCCAGGCACACAAATTTTATTTTAAACATAAACATAGCCATTGAAATGTTCATTTGCATTCTACAAAGAACCAAATCTGAGAAGTATAATTTATTGTTGCTTTCATTATCCCGTTTTTAAAAATATCATCAAAATCATTTAAAAATAGCAGTTCTTAGATGCGATAAAGAACTTAATTTTCAGTACAGTACCGGATGCTGAGAGTTGTTAATTTTCAGTGTTGTAGAATCCACATTTAGTATCTGAAGTCCTACCATGTATAAAATAATTGTAGAGTTTGAGTGCTGAAATCTGCAACTGAAACTCATAACCAGCAGCTATTTAAATGATTAATTTTTTTATCTGCAGAGCTTGATTAGCAAATGAAAACCACAGTATTTAGAAAAAAACATTAAAAAACTGGAATGTTTTATTTACTAGATTTGTTCAAAATTAAAATAGCCTTTTATGCATTTCAAAACAAAAAGTAGTGAGTCACCGCTAATCTTTCCTCCAGCTGACCAACGTAATACATTGGCGATCGTGTGTTTAAAAAAACCAAAACAAAAAAACCCTTGATCAAGTATTTTTCCGCATGGCTGACTCTTTCAGAACACGAATTAAATCTCTAATCAGAATTTTTTTTTCCTGCTGCTGTCTGCCCCAGATCAGTTGCGATAAGAAAGTATTATGACTGAGTTTAAAAAAAAAAACAAAATCAGAAAATGCAACTTTTCTCGTCTTACAAAAGTGTTTAATGCTTCCTTTTATTCAAATAGTTTGAAAAAGCACTGCTTCTCCAAAATTACCAAACCCAGTGGATTAGTGCCCTTAAGTCCTTGGCTGTCCAACCCGATGAGGTAAAATTCTCTCATGAACCTTCAAGGCATCCAGAGTTGCACTCTGCCTGTACCTCAGTCAGGTACATATATTGCACCCTATTCACACATTCAAGTGTTAATCCTTTTCCAGATAGAACTGTTGGAAGATCTGCCTTGGGACCACCAGTTCCACAAAAATTAGCAGGGGCTAGAAGATGTATCACAGAAACAGTACTGTGAACTACTTATTTACTAAAAATGGATGGGATTTCTACTGTCCCTTTACTTTTTGCATCTGACAGAGTTATGTAATATAGATGTCTTCATTTCTCAGTCTAACACACCTGACAATCTCCACACTCCTCATTAAGCCCTACTAACGTCACATGAGAGAGAGAGAGAGAGAGAGAGAGAGAGAGAGAGAGAGAGAGACCTATGCAAACAATACCACATCAAGGAACAAAAAACAGATTTCCTCCCTCCCTTCCAAAAATCACCTTTAAGAATTTTGTGGTCTTTGCTGATGACAGTCACAAAAATAACTTCTCCCCTTCTTACTCTACCTGCTAGTTTTTGCATGCCTTAGTCAATCAGTAAAGCACTACAACCAATGGACACTTGCTCTCTGAGTTCTAGAAGCAGTAGATTCTCCAAAATTACCAAACCCATTGGATTACTGCCCTTAAATCCTAGGCTGTCCAATCTGATGAGGTAAAATTCTCTCATGAACCTTCAAGGCATCTAAAGTTGCACTCTGTCCATACCTCAGTCAGGTACATATATTGCACCTTACTCTAGAAGTAGTAGACTCATTAGGAAGTTATTTGGTCTTTTAGTCTAAAATGGGAGACTAAAGTATGAAGCAAAAAGGACCAATAAGCCAATTTTCTTGACCACTATTACCATGACAGAAAATGTGTTACAAATGACCAATCCACAGAAAACAAACTAACAGGTAAAGGGATAAAGTTTTCTTTAATAAGTCATCTTAATGGGGTTGGTTAGAAGTTTCTTGCCATGAGGATTTTGTGTTATGCTGAGACTGCTTGAATACTGCAGAATATGAAACATATATAAAACATTTCTTTCTGTGTTTCAGGAAGATTCTAAAAACAGTGACATGAATAATAAAGGAGTACTTGGATAATGAGTAAGCTTATATTAAGTTCTTTTTTCTCTATCAAAATTTTAATATTACTTTTAGTTGTATAGACTCCTAACTGTAGATATGCAAGATTCATCTTTAAGTAAGTCTCCTATCTTCCTGTTTAATTTACCAAACATGTTAACATTTCTAATTAACTTGAACAGTATAATCTATTTAATCGGCACCATGATAAATGGCACACCTGCTTAATTGGGATGACTGCCAGGGAACAAATAAAATGCAATGCATTTCAATGATGCTTCATGCAAAAAAGATAAATGATGCACACAATCCAGTTTTTCCACTGTTAGGCTATTCTTAGCAGTTTACTGGTATGAATTTGCACCTGTGAAGCCCTTGGCTCCCTTCAGGTAGTTGCCTGCTCTATAATGAGCACTAAAAGAGGACACATTTCCGTCATAAGGTTTAGTATTTTAATCATTTTTAGTATTCCTATTTTTAAAAGCAATTCATGAATGAAAATAATTGTTCCAGCCAATATGAAAATCCTTGCCTTTGATTTGCTAAAAACAACTGCTTAAAATGTACAAGTCATGTGGATTTGGCAGAATTTAATTTTTTTAATCATTTTAATAGATATATGTGTTCATCTCACCATATGGATTTATGGTCTACAGGAGGCCCTCAATTTAACAGACATCAGAAGTAACAGACACCCCGCTCCATACATAAATGCCGACAACTCACCAGAGCTGTTGGAGCCAGAGCTGCCCCTGGTGGCTCCAGCAGCAGTGGCCCTGGCAGCTCCTCCAGGCCCGGCTTCTGCGGCAGTCCAGATGGCTCCTCCAGCCCCAGTGGCTCTGGTGAGTTGCCAGCATTTATTTATGGGGCAGGAAGGATGGGGGAGCCTGTCTGGGGGGCGATGAGCATGCTGTGGTGAATACTGTACTGCGCAGTAAACTGTTCTGCTTTAACGGGCATTCCGTACTAACAGACCTCCCCTCCCCGCCATTAGTCCATTAAATCGAGTGTTCGCTCTCTTTTCGCCTTTGAAAAAAATTATGGGAGAGGATCAGAATGTTATATGATAGACCATGCATGTCAAATAGTTAAAGCTATATAACCTGTCAGAACACAAAATCGCCATCACATGTAAAAATATACGAAGTAAAAATTCTTAAACCAAAAATCATACCATTTTATTTCTATTTACTGACTAGCCCATTTGTAACAGCAATTCACGTGATTAAATCGCTGCACCTGGCAAAAGTCTTACCCTGCCCATCTCTAAATTTTGATTACCAGAGAAAATACTTTTTCATCAGTTTCAATGTGTGCAATTAAACTGACTTTGCCAACGTTTACCAATAAAAATAAATTCCAACCAGCACAGGCATATGACAAGAAGACTTATGTTTAAAAAAACAAACAAAAACATTTCTCTTAACAAATATTGTGATCCAGGGCACTACTATCTAATCAGTTGCAAAAGTAAATGTTCTGGCCTGATTTTGATGAAAGTCTCTCTAAGCAAAGTAGACAGGGTTTCCTGAATAGCAAGAAGATGAATAACCAGCTTCCCATGCCCATTTCAGAGGCTTACACTCACTTTCTCCTCCTCTAAGCGTGTGTGCGAAAGAAAGAAAGCAAGAAAATAATTTAACTGATGCACCATAACTAAGAGTTTGTGACTAATGTGTTAAATTATATTATGTAACAGCCTTGTAACTACTTCACTATTTTGCCTAAAGCATCAGAAAATATAATCAGTTGTTATATATTAAACTCAAAGGCTGCATCTACACTCGCAAATTCATCTGGAACAAGGCAGCAATCCTCCAGAAGATCCCAGGAGCATCTATGCACAAAAGCCATTCCTCCAGAAGGAATCTGGAAGAACGTGGCATCTCTTCCAGAGTCCATACTCTGTTCCCATTTAAGAAAGAGCATCCTCTTCCAGAAGAAAAAGTGCATGTAGATGCTCCGCCAGCCCCTCTTCCGGAAAAACAGTCCACCATGGCAGCAGCCTCAGGGAGCATGGAGATGGTCTACAAAGCACCAGCGGCGCTATATGGCCTGGTGGTCCAGATGCCCTTGAAGTGGTACCGAGTCCTCCACACCCTGTCACACCAAGGAAACGGGGCTGGGCAAGCAGAGACACAAGCTGGGCACCAATACATCCCCACACCCACACGTGAGGTGGACACCTGTCCTCCCAACAGGGACAGCACAAGGCAGCCCTGCCACATGGAGGGACCATGCAGGGAGACAGTAATGGGCTCCCAGCTCCCATCCCAGAACACCCTACGCACAGCACTCTCCGTGTCACATGGCCCTCGGCGCCCCCTACAAATCACAGTACTAGCAGGGCTGCCCAGCACAACCACAAGGGACCCATCGGGAAGTGACAAGCACATTGCACACCTCGTGGCAGGGCTGGAAAGGGGCAGGGCACTGCAAACCCCTGATCCCTCCCCCAGCAGGCTGGCCATACAGCCATGCCCTGACCCCAGGGGTCCTATGGAGCAGTGCCGCCCCAGCATATGGGCCTGTGACAGCCAGTAACCACATCTGTGGACAGCACAGAAAGCCTCACAGCCACAGAGAGTGCCTTGGGAACAGCCCAGACACACATGGACCCCATGCCACCCACACAGGGGCCCCCATATCTGGGCAAACCCCTCACCCATCAGCTCGTTCCCTGGAGGGGACTGGAGCTTGGCCCCCCCACACCCAGCTGCTCAACCAATGCATTGGCTCTGGCTGGACATACCACCCAGGAGCCTGGGGGAGACAGACACCCCTCTGGTGGAGGGATCGTTGTCCTTTCAACCCCCATGAGATCCTGGGGTGCATGCTGTGCAGGACCGCCCCCCCCCATGGACCCATATCCCCCCCCCCCCATCCCATGCTGCCCCAACGTACATGGGTCACCCCTGTGCATATGTGGGAGAGAAAAGCAGAGCCTGGCCATGGTGTGCCTACTTCAGCGTCATCATTTATTTCAAATGAAAAGATATCTAAGCCAACTACAGCACTCAGTGCCCCGAAAGAACCATTGCAGTAATATATGTAAACCTCGCTCAAAAAGCTAGCACCCTCGTGCCCCCTGTGCCAGGGGGCGGGGGACAGAGGGGAAAATGGGGGTCATGCCCAGGCCGAGGTAGTGCAGCACCCAGCAGCCATGGAGAGCTGGTCATGGGTGCCCAGGGACCGCTCATGGAGCTTCACAGATGAATGCAGCTGGCAGACATCCTGAACATGAGCACTGCAAGGTCATCCTTGGGCCCAGGGGCTGCCTCAGGTTCCTTGTAGTCAGGTATACCCGCAGGTGACACCTATTGCCTGCCCCGCTGGGCAAGGCTGCTGGTCACATCTGTGCAACAGGGGACCCAGACAGCATGGCTGCAACCAGCCTTTCTGCCACCCAGACGAGGGGTCTCCCATGCCTGCTCCCCCACCACTGCCTTGTCTCCCGGTGGGGGCCTGACAGAACCCACCCCAGCCACCACCATCCCCAGTGCGTGGCCAGGCCCATGCACAGCATGGGCCACAGTACAGAGAAATCCTGCTCCTATTCCAGAGGCCTGCTCATCCCTAGGGTCACAGGTAGGGCACATGAGCACAGCCTCCTGGGGCGCCCCCCCACCCCACCCCTCCATCCTCTGTTACAGTTGCGGCATCCAAGGGCTGGGAGAGCCCTGGCACATCTCCTGGGCCGGCCAGCCCCGTCCAGCATGGAGGGGCTCCAGGTCCCAGAGCAAGGGCCAGACCTGCCCCACCACCCGCACCTTGGCAGGCCTGAGCCTGCAGTCACCCACACCATGGCTGGGACGAGGAGGCAGCAGCACATACAGTTTCCCACCACCACCAGAACACCCTGGTGGAGCAGTGGCTGGCCCTGGATGAGGCAGCGCTGGCCTGGCAGTGAGACCCCTGGATGGATACACTGCTGCTCAAGCAGCCAGCCCAGCCTCTGGCTCCCCCTGCCCTGGCTCCCCCTGCTGCCCCTGCCACCACTAGGGCCCCCTGCCCTGCCCCCAGCTCCCTCCAGGGCCCCCTGCCCTGTTCCCCAGCCCCTCCCCTGTCTTCTACCCTGACCTCTCTGGGCAAACTCCCTGCTATCTTTTTCACGACCCCATGATTCTTCCCCACCTCTATATATCTGCGTGTAGGAGGGAGCCAGAAAGCTTGACATGCCACCCTTTCCCCAAGCACCACCCCTACCATTCTTATTGGCTGGACACCACGGACACTCAGCGTGACAGGAGCAGTGCCTGCAGATGTGGCAGTACACACCTCCACCTAGGAGTCAGAGAGGAGATGTGCCACTGCTTCTGGAAGCTGTTTGAGCTAAGCACCAACTGGAGCCTGCACCCCAGAGCCTCCCCCCCCACCGCAGGACCTGATCCCCCTCCTGCCTTACAATCACTTGAATCCCAGCCCAGAGCATTATCCTGACCCCAAGCCTCATTGCAATCTCATCCCCATCCCAGAGACCACAGTCCCATCAGTTGTACCCCTGAGCCATTCTGATGAAAATGAGGGAGTGAGAGTGGGGAGAGCCAGTGGAGAACTGAGCGATCAGAGATGTGCTTCAGAGAAAGGGAAGAGCATGGGAAGGGAAAAGGTGTTTGGTTGTCTGCTAGTAGAAAGTTGGCAAACATAAAAGAGCCTTTAGAAAGCTGTGACACCTGAGCCAAGCAGTCAATAAGACACATGTTTAGCCTCCCTCAGTCCACTTGTCATTGCAATCAACAGAACTGATGCAAACAAATGATCTTAAAAGAAAGTTTGGTTGAATTACAGCTGATATTACATAATCAAAATATTCAGGAATTACTGACCCCACCAGGTCCGCAGCCTATGTAATCAGAACAATTAAGTACAAGCCATTAATCATTAGCTTAATTACAACCTAATTTCTTCAAATATAGCCCATGCACAAAACTGTAATTAATTTTTAGTTACAACGTTAAAACAGTGTTATTCTACTAAATAAGACAAAGAAATAGTGATAGCTGAAAATTTTGTAGGTGATCTAGCATCTGATTTTAATTAATGGATTTAGTCATATATCAGAAAATTCATTGTGTGGTCAAAGAAAATATTGTAACTTTTGAGAGGATTCACTGTATTCTTCAGAGATTTGATCCCTACTTCAGATGTAAAATGAAATGGAAAATAAAATGCAGTGGTGTGACTCATACATCTATTATGTTATTTACATGGACACAAGTAATTTTTCTTTTCAGTTACCCAAGCTTTGTTAAACTGAGAATTTCTTTTATTGTGGGTAACAGATTACCAAATCTAAATAATACCTTTACCTAAATGTTTAAACAAACATTTAAAAAAAAAAACATTTTTGTTGATACCTTAAAAATCTGGTTGCATGAAAACATCCTGATGGGAACACATTAAAACAAGCAACTTTGTGTGTCATTAGTATGCTTGGTGATATACAGAGACAAGCAAAGAGATCGTCCCAGCCTCAAGTAGGACATTAGTACTATGTAAAAAATATATTTACACCTCCATCTAACAGTGCACATGGAAACGTTAAAAATTCATAACTTGTTTTAAGTATATTTAAATTTAGTTATAAGATAGGAAAATTAATCTTCATTAAAGCTTAACTGTTTAACAAATCTCAGTCATTGGTGCTCACTCACTAATATTCTTTATTTGACTGTTTTCCGCATGAATGAACTTTTAGCCAGCTTTTAAAGACATTTATTTTGTATAACATTTATAGTCTTTAAGA
Source organism: Carettochelys insculpta (assembly GCF_033958435.1). Lineage (NCBI taxonomy): Eukaryota > Metazoa > Chordata > Testudines > Carettochelyidae > Carettochelys > Carettochelys insculpta. The sequence continues at coordinate 141,042,898 of NC_134139.1, read as the reverse complement.
TAAGCCTAATAAGGTTTCTCATACACTACAATAAAAGACTACCAGCATTACAGCCTTAGATCTTTAAATGATGCATCTTAACACAATAATAAAATTTCTGAAGCACAATTTGCAATGCAACATGCAAAGATCATTAGCACTTTCTACTACACAAATTAAAAGGCAGCTAGTAATTCTCTCTGTCTCTGCATTGCCTTCCTCTCTCCCCTCCCCACCTTCCATTAAAGAGACAGACCTGCATACCATCATTGAAAGACATCTGCCATGTGGGTGTTTTGTTTAGAGTATTGAACTAATACTCCTTCCCTTCCAAATCCTATACCACTAACATGGTCTCCCCTACCTTCCTCTATCACATTTCCTTTCTACCAGTAACAACGGCCTCAATACCCATTTTATCACCTCTTCTACATGCCTTCCTGCAAGCAGCCCCTCATTTTACATGCCTCAATATAACATTGATTTATTACCAAGTACTTGCACCTGATGTGTTTAAAAATCCACATTGAAGTTTTACATCTCAAGTAGGAGACATAGATCCTTTAACACTCATTGGGTATGTCTGCACTTAGAACTAACTTTGAAGTTAGCTGCTACTTCGAAGTACCCTGCAGAGAGTCCACACGTTTTCCCATACTTCCAAGTAAGGGAGCCCAACTTCAAAGTCCTTCCTCCATTCCCAGGAATGGAGCAGTGCCCTACGTCAAAGTTTAAAAACTTCAAAGTCAGGTGCGTGTAGACGCTCAGCTTCTAAGTCATTACATCAAAGTTGTACTTCGAAGTAAGCAACTTCCAAGTTATTTTTGTAGCACAGACATGGCCATTGTGTTTTAACACTGCAATAATACTGATGATGAATGCATCTGAATTAATTTAAAACATGCTTGATTTTAACATGAGTTTATTTCATCATATTCTTTATTAACTAGTGAGACAAATTAGTTTTTCATCAAGCTCCATAAATAAAGGAACTCTGTGTTATACTCCAATTCCAGGTCTTTGAGGGGATTTCTTGCTTCAGTAGGCAATACCTCCTGGAGTCTGATTGGGATAAATGAAGTTCGAATGCTTGTATGAATGTTTTTGTCCAGAAATCTGACTACAGATTTCATGAAAATTAGCTTCATGTGAAATTTCTGATTTTTCCATATTATGGCTGGGGCAAAAATATTTTAAGAATTTGTTCAATTTAGGAAGCCCTAATTTTAGATTACATCAGGAACTCCAGTGCTGCATTAATTGCATTTTAAGTTAACAAAACACTTCAGCATTTCAAAATGTGCCTCGTGTCTGCTTTTATTTAGGAATAGTTCTTTTATCTTCAAAGCCAACTTTCACATGACCAATTCCTCTCTTCTCACCTCAGTCAAATATTGTTTTACAAACTTAGGGCCATTAAAAGAAATTGGAAGCCCTGTCACAGTTCTCACCTACCCCTTCACTGTTTTGAGCATCAGCTGTCCAATTTTATTTCCAGAAAGAGCAGTCAGACAGAAGACAACCTAGATCTGGTGGTGGCGGGAGGGAATATCTTGCAAGAGTATGTATTAGGTCAACACTTGAGAATGTCAATAATTGCATACTGAGTTCTGCTCTCACAACATTATCCATCTTCATCAGATGAAGTAAGAACTGAAATCCAAAAAATGAATTGAGGATTCAGCTAACTTGGCAACCAAAATGCAGTAGAAACTTTATACAATAAGTACAAACATTGAACATGCATAAAAAAAATGGGACTAGGAAAAGGGATGTCTATTGTTCTGAGAAAATTCACCCCCAAATTACCTCTCATCTTTGATTCACGGATAAGCTAGATGTTTATTGGGAATGTTGCTTTAAAACTAAGAGATGGAGTCAGCTTTCTAAAGTACACTTAAGTGACTTAGAACCATTCATCCCTTTTTTAAGTATGACTTGGACACTTGAGACTCACAGAAAGTTAATGGAGACTGAGACACCTTTCATCATGAGATTCAGGTGTTTTTGGGAAAAAAGAGTGTACTTTAGGCTTCCCGCCACCACAAAAATTGAGACACAATATGAATGGCCATGAAAAAAAGAAAGGTATTATGGGCTTCCTAGTATTTTAAGCAATTAAGCAAAAACCACCTTGATCAACTACATAAAAATTTTTAGCAAAAGGTGAATCAAAGTACTGAATACTAGATTTAAATAACATCAGAAGACATACCAGAAAGGAGTTTTGTTTCATTTAAAAAAGAGAGACTCATGCACTACTATTTTGAAGGGGAAGCCATGGAGTATTACAGAATGTGGGAGGAAGTAAATGATAAATCTTTGATCTTGTGGGTTGGCCTATGCTTTCTCCAGCAGCTGCTCTAACTTAGTCCACCTAAAGTTTAATGTTGCATACTTCATGCTCTGCAGGTGAGACAGAAAACAGGCAAAATGCTCCTCTGGTGCAATGTGGGGAGAGTATATTTGCAGTATCCATCCATGACAGACTTGAGACTTTATTTATTTTTTTTAAGATTCTAAGGATGAAAAGAGGCTTAAGTTTATTTTAAATGTCTGGGCTGCATAATGTGGCATAATACAGAGTAAGGAGGAAATTTTATATATATATATAAAATTTCCTCCTTACTCTGTATTATGCCACATATATTAGTATATGTGGATTGAAATGCCTCTACAGGTATGCAGTGAGATTTTGGTTTATCTTCTCTAATACACCCTGGTGTCTCTCGATGTATTTGGCTATATTTCCTCTAAGATTTGTTTAATATACATTTTATTGTGAGCCCAAGAGGCTTTCAAGCATGAAATGCCAATGAAAGAATAGATTATTTTATTAAGTAATAATGAAACTAGATTCATAAAAACAGACAGTTTGTACTTAATTTAACATTTTTCTATTACTATAATGAGTAGAAATGTCATTTAAGTCACATAGCACTTTCTGGGAATTGATGTGTTGAATTGTGGAACAGAGAAAAAGAAGAAAACTGTTAGAGTAACCGTAGCAATTAAATGACAAATTTAATTTCCAAATAATAAATTCTCCGAAGAAGTTTTAAACAGCTGGCAGGAAAACAAATAGTCAAAGATAGGTGTTATATTTTCAGCGTACCACTCCATAATAATTTATTGTGATTCAACTCCCTAAAACACTCAAGCTATCAACAGATTTACATTTTATGACATATGCTAAAAGAAGTCTCATGTTCCATGGCTAAAAAATTAAGAGAAAAGCCATATTAGGATGTATGTACAGTTACTGTAAATTTTACAATAAATTTTCATACAAAGTACAAACTCCAGCTTCCAAAGATAACCGTTCAGGTAAACATCCACTCTGCATAACACAAATTCTGAATGTTAACATGCAAAAGTTGGAAAAACTTGTTGTCTAGATATACCATTGTGCACTCTAATTTGTAACATAATATTAACCGAGAAGAGTAAACTCACCAAGTTATAAAACACTATTTACTAGTATTTACTACTACTTTTCTGAAGTGAGATGCAGCATTTATAATATGGTAATTCATGGCAAGATCATGGGTAATTGGTGGGGTAAAAAAAACTTGAATTGTCTTGGAGAAATAAAAAAATACTTTTTTCAACTGAATTCCACACAAAAAGAGCTACTCAGATTACATCCTGAGCTCCAAGTAAATTAACCATGATACTGAAAGGCTAAAAATAATTCCTTTGCCAAGTTAATCATACAGATCATTTTGGCAGAAGTCATTATAAACACCCTATTATTGCAATAGATTTGTTTCCTGTAAGAATGAAAGTAGATAATGGCAGCAGTGTGATACTGATGTTCACTAATATGATCAGGAGACTAATTACTATCCATGAATCATTTGTAGCATTCAAAACTTGATTACTGTCAGGTCAAGTTTAACATGTGATAGGTTTTATTAGTAATGCTCTGCTATCCAACAGCTTGTATGCTTTTTTAAGTAAGTGCCATCTGTTACACATAGGAATAGCCAACAGTCAAAACAAAAGCATTCTTGATACAACTGGTCACTCAAGTACATTTTATAAATCCCACAGGGCAATTACACTGATAATTCTAAACACACCAAAGTAGTGATCTTGTACATGATTTCCTAAACAAGACGGTATGCTAATGATAGTAAGTTTATAGACCAATAAGCAGACAAAATAAATAGGCTTTTATTGCACTAAAATTTAAGTTTGAAAACAGAAACTTTTCATAATGCCATAATGAACAGGACATGACAAACAAAAATCCTGCACTGGCACTAATGAGCGTGACTTCATACCCCCACTCTGAAAACGTACTGCCACGCACCCTTGTAGCACCTAAACGATGAACAATTTATGAAGTCACAAGCTTCCGTTTGTACTTGAAGCGGTCTGACACACACAGGCTTATGATGCAATATATTTGTCTGTCTTTAAGATGCTACAGGATTACTTGTTATTTGTGAAGCTACAAACAAACACATTTACCCATTTGAGACTATTCTCCATATGTAAGGTCATCTTCTTTAGGAATCATTTCCAATGCAGAGAAACATTTATTCCAGTAATTTGCTCTCATTAAGGAACAATTAAAAAGAACCAAATGAAAGTAACTAAGTTATTTGACCCTTAACCAACTCTTTATGTGGCCACATCCTTAAAGTTATAGGGACAGTCATCAAGAAAATAAATGCCTTATGATGATTTTGTATCAACTATAGTTATAACTAGCAGCAAATGATCTTACGAATTTAGCACCTGTGGCTTTCTCCCAGACACAAAAGGCATCTAGTGTGCCCAAAGTGAAGAGGCATTACCCTGCTCTGAGTGTCTTCATGTCTCCAATGAAGGGTTTGAAGTGGGGAAACCCCAACCACTTCAGTTCCTTTGCTAATACAGAATGCAAGTGCCATAAAGCTCCGCATTAGAGGGGAAGGCTTATGGGTTGTGGAGCCTACATGCACAACACATCCCAAACAACCGGTTACTGAAAGTAACAGTTTTTTTCCTTGTTCTCGTACATTCTACAAGTGGGGATTCACAAGCAATGACATGAACTGATGGAGGTGAATGCCAGAAGTCTAGTTAAATAATTTAGAAGACAAACCAACCAAAAAGCATCAGACTGTGAGACTGTACATATTTCTACTATGGAAACATTTCCCAAAGCAGCTATGGAGTCTTCACAAGCCTCAGCAAACTGGACTATGATGCTTTCAGGAGGGTCTACTAGCTAATTTATAGCAGTCTGATACAGCTAATCATCCAATTACAAATTCTCTGGTTCAAAACACACTGAACCTCATTCATTCAGAGCACCCACTACCAGGGGATTAGGTCAGGACATGGAAAATTAACAAGTCAGAGTTCTTCAGGGGCACATAGTATTTCTTGTCTGTCTTTTTGCATGTTGATGGAATAGTGACTGGCATCTGCCATAAAAACCTTAGCTGGATATCCAGGATGGCATCATTACTAGCTAGCACCACTCTGCAGGATAGTGTTGTTCGCAAAATATTTAAGTCTGTGCTTCTGATCTTTTACTTCTTCCAGTGACTTATATAGTGTCGGACACACTTCTAATGAACTTCTGGAACTGTCTGAAGTGATCAGCAAAGGAAGAGGAGGGATATATAACCGCAAAATGAAATGGAAGTCTCAGGATACCTTCCTCACCTGTTCTAGCTTCCATTCCTCAAAAGTTTCCTTCTGATACGGACAGGTAGAGTGAAAATGTGAAACTGAAGCCTTGCTCAGAGATGGTACTGGTGGTGTATTAAATAGTTGAAGACAGGCAGCCCACTAGTCCCACTATGGCCATTGTGGAGGGTCCATAAGGGTGATGGGGTGGCATACAAGGTTGGTTCCAAAACACCTGCTGAGACACAAGGTCCTACCTATGCAAGGGCAGAATCCCAAAAGAATATGTAGGAAAATCCTTAATGGAAACTGAGGAAACTAACTAGAAACTCCTTTCTTCCTTCATGTGCTCCCATTTGGGAGGGATGGGGAAGAGGGGTACAATCAATGAAAAGGGAGGAGAATCCTGTGTTAGTGAAAGGCCACTAGGAGACTGAGGTTTTGGTACTGAGAGATGCTAGGATCATCATCAACCACCACCATGGGCTCAGTGCCTGTTGGTGTCTGATGCATCCCTCACTATTTCCTTCCATCTTTCCCTGACCAGTGGGGAGTGGCTTAGCTTCTGTAGACTAGCTCCGCACCAATCTACTGTACATCTACCCATTCTGTGAGGTGTGCCTCACCTATTCAAACTGTAGATGCTAGACACCTGACAGTAATGGGAGCACTGATTTAGCCAGCTTCAAGAGATCTCTCAATGGTGATTGCACTGAGAATTTAAATCTAGACAAACTCTGAAAGAGGTATGCCTTCAGAAAATTATGGAAAGAAAAATCTCTCTCTGAACTGAGCAAGCAGCAATACTCTGCTACCATCTCTTAACTTCAATAGCACTCATCTCAAAAATCATAAGTTTGTTTCTTTCAAGCAAGCAGCAGCAAGAAGCAGCAAACCTTCCAGTATAGCATCATTTCCACAATATGACATCACCAAGGCTTCAGCGTGTATTGTTTAGAAGGGAGTTTAAAAACATTCTGACAAAGATTACATTTAAAGTTTCTTGGGATACTGAAATAGTCTGTATTGTATTTCAATGTACTAACAGCTTCTGCTGTTAAACCAGATTGTTTAGATTATGTATTCCTACAGAGGTGACATTAGGTAAAGCTTGGTAAACAGAAAAGCAGTGGAATTTAGTTTAGGTTTAACATTCTTAAATTCATTGGTCTGCCTGCCTAGTGATAGCTCCTTGAATGTCTTTGTTTTCATTAACTGAAATAAAACACATTCCTGGTTTTGTAAGACTAGCTAAGATCGTTTGCCTTTGCATATTTATAAAGTGTTTACGTTACCTGTGATCTGGCAAAGAGCATCACCTACCCTTAAACAAAACTTCCCCACCTATAAATTGTTTTAGTTACGTATAATACAAACAAAACTTGTTTTGGAGACACAGTTATGTACTGTAACTGTGGAGGGTTTTGAACTGTGATACAGACATGTATTATACTTTGGAGTGTGTGTGCAACCATGCTGGAACTGGAGATTTTGCTTAGCAGTTGCTGTAAAGGGGCAGAGTTTGCACCTTATGGCTGTGGCACCTCCTTGGGCTTAGTAAGGCAGAACCATTCTGGTTCCTCTTCATCTCAGGGTGGTTGCAGCCTCACATGAATATGGAGATACACATCTCCTAGAACTGGAAGGGACCTCGGGAGGTTATCTAGTCCAGTCCCCTACCCTCTTAGCAGGGCCAAGCACCATCCCTGACATCTATTTGCCCCAATCCCTAAATGGCCTCCTCAAGGATTGAACTCACAACCCTGGGTTTAGCAGGCCAATGCTCAAACCACTGAGCTACCCCTCCCCCCAATTACTTATCCCCTCCCCCTCACAATTACTATTAGCTTTGTTCTTATTATACACAGTTGGTAGTACATGTTAGTTAGTACTTAGGGTTGTCTGTAACAGTCTGTCCCCCCAGTAATGCCTCCCACAGGGTTTTAAATACATTCTTTTTGTGGAAGAGCAATCCCCAGCAGTGATCCCCACAGGCGCCTGCTTTGTTTTGGCAAGGTAGCCCTTAAAGATCATTGATTGCTCTTCAGATTGTTCAAGAAAGGACACAGGTGGATTGGAAATAAATGGTCAGTTTTCACAATGCAGAGTGATAAACAGCTCAATCTATGCTAGGACCTATGTTTTTCAGCATAAATCTGCAAAACAAAGAAAAACACTACTAAATTATGATAGTTAAAGTCCAAAACAGACTGTAAAGAGCTACAAAATGATGTCTGAAAACTAGGTGAGGCTAGGCCAGAAAATGGCAGATGAAATTCAGTGTTGATAAGTGCAAAAGTAGTGAACATAGGAAAACAATCCCAACCATACATACATAACAATGGGGTCCAAATTAGCTGTTACCATTCAAGAAAGGCCAACATGGATAGCTCTCTGAGAACATCTGCTCAATATGCAACAGCATTCAAAAAAGGTGGGAGCCACTGTGAAACACACAGACAATAAGACACAAAATGTCATAACAACAGTATAGAAATCCAATGGTGCACCCACATCTTGAATACTGTGTGCAAGTCTGGTGTTCCCCCTCACACGCCCTGCTCCACACACTTCATCTCAAAAAAGATATATTAGAAAAAAACAAAAAGAATGGCAAAGAGCAGCAAAACCAACTAGGGGTATGCAACAATTTCTGCATGAGGAGAAATGAAAAAGACCAGGATTGTTCATCTTAGAAAAGAGATTATTAAGAGGGGATTATGCCAGAGGTCTACAAATTCATGAAGAGTGTGGCTGAACATAATAAGGAAGTGTTGTTTGCCTCTTTTCATAACATGAAAAAGTCACTAAATGAAAGTATCAGGCAGACAATTTAAAAACAAACAAAAGGAATTACTTCACACAACGCAGAGTCAACCTGTGGTACTCATTACAAGAGGGTGTTGTGAAGGCCAAAAATATAAGAGGATTCAAAAACGTTCCTAGAGGACAGGGCCACTAATGATTATTAGCAAACCTGGTCAGTGACACAGCACTATGTTCTAGCTGTTCCTAAACCTCTGACTGTCAAGGAACAGATCACTCATAACAGTTCTGTTCATTCCTCTCACTCATCTGGTACTTGCTAGGGTCAGAGGACAGCATGCTATGCTAGATCAATGTTTGGTTTGATCCAATACAGTCATTCTTTTTGACCCTCTTAAAAATATAATCAGAAGCATTTTTAGTTGTCTTTAAGAACTTATGACCTGAGCATCTGTGCCTTTCTCACAGACACAAAAAGCATCTAGTGTGCCCATTGTGAAAAGGCATTGGTTACCACCTTGAAAGAGTAGAAATCCTTCAACTCTGGCAACTTCTGCTCTCTCATAAGAGCCAAGACACAGATAGTCCCTGAGAGACACTAGTTCCCAAATTAAATGAATGAACAGAAAAGGGTAGAGGGAAAGACAAACACTATATTAATCTCAACTCTAATTAATAAAATAACATCACTATTGACAGAGAATACAAGGTGCACAGTGAGCAAACAGGATAGACATTGGAGCATTTCAACTTGAAGCCAAGGGTGACAAGACGGAACAAAGGAGGAGCTGCGATTGCCCCACCATTTAATCATTTGATTGGAGGCAGGAGATCTTTCAGCCCCTAACCAACAACACTGGCCAAAAGAATCCGAACTCAAGTGGCAGAAAGTAGAAGTGCACCATCTGTGGAATTCATATGGCCAAACACCTGCAGAACCACTCTTTTAAAAAGAGCTTTGAAAGAAACAGCACATAGAGAAATATGTAAAAAGTACTTCATGAAAAATTTGAACATTTTAAAATTATTTAGTAAATTAGTGGGCATACCTCTACAGCTGTAGAACTGCAATGTTCCACCTGCTGATATGGAAGTGGCAGCTCTTGAGAACTGAAAACTCCCACTGATGTGGGAAGTTCTGGGCTAGAAATTTGAGATCTAAGAGACAGTACCCTGGGAGTCTGTATCTTCATAGTAGTCATGTCCAACTTTTTCAAGCTAAGGGTCAAATATATCAAGACGGCCAGGACCACAATCAATATTTTGGGATAGATTCTTTGACCAGTGGAAGGAGTTCAGAAAAAACTCTCAAATTCTCTGCTGGAGGCACTCCACGAGGGGAGGCACTCCATGAGGAGAGTCCCCAGAGGACGTAGAGTAGGACAGCTACCTTTCAGCCTCCTTTTCTGTAATTCCTAAAATGTTCTAATCTCTACTGAAGCAGAAAATCAGAGACCTGTAACTGGCTGTTGATTTTCAAATTCTCCTTTTCACCTCAGTGTGTGGGGAAGTGATTCATATCTGTTTAGTTTCTCCTCCAGCTAGGTTTAAGCAGAGCCAGTTCCTGCTCTCCCATAGTTTAGGTAGGAAATAGGCAAAGGAGTTTCCTCAGTTTGTTTCTTCTCATCTCTATGCAACACAGCAGACAACCAATGGAGGAGACGCTGAACAGCAACAGTAGAAAAGGATAGAAGCTCATATTACATATACCCATAGGGCTGCAAGACATGAGGTAGGAGACTCTCTCTGGCCTCTTCCTCATAGCCTAAGTGTTTGAATCAGCCCTGCTGCTATGTCTACAACAGAGTTTTGTTGATAAAACCTGGGAAGCGTCCAGATAACCAACGTGTTCTGTCAACAGTCAATCAACAGAATGCAGCACTTGTGTTGAAAAGCTTAACCCAGTCCCCGTGAAGAACAATGCTGTCAACCAAAGCCGGTCTAGATTTTCTGTGAGGCCCTCTGTCGATAAACAGGGCTTCTGGGATACTGCGCAGCCCTGTGTGCTGTGCTTCTGGTTGGCCGTTTTGCTACTCTGTTGACAGAACTGATTGCTCTTGCGATCTGCTTGACAATTTGGCCACGAGCTGTCAACAGAAATTTTGTCTGAAGATACCTTCCGACGAAAACTTCTGTCCACAAATCCCTATCATCTAACCGTAGACTTAAATCCACATGGACAGAGTCAAGAAAATATTTTCACTACGCATAATCGAAAATATATTTTCTTAACTCGATTCTCTTTCTCGCCAAAGGCCACAGATTATACACCTGTGATTTAAAAGAATGCAATTTTTAAAAAGGTAAATTGCACTACACCTGAATTTAATACATATGGCATGCGTTCTGGTGTCTATTTTTGCCAACTTCTCAATCCGAGCAGCTAGTCAAAGGTTAGGGAGCTGTAAAAGCATTCCATCTGTGAGCAGAAACTGGTGATAGTCTGGTATTTCCTTGAGGCAGTTTTGTTAATTTACATTGAATACAAAAAGTCCTGTGCCTCTGAATACAGAAGGAATCAAAGAGCAGGAAGCAAATTTTTGCTCAACAGTCTTTTCACTTATGCCTTAAACACAAAAATCTCCCCCAGGTTTTCTTCCAGGGCAGTCACTGTGTTTTCAGCTGCTCCTTTAGGCACTGCCTGCCTTCACCAGTTTCTTCCCCTCTGTTCTTCTTTCCCAGCCCCCAAAACAATACTTTAGCCAAGAGGTCTTGGAACAGTTCATGCACTTTTGGCTTTGGTCAGAGTTTAGGCTGACAGATATATTAGTTGAAGGGTGAGACTGACGCTGTACAGACACTGATGTATCACCACTGCTGCATAATTTTGATAATACTTTACAAAGGCATACTTGCATAAAAATCACTGGAAGAGCTGAGATCTGTTGAACAATGTTATCCTGCTCATGTGTGTATATTACCACTGTGTATTAAGTTACAAATCCTTTCAATCTGTTTTTATCTCAAAAATGTTGTGTTCCTAGGTAACACCCACAACACAAATTCACACGAAGACAAACCTGCAAAAGGTCATGGCCATTAACGAGAATTAACACATCCAGCAGTCCGCTCCCAAAGCGCACCTCAGAGAGCACATGGACAATGGAGACCCAAGTTAGGGCATGTAGAACATACGATCCCTGAAATCATGTTTGAGACATTAATTTTACATACACATGGAAACCATACATCAGAGACTGAGGCACTATCACCTTGCTTATCTCCTGCTCCAGATCTCTGGACTATATATTCTAACAAAAAGGAGCTTCAAACAACAGACCAATGACCCCAATATATACAGCATAAACCACAGAGACCTATTACAAACTAGCAGATCTAGCAGCACTGCTAATATCTTGAACTATAAGCTCTGAAATCAACTGTAATGTATATGATTCATGCTAACATCTTGATAACGCTCTTCCAGATAGACACACACACACTCCTTTGGAAATCAAACAACAGAGTACAAATGATTATTAAAACCAAGACTCTCATATCACAGAAATCTGGTTTATGTGGCACAGAACAGACGAGAAGGCCTCAACTAAACTGTCTGTGGTGCCATAACAACTAATACAGAATTTTGGAAGCTCTTACTCACTACTGGCTTGGTGAAATCTTATGGCAGATTATATCACCTGTCTGTGGGATCTGCTTCACAATCTGGCAGACTGACCAAAAAGACTGGCACTTTTGTGTTCCATACCAGGAAACGTGAATAGTAACAGAGAGGTAGCCGTGCTAGCCTATATATTATCAAAACAAAAAAGCAATCCAGTAGCACTTTAAAAGACTAATAAAATAATTTATTAGGTGATGAGCTTTCATAGGACAGACCCACTTCTTCAGATCATAGTCATACCGTTCTGGAGCAGGAGATAAGCAAGGTTCTGAACGGTATGGCTATGACCTGAAGAGCTAGGTCTATCCCACAAAAGCTCATCACCTAATAAATTATTTTGTTAGTCTTTAAAGTGCTACTAGACTGCTTTTTTGTTCAGGAAACATGACAGTGAGTTGTGAGTGCTTATCTCGGTGGGATTTTAACTCAGCCCACAACAAGGCTTCACACAGCTCACAACACTATTTAAAAAGCTGAAGCAAGAAGGTAAAATTCTTTTTTTTTCCCTCTCATCTCGTATGCATTCTTTGGAGCTTAATGTCCAGGACAGACTCTGCATTAAGGGAGAATAGGCACTGTAAATCATCATCCAGCAGTCAGGATTATTGCCCACCATAGGAGTTATTGTCTGCAATGCTGCCCTATGGGTCACAGCATGGTGGCAAAACCAGGCCAAACTGGTGCAAAATTGCAACTATTTTGGAAAAGCCAGAAATTAACCTGTTGAACCTGGTCCAGAATCTATTATCTAGTGGACAAGAAGGCAGGTGCAGCAATGAACTCCTGAATGTATCTGGCATATTTCAGTCTTCCCTGCTGATGTCTCCATGCTGTAAGATGACAGTTTTCAGCTCCCGGATGGTACTGGTCATCCATGCGTGGTAAAACTGTGATAGCAATTTTGTCCAAGTGTGTGTCAGACATCCGAGCAAAGGGACATGAGACATAACAGCAGGTGTACAGGAACTGGGGTCCTCCCCTGAACATGACCAGACCTGTGAGTTGGTAATGGCTTGTTCTTTGTCAGAGAATGGGCCAGTCAGCTAGAGAAGTAATAGGTTCAGGGGGGGTTTTGTCAGTTTTCCAGGCAAACAATAGCAATGGCATCCACTGAAGGGCCCTTTCAAGCTAGCGCTAGGAAATACAGAATGCAGATTGATGTATTATAAATGGCCACCTGAATTATACAATGTCAAATGTTGGTTAGGCCATATCAGCATGGCCAACCTCAGGGTGCATAGCTCAGGCACTCAACTTGTGACCTTGGCTAAAGAAAGTAGGGAAGTGTCTCAAAAGAGACAAGAAAAAGGTAAGTGGGGGCGGGGGACTCTTTAACCGTGTGCAACAAACACGGAGCCTCGGAGGAGCAGGAGCAGTTACTAACACATGACTTAAAGAATATGATAATCAAGCTAAGGCTGGTGAGCCTTCCCCTTTCCACATCCCAAGTAAGGGATCAAGTGAAATGTGTTAAAATACCCTTCCCCTCATATATCCCAAATAAGGGAAAAAGCAAAATGTGTTAAAAATGATTGGTGTACACACATACATCATCCCAGGAAGTAGTGACATCAGAAATCCTATAAAGGAGTAGAAACAGCAAGCCCCAAGGGGGCAAATCTCCGATGCCCTGAAGAAGCCGAGTGTCACTTGCACCGAGGACTGATCACCCTACGCCGCCCCCCCACCTGCTCACGAGTTAGACAGAGGAGTGTGCGAATACTTATCGGTACCATGAAGAAACCTATATAATTATAGCTCTAGCAACATAATGCAACAGCTTGTTGTTTTATCTTTGTACCTGCTTAATTGCGTAAGTAATAAATATTGTTTGTATTAAATTCATCTACGTCTTGTCATTTGTTTGTTACCCATATCCATTTTTTTTTTATCCAGTACACTGACCAGTGGTCAGAGGGAAAGGTACCTAACTGTGTATTGTGGTGTGTTTAGGTCTTAGTTCATGAGCCTGTAAGGGCCACATGTAAGGCTGAGGCAAAGACCCCCCCAGGACCCCCGAGAGGGCTCCCACCCAATGACCAGGAAGTTCTGAAAGCAAGCTGCCTCAGCTGGGAAACGTGTCCCACTGAACCTCCGTGTTCTACAGGACAGAGTGTTGTGTGTTTGTTTGTCAGTACTGACAGATGGGCTGCGGGCAGACCCACTACCGGGACCCCTTTTCAGTTAACCCTTTATTCCAATCAAACCCAGTTAGAGAGCACTAGATGAACCTAGAAATCTGTGTGTGTGACAGCAGAACCTTAGAAACCACACACGTCATACAAGTGATCAGATTCAGTTCCATGCTGACAAGCGGAGTTGAGGCGGCTGGAAGAGAGCTTTCTTTTCAGCTGTTACAGATAAGGCCAACACATCAAATTATGGTCACATTTTTCTCCAAAGTATGTGACAACTCCTTGAAATTGCAGCAGCCATCCTTAGACACTGATCAAATGGCTGATTGTCAAGATGAATGCTTAGATGGCAAAGTAGTTGCCAAGGTCTTGGTTTCGTTGTGAATTAGTCTATACTGCTAGAAATAAGTGGCCCAAGTCTCTACGTCTTGGCTGAGATTCTCTTCAGTCCCCTGGAAGTTGTTTCCAGAGTTAATAAAACAGCTATCATAAGCATATACAGCAGCGGTAAATATTAAAAGTTTTCTTTAAAAACAAAAAACAAAAACAAAAAAAACTCTTCATACCCAAAAGGAAATAACTCAGTATGACAGAATCTTTTAGTAAATGAGAGTAACATGAGGCAAGGATGCCAATTTTTAAGTATCAGGCTGAGAGAAAAGTTCAAGTTAATTAGATATAGGTATTTTCATTGTAGATTTTTGGACTTATTTTTATTGATGCAGGAATTATATTTTACTCCTTTTATTCTTCTTTCTTAGTATTTGGATAGGGTCATTTTAGAAAAAAACAATACTATGCTCAAATGAGCATCATGCTGAGCTATTACTAGTTGGCAGGTTCTGGGGCGACAAATCAAGAAGTCACATGTCTAGTATATCCAAAACAATATCCTTGAATCATACATACAGTTTGTGTGTTAATACTTAATTTGACAGCACATCTGCATTCCTGACTTGAAGACAGCAATTAGGCATTTGTCACTGTCAATCCCTTTTTAAATACACAATTGAGAAATCGACATCAATTACCTAAGATGTTTTCAAATGTTTCTCTTAAATTAGAGAAAACAAGCACCTTCAAGAAAGTTGAGCTCTTGGTGAAGAAGTTGTCAAAAGAAAAACAGGGGTTCCTCAAAGGTATGAAGGAATCTTCCAAATAGAGAATAATATGACGAGTTTTAATTCATTGACATAGACTATAATTGATTAAATTTTTATTTCATTAGAATTTCTATGCAGAAAATCCACATCCACACAAGCAACTCTGTATGTAACTCAAATAGGCGTAAAATGGATATCGAGCAATACAAAATATTAATAATATACTTCACTGTAATATTTTGAGTCAAATCAATTTAACATATTCCCCTGGGTATAAATACAGTGAATAATTTAATGTACACATTCAGACTTATGCATCGTTTGCTCAAAAATCTCCAGATTCATTAGCTTTCCAATGGCACATAATGACTCGATTTGTGACTTAACTGAATTAAAACTGGCTCTTCTAGTCCACAGCAATAGAATACTGAATCGTTGTTACTATTCAACTTGCAAATAAAAATATCATAATTTCACAAAACTTTCAATACAGTACATTAGCAAGAAGATGGCGACATAATATGTTTAATTGGACCAATTTATGTCAGTGAGAGAAAAAAAGGCTTACAAGCTTTCACAGGCCAGAAGAAGAGCTCTCTGTAAGCTGAAAAGCTGATTTCTCTCACTAATAGAAGTTGGTACAATAAAACATATTACCTCATCCATCCTGTCTCTCTAATACACTGGGAATGATGCAGCTACAACAATATTGCATATTATAGTACATGACAAGAGAGAACAACTACAGTTCTGAAATCATATAGTGCTATATCTCCTAGAGCTAGAAAGAACCTTGGGAGGTCATCTAGTCCTGTCCTCTGCCTTCGTGGCAGGGCCAAGCACCATCCCTGACATCTATTTATCCCAATCCCTAAATGGCCTCCTCAGGGATTGAACCTGCAACTTTAGGATTAGCAGGCCAATACTCAAAACACTGAGCTATCGTGCCCCTAACATGATCATAAGTTTTAACTTAACCATCTCCAAAATTGTTTTCTTTGTAATTTGTCCAATAAACAAATTAAAACTGTGTCCCTTGAAAGTCACTCCTGTAGGGGAGGGCTGATGACTTCCCTGTGGAGTTTTATTGCCAAGAGGCTGTTTGAAAAGTGGCAGACTGTAAAGTGGCACAATAGATAGTATTAAACAGTTGCTCCTGATTTAATGAATAAAGTGACCCAGTTAGTCACCTCAACTGAGTGCTCTAATTCTTCTTCAACTGACATCAAATATACCAAAACAATCACACATACTGGGATGCCAACTGGCTCTTCAGTGTAAACAAAAAACTGTGCATTGTTAAGATACATTTTTTTAAAAAGATTAATTTGAGCAGAAATTAACGGCAAAAGATTATGTTTGATTTCCTACATATGAAAATATTGCTTCCGTAGTTCAAGGAATCCTGATTAAATAGATAAAGTTGACAAATTTAATCTCATCACTATCACTATCTGTAATATGGGGTCTCTGATTCTGAATATAGCCTTTAATGAAGAAATGTAAATCTCCTTCTTTATACTGATGCTACCAGGTAATCTCCCAGGATGATCACACTTTGTACACAAATAATGTATAGAATGAACTATTCTTTAATGTAACCAAAAAAGCAATGAAAATATTTACAGCCACCAGTCCTGGCTCTCAGTGTTCTGTTCTGTATTTAGCTCTAATTTACACCTAAATGTCTTCTAAGAGCCAAGTAAGCAGTGGAAATGTTGGTAATGTTCTAGACAATACAGACCTCCCATGGTTTGGCAAATTCTCTCGTTCGGCACTGGTCAGGTTCCAAAGGTTTTGGACTACACAGCTTCAACCTGTCATACTATTGCCTCTATGTAATCCCGTTCTGGGGGTTTGCTGAAGGACCATTTGGTTTCCTAACCAGCATTCCACCTTCCACTCATTCAGACTCCTCTTATTTAGTTCAATATATGGCCCATACCTAACTCATTTTAAAAAATTATCACATTACTGGATGGGTATAAGTTTGACAACAGTATAAAATAACAAACAATATACAATATAAAAACAAAAAAGCAGTCCAGAAGCATTTTAAAGATTAATAAAATAATTGATTAGGTAATGAGCTTTCATGGGACAGACCCACTTCCTCAGATCATAGCCATACCAGAACAGACTCAATATTTAAGGCACAGAGAACCAAAAATTGTAATCAAGGTTGACAAAGCAGAAAAATATTATCAAGATGAGCAAATGAGAGAGCGAGGGCGGGGGGAGTCAAGAATTAGATAAAGCAAAGTATGCAAAAGAGCCCCTATAATGAGCTAGAAAATTCCCATCCCCATTCAAACCACGTATTAATGTGTCGAGTTTAAATATAAAAGAGAGCTCAGCAGCCTCTCTTTCCAAACTAATGTGAAAACTCAGGACTGTAGAGGAATTTTCACAGCAGTTTGGAAAGAGATGCTGCTGAACTCTCTTTTATATTCAAATTTGACACACTAACATGTGGTTTGGAATTTTCTAGCTCATTATAGGGGCTCTTTTGCATACTTGGCTTTACCTAATTCTTGACCCCTCTCCCACCCCCACTATGGCTGGTATGGCTATGATCTGAAGTGGGTCTGTTCCACGAAAGCTCATCACCTAATAAATAATTTTGTTAGTCTTTTAAGTGCTACTGGACTGCTTTTTTTGTTTTGATAGTATATAGACTAGCACAGCTACCTCTCTGTTCATACACATTATACTTTGGGGAAGGGGTCTGTACATTTGTCTCAATACTCAAAAAAGTACTGAACTATTTCATTTTGCAGCAAAATATAGTCACACTCTTTCTGATCACCTTAGGACTAGATAATATTCTGAGAATTGATAAGTTTCTGATATATAGTATGATGGTATTTGAAAAAGGTTGTGCAGGTGGTTTTTGTCACCATTTAACCTTCCCAAGCACCACTGTTTCATTGAAAGTGATCTACAATAATTCTCAATGGGACCATGCACTGTAAGAAAAGAATCCACCTCGTACTTTTGTTAGAGACCACAATCGTAAGACTACAACCTTTGATGGCATCTTCATGGCTGTGACTGGCCACAGAACACTTCCAAAAGCAGCTGACGGCTGCCTTATGTTATGAAGGGCAACCTTCTAAAAGTTTAACATTGCTTGCATATTTACACACTTTACCTAAAATAATTTTCTTATTATCCATATAAAAGGATAATACTGTTTTTAAAACCTGCTAACCTATAGGTCTCAGTAATCTCTTTAACAAGGTTCTCCAGTTGATTATAAATTGTATAAGAACAAGTTTATTTTATCAGTCTTAAACTTGTTGCCAAAATTTTGAGGAATAAAGGGACTTTGAAGTATGCAGGCATGTCAAAGTGCCCGTGACTACACGTGTGCCAGCACTTTGAAGTTTGACACTTTGAAGTTGCCGCAGGGGAGACTTCACCTAATGAAATGCTGCACATTCACTGCAGCACTTCATTAGTAATATTCCGTCGCCCTGATTAACAAGCCCACTTCAAAGTTGGGGGCAAGTGTAGACGCAGCCCAAGTGAATAAAAGTGAGATATCATTCAGTTGTAATAACGAAAGTAAAAAATGAAGTATACACTGTGTAAAAAATAAAGTATACACTGTTCATAAACAACCCAGAGATACATTTTGTTTCTGTATAGTGTTTGGATAAACCAAAAAGTAAAAAGACCAAACTCAAACTGTTCATTACACATAGTCTTGACTGTGTTCCCAGTGGACAGTGACAGAAAAGATTATGTAAAACTGCATTTTTTTGTTTGATCATAAAAGTTATTACTGATATGTGCTGCATCAAAAGGAAGCTTAAGTTCAGCAAGGTTAGTAAGAACCCAACTGTCCCTTTCTTTGCTTTCTGTTCTTGGCACCATGTGAATTAAATTGTGGCTTTGCAAAGATATTTCATTCTCCTTCTGAAATAGTAAAGTTCATGACAATACTATTACATGCAGTCCATGTTCCTGACGTCTCAAACAAAAAATTAAGTGGACCCTTGGAACAAAACTTTAGGTACTAAAATTATACTAATCTTCATATTTTAAATAAAGCATGTTCATGTCATGGCCAATTAATTTTCAGATTAAGAGAGAATAAAGCACACACACTAATGATTGCATACAGCCTCTGCTCAGCCCAGTACAATGCAGATGTAAGTTCTGTAACTTTCAGCCATTGCTAGTTTTAAGTCCTGTAATCTTCTGTAGGCTTTTAATTTATTTATTTAATTGTATTTTATTTTGGTAGCAGCTGCTAAGTTTGTATTAAGTATTATAAATTCAGAAGAATTTGTTTATAGATACCATAAGTCTGCAAGAAATCCTAGCTGTTCCTTTATAAAATAAATTGCTTTCTCTGAAGTGAGCTTTCCTTTGTGTCAGTGAGGAAAGAGCAAATGCAGGTTTGTGTTCAATGGAATCAGTCCCTAAAGCCAGCCTGACTGGCTGACTCACTGCCAGCAGCACCTTGATAGCCAGAGAACAATAGGAGCTGAGCCCTGCAAAAGAACCCACCCAAGAAAGAGAAAGAAGCTCAATCAAGAAAAAAAATCAAAGTCCCATCTGCCCTTAGCTGATGACTCATGGTCATACAGAGTCCTAGGATGGCGGTGATGACTCATGGTTATACAGCATCCTAGGGCAGCAGGACAGGACAAGAGCTATGGACTGAAACATATAAAAAGATGGGTGCAAAGATAAGGAATGTGTCTTGCCATCACCATTCTACAGGAGTTAGTCTCAGCTGTCTGGGGAGACAGCCCCGCCTCATCTCCACAGGGTGGATGGTACTGACTGATCTTGAGTACAATGCTGACAAGAAGGGAGTCACACAACCAACTCACCACCCCAGATTCATGACTGTAGCCAGACACGCTACCTTGGCTTTCTCAGCTGTCCCTATGACACTCTTCACCTGTGCAAGTTCATCTGTGCATGAAGGTAGGAGGTTATGAATGTGTGCTTGAAATGTAGTGCCCCTTTGTCATTTAATCTGATAGTGGCATTTAATAAAATACATATCAGTGTAACCCTGGGGTAGTCTCTGGTAACACTAACTGCAGTGGCTAAGTCCCTAAACCCAAAATGAACTCTAACACTCGTTCTATCTTTGAATGTATTAGACAACAGTAAACCTGCATTTTCTGTTTTCAGTAACAAATTTTTGCCTTTAAAATGTTAGAAATGCAGTACATCCCAAATCAATAGGAAATAGTTACCATTCTTCATTAATAAAAAGATTTAGACAATTTATTCCATTTCTAGTTTATCACTGACAGTCCTATCTGTTCTGAATATTTTTTCCTCCAATCTACTTGAAGGTCAAACATAAACCAAAGCAAATGCAGAGAGCTAAAGTAAAAGGCTGTTCTTGTATTAACAGCAGTGTCGTAACAAACCAATAAAATTAATAGCAGTACATAAACATACTACCACAAGTCCTTGACACTAGTGATTGTACCAAATCATCCATCTGAAATGAAAGCAACTGAAGAATACACTTTATGATGGAGCTGTCTGTCTGTCTTTGGGAAAAAGGGAAACAAGGCTTATGACTGGTATGATACATATCCCAGTGTGTTGACAACAGTCACAAGCCAAATGCAGAGGCCAAAGCAATTACAAGAAATACTCACATGAAAAAAACCTCACAAGCATTGAGAGCAGCAAGACAAGATAACACAAAACTGCTAGATACCGTGCCAGTGATTACTGGCTGCACTTGTGCAAAAAGTATCCAAGTGGCTGTTGACAAAGACAACATGAGAAACATATATGAAGGGATCAAAAAAGCCTTTGGTACAACTTCAAAAACAAGAGCCACACTGCAATCAACAGGGGAATGCATCATTGACTAGAATACTATTCTGAGCTTTAGTTTAGTGAAAGTATTACTACAGATGCATCCATCAATGCCACCAAACGCCTATCTGTTACGAGCCAACCTGACAATGAACAAACTGTTGAGGAGTCTAGCTTTGCCACAGCTGGTCTCCCCAGTGGAAAAGCCTCTCTTGAAAAGACTGCATACCAAAGGTAATAAAATGCAGAAAACATTTTCTACTGCAGTATCTTCACAAATTGCCCTGCCTATATTGAAAAGAAAGTGAAGTAGGATGAGAAATAAGACATGACATCATAATCATGCTATCGAGAAAAACGAGGATGACAGGAGTGATTGTAACAAGTGTTATGGCATTCCCCTTTGTAGTACTATGGGAAAAACCTTTGAGTTATCCTGAACAAACTTCAGACCCTTGCAGACCAAATCTATCCTGAACTACAGTGTAGCTTCAGGACTGGAATGATGTACTATCAACATGGTATTTTCACTAAGACAACTACAAGAAAAATGCAGGGAACAAGAAAATCCCATTTACACAGTCTTTATAGACCTCACAAAGGTTTTGGACTTTGTTACAGAAGTTTGTGCTTTTAGAAAGACTTGAATTTCCTCTCTCCCCATCCCCAAAGCTCTTAAGCATGTTTCAATCCTTTCATGAAAACAAGGACATCATAGTCCACTACAATGATTCAGTTTTTGAAGCCTTCCAGATTCCTAGTGGAATTAAGCAAGGCTGTGTACTCCCCAGAACACCGTTTGGGATCTTGTCCCTGCTACAGAAACAAGTTGTCAGATCTTTAACTCAGAGAATCTACTGGCACTCATAACTCAGGAGCAACTTAACCAATACTTCCTCTTTGCTGATGATGGAGCACTGACAATCTGCACAGAAGTTCATCTTCAAAGCCTAATGGACAGGTTTTTCCAAAGCCTTCCAAGACTCTGGTCTTATTATAAGCTTTAAAAGGACTAACATAATATGCCAAGCATTCCAGGAAGTAGCCTCCATCAAGATCAACAACTATGACCTTGAAGTGGTGAACTTCAAGGATGTGTGTGAGGATATGGATGTGGACACAGGGATGTGGAAAAAGGGCAAGATTACACTCAAGACTGCAACTTTTTGAAACAAGAAGCTTAACAAAGGTGTCTGGAGTTATCAGAGGAAGTAGTCCAGGTTGGCAGATGATAAGAGCTTACAGAAAGCAAAGCCCAAAAGGTTGAAACATCACCTTTACATGTGAGAGATGTGGCAGGAGGTTTCTTGCTCATGTTAATCTCTTCAGCCATGTTTGCTGGTGTCATAAAACCAAATGACAAAATTCTTTACCTCTGTACGCATTTTCTCTTTAAACCAAAAGGTGCCTACTAATAAATAACACACAGTGACTTGCAAAGTTGATTATACGTATCAGGGAACGAGCCTGAACCTGAACAAAACTGTAAACCTTTCAATCTGTAATTCAGAAAGTAATGCAGAGTAAGGTTACAGGAAAATATAGGCATATTTTCAGTATTGTTTAATTACAGTAAAATCTGTTATGCGGCACTTGAATAACCAGCAATTTCTGTTATCTGGCATGGCGACTGTGGGACCACTTGGCTGGTGTCCCAACCAGGCCGGCTGCCCTGCCAACCCAGCCTGGTATCCCCATCCCGCACCCAAACTCACTCTGAAAGCTCACACCCTCCCCCAAAATGCTGGTTTATACAGCTTTCTGCTTGGAAAATGCTGGATAACAGTTTTTACTGTAGTTGTTTTAACCAAGTACTAAGTGTTAGACCTGGAAACCTCTCTCTTTATAGCCATATACCACAAAAAAAGACTCTCTCAAATAAGGCCATTTTATCCAAGTACCCAACAACTTCTGCACTAATTAGTAAATCACATTAGGAGAGGAAGGTTAAGTACAAAATGAGGTGAGGCAAGCTTACTGATTAATGTGGAAAGACAGGGAGACCCTGAGGAGGATCTCAAGTGAGCTCCCAACCACTACTTTTTAGGGGATAAAATGGTGAAAAGGTTACTACAAGTTACTTAATTCTAACAAGAAATATTATCTCAATAGGCAGATTACACAGGGATTTTTCCCCTAAAGGCCCCCAAATAACCTTCTTCGGACACAACCAGTCAAAGGAGAAGGATCTGGTCTCCCTCCCAACCCTTAATGTCTCTCTCACACAGCTAGGATATATAGAGACACACATTTCATAGAACTGGAAGGGACCTCGGGGGGTTATCAAGTCCAGTCCCCTGCCCTCTTGGCAGAACCAAGCACCATGCTTCTCCCCCCCCCAACCCCCACCCGCATTTGCCCCAGATCCCTAAACGGCCCCCTCAAAGATTGAATTCACAACCCTGGGTTTAGCAGGCCAGTGCTCAAACCACTGAGACATCCCTCCCCACAACAGATCTGTTGATAGATAAATTACATCTACTCTTCTTTGCTGCTACCGGTTGCACTTCTCACATCCGGTACTCTCTCATCTGGCAACATCCATGGTCTGGCAGGAACACAGATATTCCAGAAAAGGAAAGTAATGGGTTGAGGCTACCGACCTCCAGGATCTGCAAGCCTGGCTGGGGCCAGGAGCCAGAGTCCCTGCATGCCCCCATGGTAGCACTGGAGTGAGCTGAAGTCTGATCCCCTACCTGGGCAGCGTGGGCAGGGAGCTGGAATTCTCTGCTTGCCCTGTGTGGCCAAGGTCAGAATTTAAAAATATCAGGACACACTAGAAAAATGACCTGAGGCAAACAGAAGGGAGTTCAATAAGGACAAATGCAAAGTACTCCACTTAGGGAGGAATGATCGGTTTCACACATACAAAATGGGAAGGGACTCCCTAAGAAGGAGTACTGCAGAGAGGGATCTAGGGGTCATAGTGGAGCACAAGCTAGCACGAGTCAACTGTGTGACACTGTTGCAAATACAGCAAACATGATTCTGGGACAGTAATTAACAGTATTAACAGCAATGTGATGAGCAAGATACAAGAAGTAACTCCACTCTAGCACTGATTAGGCCTCAGTTGGAATATTGTGTCCAGTTCTGGACCCCACATTTTAGGAAAGATGTGGAAAAATTGGAAAGGGTCCAGGGCAGAGCAAATAAAATGATGAAAGGTCTAGAAAATGTGACCTATGAGAGAAGATTAAAGTAATTGGATTATTTTAGTTTGGAAAAGAGAAGACTGAGAGGGGACGTGATATTAGCTTTCAAGTACCTAAAAGGATGTGATGAGGAAGAATAATTATTCTCTTTAGCCTCTGAAAATAGGACAAGAAGCAATGGGTTTGAATTGCAGCAAGGGAGGTTTAGATTGGACATTTGGAAAAAATTCCTGTCAGTGTGGTTAATTACGGGAATAAATTGTGGAGGGTGGTTGCAGAGTCTCCGTCATTGGAGACATTTAAGAACAGGTGTGATAAATATTTTATATTCAGAAATTGTGAAAGATATCCATACAAACATCTAAACAGAAGGCATGTAGATTTAGTTATTTCAACACTCAAGAAAATAAGCAGAGATTTCATTGTAATGGTCAAGAACATAAGCAATCAAACATGAGTGTAGCTTCCTGTCCTTTCAGGTTATAACTAGTGACAGAGAGATAGCGGTGTTAGTCTGTATTGTATCAAAATAAAAAAGCAGACCCACTTCTTCAGATCCATCTGTCCCACGAAAACTCATCACCTAATAAATTATTTTGTTAGTCTTTAAACTGTTGCATGACTGCTTTTTTGTTTTAAATGGGTTATAACTAACAATGTGTTCCATGTATCTGCTTCAGATCCCTACAGATCATTTCTGATAGTCATCTATTGGCAACTATTTCTAAGCTGTATTGACTTTGACAAAGCTAAAATATTAAACTGCACTCTGCTAAGTTTTGAGTTTTACCTCCTGACAGCAACTGGCTCTTAAGGGATAAGCTATCCAAAGTTAGCAAAGATGTAACAAATGAGCAACTTACCAATTTTTAACTTCCAATAGGTTTTAAATTTTATACAAAAAAATTCAGCACAGATCAATACTGCTGTTTAGACTACCAATATAAACCATATTTAAAACCCTCTTTACTCCATTGCACTGCCTATCAGTGATCATTCCATATCTATTCAAAAATCATCAGCCTTTTAGTTATCTCCTAAAAATTGATGAACTCCCCAAAGACAATGAAAATGTCATTGTAAGGAAAACTATTACAGTATACAAATTCCCCTAAAAATTAATCACTAACTGCATGCATAAAACTATTTCTATTTTTTATTTCTGACATTTAACTTCTCCTTAATCTAAAAATATACTAAGATGCCTCTAGCTTCTCTAATTTAAACTGTTTCATAGAGTAGCTTCTTCTTGACAGACAAAAAAATTCATCAGTCCTGCCCCAAGCTGAGGGCCGGGGACTGTCAGCCGCTGTTTGGCCACTGCCCGGCCCTGGGCTGAGGGTCGGGTTTCCCAAAACAGCTTGTGTGACTGCTGCCCTGCCCTGAGCGAAGGGTGGGCCTCTAACTGTTTGACTGACAGCTGTCCCACCCGGACTGTGGGCAGGGCTCTCCAGCTGCTGGCCAACCACCAGCCAGCCCTTAAAGGGGACAAAGCCCTGGGCCAGCTAGACCCGGAGGGTGAGCTGTGTTGGCCCGCGCTGCCCAGAGGGGGCGCTGCCATAGGCCAGGGCATTACACTCAGCCTGAGCAAAACGGTGGTTGAATGCACCTTTGGCCATTTAAAAGCAAGGTTCAGAAACTTATTGACCCATTTGGACCTTTCTGAAACTAATTTCCCCACCGTGATTACAGAGTGGGCTATTTTGCACAACATAGTGAATACAGGCAGGGAACTTTCCCGTCCATCTGGAATTGTGATGCCAAGTCCATATGCAGGGCTTATTTGCAGCCACCAACGCAACCAAGCACCAGTAGACGTGCTGAGGTAGCAGCAATAGGAGATACTTTAAAACATGGGTTCATGAATGATCTGTAGCAGACATGATATCTATGTATTTCTCTGACATAATGCCAATACATCTTACCGTGTCTTAATGAATGAATGCTTTTACTTGGTGGGAGGAGGTTAAGCTGCAGTTAGTAGAATGCATGTGGTGGGCAGCTGTGCCTTCAGCCCGCCCCCAACCTGTCCGGTTCCCTCAGCCATGCATCCACTGTGGACCTGGGAGTATCAGTGGGCAGCTGTGCCTTTAGCCCTCTACCAACCCTCACTATGATTTGTGTTCCCCACCACTCCCGCATGCCACAAAATCACACTGAACTGAAAGGAATTATTTTATTTTGAGGGGAAGAGAGGTTTCAGTGGCCAGGGAAAGGAGCCTTGTCAACGGTGTTTGAATAACCTTCTGCAGTGGTCCTTGGGGCTGGAGCAGCAGGCTAGCCTTGCCCGCCCTCCCTCCTCACATTCAGGGACCGCAACAACAGGTAGTGAGCGAACTCTCTTCAGGGGACTCTGGGCACCAGGTATCAGGTCCTGCAGTGCTGCGTTGGGAGTCCCTCTGCAGCTAAAGCTGGGAGCGCAGGACCTCTGTTTACTTGGTTACTGTTATTAGGAGCTTTGCTGCAGCCTCAGTCTGCTTTGCCGTTTGCTGCTGCTGGAAGTTGAGCATTCTCTGCTGAAACTGAGTTGTACTGTGATGCCACTGAGCAGTGTCCTTTGTCAGCTTGGTGTGTTCAGCTTCACTCCTCTCCATGTACTTCAGGATAATATCCTGCTTACACTTCTTTCTCCTTCTGTTCCCCTCTCCTATGCTGGGCACTGACACTGGAAAATGAAGGTCAAAATTAAGATACAATACACACAATGTGCTTTGAAATGGAACGAATGGGTCCCTGTGTGTAGTATCAGGGAAAGTTGCCTTTTTTTGAAGGCCACTGAAGGCTTATTAAGGATGGGATAGTAAGAGTGCATTTCACAATACAACATTTACCATCACTTATCCAGCATGTATTTTTGTGGCCATGGTAAACTATAAGCAATGGTCTGCTTTCTGGGGGAAGGGGAGGGGAGGGCTGCAAAACAAGGGAAGCTGCCAGGTCTCCTGGCCAGGGGTCCTGAGGGTGTCCTGCGGTGGGGAAAATTTTTTTTTCAGCTGTTCCTGAAGCAATCCTCCCCAGTGATCAAGCCACGTAGAGGGGTTGGTGGGGAAGGGTTAGATTACAGTCACATGGACGGCTGCCTGTGGGGTTTGATGTACACTAAAAGTAATGTAAAAAAACAAATAATCCAAAGAAATGCTGGGTGGAAACGGACACAGCAGGGGAGACAGAAAAGGACATTGCTGGCGAGACACTCAGCAGAGCACAGCAGCCGTGTGGCACCAGGAAGTCCTGAAAAATGAAAAGAAAGGCTGGGTGTAAAGGAATGTTGGGGGGGGGGGGGTGTTATGAGGTGGAGATGCTCAACAGAGCATGGTAATTATGCAGTGCTGGGGAGTCCTGAAAAAATGAAAAGAAAGGCTGGGTGTACATGAGAGGGGAGATGCCACCAGAGCATGGGAAGCTGTATGGCGCTGGGAAGTCATGAAGATGAAAAGAAATGCTGGGTGGAAAGGGACACTGGGGGGAGAAGTCCCACAGAGCCTGCAAACCACATGGGGGGGCGGGAACAGAGCACCCTCTGGCTGCTGCAGGCAAATGTACAGTGGCAAGAAGTGTGTTAAAAAAACAAGTCTGATGAAAATTTCCATGCTTTTGTAGGTTACTAAAGAAGACACTGCCCTCCTAAAACTAACAGATATGGACAAACAACAACTGTGAGACCAAAAGCCTGGAAAATTTACTAAAATGCTGTGTGGCGCCATGGCACCAGATCACTCTCTGGTTGCCTGGTGTGGGAGGGTCCGCCACCGTGAAAGCCGCAACAAATCTGGTCTGTCCAAGAACATCATGAAAAAAATGCAAGAGTGCCTGGATGAGGCCTTAAGGAGATATCCAAAAAGGAGAAGTGCTCCATCCCAAGAAACATTAACACGCCGTTCTGAGGGGCACAGGGCTATGGCAAATCTGTACCCAAACACAATCCTACACCTATATCCACCCCCAACCCATTTCTAGCATGCTAAATAAATACTCACCAGAAAAGCTTGATCAAGGAGGTGTGCGGACTGGTGTGGAGGTGACCAACAAGAACGGGACTGCCATGGAGGGGCCCAGTGTGGAGGGGACCTGTTCCAGGTTTATGTTGAAGAGCTGTCTGGAAGAACTTCTTCGGTCCCCTGCTCATTGCCCCCTTCCTCGTCTCCATTGTCCTCTTCCTCTGGGGCAGCCAGCTCCTCTGGGCTCACCTTGGAATCCACACCAGGGCCTCCACAAGTGTCATTGTTAAGACTGGGCTCCATGGTGGGGTCACTCCAGATAAGCATGTACAGCTGTTCATAATAGTGGCAGGTCCATGGAGCTGCCCCTGACTGCTGGTTGGCTTCCCAGACGTTTTGATAAGCCTGATAGAGTTTCTTCTCCTTCCCATGGCATTGCATTAAGTCCCGGGAATGACCTCCCGAGGTTACCTCACATGACATCTATCAGATTGCCGCATTTCTCTTGGCCACATGAAGTCTCTTCACCACCAATTGGTATCCTCAGATCACAAGAAGATCCAGAATCTCCTGGTGGGTCCACGCTGGGGCTCTCTTGTGACCCTGAGAAGTACTAGACAGATCACTACCCTGAGTGCTCGTGATTGCAGAAGATGGCTAACGATGCAATTGCTACCAACGTGGTGCGATGGCTACCAATGTGGTATTGTGCAATGCAATGGACAAAGGAAATTTTTCATAATGGGAACCCTTTATATTTGCAGAGATGGGTGCTGCTGAATTCCCATTAAAATTACAGTTCAAATTCTAACTCAATCAAAATTTCACAGGCTTCCTGTGACATTCTTCCTGCACACCTGGATGGAGAGCCATGTACAATGAAGCAGCCATACATGGGAGGTCACCGCATAACTTTGTGGGAAACATATGGGACACTTCTGGGGGCTAATAAATTCAAATTAAGGACATGGCACTTCCACATTAGCCTTTATTCGAGATTTTAAATTTGAAATTAATGCTATACCTGTCCTATAATATCGATATTTTGTTATCGGTATTATGGCTCAATAAATCAAGCTATTAGTATCAACTGTGAAGACAGCAACATTTTAATATGGAGCTAACTCCTTCAAATTCGATTTTATCTCGTAGGGTAGACATGGGCTAAATAAAGAACACTGTGAGGGTCCTTGAAAGGGGAAGGTACATCTTAAGCTGGGGAAAATTAAAAAAAGAAAAAGGAATAAACAGGAGTTTGAAGAAAGGAAATAAAAGGCTTAATACTGTTCCAAATTGGTTTTAAAAGATGAAAACCCCAAGTAATAGACCACTCTTACATTTGTACCACTAGCAACAGGTTAGATGGTAGGGAAAGGACAGGGCTAAGCCTTAGCAGGTGAATGACAAATCTAGATTTCTCCCAGTAACTGTAGTAGCAGAGGCACAACCTAGTAGTTGCTGATCAGTAGAGAAGCTAAGCTCCTGGAAGAACATGTTACATTAATAATTTTCAAACTAAGCACTTTTTATTAACATCACAGTCTAAAAAATGAAAAGTCTGGTTAGAACCTCTGGAGGTGCTGCTTCCTACCTCTGACAGACAAGAATCAAAGATTTTAGAGTAGATGTTGAGGACCAAGGAGATATTCGGTAACTAGGCCATGATCCTTTTTATAAATATCTTCCATATTCTTGTTAGAAAAGATTTTGGCTTTTCATAACCTCCCCAGACTCAAAAGGTGGACCCAACCTCTATTGACAATCAATCAATCAACTTGCTAGCACTCTTTTGGAAGCTTGCTAAACTTAGTTTTGAAAAAGCCAGTTTGACAAGTTGGTCCTAAAATTCAATGAGTTTCTAAATAGCCTGCAAACAGGAAAACACACGAGACTTCTTTCTGAAGATGAACGTTTTTGATTGTTTTTTTGTTTTGTTTTTAGAATTTTATTCCGCTAGTGAAAAATTGACTTCAATATTCTGATCAATCTAACTAAGCCAAATATGAACACTAAAAGTGCATATATGTTAAAAAGCTAGGCTGATTTTAAAGTATTTTATTTTAATAATCTAAGATGACTTTAGCATATTAGGTAAAACAATTTATTTAAAATATGACCTCTTTGCCTAGAAATAATTCTCCTACACAAAACATAGCCAAAAATAAGTGACCAACGAAGTTTTCAATGTGTTCATGATTGTATAGCACCTTGAGCTCTGGAAAGTTTATACAGTTTATAAATAAATATAGTAAAATAGGTTTTTAAAAAGAATTCACATTAAATCTTCTTGGAGATCAGCACATTTCCACTAACTATAAATTATACACAATGTAATTCTTCCAGATAATCTTTTCTTAGTCCCAGACTTTTTTTGAAGTCTCAAGTACAGTTACAATATATTTCAAACAAGAACTCTTTTTCTTATGAAAAATCTTATTTTGAATTCAAAACCCTCTATACAAGGTTATCTAAGTAGCTTCTTAAAATGTGTTCCAAAACAAAACTGAATACACCTAAATAAAGAATGGTCAACCTTATGTGGCACTGAATTTACAAGGCTCAATGAGAAATAATGTCTCTCTGAACAAGTGATACTGAGACCTCAGAGGTTCAGGTGCCAAATTAGTGATATTGCCCAAAAGATCCACAAATGAGTGATATTTTTCTATTTATTATAGTACCACATATCCATATTTAAATAGTATGACAAGGGATACACACACACACACAGTGGCAGGATTAGTCTCCTTCCTGGGCCCCAGGTCCTCTGATTAGTCCACTGGCCCCACCATTCAACCCCCGTTACCCTTGCTGGGGAAGGGGGTGGTCTGGGGGGAACCCAATCCCCACCCACTCATTCTGGGTTCTGGCCCAGGGACCCTGAATGGCTGTTACCAGTGAGGGCTGACTCCCGTTGCCCTTGCCCCTGCAGCTTTTCCCCCTGGGCCACTTCCCCAGTCGATTCCTCATGATACCTCCTTCCGCTAGTGTGGCAGCAAGTCCCCTCCTTTGTTTGGCTCCGCCGGCTGACCAGTTTCCCCACAGTCTCTAGTTGGGCTTCAGGCCCCCTGGGTTGGGGTATCTCAGCCCCCTGGGTTGCTGAGGCTACTCTCCTCTTCTGTGGTCCCCGGTGTCTCTCCCAGTCCCCTTCCCTCACCTCACTCGCCTTCTAAACTCTCCTTCCCCCTTGCCCTGCCTGGAGAAGGCCTTATAAAGGTAGCCCTGAGTGGGATCAGCCGGCCCTAACTGATTAAGGTCAGCCTACTCCTCAGCCGCTCCTACTTTGATTGTCAGCCCTGTTTTTTACTCATGCCTTTCCTCTCCTGGCTCCACCCTGCCACAATATATAATTCTCACAGCAAAATAGTATCCCAACATTATGCTATCAATAATTGGTTAACATATTAAAACCAAACTGACTCATTAAAATCACAGTGGTTTTCAAATATTATTTGTTGCAAACAGCTGTAGGAGACACATAAAAGAGCCACTTGCCACTCAGCTACCTCCGCCTGACCATCACTGCCCTGGATTGAAACTCTGTCAGGACCACTGCGCACTTACTCTCTCTTGACAAGTTTTCACTGGTTGCAGCTACACTATATTCCCCTTTTGGAAGAGGAATGTAAATGAGGGAGATCAAAAAAGCAAATGAAGCACTGATTTACAATCTCATGCCTCATTTGCATAAACTCGTGTGATTTCATTTCAGGAAGAGGCTTTTCTAAATAATCCTTCCTATTTTGTTTCAGGAATAAGAGTTCTATCGAAAACAGGGGGGAAAGGGGGGATCCACCATGAAGGAACCCCATCTACACAGCTGTTTTTTGCTTTTGGAAAAGTCTCTTCCTGAAACAAGACAGTGAGATTATGCAAATGAGGTGTGAGATTTGTAAATGAGAATTTCATTTGCATTTTTGATCTCCCTCATTTATATTCCTTCTGTGAAGAGGAAATGTAGCGTAGCTGCAGCCACTCTGAAGACTGTGTTCTAACTGCTCGTGCTCCTCCTCCTAGTTTTCATCAGCTACTCTCTTAGCCAAAAGGTTCTGCAATTTCTGAATGCTCATTCCCTGCTTTGAAGGCAAGGCAATAATAAAAGCACATGGAAGCAGGTGATTCAACGCTTAGCTGTTATACTCAACTGTAACTATTTTGCTGATGACCACATATGACTAAATGCTACGGTAGGGACTAGTAGTACAAGTAAGCAGCTAGCTTTAGATGAAATAAGGGTCACATGCCAACCAACATGGAAGAATGTGAAAAAGCTATATAGAAGGATCTCACCCTTTTAAACCAAAGAAACAAGATTGCAATAAGAATCAGGAATTCTAACATTTGTAAAGGAACAGCTCAACACGAAACAGAAGACCAAAGAACATATTAAAAAAAGTAACAGGTTTCAGTGTTTAAATCCCAGACATTGATTCTTCAGGATCTGAAGGACTCTCCATAAATCAAAAGGTTTTTTCACTCATGGACAGAAGCTCACGCAATAAATACTACCTCATATACTTCATGTCTTCGATATCCTGGGACCAACATGATTATAGCAACAGTTAAGCACTTTGAGGTAAAACTGAAGTTTGTGCAAAAATAAAGAAGGGTTTTGTAAATGGGGGGAATGGTATTACAGAAGAAGGAGATAGATTAAATGCACAAACCATATTCAGAATGACTAACTCCCAAATCCCAGCCACGGAGCGCTGAATTCTCCCTTAGCAGTTGCCATTGCTATAGCTAGACTAATAGGGGGAAAACCTATACTTAGAACTAAGCTACTCTCTTTAGCACCACAACATTAATAAATCTAAAATCAATAAATTTACCTTTCTTGCAGCGTGGATGTCAAAAAATGGTTTGTTTCGAACACTGAATGGTTCTTGTGCTTTGTCAATAAGACCAGTCTTCATCTTTTCATGCCGCGGAAATATAATCTCTTTTTCTATACATGCTAGTCGAATGTTAAAATCACATTCTCCAACTGGCTGTCCCTGCCAATTTAGACAGAAAACAATATAAAACACTAAATGCTTATCAAATTATGATTAGACTCAAGTTTGCCTTACAAAATATTTATAAACAAAATATTTACATATATACAAGTACACTGAATATCATCAAAACACCATAAAAATACACATTTCTCTCAGTATTCCCAGTTTGCACATATTTCTCTAGGGCTGAAGAGGTCTTATCCAAGGGTTAAGAATGGCCGTACTGGGTCAGACCAAAGGTCCATCTATGCCAGTATCTTACCTTCTGAGAGTGCCCAAAATGCCACGTTTCCCAAAGGAATGAAGAGAACAAGTAATCACCAACTGACCCCCTCCCCTGTCAGCCTGACAAACTGAGGCTATGGACACCATTCATACCCATCCTAGCTACTAGTCATTGATGGACCTAACTTCCATGAATTTATCTAGCTCTTTTTTGAATCCTGTTAAAGTCCTCCTCTTCACAATATCCTCTGACAAGGAGTTCCACAGGTTAATTGTGCATTTTGTGAAAGAATTCTCCCTTTTGTTGGTTTTAAACTTGCTACTTATTAATTTCATTTGGTGACCACTAGTTCTTGTGTTAGGGGAACAAGTAAATAACTTTTCCATATATTTAATTTTTTCAACACCAGACAATTTTATAGACTTCTATCATATCGCCCATTAGTCTCCTCTTTTCAAAGCTGGAAACTCCCAGTTTTTATAATTTCTCCTCATACAGCAGCCATTCCAAACCCCCAATAATTTCTGTTGCCCTTTTCTGAACTTTTTCAATGCCAATATATGATTTTTGAGATGAGGGGACCAGATGTGTACTCAATATTCAGGGTGTGAGAATTCCATGGATTTATATAGAGGCAATAAGATAGTCTGTCTTACTCTCTATCACTTTTTAAATGATTCCTAATATTCTATTAGCTTTTCTAACTGCTGCTGCACATTGGATGTTTTCACAGAGCTATCCACAATTACTCGAAAATCTCTCTCTTGAATGGTAACAGCTAATTTAGTCCCCATCATTGTGGGTGTATATTTGGGATTATGTTTTCCAATGTGTGTCGACATTAAAATTCATCTGGCATTTTGTTGTCTAGTTACCTAATTTTATGAGATCCTTTTGAAGCTCTTCAGTCTGCTTTGGTCTTAAGTATTTTGTACAGTTTAGTATCACCTGCAGATTTTGCCACCTCACTATATACCCCTTTCTCCAGATCATTTATGAATATGTTGTATAGGACTGGTGCCACTATGGACCCTTGTGGCACACCACTAGTTATACCTCTCCATTCTGAAAGCTGACCATTTCTTCCTACCCTTTGTTCCCTTTCATTTAACTAGTTATCTGTCCCTGAGAGGACCTTCCCTCTTATCCCATGACTGCTTACTTTACTTAAGAGCCTTTTGTGAGGGAACTTGTTAAAGGCTGTCTGTAAATCTGAGTACACTGTATCCACTGGATCCCCCTTGTGCACATCCTCGTTGATCCTGTCAAAGAACTGTAGCAGATTAGTGAGGCATATATCAATATACAATGAAACCATATTGACATTCCCACAACAAATTATGTTCTTCCATATGTCTGACTTACGTCCTGCTAAATTTGTGAGCTCAAGAACTAAGATACTAAATAACCTAAAATTAATGATTCTGCAAGCAAAGAAATGTGTAACATAACTATAATAGTATTTAAATACCATACTATTTTACTAATATAATTTAGTCCCTTTTATTCATAACTTTAGCAACTAATTACACAGCTAACTAAAAACCTTGATTTATATGTATTACAAATACCTTTTGCACCAAGAATTAGAGGTTTGCATTTCTGTTATAGAAAATGAAGTTAAACACAGTTGTAGATTAGAACATATAAAGATGGTTAAACAAAAAAAAAAAAAACTAGTAGAATTTCTCACTCCACAAAAGGCACTAACATTCTTATTTAATTCTCCTGTGTTAAACTGTGGCCTCTCCAGGTTTGAATGAAACCACACATTTTTCATTGTTCTTTACTCATTCGTTTTAACAGATCAGATAAGGGGGACAGTTTAAAAAATCTGGAACATTAATAATCATAATGTGGTGAGTTATATTTAGTCTACGCCTACACTAGCAAGTTTTTTTTTTTCCGAAAAAAGCCGAGGGTATTTCAAAAAATCCTGCAGAGCGTCTACACACAAAATGCGTTCTTTCGATAAGAAATCAGAAAAAACCAGCACTTTTTCCAACAGCCCTCTGTCTCCCAGATGAGGAACAGAAACACTTTCCCCAAAGATTCTTTCTGAAAAAAGTGTGTGTAGATGCCTCAGAGGCCCTTTTTTTCAAAAGAGTGGTCTTTGTGGTGCCAGATTTTTATATCCCTTGCCCGCTCTTTCGAAAGAGTGGGGGCTGTGGACACTATCGAAAGAGTAGATCGATTTTCTTCTATCTGCCTTTTTGTGTGTGGACGTGCTGTTTCTAAAGGAGTTTTTTCAGAAGAGATCTTCTAGAAGAATTTAATTCGAAGGATCGTTGTAGTATAGACGTAGCCTTGGAGTATTAGCAGCTATTAACTTACCAGTAACTGAATAGGAATAGATTATGTAGAAATATGCCAATTTTAGAAACCTTAATTTCAATCAAATGTGTCAATTTTATAGAAACCCAAAGCATATGGTTCACATTTTAGCATTTTTATGTTCAGAGTCTAAAATATGTGAGAGTTATTTTGCTTAGCCCATAACTTTCTCTGCCACTTCCTCCTTAAGATTCAAAAATAACTCAAGTTTTTCCACAAACAATTCTTACAAAATTTCCTTCATGCAGTAAACAAGGCATAAAAAATTGACCCTGAACTATGAAAGCTTTGGCAAGTTATAAGCAGCAAAATTAAGAAATTGAAATAGCAGTTTATGTTTTTTTTAAAAAGGTCTATCAGAAGCTGTCATCTTTGGGATCAGCAGAAGTAGCACCCACTAGAGAATTCACAGTCTAAGGACAGATATATATAAGCAGAAGGAGAACCAAAACTATGAAAGAGTGGAAAGATTAACACCCACTTCTCAACAAAGATATAGAGGGATGCACAGCATCAACATGAAAGAAGCATTTGTCTTATTTTTCTGATTACTTTTTGCATTTTAAATGAAGGCCTAGTTGGAAAGAAAAGTTAAAATAGGGAAAATTCCAGAAACAAGAGTAAGCAACACTCTCACATTGTTCATTTCATATACGGCAGAGCATATCTTTTAGGCAGTGGCATTCAAAAATACTACCATTTTATTGTTCATTCAAGCCTGTCTGTGTAGCATATTTGGAAACGTATCTACAAAATGGCTAACCCTGCCCACTCAGAGACAAAATGCAATGGATAACTAAACACAAACACACATTTACTGCCTATTAACAATTCAGAAAAGTAGAAGGCATCACCAGTTTGATCTTTGCAACAATTTATGGAGAAAAGATCTGATTCCCAAAAATCTTTTCTGGTTGCACATTTAAAAGTTCAAGGCTATGTCTACACTAGCACCCCCCTTCCAAAAGGGGGGTGCTAATGAGACACTTTGGGATATGCTAATGAGGTGCTGCAATGAATATCTGAATTATTTCAAAAGTATTTCAATATTTGAATTACTTCATAAGTGCTGCTTTTGATCATGTGTGGCTTGTCTACATGGGGTCATTTTTGAAAGGACCCCACACCCTTCGAAATCCCCATATTTCAATTTGGTCATAGGAATAAGGGGATTTTGAAGTGTGCAGGGTCCTTTCAAAAAGGACACCGTGTACATGAGCTGCGCACGATCGAAAGCGGCACTTTTGAAGTGCCGCGGCCACCATTATGCTAACAAGGTGATGCATATTGATTGCAGTAACTCATTAGCATATCCCAAAGTGATTCATTAGCATTCCCCTTTTGAAAGGGGTGGGGGGGTGTTAGTGTAGACATAGCCCAAAAGTTGGAGTACACTATACCATTATTCTGCTACTTTTTCTAAAAGTACTTCCCTCACTCGCTCATGCCACAGGAGAATTTCTAACTAACTATGTCTAACTAATATTTTAAAGCTTTTATCCTGAAATAAACAGGAAATTGCTTTGATGCAACTATTTTATAGCTAATCATTTTGAAGGTTTTTACTGTAGTGGCATGAATTGACTTCAAGTCTTTAGAAACTAGCAATTTCAATTCTTTTATGTGATTCCATATGAAGTCTTCTAAACATCTAATTCTTTCTGCTTTAAAAAAATCCTCTCCCTTCTCACACCTACTCTGAAGCAATTATCTTCCACAGTTCTGACACTTAAATTTTTATTTCAAAGCTAGTTACAGCATCATACCACTGGTTCCCTTATGTAAAGGTCAAAGCTATACTGATGTAAGAGAGTCTCCGTGGTTCAAAAATTACGGGAAATAGCTTGAAAATAATTCCTCCTCCACCCAAGTATAAAACTCTTGCACAGCATCCCTTTTAGAAAGGAATAGAAAGTTAGCATAATTCTGAAATTAAATCAAGGACATACTGAATTCAAGTAGTGTTGGGAGTTTTTTGTTTGTTTGTTTATTAGCAGTTTACCATAATTACCAAGTCATGCTAATAATAGTGATTTTTTTCTTTTAAAAAAAAAAAAAAGTACCAATACTCACACCAGCCAGGTGGTGGTGGAAGGAGACTTGCAACCCTGCAGCTGGGAGACAGGTGGGGCACGGAGCTCCAACAGCAGCCAAAGCTGTGGGAACCCCAGCCAGGAGCAGGGGTGGGGGACACCCTGCAGCTGGGAGCTGACTGGGGCATGGAGCCCCGCCAACAGACACAGGAAGACATCGGCTTTTATCACAAATAATGAGAGGTAAATAGGCTATAACAACTCAGAGAGAAAAACAGTTGATTGTGTAAATTCTCCCTTACAATGAGAAAATATATTTAATACAGCTTTCAAAAATATACACAACATGTTTTGAAATACGTTCTGGATATTTAATAGTTGGCATGCCTCAAACTTGTATCAGATTTTTTTAAACCCGTAAATATCCGAGCACATAAAATGACTAAGATTTTGATGGTTCTGATCATTTGTGAACGGCATTCATTATTGGTTTAGTGCTGTTTGATGATAAGGCACTTCAGTTGTACTTGAACATGTTTTAATTTGAAAGTTTTAAATTGTAGTGCAGAAAATACTCAAAGTGTTTTGTTCCAGGAAACTAATGTTTGTTGTAATAGTGTATTTTAAGGTTAATCACAAGTAGCAAGAAACATCTGTCTGTCTACACTAGAATCTGCAAATGTGTTAGCATGGGTTAATTAATGTGTATTAAACCATGAGTAAAAATTCTGGTTGAGACATACACGCAGAGAGAAAAGAAGTCTGCTAAATTGACACCGCCTCCTATCTAAGCTTTCCTAACATGGCGCAACTATGTAATTGCACTGAGAGAACACAACCTGCTATGTCCGTACTACATAGTACTTTTGTTAAAAGTTTTGTTTTTAATAAAACCCCCACCACCACCAGTACAATAACAGGATCATCTCTGAAATGTCAATCGAAGTCCCCAATGGGATAGATAAATCTTAGTAAGCCAGAGTCTTAAAATCCATGAAGAATGGTCTATTTTACAAACACCCTGGGGAGAAGCATATGGGTTGGATTTAAATCTAAACCCCTTCCAACTTGGCAAGTTTTGATAAATTCACACTAAAGACAAACAATGAAACCTTTTACTGTACTCAATCAAAAATCTATACACCCCATACTCAACTCACACTTTACTGGACGGACAAAGATACAGATTTTTAAATGAAATATAGGATATTAAGAAATCTAAACAAGTAAGCCTATTAAAGGAAAAAACTTAACTCAATTCTTCAGGTAGAAAGTAGAGAGGCTGAAAGTTGCTCTCCATTGTTCCAGTCAACAGATCACCAAAAGACGCCTGGGACGGATTTAAATAGGATACTGTAACTTTATGAATTGTATGTCAGAAAGGGACTCTACAATGCCTTTTCATCCCTCTGCAGCACCCCATTCTCATAAGCCAAACAATAACTCAGAGTAGACCATCCTCAATCAACACTATGGACTCAGCTTTGTTCTGAAACCTCTCCCCTCACACACACCCCCAAAAATAAAACAGGGAGCAAGGACGGGCAGGGAGTGCATTAGTCTGCAAAGACATCAGCTCCTTCCTGCTTATGAGTGCTAAATCCAACTGCAAAATGTCAATCTCAGTTACCTCTGGGAGGTGCCAGCAATTAGCAGGTGTACACCCCACACCCACAATGCCTGGTACCCATCTGCTGCCTAACCCAACATATATGTGGAAACACCAAACACCAGCCCCAGAATTTAACAGATACACACCATTATACCTCGCAGAGCTCAGGGCCATTGTATTGGAAATGCCTGCACAATCACAGTCCACCCCAAGTTCCATAATTATTCTGGTTATTTCACTGCTCGCATTTTTCACATCCTGTTACCTGACTAAGTGGCCCCACTAACCAAGATCATTTTGTGAACAACTAAGATTAAATCAACTGAGCACAAGTCTATAACTGTGTGATTAGCCCCATGCCCAATTGTATCCAAACCCTTTAGATTTAATCCAGTGCAGTCCTCAAAAATAATTTTTTGCCCTGGTCTGTAAGCAAGATATCAGGTAAGTACAGATTAGCTATCAATACATGCAGCATGGACGTGAGTTGGCCCCAGAGTACATCTCTTCTGTCAAATCATCAAAAGCCAAATGGCTTCATCTCTGAAGCTCAGTTCCGATAAACTTCCTGATCTGGCCACCTACTTATGAGTTCAATGAACAACAAAATGCCCCTCCCTCCCAATATCTCCACCTCATGCCTGGGTCATATTCTGAGGCACTCTGTGTCCGTCAGCTGACCTTTACTCACTGGCATTTGCTCCTCGACCTGGATCCCTGAGCCATAACTTTGGTATGAGAGGTGCCATTGCAATTGTGTGGGGTCAGAGACGGCTAAGGTAGTAGGATCTGCGTATCCATCCCCCAACCTGTGGATATAAAATAGATATGCTTCTTCCCCAAAGAACTGGGACTCTCACGGGAATTTGGTTGGATCCCATTTGCTATACCAGCTGCCCAGTCTTCACCACCCTTTCTATAAGGCACTGTTTCTTGTGTCACAGAAACAGCAGCTCCTCCCGCTCTCTTCCCCTTAGCTGCAGTGGCGTAGCTTTGGCTTCTGCCACACCTACCCAGACAATCCCTGCCACCTGTCTGACTGAGCTATGGAAATTACACAGGTCCCTATAGGGTGGATATTCTGCAGTAGGGATGCAATTACACATCCCCACAGGAAAGATGGGGGAGAAACTTTCCGGCATGAAAGCTCTCTTTTTGCCCAGCCAATGGAGCATCCTGCCACTACTGCTACTAGGGAGGAAGAGGGATGAGCAGCAACCCCAGCCCTACACCTAACGTCATGTACAGAGGAAGACCCCTCTGAATCAAAGTCCTCCAGGATCTAAAAGCCCTCCAAAGCCTTTGTTATTACTTGCACACTATGTGCTGGTTCTTTCCCCACGTCTCCTGCAGCGTTGTCCGTGTTTTTTGTTTCAGATATGGCTACACAGGAACTGCTTTTTTGTAGTTAACTGAATAATAAAAGCCCAGGCTCTCTTAAATTGGCTGCCACGTGCCCCTCCTTTACCTATGACCTAACCTAATCATCCTTGCCCAGCCAATAGCTAAGCAGAAAACCAAAGGAGAAGAATATGGGGGAGGGAGGAAAAAGTCTTTCTGCAATGCATTCTGGACTCTTCTCCTTCCCTGAGGTCTCATCACAAATGATTTCCTGCTAAAGATGGTGAAAGAGTATTTTTTCATGTTTGGTACTATGGTTTAAATAGCCCAAACTAAAGAAAAACAAAGCAAATGTTATAGATATACTAAATCAAAATGTATGCCCCAGCAGTCCACTTTGCATCTACTGGAAGGGAAATGATGCCTTTTTAAAATTAATAATAGGGTGGCAGGGCTTGTAAACTAAAGACAGAAAACAAACAGTCCTGGTAAAGGAGAAAAAAAATCACAACCTGAATAGAGATTCTTCAGGTAGAAAGTAGGAAGGCTGAAAATTGTTGTCCATTTTGTCATGTCTGAGCCTATGTTGTTCAACTATAGTATAGACATTTTCTTATGGTAAATGTGTAGCAGACAAAAAAGTATGGTACTTGAATTATGAATCCCCAAGCACAGTATTTTTAATGGAAATGCTACCACAATGTTGCCAGGTTCTACTTCAATACAGCATTCTGGGTCTGTATCCAGTTGATATTTAGCTTGATCTCAGATAGACTAAGACTCACTCTCTCTCTCTTTTTTAATTTGATCTGGAAATAAACTGCCAACAGAACATATTCCTTTTTATTCCCAAAAACAGTATCTTAAATAACATGAATAATTCAGTACATACTATATACACCCACACAAAATATGCATATAAGCACTGCACATGCCTTGATTTCCTGAACCATAACAGACCATATGCCACAACTGTCTTAACAACTTTAATGATTCTGGAACAAGACTATGATATAAACACAGGGTAAAATGTCAGCCTGTGGTAAGAGTATTACTGACAATTCAAAGCACACACAGCTGACATCTGCATTTCCTAAGAGAAATCCCATCATGTATCTCCATTTTCAGAGGGTCCTGAAGCCTAATATCTTGAATTCTATACTAAATGGGCAATATATATTTCTCTTCACATTGAAATTATGATTGCTGATATAAATTTTAAATTTAAGACATCTTCATGAATATATGCACTCATGTGAAATCAAGCTAATTTGAGTTGCCTTTTTCCCTGTAAATAAGGTCTATGCCTTTTCAAAAACGTGGCGATGGAATAATGCATCTGTAATTTCTGTATTTGTCTTATATAAAAATGGAAAGTAAAATATTTATGGAAATGAAAAATACTGTAAAACTTCTAACGTTGAGGTTTTTCATTTCTATTAGAAATGCTATTAGAATTTCACAACACATTTTAGATGAACATTTTCTAACCTTTAGCACTGAATCACTCAACACAGAGACAAGCTATGGGCAAAAAGCCTAAAACATTTAAAACATTTTATATATTTTATCTGTGGTACTAAGAAGTTATCGAACATGAAATACTGTCACTTGACATAACAATAAACTAATATGGAACAAAAAATATTCAGTATTGATACAGTGTGCATTCATATTCACAGAATACTGCTGTGAATTCTCTCATCTTCAAAAACAGTTTGGGGGATTCAAACCAAAAACCATTGAATAGCAGCGTTTTACAAATATTTATAGTCAAGAAATAAGTTGTGCAGCAACTTTCATTTTAAAAGCAATTAACACTGAAAAT
Organism: Carettochelys insculpta; assembly: GCF_033958435.1. Taxonomy (NCBI): domain Eukaryota; kingdom Metazoa; phylum Chordata; order Testudines; family Carettochelyidae; genus Carettochelys; species Carettochelys insculpta. The sequence continues at coordinate 141,000,384 of NC_134139.1, read as the reverse complement.
AAAAGTGTGCTTTACCTAGATTGGGTGTGCTGAGTGCATTTGGGAAGTGGGCAAAATTCCATTTTTAATTAATTATCTTAAAACAAGATACCTTTCTTTCAACTACCCCAGGACTCCCACTGTTGTCAGTAGAAGGTTTACACAAACATCAAAGGTAGACTGAGGCTGGGTCTACACTTACTTTGAATATTGATGGATGCTAAGCAATTTTAGGTATGCCAATTGAGTGCTAAAAATCAATTTTGCAGCTGTTGACACTCATCCCTGTCTTCACTGAAGAATGCCACTGGGAGCAGTCCTCCCATCAGCATTCCTTAATCCTTGTGGCTCGCAAGGAGCTCTGAGGTCGATATTGACCCCAGAAGGCGCCATTTCGTGCATGTGTGAAACAGCACCCTGGAAGGTCGAACCTAAGCATTCGATCTTCCACAGCAAGTGAAGACCCCACCTGAGTCCTTTACATTCAGACAAACCAGTCACAGGCCCTAAAACACAGTCATGATTGAAATTAGACTATCTGTAAAATAAAATACTAAATGTAAGGCTGGCAACATCTGGACCTTCCCTATCACTAATTTCTTTGCTAAGACCATTAATTGTTTCATACTGTGTCACACAGTACAGAACATCCTCACCAAAGTCTTACATGACTCTGGAAGGTAGGCATATAATAGCTACTGTAAGTTATAGTGTGAAACTGTTTTATTCCATCATTTGGTCTGATGAACAAGTTTCTAGATGAATGATGAAATCTATGCTTTCATTAAAAAGTATCTAAGACATGTTAAATATCAACCAAAAATGAGCCAATGCAGCATCTTCCAGAGTCTGCAGACAGCCTGAAAGTCCTATGGTTCAGAGAGGCAGGAACTCTAATTCCTGAATACTCCAGGACAATTGCAGAGGCTTGGCAACCTTTATTACCCTTGGTTTGTAAGAAGCAACTTAGCAGGGAAGCAACACACAAGAATTTTTTTGTTAAGAAATTAATTTTTAAAGAAATTACAACATATTGAACTTTTCGAACCTACAGTATCATCTGTGTATCAGGATGGCATTTAGTATGTTGAGGTGATCATTTGTTTATAAATAATAATTACATAGGTCAATGACAATTCATTCTTTTTAAAAAGAAAGGTGTTTGAGTTGTACTCACTTTTTTTTTCCCCCTGATTTGTCCTTTGTTAAGAGAGAAGTATTTTAAATAGCTCACTCCACACCAGTGGCCTTCTTTATACAACATAAAGGAAAAAAGGGGGTGGAGAGTTCCGTTATTGGATAACCTTCCAAGGTACTGACATTTCTAGAGGGGCTTTTTTTTTTTTTTTTTTTTTTTTTTTTAAACAAGGGCAACATTCAAACTTCCTGCCTTGCACTTGAAAATTATGTACGTTGGTCACAATTAGGAAGAGTGGTCTTCATGGTGCCAGATTTTTATATCCCTTGCCTGCTCCTTCAAGAGAGTGGGGGCTGTGTGGACACTATCGAAATGAACAAATTCCGGGGGGGGGGCCACGAGGCAACCTAGCACCCCATTATTCCTCCCACCCAAAGAAAAAGCCGGACTTTGCTTCCAGCTCTCAGACCCTGTCATTTTATGTGGGCAACCCAGCGCACCAACTATAAAAAGCAGGCAGCTGGCAAAGACCCACATGCAGCTAGCTGCCTCTTGCAAAGGGGAGTGAGTGTGGGTGGGTGGGAGGAGGAAAAGGATGGGGTTAGATGGGGGTTTGGGGGGTGCCTGGCTTGTGGGAGGGGGATGGAGGGAGTGGGGAACTGCAGGCCTGGCTGTGGGGGAGGGGAGGAGATTGGGCACGGGGGCTCAGGTGGCCAGCTTGCAGAACTCGTGGGGCTTGGGCAGCTGCCCTGGCATTGCAGGGCTTGGGCAGCTCAGGCTGGTGAGCTGGCGGCTGGCCCCAGCAGTGCAGGGCTCAGTCAGCTTGGACGGACGGCTCTGGCAGCACAGGGCTCAGGTGGGCAGGCAGCTGGTGTAGGCAGCTCTGGTGGCTGGCATGGGGCTGCACCAGGCACCCGCAACGGGCCAAGGAAAACTATTTGTACTTATTTTTAATTTCAAACAACATTTTTATATGACATTTTTGTGTTTAAATTATTTATTGAATTTTTTGTTGAAAGGGGATTGGATGATAAAGAAGTGGGGGGGCATGAGGGTTTCTCAAAAATCAAAAGGAGGACATGATGCCAAAAGTTTGGGAACCACTGCTTTGAACGAAAGTTCAAAGATAACCCAATCACATCTAGTAGCACGTGGAAGCAAAAAATGTAACCAAGATCTTCAGTTATGACAACTTAAAAGAGAGAGAACATTACTCCACCATTTGAAAGCACTGAAAGTACCTACATTTAAAAGATGATGTAAGGCAAATATTATATCATGTTGAGTTGGTTAAACCAGTCAAATTATTTACACAACTACTGTACTTACAACTGAAGTACAGTAATTTCCTTCTCTCCTAACGTGCATAAAACTCATCTCTTGCCTGGAACAACAGAATCGCCATATTGGGTCAGACCAAAGGTCCATCTAGCCCAGGATTCTGTCTTCCAAGAGTGGCCAATGCCAGATACCCCAAAGAAAATGAGCAGAACAGATAATCATTGAATTGATCCCTCTCCAGCCTTTGACAAACAGAGGCTAGGGACACCATTCCTACCCATCCCAGCTAATAAGTATTGATGGACCTAACTTCCAGAAATGTATGTAGTTCTTTTTTGAACCCTGATACAAGTTCTGGTCTTCACAATATCCTCTAGTAAGGAGCACCACAGCTTGACAGTTTGTGAAGAAAAATTTCCTGTTTGTTTTAAACCTATCTATCAATTTCATTTTGGTGACTAGTTCTTATGTTATAGGAACAAATCATTTTTTTCCTTATTCATTCTCTCCATTCCTGTCATGATTTTAGAGATCTCTGTCATATCTCTCCTTAGTCTCTTTTTTTTAAGCTTAAAAGTCCCAGTCTTTTTCATCTTCCTCCATATATCATGCATTCCAAACCCCCAAACATTTTTGTTGCTCTTTTCTGAACCTTTTCCAATGCCAAGATATCTTTTCTGAGATGAGGAGACCACATCTGTACACAGTATTCAAGATGGGGGCATACCATGCATTTAGATAGAGGCAATAAGATATTCGTTGTCTTATTCTCTATTCCTTTTCTTTTTTTTTTTTATTTTTATGACGATTCCTAACGTTCTGCTTGCTTTTTTGATGCCGCAGCACATTTAGTAGATTTTTTCAAAGAACTAACCACCATGACTCCAAGTTCTCTCTCTTTAGTAGTTATGGCTGTATTAATCCCCATATAGTTTGAATTATGTTTTCCCCTTCTGCATTACTTTGCACTTACCAACAACCTATCATTAAAATGGCAGCTTCCACAGAGAGTACTCATACATTTGAACCTCCTTAATCTGGGTACAGGTTGAACCACTCTACGCCGGATCTCTCCCGTCCAGCAATGTTTGTAAGACACCATAATTTTAGTTAGTAAGATGACCACGTATCATGGCTGTGGCCAGGTTTCCCATGGTCCCATAAAGTCTGTTTAAACTGGCAAGCATATGCCCCATAAAATTTTTTTGCAGCCCCAGGTCTGCCGTATGTTGTCAGCTGCTTCCACAATGGCCCTCAGGTTCTTTAACAACCCTTGTTTCCTGTCTTGGATTTCTACCAGTTTAACACCTTGCATACTGGCAACTCTAAGGAATAAGTCCTGAAACTCCCTGAGATCATCAGAGGGAGATGTATCGCCAGAAATAACAGCCTTATTAGGTGAAGATGAGAACAAACCAACTGACGATGATGGCCTAGGAGGGGCCTTGGTGGCAGAAAAGCAGGCCTCTTCTTTCCCAGACTGAGGCAGTGGAGATGGAGGCTGAAGCTCTGATGGTGGCAGAGGTACCGGAGACGGGCTGGGAGACCAAGACGCCACATAGTACCTTTCTGGTGACTCCCGCTGTCCCTATACATCTCATTCTGGATGACAATGTCTCATAATCCCGGGACCTAGAACAGCAAGGATGGTGATGATGCCTCTCAGGTGAATAGCATAACGTATGGGGAGTGGTACCTATAGCCATGTCTGTGCAAAGAGTAAGACTGTGAGCACCCGGACAAGTGAGATGGTGATATAGTGGGGCAGCTACTCTGGTGCCTCTGTGATTTGACTTCATACAAGGAAGGAGATCATGGCTTGAAAAATGGTGAAGGCGACCTCGATTTGTGATGAGGTGATGAGACATGCAAGAATGGTGATGGAATCGAATACCGTCCCTGGGATATCTGCAAGGCAACAAACAAGTGGTGACAACGAGTGGTACGGTGAAGGCTCAGGAGTGCGTCTGTGCTTCATCTTAGACGTACCCTTAGCGTGCTTTGCATCTGCAGTTTTAGTTAGGTCCTTAGCAGACTGTGAGAAAGTCAGTGCCTGGGCCGTAGGTGCCAAAGAATCACAGCCAAGTGCCCATACATCTGATGCCAATGGGGTCAGTGCCATTGGATTTGGTGCTGCAGGCATCGGTGCCATGCAGGTTGATGTCTTGGTTGGTGCCTTGGTCAGTACCAAGGGCTCTAGTACCATTGGACTCGAGGCTGTTGGTGCCAAACGTTGCTGCACAGAAGCCATCACTGCTGCCTTTGAATGATCGGGAATTGATCTAGCACTCGGTTCCATTTCATGCGTCAGTACCTGTAGGGTGCGAGAAGAGTTTGTAACGGTCTCATGAGAGCAGATCGACCCCTCTGTGAATCCTCAGGAGAATCTAAACAGACCAGTCTGTGCAAGGTGAAAGCTGCAAACTGCCATGGGAACAGCTGCAGAACAAGCCCCGCTTGCCAAGATTTCAAGGCTACGCTGGCAGTAGGCCACAAGAGATAGTGATAAGGAATGCATAGGCAATTTTAGGCAATCTTATGTTAATGAGCTCAGCTTTATCAGCTAGTGTTAGGAGGCCTGTTACTGAGCCTCTCCCCGAGCGAAGCTCCGACGCGTCGGGTTTTTCCCCACTGGTGACTGCGGCGTCTCCGGGGCTCCCGTCGCGGGTGTCACGCGCTTTCAATAAACCAAATATAGCACTCGCCTTCTGGGTGCAGCCTCGAATCTGGGGAACCCGAGCCTGGTTGGCTACAATTGGCGCAGCGAGCAGGGTTCTTCAGGTACGATGCCCTTTTGGTCGAAAGCAGGGGAGGCAGGGAAGCCAGCGCTGTCCCTGCAGCGCATACCAGGATGGCCCTCGACGGAGCAATGGGGGCCGGTAGCGCGGATGGTGGCCTGTTGGGCAGCCCCGGCAGACTGGCCGGAGTTGCAGGAGGCGGCAGGCGTGACGCCGGTACAGGTAGAAGGGGCGTTGCGTCGGCTGCGGTTGAGCCGCCGGCCGGGGCCGGAAAAAAGGGTGGTGGGAGAGGTAGCATGGCTTTTCCCGACCGCCCTCCGGGCCCTCGGTGATGAGCTTTTCCGCCTGCAGAAGGCGCTGGCGGGGAAGGAGCAGGAGTGTTGCGCTTTGGCGGATGCGCGGGCAATAGCGCAGGAGGTGGTTACCTCGCAGTCTGAAAGGACGCAAGGGTTAACCCATCGTTGGCAGCGAGAGTTGCGAATTGGCGGCGCGCGAGAGTAGGGAAAGCACCGGTGTCGAAGGCCCAAGTGCGTTCGGTCCTAGCGCTAGCCTCTTGGGACCCTGAGACCTGGGATGGTAACATTTGGAGCTCTTCCTCGTCTGAGGAGGAGGAGGTGGTGGTGATCGGGGAGGCTGTGCCTACCAACCAGAGGCAGGCACGTCCCGTTTGGGAGATGAGGTCGGAAGGGGGGCACCTGCGCTCCGATGTCTGGTGAACATTTAAGACAAGTGAGTTGCAGGAGTTGGTGAAGAGTTTTAAGCAGGAGCCGGGGGAAGGCCTTTTGGCCTGGCTGGTGCGTGTGTGGGACAACGCGGGCAATTCTGTGTTGCTGTTGCCTGACGAGCTCCACCAGATGGGTGTGTTGTCCCAGGACTCACAAGTCAGGCAGGGAGTGCAGACTATGCAAGGTCTGACCGATGAACAGGGGAATGCTGTGGAAGCGCCGTCCCTGTACCGCTGGCTGGCTGCGGCGGTGGGTGACGTCTACCCCTCCCCTGGGGAGCTGGAAGCACAGGTGAGGCCCTGGCATACGATCCCGGAAGGGGTGAGTGCACTAAGACAGCTGGGCATGGCATGGGCTGTGGCCCTCAACATGGGACCAGACGATATAACTGTCCAGAAATCCATCAAGGCCACTCTGTTACGCCTTGCCCCTCTCGAGCTGAAGGCCTCCCTTATGGCCGTGGTCATGGCAGCGGGTGGGACTGTCGGCGACTTGGTGGGAACATTGATGCAGTTAGAGGCTGTCATAGGCGGCGCGAAAGCGGTCCGTGCCACAAAAGGAAAAGGTGGTCGGGCAGGAGCCTCTGGACAGGAAAAAGGGCACGTTAAGGTGACTCGGAGAACTATGTGGACGGATTTACTGAAGGCAGGAGTGCCCCGTGAGGAGATCAATGGTGTGCCGACACCAGACTTGTACAAGCGTTGGTTACAACTGCCGCCTACCCAGCGGAGCGAGGATGTGGGTGCCTCCAAGAGGGTGAGCGAGACTCAGGCACCACAGAAAGGTACAGGAGCTGGGGGGAGGACCGAGCCCAGTGCCCCGGTCGACTGGACCCTTCCCCCTAGGAAGTGACGGGGAGGCGGGTCCCCTGCGGTACGGGCTGTGGCTGTGCAACAAGTAGCAGGGGACCGGCGCCCATTCGTCCCGTTAACCATCAAGTGGCCCCGGGGAGGGGAGCAGCATGTGCTTGCTCTGTTAGACACTGGAGCTGAAGTGACCATTCTGCATTCTACCCAGGCTGCGGGTCATGTGGTGGTTGTGCAGGGCCTCGGAGGAGCAGAGACCACCGCTTATTCGGTGGAGGTCACCCTCACTTTGGGGAAAGCCCCTCCCTTTCGGGCGACTGTGCTGGCTGCGCCGCTAGGTGAATACATCATTGGCATGGATGTTTTGCGTGGCCGGTGTGTGGACACACAGTATGGGCTGTTTGCCTTTGGGCACCCCCGCTACATCCGGGCGATCAGAACTGTGGAGCCCCTACTTCGGGGACATCCCAAATGGGAGCCTGTACGCCTGCCGGTCCCCCAGACCCCGGTATCAGTCAAGCAGTACCGCATTCCCGGTGGAGAGCAGGAGATCAGTGACACTATAGCTGCATTGCTACAGGCGGAGATTATTCGCCCCACGCTGAGCGCCTTTAACAGCCCCATCTGGCCAGTGAAGAAGCCGGATGGCTCGTGGCACATGACAGTGGACTATCGAGAACTCAATAAGGTAATCCCGGAGCTAACGGCTGTAGTTCCGGACATGGTTACCATTCTGGAGCGCATCACCCTGGCGGCCCTGCCGTGGCATGCCGTCATAGACCTGGCTAATGCGTTTTTCTCTGTTGACATTCATCCCGAGAGTCAGGAGCAGTTTGCCTTCAAGTGGCTAACAAAGCAGTACACGTTTACCGTGTTACCCCAGGGCTTTAAGCACTCCCCGACGATCTGCCATCAGCTAGTGCAGGCCAATCTGGAGCGTCTGGACCTCCCGGACCAGACGGCCTACTATTACTACATCGATGACGTTATGATCTCGGGACCAGATGAACCGACTGTTCAAGCTGCCTTGGACACCGCTGTAACAGGTTTGCAAGAACGGGGATGGGCTATTAACCCCAAGAAAGTGCAGGGGCCAGCCACCAGTGTGGTTTATTTGGGCGTGCTGTGGATGGGCACAGACAAATGCATTCCACCGAAAGTGCGGCATACCATCCAGGCATTCCCCACACCCACGTCTAAACAGCAGCTGCAAACCTTTCTGGGCCTTCCCGGTTTCTGGCGTGCTTTTATTCCGCACCTTGCTTTTCTTATGCGTCCCTTACAGGAGCTTGTGCGCAAAGCCACTCAGTGGCACTGGACAGAGAAGCACCAACGCGCCTCTGACCTCTGCAAAGAGGCGGTAGTAGCACACGCCCGCCTCACCGCTGCAGGGCCAACCGTTTGAACTGGAGGTCACAACCGTCGGCGACGCGGCGTCCTGGGGTCTGTGGCAGCAGGTAGGAACCCAGCGAAAAGAACCTATTGGTTTCTGGTCACGGACCCTCCGCGGAGCAGAAGGTGGGTACACCCCCCTGGAAAAGCAGATCCTAGCAGTGGTGTGGGCGTTGCAGGACACTGAGCGGGTCACGGGTGTCGCCCCTGTTACCGTGCGGACCCCGATCCCCTTAATGGGGTGGGTCACAGATACCTCTGACCGTGCACATACGGGCGTAGCCCAAGCAGCTACCCACTTCAAGTGGAAACACTACCTACAGCAGTGCATGCGCTTGGGAGCCCCCACACTTACTGTTCCACATGCCCTGCCGCTGGGAACCATTACCTTTCAGCATGATCCCCAGCTAGCGGATGAGCTACCCGCCGTCGACCCACCAGTGGCCACCTCGCCAGTGGCGGAGGCACCTCAGTTGGATACCGTGTCTGAGGAGAGGAGAGGAAGCATCTGGATAACCGACGGGCTTGCTGTTTGTGCATCCCTGCAAGCACGCGGACGCTGCTGCTACAATCACAGCACTCACTCAGCTCAGCGAACGGCTGACGCTACGGACCTTGTAACCATGGCCTGGCTGTGGCGCTGGTACCTCTGGACTGCTGTAGCACTGGCCTCGGAGTGGGGCCCACGTATCAGTGACCGCTCCAACGTATGGGTAACATTGGCACAGATTGCCATCAACGCGTCTGCCTTTTGTCTGCCCCACAGCATGGCTGTGGGACAGCTCATGGACACTTGTTTCATAGGTGTCAGTGCTCCTCCTGCTGTCTTGCAAAACTATGCCCTTTTGTATAACTTTGCTTTCACTGCTCTCATATGCTGTTGTCAAGTCTGTTCCACAGGTGCACACTGTGTTGCCAGAAGAGCATCAACCACCTCACTTGATTCCTACTAGCCTTGGCGTTCACAAAGGGGTCGCGGGGAGGAGTGTAGGGTGCGAGAAGAGTTTGTAACGGTCTCATGAGAGCAGATCGACCCCTCTGTGAATCCTCAGGAGAATCTAAACAGACCAGTCTGTGCAAGGTGAAAGCTGCAAACTGCCATGGGAACAGCTGCAGAACAAGCCCCGCTTGCCAAGATTTCAAGGCTACGCTGGCAGTAGGCCACAAGAGATAGTGATAAGGAATGCATAGGCAATTTTAGGCAATCTTATGTTAATGAGCTCAGCTTTATCAGCTAGTGTTAGGAGGCCTGTTACTGAGCCTCTCCCCGAGCGAAGCTCCGACGCGTCGGGTTTTCCCCCACTGGTGACTGCGGCGTCTCCGGGGCTCCCGTCGCGGGTGTCACGCGCTTTCAATAAACCAAATATAGCACTCGCCTTCTGGGTGCAGCCTCGTCTCTGGGGAACCCGAGCCTGGTTGGCTACAGTACCATTGGAGGAGCCGTTTTCTTGGTCTTGGCCTTTTTAGACACACCAAAGACCATTTTGGAAGCACTCTTGGCCTCATTCATCATTTCTCTGGTAAACTGGGCAACGATCGAGTCAGGGAGGCTCTAGAATGCTTATGCACGGCAGCTTCAGTAGAGAGTGTTCTGAGTTTACTGTGGCTCTCTTGAGAAAGCACAGCACTTTCAAGCTAAGAAGGCTGGAGGATCATGCATAACTGCATTTCCCTGTCTTTCCAGGCGTGCAGAAAGCAGTGAACAATGTGGGCACTTCTGTGGAACGTGCCCTTCTCCCAAGCACCGAATGTACTTAGAATGGCTGTCTGAGGCAGGCATTGCCTTGTGGCAAAAGTCATGCTTCTTAAAACCAGCTGTGCCGGGCATGATTACCATAGTTATTTCAAATGTAGATTGAATTACTTAAATAAAGATAAGGAGTCCGTCTGCACCACAGGGATTGTCAACGAAGCTTAACGTTGAGTTAACAAGCAAGTTAAAACTTAAAATCTAAAGTATGAAGTTTAAAGTTGAATTTTCTAACTTAACTAGTAAATGTAAACAGTCTCTATTTCAGGTAACAAACCCAAAGAGAGGAGATAGAAGAAGAACGGTCGAGATGAGGAGAACGTAGAAGCTCCGTCTGCAGCTGCTGGCGATTGACAGGAACTGGCTGAGACTGGACTGTGCACATGAGAGAAGGAGCGCGAAACGGCATGCATGGTCTGGCTGAAAACAGTTATCAAGATCTCTGAGCTGCAGCACCAGGGCAAGCCTGACACCTAAGGTGGAGCACCCATGGGAACACTCGAAGAAGAATATATAATTTTACACACCAAATTTTATTAATAAAATTATACAATAACTTCGTATTAAGTATTACATTCTCAACTTAAATTATTGTATTATATTCAAACAAGACCTGAAAAAATATAAAATATACCTAAAACATAATCTATAATTAAGACTTTCCTACAGAAGTACATTTTCTTTGGTGGCCCTGAAAGCTATCAGTTTTCATTTATGCAGCCCTCAGTAGGCTTTGAGTTTGATGCCTGGTTTACAGCCACCAGTCCTGGCTCTCAACATTCTGTGCTGTTAGCTATGGATTTACCACTAAATGTCTTCTAAGAGCCCAGTAAGTAGTGAAAGTATTTGTAGTGTGTTACACAATATTGACCTCCTATGCTCTGGCAAATTCTCTCATTCAGGCTGGGAGAGATCCCAAGGGTGCCAGATGAGAGAAGTTCATCCTGTATATGTAAACCAGGTTTACCATGGTTCAGATCTCAGCACAGTTGGAGCACCATAATGATAATCAAAACAAAATGGTTAATAAAGTGCAATAAAACATAATTTATATATTCATATTTATTATATAATTAGTGGTTTTCTGCTTAATTACCCACATATGATAATTATAACAAAACATTTTAAGAACAGTGTATTAAAGATTAATATTATATGTTAGGCACGTACAGTACTCTGTAATGGTTTGTATAGACAAAAGCTTTAGTAATAGACATTGTTTATCTTTCAGTATGGTGAAAACAATGAGAAGTCCTGTGGCACCTTATACGCTAACAGATATTTTGGAGAATAAGCTTTTGTGGGCAAATACAATCTGAATACCCATGGTCCAGAAAAATTCTGTAATCCATTACAGCCTATATTTCCCAAGGTTGCCAGATTAAAGAGGTTCAAGTGTACCACAACAGTAAGACACCATTGCTAAAAGAAAAAGTTCTTAAATTCCAAACTCTACAGTCTACTGTTCCACAGATACATCTTTAATCACCAGAGCTTTTCTTTAACAATAGCAGTACATGTTTTTGTTTCTTTCTTGAAAACAATTCCCAACCCTAAATGAGCTATAATGCCCTAACTTGCAATGTCAATAGTGCTGGATTGATGGAAGAATTGTTCTGTTGACCTAGCTAATGCCTCTCAGGAAGGCAGATTATCAGCAACTGCAATCAGGAGTGCTGGAACCTGTGTTGAAGAGAGGGAGCCACCAGTATAAGAACTGTGGCCCCATCCCTGTGCCTCCTCTTCCCTACTCAGCCCCTCTCCCAGCCAGAAACCAGAGCTGGGCTGTGGAAAGAGCGGCCCGGAGACTCCAGGTCAGTTTGGAAGCCCCAGACTCTTCAGCTGTCATGGGTCCTGAAAGCAGGACCCATGTCCCTAGGGTACATTGGTGGAGGGCCTATGGCTCCCTAGAGCAGACCAGGTCCTCAGAGCAGCTCCTATCATGGACTAGTTTTGTATTCTCACCAGGCTAGGGGTGGGACTTCAGAAGGAGAGGAGAGCAGAGGGTGGGGCTTATGGAAAGGGACAAGGAATAAGACCCACCTCAGCCCCACCCCCTTCAGGAAAAGGCTTGAGTTACTAACAGGGGCTGCACTTCACCAGAGAGTACATGCTCATCTTATCAAATGAACTACTGCAAAACTCTGTGCATGCCTTAAGCTACTACACCCATGAATTAGGTCAACATAACATCTTTCAGGGGGTGTAGATGCTTGTCACTACAAGTTTTCAACTTGCCTTTTCACAACCTCCCCCCCACCCCCGCAAAATGTAGCCATCACTAACACAAATAATGTCACCAATCTGCAAGGTAAATCTCTATTAAAGAATTACCCCCCTCAAATTAGCTGTTTTCAAGTAATTTTTAATGTTCATGTCACCTTCCTTTAGGAAAGTCTAAAGTCTACAGTCTAATAGAAAATATCTGTTTTATTAATTCTTTCATTATGTAAGCACAACATATACTCTTGAGATGAATAATTCAACACATTTCAGTATCTATACCTGTGTTTACATGTAACAAAGTAAAGCAAAGTTTTCACGTTAGTGTTAATAAAATCTCAATTTCTAAACAAAATGGGGAACATGTGAATATCTTCATTTTGCAGTAATATTAAATAGCTCAGCAAGCATGAAAATAGGAAGATAGTATCTGAGCTGTATTTTGGATGTACTTGGTATTTTTAAATGTAATTTTTTTCTGACATCACCCTTACATTCTATGAATATTCTGTTTCTCTGCAGTTTTTATGAACACGCAATAATACAAGAGGTATTTTTCTCATTTTACATTTAAAATCTTTTTCCAACACTGACCGCTGATCCAATTACCATAGTTTGTTATAGATCAAAAAAGTAATTACATTTGCTCTTATGAGCTATGAGAAAATAATTCACTTCCCTCCTAAGCAAAGTATCTTAAGAACAGAATATGATTACAACCTATATATCAAGGATACATTAAGAAAGCTCATGAATGTTTTGAAAGATAATCAAATGTGTTTATCTGATTATATTAGTGTTTATAAAAATGTTTGTAACAGAATTGCCTTGGGGCAAGCCATGTTAGTCTCTAGCCATGCTGAAACAGAACTGTGAGACAACTGAGTACCATCCAGACTAATAAGTAGCTGTGTTATCTCTGCTCTGCAACTCTGGATGCTTTGCAATGCCACAAAGTACAGTTCTTGCTTCCGTTTCTCTTCAGATACAATTAGCGCAATAAGAAGGAAACAAGAAAGGGGTCCCTTCAGATGTTTGTCTCTCCTTTTTTACAGTTCAATCCCTTCCTCAGTCCCATCTGCAGCTGGACACTAGGGTTTAAGGAAGAAAAAAAGAGGGCTCTTACAAAAAATCTCATGGACCACAAAGAACACAAAATGTGTTCTTTTGATATTAAAACTGAAAGAATGCAGAACTTTTTCTGGAGGCCCTCTTCCTCTGCCAGATGAGGAAGAGTGCCTTTTCCCGAAAGAGTCTTTTGAAAAAAAGGGCATGTAGATGCCCCAGGAGCCCTTTTTTCGAAAGAGTGGTCCTCCTGGCACTGTATTTTTTGATCTCTGGCCCATTCTTTTGAAAGAGTGGGGGCTGTGTGGATGCTCTCTATCGAAAGAATGGATTCTTTTTTGTTATTTTTAATCCACTTTATTGTGTCTGGACACACTCTTACGAAAGAAGATTTTTCTGAAGAGATCTTCCAGAAGAACTGTAAATGACAAAACAAGAGTCTACCTGAAAGCATGCAACCTGAGAGCTTTTTCTCACCTGCTTGAGCTTTGTCTCCCTTCCTACTTCATGGCTCTATTTACTACTTAAATGCAAATTAAGCAGAAAACATTCCTTTGTTTAGGACAAAACTATTTACCACAGCCGTCAGCAACCTTCTGAGGCAGAGTGCCCAAATTTGACCTTTTGACTTCTATGTACAGTTCAAGTGCCAGTGATACTTCTTAAAGTCACTAAAAGTCCTACTTACAACAGCTTCATTAATGAAGATGCAGAGCTTTATCATTTGGGTGGTGATTAATAGCATTAGCTGGTCTTCTGTAAATCCACAGGTGGCGCGGCTTTGAGCAAGCTTCTGGCTGCATGGGAGAGGAGGGGCAGGGTGGGGCTGAGCTCCTGCATCACATGCCAATGAAAATCATCTCACATACCACTCTTGACAACCGTGCCGGGGGTTGCTGACCCCTGGTTTACCAATTTCTGTTTGGGCATGGCTGTGGGATCTGGAACACGTCAACATGTCCGGCTTGCCAACAGGGTGGCTGCAAACAGGAGAGAGTTTTTAGAGGGGCTCTCCTGGTGAAGGAGGGGTGATTTTCGGCACCTTGAGGCCGTGTGCTCAGAGTGGCAGTTGGAAGCTGAGAGTCACAGTTGGGATTGAAATCTAAAACTCTCTGCTCATCCGTCGAGCTGTAGCCAGAGGGTGGGGCTATCAGGAAGGCCAGAGCTTTATAAACCCTGCAAGATAGCGACCAGGGAGCTTGCGACCAGGGCGGTTGCAAACAGGAGGGAGTTTTGAGAGGGGAGTTTAGAGGTGAAAGGTTAGAGGGTGTCATTGACTTCTGACATATAACACCTATCCTAAGCCTTTAAATAAAATCCCCATTTATATTCAGATTATTCTATAGAGAAAATGCAGGCAGAAGCCCAACAGCAGCTATCCTATCTATTGCATAGAGTGTAACATGTATGACTACCTGCCCTGTGGGCGGGTGGCATATGTGTGCGCTCATTGCAAGGAGTTCCTGACCCTCAGAGACCAAGGTGGCTGAACTAGAGGAGCTCAGGGAGGCAGAGAGGTATGTGGATGAGGCTTTCCAGGACACCGCAGTAGTGTCCCACCTCCAGTCTGAGAGCCCCAGTGCTCAAAGAGGATGAAAGGCTCAGGGGAAGAGAGCAGCCATTGGAAGCTTAGGGAAACCATCCCACAGTTGGGACCCTCCTTCCAAAGAATGTTACGGTATCCTCTTGCACTGAGGATACCTCTCTGGGGGAGGGAATGCCAGCTAGGAAAAGACAGGTGTTACTAGTGGGCGATTCGATTGTTAGAAACATAAATGGCTGGGTTTGCAATGACCGGGAGAACTGTATGGTGACTTGCCTGCCTGGTGCGAAGGCTGCGGATCTCTCAAGGCATCTAGATAGACTAATGTGTAGTGATCGGAAGGAGACAGTGGTTGTGGTACATGTTGGTACCAACAACATAGGAAGGGGTAGGAGAGACATCTTGGAGGCCAAATTTAGGTTGCTAGGAAAGAGACTGAAATCCAGGACCTCTACGGTGGCATTCTCGGAAATGCTTCCTGTTCCATGCGTGGGGCCACGTAGGCAAGCAGAACTTCAGAGTCTCAATGCATGGATGAGACGATGGTGTAGGAAGGAGGGATTTAGATTTCTTAGGCACTGGGGATGCTTTTGGGAGAGGGGGAGCCTATACAGGAAGGATGGGCTCCACCTAAATCAAAGGGGATCCAGACTGCTGGCACTAAACATTAAAAAGGTCGTAGAGCAGTTTTTAAACTAAGAGATGGGGGAAAGCCAGTTGGGGCAGAGGAGCATGTGGATAGGAGAGAAACTCCTCTTGGAGGAGAATCCATCAATAGAGATACTCTAGGCTTTAGTAAAAAAGAGAGGAGGGGAGATATCAAACAATGGGCTAGATCAGACGAACAATCACACATAAAAGAATCTAATACATCTGGGATGGGAAGACATAAGCAGAAGCAAATCTTTAAAATCCTTCTACACAAATGCTAGAAGTCTGACAATAAGATGGTTGAACTAGAGTACCTTGTATTAAAGGAGGAAAGTGACATAATTGGCATCACAGAAACCTGGTGCAACGAAGACAATGTATGGAACACAATCATAGCAGGATATAAAATATATTGGAAGGATGGAATGGGCCATGTGGGTGGCGGAGTGGCACTGTATGTGAAAGATAACATAGAATCAAATGAAATAAGAATTTTAAATTAATCAAAATGTTCCATAGAATCATTATGGATAGTAATTACATAAGAACGTAAGAACATAAGAATGGCCATACTGGGTCAGACCAAAGGTCCATCCAGCCCAGCATCCCATCTGCCGACGGTGGCCAATGCCAGGTGCCCCAGAGAAGGAGAACAGAAGACAATGATCAAGTGATTTATCTCCTGCCATCCATCTCTTGCCCTTGTTCTGAAGGCTAGGGGCACCATACTTTATCCCTGGCTAATAGCCATTTATGGACCCAACCTGCAAAAATTTATCAAGCTCTTTTTTAAACCCTAATAGAGTCCTGGCCTTCACAGCCTCCTCGGGCAAGGAGTTCCACAGGTTGACTGTGCACTGTGTGAAGAAAAATTTCCTTTTATTAGTTTTGAACCTACTACCCATCAATTTCATTTGGTGTCCCCTAGTTCTTGTATTATGGGAAAAGGTAAATAATTTTTCTATATTCACTTTCTCCACACCATTCATGATTTTATATACCTCTATCATATCGCCCCTCAATCGCCTCTTTTCCAAACTGAAAAGTCCCAGTCTCTCTAGCCTCTCCCCATATGGGACCCGTTCCAAGCCCCTAATCATCTTAGTCGCCCTTTTCTGAACCTTTTCTAATGCCAATATATCTTTTTTGAGGTGAGGAGACCACATCTGCACGCAGTACTCAAGATGTGGGCGTACCATAGTTTTATATAGGGGAAGTATGATATCTTTTGTCTTATTATCGATCCCTTTTTTAATAATTCCTAACATCCTATTTGCCTTACTAACTGCCGCTGCACACTGCGTGGATGTCTTCAGAGAACTAGCCACTATAACTCCAAGATCCCTTTCCTGATCTGTCGTAGCTAAATTTGACCCCATCATGTAGTACGTGTAATTTGGGTTATTTTTTCCAACATGCATTACCTTACACTTACTCACATTAAATTTCATTTGCCATTTTGCTGCCCAATCACTCAGTTTGCTGAGATCTTTTTGTAGTTCTTCACAATCCCTTTTGGTTTTGACTGTCCTGAACAACTTGGTGTCATCTGTAAACTTGGCCACCTCACTGCTTACCTCATTTTCTAGATCACTGATGAACAAGTTGAACAGGATCGGTCCCAGGACTGACCCCTGGGGAACACCACTAGTTACCCTCCTCCATTGTGAAAATTTACCATTTACTCCCACCCTTTGTTTTCTGTCTTTTAACCAATTCCCGATCCATGAAAGGATCTTTCCTCCTATCCCATGACCACCTAATTTACATAAAAGCCTTTGGTGTGGGACCGTATCAAAGGCTTTCTGGAAATCTAGGTATATTATGTCCACTGGGTGCCCCTTGTCCGCATGTTTATTAACCCCTTCAAAGAATTCTAATAGATTAGTTAGACACGACTTCCCTCTGCAGAAACCATGCTGACTTTTGCCCAACAATTCGTGCTCTTCTATGTGCCTTGCAATTTTATTCTTTACTAGTGTTTCTACTAATTTGCCTGGTACTGATGTTAAACTTATCGGACTATAATTGCCAGGGTCTCCTCTAGAGCCTTTTTTAAATATTGGTGTTATATTGGCCGTCTTCCAGTCATTTGGTACCAAAGTGGATTTAAAGGATAGGTTACAAACCACTGTTAATAACTCCGCAATTTCACATTTGAGTTCTTTCAGAACCCTTGGGTGAATTCCGTCTGGTCCTGGAGACTTGTTACTATTCAGCTTATCAATTAACTCCAAAACCTCCTCTAATGTAACTTCAATCTGAGTGAGTTCCTCAGATTTGTCACCTAAAAAGGCTGGCTCAAATTTAGGAACCTCTGTAACATCCTCAGCCGTGAAGACTGAAGCAAAGAAATCATTTAATCGCTCCGCAATGGCACTGTCTTCCTTGATCGCTCCTTTTATATCTTTATCATCCAAGGGCCCCACTGCTTTTTTAGCGGGCTTCCTGCTTCTAATGTATTTAAAAAACATTTTACTATCATTTTTTGAATTTTTGGCTAGCTGTTCCTCAAAATCTTTTTTGGCTTTTCTTACTACATTGTGACACTTAATTTGGGAGTGTTTATGTTCCTTTCTATTTTCCTCACTAGGATTTGACTTCCACTTTTTAAAAGCTGCCCTTTTCTCTCTCACTGCCTTTTTAACATGGCTGTTTAGCCATGGTGGTTCTTTGTTAGGTCTCTTACTGTGTTTTTTTATTTCGGGTATACATTTAAGTTGGGCCTCTAGTATGGTGTCTTTAAACAGTTTCCATGCAGCTTCCAGGGATTTTAGTTTAATTACTCTACCTTTTAGTTTCTGTTTAACTAGCTTCCTCATTTTAGTGTAATTCCCCTTTTTGAAATTAAATGCCAGAGTGTTTGACCGCTGCGGTGTTCTTCCCAACACAGGAATATTAAAAGTTATTATATTGTGGTCACTATTTCCAAGCGGTCCAGTAACAGTTACCTCTTGGACCAGATCCTGCGTTCCAGTCAAGACTAGATCGAGAATTGACTCTCCCCTTGTGGGTTCCTGTACTAGCTGCTCCAAGAAGCAGTCATTTAAGGCATCAAGAAATTTAATCTCTGAACCCCGTCCTGAGGTGACATGCACCCAATCAATATGGGGATAATTGAAATCTCCTATTATTACTGTGTTTTTTATTTTGATAGCCTCTCTAATCTCCCTTAACATTTCAGCATCACTATCACTGTCCTGGTTAGGTGGTCGGTAATATATTCCTAATGCCATATTCATATTAGCTCTACTAGGAATATAGTAGTAGCGATATATTATCGACCGCCTGATCAGGACAGTGATAGTGATGTTGAAATGCTAAGGGAGATTAGAGAGGCTACCAAAATAAAACACTCAATAATAATGGGGGATTTCAATTATCCCTATATTGACTGGGTACATGTCACATCAGGACAAGATGCAGAAATAAGATTTCTCCTGGTCGTTAATGACTGCTTCTTGGAACAGCTGGTAGAGAAACCCACAAGGGGAGGGGCAATTCTCGATTTAGTACTGAGTGGAGCACAGGATCTGGTCCATGAGGTCATTATTACAGGACCGCTCGGGAAGAGTGATCATAATGTAATAACATTTAATATTCCTGTGGTGGGAAGAACACCTCAGCAGTCCAACACTCCAGCATTTAATTTCAAAAGGGGGAATTATGCAAAAATTAGGACGTTAGTTAAACAGAAATTGAAAGCCAGAGTGACTAGAACAAAAACCCTGCAAGCTGCATGGAAGCTTCTCAAAGACACTATAACAGAGGCCCAACTTAAATGTATACTCCAAGATAAAAAAACATACTAAAAAACCAAAAAAAGAGCCACCATGGCTTAACACCCATGTAAAACAAGTAGTGAGAGATGAAAAGGCATCTTTCAAAAAGTGGAAAGCAAATCCTCCTGAAGTACATAGAAAGGAACATAAACACTACCAAATTAAGTGTAAAACTGTAATAAGGAAAACCAAAAAAGATTTTGAGGAACAGCTAGCCAAAAGCTCAAAAAGTAACAAAATGTTTTTTAAATACATTAGAAGCAGGAAACCTGATAAAAAGCCAGTGGGTCCCCTACACAATAAACAACAAAAGGAGCAATCCACGACAATAAAGCCATTGAGGAGAGACTAAATGATTTCTTGGCTTCAATCTTCACAGCTGAGGATGTTGGGGACATTCCCAAACCTGTACCATTTTTTGTGGGAAATGAAACGAAGAACTGTCCCGGATTGAAGTTTCATTAGAAGTGGCTTTGGAACAAACAGATAAATTTAATGTTAACAAATCACCGGGACCGGATGGCATTCATCCAAGGGTTCTGAAACAACTCAAATGGGAAATTGCTGAACTACTAACACTAGTTTGTAACCTGTCCTTTGGATCAGCTTCAGTACCTAATGACTGGAAGATAGCTAATGTGACACCAATATTTTAAAAGGGCTCTAGAGGTGACCCTGGCAATTACAGATCAGTAAGTCTAACGTCAGTTCCAGGCAAATTAATTGAAACAATAGTAAAGAATAAAATTGTCAGGCACATAGAAGAACATAATTTGATGGGCAAAAATCAACATGGTTTCTGCAGAGGGAAATCATGTCTTACTGATATATTAGAGTTATCTGAAGGGGTTAACAAACATGCAGACAGGGAAGATCCAGTGGATATAGTATACTTAGATTTCCAGAAAGCCTTTGACAAGATACCTCATCAAAGGCTCTTATGTAAATTAAGTTGTCATGGGAAAAGAGGGAAGGTCCTTTCACAGATTGAGAACTGGTTAAAAGACAGGAAACAAAGGGTAGGCATAAATGGTAAACTTTCTGAATGGAGAGGGGTAACTAGTGGTATCCCCCAAGGGTCAGGCCTAGGACCAATCTTGTACGATTTATTCAGATATGATCTGAAGAAGGGGGTGAGCAGTGAGGTGGCAAAGTTTGTAGATGACACTAAACTGTTCAAGGTAGTCAAGACAAAGGCAGACTGTGAAGAACTTCAAAAAGATCTCATAAAACTGAGTGATTGGACAACAAAATGGCAAGTGAAATTTAATGTGGATAAGCGTAAGGTAATGCACATTGGAAAGAATAACCCCAACTATACTTACAAAATGATGGGGGCTAATTTAGCTATAACTAATCAGGAAAGAGCTCTTGGAGTTATCATGGATAGTTCCTTGAAAACATCCACACAGTGTGCAGAGGCTATCAAAAAGGCAAATAGGATGTTAGGTATTATTAAAAAAGGGAAAGAAAATAAGACAAGGAGTATTTTACTGCCCCTATATAAATCTATGGTACGCCCACATCTTGAATACTGTGTACAGATGTGGTCTCCTCACCTAAAAAAAGATATCCTGGCATTGGAAAAGGTTCAGAAAAGGGGAATTAAAATGATTAGGAGCTTGGAACAGGTCCTGTATGAGGAGAGGCTAAAAAGATTGGGACTTTTCAGTTTAGAAACGAGGAGACAGAGGGGACATGATAGAGGTATATAAAATTGTGACAGGTGTGGAGAGTGTGACTAAGGAGAAGTTATTTACTTGTGCCCATAATACAAGAACTAGAGGATATCAATTGAAATTAATGGGTAGTAGCTTTAAAACTAATAAAAAAGTTGTCATCAAAAAACTAGGCAAATACAACTTAGATGAGGCTGCTATAAGGTGGGTGCATAACTGACTGGATAACCGTACTCAGAGAGTAGTTATTAATGGTTCTCAATCCTGCTGGAAAGGTATAACAAGTGGAGTTCCGCAGGGGTCTGTTTTAGGACCAGTTCTGTCCAATAGCTTCATCGACAACTTAGACATTGGCATAGAAAGCATGTTTATTGTTTGCAGATGATACGAAGCTGGGAGGGGTTGCAACTGCTTTGGAGGATAGGGTCATAATTCAAAATGATCTAGAAAAATTGGAGACATGGTCTGAGGTAAACAGGATGAAGTTTAATAAGGACAAATGCAAAGTGCTCCACTTAGGAAGGAACAATCAGTTTCACACATACAGAATGGGGAGAGACTGTCTAAGAATGACGACAGTAGAAAGGGATCTAGGAGTTAGAGTGGACCTCAAGCTAAATATGAGTCAACAGTACGATGCTGTTGCAAAAAAAGCAAACATGATTCTGGGATGCATTAATAGGTGTGTTGTGAACAAGACACGAGAAGTCATTCTCCTGCTCTACTCTGCACTGGTTAGGCCTCAGCTGGAGTACTGTGTCCAGTTCTGGGCACCAGAGTTCAAGAAAGATGTGGAGAAATTAGAGAGGGTCCAGAAAAGAGCAACAAGAATGATTAAAGGTCTAGAGAATGTGACCTATGAAGAAAGGCTGAAGGAACTGGGTTTGTTTAGTTTGGAAGAGAGAAGACTGAGGGGGGGTGGGGGCATGATAGCCCCTTTTTCAGGTATCTAAAAGGGTGTCATAAGGAGGAGGGAGACAACTTGTTCTTTTTGGCCTCTGAGGATAGAAGAAGAGGCAACGGAGTTAAACTGCAGCAAGGGAGGTTTAGGTTGGACAATAGGAAAAAGTTCCTAACTGTCAGGGTGGTCAAACAGTGGAATAAATTGCCAAGGGAGGTTGTGGAATCTCCACCGCTGGAGATATTTAAGAACAGGTTAGACAGAGGTCTACCTGGGATGGTTTAGACTGTACTTGGTCCTGCCATTAGGGCAGGAGGCTGGACTCGATGGCCTCTCAAGGTCCCTTCCAGTCCTATGATTCTTCACTCAGCAAATAGTTAACCTGGGGAACTCCTTGCCAGAGGAGACTGTGAAGGCTAGGACTAACGGAATTTAAGAAATAGCCAGATAAATTCATGGAGGTTAGTTCCATAAAAGGCTATTAGCCAAGGGTAGGAATGTCAAAGGCTGATTGTCAAAGGCTGGAGATGGATGGCAGGAGACAAATGCTTGATCATTGTCTTCGGACCATCCCCTCTGGGGCACTTGGCACTGGTCACTGTCAGCAGACAGGCTACTGGGCTGGAAGGACCTTTGGTCTGACCCAGTATGGCCATTCTTATGTTCTTAACATTACCATAAAGTGATATTACCATAAATTATTTAACTGTTGACATAATTTTTGTTTAATTGTTATGATGTAATAGTTAACATCTTAATTACACATTTTTCTCAAATATACCTTATGCATAATATTTCAATAAGTTATATTTATAAGTAAAGTTTTAAGAGTTAAGATTGTTTAGATGCCTTAACTGCATATATTTATTATCTGAACATGTTTTAATTTCTTTTCAAAGTATTTTACCTGTAAAAATTTTGGTTTTATAATGGTTGCTTGAAGAATAATTATCACACCCTTCTAGTTTTTTAATCTTTTAAATTATTGCTGAATAGATTTAATCTTAAATCCTGCTCAATTAAGTTTTTCATCTGGTAAATAAGGGTACTGCTGGATGGACATTTTCCTTTTTTTTTTTTTTTTTTTTAAAACAGATTCATTCTTTTAGAACAGAAATCTTATAAAATCTGTTTTACAACTTAGAGTTCAAAATATATATGGCTGGATATATATATTAATTACACTACACACATAATTATACATCGGACTCTGGAAACCTCTAAAGCTGTATGACACCTATAGCCACTCACTTTCCTCAACTCTAGGATACTGAACACATATTGGCCTTGGTGCTTTCCTACTTTTTTCATCTTTCTCTTATATTTCTGACAGTCATTAACATCAGTTCAAGTACTACCTGATCTCATGTTATAGGTGTAGAATTTCTTTTGCTTACATTTAGATGTGTAACCTGTTTATTAGTTATTTTATGAAAACTCTACACAATATTAAGCTTTTCTGCTTTTCCCCCGTTTTCTTATTTAAATATCTAATTTTGACCATTGTCTGTCTTATTTATTATTAGAATATTTATCTGACTTTGTTTGAGTCTTTGCCTGAACAGGAGGGCCGCAAGTAGGGCTAGACACGGTGCTTCTCCCTAGCCCTGGGGGAGGTGTGAGGAGCAGAGGCTTTCTCTGGCCCTAGCCTGAGAATGGGGTGGTGAGGTGGGGCCGGGGTTCCTGTCCGCAGCATCATTTCAGCAGGTCTCTAATTGCAGGGAGGCAGTAGGGCTTCTCCTGTGCAGCACTGTGGTCAAGTACTGAGTGTGTGTGGGGAGGAGGTTGGGCAGGAGGCCACTGACCTGTCCAGAGGCCAGCACAGCAGAGAGCGCTGTCTCCACATGCCACTGTTTTCCTGCTGCTGTTGCCCTTGGTGGTCACTCTGTGGCACAACTGCTCCCTATGCTCACTTCCCTACTCATGATGAGTCTGAAGTATGACATCCCTCCTTTTGGTGGCCCTCTCTTTCCATGTTATAGAAAACCATGGGATTTCAGGCAATTCCCACTTTTCAGGAACAATAAAACTTTTGGCCTTGGTTTAAGTTAAGGTAGGGGAAGCTGCATTCCAAATTTAATGGTTGTAGCTCTTCTGGCTCAAGTGGAGCTTTCGAACACACAGAGCACAGACAGACACGATCTATAATATAGAGAGATTCAAAAAAAATTCTCAAACTATTAGGTCATTTTCATGTAAAACTCATTCACACAACGTCTGTGTTCCCAGATTTATTGAAGTAGGAAAACTTCAGTTTTGAGGAAATCTAGGAGTGCGTTGATTTTTGTGTGTTAATCATATATATTACAAGTATCAGAGGGGTAGCTGTTAGTCTGTATCCACAAAACAACCAAGAAGTCCTGTGGCATCTTATAGACTTACAGATTTTTGGGAGCATAAACTTTCGTGGACAAAGTGGGTCTTTGCCCATGGAAGTTTATGATCCAAAAAATCTGTTAGTCTATAAGATGCCACAGGACTTCTCTTTGTTTTTGCATATATATTACGTGGCTTGTCCCTCAGAGTTTTGGGCATGTGCATTCTAAATAAATTGAAATAAATACACAAATGTGATATTTTTAGATGCGATCCACAATACTACCTCCTCCTAGAGAGCCTCTCAGAAATAATTTTATGTACCTTCTACTCCTTCCTTCACCCCAGGGTTAATTTTATTCTTTCCCAAATGCCCACCTGATCACCTGACTCCAAATTCTCTCCCCCTTAACATGTCCCTCATTTTTTCTATTTCCAAATCTCCATATGCCATTTTTTCCTCTCCATTTTGGGGTCTCCATTCTATTCGTCAAACTCCATCTGATTCTCTTTATTGGTAGTCTTGACTATTTCACAAACCTGTCCTTCCCCCCGCCCCCCTTAGAGGGAGGACACCAATACATACTGCACTTCCTGACCATTTGGTCAACATTAGGTTGCTGCACCAGCTCAAATAATTAGCCCAATATCTGCTGCTGTCTTCCAACAATCTGTGCTGAAAAGCAGGGGAACTGGCAGCTACAGATAACTAGTGGCGACCGTAGGCAAAAGCAGGCAAGGATTGCAGAAGTCACTGAGTCTGAGACTGCACTACTAGAGCACTGTTAGCACTGTAATAAAATAAACTTTAACGATTAGATATTGCCCATATACAATTATTAAATGGGCGAGGCAAATATAGCTTTTGTGAAAAACACTGACTGGTAATTTCCAGGATGGATACACAAACTACCTCCATTTTCAAATATCTGGACAAGAGACAAGTTACATAAATGGGGAAAAACTTAATCTGATTTGAAACCAGGATTCATTTTTCTAATGTGTTACTAGCAACAAAGCCAATTCTAAAGATTTTTTTTTAAACTGACAGTGTGTATCAAGATAAACTAATATCTTCAGAATTAAAACTAGGAACAAACTTTTTGGCATCCAAGTCAAGAATAATGAACCTAGCTCTGTAAGTCTTTGGATTTCTGAACTGTGCCACCAATATTTTCATATTGCAGTTATACAATAAGACTAATACCCTAACTAATGAGAGAGAGCTTTTACTTTGAACTAAACATCATTTTTAATTTAAGTTTATAATGGAAAATAATACACAAACATTTTATGCAGATTTAAAATCAAAAATTTTTCAAGCATGAACTCCTGCTAAGGGTGATGGCTATCGGCAGAATTTATGACCAACATAACATCTGTTTACAAGTGATAAACTTTACCAAATAGCAACCACCAAATCTTTAGGCTTGTTAGCAAACCTGAAGAGAAAGTAGCCATAAATATGCTGTTCTACAGAGAGAATTTAAGAACACTCAAGTAAAATTCTCTCTGCTATTTAAACATCACATTTGCAAGCATTTTCCTTTCAAGAGCTAATTCTATTCTTACCATTCCAATCTGCTCTGATGAAAACTTGGCTATGATTTAAAAAATTTAAAGGCCAGGGGGTGAGAAAGGAAAAGGAAAGAAGTATTCACTTTCTGCTTCTTTTAAAAGAATATATTAATTAGATCCCAACATACAACAGCTAACTTTTTTTTTAAACAAGTAAGGAAAATAAATTTTTTTTTTTACTCAACAGTAATTACCATTCTTTGAGATATGTTGTCCACATCTATTCCACTTTTGGGCTACATGCATCACATGCACATAAGACTGGATTATTCTGGCCAGCAATGTCTTCTGAGCCATGTCTGTGCCCTCTGGGCCCTGACATGCTGCTGCTCCCCACCACTACCATCAAGAGGTATGAAGATCAGCACGACCCCAACCATCTCTCAGGCGCTTTGCCAACAAATAATCCAGGTAACATAGGACTCTGTAGAAGTGGGGAGAGAGGCAGATCACTGGATACTTGTGTGTACAGTGTTTTGAGAAGCACAGTTACTGTAGAGTAAGTAACCATTCTTTCATCTCTGAGTGACTATTCACACAAACTCTACTTCTGGTAATGAGTAAGCAATGTTCTCACAGTCAGGAGGCGGGTACTAGAAGTCCTATTTAATTAATGATTTCAGGACAGATTTATCAACTAAATATCAGATCCTGAAGCCTCAATTAAGGATGTAAGAAAGTGTGGACTGATAACTACTCTATATTTCTGATGCAGTCCACAAACAGCAAGAAATCAGAAATTCTAAGGGGACAGGTGGCATAATACTGCCCAAATAAATACTCTCAACTATTTGGCTGCACATATTAGTCTAGTAAAGTCCTTTCTGCTATGCAACTGACCATCAGTTGAACAGCTGACTCTTTCCATTGTAGTTAGCCAGCCAAAATCAATAATGCTAGATGTGCATATTGAATCTGGCCTTTATTCTTGGAGCTCATATTGAGTAGGACAGGTAACACTGGTGATGGTTGAGCTAACAGGTTCACTCGGTCCAAATACCAAAAGTAACAGAGCCAAGGGTAGAGCTAACCAAGCATGGTCATTGTTTCTAAATTCTGTCTGGATCACCTTTAAATTCTCATTTTTAATGAGATTAATGGATAGAAAAACATTATTCCTAGGGTTCATGAAAAGAAGAAAGCAACCAAACAGACCTCTTTGAGCAAAATGTTTGGCATTTCTCATTCAGATCTGAAGCAAATAGGTCTGTTGGGTATCCTGACCTGTAGAATACACTCTGCAGGATCAAATCATTGCCAGTGTATTCATTGTTCACTTGTGAACTGCCTGATGAGCCGTCTGATAGGGCTTTCTGCAAGTCTGAAAGATGCAGAATATGGTGAGATTTGGTAATGAATACACTAATTTCAGAGACAAAGTTTCTTGGCAGACTGAAGGATGACTGCACTCCCTCATCTACTAACTTAAAACATCGCTGTTATATCATATGTACTCATCTCACCTGAACTAAATATTGCATAGGAAGAAATTCAGAGAATGCTAATCAACAGTTCTAAGTTCTAAAATATATACAAGTCACTCTGGGACTCCAGAAGCCCTGGGCCTGTAGATGGTCTAAGTAAGCTCCACATGCAGAAAGGGAGGCATCAGTCACCAATATCATGCTATACATACATAGAGAAAATGCTACATTTTGCATACCTACAAAAATTACTTCTGTGAATTGAACAATGAGATGACTTCTCAAGAACCGGCACCCTCACACCCACTGGATGTCTGATGGATAGATATATAGATTTCATCCATCTCACTGATTCCTAGGGATTAGCATGTGGACCACCAAGGAACAGACAGTGGCACTCAAGTCTTTGAGGGCACATCTACACTTCAAACAGAAACCTGCTGCTGACTCACAACCACTATCTTTGGCTTGCAGGGCTCCAACTGTGTAGATTTTCAGGCTCTAGAACCCTGCAAGGTTCAAGGGTCCCAGAGCTTAGGGTCTAGCATAATGCTCTGACATCTACACAATAGCGAAGTAACCCACAATCCAGACACTGCAAGCCCAATAACTGGGCACAGGCTAGCCACAGGTGTCTATCTGCTGCGTAGATACACCTTCAGAGGGTAGTAACAGAGAGTAAGCCGTGCTAGTCTATACACTATCAAAACAAAAAGCAGTCAAGTAGCACTTTAAAGACCTAATAAACTATTTGCTAATCTTTAAAGTGCTACTTGACTGCTTTTTCTTCAGAGGGTGTACCTTTATCAGTTCACCTGGTGAAGAAGGGGAGATCATTGCTTGTGTCAAGTCTTCTTCCACTTGCAGGTGTTTGTCCTCACTTTTTTGTTTTTCCTGACTAAGAATGAGACTGTGCCACTGTCCCACTAAAATAAGTTTTCTCAGAAGACAGAGGCAGAGAACATAGTGAGAGCCAAAACAGGTTTACCAGAGTATCTGAAGCTACGTGTAGATTATTTGCCTCTTCTATAGCTTCATTAGCTTTTAGGGGAGTGAGAAGGATGCTACTGAGGAGAGCAATTAGGATAGAAGTCAGTCAGAGGAAACTGACTCAATTCCTCACACCCCAGCCCATCTTTTAAGATTTCCTCAGGGCTCATCTGTTTTTCTTTACCCCAAGGTCTGTTGAAAACCAATTGGAAGTCTTAGCACTGGCTTCTGCAGAGACTGCTAGGACAGGGATAATCGTAACCAGAAATATACCAATTTTTGGCCCTACCTACGGGTTTCCTGAGGCACCACTAAGGTATCTGGCAGCGTCATCTAGTCAGGATAAGAATTCAGCGCAAAATTCATCTTGGAGACAGCCAAGAAAGAAAGCTGGTCTCCCTTTGACCCTGCCCTCCCTCCCCTGCCCATGAATGTCAGGCTATTATTATTATTTCTTTCCAAAGATTACCTCTCACAAGAACTTCTGTCAGTGGAGCTTCAACACATATTCGTTTCAGGCATATTCAAACTATATTTTCTTAGCACCAATACAGGCAGACACCATGAAAGAAGCTGCTGCTGGCTTATTCTTAATGAATCACGAAAGCAATTTAATGTGAATAGGAAAAAGATATAAGGTAAACTGTTTTGTCACAGTATTTGTCAGATTATATTTTGCTAATTTTAAAGTGAAGTCTTTTCTTCCGTCATAATCCCATGCCGTTTGTTTCCTTTTTAATCAGCAGCTTCCCTTTTTTGTCTTGTACCTCAATTTGGTTCTTTTCCCTCCCTTCCTCTAAACCCATATATTTTCTCTCTTATTCTTAAACTCCTCCAGCTCCACATTTCTTCTATGTTCCTTTCATTCCTATCTATCCCTGGACCATGGTCATCTAAAGAGCTGGCAGCTGAAAAGTCTGCCACAAGAAACTGGGGGAAAAATCCTTATTTCTCCATGAAGTCACCATCTGCTACTTTGTTCTTTTTATGTTTATCACGCTGCACATGGAGCAGCAGCCCATACTTACACTCCCAATTGACTGATTGCTGGCATATAGTTCCTCCTATTTGGTAAATTACCTCAAAAAGAAAAAAACCATTTCAATCCTTAACTTTCCAAAATGGCAGTTAAATTGTCAATGTAAGTGAAGCTATGCTTAATTTGTGCCAGGAATTGCCAGTGCTGAGTTCCAGCCCCAATAATCTTGGCAGTTTATAGGCTCAGAACTTTCAGGCTTGCCACATCAGTTATGAAAGTAAAATAAATTTCTTGTGCCTGGCATCTCTTTCATCATAAACTAACCACTAGAGGGAACCTATGAACGGACAAAGAGTTTGGATTAAGGGTCTGGAGCACAAGACCTATGAGGATAGACTGAGGGATTTGGGCTTGTTTAGTTTACAGAAGAGAAGACTTAGAGGTGATTTAATAGCAGCCTTCCACTTCCTGAAGGGGAGCTCTAAAGAGGAGGGTGAGAAACTGTACTCAGTGGTGTCAGATGGCAGAACAAGGAGCAATGGTCAGAAGTTGAAGAGGGAAAGATGTAGGTTAGATATTAGGAAAAACTTCTTCACCAGGTGGGTGATGAAGCATTGGAATGCGTTGCCTAGAGAGGTGGTGGATTCGCCATCCCTTGAGGTTTTTAAGTGCTGGCTGGACAAGGTCCTGGCTGGGATGACTTACTGGGGGTTGATCCTGCTTGAAGCAGGGGGCTGGACTAGATGACCTCCTGAGGTCCCTTCCAGCCCTGTGATTCTGTTTGGTTTGTTCTTCCCAGGTTGGCACTTTGAACGACAGATTTGACTTTTTTTTTTTTTTTTTTTTTTAAGAATAAATGCAACACAACAGTTACAGTCGCCACAGGAAATGGGCAGAAACTTCTTGAATGTTCACAGAGTAATAATTCTGGTATTAAGTGACCCTGGAGACAAGGAAACCACAGGCTTTAAGAGACGGTCCAGCATTCAGCCTACAAACGTCAGTCACCTTTATGTATTCTTATTAAACATCAGAAAACTTGTTAGCACAGAGTTAAAGTTGTGCTGGATGCATAAGAAAAAGTTACAGGAAGCATTATCTGTAGTTAGTGAACTGAAATGATGATACTGAAGTGATTGTTTCTGGTCATCATACCCTTCAAGATTTTAGAACTAGTGGATTTATTCTGATACATCTACTAGGTTAGAAATGCAACGCAAGCCTTCCTGCTTTTAAACTCCCAACTGGTTTCTTTGTATGAAAAAATATTCTCTCTTCACTTGAACAATTTAACACCGTCAAAGCCAGTTTTCCACTTCAATAAACTCATGTTCTTGATACTTAGCCAGTGACTTCCACTACTGTACTGGTTTGACTTTCTTTAAAACTTGGCAGCAAACAGATACTGTTTGAATTTAAATTAATTTAAATTATCTTAATACATTCCAGTAATTTATCTCCATTGTCATAAATTTAATTTTCAATACCTTTATTTAAAAAAATCTATCTGTATTTTATTTAAATTAAAAACCAATCTAATTAAAATTCTTTTTAATGAAAACTGTAATCAGTTGTCATCTACCCAGCCTCAGAGATTTGCCTGTAGCTGAACTCAATATTCTAAAAGGCACAAGACACCACAGGGCAATTTTAACTCTGATGAAGTTTGGAGGTATTTAATTTCCTTGTTTTGATTAAAAAAAAAATCTTTTCACCACCCCTATGTACTACAGCCCAGTTCCCCTCCTGGGTGCCTATTTAATTCCCAAATACAATCTCAGTGCCACTCACTGTACCATGCATCAAACATGTCCATTCACAACTCTTAACTGTACACTTGTGTCTTGCACTAAGCATGTCTGTTTTCAGTTGCCCACATCACCTGAGCACTTTGCACACGGTCATTGTCAGCTCTCCAGCCAATTACCAATTCCCAACCCTCAGCACTGTTGGTGCATGCTTTCAAGAAGTAACAGAAATGGGGCGGTAGGGGGGTATGGGCGTGAAGAAGTGTAGTAGGCAGCCCTAAGTTTAATTGAGACTATATGGAAGAGTGCCCCAGTCAGGGCCAATCTTCCAGAGTTGAATTTCACGAGCCTGGTAGAGATGCATGAAATCGGACTATCTGCAGTTGATCCTGATAGTCCTCAATATCACAAGGAGTAAGAAAGGTCGACAGGACAGCCAGCTTAATCGACTGCAGATAAGTCGATTCTAGCTAAACAACTGCTGTAGTTAGAATTATATAGCTATAAACAACTTACTTGCCTTGTTTAGACCAAGCCTAAAATTCCGCCCACATTGCCCACTGCAGTTCTGTTCCCCTCCTTTGTTTCCCATGCTTTTCTGCATTGCTTGACTTCCCATTCTTCCCTACGAGCAGAAATAGCAACAATAAAAATGGTGAGTCTGGAGCCAGCAGGAGGAAGGTGGAGAGTTCTTGATTCCTTCCTCTCATCAGAAAGCAGTGGAGGAAGGAGAGCCCTGAAGACTCCTTCCTTGCCTTGGTGAAGCTGTAGGTGAGTCACTGGGAGGAACTCTGGGGAGGTAGCATCCAGGTGGTTCTGCTCAATTCCTTTCCAAGAACATTACCAACAAGAAAGGAGGCACACTTTCTACCCCTCATTTATAGAATCATAGAACAATAGAGCTGGAAGAGACCTAAGAAGCCATCAAGTCCAGCCCCCTACTCAAGGCAGGACGAAGCCCCATCAGATCAGCCCAGCCAGGGCTTTGTAGAGCCAAGACTTAAACACTTCCAGGGACGGAGACTCCACTACTTCCTCAGGTAGACCATACCAGTGCTTCACTACCCTCCTAGTAAAAAAGCTTTTCCTAATGTTCAACCTGGACCTTCCCAACCGCAATTTGAGACCATTGTTCCGTGTTCTGTCATCTGTGACCACTGTGAACAGCCTCTCTCCAGCCTCTTTGCAATCTCCCTTCAGTAAGTTGAAGGCTGTTATCAAATTCCCCCTCAGCCTTCTCTTCTGCAGACTAAACAGACCCAATTCCTTCAACCTTTGTTCTGCAATGTAAGCTTTCTGAGCTACCAGAGAACAAAGGGTCCCTTTAAAGATGAATGCTCATGTATGGATTCTAAAAAAATTACTTGTTAGGTATCCCCATTTTTCCACCAAATTTCTAATCACCAATTTGGGTTTTCAAAATATGGTGTTTCAAAATATGCTCATTGATAAAGGTTATCATCTAAGTTATGCCAAAGAAGTGACTTAAAGACAAAAGTTGGGAAATGGCAACAGCTGTTACCACACACCTTCCCAAGCCCTGCTTCACACCATACTAACTTCTCTCTCTCACACACACACACACACACACACACACACACACCTACACACCGTAACTGCACCAAAACAAGTTTTAAGAAATGAAAATGGTTAAGAACAGCTCAAGTTGGCAGGCTCTGTATCAATGCTCCCTCTAATGTTTTCCAACCACATGCAGGATAAATTTTGTTATGCACACCACTAGTAGAAAAACCTGCTGCCAGCTTTGAGCACTGCGCTAATCTAGCAGATAGCATTTGAATTTCTCCTGGGTGGCCGTCCCGTTTACAAAGAACACTGCTTCTCATCAGGAACCCCTTGGCCAAATGGTGCAGCAACTTGCTTTCTTCTGATCATGCTGAATTCCATTGTTCAGGAACTGAACAAACATAATGAGCCATGATTGCAACAAAATACCTTCCCTTTCTTCAATTAATGACAACCACCTTGGCAGTATTTCAGAAGTAATATCAAAGTCTGCCTGTGAATTTTAAAACACCTTAAAATACGAGACCAGGATCTCAGAACAAAACACGATTCAATCAAAAGAACAAAAGATGTTCAAGGCACATTCAAATGCTACCGATTAAGGCAAAAACTCCCAGTGCATGGATATGGGTTAGTTCAATGACCCCAGTCTCAGCATCAGGGATAACAGCACACATGGAAAATCTCAAGCAGTAAACTCTGCCTGGGGTACATCTACACTCATGGGAAGATCCACCACACTGGAGGTTGATCTTCATTGGTTCGATCTAGTGCACCTAGTAGGGATGCACTACATCAAACTGTCAGGTACCGCTGTTGATTTCGGTACTTCTGGCAATCATGAGGTATGAGGGAAATTGACGGGAGAGTTTCTCCCATCAACTTCTCTCTTGGTCAATGATGGCAAAACTCAATTTCAAAAAAGTAGACCCCGAGCTACGCCTTTCTCATAGTTGGACTTGTATATCTAAAATTGATTTTTCCTCCTCATGTAGCTCAGGCCACGGTCTTGCTGCATACGTACGTTACACACAAACACAACAGTTTCGCTTGGGGTGACCTGGCTATACAAACGTTACCCTTAGTAACTTTTGCAATCTTGATTTCCCAACAGAATAGTGGGTGGTATGCACTGAAATAAATCCCAAATGACTGAGATCAATTTGAGAAGTAGAAACATAGTTTGAGACCCATGGGAGCACAAACAAAAAAGTGACAAGCAGGTGACGATGTAAACAACTGATTTTTGAACAGCTATATCTTAGTCTAACCACAATTTGGAACACCAATCCTACAACACATTTCTAAGAGGCTACAATTCTCAGACAATCCAAAGAAGCATCTGGATTGTGGACCATTTATAATGCTCACATTTTAAGTAGATAGCAACATACAACTTAACTATACCAGACATGGCACTCCACTATAATGTGTAAGCAAGATCATTCCCACCTAACCTGTACTCCATAAAGAGAGGACTCAACATGTCTCCTTGATTTTAAAGTTATTCCATACCATATGCGTCAGGGAATAAATTATATTGGTATCTTCTTGCCAAGCCAAACATTCCTAGCTTGTCCATTTTTGTAATTAAAACATGTAAAATGAGTATAAAGGCAGCTGTGCTTTATAATCTCTACAGTATGGCCACTGCTAATAGACTGTTTCAGATGAAGTCCTGCTTGTGCTCATACTGATAACACGTTATCTTAATTTGTACTTGACACAGTGTGCAATATATTTTATAATAATTTCCTCACTGATTCTCTGTGCAGTCAAAGAAATTGACAGCATTTACAGTCTAAGGGTAGTTCAGCATCTGCTGCTTTAGCTGAACCCTTTACAAACTCGTTGTCAGTGATTTGGTTCCTTCATATTTAATCAGAGACCATCACCTCAACATAAGTCTTTCCTTACCCTGAAAATCCCGCTCTCTCTAATGCACCAGGCACCAGGCTTCTAGAAAGTTTCACTTTGTTAAAACTGTGTGAATATAACACAGAAGTAGGTGGGTGAAAGGAAAGACCAGACAAGGAAAAGTGACCAGAAAAGCAGGACTAGCAAAGGGAGACTAAACATGGAATGTAGGGGAAAACAATAGAGAATAGGTGAGAGATAAAGTGAAGGATAGAACACAGAACATAAAAGATTGAATTACATGTTAAAGTTTATTTAGAGAAGTGAGCATGATGGTCATAATACACAAAAATATTTTTTGCACTTTTTCAAATGTTTTCAAAACTAGGACATTTTAGAATTCAGAAAACTACCATTTATCTCCGAGGATGCTAAGAGTTACATTCTACAAGTTATGCTGTCATTGATCCCTGTGTAGATGCACCTTGACAGTACCACGACATTAGATATTATAGTAATATGGAGGGCCTGAAACATAGATAAAGTTTTAAAGATCTGGTAGGAGGCCTGAAGCCTGGGCAACATGGCCAAGACTTTGCTAATATAAAAAGTTAAGCTGTAAGCAAGATGCAGTCCCTGCTCACAAAGTCTAGCACAAACAAGGCTGATATTGCAAAAACACTAACTGGTACTAGGCACGGGCTGAAAGCACATTCCAGAGCGATGGAAACAACACCTCATTAAGAAGCATCTTGGTACCAATACATGCCCCACAGAAAATAAACATATGGACACAAATTCAGGACAGGGTCTAAAACGACAGCATGGATAGAGAAGTTTTGATTGAAACACCAGGTGCAGGGTAATGGATGGTATCTAGGTAACATCAGAGGGTGGCAATCTGATACATCAGCAATGATGAGTAACCTCTTTCTACCTGCATATGAAGATGTGTCTTGGAAGGGCTGCCTTGGCTTTCAAAACGAAAATCTAGATTCCTGACATTGACTGAGCCGGTCCATTGCATACATGTCAGTGGTCTAGTAGAGTCTAATGGATACTAGGACCATTCTCCGTTGACAATAAACCTGGCTTAGTGCCTTCAATACTTACTTGGTTTTTGTGATCTTTGAGGGTTCTCTCGGAGTCTGCTGCCCTGGCTAGCTAAGCAGAACTGGTGCAGCATACAGGGGCAGCACACACAGCCGAACAGTTATCATCATTGCACAGAGCAAGATATCTGTCAGAACAGCACACTGATGACTTCTGACCCACAGCTGGGACTGTTTGGTCCCAGCAAAATCAGTACTATCAGCAGACCTTCCAATTCAGCAAAATTATTTCCTCATTGCTAATACAAGCCTGAATGGTTTTCTCTTTAACACATATATAACCATCCCAAATCAAATTGAGCAAATCAGAATGCAACATATACACTAAAAATTTGTCATTTTTTAAGCTTGCAAATAAATCTTCAGTATTTAAATGGTCCCAACTAAACTGTAAATATATTGTTTATATATAGGAAGACCTGAACAAGAATAATGTTATAACCACCATGGCCAAAGCAAATTCATATATGCTGTAGGAAAAAAAGTTTCTGAACAGTATTTTGCAGAGGTTTTCAAACATACAACCTTCTCTCATGTACTCTGAGCATCAGATCAAGTCTTAATTAACCAAGCAAGTAGCATTATTGAGACTGCATTCAAATGTGCTTTGCCTGATTCAGTATACTTTCAGTCTTCCTTCTCCCTCTATTGCTATCTGCAGGGTTGCCAAACTACTTCACATGTCAAAGTGTGCTTTCTAGCTTTTACATATGAAAGCATAACTTCTGTCTTATTTTTAGTCAATAACTATTATTCAAAGTAGTAATATTCAAAAGGCACTTACGTTGAATTTAATAATGTCATATATCAAGTACCGAGGAACGACTTGTCCGTTTACCTTGTCAATGATCATTTCCTTAAAAGAAAAAGGGGGGGGGAAGATAATATAACTTTAATATCTATGATTTAAGAATAATATAAAATTTTGACAATATGCTTACATGCAGTACATCTAGGAGAACTGTAGGAATGCTGAACAATATTGCTAATAGGCTTTACCCAAAACTCCATTATGAAGCAGATTTTTACAAGATTTTATAAGTGTTATAAAAATATTCTTCACATTTGAAGTGTACCATATAAAATTCTCAACAAAACCAGGGCAATCCAATGTTAAGACAATCTGTTTTGAGATGGAATGACTGTTTCTCAAAATGTGCTGTTTAAACTGTGGTATATGATGCATCATTTTTCAAAACATTTTTCTATAGGAATTGTAATCCTAAATCACTTAAACATGTCTGAAAAATTTCATATAGTGTATAAACAGAGGCCATTAAAGACTAACCATCTTTTTTTTCTTTTTGCTTGATTTGCTCAGATCAGATGATTCAACAATAACTTTCTAACATTTTTCCCCACTATACAGACAGAAGGGTAGACTCAAAAATGTTAGTTAAGTATTGGTTACTGTCCCCCACAAACCAATAAACCTCCTTTAAATGAAATATTCCATGTGTTCTTTAGGTCACATGAATCAAGGCAGAGCTTTGTTTTTGTCTGTGTCTTCCAAACACATTTCATATGACTTGCAGTCCAAATTAACATTTGCAACTAATTAGACCAGAGTTAAAAATAAATACATCTCTGCACTAAGTTAAGCAACATTCTATATCTCTTTTCTCACTTCCCCATATCAGAATTATTTCAATATACATCACTTTCTTTTGCCACCTTCTTGGAGGCACATAGTCTCTCTCCATGATGGTTTCAGAAGGGTGTTTTTAATAATGATATACTTTATTGCATTTGTGTTAAGCAGACTCACAAGTTAGGAGGGGGCTACTATTTAATAACAAGCTCGTTGGCAGGGATAAGAGGAATGTAAAATAATTGTATTAATATTTGTCCAGTGTTCTGAAGATGTAACTACTATATGCATTATTAAAATCATCTGAAAAATAAACTCCATTTGGGTAAAGTTTGTAATACATGACAGTAGGTAGAATCAACCAGTAACATACTCTGAGGCATACAGAATCAGGTAAAGATAATACTGGAAATGGTAGATGACGGTCTGGTGTCATGGCTGATTTCAGGATTCCTCATTCTTGAAGAAAATTTTACATTACAGAAAAAAGTAAGCCGCTTCACTTACTTATTAGAACACAGGCATGTAATAACCATTCACAATGTGCTCCCAAAAAGATGGTTAAGTGGCTACATAATAAGCACAACACAATGTTTATGATACCAAGAGAATGTTTTCAATCATGCATTTATATGGCTAAGTGCATTAAAAAAATCTTCATTAAGCAGAGTAAGTTGCCAAACATATTTTCTTTCAGAGAGGTGCATATTGTAAGCTATGTTAACAGGCCAGATGAAGTGCCCACCATAAACAAGGAAACAAAAACTAGTGTTGTGTGCACCCGTATTCTAAGAATACATTACTAAAGTAATTACAACTAACTACAGATTCCACCATCTTTATTTAATAAATCAACTGTCTTTAAATGAAAATCACATTTCTAGAATCTTTTAAATTATGTATTCAGCAAATTTCAAGTAGTGTTATTCAATAAAAAGTTAAATATGTAGGCTTTGTTCATTTTTAATTGAATTAAAACATCTATCCAGATAGAGGTTCAAACAAAAAGTGAGTAAAAATCTAGTAAAAAACAGTTAATTCATAAAAGGCTAACATTGCATTGCAAATCAATGTATTTAATCATTACGAGTCAATAAGATCAAATTTTTTCTTTAGGAAAGAAACTAAAAAGCATAAATGCAAAAAGTAGTATTTTGTTGTTAATTAGTGCTCAGTAAAAGTTTTATTTTGTGTAAATCATTATTTACTTTATCTTTCAAAAAACAAAGGAACTTCTGAAATCATTACCCTCTCACCAGCTTCATAAAATGTTAATGTCTTTAAAATAATATACACGTCAACTACAATTTATTTGTAAATTAATAAGCCTGTATTAAGTGCATGTGTAATTAATTACAAAATAAAAACAAAAGCAGCACACTCACTTTGGCATGCTGCCAAAGTGTGCTGCTAAGGCCTCCATCAGACTTAAGCATCTCAACAGGTTCCGATAGATACTCTTACATCAGGGTGCTCAGATCTATCCTGTTAATAACACTTCCCCCTTGGTCTCTGCATATAGCACATAAAGCACAATATGCAGCAATAATGAAAGGAATATTTGGCTCACTGAAATCTAGCCTTGTCATGAGTTATCTCTAGCATCCTTTTAACTCACCCAGGCTGCGTCTACACGTGCACGCTACTTCGAAGTAGCGGCAGTAACTTCGAAATAGCGCCCGTCACGTCTACACGTGTTGGGCGCTATTTCGAAGTTGAAATCGACGTTAGGCGGCGAGACGTCGAAGTCGCTAACCCCATGAGGGGATGGGAATAGCGCCCTACTTCGACGTTCAACATCGAAGTAGGGACGTGTAGACGATCCGCGTCCCGCAACATCGAAATAGCGGGGTCCTCCATGGCGGCCATCAGCTGGGGGGTTGAGAGATACTCTCTCTCCAGCCCTTGCGGGGCTCTGTGGTCACCGTGGGCAGCAGCCCTTAGCCCAGGGCTTCTGGCTGCTGCTGCTGCAGCTGGGGGTCCGTGCTGCATATACAGGGTCTGCAACTAGTTGTTGGCTCTGTGTATCTTGCACTGTTTAATGAAAGTGTGTCTGGGAGGGGCCCTTTAAGGGAGCGACTTGCTGTTGAGTCCGCCCCGTGACCCTGTCTGCAGCTGTGCCTGGCTCCCTTATTTCGATGTGTGGTACTTTGACGTGTAGACGTTCCCTC
Source organism: Carettochelys insculpta (assembly GCF_033958435.1). NCBI lineage: Eukaryota > Metazoa > Chordata > Testudines > Carettochelyidae > Carettochelys > Carettochelys insculpta. Next base: position 140,961,438 of record NC_134139.1, on the reverse strand, counting down.
GCTGCGCCTATTTCGATGTCGGGCTGCGCAACGTCGAAGTTGAACATCGACGTTGCCAGCCCTGGAGGACGTGTAGACGTTATTCGTCGAAATAGACTATTTCGATGTCGCAACATCGAAATAAGCTATTTCGATGTTGGGTGCACGTGTAGACGTAGCCCAAGTGCACACTCCATGATTATTCTACATCTGTTTAGGTGATAATTATGTATCTTTCCTTGTTGCTGTCCAGGAGCCTAGTGTATCACTTTATTAGCCATGGAAGTAAGGGGAAGGCTGAGGCCCAAAAAAAAAACAGAATTAGTATTGGAAAACCACCAATATGAATGCGTCATTGCAAGAAAAGCATCCTTGCATTCAGTTAAAAAAAATCCTGTAGTCTTAAATATGTGAGCATCATACACTTCCACCCAATGATTATGTCACAGACACGCCGTAGTGATTCACCAATCTACCACCATAAAAGCCAGCACTTGGATAACCGTCATATTCAGTTAACCAGCATGCCCGACTGAGGCTGGCTACCATGGGGTTAGTTGCCTACCAGACCTCACTGCCCGGCCATCGGGGCAGAGGGTGCAAAGCAGGACTGGCTTCCTGCTGCCCAGCCGGTGGAGGAGGTGGGCATGCAAAGTGGGGCTGGTTGTCCACTGCCTGCACAGCAGGAAATGGGGAGGGCACACAGAGTGGGGCTGGCCACTAGCCATAACTCGAATAATCAGCACATTTTATTATCCAGCATCTCCAATTTGTGCCATATATATTTTTTTAGAATGCATCTGTTCAAGAACTCCTTCTAAACTGTAAGAGTTAGGACCACCAAATTCGATAACAGCTTCATCTTATCACAACTTGAAACACGGTAAGGGTTTGGTTGCACCAGAAAAATGGAAAATGCCTGGAATAGGATTGCTTCTCATAAAACCATACAGACAAGAGAATCTCCAGGCAGGTGAAAGAAGCGGGGAAGAAAAAGCCCCTGCTTCCCCTGCCCTGGCCCCAATCCCCCGCAACCCTCTGGCACCCTTTAAACAGGATGTGCGGGGTGAGGGTCCCTCTTTCCGATTCATAGGAGAACACTGATGGCTGTTCCCCTTCATGAGGGAGAGAGGGTAAGTTCACAGTTTGCTGCATTCCTCATTCTGATTGGTGAGTGCAGTAGCAGATGAACCTAGACCTGCTCTAGCCAGGGAACGTGAACCTCTCCCCCAGCTATGCCCGCTGTATCTGCAGCAGCTGTGGAGAGGTACTTCTCACCTAGCCATAAACTGTTTCCATCAGAGAGGGCTGAGGTAGTCCCCTGTCCCTGGGGCAGCCTGCACACTGAACGTCGCAGTCCCAGCTCCAACCCAGAGCAATGATTTAAATGAAGCACGTACTTTTTCATTCTATTTTCCAAAAAAATTGAGTTAAGGAACCAAGCAATGCCAGGTAAATCTTCTAGCACTTACATAAATATGAAAACATATCCCCATCTCTATATGTATGCAGAAGGTTGGGAGTGGAAGGGACACAATCAAAATATGCATCTGTCTATCAGCCTGTCACAATTTGTCAAGCTAATTGCATCAAACATCTTTATTACTTCCTGAACATGCCTGCTGAAGGAGCAGCAGTGGCAGCTTGAGTTCTGGGCTCCTTTGAATTGCCTTAGCAGAGGTGCTGTATGTGGCTGAGGGAAACAGGGATCCAGTACCCCAGTCCGTGTTGTGCGGAGGGCCAAATGCCTGAGACCTCACCCTCAGGTCCGCCCTTCTGTGCAGAGCCAGACCCCCCGGCCACCGTGCCCCCTGGCCCACAGTGCCTCTCAGCACCACTGTTCCTCAGTGTTGTCAAGAGTCACAATACTGTGCATGACATATTCTGTGGAATTACACATCTGGAAGATAACCACACTGGAAAGCTTGTAAATATCCATTTGACCACTGACTGATAGCAATAAGGCATTACAAGCTTCTACTGCACGATCACCATCCACTTTTGGAGCTGGGCAAAGTATTTCAGACAAATAGTATAATCTCCAAAAATCCAACTTTAATTAAACAAAGCTATTCATGAATTCCTGATGAACTCACCTAACAGCTTCAACTGAACTAAAAAAGTCAAAATGAAATGCCTTTGTTTAAATCAAGTTTAAATCCCTTCTTCTCATCAGGCAGAAGAGAGAACCAAATTTGGGTCTCCCTTGCCCAAGCGAGTATCCTAACAGGCTACCGCTTATATGGGAAGGCACCATTACCCCCAATCCCTCCTTGTTTTGTTTCCACAGTCTTTTCTGTTGTCAAAATGCCTCAACGTCTAACAAATTTATTTTGGGTCAAAAAAAAAATTAACTGAATGTTTCAACTTCGTAATTAGCCGAAAGACCTCCAGAAACAGTGCTTTCATTTCAACAAGAAAGAAAATGCTTTTGTTTTTGCTTTGTTTTTCCCAAAAATATCTGTTATTCACCCAGCTCTACTCACTTCTCCCCTATCAAAGTAACTCTCAGTTTGATGTGCGCACACTGGAGGATTTTGCAAGTTTGGCTCACAACTTCAGCAATGTCCATTTCTGCATCTCAAAGTTCTGTAACTTTTGTTGATCATTGAGATTTGCATGACAAGCCAATCCCACTGGTCACCTACCCCCTTCCACTGTTTGTTCTCATCTATTCTTCCTCAATATTTTCATTTTCAGTGCTGCACAGTGAATTGCTGTGGAAGGTGAGCTACTGCAAATAAAGAAAAATCAACACCCGTCTCTAAAACAGAAATAATTTCACTGACTTGTTCAGCACCCATGAATCTAACAGCAAAATGGAGAAATTAAAAACCAGCATGAGGAAGAGCAGATAATGACACATAATGAACGGAACTGTATGAATGATAGAAAACACTGCAAAAAGGAAATGGGATGATGGGAAAATTATCTCAAACTTCCATAATTGCATGAAAGGACAGCTATTATTCCACAAAGTACTACATTAAGTCCAATCAGGCAGCATGCTGACCAATGAGGTGGGAGCACAGTGAAACTTACTCACGCTGCTCAACATCTTTACCCATACGGGCTCTTCTAAGGACACATTTCACCACCAATGGCCAAGTGCGCACATGCTTTATTAAATCTGCTGTGTCAGCAGCTGGATGCTAGCATGAATTGGACTAGTGAAACATTCTATTGTAAATATGACCATTTAGCTCACGTATTCCCCCATCCTGTAACTTCCCTGATCCATTCTGGATAACACACCACCTGACAATAGCATCTCAAGTTGCTTTCATGCTTTTCATGACTTTCCTACTACATATCAAAAGATGAGCCTTCCCATGAATTTTCTTTTCATGCAGCATTACTTTCTCTACCACTCCCTACATACCGTCTCTCACCTTACTTTTCTACCACCACCCTTTTAATCCACCATTCTATGTAATACCTTTTCCCAGACATGACTTTGGAAATAAATAAATAAATACATAAATGAAGGTGTGAGTAGACAGACGCTTTTGAGAATACAAAATGCAACTACTGTAGCCACGTTATTTTTTTAAAAAACAGAGCAACTCATCACTGCTACATATGATTAAAACCAGTGCTGGGCAAATTGCACCATTTCAGCCATTAAATCTGGCCCTCTAGCTTCCCATGGGGTCAGGGGTTTGCCCCGCTAAGTGCAGCTCCTGGAATCAGCAACAACATGTTCCCACTCTGCTTCCTAAAGCAAACAGGCAACCAGACTGCAACTTGTGCTGCTCCAACCCCAAGTGTCAGTTCTGCAACTCCTTTGGCTGGGAACTGTGGCCAACAGGAGCTGCGTGCACAGCACCAATGGATGGGGGCAGCACTCACAATCACCTGGCCATGCCTCTGGATAAGACCCGGACAGAAGGGGCATCTGCCACTGCTTTTAGGAGCTACTTGAAGAGCACAGCCTGGAACCTGCACCCCAAACATCCAAACCCTGTGTCCCAGCCCTGATCCTCCTCTTAACCTCTTGAACATCTCAGTCCCAGGCCAGAGCACCCTCTTGTACCTCAAGCCTCTCATCACCAGTCCAACCACAGAACTGATATCATCAGTTAGACACACACACACACCTGCACTCCAACCCCAATTTCATGACCATTCATGGCCCTCTATATAATTTTCCATACCCTAATGTGGCACTGGGGTCAAAAAGTTTGCCCTCCCTGCCTCAGAATGCTAAGAGGGAATCACATACCAATATACTTACCCCAAGAAAAATAACTTTGTGATGATAAAATTTATCATTTTCTGATTTTCAACAGTGTATGATGCAGTACTAAACTTTTACCCTTCAATCTGCGTAACACTTGACTTTTTAAAAATATTTTTGAAGTAAACTTGACACGTTTGCCTGTGTAACTATCCAAATTGTTGGGATTGTGGTTACCAGATCTGTCCCATGTGTATTTGGCTTCACATTTATTTACTCTTCTGACAAAAATATATTACTACGTTTTAAACATCTGAGCTATTTAGTCAATATGGCTATGACAAAGTGAAATGGATCCAATTCTGAAACATACATCAATACAATTGCTGAAAGTTCTGACTGCAGAATCTTCCTTGAAAAGGTGTAAGCCAAAAAGAACACAGCTTGACTCAGATCTCAAGTTGAGCTTGCAGCATGTGAGCTTATTGTTAGGAAAACTTTTTATTTATAAACTAATTGCATTTGAACTGGAAGGTCATTGGGATTCAAAATATGCAGCCCCACAAAGTCAGTTTTACCAAGGTACTTTTCAGATTTTAATGACAAAAACCACAATTTTAAAAATAAGAAATTAGTTTTTAGTGTAAAAACAGAGAGCTACATACCTAAAATAGAAAAGCATACAGATTAAAAGCAGAGTTTAAATACATATTTGTTTTTTTAAGACTATATCTTCTTTACTACTTTTCACTAGCTGTTCTGCAAACCACAAGGTTAACCTGAGAGCAAGTTCCAATGGTTGACTCATTTGATGAAAAATGGGTGAGGTTGTCCCACATCATTAATCTCCTGTTTTAATAATCTTTTGGAGTTGTAGAGCATAACTTGGTAGTACGTTACAAAAGCAGTACCCCTGTGAGCTGACTCCTGGAACAGTGTCAAGAGAGAACTGCTAGAGTGAGGGACCAGTAACCAGTATGAAGACCAATATCCTGAAGTTCATTTACGCTAAAAAAAAACCCCACATTTCACTACAATTTAACAGTAGCATGCAGCATTTATTTCTAGTTCTAATATTCCACGTGAAATTAGACCTTAAATTCACTATTTTTGCTATAATTGCCCTCTTCCTTCCTCCCCTCAGCCATTTTTCCCAGCTATTCGCTTAATTTCAGTGTAATTCTAACTGTACCTATGTGTTAAGAATCAAAGGGCGGGGGGAGGAATCAATGCTCTATATAGAGCCAGCCTTTGGAAGCTCAAAAAAGCAAGAGGCTATACACTTCTCTCGTCTGACAGAGCCTAGAAGTACAAAAGAGAATCTTTCAGCTTTAATTTCTCAATATAGAATGGTTTCTTAGTCTTCATAACTGCCACTGTTCAAAACGCTGTCAGCATGGATCCCTATCCATAGCTTTACATGCGCCCAGTTCACACGAGATTAGATTTTTCTTTAACAGAAACACTTGTCAGGGCTGTGGACATGCCCTGCGTCTGTTTTTATTCCAGCCAGAGGGCATAAAGGGCACAGCACCCATGCCTTTCGCTCAATTTCCTCATAATTGAAGCCCCATATTAGCTGAAAATGCCAAAAGATAAACAGAGGAAGGGTGTGGGATGAGCACCACATCTCACAGATCCATAGCTTCTGAAGGGTAAATAACCACTCTCTGCGTGTATGAACCCCATTATTATTGGCAAGCAGGAGTCCCCTTCGAGATGGTGATGAGGAGTTTCAGCTGCATGAGTTGAACAGGATTAACTGGCTTCCTAAATTTAACATATGACCTAGCTGATACGTCCAGGACATTCTGTTTGACAAAGATCAGTGGGTTACCTCACACTCATCATCATCATCCGTGGGCTCAGCGCCCGTTGGTGTCTGATGCCTCTCTCATTATTTCCTTTCATCTTCCCCTGTCCAGTGCAGAGTGGCTTAGTTTCTGGAGACTAGCTCCGCACCAATCTACTATATCACCTATCCATTCTCTGTGGGGTCTGTCTCTGCTATTCGAGCCATCCATTTTGCTGAATATCAGGGTCTTGATTTTTCATTCATCGTTCATTCTGCAAATATGCCCAAATCATTGTAGTTTCCATTTTATAACCTTCTGTAGCAAGCTCACTTTCGGCTGTATCTTTCTATATAATTCCTCATTGGTGACCTTCTGCATCCATCCTATTCTCACAATCTTTCTACAACAACTCCTTTCGAACGCTAATATTCTTCTTTTCGAATCTTTCGTTATCACCCATATCTCATATCTGTACAACATGCTGCTGAATACACATGTTTTCAAGGCACTTAGCTTTGCTCCTAAACTAATTGTTTTGCTTTTCCAGATCTTATCCATCGCCTTCAAACTTGCCCTTGCTTTCACTATTCTAGTCACTATTTCCTTCTTATAGTCTAGACACCTAATGTTCTTGTCTGGCTGAGGGGAGATGGCGGGGTGTGACAGAGTAGATCAACAAAAAGCACCTATGCTGATACTGTGATCACTTCCATTACACATCCATTCTCTCTGTTGGGGCTGACATTTAAAGGGCTTTCCTGTATATGACATAAATCTCCAGATATTTCACAGTATGGCCTTCCAGTTCTTTAAGGAGTAGAACCGAAGTGTTTCATCATCCTGAAGAGATGACTAAGGATGGTACCTAATACATCAATTAGTATCCCTGAGGCTGATGGCCATGAGGTCATCAACCATATAGAAATGCCCTAGGTAACTGTGGCTATCTGCCAAGCTCGCTTCACAACCATGTGTCTCCTTTCACAATTTCGATCATCTTGCCTCTAACATCATGAGAGCATCTAGACAGAAATGGAGTTTGATTGTTTTCACCCATCAGAAAAGTATAGATGGTGAATAATGCCTTGTAGTTTGTCCCAGAGTTGCAATGAGGCAAACACACAAGCTTTGTGCCCAAGAAAATCCAACTAACTTTTTGGGATCCTTGTGTGGTGTGCCTTTCTAGCACATTTCTGTAACCCTAAGAGTCCCAGGTTTTAGTCAGAGTAACAGTGCTCAAAATTTTTCCAGGCACAGCTGATAATGCCTCTCCACCTGTTTGAACTGGGGCAGAAGAGTGTCTGAAATTTGCTTGAGACCTTTGGCTGGCTCAAAAATTACCTCAGAGATGGGAAGACCAATCTTGGAAGGAGCTGCTATAGTCTGGATATCAAGGAGTTTATGAGATCTCTCCTGTAAAACCATCTTTTCTATTCCCAGGTTCCCTGGAAGGCCTTAAAACTGTTATCTGACAGGGCAGGAGCTGGTACAACTGCCTCATCAAGTGGTGGAGACAAGCTGCTGCTGGTACTGGCCCTAGCACCAAGTCTCTTACTCCATTTTTAGTGGACTAGTTAGTGATGCCATAAGGAAACCTAAACTTCTCTTTCTGAGTATACAGGAAGGAGACCATTGTGAAGAAGTATTAATAGTCCTTATTAGTGCCAGTATGACCAAGGCGGCGTGTTGACTGGCTATTGGCCACATTGCAGCTGATCAGCCCATGGTCATTGTAGGATTGGTGTTCTGTGAGGAGAGTCTCTTCTATCAGCTCTGAGATCACTTCCAAAGGCGGCCAAGAGGTATCTCTGCTGGACATGGCTGCAATGAGATGGAGTAATATATTCCCTGAATGGTAATGCAAAGGGGTGAAACCTTGGCACCAGTCTCAGCATGATACAATTATTGATGCTTCTGAAGGGAAACATAATGGTTCTATACAGGTATACCTTCAGCCTCTAATTCAGTGGTTCCCAAACTTTTCAGCATCACGTCCCCCCTTTTGATTTTTGAGAAACCTTCACGCCCCCATCTCTTCTTTACCATCATCCAACCTCACTTTTAACAAAAAATTAAATTAATAATTTAAAATAAACAAACTTTATATAAAAATGTTATTTAAAATTAAAAATAAATATAAATAGTTCTTGACCCCTTGTGGGTGCCTGGTACAGCCCCAGCTGGCCAGCTGCCTGAGCCCCATACCAGCCTCCAGAGCTCCCCACGCCAGCCACCTGCCAGCCTGAGACCTGCACTGACAGAGCCGCTCACCCAAGCCCCACGCCACTGGGGCCAGCCACCCACCCACGCACTGCCCATCCAAGCCCTGTGCGTCCAGGATCAGCCAACTATCCACCAGCTGCCCACTACAGCCATGGGCCAGCCTCCTGAGCTGCCCACCCAAACCGCACACTGCCTGGGCCAGCTGCCAGTCTGTCATCCCGAGCCACCTGAGCCCCACGCAGCTGGGGCCAGTTGCCCGAGCTACACATTGCTGGGGTCAGCCCCCCGCCGGCCAGCCCAAGTCACCCATGCTGCCAGGGCCACCTGCCCACCTGCCAGCCCAAGCCACCTAAACCCCGCACTGCCGGGGTCTGCCACCCACACGCCAGCCCAAGCCACCCAAGCCTCCCGCTGCCGGGGCCAGCCACCCACCTGCCAGCCTGAGATGCCTGAGCCCCGTGTCGTAGGGGGCCAGCTGCCCAAACCCTGAGTCCTGCAAGCCAGCCAGCCAGCCACCCAAGCCCCACAAGCCACCCGTCCAAGCCCCAACCCTCCAGCACAGCCAGGCACCACCAGCCCTGCCCCCAATCTTACCCCATCCCTCTCACCTGAGCCAACCATGCCCAGCCCTGCAATCTAACCCCATCCTCCTCCTCCTCGCCAACCAACACTCACTCACCTTTGCAGAAGGCAGCTAGCTCCACACGGGATGGGTCTTTGCCGGGTGCCCGCTTTTTATAGCGGCTGCGTGGGGCACCCACGTAAAATGGCAGGGACTAAGAGCCAGAAGCAAAGGCTGGCTCTTTCTTGAGGTGGGGGGAATGATGGAGGGGCTGGGTTACCTTGCCCCCATTTCCCCCGCCCCCAGAATTTCTTTATGCTCCCCAGTTTGGGAAAGCATGCTCTCTAATTGGTGTCGGTGCCAGTACCATTACCAGCAGCATCAGCTCACTTAATCCATCTCCTTTGGCAAAGGACTTAAATGCCTCTTCCCACTCCTGCTGGGTGACGCCTGTTTGGAGTTATGTCTCGTCTCTTCTTGGCTTTAGCCAAGATGTTGAGAGTAAGCTGAGTCTATAGCCCCAGTGTCAGAGTATTCAACACCTGTATGACTGGTGCCAATTTCAAACAAAGTTTTCCTTCCATGCCTTCTTCTCAGGTGACCCTCAGAGTGTGATATCTATCCACTGAGTTCCTTTTCAGATGGATCTCTCTCTCTGCAACTGAGATAATATGCATAGATTGCTTGAGCTGGAGTACAAAACATGTTCCTCAATTTATGAGGCTCAACTGAGGAAGATTCACCAAATATTTATCAGGGATGCAATTCTTGTTGAAAGAAAAAGACATCAGTTATGCCCAATGGCTAAGCAGCTGAACATTGCAGAATGGGCAGGAATTAAACCCTGGGGATTTAGAGTTGAACACAGAAGCTAAGCACATCACACCCCTAAACAGGGCACCATGCAGATTTGGAAGGAGGACGAGAAGCAGCCAAGTAAAAATTAATGATGTATGATGCTCTGCTAAGTATGTTAATTAATGAATAAATAGCTTAAAATTGAGTTCACAGAGACATGTTGTATACTCACCAGGTTCCATCTCCCTGCCATGAGTGGTAAGAGGTTACAGGATGAAGGTTGTTGTTACAGCATTGTCATTCATAGTGGCAACTCAGGTTACAACTAAACTAGACATAGAAGCCAACCACCAATATGTAATTTTAGCTATGCCAACTGTGTAGCTAAAAATCAACTTATCAGCGGTCAACTTCGATGTTCGTCAACATGGAGGAAGGTTGACGGGAGTGTTTCTCCCATCGATCTTCCTTATTCCTTGCCTCTTATGAGGAGTTCCGGGGTCGACTTTGACCCTAGAATGTGTCATTTCATGCCTGCACAAAACAAAACCCCAGAAGACTGACCCTGAGCAGGTCAATCTTTCATGGTAGTGCGGCTGCAGGCACAGTCATACATACTGACTATGGAAAACAGAAAGGGAAGGAGTGAGAATGATGTTCTAGCCCCATTAGGGAAGCTGCCTTAGAAGCCCCAAGTTCAAGTCGTTGTTTCAGTGACTTACAAAAAGTGGAACAGCTACAACAGGAGAGACTCACGAAGACTCGTTATATTCCATAGTCCAGTTGTTAAGGCAGGACGCAAGAAACCAATTTTGAAATTCCTTTTTCTCATTAGGTAGAGGGAGAAACTCAAGTAGTGTCTCCTATTTCCTGTATCATTTCCCTAATAATAAGGAACGGCACCTCCCCTTTCTTCTTCCCTCACTTTCAGCTGTTTTGTGAAACTAATCCTCCCTTGCTTTTGTGAAAATACCCCTAACTAAAAACAAAATATTTGGAGATGAAGTAAAACAAAACATTTCATTTTGAGTCAACTCAAAATTCTGACTTTTCAATTTGTCAAAAAAAAAAAATCACTTTCTTTTGTTTTTTTTTTATTTCATTTGTTTAAAGTTCTTAATTTTTTGGAATTCCAGTGAATTAAAAACCTATTAGTCACCCAGATCTACTCAAGGGATCATATTGTCTTCATGTCATCACAGAGGAGCACAAAGAGGCACACAGCGCATATGGACATGCAGCTCCAATAGACAGTGTATTCAAAAAGTAATCTGATCTTTAAATCTGCTCATGGGCACCTACAGTATGATCCATACTGACACATACTGTCCAAATATAAAAAACCTGAAACTTATTTTTCTTCTTTAGTATATACTTCAAAATACAAACCAAGACAAATCTGATCCCTAGCGTTGAAAATATATAACTGATTTTTCTAGAGGCTTATTAGATACTCTTGGCTCCCCTCATCAATTTATGGCTGGCCTTTTGAATTAACAGAAAACAATGAAAGATTCGTTGGTTTTTAGGAAGATACCCAATATGATTCTAGCTTCAGTAAGCATGTCAGTCAGGCTATAGCTGATGGCTCAAACCTATTGTAAAAGTTCATTACCCGTTAGATGCCCATGCTAACTCGGCTGGGTCAGCAGCAAGAGAAGGAGTTTATTTTAACACACCGACCAATGGCAGAACCAAATGAATCATCCCACACCTCTAACACAGACTCTCTGAATGGCTTTAGAGATATCAGTCAAAATTTTCAAATTCCTACAGTTAAGCACCTAAATATAGAAATGCTTAGTGTCTCTGGAGGCAAGTTGATTTGCCTCCAGCTCAGTAGCTGAAATTTGCAGACCACATGTCCAGGACTTGAATCTGCCCATGACCTTATAAACAGGGACTCAATATGCAAAACAGCAGTCATAGATCAACAGCTACACAAACTGAACGTCGACAATGCTGCTCTCCAGGAAACCAGGCCGGCAGACGCTGGGTCAGTGAAAGAAACCAACTACGCTTTCTTCTGGAAGGGCTTGAGTTCAGAGGAATGCCGCCTCTATGGAGTTGGATTTGCTGTTTAGAACAATCTGCTGAAATCTATCAATATGCCCACAGATGAATCGGAATGCATTATATCCTTGAAGCTCTGCACCAAGTCAGAATATGTCACCATCATCAGTGCTTATGCACCCACGTTGGCGTCATGCACCAAAGACCAGGACCACTTTTATTATAATCTTCAGAAAGTTATCAACTCCTTTCCAACTGGTGAACAACTGTACATCCTTTGTGACTTCAATGCAAAAGATGGAAGCATGCATCAATCCTGGCCCGTCTGCCTCGATCATCACCATATTGGGAAAATGAACAAAAATGGTAAAAGTTCTCTCAAATTCAGCTCTCAGAATCAGCTCTGCATCACTAATACTTTCTTTAACTTAAAAGAGTGTCACAAGGTTTCATGGAGCCACCCCAGATCTGGTCACTGGTATCAACTTGACCTTGTAATGGTACACAGGAAACATCTCAATGCTGTCAAATTTATATGCACAGATTGCGACACTGATCAGTCCTTGATCATCAGCAGAGTGAAAATCATCCTAAAGAAACTCTATATGACAAAGGATTGCAGTAAGCCAAAGATCAATACACTCAATACCAGAGATGCACTGAATGCTCTGTCTTCACTGATGGTCTCACTCACAAAAAGTATCACAAAAAGGACCAACAAACTGTTGATGAAACATGGTCCATGCTGAGAGATGCAACATATGATTGTGCCAAATCTGCCTCTGGAACATGTAAATTCTCCAACAAAGACTGGATCAATGAAAATGCTGACATTCTTAGGCCTTGCCTCAAACTAAAACACAGGGCACCTCTGAACAACATAAAAACACATCTCAAAGCACAAGAGATCAACTTCAACATGCAAGATCTGTTCTTCACAGAGAATCCAGGGAGTGTGTGAACAAGTATTGGGCCGATCTATATTTTAATATTCAAAAGGCGTCTCATTTGGGCAGCCTGAAAAATATGTATGATGGATTGAAGAAAGCACTCAGACCAAAGTCACCCCACTGAAGCATTTAAATGGACAGGTGATCACAGACAAAAAGCAGCAGATGCTCAGATGGGTCAAACATTACTCAAGTCTTTATTCCCATGAGCGTACAATACAACCTGAAATCGACAACCTCATCCTAACCTGTCCAGAAATGTTTGAGCTAGAGGCAGAGCTCACAGAGGAGGAACTTTCTCAAGCTCTTGGCGCTCTCTCCAGTGGCAAAGCACCAGGAAACACAATCACAGTTAAAGTCCTGAAGGCAAACAAGGCTGTGCTCTCACCCTTCTTCTATGATTTACACCTAAAATGTTGGAAAGTAGGAGATGCCCCACACGATATGAAGGATGCAAACATCATCACTCCTATAAAAACAAAGGTGACAAGGGTAACTACAACACAGAGGCATCTTGTTGCTGAGCATCACAGGAAAAACATTTGCCTATGTCATTCTCAAATGCCTGCAATAACTTGCATATCAAGTCTATCCAGAAACACAATGTGGCTTCAGGACTGACAGGTCAACAATGGACATGATTTTCTCTCTTCAACAACTACAGGAAAAATACAGAGAACAAGGAATCGTTATTCATAGCATTTGTAGACTTAAAGGTGTTTGACGCAATTAGTATATTAGGAATACAAAGAGTATTAACCAAGATTGGCTACACACCAACCCTACGCAAGCTCATAACATCCTTTCATGAAAACATGAAAGCAACAATGCAATATGATGGGTCTACATCAGAACCATTTACAATGAACAGTGGAGTCAAGAGTGTCTTCTTGCCCCTACTCTCTTCAACATATTCTTCTCAGTTCTACAAAATTGTGCATTTCAAAACTAACACAGTGATGTGTTTCTCCACACAGGATTAGATGGCTCTCTCTGTACAATCTGGCAAGACTCAAGACCAAAACTAAGGTCAAGAAAGTCATCATTAGGGAACTTCTCTTCGCAGGTGATGTAGCTCTCGTCACTCATAATGAAGACACGCTACAGTCACTGATGGATTCTCTGTCCAGAGCCTGCAAGTAGTTTTCCCTTGACATAAGTATGAAGCAAACTGTTGTATTCACTCAAGGTATACCTTAGCAACCCAATGTCATTCTGGATAACAGCCTATTAGATGTGAGTCAACAATTCTGTTCCCTTATATCTACTGTCACCACAAACGTATCCATGCATGAAGAACTGAACATCAGAATTGGGAAGGCAGCTACTATTTTTGGCAGATTTACAAGATGTGCATGGAATAATCCTAAACTGACAGTGAAAACAAAGATACTTATCTATCAGGCGTGTGTATTGAGTATCCTGTTATATGGTTCTGAGGCATGGACTTCCTACTTGAACCAGGAGAAAATACTGAACAGCTTCCATCTTCGCTGCCTCAGCAGAATTATGAATATCAACTGGCAAGATAAAGTTTCAAATGCAGATGTCCTGTCAAGATCTAGAATACCCAGCCTCACAGCGATCCTCAACAGCAGAAGACTATGTTGGCTTGGTCACGTGAGAAGAATGGGTGACAAACATCTTCCCAAAGAAATCCTCTTCGGTGAGCTATCACGTGGGTTGAGAACAAGAGGAACACCAAAGCTAAAATTTAAAGATGAATGCAAAAATGCCATGAAAAAATTAAACATCGATCCAAAATCCTGGGAATCTACACTGTCAGAGCAAAATACCTGGCAACAACTGCTACAACAGGGCACATCATCCTTTGATAGTAAATGGGCAAGCCACGCAGAAGAACCTTGTCTTAGAAGGAAAAGCTCTCAGACTCAAGAATTCAGAAATAGACTGACGTGGTTATTGCAGTCAACCGCCCAAATCCAATATTGGGCAGATAAGCCATGAGAGAAGCTGCAGACTCAAACACTGCCCACAGATCTTCACCACCACTGCTTAACCACCATCTCTTGAGACAAAAAGGGGCCACACACACACACACACACACACACACACACCATCTCTGAAAATCAGAACACTTAATTGGATGCCTAACTTCATGTTTGAAAAAACACTGGCTTCAACCTTTCTGTGCCTCAGTTTCTACATTGTTAAAATGAGGACCACACTTCTTTCATATGGTAATGGTGACAGGTATTTAATGTTTGTGAAGATTTATACGCATCCAAAGACTCACCAAAATGAACAGAGAAACCATGTTAATATGAACAGTTGTCCCCAGGAAAAGAATTCTAAGCGTGTAGTTACACAAACTACAGAATGTTATATAGGAACACTGTATGAGTAAAGAGTCAAGCTACCTAACATAAAGCTGAACATAAATGACTGATCAATATAGGCTAAGACAAAATATGTTATACATCACATCAAATAGTAATGATTAAACTCTCAGCCAAGGAGATTAACTCCATCTTTAAGCCGTATCTGGCGGGGGGATGGGGAGAGGGGTGGAACAGGGATTCCCCCATGTTGGAGACCTAATGTAGGAAATTACTCACACCTCTCCCAAGCCTAGAATACTATTAATGAAGACTTGGATAACTGATCTATTAGGAAATTCTCCAAAATCTGGTGGAATTTCTGTAGGATAGAAATGAATTATTTTAAAGATTTCTCTTCTTTTTAATCCACTTTTAAAATAATATCTGGTATCACAAGCCATGGCACAAAGTCAATTATTAATTGAAGTAGAATTATAAGAACGTCAATAGCATCTTTAAGATTCCTCTCTAATCACAAAGTTACTGAATTCAGCCTTCCTGTTTGTCTTCTATAGTCTCAATAGCAGGAGACATTTTGATTAGTAATTAATCTCTTATTAAAAGAAAAAATGTTCTTTCCAGTCCATTTCTCCATCTCACCCTTTCTCTTTCTTCCCCTTCTGCTACATTGTCTGTGTTCACAACTAATGAGCTATATTTAAGGTGAGGGGAGACTCATCACACTGATGGGACCATCCTGCAGGCTGAAATGAACATTTTTACCTATCAGTTTAACTTGTTTATAATTTAATAGTGATCAAACTTGACAGCTTAAATGCTTTGAGAAAAAACAAAAATTAAATTTTTTTTAAATCTTCTTTTCCAATGAATTATTAATACAACCACCACAAAGTTGAATTGCATTGGATTGCTTGTCAGATTTGTGAATGAGGTTTTGAACTGCGGAACTATTTCTCAGAACATAGATTAAATGCAATGAACAT
This sequence comes from Carettochelys insculpta, assembly GCF_033958435.1. Taxonomy (NCBI): domain Eukaryota; kingdom Metazoa; phylum Chordata; order Testudines; family Carettochelyidae; genus Carettochelys; species Carettochelys insculpta. Next base: position 140,945,651 of record NC_134139.1, on the reverse strand, counting down.
CTGGCAAGTGCTAAAAAAAAATTGGAGTGTCTCTCTCTAGCTGAACATAATTTTAATAAATGTATGTGCTTTATATTTACAGTAAATTCATAACCTTGTTTAGACAAACATTGAGCAGCAGACAAACAAGAAAAACAGCTTGAGCCAAAGAATCCCACTGCATCTTTCGCTCTTGCTCCCATGTCTATTTCAGCAGATGCTGAAGAACTACCTGTTCTTTCAAACTGTTGTTAAATTCATGCATTAAAAATTCAGTACCATTTGAACCACTTCTTTCTACATCTCCACTGTCTGGAGTGAAATGTCTACATCAAGAATTATTTAATTTTGCAATTACAGAATTAATGTCAACACCCCTTCAGCACTAATTAGCAACAATCTGTTAAAACAAGACATGTCATGGATTAAAAAACATGGATTAAAAAAAACAAACATATTTCCAGTGTTTAGAACAGTAGTGGAAAAAAATAATGTAACATCAGCATTAAATAACTAACCACCTATTAGACTGAATTATCGTGATGCTTAAACATGAAATAGAATTTCATTTTCAAACAGGCACGCATGAGCGCGCGTGCACACACACACGCACACAAAATAATTTAACTGTATGTGCAGTAAATTCCATAAGCAGGTTTCATTACCCTCCAATGATCATACTCATTTAGAAATCTGAATTACAGAAAGGGATTTATGATATGGAATGCTTTATTTTTATCTCATGTTACTTCAGCCAACCAAGACTTTTTAATTTCATTCCATTTTGCTTTTCACTTTGTGAAAAAAATTGAAAAAGAATCCTATTTTATGAATAACTTTATACCAATCAACCAAGCTATTAAAATGGATTACAACACAAAGTTTTACAATACATACAAAGCCATAATGAAGGGTGCCATGATATAACATACAGAACCTGAAATAAACAGTGACAGAGCGAGAAACCCTTCAGAGTTAGCTTATAGTTGGGAAAGAACTTTCCTTAACCCTCTTTCCTCTTTACCACAAATTTAGGAACTATTAATCTCATCCTGAAGCATCAGACAAGAGCCCTATAAACACTATGGGCTTGTCTACACTTGCCTCCAACTTTGAAGGGAGCATGGTAATCAGGGCGAGGGGAGATTACCAATGAAGTGCTGTGGTGAGAACGCAGCACTTCATTAGGCTAATTCTCCCCTGCGGCAACTTCAAAGTGTCAAACTCCTCCTCTTTGAGGAGTAAAGGAACTTTGAAGTAGTACAGACACTTCGAAGTGCCCACAGCTACACACATGCCAGGGCTTTGAAGTCTGATACTTTGAAGTTGCCGTGGGGGAGAATTAGCCTAATGAGGCCCTGCGTATTCACCACTGCACTTCATTAGTAATCTCCCGTCACCCTGATTACCATTCCTCCTTCCAGGGTGGGAGCAAGTGTAGACCCAGCCTACCAGTCCCAAACATAAATATCAGTGTATAAAAGTCCTTGCTCCACCATTCCTCACAATTGTACTGAAAACTCAGTTCCTCTCATGTCCAACAGCCCCTGACTGTTAGATCCCTGAGTGGATACCAAACTGGTGTCTGCATCAACATCTGCAAATACATAGATATCCACAAATTTGCAGGATTCTAGATACAAAATTTATATCCAGATCCATACCCGCAAAAATGAGAGATGGTTATCCATGGATATAAACTGAATATCCACCTTGATTTCAGCTTGAAAGGAAAATGAGCAGCCCCCATCTCAGCAGCCAGTGTTGCTATTCTATGGATGGACTGGTAAGAAATTACATTTGGAAAATGGGATCATCAACCTCTATTAGATACTGAACACATTTTTGTAATACTAATATTCAAGTAAACCTGGACTGCAAATCTGTCATAGTTACTGAACACAGGAAAATAACACTTAATGATTATAAAACATAAGTTTTAAGCACCTTACCCCATCCAACAAAGTGTTTGATAAATGCATGCGAAGATCCTTACGAAATGGAAACTCCAGGTTAGATACATGAAACACTGAGTTATCTCTATCAATCATATAAACTTCGTTCTTGCCATCAATCATCATCATATACCTGCAATGAAAGCATTAAAGATGACATTATAATTCTACCTACCACCTGTAAATTTATATTTTATTTGCAACTGCCTTACTAGTTTAGTCATATGTACTCAAAACAAAATGAAGCAATAAAAACACACTAAAATGGGAGGTTTTATAGGCAATCATGTAATTATTACTTTAAAAATTTAACCTCAAAAAACTACAGACAGATGTTTCAAAAGTTAACAATTAGATTATACAGGTTAGACACAAATGAGCAATTTTTATCTATAAAGATTACTCTTGAATAGACATTAAGACAACAGAGGTCTTCATCCTATAACAATGGAACGTTGACTTTGCAACTCAAACAAGACTCAAAAAACCCACCAGTTCCCTTATCAGATGTTTGTAAGGACACTGATCTCCATCCAGTGTAAACTGGCATAGTTTCATTGACATTAAAAGAACTATACTATGCCTAACAGTTACAGTTCTATTTACTATTTGCACTGCAGTAATACTCCAAGTCCCAGTCACTGCTGGGGCTCTGTCATGACAAGCTCTGTAACAGAAGGAATCAAAGACGGTACCTGCCCTGAAAAATTTACAACCTGGATGGGGAAAAGTGCTTTCTATTTTCAGAAATGAGTTTTGTGATTTTAGCTCAACTGTAAGTGCTTAAATCCTCCACTGTTGATTTATCAGTGCTGGTACATGTCCCTAGAGCACTAAAAATTGTATTCGCTAGTACAAATGGCAGACTCCATAACTCAGAGGGACATGTACAAGTCATCTTTTAGCAACTGTTCCTTCCATCTATAACCCAATTATTGTCACAGTAGGCCATATGGAAAACCTTACCAGTATAAAACTTCAAGATTTCAACCATCCACATCAAATTAACATTTAAAATGAAAGTTTAAGAGAGATTCGAAAGCTTTCATATTGGGAAAGTTTTCAGCTATATTTCACTATCTAGACACCCCTGCCTAGAACCTTAATATCTTTCCTAAAGCAAGATTCCTGGTTCTTGAGGGACAAGTTGTCTACCAGCAGCCTCTCCTAAATGTTAGTAAGCCGCTGCAAACCACACCCAGAGGCCCTATGATGTCAGAAGGGCAAAGCAAGCAATAAACATCCCTGTTCAGCAAACACAGAAGCAGACTTTGTCAAAGATCCTGGCACAATGAAATCTTGTAACAGAACCTCACACATTCATATACGCTTTGTGTAAATGTTATCTTTCAATATTTTAAATGCAACAAACTATTACAATTGGGCATGAAATAGCATTCTGTACTCAGGAGACTGGGATTAGGATAAGCTGTTTCAGATCTGTACTGAGGGCTCGTCTCCAGTACTGACTGGATCAACACTGCAATGATCATTCTACCAGGGATCAGTTTAGCAGGTCAAGTGAAGATCAACTAAATCGACTGTCAATCATTCCCTCTTGACTCCAGTACTCTGCAAGAATGAGAACAGTAAGGGGAGTCAATGGGAGAATTTCTCCTGTCAACCTAGCGTGGTACAGACCCCGCACCACGAAGATCTAAACTACCTCAGCCTGAGTTACACTACTGACATAACTCAGATTGCATAGCTTAGACAGACTTGCCCCCATAGCGCAGACCTGCCTTAAATTGCTCTGGCACAGAGCAGCAAGGGAAAATGCATTAAATTGCTAACAAGAGCAATACAGAGTGCTGAGACTTCTTCCCCCCACAGGAAAGGCACTGAACATGCCTACCCATACCCCCACATGATCAATGTCATGCTGACTGAGCTAGCATTACCTGGGTCTTCCTATTTATCCTTTTATAATATTGGCACAAGATTAGCTGTCTTCCAGCCTTCCAGAATTTTCCAAGAGTTACTGCAAATCAAGATTAATGCTCCAGCAAGCTGTCTTGCCCCAGTCTTTTGGAAATTTTGGGTGCAAAATATTGGGATTTTTTGTTTTAAAAAAAATCCAAATTTAGTAACTTCCATTTAACAGCCTCCTCAGACCAGCAGAATAGAAATGGGGGTATGGGAGAAGGAAACACAACAATTGATACAGGACTTGATTAATAAAGAATTAAAGGATAAAGAATAGAAATGTTTCATTATCATATTACATGATTAAATCAACTGGCTTTTTCACCTCTTACAAAACAAATATTTTTGAATATTTGTGCCTCTTATTCATTATTACTGACAATTTCAAACTAGTACTATTAATAGGATTCCTTTTATTGTAAACAACTTGAAGTTTCTTTTGACTTTAACTTTCTTGCATAGATTTGTCCTTGCGTCCTGTTGCTTTCCTTATCTAGTTTCTATAATTCCTAGCTTCTCACTTCTGTTCATTACTATCAACATCTTCCTTCAGTTAGTTCATTTTTATCTTACTTTTTAAAACTGCATTCTAAGCAAACTGTTTATTAATCGCTGAGATCTTTTTATCCTCAATTGTGGTAGTGTATTTTTGGGCATCTAGTAAAAGAGTTTTTTAAACAATTCTTTATCATTTACATTTTTCTGTTCCTCTGTCTAGCTGGTTTGGCTCAATTGTTTTCAGTCTGTTCAAGCTGGTCCTTTTTAAGCACAATGTACACCGGTGCACATATTACTGGTTTGAATTTTATACTCTGCACTCTGCACATAACAAATGGGATCAAGTCACAATCATTTGTATCTAAACTACTCAAGTTCTACAACAATTCCTTTGTTCTGATACTCCATTTGGCATTCTTTTTTCAGATTCAATATAAACACTCTTGCGTCGGTCCTGTCCACCTGATCAGCGCTTATGCTCCAACCCTGTACGCCACACCAGAAGTAAAAGACAAGTTCTATGACGTGCTTAGTGCTGCTGTAGTGCAAATACCTGCTCGTGAACAACTGTACATCTTGGGTGACTTCAATGCAAGAGTTGGAGCTGACTGGGCCTCATGCCCTTCCTGCTTCGGACACTTCGGTGTGGGAAAAATGAATGACAATGGACAGCGTCTCCTTGAACTGTGCACGTACCACAATCTGTGCATCACAAACACCTTCTTCCAAATGAAGCCACAGCACAGAGGCACCCCGGGGGTGCCGATGCGACATCCAAATGGCAACATCTGAGGGATACAGTTTACAACACGGCCTTGTCGGTGTTTGGAAGAAGAGCTAGAAACACGAACAACTGGTTCGAAGCTAACTCTGATGAGATGATTCCAGTCATTGAAAAGAAGCGTGCTGCACTCCTGGAATACAAACGCTCACCGAGCTAGAGTACCCAGGAAGCACTTAGAGAGGCCAGAAGAACAGTACAGCAGACAGCCAGGCGCTGTGCCAGCAACCATTGGCTCCAGCTATGCAGCAGCATCCAGAGCTGTGCTGACTTTGGTAATCTCAGAGGAATGTACGAGGGTATGAGGAAGGCATTAGGACCCACCCAGAACAAGGTGGCACCTCTAAAATCCAAATCTGGTGAAGTCATTGCTGACAAAGCCAAACAGATGGAGCGCTGGGTCGAGCACTACTCCGAGCTGTACTCACGCGAGAACGTTGTGGTTGACGCAGCCCTCGATGCCGTTGAGCTCCTACCAGTAATGGACGAACTGGACCAAGAACCGACTGTGGATGAACTGAACAGAGCCATCAACAGCATTGCAGCAGGAAAGGCCCCTGATCAGGATAGTATACCCCCAGAGGTGATCAAGTGTGCCGCGGACACACTCCTGGAACCCCTACATGAGCTACTGTGCCTGTGCTGGAAAGAGGGTGAGGTTCCACAGGATATGCACGACGCTAATATTGTAACGTTGTATAAGAACAAAGGAGACAGAAGCGACTGCAACAACGACCGTGGAATCTCCCTCCTAAGCGTCACTGGTAAACTGTTCGCTCGTGTCATCCTTGGCAGACTCCAGAAGATTACTGAGAGGGTGTACCCCGAATCGCAGTGCGGATTCTGCGCAGAGAGGTCTACCGTTGACATGGTCTTCTCTCTAAGGCAGCTGCAGGAGAAGTGCAGGGAGCAGAGAAAGCCACTCTACATAGCCTTCATCGACCTGACCAAGGCTTTTGACTTGGTCAGCAGGAATGGGCTGTTCAAACTGCTCCACAAGATAGGCTGTCCTCCACGGTTACTCAAGATGATCCCATCGTTCCACGAAGACATGAGAGGAACCATCCAATATGATGATGCATTATCGTATGTATTCAGAATCAGAAGTGGCGTCAAACAAGGATGCGTGCTTGCTCCGACATTGTTCAGGATCTTCTTCGCACTCCTCCTGAAGCATGCCTTTGGATCTTCAACAGAGGGCATCTTGCTGCACACAAGATCTGATGGGAAACTGTTTAACCTTGCAAGGCTGAAAGCTAAGTCTAAGGTGTGGGAAGTCCTCATCAGAGACATGCTGTTCGCAGACGATGCTGCTGTAGTGTCTCACACAGAAGACCAGCTTCAAAAACTACTGGATCAGTTCTCTAAAGCGTGCAAGGACTTTGGGCTTACCATCAGCCTAAAGACGACACACGTACTCGGTCAGGATGTTGCTGAATCCCCATCAATCAACACTGACAACTATACGTTAGAGGTCGTCCACGAGTTCGTTTACCTCGGGTCCACCATCACTGACACCCTGTCGTTGGACACTGAGCTAAATAGGAGGATCGGAAAAGCAGCCACAACTCTGTCCAGACTCAGCAAGAGAGTGTGGAATAACAACAAGCTGTACACTCTCACCAAAATGCAAGTCTACAGAGCCTGCATCCTCAGCACCCTCCTTTATGGCAGCGAGACTTAGACCCTGTATGCCCGCCAGGAAAAGAGGCTGAACTTCTTTCACTTGCGCTGCCTCAGGCGCATCCTTGGAATATCATGGAAGGACAGAGTGACCAACACAGCCGTCCTCGAGCAAGCTGGAATCCCAACCATGCACACCCTCCTCAGGCAGCGTCAGCTCCGCTGGCTTGGCCACGTCCACAGGGTGAATGATGGAAGGATTCCAAAAGACATCCTGTATGGTGAGCTAGCCTCTGGCAAAAGACCTCCCGGACACCCCCAGTTCCGTTACAAAGATGTCTGCAAGAGAGACCTCAGAGAGGTAGACATCGAGCTGGACAACTGGGAAGAACTAGCAGATGACCGCAGCAGATGGAGGCAGGGTTTACACAAGGTCCTTCAGAAGGGCGAGATGAGGATCAGACAGCTAGCAGAGGTGAAGTGGGCACACAGAAAGCACACTAAGGACTTGCCAGACACCCACCACATCTGCAAGAGATGCAGCAAGGACTGTCACTCTCATGTGGGTCTTCATAGTCACAGTCGACGCTGTAAATGAAGTCCTCAATTGAAACTATAAAGGGCGCGAGCCATAGTCTATGCAGACTGAAGGATGACTACTACTACTAGATGCTGTGAATATGGATTTTTAGAAAGCTTCTGATAAGGTACCTCACCAAAAGCTCTTAGGCAAACGGTCATGGCATAGAAGGGAACATGCTCCCGCAGAGCAATAGCTGCTTAAAGGATAGGGAACATAGGGAAGGAAAAAATGGTCAGCTTTCACAATGGAGAAAAGTAAATAGCAGCTTCCCCTGGGAATCTGTACCGGCACTTGTACTATTCCATCTGGAAAAGAGAGTGAACACCAGGACTGGAAAGTTTGCAGACAATACAAACATTCAATGAACTTCAATGTTGATAAATGAAAGGAATGCATATTGGAAACAATTCCAATTACACATACCAAAACTACAGGGTCTAAATAAGCTGTTACAGCTCAAGAAAAATCTTGAGGTCATCGTGAACAGTTCTCTGGAAACATCCACTCACTGTGCAGTAAAGGTCAAGAAAGTTACTAAAATGTTAGCTTAATAATGTTATTCATAATAAAATATTAACATGTTAAAAACTACTTGAAAAATTCTAGATATTAAAACAGTAAATGTCAAAATGCCACTATGTAAAGCCAGGCTAAGTTCACACCCTGAATGTGGTGGGAAATTCCAGTTTTCCCATGTCAGAAAAGAAATATTAAAATTGGAAAAGGTACAGAGAATGGTAACAAAAATGATTAGAGGTATAGAACAGCTCCCATTTGAGGTGAGAATAAAAGGTTATTGGGATCATTCAAATTTAGAAAATAGATGACGATGGAAGGGTTATGCTAGAGGTCTACTAAACTATGGGCTTGTCTACACTTGCCCGAAACTTCAAAGGGGGCATGGTAATCAGGGTAATGGGAGATTACTAATGAAGTGCTGTGGTGAATATGCAACACTTCATTAGGCTAATTCTCCCCCATGGCAACTTCAAAGTGTCAAACGTCAAACTGCCGGCATGTACGTAGCTGCAAGCACTTCAAAAAAATTTGAGTAGCAGCACAGGCACTTCGAAGTGCCCGCAGGTACACACATGCCCACACTTCGACGTATGACACGTCGATGTTGGCACGCGGGGAGAATTAGCCTAATGAAGCATTGCATATTCACCACAGCACTTCATTAGTAATCTCCCATCACCCTGATTACCAGGCCCCCTTTGAAGATGGAGGCAGGTGTAGACTCCAGCCAGTTTCAACTGACATTTTCTCCTCTCCCTCCCCACCCAAAGGTAATATTTATTACCATCCCAAAAGCTGTCAAAGGATATGCAGGGTAGGGGAGGAACTTATAAAAGCTATCTCCAGCTAAAGTAAAGGGAAACAAACACTTTGTTAAAATGAATGCCTTACAGCTCTGTCTCTATAGACTATTCCTGAAGGAATTCTGCACAAAAAAATTAAAATTTTTGTACATGCTATTTGAAAATTATGTATATTTTATTCAACAAAATATCATAATATAATCCCAAATTCCACTATTTTGATAATTTACAGTAGGGTCTCAAAATCTGCAAGTGCCACATTCGCGAATTCAATTATTTGCAAGTGGCCTCGTTCCCCCAGGGCTCCACAGCTGGGAGCTCCAGCGGCTGCGGCAGGTTCTCATGGGGGATGCAGCGGTTTCTCAGGGGCTCCAGGACAGGGAGCACCAGCAGCCACCCCTTCCCCAGGACCTTAGATAGGGAGTACCCATGTTGTCACTTCCTGGGGCTCCGAGCTCTCCATTCATGAAAATCAACATGCACAATGGTTCTCAACACAGAACCCCTGCAAATGTTGAGACCCTACTCCATTTCAAAATACCAGTCAACAAGTATGTCTGTAAATAGATTCCTTACTAGACATATAAGCACAGAACTGTGAGAAATTCATTTAAACTACAATATAGAATTTTATTTCTCATCCCTCTCAGAGGCAGTACAAGCCATAGGCGAGTCAGGGTAAAAGAGGAACTAAAGGAGACAGAAAGGACCTGGGAGTGAATCTGGAGATTGCTGAATGGAAGTCAGAGAAGTATGAAACAGGTTTTTTTGGGGGCAGAGGGCTGGGAGCGATTGTTAGGGAGCCTGCCCCATGCAGACTCTAGATGATGCCTAGCCTCTCCCATTCAGTCAGGCCTGTCCCCTAGTGTGTCCTTGTAACTTCTTCCCAATGAGTACATGTCCCTCCACCCCCATTCCTACTATATTCATCTGTCACTGCACTCCACTCAGCCACCCTGACATCCACGTACCCCCCCATTTGCCTCTTTGTTCCCTCCCCCTTGCTCCTGCATCCCTCATCCGCACCCTCATGTGTGCCTGCACCCCCCTCCTCTGTCCACATGTGGCCCAGCACCTCCATACCCATTCAGTCCCTGATACAGTCTGCCCTTAGGAATCCCAGTCTCTGACAAGCCCCAAGCTATTTCCCCATATACGGTCTCCTGACCTGAACCATCAGCCACAGAATTGCCAAGCCAACAACTTCTTCCATTCCCAATCAGCAACTGGGGCCATCCCTATCAATGAGAAGCTGCTCTGTTCTAATTGTACTGTGGCCCTGGCGAGAAAAAGATGGAACTATCTGAACTTTCTGGCAGAAGTTACTTTCAGAAGGAAGAAAAATTATGCACTGCACATTAATAATGCACACAAAGCAATCTCCCCAGAAGTATCTAGCACTTTTGCTGGTGAAACTTTTGTTGACTGAGGTGTGAAAATGTAAGGAATGTGCCAACAGGAGCTCAATACAGCTGAAGGAGTTTGGGAATGTGTTCTGCAGCGATCATTTGCATGAAAATACAAAGGTGTGCATATGTAATACCTTGTAAACAAAGCCTCATGGGAGCAGGCAAAGCAAGCAGGTTTTGTCTATCATAAACAACATGTTGTTGTAAAGTCACAATTTATGCTATCACCCAGTGTAAGAACTGTAGAGTCTCAACAACGCTTGAAGTTTTGTGGGGGTAGAGAAGCAGTGGGCAGACGGACGGACGGATGGCATGACTGGCGGCTGCCCATGTAACAGGGTTCAGGGGTCCCCAAGCACTGCACCCCATCCACAAGCAAGAGTGACTCTCACTCAGCAGATAGACCAGGAAATTTATTAGGCGACAGAGGCACAGCTTTTTACAGAAAAGTCAGTGCAGCAATCAGAGACAGTCATTCCAACCTGTCCTGGGGAGAGGAGCCCAAAGGGTGCCCCTCTGGGGTGTAGCTCCCACCTAGCCATGCTGTTTGCCTTTCAACTCTCTCTCTCCCCCCAGAGTCTCACTGCCACCTCTGATTCAAACCCAACTCAGCTCCTCCCTAGTCTTCGTTCAGGTCAGAGGTGTTACCTGCCAGCTTAGGTTACAGCCCCAGGGGTTATCTTTAGCCAATGTAAGCTGCTCTGCCTGTCTCACACACACATCCAGCCTGAGTCTCACATGCAATCCCCCCACTCCATCACATCTCTCCCCACTTCCAGACCAAACTGAGCAGGGTCACTTAGCCAGTGACCTGGGGAAGTTTGGGGCCCTCCCTGCATGACAGGGCATCAGCTATGGTGCTGTTGTTCCCCTTCACATGGACCACCTCCATGTCGTAGTCCTGCAGGGTAGACTCTACCTCAGGCGCTTGGCATCGGCCCCTTTCATGTGATTCTTACAGGTCAGGGGTGAGTGATCGGTGTACATGGTGAAACGCTGTCCAAACAGGTACGGCTGCAGCTTCCCCAGAGCCCACACCATGGCCAGATATTCCTCCTCTCTGGCCACGTAGTTCTGCTCCTGGGGCAGCTGCTTCTTGCTCAGGTATATGATGGGGTGTTTCTCCCCCTTGTCATTCATCTGAATTAGCATGGCGCCCAGCCCCACATCTGAGGCATCGCAGCCGGCCAGTAGGAAGAGCAGCAGACGGATGGCCAGCATGACCAGCAAATGGCTGGTGGAGCGGCTGGCAGGGAGCAAGCAGAATGCAGGACCAGCATAAAGGGGGCATTGTCTGAGGTTCAATGAGGGAATGCATCAGGGTGATGTATCAGGGCCTGCATGGACTGGACCGAGTTGTAAGTGGGGCATTTGAAAAGGGGGTTACAAAGAAAGTTTGGGTGTGTGGATTGGCTGGTTGCAGTATTGGACTGGTGAGCCTGAGAGGCAAGAGACACTGCTCAATCCATTTGAGCTGGGACAGTTACTTGAGGATTGGTTAGGAACTCTGGGTGTGGTATTTTCCCAAGCTTATGCCATATGACTCTTCTGCCTTTTTCTTTAAAAGTTTCTTTTCTACACTCAGACTCTGTGCTTGTGAGTGGGGAAGGACTGCCTCTCCGAGGCGCCTAGGGACTCTATGAATTTCCCAGGCTACTGAGTGGGGGCTCGAGCCAGTTCTGTGAGAGATGGATGAAAAGGAACCCCTACATTTTGAACCCAGCCCTGGTTGCTGCCATCTTCTTCCAGCAGAAGAGTTACAAAAATAAGACCCCAACCACCAAATTTCACCAACAAACGTGCCAGCGTTGACAGCACTATGCTGGCAGGAAACACACTCCGAAATAACATTACAAACTTTTCTAGCTCTTTTACAAAACAACTATGTTAAAATCAGAGACAACTTGTCTTCCCTGATAAAAATTTCAAGCCCCTCTATCAAATGTTAGCCACAATAAAGTGAACCAAAATAAGAACTAGAAATGAGGCTGAGAAAGTAATAAAGGGGAATAATGGGGAGGAGATGAATATGTAACTGTAACAAATGTCTACATATTAGAATAAAGATTGAAAATGGCTCAGAACTAGGAGCCAAGAACACTTATACACTCTTTTCTCCAGAGGTACAAAAGGACCACATCTACCTTAGTTGATTAGAAAAAACTTGACACAACTCCTAAAAATGAAAAGATAGAACTAATTGAAGTGATGTCAGTGAATACCAATAAGAAATATTATGTAGGCAAATTAGAATAAAAACTAAATCTCTTGTTGTCTCCTGCATAATCCAATAAGCATTATGTCTGATTTATTATAAAGTAAATCTGGTTTTTTATACCTGTCCAAATTCACTGACGGTAATAACATTACAGATGTGTCACTGAGCGAATAATCTAAAGATCACTGCTAAAGTATACGTGAAAGACTCATTTGGTCTGTAAAATTATTATTACTGGTAATCCATAAAAAGGAAGGCACTTTGGAAGGTAGGATTAGAATTCAAAAAGGACCTAATAAAATGAAAAATTGGTCTGAAATTGGCAAGATGAAATTCAATAAAGACCAGTACAAATTACTGCACTTGGTAAGAAAAAAATCAAAAATACACCAACACAAAAAGACCAAGAACAGGGAAGCCTATAGTATTGCTGAAAAGATCTGGGGCTTATAGCAAATCACAAATTGAATTTGAATCCATAATGTGATGTGGCTGCAAAAGAAAAAAAAAAAAAGCAGCAAATATAACTCTTTAGTGTTTTAACTGGAATGTCATATGTAAGGCACAGGAGATAAATGTCCTGTTCTACTCTTCCCCATTGAAGACTCAACTTGAGTGGATCCAGTTTTGGGCACCACACCTTAAAAAACAGATATACAAATTGTAAGAGTTTAAATGAGAGTAACACAAAAGGTTTAGAAAATGAGGAAAAGTTAGAAGAAACCAAGTATGTCCAGTCTCAAGAAAAGACGACACAGATGACCTGGTAACAGTCTTCAAATATATTCAGGGCTGTTTATAAAGACGACCAGGATCTATTTTTTTTCATGTCCACTGAACATAGAGGACAAGTACTAACTGGCTTAATCTGCAACAGAAGAGAGTTAGGTTCCATATTAAAAAAGTTTTTGAATCAAAAGGACAGTTAAGCATTGGAATAGCCTTTCAAGGGATGCTACGGAACCCCTATCACTGGATAGTAACAGAGAGGTAGCAGACTAGTGACAGAGAGATAGCCGTGTTAGTCTGTATTCTATTAAAACAAAAAAGCAGTCATGTCACACTTTAAAGAATAACAAAATAATTTATTAGGTGATGAGCTTTCATGGGACAGAGCCACTTCTTCAGATCACAGCCATACCAGAATAGACTCTATATATAAAGCACAGTGGTCCAAAACCTGTTATCAAGGTTGGCAAATCAGAAGTGAGGGGTGGGAAAGTTAAGAGTTAGATAAAACAAACTATGTAAAAGACGGGTAATTGCTGTCCCAGTTCAAACCGCGTGTTAATGTGTCGAATTTGAATACAAATGACAGTTCTGAGCATTCCCTCTATAAACAGTTGTTAAAGTTCCTTTTCAGTAGAACACAGACTTCCAGGTCATTAACAAAATATTTGTTTTGAGATAGGTAGCCCTATTAGTCTGTATCATAACAAAACAAAAAAAGCAGTTATGTAACTATCACTGGAAGCTTTCAACAAAGCACTGAACAAACATCTGTGAGGTTTGGTCAGCTAGTCCTGCCTCATGGGGGGTGGGGCAGGACTAGATGACCTCTGGAGGTCCCTACATTTCTGGGATACTGTGAAAGGACCCCAGTTCTACCATGAGCTCAAGAAGTGTTAACAAGGTTGGTAATGCAAACCTAAATATGTTTGGTATTGAGTAACGGATATAAAAAAGGACTCCAGGATAGTCACTTTATAGTCACATCCACTGTAAATGTCTACTTCTCTTTTTCTGAACCTCAATTACCTGATCCGTAAAGCAGTCCAATTTTCACTAGAACTCTTAAAGGAACTTAAAATATTCTATTAATATTTCAGAAAGTGTGTATTTTCACTTTCTACTCTCAATGTCTAAATCATTTCACATAAACCAGATTCAATTTAACATGAATATTAACAGTTTTACAAAATTTTCAAAACTTTACAACAGATTTTATTCAAAATCTTTTGTTAGCTCCTGAAGACTTTTAAGTTCTCTTTTTCCCTATAATTTAACCACACATTCCACTTATAAATTAATCAACAGAGTAGTCCATCTTTGACAATAGTCAGAGAGGCATCCATGTTAGTCTGTATCTTCAAGAACAAGTCCTGTGGCATCTTACAGACTAACTTATAGTCCTCTAAAATATCTGTTAGTCTATAAGGTGCCACAGGGCTTCTTGTTTTTGATAATAGTATAACTGTAGTTTTAGTGGTCTACAAATCCGCAGTCCCTCTGAAGTAGCTGATACCCTATATTACTCTAACACCTTGCCTTATTTGTGATTCCCTAGTGAGAAGAGATTTATTTTAGGAATACAGTTTTATTATACCCTGATTTTTCAGAGATTGTCAGAATGCACCCATACAGACCTCACTGTAGCTATGTAAAGACTATAAAAACAAATAAAACCAGTACCATTTTCATTTTGTTGACTCCCCTTGTAAATGAGAGCATTTATCACTGATGCAACATACCATTCCTTCTCTTAACATCCTCTCTCGCAAGAACTATAAAGTTCATGGCAACCTTATTTAATGCCTATAATCTCAAAAAACCTTTTTATTCATCAAGACTTTCTAACTAGCTTAACCATTTTTAAAAACTTTAGTTTATGGATTCTGTCTTCAATGAAAATCAACAGAATGAAAAAAATGCATGCACAATTAATAAACTTGCTGATCTAAATAAAGCTATCTAAATGCATGATACAGACAAAATTAAGATTTAATCTTCAGTTTACTCTGAGATCACAGCTGGTCTGCTATACAATCAATGCAACAATCCTTTTTCACAATAGTAATTAAGCAGACATATTATTTAATTTTAAACTAAAAAAAAATTCAGTTACCAATTTGCCTGCCAAATGTGCCTAACCAGCCCCCATCACTGAATATTTAATAACAGTGGAAATTTAATATGCAAATGAGGGCAACTCAAAGACACTTAACATCTATTCTACCTGTATTTTTAGAGATTTTTACATTTATTTATAATAGAGGCAACTACTGCAACCACAATAGTTAAAGGGGAAGTGAGCATACAACCTTAACTTCTTGATTCAAGTTATTTCCAGTTTAATTTTTTCCTTTCATTTTTACCTAAAGGTGAATTTTTTAAGCGTTTGGATAATGGCTCAGTTATTTTAAGTATGAGGACACCAAAAATACTCATTCTTCTTGATTATTAAAAATGTCACTTTGTTGAATTTAGTCTTGAAACAATCAATCAGAGGTAGAAAGTTGCAATTTAGCATGTAAAGAGCCCTCTAAAAAAGAAAGTCTATTGACTTCACTTTAACACTTCACTTCCGTAGTACAAATCATATGTCTATTTAGCAAGATATAGAAGAAAAAAAAAAGTATGTAGCTACCCTACTTGTATAAAGAAAAACAGATCAAGTGTACATGAAATAAGGCAGGATCTGCAGAAAGAATAATGAAAAAGCATTAGGCAAAGGTTACTTATTTAAAGTGGGCCATGAAATAGTCTTGAGAAAGGGTGTGCAAAGTAGAAGCTGACCCCCTGGGAAGGATGTGAAATTTCGTAAGGGGAGCGCAGCACGACGAGCTGCTGGGTCCCAGATGCATCCATCTCATTAAAAATGTTGAAATATGTTACTGTTTTTATGTATGTGTATTAACATTTATACACCGATTAAAGTTTTTACATTCTACATACTTATTTTCCTTACATGTATGGAAAGGGTTTTTGGTGGTGGTTTTTTTTTTTTTAAATCCACATGAACCTAACCAAAATTTCTATTGGTTTGGATTATATTAGACAAGTTGGGGTGCCCTGCTAAATGCAGGGATGAAAAGTGGGGCCCAACAAAAAGTTTGCTCACCACGGTCTACAGTATTGCGTATTTCATAATGCACATTGTGCTGGTGCTATACAGATCTGTTGTGTTTTTCCCCCTTTTCAGAAAACAAATTGAAAGCATTCAAGTACTGTATGCTAAAAAAGTATTAATATTTGCATAGTAAGCCATCTTCAACCAGTAAATGACACTATAATTACACATATAGTGGTAAATCTGTTCATACATTACCATGCAGGAATCAGCCTCATAAGCTGTGCATAGCCAAGCTGTTCATACTTGTGCATAGCAGAGATTCCAACACTTTGCTATGTATGCATAATACATTACATATATTCCAAATTTGCAGCACTTATCTAAGTATGAAGGAGTATCACTCCTCTTCTTCCTCTTTATTCTCTCACCTTTCCTGTTCCCACTCATCCCATCAAACTCATCCCCTTGGTTTTTCCTTCACCACCACAAAGAACACAGCAACGTAGACCTAACAAGATCTGCTTTCGTCAGCTTCATCAACTGCTTTTATGTTCTATCCCTTCTCACACTTTTTACCTTCTCTTTGTGGCAGGCACAGCATCTTCATACAGGTGTACAGCACATCTTGGATGCTACTTCAGCATAAACAATAATAGTGTAACACTGTATTGTTTGTATATGAATATTTCCATCTGATAATGACCAGATCACATATTTTTCTACATATTTTTTTCTTTTCTTGAGATTAAAAAAAGTCTCAGAAAAGTAACTGGATTTTGTTACATTTTCTCAAATAGGAAGTTTCTTGCAACAATTCAACACCAAGATCACAAACTGAATCAGATGGATCAATCTGCCTGAACTGTTTTTCTAAAAGCAAAAAAAAAAAAAAATTTGTATTTCCTGAAATAATTTAATGTAATGATTTAAAAATTTTAGTCATGAGAAAGGAACACTAAGATACACAACAAGCCTTATAATTTGGTATTTATAACTGTCAGTTGGGACGCATACCATCCAGTATCACGGAATACTAAACAAACATAGAAGAGACCCACTAAACATATTCATAAATGATAGGGAAAAAGGGATAAACAGTGAGATGGCAAAATTTGCAGATGACACAAAATTACTCCAGATAGTTGAGTCCCAAGCAGACTGTGAAGAGCTATAAAAGGATCTTAATAAATTGGGTGATTGGGCAACAAAATGGCAGATGAAATTCAATGTTGATAAAAGCAAAGTAATGCACTTTGGAAAATATAATACCAACCATACATATAAAATGATGGGTTCTCACTTAGCTGTTACCACTCAAGAAAGAGATCTTGGAATCATTGTGGATAGTTCTCTGAAGACATCCACTCAGTGTGCAGCAGCCGTCAAAAAAGCTAACAAAATATTGGGAATGATTAAGAAAGGAATCGATAAGAAGACAGAAAATGTCATATTACCTTTGTATAAATCCATGGTACTGCCACATCTGGAATACTGTGTACAGATGTGGTCGCCCATTCTCAAAAAATATATATCAGAATTGGAAAAGGTTCTGAAAAGGGCAACAAAAATGATTAGGGGTATGGAGCGTTTGCCATATGAGGAGAGATTAATGAGACTGCGATGTTTTAGTTTGGAACAACGATGATTAAGGGGGGATATGATAGAAGTATATATAAAATCATGACTGGTGTAAATAGATAAGGAATTGTTATTTCCTCATTTTCACAACACAAGAACTAGGGGTCACCAAATGAAATTAATAGGTAGCATGTTTAAAACAAACAATAGGAAATATTTTTGCACACAATGCACAGTTAACCTGTGGAACTCCTTGCTGGAGAATGTCGTGAAAGCCGAAACTATAGTAAAGTTTAAAAAAGAACTAGATAAATTCATGGGGGATAGGTCCATCAATGGCTATTAACCAGGATGGGCATGGACAGTGTCTCCAGCCTCTGTTTCCAAGAGGCTGGAAATGGGCAGCAGGGAATTGATCACTTGACGATTAACTGTTTTGTTCATTCCCTCTGGGACACCTAGCATTGGCCACTGTCGGAAGACAGGATACTGGGCTTGATGGGCCTATGGTCTAACCCAGTATGGCTGTTCTTATGTTCTTATTAAAATAATTGATTCACGTCTTTGCCAATGTAGGAGTGTTCCATTACACACTTATGTAGAGAAGTCTAGTCCTAAAATGTTCCAAAGCTTCCACTATATGCTTTTGGAAATAATTTCAGTGGTACAGGTTGAACCCCTCTAATGTATCCAGTAATATCCATAATCACTTATGGGTGTGGCCAAGTTTTCCATAGTCCCATAAAGTTTGCTTACAGCCACCTGTCCTGGCTCACAATGTTCTGTGCTGTTATTTAACTTTACTTTACCCCTAAATATCTTCTAAGAGCCCAGTAAGCAATGAAAGCATTAGTAATGTGCTAGACCATATTGACCTCCTATGGTCCAGCAAATTCTCTAACCTGGCACTGGTCAGGTCCCAAGAGTTCTGGACGAGAGAGGTTCAACCTGTAGTCATCTTAAATCTCCCCCTTCTCCAAGTTATAATCTCCATAAAGTCTCTAATCATTTCTCCACATTATAATTCTGAGAAGAGCTAGACACATTCAACACTGAATTTTTCCTTTCAGATTCAATTCCTCCAGTCTCTCAACTTCCACTCTCTTTTTACAATTTTTGTCTTTGAAAATAAACAAAAATTCCTACTCACTATCAAGGGTTTCCTAAAGTACACAGAAAAATAATGCAAATTATATGAAATAGAAAGAGTTAGTGAGATCAGGGAATGAGTTGGAAGCTCTGAGAGGAAAGTTCTGTTGCATATACCTCAATTTTGTGTAGCAGCAATATTGTCAATATTGGCCTAGCAGCATTACCAACACTTTCACTGCTTACTGAGCCCTTGGAAGGAATTTAGGAGTATATTAGAGCTAAATAACAGCACAGAACACTGAGAGCCAAGACTGGTGGCTGTAAACAAATTTTATGGGACCACAGGAAACTTGGCCACACCCATGATAAGTGGTCATCTGGCAAACTAAAATATCCATAATCTGGCATGACTGACAGATGAAAAAGTGTCAGACTAGAGGGATTCACCTGTAGTAAGATTAGCAAAGGTTTAGAAATAGCATTCTGTTAGGGTGACCTCATTTTTAAGCCTGGAAGTCAAAAGACAGTGGTGTTGTAAAAACCAACGAAGAACACAGATAGGGTGGATGATTTTGAAGGAAAGCCTAGAAAATCTATTTTAGCTATATTTTTCTAGAGATAACAAAAATTCACTATTATAGAATACTATGAAGACATATAAACATAGGATTCTGCCAAAAGTTAAGGATTCTTTTGCAGTTGACCATTTTGAAGAAGTACCTCTAAATCACTTTATTCATTTAGTACTGGAATCCTTACAATTGCTGTTCACTGATGAAAGAGATTCTGGAAATTCGTGATGCTTAAGAAAAGGACAAAAAAAAAACCTAGTAAAAACATGTAGTGGCACCTTAACAACAGTAAGGAAAGCTTGCAGTGCTAACATTACCCATTGCAGGGGCTTATGACAAAGGCAGGCTTGTGGGACAAGACAAAAAGATACTCAGGAAAGAATGTAGCTTAGGAGAGCAAACCCAAATTCTCTGCCTCTATTCAGGGTCAAAGACTGGAATTCCTAGTGGTACAGTGCGCTGGAGCTGCTCTCTCCCCAGAGCACACAAATAAGAATCAAAACTGTAGTCTCAATGATGCTTGAGATCTGTAGGCCAACCCTGCTGCCAAATCCCTTTATAAAAGTTTTACATATAGACTGGGTCTACACGGAGGGGTACTGCCGGCAGCTTCATGCTAATGAGCAGTCTCGCAATTGCAAATAGACACTCTTTAGCATAATCACATAGTTAATTTGCATAGCCGCACAAGATCTCACTGCCAGGAGAAGCTGCTACCAGCAGTAAACAGGCTGTGTAGACATGCCTCCAATGGCAAACCCCCACCCACCCCCTGCCCCCCGTTGCCTGCCCCTTATGCCTGAATTGGGGCTGATGGCAGAGGGTTTTTTTTTGCTGGCAGAGGCACATCACACAGTCTGTTTACTGCCAGAACCAAGATCTCAAGCAGCTGTGCTAACTAGCCACAAGATTACGTTAATGAGCATCCACTTGCAACTGCGAGACAGCTTATTAGAATGAAGCTGCCAGCAACACCCCTTTATGTAGACCCAGCCATACAGTAACTATTATACCTATCACTTATACAAAAAGTATATTTGAGAGGAATGCAAGTAGCTATTTAGAAATACATTGTTTACACTATCCAAAAATTTAGATCAGGGTGTGAGGAAGAGCACTGTAACTCTATTCAAACTGCAGAAATAATCACTCAAATTAAAATGCAGCCATGGTTAATACAGACGCTCTTGAAAAAAAAGCCACAGGATCTTTTATGATAAGTGGCCAAAACCTAAATGTGACTCTGCTGTTTTACATACAAGTAATCCACTAACTAACAGTGTGAGTGTTGAATCAGCGCAATATCCGACAACCCACTAAACTGGAAGTGTACAAGGCTGTAGTCCTGACCAATCTCCTGTATGGCTGTGAAACCTGGACCTTGTACACAAAACACATAAAATGCTGAGTGCTTCCACACACGCAGCCTGAGGTCAATACTGCACATTCGAGGGCAGGACAGAGTTACGAACCTGGAAGTCCTGGACAGAGCAAGAACCACGAGCATTGAAGCCATGATTCTGAAAGCCCAGCTTCGCTGGACAGGGCACATAATACGAATGGAGGAGTCACGAATCCCTAAGCAACTCCTCTATGGTGAACTCTCCCAGCGAAAAAGGAATCAAGGTAGGCCTCACAAAAGGTATAAAGACTGCGTGAAGGCCAACGTTGCTCATGCTGGTTTAAAACCAGATCAGCTACAGCAGCATGCAAAAGACCAAACAGGCTGGCATGCTCTCGTACAACACGCATATGACGAGTTTGAAGAGCAATAACGCATACGCCTCATTGATGCTCGTGAGAGGAAGAAAGCAACAGCAGCAGCCGCACCAACAGAGCCAGGACAATTCCCTTGCCCCCACTGTGAACGCCCATGCCGTTCAAAGCTTGGACTCCTCAGCCACATGCGAGTCCACAACCGATGAAACTGTGCAAGCTCAAGACACTGTCGGACACGACGGACTACCTACAAAAATCCACTAATGTTAAGAGTAATCATTGGTAATAACTATATTAGTTCCTTAAGCAGCTAAAAATCTTGATATTGACACTTCCATTTTCACAGATTATTTTATATAATCTTGTGTTTTAACCAGCACAAACACTCTCTTGCTCAACATTTACATTTTTCTGTGCCTGAACATTCCTTGTGCTGTTAATCCAAGGGAATGAGTATTTTATTACATTTAAATAAAATTCTTTACTGATAAGTCAAATAAATTTATTGTGTGGCTTTATCATCATTTTGATCCCTTTGTAAAAATAATGACATATGTAAAAATATAGAAATGCTCAATGTACATAACCTATGGCATTTATTCAACATAATTTAACACCACCTTGGTCTAAAGCAAGTTCAGCTGTATTTTGAACACATGGGCATGCACGTGTTATGGTTCTTGACTATTTTTCACATTTTCCAGAAATATCTGTACTAGAATACATATGTGCTAAATAATAAAATTAAATCAGTTTCTAAATGGCATCACATTCCCAATACAGAAATGACTGCAAATGGACTTAAATTTCACAATCACAAACTTAAAAATCTTGTCATAGAATATACTTTCAAACATACTGTGTCAAGTCCAGGTTACTAACCATAAATAGTGTTAAAGTAATAAAAGATCTATCAAAAGGTGATCAAACCAATACTGATTTATGTTTATCATTATTAAATTATAGAACATTGACGTTACAACAATCATCATCACCTGCACAGTTATTTAAGGGAAAGCTTTTAAACATCTTACATTTGTTTCAAGAAATAAGGAAAGGAACAAATAAAATATCAAGTGAGCTTGTATCAAAAGCATTGATGATGATAAAGGATCACAAACTTATTTGAAACTGAATGATAGAGCACAGTCTATAATATAGAAATTGAAACTCAGAATGCCACTAACGCTACATTTACCCTATGAGATAAATTTGAATGTAAGGCAATTAGCTCAATATTAAAACGTGACTGTCTTCACTGTAAATACCATTAGCGCGATTTAGAGAGCACTAATATCAAATATCACAACATCGCTGAAACCCAAGTGGGTGTAGTGTCAAACTCAAATCTAGAAGTTCAAATGAAAGGTAGTGTGGAAGTGCCATGTCTTTAAATTGAATTTATTAGCCTCTAGAGATGTCCCGTATGTAACCCGCAATGCCCCACAGTGCTCTGTTATGGTAGCTTCCATCTCCCCGATGTCCAGTTGCGCAGGAATTAGGTAACAGGAAGACCATGAATTTCAATTTGTGAACAGGAAGCCCATGGCTGTGGGGTCATACTTGTATTATGAGAGGCTGAGCAACATCTTTCTTTCTTTGTTATTAGTGCTGTGAGCACATCTACCCATTACAAATAGCCCCAACATGGAGTTCGTGGTTCTGTCTCTACCTCTGCTATCTGAGCACTTGGTGTTTTTTTTCCATGCTGCCTGGTGCCAGTCGCTGCACTGCCACACCACATGGCAGTTAAGCTGGTGGGGTAGAAGGGGTCATGCTTGTATGAGAGGCTGAGAAACTTTCTCAGCAGTTTAATTTGTGCAGCTACCCACCCCCGCTGTGTGTGCGCAACACATAATCAGGATCTTTCCCACACTCAACTACATCATGTGGCTACCCCCCGTCCCAATAAAAGGACACATCTGCCATTCAGTGTGGACCATGAGGCCAGGGAAAACCATGTCCTGGCTTGAGCACAATGAGGGCTGTATGGCTGGGAAAGATTCTTGGGGGCTTGCAGATACCCAGGGGAAGCCTCCCCTGGCAGCTAAGATTTTCACGGCATGGCTGCCAACTGAAGTCTCCCCCCAGTGCCTAAGACTTGTGGGGGCATGCAGCCACCTAAAGCAACACCTCAACTAAATCTTCCAACCAAACCCCTCCACTCCCCACTGCCACAACAAGGAAACTGGGAGCTAGCTGTCACCGGGGGACAGTCTCCCTAGTGGCTACGTACTGTGGGGTCTGGCGGCCACCCAGAGGGAATGGTTCAAGTGGCCCTCAAGCCAAGGACCCTGCATCCCACCACCCAAAAAGTCTTCCAGGACCATGTCAACTGGCCATTCAACCTCCCATATTACCAAACACCAGCATCCCCAAATTTGGTCAGCCCCATCGCCCAACCCCCGTGTTGGCAATGTGTGTGTAGTGAAGAGGAATGCTGAAAATCCTTTTTCCTAGCCTTTTCCACCCTCTTTCTTCTAACTTTGGACCCCTTCATGCAGAGAAGAGTGGGTGGAGGGCCAGCTGAGAAGACACAGATTGTGCACAGAAGCTGTCTAATGAACTGGGAAGCCAAAAATCCTGCCTCACCAAATCTTTTTTCAAAACCTTTACTATCTACTTTCTTCAAGTTTTGCATTGTCCCTGTATTATTTTCAGGGATCAGATGTAATCAAGTGAGGGGAGACAGTGGGGGGCAGTTCAGAAGACACACAGCTACTGCTTTTTATAAAATCTTTGATAATTTGGTTACAGCTATGGTTTTAAAAAGCAATTAATTAATTTATAAATGCAAGAGATTTCTGTTAATGTGGTGTTCTTTGTTGATGCCCTACTTTTCCTTCCTTCCGCCTGGAAAAATGGACATTTGCTTACCACAGGAGAGGAATGAGGGCAATGCAATGTGGGAAGATAATGTGAAATACCCACAACCACTTGTGGGGCATTTTTCCTCCATGCTGCAACAGCAAAAATACACAGAATGCTATGGGAACGAGGGAACTGTGGGATAGGTTTCTACAATGCACTGCCGCTACAGTCAATGTTTGCTGATCGAGTTTGGCAGCAATAAGTCGACTTTTGGGGGAGCAAGTGGGGAGGGGAGGATACTCAAATTTGGATTTATAAAATCCAACATTACAAAATCAAGTTTAATAAATCTGAATTTATCTCATAATGTAGATGTAACCGAAGGTGGCACCTCAATTCTATGTCATAAGTAATAAAGACCATGTGTAAAGATAAAAGAAAGGCATTTGCAATTATTATCTGCACAATCAGACTCAGATAAAAGAAGAAATGATACAGTACAAATGAAGCAAAACAATGAAAACATCACTCCTCTAAATAACAAAAACTTGAATAATGCAACAAATACGAAAGTTAGACAGCCATTACATCACAGGGGACCTGTTAAAAGACATAGAAAGCTGTTAAATCTCTCATATGCATATTTATACATGCATGCACACACACTTCAAAACACTAAAGAAAACCACATATGCTGTTAACTGTGGCTTTAAGAGAATGAAGAGATTCACTGGAGTGTGGGGTCTGACGGTTAGATAAGGATTGACCTAAGATAAGAAGCTCCATTTATCTATGTTAACAACCCACCTAATGGGTCTGAAGAAGTAGGTCTGTCCCAGGTAAGCTCACCACCCAATAAATTATTTTGTTAGTCTTTCAAGTGCTATTGGACTGCTTTTTTGTTTTGATAGCATTAGACTAATGCAGCTATCTCTGTTACTTTTCAACCCATCTAATAAAGACCGTTGTTAGAGTGAATTACTGTGAAGACTAATGGATTGGTTGCATGAACAACTCAGGCTCTCTCTACATTACGCAGCTTTTACCCACATGGCTGTGTCCATGTACACATTTCCATATTGCTAAAATACAGGCAAGTATAAAAACTGTTTGTCACCACTTTTGCCAACAAAAACCTTCCACCCAAGAGTAGCAGTTTGCTTTGTCCACACAAGCACTGTTTACACAAGTCCAAGGGTAAGCAGCCTCCCCCACCAGCATGAATGCCAAGAGTGCACGTGAGCAGATTTTCAGCCGCACACAGGGCAGGCGCTCAGTCCTTCCCTTCCTCCCCCATGCAGCCAGGAACTTGCTCAAAGCCATGCCTACTGTGGATTAACAAAAGACCAGCTAATGCTACCAATCACTACCTACACAGTAAAGCTCTGCACCTTTATGTATCAATGAAGCCATTGTAAATAGAATATTGGTGTCTTTAAAAAGTATCTCCAGCACTTGGACTGTACATAGAGGTCAAGTTTCATCACTCCATCTTGGAAAGGTTGCTGACCCCTGCACTAGTACTTCCCCCTGCAAAGCTTTTTGTCTTTGGGGACAGCATGGTTTAAAGTGCCAGTAAACAACAAAAACTTTGTCACTCAATTGCCGGTATAGACAATATCACCAAGACAGAACCTCTTAGCATAGTGGTGTTTCAGTATCAGTCTGGAGGGAAAAATAACACCAAATTACCAACACACATTCTGATTTTTCCTTGGTATACCACACTCAAGTAAGGGCAGAGCACAAACTGAACTAGCTCTGAGATCTTGTAAAACCACAAGGTCTCATAAGATAGCATGGCTGAAGAAAACAACACACACTATTAGAAGTCTTTGTATAAAATGTTTGCATGCATAGCTTAAGCAATGCGAAAGTTACTGAAGCTATTTACAAATTAAAGTAGGTTGGAGAGGCTTTGCCTTTCTTCTGTATGATAGTGAATAATATTTAATTTATAACCAGCATTACCTTTGCTTTTTCAGAGTCAGATCTTTCCAAGTAAATTTAAAAATTTTAGGGCTCTTTCAATCCCTAGTCCTACTCAGTTCAGTACTGTTGGCAATCACAATGCAATTTACTGAGACTTACATTCTAAAGCCATTGATCTTAGGTAGACTGCAAGTTTCTGCACAATAATCTCAAGACTTTATCTACTATAAATTTATGGATACTGCAGGAAGGATTTTTTCAGCAATCACAAGCTATTTCACAGTGGCTTTCAATTAGATACTTTATACTGTGTGTCTTAAAAGAAACTCAAGGTCAGAAATATACCTTACAGTTAAAAAGAAGGTATTACAAGGCAATAACTAGACATGACAGATATTTCACAGTTCACACATTTTCCTGTTTTACAATATGGAATAAAACAGACAATTAGCCTGACAATTGGAAAGGGCAGTTTAAAGAAATTAGTGAAATCTTTTTATGCCTTGGAGAGTTAATCATTTGAATATAAAACTCTACATTAGACATCAATGCCCACCTTATAAAAGAAATTTGTGTACCATTGCACTCAGTGTTTCAAAGTGTAACTGATTTAGGCACCTAAATTTCACAATCAAAGGGATTTAGGCAGTTAGGAGCTTAAATCCCAATGACTATCAATGGGATTGTGGATTTTAATTGCCTAGAACACTTTTTAATGTGAAACCTAGGCCTTTGGTGCCCAAATATCTTTAAAATTTGGGACAGAATCTGCAAAGTCTAAGACATCATCTTGTTTACATATTAAGGGTGAAAAATATATATTTTCAATCCCTTCGTCAAGCTCTCCATTGTTACTAATTCCCCAGACATGAACTGAGTAGTCTAAGTGGTCTTTTAGATACCTCGGGCCCAGGCCAAGGAGCATTTTAAAGAGGAGGATTGTGGCCTTGAGTGTGATTTGAAATTCTGTAAGAAGCCAGGGTAGATAGCAGAAGACGGGTTTGTTGCACTCGTGGCAGCCTGTGCTGTATTCAGACATGGTGCAATGTTCTGTATTGGTTGAAGTTTCATAAGCACTGAATAAAGTCAATTTACTACAAGCCTAATTTTTAGGCTAATTTAAGGTCAAATAAGGAAGTACTTCACACAACACAGAGTCGACCTATGGAATTCATTACCAGGGAAGTTGTAAAAGCCAAAACTACAACTGAGTTCAAAAAATAATTACATAAATGCTTTGAGGGCTATCAATAGATATTAGCCAAGATTGTCCGGGATGAACCTACCTCAGGACATGGGGGCCTGGGGTGAGAGAGAAGCAAGGAATTAGGAAAATTTTATGGTGCCGAACCCTCTCTGTATACTCTCTGAAAATGTGTTCACGTGCACCCTGAAAGTATCTCAACTTACATCTTCTGTTCTTATGACAGCTAATTGCAGGAGCAGCATATATAAAGGGCTGCAGTCTCCCAGCAACAGCCCATGAGCTCTATTGTAATTTCTTGTCTACTAAAGAAACACAGCCACCTGCAACAGCAGTCTGTCCCCATAAAGCTACCAATGAATAGACCCACTTGTCCAAATTAGCATGCAGCTCCCAGTGAGCAAAGGAGCAGGAAGCCACCACAAAAAGAATGAATGAAAACAGTAAGGAAAGTATGATGAGAGCTGGGGAGAGAGAGAGAAAAAAGCATGAAAGAAAGAAGCTGACAAAACATTTGGGCTGGAAAAAGATGTGGCATCTATCCCTCACCAGCAGAGAGGATCTTCAGAATTGTTAACTTTGTTAAGATTAATATTACTCAAACTCTGGCAACTTAGCAGTCTTGGAATTTATATTAGCTTCCCCTGTTCCCTTCCTTCCCTGTACTTGAAGATCTATCAAAACAAAAAAGCAGTCAAGTAGCACTTTAAAGACTAGTTACATTATTTTCCTAATGGTTTAAAGGAGGACACCACCCATCATTGCAATAGCTCCCGAAGCATGCCAGGATTTCATCCTTCATGTATTCATTATCCATGATCAAAATTAATTATTTCTACTCGCTTCCAAGGTTATTGAGGCCTATTATTACTACCTCTACTGACATGCCAGTCACTGCTCCCTAGTTGAGAGTGTAGCCTATTTTGCACCTAAAGAAAGGATTAAAAACTCTGAGGTACAAAAATACATCACATTCTCCCCATATTTATAGCTCATCGAGTACAGAATTAATTTTGAGAATGTATAAGTAGATAATGAGTTACAAGTAATTTTAACATAGGTTCTTTAAGAAACTTAGCATCTGTGCTAGTCTCTCTGTGATTTAACATTAGAATAAAACTGACTCTTCAAACTTTCCATCTAGTTGAAGTTTACTGAAATCTTATGCTTTGGCTGTCTTCAAACAAGTTACCTCAATTAAGCTAAATTATTGGAACAAAACAATTGTTATTCTATATCTGTTCTATACAACATTCATCAGCATAGCATCTGACTTCCTTCCAACAGCACATAAAGCACTCTGTAAACCTCTGCCATGCATTGCTTTCTATCTTGTCCTCTCCTACGAGAGAGAAGTGTATGCAGTACAGCTTTGTTTTGGCAGGTTTTTTTAAATTACTCATTTTGCTATGTATTTATGTTAGAAAAGGTAAGGTAAAAAACATACACTTTGAGCAAAAAAGGTGAAGTTTGAGATGATCCTTTTTCTTGAGGAAATTCTTTTTGGTATTTAGAACTGGCCCTCAGAAAACTTGCATATCCTGCATATGTGGGCTTTACTCTGATCATAAGGTGTTCCACTGTGCCAGAAAAGTGAAGTTGTCAACCACACACTTCATACCAGAATTCTAAGTGGTCTTTTAGATACCTTGTGCCCAGGCCAAGGAGCATCTTAAAGAGGAGGACTGTGGCCTTGATTGTGACTTGAAATTCTGTAAGAAGCCAGGGTAGATAGCAGAAGACAGTTTGTTGCATTCATGGTACCCTGTGCTGTATTCAGACATGGTGCAATGTTTTGCATTGATTGAAGTTTCCTAAGCACTGAATGTTTCATGCCTGAGTATATCACATTGCTGCAGTCCAGCCATAATCTGAGAAAGGAAGGAATACTTGAGGCTCACTTATCTGCTAAAATGTGATGGGGCATCCTAGCTAACCAAAAAAGTGAAGTAATTACTTTAGAATGGTGCTGTGTAACAGCTTAGCAATAATAAGGATTTCAAGAGTACACCTAAACTGTACACTGAACCAGCTACAGGTGTGTGTTAAAAGGGGAAAGCACTGTGACTGGCAGCCCCACAGCCACAGGGACCCCAAGTTGGGAAGGACTCAAGCTGGGGCCAGAGGGAACCCACAGTGCCAGGGAACCCTATCCAGGACAGAGACTGCAGCACAGGGGTGGAGACCTAGCTGAGGTATGGACCTCCACCAGCAGCCCCACAGCCCTGAGGCCACTGCTGGGGCCAGAGGAGAACAACAGAGCCAAGGCAGAAAGCCAGCTGTGGTATGGAGCCCCACAGCCAGACTGGAGGAGACCACGGCAGCAGAGAGCCTAGCCAGCAGTTCCCCTGCTATTCCCACTAACCCATCCCTACCCTGCCCTGAGCCCCATACTTGCAAGCCAGAGCACAAGTGGGGACTCTCACATGGAGCAGGCAGAAAGCCAGGCAGAGGCACGAGCAGTGTGCGTGCCCCTCCACCAGCTCTGGAGGCTTCCATCCCTTGGTTTAGGGCTTCTAGGAAATAGCTCAGAATATGAAATGTAATATAGCACTGATCGTACATACTTATGTAGACCTGCTTCCTGCCCTAAAGATCTTACCACATAAATTCAATGAGAAATTTAGTAAACAATACATGGACAGAGGAACAATGGAAATGGTAATAAGTTCATGCAGCTAAATCAGTTAAATAGCTGTGAGTTTGTTGGTTTTAAATTACAGTTTTTAAAATTTCCAGTTTAAACTATTGTTTTCAGTAAGCTCTGAACATCTGCCCTCAAAAAAAAGTTGCTATATTTGCTGCCTATTTCATGTTTTTTCCTTTCTGTAATTTGTGTGTTATTTTGTCTTTCTTCCCTTATAGACTACAGTAACAGCCCCTTTATAAGTATTAGTCCCTTTTTTAAACAACAGTGCCCCCACAACTCACTAACCTGATATGTCCCCTAACTCTACAGTATCTGCCCAGACTGGATCCAGGAGGCCTCTACAACAAGCGAGCATATTCCTGCTATGCGGCTCAGGCATGGTATCAGATGTCAGATGAATGAGAAGTCTGTTTATAAACTATACAGTATATTGAGGCAGATGTCACTGGGGTCAAGACTGAAGGTGCCACCTCACTTTCCCATTTCCTTGCCCCCTGCTCAGTGACTCGTTTTCCACAGTTCATCAAATCAGTCTTCCAATGCCACAAAACAAGTCACAGTTCAGCCAGGGCCACTAGGGATTTTTCACCTTCCTCTGCAGTAGGGGGAATGAACTGCCTGCTACGATTATCTGGGTATTTCTCATCTAATCACACTTCTGCCATTGTAGGGTCCTCAGGCAGAGTGGGAACACCTCAATTTCTCTTGTTCTCTGCCTGTGGCACAACAGTTTAGTCTCCTAAGGATGGAAATACTTTGGTCTAACTGACTTCACTGGGCTCAATGTAAGGTGGTCTGGTTGAAGAACAACAGCCTGTAACACACAGGAGAGAAAACTACATGATCTAATGATCTTTTTCTGTCCTTAAAAGACAACAGGAATCAGTATTTTAATGTCTCTAAAATTAGACAGCATGAAACACAGAAAAAGAGATAACAGTAAATTACTGAATATCCCAGTTCAAACAAAGTTGTTCATGAAAAATACACCAGCCCAAGTAGAAATTTTACTAATCCTACCTTTTTATTCCTAGCATTAAACAAGGATATTATAATTTAGACATTTTACTTTCCCATTTACAAAAAATCATTCCACGTAAGAATTCTGAAAAATGAGTGTAACAGTGGACATAAAACTACTACAATACATGCGCACTGTTAAAAAAAAAAAAAGCACACAAGAACTTTTCTTTGAGAAAACAAGCAGTCATCTACTTATTTTAGATGTTAAAAAAAATCTTTGCATTTGGGAACAGAAAAAGTATTTAAACAAAATATCACCATATATTACAAGCCATCAAGTAAAAATCTGTAGGCACAAAAAACAAACAGATAACAAGATACTTGATACTACAAAATATCTAATCCAAAGATTACAGAAAGTTTTCTACTCAAACAAAATTCATCTTCATTAGATATACAATAATCCAAAAAATTAGAAACAATTATTTCCCATGATTACACTAATGAAGTCTCAGATGGGTACCTATTGTACTCTGTATCTGCAAAAACAAGAGTTTTATGGCACCCTAAAATATAACAAATTGTCTGAGCTTAAGTTTTCATGAATAGAAACAACTTTGTCTGATGCAACTGATCTATTCCTTGCACTGCCTGACTGGTACCAGGTCACAGAACAGAACCTGAAGGAGATGTGGAGCAGTCACTGGTGAGTGGGGGAGAAGTTTCTCCCCAACATAGCAATCCTCTTCTTGGAGATCACTGGCAGGAGCCAGTGGCTCTGGTCCTCCGAATGCTCTGAACTCCAGGAGACATTAGGGTTCAATCTCTGTTCCTACTGGGAGGCTCATACCTCAATAGGTCTGAAGAAGGTTCCCTACAATGCATGCGTTGACTTCCACTGACCAAGTTCAGGTGACCTAAGAGTGCTCTGCTGAGTTTGCCTCTCTAACTCCAAGGCACAACCACACCTGGTGGACGAGCACTGGTGAGACATTCCCCATGAAAGAGAACAGTACTGCTAAGTTGAGGACAAGAAGTGAGGTCCCCCAGCAAGTTGATCCGGGTACCGCCAGGACCAGTGTAGGCAGCATCAGGATCTGCTGAGCTGCCTGCAGGGCTTCAGGTGTCTGGGGCTGATGGAGGCCTGCACTGCTACCTGAACTCTCAGGCAATGAATAGGTTAAGGATGTAAAATCCTGTTTAGTTAGGTAACTGGTTAAATGTTAAGTTTAACTGGGTAAACAATTAAATGGGAGGGATGTGGCCAGACTGCCCCTCCAACGTGGCAGGGATGGTGTGTGCCCACTCCCACAAGGATTGGGAACTCTCTGTCCATGATAGAATGCCCTCTGCCCACAGAACTCCTCAGGTCTAATGCAGATGAGGATTGCTCCAGCCAGGACAGAGTGAGCACACCACCACTTGCAGCACTCCTGGGGACACAGATGCAACACCTATCTCTTATGTGCCCTTCGCCCAAGCACCTAAGCCAGATACTGTGAGGATCACTGATTGTCATAGACCATTTGAAGTGATCACAAGTCTTAAATCCTGGGGACTGGGGCATGTTCCATTCCCATTCTGGATTAATGAAATTCTAAACTACTGCTAATGGCAAGTAACTCAATTACTATGAACAACTAACTTACAGGGTCTAAAAGTCTGTATGAACAAAAACCAAACAATGCATAAAGGAACCGAGGGTTGCGGGAGCAGGTGAAGCCCCTTATAATGCACCATATGAGCACCACTCCAGAGGGTGGTAAAAGCAGTTCTCTATGGATACTCATGAAGGAAAAGCTTCCAGCACCAGTGCATGCGGTGAGCACACATCTCTTAATATGGAGTGGACACAAGCTAGCACTCAAAGCAGCAGCACTCATTGTAGAAGGGTTAACTATCCGACTGTAAACTGAAGAAACTAACAAAACAAACCTGCAATCATGTAGAAATTAAAAGACTAACAAAATAATTTATTAGGTGATGAGCTTTCGTGGGACATACCCACTTCTTCAGATCTAAGCTCCTTAATTTAGCTACAAAGAAAGCATCACCTTTCCCATCCTGAACACATCCTTTCTCTTTTCTTTCTCCCCACAACAGACACACAAATAAAACCATAATAGAAATTTGTTATAATCCTGTAATATCCATTCATTCTCCTTTAATCAAGCAATAACTATAAACGTAGCCTATTAAAGCTTTTGTGTAATCTAAAGAGCCACTCTTACAAGTACAGACAAGTTGCCAGGAAATCAAAAACATGAGCAGGTAAGCAAAAATTTGAAGCCTCAAATAATATGATGTGATCTTTCATTCACATGTTCAAAAAAGTGCTACATTACATCACCTCTGACATATAATATCTATAGCTTAATTCTATACTTGAGGGAAACCTAAGGATTATAGTATATAACAACATAAAGAAGCATTATATATGTATAATATATCAAATTGTTAAGAAATCAAGTCAATGGCTGATGTCCTTGTGGATTCCATACAGTCCATTTGTTAAGCCATTTAACATAAGTGAGGTTTTTGTGGGCTTTTTTAAAAGCTAGTTTCTATTATATTCTTGTAAGAATATGGGGTCATTATAGACAGAACTAGGTAAAAACCCATTTTTTCCCCAATCACAGTTCCACAAAGCTGTAAGATTTAATCAGATAACTATACCTTAAGTTAACTGTTAGCCCTCTTGCTCCCAGTGATCTCAATATACAGTTGCTCAGATAAATCAGACACATTCATTCTCCCTGGTACTTTACAATGACTATGTAATTATTACTTTGGATACTTAATTAAAAACCCCATTTTACAAGGAATACGCTTGACTTTCAAACCCAACAGTCTTTTCCCACAGCCAGTGCTTTCTACTTTTTTAAAAATGGTTTCTCTATATTAAATTAAAAAGGATAGGGTTAGATTACATTCTTGATTTTAATGGAAATGCCATGTAAATGGATATGAAATATAAAAACATACTTATACGAATGAAAATTAAGTAATTCATGCCCCTTAACGCTTTGGATTTTGCATCAATTCATGTGTTAGCATGATAAAATGTAGGTAGTCTTGGCCTTGTTTCCGCTATTTAAAATTATTCAATACACATTTGAAACCTTTTTAGTATTCTGCTTAGAAGGAGACTTTTTTTTTTTTTTTTTTTTTTTTTGAGACTAGTGTCTCATTACCTTATCCACACTATTCCTGTCTGAACATTCAGCTCCACTCATTAGAACTAACATCTGCTACAAACATTATTAATGAGATATGTATCAAGGGATACAGGCAAGCCACAAACCACCTGGGCTAATCACACTTTTCAATACAAAACCCGATAAGAGCAGCAAATATACAACTTGCCTTAACATAGTCAATTATTTTATTCACACAGCAATTGCTATTTCTAGAATCCAACCCTTCCAAATTAGGTACATTTGTAAAACCACATTTATATCTTCTAGCTATTGCTAATGCACAATGTATACCCTTTATTAACAGAGCCACAGGGCATAATTTTTGTAATGGAAAATTTTCAATTTGCCTTTTAGATTTATACGTCTCATGAATGTATTAGCATAAAGATATTTTGAGGATACCAGAGGCTTAGTAACAACTGCTTCAATAAACACATAATATAGGATTCGTATTACACAGTTCTGGAATGTTGCTAAACTTCAAATGTTCAGTAAAAATTTAGAGCAACAAACTTTCTTCAAATTTCATGACTTACATGTAGTTATTTTAAAATGCATCTGTTACAGTTACAAATTTCCAAACAAAAACTTAGCTGAAATTAAAAGCTTTTGGTAAAATATTCTAAGGTCATTTGCGAGACCTTGCCTAAATCTGGGATTCAATAGCCAGTAGCCAACAACCACTCCAAGTCCCAAATATAGACCAAACAAAGTCACAATTTACATCCCCTGATCTCAGCATTTCTTATAACTGGGAAACCCAGAGGCTTTGTTTTTGGTTTCTATAGTAAACTCTTCTTCATCCGGTATCTGATCAACTAGAACCCTCTGATACCCAGCACACCACCAGCAAACTCTGATCCATGATGTGGCTCCCCCCCGACCTTTCTCCCCCCTTTTCTTCGTTCTTCCAAAGTCCCCAGATGCTGTACAAGCCCCCACCTCCACTCACTCCCAGGCTGAGTGGGTTTATTGATAAACTCTCCACTTGGAGCTGCCAGGTGAGCTCCACTGTGCCGTTGCTGCTCCTCCCAGCACCAGCAGCGGTGCTCACAGGTTTCTGGCTGCTGGGCGGCAGTCAAGGGCTCACTGTGCTATGGGGCGATGTGTCGGCCCCGCCAGTGCCTCCCTGCACCACGCAGCGAGGTGTGAGCCCCGCCAGTGGCTCCTGCTGTCCCCACCAAAAAATAAACAGGGCAGCAGTCGGGGTGAGCTGGCGCTGGTGGGGGGTGTGGGAAGAGCTGAACTTTCTTGAGAGTGGGGCACAGACCCCTGCCTCTGCCGCCCTGCTAGCTACTCTTGATTAATCAGATTATTTGCATATCCAGCAACCTCGCAGTCCCAGGGTTACCCGATATGAAAGGGTTTTCTGTACTTTGTTTAAAGCTTCCTGGGAGTACAGGTTGGACCTACATAGTTGCCTGATTTTGGCAGTCCAGACATCTGTGGTCCAGCATTCACATGGGTGCTCTGAGGCCAAAGCGCTCATGGGAAAAAGCAGAGCCCCATCCTCTCCGAGTGCCACAAACAGCTCATTTGTGGAGCTCAAGCTGAGGAAAGGAAGGGAAGGAGAGGGGACAGCTGACATTCTGGGAAGAGGAAGCCATCCTGGCTCTTCCCTTGAGCCCCTCTCACCTCCAATCCTGTTCAGTCAATGCCAGCCCCTCTGCTGCCACTGAAGCAGAACCCCACAGCTGACAGCAGAAGACAGGCCAACATTGCCTTCTCCTGTTCTGGCAAATGACCTGGTCCTTGACCGAGCAAGACCCAAAGGTACTGGACCAGGGACATACAGTCTTCACAACTTTTATTACAACAAAAAAACTTAAAAATCAGTGCAAAAATTTACTTGTCAGTTTTCTGTGAAAATATCAGGTTTAATATTCGGGGCAAAAGGATGAGGTGAGGGGGGAAAGAGAGAAAAGAGTATTGAAAGCAGACGCAGTTCAATGTCCTTCTAGAGTAGGACACGGATTCCAGGAAGTTCCAGAAGTGTTTGCTTGTTTTTATAAAGATAACAAGCATTGACATACTCATGAAATGTCTACGTGTACACAACTTTCACTAAATTGCCTTATTCTGAAAGACTCATATTTATAGATCATTTAATTAACAACAAACATCTAACAAAAGTATCGGATTTTCTTAGCATGTTTAGAATTTTCATGTACTTTCCTATTCCCAAACTTGGGTAAAAGAATATGTAAGACATGAATAGTAGTCTCTATAAAACCCCAGAATTATTCAGCAGAAGTGAGGAATGAAGGACCTTGATTAATGACATCACTGAAAACAATCACAGCTTTCCATATCAATATTTGGACTTTGTGTAGATCGTGGTTTCCCAAACTGAGGGGTGTGCCCCCCGCAGGGGGACATGAAGAAATTCCAGGGAGGGCACGAGGCAACACAGCCCCCACCTCATCATTCCCCACCCCCAAAGAAAAAGCTGGTCTTTGTTTCCGGCTCTCAGTCTCTGCCATTTTATGACCTGGCGCAGCCACTATAAAAAGCAGGCAGCTGGCGAAGACTCACATAGAGCTAGCTGCCTCCTGCAAACATGAGTGAGTGTGGGTTGTGGGGAGCAGGGGGAGAGAACAAGGGGGTTAGTTGTGGGGGCTGAGAGCGCCTAGCTTTGTGGGATGAGAGGGGCTTAGGTGGGCAGATTGTGGGGCTGGCGCGGCCAGACAGTTTGTGGGACTTGCGGTGGTTGGCCAGCTGGCCCCTGCATCACAGGGTTCAGGTGGCCTGAGCTAGTGGTCAGTTCTGGTGGCTGGCATGAGATTCAGGTAGCTGGCGAGCTGGGGCTGCACCAAGAACATCAAGGGGCTAAGAAAAACTATTTATGCTTATTTTTAGTTTTAAATAACATTTTACATCAAGTTTGTGTGTTTACTTTAAATTATGAATTGAATTTTTTGTTAAGGGGGGGTGGATTGTGGTAAAGAGTAGGTGGGGGGTGAGGGTTTCTCAAAAATCAAAAGGGGAGCATGACGTTGAAAAGTTTGGGAACCACTGGTATAGATGCAGCTACACAGGTTGCTTGCTGCATATGACTGAAGAGCAGCTAATGCCAAATAGAAAAAGACCCCCCCAGATTCCAGCAGGAAAGTCACCACTTAAGGAGGTACCTAGTAGTTTTTAATGATATTTTAGACAATAAACATAAGAATATACACACTGGATCAATCCACTTGTCCATATAGTTCAGTATCTTGTCTCTGATACCAGCTAGTGCAGGAGCTATGAATCTAACACAGGTTTTCCTTACACAGGAAACATGGGTTGCAACTACATTTGGTAAGGGTTGCCAGCTGGGTCGCTCTGAGCCACTTGAGGCTCTTAAAGGAGCCATTTGCAGCTGCTGTTCACTCCTCCGGCTCCCAGTCCCTGCCCTGCCTTGCCGTGCTGAAATGAAACACACTTTAATTGGTTTAAACAGCTGGCAGGAGGGATCCAGCCATTAAACCAATTCAACTGAGTCCCATTTCAGCGCAGCAGGGCAGGGAACTGCCTGCACTGCAGGTGGGGGAAGGGAATAGGAGAGCTGGCAGGGGACCCACACAGAGGGGGAGGCAGCTGCAGCCCAGCGAAAGAACTGCAGGAGGCAGTAGCATGCAGAACTCATGTGAGGTAGGTGGAGAGCATGGCTGGAGGAGATGAGGGGTTTAAGCCTGGGGACCGGGGAGCTGACAGCCAGCCAGGGCTCCACATCCCAGCTGGCTCCCAACTGCAGGGCTGCAGAGATCCCCCTGCTGATCCCGCTGCGCCCCCACACCCAGCCCAGGTGGGGATTGCCCAGCTGGTGCTGCTGGCCAGGGTTCTGTGCCCCAGCCAGCTCCCAGCTGCAGGGCTGCCAGGGTCCCCACCCCCTCCACAGTTTTTGGAAATCTTATGAGGGACAGACAGCCCTGGCTGGGCATCCTGCAGTTGGGACTGCCTCTCCCCCATAAAAGTTTTCCAAAAATCTGGCAATCCTAGCTAAGAGGGGTTTAAACCGGGATGGGGGGAGCATTTTGGGGGTGAGAGTGGTTTAAGCCAGAGCGGGGCATTTTTCTCAGGGAGACATGCCTTCCCCCATCCCCCCAGTTTTGAATTGGCTTGGGTCACAAAGTCCTCCTGAATTGTCAAAATGGGTCTCCCGCTTGACCAAGTTGGGAACTCCTGATCTAACAGCATAATTTCTAATGATCTATTCCTTGTTATACACTTTCTGCTTCTGACAGTTAGAAGCTCAGAGACACGCAAATCATGGGGACACATCACTGACAGTCTTGGCTAATAGCTGCTGATATTCTCAATGAAGCTCCTCTCGTTCTTGTTTGAATTCAGTTATAATTTTGACCTTCACAACATCCAGTGACAATGAGTTTCACAAGTTGATTGTGCATTGTGTGAAAAAGTACTTTTTTTTTTAAACTTGCTGATAATTCTTCCCTGGTTCTTGTGTCACGGGAACTAGCAAACACCACTTCCTTATTCACTCCATCTACTCCATAAATAACAATGTGAGGAAGTGTTTGGAAAGGGACAGATCTTAAAACAGAAAATATCATAATACCCTTGTAAAACCACTGAACACCCAGATGTTGAATACTGCAGGAAATTCTGGTTGTCTCATCTCAGAAAAGATGTATTTGAATTGGGAAAAAAGTAGAGAGGACAAAAATTATTAAGGGTAGGGAACAGTTTCTTTGTGAAGACAGATTAAAAAGACTGGGACTATCATCTTGGAAAAAAGATGACTGGGAAGAGTGACTGGGAAGAGGGTATCCGAGAGGTCTATAAAATCATGAGTGGTGTGAAGAAAAGAAATAAGATACTGCTATTTACTCTTCACATAAGAGCCAGGGGGTCATCCAATAAACTTAATAGCACGTTTAAATCAAACAAATGGAAATACTTCTTCACACAATGCACAGCCAGCCTGTAGAACTCATTACAAGGGGAAGCTGGGAAAGCCAAAACTATAACTGTATTGAAAAAGGACTTAGGTCCATCAGCGGCTATAAGCCAATATCGTAAGATGCATCCCCATGTTTTGGGTGTCTGTAAGCACTTGACTGTCAGATGTGGGGACTGAACAGGAGAAGGATCATTTGATAACACCCTCTTCTGCTCATTCTCATTGAAGCATCTCGCATTAGTCACAGTCAAAAGACAAAATACTGAGCTAGACAGACCACTGGTCTGACTCAGTATGGCTATTCTTAAAAATGTGAGAAGAATCTAAACAGATTCCTATGCCATTTAGTGATATCACAAACATCATAAATTTGACAAAGGAGCCCTAATGTTGTAAACTTCTAGTTTCAATGTTGACTCAAATTTTTCCTACTAGCTGAATTTTTTCATTTAACTGTATCTTAATATTTTGATTTACTTTGTTTTACATTTTAAACTTTTGAAGTCGGTATATGGAAAAGAAGGTGTCCCTCAGTTAATAATTAGCATACTTTTGAAATGTAAAAATACTAATCGGTTTAAAGAAATTTAACTTGCCACAGACTTTATCCTGAATGAGTATCACCTTCATGTTATTAAACAAGATACAAGATTTCCCAAAGCAGCTAAAAATTACTTTAATTACATCAAGCACAACAACACTAATGGCCTGGCACCCATCTTGCACAAGTGCCCCTTCTGACAGGGTGCGTCTGTCGTCTGTAAGTAGCCCTGGAACCAGGCTGTGGCCCTGGGCTTCCTCCCAGGAGGTAATAGTTTCATCCTTAGTCTACTTTAGTCCCAGATCTTTAGCTGGACAACTAAGTAGTTCAGATCCCATTTGGGAGGTTTATTGCTGCCCAACTGCAATTCTCAGTAGATAGAGCCCAAATACAACCGTCTCCCCAGCTAAAGACATGCTGGGTCAGCAACAGACATCACAGATCTCTCACTGCTGCAATATCTTTAGATAATAAACAAGTTACTCAGACATATCCTGAGAACATCCCCCCATGTTAACATGTCTCAGACATCTGTCGCACTATTTCCTTGCTCAGACATACAACACCTAACTACTGACAAAACTGAGTACATATGACAAACTCCCAGCTGCTCCAGTTTCTCTGCTCACAGCTCACATCTTGTTGATGAAACTGCACCCTATCTTCAAGTAAAATCCCAAAAATAGTTGTTTTAAAAGGCTGTGATCATGTTTTTATTATATTATTCCTCAATACTGCATACAATTACTGCTCCTTTTATTTTGGGTGTTATACTGGGGAAGAAAATACAGTGATTGTTGACAGTCGAACAATAAACAAAACTACTCATAGCAAACAAAAATGCTCTTGCTACTGTATATATAACCCCACAATACAGGCAGAACTTAAGAAAAAAATTCAGAAGGGTAAAAAGACTTCAGCTGAAAATCAATGGCAGCTAGCAACACTTTAAAAAAAAAAAAAAGTGAAATTAATGACTATCACTGTTGATGTTTAAATCAGTACATAAGGCAGGCCTACATAAAGATGCTCCGGTCTGAGCCTCCTAAGAAGCAAGTATGAGAACTCCAGATAAAGGAGTAAAACACAAATATTTGACATTGATTAAATATAAGGTGTTTGACTAAGCTGGAGGAGTATTTTTAATATCTATTTTATAAGCTCAGACAGCCAGAAATAAGCCACAAAAATGCCCCTGAAGTATTTTTAAAGGTAAAAAGAATTCCTCCTGGAGGAGGGGGCTCATAAAAATGTGAGCTGAATAAATCTATATTAAATAAACCTGAAAAGCATGCTATAACTAAAATGATGTTAAAAATGGCAGATGAAGGCTTTTGCTGGCCAGAGTCCTGACCTGAGGACTGGTGGGGTCGTTTCCTGCCACTTCTGTTTTTCTGCACAACCTTTCTTGACAGTTCTGCAGATGGAAGGAGCGCAGATGACTATTAGAACTGAAATGCTTCTGCTGACTAATGAGTGTATGGATGCCCAAAGACTCGAGAGTGACTCGAGTTCTTCAGGCTTTGTAGGCTCTTGTCCATCTTACTGGAGAAAAGGCATGGATCTTCGAAGAGCAGGCCCTGAATTGCTTGCTGGACCTCTTATGGTAGGTCCAAAAAACTCGAGGCCATGATACCCTTCTCATGGCAATGCCTGTGGCCATCACGCAGTTGCATGCGCAGACTCCAGTGTGGTTTGGAGTGATGCTTGGGAGATGAGCTTCCTTTCTTCAACCAGTGCCAAAAACTCAGCTCAGAAATCTTGCAGCGACCATTCCATGAATGCAGCCATGACTTCACATGTGTTGTAGCACTACCTCTCCTAAGCACTTAAACAAGAAGTGGAAGGATTATTTCTACATATACACAGCCAACTGTTTAATACCTGGCAGCCCTGGGACGAGGAGGTGGCCAGATATGGAACTATTACGGATAATAAAGAGTAACAGAGAGTAAGCCGTGCTAGTCTATACACTATCAAAACAAAAAGCAGTCAAGTAGCACTTTAAAGACTAGCAAAATAGTTTATTAGGTGAGCTTTCGTGGTCTGAAGAAGTGGATAATAAAGAGTCTTCCCTTGTCCCCAGAGCAGCACCTCCACCCACGCATCCTGCTCCATAGTACTGTTTCAGATAAGAAACCAGGCCCAGAGTGTGCACTGCTGCTCTGTACAGACAAGTTACATTCTAATGTCCAAACAGGATACCTGGAGGATGGAGATATACACAAAAGATTCAGAGACCAGAGCGCTCTCTCTTCAAAAAAGTGAGGGGCTTTGAACAAACACAGTTTTCTGAAGATTTTAAGAGACTTTGGAAGACCAGGCTACACTTGTTGATTTAACGAACACTTAATATATAATTTCAGTCTCTTTCTGGTTGCCAAATGGGATTTACCTTCGTTACAAGAACATAAGTTACTGGATAGTTAACGTCAATACACATCAAGCATGTTACCTTAACTCTTCTATGTTTCATAAGCAACATTCGTGTTCCCACATAGCAACTTCTCTCACTGAAACAAAATAGACACTAGCCTATACAATTATACATCCTCTTAGCTTTTGTGTATGCAAATATTAAACTTTAACTTACTAGTAAATTTACTAACAAAAATTACTATATATTTACACAGCAATGTAGTGTATGCCCTCATTAATTTTAATCAGAAAAAGTAAAATGTAAGCATAAGATGTTTTTCAAATTAATTGCAGTATATAAATTCTTGTGCTAAGAGACTGGCTACAATGCAAAAGAAGTCAATATCAATTATCTCACATTAGTACCCACAACAAAGAGGAATACTGTGATTTGAACTCTATAGCCACGTCTACACGTGCCGGCTACTTCGAAGTAGCCACGCCAACTTCGAAATAGCGCCCGCCACGTCTACACGTGGCGAGCGCTATTTCAAAGTTGAAATCGACATAAGGCGGAGAGACGTCGAAGTCGCTATCCTCATGAGGAGATGGGAATAGCGCCCTACTTCGACGTTGAACGTTGAAGTAGGGCACGTGTAGCCGATCCGCGTCCCACAACATCGAAATAGCGGGGTCCGCCATGGCGGCCATCAGCTGAGGGGTTGAGACACACTCTCTCCAGCCCCTGCGGGGCTCTATGGTCACCGTGTGCAGCAGCCCTTAGCCCAGGGCTTCTGGCTGCTGCTGCTGCAGCTGGGGATCCATGCTGCATGCACAGGGTCTGCAACCAGTTGTTGGCTCTGTGGATCTTGTGCTGTTTAGTGCAAGTGTGTCTGGGAGGGGCCCTTTAAGGGAGCGACTTGCTGTTGAGTCCGCCATGTGACCCTGTCTGCAGCTGTTCCTGGCACCCTTATTTCAATGTGGGCCGCTTTGGTGTGTAGACACTCCCCTGCAGCACCTACTTCAATGTAGTGCTGCCCAATGTTGATGCTGAACATCGACAGCACCAGCCCTGCAGGACGTGTAGACGTTATTCATCAAAATAGCTTATTTCGATGTCGCTACATTGACATAAGCTATTTCGATGTAGCATTCACGTGTAGACATAGCTTATGAGGAGTAACAGTAAACAACATTTTCATTAATACCCAACAGATTCTTGAACTTTACTTTAAAACAAGAAATACTGTAATGAAGAAAAAAGGAAAGATTAAGATGTAGTACAGTAGGGTCTCAACATTTGCAAGGGTTCCATGTTTACAACCCTCATGAATGTTGATTTTTTGCGAATACGGGGGGTGCCTATGGCCCCGGGGGAAGCGGCAGCTGCTGGCACTCCTGCCCAGGGCATTGGGGGAAGTGGCTGCTCGGCCACTCGTGCATAATTGAATCATAATCATAGAATCATAGAGCTGGGAGGGACCTCGGGGTCATCAAGTCCAGCACCCTGCTGCAAGCAAGATCAACCCCAACTAACTCATCCCAGCACGGACCTTGTCCACCAGGACTTAAAAACCTCAAGGGATGGAGACTCCATCACCTCGCTTGGCAACGCATTCCAATGCTTCACCACCCTTTTGGTGAAGTAGTTTTTCCTAATATCCAACCTACACCTTTCCCTCTGCAGCTTCAGAACATTGCTCCTTGTTCTGCCATCTGTCACCACTGAGAACAGTTTCTCACCATCATCTTTAGTGCTCCCCTTCAGGAAGTTGAAGGCTGTTATTAAATCATCCCTCAGTCTTCTCTTCTGCAAACTAAATAAGCCCAAATCTCTCAGCCTCTCCTCATAGGTCATGTGCTCCAGCTCCCTAATCATTTTTGTTGCCCTTCGCTGAACCTGCTCCAGCACATCCACATCCTTTTTATACTGGGGGGACCAAAACTGGACACAATATTCAAGATGTGGCTTCAACAGTGCCGAATAGAGGGGAAT
Organism: Carettochelys insculpta; assembly: GCF_033958435.1. NCBI lineage: Eukaryota > Metazoa > Chordata > Testudines > Carettochelyidae > Carettochelys > Carettochelys insculpta. The sequence goes on along the minus strand of NC_134139.1, from coordinate 140,902,042 downwards.
AACCACTTATCTAGACCTCCTCACAATGTTCCTCCTAATGCGCCCTAATATGCTGTTAGCCTTCTTGTGCACTGTTTACTCATATCCAGCCTTTCATTCACCATAACCCGTAGGTCCCTTTCCACTGTACTGCTATTTAGCCCATCAGTCCCCAGCCTATAGCAATGCTTGGGATTCTTCCATCCCAAGTGCAGGACTCTACACACCTCCTTGTTGAACTGCATCAGATTTCTTTTGGACCAATCCTCCAATTTATCCAGGTCACCCTGGATCCTCTCCCTACCCTCTAACATATCTGCCTCTCCCTCTAGCTTAGTGTCATCTGCAAACCTGCTGAGGGTGCAATCCAATCCCTCATCCAGGTCATTAATAAAGATGTTAAACAATACTGGCCCCAGAACTGAGCCTTGGGGCACTCTGCTTGAAACCGACCACCAACCAGATATTGAGCCATTGACCACTACCCGTTGGGCCTGATTGTCAAGCCAGCTTTCTATCCATCTTACAGTCCATGGATCCAACCCATACTACTTTAACTTATGGACAAGAATGTTGTGGGAGACTATGAAAAGCTTTGCTGAAGTCAAGGTAGATCAGAGCCACAGAGCCTGTTACCTCATCGTAAGAGTTAATCAGACTGTTCAGGCACGACTTACTCTTGGTGAATCCATGTTGACTACTCTTGATCACCTTCCCCTCTTCCAAGTGCTCCAAAATGGATTCTTCAAGGATCCCCTCCTTTATTTTCCCAGGGATTGAGGTAAGGCTGACCAGTCTATAGTTCCCTGGATTGTCGTCCTTTCCTTTTTTTAAAGATGGGCACTACATTTGCCTTTTTCCAGTCATCTGGGATCTCTCCCAATCTCCAAGATAATGGCCCAAGGCTCAGCAGTGATATCTGCCAATTCCTTCAGTACCCTTGGGTGCATTAAATCCAGACTCATGGATTTGTGTACATCTGGGTTTTCTAGGCAGCTCTCAACTTGTTCCTTCCCCACCGATGGCTGTCCTCCACCTTCCCATACTGCACTGTCTAGCACCATAGTGTAGGAGCTGTCCTTGTCCGTGAAGACTGAGGCAAAAAAGCACTGAGTACTTCAACTTTTCTTACATCCTCTGTCCTTAGGTTACCTCTCTCATCCAGTAACAGCCCCACACCTTCCCTAATAACCCTCTTATTGTTAACATGCCTATAGAAATCTTTCTTGTTACCTTTCACATCCCTTGCCAGCTGCAGTTCCAATTGTGCTTTCATTTTCCTGATTACTGCCCGACATTCCCCAGCCATATATTTATACTCCTCCTTCTGTCCATGCTTCCATTTCTTATACGCATCCTTTTGAGTTTAAGCTGACCAAGGATCTCCCGTGAGATTCTACCACTAAAATTAACAAAACCACTGACAGGTTGAATATTTTAAGAATGTAAGGAAATGGTCACAAATTCCTGAAAACGTGCTGCCCAATTGGAATAAAAATCCAAAATTATAATTCAATGGGAAATAAAACTGACTGGAAGTTCGAGAATGAATTAAACTGAGAAGACAAGAAATCTCCTTGAAAGAGAACAAACACAGAATAGCACAGAATCTAGAACTTGTTTTAATTTGGATGTAATTTAATGTTGTACATGCTAATAAGATAAAACTGAACTTGTATTTTAATTGTGAAGAAATGTTTTCTCCCTTTAGGAAAAAGAGGTAAGTTTCCCATGTGTGACTTTTCCTTCCCTACAAGTTTAAAAGGGATTAATGGGAAACTTGCAGGAAATGTCCAAATCACAAATCTGAGATATCTGGTCACACACTGGAGTCTATCCTAGAGATATAGCATGCAAGGTATAGCATTTGTAATATCAAAGGCTTTAATTTTCTGTAAACGCTAAAATTTATCCTGATAAAGGGTACTCCCAGTTCTGATCATAAAAAGTTAACTAATACTGATTGCACAATAGAACCTCAGTTACAAGCACGTTACAATGGAAGTTGTTCAGAACTCAAATGTTTGCAAGTCTGAACAAAACTTTATAAATATTCTTTCAAGTTTATAAATGAACAGATTTAATACACCTTTGAAACTAATATGCAGAAAAAAAATTCTGCTTTTAACCCCTTTATTTAAATGAAAGAAGCACAGAAACATTTTTAAACCTTCCCTGTTTTTAGTAGCTCTCATTTAACACAGCACTGCACTTGTATTGGCTTTTCTTTTTGGGTGAAAGGAGGACTAATGTCTCCTGATGCTATCTAACTATACACTTCCATTTGCAAATTATGTATGTGGTTGACCGGTCAATTAGTACCTCTTGCACACTTGTACAGTAGACGCCTGACTGAAGTATGGTTGCCCAGGAATGCAACACACACAAGTTAAATTTTGTGTAAGTCATGACCAGGTGGGGGAGGGGCCTGAACACTTTCGTATCCTACGGCCCTGGCTGAGCTTGACAACCTCCTCCTGTGAGCAACAGGAAACCCAGAGTCAGGCGCAGCAGCACTGGTCAGTTTCCTGACTCCCACAAGTGGCAAGGGGACAGGGGATCCCAGCTGTCCACCACTCCTGGAAGCAAGGAAAGAGAAGTTACTTACCTGTGTAGTAACGATGGTTCTTCGAGATGTGTCCCCGTGGGTGCTCCACAGCAGGTGTTGGGCTCACCCTGGCACCGCAGATCAGAAATCTTTAGCAGTCTTCGTCAGGTTGCGCATGCGCCGATACGCACCGGCCCTTCGCACGCCTTCGGTCACATGCGCAATCCGGTCCCCGCCAGTTCCTTGACCAACCACCCCGGATGCTTCTGAAAAACACGAAAACAGAGCTCCGAAGTGGGGAGGATGGGCGGGTAGTAGAGCACCCACGGGGACACATCTCGAAGAACCATCATTACTACACAGGTGAGTAACTTCTCTTTCTTCTTCGAGTGGTCCCGTGGGTGCTCCACAGTAGGTGACTACCCAGCAGTGACCCCAATTAAGGAGGTGGGTGTCCGCTTATGTGCAGCTTGCCCTTGATAGGCGTGTATCCTCATTGAACAGCCGCTTGGCAAATGTCATAATGCTTGGCAAAGGTGTCGTAAGATGACCAAGTCGCCGCTCTGCAGATGTCTTTTAACGCGATGCCTTTGAAGAAGGCCGTCGACGTTGCCATTGCTCTGGTGGAGTGAGCCCTGGGCGGAACTAGCAGAGGGGTCTTACTGAGCTCATAGCACAGTCTTATGCACGATATGATGTGATTTGAAATTCTTTGTGAGGATAAGCCTTCCCCTTTCGACCCGGGTGCGAGAGACACCAGGAGTCTGTCCGTTTTCCCAAAGGGTTTAGTTCTGTCTATGTAAAAGGCCAACACCCTCCTTACGTCTAGTAGGTGCAGCCGCGCCTCTTTGCTGGAGTTGTGAGGCTTAGGATAAAATGAGGGTAATACTATTGGTTCGTTAATGTGGAACTCTGAGGAAACCTTTGGAAAGAAAGCCGGGTGTAATCGTAAGATCACCGCTTCTTTTGAGAATACTGTGCAGGGTGGCATTGCCATTATTGCTGCAAGTTCGCTCACCCTGAGGGCTGACATGATGGCAAGAAGGAAGGTTGTTTTCAGGGTAAGTAGCCGGAGGGGTACTGTGGCCAATGGTTCAAAGGGTGGTCCCGACAGCGTGTGGAGGACCAAGTCCAAATTCCATGACGGCGATAGCAATTTCCAAGGGGGGTACAGGCTTACCAGCCCCTTTAAGAACCGTGTGACCACAGGATGGGCGAATATGGTTGGTACTTCCTCTTTATGTTGAAACACTGATATAGCTGCAAGATGGACCTTTAGGGAAGATAGGGAGAGTTCGTCTTGTTTTAGCTCCAGCAGGTAGTCTAGAATTGCGGTTTTAGGGACGCCCTGAGGGGCCAACTGCTTGGAAGAGCACCAAAAGATGAATCGTTTCCACTTTTGCATGTAGGTCCTTCTGGTGGAAATCCTTTGACTGGACTCCAAGACGTGTTTCACTCCCTCCGAACATGTGCTCTCTAAGGCGCTGAGCCATGGATTAGCCACGCCTGTAGGTGGAGTCTTTGAGGGTGTGGGTGCACTACGGACCCCTGAGCCTGCATGAGAAGATCCAGCACTACCAGTAGGGGGAGTGGCAGGCGGCATGACATGCGCAGAAGTAGAGGAAGCCATTGCTTTCGGTCCCAGGTTGGGACTATCAGTATTACGCGTGCTCTCTCTCTTTTGGCTTTCTCTAGAACCTTCTGAATGAGTGACATGGGAGGGAACGCATAAAGTAGAGGGCCCTTCCATGGCACCGTGAAGGCGTCCCTCAAGGATCCCTGTCCTGTGCCCGCTCTGGAGCAGTACTGAGGGCATTGTTTGTTGTTGTAAGTGGCAAACAGATTGATTTGGGGAACCCCCGTTTGTGAAAAACTTGTTGGAGCAAATCGGCGTGGATCTGCCACTCGTGTGTGAGGGCAAATCGCCTGCTTAGCTGGTCCGCCTTCATGTTGTGGACACCGGGTAGGTATGAGGCTTTCAGCGTTATATTGTTGGCAATACACCAGTTCCACAACCGGACTGCCTCTGCGCATAGCGCATGGGATCTGGCCCCCTCCTTGCCGGCTGATATAAAACATGGTGGTGGTGTTGTCGGTATTTATCCCGACTACTTTGCCGTGCAGCTATTTCCGAAAATGTCTGCACGCATTGAACACTGCTCTGAGCTCTAGTATGTTTATGTGCAATGTCTTTTCCATGGAGGACCATAGCCCCTGAGTTACTTTGTTGCTGATGTGCATTCCCCAATCCCATGTGGGATGCGTCTGTCGTAAGAAAAATCGCGATTTGTGGCTGGTGGAAGGGCACCCCTACTAGTACGTTCTTGGGAGCTGCCCACCATGCCAGAGACCTGTGCACCTCCGCTGTGGGCGATACTGCCCTGTGGATGGTACGGACTATTGGTTTGTCAACACTCGCCAGCCAATGCTGCAGGCCCCACGTATGCAGCCTGGCATTCTGTACCACGAACGTGGTGGTCGCCATGTGCCCCAACAGTTGTAGACATGTTAGGATTGGCACTGCGGGGCTGTATGTCATCACTTGTACCCGGGATCTGATGGCACGGAAACGGGCCTCAGGCAGGTATACTCTGGATGTCGTAGAGTCTATGCGTGCCCCTATGAACTCTATATTCTGCGTAGGCTTGGTCTTTGATTTCGAGAGGTTGATAACTAGGCCCAATGAGGTGAATGTGTTTGTAGTGAAGTGTATCATGCGTAGGACCTCTGCCTTCAAGGCCCCTTTCAGTAGGCAGTCGTCCAGGTATGGAAAAATGAACACACCCTGTCTGTGTAGGTAAGCTGATACTACCGCCAGTGTTTTGGTGAACACTCTGGGTGCTGAAGAGAGACTGAATGAAAGAACTCTGTATTGGAAGTGCTCCCTGCCTACTGTGAAGCGGAGGAAACATCTGTGTGCCGGGTGAATAGTTATATGAAAATACGTGTCCTGCAAGTCGAGGGCTGCAAACCAGTCTCCATCGTCCAATGCCGTAAGTATGGAGGCAATTGTAATCATCCTGAAATGCTGTTTGCGCAGATGCCGGTTGAGGGCCCGTAGGTCCAGGATTGGTCTCCAGCCCCCCATCTTCTTCTCTGTTAGGAAGTACCAGGAGTAGAACCCTTTCCCTCGGAATTGTTCCGGAACTCTCTCCACCGCCCCTATGAACATGAGACGGTCCACCTCCTGTTTTAATCTTGTCTCGTGGGAGGGGTCCTTGAAGGAGGACTGGGTGGGTGGTTTTGGTGGAGGTAGTGATTGGAAGGGGATCGTGTATCCTGTGGCTATAATCTCCAGTACCCATTTGTCTGTGGTGATGTTTTGCCATTGAGAGTAGAACGGTTTGAGCCGATGGTGGAACATGCGTTGGGATTGGCATTGAGGGATGGTGTTGATATTGCAGTCCTCGACATACCCGTCAAACTTGCTGTCTCAACGCTTGTCCCGAGGGTGCGCGACCCTGTTGGGGGCATCGTCTGGGGGCCCTATACTGCTGCTGCTGGTGGTGGCACCCTTGGTCATACCTCCGTTGGTATTGTGTACGCTGAGGTTGATCAGCATAGCGCCTTTGCTGGGGGTAAAACTTCTTCTTCCTGTACGGAGGGGTATATATACCCAGGGTCCTAAGCTTGGTTCTCGAGTCCTTGCTGGAGTGTAGGACCGAGTCAGTTGAATCTGCGAATAACTTCTGTTTATTGAATGGAAGGTCTACAATTTTTGTTTGCAGATCCCTGGGAATGCCAGACTTCTGGAGCCAGGATTCCCTACGCATTACCACTGCTGTGGCTGTGGAGCATGCTGCCGTGTCTGCCACGTCCAGGGCAATCTGGACTCCTGTTCGTGAGGCCGCATAGCCCTCCTGGACGATCGCTTTTGGCACTGGTTTCTTATCCTCTGGAAGGAAATCCATGAGGGAAGCAAGTCTGGAATAATTGTCAAAGTTGTGGTTTGACAGGTGTGCTGCATTGTTTGCCATTCTGAGTAGTAAGGTAGAGGAGGAATAGACTTTCCTACCGAACGTGTCTAATTTCCTCGCATCTTTTTCTGATCCTCCTGATTTATATTGGGGTGTCTTGGATCTCTGCTGTGATGATTCGACTACCAGGGAATTTGGTTGGGGGTGGCTGAACAGGAATTCCATGCCCTTGTCTGGAACAAAGTATTTCTTATCCACCCTCTTATTTGTGGGAGGGGTGGAGGCTGGAGGCTGCCATACGTTGGTGGCTGCTTCCATAATAGCTTCATCTAGTGGGATAGCGATCTTAGATGAAGCCGGGGGTCTTAAATTTTTCAGGAGTTTATGATGTTTCTTCTGCACCTCCGCTATGTGAATGTCCTGTGTTTGTGCTACCCTCTTGAATAGTTCTTGGAATTGCCTAAGGTCATCCGGGGGGGGAAATATCCCCGGGGACAGTCCCCTCATCTGGGGAGGATGAAAAGGCGTCGCTATGATATACCTCCCCTAATTCCTCTGATTCCTGGTTTTGTTCATATACTTGCCCTTTTGAGGATTCAGAGGGGAGGTCCAGGGCCTGTGGACCAACATCCACCTGGGGAGGCTGTGTCCTTCTCACGGAGTGAGACTGTGTGAAGGGGTGTTGGCGAGGTGTGGGTGGGGATCTACCCCTGGACCTGGACCCCCTGTGCCGGTGTTCAGTATGGTAGGGACGGCCATAGCAGCAAGGGCAAGAGCCCGGTGATGGGGATCTAGACCATGATCGGAAAACGTACGCATGCGGTCTAGACGAGCTTGACCTCCGTGATGACGCTGATAGTGGTGGGGATGCTCTGTGATAGTTTTCATAGGGGTCCCTACTGGAGATTGGTGAAGGTTGTCTGAGCCAGGGGGATCGTAGTTGAAGGAACGGGGATGGAGGTCTGAAGCAGGCCATTGGAGTTGCTGCCCGATGTATTTCTGGGGGGAGGCTAGGTGATAACGGCAACACGGTGGCCTCCGCAGATGCGCTGCGGTGCCGTGTTTTAGCCTATGCTTTTCCCTGTCCCTGCAAAGCAGGTGCCGCCCCCTCCTGTGCCGGGGACCTCTGCGCCATTGTGGGTGCCGCGCTCGGTGCCCTTGTGCACGGCGCCACGTGGATAGCTTCCTCCAGCACCGTTGGGTCCCGTGCCGGGCACCCCTGCTCTGGCGCCGTCAGTGCCCCAGGGCTTGGTGCCATGGGAGTTAGTGCCACCAATGCCGGTGCCTGCGGCGCCCCCGGTGTCGCCTGCTTAACGGTAGGAAGCTCCGGTGCAGCTGCATGCGCTACGGTCATCCCGCTTTGAGCAGCCCGCAGGTCAGAGGCCTGTGCTCCGCTTGTCCTGCTCGCAGGTGTTACCGGCAAGGATTGAGCTGGAGAAAGCTTCCTTTTCTTTTGTACAAAGGAGGTTAGGGAAGCCGCCTTCCTCTTGTGCGACCCTGAAGGCCCCTCCTTATGGAGCTTCTCCGATGGTTCAGGTTGGAGGGCCTTATCAAATAAAATCATTTTCAGCCTCATCTCCCTGTCCTTTCTGGCTCTGGCCATGAGCTTGGAGCAGTGAGGACACTTTTGTGGAACGTGGGTCTCCCCGAGGCAACGAATGCACTCGCTATGCCCATCTGAGGCAGGCATGGCCTCGCGGCATGACGCACATTTCTTAAACCTCGGCGAGGACATCTCGGCCCGGGCATTTAGTCTTTGAATGTTAATGGGACACTTAACAGCTAATCAGTCCTGAAAAAAAAAAAAAAAAAAAAAAAAAAAAAAAAAAATTCGCGGCTTTTAGGATAGCAGACCGCTTAAGGCGGCCGCCTGCATTCTTCTCTTTCTCCCTCTTTTTTTTTTTTTTTTAAAACTATACCTACATTTAACGAAAACAACTTTAACAATGCTAACTAAAAACTAACTATTAACAAGATAAACAAAATTAAGAGATAGTTTTATCTTTCTCAGGTGTTGGAGCTGGAGTGGAATCCATCTGCAGCCGTAGGTGGTTGAGACGCAACTGGCGGGGACCGGATCGCGCATGTGACCAAAGGTGCACGAAGGGCCGGCGCACATCGGTGCTTGCGCAACCCAATGGAGACTGCTAAAGATTTCCGATCTGCGGCACCGGGGCGAGCCCGACACCCACTGTAGAGCACCCATGGGGACCACTTGAAGAGGAAAACTGACTTCTGCAGCAGCAGTGGCCAGTTTCCTGACTCCAGCAAGTGGCAGAGATCCGAGAACCAGGCAGCAGCCTCACACCTGACCCCCTCCACTTGTGGAACCTGGGAAACTGACCAGTGCTGCTGCTCTAGTCAGTTTCCTCACTCCAGCAAGGGCTAGCGAGCCAGGAAGCAGAAGGCAGCCTGGCTCCCAGCTTCCCTCTGCTTGCAGGAGGCAGGAAACTGACCAGCACTGCTGCACCTGCCTCTGGGCTGCCCACTGCTCACGCTGCAACACAGAAGAAGTTTTCAAAACAGTAAAGGATTTCATTTATTTAAGTAACAATTGAAACTGGAATCCTATGAAAATAATTAATCCTTACGAATGTTTAAGATTTTACTCTAACTGTATGCAAGCTAAATTACTCTTTAAAACACAAATCATTGGGAAGTAATCTGATCATCTTGGATTATGCTGAGGTACGTTTATTATCTCTGTACAGCAGAAACTGTGTTCTCTGAAATTTGTTATTCTAGCATATCTTCCTTATAAAAATTCCATGTATACTACACCCAGTCTATATACCTTCACAAATTTCGAGCATTATGCAATTCAACTGTGCTAGAATACACACCATTATACTTTTATTATATATTCTAAAGACAATTAATGGCAATCATTGAAATAGTAAAGACTTACTAAACATTTTTTCACATTCCTATAAATCCAGGATCATTTGCTTCTTTGGATGTGTCCAGTCCTAACAAAATCTAATTTACTGTATTCATCTCCCCAAATATTTTGTGTGAGTGTGTGTGTGCGCGCACGCATGCAAACACGTGGGAGAGGTAACAGAGAGGAAGCCATGCTAGTCTATACACTATCAAAACAAAAAGCAGTCAAGTAGCACTTTAAAGACTAGCAAAATAGTTTATTAGGTGAGCTTTCGCCCACGAAAGCTCACCTAATAAACTATTTTGCTAGTCTTTAAAGTGCTACTTGACTGCTTTTTGTGGGAGAGGTAGGCATTCTTTCTATGCTCATTATCATAGGACCTAACTGTCCTACAAAAATTTTTCACCTCTTTTGCATTGAATATTTGCATATTTTTACTTTTCTCATGGTAGTAGCCCGTCTTTTCCAAAGCAAATCTGATTTTTCTAGTATTTTTAACCAGGGTTGTCCCTTCCAATGAGCACGGCAGGGAGGGAGATGCACCTGACAGCCTCAGGGGAACAGGTGGGAGGCATGAGTGACAGCAAGTGATGTGAGCGTGGGCTAAAGGACTCAGGAGGAGCAAAGAATGACCACACAGTTGGCTGAAAAGAAATGGTACATGGAAAGGGAAACCACCACTTCTCTCTGGCCACAGGCTGCACAGCAACCCACTGCTCTCCTCGAGTCCTCCAGCCCGCACTGGGAATCAGTGGCTGGGTGCAGCCTGTGGGGTGACAACAAGGAGGTAGGACTGGCCACCACAACCAGTATTGCAGCCGAACCAAGCACCAGGAAATTTGGGGCTACTTGGTGCCCCAACTATCATGGTGACCTACGTAACTGTGTATTTTGCATATAGGTAGAGATGGCCCTGTTGATAATCTCTCTTTCCGTGTTAACGCTCAAGCCTCACTAATATGTGCTATATCTACACCTTCCTTGGAACACAAACCATGCCCTATTATGTTTCTGTGGCAGTCAGTTCATTGTCAGAGCTCAAATGTATATCCTTGTAAATGCAGTATCCTGTGCCTTTGACGTTTAACAGCTGATGCAGGAAGTTTTCCATTCTTTCAAAACCTACAGAACTAAAGGGAATTACAATTTCTTCTTTATTTTTCATTTCTTATATTCGTCTTACCCGAATTATTTTCCTGGTGCCGTTTTCATTACTCACCTACTTCAATTCTATACATATTTTCGACAGTGTCAACTGTGTTCATTTTCCAAGGGAGGGAGGGGGGCAGGGAAAGGGAAGCTATTATAAGAAAGTCAAGGTGCTGCCACAACCAAAACCAACCCCTAAGTGTATACCATGCACAGCAGGGGCAAATTCAAAATCAAATGCCTTAAAAAACATGTGTTCCCTAAAGCACAAGGTCTTTCCCCAGTTCTTTACAAACTACCAAGACATAAGGCAAGAGCAGGGAAGAGATCTCAGTTATATGACATTGAGTTTGTGCAGCCCTTTCTGCCAGCCTTTCTGCCTCTCAACTGTGCCAGCTGAATCACACAGCTACTAAATTAATCACTTAGTATTTAAACTATTGTATTTTCAATTTACCTCACTTGGGGACTCTTATAACAGTAATGAGTTAGTCTGAGGCTATTCACACACCATCATGATGTGTGATCATCTTGTTCAACACCACATGGGAAGCATGTGGAAAAACCAGAACGAGAATTCCAATCTCCTACAACTTCCATCCAGCAAAGAGAAGAAAATACCTTCTCCTCGCCTCAGTCATCTGACTCAAGCATTGTCCATATGATGTAATGATTAAAGCAAGTATCCTACAAACTGTGAAGACAAGCTCTGTGTAAGCTCAAAAGCTTGTCTCTCTCACCACGCTGAAGTTGATCATATGAAAGCTCATTCACCTTCTCTCTCTAATATCCTGAGGCTGACACTGCTACAACAGTGCATATAAGAAATAGTATGTGATTAAGCAATTTAACACTATCATAATTACAGAGATTTTGTGATTTCCTAGGGGTTCTAAAAGCAAACTGAAAAACATATGTACAGTGGGGCCTCAGTCTTGTTGGCCTCTAGATATTTATTGCTAGATAAATACCAAAAAATAAGGATTACAAGAACAAGGAATCATTCAATGTATCAACAAATTACCACATTGTCATGAAGAAATTTTCTCCGATTGTATGAATAGGTACATTAGTTTATTCTAATTTGCCAGCTATTAATTTCAGCAGCACTCCCCATTTTACAGACAGGGACTCTATTTCAAACAAGAATTAACTTCAAGTGCAACAAGTAACAGCTTCAGCACTGGTCAACATACCAGTTTCTCTGATCTGATATTTAAGTTTCTTAGTGATTAATCTGTTTTACTTCTACATTTACTTGCAAGACTTCTTATATGACATCTAAGGTACATGGTGTTTTATTTCTCATAAAGAACACAGTAGTGAGAATCATTTCATACCTTTCTATACCTCTATCCACTTCTTGAACACCCACAACAAAATACAGGAAATAGCTAATGTTTAAGAAGGCTTGATAACCGCATACAAATATTAGCTTGGGAAAAAAAAAATTTAACCTCCTGTTTATTCTTCTCCAACTCTACACTTAAAATTTAGATCAAACTAGATACGCTGCTCTGAGCTTTGGAAGAATTCTTTCCTTGACCTTGCTACCACTGCTTGGGGATGTGGATTACAGTAAACTCTTTTATATCCAGCATTCTATTATCCAGAACCCATAAATAACTGGCATTTTAACCATAAGTAAATTAAAAATATGTTTTCATAAGTACAGTATAGTAAAATTAAATACAAATAAATACAGAAAATACAGTATAAGCTTTCAGTGTACAATACTATTGTTGTTGGTAAAGTACTCTGCATACATTTTTATTTGTTCTTAATATCTAATCTTGTTTTTCTTTAGTGTTATGCACTGCTAGGTATACCTCTCTATTACCCAGAATATTTCAATATCCGGCAACCTCCTGGTCCCATGGCTGCCAGATATGAAAGAGTTTACTGCACTTACATCTTTGGAAATACTCTATCCATCCATACAGGAGGTATCTATGTTATCATGCTATAGACGTATAGCTTCAACTGTGTCATTGTGGTGCCCACAATCTAGATATGCCCTCTATTATCTTCATTAATTTGCAATGCCAGATACAAAATAACTGTATGTTTCTCACTGTATATTATTGAGTTGTATGGAAATGGTAGCAGAATTTTCAGTTCATGACAACTAGTTATTGCTGAATCAAAAGGATGACCACTATTCATGCAGTTACAATTACAACACAAGTGTACAGTACAGATATCGATGAATTATGATATTCGAAGCATTAATAGGATGCATTGTTAATAGTGAAAATTTGATTTATTTTTCCAAGTCAACAGCTAAAGAACAGATTAAAAAGTTACAGAGTGATCTGTGTAGCATGAGGCATAATTTTTTTCTTACCAAAACTGAGTCCCTTTAAGCCTTTAATCATCTTCAGCCTGGTCTAAACTAGGAAATTTGATCCATATAACTTTATCACTGAAGGTCGTGAAAAAATCCACACTCCTAAATGATGCAATTAAACTGGACTAATCACAGGCATAGAAAGTACTAGGTCAATTGGTGATGCCCTCCCATCAGTGTCAGTGACATCTTCACCAAAGAGCTGCAACTGCACTACTGAGGTGTTTTAAGTTCAGACAATCTCTGTCATAAGTCACTTATCACCCTGGTATCTGAGCTCAACTGGTCATGAACAGGCAAAAAAGACAGGGCAGTCAAAAAAGTAAAGCAAAAAGATTAAATAAAATACGCTTCAATGAACATTCAAGCTACAGAAAAGCATCAGCGATAAAGAGAGGCTTGGCATTAAGTTCCAGCATAACTTATATACAATAGCAAGCTAAATGAAAACTTGAATTATTTAGAGCTTTTTGTTTATCTAACAATATAAAACATGCCTCTATTATACACAAGCAGAAATTTATACTAAAAAAAAAAAGCATACTGCTAATCAAAACAATTTGCTTTATGTATTGGGTGAATTATATAATTTTGTAAATATGAAACTTACCTAGTGCCATCTGCTTTCCAGCTTACTTTGTAAGGTTTCTGCTCTAAAAGTTTAATATTTTGCTTGTCCATGGAAACTGGCTGTGCTCCAGGGAATCCAGACCTAAAAAAAAGCAGGTTTTGTTAATATTCTACAGCAGTGTTTCCCGAAGTGTGGTAATGTGTAGCACTGGTGGTACTCAAAAGGGTTTCAAGGGGTACACAGCAAAAAATATATTACTGAAAATCCAGAGATAAGCACCGGGATGGCACTGGGAGAGGGGTATGCCGATAAAGCCTAAGTCCTGAAAGGGGTACCTGAATGTTTTAGGTTTGGGAAACGCTGTTCTACATCCTGCATGATACATAGTTATCTTTGCTACAAGGTTGACTTTCAGCCGGAACATCTATAGAAATAATTTTTTTCGTACAAGAGGCACCTGGCTTTTGATAACCACATAAAGCATTTCTGAGCTTAACAAATTCTAGCTGTCTGGGTTTACTCAAAAGCTCAAAACTGCAAGTGTTTTGCTTTGTTTGAATTTGACACCTGCAAAATATGTGTTGCTGTGAATATTCCATGAGATTTTACTTTTGGAAACTGAACTTTAAATTCCAGATTACATTTATAAACGTGTACTAAATTAGCATTCACAAATTCAAACCAGCATTAGAAAGACTAAGAAACAGAAAGAACAAAGTTTTGCAGACCAGAAGAGAAGCTTATCGATATAAATGAACTTGCAATATTTTGCCTGGTTCAAGCCAACATTATTTAGTTTGATGTGCACTAAAACTCACCCAAAACTTTAGAAATAATCATTAGACCAGACTTTCGCATTTCGTATTTGTGCAGCAATGGCTAAAATGAACAAATTATTATTTCAAACTAGAAATTATTGTAGAATTTATTTCTGAAATTGTAACAGCTTATCATTCTCTTTTCTCCGTTGGCCATTGTAGCCTTATTATTGCATTACCTTTTTGTAAGAATCCATTCTAATACATAACTGCTTGCTTGACTTTTCACAAAACATTATAATATTAAAAACTGTGAGATTGTTCAAACAAGAAAATTAAACTTAAAATCGCATACCCTTCCCAACCACAAAATTGCTGACACTTTTGCTGTATTTCTCTTAACTTTGGTTGAGTTGTCAACTGGGTTACACGTTTAACTGACACTCCTTCCAAAAAAATTGCACCCTAAAAAATACAAAAACACAATTAGACTAAGATAAATCACAAAAGTTCTCGTTTTTAAGAATACTAACATATCATAGAACTGGAAAGGACCTCTGATGGCTGTGTGTACATACACCGTAAATTCTTTCATACCTGACATTCAATTACCCAGAATTCTCAAATAACCAGCATGTTAACCATAAGTAAATTTTAGTTACATTTTCCGTAAGTACAGTATAGTAAAAGTAAACACAAATACAGCAAATAGAGCATAAGTTTGCAGGGTACAATACTACTGTTGTTGGTAAATAAAGTACTCTGCATACATTTTTGTTTGTTTCTTAATATCTAATCTTGTTTTTCTTGAGTGTTATGCATTGCTAGGTGTACCTCTCTATTATCCAGAACATCCGAATATCCAGCAACCTCCCAGTCCTGGAGCTCCCAGATATGAAAGAGTTTAATGTAACGAGTCTAGAAGTCTGTGATTTAAAGTCACTGATATTCAAGGTCGCACAACTCAATTTCCACTACAGGTTTTGGTGACCACACTTTTAAATTATGTCAGAAAAGTCTAGGCCTGGGGTCAAGGGTAGAGTTCTAGAAAAGCTGAACTCAGACATGGTGTTTATTAATGAAAACTTAATTTATTATACAGCTCCAAGGTTTTATATATCCTGTAACCTATATCCTGTCAGGAGCCTTCCCAGTTCCACCCCCTCACCCCTCCAACTCACACTCCATTTAATCAGTTAATTGGTTAAGTCTAGTATTTAACCAGTTAACCAACTGAATGGGATTTTACATCCCTAATCCAATCACATTCAGTTGGGAGAATTTTCTTCACAAAAGGAGTTTGAGAAGAACATAAAAAAGTTGATTTGTTACATACACACACGGGCACAATCAGGGCTTCTCTTCTGCTGGAATGTCACAGAACAGCGTTCCAGCACTTTTTTCAACAGGGACACCACTTTCAAATGTGCCCCTCCCACCCCACTCCACACATGTGCAGCTCTATGCCAGCAGCCGGGCAGTTCTTGCTGCCCCCAGCACCTGCAGCCCAGCATGGTCCTGGAGCAGCCCAGTCAGCCTGGCCCAGCACAGCTGTAGTTGGTGTGGAGGCAAGTCACCAGCATTCACTTGTGGGGAGGGGGGAAGTACCCAGCTCTGGGGAATGGGGAGGGCATTTGCAGGGACAGGAGGGACGTGGCTCTGGGGAACCAGCAGGGCATTCACCTGGGGCGGGGCCGGGGAAGCTGGCTCTGGGGAACAGGGAAAGCCCCTCCGGGGAGGGGTAAGTCAGTTAAGTCACCAGGTGGGCAGCTAGGGCCCTACCATGGTGGGCTTAAGTCATCAGGGAGGTTAAGCCAGCAGGTGTGCAGCTTCGGCCCCACTGGGGAGGCAGTTAAGCTGCCTGGGGGATGGCTCTGGCCCCGCACAGGAGGCAGTTAAGCTGCCAGAGGTGGGTAGGGCTCAGGGCATTGGCAGGGAGGGAAGGGAGTTTTGGGGCTTGAATTCCACCACGTTTTTTTCTAGGAAAATTAAGCACCGGGCTTGATTTTAATTTTCATCTTAACCACCCTAACACATGAACTTATACTGAGCACTATAGTATAACTAAGACAGACAGCAAAACAATCCTGAAAACAAACCTACAGAGTGCACTGTAAGCTACTTTAGTCTTTAAAACTAGTTGATACTCACGAGAATAAAACAAAACTTGAAGTTCAACAACAAAACAAAATTAGAAATCTGTGTGATGAAAAGCTCCTAGTCCTTATTTCAGCACCACAGAAATCCACCAAGCATGTTGTCAAAAAAATGTCTACAACGCATTCTCTATGTGAGCTGATAGGCAAAGAAGCTGATTAGAATATTAAGTACCCAAAGATGCTGCTGGCTTGGCTGCAGTTCTTGGCATGTGTGGATGGGATCATTTTCAATCCTCATTCTTACCCAAGAGATCTAGAGAATTAGGCTGTTTCACTTAGAGGTCTTTATTGATGGTTGCTCCACAGGCTTTTGTTCTGTCACTCTGCCTACTCATTTACTTGAAGGGCAGTGAATGAAAGAGAAAGATAGTTTCAGGCTGCAGCCCTAATGAAAGGTTCAATGAAGGAAGAAAGCAGCTATGTGCCTAGATGCAGTGCCTGTGCACACACAATAGCTGGCTAAGAGAATGGTTCACAATAGCGAAAGATATTCATGGTTTACTCCTGATAAAGGAGATTATGCAACAGTAGTGAAACCAGAGAATATGATAGCACTTTCTCCCACCCATAAGACTGTGCTATTCATGTTTTGCCAAATAGGTAAGATTTCCAAAAGGCACAAATGGAAGCTTGGAGCTTAACTGCCATCTGTCAAGGAATACTTTCAAATACACTCTTTTTTTTGAACTTGCAGGTGGCAGAGTGCTTAGTTTGATTGTTTTCTCTCAAAACAGCAATCAGCTGTAAAGTCACTACTCAAAAATCTGCATCATATTTTTATAAAATT
The DNA here is from genome assembly GCF_033958435.1 of Carettochelys insculpta. Taxonomy (NCBI): domain Eukaryota; kingdom Metazoa; phylum Chordata; order Testudines; family Carettochelyidae; genus Carettochelys; species Carettochelys insculpta. The sequence goes on along the minus strand of NC_134139.1, from coordinate 140,884,940 downwards.
TATATGGGTTCCAAATCTCCATATGCTGGGAAGGGTAAATTATTTTTTTTAGAGAAGTAAATTACTTCATTAAATTAAATTCAAGGGTACATAAAAATCATTTTCTTGAAACTAAAAATACACATACTATTCTCCTACTTGCCCTGTCTGAAGCCTGGTTTTGTTAGGATATTTTGGTAATTGATGTAATATTTTAAAACTTTCACACCTTGACTTAAACAATGAGTTCTCTTGCCAAAACACCACACATTATATATGATTACGGGGAACTAAAATTATTTTACAATTATATAAGGGATGGAAAATAGATGAGAAAAATATCACGTAAATTCTGAACTACAGAGCTTAGAAAATACATACTCCCAATAATTCTTCAAAAATTTTATTCAATACCTCATCAGTTAAGAGCTGAGTTATACTTCAACACTATTTACTACTATGTTTATAAAACAAAGGTGTGGATTTATGTCATTTTCTGTAAGTTTGAAAAGAGGTCAAAAATTGAATTTTATAAAACAAAATATAAATTAATTCTTCTTTTAAAGGAACTTTGGTGTGTAAAAGTAAATAACTTTAACATTAAATAAAGTAATCGTAAGGGAACCAAGACGAGTCTGAAATAGGTAGTATTATTTTTTCATGTTTAAAAGGTCAATTTGTTCTGAAGAGTTTGATCTTAACTAATACTGAATGTAAATTGTAAAAATAAAAATTTCAGAAGAAAAAAAATCACTGCATATAGTCCAGCCCTCAATTCAATCTAAGTAACAAAAAAAGGCTGCTAAATAAAATATTCTGACAGAATTATACAGTAAACTCTTTCATATCTGGCATTCTGTTATCCAGAACTCTCAAATAACTGGCATTTTACCCATGAAGAAATTTTAGTTACACTTCCATAAGTACAGCATAGTGAAAGTAAATACAAATAAATATAGCAAATACAGTATAAGCTTACAGCATACAATAATACTGTTGTTGGTAAATAAAGTACTCTGCATACATTTTTGTTTGTTTCTTGATATCTAATCTTATTTTTCTTTAGTGTTATGCACTGCTAGGTATACCTCTCTGTTATCCAGAATGTTTGAATATCTGGCAACCTCCTGGTCCTGTGGCTGCCAGATATGAGTTTACTGTAATTGAACAGATATGAGCTGAGGGACACAATTGCTTAATATCTAAAAGAGGTAACCATCTCTACGTATGTTACCCAGCCTGGACAGTAAAACTAAATATTTTACAGTTTATTTGCTTTCTGACTTTACATAAACTCAACAATGAAATTATTTTTTTAAAAACATTTCCACTAATTTTAGAAACTTTTATTAAGTTCCAGTTTTAATTAAAAATGTAAATAGAGCCTAATACATGACTGTTCCTCTCAGAAGTCTTGAAGGAAGCAAGATCAGTTAAAGTGGAGAACAAGACATGTCAAACAGGCATACTGAAATTGTGCTAATTCATTACAAAGGTTCAAGTGAGGGTCTAATCCTAATGAAAATATTTCAGTGACTATTGATGTAGATAGCACAGGCTTTCTGCAATGTCTTGCATGTACAATTGTATATACAAGTGATACCTCTCTCTACATCTCTGGAATGTTGCTTTAAACGTTCAACAGCAGTACCCTTGCCCAGTGGTGAAGTGTGGGATCTTACTAAGCATGCTTAACAAGTTTTAATTTTTTCCAGTCACAACATCCTACTCCAAGATTGGGTTTTCTTTACCAGCTGAAATCAGCTAGTGAAGATTTTAAAGATGAAATAGCTAAAAATTAATTTGTGTCTTCCAAACTTAATGGACATGGATGCTGTCCCTAATCTGCATTGTCAGAGCTGGGAATGGATCACTTGATGATTACACCTGTTCTGTTCACTTCCTCTGGACACCTGCCATTGACCACTGTCAGAAGACAGGACACTTTTAGACTAACCCATTCTTATGTTGTTATTAACCTAACTCACTAATTTTATTTTTTTACACATGAACACGCACATATTCCAATCTGTTTCTAAGATTCAATCCCAATACCAAAAGGAAGGTTACTCCACATATAATATATTTTATATTCCTGGATTGCATGGTCCTGATAGAGGAAACTGACCAAAAAGGAGAAGGGCAGGCAAAGCTCATTAGCATGAATCCACCTCCCTTTTAGTAATTCCACAAATTACTTCCAAGGTATAAGGCCTATTTTGCTTCCCTCTCAGAATCTTTAATTAAGGTCTTGGGTAAGTGGGACAAGACTTACAGTATTCTCAAACAGTAAGACAGTATATTTGACTTCTATGGCTTGCACAGCTCAGAAAACCGTAGGTATTTTGTTCTGGTTAAGCCATCAAGAGTCAACATATTTCTCTTCTCCATTAACTAAACCTGGAAATTAAATTGATTATTTAAAAGTCTATTACAAAAGGAGATTTTAAATTATCCATTAAGTAAAAATGTCCCTTTTATTTTTTGCCTCATAATAAGTTAAATCACCAGCTACAAAACTTACAATGAAAATATAAAAGACAATTTAAAAAGGCCTACCACACTTAAACATTATGCTTAATTTTATCATTTGGCTCCATTTGCTGGCTTTGCAGTGATTGGCATGCCCTTGCAAATTATGTAGCTCACACTGAAGAGTGGGGAAAACTGGGATCAAAGCAAGGAGAAAGGACATCAGAGTGTAGAAATTTTTATTAGATATCATTTTTAAAGCAAAAAATAAAACAACCTAACTAAATCAGGCATAAACAGAGCTGTACTACTCCATTTTTTTTTAACGATGTGTGCAAATGACACGAACCATGTTTACAGGTCTTTTTTCAAATCCGTTATATCTGACGTTACCAATACCATCTACTGAATATTCTCTCTTTTAGTACAAGTCTATTACAAATGTACCTGGGCACTAACAAAATTTAAAAGTGAAAGACATCAGCAGAACTATTTCTCCATCTATGCATCTTCAGCATCACTAGATAATGTGTGCAATTGTTTGTGCATGCTACTCTTTGGTATATCAGAATGGCTAATAAAAAGCAATTTTGTAGTTAAACTGCTGCAGAAACTCTTAAACAGTAGTTAATTATGCAACGATTACCCCTGAAATGCTGTCTGTGTCGTTGAGATTTCCACATAACTGCTTATTGGGATATTCAGCAGTGAACAGTCTGTTCTACTTTTTATTCAATTATTTTCACCATGAAAACCAATTCCTATCTTTCCTCCATTTACATGAAATTTGATTTTGGTCTCCTACCAACTGCCATTTCTTCCTCCCAGCAAATCTATTTTGCCTAAACTCTTTGATGGCACTCACGGTTATTCAGAACACAACTTGAGAAAAATCATGAGTCTTAAATGAAAACAAGTACTAGTTTCGTAAGTCTGCTCCTACGCTGTGGAACATTGTTCTTAATGCACTTCTGCTAGCTTTCATCCTAAAACAGGGATTTGAAAACACAATTCTTATGGAAGAAACGAAATATTAATTCAGAAATGTGTAATTCAAAATTACAGCAAGATTGAAAAGTCTACTTGTTGGAAATGTATCACAATATTTTATTTTATATACCTATTAAACAATATCAATTTGAATAATACCTTATCTCTGGTGTTTGCTTTCATCATTAAAACAGCACAATAGAACTTTATGCTATAACAATCAATGTGGAAAATAAAACTTCTCCTTTGTTTTCCCAACACTCGCATTACTGATACCCAGTAGAAGTATGGAAGCTTCTGCAGCTCCTACGTTTTACTACCACAACTGCATTTATATGCATTTTGAGTGTTTGCTATGTATAAGGTGACCATCCATCCTGTATTTGAAATGCCAAAAAGGCATCCCACCTTATTTTTTAAAAGGGACAAATTGTCCCACATTAGAGTGCTCCCCTGCTGATTTTTTCACCAGCAGCTGCATAGGTGCAGCTGGTATCAGGAGTCACTTCCCCGAGCCTTGGGGAAGCAGGGAGAGTGGGCAGCTGCTGCATCCCCACCTCTTCCCAAGGGCTCCCAGTGGCTGCTGCGTCCCTGGGGCTTCCAGGGAGCACTAGCAGCTGCCACTTTCCTGGGGCTCCTGGTGGTTGGCGCTTCTCTGGGGCTCCCAGGGACGGCTGGCGGCTGCCTCCTCCTCCTCAGCTCCCCAGGGCTTGGCGGAGCCAGGAGGAGCCGCCCCTCCCCCCCACAGCTCCCTGTCCCATATTTGGGACAGGGCGATATGGCCACCCTAGCTATACAGAAATGCAGGCATTTCTCAAAGCATTTGCCTCAATCAGTTCAAGACAAGTTTTAACAAGTGATAGAAGCTCCAGGCAACAAGCATGAATCATCTTCTACCCACATCCATGTACTAGGGGAAGGGATAGTTAAACGGAAATCAGTTGTTCCTTGAAATAGGTTTCTGATATGCATATCAGTACCAATGTCTAAAAAACAGATTCTTACTAGTGCTTATAATCTTCATGAAGTATTTCTCCCAATAACTGAGGTTGGGAAGTTCTTGAATGGCTTACAGATCTTGATAGAACACTGCATTTCTCCCTTGAACTGCAGTTGAACTGCAGTGTTCTAAAGCATCTTTTGCTGCCAATTGTTTACCACTGCTTGTAGTAACCAGGGACAGTGAACATTCAAAAACACATTGGCTGTGTCTATACAGGCACAAATCTTTGAAACAGCCATATTTCGAAGATTACTAATAAGGCGCTGAATTGAATATTCAGTGCCTCATTAGCATTAGGGTGCTTCCGGCCACGGAATAAGGGGATTTCAAAAGTGAGGGGTCCTTTCCAAAAGGACCCCTTGTAGCCAGGCCAAGCCGTTCGCTTTTGAAAGCGGTGCTTTCAAAGCGCCGCGGCCGGAAGCGTCCTAATGCTAATGAATGGTTATTCCTAAGATTTGTGCCCATGTAGACACAGCCAATGTGTAACAGAAATCTACAAATTGAAGTCAGATTATCAAGACATAGGTTTACAAGTTTTAATAGCACTGAAGAGTTTCCCATATTTGGCACACAGCTTTTGGCTGTTTCTTCAGTAGTTAAAATGTCAAAAAAATGAGACATCAGAAATAGACCTGGTCAGGAATTTTTCAAAAAGTGTTTACATCAGAAAACGCAGATTTGCCAAAATTGAAGCTGTTCACAACAGGATCAGTTTGCTGAATTTCCTGTGGTGATTTTATTTACGTTTTAAAATTATTGAAATCTTCTTGTTTCAACATTCTTAAACCAAAAAAAAATTATTTTCAGTTTGAATGTTTTGCTTTATTTAAATTAATGTTAATTTATAGTAAAATATAAAAGCAGTGAAAAATCAAAAATAAGTTGCAGAAGACCTACTCAAAATTTTTCAGATTTTTTTGGTTAGTTAAAATTTGCAATTTCAGCTTTACATCCCAGTTTGGGATGGAGAAATTTTTCAAAAGGACAAAAAAATCTCATGAGACAAGAGGTGCATTTCCTGCCCAGCTCTAATCATAAGTTTCCAGTCCTCACCAACCACTTTTCTAACAAAAATGTGGCAGTCCTGTGCTCTATACTTTCAAGCATTGTTCCATAAAGGGAGACTTGATCCATATCTGGCAAGTCTTTATGTTGTTTCCTCAAAGAGTCTTTCATTGCCTCAGCAATTTCTCTGCCCAACAAACAAGCAAGCTATTGCTAACTAAGCTAAAATAACTGACTAAAGGAACTGAAATAAATCCACACAATCACTGATCTGTAGCCAAAAATACGTGGTGGAAAAATTAACTCCCAGCATTTTGGTCAGACTGCTTTTCTTATGGTCAGCATCATCCATACAAGGTCCTTGGACTTTCTTCAAGTCTAAGGTCAGGTCTACACTAGACCTTAAAGTCAATTGTAGATATGCAATTCCAACTATGGCAATTGCATTGATGGAATTGATTTAATCTACAATCAACTTACCTGGCCTCCCACGCTGAAGGAAGTTGATGGCAGAGTTTCTCCCGTCAATCTCCCTTACTCCTCAAGAGATTGAGTAGTCAACCCGATAGTTTGATTTTGTGCATTCCCACTACGTACCCAAAAATCAAACTGGGTAGACATATCCCCCAAGTGATTACTTGTAACCAGAGTAAGTATTTGCACAAAAAAAGTGTATGAACAGATCTTCCATCCATACTTAGTCTTTCATCATGTCTTCTGCAGCCTGCAGACCCTTGATCAAGGAGTACTATTGTGCACAATTCCAAGTTTGTAAGATGGGACAGGACACAACACACCAGAGCAACAGGAAAAGAAGGGAGAGAATCACTACTGCAAATAAAATAAATAAATAAATACACACCCCCCACATGCAACCCACTGAAGGAGACATTAAAAAAAATTGAAACTAAGTTATTGGAATTTAGAGCTAACATGCACTGTGATATCCTAACAGACCAATATACAATAAAAAAAACTTTAATCCTTGCTAACTAATTTAAATTGAAAAAGATTTCAGCTGTTTCCAGTACTTCACTCATTTCCTTGACACACTGATGTGCCCATAACACATCCTTAAGTCCTGAAGCAGTGGCTCTCAACTCACAGACCACTTGCAAATTACTGTGACTCATGTGACATTCTCTCAGCCGTACAGGTAGCATATATTTTGTGTACATGCAGCCCATGTAACAGAGCTGCATATGCAGCTGACAACCATTCATAGGTTGAGAACCAATGTCTTAGAAAAAACATTAACTCCAATCACTTATTTTGGAAGATCCCTTTGTCATTTGCCATACTCTATCCTGCTTCTTTTGCACCGTGTGTTCTCCTACATAAAATATAAGATACCATATTCCTTGGCAAAGAATAAAGGATCTTGGTGACAACTGAAAAAGTAATTTTCTTCTAGAACTGCTCATGAAGCAGAGTATGGTTCAGCTAAACTTTCTAAGTGTGGAGGGACACAGCTTATTCTGCCAAACATACATTCATAAGCTTCCCATTGTTGTAAGGGGAAACCATTATCCTGTTCTGGATACGAGAAATACAGACAGATAAGGAATCACCCTCTACAGCAGAAGAAAAGCCTTGTACCCCCAAGGGTGGGATGTCTGCTGCTACCACCACTATGAGGAGGAAATGTGGAGTAGTGGTGGTTGGAGACGCTCTTCCGTGGGGGATGGAGGCACCCATCTGTCACCCCGACAGGTCCTCTCGGTAGGTATGCTGCCTGCCAGGAGCCCATATCTGAGACATTACAGAGGCATTGTCGGGGAATATCCGGCCTTCTGACTACTACACTATGCTACTCACCCATGTGGGCATGAATGACACTGCAAGGTGTAACCTTGAACAAATCAAGCATGATTACAGGGCTCTGGGAGTATGGGTGAAAGAGTTGGGAATGCTGGTGGTGATTAGGCCTCAAGTGGAGTATTCTACTCAGTTCTGAGCACTACATTTCAAGAAAGATGTGGAGAAATTGGAGAAGGTCCAGAGAAGAGCAACAAAAATGATTAAGGGTCTAGAGAACATGAGCTATGAGGGAAAACTGAAAGAACTGGGCTTGTTTTGTTTAGAAAAAAGACTTTGAGGGGACATGATAGCAGTTTTCAAATACCTAAAAGAAGATTACAAAGAGGAGGGGAAGAATTGTTCTCCTTGGCCTCTGAGGATAGGACAAGGAGCAATGGGCTTAAACCACAGCAAGGGAGGTTTCGGTTGAATATTAGGAAAAAATTCCTAATTGTCAGGGTGGTTATACGCTGGAATAAGTTACCTAGGGAGGTTGTGGAATCTCCATCACTGGTGATATTTAAGAGCAGGTTATATACACTTCTATAAGGGATGGTCTAAACAGTGCTTGGTCCTGCCATGAAGGGATGGGACTGGACTCCATTTCTTGAGGTCCCTTCCAGTTCTAGTGTTCCGTGATTCTATGAAATGCAGATTTGCAATAAAATTTCAAGAAAGGCCATCCGACCAACTATACCCACTCATTAATTTTTAGGTATACCATCTAGTATATGTCCCATTGCATTCTCTAAACCCTACTTGTGGGTATTAAGATCAACTGCAATATGCCCATTAGTTAGAGAATTCACTTTTGAGGCTTTTATTTCACTGTCGAAAACTCATCAATTTGATCTAACTAACTCAACAGACCTTAAAAATGGTTTGGGAATATAATTTTGTATGGTCTACAAAATATCCAGCAGTGCCTCTTGCTGCAATCAGATTTTAAATGTCTGTCACTGATGCTTTTGAAATGCTGACATGTTTCTGTGAATGCTCAACTGCTGAAGTATAGCATTCACTGAGTCAAAACCTACTTCTCCAGTTCTTCCTGAAACATCACCGAACCAGCAGCAACAGCAAACAAGCTTTCTGTAACTGTCAACTAGAGGTACGTGATACAAAAGGAGCGCATGCGCTATATTCTTTTTTATATTTATATAATGCATGTATTATATTCTAAGTTGCATCTGGTTTTTTTCAATTATGTCATATGCTTTGGCATACCCTCTTGCTCATATACTTTAGGTACACTGAAGAATTTCTAAATCATGGCATGAGACATTAATTGCAACTCTATTTTTAGCATAAGCTTTTTAGCTAATGCCCAAAATGAAGAAAAAATACTGAAGATATAAGCAGAAATTATTTACCTGATAACCACTCTTTTTTGACCGCATACCTACAAGTCAACAATAAGTGGCTTGCATCCTTTTCTGCTTAACTACAGGAGAAGTCCAATCAACCAAGCATCATGGGATAGAATTCCCCAGCTCTTCCTCTCCATACCAAGTGAGTGCTTCCCAAGCTGCAAAATTGAATTATACGAATATGCATATTAACCAATTTATTTTTCCCTCTCAAATTTTCTAAGTCTCAGTTGTGCTTTTGTTATCAATATGCTTATTCGTATAATTTAGCTTTCCAGCTCTGAAAGGAGGAAAAGTCAGAGTACCTTCTAGCATGATCTTTGTTCAAATGATCAGATTAGTCTTATATTTGAGTGAGAAAGGATGCCATTTGACTGTGGTGACAGAAACCCAGTCTTCACATCTTTTTTAATAACTTGAAGGGAGGGTAGAAAATCTTGCCAACAAAGCCTAAAGAGACAAAATTCTCTTGTATATTTTTACATCTCTTAATGGAAGGTTAGACAAGATAATGGACTGTTTCTTTTAAAACACTTAGAACATTTATTAATCTGTAGTGTTAAAGCCACTCCACTTTGCCAGTTAGACTACTTTAAGTTTGTGATCATGCTGCTTGGGATCATAGTTTATATTCTTTTCAAGCTAGCTCCTCCCCCAGCTGAACTGTGCACCCCAATGAACAGCCATGCTTCCATTTAGAATACGAAGAATAATAATGCACTTTTGTGGCGCATTTCTTATGACAATTTGTTAATACATACCCAAAACTCTCAAAACAAAAAGCAGTCAAGTAGCACTTTAAAGACTAGCAAAATAGTTTATTAGGTGAGCTATCGTGGGACAGACCCACTTCTTCAGACCATAGCCAGACCAGAACAGACTCAATATTTAAGACACAGAGAACCAAAAACAGTAAGCAAGGAGGACAAATTTGTGTAACTAATTTTTGGTTCTCTGTGTCTTAAATATTGAGTCTGTTCTGGTCTGGCTATGGTCTGAAGAAGTGGGTCTGTCCCACAAAAGCTCACCTAATAAACTATTTTGCTAGTCTTTAAAGTGCTACTTGACTGCTTTTGTTTTGATAGTGTATAGACTAGCACGGCTTCCTCTCTGTTACTATCCAAAACTCTCAGCACCTCAGTGAGATAGTGAAGTTTAATTGTACAGATAAAGTTGTACACAACTATGCAGGTACAACAAAACTCTATTTTGCTACTTTAAGTAGGAGTGTTATTTTCTATCTCATGTAATTTACAGCTATGATAACTAATAGTTATGTATGTCTATCGTACATCTGAACTACTCACAATTTCTCGCAGCTTTTAAATTTAAATTTGCTCTGTTTTGTTCTCCTTTGCCACTCACATTACTGCTTACTAAAATAATTCTCAGAACCTCTAGCTAGAATGTACGTGAAAATCAAACACTAATAAAAAAAAAGTTTGAATTTCACCTGTACAGCTGGGTTGAAAAGATCAATAAAAGTTATACACACCTATCAGCAAGGCTTTCGTCACAGATTAAAAGAATATATTAAGTCTCTCTACAGTCTCAAGTAAAGTCTCTTTACAGTCTCAGCAAAGTACTTGCTCACATCAGGAAATTCAACAAGCAACCTTGTTATAATTTAACATGATTGACAATTTCTGCTCAGGAAACACCCAGTACCAGAATAGCAGATATGTTGAAAGTTAAGATCAATTAGTTACACAAATTATTAAGTAATCTTGCTTTCTATTAATTCATGTTATGCATGGCTCTAAACAGTGCTGTCAATACCTCATTTACAACAGCTGTTATTTCTGACATATCATGTAATATTTAGTGAATAAGAATACACCAAATTCAATTATAAAGTAAAGTGTTAAGATTCTGGATGTTACCAATTTTAGGTGTTCTTTTCTCCTTTTGCCAAAAGATGAATTTGAAGACCCAGGTTCTGATTCTTGACCTCCTGTTTTAACATCATCATCTTCCTCCTCTTCTTCCTCATCTTCATCAAAGCACCATTCAGGTAGCTCGGGAGCGGACGGTGCATCGTCTACATCTCCATAACGACGGAAAAGTTCTTTTAAATAATCACCTTTATAGATACCCGGTGGTCTGGCTTGGGCAAAAGTAGCCACTGCTGCTTCAACACTGGCAACAAAAAAATTGGAAATTAATTATTTCTGGAATTTAACAAAATATGTCCAATAAATTAATTAGGTTCTGAGTGACAGTTCATTTCCCCTAAAAATAAATCACTTCACTCTTAAAAATTCAGAAACTCTTGAGATACTTGAAGGAAAGCTTACTCACCTTGTTCAATAACAGACTGCATTCTGTCAACACATGGAACTCATTGTTAGCAGTGTTCAAGGCCAAAAGTATAACTAAATTTAAAATAGAATTAAATAAGCTCATAAAGGATACGGCCCATCAGTGATATTAGCCATGATAAGAAACAACTCCATACTCTGAATGTTCCTAAGCCACTGACTGCCAGAAGATGAGACTGGCTGACAGGGGACAGACCATTCAATAACTGATCTGTTCTGTTCATTCCCTCTAAAACATCTGGTCCTGGCCACTTTCATAAGATAGAACATTGGCCACACTAAGTAAGACCGTTCTCATGTTCTTAAATGGAGTACCTATAAGGCTACCACTTGAAGAGTGACTCAGTCCGTTACCATTTGAAACCTGGCATTGAGAGCAACATAGTGTTCTCAACTGTTGCTCCTCGTGTGAGAGCCTCTGTTATTATGTAAGCGCTTCTTACAGACTCTCAGGAATAGATAAACGTAAGGTACTTTTTGGCCCTTTCTAGTGGCTAGTAGCTCTTTTTTGGGCTCCTAGATATATGTGTTCACAGCTGTTGAAGAAAAGGAGGGAAGAAACATACATAAGTATGAAGATCACTGGGGATGAGTCCAGAACAAAGGCTGAACATGCTGTTATGCAAAGACAATGTTTATGAATGGTTAAACAATGGCCCACTTCTCAAAACTGAGGTTTCCATTCATCTGAGAATCGGCCTTTAATAGTTCCTCTTTGGAGTCAAAATTAAGCAGTCCATACCTGCACACCAAAAAAAGCTTAAGAACATGCTTAAATGTAGATGTGTGGATGAAGTGAAGGATAAGTCTGCCATATAAGCAGTTCCTAATCCAGACAAGCCATAGCCATTCCTAATCCAGGAAGGCCATAACCATCTCACTCACTTTACTTAATGGAAACAAAAGTTTTTGTTTTGATAGTATATAGAGCAGCACGGCTCCCTCTCTGTTTCTACTTAATGGAAAGTATTCATACTATAATGAATGCAGAATAAGAACCTATAATGAATAAAATAAGACCAGGTGAACAGTGAAGACATTACTTAATTTAAGCCTTTTTGGCAGACTTCTCTGACACTGCAGACAGGCAGCTGCTACAGATAGGAATAAGGGGATTTTGAAGTATCCTATCTGCTGATAGGAATAAGGGGATTTTGAAGTTGGTGGGGTCCTTTCAAAAAGGACCCCTGTCTGGATGAGCCACGCGGCGGCAAGCTGCGGCAATTTTGAAGTGCCACGGCCAGCGGCATTCTAATGAGGCGCTGAATATGTATTTCAGCACTTCGTTAGTAAACTTCGAAATGGCCATTTGCATGGCCATTTTAAGTTTTGGGATAGGGCAGACACAGCTATAGTGGCACAAAGAACACTATTAGGTTTGGAATTATTACCCTGTTGAGACAAAGGGAATAAGAAAAAACATGAAGCAAGGCTAAAAGGGGGAAATATAGGGTCAGAAGCAAGACTTTTAACAAGACTTTCTGTGCTATGCAGCCTGGGAAGTTAGGTTGCCTGTAAAATGTCTTCTGAAGCTGCCAGGAGACAGAACTAGAGGTTTCCCAGAACAGGAGAGAAAAAAGCCCTTCCCTAGAGCTGGAAGGTATAGTTCTGTATTCAGAAGAGGAGAAACAATCATTATCTGGAACTGCAAGGCTGCATGGTGACCACATGCTAACAAAATGGACAAAAAAGAATGCAGTTAAAGCTAGGGAGAAATCGGATGAGAAAAAGATTCTAAAACGTATTTTGCTCTTTTTAATGATAAACCAGAATTATCCAAATTGCTTAGCAAGGTCTTTAATGCCCCAGAGAGACCATGAGGCAACTTGGGAAAAGTAAAGAAAGGAGAAGAGATGGACTTCACATTCCAAGTACTTGAGAATTCCCATTATCCTCCAGACAAGTTTGTCCCTGATGGACTACAAGCAGCTGATTCTCCTGTAAACTCAAGAGTATTTAGAACAGACTAACAAAGCTTCATAAATGCAGCTCAGCTTTCAGGTACAGAAGACCAGCAAGGCAGAAAAGGCAGTTTACACATTCCAGAAATTAAACTGTCTTGGGGAAAAGTGAGGATTCAAAAAGAGTATCACATAACTTTTCCAAAGACTAGCTGGAGGGCTCTCTGTCTGGATGACCTTTCTCTAAACTAGCTGTAAAAGACATCTCAGCATTCACAGCACATCTGCTACTTTCCTGCAACATGGGTTTAAAGGGTAGATATGGGCAGATTTTCTATAGGGAAAACCTCATTGTTTTATCAGTGAATAACAGTGTCACTCTACTTGATATGATAATGTAGTAAACATGGTTTTTTCTTAATATGGTGCATATACGTAATGTAATTATAACTCAGACAATTATTTTAATGTTGCTGTTTGTTTGTAGCTGTATTTATCTGCTAATTTTGAAAATGTTGGTCCTGTTTCACAAAAGTTGACCAAGATGAACAAGTTTAATTCATATGGACTAACCATCTTCCAAAAGAAAATAAAAACAAGACTTCATCAATCAATCAATGTAAGGATTTTCAGGCAGAAGAAAGAAAATATTAAGAGAAGCTACATAGGAGGTATTAATTCAAATAGATAGCTCAGAATTGTTATCTGATTCCAGGCTGAAGAACATAACAAGACCTACTCAGGGTCAATTACATGCAGATTTATAAAGCCTTCAGACAAACTGAAATTAGCCAGCCTATCAGAGCATAGGACCCTGCTAATAAGATGGTCAGTTCTATATTCAAGTCCCAGGTTCGGCTGAATTTAAGAGATTCATTGGGCCACTGGCGCTCAAGAGCCACATGATTATGAATCTGCTCTCACCGCATGTGTCTACCTTACCAGGAAAATTAAGCTCAGGACCCAAAGGCAGCCATCTTGCCCATATCCCAGCCTTAAGGTAAGCTTTATGCTTAATCACACCAAAAAGGAAGCAGTATTGATTCAGCACTTCTCCATCCAATGCTACAAATGGTTCCACAAATAGACCAGTAGAAAGGAATGTATTACAAGATTCTATAGCTTGCTCACACTTGAAACACTACGGCGACAAAACTGTGGCGCTGCAGTGTAATGCAGACACTACCTACGCCATCTGCAGGGGGTTGCCTGTCACTATAGATAAACAACATCCCTGAAGAGTGGTAGCTGGTTAAATGGGAAAGCTCCTCCATCAAGCTAGTACTGTTTACATCTGGGAGTTGGCTTAACTATGATGCTCATGACTACAACACAGCTGGACTGATCTATCTTTTTAGTGTAGAGCATACTCTAGAGACAAAGGCTTTGTATCAGGGCTAGTGGGACAGAAAAAAAGCTTGTATTTAAATAATACCACTGAATAAAATACATCCTCTAATCTGGAAAGACTTTTAGACTTTTTTCCTGCAGTAATGATATGTAACCTGGAACACCACTATCATGGGGGAACAGTTATTTCTCCCACCCTTATTTCAAAGTATGCATACCAATTCTGTAAAATTCTCAAAAGACAGGCTACACAAGAAATACAATTCTCATTGGAAAAATCCTGTAACAAATGCAGTGTTTTGGGTTTCCTTGCTGATGTTTGCATACATGTTACTTTCCTGCTACTCTTCCATGCAATGCCATTCTTTTGAATATGCCAAGAACAAAAGCTGTACAATAAAGCTACATGGGAAAGCAATCAGTCAAAAGCAGTAAGTCAGTCAACTTCAATACTTTGTAAAGGAAAGAGAGAAAGCAACCTGTATGAACTCATGAAAACTTAAACACAGCTGGGAAGGCTAATTATTGGCCTCCAGACTTGACAATATACCTGAAAACATAACTGAAATAGACTGAACTGTCAACAGTGTGTGACAGGAATAATGTTAATGTATGTCATCTGCTCAAAATTATGACTTTCCAGTTACCATCATCTACTGAAAATATAGACATGCTTAGTGCACTGAATCAGATATGCAAAGCAAAAAAAAAAGAAAAAAAAAAATCAGCCTTCCTAGAATTAATAACAAAAATATAAATTTATTTTAAAATACAAATCTTAGAACAGGGTGCAAATACAACTGAACTGCCAATGGAACAATGACAATTCTGAAATACACAAAAAAAATTACTAATTATACCACTTCTTTACATGCAAAATTAAATTTGCAATATTACCTCCAATCCAACTTCTCAACCAAAAAGGCACAGATAAGAAAACCAGTTCGATTGAACCCATGTGTACAATGAACACCTGGAAAACAAAACAACAACACTAAATGTATGGTGACAATTCATTTTGAAAATTAACAACATGCAGCTGTTTTCAATACAAACAATGTCAAAGAGTGACATTTTTGGCTCATTCCATTTAAATTATCACCATTAAGAAGATGCCCCATTCTTATAGAAAAAACTCAGAACTCCTAGGGACAATGTATAAAAGACAAAAAGATATTTAAATTCCATGTGAATTCCTGTAGTTTTCTGAATCTTCAATTCATCACAATACAAAAGCTCAGCAGTACTATTTTATTAGTATTGAAATCCGAATAACATCACAAAGTATTTGATTGCTTTCTGATAAGCATTTGTAGGAGTCATAAGAGATTTTGTAAAAAAATGTAATAACTATTCATTTAGAAAAATAAGTTGGAGTTATATTAATTTCAAGCAGAACAACATAAAAATCATGTCAAAGTTATATTGCTTTAAACTAAATATACACAGAGCGCCTCAGTCTTATTTCAAAATGGCTATTAACATGTTAGTGCTTATTTAATTTTGAAAGAAATCCATAAAAATCCATTCAATAAAGACAAACAGTAAACTATTTGCCTTTTCAGTTTAAAGATAAAGGGTACAATTTATTAAATTTTCAGCCTTTATTTTATTGAGTATTTGTCAGGGAGAGAGGACAGCAAAAAAGCAATTGCTTCTAATTTTCCCTCTTTCCTATATTACCAGCTCCATCTAGTGGTAGATAAACCAAATCAGAAAGAAAGGCCTCTTGCACACCAAAAGCAAAATTGGTCAAAAAACAGCAATAAGATGAACCAACTCCCTCACTACAGATATGTATGAAGCTAAGTCAAAGAACTTTCTTGTTCAATGTGATTGAAAGATACATTTTCTTCATACATAGGACACTAGCAGTCTTGTCCAGCATTGCTTAGGTTCCTAATTGAACTATTTAACAAAAGGAAATGTGTATGCTTTATTCAAATGACTGTCTTTTTCTAAAGTAGTGTTATTTTTATTAAGTTAATTTTTATTTTGGATTTCTTAAAAAAAGAGATTGCTAAAAATCTGTCTATTTTTAAGTATATATTTTTAAATGGGAATTCCATCGCATGTATTTTTTCTTCACCCCTATAAACTCTTACCACAAACCATGTTTTAACAAAAAAGAACTACAGACAATTTGGTTTCCACTAGCATTTTCTTCTAGTTTTCAAACATCTATAAGCACTGATGCAGCTGAGAAAAAAAAAAAAACCTGCTCCAAATTTTTCCACTTTCGCTCTTTTCTGTAAAAAGCACCATTATCCCATATTCATCCTATTTTTCTGGCTCAACTTGGTTCAGTCTCTTTCAACATTTGCTTTATGTCATGTCAGTTCAGAGGACTGTACTTGATTTGATGGTTTTTCTCTTTTCTGTTTGGTGTTATGAGAAGCAATCCCATTTCAAGGCACATCCAGTTTTCCTGTCATGACCAAGCCTTACATTGCTTTAAGTTATGATGAGAAGCTGTATACCGAATTCCATTGCCAAAGCTCTTTACCATTCAGAAGGACTTCTGGATCAAAGGGCTCGTCTACACTTGCACCCAGCTTCGAAGGGGGCATGGTAATCAGGGCCATGGGAGATGATTAATGAAGTGCTGCAGTGAATACGCAGCACTTCATTTGGCTAATTTTCCTCTGCAACAACTTCGAAGTGTCAAACTTCGAAGCGCCAGCATGCATGTAGCCACGGGCACATCAAAGTGCCTGTGCTACTTTGAAGTCCCTTTACTCCTCAAAATTTTGCCTACGCTACAAACTTACTTCAAAGTTAACTGCAAAGTAAGCTCCTACTTCGAAGTAGCACGCAGAGCGTCTAAACACACTTTCCCTTATTTCAAAGTTAGCCTCCCTTACTTGTGAAGTTAACTTCGAAGTCACTATTCCATTCCTGGGAATGGAGCAGGGGCTTACCTTCGAATTTAAACTTTGAAGTAAGTGTGCATAGACACTCTGCACTCCTTACTTCAAAATAAGGAGTCTGCCAAGGAGATGCCCACCCCTGCCTCCCCCCAGAGGATAGAGATACTCTGGCCAGCCCCAACAGGGCTCTCCAGTCCCTGCCAGCTGCCTTAAAGGAAGCAGCTCCCCAGCAACCCCAGGCAGGAAGTTGAGAGTGTGCCACAAGCAGGTGCAGCAAAAGCTCCCATTCAGACTGCCCCTGCTTGAAGCACCAGCCAGCCTCCATACCCCCGGCCACCATGGCGGCATGCCAGGACCCCCAGGCCCTCCAAGGCAAGAGCTATGCTGGAGCGGACCCACCTGGACAGAGGAGGAGCTGAAGGACCTCCTCAGTCTGTTGGGGGAAGAGAAGGTCCTTCGGGAAACTGGCACTCACCAGACCAACACCGAGGCCTTTGACCGGCTGGCCAGCGGCCTCACTGCCTGAGGCCACCCCGACCACACTGGCAGCAGCGTCCACATCAAGGTCAAGGAACTCCACCAGACCTAAATCAAGGCCCGCAATGCTGCCAGCCAGTCGGGGGCACAGCTGGTCCTTACCAGGAGCTGCACAGGCTCCTGGGGCCAAGGGGAGCGGCCACCCCGGAGCACGTAGTGGACACTGCTGCTCCCCCACCTGCGGACAGTGAGGACAAGGCGGGCACCACGAGCCCCCCATGCGGGGAGTGGCCAACTGAGACCAAGGGCTATGACAAGGCATCCAACAACAGGACCCTCGCCATCGCCCTCTCCTCCAGGGCACCCAGCTGAGCCTCCTCCAGCCGGGCCGTGCCCAAGCCCTAGGACATCGCAGCTGGTACATATGGGACAAGTGGGATGTTGCCAGGGAGGGGGACGGAGCACACCCGGAACAGCCCCACAGCCCTCACACCTGGAGATGGGTCGGGGGAAAGAACACAGGCCGACCCTCACTGGGCAGAGAACCCTGGGCACCTGGCATCCCATGGGGCTAGTGGGCCATCAAGCAGCAGGGGAGCGGGGCCTCCAGACCTGCCGAGTTGGGACCCAGCACTTACGGGCCGTCCCCGTCCCCTCCTGTCTCCACAGGTCCATCGTCAGAATGGCACCGCAGTCCACCACAGCAGGCCACAGCTGCAGGGGGCCAGGTAGCCACCCCATTGTTGCAGCCTGCATCTCCCCCTTGGCCGCAGCAGGGCCTCCCGCACACAGCTCTGGAGGGAGGAAGAGGCAACCACCAACCACGCAGTTGTGCAGGATATGACCAGGGTGCTCCAGGACTGGCTGGTGATAGAGCAGGATGTCTGGGTGCGGCTGGCCAGCAGCCTGGACGCTGTGGCCCAGGCCTTGGCTGCCTGCCTTGCCCAACCCCTTGCCAGCCCAGCACACAGCTGCCCCCCCCCGTGTCTCCCACACCACTGCTCCTGCAGCAGCTCCCCCCTCCCACCCACCTCCCAGCACACCTATCACTGTCCACCCAGCTATAACTAGCTTGGTGGCTGCCAGCCGAGGCGGGTGCACCTGGCTTAGCCCCAGTGGCAGCCCCCGCATACCCTGAGGAGGCCAGGCCCCAGCACCCCCACCCCAGCCCTAACTCCCTGTGGTCCCAGCCCCACCATAGCCCCACAGGGGAACCCAGACCTGGGGCAGTAGGGGCAGCCATGGCCAACGTGGCTCCCAGCCCTCCATGCCCTTGGTAAGTGAGCCTTCCCCTGCCCAGCCCCACTCCCAGTTCAGTTGCCTCACCCAGCCTCCCCACCCGCCCTGCCTCCCTCCTGTGGGCCGTTCGCCCTGTGCACTGTAAAATAGTTTCACACGTTGTTCTGTTCGGTTTTGCACAATGAGTTTATTTCCCCAGTAGTAAAGTTAGATGCTCCCACCCTAACCCTGTGTCTGTGGCGGGAGAGTGTTGAGCGGAGGGAGCTTGAGAGGTGTGGGAGTGAGGAGACCGGTGGTGTGGTGTGTGGCTGGGGGGCAGGGAGGAGATCAGTGCAGGCCCTGTGTGAAGGCCTGACACAGGGCCTCAGGGACCCTGATGCCATCCCTCTGTGCCTCACGACACGGGGCAGCAGGCAGCTGCTCATACTTGGGCCCCAGGTCCACGGCTGAGCCCCGGCTGCAGGGTTCCCACCAGCCCTCCACGAAGTTGTGGAAGGCACTGGAGGTGGCAATCACCATGGGGACGTTTGGGAAGCTGACATCCAGCCTGGTGAGGAGGAAGCAAAACCTCCCCTCCAGCCTCCCAAACGCCCGCTCAATTGTGCCCCTGGCATGGTTGAGGCGACCATTAAAGGTGTCCTGGGCTAGCATGGTACATCCAGTATAGTGCTGCATGAGCCACAGGTGCAGTGGGTATGCAGTGTCGACCACGAAGCAGGGGGCCATTGTGATGTCCCCAAGTGGGAGTTCCCACAGGGGGACATACGTGGCCGCCTGCATCCATCATGCGAACCACAAATACTGGAACAACCAGGCGTCATGGGCCCTGCCCAGCGACCCCACACACGTCCAGAAATGGACCCTGGTGTCCACCAGTGCCTGGAGTACCACAGAGTGGTACCCGTTCCTATTAATGTAGGCACCCCCGCTGTGGTCTGGAGCCTGGATCGCCATGTGTCCCATCCAGAGCTCCAAAACAACTGGGGAAGCCCAGGCCCACGAACCCAGCAAGGGCAGCATCTAGGTACCCCAGGGTCACGACTCATGGCAGGAACACCCTGTTTATTGCTCGGACAACCTGCAGGGGGGAAGGAAGACACATACATGAATGGCAGACTGGAAAGACCCCCAGCCCCCTACCCAACAAGGCCCTCCTGCCCAGTAGCCCTCTCCCCAGGGTGGGTCCATGGTGGGAGCCAGACATACCTCAATCGTCACTGCTCCAATACCGGCCTTGCCGACGCCGAATCGGCGGCCGACAGACCGGAGGCTGTCGGGGGTGGCCACCCTCTTCTGCACTGGGAGCAGTGGCCACATCCATGCGTGTCGGTGCTGGAGGATTGAGACAAGCCAGCAGCAGAGGTCTCTGAACATCCAACAGGTCATTCTGAAGTTCCCCAGCCACCCTTCATCATCCCAGTCCTCCAGCACCAGCCAATCCCACCACTCACTTGTGGTGGAGGCGGCCCACCGGCACCGGATGGGGGTGGCCCAGGGAAAGGGCAGCAGTGCCATGGCCAGGGCCTGTAAGCTGGGTCCCAGGAGGGCGACCTGGCCATGGCAGCGGAAGAGGAGGGTGGCCAGCAGGCTGGCCAGGGTGGAGAGTACCTCATCTTCAGGAAGGGTGGGAGCGGGCGTGTTGCTCAGCTCTTCTCCCCAGCATGTGCCCTCTGTTGCTGTCTGCAGCCTGGCAGCCTTAAGCTCTTGCAGGCTGCGGGTGTTGGGAGGGGCCCCCTTAAGGGGTCAGCTGCAAGCCCAGAAGGGCTTGTTGGCCATGCAACCCCAATGCCTGCATCATTTCCTGGACCCTTACTTCGAAGTGGTGGCTAATTGTGTGTAGATGCTTAACTTCAAAGTAAGGGAGGGTGCATTTTGTGTGTAGATGCTCTACTTCCAAGTTGCTTACTTCAAAGTATAACTTTGAAGTAAGCAACTTCGAAGTTATTTGTAGTGCAGACACAGCCTTGGAGGAGTAAAGGGACTT
Organism: Carettochelys insculpta; assembly: GCF_033958435.1. NCBI lineage: Eukaryota > Metazoa > Chordata > Testudines > Carettochelyidae > Carettochelys > Carettochelys insculpta. The sequence continues at coordinate 140,864,179 of NC_134139.1, read as the reverse complement.
CTAAGAAACATGGGCACTTAGAAGTGCCCACGGCTACATGCATGCCAGCACTTTGAAGTTTGACACTTCGAAGTTGCCACGGGGGAGAATAAGCCTAATGAAGTGCTGCACATTCACCGTAGCACTTCTTTAATTATCTCCCGTGGCCCTGATTACCATGCCCCCTTTGAAGTTGGGGCAAGCGTAGACCCAGCCAAAGAGACATATGGACAAACTCTCTAACATACATGGCAGAGGAGGAGATTTACCCAGCATTGCTTGGGTCCTTAACTCAAATAAGTTTTTCTTGATTAAATTCATTTCTGTGATGTGCGGTTAGGGATGGGAGTGTGCAAGCTGTCCTGAGGAAAGTGAAGTACTTCAGCCCCCCGTCGCAGCAGCTTGGGGCCAGATGAGAAGTGCCTGTCCAATGCTGTTGCAGCTACAGTAGGCACATCCGGGAGGGGTGCAATTCCCCCATCTGGAGGACGGACAGACAGACACACAGACAAACTCTCTTAAATGTGTAGTATAGAGCTGTCCTTTTCTCCACCCCTACTGCCCCAAAGGGGTTACAACTGTCCCAGTCTCCATCACTGGCCCCTCCTTGCTCTCCTGTGGTCATTATAAAGTATAACTGTCCCTGCTTTCCATCCATATATCCTGGTTCCCCCAGGTGGTCATTATAAAACATAGTCCTCCCTTTCCATTTTATAAGCAGCAATCGCCGTCCTGGAATATGCCGTTCATTGTCCCAGCACAACCAAGCCTTTATCTTGCTTTAAATTATAATAAGGGAAAGCTGCATCCCAAATTTGGTGGTCCTCTCTTACCATTTAGTACGAGGTCTTGAACAAACAAGCATACGCTCTCAAATACATAGTAAAATAAAGGCTATTATGAATGTGTTCTCTGAAAAACAAAAATATCCCAATTGATAGCCTCACTTGTGTCTTGTTTTACTCACCATTGCTTATTTCAAAACATGCTTTCGACTGAACGAATTTCAGTTCCTGTAATCACATTTTTTCTCTCCACTGCCTTATTCTAAGGCAAGATCTTTATTTCCTCACTGTAAGTGGAATTACTCTAGACCTACAATCAAGTTTCCAATCCATCTTTATATAGTTTAGATAAGAAGTTTCACACCATGCCATTCAAGCTAGCCATTTTAACATCTAGTCTATTTCAGATGAAAGTTAAATTTTCTCAGCTTACATTCCATCTATTGCAATGGGGCATGCAGTGAGTACTGGTATCAAAAAGTCAAAGGCAAAGGTCTTACAAATTTTTATCCACATGGCAATAGCAGAAGCATGTCAGAAATGCAATTAAAGAGCCTAGATCTGAGCTCATGCATTGTTCTCAGCCATCACTGCTCCTGTCCTTTTTATGTATATACAACCTTCCATCTCCCCAGTTAGTCTAGCATTTTCTTAGAGGGACCTGATTCCCAGGCTTCCAGACATGCAGCTCACAGGAGATTATGACTTCTAAAAATTTGATTTTTATATCCAAAAAGTGAACCATAGTTTATTTAAAAATTAACACTAAGAAAAAACAATTATCTTAAGAATGGAACTGAATAAAATATGAGTGTGTTAGGAAAAGTTTCTCACTGGCAATATATTTGAATCATGGACCAAAACCAGGAAAATATGTCCACAGAGTGATATGGTCTTCCTAGAGAAACTGTACAGGTCCATTGCTCAAGTACACCAACCAAACTCAGAAATCTAGTGTAGGCAAGACATATGCATTTGAAGGAAATGACAGGAGTCTTTTCTGTCTCTGATTTCTGCGACTAACAGAAGTTTAGTTGCAAAGCAGCAGGAGACTTTTCTGTCTACTTAATATTTGAAAAAATTTAACATTACCTGATCATTTAGGAAGGACAGAAATTTTTGTTGTTTTCTGAAGACCAGATTAAACATTATCAATTTTATTATCCTCATGTGGTGAAACTTATTCATCTATAATGGGAGTCCTATGACAACCACGTATGGCTCAGTTGGGCAAAAGTAGAACTGCCCTGGCACAAGCCTCACTAGTTTTCTCTTTGGGATGTCTGAAGCTGCTTTGTGTTTCTCATGTAAAAGATTACATTAAAGAATTATGCACGTGTCTCATTGATATAATTATTTTTTCTGCTGTGATCAGCACAGCTCTATTCTTTCTGCTCCAGCTAAACACATTTCACTACTTTAATGTTTTATTCTTCTCAAAGCATTTTGCACTGCTTCTTAACTGAGAAGTGAATAGAAACAAAAGATGTTTGAACTTCCGTTCTCAAATGTGACTACCACAGTATAGAGGCATTCCTCCTTTCCATTTCCACAACAGTGATGTGTTTTCTCTTTGATGGCATCTGTTCAGAGCTCTAGAGAAGTAACCTATCTCAAGTACGCTCTAAAGATGAAATTACAACAGAAGACACTTATAATTGAATGAGGAAGAAGGTATCTCAGACAGGAATAACTAAGTTAAGGAGATTAAAAACAACACACCATCTTAACAAATAACCCCAATTTTACATCTCATTTCCCACAGCAGAAATAAAAGGCGCAGTGTAATCTGTATTCCATGTAACCAACTGACAGAAGTTAATGACTCAACACTGCGAATGACATTTAAAGTTAAAATGCCAATGAAATGAGTTTTCTATATCAAGCACTTTATAATGTTATCTGTATTCCATGTAAACTGCTGGCCCAAAACTATAATTCATTGCATTGAGAGGCTATGAATGCCTACTTCAACTTTTTCAAACAACAAGTAACAAAGGATGCAAGAACATATTCCACATCTGAGTAATGAAAGTTTTACTTAAAATACCCTCTGAACATGTAAGGAATCACAATCTCAGAATTGGAAAGGAACCACAAGAGGTTATCAAGTCCAGCCCTGTCCAAACATAGCAGAGCCAGGCACCAGCTAAAAACCATCCATGACAGGTATCGGTGTAACCTGCTCTTCAAAATCTCCTATGATGAATTTCCACAATCTCCACAGCCAATTTATTCCAGTGCTTAACCACCCTGACAGTTAGGAAGTTCTTCCTAATGTCCCATCTAAACCTCCCTTGCTGTAATTTAACCATATTGCTTCTTGTACTATCATCAGAAGTTAAGGAGAATATTTTTTCTCACTCCTCCTTGTAACAACCTTATAGGTACCTGAAAAATTTTATGTCCCCTCTCAGTATTATCATTTTAAGACTAAACAATCCCAGTTCTTTCAGTCTTCTCTCCCATAGGTCATGTTTTCTAGACCTTTACTCATTTGGGTTTACACTTCCCTGGACTTTTTCCAATTTGTTCACAGCTTTCCTGAAATGAGGCACCCAGAACTGGACACAGTACTCCAGCTGAAGTTTAATCAGCACATAGTAAAGTGGAAGAACTACTTTTCAGGTCTTTCTTACAACACCCCTGATAATACATTTCAAAATGATGTGGGATTTTTTTTTTGTTTGGTTTGGTGTTTTGTTTGGGGTTTTTCGATTTTTTTTTTTTTTTTTTTTTTTTTTTTTTACTATCATGCTTTGTCTGATACTTAGCTTGTGATCTACTATGACCACTAGCTCCTTTTCTGCAGTACTCCTCCCTAGACAGTCATTTCCTATTTTGTACGTGCACAACTCATTGTGAAGTATTCCACTTAGGATGGAACATTTGTCCACACTGAATTTCATCCTATTCATCTCAGACCCCTTTGCTCGGGTTTCCAGGTCATTTTGAAGTATAGCACTTGCAATCCCTTCAGTTTGGTATCATCCTCAAACTTTATAAGTGTACTCCCTCTGCCATTATCAAAATCACTGATCAAACAATTGAACAAAATCAGACCCAGAACTGATCCCTGTGGCACCCCTCTCGTTATACCCTTCCTGCATGACTGTAAACCATTGATAACTGCTCTCTGGGAAAAATTATCCAACCAGTTATGCATCCACCTTACAGCAACTCCCTCTAGATTGTGTTTCCCTAGTTTGTTAATGAGCAGGTCATGCAAGAGTGCATCAAATGGCTTACTAAAATCTGGATATATCACATTTAATGATTTCCCCTTATCCACAGGTCTGGATATGCTGTCAAAGAAAGGTAACAGGTTGGTTTGACATGATTTGTTCTTTACAAATCCACCATGTTACTTATCGCCTTATTATCTTCTAAAGGTTTGCAAACTGATTTCTTAATTATTTGCTCCATTATCTGTCCTGGTACAGAAGTTAAGGTGGCTTGTCTATAATTCCCTGGGTTGTCCCCTACCACCTCTTTTCATAGAGGGGAACTGTATTTGTCCTTTTTCCAGTCTTCTGGAATCTCTTCCATATTCCCAGACTTTTCAAACAAAGAAGAATGAGAAAAAATAAAAATTTTACTCCATGGAAATAAGTGTTCAAGAGTTCATTCTGAATATTAGTCTACTTTGCCTCCAATCTATTATGAGTCCACATTGCAATAGGCAAGTTTGAGACCTTTCCTCCCATTTATCTAAAGAGGAGGAGAATTACTGTAATTAAGTTGAGAACCATACACTCCAAATCAATCACTCAAAATCTGATACAAATCCAAAATGAACTCTTCAGTGTTTGTTATATTTACAGTTGGTCTATATCAGTGTCTCTCAACCTTGTTTTTTTAAATAAAGTACCCTTTTCCAAATATATAAGTTTCCCCAGTACCCACAATTTTCAGACACACCCTAACATTATAACATATTTTTGTCTAAACAACTTAATTGTAACTGGTTGGATGGAAGAAGTTTCCTATAGGTGATAAACTTGCCAGCATACTTACGATTGTGCAAAGAGTATAAATAAAAAAAATTAACATAAAATAAGTCCAATTTTATTAATGTATATGTATATATTATGCAAACATCAATGAAATTACAAGAAAAAAATAAAATTTAATGCGAAATTTGAGCTTGTTGGATGAAATCAAATGGTCAACCTACGCTTCAAACCGCTGAGCCACAATTTAATCATTGTCTCAGATACTGTTTCCTGTGTACTATCTTAATCCAAATTTGCAGTTTTATACTTTGTTTTTATAAGGAATTGGCCCATTTTAAACCCTTTCTGTTGCAATTACAAATACTAAACTAAAATTGCACAAATAGCAATCACTCTATCACTTAATTCAGATAACAAGCATAATATTACAGAGCCAGGCACGGCCAACTCCTCACTTTAATCCAATCGCCCAGCCCTCCTGCAGAACCAGGCACCCCCAGCTCCCTGCTTTAACCCAAGCGCCCTACCCTCCTCCAGAGCCAGGCAACCCCAGCCCTCCCCACCCTACACTTTAACCCAATCCCCCCTCCTCCACAGTTTGCCCCACTGTAATCCAATGCTGGCAACTCACTGAAGCCACCGCTGCCACCGTCACCACCACTGCTGCCAAGCACTTCTCCCTCCAAGAGCTAGGGAGGGACACGTGCACAGAGTGGCACACAGCGGCACACAGCACTTTCACAGCTCCAAACATTTTATTGTTCAAAGAGCAACATACAGCTCCCGTACGTTTATCACCCTCTCCCCCGGACTTCTCTTGTGTACACCTAAGGGTACATGTACCATGCCCTGAGAAATGCTGGTCTATGTACCATTTTAATACCAACACACACAGACCCAATATGAGCATTTTTATACCTGTCTGGATACATCCACACTAGGGAACTGTACTGCTTTAACTATATCAGTTTTTAAGTCAATATGCAGTCATATTAGTTTCAGAAACTGTGTGTAGAAACTTATGTAAAACCAAGTAAAACAAAATCAGGGGAAAAAAGAACTGCATATCTTAAACCAGTGAGTGTCTCTCGGTAAAATATATAGAAAAACCTTGAAGTGTGATTCTCTTCTAAGAATGAATTATGTAAAAATACCATCTACTTATTCAATGCATTTGCTCCTTGTGTATATTCAAAAATTGTACCTGCTGAACAATGGCAAAAAATAACTTTTTACTGCTTTACTCCTGTTAGCATGGCAGTCAGCAACCGGGAGAAAGAAATGAATACCATTTGTTCAGATGCATCATCTCAGTAATGTAGTAAACATCTATCAGTTACACCTATACAGAACTAGTGAAAGCAAACAAAATAATTTCATAAACATTGATTTTACTGATGACACATGAGAAAAAATAAAAACAACACAGCCTAGATCCCAAATTCGGTTTTCAGGACAGGCGGCTATAAGAGGATTTACTTATATCTTTACCTTTGAAATCAGAGCATTATATTAGGTATTTAAACATAATGGTTAGAGCCCTACAAAACTCATGGTCCACTTTGCTCAGTTTCACTGTCATAGTATTTATGGTATCAAATTTTATTACTTCAACTACATAAATCCGTAATTTCACAGTATTATAATTCTAGGGGTCTTGATCTAAAAAGGATTTGTGGAGAGTTCATAAGATTATTATAGCTGGGGTTGTGGTACTGCTAACCCTTACTTCCAAGCTACTGCTAGTGGCAGTGCTGCCTTAAGAAGCGGGCAGCTGGAGAACAGCAGCTGCTGGCCAGGATCCCAACTTGGAAGGCAAAGCCACTGCCATGAGCAGTGCAGAAGCAACATGGCAATATCATACCATGCCATTCTTTATTTCTGTAATGCTGCTGGTAAGTGTTCCCTGTCAGCTGTGTGCTTGGGCAGCTGCTCCAGAGAGATTAGCAGAGCGCACACAGCTAGGTTCGTTTCTGCTAGCAGTGCAGACACGCACATGCAGGATTCAGAGCACATAAAAAGTACTCTATACGTGGACAGAAAAGATCAGAGGTGACACTGCTGCTGCTGAAGCACTGCTTTCAAAGCTGAGCACCCACTCAACGGCTGCTGTGGTCTGGCAGCCCAGCTCTGAAGGCAGTGCAGAAGTAAGTTACAATAGTGACCACACTTCCCCAGAATAATCCTGTGACACGCCCCCCCCAACTCCCTTTAGGGTCAGGATCCCCAGTATGAGAGAGGCTGGTCTCCCCTCCATGAAATCTGGTTGTTTGTGTGCTTTATGTATTTCCACAGTGGGAGACCAGATTTCATGGTCCATGTCACATTTTTCATAGCTGTGAATGTGGTGAGGCCTAAGAATAGGATTCAGAAAAGGACATACTTAGTCTCATGTCTCTAATCTGATTGTTCTATTTAAAGTGAAATTAAACTTGTCATTAATTAATTTTGCATATTGTATAAGATCAAAGTTCTGAAAACTCAATCAAATTTCCATTATCAGTTTCCAGTACATTACTAAAGGAACTCATTTGCTCAAGTTGAAACCTTTATGATGTAGTACTAAAACTAAACACTAAGTACAGGATTTTTATAAATTCAGCATGACCACAAGGAAATCAACCTCTCTTGGTTATCAGATGCCACGTAAGATGGGATCAAACACAGCAGTGCTTGCACAAGAAAAACTGACTGGCTTCAGGAGGAGTTCGGTAAAACGTCTGCTAATCTCTCACATGTATATGTGTACGTAGTGATGGGACATGGCGTCCCACCCAGACTGATGGGAGGAACCACTCTTCACCCACTGGTGTGTGAATCCAGTCAAGCTACACCCACTGCACCAGAAGCAAGAGAGCAGGACAAGAAGTTCAAAGTTAGGTGCTGCCACTCAGCGGTGCAATACCCAGAGAAGGAAGCAGATGTCTATTGCTCACTGCTGTTCCCTACATCCAGGATGGAGCTCTCCCATGCCAAGGGCCCAAAGGAGGAGCTGAGACTGCTAACTGACTAGTACCCAGAAGAGCTACTACAAATGCCACCGGCAGGTACCACAGGGAAACAAAGTATAATCCAAAGTGATAGAAGTAGCCCAAAGACAAGTGACAATGGTCTGGCTGTACTGTCAGAATTCAGGGCAGCATGTTTCAGTGGAATTCCTGCTGCCCAGTAGCAGAACCATACACCACTGTTAGGGTCCTTGGCTGGGATCTGGTGAAGAAGGGTAGCCTTAAGTCATTCTACTCTTCTTCCCAAGGAAGGATGAAAAAAGAGAAGTTACTCACCTGTAGTAACGATGGTTCTTCGAGATGTGTCCCCGTGGGTGCTCCACAGTAGGTGTCGGGCTCGCCCCAGCGCTGCAGCTCGGAAAATCTTCAGCAGTCTCCGTCGGGTCGCGCATGCGCCGATACGAGTCGGCTCTTCGCGCGCTTACGGTCACGTGCACAATACGGTCCCCGCCAGTTCCTGATCAACCGCTCCGGATGCCCCTGAAAAACACACAAGCAGAGCTCCGAAGTGGGGAGGAACAGGTGGGTAGTGGAGCACCCACGGGGACACATCTCGAAGAACCATCGTTACTACAGGTGAGTAACTTCTCTTTCTTCTTCGAGTGGTCCCCGTGGGTGCTCCACAGTAGGTGACTACCCAGCAGTAACCCCCCACCCCCCGAAAAAGGAGGTGGGTACCCGATTTATGCGCAGCTTGCCCGTGAAAGGACTGCTGTCGACAGGCGTGTATCCTCATCAAGCATCCTGTGCATTGCGTAGTGCTTGGCGAAGGTGTCATAGGAAGACCATGTCGCCGCTCTGCAGATATCTCTCAGCGCGATGCCTTTGAAGAAGGCTGTTGACGCCGCCATTGACCTAGTAGAATGGGCTCTTGGCGGAACTGGCAGAGGAGTCTTGAGAATCTCATAACACAGTTTTATGCAAGACACAATGTGATTTGAAATCCTCTGTGAAGATAGTGCTTCTCCTTTTGATCTGGATGCAATGGACACCAGGAGTCTGTCCGTTTTCCGGAAATGTTTAGTTCTATCGATGTAGAATGCCAGTGCCCTTCTTACATCAAGTAAGTGCAACCGTGCCTCTTCATTTGAGTTGTGGGGCTTAGGATAGAATGAGGGCAGCACTATTGGTTCGTTGATGTGAAAGTCTGAAGAGACCTTCGGAACGAAGGCTGGGTGTAATCGTAAGACCACCGCTTCTTTTGAGAAAATCGTGCAGGGTGGTGTGGACATTATGGCCGCGAGCTCGCTCACTCTGCGAGCTGACGTGATTGCCAGGAGGAAAGTCGTCTTAATAGTAAGTAGTCGAAGGGGGGCCGTAGCCAATGGTTCAAAGGGTGGTCCCGAGAGGGTGTGCAGAACTAGGTCTAGACTCCATGACGGCAGTATTGGTTTCCGAGGGGGGTACAGGTTCACCAACCCCTTTAGGAAACGCGATACAACAGGATGGGCAAATGTGGTTGATCCATCCTTTTCATGCCGAAACGCTGATATAGCCGCCAGACGCACCTTTATAGAGGATAGCGAAAGCCCATTTTGTTTGAGTTGTAGCAAATAATCCAGAATCGTAGGTATGGTGGCGTCCTGGGGTATTAGTTGCCTGGAGGAACACCATTCGGAAAAACGCAAACATTTGTGCTGATAAGTCTTTCTGGTGGAAGTTCTCCGACTACCTTCAAGGACTTGTTGTACTCCCTCTGAGCATGTAGTCTCTAGGGCGCTTAGCCATGGATTAGCCATGCTTGTAGCCGAAGTCTCTTTGGGTGCAGGTGCAGTATTGACCCCCGAGCCTGAGAAAGAGTGTCCAGTACTGTTGGTAGGAGAAATGGCTGATGTTGAGCCATGCGCAAGAGCAACAGGAACCACTGTTGTCTGTCCCACGTTGGGACTATGAGTATCATGCGTGCTCTCTCCCTTTTGGCCTTCTCCAAGACCTTGTGTATAAGTGTCGTGGGAGGGAACGCATAAAGTAGAGGGCCCTTCCATGGGATCATGAAGGCGTGCCCCAAAGACCCCTGTCCCATGCCCACTCTGGAGCAGTACTGGGGACATCTCTTGTTTTCTTGGGTGGCGAACAAGTCGATTTTGGGAAAACCCCATCTGCGGAACACTTGGTGGAGTAGATCTGGACGGATCTGCCACTCGTGAGTGGGCGCAAAGTGTCTGCTGAGTTGGTCCGCCTTGACGTTGTGGATCCCCGGTAGATATGAAGCCTTTAGGGTTATATTGTTGGTGATGCACCAGTTCCAGAGCCGGACCGCCTCCGCACAAAGCGTACGAGACCTGGCTCCCCACTGTCGGTTTATATAAAACATGGTGGTGGTGTTGTCGGTATTCACGCCGACTACTTTTCCGCACAGATAATTGAGAAAATGCCTGCACGCATTGAACACTGCCCTGAGCTCTAATATGTTTATGCGCAGTGTCCTCTCCGCGGGGGACCATAATCCTTGAGTGGTTTTGTCGTCCATGTGAGCCCCCCATCCCATGTGGGAGGCATCTGTTGTAATGAACGCCGTGATTTGCGGTTGGCGGAAGGGCACCCCTGTCAGGAGATTCCTGGGGTTTCCCCACCATGTTAGCGAGCTTCGTGCCTCTGTTGTAAGTGACACTCTCTTGTGGACGTTGTGGATTGAGGGTTTGTATGCTGTTGCCAACCAATGCTGCAATCCTCGCATATGCAGCCTGGCGTTTTGCACCACAAACGTGGTGGTTGCCATATGCCCCAACAGTTGTAAGCACGTGAGAACTGGAACAGTGGGGCTGTACGTTAGTAGTTGTACGAGAGATTCGATGGCACGGAAACATGCCTCGGGTAAATACACCCTTGACATGACTGAGTCTATCCGAGCCCCTATAAACTCTATATTTTGTGTGGGGTCGGTCTTTGATTTTGAGAAATTGATGATGAGGCCCAGTGAGGTAAATGTGTTTGTGGTGATGTGTACCATCCATAGTACCTCCTCCCGGGAGGTCCCCTTTAACAGGCAATCGTCCAGGTACGGGAAAATGAAAACTCCCTGTCTGTGTAGGTATGCAGACAGCACCGCTAAGGTCTTGGTGAAGACTCTGGGTGCTGAAGAGAGTCCGAATGGGAGGACTCTGTACTGGAAATGATCTGTACCCACAAGGAACCGGAGGAAGCGCCTGTGGGCTGGATGAATCGCGATATGAAAATACGCGTCCTGCAAGTCGAGAGCCGTAAACCAATCGCCCTGGTCTAGTGCCGTGATTATTGAAGCCATCGTAGTCATTTTGAAGCGTTGTTTGCTTAGGTACTGGTTCAGTGCGCATAGATCCAAAATGGGTCTCCACCCCCGTCTTCTTCTCTGTCAGGAAATACCTGGAGTAGAAGCCTTTAACTTGAAACTGTTCCGGTACCCTCTCCACCGCCCCTATGAATAGGAGGTGGTCCACCTCCCGCCTTAATTCCGGTAGGTGAGAGGGGTCTCTGAGGACGGGTGCGGTGGGAGGATTTGGTGGAGGTAAAGACTGGAAGGGGATCGTGTATCCCGTGTTTACAATCTCCAGTACCCACTTGTCTGACGTGATGCTTTCCCATTGTGGGTAGAATGGCTTGAGTCAGTGATGGAACATGTACTGAGATTGGCACTGAGGTACGGTCTTGGCTTCGCTGCCCTCGACATACCCGTCAAACTTGCTGTCTCGCACTTTGCCCCGTGGGGGCGCTGCCCTGCTGAGGCCAGAGCCTAGGGCCTTTATAATGCGTTTGTTGATGATGCCCTTGATCATACCCCCGTTGAAATTGGGCACGTTGTTGTTGGTAACCATAACGGTGTTGTTGAGGATAAAATTTCTTCCTTCTGAACGATGGGGTATATATCCCCAAGGTCCGAAGCGTCGTTCTGGAATCTTTGCTCGAGTGTAGAACTGAGTCAGTCGATTCAGCAAACAATTTTACTTTGTCGAAGGGGAGGTCTGCAATTTTGACCTGCAACTCCTTTGGAATGCCGGATGTATGAAGCCATGACTCTCTCCGCATTACCACTGCAGTGGCCACGGCATGGGCTGCTGTATCCACCACATCGAGTGCAATCTGCATGCCCGCTCGAGAAGCTGCGTAACCCTCTTGCACGATTGCCTTAAGAATTGGCCTTTTTTCCTCTGGAAGGAAGTCCATGAGGGCAGTAAGCTTGAAATAATTGTCAAAATTGTGATTCGACAAATGAGCGGCATAGTTGGCCATACGTAGCAATAGGGTAGAGGAGGAGTAGGCTTTCCTACCCAGAAGATCCAACTTTTTTATGTCCTTGTCCAATCCCCCAGATTTGTACTGGGCTGATTTGGACCTGTGTTCGGACGATTCAACCACCAGCGAGTTTGGCTGTGGATGACTAAATAGAAATTCCATCCCTTTCGCAGGGACGAAGTACTTTTTGTCCGCCCTTTTGTTGGTAGGCGGAGCGGATGCTGGGGTCTGCCGTATATTAGTGGCTGCCTCCATGATTGCATCGTCCAAGGGAATAGCAATTTTAGAAGAAGATGGAGGCCTGAGGTTTTTAAGGAGTCTGTGGTGTTTCTCCTGCACCTCCGCCACTTGAATATCTTGGGATTGAGCTACCCATTTGAACAGCTCCTGGAACTGTTTCAGGTCATCTGGGGGAGAAATATCTCCAGGGACCACGGCCTCATCTGGCGAGGATGAGGTGGTGTCACTGTGGTATCTCTCCTCCAATTCCTCTGGATCCCAGCTGTATTGCTGTGATTGTCTTTGGGGAATTTCGAGGTGGGGTTCAGTGTCCTTAGACCCAGCCTCTGATTGGGGCAGCCATGGTGTTCCCCCAGGTGGAAGCAGAACACCTTGGCATTGAGGAGTGGTCGACGGAGATCCATAGTGAGACGTCGAACTCCTATGATGACGCCCCGCATAATGATGGCGGTCGTAGCAACAGGGACAGGAGCCCAGCGATGGAGACCTGGACCATGACCCAAGGATGTAAGGGTGGTGCCTGGAATGACGAGACCTCTGAGATGATACCGACGTGCGAGGAGAGCCTCTATGAGAAGACTCGTAGGGATCTCTGCTAGATACTGGAGAAAAGCGTGCAGATCCCTGTGATGGGCTCTGAAGAAAAGGAGAAGGACGTCTGTGGCAGGCTGAAGGTGTTGCTGCCCGTCGAATCTCTGGTGGTGATTGAGGTGATAGAGGCAGTGCAATTCTCTCAGGAGAGGGGCTGTGGTGCCTGGTCTTCATTTTAGCCTTTACTCTCTCAGGTGGCCCTATTGGTGAACTTGGTACCGGAGCAGGTGTCATGCTGATTTCCACTGCTCCCGGTGCCGCCGATCCCGGTGCCGCCGTCTCCGGTGCCTCTGGGGAAGTCCCAATTGGTGCCGCAGTAGCCGGTGCCGAACTGATTAGTGCCCGCATGGCTCTCGGTGCCAACTCCCCAGTCGCTGCAGGGCCTTGAGTTGTTGCATGCGCCGCGGCTTTACCAGTAGAGGAAGCCAGCGTGCGTGGGCCCTTTGTTACACTCGTCCCCCTCCCAACAGTCAGGGGCAGGGATCGAGTAGGTGAGGCTCTTCTTTTCTTCTGCGCAGAGGCGGTCAAAGAAGCAGCCTTCCTCTTGTGCGCTCCTGAAGAGCCCTCCGCATGTACTGTCTCCGATGCGGCAGGCTGAAGTGCTTTGTCAACTAACAGCATCTTCAGCCTCATTTCTCTGTCTTTTCTAGCTCTATTAGTCAACTTAGAGCAATGGGAGCACTTCTGAGGAACGTGTGTCTCCCCGAGGCACCGTATGTATTTGCTATGGCCATCCGAGGCAGGCATGGCCTCCCGGCAAGATTCACACTTCTTAAAGCCGGGGGATGGCATTGTTAAAACTTAACTCTGAGTCCTTTATGTGATAATAGTGCACTTAACAGTCTATTAGTTGATGTTAAACAGCCGTTGGCCTTTGAAGGCTGACAACAAACGCTGCGGGCCCGCCTGGAGGTGGCCGCTGCTGTTCTAAGATAGTCTTTAGGTTTTAAACAACTTTAACAGAGAGACTAGCTATAATAAACTATAGAACTGCTAACTATAACTGTTAAAACTATTAACACTAGAAAAAAATAAGGATTTATCTGTCTCGGGCGTTGGAGCCGGAGAGGATTCCGTCTGCAGCCATTGGCGGTTGAGAAGGAACTGGCGGGGACCGGATCACGCACGTGACCTTAAGCACACGAAGAGCCGACGCGCATCGGCGCATGCGCGACCCGACGGAGACTGCTGAAGATTTTCTGAGCTGCGGCGCCAGGGCGAGCCCGACACCTACTGTGGAGCACCCACAGGGACCACTCGAAGAAGAACCACCCTTTGTCTGCCAGAAGCTGGGCATGGGCAACAGAGAATGGATCACTTAATAATTACGTATTCTGTTAATTCCCTCTGAATCACTTGACACTGGCCACAGTCAAAAGACAGGATACTGGACTAGACAGACCACTGATCTGACCCAGTATGGCTGTTCTTATGTTCATCCACTGCATGTCTGAGTCAGGCAAAAGGCAGCTTACTGCCCTGTCCAGAGGGCCAGAACCCCTTTAAACTGCTCAGTGCTTGATCCCGCAAAGAGGACTAGCGCCTCTGAACAGTTAAGTCCCCCATTGAGCCTTGCCTTTGTAGACACAGAGTAATAGGGGAGCAAGGCCTTCCTCCAAGACTGACAGGGAAGGATGGCCACAGACCCCTAATACTATACAGATGATGTATTTTTCTGCCTAAAGCAACAAACTTTGTCTAAACTGGTATACAAACTAACATTTATTTTAAGTATAACAAAAGTTGTTTACACAGTCATTTTCACCAAAACAATACTTACAATAGCACAAACATTGAACTGAAAAAATTTACTTGCTTAGATTCTTCTTGGACTCATGAAGAACAATAATGCATAAGAATGGAAGACAAGATAGCGCATAAGAAGAAATGGAGGAAAATTAATGAGGTAACGACATACCTATAAGCTCTGAAGGGTTCTTATCACTAAAATGTTCACATAGGCGGATAAATGTTTCTGTGTTCTCAGGTGTAGGACATTCACCATGCCTGGTAAACATGGAAAAACAAAAGGTGAGAGTAAAAACAACAGAAAGGGGAAAGAATTCAGTACAGACTATCTGTTTAAATATCTAACATTATATGAATACAATCAACTTACCCTTTACACTGAAGTTTTATATATTTGATTCCCTCTTTTTCTATATCATTCCTATCATAGAATCTAGTGGTGTTCGTCAAGTCCACCAATAAGCCCATTTTAACCTGAAACAATAACAAAGTAATTATTTTATATTTAATTCCTCTAAATATGAACAGCTCACCATTATGAATTGGTTAATTATATCCAAAATAAATTAGCAGCATACTAAAGTTGAGAATATCTTTTTTTAAATCCTGCGCTTGTTCACAAAGTGTATTTAATATTGGTTCCACTACCACTACCCCTTTTTCCTCCTTCAATGCTACAAAGCTTGAATATTTCATTTTTCAAATAGCCTCCAGTGCCAACTTTACACACTCCAAAGCAATCTGCTGAAAGTGAAGAAAAAATATTTGGTGAGGAAAGAGTATGTAACATGCATTAGAATAAAGAAAGTCTTGTCAAATAGATTCTGATACTTTTGAACTATTATGAACTCAAGCTGTAACTAATTCAATGCCATTTTAGTGCCCTGTAGCCTGCGCCCTGCAAGTCTGAGTCAGACAGCACAGACTAGCCACAAGTATAACTGAACTATAAAGATACCTATAGATTTTAAGGCCAGAAGGGACCATCATAACCACCTAACCTGGCTTGCAAGCAAGCCAACCTATCCTGTAAATGGCCCATAACTTCTGACTAACTGAGTCCTCAAGTCTTGATTTGAAGACTTGAAGTTAGAGGGAATCCAACACTTACTCTAATTCAAAACCAGCAAGTCCCATAGTGCAAAGGAAGGCCAAAGTGTTTTTAAAAAAAAAAAAAACACTCTTGTGGTGGCAAATTCTTTTCCAAACTTGAATATGGTGATCAGTTGGACCCTGATCATGTGGGCAAGACCCACAAACCAGACAGCTGATAGTGACTTTTCTGTGGTTACTCAGAGCCCTCCCCATCTACTGTCTCTGGAGATACTTGCTAATAGCAGTCAGGGACGGGTCATATGCCATGGTATGCGACTATTCATATCATCCCCTCAAATTCATCAAGCTGAAAAAACATTTGCCTCAGCTACTCCCTTCAGAAGTCCAGAACTCCACTCTTCTGATGGTTTCATTTAATCACAATCTAAATTTGTTGATGACCAGTTTATATATGTTCTTGTGTCAACACGGGATAACTCCTCTCCCTCCCTAAGGTTTATCCCTCTTATGTAGTGGCATAGAAATGAAGGACCGCAAAAAAGGACCTCAGTCACACTAGTTCTATGCACACACAAAGGCATGTTGAAGTATGCTTAGATCATCCCTGACAGATGTCTGTCTAGTCAATTTTTAAAAACCTCCACTGATGGGGATTCCACAACCTCCCTAGGTAACCTGTTCCAGTGAGTACATAGTGAAAGAGATTTTTCCCCTAATAGCCAAATCTCCCTGGCAGCAAACTAACCAATTACCTCCTATCCTATTTACAGTGAACATAGAAAACATATGATCACCATTCTCTTTTAAAGCAACCTTTACCTTACTTGAAAAAAAGATCAGGTCTGCTTCTGAGCCTTCTGTTCTCTAGACCAAACATGACCAATTGTTTCAACTTTCCCATCTGGGTCATATTTTCTAAACTTTTTATTTTAGTTATTCTCATCAGGACTCTCTCCAATTTATTCACTATTCTATTAAACTGTGACTCTCAAAAATGGACACAGTGCTCCAGCTGAGGTCTCACCACTTCTGAAAAGAATTGGACAGTTACCTCCCACATCATACTTATGACACTTCCATTAATATAGCACAGACTGACATTTGCTGTGAAATATTCTCAGTGCTGTTGTGAGAGGCTAATGAACCAGGTACTTTTTCTTGGCTTTGAAGGCTTTGAGAACCTCCAGTTTACCAACTGGCCCAAACTGTGAAAGAAGAGTATGTATTAATCATGTAAGTCTTTCCCAGATTCACTGCAATGTATAAAAACAAAAGGATTACATGACATTCCAGTACTTTAAAAAAAAAAAATTACTGATAAGTATCCAATCCTTTTTGTCCAGTCTTCAAATGTAACACCTTAAATTTCATTGACTCCTAACTATTGAGGCTTTTAAGAAAACTGATTCTGATGGTGCTTTAAAAGCAAAATAAGTAGAACTACTCTGATTCCATACTTTAAAATCTTTTAAAAAAAAAAAGGTTCAAATATATGCCAAAAGCTCACTTAAATATAGTTTTTCACATATAAGCATAATACATGTATAAGAAGATGGCGATAGTATGTTGCAGATATTAGCAGAACACTAATACATATTCAAAAACACACAAGAGTTCTGATTAATATGGACTTGTGGAATGAGGTGAATGGGAAGGAAGGAGTAGAGGAACAGCATCTCCCTGGGAGTCAAGGCCTATAGCACATTTTGTGCCGCACACTACTGAAGATCTTATCTACTGTTCATTCTATATTCTTAGATGTTGCAAGGGCAAAATAAAAACAAAATTTGAAAAACATTCAAAATTCTACAGCTCATGACAAGGTTTTACAAAACAAAGACTCTTAGGACCTATATTCCAAGTGTACTTGTTGTAGCAGTATTGAATATATCTAGTAGCATAAGCAGTAAACTCTTTCATACCTGGCAGCCCAGGCACCAAGACATTGCCAGATATTCCTGCATTCTGAATTGTAGATAGATATACCTAGCAACGCATAACACTAAAGAAAAACAAGATTAGATATTCAGAAACAAACACAAATGTATGCAGAGTACTTTATTTACCGACAACAGCAGTGTTGTACATTGTAAACTTATACTTTATTTGCTGTATTTATTTGTATTTACTTTCACTATACTGTACTCATAGAAAACGTACCTAAAATTTACATATGGTTAAAATGCTGGTTATTTGAGAGTTCCGGGTGATAGAATGCCAGATATGAAAGAGTTTACTGAATAGCAATAGTCTATACCATGGGTGTTCAAACTTTTGGCTTCCCTGGGCCGCACTGAGTGAAGAGGAACTGTCTTGGGCTGCATATAAAATATATAATATAGTTAATGTATATAAATCACATAACAATGTTAAAAGTTTACGATCTTGTGGGGCCGCATTACTAGCTGTCCAGGGCCGCATGCAGCCCGCGGGCTGGACACGCCTGGTCTATACCCTGGCACACAGGAGATTGATTGTACTAAAGATATATGTAGAGCTTCTATTGGAAAAGGTATAAGTCAACTTGCTTCATACCTTTGACAAATTTTCTGTGTAGCAATGAAACCAAGGAATTTCATATTTAGTCTATGAAGTGAGTGTGGAATCATATTGTAGTTGTAGAGAAGAATTTACTCCTTCATTAGTGTTACCATAATTTCAGCAGTCAACGTCATTCAGCACTATTTCTGACCCCAATACAACCACATATTAATCCTCAGCACCCCGTGACACAAGTGTTATACTCATTTTAGACACTAAGAGATTCATATAACTCATTTGAAATGACACGTGAAATCTGCAACAAAGCTGGAAATAAAACTCCTACAATCTCAGTGGTTAGAACATTGGCCTGCTAAACCCAGGGTTGTGAGGGGACCATTTAGGGGTCTGGGTCAAGTCAATTTAAAAAAAAAAAAAATCTATCAGGAATATGAGTGCAGGGGACTGGCCCCGATGACCTCTCAAGGTCCCTTCCAGTTTTATGAGATATGTAGATATATATGTATAATCTTATTTCCAATTCTGGGCTTGTCTACACTTGCCCCCAACTTCAAAGGGGGCATGTTAATCAGGGTCACAGGAGATTACTAATGAAGTGCTGCAGTGAATATGCAGCACTTCATTAGGCTAATTCCCTCCCACGGCAACTTCAAAGTGTCAAACTTCGAAGTGCCAGCATGCATATAGCTGTGAGCACTTCTAAGTTTGACGTTTTGAAGTTGCCACTAGGGAGAATTAGCCTAATGAAATGCTGTATATTCACTGAAGCAATTTATTAGTAATTACCTGGCACCCTGATTAACATGCCTCCTTCAAAGTTGGGGGCAAGTGTAGACCCAGCCTCTGTGTTTTATCTCTAAGCCCAAATAAAAATAAGTGACTTCCATAAAGAAGCACAGAGAATTCCAAATTTCAAATCTCCTTTCAACCTTCCCCTCCAAAAGTAACTTTTCAGAGTTTATTTCTTTATGTTGACAAAGCCCATAAAAATACTTTGCAGATTGCTTTTAAGAATTGCAAGAGCGAAGTTCAATTCTGGAGAACGATTGGGAAGAGAAGCCTGCAACTGGAAGGAAAACAACTACATAGAGTAGTTCACAAACAAAAAGGCAGGCTTTAGAAGCAATAGCAAAAGTAAAGTTTTGATTTTTTTTTTTAATTGCCTAGGTCTCCAAATAAGCTTGCTTCCTAAATTGCCATTGCATAACCGTAACCTGCACACACATGGAGACAAATACGTTCATCTAACCCCGCCCCCAAAAGAACTGTAGGAGATTCAGCTGAATTGGCAAGTTTCTTTTCTTGTTTTATTAGACCTAGCTCCCCCTAGGAATGTGTATAGGTTGCAGCAGTTTAAATGTGTAATTTAAAATCTATTTAATTTAACAACTGCAAAAGGCTGTATAGACACACAAATCAACATGAACCTGCAAACGTAACCCTGAAACGTAAACAAATGTCTCTGTAGACAAAAAACAGTTTAAAAACGGATTCAAGTTGAATCAACGCAACTTCTATGTTAAGACAATGCCTTATTTTAAAAAGTGTGGGTTTTCTTGTATCAGCGTTAACTCAGTTTATTCTATAAAACACTTTTTACACTCTAGCCTACTATATCATATACTCAATGGCACACCCATACACACTGGGCTGGGTATGAAGCAAATACCAAAAGCTCTTGAGAGAGGATGGAGCCACCCCGCCAAAACAGAGTCAGATATATTATTTTTATTTTTAAGCTGCATTGTGTGGTTCTGCCTAGTTTGAATGCTATTCAATAAATGTTTTGAAATAAATGCTCTAAACACTACTTGGCAAAAACACAACACAGAAACAACATTTCACTTACCATCTAAGCTGTAGGTTTGTTCCATGTTCTAGCAGGGTCCCATATATTGGAGTAACAATATAATGCATTATACATAACAGAAACTGGCACGAGCGGGGCATCGCACACACTGCAGAAACTGGTATGAGTTGAAATCAGGACTTCACAAGAAGTCTGACATTTATGTCCCAAATGTTTTATTCTTGCTTTTCAGTCCATTTAGCACAAAAGGAAAAACTGCAATTATACAGTCATGGGCCATGTCTACACGGGCAGAAAACTTCAAAATGGCTATGCAAATGGCCACTTCGAAGATTACTAATGAGGCGCTGAAATGCATATTCAGCTGATAGTAATAAGGGGATTTCGAAGTTGCCGGTGGTCCTTTCAAAAAGGACACGTCTGTACAAGCCACACGGGAGTGAAATGCGGCAATTTTGAAGAGCCGCAGCCAGCGGCATGCTAATGAGGCACAGAATATGCACTGCAGCGCCTCATTAGTAATCTTCGAAATAGCCATTCGCATGACCATTTTGAAGTTTTGTGCCAGTATAGACATAGCCATGGTGCGCAGATTATCTGTAATACTGTTAACATTTCAATTGGATTCACCTCGATACGAAGAAAAAAATTAGTTTATACTTCTCTTGATGCAATTCTTTAGCTACAGAATTTTTGGCAATGCTGAATTATGAGGACAACCATCAGTTTACTATTAAAACTAACTTTTTTTTATGAAAGCTAGGAGCCTGTAGAAAAAAAGAGAGAGGAAAACTTGGGGAAAAAAATTACAGCATCTGCGATTTGTTTTCTACCAAAGGTCCAGTAGAGGCCATCTATTATATTTTGTTCAGTATGCATATGTATTTTTATGAAGTGTTAATTTACCTTCAGGCTCTTCAAATAGTTGGACAACATACTAGGATGGAAGCGATTCTCTTCAGCAACTTGTTCATCATATCTTGGTCCCAACATTGTCTTCAAAGGCAAAAATTTCCCTATAGAATAAAAATAGAATAGTATGCATGTACACAAACAAGTAATTTTAAAGCTATACACAGAACAGCTTCACAGAAGCTCAGCAATAAACTTAACTGATTTAATTTAAAACAATCTTAGTAAAATTTGGCCTGTCTGCCCCATGTCACGAAATAGTGGTGGCCGACTCAAGTGGCACTGCAATGACATGCATAAGGTTGCAATACCTGGAGTGGAGAGACAAGCCCAACCCCAGAGGACATGAGCCACCAGTCTGGGGAAAACACAAAGATGGCTCACTCTCCAACTTTCCTCCCTCCAGGGGATGGACCCAGGAGAAGTGTTTGCATAGGGCTATTCTTTGAAATCTCACATTGGTATTTTTGTGTTTTGTCAAACCTTCTGTGAAAGTGTTCTTAAAATAAACAACATGTACTGGGTCATCATCACAGACTGGTATAACAAGAAATATTGCAAAATGCAGCTAAAATAGAGCAAGAGACATACAATTCTCTGCCCCCTCCACCAAGTTTAGCCACAAACTTAATTATTGCATTATTTTTTAAAGAAACATCAGCATGGAAGCATGTCCTCTGGAATGGTAACCCAAATATGAATACGCACATGAATCTTTAGCATCTGTCATGTAAATACCTTGCAATGACAAGTACAAAAGTGTCACGTGAACACCTGCTCTCACTTTCAGGTGACATTGTAAACAAGAAACAGGCAGAATTCTCTCTCAAAAAACGTAACTGACAGGACAAAAAGCAGGACTGTGTAGACCTGTAGGCTCCAAAGTTTTACACTAGTTGTTTTTGACTGTAATTATGTAACAACAACAACAACAACAAAAAAAAAAAAAAAGACTACAATTCTAAGTTGCACTTTCACAGTGGAAATATTTGTAATCAAAAATAGAAAGTGACCACAGTACTCAGCCTATTTGTGTTATAATTGAAATCAATATATTTCAAAACACCCAAAAACATTTAATAAACGTCCTTGGTTTTCTATTGTTTAACAGCGTAATTAAAATTGTTTTTAATAAACAGTAAAAATGACATTTATATTGAACATGGATAGAACAAAAAATAGGATTATAAATGTTAGTTCGTAAGCTGGACCATAGAAACCATCAGAACTGGTGTTCAGAAGAGTTGGAAAAGCAGCTCTAATAAAGCCAGACAACATCAGAAAAATCCATTTGCTGTCAGCCCTTTTGATTATAATCATTCCACAGTAGAGGTCTCCCATCAGCACCACGGAACAGCAACATTGTGCATAAAATACAATACTTAACTGTGGCTTTGGGACTTTTGAGATGGCTTACTTTAGCAGAACTGTCAAGGTTTGACCTTACTGAAGAAAGGGCTGTTCTCAACTATTACGGCCCAGAGCCACAGCTTTTTAATTTATGCACTTTTGTTGTCCACAAAACACAGAGTGGCTTTGTAACAGCCTTCGTTAGAGTTCACCATCATCTTTTCCAAAGTTTCGTTAAATATTAAGCTTTTCATGCGAAGTTCTTTACTAGCAGTATTTGCTATATTATGAATAACTACAAATAGCAATATATACATGAAAATTTGCAAATACAAAAAAAATGAAGAAAGTGACTCGCAATTGGCACTCAAGAATTTCAACTTCTATTTAAGTAATCCATTGCATTAATCAAGCATTCTTAAAAGTACCAAATTACAATTAAATATAAAACTACATATAATATTTATGATTTGCATTTCTAGATACCGATAAACATATCAAAGTTAACTAAATTAGGGTCACATCCCCACATCAAGTATCGGAGGGGTAGCCGTGTTAGTCTGGATCTGTAACAGCAACGAAGGGTCCTGTGGCACCTGTTAGTGTATAAGGTGCCACAGCACCCTTCGTTGCTACCCCCACATCAACGTCACATATCAGCCACACTGTCGTCATTCATTTGCATGCTTGTTTTCTGTGGTTTCAGACACGTTTGGGCACTTACATCTCTTTAGTGGCAGTGCAATGTAGTGACAGCAGATAGAGGTACTCGGAGTCAGCACGCACCATACATTTACCATATTTAGAAAAGATGTTGGGTCTAGTGGGTTAGAGCTCAGGTGCACAAATGGGTGGTGGGCCCCCTTGGGAGGGGGCGTGAAATTTCATAAGGGGGGCAGCAGCAAGATTGGTTGCTGAGTCTCAGGCTCATCCATCTCATTAAAAATGCTGAAATGTGTTACTGTTTCTATGTATGTGTAGTCACACTTACACACCGATTACGGAAGTTTTTACATTCTACATACTTGTCTTCTTACACATGCCAAAAGCGACATTTTTTTTCCATATGAACAGAACCAAAATTTCCATTGGTTTGGATTAGATTACACTGGTTGGGGGGTGGGGTGGGGGCCTACTAATCGCAAGAAATGGGGCCCAACATAAAAAGTTTGTTCACCCTTGAGTAAAGGAGGCTGGGCATCCCCTTTGCTGACCCTTGCCAGCCGACCATCTCTCTCACAAGTCTGCTCAGCTCCCCACAAAGCCACCCTGCACAAAACCCACTGTCCCATCCTCTGCTTCCCAGGGCAATGGATATGCAAAGCAAGGGACTATTTCTCCATTCAGCCCCTCCCACTGCCCAGGCAAGAGGAAAGGTCCTGAGTTAGGGTGCGATGGGGCTCTTTGAGGGCAGCAGGCAGAGAGGGAAGCTGCAGTGAAACAGGCTGTGCCTGCCAGATATCACAGCTGGTGCTGTTCTGTGATGCAGGTGGCAGGAGGGTTAAAGTAGTACCAGCAGCTGAGCAGAGGGCAGGGAGCCAGTGCAAGAGGATGCAATGAGAGATACTAACAGAGCCTCGCTGGGAAACCAGCAAATGCTTATTTGCAGGCTGGACTGGAAAGAGCGACAGGGTCAGGAGGGCCCTACCATGGAGCCCAGAACAGGTAGTCACCAGAAGCCTGGCCCACTGGCTTTCTACCGGTGATGGGGGAAGAGAGGCACTGCAGCCACCTGGCTGAGAGAAGAGAGCAGTAGGCAAGGGAGAGGGGCTGGGGGCAGAGTAGAGGATGTGGGCAGGGCCAAAGGGTAGAGATGAGCCCTGGGCTAAGCAAGAGAAAGAAGCAAATGGAGGTGGCGTGGGGGAGATAATCAGAGAGAGGGACAGAGGGTAGAGAGCAGCTGGTGTCTCCCAATGC
Organism: Carettochelys insculpta; assembly: GCF_033958435.1. Taxonomy (NCBI): domain Eukaryota; kingdom Metazoa; phylum Chordata; order Testudines; family Carettochelyidae; genus Carettochelys; species Carettochelys insculpta. The sequence continues at coordinate 140,840,115 of NC_134139.1, read as the reverse complement.
AGTTCAAGTGGAGTGTGACAGGTCCCCTTCTGAGTGTGGGCCCGGCAACCCCGCACTGATCACAGGGCTTTCATGTCCTCCCATCTTCCCTGCGTGCTCCGCTCTCCAGCACAGCCAGCTTTCCTCTATCTTCCCCTGCGGTGCCCTGTGACCCGCCCTTTTCCTCCAATGTCTAGGGCTGGCCTAGGACCCTGCCTACAAAACCCAAGCCCAGTGAAAACTGCAAATATTCTAGTCAGTTACCTTCTGCTAGATCTTGGCAAAGCTTCCAGAAGCAGCATAAGCGCCAGAACAGTCTGCAGACTACGGAAGACAACAGCACTGGTATATGTTTAGTCCCAGTTCACAAAAGTTTTACAATTCTAAAGGTTCCAAAAAGGCTGTTGGATGTTTACAGTGACTTTATTAATGTGTGGAAAAGATTTTTAAAAAATATGTTCTCAAGGAACATTAAGCATGACAGAATTCTCTGAGTTGTCATAGAGAACTGGAAGTGGCATTTATGTGACGGTAGCAACACATTGCTGAAATGGAAAAGTTTCGCATTATTACAGATTCAGCTGCTCTTTCTGGTCAATAAAGACTAGGAATCAACAGAGACTGAAGTCTCAGAAGATAGCATGCTAGAAAAAGGTGACAATTTAAAAAGCATTCCAATTGTCCTGAGGGAGCTCAAGCATGAAGTAGCTGTACTGACAGCAAAAAAGTATGCTATCTTTTACTGAAAACAGCTACTGAGAAGGAGAGCCAAGAGTGGAAAATGCTGTTCCTATATTTTAAAAGGTTTGTGGGGTAATTCAAGGAATTACTACAGACCAGATAACCATACATAGCCATCTAGTAAATTGGTTGTGATGAGCTGAATCACAGAAATTGCATCTTCAAGTTATGCACAGTCATATCCATAAGCCTATTTTCTTAAGTATGTGGGACATGGCACCTCCCACCTCAGATCACTGCTAGAGAGTTGGACAGCGCCGAATGAGGAGGTAATGTGTCCAGTCTTCTCTCTTCTGGACAGGGTCTATGCTACCTTCACTTTTATGTGTACAATCCCCATGTTAAACACTTGCAGAACCTGACTCCAAAGTAGCAGTTTGGAGTTTGTTCCTTTGGTTCTGTTCAGCCATATTAATGGTGAATCATCTGTGAGAATCCTATGCCTCTTTCTGAAGAGATTGGGTTTCAGCTGTTTGACAGTTAGCACTATGGTATAGCACTTTTTCTATAGTAGAGTAATTCTGCTCAGTAAGGAACAGTTTTGTTTTGTGCTTTTACTTACGAAGGCAATGGGGTGTTTCTTGCTATCTTCCCCGGTCTACATAAGTGCAACCCCGAAGATAGCATCAGGTGCATCAATACACAATCAAAGGTCTTATCAAAGCCAGGGCTGGTTATACCAGAAGACAACAATAAAGGAACTTCTGTGAGTTAGTCAGTCACTGGTTAGAAGAAAGGAAACAAATGGCAGGGATAAATGGTAAGTATTCAAAATGGAGCGGGGTAATTAGTGGTGCTCTGTAGGGGTAGGTCCCGATTCAACATACCTATTAATGACCTGAAAAAAAAGAGTTAGGTGGCAAAATTTGCAGATGATGCTAAACTGCACAAGACTGTAAAGAGCTTCAAAAAATACAAAAAAAAAAGCCTCACAAAACTAGGTGATTGGGCAATAAAAATCACAGATATTCTTTGTCTTATTCTCTGTCCCTTTTAATGATATCTTACTGCCACTATATAAATCCATGGTATGCCCACATCTTGAATACTATGTGCAGATGGGGTCACCATCTCATGAAAGGTACCTTGGCATTGGAAAGAGTTCAGTAAAGAGCAAAAGATTGTTAGGGATTTGGATTGGACGCCATATGAGGAGAGAGTAAAACAAAATTGGACTTTTCAGCTTAGAAAAGAATATTCTAAGGGAGGATATGATAGAGCAGGGGTGCGCAAAGTTGGGGGCAGGACATTTTGTAAGTAAGGGCATGATTGGCCACCTCCCACCACCACAGCTTTCACTGCATCACCAGCCCTCTGCTTCTTCCCACATGGCTTGTCACCAAGGGAACACTGCCCCCACCTCTCCCACCACCACTGGGCCAATCAGAATGCACAGAGGCCCCGAGTCCAGTGGTGTGGCAGCTGATGAGTTCCCGCTTTGATATGGTAACCTCTTGGAGTCTTCCCCCCCAACACCCCTCCCCCTTCAGCCCACCCCATGGAGCCTCCAAGACCTCCTTCCTGACCATCCCACCCCCTTCCTGAGTGCCACCCGCATTCCCTCGTATGTTCCTCCCACAGGTTGGAGGGGCGCCCTGGCTAATTGCAGGGCCAAAAAGTGGGGTCCATCATAAAAAGTTTGTTCAACGATGTGATACAGGTCTATAAAATCATGACTGGTATTGAGAAAGTACATAAAAATAAAAAGTAGGGGGTCAACAAATGAAATTAAAGGTAGCAGGGTTAAAACCAACAAAATGAACTACTTCACACATTGCAGAGTTAACCTAGGGAAATCCTTGCTAGAAGATATTGTGAAGACCAGGACTTTAAAAGGGCACAGAAAAGAGCTACATAAATTCACAGACAGGTTCATCGATGGCTGTTAGCCATGATGGGTAGGAATGGTGTCTCTAGCTTTAGTTTATCAGAAGCTGGGAAAGGGTGACGGAGGGAAAATCACTTGATGACTACCTGTTCCGTTCATTCCTTTGAGACATGTGACAGTGGCTACTGTTGGAGAACAGCATACTGAGCTAGATGGACCTTTTGCCACACCCAGTATGGCCATTCTTACGTCCACATCATTAAAAATAGAATAATAAAACCCCAATAAGATCACAAAAGTGTTTAGATGAGATGTACTGGTGACTTCTTGGATCACAGACCTCCTTGAGACTGAGTGTGAATACACTTTTCAATTAGCATAATTTTCAGGGACAGTTCATCAGAAGTCTCCCCTCAAGACAAAAAGAGATTATGAGCGTGTCCAGAAGGTTGAATTCAGTGGGGAAAGGGGTTTGAAACACATAGTTTGTGTGGTGTGTGCACAGATTTCAGTAGGATAGACAGAAAGACGGATATAGACAGTTAAAAGTAGCAACTGAAAACAAGGTGTCTGACTATGGGAGAAAGCCAGGGAATGGGTTTTAAACAGCTCTCTCACAGGACGCTACTAAACAAACTAAACAACCATGAGGCAAATATAAACAAATGGTTAAACAAAACAGAGGAAGAATAAAAGGTTAATACCCAGTACCTCAAGGTTAAATATCTGGTCCAGTGTTTATTATATTTATTAATGACCTAGGGACATGAGCAGTGAAGTAGCAATATTTTCACATAACAAGATTATTCAGGCTTGAGAAGACTGCAAAGAATATCAAAGGGGCCTAACAAAGCTAAGGGTATGAGCAAGCACAGACAAATTGGCCGTGTCTACACTAGCCAAAAACTTCGAAATGGCCATGCAAATGGCCATTTCGAAGTTTTTGGCTAGTTTAGACTTAGCTATTATGTTCAATGTTTAGAAAAACACAAAGTAACCACAAGCTGAAGGAAAAAGTCTTACTCAGATACCACAAAAGATTCTAAAGTTCTAGAAAGGCAGGAAAGTAAACTGGGTGTTACTGTAGAAATTTTAATAAAAGACATCAACTCAATGTATAACTGCACTTACTAAAAAACACACAAGACGTTAAGATGCACAAGAAACAGAGTAAAAAAATAAATGCAGAAATTGTATATTATGCCATTAGATAAAATCAATGGTACACTCTAAAATAGGATTTACAGTACTTGCCACTCAAAATATCTCAAAAAGCAGAATTAGAGGGCATTTGAAAAGGAGTGACAAAATATGCAAGGGGAATGAAAAAATACTCATATAAAAAGATGACAGTTATTAAAAAATACCTAACACAGAGGGGCATTATTTTACATCTGCTTAACATGAGGTTTCTGAAACATCTGGAGATGGACACTGACACAGGATCCTAGACTAGGGGACTACAGATCTAATCCTATATGACAATTCCTATGTTTCTAAGTAGGTGTTCTACTTCCATACCCATTCCAAACCAACAAATTAAAAAGACTTTAGTCCTGAACTCAAATTAACTGTTCCTAATCGACTGCAGTGTCTATCATACAACACTTCTTTAAAATCTCCTATCCTGTACAGATATCTATTTTTCTGTACAGTTAGTAGTGCTGAACCAGTGGCCCACTCAGCATAAAGCTACAGCCCAAGCAACATACTCACTGCCATTCAGGCATCACATATAGACACAGCTACATAGCATGAATGTGGCCCGTGTTATACATAGAGAGCTGTACAGTGGCCCAAAAGGGTAAATGGGTTGACAACCACTACTGCACACAGCACACCCCCACTCAGAGAACCTGATCTGATTTGATTCAATGATTTTCACTCATAGCTTCTGCTTGATCAAAAGAAAAGGACAATGTGCAGAAAAACAGAATCAATTTTTCGGGTCCCATACTGAACATAAACCCATAGTGAACATAAAGTAGAGAAAGAATCCTGGTAAAGACCTTTGAAAAAGACAACTGAAGCAAAGACAGAGGTTTAGACATTCAAAAGTAAACATGATATAGGAAAGAAAGGAAAATTATTGTGTGTGGCTACTTTCAATCACATGTGCAGTTCCTTGGCTTTCAGTTAGATTATTCAGCTTTAAAGACAGACAAAATTTAAATATAATGCTGCATTAAAACAAAAGAGGAATAAGCATGTAGAGCTCTGAGTGCATACAAAACTATAAATCCACAAAAAAAGTATAGATCCACATCTGACAAGATCAATCCACAATCCAATCCGCAATCTGCTAGTTGTGTTTTAACCTATACCTATATCAGCACCAGCAAGTCATCACACAGGGATTACCAAATGGACAAGGCTGGGAGGGCAGAAAAGTTTGATCTTATGGGAAAGAGGTAGTACAAGGGTGGGGAGCACAAGGATAGTGACTGGGGTAAGGGGCATCTTGTGGACAGGATCTTGAGAAGGGGTGGTACAGAGGGGGCCGGGAAGGAACAGGCATCTAATTGCATGCTGCTCACAGGGACTTACAAGCACGTGGCACCAACACTATGGCTATGTCTACATTAGCAACGGCCATTTCGAAGTTTACTAATGAAGCACTGAAATACATATTCAGCACTTCATTCGCATGCGGGCGGTCGCAGCACTTCGAAATTGACGCAGCTCGCCACCGCGCAGCTCGTCCAGATGGGGCTCCTTTTTGAAGAGATCCCGCCTACTTCGAAGTCCCCTTATTCCTATGAGCAGATGGGAATATGAATTTCGGCACTTCATTAGTAAACTTCATGGCCATTTCGAAGTTTTTGGCTAGTGCAGACATAGCCTATGTGTTGCATCACCTTCTCCTATGCTCCGCATGGCTGAAGGTAGATTCTGCTGACCAGATGACAGTAAGCTAAGCACAGAACTGGGAGCACAGCTACTGCAGCTGGGCCAGGTCACAGTGGGGTTGCTGGCATTGCCTGAGAATAGGAAATAGCATGGCCAATGGGTACTGGACAGCCCTGACTCCAATCTGCTACTCAGCCCCACCCAGTGACTGCTGGTCCTGAGCACACCACACAGACCAGGCACCACCAGTGAGTAAAGCCCTGCAGTATTGTATCTGCATCCAATCCACTATCCGCAACAACGGTCTGTGAATATACATGGATATGAAGCAAATATCCATGGATTTGCAACGCTCTGGAAATGTATGTCTGTAAGAAGTAAAAGGAAAAACATTACCTCTATTTCCCCTCTTCTGTCCCCTAGATTTTTTGCTGTTGTGGAACAGACCCTTGTTTATTTTACTGGGGGCACAGGGGAATTGAGCAAAGGGGAAGAGCAAATAAACTGCTTATGAAAAAAGAGGTGGTGTGTGACCAGTATAGAGGTGTTAAGTCAACTCTTAGCTCCAGGGCTGGATGCAGCCTACTGAGCCCATTGCAATACAGCCTATCATTTACAACAGCGGAAACTGCTTAAAGCATCTGCACGTCCACCCAGCTGCAAAAAAAAAAAAAAAAAAAAATACTGGTCCCCTTCAGTTTCACCCCAGGCACCCTGTGAAAAGTAGTTTAGAAAACTTTTCAAAGAAGGGGAAGATTGGTCAGGTCAGTTTCCCTTTAGCTCCTTGCTGCTGTTCACAAACTGGCAAGAATCACAAGAAGTCACTACTCTTCTCTTCACAGCAGCTCTAGCTAATCCAAGACGATCGTTTTTATTGGTGGACACATGGGGAAAGCGGCTACTGGTTTACAAGTAAGATAAGGGCTGAGAAGAGCGAGGCTGAACGTTGGCCGGGTTAGCCCCTCCTGCCGCTGGCTTTTGGGGGGGAAGGAACTGTGGCGAGAGGGGGACGGGGAGTAGCTCTGGCAGGAACAAGAGAACGCGGGGCAGACACGGCCAGAGTGTGAAAAGAGCAGCGAGAGTCCACTTACCAAGAAGCGAGCCGCACCCAGAGGCGCCGGGCCCCCCTAGACAGCGGCGGTGCCTGCAGCGCCCCGCTCCCAGCCCCAGGGAGCCGCTGTGTCCTCAGCCGGCCCGACTCACGGATGGGGGAAGGTACGACGCCCGGCGGCCGCCGCCGCCGCCGCCCCCCGCCCGGGCCAGAGCCCCGTTACCCCGACCTGCGCGGCGCTCCCGCGGACGAACATAGGCCCGCCGGCGGCGGCTAGAAGAGGAGCTGGAAGCGGCGGTCGCCCCGCGCCGAGCACCCCGGCCCCCGCTCACCTGCCACCGGCTGCCCCCTCCGAGGGCAGCGCAGCCAGCGCGGCGGGATCTTGTTGTAGGACATGGCGGCGCCTCCTGCTGCCCGGCAAGGCTCGCCCTGACCCCGGGCCGGGCGGCTGCGCGCGCGGGTTCTGCCCCGTCAGCGGCTTCAGCAGCCCCTTCCCCGCGGCAGCTTCATTCAGACCCAGGTCCACAGCAACCGCCGCTCCCACCATGCACCGCGGCATATGCGTCACTTCCGCTTCCGGGGCTGGTCGGGCTGTTAGGGCCGCACCGCGGAAGGGTATCGCTGGAGCTCGCTGGAGGCCCGGGTCTGAGCGGGAAGGTCGATCACACCGCCCCCGAGGGCACTATGAGCATAGAGCCCAGCAGCCAAGCGCCTACCTGCTGCGTCGTGCCTCACGCTTAGCTTATAAACTGCTGTAGGGCAGGATCTGCCGTGGTGGGGTGTGTTTGTACAGCGCCTGGCACAAGGCAGCCAGGGCTGTGCCCGGAGATCCGAGTGCTACCATGGTACCAGGCAATAGTAGAACAATCATACAGCCTGGAGGAGGGGGGAGAAACCACTAGGGTGACCAGACAGCAAGTGTGAAATATCTGGAGGTTTTATTTTTGAGAGTGGGGTATTAGTTGTCTTTTAGGGATGCCAGATTTTTTTGAAAAATTATGCAGGACAGGCAGCCCCACCCACAGGATCGCCAGCCCAGGCTGCCTGTCCTGCATGAGACCAACAACCAGTGCAGGTACATAGGGACCTTGGCAGCCCCACTGCTGGAATCTGGCTAGGGCACAGACCCCCACCAGTAGTGTCAGCCACAGGACCCCCCCAGCCAGGGGTGGCCCAGACTCCTCAGCCCTGCGGCTGGGAGCCAGCTGAGGCTTGGAGCCCTGCCAACAGGGCCAGCTGCAGGATTCCCAGCTGGGGAGCCCCAGATTTCAATCAGCAGCCCTGCACGATGTCTTTGTGTAAATGTGGGACACGGGACTGCCGAGTGAAATCCAGGACTGTCCAGCAGATTGTGAAACATCTGGCAATCCTGTTGTGTGTACACAACAAAGCATCCAATATCAACTTATGATGTCACTCAGAAAAGCACACACTCTCTCATAGGCTGGGACCTTAGTCCTTCCATCAGATTCACATGTATGGAGCCCTGTTTCCACGCACAATCCCAGAGAAATAAGTGGGGCTCCACATGAGCCAAGACAAGATGGCTTTTTAAATTATCATTATTTATTAGTTGTGGTACAGTAATGACTAAGAGAGTTGAGTCCTGTTATGCTGGTGTGGAAGACAAAAAGATGGTCTATGTCCAAAAGAGCTTACAACCTAAGTACAATATGAGACAGAGACCAACAGGCTACAGAGACTCCCAACAGAAGGAGCAAGTGGACAGTGCTCAGAATGATAGCCAGTTGTCTCAAAACAAGAACAGCCAAATTATTATCAAGGTGCTTTTTATTTATTTTATTTACAAGCCTGGCAAAGTGGAGTTTTGAGGAAGGATTTGAAGGTGGATAATGAGATAGCTTTGCAGATGATGGTGGGTACTGCTGAAAGTAAACATTTGGGCTATGTCTACACTACAGAGATCTTTCCAAAGAAGCTCTTCCAGAAGATCTCTTCCAAAAGAACTTTGAAAAGAGTGCATCTGCTCACAAAAAAGCAGATAGAAAGAGCGATTTATAGTAAAATTCCATTTGTTCCTCAGTTGAATGTGCAACAATCAGACACTAGATGGTGCCAAAAGACCAAATGAGATTCTGAGTACGGGAAATCCTAACTGCAATTAGAAAAGGGCTGAGAAAAAAAGAACAATCACAAAGGGATGACTTCTGATTTCAACAGGATTATTCACAGAGTAAAGTGAGCAAGGATGACAAAAATATGTCCAAAACAATATACACAGTGCAAAATAGTATGATAGTATAAACAGGTTATGGACATTCTGTATGAGGAATTATGATCTACCTCTATGCTAATATATATAATCAAATTATTTAAAAAAATAAAATGCATGACCAATAAATGAAGAAATAATCTCATGCAAAAACAAACATAGGTGAGCTGTGGGAAGACACAAAATTGTCATTTTTTATATTATGATAGAATTTAGAAGCCCTATTCAAGATTAGGGATGTTAAAGTGTAACCGGTTAACCAGGAAGGGCTGCAGTGGGGGGTTGCTCCAGCCCCACTGGGCCATCATGGCCGGGGGCACTCCGGCCAGACCAAAGTAGCCCTGTCTGCAGTAGCCCCAGGAGGGAAAGGAAGCTGGGGAGGCTGCTCTAGCTCTGCCTAAGACCAGGACTGCACCAGCCTGACTGGAGAGCCCTGGCCCTGTGGTGCATCCAAACAGATCAGGCTCTGCCCTTGGCATCCCTAGCCACTCTCCCCCACATACCCATTTAATTGGTTAAACCTAGCATTCAACCGGATAACCAATTAAACAGGATTTAACATCCCCGTTAGGGATCAGGAGCCATTTTAGGAACTGATTACTCCCACCTCTTTAACCTACCTATTTCAGAGATAACAGTAATTGACAGTTTATACATTCCTACATAAAATTTGATAAATTCCAGATAGCCATCCATTTTTGCTCAAATTAATATATTTGTATAATAATTGGTTTGGGGTGGGGCTTATTGTGCAAGACAATTGTTATGCACATATTAAGAGGATGGTTGCTGACACTTCAGAGCTTTCAGTCTGTACATTAACACAAGGGACTCCATCACCTCAATATGAAGTCAATTCATTTATTCACCACTCTGAAATGCCATATCCTTAAATCAGAAGTCCCCAGATTCTAGGATGTCCCCCTCAAGAGGCCCTGGAGGAACGCTTTGGGTACACAGTTGAATCCAGGCCAGCTCTCATGGAAAAGGTACAGGGGGAGGTTCAGTCATCCTTTCCATCCGCAGGAGGGCACCCCGGCAGCAAAGCACAATAGACTGAAGTGACTTGAACGCCACCCGCACATCAACATCATTGCTTTGAGTATGCCGGGAGACAGGCAAGCACTGGCCAGGCCAGGCCAGGCCAGGCCTTCTTTAGTCTGCCAAAACAGAACGCCCTAAGCCTGCCCCTCCCTGTGGCATGACTAGTGCCATCTAGCATGATGGTTTTCTCAACACTGAGGTCTGATGCTGCATCTCAACCTGTGTTGGATCTGGTTTCTCATTGCTACCCAGGCATGTGTCTTTCCTGGCCCCGCAAGCAGGGTGGAAAAAGGATCAGGGCTCCAGCAGGATATACCTTATTGGTATGGTCCAAATAGATGATGTGCATGTTCTCGCTGTAGAGCAACCACAGAAAGTAGAAATATTCCATTTCTCCACAGATGTCTACCAGGGTTGTCAATCAGCTGTATGGGGCAGAGAAGGAATGATGTGAAGGGACAGGAGGTGGGGATGGGGCTCCAACTGAAGTCAGTGCAGATGAGCCCCTCCCCCTCCTTTAGAATTCTAAATGTTCCACCTGGGAGATGGAGATGGAGATGGAGATGGAGATGTTTCATCCCCACTGCACAGATCTGCATCGGTGGGAGTAGGTCACACAAGGAGTTTGGCAGAGCAGGAGCTTGAGGCCAGATCATGGGCTTGGAGGCTGAATGCCTTCCATTGCCGAGGCAGGGTAAAAACAGGTGCACCTCAGCCCCCAAGCCCTTTTGAAGTGTTCCCTTGCTGCAGCTGGCATCTTCTTCACCACACACCCACAGCAATACTGGGCCTGCCACTCCCAAAGAAACAGTCCACCTCTGCTTGTCTGATTGACCTCAGGACCAGCTCCCAGACAGTGTCACAGCATTAGTTAGGTTGATAGTGAAAAGAATCTTGAGTTGTATTGCTGCCCGCACAAGACAGCCAAGCAGTGTCTCCTGAGGAGTCCATGCACTTCCTGGCAACCATGGTTGGGTCCTTTACCAGAATCACATGAAGCTGCCCATAAAAGTGGCAGGTTTTGGGAGATGACCCAGACCACCCATAGTCTTCTCTTACCACCTAATATGCCTGCCTGAGCACTTGATTTTCACTCAGAACTGCCAAGCATCCCTGGTGTAACCTTTCTCCAGCATGCCCTGAAATATCTTCCAATAAAGGTCTGCATTTCTTTTGCTGGTTTGCAGTTTACTCAGCACAGATTCATCTCTCCACACAGAAATGAGATCCTGGATCTCTCGATGGCTCCATGCTGGGGCTCTATTGAGACCCCGAGAACTCTAAGAACTAGAACTCTGAGAACTCATGGCTTGATGTGATTGCTTCTGAGGTGCACTCCTGAGGTGTGGTAGCCACACTGGCCAGAAAGAAAAGGAATTCAAAATCCTGGACTTCCTGTTATTCACTTCATGCACACCTGGGCTACGTCTACACGTGAAGCCTACATCGAAGTAGCCTATTTCGATGTGGCAACATCGAAATAGGCTATTTCGATGAATAACGTCTACACGTCCTCCAGGGCTGGCAACGTCGATGTTCAACATCGACGTTGCGCAGCACCACATCGAAATAGGCGCAGCGAGGGAACGTCTACACGCCACAGTAGCACACATCGAAATAAGGGTGCCAGGCACAGCTGCAGACAGGGTCACAGGGCGGACTCAACAGCCAGCCTCTCCCTTAAAGGGCCCCTCCCAGACACACTTGCACTAAACAGCACAAGATACACAGAGCCGACAACGAGTTGCAGACCCTGTGCATGCAGCATGAATCCCCCGCTGCAGCAGCAGCAGCCAGAAGCCCTGGGCTAAGGGCTGCTGCACACGGTGACCATAGAGCCCCGCACGGGCTGGAGAGACAGCGTCTCTCAACCCCCCAGCTGATGGCTGCCATGGAGGACCCCACAATTTCGACGTTGCGGGACGCGGATCGTCTACACGGTCCCTACTTCGACGTTGAACGTCGAAGTAGGGCACTATTCCGATCCCCTCATGAGGTTAGCGACTTCGACGTCTCGCCGCCTAACGTCGAAGTTAACTTCGAAATAGTGCCCGACGCGTGTAGCTGCGACGGGCGCTATTTCGATGTTAGTGCCGCTACTTCGAAGTTGCGTGCACGTGTAGACACAGCTCTGGAGAGCAGCAGAGGTGAAAGCAGCCAGTATGGACACATTGTGGGCATTGTGGGATACCTTTGGGATATCTCTGAAGGTCAATAAAATCAATTTAAAATAATGCTATTTCCACACTAGCATTAATTCAACCTTATAAATTCAAACTTGGTGTTATGCTTCCTGAGGCGGGCAGGGCAAGAAAGTAGACTTTAGCATCTCTTAAAATCAACCTAATGGTTTTTGCAGTGAAGACAGTCATATTATAAAATCAGGCTAAGTCCCATAAAATCAGCTTTATGCTCTAGTATAGACAGCCTTAGCTAGTTTAAGTGCTTCAATCTTGTTATCTCTAAAACACAATAAGTCAGAACTAGGAGTTTTGCATGAACGAAGAGCAAATGCTCTTTTGTGTAGCAGCACAGATCAGCAAGCCTAATATTCTTCTATTTCAGTCTGGCATTGTTTGTGTATGAAATACAGACATCTAGATTCTTAATTCTATTCTAATATTAAAATCAGAATTTCACTCAGGGTGGTTTTTGAAAAAGATGTTTCTCTCTTTCCCATGGGACTGTTTTGAGAGCTAAAAGCAATGCAGACCTTGGAAAGTTAGTACATAACTTCTCTTTCACTATTGCAGAGAATTGGTATATTATTACAAATTGTCTAAATTAATCCAATTCTTCAACAGACATTTGGCAAACAAACACAGAAAACAAAAATGGAAAGATTAACCACTAATCTGAGATTACAGTGGATTTGCATCATTTTAGGTTATTCACATCAGAACATTCTTACACTGTGCATCCCAAGTCATTTCCTAGGAAGATAAGCCCTTAACTAACCTTGATCCTATAAACTGATTGTGTATGGTATAATAATTAACAGTATGGAATAGAAAATACTTATCTGGCATGCGGATTTAATTTAATTTGTTATAATTTGATTGTTTAATGCTACAGGTGAACTGACTGTAAATGTTGTCCAAATATGATTTTACTGCACCCAGGTGCTTATTACTATATTGTTGTAATTGTCAGGTTGACAGGAGCACACTGTATAGATGTTTTAATATTATTTAAATCTAAATAAATATTGTGACCTGTTAGTCTAGTCATATTTTACCCCAATAACACTTGCATTGCAACTGTATTGGAAAGGGAAATCACTGAGATTTAGAATGAGTTTGTTTAAAATGGGTACATAAATTTCAGCTCTTAAACTCAAATTAATGACCTGATTGTCAAAAAGCTGAACACCCATCAGCTTTCATAAAAATAAGAATAAACTGATGGGTGCTCACTACTTTTGAAAAGCATCACCCTTGTTTGGGTGCAAGGAAATGGACGTGGAGACAAACTTTAGCAGCCAACATCTCAAATAAACTATAATTTTCCCGGACCCAAAACTGGAAGAAAAATATTTTTTATTTTTATTATTTATGCAAAATTAAGAAGAGGGGGCTACCCAAAATTCTTGGAATCACTGGCAGAAGATACAAAAAAATAAAATTATAGTGCTCTCCCAATTTAAGGCTGCTCATCAACAAATCGCTTTTAAACAAATAAAAATCTTTCGACCATTAGGGGGCAGCATAGCATAATTTTACATCTGGGGTCTGAAGCAACTCCTCAGCTTCTTTTTGTCCAAAATAAACAGGAAGCTGTCTAACACTAAAGCAATAGCAACTCCTGGACTCATTCCCTCTGCAAGCTTGTCACATACTTCTATGTAGAGCTTCAAAGACAGGAATGACCATTTAGCAGAGGAAAAGAAATTACCCAGTCAAACTGGGGTCTGTAAACTCCAACCAGCTATAAAAATAGGAGAGTAATGAAGGAATATGAACAATTCACCTCTGAGTCTTTATTCAGATCTTGACTGTTCCTTCAAGCTTACGTCTTGGGAAAATAATAATTTCAACTCAATTCTCTGATACAGGGATGGGGAATTTACAACCCACAGGCTGGATCGGGTCCCCACTGCCCTTCATCTGGCCTGTAAGGCTTGGGGCTCGTAGCTGGGAGCCAGCACTAGAGGCCACGAGTGGCGGGCTACGCACGCTGCCATTTTCTCCCTCCCCTCCCTCACTCCTCCAATGCGAGGGCCTGTAGGTTCCATTTCTGTTGCTCCCATCGGCACGCGTGCAGGTGCCGGGTTTACCGGGTGGCATCCCAGCTGAGCCGGCCCGGTGGGGATCGCAGCATACCCCACCCTCACCTGCACCCCCCATTCCCTGGGGGGCGTGACCTGTGGGGTACTCACTGGCAGGTACATCGAACAGGTCCAGCGAGGCCCTGTAGGTGCCCTGGCTGACAGAGGGGCCCGACTCCAGGCTAATGACGAGGGTCCCCTGGCTAGTCAGGGATGGGGTGTCACCCTCATTGTCCAGTTGCTGCTCCCCCAGATGGAACTCTGGCTGCAGGGTGAAGGCCTCCCCAGATGTGTCCAGGGGGCTCAAGGGGGGTGAGGTGTCCTCCGCCCGGAGGAGCTCATGTAGCTCCTGAGGAGAGGTAGCTTGGCCATCATACCCCTGACTGGAAGCCTTCCTCCTGGGCCCAGGAACACCCCTGCTGCAGATCCTTTATTTTCACCCGGAGCTGCTCCGTGGTCCGGGCAAAGTCACCTCAGGCTGCCAGGGCTGTTGTGACCTGGCCATAACCCAGGACGTTCCACCTTTTAACAGCTGGGTCAAGCAGCACTGTCACTTCAGCCTAAAGGCTGAGCAGGCCCTGGACTTCAGGGTCCGTCTGGGACAGGGCCCGCCCCCTCCTGGCCAGGGGTTGTACCTGGAAGCTCCTCTCTCCACCTCCTGGAGGGATGGGGGACATGCCTGGTGGAGCCGGAGGCCACTATTCGCCTGCGCAGACCACTGGGGGTGGCTGCGGGCAGGCTGCAGGCACAAGTGCTGCCTGGGCTGCTCGCACACTTCCTACTTCCTGGTACGGGGTTTCCAGGGCTCCTGTACTTTTAAGGCTGGCCGGAGAGTCAGAGCACAGAGCTCTGCTTGCCGTGGACAGAGCGTCTCCTGGTTCCAGGTGGCCAATGCTGTGGAGGGCTCCTCTGCTGAAAGATGGGCTTCCCCCCCGACTTTCCCACCCTGAGCATCTACACTATTTTTCTGTTGACAGAATCTGTCGACAGAAGCTTTGTGCCTCAAATGGGAGTGACAGAACACGGCCGGGAAAACTGCTGCGTTCTGTCAACGGTTTCTCGATAGAACTCGTCTGTAGTGTGGACGCTCCTTGAGTTTTGTCGACAGAAGGCCACTTCTGTCCACAAAACTCTGTAGTGTAGACACGGCCAAGGTGTGACCAATACTTTTTAGATTTCTAAATAAGAGCAGTAAATCCACAATGGTCTCCCCTGCCCAAGACACTGATAGCTGACTCTCTTATTGTGTAAATAGTCTCAGAGGGGTAGCTGCATTAGTCTGTATCTTCACAAAACAAAGCAAGCAGCTCTGTAGCACCTTAGCGTGAGGAATACCAGAATTTTCCTGTCCTTTACAGGAGTCTTTATTTAGAAATCACTATTAGTGTTTCCTTCAAGGCCTGATACGTCTGAGATATTCCACTTTTGCAGTTGAGATCTTCACAGAATCACTGGCACATTCTCATGTTCCTCAACTAACATCATATATGCCATCATGTGCCAACAATGCCCAGATGCTTTGCATATCGAACAGACTTCAAACTCTTTTAGACAAAGAATTAATGGGTATAAAACAGACATAAAAACACTCCTGATTCACAAACCTGTCAGTCAGCACTTTAATGGAGTGGGCCATTCTGTTAATGACCTGAAAATCTGTGTTTTACTGAAAAGAAACTTTCACAGCCGTTTGGAAAGATAGGCTGCTGAACTCTCTTTTATATTCAAATTCAACACATTAACACTTGGTTTGAACCAGGATGGCAATTTTCTAGCTCCTTATAGAGGCTCTTTTACATACTTTGCTTTATCTAATTATTGACTTTCCCCACCTCCTTCTGCCCCTCTGCTCTCTGATTTGCTCACCTTGATAATAATTTTTCTAATTTGTCAACCTTGATTACTGTTATTGGTTTTCTGTGCCTTAAATATTGTGTCTGTTCTGGTATGGCTATGGTCTGAAGAAGTGGGTCTGTCCCACGAAAGCTCATCACCTAATAAATTATTTTGTTAGTCTTTAAAGTGCTACTGGACTGCTTTTTTGTTCTTGAAAGAAAGGTATGTGGACACTGGTGCACCTCCTGGCAACCCTTTCTGGTGCCAGTAGGAGAATGTCAACATCACCCTGTAAACAGTTTTCAAAGCTACCTGACAGTTAGAAAAGTCAAAATCCTGTTTCTACTGGAGCCAATAATTAATTCCAAGTCAGAACAATCTTGCCTGCAGTGTAGTTTATACATTTCACAGCCTGAAATACTTCCTCAGCCTGCGGAGGCAACATGAATTAACTTGCCTACCTCCAAAACAGTTTAACTGATCGTGACTTCCTGAATGAGGTGATACAAGTGAAAAAACCTTTGTTGTCTTCTTGCACAGCCCTGACATAAGACATACAAAACTTCATTATAACCTGTTACACTTTGTAACACACTTCCACACTGCCACTCTAGGGCCACATCTACACTAGCAAGCACCTTCGAAATTGAGGTCGGAAGACAGCCTGCTTTCGAAATAACCCCAGATCATCCACCCACACCCTGCAATCTTTTGAAAGTAACATTGAGAGAATGGGGGGAGTTCCACTGAAGTTGGTCCTCCCTTCCCACAGTGGGAAGAGTAGCCCACTTCAAAACAGCATTTTAAAAGAGAGCAAGTGTAGGCTGTCTGCAGACGGCTATTTCCAAAGAGGGAGTCCACCATGGCGGTGATCAACTGGCAGGTGGTGGTGCTACTCCCAGCAGGAGCGGAGCTCTATGGCCCCAGCGTCTGGTGCATTTAAAGATGCAGGCTCCCACAAGCCTCAGGCAGGAAGCTGAGAGCATGCAGGCAGCAAGGAGCCCATGCTGCTCTCTAGCTTGCCGGCCCCTGTGATGCCCAGACAGCCCCTCACTCTTCCCAGCCCCATGGCCAGCCACTCGCTCCCCTGCCCACCCCCAGGGCCCCCCATGACAGCAGGGAGTCATCCCAGTAGGCAAGCCAGGCGCCGAAGCTCCAGGCCCACTCCTGGACAGAAGCTGAGCTCCAGGACCTTCTCTCCCTAAGGGAGGATGAGGACATCCTCCAACAAGCAGGGGTCCAGCGCTGCAAAGCTGTGGCCTTCAAGCAGCTGTCAAAGGGGCTGATTGGCTGGGGCCACCCTACCCACACCCTGGACCAGGCCCGTCAAAAGTAAAAGAACTGCAGCAGGGGTATTGCAGGGCCTAGGATGCGGCTGGGTGGTCGGGGCAGCTCCCGCAAGCTGCCCCTACTATAAGGAGCTCCACCACCTCCTGGGGCCAAAGGAGGCCAGATCCCCAGTCACTGTGCTGGACACAGCTATGGCTGACGCTGAGCCAGAGATGGCGATGGAGAGCCAGGAGCACCCGGGACAGGCAGTCAGCACCAGGCGCCTGTGGACAGCCCGGAGACCCGACCCCACCAGCAATGACGAGGGCTCAAGCGAGGGGCCCTCATCAGCAACATCCCAGCTGGGCCTTCCAGCCAGGCCCCATCCACCCATGCCTTGCCCAACCTCCCGGAGGGACCCACAGGTAGGTGGCGTGCATGCCAGCTGCCCCGGAGCCTGGGGAGGGGGTGTCGGGTCCCACCCTAGGTGGCTGCAGGCCTCCCACATGGCTGCCAGCCCTGGTGCATGTGGACCCTAGACAGCTTATGCTGCCCGAGCCCGGAGGGGCCAACACGCAGTACTCAGCACCACAGGGCTGGGACAGCACCACAGGCCGGCTGGCTGTAGAGGGATTGTGGGGAGCAGTGGGGGGAGTAGGGTGAGCCTGTGCCTTTGCCACCTGTGCAGGGAACCCCAGGACATGGGCACTGCAGGGCCCCCAAGATGAGAGGAGGTGGTCGTGTACATGGGGTCCTGCTTCTGGAACTAATGGTCCATTCCTCTCTCCCCTTCTGTCTCCACAGCTCCTGCAGCCATCAGCCAGACCAGCCCGACCACCAAGGGGGAGGGGGAAGGGGAGCGGCCCAGACCCCAAGTAGGGACTGCACGGGACAGCTGTCAGGCCATCCACCAGTGCCACCAGGGTGGGCAGGAGGAGGCGGGGGATGCTGCACACACCAGAGCCCTGTGGGACCTCACCGGCATGCTGCGGGTGTGGCTCACCATGGAGCCGCAGGCCTGTGACCAGGTTGCACTGAATCTGGACGCCCTGACCCAAGCTGTGATGGGCCGCCTGGCCCCGGCTGCCACCCCCTCCCAAGCCACTCCTGCACCCGCCCCTCCAGTCCCCACCCCAGCATCCTCCATCCCCCCATCACCCCACCGCCTCTCCCACTCTGACCTCCCCCCCTCAGTCCCCGGTCAGCCTCCCCGCCTCCAACCTCCCTCTATCCTCTGTCCCGCCTCCCACCCACCCCCCGCAGTGAACCTCTCCCATGAGCCTGACCCACCTGCCCCGGGCTGGCCATATACAGCTGGCCCATATGTTGCTGGCCAGAAGGAAGCCACACCCCATGCCCCCCACTCCCCTGTGTTGACCCCGTGGAGTCTGCAGGGACCCCACCCCAGCTGCATCCCTACTTCCCTGTGCTGCCAGCCCCAACTCAGTCGTGACGGGGCCCCCAGACACAGGGGAGAAGGGGCGGGCACAAGCAATTGGGATCCTGGCCATCGACCCCCATCAACAGGTAGAGCTCCCTGCCCCAAACCTCGGCCCTCCCGGGACTCAGAGTGCATCCTCCTGGGGCTGCAACACTCCTGTATATAGTTCCCCTCAGCCCCCCTGTTTTCAGTTTCCCCCCAAATATAGTTCCCCCCAGCCCCCACATTTGCAGTTTCCCCACCACCACCCATATATAGTTCCCTGCAGTTGGCACAGACACAGACCTCTGTCAGGCGAAATTAGAGTTTATTGTGTTGTTTAACCCGAGTCCCCTGTGCCTGTGTGGGGGTGGGGTGTGCATGCGGGGGGTTACTGCAGTCCCTGCTCGAAGGCCTGCTGCGGGGTCTCCTGTACCCACACCCCATTCTGCTGGGCCTGGCAGCCCAGGAGCTGCTCGTACCCACACCCTGCCTTGACAGCCCACCCCTGCACGAATGGCTCATGCTTTGCCTCCACCAAGTCGTGCAGGGTGCAGCAGGCCCCGACCACTGCCAGGACGCTGAGGCGGCCCACCTGGTGAGGAGGCATCGGAAGTGCTCCTTCAAGCAGCCGAACGCCCGCTCAACTGTATTGCGGGCCCGGTTCAGCTGCTCGTTAAAAACGTCCGGCTAAGCTGCATGTGTCCTGTGTACAACGTCGTCAGCCAGGCCTCCAGGGGGTAGGCTGCGTCTGTCACGATGCAGGGTGGCATCGTGGTATCCCCAACGGGGGATGAAGGTCCCCTCGGCCATGCGTCAGCCCAGCCCCAAGTTCTGGAACACCCTGGCATTGTGGGCACAGCTGGACCAGCCCATTCAGATGTCCGGGAAATGACCGTAGGTGTTGACGAGCGCCTACAGGACCACCAACTGGTAGCCCTTGCGGTTTGTGTAAGCCCTGTCACTGTGCTCCAGGGCCCAGATGGCGACTTGCATGTCATCCAGGGCCCCAAAGCAGTTTGGGAAGCCCAGCCCCTCGATTCCTCAGATAACATCATCCAGGTCCCAAACACGGATCAGCTGCCGCAGCTGATGCCACTGTTGATGGCCCAGACAACTTGCAAGGTGTGGGGTGGGGGGAGGCACTCATGAGTGTGGGGCAGGGTGCAGTGTGCCTGCCCATCCCCATCCCTGGCCCTGCCCCTGCCCCTGGCCCCTTCAGGGCAGGCCTCCCTGGGGCCTCTGTCCCTGCCCCATCCTGTCCCCAGTGGGGGGCTGTCCCCCCAGTCCCTGATGGTGCCCCTTGCTGGAGTGGCCCCTGGCCCTTGCATGCAGGGGGAGTATGACACAGGCATGGCTTACCTCGTTGAGCACAGCCCCTACAGTGGCCCTGCCCACCCCAAATTGGTGGCCAATGGATTGGTGACTGTCTGGGGTGGCCAGTTTCCAGAGGGCGATGGCCACCCTTTTCTGGAGGGTAGTGCTGGCCTCAGAGGGGTGTCATGGTGCTGGAGGGCTGGAGCAAGCCAGTGGGACAGCTCCAGGAATGTCCCTTTGGTCATCCTGAAGTTCTGAAGCCACCAGTCATTGCCCCAGTCCTCCAGCACCAGCCGGTCCCACCAGTCGCTGCTGGTGGGGAAGCCCCACAAGCAGTGGGTGAGCCAGGGGACCAGGTGAGGATGTCGTGCCCTGAGGATGGCCTCCAGGAGGATGGCTAGTAGGATGGCCACCCAGAGCCGCTGGTGCATGGCAGCCAGGACCGGGGACACCATGCCGGCCACAGCCTCAAAGGGGAGGAGAGGCTGCTCGGGGTCCATGGGGGCGCAGGCTGCCTCCTCTACTCTCTGTCAGTCTGCGTGCCTGGGAACAGGTAGCTGACCCTCAGCGTGTGCAGGCCGAGGCTTGGGGTGGGGGGACCTTTAAAGGGACGGCAGGCAGCAGCGCCGGAAGGGCTCATCTGCCACGTGACCCTGCCTGTGACGCTTCCTGCCCCTGCACTTTTGCAACAGCGCCTGGGACATGTGGACACTCTCTTTGGAAAGTATGGTGGGTCGAACCTTCGGTCCCCATTGGCCTGTGTGGATGCTCCGTTTCGAAAGGCTGCCTTTTGATCTTCAGTTTCGAAAACCGTCCTTTCAAAAGGCAGCTGTAGTGTAGGTGCAGCCACACTGTCTTTCTGCTTCACCTGTCCAAGGCTGTCTGTGTACCATGGGCATTTGTAAGGATCAGCTTTGGGAGACACGGTATTAATAGTTGGGGGGACATAATTCTGTTGTTGTGGTATATTTCTCTGTCACCCAAAATGAGCTAGACACTGCACACACATTTAGGAAGATAGTCTATCCCTGGAAGACCCCCACCAAACCCCCTGCTCCACACCCCTGACCACCCCCTGCCTCCTAACCAACCCTCTCTGCCCCTTGACAAGCCCCCGGCAGAACCCCTGGCCCCCTAGCCAATTCCCCTTGCTCCCTGCCCATTGACTGCACCACCCAGAGTACTGGAGCTGGGAGTTCTGCACCTGCAGCGCCTGGACAGAGCTGCAGCCCCAACACATGGAACATCAGCGCTGGTTGGTTGGTGACTGTAACACCCATATGCTGGGGGAGTTGAGGCTGTGGGGACAGGGAGGCAGAAGGGGATGGGCCAGCAGTGAGCCATCTCTGCTCATGCCCGGCCCTGGAGTTTAGCTGACTCTTTCCAGCAATGCTGCCCCAACCCTACTCCCCAGTGGCAGGAGCTCGGGAGCTGGACTGAAGGGCCTGATAGGCTGTAGCACTTTCCCAGCTCCCTGCCACACAGACACGCACGAGCACCTTAGATAGTATCTTATTGAAGATACAGCACTACGATCTGCCCTAGGGACCTCTCAGAGGGGCAATCAGAAGTGGGGGACTGTTGAAATTGTGTGGGATTGTGGGGTAGGAGGCCTGACTTGAAGCATGCATTTATTTTCCTTAAATGTGATGGTTATCTAATTTTTGTGCCTTGGCTGACAGTATTTCCTGGTTGCGTCTGGGTCTGTGGAGACTTTTCTACCCTTTCCAAATTGTATCCATTAAAGTAAATTTAAAATTTTATTGTTCTGCATAATCTGAATCTGTAAAGTTTACTTTGCAATATTTAACTTTGTTTCAGGGATGCTATGGTCAAAAAAGTGGTCAAAAGTTGATTTCAGTAGGCTTTGAATAGTGTCCTACGTGTATTTCTTTAAAAAGGAACAAGAAAAGTGGGCTAATGAGCATTCACAGCTAATATAAAAAGATCACACAAACAATGGAAACACAATATTTTGGGACATGCAGATTAGTATTCAAATAAACAGTGGAACAGGGAAAGAAGGAATCTCAGTGGAAGATTGATGAAAATGAATAAAAAAATATATTCTAGGGCACGCTGGCTTAAATTAGGAGTCCCAGTACTGTTTTATTATATTTCATTTTGGAAATAGTGCTTTGAAATTGATAAAAAGTATATTACCATATCAGAGAGGAAAAGTGTACCTTCAGACAAGGGGTAGAAAGAGAAGATGAATCACCTGTTCCGGCGACACGACCCACACAAACGTGCCATTCTTGCTTATGCTAGAAAAACATCAGTTTCTACCAGATGATGCAGCTGAACTGGTGCTCGATCTTATTTTAACTGAGAGTGTAGCTGATAATTTAGCTGCACAGGAGAGGGTTTTTTTTCCCCCCCAGACAACCTAAACATTGAATTTAAACTGATATAGAGAAACTTGTGTGTCAACCTCAGAGCCTCAATCTGGGCTGTCATGTAGATGTAGCCTGACAACCTGAGGCATGCCTAGGAGGACTAGACTCCTAGTAGCTTTACTAGGTAGCTGTAAATCCATTTACTGCCTCCATTTGCAAGTTCCCTAGCCTTCTCCTGCCCTAGATAAAGCCATCCCTGCAGTGATTGCCTGGTATGTTCCCAGACCTGCAGATATTTCACAACAAGAATTCTTCTTTCAAGAGACAGTGCATAGGTTGGGCCAAAGTTGAACTATTTTAAAAAATAAAGCTGCTACTTTAGATGACTGGTACAAAGGCTTTTCTGCATCATGTAGTTACAAAGCACATCTCCTTTTACTGACGTATTTTCCTCAGAGACATTGCAAAATACAAATAGAACAATTCTTTGAAAAGTATCACAATGTACAAGCAGCTCTGATAGGAATAAAACAAAAGTTGGGTTGTGGTGCTCCTCAGCCAGGACGAATACAGAAAGAAAAGGGATGCGACAGAAAAAAATCCCAGAAGAAGTGGAGTAAAGAGATTATAATCAGACTTTCAATGTTTGTTTGGACTGAGGGCTCTTCACACAGAACAAAGAGTTAATAACTAAAGAAATGCAATCTAGGCATCTGTAAGTGACTAGTCATTCCAGTAAACGCCTATTGCATTATGGTATGACTAGATTTCCTGACTATGTCCAGCCCCTAAAAGGTTTGTGTCCTACTTTGGGAATTTCCAAAGTGTCATGCAAATTGGTGCCAGCCGCATGTTCAAGTTACGTAGTTTCACTTACAAACGTGTAGAAACAAACTGAGTTTTATCCCAGTTCATGTTTTGTCTCTTCTGACGACAAAAGCTGGCAACACAGCCTAACAAACTTTATTATTTCAATGAGTCTCTTTATGCCAGCCTTAAAACTTTAGGTTATAAAACTTAGGTTGCAAAAATAGTGTATGCTTTGTTTCACAACCGCAAACCTTCATCTGCTGAAAAATGAATGTTGCAACCGAGAATTTCCAGAGTGCTACGTAAACACCAGTAGTCACACAGTTATGCAGTTTCACTTCTGGTTTATATTAACACACACAGGAAATATACTCCATGGCTTTTACCTTGTTTAGTAACCTACTCAGATATCTTGCTCAATTTAAGGTTCAAATGTAGTACCTTTGTGTAGATAAATATACCACAATGAAAATATATTTCACCAACTTGAAGAGCCCGTTTTTTGTTTGGATTGAAAATGTTTAGAATGTTTGTGGACAGGTACTAAAATGCTTAATTACATATTACATTTTTGTTATGGTCCATATGGTTAGTCATAAAAAAATGAGGAGTCCTGTGGCACTAACAACTTTATCTAGTCATAAGCAGTGGGTTCCAGCCCCTGAAAGCTTATACCCAAATAAATGTGTTAGTCTTTGAAGTGCCATAGGACTCCTTATTTTTGCTGAAACGGACTACCACAGCTGCCCCCCGAACCTTGCCGCAATGGTTAATCATGATTTTTTCCCATTTGAATAGTAGTTGTATAAGAAAATACAAATAAGGTAAGTAACTTTTTTTTCCCTACAAAGTCTCATAAAACCCAAGTTTTTGTCATGCTGGATAAATTTAAAGGCTCTTTTAGTGTAATTCTGAACATGATCAAAACAGAATTCACCAAGTCTGTATGTTGTATAGTTACCACTTTTGCAACATATCCATAACTTGTTATGCTCCTGTATGTTTTAGAACATGGCTGTGTTACAGCTCAAATCCTTTTAGGATCTTTTTTGCAACCTAGTTTAATTCTGTAGTGTAAATTAAATCTTAAATTTATTATCAAGCCATTCTAAAGCCTTGGATAGCCCAAAGTTCTAGCAGTGTTCAATCACAGGTTGAGGTTCCATCTATCTACACTAGAGGCAGGCAATTAGCCAGGTCTCCTGACATGGGCTATGGCTACACTAGAAAACCCCAGTTTTGTCAACAAAACTGGAGGATCGTCCATACACAAAATGTGTGTTCTTGACAGTATATCTACAAAAGTCGGCACTTTCTCCAACAACCTTCTGCCTCTGCCAGATGAGAAAGAGTGCCTTTGCAGACAGATGCTGTGGACAAAAAAGCTATCCAGATACTCTGGGGACCTTTGGTTTGCTGAGCTTCCAGTCTGCCATTCTGTCGAGAGCACAGCAGACACTCTGGCCACTCTGTCGACAGAGCAGACCACTCTTTCAAGCCACATTAGTGTATGGCTGCACTCTGTTGGCAGATGTTTCGTCAGAAAATGTCTTTCAACAGAAACGTCTGTTGACAGATAAGCTTCTAGTGTAACTGTAGCCATGGAGTATATGGGCCCTTAATGATACAGAGGTATCATGGTTCAGAAGCTCAACTACTATCTGAAAGTAATTTCCCTTACAGCCTTTTATGTACAACCCTGCACTTTCATGTTGCAACATACAACAGTGAATATATGCAACTTGGGTTGGAGGAGTGGTTCTGGGAAAGGTGACTCATCAGTTGGCCCTATCAAAGGCAAATGAGATATGGTAGAACACTATCCTGATCTGTGTTATCAAATGCAACATTCTTCAGTTTTAAAATGTTCCCATGGGCTGTAGGTATCACAGGCAGTTGTAGGCTCTGCCTTCCCTCTGCTCCAAAGGGAAGTCCCCTCCTGTGGTTCTCAGTGTTCAGCCTTGGCTGGGCCAGACTGGTTGGCTTGCCTGCCATAAGAGTCAGGATGACTGGTGCTGTGGCACATCATCCAGAGCACCAGGGCTGGCCACACCACTTATCCACCCCAGTGCCAGAGCTGGGAGCACTGCTTTCTAGCACACAGGCTGACTATGCCATCTGCCCACCCTGGAACAGCACAGCCAGGAGAGCTGCCTGGAGCACTAAGGCTGGATGCATTGCCCAGAACATCAGGGCTGGGCCTCTCCCCAGCCCCCCGGCCACACAGCACTGAGGGCAGTGGCCAAGGTGAGGGGTGCTCTGAGCTTCTGCAGGGAAAGGGCCATACTGGGTGGCAGATGAAAAACAGCAAGGCCTTGGGTGAAAGCAGGGGAGTGGGGCACTGGGGACTATCCCCTAACAATGGCAGAGTCACCAGCTGCTTATGATAGAGCCAGACGGGTACCCAGAAGCCACCTGCTACAAGACAGGCCTCGCAAGGAAAACAAGAGAACACCACTGACCATCACATACAGCCCCATCCTAAGGCCTCTCCAGCGCATCATCAGTGATCTGCAACCCATCCTGAACAATGATCTTTCACTCTCACAGACCTTGGGAGGCAGGCCTGTCCTCACCTATAGACAGCCTGCCAACCTTAAACAAATCCTCACCAGCCACTACAAATCACAAACCACTGACTCTAGGCCTGGAACCAGCCCCTGCAACAGTCCTCGCTGCCAACTCTACTCACATATCTACAATAGTGACATCATCACAGGACCTAACACCAACTACGCCTTCAGGGGCTTCTTTACCTGCACATCTACTAATATAATACATGCCATCATGTGTCAGCAATGCCCCACTGCCATTTACGCTGGCCAAACTGGACAGTCTCTCCCTAAAAGAGTAAATGGACATAAATCAGACATCAGGCATGGTAATGTACAGAAGCCTGGGGGAGAACACTTCAATCTCCCTGGACACTCAGTGGCAGATTTAAGGGTGACAGTTCTGAAACAAAAAAATTTCAAAAATCAAATGGAGAGAGAAATCTCTGAGCTGCAATTTATTTGCAAATTTGACTCCATTAACCATGGATTAAACAGAGACTGGGAGTGGCTCGCATCTTACAAAGGCAGTTTCTCTGCTCTGGGTGCTAATATCTCCCCATTAGACTCTGACAAAGGCTCACATCCCCCTGTCTGATCTGACTTGTTTTTCCTCTTTTGATAAGTGCTGTTGATACTGGGCCATGTCCACCTTGCTGAATAGACCTTGTCATCTCTGGCCCTCCCTCTTACTGGGACCCTACTCTTTAAATACCCCTCTGAAACCACCCCCCCCCCACTCATGCATCTGATGAAGCAGGTCTTTGCCCACGAAAGCTTATGCTCCAAAACATCTGTTAGTCTGTAAGGTGCCACAAGACTTCTTGTTGTTCCAGCTGCTTACGAACATTCCTTTGGCAGCCATGTTCTCTTTGTCCACTGTGACGGAGCTTGTGTAAGCTAAAGCTGAGTCACCGCTGTGTGTAAGTGTTCCCACGTGGCCCAAATGGATGAGATAATCGATTAAGCACTAAGTCACTAACCAAGTACCAGGTGTTTCAGCTCTTCAGCAGACGCTTAAAAGAGACAAAGAGGAAGGAAGGGCCAGAGAGTCTCAGGCTCTCAAGGAGGTGAGCCTGCTTCCTTCATGCCTATGGACAAAGTGAAAAAGCCCTACCTGGGAAGCCAAGGAGTGGTGTAGTATATTGCAAATAAAACTCCTCATGGTGAATGGGGCTGACCAGATGTCAAGATCATGGATGCTAGATTTTTATAGTTTTTGGTGGTGCCCAGAATGGACCCATAGGACAGACTGGGGCAACTGCACCATGCTTCAGGGGATGCAGGGTGTTAAGGCCCCTGCTATGAGCTACCTGTCCCCAGCTTACTCCATCCCCACCCCACCTTTTCCCACCCCTGCCCTCTCCACCCCTTTCCTGAAGCCCTCTCCCCATTTCTTGCCAGCTTGTACTCCCTCCCACAAGCAACACCACGAGCTAGTGGAACAGAGTGGGGCAGGCTGGGAACAGGTTATTCACTGCTGCTGGCACCAGGCCCCTCCCCTGCTAAGCCCCTGGGCTGCCCTGGACCCTGCCACCCCCTGAAGTCCGGGGCCTCGGGCAGTTACCCTGGCCCATCCTATGGATGAAAAAACTCTGAAAATGTAAGTGCAAACTTTGGTGGGACACAAGCAGCACAAGCCCATCTAGCTCACTGCCTAGGGTCAAGTGCACTGCTGAGACTTTGGGCTATCCAAGGCTTTAGAATGGCTTGGCAAAAGAGTTGAAATTTAACTACAGAATAAAACTAGGTTGCGTCAAAGCCTCTAAAATGATTTGAGCTGTAACACAGCCATGATCTTGCCCATGGTCAACATATAGATATGCAACTATCCTTCCACCCCTCAAAAGAAAAACAAAAACAAAACACAACAAAACAAAAATGTCCTAATTTTTGACACTTGCAATCTGGTCACCCTTCGAAGGTGTGCGTGAGGAGTGTTTGCAGAGAGGAATCCAGGGAGAGGGAGGCCAGCCCTTTCACATCCCGCTCCATATTGATTACAATTAATAAATACAGCCATATAGCTTCCAACAAAATCACGTAGAGCTATATGTACCTACCGGGCAGAACTGAGCTTTATGTCATCGGTCTTGTATCAAACTTTTTCTCTTCTCATGATTTCTAAAATAACAAACAATTTTCCATTTACAAATCCAGAGAGCACTGCACACAGGACAACAGCACTGAGTTTTCTCCTTGGGAGGCATTCCTATTGCACGGCTATTGCATCACATGAGGCATCAGAAGTGGTGCTCATGAATATATTTCTCAGGAGAAAATCTAGGAAGCTGCAGATTAATTTTCTTGTCTCTTTCTAAAAGGTTTTAATTTATCATAGCACTCAGAGCTTTAACACGGCTTAGAACATCCCATCCTGAGGTGATGTGTTCCCAGACAACATGAGGTGAGGTGAAATCCCTCATTAATTTTGAACATAGGGGAATCTTATTATAATTACAGGTTACAGTCCTAAATAATGAAACTTATAGTGAAACAACTTATAAATGGGAATTAATATCCATAAAGAATAATGTAATTAGCTTGAGATACAATCCCAACACATAGAGTTCACTCATGTGTGGTGCACATAATGTACCTATAACTCACAAAAAAACAATAAATAAATAGAAAATAAGACAGCTCCCCACCACCTCCCAGCCAGCTCCCTTTAGGCTCCCCTCCAGCTTCTCGGCTCCCCACCAATCCCCCACAAGCTCCCCCCCCCAGCTCCCCCAAGTTCTCTGCAACTCCCCACCAGATTCCCCATAACTCCTCCCAGCTCCCGACAGTTCCCCACTGGACCCCCATTACTTCAGTGCTCACTTCCAGGGTCCCTGCGCTACAGCACTTGCCACATGGTTACCACAAAGCTCAGTTATATTCCTGGCTTTTGGTCCCTCTACCCCTAAATGACACAAGTGCGGATCAGTGTGGCTTATAATAAATCTGCTTTCCTGAATTAATGATGTATATGTGAAACGATTTATAGCGAAGTGACTTATAACGAGGACCCCCCACCCCGTATTCTGTTTTTGTTGACTCTCTAATAAGCCTGAACATTTCACAGTCGCCATCATCATCATGGTCAGGTAGTTGATGCGATGCTGGCAGACCATCTCAGTTTACGCTAAAGCCTCCAGATCTCAGCTGAATGCTGGCCAATACATAGTTGAAAGTTTATAACAATGTATACAGTATTTAGACTTTCTGAAATCCTTCTAGGACGCTGCCTGTACTAATTTCACTTATAACAGGTGTACCTTATATTACAAGGTGATAGTGTTTGCTTTGTAATCCTCTGTAACTGTATCGCTTGAGCTCCTCCCACCAACATCAACTTCGGGATTTTCATCCCCTTCTTCCCAAAACAAGACAAAACTATATCTCTGTGCTGCTTGGACTTTGGGAGTCGTCGGGGCTGTGGGAGCACGAGCACCTGGTGGCCGGGCCTCACTCGCAAGGCAGAATGACCATACACTCCATCTTGGAACGCTATCATACAGCGGCGGGAAGGTCTGAAGTCAGGCCAGGAGAAAGAAATCAGAAAGTTGACAAGTAGTTGGAGAGTCCCCAAAGAGAACATCCTGACAAGCAGATAGTAAGCCCCCAAAGAGAACAGCTGGGGCTAGTAGCTGGAAGCCCCCCCAAAGAGAACATCTTGGTTGTACAACATCAGAGGGTCCCAGGGGAGGTTCAGAAAAAGACCAAGGACAGAGGAAATCTTGTAACATGTTCTAACAGGCCGGGAGGATAGAAAGCCCAAATTAGGTAACAAACGCTTTAATTGGCCAGGTATCGAACCCCCAAGTAAGAAACAGTATAAAAGGTGATTTAACAGGAATAAGGGGGTGGGCTCCTGGACACAAGGCGGAGGCTAGCAACTTCCAGTCCAGACAGCAGACCCCGGCGTGATCACCCGGACGTCACCACCACGAAAGGTCCCAACCAAGCCGTATCTCTGACTTGAAGGGCCGCTGTAACGTAGTTATTGGTGAGATGTGGGAGCATTGGATGTTATTGGTAAGTCACATGTAATTATATATAGTTATATGTAACCTGGTATTTAGCTTATGCCAAATAAATAACTATCTATATATATATATATATATATAACAAGTGTTAAGTAATTGTAGTTACGAATAAATGAATAAATCACTATTGGTAAATACCAGTAGCTGGTCTAGCTGGGTCTGTATAGAGAATTATTGGGACTTAGAACAGCCACAGGGCATTGTGGTGTTCACAATCGGAGTGTTATTGTTCCTGGTACTCATAATACTGTGGAAACCTAGGTTTTAAAGTGAACACACTGAATCACATATTGCTGCTACACTATATCAGGCTGCTATAAAGGTGGGGTGGTTGGTCCTGGGCCACCCGACTCCCCCCGCTGTATCACACCCCATGTGCAGCCACGGGACCCAGAGTAGGTCGGCACATCGTCAGGGGCGTTCTGCACCACTGCACAACGCAGAAATTAATGAGAGTGCAGAATTTCCCTTTTCCCACCCCCCTCAACAGAAATGAGCTGGAGAGATGCAAACCACAACTTGGGGCTGCTGGACCCAGGAGAGCCAACCTCACAAACAGAGGCTAAGGCTGGGCAGAGGCGAGGAGGGAACTGGAAGGTTCTCAGCAGCTTCAGTTCACAGAATGCCCTAAAGGAAGAAATTATCAGAAAGGTAGCCATGTCAGTCTGTATCTTCAAGAACAACAAGAAGTCCTGTGGCTTCTTCAAGATGCACCTGATGAAGCAGGTCTTTGCCCACAAAAGCTTATGCTCCAAAATATCTGTTAGTCTATAAGGTGCCACAGGATTAAAGGACAAAGACCGTGAGAAGACTGTCTCTCTCTCTGGGTCCCTGGCCTCTAGGAGAGTAGGGGGTGCAAGTGTCAGGGTCTGGCTGGACGCTGGGCAGAAGAAGTAGGTGAATCTGGACTAGAGGTATCCCTGAGCTGACTTCTATGAGGAGAGGTATGAGCGTCTGGGGGTGGGGAAACCAGTAGAGAAGCAGGAGCTGGGTTGTCATAAGGATTTCTTTTAACTCTTACTCCTGGGGATATTTTGGACAGTCTGTGTATTATTACAGACCTATATGCTGACAGGTATTTTGAAATAAACTAACAAAATGATCAAAATTGACATGATTATCTAGTACTATTTTGACAAATAAAATTTGCAAAATTTTAAAATATTATGCACAGAACTTTTAAATTTTCAGTTAATTCCCCAACAATATACATCAGTGGTGTGGCTTAATCAGGGTGAAGGGACCATGATCAGGGTGGGAGAGGTGATGTCAAAGACAAGATCAGAGAGGCAGACCCTGAACTGGACAAGGACTTGGAGACAAAAGCAAACAGAGCTTGATGATGGGGCAGAAGCTGAGGGGAAGCTAACAGAGGCACTAGAAGAAGAGGTGGATATAAGCTTGAATAGCGAGCAAAGATGACCACCATCTTGGCAGTAATTTGGGTAGATTGAAGGAAGGTTAAATTGAGTGTATAAGAGTAGGTTGCAGTCATCATGCTGAGCAATAATTAGGGCTTAGAAAAGGATTTTTGTGGTAGGAATGAACTAAGAAATCTGAAATAATGTAGATTTCAAAGTGCTGTTCAACAGGCTCAAAGAACTAAACAGCATAGGAGATAAATTATTTTATCTCCTTTTTTTTTTTTTTTTTAAACTGTGTGGTGGGGGTGTGGGGACACAATATCATTCATTACAATCACTATACAAAAAGAGCAGCTTGGAAATGAAAAATTCCAAGACATAGGCAGAGAAAACCACTAAAAAAAGACCTAACATTTTTAAATAAAAACATATCGGAAGGATTATTAAATAATGATAAAACAAAGAATGTTTCTGATATTTTCCTTTTTTTAAATGTATACCTATCAATTCCCACACATTATTTCATAGAGCTTAAAACCAGAAGGGGCCAATAAATCATTTAGTCCAGTGATTCTCAACTGGCTGGTGGATATGGTAGCCTGATGTGGGGTACCTACAGAACTGTACTGAATGTTATGGAATAAGGTGCTATAGACCTACACTATCTAGAAGGAAAACTCCAATTTCAAATTTGAGCAGCCCAAAGTCATTAGTCTGCTTGCCTTTCAGAGATAAGGATGAAATTGCTAATACTTATTCCTAACAGACCAGTAGACTATGACATGGCATTACCCATAACCTGGATAAGTGTAACAAGATAATATATCTAAGACTCATTTATTACACAAACAGCATGGCAAAGCAACCTGACTTACATGGATTTAAGCCCAGGTCCAACACATGAAGATGGTCATATATTTCAGATAGGACATGACCAGAAAGGGCCTCATGGTGGAGCCATCCATGGACAGGAAAAGAGAGTTACCTGTTCTGTAACTGGTGTTCTTCAAGATGTGTTGCTCATGTCCATGTCAAGTTGGGTGTGTGCTGGTGCATGCCCTGTTGCCGGAAGTTTTTTGGCCCTAGCCAGTAGCCATAGGGTCAGTGCTGTGCCCCAGAGTGGCACCTGCATGGTGACAAATATATGCATCCCCCTCACCAAGTTCCTTCTTGCTGGCTACTCCGACAGTGGGGAAGGCTGGCGGGTTTTGGAATGGACATGAGCAACACATCTCGAAGAACACCACTTACAGAACAGGTAACTGCCTTTTCTTCTTCGAGTGATTGCTCATGTGCATTCCAAGTTGGGTGAATACAAGTGAATGCCTAGGAAGCAGGGTCAGAGCCCTGGATGGAATGTAGCACTACCCTGTCCATGGCAGTATCATCTCTAGCATGATGCATCAACGCATAATGAGCCA
This sequence comes from Carettochelys insculpta, assembly GCF_033958435.1. Classification (NCBI taxonomy): domain Eukaryota; kingdom Metazoa; phylum Chordata; order Testudines; family Carettochelyidae; genus Carettochelys; species Carettochelys insculpta. Next base: position 140,807,760 of record NC_134139.1, on the reverse strand, counting down.
TAAACATGTGTATGGAGGACAAGGTGGCCACCCTGCAGATGTCCTGGATAGGAACCCAGGCCAAACATGCTGCTGAGGAAGCCTGTACTCTAGTCGTGTGAGCTCTGATCGGGGAAGGTGGGGGACCCCTGCCAGCTTCTAGTATTTCTTAATTCAGGCCACTATCCAGGAGATGATCCACTGGGAGGAGACTGGGAGACCCTTCATCCTGTCTGCCACCACCACAAACAGCTGCTGGGACTTCCTAAACAGTTAGGTCCTGTCCATATAGAAGGCCAGCACTCTTTGAACGTCTGAAGTATGTAAACTCTGCTCCCTAGGGGAGGCATGAGGTTTTGAGTATAAGACCGGTAGGGAAATTTCCTGGTTAATATGAAAGGGGTAGACCACCTTCGGTAAGAACTCCGGATGGGGTCTCAACCGGACCTTGTCCTTGTGGAAAACTGTATAGAGTGGGTCTACTGTCAGAACCTTTAGCTCTGACACCCTCCTGGCCAAAGTAATGGCCACCAAGAATGCTGTTTTGTAACTAAGAAATAGGAGGGAACAGGAAGCAAGGGGTTTGAAAGGGGCCCCCATGAGTCTTGACAATACCAGATGGAGGTCCCACACTGGCAGAGGGTGGTCACATCTGTGGCCTAACCCTTTCCAGGACCTTCATAAACCTTTTCACCACAGGGTCTGAGAAGACTGATGACAGACCCAACCCAGGGCGAAAAGCCAAGATAACTGCTAAGTGCATCTTGATAGAGGATAGTGATAACCCTTTCTGACTCAAGAACAATAAGTAGTCCAGAAACCCAGTATCAGAGTCTGTACCAGGGATAACCCCTTTTGAGCTGCCCAGATAGAAAATCTTTTCCATTTGGCTACACACATTGCTCTTGTGGAGGGCTTCCTGCTGTTCAACAGCACGTCTGTCATAGGTTCCGAGCACGAAAGCTCCACTGCTTTCAGCCATGGAGCTTCCACATTGTGAGATGTAGCGCTTGAAGGTTGGAGTGCTGCGGTTTCCCCTCCTTCTGTGTCAACAGGTCCAGGCGTAATGGGAGTGCGGCTGGGTTACAGACAGACAGCTCCAAGAGGGTCGAGTACCAGTGCTGCTGAGTCCATGCTGGGGCCAGTAGGATGACCAATTCCCGGTCTGACCGAATTTTGGGCAGGATCTGGTGGATGAGTGGCACCGGAGGGAAGACATAAAGCAGAGGGCCCGACCAGCGAATGCTGAACACATCTGTCCAGGAGCCCAGGTTCCAATTCTGGTACGAGCAGAATGTCTGGCACTTTTCATTGAGATGGAAGGTGAATAAGTCTACTTGGGGACACCCCCACTTCTGGAAAATTAAATACAGCATATCCAGGTGTAATGACCACTCATGGTCCATAAATGATCTGCTGAGATGGTCCACCAGGGAGTTGTGGGCCCCCAGTAGATAACACGCTTTCAGGAGAATTTGATGTTGAACGTAAAACTCTCAAAGCCTATGGGCCTTGTGACACAGGGGAGAGGAGCGTGAGCCCCCTTACTTGTTTATATAGTACATTGCTGTGGTATTGTCATTCGCACAGCTACGCACTGACCTTCTAGACTGTCCTGAAACACGTTGCCGGTGAGCCTGATGGCCCTGAGTTCTCACACACTCATGTGGAGTCAGGCTTCCTTCTTGCTCCACAGGGCTTGGGTCTGGTGCTTGGGCCCAAGTCTGAGGTGTCCATGACTAGAGAAAGGGAGGGTTGTGGGGGGTTGAAGGGCACTCCCATGCAAACCGATTGAGTGTCCAGCCATCAGCGCAGAGTTAACAGCACCAGTGGTGGGACTTTTACCAACATGTCTATGTTGTCTCTGACAGGTCAGTACACTGAGGCAAGCCACGGTTGGAAAGGATGCATTCGCAGCCTGACATGCTGGACTACAAACATGCATGCTGCTATGTGACCCAACAACCTTAGGCAGCCTATGGCCATCGTGGTGGTTAACTTGATCAACTCATGGATAAGAGATGCCATGGCCTGAAACCTGCTTTGCGGCAGGAAGGTTCTTGCCTGACCCACTTCCAGTAGGGCCACCATGAACTCCATTACTTGGGTGGGGGTCAACACAGACTTTGCCTCACTTATCTTGAGGCTGAGAGTGTCGAACGTTTGTCAGATCAGCTGAATGTGCTGTGAACATCATCTGACAAGACAATCGTCCAGGTATGGAAAGAGGTGTACCCTGTGCCTGTGTAGGAAGGCTGCCACCACTGCCGTGCATTTGGTGAAGGCCTTCAGGGCTGAAGACAGGCCAAACGGAAGGACTGTGAACTGATAATGGTCCTTTCCCACCACAAAACAAAGGAACCTCCTGTGGGGTGGAGAAATTGCTATGTGGAAATACACATCCTATTAGTCAAGGATGGCAAACCAATCCCCTCATTCCAGCATCAGGATGATTAGGCCTAGGGATATCATATGAAACTTTATCTTTTTTACAAATTTGTTTAGTTTTTGCAGGTCCAAAATAGGCCTTAGCCCCGCTTTTGCCTTTGGGATTCAAAAATAAAAGGAATAAAATCCCTGTCCCTGAAACTGATGGGGAACCTCCTCTATAGCCCCACTTTGAAGGAGAGACTATCTCCTGCCTGAGCAGAATCTTGTGAGAGAGGTCCCTGAAGAGGGATGGGGAAGGTGGGTGGGAAGAGGGGGTATGAGGAAAAATTGGATAGCGTATCTCCTTTTTACCATGTGGAGGACCCACTAGCCCGAAGTTACGTTGTACCAGGCATGGCAGAAGATGGAATAGGTGGAACAAAAACAAAAGCCAAGCTGGAACTGGGGTAGTGACTGGTGTGTTGCTCTCGACCCCACCATCAAAACTGCTGTTTAGGCCCTGGTGTGGGTTTCTGATGATTCTGGCCCCGAGTCTGCTGGCAATGGTGCCTTCTATTAGCACAACCCTGTCTCCTACTGGTATCCCTCTGTTGCTGAGGGAACTATCTGAGCAGAGGCCTAGGAGTGAAGTGCTGATGTTGGGTCACAGGGGTGCAGGCCCGCCTAGGGCACCCAGCTCTTCCCAGGTACAGATAAAGCCACCATTGGCGTCACTGGGGACACCTCCACTGCACAGTCACAGGGGCTGATGGTGTCGGAGGTCCCTTCGGTGGGCTTGGCACTGACATTGGCACTATCACAGACAGCACCAACCCAACTCTGGGCACTGCCCCTGCAGGAACCAGGACCTACAGCACCATCAGTAATGGCACCCGTGGGTCCGGTGCTGTCCCAGGTGCAAAGTTAGCCCAACATGCCCCTAATGCAGCCTGCCTTATTCTTGGGCACTCTACCCCAGGCACCAAGCACAGCACTGCAGCCCCGGTGCCAGGGACTTAAACAGGGGAATTAGGCTTACCTCTCTTCCCGGTGGGCATGAAAACAGCAGGTGCATCGTCCTTGTCCTCCCCAGACAAGGCCTTGGCTGGGTCCCCGGCAACCCCAGTCATGGAGAATGGTAGGGCATATCAGCAGTTGCTGCATAGGGTAGCCCAGGGCCTGGGTATACAAGCAGAGGAAGTCAGGGACAAAATGGACCCAGTGACAAATATCCTCTCGGCACTGGGGCCGCCCATTAGTAAAACAACTGCCAGTACGGCAAAGGCAATGTGGCAAACCCCAGAATCTGCCCTACCCATGGCCAGAAGAAACAAGTGCTGGTACTTTGTTCCTGCCCAGGACAACGAGCGCACATTCACCCACCCTCCGATTCCCTTGTTGTCAATGTGGCAAATCATAAAGGAGAGACAGGGGGTTTCAAGGCCCATCCCCAAAACACAGAGAGGCGAAACACCTGGACTTGTATGATAGAAAGGTTTATTTGATGGGAGGCCTACAATTAAGGACTGTTAACCAGCAGGCTCTGGTTAGCAGGTACGTGTAGAACACAGCCATTTCCTTATCCCGCTGCTCAGAGCTGGTTCCACTGGAGAATAAGCCTGATTTTAAGGCGGTAGTGGAGGAGAATAAGGTCATATCCAGGGCAACACTGCAGGTGGCACTGGACACAGCAGATGCTGTCACTAGGTCAGGGTCTCGCACAGGCGGGCATGGTTACAAGTTTCGGGACTCCCCTATGAAGTCCAACAAACTATCCAGGACTTACCTTTGAGGGATCATCCATTCTCAGAAAGAGAGAGATGAGTGCTCTGAGAAGTGTCAGTTACCCACACCTGTTTGCACTCATTCTGTACAATGATGTGGGTGAAACAGGAAGTTTACTAGCCATAACAAGGGAGGATGTTAAAATTAAATATTTTAAACATTCTCCTTTGTACCAAATGCAAACCAGAATTATCTATGGAACATTTCTCCCTTTCTTCATCATCCTTACTTACAATTTTATCATCTGCATCTAGCAATGGTCCTATACGTGAACGAAGACTCCTTTTTCCCCTTAGTATATTTGAAAACAGTCACCTTATTGTCATCTTTCTTATTGACCACTGATTCCTTTAAACAAGCTATACTTTTGTCACTTACATTTATTTCAATTTCCTACCCTTTATACTTTGTCTTAAAGCAGCTTTCTCATCTTCTTTTACCCTTGGATGTGGCTGCACAAGATAGCTTCTTGCCCAGGATTACTTTTTCCCCCCCTCTAGGGAAATATGGCATTTAGTGCATCCAGTAGGATGTCCTTGAACATGGGATGTAAGTAGCTTGGGCATGGACCTCTTCCAGCACACTAGGGAAGGAGCAGGGGAGAAAGCATAGCTGGATAATCTCTTTGGTCTTTTCCAGCACTGGTCAGTTTGTACTCAGAGAAATATTTCACTGGGTTATATCTGAGGACTCCTCTTGCACTGACTTGTGACTGTGCAGAAGAAAAATAAGGTCTTTTGTGCTTACACTCAAAATATTTACGTTCTACAACAACTGCTTACATTACGCAATGAACAGTACATTTTAGTCTGTAATCCTGAGAACTAATCACAGCACCACAAACTCTTTCCACGGGACCTTTGCTTCATTCAGTGGAAGTACAATGTACAACTGAAGTATGAACCAAAGACCTTACAACAACTCTCCCAAAACAGGCCTATAAATCGTCTGCAGAGATTGAACCCATTACAAACAGATTTCCCCTCTTACTGCTCAGACTAGCAACGTAAAAAACAATTCGTAATTACTTTTGCTCACACTCACCATTACAAATCAATTATTTCACCACAGGAATGGCATCACTGACAAAAATTACTCCCTGAGGCCCTTCAAAGTACCGTCAGGTGAGCCGCAGCTAGATGCTAGTTTAAAACTTCAAAGTTGCCATGGGGGGGGGGGGAGGGGGAAATCTGCTAAATGAAATGCTGCATATGCAACACAGCACTTCATTAGTAAACTCCCAACGTCCTAATTACCATCCTTCCTTCGAAGAAGGGTGGTAGTGTAGACAAGCCCTTGAGAATACAGACCCTGCCTAGAAGCAGTATAATGAACTGGGAAGCTAAATACCTTCCCCTCAGCAACTTTTTTTCAAAAACTTTACTATGAACTCTCCCTTCAAGCTTTTCTTTGTCCCCGTGTTATTTTCAGGGATCAGATGCAATCATGGAAGTGGGGGGACAGTCAGTGGCTGGCCAGTTGAGCAGACACTGGCTGATTTTTTATGAAATCATTAACAATTCAATTACAGAATAAAGAAATTTCTGTTAACTTTGCCAGAGTTATTGATGCCCTATTTCTCCTTTCTTCCAACAGGAAAAATGGATACTTGCTTACCACAGGAGGGCAATGAGAACCATGCAACATGGGAAAATGATGTCAAATACCAGTAAGCATACCCAAAATGTATGAGATGACAGAACTGTGGGATAGGTTCCCACAATGCACTGCTGTAAGTCAGTTTGCTGACCAAATGTGGCAGCAATAAATTGACTTTGCAAGGAACCCATGGGTAGGTGAGGATAGTCAAATTGGAATTTATAGGATCCAGTGTTACAAAATTGATATTAAATTTGAATTTCTCATAATGTAGACATAGCCTTAGAAGCCCTTTTGAGTTCTATTCTATAATATAACTGTTTCTATGAAGAAACAGTTAAAGAACAGTCACAGAAAAGTAGCAACATTAATCTGTCTTCACAAAACAAAAAGGCAGTCATGTAGCACTTTAAAGACTTACAAAACAATTTAGTTGCAGAACAGCTGAGGAATGTATTAAGTCTGCAAAAGGAAGAAGGGAGCCTAGTACCTATAGGAACAGCTATGGAAAAAGAGAGTAAGATTGACAACTTCAGTCTTTGCTGAGCATAAGCCACAGAAGAAAAATAGCAAATATCTTTATTTAAGTTTGGGGAAACTATTCATTGGTACTTCAGAAGAAAAACATTGACTAAAAAGAGCAGTGCAAGTTTCAGGAGCTGAAGAAGCTCTCCCCTGCCTCAGAGCTCAAGGCAGATGAGCAGAAATGACTTAGAGCAAGAGGCAAACTTTTCCCGGGCATCAGTCCAGGTCTACCATCAGCCTCCTGCCGGAACCAGTTCATTGGTTAGGCACGTTGTGTTTGAGCAGCCTGGCCGCGGCCGGGTGGCAGGGTCTCGGAAGCGCCGCCCGAGGGGTTATGGGCCACCTAAGGCGCTATTTACAGAGCCCCTCCAGCCGCTCCAGCGTGCCCTTCATGTCACGGATGCGCCTGGCCAAGGCGGGCACGGGTTTCATGGCCAGGTCCAGCTCCTCGCACCGCGCCACCAGCGTGTACATTGCGCGGATGCTGGTGTCCACGGCCTCGCCCAGGCTCTCCACGCCGTCGCGGTAGGTCTGGATGCAGCCCACACTCAGGGCAGTCAAGGCCTGCAGGCCGCAGTGCACGCTGCGCAGCAGCTCGTCCACCTGCGCGCCCACCTGCGCGGCCAACGCCCCCAGCTCCCGCAGCGCCGCGGGGTCCACGGGGGGAATGGAGCTGGCGGCGCCCGCGGGCGCACTCAGCTGGATCTTCTGCTGCAAGTTGCTGACCACGAAGTGGGTGAGGCGGCCCTCCTGTCGCACAGTCCCCTCCCGCTCAAGCGCGCCGGCGGCTCGGCGGCTCCCGGGCTGCTGTGCTCCCCCGCTGCACCGCGCCTCCAGGCTCCGATCGGCCTCGCGCTCCTGCGTCCCGGACCCGTCTGCTTCCGCAGGCAGAGCGCTCCCTCCCTCCGCCATAACCGCTTCGCCTACGCAGCCGCTTCCTCCTCCGCGGCCAGGGCTCGCGCCCACGTTCGCCAGGACCTGTTGCAACTGAAAGGCGCGCGTCGCTTCAATGTTTATGCCTCTTTTGATTGGCTGGGAAGTAGGAAAGCGGCGTTATACGTTCTGTTTCTTTCCCATCCCATTGGCTGATACTTATCAAACGAAGACATGACCTAGTTTTGCTTATCTTTCTCCGGATTGGCCTGTTCTGAGGGCAGCGGGCGTGCCGGCTTGTTTGTCTCCCTCCTAATTGGAGCTGATATGAAATGGGCGAGTCTAGTAGTGTTTATTTCCTTCAGGATTGGCGAAGGCGGCCCTACGGCGGATTCCCTCTCTTCTGATTGGTCACTGCCCGAGACAGGCGTGTCACTCTCCTGCCCACAGCTGTTGATTGGTGCGCGGGCGGAAGTGGGCGTGCGCCTCCCGAGTAACAACACTAGGGCGCTGCTCGCCGATTTTCTCACTCCCCCGCCATGTTCTCCTAGCACAGGATCTGAGCGTTCACCACCCTCCAAGCCGACAAACTCCCCGCGGACGCTCCGCAGCGAATACCCGACTCCGGTCATGGTCACCATCACGGCGCCGCCGCCGCCTTTCCTAGCGCGGCTCTCGGCGGGCCCCGAGGACGCCCGACGGCTGCCCCCCAGCCTCTTCCAGCGCCTCATGCGAGGGGACAACAACTGCGAGCACCAAGCGGGCTGCTGCCTGGCGGGGCCGGGGAGCAGCGCGCGGCCCGCGCTAAAGCGCGTGAGGCGGAGAAAGGGAAAGATCCGGCCCAGCCCCTCGGGGCTCCTCCCGAGCCGCTACCAGCAATACCAACACCACCGCGCTGGCCTGGGCAGAAGAGCCCCGCTGGGAGCCCCCTGCCCGGGCGAGCTTCGTAGTCTCCCAGCTCCAGTGGCTGTTCCCGTCACGCCGGCCGAGGAGCCCCCCACATCGGCCCCTCCGAGACCGGCGCCCGGCAAGCCCCTCAGGAAGGAGGTATGAGGACGTCCCAGCTTCCTGCCCCGCGGAGCGGCTCTCATCCTCCCCGGGTGTCGGGCGGGGGGGGGGGGGAGGGGAAGGGAAGGGAAGTTTCCGTTACGGTCTCGGGGCAGGGCGCGGTGCAGACCGCGCTGATTGGTGGGTTCTCAGAACCAATGAGAGCGGCGGCTGCGCCCAGCAACAGCCGGATTTAGCCTGGTGGCCGCGCGCCCGCGGGTGACGTGTGCGGAGTGCCGCGCCCCTTGGAGGCGCCCGGCTGCCGCGGTCACTACAGCCGCGCCCCCGCCTGCAAGGAGGAGAGGAGCCGCTAGAGGGCGGGCGCGAGCTCAGCGCCTGCGCTGGCGGGGGGGGCCGGGCCGGAGCGCGGAAGTCTGCGTGAATTCACCCCGTGCGGCTGAGTGCGAGGGCAGTGACAGCGGTGGGGAGGGTAACAAGGGGCCCTGGCCGCTGCTTTCTGAGCGGGTAGCGGGCACCTTCCACAGGCCCCGGCTGCGGCTGTAACAGACGGACTCTCAGGTGGCAGAGTCCTGTGTTTATTTGAATGTCTCTGTCTCGGCAGTTCTTGAAAAACAAGATGGGAAAGTCTGAAAAGGCTCCCGGTGCGCACTGCCAGCCTGTTCACAGCACTCACCTCGGGGAACAGCCCAAGAGTAGCAAACAGAAGAGCAGAGGTAACATGCCCCTAACAAAGAGCACATCTGTGAAAAAAACTGAAAATAACTTTTGGCAACTTTCCGTGTCACCTGAGATCATTGACAAGCAGGAGAAAAAGCCACTGAATAACACCGAGAACTTCAGAAACATGAAATCAAAGAAACCTGGCTCTCCAACTGAAGTGAACCAAAAAGAAAGTTATGCTGGAGCAAAGTTTAGTGACCCACCATCTCCTAGTGTCCTTCCAAAGCCTCCCAGTCACTGGGTAGGATGCACTGTTGAATATTCTGATCAAAATAAGGAGCTGATGGCAGTCCATTTGAAAACTCTCCTGAAAGTTCAAGCATAGCTCGTGAGATTTATGAGTAGTTACATAGGACTCCATCCAGGAAATTGAAACTTGCCTTGTTGCAACAAGAAGTATAAAAGGACCGTCAAGTCTATCACAAAAAAAAAAAAACTTTTGTATTTTTTATGGGTGTGTAAATAATGTACATCATGTAATATGTGTATATTCTTGTTCATACTTTAAGAGGTACATTTTAGTTTTGTTATGAAAGGATGTATTTTGCACTGCCCAAATGGTAGGTGTTTTGTATATAAAATACGAACAGTTTTAAATGTGTGCTCAACCTTTGGAAAGACTTGACTAATTTGCACAAGGTAATGAAATTTTTAAAGGAGAAAACAGCTCTTTAATCTCAAGGTGCAGATTCAACTGAGAACTGCTTAATGCACTACTGACAAGTTTTGCAGTCTGTGGCACAATCTATTGTAAACATGGAGTTCTCATCCAGATGTGAATTGTTACTCTATGCTCTGGAAATAATGTCTGGAATTCCTGTTCATCCTGTTGTTACAAAACTAGTTTTGGAATTTGAACAAAGAATCTAACCCATCAATTTGAGCACTGCTTACTTCTTAAACAGGAGCAGAGCTTTTTGCCATAAATACAATTGGTTACCAAAAAAATAAAATAAAATAATTTGGCCTCCCCTCACACGTCTGTGTCTTGTGTGAGTACCTAGAGGTATTTTAGCTTTAGTTAGTTTTGAAATAACATTGCAAGCTCTACTCACCCTCGTTCCAGGTACTTACATATTCCAAACTGAACTCTAGTTAATAACTAAACAGCAATAAATTTGAAGCTTTGAAGGGCCTAGGCAGCCAGTAGCCACTGTCAACCAACGGCCCTGGCTCCCCACTGGTCCAGGCAGCCCACAACAGCTGTCAGCTGTTTGCCTCAGCTGGTGGTTGACAGTGGCCGCAAGCTGTTGGTTTCAGTGGTCCCATAAAATTTATTTGCAGCTACCAGCCCTTGCTTTCAGTTTTCTGTGCTGTCGTTTAGAGCCCAGTAAGCAGTGGAAGTGTTGGTAATTCTGCTAGACAATATTGACCGCTTGTGGCGTGGCACATTTTCTTGTTCAGCACGGGTCAGATCCTGAGGGTGCCAGATGACAGGTTCAACCAGTATTTCACTTATGAAAATCTGCTATTAAAACAAAAGTTCCTTTTATAGTAGCAGACTAACAGATATTTTGGAGCATAAGCTTTTGTGGGCAAAGACCTGATTTGTCAGATGCATGAATGCAGGGGTTTCACAGGACGATTTAAAGAGGGAGTCTCACTAACGGGGAGGGCCAGAGTTGACAAGGTCTCTTCAGTCAGGGTGGATGTGGCCCGTTATGTGAACATCAAGAGAGTAGAAGTCAAGTCAGTTCAGTCAGGGGAGATGTGGGCCATTATCAGTTGCTAATGTGGAGGTGTGAACATCAAGAGCAGAGAAACCCAGTCTCTGTTCAATCCTTGGTTGATGGAGTCAAATTTTCAAATGAATTGCAGCTCTGAAATTTCTCTTTGCATTTTATTTTTGACATTGTTTTTGTTGTAGGACTTCTGCTTTTAAATCTGTTACTGAGTGTCCAGGCAAATTGAAGTGTTCCTGCAGGTTTTTTGTATGTTACCATACCTGGGCTACGTCTACACGTGCCCCAAACTTCGAAATGGCCATGCAAATGGCCATTTCGAAGTTTACTAATGAAGCGCTGACATGCGTATTCAGCGCTTCATTAGCATGCGGGCGGCAGCGGCGCTTCGAAATTGACGAGCCTTGCCACCGTGCGGCGCGTCCAGACGGGGCTCCTTTTCGAAAGCACGCCACCTACTTCGAAGTCCCCTTATTCCCGTGAGCTCATGGGAATAAGGGGACTTCGAAGTAGGCGGGGCCCTTTCGAAAAGGAGCCCCGTCTGGACGCGCCGCGCGGCGGCAACGCTCGTCAATTTCGAAGCGCCGCTGCCGCCCGCATGCTAATGAAGCGCTGAATATGCATGTCAGCGCTTCATTAGTAAACTTCGAAATGGCCATTTGCATGGCCATTTCGAAGTTTGGGGCACGTGTAGACACAGCCCTGATGTCTGATTTATGTTCATTTATTTTTTTACATAGCGACTGTCCGTTTTGGTCAATGAAAATTGCAGACAGCTTGCCAGCCTTAAACAAATTCTCATCAGCAACTATGAACCACAACACAGTAACTCTAAACCTGGAACCAATCCCTGCAACAAACCTCAGTACAAAGTCTGCTTACATATCTACATTAGCGATATCATCACAGGACGTAACATCAACCACATCATCGGGGCGTTTTCACCTGCACATTTAATGTAGTACATGCCATCATGTGCCAGCAATGCCCCACTGCAATTTACATTGGGCAAACAAGACCGCCTCTACATAAAAGAATAAATGGACATAAATCAGACATCAGGAGTGTTAACATACAAAAACCTGTAGGACAACACTTCAGTCTCCCTGGACGCTCAGTAACAGATTTAAAAGTAGCAGTCCAACAATAAAAAAAAATTCAAAAATAAAATAGAGAAATTTCAGAGCTGCAATTCATTTGCAAATTTCACTCCACCAACCAAGAATTTAAGGGAGACTGGGAGGGGTTGGCCCATCAGAAAAGCAGTTTCTCAGCTCCTGATGTTCACACCTGCACATTAGCAACTGACAATGGACCACATCCCCCCTGACTGAAGTGCCTTGATTTCTCCTCTGGGTGTTCACAACTCCACATTAACTGCTGATCCCCACTGATTGAATAGACCTTGTCAGCTGTGACCCTCCCCTTTACTGATGCTCCCTGTTTAAATCCTTTTCTGAAACCCCCCCATTCATGCATCTGACGAAGCGGGTCTTTGCCCACAAAAGCTTATGCTCCCAAATACCTGTTAGTTTATAAGGTGTCTCAGGATTTCTTGTTCTTTTTGAAGATACAGACTAACTCAGCTACCTCTCTGATACTTTTATACTAGTACTCTTGCATATCTAGCTCATTGTTCTGACTTGAAGTACAGTAAACTTCAGTTTTTATCAATGTTACAAACCGTTCTCTGAACCCTTTTGCGCCAGTTGGGGAGAGAATCACATGATACTGAACTAGCCTTTCTAAATTTAACCCTGTAAGATTCTGGAGAGATGTTGAATTACCTCAGTACAGCATCTTTAAACATCACATAATATATAGCTTCCTGTTCCCCTAATTCATTAAATACTTCTTAGGTTTCCAGTCAGCCTGGTCAGCAGGATGGGCGTTTGCTGGTCATCTCGGATTCGGTGCACATTGCACAAGCATTCAAAAGTTGACAAAAATTTTTCAATATTCTCAAAATCCTTGTAAATGGAGCACATCTTTTCCTGGCTTCTGTTTTCTAGGGCAGTGTTTCTTAAACTTTTCGAGACCACAGAACACCTAGTATTTTTAACACGGAACACCTATGAAAATTTTCTCCAAAAAAAAGTTGTCCAGCAACTGTCTGAATCAGGCATAATTTTAATTAGCCAGACAGCCACTTGTGTGTGTGGCCAACTTTCTTGTCGTCCCATAAAGTTTGTTTACGGTCACCAGTCCTGGCTCTCAGTGTTCTGTGATGTTAGTTAGCTCTAATTTACCTCTTTTAAGAGTCCACTCAGCAGTGGAAGTGTTGGTAGTCCTGCTAGATAACAGGGTGCTGAACGAGAGAGGTTCAACCTGTATCTGGTTTTAATAGCAGAAAATATATACACCTCATTGCTAGTTGCTATGCTGCTGTGGTATACCTATGAGTTGTTTACCAAATACCAGTGTTCCACAGAACATAGTTTTGAGAAAAACTGCATTAAAGAATGCTATAAGCTGGCAGGGGTCTATTCACTGCCTATGATAGCTCAATCCACTAGGGGCCAAGCATCATCTACAGCTTTTCTGGCTGAAGTCCCCATACATGATATATGTAGGTCTGTGTCTTGGTCATCTATCCGTACTTTTGCAGCATAATAAACAAGCACTCAAGTAGCACTTTAAAGACTAATAAAATAATTTATTAGGTGAGCTTTCATGGGACAGACCCACTTCTTCAGACCATAGCCATACCAGAACACACTCAATATTTAAGGAACAGAGAACCAAAACCAGTAGTCAAGGTGGACAAATCAGAAAAAAAAAGATCAAGGTGAGCAAATCAGAGAGTAGAGGGGCAGAAGCGGGCGGGAGAAGTCAAGAATTAGATTAAACCAAGTATGCAAACAAGCCCCTACAGTGACTCAGAAAATTCCAATCCGGGTTCAAACCACGTTAATGTATCGAATTTTAATATAAAAGAGAGTTCCACAGTCTCTCTTTCAAGAGTGTTGTGAAAATCCTTCTACAGTAACACGCAAACTCTTAACTCATTAACAGAATGGCCCACTCCATTAAAATGCCAATTAACAGGTTTGTGGATCAGGAGTGTTTTTTATGTCTGTTTTGTGCCCATTAACTCTGTCTAAGAGTTTGAAGTCTGTCCAATATACAAAGCATCTGGGCATTGTTGGCACACGATGGCATATATGATGTTAGTTGAGGAACATGAGAATGTGCCCGTGATTCTGTGAATAACCTGGTTAGGTCCAGTGATGGTATCTCCAGAAAAGATACGTGGACAAAGCTGGCAGCAGGCTTTGTTGCAAGGAAAAGTTCCAGGACTGGTGTTCCTGCAGTATAGACTGTGGTTGCTGGTGAGAATCCTCCTAAGGTTGGGAGGTTGGTTGTAGGAGAGAAAAGGCCTGTCACCTAGGGCTTTCTGGAGTGTGGCACCCTGATTAAGAATAGGTTGTAGGTCTTTAATAATTCGTTGCAGTGGTTTGAGTTGAGGGCTGTAGGTGATGACCAGTGGTGTTCTGTTCTTGGCTTTTTTGGGCCTATCTAGGAGTAGCTGGTCTCTGGGTATTCGTCTGGCCCTGTTGATTTGTTTTTTTATTTCTCCTGGTGGGTAGTTCAGGTTTATGAATATTTGGTAAAGATCTTGTAGTTTTTGGTCTCTGTCAGTAGGATCAGTGCAAATGCGATTGTACCTAAGGGCTTGACTGTAAACAATGGATCTAGTTATGTGTGCAGGATGGAAGCTAGAAGCGTGTAGGTAAGTATAGCGATCAGTGGGTTTCCGGTACAGGGCAGTACCGATCAGGCCATCGTTCATTTGTACTGTAGTGTCCAGGAAATGTGTCTCTCATGTGGAGTAATCGAGGCATAAGTTGATGGTGGGATGCAGATTGTTAAAGTCTCTGTGGAATTCTTCTGGAGTCTGTATACCTGTTAGCCGATGGTCAGGTGAGATAGCAACTATGCCCTTGTTTTCATCCAAGATTTCAACTGCTAGGGCAGAGCCCCACCAGTGACCAGGCTTAAAGCAGCTGAAAAGCAGCTGGGTTCTTTGTTTTGTGTTCTGTTTGCACAGTAACAGGAAGAGTCAGGTTACCACTTAGTTAAATAAACAAAGTAATCGATTAACAGTTAAGCTCTTGTGGTTACAATTTTACTTTGTTTGTTTAACTAACGAGTTAAACTCTTGTGGCTACAAAGTTACAAGGTTTATACTTTGATTACAGATAGCTAGCATGCACTTTAATTCATAGATCTATAGTTGTTAAATGCATGCAAAAGCAAAAGGTTAAATACGTGGCAGATCTTAGTCTCACCCCTGCGTTACCAACGTGGCTTGGCCAGTCTTCTCTCAATCCCTTGGGAAGAAGTCTATTTTTCCCTTTTTTTCCCAAGGAAATGGGCATCTCCTGAGACCTCAGGAGACCACACCCCTCCTGTCTGGCAGGAAAGATAACTGGAGCTCAAATAGGGGGTCAGCCGGACCCCTCTTTTATACCCATTGGGTCACGTATGCTTCTTCCTTGTTTTAAAAAGTGCCAATTTAATTAAACTGTCTGATGCTGGTTCTTACAGGGAGTTCAAGGGCTTAGTCCACACCTGCGAGGTAGAGACAATTGAGGGCATTTGTTTCTTAATGGGCTGGAGATTTCCCTCCGTCTGGGACCAAGCATGCAGGCAAATCAACTGATGGTAATTAGCAAAGGGCAGTCCCAGGCCCAGCTGTTAATTAGCCCATTGCTCTTATCAGCTTTGCTCCGGAGCATCAAAGACCGTGGCCAAGATAAGCACATCTGCGCTCTCAGGCATTCCAGGGTTGGGCTGTTCCTTTTAACCCTTTCGTGCTCTGAAGCACCAAGGGAAGTAGAGCAAAATGGGGGTTCTGTCTGGCTACAATACCATGGGTCCAAATCATAGATGTCATCAATGTATCTTAAGTAGAGGAGGCGTAATAGAGAATGAGAACTGAGGAATCATTCCAGGTCAGCCATAAATATATTAGCGTATTGTGGGGCTATGCGGGTGCCCATAGCAGTTCCACTTATCTGAAGGTATAAATTGTCCCCAGATCGGAAATAATTGTGGGTGAGAACAAAGTTACAGAGGTCAGACACTAGATTGGCTGTGGTGACATCAGAGATGGTATTCCTGATTTCTTGTAATCTGTCTTTGTGTGGAATATTAGTGTACAGAGCCTCTACATCCATTGTGGCAAGGATGGCATTTCAGGAACTTTTCCGATGTTTTGTAATTTCCTCAGGAAGTCGATGGTATCTCGGACATAGCTGGGAGTGTTAGTGGCATAGGATTTGAGGAGGGAGTCCATGTAACTGGATAGTCTGGTGGTAACGGTGCCAATACCCTAAATGATAGGGCATCCGGGGTTTCCAGGTTTGTGGATTTTGGGAAGTAAATAGAATAATCCAGGCTGGGGCTCAGATGGTGTGTCTGAGTGAATAAGGCCATTCTGTTAATGACTTAAGAGTCTGCGTGTTACTGAAGAAGAGTTTTCACAACACTCTTGAAAGAGAGACTGCGGAACTCTCTTTTATATTCAAATTCAACACATTAACACATGGTTTGAACCAGGATGGGAATTTTTTGAGTCACTATAGGGGCTCGTTCACATACTTGGCTTAATCTAATTCTTGACTCCCCCCCGCACCCCTCTACTCTCTGATTTGCTCACCTTGATCATTTTTTTCTGCTTTGTCCACCTTGATTACTGTTTTTGGTTCTCTGTGCTTTAAATATTGAGTCTGTTCTGGTATGGCTATGGTCTGAAGAAGCGGGTCTGTCCCATGAAAGCTCACCTTATAAATTATTTTGTTAGTCTTTATGTTAGTGCTACTGGGCTGCTTTTTTGTTTTGATAGTATAGAGACTAGCACGGCTCCCTCTGTTAGCGTGCAATCTCTCATCAGGCAAGGGTTGCTGCTGCCTTTGGTAGGGCAGTGCTCCAATCAGTTCAGAACTCTGACCCACTTCCTAACATCATCTTGGAATTCACCTAACTTAGAATGCACATGAACAATCAGGTGAAGCCGAACATCGGTTATTTACCTCTCTTGTTTTTCTAGATGTGTTGTTCATGTCCATTCCAACAGCTCCGAGTGGTGGGAGCAGCTCATCATGTGGGAGTGGGACGACGATATGTGGCTCTGGAACTTCCGCATGCGCCAGCAGACCTTTCTCGAGCTCTGTCAGTGGCTCACCCCGGCACTGAGGCACCACGACACCTGGATGCGGCGCGCCCTCCCCGTTGAGAGGAGGGTCGCAATAGCCGTCTAGAAGCTGGCACTCCAGATAGCTATCGCTCCATGGGACACCAGTTTGGAGTGGGAAAGGCCACAGTCGGGGCCGTTGTCATGGAGGTAAGGAGGCCTGGGCACGCACCCACTGGGGACCAGGGGGCTGGGTGTGGGGTTGGGAGGGAGGGAGAGAGGGACCGGGTATGGGCTGGGGATGGAGGGGCACTGGGGAGGGAGGGGCTGGGCGGGTGGGGAACCCGGGGAGATACCCGGGAGGGGGTCCTGGGGGAAGGGCCCTGGGGCACCCTGCACAGCCTCATGGGCGCCTGTGTTCCTTCCCCACAGGTGGTCCATGTGCTTAATGCCATGTTGCTCCAGAGGGTCATCTGACTCGGGGACCTAGACGCAGCTGTTGCCGGATTCACCTCCATGGGGTTCCTGAATGGCTTCGGGGCCCTAGATGGGACCCACATCCCCATCCGCGCCCCGGACCACAGCGGAGGAAGATACATAAACCGCAGGGGCTACCACTCCGTGGTCCTGCAGGCCATGGTGGACAGTCGGGGCCGCTTCCAGGATGTGTACGTGGGCTGGCCTGGCTGCACACATGATGTCCGTGTTTTTAGGAACTCGGGCCTGTGCTACCAGCTGGAGGCGGGGACCTACATCCCCAAGAGGGGGATCCCTCTGGGGGACACCACCGTGTCCCTCTGCCTCGTGGTGGACGCAGCCTACCCCCTCCAGCCCTGGCTCATGCACCCGTACACTGGCCACCTCAATGCCAGCCAGGAGCAGTTCAACGCCCGCCTGAACCATGCCCACCAGGTGATGGAGAGGACATTTGGCCGTCTGAAGGGCCACTGGCGGTGCCTCCATGCCCGACTGGACGTCAGCCTCCAAAACATCCCCCAGGTTGTGGGCACGTGCTGCACGCTCCACAACATCGTTGAGAGCAAGGGGGAGGCTTTTGTCCAGGGGTGGGCGGTCGACACCAGCATGGGCTGCCCCCAGCCGGCTGCCGCACCCAGCCGCCAGGCCCACCATGAGGGGGTACGGGTCTATGAGGCCCTGTGGGCCCACTTCAATCAGGGAGACCCCTGAGCACCTCCCTGGCTTTCCCTAGAAGACCCTGCCACACACAGCCCGCAATGCCCACACACCACCCCCAACACCTGCATGCCACCCCCGCGACAAGCACACGCCTCTGGCTTTTTGGAAAATAAAACCTTTTTTTTCTGAAACCTGAAAACTTGTTTTGTTCAAAACAGAAACTGCAACGAATATACAAAAAGGGGGACAACTATATACATGGGGGACAAATATATACATGGGGGCCCAGCAGATGGCTCCGCCGTTGGCCCACCAGTCCGGGGTGGGCGTAGAGGGGTGTGACCCCCGGCGGGTACGGCTCGCAAACCCCCCCACCCCAATGTCCGCGGTCCCTGGCGTGGCCGGCTGCAGGCTGGGAGGACCAGCAAGTACGGCCGGGATGCCCCCACTGGCCAGTCTTCAGCCCCAGTGGGCTCTGTGGAGTTGGCAGGTGGTGAGGCGGGTGGGGCAGCAGGCGGTGAGGTGGGTGGGGCGGCAGGTGGGGCAGCAGGTGGTGCGGTGGGGGCGGGCCTCGGGTAGAGCAGCGAGGAGGGTGGCCCAGGGGGCAGCGGGGGGCGGCAGCCGGGCGACGGCCTCCCAGATCAACCCGGCTATGTCCTGAAAGACCCCCATAAAGTCCTCCCATGCCACCCACCGCCAGGTGGACTCCTCCCGGTCAAACCGGAGTCTCTCCTCTGCCACCTCCGTCTGCCACCGGAGAGCTGCCAGGAGCTGTGGGTCCACAGGGGCCATCCCCAGAGTCCAGCGGTGGCAGGACTGTCCCGCTGCCCTTGGGGGTGTCTCCGGCCGCTGTTGGTGGCTAACCTCCAGCAGGCTGTCGGGGACGACAGACGGTGCCTGGCTGCCTGGGGTGTCGGATGCTGCAGCTGGAGAGAGGGAGAGAGGAAGGGAAAGGCTGTTAGTACAGTGCCCTGGCCCATGGCCCGTTCCCCCCGCCCCCCTTGGGTGCTGGGTCTCCATGCCCATTGGTGGGTTTGATGTCCCTGTTGGCTGTCGCCATGGCATTGTCCCCCTGCCCCCGGGGTTAAGGCTGAGTGCTGTCCATGGGTGTGGGTGCTGATGGGTGCTGATGGCTGTGCCGCCGTCCTGGGACCATACAGTGGCAGGGCGTTTGCAGGTTGGGGTCTGCTGGGGGTGTGTGAGGCTCCAGGTCATGTCTGGTGCCCCCACCCTGTGGCCCATGGGTGTGTGCTCTGTGGGGTACATACCTGAGCATCCAGTGCCACGGTCGAGGGAAGCCCAGTGGGCAGACGCCCAGCTGGTGCTCTGGGAGGGGAGGTCAATGAGGAGCCCTCCCTCCTCGCTGCTGGACCCCTCCTCCGCTGTCCCAAGGGGGGCCTCCTCGGGTGGGCCCCGGGGTGTGGGGCTGGCCTCCGGGCCAGACTCCGGCTCCGAGGCCTGCTGGGGCTCGTCGGCCGTGGTGTCAAGGGTGGCCGGGGGTGGGGAGGAGGTGTCCTGGGGGCCCAGGATGGCCCTGAGCTCCCTGTAATAGGGGCAAGTGGCAGGGGGAGCCCCAGACCAGCTGGCCAAGTCCCGGCCTGGGCGTATCCCTGCCGCAACTCCTTCACCTTACTCCGGATGTGATCCGGATTGCGGGCAGGGTGACCCCGGGCGGCCAGGCCCTTGGCCAGGAGGGCGAACACTTCTGTGTTCTGCCGCTTGCTCCCCATCACATGGAGCACCTCCTCCTCGCCCCAGAGCCCCAGCAGGTCTCGGAGCTTGGCCTCTGACCAGGAGGGGCCCCGCCTCTTTTTGGCCCCCCGCTTGGCTGCTGGGGGGCCTGGGTCCCCTCAGGAGGGGAGCCCTGGGGGTGCTCAGGGGGCTGGTTCGATGCCATGGTGCTGGGTGCTCGGGTCGGGGTCCGGAGAGAGTGTGCAGGGCTAGCACGTGTGTGTGCTGCTGCCTGTACACTCTCAGCTTCCTGCCACAGGAAATCTGGGTCCGTGGTGCTTTAAAGGCTGCTGCGCACGGGGACCATAGAGCCCCGCAGGGGCTGGACAGAGCATCTCAACCCCTCAGCTGATGGCCACCATGGAGGACCCTGCTATTTCTAAGTAGTGGGACATGGATCGTCTACACACACCCTACTTCAACATTCAACGTTGAAGTAGGGCACTATTCCCATCTTTGGATGGGAATAGCGACTTCAACATCTCACTGCCTAACGTCAATTTCTACGTCGAAATAGCACATGGCGCGTGTAGACGCGATGGGTGCTATTTCGACGTTGTGCTGGCTACTTCAAAGTAGCCGGCTAGTGTAGATGCACCGTGAGAGGTGGATAAGTCTTATACACAGGGTGTATGCAAAGTCACGCTGGCAGGGTGGAGGAGTGCTCCTGCATTATGATCAGACCCAACAAGTGTTGGCAGGGGGAATGTTGTTATATTCTGTTCTCATAGAAACATTGTTTTGTAAATGAATGCTTACTGATGTTCCCATGAAGTTCACTATTGTATTTAGCATTGTTAGTGAATCCTCCTTAATTTTCTCCTGAAATTCAGCATTGTTTTATTACTGAAATCCTGTTCATGTTCTATACGACTGAATACCTCTACTTCCCTGTAACTTACATTCTGTTAACAATCTATTGGTACTTTATGTTCTGTTCAATAGGGAATTACCAGAGCGGAATGTCATATGAGCAGTAGGAATTCAGTTTGAGCTGGAGAAGTGGATAAGGGAATTATGAGAAACTCTCCCCTGGTGTGTTGGGAGGGGGATGAACAAAGGAGGAGAGAGGTATAAGTACTGCTCACTTCTTGTTGTAAGGTGTGCAGGCTTTGAGGGGAGATCCCCCTGCACCTTACTTGGCATGCCAAATAAAGATTCTTCTTCCAGTCTTGGTGTGTTATGGGGCCAGCGTTGCACACCGGGCACAAACTGCCACTGTGCCACTTTAAGAAGGAGGCAACAAAAGCAATGTCCAGTTTCACCTCTGGCCTGGCCAAAGGACAATGGTTGGACTAGACCACCGGAGGCGTTTCACACCAGACCAATAGCCAGTCTGAAGCACTGGGCCCCACCTCCTGGAGCCCAGGCCACAGAATCTCCCCAGAGTAATTCCCACTGACCAGGCCAGGCAGCTGAGGCTATTGCATGGAAATCCGGCACCCTTAGGTG
This sequence comes from Carettochelys insculpta, assembly GCF_033958435.1. Classification (NCBI taxonomy): domain Eukaryota; kingdom Metazoa; phylum Chordata; order Testudines; family Carettochelyidae; genus Carettochelys; species Carettochelys insculpta. The sequence continues at coordinate 140,786,760 of NC_134139.1, read as the reverse complement.
CCAGAACTTCCACCCCAACTGCCTATCCCCAGAGCGTTAGGTGGCGAGAAGGGCTATGTCTACACGTGCCCCAAACTTCGAAATGGCCATTTCGAAGTTTACTAATGAAGCGCTGAAATGCATATTCAGCGCTTCATTAGCATGCGGGTTGCAGCGGCGCTTCGAAATTGACGAGCCTTGCCGCCGCGCGGCGCGTCCAGACTGGGCTCCTTTTCGAAAGGGCCCCGCCTACTTCGACGTCCCCTTATTCCCATGAGCTCATGGGCTTCGGTTATTGTTGGGATGCGGTTAGAAAAGTTGGGAGGGTTATTAAGGCTCAAGGGGACTTCGAAGTAGGCGGGGCCCTTTCGAAAAGGAGCCCCGTCTGGACGCGCCGCGCGGCTGCAAGGCTCGTCAATTTCGAAGCGCCGCTGCAGCCCGCATGCTAATGAAGCGCTGAATATGCATTTCAGCGCTTCATTAGTAAACTTCGAAATGACCATTTGCATGGCCATTTCGAAGTTTGGGGCACGTGTAGACACAGCCAGGGAGATGGAGCACAAGCTGTGTGGGAGCCCTGCTCTCTGCCGTTCTTTCCCATGTGATTGGTTCTTACGCCTGTCACTCAGGCTCTCCGGTCGCTGCAGACCCCTACCTCAGGCACCTTTGAAATGCTGCCGCGAAGTGCCAGGCCGCGCCCTCCCAGCGCGGTTGGGGGGAGAAAGGGCCATTTCCCAGCAAGCTCTGCGGACGAGCATTTCTTTGGCCGCTGCGACTCGCCTCGCGCAAGGGTGTGTGGAGCAGGCGCCGCGCTGGCAGCGACAGCTCCCGAGCTGTGCATCCTTGGCGGCGGCTTGATGGGGCTGCAGGAGGAGGCGGCTGCGGCGGCGGCGGCGCAGGGCAGGCCGGGCGCCCTGTCCCCGGCAGGGCTGCAGGCGCTGAAGCAGCGGGCGGCTGAGTGCATTGAGCAGAGCGGCGGGCGGCTGGGCGTCCTGAGCCGGGAGATCTGGAGCCGTCCCGAGCTGGCTTACGCGGAGCATCAGGCGCACGGCGCCATGACCCGCTTCTTCTCCTCCGCCGAGCTGCCGGGGGCCGCCTGGGCCGTGCAGCCGCACTACAAGCTGGACACCGCCTTCCGGGCCGAGTGGGGCTCCCCCGCCCCTGCCCCTGCCCCTGCCCCTGCCCCAGCCCCAGCCCCTACCCCAGATGCCCGGCCGCTGCGCTTGGGCTTCCTGTGCGAGTACGATGCGCTGCCCGGCATAGGACACGCCTGCGGCCACAACCTCATCGCCGAGGTTGGGGCGGCCGCCGCCCTGGGCGTGAAGGGCGCCCTGGAGAGCCTGGCCCGGCCGGCCCCCGCCGTGAAGGTGAGAGCCGGCGGGAAAGTGGGTGGCCGCCGCTCTGGTGCTGTCCACGGGGATGGTGGGAGCTGGCCCCGGTCTGAGTTCCCCATCTCGTTCCTGGCCAGTGTATCCTCTCCTCTCCCAGGCTCCCCTCCCAGCCCGCAGGCTAAAGGCACCGAGAGGCTTTGGTCTCCGGCGTCTGCTCAGCGCTGCAGCTGAGCACTTTCCGTGGCCCTCCCCTGTGGGGGTTCTGCCCCCCGCTGGTCATGTCTTTAGCGAGACCAGGTGGAGGAGGTAATGAATGCCTTTTACTGGCCCGGCTGTTGTGGGGAAGGGGGGCCAGCCAGCTCTTAAAATCTGTGCGTAACTGCAGCTTCCCAGTCACGCCCTGGTTCTCACCAGCCTTTGTTACATTGCAAGATGTGTCTCTTCATGAGCGGTGGAGGTTAGAGACTACAGGAGCAGGGCATTTCCAAGTCCTCCAGAGAGTGGCTAGGGGTGCTACAGGCCCCCTTCCTGTCCGCTGCTCCAAGTCTGGAATTGTCTCACCAATGAAAGTTGGTGTGATAAAAGATATTCCCTTGTCTGTACTATCTTGGGACCAACATATCTATGGGACCCCATAGAGCTGGGGACAGATTGTTCCCCAGGGATGCCAGATAATAAAGCTTTTTGCTGTACTTTAAGAAGAACTGGTCTACAGCAAAGTCAGGTTTTTGGCAGTGTCCCTGACCCTTATAACTTCTTCTAGATTGTAGTGCTGGGGACTCCTGCAGAAGAAGAAGGAGGAGGCAAGATAGATCTCATAGAAGCTGGTGCTTTTAATGATCTGGATGTTGTTTTTATGGCTCATCCATCACAAGAGAATGCAGCTTATTTGCCTGATGTGGCTGAGCATGAGTAAGTAAGGTGTTTGGAAGAGTTGTTTCGGCTTTCAGTATATCAGTGTTTACTCTGAAGGAAAACTTACTTTTAAGTGGCTCAGTTTGGAGTCTGGTAATCTCTTGTATCGCTCATAAATAGCTTGGGGCGATCATGACCAAGTTGAAGTACTTGGTTTGGAGCACTGAAACCCAGTTCTTAGATTCTCCTAAAATGTAATATTGATGCCTACATATTTTGTTGCAAGAATTTTAGTATCTAGTCAGTACAGAAAGTGATATTTCATTGATAAAGCTCAGATACTTGTGCCATGGTAATATTCCAAAAGCCAACACAAATTCTGCCCTTCTGCATTTGAGCTAGTTAGAAAAAATGCATTGTCATATAGCATGTTATGCTGCCTGAAGAAAATATGTCTGTCTTGGGGCCAAAAAATTCTATTATTGAGTTGTATTTCTCAAACATGTACTGTATTTTTATTGCTCAAAGAAGTAGTCTTTTATGCAAGGTGTATTTATTTTTCAGTTCTTTGAATTCTGTCCTCCTTTTGATTGATTCTGTTATCTCAAAACATTTGCACACATTTTAAACCCTTTTGAAGTTAATTGAAAATATTTATTTAAACATGATTATTTCTATCCATAATGATATATGTAGTAGTGTTCAAATTAAATCACTAACAGCCTTAATTGGAAGGAAAGAAATCTTCAAACTCTTGATTTGAAGATGACTGTACTCTAGTCTGAAACAGAATGAAAGCTAGTTGGTGTAAAACAGCCTTGTCATTGGTTGCAAGAGCATTAGATGCTTTTTTATTTTAAAGAACCCATGTGTCCTGGCTTATATAGAGATAATATCCAGGGATTCAAGAGCGAACTGTAAAACCTTGTTCTTTCTTTACCTTGTTGGAGGCTAACCAGTGTGTCCCACTGCTGCTTCAAATTAATCTTGAAGGTTTGCTTAAATAAACGTTCAGAAGTTACAGCAGTTATGTCATTCATGAGACAATAATGTCTGTTTGTGACAAGAACTTTACTTTGACACACAGGTTTCATAACAAAGTAATGAAAATGTGTGATTTCACATTTTAACTTGGCAAAACAGAAAAGCTGTCAAGTAGCACTTTAAAGACTAACAAAATAATTTATTACGTGAGCTTTCGTGGGACAGACCCACTTCTTGAGACCATAGCCATACCAGAACAGAGTCAATATTTAAGGCACAGAGAAACAAAAACAGTAATCAAGTGGACAAATCAGAAAAAAATTATCAAGGTGAGAAAATCAGAGGGTAGAGAAGCAGAAGGAGGAGGGCCAAGAATCAGATTAAGCCAAGTATGCAAACGAGCCCCTATAGTGACCCAGCAAGTTCCAATCTCAGTTCAAACCACGTGTTAATGTGTTGAATTTGAATATAAAAGAGAGTTCCGTGACCTCCCTTTGAAGAGTGTTGAGAAAATTCTCTTTAGTAACACGCAAACTCTTAAGTCATTAAAAGAATGGCTCACTCCATTAAAATGCCAGCTAACAGGTTTGTGGATCAGGAGTGTTTTTATGTCTGTTTTGTGCCCGTTAACTCTTTGTCTAAGAGAGTTTGAAGTCTGTCCAATATACAAAGCATCTGGGCGTTGTTGGCACATGATGGCATATACGATGTTAGTTGAGGAATATGAGACTGTGCCCATGATTCTGTGAATAGCCTGGTTAGGTCCAGTGATGGTATCTCCAGAAAAGATATGTGAACAAAGCTGGCAGCGGGCTTTGTTCAAATGAAAAGTCCTATGACTGGTGTTCCTGCGGCATAGACTGTGGCTGTTGGTGAGAATCCTCATAAGGTTGGGAGGTTGCCTGTAGAAGAGAACAGGCCTGTCACCTATGGCCTTCTGGAGTGTGGAGGAAGAAAGAATACCCTCAAGGAGGTTAGTTTTTGTTTGTCGGTCAGGATGCAGAGGGGTTGGGTCTACCGGAGTGGCGGGTGGGTGTCAGGCTGTGGCAGGGTTTGGTCTTGGGGGGAGCGGGGAGTCTCAATCAGGCTGCAGAGGGGTTGGGTCTGCGGAGCTGGGGGCGGCGTGAGGCTGAGGCAGGGTTGGGTCTGGGGGGCCAGCAGGGGGGTCATGCTGTGGTGAGGTTGCGTATGCAGAGAATGGGGGAAGGCTCATATTAGCTGGGGGAGTTCACTCATCTAGTAAACAAAGGTAGGTATATGTGTCCATCGTTTCAGTGAGTATCATAAGTAAAGTACTCTTTAAGGAGGGATGAGTGTAATGAATTTAGTTACTGGTAGGCGAGCCCTTTAATCTCCCTGGATACACAGTATCAATCTTGAAAGTTGCCTTACTTGAGGTAGTGGGTGGGAAAAAAAAACCCTTCAAAACAGATTAGAGTGGAACTGCTGAGCTCGAATTCACGTGCAAACTTGACACTGTCCCCAGGGGTCTGCATATGGAATGGTTATCACATTACAAAAACTAACTTTTCCCCTTTAGGTATTCTCACTTCCCTATTAACTGCTGGAAGTGGGCTACGTTTGCCCCAGTTAAATTATGCTCATTAGCACTGATGTAACACTCTCATCTCTGTATGTTTGTATTAACCCCTGACAAACTCTAGCCAGGCCTAGGCAAAAGGGGAAGGTTGAATTAAGATATGCAACTCCAGCTGTGTGAATTACGAATTGCATATGCTCCCATCGACTTCCCTTACTCCTTGCAAGGAGCAGGAGTACTGGCACTGATGGGGGCACCCTATGATTTCAATATAGTGCATCCCAAATTAGTGCAGGGAAGGGGTTAATCTTCCTAAGGTAACCTGAATCCCAGGTGAGCCAATGGGAGCGAAGTAGATTTGTTTAACAAAGAACAGTTACAGCTTTCGGGGTTTTTGGTCTTTGCGGATGGCAGAGAGAAAGACCAAGAGGGAAGTGTCTCCTAGGCAATTGGAATGACAAATCAGAAATATCTTGATCATTGAAAAATTGGGCATAGAGATGTAAGTACAAGGAAAATGTATAGTTAGATGCATTCGGGTTATGGATATTTTAAATTTGATTGGACTGGTTGCTCTGAATTTGCTTTTGTGTGGTTGTTGGACTTGATGTTTTTCTCATGTAACTTTTAAGCTAAATCCCAGAGAAATATCTTTCTCTGTGTGCAACCCATGATTTACTTTTCTCTTGTTTTGTGAATAAATCTTTTTTTTAAGCAACTGATCTGATCCTGTGTCCTGAAAAGTCTGTCCATTAGACCAAAATGGTCAGCTATTGAATTACATTTTTATTGTTGTTAAGCACTCCTCTGAAGGAGGATTGGAGGATTAAGAGTTTGGGGTACCCACAGGAAGCTATCCCAAGTGTATCTTCCTGGTTTTGGGGTCTTTTCCCACTTGGGTGATAGCAGCTATCTTCAGAGTCTGAGGGATCTGTGTCCTTGGGAAGTTTTAAAGTAAATCCTACAAGAAGTCCTTTGGCACCTTAGAGACTAACAGGTATTTTGAAGCATAAGCGTTCATGGGCAAAGACCTGCTTTGTCAGATGCAAAGTAAATCCTATTTACAGGCAAGGTATTTTTAAAGGATTTTGCAGGACCCCACTTTCTGCACTTTGAGTGTGTGGTGGGGAAGGATCCCTGACATGATATCAGAGCGGTGGGATCATTTTGAACCAGGAACACTGACCTCAGGAGTTTAAAAGGACTTTTTTCTTCTTCTTTGTTTTGCTTTTTGGGAGGTTTGATTCTCTCCCCACCTCCATTTTCGTTCTGTGCTGCCTGAAGGGGAACAGGTGGACAGAGTGGTTTCAGCTGCAAGCCAGAGAATCCATACCAAACAGTTGTTCTGGCTTTTTTTTTTTTTTTTTTTTTCAAGTTTTCTGGGCACCTAGGTAGCTAGGGTAGAATAGGTCAGGAAGTGGCCCAGTGCACGTATTGGGGCAAAATAGCCCTAGAGCAACTGATCTTCCCAAAGGCAAGGACAACCTCAGACAGGAGCCAGATGTCCCATTTCGGGGAAGATGGACTGGGCCTTGGCTCTGAGGGGGCAGTGGGAAGTAGCCCAGTGGAGCCAGAGAACAGGGTGAACTACCCTACCCCTGCCACATAAGGGGCCTCAGGATGGGAAACTGTCTTGCAGTGAGGCTCTCAGCTCACTAAGGAGGAGAGGGAGCTCTTCCTAGAGAGGAGGCAAGCACAAGCAGCGATGAAATGCGCAGAGGCGGAGGTAAAGTGAATGGAAGTGGAACTTGAAGTGAAGCAAGCAGAAACTGAACTAGAAAAACTTAAGGTACAGAATGCTCCAGGTACATCACTTGCTAAACCATGATTGGACTTGAAGCACCCTAGCAAACTCCCCACATACCAGGTGAGAGATCTACAGATGAACTCTTCATAGATTTTTTGAGCGAGAGAGAGCTGTCAAGGATACAGAATTGCCCCCGACCAGTACGTGTTCAAGACAAGAACCCTTTAAGAGCCCAGTGATTTGGGAGTAGCTGCTAAAATGCTATAGAAAGCATGAATGATCATAACCTCTTTAAATAGGAGGCTAAAAGTTGAGTGGGGCTCAATCCCGGTGAGGCTCGTTGCCAGTTAGGAGCCCTAAAGTGGAGACCACACCTGTCCTTTGCCCAACATGCTGACAATATCAGCACAACCGCAGTGGCCTGGGTAAAAGGAGCAAAGGCTAATACTTGGTAAGAGCTATGTTTCCTGATGAAAATGGAACATTCTTAGATGGTGTTCCTCCTGAGATAAAAATGTGCATCCTAGACAAAGATCCTAAATCCATAGATGAAGTGGGGAAGACTGGAGCCAACTAGGTGGAAATACACCATCAAAACAAAGCTCCTAGGTGTTTGGGAGGGCAATTCAGGAACCTACTTCAAAAAGACGAACCGTATCTACCCCATGGGAGGCCAGAGCCACTCTCTCATCCCATCCTGCATTCTCTCAAACCCCCACTTGCTCCAGTGATCTGCCAGTTGGGTGTTTTAAATGCAATAAGCCAGGGCACATGAAGGCCACCTGTCCCAAGAACACCAACAGAGTGCAGTTCGTTGCATCGGGATCACACCTTGAGTCCTTGGGCCCAGATGCCTCACAGATACCTCCAGAGTGAAGGGAAACTGAATGTGGGCAGGAAGAAGGTTATGGCGTGGAATGACACTGGAGCACAGGTGTCTGTGATCCACCAGTCCTTAGTGGACCCCGAATTTATTAACCCCCAGGCTCAAGTAACTCTTTGACCCTTCAGGGCAAACTCTTTTGACCTACCTACAGCCAAGTTGCCAGTTAAATACAAGGGCTGATCAGGAACTTGGATTTTGCAGTCTATGGTGACTATCCAATTCCTGTGTTGCTGGTGGAAGACCTAGCGAATCATGTGGAACAAGCCCAGAGGGTGGGAGTGATCACCTGTAGCAGGGCTAAGCAGGCCTCCACACTTTACCCAGTTTCTGAGCCTCCCACTAGGGACTAGTCTGTGTGCCCCGACACCCCGGGATCAGAGACCCTCCCAGAGTGACAGAGCCAGAGCAGAACCTCCAACTACAACCGTCAGTCCAGTTCCCAAAATCCAGAAGGAAGCAAGCCCAGATGCAGAGTCGGTGCATGAGCCAGTGCCAGCATCAGAATCAGCAGCAGAGGGTGCCAGGGAGCCTACAACAGTGACTGAACTGCGAAGGAGGCCCCACTGGAACCTACAAGACACTACAGCACACCAGTGGAAAGCGGTTCCCAACCAGCCGAGGTCCCCATCTCACTTTCATTGCTTCCAGAGGGGCCAACCTCAAGCCCACAATGCAGTAGGGGGCTGACATCCCTAGCAATGAGAGAGCAGTTCCAGGCAGAACAGGAGGCTGATGAGAGCCTCAGGGGAGTCTGGGTGGTGTCCTGGAGCAATCCACCATTACTCAACTCTTCGAACAGGTCTAGGTTTGTGATAAAAAGTCTCCTTGCATAGAAGCCCTTCTTCTGGTGGGCACAAGGAGGATTGGCATCCTCAGAGACAGTAGTTCCAACTAAGTACAGGGAAAAGCGCTTAAGCTTAGCCTACAATCACCCTAGTCGTCATTCTGGGGTGACCAGAACCAAGGACCAATTGGGAAGGTCATTCCACTGGGAGGAGACGGGCAAGGATGTGTCTACCTATATCTGGTCTTGTGAGGTGTGCCAGCAGGTGGGGAAGCCCTAAGAGCTGGTTTTAACACCTCTCCAGCCGCTCTCCCTCATAGAGGTGCCATTTCAGCATGTAGCTGTGGATATTATGAGTCCTTTCCCTAAAAAGACCTCAAAAGGGAAGCAGTTCATGCTGACTCTTGTGGATTTTTGCCCCCCAATGACCTGAAGCAGTCACTTTAGGGAGGATTACAGTCAAGAATGTGTGCCAGGCACTAACTGATATTTTTGTCAGGGTAGGTTGGTTCTCAGAGATCCTCACGGATTCTGGGATTATCTTCCTAGCCGAAGCTATGAAACATCTGTGGGAAACTCATGAGGTGAAACACCTAGTTACCACTCCCTAGCACCATAAAACAAATGGCCTGGTGGAAAGATTTAATGGAACTTTAGGGCCCGTGATACATAAATTTGTGACTGAACACTCCAATGATTAGAACTTGGCGTTTCAACAGCTACTGTTTGCCTACAGATGAGTTCCCACATCCCAGTCTGGGATTCTCACCATTCAAACTTGTGTATGGACGTGAGTTAAGGGCCCTTTGCAACTGGTAAGGCAGCAATGGGAGGGCTACTCCTCCTCCAAGGACTAGCATTTTGGATCTTGTAACCAACCTACAAAATACCCTTAGACTCTCTCCAAAGCTGGCTCATGAAAATTTGCAGAAGACTCCATGACAGCAGGCGGCCTGTTATGATAATCCCTGCCAAACTGCAGCCAGGCCTAGGCAAAAGTGAAAGGTTGAATTAAAATATGCAACTCCAGCTATATGAATAACATAGCTGGAGTTGGCATACCATAATTGGAACTTCACTTCCATTCCTTTTCCACTGCAGGAGGTTGATGGGAGTGCATCCTACCATTGACTTCCCTTACTCCTTGCAAGCAGCAGGAGTACTGGCACCGATGGGGGCGCCAGGTGATTTTCAAAGTAGTATGTCCCTACCAAGTGTGTTAAATTCCAGAAGGTCACCTGTGGCAGCTTCGATCTTTCTCTTAGTGAAGACATTCTGAAGCTGCTTCTTCATGCATCTGACAAAGTGAGCTGCAGCCCATTAAAGCTTATGCCTTAATAAATTTGTCAGTCTTTAAGGTGTCAGTTGTTTCATTCAACTCTGTGTATACTTTAGCCCATACTCCACAGGTAGCACGTAAAAGATCATATTATGTGCCACCAATAGACGAGTGTCATTAAACAGCGAACTCCTGTTGTGTAATAAACCTCTTAAGTGGAGATAATTAAACTGTAGGAAGCACACACAAATAAAAACAGGTATTAGCAAGTATCATGCTGCCATACCTGTTCATGGGATGCAAATTACAAAAACCATCTGATACACATGTTTAATGTTGCATTTGTTCAGTGTTTTATCTGGAAGCAGTACAGGTTAAAACTCTCATCTAGCAACAAGTGTAGTCCAGTATGCTTTTATTTAGCCAGATGTTCACTTGTAGATGTGGCCAAGTTTCCTGTGGTCCCATAAAGTTTGTTTATGGCCACCAGTGGCTATCAGTGTTCTGTACTGTTATTTAGCTCTAATTTACCCCTAAACGTCTAAGAGTAAGCAGAGGTACTGTTGATAATGCTGCTAGACAGTACTGAACTCCTGTAGTTTGGCAAATTCTTTCATACAGCACCAGTCAGGTTTTGAGAGTGCTCCGTGAGAGAGAGAGGTTTAACCTGTATCTTCTCCAAACTTAAGATGCTTTAGATGTCAAGACTTGAATGATAGCCATCTCTTTCCCTTTCACATTGGTTAACAGTTTTATCCCATGGACAAGTATTATCTTTATCTTCATCCTTACCTCTGTACGTCTAAATATGTTTCTTTAATTTACAAAGGTGGTGGTTTTTTAAATCTTGGAATGCATTTAGATTAAGGCTTAAATAGTTGTAAGAAGTTTATTTTCAAATCATGATCGATTCTTGCTGTTGAAAACTAAGGAAAAATGTTGCCACTGGTAGGCAAGAACTTAAAGGTACAGAGCTGGTATTTTCAGTAATGGAATTCAAAATAAATTATGGTATTTGTACAGTACATCTAATGGTCTGTGTTGGTGACCAGCACCTTAACCTCTTTGGCTGTCTCTACACTTCAATTGGTGTGACTGCAGCTCAAGTAGGCATACCTGTGCTACCCTTAATCTACCTAGCATGGCAAGATATAGTAGTGATGCAGCATCTGCAAGGGCTTCCCTGCTATTTTTAACCCATGCTAGCTAAATTAAAGGTACTGTGTTACAGTGTAACCCTGTTAATCCTGTTTAACAGTATGCAGAAAATATCTACTTATCTGACTTTCCAACATCTACCCTCTTCTCTATCTGCATAGTCTTATAAATCTTATATAGAGAGGAGAAGAAGAATCACAACCTGACTTTCCTTTAAAGATTTTTCATATAGTTTCATCCTGCTTCAAATCTATTTTCTTCTGCATCTCATCTTACTGATGCCCTGGAAATGTTGCCAATTTCTAAGGAGGTGACAGAGTCTTTATTGTAGCTCATACGGTGGCTTCTGCTAAATGGTTAGGTGTGTAGTAGGACTCTTTCTGGCAAGAAGTGGATGGCAATATATGTGTCAGCGTTTTGCTATTTTTACTGCAAATTTTTTTTCATACTACAATGCATATAGTGCATTGTATATCGTTTTCAACTTGATAGTGTTAGAGTCTGGGGAGGCAAAGGACTGACCTAACTTCTAAACTGCTTTCAAGATTATGCTTTATTGGGTTTAGATTCCCATCAATTTAGTTCCTGGTAAATCATGGCTTAATCTTATGCTTCAAAAACATTAGTAGAAAAATTAATCATTATTGGGTAAACCCAAATGTGTGGTGTTTTTTTTTTAGTGGACAGAAAACAAATTATGACTTTTATTTCCTAGTGTGACTGTGAAATACTATGGAAAAGCTTCTCATGCTGCTGCTTATCCTTGGGAAGGAATAAATGCATTAGACGCTGCTGTTCTTGCATACAACAATGTGTCAGTTTTAAGACAGCAAATGAAACCAACCTGGAGAGTTCATGGTGAGAAAGCTTAATTCAATCTTGTGTCCACCAAGTAAGACTTCTGGCTGTTTTGCCTACAGGCTGAAAAAAAGCAAAACAAAACAGAAAAAAAACCTGCTAAATATTGCATTGTTACTTTGAACTGGAAAAGTAATTTAAAATAATTACATTTATCTAAATACCTTTCTAAAGGAATGTGACTAGTACCATCAATGTTTAGTATGAACTGTTGAGTGCAGATCAGTTGAAAGGCAATATTGCCAAAAGTCATAAGTATTCTTCCCCCATTTACACAAATGACACATAATGCAGATTTTAGTATTTATATAAACTGACTATAGTACTTCACCATTAGTGCCTTTGTTCTTTGTCAAGTTATAAAGATCCTGTATTGTTATAACTATAGCCATAAAACTGCTTTGCAAATTGGAAATAACTTTTTGGGAAAGATTACCAGCTCGAACAAGATTTAACAAAGGCAACAATAGACACCTTGACAATGATTTGGGCATCTTGACCCTGAGCTGAGGCAGCAGCTGTAACTTTCCAAGGAAAATGAGCTTGTAAAATGAGTGTCCTAAGTGGTCTTCTAATATTGAAATATATATTTGGATCACTGCTTCATGGAAACTAAAGTACTTCTTGAGACCTTCATTTAGCAATACTTCAGAAGTTCCCCACCCCCTTTTTTAGGGAAACGGGAGGTCCAAGGCCAACAATCCAGGCTGGCTTGTCAGAAGTACTAAGAATATCAGTGTTCTCTCTTAAGCTCTTTCCAGGCTTGTTAACCTGTTAAAGCACATCTTTAAACAATTTTCTCCTTAAACGTTCTTTGGCAAACTACATATTATAGCATATACATTTTATTCCTCGTTTGTCCGAAGTACCTTTGCTGGCATCTGTCCATTCATTCAAAGCCTCTGCCTTCATGCAGTGTTCTCCTCTACTACTGTTAAGTAGCATGTGATTGCCATATCTTTCAGGACTGTATAGGTTTATTTCTTTTTAGGACTTTGACATTTTGAGTAAAGGTTGTTGTGCATTGAGACTACAGGATCTTGTTCCACATTTGTCTCTTGATAGACTTACCATGACTATAAGCAGTTCATAGTGCTCACAGTATTTTGCCCAATTCTTGAGTTTCAAGTTATCAATTATCAATAAGATAATTCCTTTCCTTCGGTTGGAGCCTTAACTCATGCCAACTATAATTGGCAAATATGGGATTGCTAGCAACAGCTCTCTTCCCATTAAAGTTATAATACCAAAAGATAGCTAACTATTGTGGAGAGAAAATATTGAATGTCTTGCTGGTTAAAGTGTGTAGAATTCGTAAGAAGAAATAACTTAATTCTGGAGCTAGCATCCGCTTGTTTGAAGGAACATGGTTTGAAGGAACATGGTTTTGGCTCCAAAATTAGGATTCGTAAGAAAATGAGATTCACACAATTTAAGATCAGTGGAAATTGTTTCCAAAGAATGACAAGAATCAATAAGGACACTAGCAAACTAACTTTCTCCTTTGCTACAGCAAATGCCAGTTACTTTGCAATGAAATTCAAACTTAATGGCAGTATGCTAGAACAGGAGAACTTGAAGTTGACCAGAAGCCAGTTGATCTCTTCTTCTCTGTCCAAACTAGCAAAGCAAAATAGGAACATACAGCATAAAGTAAACTTTCAAAATTCCCTTCAGTTTTTGATTCCAAGCAAGTGTTTGTAACATAGGTAAAGATGCTATTTTTAAAAAGATAAATTTAATGCTACCAGTAAGGCTGTAACTGAGGAATATGGAAAATCAAGATGTACTCTGCTTGTGTAACTTTAAACTCTGGAGAATTGCTTGGCTATATTTAAACTGCTTACATGGATCTGTGGAGTTTTACATATCCATTCATCTAATTTCTCTTATTGTCCCAGCTTTCTTAGTGTGAACTCAAGATAAATAACCTGAGTTGTGTCCAAAAGGATGCAGTGGTACAAACCTAAGAAATCTATACATGTGATATGTGGTGAAAGCTTCTCTTTCTCTTAACTCCTCAGAAGTTGGTCCAATAAAATTATTTTACCTCACCTGCCTTGTTCACATTTTTTTCTGTTGAGCTGATTTGCAAGGAGAAGGAATTAGGTCTAAATAGAAAAACAATGGCTTATTCTCATACTTAGTGCTCAAGTGATACATGATCTCTAATGCTTTTGTTTTGTTTTCCCCTACAAATAAGGAGCTTCATAAGGTAAAGTACATAATATTGAACTTGTGCAATACTCAAAAACTGGGCTCTTCTTTCATAGGTGTAATAAAAAATGGTGGTGTGAAACCAAATATCATCCCTTCTTACAGTGAGCTATTGTTTTACTTGCGTGCCCCTACACTGAAGGACCTCAGCATTCTGAAAGAGAAAGCTGAAAATTGCTTCAGAGCTGCAGCTGTGGCCACAGAATGCAAAGTAAGAATTGTATTTTTATCCTTTCAAAGTTAGGCCAAACTAGGAGCCAGAGTCTCTGTGATTTATATGCTGCTTACCTTTTAAAGGCAATTTTAAATTTAGTTCTAGAAGTCCTAGTCTGCTATTATACTACATGCTGATAGAGACTTTGTTGTTGAGGAGAAACATTTCGTTGCCATAATTCTAAATTAATTTTTTTTTTCAACAAAAGTTTTCCCCAGTATTATGTTTGCTGAAACTTTTTTTAAAATCAGTCTCGGGCAGTGTTCCCTCTAATCTTTCCGAACCCTGAATGGATTTTTTGCACCCTTGTGGGGAATACATTTTTTTTTATTTGCATCAAGGCATGTGCAAATGTGCATCAGCAGTAGAAACACACAACTGAGCAGTGCTACTCAGCTGGGCAGCATCTGGATTTCTCTTGAGCAGCTGTACAACTGCACACTGGTCTTGGTCAAGGATCATCTTGCAATTTATCTCAACTTCTGAGACTGTAGGTAAGGTGTAGGTGGTGGCCGTCGGCCATATTCTTTTGAAACAAATATGTTAATCTGTTCGCAAAACTGTTTTATAAAGGGAATAATTTGTAGCTCCCATACATGGGGAGTGAGTTGGAGAACCAAGTTAAAGTTCATGAGTCATCAGGGTTCTTTTTGCCTTCTAGTGAAAATTGCTTTCCCTAGTGGCCTATGTTGCAGATAGAAGACTTTTCATAAGGTCCATTTGTAATGAAGGTGAATCGGTACAGCCTCATTCTAAACTTTTGACCAAAGTTGTGTTTCTGGCTCAGGAATGGAATTTTTTGTAACTGAAAGAACCGTAACATTTTGTTCAAAGTTACATTGACTTAATAAAACTTTTAAACTTTATGCAGAAGTAAAATGTTTCTTTTAAATTAAAAGAAACAAGCACAGAAAGTTGGTTTATCTTGTCAAATCTTTTTAAACGTACCTGTTTAATTTATATTTAACACTACTGTACTGTATTTGCTTTTTAATATTTTTCCCATGCTGTTGAGTGATTGCATACCTTCAGCTCCAAATGAGGTATATGTTTGACCAATTAGGCTGTGTCTAAATGGGCACAAATCTTCGAAATAGCCATATTTCGAAGATTACTAATGAGGTGCTGAATTGAATATTCAGCACCTCATTAGCATTAGGACGCTTTCGGCCACGGCGCTTCAAAAGTGCCGTTTTCGAAAGCGCACGGCTTGGCACAGCTACATGGGGGGTCCTTTTTGAAAGGACCCGCACCTTTCGAAATCCTCTTATTCCGATCAGTGAGTGGGATAAGGGGATTTTGAAAGGTGTGGGATCCTTTCGAAAAGGGCCTCCGTGTAGCTGCGCCAAGCCGTGTGCTTTCGAAAGCACTGCGGCCGGAAGCGTCCTAATGCTAATGAGGCGCTGAATTGAATATGCAGCGCCTCGTTAGTAATCTTCGAAATATGGCTAGTTTGAAGATTTGTGCCCATGTAGACACAGCCTTAGTTTGCAACTCTGGTGCTTGTAACTAACATTTTTCTACTGTATTATACTTGGGCTTAAGTATTTTACTGAAATCTGTTTTTTTCCTTTGAGTCTTGTTTTAAGTGATCCCTCCTGCCCAGGACTGAAGCATGTAACTTAGTTTTGCAGGGCCCTTAATGTCTTGTGGTCCCAGGCAGTTGCTTTACTTTCCACTCAATACTGAGACTTGCATGTGTGAGTCCCCCCCCGCCCAGCTGTCATATGACCTATGGCCCCTGTGCCCCCTGCTTCCACAATAACATGTTTCTGAACCTCTGTCCCCTCTCCCCACAAGCTGATGTCAATGGATGGAGTACTTTCAAGAAGACCTCAACGTACTCCCGAGGTACTCGTACCCTGGTTGAGAATCTCGGAGTAAAGTGCTCAGGGTATAAACTATGGGTTGGAAACCCTGAGCACGCATGCCACTCGTGGTACGTGAGCAAAATAAGCCCTGCCTCTCCCCACCCCATACATGCAGCTCACCACAGCGACTCCTTGCCAGGGGCTGTCTGGCAGTGGCTGCCTGCCCCCAGCAACCTCTGTGGCTGGGGCTCCCTGCTGCAGCAGCAACATGCATGGCGCTCTGGACTATGGATGTCGCTAGACCAAAGGATAAGAGAAGTTCAACTTGTGTTAAAATCCTGGACATTTTTAGATATAGTTAAAAAACCCAGACTGAGATTTAAAGACTGAAATGGTAAAGCTCTGCATATTAATTTCTCAATGAAGCTGTTGTCAATAGGAGTATTAGTGACTTCAGAAAGTATCAACTGCACTTGGAGTGTTCATAGAGGTCAAAAGGTCAAATTTTGGTACCCTGCCTCAGAAAGGTTGCTGATGCCGATGTAGGCATATCCTGCCTGCCAAACATATAAGACAGGGAGGGCTTTGAGTTGCTAAGGCAAATTCTATCTAATGTCCCATCACTAGCTATCAAAGATGTTTACGGGCTAGATACATTCATTGTAGGCAGTCTCATCATACCATCTCCTCCATAAACTTACTAAACTCAATCTGGAAGACAGTTTTTTGCCTGCCTCTTTTTTCCCTTTAAAAGCTGTTTGAGAAGCTGACTCCTCTGATGGTTAGAAATGTGTCTCACTTCAAGCCTGAACTTGTTTGCCTTTTTATATCCCTTTGTTCTTGTGTCCACCTTGGCATTTGACTTAACTCCTCTCCCTTGCAGACATACCAGAATGATATGTGCATTGACAATGGAGAAGCAAGTGGCAGTAGCACTGTGGAATTTGCTATGCTAGATTACTACTGGTTAGTGGAAAATCAATAGTGGAGGGTGGGGATTTGGAATTGGAGACTATTTTAAACTTCTTTTAACGTCTGAAACCACCAGATATGTAATCATAATTCATTTATGAAATCCAAAGGCCAAATCGTATTTATGTAAATGCTTTAAAAGTGCAACAGCTGAAAAATAAGCAGTCCCTATACCCCAGGACAGTAACAAAGTAGTTATAAGCATACAATCTCAAGGGGGTAGCCATGTCAGTCTGTAGCTTTGCAACCCTCCCTCCTTGCTATATAAATCCTGGATTACTGCCTACTTCAATCATCTGATGAAGTGGGTTTCACCCATGAAAGCTCATGATCTAGTAAATTTGTTAGTCTTTAAGGTGCTACAGGACTGCTTGATCATATGTTTATGAACAACAACATATTTACAAGTAGGCTAGACAAGGCAAGACATCTCATTCTGGTGTGCCCTGGGATGGTCAGGTAGTCTGAAAGTACGTTCAAATTCATATTGCTCTTCAGACACTCCTCCAATTAATTTGCTATCTTAGCAATTATTCCTTTCTTATCTCCTTCCCCAGTCATCCTTGCGGAACAGTAGAAAGATTTATGCTTGTTTCTTTTAGGATAGTTTTTTTCTTCTGTGCTGGTGAAAGGGTTTATACACACATTCTCCTGTGTGTTCCTTGGTGGGAGACACATTAATGAAAAGGAGTGTCATTGTTAATAAGCTCCAGCCCCAAAATCCAAAGACACTAACCACCTGGACCTGTTTTGGGAGAAAGATATACTCCTCAGGGGGCCTGTTGCTCAGAGTGGCTAACCAGCTGGTTATACTGAACTATTATAACTATGACTCCTGGGCCTCTTTTTCCTTAAATTTGACTCACAGCCTGAGACCTTAGAGGAGAAGTTTTGTACCATCCTGCAGGAAGATAAAATAGTGTCCTCTACCCCTCTTCAGGTTTCTCTGGACTCAGGAGATGCAGCATCCTGAGCAATTGCCTCAGGTGTTGCCATGTGTCGAGTGGCCTGGTTACACCAGCTGGTCTCCTGCCTGAGGGCCAACAAACTATCCAAGACCTCCCTTTTGACAGAGCGGGGCTATTTGCGGTACAGACCAGCTCCCACCTACATAGCCTCAAGGACTCCAGAAATATCATGAAGTCCTGGGGCATGTATATGCCAAGGCAGCAAAAGCTGTTTAAGTCACCGCCCCAAGTAAGGCCTTTCCAACCTCATGGGCACTTGGACTTCTACTGCCATAAGCCCTGGTATTCTCACCGTAAGCCCTCCTGGCCACAATCTGTGGCCAACCAGAGCCAGTCTAAGCCCTCTGTGGCTAAGCTCTCACTTCAATGGGATGCTCAAGATTGGAGTACAAGTACTTGCCAGATCCTTCCCTCTTGTTCCTCAGCAGGTTCTGCCCATTCCTTCCAGCATTATGTCAGGCTTGATGGGTCCTCAGGATGGTCGCATCAGGCTGTGCCATCCCTTTATGTTTGTTTTCCTCTTCCTTCTGGGCTTCTCTTCTCTTCCCCCCCACTCCCCACCCCCACGACTCTTCTCAAAAGTAGATCCTCCTCCAGGAGGTACAATCACTCCGGCCCTGGGGGGCTGTGGAAGAGGTTCCTCCTCAGTGCAAGGGCTTGAAGCGTCTTTTCCTGTTATTTCCTTGCCCCAAAGGGCGTCCCTGCGGCCTATCCTGGGTGTCAGAAAACGCAGAAAGCTTATGGTTTCCTGCAAGTGCCATATGGTCTCCTTAGGCACCATTATTCCTTCCCTGGATCTGGCAGACTGGTGCACCGTTCTAAATTTAAAGGATGAATATTTCCTTATCATGATCCGGCCTTCCTATTGAGGCTACCTACATCTTACTGTGGGCTACCAGCACCTTTAGTTTATGGCCCTTCCCTTTTGGTCGCTCCACAGCCCCCAGAGTGTTCACCAGATGCATGGAGAATGTTGGTGGCTTTCCTGCACTGCAACCATGTTCAGGTCTACATGTACCGAGAAGATTGTCTCCTGCAGGGCCGTTCGTTCTGCCAGGTAGAAGCCCAAATTGCTTTCATCAGAGAAACTCTGGACAAACTGGGACTCTTGCTCAGTCCAGCAAAGTCCTCGTTGATCCCATGTTCCTGATACTGTGGAACTCAGGGCTGCCCTATGCCTCCTCCCCCTCATGCACAAGATGCTCCTCAAGGCTCACAGGTAGTGGGTGGACGTTATCCTGATAGCTCTGGCTTGGGCTTGTCAACACTGGCATCCCCTCTTGCTCCTTCTGCCCATCTGGCTTCTCCTGCTTCCTGATCACAACACACTGGATCACAGTCACCTCCGCTACCTGGACCTTCACCTCCATGGCATGGCGGCTTCATGGTTAAACCCAGACAAATAGGCGTGCTCAAAGCAAGCGTTGCAGGTCCTCCTCAGCAGCTGCAGGTGGTCTGTGTGATTCTTGTACTTGGCTAAATAGACAAGCTTCTCCTCCTGGTGTAGTCAACACAAACTCATATCCGTGTCTACCTCTGTCCCGCAGGTGCTGGACTGTCTTGTTTCCCTGAAGCAGCAAGGCCTCGCTTCTTCTCCAAAGGTCCACCTGGTGGCCACCTCAGCCTTCTGTGTGTGGGAGGGCACACACCCTGTGGCTGGGCACTTTCTCAAGGGCAAGGACCTTTGTCACCTGGTTCTGACCTGCGACCTACACCTGGTGTGCTGGGCGCACATGCCCTGCCCCACACACACACACCTTCAAACCTTTGGCCACATGCTCCCTCCTTTACCTCTCCTGGAAAGTGGCCTTCCTGGTGGCTGTCTCTTCTGCCAGAAGGATGTCTGAGCTCCAGCTCCTCATGTTGGAACCCCAGTACACAGTGTTCCACAAAGGCAAGGTCCAGCTGTGTCCTCAGCTGGCTTGCCTCCTGAAAGTGGTCTCCATCTTTTGATTAGGTGGGACATTTTTGCCTATCTGTTTGCTAGCCCAAACCTCGGAAGTTCCCCATGGGAACAGCAGTTGCAGTCTGGCAATGTTGGGTGCCTGCCTTCTGTATCAAACAGACCAAGCCCTTTTGCAAGACCTCGCAGCTCTCTGTAGCTATTGCTGGTCTTGTGGAGGGGCTTCCAGTCTCATCACAGTGCATCTCTTCTTGGATTATAGTCTGTGTATGAACCTGCTATAACCTTGCTAAGATTACCTTGCCACCTGTTACGGCTCACTCTACGTCAGCTCAGGCTGATTCAACTGCCTTCCTGTCTCATGTGCCTCTCCGGGAAATCTGTCTGGCTGTGATGTAGTCCTCTGTACTTAGTTTTACATCACACTAAGCTATTGTGCAGCAGTCTAGATGGGACACAGCCTTGGAGTTGCTTTCATTTGAATCAACCACGCTTTGACTGACTCCTTCTCATGTGACTTTTGGCTTATAAATCGCCTAACTTGAATAGATATGAGCGAGCACTCCAAGAAGAAATACTTACTCACGGTTGTTTGTTCTTGCTCATATCTATTCAACACTCCCCCTCTGCCCTGCCAGCCAGAATAGCTGGCAAGAAGGAACTGAGGGGGTGGTTGGGTCTGCAGGGTCATATATGGGGCTTGGCACCAGTGCCACCGTTGGGGGTTCTCCAGCCAACCTGATAGGTAGCAGATAAGGTAGACCTTTTCCATCAGTTATGCCTGTGGTGTGCATACACCCCAATTTGAATAGATATGAGCAACATATCTCAAAGAACAGTTACAGTGGTGAGTAACTGTGTTTCTTCAGTGCTGCATATTGGGGCTACATATATGCTGACTTGTGAGAACTGCAGTTGGGCATGTGAAGTGATGGTTTTCCTTCCTGTCCCCCAGCATGCAGTGCGAGGAGTAACGCTGCAGCCTGTGGCACCCTGTGAAAAGCGGAAGGATTTAGGGACCTGTTACCATAGAGTTCTCCAAGGACCGCAAAGGACCAGTCAGAGTCTGTAGCAACTGGGTTTACTGCCTAAAAAGATCCATTATGTCTTGGTCAGTTTCCCTGTCTTTGTTCTGAGCCTTTTTTCTGTCCACTCTTGTTAGCCGATGGTCAGGTGAGATGCCACTTATGCCCTTGTATCAATATGAGATTTAAACTGCTAGGGCAGAGCCCCACTGGTGACCAGGCTTAGAGCAGCTGAAAGCAGCTGGGTTCTTTGTTTGTGTTGGGCTTACACAGTAACAGAAGGAGTCAGGTTACCACTTAAATCAATTACTTTGTTTATTTAACTAATGAGTTAAGCTCTTGTGGTTACAACATTGCTGTATTTGTTTACCTAGCGAGTTAAGCTCTTGTGGTTACAATTGTTCCAAGGTTTATACTTTGATTACAAATAGCTAGCATACACTCTAATTCGTAGATCTATACTTGTTAAATGTGTGCAGAACAAAAAAGAAAAGTAAAATACCTAGCAGGTCTTATTCTCACCCCTGCGTTACCAACGTGGCATGGCCAGTTTCTCTCAATCCCTTGGGAAGAAGTCCTTTTCCCTTTTTCTCAAGGAGTCAGGCGTACCCGGGGACCTCGGGAGACCACACCCTCCTGTCTGGCAGGAAAGATGATTGGAGCTCAAATAGGGAGTCTGCCGGACCCATTTTTTATACCCATTGGGTCACGTACGCTTTTTCCATGTTTTTAAAAGTGCCAATTGAATTAAACTGTCTGATGCTGGTTCTCACAGGGAGTTCAAGGGCTTAGTTCACACCTGCGAGGTAGACAATTGAGGGCATTTGTTTCTTAATGGGCCGGAGATTTTCCTCTGTCTGGAACCAAGCATGCAGGCGAATCAACCGGTGGTAATTAGCCAAGGGCAGTCCAAGGCCTGGCTGTTAATTAGCCCATTGTTCTTAGCTTTGCTCCGGAGCATCAAAGACCGTGGCCAAGATAAGCACATCTGCGCTCTCAGGCATTCCAGGGTTGGGCTGTTCCTTTTAACCCTTTTGTGCTCTGAAGCACCTAGGGAAGGCAAGATGGAGTAGAGCAAAAGGTGGGGGGTTCTGTCTGGCTACAACTCTTTCCTTCTGTCTGCCATCAGCCATGTTGCCCCTCCAGGGTCTTTGTTTGTATTCTGCTGCTGAACATATCCTCCTTTCTCCATCAGAATTGGATGTCTTGCAGGTGTGGGAAGGCATATTTCAGTGCCACAGCAGCTGCTGATAAAAACAGATGTTTCATTGGCTATACCCTTAGAACAGATAAGAGAAGAAATTTCAAAACTTCTTTTTCTGCATTAAAAACTTTTAATAAAACATGCTTACTAATATTTTACCTTTTGGCACACCATTCCTCAATTCTAGCTATGATGAGTATAGCCTGCTGGGAGGAGAGAAGTATTCCTCAGGAACAATAACATTTCAGTCAGTATTTCCTGGATGTGAGTAGAGAGCAATGGTGCTGAATATATCCACAGGCAGTGGTGGTTTTAGTTGATGACTCAGTCCTTAATGTAGCAAAGACACACAATACAGCTGCTGCTGGTGCCCAGGAAGCCTCAGGACCTATGTGCCACTAACCAGCTTGCTGCAATGGTTGCAGCCAGACTCATTGTGGAATGGCATGGGAAAGTGTTCTTCAGGAACGTAATAAAGCTACCATTCCTAGAATCTTTGGGAGAGGATTGTGGAGTCTGAAAGTTCCATCTGGATATCTCAGGAGAAAGCAAGAGACAGTCCTTATGTACTAATCAAACTGCTCTGCATGGTGCCTCAACATACAGCAAAATGAAAAGTCCCAGCTGTAACTCTGTTTGTATTTCTGTCTCTCTTCTTGTAACAATGAAAAGTTAATACTTGTATCTTAAGTTTGGGTTGGGGTGGGTGCCATCTGTAAATGCAAGGGAAAAAGCATCCTCATATTTATCCCAGGTCTCTTCCCCTTCATCAGGCTCATCTGTGCTTGTCAGATGACTGTCTTGATCTTCTCCAAGGCATTCACAGTGGTCTACAGAGTGCTTGTGGGGTCTCTCAAATATGGTACACAGCTTCATGTAAAACGACCAGGTCTGTTGTTCAACACCAGACGAATGGTCCTTGCTGATTCCTTGGTTTTCCTGGTGCAGTTACTTTGCTTCCTGTTGCCAATACCTATTGTACACATTTGCTGGCATCCCCTAAGAAGAGATGGCTCAGGTGTTTACCTTTTGTGCATCTGGTTTGTAGCTGTGTGTGCCAAGTCTTACCTCCTCTTTCCTCCCTGTCCCCAAAAAGCTCAGGAGATCTAGTATCTCTTGCCAGTTTCAGACAGGAACACATCTAGTGCATGGAGACAACGTGGTGGATTGTGTGCAACAAGGGAGAGCTGCCTGGTGTGCTCACCAAGCTGGGTGCTCAGGAAAAAGCAATTTCAAAAATAACCGGTATGGTTTGTGATCTTGGAGGCTATTCTAGTGAAGCTCAGGCCTGGCTAATTTGTTTTTTCAAAAGATGCTTTCCAGCAGGATTGATGCTTCTTGGACTTGATTTCCTAGTATGAAACTATCCGAACTCCTCCAACTTCATTATTGGTCCAAGGGCAGCACTAGCTGACTAAACGTTGACCATTTAAACGCTCACTCCTTCTGAAAAGAAAATTACACTCTTAACTTAGCTCTCAATATCCATTTGATATAAAATGTAAATGAAGCATTGATTTGTTTAAAAGCCTGACTTTAGGTTAAATGTAGCCTTGTATTGGTATCAAAATATAACTGTTCTCTTTTCTTGGTGAGGTGGAAATCACAGGTGGAAGGCATGACTACTACAATGTGCTTCAGAACAAGAGCTTGCAGAATTCTTATAGAGAGAATGGAAAAGAGCTTGGAATGGAATTCTGTACTGATGACTCTGTTTTGAATGCTTCATCAGGTAACCCTGGAACTCTTGGGTTTTAGCTCATTTTTGAGGTTGGATCTCTTAACAGTTGCTGTGATTATTAATGGACTTAAAACGTCAGAACTCTTATTAACTGCCCCTATTCCAAATGCAGGGGGGAGAGAAATTTAAGTGGTGATGACTTTGATCAGTAAAGAAAGTAAATGAATAAATCAGCTCTTCAAAAAGACAACATTAACCCATACTTTCGGTTTTATTAATTGTCCCATCCAGCACTAATGGTATTGGATATGTTTTACTGCGTTCTCCTGGCCTTTGGTCTGAGTGTTGAGTTCTTACAACTGTTGTGTTGCTCTTTCATTGCCATGGTGGGAAATGGGAGAAACCCAGGAGCTCTAACTTAAGAATTGGCCTGTGGAAACTTGTAAGTCAAGTTTCCCTGTGACCTGGCTTACATTTTGTGTATTGAGGGTTTCTGTCGTATTTGTAAGGTCTGTTCTTTTAAGGTAAGTGGCTTTTTAGGATATCTGGTCTCACAGTTTGACAGAGAAGGGAGAGTGCTCAGTAGTTTCTGCAATGATTGTGCAGGAGGAAGGCCACGAACAAATGTGCTAATCTGGTTGCTCATGTTGGCCTAGGCGATTAAGAATTTTTAATAATTACTCCAATCCCTAAGGTTACACACTCCAGTACTGTTTTATCTGGCACAAAACTAGCCTCAAGTGAAAGTGAGACTCCTAGGTGTGAACCTGATGTGGCTTTGACTCTCAGTTCTGTGACCTGGCTCTCCTTCCTGTAGATTCCCTACAGGAACTCCATTTAAAAAAACAGAAAAAAAAAATCCTTCAAAATTAACAGATTTGTGTGTGTACAAGCCCCAGCACTTGAGATAACATAATTTGACTGATCAGAATGAATCAGAGCTTCCACATAAGACACTGGGGCTGGGTCTACATGGCGTGGCTTTCCCAGAAGATCCATGCTAATGAGCAGCCTTGAAATTGGAAATGGCCGCTCATTAGCATGGTCCCCGGGCTCATTAGCATAGCCACGCAAGAGCTCAGTCTTGTCAGAGAAAAATTTCAGGTATGAGGTTCTGGCTTCAGAGGGGCTTTTTGCTGGCAGGGGCATGTCCACACGGCCTCTTTACTGCTGGCACCCTCCTCTGCCGAGACAGAGCTCTCGCATGGCTATGCTAATGAGCCGTGGGACCATGCTAATGAGCAGTCATTTGCAATTCTGAGACTGCTCATTAGCATAGGTCTGCCAGGAAAGCTGTGCCATGTAGACCCAGCATGGGGCAGGTTGTGAGGGAGCCAAGAAGCTTTTGAAAATGTCACTGTTAACAGCTAGGACTACCTAATGAAACTTCTTAATCTTTTTGGATTTCTCTCCTCCATTAATGTTTGTGAGATAAATGATAATCAGGCTTCCATTTATATGCTCAGTGTTTCAGTATCCACTTCAACACAGACTTCTGCCCATTTAGGGGAGTACTGAAGTCAGGCTATTCCCCTGCCCCCCGTCTCTTCAGAGCAGGGGTCAGGGAGAGCGGACAAACAAAGCAGAGCCACTCCTTTCTGAAGTATGGATGGTGAGTGACTGATGAGTGCCTGTCTTAAGAGGCAGTGTGCTGTTTCTAAGATTTCTCCAGCAGCCAGCATGTGTGAGTGCATGCTCAAGTGCTGTCCCTTCCTCCCGCTTATACCCATCTCTGCAGAGTGGGAGAGGGGTGGAAACGACAGAGCAGGACAGCTTTCCCTGTCTTAGAGACAGCATGTGGCATCTCAGACTTATTCAGCAGCAGCCAGTGCACATAGTGTCACATACTCTCATGGAGTTACTATGTCTCACGCACAGTCTGTTTCTCACACACAATCTCCCTCACGCTCACTTTTTATGCCCCAGCCCCACCCTTTCCAGGGCCCTGAAGCCAGCCCAGGATGATTTTCAAAAATTCAAGTGGCCCTCTTGTGGAAAAATATTGCCCACTCTTTTTAATCTTTAGTGGTGGGTTGACTAAAGGAGTTGTTAATGCTTTCATTCTAGTCAGACCTGGTCTTGCCTAGGATCTCTCCATGTGTGATGGAGGCATTTTTTAAGTCTGAGATCCTTTATTTAATCTGTACTTCAAGACGAATTTTCTGGTTCCAGTGACAGAACTCACTGCTCACTCTTCTCCCAAACTAACAGGAATTCCTTTTTCTAAGTTCTTCCCAAAACAGTGCTCTCACCAGTGTGAAAACTAATCTCCGTATAAAGATAGGACATGTCATTCAGCAAGGAGGAAAGTAACTCTTGAATGGTCATTAAGAAGGAAACTGCATTTCCATTCGGTATTTAAGAGGTTCATGGTACATATTGAAATACTATGCTTACATCTGCGTGTTAGAAATCCTTTGTCTGGGTGAAACGTCACAGATGACATGCCTCTAATATTCCAGTTGTAAAAATGTACACAACTGCGATATGGTATTTTCACAAAACATTAATCTCTTGATTTGGCATCTAGGAATTACCTTACTTTCCATGGGCTTGTCTGCGTTTTTTTGTTTCTGTAGAATTTGGCCCTATTTTGAGTGGTACAGTTTGCTTAGACTCCCATGAAAGAGAATATATAGAAACCACCCCAAAGAAATTGCTCGTTACTGTAGGATCAAGTTCTTCAAGAAGGTTGCTTTGGCATATTCATACTTGAGGGGTGGCAGCAACCTGGTGCTGCTGAGTTTTGAGCCTTCTAGAAAACTACCTTGGCTTTCTCCACAAGTGTCCGATTGGGTGCAGTGGTTATTGAAGACTCCTGTATTTCCTGCTACTAATCGTCAGGAGGAACTCCTATTTCTGCACTTACTGATCTGTGTTTTAGGGAGACTATATTTATGTGAACTTGTTCCATGTAGGCTGCTGTTGAACAAAAGTGCAAAGTCAAATAGGTATTGACTCTTTTTGTTAGTAGTATGACCAGATAAGACTTTTTAGGCAAGCATATTGTACTGTCCAACTGCCATTCAGGTGCATATCCCAGATTTTTTTTCTTTGTCTGAAAAGTTGTACGTTGTAACACTTCTTTGTCTCTTCCTAGGCTCCACTGATTTTGGCAATGTTACGTTTGTGGTTCCTGGTATTCATCCCTATTTTTACATTGGCTCAGATGCATTGAACCATACTGAGCTGTACACTGCAGCTGCAGGTAAGAACTTTTGCAACGAACAGGACTACAATTGTAGGTGTTCTTTGAATCTTTTAATGTAGAAAGTCCCCAACTTATAAATGAGTTGTATTCCAGAAGTTTGTTTCTATGTGAAAATTGCATTCCAAGTTGCAAACAACCAATTTACGTTGTAAATGGTGTCTAGGTTCCCAGGCTAGCCACAAGAAGCTGACTTATCACACAATGCAGCTGAAATACTGTACATCTTCAGTGAAAAATAGTAGAAGAGAACACTACTGTTGCTATACTAGTAATTAAAC
Source organism: Carettochelys insculpta (assembly GCF_033958435.1). Classification (NCBI taxonomy): domain Eukaryota; kingdom Metazoa; phylum Chordata; order Testudines; family Carettochelyidae; genus Carettochelys; species Carettochelys insculpta. Next base: position 140,759,875 of record NC_134139.1, on the reverse strand, counting down.
AAAACAGAAAAAAATAGGGTTTGAATTGGAATGCTTATGCTTGAAGAAAGGGTTGGCTAGAGGAGGTTGATGGCGCTAGTTCCTTTGGGGCACTGACACACATCTTGAAGAGTTGGGGTCTTGCTCCTCAAATAATGCCTTGGCCCCTCAGTCTTCCTAAAGGCCTCTAGCACTTTTTCAGTTGTGAATCTTTTGGGTGGGAGAGTCTCCGCCAACACTTCTGCAACCTTTCATGCCTCCAGTTACATGAGGCTGCTATTAGAAAATCTTCTCCTTGTGAATCCAACAACTCCTCCTCTAGATTATCCATCTCAGTATTTTCTGTGATATTCTACAGAGTCTTCTCAAACCCCTTAAAATCATCATCTGAGGGCAAAGTTTTTCCCAAACTCCATTCACGTTGGTCTGCATGATTTCATGCCAGCACTCCCCAGTATATTCTTTACTGCAGCATAAATGTTGTAACCCCTTCAGAAGTCTTTGTGGACTAAAATGTCTTCACTTCTGTAGGTCCTTTGCCTAGGCAATTAAGGCTATGGACATAGTAAGCCTTAAATTACATTATAACTCCTTGGTCCACTGGCTGAAACAAGGAGGTTGTATTAGGAGGCAAAAATGCAACTGGGGTGAGTCATTAGGGGCATATGTCCCAAAACTCCCTGGAGGGAAAGGCCAGGGCTCAGCCAGCAAGGCCAGAATCCCTGGGTGTCTGGGAGGACTAGAGGGAGCAAAGGAGGGCCTGGCACCAACAGCAGGAGTACCCCCCCCCTGCCCACTGGCAGCAGTGAGGAAGCAGAATGTTGCAGTCCCAGCTCACTCTGCTCTCCCAGTGTGTTCCTTGGAGGGGCTGGGGGGGCAGGGTCACACACTGTCCCTGTGCTCACTGTCTGCATTGCTCCACATCTCCTGGCAGTGCATGTAAGGAGGCTAGATCCTTGCTACTGGTGCTGTCCCTGTGCACCGCAGTGGGTGAGGTCAGTGCGAGGAGGGAGAACAGGCAGGGAGAGGTCATGTGGTTAGTCCCCCCCCTCACTCGGCATCCCTGAACACCACTTTGATGTCATGATGAAAATCATCGAGGGAAACTGTGTGTCCTAGTGCATAGCCTCCTTACAGGAAAAAAATTTTGATGGGAATATCCTTTTTGGCACAATACAGCTGAATATCAGGCATGAAATAATGAAAAAAAACTGTGTTAAAAAATTAGGCAACTTTTGGCAATCCTTGTGATTAGACTTCCCCGTGACAAGCAGAAGCTTGTTATATTGCGTACATGCGCTAGGATTCTCCATGGTAAAACAGGAGTGGCTTAACTTAAAATCCCCAGCAAAATTCCTTCCAAGCAAAAGCTAAGCAGTCTCTTGCAGCTTTAAAGTTAGTTCTTGTTTTGTCTTCTTAGGAACACAGATCAGGTGCAGCAAGATTCTGTCAGGCATCTTTTTCCAGAACAGCCCAGTCTCATTAAACACTTGAAATTTCTCCTCTTAATTATGGGAGCAAATGTCTCAAGAAAAGCAGTGGCTGCTTTTTCAGCAGCACCTGGCACTTTTCCCCATTCACCTTAGTGTTAAGTAAAAATAACAAGAAGTCCTGTGGCACCCTATAGACTAATTGATATTTTGGAGCATAAGCTTTCGTGGGCAAAGGCCCGTTTTGTCAAATGAATCTGAAAGCTTATGCTCCAAAATATCGGTTAGTCTATAAGGTGCCACAGGACTTCTTGTTGTTTTTGAAGATAGACTAACACAGCTACCTCTCTGATAAACATTATGTAAGTTTGTCCTAGCTTTAAACCTGTTAAACCACCCATGACTTGCCACAAATGGTTCTTCATAACTAGCACTTTCACCTACCTTCTTCAAGTCTTCATAAAGACTCAGAGCATTCTCTTGAATCACCATAAGGCTGACACAGGTACTTTATTGGTATTGGTCTTCTAACCACAAAATCAACAATTTCTCCACGTGAAGTGGTGCCACTTTCTGGTGGTGTGGTTGAGTGCATGGGTGTAAATGCATGGGTGAATCTAAACTTCTGGCTTTCTTTGGTATGTGCTTGGTTTAAGTTGTTCCACAGTCATATTTGTAATGGTGTTTTTGCTTGCTCTGAATACTTCATTATATCAAATTTCATTTAAAAATTTATGGCTTTCCTTTTCCTTGGTACAGGTGTATCACTACCACTACTAGTCTGCTTGTTAGCCAAGGGTAGGGTTGGCTTTTTGGTTCACAGATGGAGGGAATTTACATTGATTTCCCCGGGAAGGCAGCAAGCAAGCAACAGAGTAACACTTGTACACTCATCCCTCATTAAACAAGTACTTTACTTACAAGTACTCGCTAAAATGAGGGACACACATGCCTACCTGTGTTCACTAGATGAGTGAACTCGCCCTGCTAGTACAAGCCTTAGACCCAACCCACAGCAGCCTGGCCCCGCCAGCCCCACAGACCCAACCCACCACAGCTTGAACCCCCCACCACCAGCTCCATAGCCCCAACCCACTGCAACCTTAACACCCGCTAGCCCTGCAGACCCAACCTGCTGTAGCCTTAACCCCCTCGCCCCCTGCCTGACCCACAGCCCCAGCCTGCTGCGTCCTGAACCCCCGCCATCCTCACAGAACCGACCTGCCATGGCCTTAACCCACCCTACGGACCCAACCTGCAGTAGCCTGAACCCTTCCCCTGCCCCATGGACCTAACCCACCACAGCCTTAACTGCCCCCTAGCCCTCCCCATGGACCCAACACGCCATCAGGTTTTAACCCTCCCTCCTGCTCATGGTCCCAAACTGCCCCCAGCCTTTAACCCTTTCCAACCCTCCCCAACCCAAAGTTAATTTATCTTTCAAAAACAGCACCACCTGCTGCCACTCCTTTGTTGAATCAGGAGCACTTGGAACCAATCAGAGACTTTTACATGTATTTTAATGGGAATTTAGTGTCCCTCTTACGAGTTTCACTTATGAGCAGAAAGTTGGGAACCAGCTGGGCTGGCATCGCGAGGAATTAATATACTTACAGGGCCAGCCACAGTCTCCTGGTTACCCCTCCCACCTGCAGGCTGAATCCAGCCCCAGCTTACCAGGAGGCAGCAAGCAGGAGGAGTGTGGTTTGGAAGGCTCTAGAAGAGCAATGCATGGCCGTGCAGCCGGGGCCTTTGAGAAAAGGATGCTTTGAAGGGGAAAAGGCCACTTCTCTCCAGCCCCTGGCTGTGCAGCTGGCTGCTGCAGTGTTTCAGACTTCTGGCCCATGCTTCTGCTGTTAGCTGTTTCCTGCTCCTTCTGCCTGCTCACCTAATGTGGGCTTTGTGTGTGCGTGAATGTTTGTAAGTTGGGAAGTACTTGTATAGAGTATCATCTGCCACTTCAGGACAAGTACTTTAGTGAATGGGGTTTTACCTGTAAAGTGTGCATGTCGGTTTTGAAGAATGGCATCCCATGATATTTTGTCCTATAAAATGTTGCCTTTATAAGCAAATAAGCAGACAATGTTACATTATAGGATGGAGGTTGAAAACTTAGTTTGCTAGAAATAGCCTTGCAGTTGTTTTGAGGCTAATGTGCTCAAATACAAGTAACAGCTAAGGTGTGTGTGTGAGTGAGTGAAACATTGGTTTTCATCAGTTAGTATTAACTGTAAATTACCAACAGTAATCCACCAAAATACAAACGCTTGGCAAAGATGGAGGCACAGGAAATTAAATGGGATTATTTCAAATAACCCCGCTAGTGTAGACCAGGACCTAGAGAGTCACACCATCCCTTTCCTTTTTAGATGACAGTTGCCAGCTTCCCAGGATAGTTGGCAGAGGAAGAGTGTGAATTAGATCTGTTGTGTGGTACCCCCCCAAGAGTAACATCTTCCTCACTGGAAGAGACACTTACCCCATTGTTAGTTCCCTCCTCTTTTCTCTCCTCCCTCCCAGTGACGAGAAGCAATATTAAAAGGTTAAGATCTTGACATCCTCCTTTTCAGAATTTCTAAGTACCAGGCCTAATCAGTGAAGTAGGGATGTGTGGATTATTCAGTTACTAGGTTTGAAAGAAGAAATTCTCCAGGATAGGGCTAGATTTCCCCTGCTCTTTTGGGCAGGGAGAGCTGTGTCTGAAACACTGCGTTTCGCAGTGGATGCAGCTGATGCACACCAACACTGTGGTGACTGCAATATTACTGCAGTGGTTCTCATGGCTTTGCCTTAGGGGGTTCCCCATGAATGTTCAGAAACAGCACAGTCTCTTCAGTGACTTTAAAAAAAAAAGTCTTTAGACTTTTAAAAAATAAACACACCCAGCTTAGCCCTCAGTTCTTTGGGCTTGGTTGAGGAATCCCTGCAAGCAATTTTATAAGCCAAGGGCTTTTCCACAGCCCCTCTACCGCTGCTGCAAGTGACACTGGCCAAGATGGGCAATAAAATGCCAAAAAAACTTAGGCGGAATCAAGATTTAAATTGCATCATTTATTTGTATGCATTCCAGCATGTTGTCTTCAAGTTTGTTGTAATAGTGAAGCGGCAGAGAGAAGAGTGGAGCTGGTGGTGTGTGTGGGTGGATGTGCAGGGCTGTGAATGTGGGGATGGAGCATATTCTGGTGTCTACTGTTAGATGTTGCTGTACTGAACAGTGGAGGGATTAGCTGGAGCAGGATGGCTGTGATATTTGAGTGTGTGCACCTAGAGGGATCAACTGTCCCTCCTTTTGATGCGGAGTTCTCTAGGCTGTGCCAATAGCCATGACTGATCTTGATAATGCCCGTGACAAAGCCAGTGGTCTAGCATATGTGATTCCTGTGCTTAGTGAAGGCAATGTATCAGGCAGCGTAGGCAGTGTATCAGGTGTTTTTGGAGTAAGTGTGAAGGTGTAATATTTGACTCACCCAAGCAAAAAGTGATTTTGCCTTACCAAAATAACCTGTAGTAGTCATGTGTTCTGGTTCTGCACCATTCTATGGCATCTAAAAGTGGGCGGGGCGGGGGGAGAGAACATGCATGCGTGTATTGGGAGGTCACATGAGGACGTGAGCATTAAGGCTGGGTTTCAGCAGTGGTGATTACCATACGTGTGTGTTTGGTTTTTAAGGTTTGAAGTCAGTCCTCTCACATTCTAGAAGTGTGGTAGGTACTACCGGGCAGCTTTAAATTGTTTAGTGAAATATTTGGGCATGTATTTTTAGAACTATTTGCACTCTGCTTTATTGTGGAGCTTATCATAAACCCTCTCCTGCCCAGTCTTCCTAATCTCCTGCCACAGTTTTTGTTTTGTTTTGTTTTGTTTTAAATAAAAACAGGCTTATGTATCATCAGGAAATAGGCTGGATTCCTCTGTTCATTTTCAGGCATTTTACATTTGGACTTTTCTACAAGTAGCACTTTCTGTAAAAACAAGTAATACTGGTTTTACTGTGATTAGATTTCACTGGGACTTTGACTTCTTAAAAAGTTGTTTTATTTCCCAATAATATTGCATTATTAGACTATCTTGCTGTTACACAGATTTTTTTTCATAGCTAGGTTTTTAATCTGAAGTGGTGTTTTTGATCCTACCACAGGGTCTCAAGAAGCACAATTCTACACTCTACGTGCAGCAAAAGCTTTGGCAATGACTGCACTAGATGTTATCTTCAAGCCGGACCTGTTGGGAAAAGTGCGAGAAGACTTCAGACAAGTGAAGCTAAAAGAGGAAGGCCGCTTAAATGTAACAGAACAAGGCAAAGAATCTGGCAAAGAGGCAGCACGTGCAGCATGTTAAATAAAGCTAATGCCTAAATTCCTCTGTTTAATGAAGTAAATGTTCTCCTTGAGCTCTAATGGATAAGAAATCTGTGTTCCAGCTAGAGGAAGTTTGCAGGCTTTTTTTTTTTCTTAAGGGGTATGGGGATGCCAAATGGCCTCATTACTTTCCAAAATTTCTTTCCTTTGGCAAATAACTTTATGCAGCTGTAACTTTGCATACTATAAAATGATATGTGCTTTTTGAATCTATTTGAGTGTTGATCCACAGTGACAGATGATTGATTGAATGTATTTGCACAGTAATATCAGTAATTGTGTACATCTACACCATCCAGCTATGGGGATAAGATGGTAGAATCATATAGAAACATTCACCTGTTAAAAATGCCCTAACTATATCAACCTGTCATGCTAAACTTTTGTGGGGAAGGACTGGAGGAGCCATTGGAAATGGCAGAGATGTTTAATGATTTCTTTTGTTTCTGTCTTCACTGAGAAATCTGAAGGAATGCCTGACATAGATAATGCTAGTGAAAAAGGGGTAGGTTTAGAAGTTGAAATAAGAATAGAACAAATTAAAATTTACTTAGAGAAATTAGATGTCTGCAAATCACCAGGGCCTGATGAAATGCATCCTAGAATCCTCAAGGAGCTGATAGAAGAGGTATCTGAGCCTTTAGCAATCATTTTTGGAAAATCGTGGGAGACGGGAGAGATTCCAGAAGACTGGAAAAGGGCAAATATAGTACCCATTTATAAAAAGGGGAACAAGAATAACCCGGGAAACTACAGGCCAGTCAGCTTAACTTCTGTGCCAGGAAAGATAATGGAGCAGGTCATTAAAGAAATCATCTGCAAGCAATTGGAAGGTGGTAAGGTGATAGGGAACAGCCAGCACAGTTTTGTTAATAACAGATCATGTCAGACCAATCTGATAGCTTTCTTTGATAGAATAACAAGTCTTGTGGATAAGGGAGAAGCGGTGGATGTGGTATACCTAGACTTCAGTAAAGCATTTGACACGGTCTAATATAATATACTTATCAATAAAGTATGCAAATACAACTTAGATGGGGCTACTATAAGGTGGGTGAACAACTGGCTGGATAACCGTACCCAAAGAGTAGTTATTAGTGGTTTTCAGTCCTGCTGGCAAAGTATAACTAGTGGGGTTCCGCAGGGGTCTGTTTTAGGACCGGTTCTGTTCAATATCTTCATTAACGATTTAGATATTGACATAGAAAGTACACTTATTATGTTTGCAGATGATACCAAGCTGGGAGAGGTTGCAACTTCTTTGGAGGATAGGGTCATAATTCAAAAGGATCTGGATAAACTGGAGAAATGGGCTGAGGTAAACAGGATGAAGTTTAATAAGGACAAATGCAAAGTGCTCCACTTAGGAAGGAACAATCAGTGTCACACACACAATGGGAAAGGACTGCCTAGGAATGAGTACAGCAGAAAGGGATCTAGGGGTTATAGTGGACCACAAGCTAAATATGAGTCAATAGTGTGATGCTGTTGCGAAAAAGGCAAACGTGATTCTAGGATGCATTAATAGGTGTGTTGTGAACAAGACACAAGAAGTCATTCTTCTGCTTTACTCTGCGCTGGTTAGGCCTCAGCTGGACTATTGCGTCCAGTTCTGGGCACTGCAGTTCAGGAAGGATGTGGAGAAATTGGAGAGGGTCCAGAGGAGAGCAACGAGAATGATCAAAGGTCTAGAGAACATGACCTATGAAGAAAGGCTGAAAGAATTGGGCTTGTTTAGTTTAGAAAAGAGAAGGCTGAGGGGAGACATGATAGCAGTTTTCAGGTATCTAAAAGGGTGTCATAAGGCAGAGGGAGGGAACTTGTTCTCCTTGCCTCTGAGGATAGAACAAGAGGCAATGGACTGAAATTGCAGCAGGGGAGGTTCAGGTTGGACATTAGGAAAAAGTTCCTAACTGTCAGGGTGATCAAACACTGGAACGAATTGCCAAGGGAGGTGGCAGAATCTCCATCACTGGAGATATTTAAGAAGAGGTTAGATAGATGGCTTTCAGGGATGGTCTAGAAAGTGCTTGGTCCTGCCATGAGGGCAGGGGGCTGGACTCGATGGCCTCTCGAGGTCCCTTCCAGTCCTACTCTTCTATGATTTGTTGAAATCTGTGCATGCTGTATATTTTCTAGGTAAAGTACGGAAAGTAACCTACCAGGGAGGATAAATCTGTATATTTTAGCCAAATAGGATGCCTGTAATCAAAGTTCTAAATACTTATATAGGTGCCTAATTTGGTAGCCTTATTTTCCAGTGGTGCTGAGTTCTTTGCATCTCCTATGGAACTTAATTGGAACTTTACTTCCAAAAACAAGGGCTTGCTGATTGAAGTTCAACTTAGGACTCATCTGCAGGAGAAAGCTGTACCTATTTAAAGGTGTGAATTTTGTTTAAAGTTAATTCAGTTAAACAAGTACAAAAAGCTTCATAGACATTCATTTATATTGTGGCTTAATTTAAGATTAAGAAGCTGATTAAGCTAAACCAAAAAAGTGTAGGCAAGATTTTGCTTAAATTGATTAAAGCTGTTTTTAATCCAAAACCAGAGACCTCATCAAATCCACGTAAATATAATATGTCTTGGCCCTGGGGCTTTGTCTCAAGGAACCAGTCTCCCTAGCTCTCATTCCTCTCAAGTTCCAAATCATGTAATTGAAAGACTTGAATTCAACATTTAAAATAACCAAGAAAAGAGAACAGCTGTGATCAATAGAATGTAATTAAAACAAAATTAGTGTTTTTTCCAGATACATGCCTGACTTAGATTTTTTTTTCCCCTAATGTTGATGGATAATGAAGTAAATTATATACAACTATACTTGTTCTCCATGTACTTAGTTTCTCTAGTAATTTACAGAACTGTGTATTGTCTGTTCAAGACTTCCAGAAAGACGTTATACAAATTTAAAACACAACTTTTGTATTCAAAATGCTGCATGTTAAGTGTTGATTATAGTGTTGATATTCCAATTGGTTTTAAATTATAAGTCCTAGCAAAGGAAATTGCAAATTGTGACAAATAAAAATTTTCATAATCATCTTGTTTAAAGTTTACTTCTACCATTTTTTTGTTCCTCGAGCAACTTCCTTACCTGTACTTGATCTTACACATAATGTAAGACTTCAGTCTAATATTTTCAGTTCTGAATTATAGATCACATGCATTCTTTTTTCCTTGGATCTTCCAGAAGTTACATTTTACCCAATGCTGTAAAATAGCAGGCCTTTGTTTCTTCAGAGGTTTACAAAAAATACTGTTGTATCTCCATATTTATCTGGACATTTCAAGCTGTCATCAATGGATCCTTTTATCTAGCAGTATTTGTCCTTGGATTATTTTGTCTACATGTTGAATGAACAGTCTCCTTTTAAGAGCTTGCCTATATCCAAAGTTCTATAAGTTTTTGGATAGGAACATAAATATGTTTCCCTGAAGTTTTTCAATGCACTCTTAGCACCAATGTGTCAGTTGAGGTTGTACAAACTCTCATCTCAAAATATCTGCTCTGACCAAGAGAACCCAGCTAGCAGCTAACCACGAATGTGTGTATGGTCTCCAGCTGTGAGAGATGACAATGCTGTTTTTCCATTTAGTTATTAAAATGCCCTCAGGTGAGATTTTTCTCAGTAGAGGTTTTCTTATTGGATAGAATTGAAACAACTCTCCTGCATCAATATTGTTTAAAGTGCCCTGACAGCAGATTTGATCAATTGGCAAGACCAAAGGTTAAAAGAAGGATTTATAGTATTTTCCCTTCCGAACCCTTTCTCAGATTGAAAATGTCAACGCAAAACTATTCCTGTAATAGAGACTTCTGATGAAATTGGAGCAGGGGAGGGAGGCAAAGGGAGATTGGGAGGGCCACTGGGAATGTCAGCTGTTTACCATATCCAGCTTCATGTTTCTGGTCCCCTCAAGATGAGTTACTGTAGCCAACCAGGCTCGGATTCCCCAGAGACGAGGCTGCACCCAGAAGGCGAGTGCTATATTTGGTTTATTGAAAGCGCGTGACACCCGTGACGGGAGCCCCGGAGACGCCGCAGTCACCAGTGGGGGAAGACCCAACGCGCCAGAGCTTCCCTCGGGGAGAGGCTCTGTAACAGGCCCCCTAACACCAGCTGATAAAGCTGAACTGATTAACATAAGATTGCCTAAAATTGCCTATGCATTTCTTATCACTATCTCTTGTGGCCTACTGCCAGCGTAGCCTTGAAATCTTGGCAAGCGCAGCTTGTTCTGCAGCAGTTCCCATGGCAGTTATTTTGCAGCTTTTCACCTTGCACAGACTGGTCTGTTTAGATTCTCCTGAGGGTTCACAGAGGGGTTGGACTGCACTCTCGACTGTTACAATGTCTTCTCGCACCCTACAGTTACCCTGTATGGTTCCCTGCATGTGTGCAGAGACCTTGAAACAAATCTCTCTTCCTTGCTGCTTGTCTCCTGCTGGGGGGACGGGATAAAAAGGACGGCAAACGAGAGCATCTACACACACAAGGGGCCCCTTTCAAAATAAGGGGCTACAAAAGCCTGTGGAGGGGGTCGCAGGGCGCAGAAGCGCAACGGGGGCAACAGCAAGCTGCCCCTTTAAAGGGCCCTTCCCAGACACACGCAGCCTGCCCGTGGAGCTGCCCCAAGCCCTGCTGACAGTGCCCACATCCATGGACCCAGAGCAGCAGCAGCAGCTTGATGTCCTGCAGGCTGTCACCCATCAAGCAGGCGCCTTGCTAAGCACTGCATGGGTGGTTGCTCAGCAGCTCCTGGCAGGGTAGCCCTCCCCATGGGCAGAAGGGGATGCCCCGGACCATCAGGCCCTCCTGTCCCCCTGCCCCCTTATCAGGTGCTCTGCTGGCTCTGGAGCCACCTCACCAGCTCTGAGTGATGGGAGACCTAGTCACGGGGGAGTGGGATGATGCCATGTGGCTCCGGAATTTCAGGATGTGCCAGCAGACATTCCTGGAGCTCTGCCAGCAGCTGAACCCCCACTCTGAGGCACCCGCATGCAGCACGCCCTCCCCATGGAGAAGAGGGTTGCGATAGCTGTCTGGAAGCTGCCACTCCGGACAGCTACTGCTCCGTGGGGCACCAATTTGGTGTGGGCAAGGCCACAGTTGGGGGCCGTCATCATGGAGGTAAGAAGGCCCAGGCATACACCCAATGGAGAGGCCGGGGAGGGAGGCCAGGCACATTCTGCACACCCAAATATGTCCCCTCCCTCCAGGTGGTCCGTGCGCTCAATGCCCTGCTGCTCCAGAGGGTCATCCACATCAGGGGTCTGGATGTGGCTGTCACAGGCTTTGCCGCAATGGGGTTCCCAGAGTGTTTCGGGGCTCTCAACAGGAGCCACATCCCTATCCATGCTCCAGAGCACAGTGGTAGATGATTTATAAACAGGAATGGCTACTACCTGGTGGTCCTGGAGGCCATGGTTGACAGCTGGGGCCGGTTCCAGGATGTCTGTGTGGGCTGGCCCAGCTGCACCATGTTCCAGAACTCAGCCCTGTGCTGCCGGCTGGAGGCAGGGACCTACATCCCCTAGAAGGAGATCCCACTGCGGGACACCACCATGCCCCTCTGACTGGTGGCAGATGTGGCATACCCGCTCTAGCCGTGGCTCATGCACCCCTACACAGGCCACCTCACCGCCAGCCAGGAGCAATTCAACACCCAGCTGAACCACACCTGGCAAGTGGTTGAGCAGACCTTTGGGCGTCTCAAGGGCCAGTGGCGATGTCTCCTGGCCCACCTGGACGTTGACCTTCCCAATGTACCCCATCTTGTGGGCACCGGCTGCACACTCATGCAGGGGTGGGTGGCCAAGGGTGGCACAGGCTACCTCCCAGCAAGCCGCCGCCCTTAGCCACCAGGCCCACCACGAAGGGGTCCAGGTCTGGGAGTCCCTGCAGCGATATTTTGATGGAGGGCCCCAGGTGGCAGGGGAGGCAGCAGGGGCATGTGGTGGGTGGTGGCAGCCGGGCCACTAGCTCCAGGTAGGAGGTGGCAATATTGTTGAAGGTGGCCATTAAGGCCCCCTGGCCTCCCAGCCTCAGGCGGCCTCCTGCTCCTTGAAGTGCAGCCACTGCTCTGTGATTTCCACCTGGTATGGCAGGGTGGCAGCTACATGGGGGTCCACGCCCGTTCATCCCTGGCTCCAGCAAGGTCAGGCCCATCCCAGCACTGATGGTGCCCCCAGGCAGGTGTGGTCCATCAGCCTGGGGGGGCTGTTTGGGACCACCAATGGTGAGAGACAGTCCCGGGCCTTGGATGGTGCGGCTGCAGAAATGGGAAGAGAGAGGAAGGCTGAGTACTGCGCCCTGCCCTGTGGCCTGTGCCCCGTCTTCCCCCACATGGGTGCCGGGTCCCTGTCCCTTGACCCCCCCAATCCATGTGTCCAGTGGCCCTGTGGGGAGCCCCTTTGTGTGGTCCACCCCCACACCCCTTCTCCTGGGGGGCAGGGTGTGGCGCTGTCTGCAGAAGCGTGTGCTGATGGGCACTGGCAGCCGTGCTGCCAATCCTGGGGGCTGTAGGCTGCCAGGGCCCTGGTGAGCCAGGGTCTGTGGGGAGCCCCTGGTCATGTATGGTGCCCCTGCCGCATGCCCTAGGGGGGTGTGCCAAGGGGGTGGGGGAAGCCCATCAGGCAGATGCCCAGCTGGAGTTGCAGGAGGGGAGGTCCTGTACCACCTTCCCCTCCTCACTCGACCAGTCTGCCTCAGGGACTGGCTCCAGCTGTAGCCCTGGTGGTGTGGGGCTGGCCTCTGGTCCCAGCTCCAGCTCTGCGACCTGCTGAGGCTCCTTGGCTGCAGTGTTAAGGACGGCTGGGGGTAGGAGGTGTCCTGGGGGCCCAGGATGGCCCTAAACTCCCAGTAATAGGGGCAAGCAGCAGGGACGGCCCCCGACTGACTGGCCGAGTCCCGAGCCCAGGCATAACCCTGCTGCAGCTCCTTCACCTTACTCCTGACGTGGTCAGGAACGTGGGCAGGGTGACCCCGGGCAGTCAGTCCCTCGGACAGCCCATTACACAGAGCACCTCCTCCTCGCCCCAGAGCCCCAGTACGTCGCAGAACTCAGCCTCAGACCAGGAGGAGCCCTGCTTCCTGCCCCCTGCTGGCGGGGAGAGCCCTCAGGGCGCTCAGGTGGCTAGCTGGCTGCCATCTCCAGCACAGCTCTGCCTGGACTCTCTCTGGGCTGTGCAGGGGCACTGCATGTTGCAGCTGCTTCCTTCCTGGTCTCAGCTTCCTGCTGCAGGGTTTCCAGGTCCATGGAGCTTTAAAAGGCGCTGCATGCAGAGACCATAGAGCCGCACCGGGCCTGGACAGCACGTCTCTGTGTCCTAGCTGATTGCCGCCATGGCAGACTCTGCTATTTCGAAGTAGTGGGACACGGATCATTTACACACATCCTATTTCGACGTTAGACATCCAAGTAGGGCGCTATCCCCATCTTCTCATTGGAATAGCGGTTTCAACGTCTCCGTGTCTAATGTCAATTTCAACTTCAAAGCAGCGCGTGGCGTGTGTAGATACAATGCGTGCTATTTCAAAGTTGTGCTCTCGTGTAGACGCACCTAATGGGAGGTCAACAACAAGGCCCCTGCTTCTGACTGCCTATCAAGCCAACAGCCTGGTCCAGCTGGCTGAATGGGTTACATTTGAGCTGCTGCTCCAGCACTGCTGAGCCACAGCACACAGAGCGCCCACAAGGCCACGTGAATGCCCCTTATAAGCCCTCCTATTGCTTAGCATTAGGGTCAGGTGACTCCCGCTTTTCCCACCTTTTCTTTTCCCACCTTTTCAGGGTAGAAACCATTGACAAAGAGGCTAACAGTAGTCTCAGAGGAAAAACCAACAGCACAGTCACAGAAACACTGGCACCCCGCCGCAAACATTTGCAAGTTTAAGCCTTTTTTTCATTCTGCAGAGTCAATGCTACTTGAACATGTAACTTGACCTGATGTTTTTCTAATTTGGTATGATACGTAAGGAACCAATTTTCAGCACTTTGTGCACATAGACTAAGTTTATTTCCTATTTAGTTCGTGCAGCAACAATAAACCCATTTTTGAAATAACGGATTGCACAGCAAGGTAGGCATAGGCCTGATTATTAATCTGTGCATACTAGGATTGCCAAGCAATTTAAAAATCATGATTAAAAATTAAATGATCAATCAAATTATTAATCATGTTAAACAATTATAGAGAAACATCTTGGCTATGTCTACACTAGGACGCTATGTCGAAGGAAGCTATTTCAAAGTAACGACATCGAAATAGGCTACTTCGAGGCGTATCGTCCACACATCCTCCGGGGCTGGTGCCGTCTATGTTCAACGTCAACATAGTGACAGGGACCGTTAAAAAGGGCCACCCCGGAAGGAAAAGCAGAACATCCACGCACACAAGCACCCCCTTCGAAATAAGGGGCCAAGAAAGCCTACAGACGGGGTCACAGGCGGACTAGCCCTTCCGGGGTAACAGTAAGCTGCTCCCTTAAAGGTCCCCGCCCAGACACACCCCGTCTGCACTGCACAAGCCCTGCGTTGGTGACACAAGCCTCACAGACCTGGAGCCCACAGACATGGATGTCCAAGAGCAGCTGGAAGCCCTCCAAGCTGCCTCCCGCGGGGCAGGCTCCCTGCTAGACGCTGCACGGGTGGCTGCCCAGCAGCTCCTGGAATGGGAGCCCTCCCCAGGGGCACAAAGGGACGCTCCGGATCATCGGGCCCTCCTTCTCCCCTCCTGCCAGGTGCCCTGCCAGCTCTGGAGCTACCCCTCCAGCACCAAGTGGTGGGAGCAGCTGGTCATGGGGGAGTGGGACGACAACCAATGGCTGCAGAACTTCCGCATGCACTGGCAGACCTTCCTGGAGCTCTGCCAGTGGCTCACAAGTGTGGTGCTCTCTTACCATCGAGAAGAGGGTTGCAATAGGTGCCTGGAAGCTGGCCACTCCAGACAGCTACCGCTCCATGGGCCATCAGTTTGGCATTGGCAGGGCCACAGTCAGGGCTGTTGTGATGGAGGTAAGGAGGCCTGGCCTACACCTCCTGGGGGGAGAGGGGGTGAGGAAGGGGGGTCCTGGGGAGGGGGGTCTGGCAAGGAGGACCCCAGTGGGTTCCTGGGGAGGGGGGGCAGGTTGGGGGGAGGGCACCCATGTCCCCTCCCCGTAGGTGGTGCATGTGCTCAATGCCCTGTTGCTGCAGAGGGTCATTCGAGTCAGGGACCTGGACGTGGCCGTTGTGGGATTCACTTCCATGGGATTCCCTAACTTCTTTGGGGCCCTCAATGGGACTCATATCCCCATCCATGCCCCAGACCACAGTGGTGGGCACTATATCACCAGGAAGGGCTATCACTCTGTGGTCCTGCAGGCCACGATGGACAGCCATGGCCACTTCCAGGACACATGTGGGCTGGCCCAGCTGTACCCATGACGCTTGTGTGTTCCGCAATTTGGGTCTCTGCCGTCAGCTGGAGGTGGGGACCTACATCCCCCAGAGACATCACCGTACCCCTCTGCCTCATGACGGATGTGGCCTACCCCCTCCAGCGCTGCCTTATGCGCCCCTACACAGGCCACCTAATGCCAGCCAGGAGCTCTACAACACCCGACTGAAACACGATCGCCAAGTGGTGGAGCGGGCCTTCGGGTACCTGAAGGACCGGTGGCACCGCCTCCTGGCCCGCCTGGGTGTGGGCCTCTCAAACATCCCCCTGGTTTGGGTGCCTGCTGCATGCTCCACAACCTGGTGGAAAGCAAGGGGGAGGCCTTCATGCAGGGCTGGGCTCTGGAGGCCAGAACAGTGTGGCTGTGGAAACAGGAGGGGAGGGAGGCCATGAGTACCGAGCCCTGCCCCGTGGCCTACCCTCTATCCCCCCATGGGCACCTGGTCCCCCTCCCCTGTCCCCTCATTGGTGCATGCAGTGGCCCTGTGGGTGGCCACTTCCAGTGGTCCACACACTCTCACCTCCCACTGAGGGCAGGGCACGGCACTGTCCGTGGGTGAAGGTGATGACGGGTACTGGTGGCTGCGGCACTGTCCCTGGGCCATGGTCTGCCCAGGCCCTGGCAGGCTGGGGTCTTCTGGGGATGTGGGGAAGCCCCCAGTCACATGTGGTGCCCCCACCCCATGCCCTGGGGGGTGTGTGACCTGTGGGGTACGTACCTGACAGTCCACTGCCACGGTCAGAGGAGCCCCATCACGCAGATGCCCATCTGGAGCTGCGGGAGGTGATGACCAGCACCAGCTCCCTCTCCTCACTGGACCACTCTGTGGCCAGGGTAGATGGTCCCATCTCTGGTCCTGGGGATGCAGGGCTGGCCTCCGGACCTGACTCCAGCTCCAAGGCTTGCTGGGGCTGCTCGGCCGTGGTGTCAAGAATGGCTGGTGGGGAGGAGGTGTCCAGGGTGGCCCTGAGCTCCCAGTAATAGGGGCAAGCAGCGGGGGCAGCCTCAGACTGCTGCAACTCCTTGACTTTATTCTTCACATGGTCAGGAGTGCAGGCAGGGTGACCCCGGGCGTCAGGCCCTCAGCCAGCTGAGCGAATGCCTCTGCATTCTGCTGCTTGCTCCCTATCACATGCAGCACCTCCTCCTCACCCCAGAGCCCCAGCAGGTCACAGAGTTCGGAGTCAGTCCAGGAGGGGCCCCGCTTCCTGCCTCACTGGCTGAAGGCCTGGGAGCCCTGGGATGGCCTTGCGGGGGGAGACCTGGGGGCGCTCAGGGGGCTGGCTTGCTGCCATGGTCTCCCTCTGAGCTGTGCAGGGGCACATCATGGCATGGCTGCTGCCTGCACGGTCTCAGCTTTCTGCTACAGGGTTTCCAGGTCCGTGCAACTTTAAGACCTGCTGGGTGCAAAGATCATAGAGCCCCGCAGGGGCTGGACAGCACATCTCTGCCTAACAGCTAATTGCCGCCATGGTGGACCCCGCTATTTCGGAGTAGTGGTAAGCAGAACATCTACACGCGTTCTACTTCAATGTTAGATGTTGATATAGGGTGCTATTCCCATCTTCTGATAGGAATAGCGATTTCAACGTCTCACTGTCTAACTTTGATTTCAACCTCAAAGTAGCATGTGGCGTGTAGATGCTGCGCGTGCTATTTCGAAGCTGGGCTTGCTACTTTGACATCGAGTTCTAGTGTAGATGCACCTCTTCTGTTCCACATCATTGCAAGGTAGCTAATGTGATGCCAATTTTCAAAAAGTGCTCTAGAGGTCATCCTGGCAATTATAGACCTGTAAGTCTAACTTCAGTACCAGGTAAATTCCTTGAAACTATAATAAAGAACAGAATTGTCAGAAACACAGACAAACATATTCTGTTGGGGAAAAGCTAACATGGTTTTTATAAAGGGAAATCATGTCATGCTAATCTATTGGAATTCTTTGAGAGGGTCTGTGAGCAAATAGACAAGGAAGATCCAGTGGATATACAAAACCAAAGACCAGTCATGTAGCACTTTAAAGATTAACAAGATTAGTTATTAGGCGATGAGCTTTTGTGGGCTGGAAGAATTGGGTCTGCCCCATGAAAGCTCACCTAATAAATTATTTTGTTAGCCTTTAAAGTGCTACCTGACTGCTTTTTTGCTTTGTGACGAAAATACAGCTACCTCTCTGGCTATTCACCACGGATATAATTTACTTAGATTTCCAAAATCCTTTTGACAAGTTCCCTCAACAAAGGCTCTTAAGCAAAATAACCTGTCATGCGAAAAGGACTTTCCCTTTTTCATGGACTGATAACTGGCTATAAGATAAGTTCACACCTCCACATTAGAATCTGACAACGGGCCACATCCCCCGTGGCTGAGCTGATTTTTTTTTTCTCCTCTCTTGATCTATACTACTGATAATGGGCCATTTCTATCCTGACTGAATAGACCTTGTCAGCTCTGGCCCTCCCTTTTACTGGGACCCCACTCTTGAAATACCCCTCTGAACCACCACCCCCACCCGACTCATGCATCTGATGAAGTGGGTCTTTGCCCACGAAAGCTCATGCTCCAAAATATCTGTTAGTCTGTAAGGTGCCACAGGACTTCTTGTTGTTCTCAAAGATACAGACTGACATGGCTGCCTCTCTGATACTTGGCTGTAAGATAGAAAACCAAGGGTAGGAGTAAATGGTAGGTTTTCAGAAGGGAGGAAAGTAAATGGTGGTGTTTCACAGGGGTCCACACTGAGACCAATCCTAATCAACATATAACTGATCTGGAGATGGGATAAACAGTGAGGTGGCAAAATTTTGCAAATGAGACTAAACTCTTCAAGGTAGTTAAGTCCAAAGCACCTGTGAAGAGCTTCAAAATGATCTCTCCAAGCTAGTGGACTGGGCAACAAAATGACAGATGAATTCTAAAGCTGTTAAATAGAAAGTAAGGCATATCACAAAACAATCCCAACTATGAGTATAAAATGATAGGGACTAAATTTGCTGTTACCACTCAAGAGAGAGACCTTGGAGTCATTGTGGATAGTTCTCTGAAAACATCCACTCAAAGTGCAGCAGCAGCCCCAAACGCAAACAATGTTAGGAACCATTAAGAAACAGAGAATAAGACAGAATATTTCATTGCCTCTGTATATATCCATGTTGCGCGAATCTCACGTTAATGCAACTCTGAGTGGCGAGGAGCTGGCTCCCAGCTGCCTGCCACTCAGGGATCTGGAAAACTGACCACTGCAGTAGCGCTGGTTAGTTTCCCAACTCCTGTGAGTGGTGGGCAGACAGGAGCCACATGCCAGCTCCTGACCACTCACAGGAGCAGGGAAACTGCCCACTGCTGCTGTGCTGGTCAGTTTTCCCCCTCCTGTCAGGGGTGCTGGCCTGACTCTTGGCTGCAGCCACTGACAGGAGCTGAGAAACTGACCAGCACAGCAGCGCTGATCAGTGTCCTGTCTCCTGTGAGCTGCAAGTAGCTGGGAGCCAGGCTCCAGCTCCCCTCCAGTCACAGGAGAGGGGAAACTGAACAGGGTAGCAACACTGGTCAGTTTCCTGTCTCCTGTGAGCTACAGGGAACTGAGAGCCAGGCTTCAGCTCCCCACTGCTCACAGGAGAGGGGAAACTGACCAGGGCAGCAGAGCTCATCAATTTCCTGTCTCTTGTGAGTGGCAGGGAGCTGAAGCTTGGCTTCCAGCTCCACATAGCTCACAGGAGACAGGAAATTGTCCTGCACTGCTGTGCTGATCAGTTTCCTGGTTCCACTGAGTAACGCAAAATTTGACTTAGGTGGGTTGTGCAGGAACACAGCCTCCGCATAAGTTGGGGGTCTACTGTATGCCCACATTTTGAATACTGAATGCAGAAGTGGAGTCCACATGTTAAAAAAATAAAATAAGATAAACCTTGGCATTGGAAGAAGTTCAGAAAAGGACAACAAAATGATCAGGGGTTTGGAACGGCTGTCATATGAGGAGAGGTTAAAAGGCTGACTCTTCAAAATAAAAAATCAGTCAAGTAGCACTTTAAAGACTAACTAAATAATTTATTAGGTGATGAGCTTAAATTATTTTGTTTAAGTGCTACATGACTGCTTTTTGTTTTGTTAGGATAGAGACTAACACAGCTATGGCTCTGTTACTATTCATCATGCATGGGACTTTTCAGCTTAGGAAAGACGAGAGAAAGAGGGGATATGAAGGAGGTCTTTAAAAATCATGAGTGATGCGAGTAAAGTGAGTAAAGAAAAACAAGGAGTTCATTGGCACTTTAACAAATTTATTAGGGTGTTAGGGCATAAACTTTTGTGTGATACATCTCATGTCCTCAGATGCTGAAAAAAGAAATAAAACAGGGATACAGAGATGGGGATGTGATATCAGTGCTAACAGAAACAGAGTGAATGTGGCTCATCTCCAACAGAGATGAGAAGGTGGGAAAACCTGAATGGGAAATTACCCATTGTAACATGTCTGTTTAATCCTTGGTTCACAGTGTCAAATTTGCATATGAATTCCAGCTTAGCAGTTTCTCACTGCAGGCCGTGTTACAAATTTTAACATATTTTATCCTGTCAATGTGCTAATACAATGATGTAGCAATAACACTTTTAAAAACATAAACCATCTGCAGAAGTTATTGTGAAAGCTTTAAGTCTGAGCCTCAACATTCCAGAACCGTTTTTTGATGTTTTCTGACATTTTGCATTGTGATATAGCATCAGCCCTTGATGATAATGTTCAATTAATATAATATTGTAAATATTACAAAGCCATTTTAAGATGTGATGATGTGACTTTGTGTCTTTGACTCCAGTGCAGTATCTTGTCTTTCCCTTCCCTTCTCCTGGCATTTCCTTTAGAAGTGGTATGGGTAAGGAATATTTCTCCTTTCCCTTCCTCAGACTACTTTCCTACACATATCTTATTTCCCTTTTTGGGGTGCATGGGGGCAATGATCCAGATCTGTAGGGGTTTGGGTGCAGGAGAGGATTCTGACCATTGACTAGCAAAAGTGATTCCTCTCCTAACCTGTCAACTTTTGTGGGTCACATTCTAAAACACCTCTTCCTATTCATTGACTAGAAGCTTTAGCATCTAACTCAGGCTTTGTGGATTGCAGTGTTGTTCCTGTGACTTTTTTTTTCTAGGCAAGTCTAAGTGAGGCACTGCAATGTGCAGAGTCACAGTACCTGAGTCCCATTGTGGATCTTGGGCCTAAATGACCTGGGATCATAAATCCAATTGTCTTTCAATTACCAAAGCTCCTGAATCATTTTTGAAAACCCCTCCTGATGGCTCTTTCTAGCTTTGGATTGCTATAATTGCTTCCTCTTTCCCCCAGTTCTCTGGTTATACTTTATTCAGAGTACCTTCTGTTTTGAAAAATATTGGCGTATAATCAGCATGAATATTCAATTGTATCAATTATTCAGTATACATTAGGAACTGACCGTGATTATTTACTCAAGGTTGAATAAATGTGACATCTACTTGCAGCATATTTATTTTTAAGGTTGTAGGACCCTTATAAAACTCTCATGATGAATTTATACGTTGGCATGTCTGATCAATATGGAAGCTTGAACTTGAGCAAAAGATGTGCCTAAATGACAAAGTAGGCTATGAAACACCGAAATTCATAAAGCTGTTTTTTTGAAGAAAAGAGAAGCTTGTATTTTACGAAACCGGTAGTTCAGCTTGTGATAAGGGGATAGTATCCTTTCATCAAAGATTACTGTATATCAAGTAGGCTCTTGTGTTTCCTGGTAAACCATTGCTGTTCTGCTATCACTTTATTGTTTTTCTCTTTGCAATAAGCTTTTACTGGTGTGTGGTGTATTTAGTATATGTTAAATATTGCTTAAGTAAAAATAAACTTTGGTGTTTAATGGCTAAGGTGGATTGAGCATTTCCTGTTAGTTTTGGTTTAGTTACTCAGAATACAGAACAAAGGTGTCAGATAAACATTACTTAAAATAGGCTTGTGCTGTTGTTCTACTCCCTGGTCGTGTCTGTTGAACTATGTGACTGGCTGGGTGCTCCTGTGCATTTGCTAACTTGGTTTTGGAAGGTAACTGATGTACACCTTCATTCCATAACAATTCTGTCTGCTCTGCAGAGAAAAGGACAAACCCCATTTATTTTAATGTTTCACGATACTTTGTGCCACCTTGTGAAATACAGGTTTTCATGGCGATCTCTCATTTCTCAGAACTAGAGTTCTATTTTATCTGCCGATAGGAACCAGATAAAACCAGTGGTTGGCCTATGGATTGTCTCTGGCCTCCTAGGCCATCTTTCAGGTCATCATGCTTCGATGACGCATAGCTGCCTGCCCTGCAGATAGCTCAACTTTTTCCATTCTCCCACCCCTCAACATATTTCTCGAACCATGGAGCCATGGGATACTTGGATGGTGGGCTTTTTCAGTTTCTTCTGTTGAAGCTGTTCCAAAGACCAGGGCCATCCCTAGCACTTTTGGTTGCCCTATACAGGCCCCCTTGTAGGGGGGCTCCTTTGTGGATGAGTCCCTTTGTGGGCGGACTGCGCACCAGGACTGCAGGGGCAAGAGCTTAGGGGACCCCGCCCCTTCTCCACCCTTTCAGACATGGTGTGGTAGTGCAGTGCAATTTTGCTTTATGCCCCGTGGTGGCAGTGTCCCAGGGCTTCACAAGGAACGTCTGGAGACCGGTTTTGTGAAATCTTGGCAAAGAGGATGATACTAGAGCATGGCCCCAGCAATTCTAGCTGATGGAGATAATTAGCTATGGCCAGAACCTTCCAGGCAACAATGCATGCAACACAGCATGAGCTTGTTTCAATTCCTTGCGGCACTATTAGAGATCTGACTGAAACCAGGACTATACTGAAGTCTGGGAGGAGCAGGTCTCTTCAGGGCAGTGGTTTTCAACCTGTGTGCCTTGAGAACTGTCCATGAAATTTCATCATTTTCCCTTCACTGTGGTTCTTTGCAGAGCCACCACTGGGCGAAACTGATGTCACCTCAGGATCTCGTTCATGCTGGGAGGCAGCTGAAATGCTGCTGCCCAGCCCAAACAAGCAGAGCCTGCTCTGCTCCCTGCTGTGGCAAGAGGAAGGGAGCCTGCTGAAGATGGGACACAGTTTAAATGCTGCATCCTGGTCCAGAGGGCTGGCAAGGAGGGGAGCCTGCTGTCAGTGGTTACTTGTTTACTCAATATCCCTAGCGTGGCATTGATCAGATTTTGAAAAATGTGTGTGTGCTCACTGTCTAAGACAGTGTATTCTGTGGTGGATTTGAAACATTAATGCATTAGATCCTTGTTTAGCTTGTTGCATGCACTTTAAGGCAGCTTCATGACAACATGACTGCCACAGTATTGCGCAACAATGGATCCCAAAGAGACCCCTTTGAGGTCAAAATGGGAGTCAAACAAGGCTGCGTCATTGTCCCATCACTGTTCTGCATCTTCATCACCATGACCCTTCACTTCACTGAAGGCAAGCTTCCAGATGGTATAAAGATTGTCTATAGAATGAATGGGAAGCTTTTCAGTCTTAGGAGGTGGAAGGCTAAAAGCAAGACCACCACAACTTCAAACATGGAGCTGCAGCATACGGATGACAATATGGCTGTTTCTCTTTCTCCCACAGCTCTCCAGGCCATCATAAGTGCCTTCGTTGTAGCATACAAGAATATCAGACTCACACTGAAGATCAAAAAGTCCAAGGTGCTCCACCAACCTTCATTGACAGGACAATCCCATGAACCTTCTATTGAAGTCAGTGGAGAACTGCTGGAAAAGGTGGAGCACTTCCCATGTCTTCTAAGTCACCTTTCTGCTAAAGTCAACATTCATGCGGAAATCCAGCATCATTTGAGCCATGCGTGCTCTGCTTTTGCCCACCTGAGACAAAGGGTTTTGAGAACCGGGACATCTATCCCAAGACAAAGCTCCTTGTATACAATGCAGTGATTGTTCCAACACTACTATGTGCATGTGAAACCTGGCAACATACAAGCGTCATTTGAAGGCACTTGAACAATATCATCAAGGCTGCCTCAGGAGAATCCTAAATATTTCTTGGGAGGATAGACACACGAACACTAGCATGCTGGAAGAGTCAAACATAACCAGCATTGAAGACTTGTCATTCAACAACTTTGTTGGACTGTGTCATGATCATGAGGGTTAGCCAGCAGCCTGGGAGTAAAAGGGTTAACCTCCTTAGCCAGGTAGGGTTGGCCTATAGGAATGTATGTAAGAATTGAATTTTGGCTCCTCCCTCTTCTGTTCTCTGTCTCTTTTTCGTCTTCTTCTTTCCAGCCATGACATGGTGGCAGTGGTGTTGAGAACCCAAGATTTTTAAAAGGACACAGGTTTTTCTTTTGTGCTGCAAGCTTTGCAATTTTTTTTCCTCTTCTTTTTTTTCCCTTTGTTTTTGTTCTTTTGTTTTTGTGTTGCCTCAGGGACGGGCAGACGGAAGGTTAGGTTTTAATTTTGTGTTGCAAGCCTCATGACTAGATGGAAGAGTCACAAAGTAAAACACATGGGGAGTCTCCACCATGGGCCTAGAACTTAGTTATAAGGAGAGTAAAAGAACATTTCTAAAAAGTACACAGACATCAGATCCCACTTCCCAAACCATAAAATAACAAAGCCTAACGGATCTATCTAAACTTAACCCTACTTACAGAAGATTGGAGAGGCTGTTCTCAGAGGGAGATATTCTGTGTCTCTCTCCCTCATGGCTGGAAAGAAGAAACAAAAAGACAGAGAACAGAAGAGGGAGGAGCCAAAATTCAATTCTTACCTACATTGCTATAGGCCAAACCCACCTGGCTAAGGAGGTTAACCCTTTTACTCCCAGGCTGCTGGCTAACCTTCATGATCATGACAGACTGGTCACATGGTTTGGATGTCTGACCCAGCGTCTCTCAAAACAGATTCTGTTTTCTGAGTTGGAGGAGGGACAGAGGAGCGTTGGGGGCCAGCGGAAGCGATATAAGGACATGCTGAAGGCACACGTGAAAAAGTGCAGCATCGGTGTCAACACTTGGGAGAACCTTGCCCAAGACCTTCCCCAGTAGAGAACAGTAATCCAGAAGGGGGTGACAGAATTTGAGAGGTCCCACAACAGCGCAGACGAGGAGATGGAAAGAAGAAAAGAGCATCAAAACCTGCCCTGCACCCCTCCAACAGCTACTAACGCCTGTCCCTTCTGTGCTAAGATCTGCAGCTCCAGAACGGGGCTGATCAGCCATCAACAGACTCACAAATAGGAGGGTGACCTGAAGATGTCCTACTCGTTATCGAGTGACCGCTGAGATAGACTGTGTTGCAAACCTCTCTAGTAAGACTGTAACCACAGTAAATATGACGCTTATGAGCAATCAATTCAGCTGAAAAAAGTGGGCGTGCTGTGGAATTGTTAGGCTCATTGGCGTGTGCTGTATTAGTGAAAAGGTTGGGAACCCCTGATGTAGAGCGTTTTGATGTTGAACAAATGGCAGGCACAAATTCCTTCCAGAAGGTTGCAAGTGAGAGGGCATGAGGTTCTCTGAACAAGGCACAGATTAAGATGTTGTCAGTGAACGCATAGCTTCCAACCTTATGCAGGGCTAGCAGGAACCAGGGGAGGGGTTCCTCTCCATGGGCCGTGGCGGGTCAGGAGTGGGGGTAGGCTGGGGCAAGTGGGGGTGCCTCTCTCCTGGCCACAGCAGGTCAACCAGGTCTGGATTCCCTGAGAGCTGTGAGGCTTCATGGCAGCACAGCTTAGCTCTGGGGTGACTTATTTGCTGTGTGACTGATTGCTAGTCAGTGCCTGCTTGACTGAAGTTTATAGTGTGGCCTGTTTTGAGGGCTGCGTCCTGAGCCTAGTGGCCTGCTAGGCAAAGCTAACCTCCTGACGCACTAGTCTGTCATCTATTATTCCCTAATCCCTTTGAGGTGCTTTAACAGGGGAGCAAGACTAGCTCAGGGTTTAAAAAAGCCAGCTCCTAAGCAACCAAAGCAGCTAGGGAGTAAACAAGAGCAGGTAATGGGATTTTTTTTGCATGGGCATTTAGAGAGGGAACATGAGAACCAGATACGCCTAACAAAAATGCTTTAAACCTAGGCTAATTAATCCCCACCTGTACAACTACAAAATGAAGGACAAACAAAAGCTTGCAAACGTAAAAACAAGACAGGCAGAAGTCCAGCAACAAAGTGGGAGTGAATGCAGCAAGAACAAGCCCCTGCCTTGTGTGCAGATGGCATATGTGTGCCTTTGGTGTAAGCAGCTCATGGTCCTCAGAGACCTCTCACACTGAAGATATCACTCTAGACCAGGGGGTCCTTATCATGAAGCAACCGTTAACAGTACCGAGGGAGTCAATATTAGAAATATAAATAGCTGTGTGTGATGCCTGGGATTAGTGCATGGTGGAACAGTTGCAGATCAGTCAAGATGTCTAAACAGATGCATGAGCAATGCTGGGGAGAGGCTGGTGGTCTTTGCAACTTGTCCCTCTAGCCACGTCACTATGTTTGCTCCTTCCAGAGTAACAAAGTTCCATTGGACACACAGTCTTAGGCAGTTTTCTGATCCCCTGTGCTGTGACATTTTCCCAGGGGTTGGTAGGGAAACCCAGGCCTGGCTATGAATGCAGGCTCCAGTCCAGAGACCCTATTTCTAGTTACCAATTATTTGGTTAATATGAAACCTTCGTTTAGTTAAGTCTCTTAACTCTGTACTTACTGCTGCTTGGAAATTGAAAGGTTCTGTGGCCTGCAACATGCAGGAAGTCAGTCTAGATCAGTGGTTCCCAACCTTTTCCAGATGGGGACCCATTGTGACAATTCAGGAAGACTTCGTGACCCAAGGCAATTCAGCAATGGGGTGGGAAAGAGAGAGAGGAAAAGTCATAAGTAGCTAATTTTGCACCTAAGGCAAGAATATAAAATTGTGCCCTCTCATGTTTATATAATCATAATAGTTATTTTATAGAAAAGAGGAAATATATTAATAAAATAACACTACATTTACTATGGTTAATCAGAGTGGAAAGCCACTCATCCCCAAACTTCTCCCCCCGGCTTAAACCCCACAATCAGGGCTAGGGGAGTCACTCAGGGCTAGGAGTCACTCAGGGGCTGAAGGGGACGAGGGGAGGCACAGGGACCCCCGCGCCCCAGCTGGCAGCATCAGCCATGGGAACCCCAGCTGGTACAAGGGGAAACCCCCATCCCCACAGCTGGAAGCTGGCTGGGGCTTGGGGGGGTGGGGACGCCCAACCCCTGCAGCTGGAAGCCAGCTGGGGCAAAGCCCCACCAGCAGTGCCAGCCATGGGAACCCTTCTGGAGGCTGGGGGGACCCCACCTCCTGCAGAGGCTGGAAGCCAGGGAGCTGATCAGCTCTGCCCTCCCTCCCAACCTCAGACCCAGGGCCCCACTTTACCTGAGCTGGGTGCTGCTACTCAGATATGCAATTCTCTGCCCTGCAGCTAAAACAGTTCTCAGTGTAATTGATTGGCTTAACTGCCTGACAGCTGTTAATCCAATTAAGAAGTTCAGAACCACTTCAGGAGTGTGAATGGCTTCTTAAGAGCCACCTGTGGAGCCACCCAGCCCAGCCGCAACCCTTTTGAAATGTAATCACAACCCATGTTTGGGTCCCGACCCAAAGGTTGGGAAACCCTGGTCTAGATGATCTTGATGGTCCCTTCCAATCATAAAGTCTATCTACCAACCTACTTCGACTGGAAATGCAATGCATTAATTGCTTTTATGTTTTCAATTGGTTGACATACTTGACTTAAGCCCTCGTACTGTGAGTGGACCATATAGGTCATATACAAGTCTCCTTTGTCTCAGGACAAAACTTCTAGCTGACCCCAGGAGTACCCCAGTTGTTGTCCTTCTGTCTCAGTATATCTTCTCCCTATTGTCTGAGGTCTTCCTCTTTTGTGTTTTCCTTGCAGGTTCCATGTGTGAGTTTCACGGGCTATACTGGATGATGGCGTCCTGAGAGTGTGGCCTAGCAGGAGGGCTAATTCTGATAAGTGGCAGATCCCATAAGCAGATCCACTGTCTGTGTTCTACCCTTGCTTTATCTTCACTCCTCCCTGCATACTCAATGCTGCCATGAGATAAGAAGTCTACTTGTTCCTCAGGCTGAGCCAAGATTTCTTCAGCTCTGCAGATTTAGCCATCACTCTCAGGCATGCACCATACTGCAGAACCAGAGCTAGATACACAATCACGTGGGTTCTTACAGGGTGGATTTTTTCTTGATGGAGAAAACAAATAAGGTGTCAACGTCATCATTCTGGCTTCCAGTTATTTCACCAGGTTTTGCAACTGGGGCTGCCTGTAGTAACTCGTGTCTTGCTGCTTTCCCTGAACAATAATCTAGCATGCAGTAGCTGTAGCAGTGGCAGTGGCCGTGTTGCTGAAAAATAACAGTTTGTGGCATTGACTGTGTGCTGCTGTAGTGTTAGAGATTTTTATTAAATATGTAGCTAGGATGAGGCCTTCACAGTCTCCAGTGATGTTAATCCAGAGAGGTTGACAAGCACACAATTATGAGTGATCAAGTGTCGGTCAAAGCGTCTCCTACACACCCTGCCAGTTCATATCAACCCAGATGTAGTGAGACTCCCAAGTGTGCACGCCTTCCATCCCATGCGGATTGTCTGTGTGATCAATGCCATCCTCCTGCAAAAGGTCGTCCAATTTGGAGACCTCAATGCCATCATTGTGGGATTCACAGACCTGGGCTTCCCCAGCTGCTTTGGGGCCCTGGATGTGACCCATATCCCCATCTGGGCCCCAGAGCACAGTACGGGGCCCTACATTAGTAGAAAGGGGTACCACTCCATGGTGCCCCAGGCCCTTGTGGAGTGCCAAGGGGTGGTTCATTGAGGTTTGTGTAGGGTGATCTGGGCAAGCCCACAGTGCACAGGGTTTTGCAGAACTCCTGGCTTGGCTGCAGGATGGAGGAGGGGACTTACATCCCCTCTGGGAGCTCCTGGTCAGGGATACCACCATTCCCCCCTGTATCATAGCTGACCCTACCTACCTACTGCACCTGTGGCTCATGCAGCCCTATATGGGACAAAATGACCCCACCCAGGAGCATTTTAAGGAGCACCTGAACTGGGGCTGGAGCATGGTGGAGTGGGCCTTCAGCCACTTGAGTGGGTACTTTGAGTGCCTCCTTATGTGCCTAGTGGGGCAGTGGGGGCAGAGGGAGCTGGCCTGGTGTGCCCTGCCCTGGTCACGAGCAGCTGGGCCAATTCCAGCAGGGCAGCCAGGGTGAGGTTGGGTGGAATCAGGGCAGCAATGGCGGGGGGTGGCAGAGGTGCTGTGGGGAAGCATTGGGAGGGGTTGTGGGCGCGGGGTGGCAGCAGCTGGCAGGGGCAGCCACTTGGAGATGGCCTGGCCAAGGCCCTGGAGGGCCACGGTGACCTTGCCCCAGGTCTCCCACTGCCACCCCATGTCTGCCTCCTCCAGCCACTGCCAGAGCATGGCAGTCTGCTCCTGGATGGCCACGGTCTGAGTAGCTGCAGCAGCACAACCTCTAGGCATGGGCCCACCTGGGCAGCAGGGGTGGGGGAGTCCCAGCCCCCTTGGCGCATGGGGGGGGTCTCCCTGGTCTTGGCTGGGGCTCACCCAGCCCTCGGGTGGTGGAGCTGTGGAGACAGAAGGGGAGAGAGGGGCAACCCACCAGTCCCATGACCCAGCCCCAGGGGCAGTGATCCCCCATGGCCATCTCCCCCATCCAATCATCCAGGGGCCCTAGGGAATCCCAGGAACCCAGTAATCCCCACATGGGTGGGGCATGCACTGGATGCACCCCATTTCCTACCCCCCACTCTTCCCTGGGCTTGTGGGTTATGGTGCTGGCCATGGGAGCAGGTGCTGAGTGCCATGTTGGCCTGCTCCATGGCTAGGGGGATGTGGCTGGCCAGGAAGTGTCAGGATGGGGCTGGTGGCCATGTGGCCAGCTGATGCTGGCTGTGCTGGGGCAGGCACCCCGGCCCCAGCCTGGAATGTCCAGCTCACTGGTTACCTATTTAAGGGTCCCTTGAGGACTTTGGGGGTGGCCTGGGTGGAGGGGACCTGGCTCGAGGAGCCAGATGCCTCAGCTATGACCAGGGATGACAAATCATCTGACAAAGTCTTCAGCTCCTGGTCCCAGGTCCCAGCCAAGGCGCCTGGCTGGACATTGGGCACTAGCTGGGGCTCCACCATGGGTGCCACTGTATCAAGGATGCTCTCTGGCGTCACCATGTCCTTTGGCCCCAGCAGCTGCTCTAGTTCTTTGTAGTGGAAGCAACAAGTGGGCACTGCCCCTGAGTGTCTGGCTGTGTCCTGGGCCCAGTTTTATGCCTGCCACAGCTCCTTTATCTTGGATGAGACCGGCTCAGTCAGCAATGTGAGGGTGTGGAGTGGCCCCGGGTGGGCAGTCCTGTTGACAACCAAACAAATGCTGTGGCATCCCAGCACCAGCCGGTGGTGTGAAGGAGTATCTCCTCATCCTCCCCCAGTCTCAGAAGGACTTTTATCTCCACCTTACTCCAGGAAGGGGGGCCCTCTTCTTTGATCCCTGGCTGACCTCCTGGAATCCCTCTAGTGGATCAGTGGGAGGCTGGTGGGGAGGCATGTGGGTCCTGGGTTTTGGCCATGAGGCTGGTGGAGTGCCTTGCCGGGCTTTAGCGTTGCTGGGCGAGCATGCTGCTGGAGGCTCATGGGGATCCTGCAGCCAGCACACCCCTCAGCTTCCTGCCATGGGGTTTCTGGGTCCCTGCATCTTTGAACATGGTTGGACATGCCAACCACAGAGCTCCCGCTTGTGCTGGCAGAGGCATCTCCACACGCCTGCTGGCCGGTACCACGGAGGACCACTCTTCTGAAAGAGCTGCCCGCAGAGCGTCAGCACACGCTTTCTTTCTAAAGAAGGCGCTGTTCCTGAAACGGGAATGGCAGAGCGATTTTCAAAGGCTTTTCATGTGTAGATGCTCTGTGGCATCTTTTGAAAGATGCGCTTCTTTCAAAAGTCCTTTCGAAAGCAGTTGGTAGCGTAGACGCAGCCGGGGGTAGGTAGAGGGGCAGCTTTGCTCACTGTATCGGCAACTCCTGAGGATGCCACGGTTTAAGCATGCTTCAACCACTTCACCAGTCGTGACTGCAGTCTACGATCTGGGCACTTCCCCAGTGGCACCAGCACTTGCTTTGCTCTCAGCTCAGGGCCTCGGCATGACAGAACTAGCATCTAAGCAGGAGCTCTCTCTCCTATTCCTGCCCATCAGTGTTCTGTCTATGTTGCTAACTTCCCTCTACCTGCAAGGCAGCCAGTCCTCCCTCCTTGAGCTCCAGGGAGTGACTGACCCTGCTCTGCACTGCAGCTCTTTTCATATGAGCCTGCTTGGCCCTGCTTGGCTGCTTGTCACAGCCACTCTTTAGTCCGTTGCTTCTGATGAAGCTTCCCTAGGGCTCGATTAATCCTTTCCCTGCCAGTGTGGGCAGATGCCCAATCACAGACACCTTGATAATGTAGGATAGAAGCTTAATCCATCCTCTCACTTATAATTTTAGTCTTGGCTTCTACCTGTAGCTCTGGCTCTGAAGTCTGAAGGCCTTTCAAGTCACTACTGTCTAAAGGAGTTAAGGACACTCAGCACTGGCAGGATTAGATCCTCATCTAAGAAGATATTATGTGTATTTACAAAATCATGGAGATACAGACTTAGAATTTTGGGGAGAAAACACACAATGTTGTACATATGAAAAGTTTTATTATGAGTTTGAGTTTTCCTAGAAATAAATTAAAAAACTAACAACTATTAGACATTATGAAAATGAACAATCTTATGCAGAAATGCACATTGGAAAGTTGAAAAAACAATAAGCAACATTTTTTTTTCCTTTATGATTATGAGCCTTAAAATCAAGCACTGGCTTTATATAACATACCCTGTTTTCATAGAAGAAATGTGTTTATATACAGTATAAACCAAAAAGGCACTAGAGCTGAAAATATAACCAAATAAATAACACAGCAATGTAAATGCAGATTTGGGATTTGGACCATTTACTTGGAAAGTTCCATCATGGGGGGGAGAGAGTTTCAAAAGAGCAAAAGGCAGTTTGGTGACCCATGAAAATCAGTGGGAATTGGGCACCTAACTCATTTGTATGGTTGAAAGCCCCCCTTCCTTCCTCATTACTATGTGGTAAGATGTCAAAGGATTTTTATATTACTGTTTGGTGAGCCATTAAAATATCTAAGTAAAAAGTCAACAAGCAAACCAGTTATAGGTTGTGTGTTTAACGAATGAGCATAGCTACAATTAGACTCTGTAGTGTAAGGTTCTGCAATCTTGCTTACAAAATGTCAACCGAAAGATAAAAATTGTAATCATGGCAAAAGTTGTTCTAAGTAAACCTGAAGGTCCAAGTACCATATCTATGGTAACCTTGGGGAGCTACTCTGGTCCTTAGTTTCTCAATTGCTCTCTTGAAAATATTATTTTTCTCTTTGTTCAAATTGTGCCCATGTAAGACTGCAATTTCTTTATTATCTGCGAAAGCTCTTAAGAGTTAATAAGATATCAAGGTAGTGTATGTACGTACGTTACATTGTGATGTGGCATTTAAACAAAAATCATGCCCACCATAGCAGATGTGTATCAAAGTGATTTTTAACATTATACAATTTCTTTTTCTGTACACTTGGATGCTGTGGCTCCATTCGCCAATGCAGTGCTCCATTTACCCTTTTTCAATTAATAATTTTAGCTGTTTCAGGAAACTGAACATTTTAAAAATAGTTTTGTAATTTACATATAAAAATAAACATGTAGCAACATTGTTCAAACATTTCCTATGTATATAAGTAATATAGTGCATAGAAGGTCAAACCCAAGCAGGCCCAATCAGATTGCATTGAGGGAAAGGTCAATTGGTCTTACAGCAAGAGCACAGCTACAATATTACCCTGATAGTAGCTACAAGTGCAAAAAACACATGGGACTACAGTATATGAAACAACATTTTTCCTGTGTGTGCACACAGAACTTTTCTTTTATAATCGTGGGTGTTTTATGTTTCATGTCTTATCTGCCCATATTTGCTTATCTACCTACACTCTTAAAGATAACATATAAGCAATTAACCATAAGAAACCTTGAGTTAGAAGTTTTGTAAGGGTCATAGGTTTGCATGGGGGAAGGAAAAAAAAGTGTTGGTATCTAACTATTATTATTTAACCTAAGCTATTTAACAGATTTTCCTTTTTCTGAACATGCTGGTCATAGATTCACACAAACATAGTCTAAAAGGGCCATTGAGAGGCCATCTTATCCAGGTTGCCTGCCCCCATTTTCTGCCCCTCCCAGCTCAATGCCCCAGGCAGGAACAACTATCTCTAGATTATTCCTGACAGATATTTTGCAACTTGTTATTAGACGCACCAAGCAACAGTGACTCCTCTATCTCCTTGGAAGCTGGTTCCAGTACTTAATTATCTTTATAGTTAGAAAATTTCCCATAATCTCTCATTTAAATCTCCTTGCTTCAGATTAAACTCATCACTTCTTGTGCTATTTTCAGTAGCCACAGAGAGCAGTTGATCACCAAACCCTTTTCAGACTGTTGTAAATTCCCTCATCGCTCCTTTTGTCGCAAGAGTAAATATGTGCAGGTTTATTAACATTTCCTCACACATCAGCGTGTCTAAACCTTTTCTCCTTTTGGTTGCTCTCCTCGGGACTCTCCCCAGTTTGGCTACATCTTTTGTAAAGTGTGGCTCCCAGAACTAAACTGAAAACTACAGCTGCAGCCTGAGCAGTGCCAAGTAGAATGGACTGTTAACTCTCATGTTTCATGTACACTTTTTTGGCAACTAGATCACATTGTTGGCTTATATTCAGTTAGGTTATGTTCACGTGGCAGAGGGAGGTATCCTGAAATAGCTACTCTGTGTCTTTGACATGCACCTGTCATTTTGAAACAGTTTTTGAAATAGTGGGTACGCTAGTTCAACATCCCTGTACTCCTTGTTGCAGGAGTAAGGGATGCCACAAAATAGCCTATTTCAAACTACACTCAGAATAAGCTATGCAAGGTGTAGCTTACTGCATATCAACACTTGCCTGGCTTATTTCAAGTTCAGGCTGCTGTCTGGATGTAGCCTTAGTGATTCATTGTAAATCCCAGATCCTTTTTCAACAGCGCTATTGGCTAGCCAGCCTTTCCCCATTTTGTGTTTGAAATATTTTTCTTTCCTAAGTGTAATATTGTTCACTTGCCTTTATTTTATTTATCTTTTCCTTTCTAGATCAATTCTCCAAGGTCTGTTTTGAATTCCAGTTCTGTTGTTCAAACTACTGCACCCCCTCCCAACTTGGTGTCTATTTCATTGGCGATGTAATTAATATATGTGCTGAATCGTACCACATCTAGGACAGACCCCCTTCAGGGACTCCATTAGGTATGTCCTCCCAGTTTAACAATGAACATTGATAACTACTCTTGGGTACGGTCTTTCAACCAGCTCTGCACCCATCTCATAATAGTTTCACCTGTATCCTTTGCTTGTTATGAGCCTATCATGCAGGACTACGTCAAAAGTGGATATATTACATCCCCCAATCGATTAGGCAAGTAACCTTGTAAAAGATGGAAATGGAGTTGCTTTGGCGTGATGTGTTCTGTCATGGAAACACCATACTTATCTAAAGGAGGGGCTAATCTAACTGGGTGCTGACTGCCCTCCATCCCTCTTGTTGAGAGCTTCTCCAGTCCTCTTGTGTGAGGTGATGAGCACCTTCAGCTTCCATCATGAGTTCAGCCCAGGCATAAAATATGTGCTGCTTACCACCTATGGCAGGCTATTGCCATGAGAATCTCAGAACGAAACTTACTATTATTCTCTTTGCAGGTCTGTTTCCTTGGAAAAGGATGGTTTGTTATAATTTTTCTCTGATAGGCGGAAGGACTTGTTCCCCTGAGTAAATTCAATGGCAAAACTCTCAGGGTATGTCTGCACTGTGAGCAAAAGCCTGTGGCACCGAGTCCCTGGGTCAGCTGACTTTGGCTTGGGCTGCAGGATTATAAAATTGCAGCATAGCCATCGGAGCTCTGGCAGGAGTCCCAGGCTCTCAGGTCCTTCCACCAAGGGGTCTTAAAGACCAGACTCCAGTTCAAGCCTGAAAGTCTACATTAGTTTCATAGCTCCACAGCCTGAGCACTGTGCGCCTCAGTCAGCTGACCCAGGCCAGAAGCAGCCATGCCCAGGGTCTCTTATTGCACTGTACGTCTACCCACGTCCTCTGAAAGCCTCCTGCTCTGTTTTTTAAAAGTATTTTATTCATGTTGAAAAATAAGCTCATTTCAAATACAGGAAGATTTGGGTGAATTTGGGGGCATAGACAGGATTGCTGGGCCCTGGGCAATGCATGTATGGGGAGTGGGGGGAAACTCGGCGCTCCTGGAATGTGCATGGCCTTGGGTGGAAGAAGAGGATCATCCATCAGAGCTTCCCAGAACATGCAGCGTGGGGTCCTGGAGCGAGTCACCCGGTGCTCCAGCACCAATGTGGTGGCCAGGAGCCTCTACGATTGCTGGACCCAGAGGCAATTTCCCCCTTG
The DNA here is from genome assembly GCF_033958435.1 of Carettochelys insculpta. Taxonomy (NCBI): domain Eukaryota; kingdom Metazoa; phylum Chordata; order Testudines; family Carettochelyidae; genus Carettochelys; species Carettochelys insculpta. The sequence goes on along the minus strand of NC_134139.1, from coordinate 140,725,040 downwards.
CCGTGGTCAGCAAGCCTAGGTGAAATGCTTAGCACAGATATGCTGTTTGCTGTACTTACAACTGGCTAATTCAAAGCTGCCTGAAAGCCTTTCCTTTTAGGAACAAACAAGAGGGGAAGCCATTGGTATTTGGCTATTTCAGTTACGCCAACACAGTGGTAACGAAAGCATGCATTAACCACGGGAGGAGAGCTTTATGCATCAATAAACTTCCCAGTGCTTGTAATACCTACTTAGGTCTTCTCCTGAAAACAAGTCACCTTCCTCATATGTATATTGACACAGAACTCAATGGAATGGATTAAGTCAGGAAACTTATGCACATGCTTAAGTATTTTTGGGATTGGGGTGTTAGGCTAGGAAAGGTTTCTGAGGCATAAAATGAGAGACATAACCTAGATGAGCAGTTGATGATCATTCTTGCCATCTATTAAAATAAAGTAGAGTGGCCTGTGAGGCACAAGAAGGAACATAGTATAGCTTAAAATTAGTACAAAAACGTACACAATGGATCCTAGTTTTTTAGTTCAGAGCTGAAGTGTGGCTAGAAATATTTTACAACAGATGGATTTTATATAATCAAAGTATCAAAATTCTGATCAGTCAAATTGCATTAACCAGTGCCTTCATTTTCTGTTTGTTAGCATGATAGATTTTAATTTTAAACAGTAATACAGTGTGACGTGGAAACTGACTAGAGAAATAACAGCTATTTATGAAAAAATGGACCAGTATATCAAATTAAATAAAATGTATGAGCCCGGGAATATTATTCTGGAATACTTGTCAATGGCATGGGTGTCAATACGCATGCTGACGTATCTCTGGCTTTTCCTCCTGCTTGAACTTCGTTCGGAACCAAGCGTCAGCTGCACCATCATTCTGTCTTGTTTATCTCCATTCTCAGACATGTAGTGCCCCAGCTCATTCACATCCCCATCACTGTAGCTGCCATCCAGCATCATAGGCCGGGGCTGAGGTAGTCCGCAAGTACAAGGAAGCTGTGAATAAGGTTGAGTATGAGACATATTATATGAGACAGCGCCAAACACCTATCTGGCCCTGGCGCTCCTCCTCTCCTTACAGGCAGAGGAAGGCAAATCCCAATGGAAAAAGCAGCAGCACTAGTCTAGGCTGTTTCTGGAGAAAGGTAGGAAGCTCCACATCTTTACAATTCCAAATATTCATGAGAGGATGCCTGTTTTCAATGGCACATTGTAAATATTTAATCTGTGCATAGATGTGTTTGAATCTTCCTCATTATCCACTCCATTCACAATACTATTTCTATCTGGTACTATTTACAAGTTAGCGTCTTAACTCCAAAGAGAGAGAATTTAAAAGACAAGATAGCATAAAGTCGTACTTACAATATGAATAGGGGTTTTGTCCAGTTGACTTTACAGGCTGAAGAAACTTCAGTGCAATAGGTTTCCAGATGACATTAGCTAACCCTTAAAGTCTCTAATGGGGAATACTGCACTGATACTTTCGGCACATGGTCTATTCTTCCACAGATGGTTAGGTTTTTCATACTGTGAGTGAAGACTTTCAAGGCATGGTCAGCCCTTCAAATGCCTATTTCAATTATATAGAATGGCACTGGACATAGAAAACTTACTTTGTCTCGTAATTTCCTCTCTTTCCGCTCTTGCACTGTGGTCAGGTAGTTCACTGCTGCATATTCCAAGACTGAGAGAAAGACGAACACAAAACTGACCCAGAGGTAAATGTCCACAGCTTTGATGTATGAAACACGAGGCATGGAGGCGTTTACACCAGTGATGATTGTTGACATGGTCAGTACCGTAGTTATTCCTGGGAACACACCATCATCCATTCAGATACAAACAGGTAAGACAATTCAAACTGTGTTCTTTACAGCAAACATGAGGCTCTATTCCTGAAGTTCTAATATATCCTTAAAATAACTTTTTTTTTTTTTAAATTTTAGATGTGGGTTAATGGGATCCAGAAATCCCTCTTTTCTAACCCGGTTTTCATACTAAAGGCTCATTTTCAGTACAAAGTTAACTTTTTGTTCTTACTCTAAGATTGTTCCCAATCTGAACCTCCATTCACACAAAAACCTCACGGTTGAGGTGAGGGTGCTTTACACCAAAGGTTACTAGCCTGGCAAGGAGTACAGGCCAATGCTTGCCCGCTATCACCACTCAAGTTTCTAACACAAGCGCTCTCAAGTGTGGATGCAGGTTAAGCAACTCAGGCACTGCTAATTTTCCAGTGCCTTTCCACAATTCCCCCAGCCTGTGTTTTCGTGCCAACTGCTCACTCTCTGCTTTTGTACTGGAGGTCACATACCAGGTCATAGACACTGGTGTCCATTTTAACCTCATATTGCACATGGTTTGCTATACCTCTAACATTTCTATTGTGTTTTTACAATGTGAATGGAAGAGCTGGTGACTAGAAGAAAATATTCTCGCCACAACGCCAGTTGACCAAAATGGACATCAGGCTTTGGTTAGATATCCGCTGTCAGGAGAGCAAAAGCCACTCTTTTGGGAGTACAACCCAAAATCTACAGTGCTGTGATGGTATCTCCAAAAAAAAGATAGATAGCAGAAGAAGGGATCTACCCAAAAGTACCTCAGTGTCCAGAGCAAATTAAAGCCCTGAAGAATGTGCAGCAGAAGCCGAAAAGCCACAGTACCCAGCTCAACAATTCCCCAAGAATGTGCCAGAGGTGATCTTCCTTGGAGGCAGAAAGGTCAAGGTTTAAGCAGTTGATATCCATATTCAAGTTGAGTAGTACATTATTCTATGAGAAGTCCCACTGACTGAAGCTGCATGTCTCACAGATGAAAGTACTACTCCACACACCAAGAGTGTACTAATCCTCATCTCTTCCACTACTCCATGTGCAAGGCAGTCTGGCTGTAATTAGGGTGCCCGCTACTATCTTTTCCAATTTGTAAATGGGGATAATCCTACCTACCTCCTTCACATGCAGGCTACTAGTAGGTCTAAATACATAATGGGTGTGTCTACACTAGGAACTAACTTCAAAGTCAACTTCGAAGTTAGGCACTACTTTGAAGTAGCCAGCAGAGAGTCTAAAGATATTTTTCCCTTATTTCGAGGTTAATTTTGAAACAGGGAGCCCAACTTTCAAGTCCTTACTCCACTCCCGCGAATGGAGTAGTGCCCTATCTCAAAGTTAAACTTCAAAGTAAGGTGTGTGTATATGCTCAGCTTTGAAGTTGTACTTTGAAGTATGCAACTTCAAAGTTATTTTTGTAGTGTAGCCACAAACAATGTCAAAAAAGTGACTGAAAAATGAAAAAATCCTGCTCAAGCACTTTTTTATTCTCTATGGTTGTAACTCTGACCTAGGTTTCTAAGCCTCTGATATCACTGCCATGGTATAAATGTCAACCATTTTGTAAAAAAACCGTGAATATATATGTCTCATTCATATCTGTCCTATATCTATACACAGTCTCTCCACGAAGCAGGTTCATTTGCAATAAGTAAGTCCTCATATCCGATCCTGGTTCAAGCTGAAATTAATGGGTGTGGGATTGGACTCAAAGTCTGTGAGAAATGTTAAGAATGATTAATTAAGGGTAAGGGTTTTAAAACATCAGTTTTATAAGAAGGAAGTGTCTAAGATTCCAGTCTTACAATAAGACTAGGGGTCTGGCTGCATGTAGCTCATTGCAGAACTGAGAGCTAAATCCCATAGACTTCTTTAAATGTATCACCTCATATTTGAGTTCCAACAGTATAGTTAATTTCATGGTGAAAAAAAACATCGTAAGATTGACCAGCGAGTTGCTGATGCTGGTTTTCATCTGTTTTTCCACTAGAATTTGTAAAGTGTTTTGATACCTATGGATGGAAAATGTGCTGTACTTGTTATGTATTATTAGTATATAGTAAGAGAAAGTGAAAATCAATGTTGTTTTCCACTTTGTGTTTGGTGTGCATCTGTTATTTGTGATACTGCGTAATACAGTTAAAATGCTGTTAGAGTCATAAAAAAAGGGATAAATGGGGTCAGCCTACCTTAGCCCACATGTCTAAAGGTGAACAAGAACAGTAGATGAATTCAGAGACTGAAAAGCGTGCTATGAAATACATCATCAGATGTGTGTAAATACTGATGAGACTGTCCTTGTACTCTTTCCTAGTGCACGGTCACTCAGGTGTACTGATTACAAGATTCTTTTTACCTAAAGGGACCCTGGCAGGTACAGCTCTGCGATCAATCCAGAAGGACACCCAGGACAGCATGACCATCAAAGTGGCAGGGAAATAGGTTTGCAACAAGAAGAAGAAGATGTGGCGGCGTAAAGTGAAGTTGATATACAGTCGATTGTACCATCCTATACCACAGAGAGAAGGAAAAAAGGGTAACTAGCACCAAAGGAAAACTATACAGAAGTACAACATTGGCCATCCTGAGTCTTTTCAACATGTACCGTGGAACAGTGCTATGCTTTCTTATAAGAAAAATATTAGAAGTAACCTTTACAGATTCATCTCCATTAAAGAGCAGAGTGGATCTTAATCAAAGCTTCCATATCCTTGAAGTCCTGTCACCTTACAGGTCTGGAGATTTACAGCAAGTATCATTCCTGGTCTTGAAAGTCCTGTGTTCACAGAACTCCCCTGGCAGTCAGTTCTGACTGGAATAATGGAAGTTCCATGCAGAGGTGCAATATAGGATCAGGACCCTCATTTTATATATAATTCTAACAAATGCACCACACTACACCATGTGGGTGTAAATTTAAAATGGCCAGTTAGGTTTCCACCTGTAAATATTCCCACGCTTTAGTCAAGGAGATTCCCAACTACCATGAGGTCCAGCTGTAATGCACCTTCTTTCCAAGCAGGAGCTATTATTATTTGCATAGTTCCACAAATTTACCATTACACAGCACTGCACAAAAGGAGAAGTGTGACAGGGTGTGCCAGGTCCAGTGATCCTACCACACCTTGCCCCAAGAAAGGGAGCAGAAGAGGTGAGTCCTCAAGGTTGCCTAGAGAGGCTGAAGGGAGCAGCCAATCAGAAATCACCAGGCTCATATAGAAAGGAGCTGTTGGACAGAGCAACTAAGTTATTAGCAGGAACCAGAAGACCAAGGAGGGTGCTTCTGGCTGGCTCTGGGACCTGGAGGGCTGGTCAGATCAGTGCTGGTTGGATCCAGGCTCCAAGAATGCTGCTCCTGGCTCGGTGCAGGAATTGCATTGCATGGACACAGCAGTTGCAGGCAGTTATCAGGGAGCAAGGAAAGTGCTCCTGGCTGGTTGCAAGGACTCAAGAAAAATGAGACAAGGGTAAAAGTACTGGGGCTGGAGGGAACTGTCCCAGGAAAATGCAGTAATTGTAAAGGGGTGCAACAAGTATGGCTATATTTTGGGTCCCTGGGTCAGGACCAGGAGCAGTAGTCAGGCCTGGGTCTCTCCCACCAGTCACTAGAGAAGTGGCTCGTGAAAAATCTCCCGGGAAGAAGCCCTGGGGTCACTACTCCACATGAGAGCAGGGGCAATTTGAGAGAGCCCAGAAGGGGTGAGGGACCATTTGAAGGTTAGGCCAAGAGGGGCTATAACCAAGATACTGAGATAGACTCTGTTGGATTGTTTGAGGATCAAGCTCAGGGGCAGGGCTGACAGCTGGCACCAGTGGAGGATACTGTGGCAGTCGGCCCTATTAGACTGACTGTGGCTTGAGCCCAGGAATATGGCTACAAAGGCTGTCCTGAGGGAGGCCCTGTTGAATCACATATCCCTGAAGGGGTCTGTTTGTTTCACACATGGACTGTGTGTGACGTGGCCAGAGAGCTGGATCACTGGAAACCTGCCAGAGAAGTTAACTGCCAGCAGGCATCACCTCAGACAGTACAGCTAGAGAGAGAGTGCAGGCACACATGCACCTGCTAGCCAAAGTTCACGTTAGGTGGGTAGGCCCCAGACCCTAAAAACAAGGCGTATTACAATGGAAGAAGTGATTGGTCAGTGGATCCAGGCCCTGCTGATGCAGTTGTTGGAGAACTAGCAGAAACAGCAGGACACTCAGTTTGCAGCACAACCTTGATGGCAGGAGACCCACTCCAAATAACAGGTGTGGTTACAGAGATGCGCCAGCTGCATCATGCTCAGTAACATAAGCCCAGCTGTGGAGAGGCTATGGCCATTTAAGAAGGGGTTTGCCCTGGGGTGAACTAGGTGAGACAGGCAAAGCTTAATTGCTTTTATTGTGGAGAGGTGGGCCTCATAAAAAGGTTTTGCCGCAAGAGGAAAGGTAAGGCCCAAAACCAGGCCAGATGAGACCAGCATGTCTGATGGTGCAAATCCCTACGGCTGGGGCACCAGAGCTCACACCAGAAACACTGAAGACTACCACACCTCAGCAGATCTATCCCATGAACAGTGAAGGTAAACAGAGCCTTCTGGTCTTTGATTGGCTCTTCCCTGCAGCCTCTTTAGGGAGCCTGCAGAACTCGCTTCTTCTGCTTCCTTTCCTGGGGTGAATTGTGGTAGGAATATGGACCAGGTCTACTCCACACAGTGATGAACAAATAATTAAGTAATTATTTGCAATTCAGCATGAACTTTGTCGGTGCTTCAGCCCTCACAGAGGGAATGCCTTGAACAAGCTGCTAGTGAGTTCTTTGTGGCCAATTCGTGGTCACTTTTTGATGGGTCCCAGAGCAAGCCAGTCTATTTTCTCTGGCAGAGGTAGAGTTTATCTCATCTTACTGGGGAGAGGAGACAGAAAAATCTATCATAATTTCACAACTTTAGCAAAATTCACTTACCCGTACTGCTATAGAAGGCAAGCTTTGTGGTGGTATGAAACTCCTGTATAAGGAACTGGGATAGTGATATCCTCTCATCTGTTTTTAGGGAGTCATTTCCATTCTTCCAGTACAGCATTAGATCATCTTCAGTGTAGGCATCTAAGAGAGCAGGAGTAAATCTTTGGTGCAGTGTCATTATACCAAATAGTAGCAAGTCTCCTAATTCAGAATGTGTCCATATGTCTTCAAAGGCATCTTATTTCAAGTTAAGGGCATAGTGTAAATGCAGCCACAGAAATCTAGGGTGGCTGCAGTTGGGCATAATAATCACCTCTTTTTCTTGCGTTCCAATTAGATTCAGTTGTCTCGTCTTGAGTTTTATACAGGGTTAGGTATTGTCAGGTGACCGACAGATAGACAAAACCCCACCCCATATTCAAACATAACTGTTAAAGCAGCAGTAAGGTTGTAAGTGCTTATTAACAATGTAAGGGGGAAAATATGGATATAGTTGTTCAAATATTTATACATATGAGAGCCAAGACATTCAAAGTTAGGTCAAATTTAGAAAAAGTTGCTCCATGGGGTTAAGTTTGGATGTATCTTTAGTATATATGCTGGATAAATATGTGACGTATGTTAGGTACATTCATTTGTTTGTTGAGTAGTACAGTGTTGTGGGATTATTTGAGGCAAACCACATCCCAGATTATTGTAACCGAAAGAGGGTAGCGAAAAACTTTCCCCAGTTCTTTTCAGTTTGTTGACTTCGAGTGGAGTGGCAGGTTGCCTTCCATTTCTGAAAAACAGGCCATTTACTTGGGTGCCTTTCCTCACATGGATTTAGCAGCCTAATTTTAGGCTCCATGGTCGAAAATCTTGGCCTGCATATGTATCCTGTGTTTACTTACAGCTTTCAATTTCCAATGAACATGTCTGGGTGTCCAGGGGGAAGCGACTGAAATCCATGTTGCACATTGCCGTTACCGTGACCCTAGAAATAACATGTACATTTAAAAAATGTGCTCTTTCAAGACTGAAAAACAGTAAAGGTAAAACAAATAAAATGGCAAGATAGTTTTGTAGCCAATAAAATGTAGCCCCTACTTTTTCAAATAAACCCACATATGACCAGGGGTTGAATTAAAAGGGGAGTAAATAGTGCCCATAGTCCAAAATCTGCCTGCTTGAAATGGCAAGTATCTCTTTTCAGAGCCTGCCAGCTGCTTTCCAGTTGAAAAGAACAGGCCATTGATTTTCATTGTCAGTCCTATGCGTCAACAGTTAGGGTAATCATGCTTATATTCCCCCCTCCCCCACTGTCAAAATCCAGCAGGACACTTAATCTAGGCTCCAGCTTCTCAGTATTTGTGTGGAGACCCATGTCTCTCTACCCTCTTACCAGGATATTTCAAGGCTGAACAGGTCCCTTCCTATACTGGGAATGCTCCAGCTAGTCAGCATGGCCTAAGCAGACCTGATTTGCTTCCTCCTCAGGCTAAAAACAGCATAATTGCCCTCAATTACAAGTTCACATGCTGCCCTTTCGAAACATCTTTATTCTTAAGGTGAAAGTATTACAGAGGAAACAGGTAGAAACATATACCAGGACTTACACACACACTAACACATTTACCAGCATTCACCCCAGCTCAGGAGGTCTCTGGTAAGATTTTGTCCTTCAAACAACTCCAAAGGGTTTGTCTATGGTTGCAAGTTCGTAACAGCTTTTTTATCAGAACAAAAACCCTCGTGGCCCCATCCAGACCCTTTGCTCCCTTCCAGTTCTGTTCCCCCTTCCCCACCTCTCCTTTACTCAGCCCTCAGTCCAGCCCTCACTTCCCCAGCCTGAATCCAGTCTCCCTCTTCAGGACCTTTTAGCTCACCTTCTGCCCCCATCTACCCCTGCCATTCTGGTCTACCCCACAACCCCATTTCAGGCTCGCACAAACCTTCCCCAGCTCCCCTCCTCAGTCTCCTTCAGCAACTCTCCAACCTCCCTCACTTCATTCCCCCAGCCCTGAAGTCCATTCCAACCCCTTCCCCCACCCTCAACAGCACGAAAACATCCCCAGCTCCACCCAGTTCTGTTCCAACTCCCCTCCCTGCAGCTTCAATCTAGTTAACCCAGCTGTCCCTCTTTCCTGCTCCATGCAAAATGGTCGATGCTTTCCCTTGCATTCTGTCCTAGCGGAGCTGTGTCTTGTGTCTTGCCCCCATTCCTTCCCCATCACTGTGATCTTATCCTGCCTTCTCCATATATCCTTACCAGCTGCTCACACCAAGGTCACCCCTACTGGAGGGATGCCTCCATCCCAGCTGCCCCTGCTCTTCCCTGGAAGCACTGCTCGTTGAGTCGCATTCCCACGAACCCTGGCCTATACCTCTTGCATGACTGTAGTCACACCACTAGTGTTATGGATAAAGTGCAGCAGTACTGTATTCTGTGAAACAGTATCCTTGTTATCACAGCCCAGCAAGCTGTCATTTATATCATCCACTAGGGGGCACAGGTGATCGGATAGGCCTAATCACTTTGTTTCAAAAGAAAATATACTGAAATGTAACAAGAAACCCTGTGGCACCTTATAAACTAATAGATATTTTGGAGCATAAGCTTTCATAGGCAAAGACCCGCTTCGTCAGATGCGTGACTGTTGATGCCGGTCTTTGCCCACGAAAGCTTATCCTCCAAAATATGTGTTAGTCTATAAGGTGCCACAGGACTTCTTGCTGTTTTTGAAGATACAGACTAACTTGGCTACCTCTCTGATACATTGAAATGTGCCACCTATTAAACTAAAGCTCTAGCCTCATTAAGAACAAATCATTTTATTTCTTAACAAGCTAGTTTTGTGGATTTTGCACAAGAAGCATCAGGTAATTAGAAACCCAAGTGACATAAGCACTGACTGTGGGAAAATAATGGGACTGGTTTTACAGATTATAGTGAGAGAACAATCTATGCGTCTTGACAAGTTTGAAGCAGGACAACAATTATATAACTGAGGATCCAACATCTTGTGCTTTTGCAAGAGCTTTTGTTATTTAGCTGTTCTCACATGGGTATTCCCTGTGATGTCACTCTCATTTGTGCTTTCAAAACAAAAAGCAGTCAAGTAGCACTTTAAAGACTAGGAAAATAATTTATTAAGTGAGCTTTTGTGGGACAGACTCACTTTTCGTTACTCTTTGAAAGCAAGTGGTGTGCTCAGAGTTCTTGTTTAGCTTGTGGTGCTACCTAAGATGTGACAGGTGTTTTCCATACACAAATGAAGACACAGTTCTGGCCCAAAGAGTGAAGATTCTTAGTCAAAATTTGGTGAAGGTATCATACAACCAATAGGATCAGGTGGTCAGTTTAACACTGACAAGGTTGTTTATTGTGTTCATCTTTAAAAATAAATTCCCTTCCCCATCTTCTCAGCTCAGACCTCCTGTCCTTCTCCTCTACTAATCCAGCTCAAAGTGCAAATCTCAATGCAACTTTATCTATGTGGTTGCTCAGTCACCTCCCATAAGGACCAAGTCCAACCACAATGAAATCTGGGAAAGTTTGGATTGAATTGAGATATAGATTTAAAATCACCTCATTCAGGAGAGCATGGATCTGTTTTGACTGAATTTAGAGCTAAGACATTCAGATCCACAGAATTCAGAACCTGAACGGGGATACGCTGTATAAATTCAGACTAATCTCTAAACAAAATAGTTTAAAGTGCTTTTCATTTTAGTTGCATTAATCTCCTTTCTTCAGTATTTATAAAGTGCTCAGTGTGTTGTGGAAAAAATACATTTTGCTATTTAGCTTGCCATTTAAAAGGTGTAAAATTATTTTTGTGCATGGGGCTGGGGTATAACTAACCCTTATATATCATGCAAGTTTCTGTGTGTGGTGGGACTGGAGTTCCTCAGCTATTCCCAGACTCAGATCCTCTACTTCTTAGGCAGCCAAAACTTTCACTGACATAAGACTTTTTCGTAAGTGTCTGTTTAAGGTATTACAGCATCGAGTGATACGGAACCACAACATATTCTTTACATCCAATTCTTGTCTGTTTTCGAAAGTGGGAAAAGGATTTTTGACAGTCTGGGAGCTTTCAGATTTTCATCACATTTCAAGTTATGTTTTCTGTCAAATCTATTGTAAAAATATTAATAATCAGTTACATATATATCTTGTACATTTTGACATGTCTGAAAAATCCCAGTCAGACTTTAGCTCTCACCATAATACAGCTTGCATTACCGAGGGTTGTTATTGATTTACCAACAGCTGCCAATGTAAGCATTGTAATTTTTAGCCTATGTGGATTTCTCAGGACTTTTGCTAGAATGACTTTTGGCATTTCCATTGTTAGCTTAAGATCCATAGTCAGAGTAGCTGGATAAGGGTGTGACTGAATGTGCCCCTGTATTCACACTCTACATACAATCAACTGTTCCGAGGAAGGGCCTATATAGAGTTCTATGAGCCAAATCTTGCTCCTCACCCTCCATAGGTCCCAAAGGCCCCAGAACTTGTAATGTTGCAGGAGGGTGCATGTGAGTGCGTGTGATAGCACAGTAGTGCTGGGGTTCTAAACCTTTTTCTTTCTGAGACATGCCCTGCCCCCTGCAAAGTGCTATAGGAATGCCACAGCACCTGTGTCACAACCACTGGTTTTCTGCATTTAAAAGCCAAGGCCAGCATTCGGGAGTAGCAAGCAGGCAATTTTCCAGAGTGCCACCAAGCTATGTTGCTCAGGCTTTGGCTTCAGATCCAGTTGGTGAGGCTCAGGGCTCTAGGCTTCAGCCCCCCGTGGTGGGCTTTCTACACTGAACCCCAGACAGTCTAATGCCAGCCTTGCTTGGAGGAGCTTCTGAAACCTGCCTGTGCCCCCCCTAGTGTGCCTCCAGACCTGTCAGTCAGACTGAGTGAAATAGGGGAGATCAGCTGCTGAAAGGGCTGTAGAGAGAGGCATTTCTCCAAGGCTGCGCTGCACAGAGGAGACAGGCTGTAGGGGCAGTGCTCTGTTTGCAGGAGGTCAGTAAATGACAAGTACCTAAAGCTGAATTATCAGTGGCAGTAGTGGTGGTGAACAGGGTTCAAATCCTGACCTGCAGACTTGTATTTACATTACTGAACCACTCTGCCTTTCCATACACTTTGCTGCTTTATGAGCATCTACTGGATGCATTTTGAAATGCTTTCTGTGATGGTCAGTGGTTTATCCATTGATGTGCGTGTATGCACGTACACACACACACAGAACTCTATAACAAACTTTACAATGGGGTGGGGAACCTGTGGTCTCTGGGCTGGGTGCAGCCCTTAGCTTGCCTGGATCTGACCCCCAAGGCTCAGCCCACTCTCCCCCAGCACTGGGGAGCCCACTGTGGCACTCCAGCCCCACCTTCACTGTTGTGGGAGGGGGAACCCCAAGCCTCACGGGCCAGTGTCAGGCAAGCCATGGGCCAGCTCCAGCCCACAGGCTCCGCCTGGTGGGGGACGGAGAGGCTCTGTGCGCTTCTGTTCCACTCCCGTGGTCTGGGGATGTGGCAGCAGAGGGAAGTGCTTTTCTCCGGCACTCTGATTGGCTAGAAACATAGCCAATAAGAGCAGTGGAGAGCAGTGCCCACAAGCGGCAGGGGACATGAAGCCACATGCACCCCTGGGGCACGGCACGGGTAAGAGACCCCCCCGTTGCCCAGACCCCAGACCTCCAGCCTGTTCCTGCACCCTCCTCGCTGCCCAGACCCCACTCCCCAAGCCTGCTGCCTGGCAGCCCCCTCCCACACACTGAACCCCTCATTTTGCCCCACCCCAGAGCCTGGGGGGCCCACGACCTCTATTAGCCTGGGTCCCCCCTTGGGCCACTGGTGTGTGAAGAGAATGAGGGGAATGTGTTTTTTCTGCTTCTCAGTCGGGGACCATGTTGTCCGTGAGGTTTTTGGGTTTTGTTGGCTTCTTCTTTTCACTTCTCACTTTTGTGCGGCCCCCGACTGATTCCTCTGGGGATCAGTAAATGACAGGAATCGACCCAACCCCTTTCAGTCTCATTTCACTAATAAGAGGCCTGGACGCCAGAGGGGCGTGTGAGGGGTGTGACAGCACAAGCCCCCACCCTGGCATCAAAAAGGGCTTCAGCACTCAAGGCCCCTTGGTTCTCTTGCAGAGTTCAGCTGGCTGGGGGGGGAAGCGAGAACAGCAGCTGCAGGGTGGGCCTAGCGCTGGCCGGGAGTGGGGTGTTCAGGTGAGGGTGGGAGCATACAAACTGAATGGGCGTTGAGGGGGGAAGGGCATCTTTGGTCCAAGCATGGGCACTTGGAGGGGGCGGAATTCAGGCCGAGCAGGGGCTGGGGAGAACAAACGGTGGGGTGGGGCAGGGGAGGCTGTGGTGGTGGCCTCCTCCCCTGGCTTCCTGGCAAAGTTCAGCTGGGTGTTGGGAAGAGAGGAGGGGTGGGGTGTTCTGGCCAAGTTGGTGTGTGTTCGGGCTGAGTAGGGGGTGGGGAGGGGAGGATCTTTAGTCCTAGCGAGGGGTGGGGAGGCCGAACCAGGGGTGGCCCATTCCCCTTTCCTCACACACACTGGACCCTACCCCCCCCAAATCCCAGCCCTCTATCCTGCTTTCTGTACGCTCCCTTACCCCCCAAGGCCCTGCTCTGTGCCCCTCATGAACCTGATGCCTTGTTCTGGGCCTCTCACACACCTCAACCCTTACTCCTGAACCCCTGACAGCCCCAGCACCCTGCCCTAACTTCTGCACCCCTACACACGCCAGTCCCATACCCTGAGCACCTCATGTACCCCAAACCTGAATCCTGTACCCCCACTTCCCCAGCCACTACCCTGAGCCTTCCACTCTCCATCCCATAACTTTTTTGGACTGTTTCTAGTTGACTCACATATTTGTTTAGCATCTTAAAGCTGAGCTGTGTGTGGATAATACACATCTTGGTGTGTTCACTTGCTTCAGTTGTTAGGAAGGATGCTAATATGGGTACTTCGAGGGTAGTGTTCATTTTCTTTCCTTTTCTTTCATATTAAACAAACATCACAAGCATTGTTGAATAGTAACAGAGATAGCCGTGTTAGTCTATATTCTATTAATACAAAAAAGCAGTCCAGTAGCACTTTAAAGACTAACAAAATAATTGATTAGGTGGTGAGCTTTTGTGGGACAGACCCACTTCCACGTGGGCTGAAGAGGTGGGTCTGTCCCACGAAAGCTCATCACTTAATAAATTATTTTGTTAGTCTTTAAAGGGTTAATGGCCTGCTTTTTTTTGTTTTTAATCACAAGCATTGCTCCTTGTTAATTATCCCTTATTTTAATAAACTTTCTTCCACACCTCTGGACTCTTAATAATATATATTTTTATCTAGGTTTTTTTTGTTAGTACTGGTAGAGGACATACATGCACTACCTTGGTATTGGTGTTGCACATAAGAAATTTTGACCAGCCCAAAATGAAAATTCAGCCCATCCAAGGATGGAAAATCTTCATAGGAACATTGCTCCTACCGTCTTGTGCCCCACTGGGAGAGCCATGGTTCATGTGCGGGACTGGGGGCAACTAGGAGAGCCCTGGGTGCATAGCAGCCAGGACCCTGGCATGCAGGGCAGTTAGGAGGGGGTGGGTAGGGGCAGCAGGGTCCCATTGTGCACCAGCATGGCTTCTGGCAGCAAGGATGCTGGGGGAGAGGGGCAGGGCCAAGCTAGCTGGAGGACAGGGTTGGGGGGCAGGCTAGGACCTGCTGCGGGGGGGGGGATGGTCCACATTTACCTAAAAAGCACCCCTACCCCCGAAATTCCCACACGTGGGCCTGAATAAATGTGAATTCCACTTTACCTGAGGCTATAAAGTACCTTCCCATCTGGCTGGACCCGTAGCATGACATTGTCGGTGGTGGTGTCATGGATAAAGGAGCGCTTGGAATGTACAAAAAACATGTCGGGGACCCAAATTTTTTTCACTAGCCTGCCATCGAACGTCATGCTCTGGTTGTTGGTGCTTGGGAAGGACAGTCTTTCATCTTTCCAGTAGTGTCTCAGATAAAGGGTCATGGTGAAGTCCTGAAAGTAGCCAACAAAAGGAACAGGTTTCACATCATGAGGTAATCTTTGAGAAGAACATTTCACTGCATTTATTATCAGCGGGATCCAAATATGTCCACACTAATTTAAATCAGAATAATTATAGAATCATAGAAATTCAGGGCTGGAAAGTAACAGAGAAAGGGCCTCGAGGGATTATCTAATTCAGCCCCTCCACTGATGCAGAACCACATATACCTAGCCCATCTCTGACAGTTTTTTGTCTAACCTATTCTTAAAAGCCTGCAACGGTGGGGAATCTGCAACCTTCCTTGGTAGCTTGTACTTCCAGTACTTGCCTGTCTTAAGAGAGAGACAAAATTTTCTCAATATCCCAACTAAATCCTTCATGCTGCAGATTAAGCCCATTGCTTCTTGTCTTACCCTCTGCACTCCTGGAGAACGGTTGACCACCCTCTTCTTCATTTCCAGTCCATAACATGTTTGAAGAGTGTTATCAGTTTCTCCCTCAGTCTTCTTTTCTCCTGACTAAACATGCCCAATTTTTTACCCTTTCCCCACAGGGCAGGTGTCCTGAATCTTCTATCATTTTTGTTGCTCTCCTTGGTTTCTTGACCTCTTATAGAAATCAGGGGCCAGGACTAGGCACAGTACTGCAGCTATGTGACTTTTCAGGAATTCCTTTCTCCATTACGAATTACAAGTTAAGCACCGAATCCTGCCTCACTTAAGCCTCCAGCACTTGTTAAACTCTGGCTCATTTTTCATTAGCACGAAAGATCTTATGTCATTCAGAAATCAAAGACCTTCCAAGTGGAAAATCCATTTCTAAAATACATCCTCTTACACAGGAGGGCCAACAGCCTGGCTGGGCTTCTGAGCAAGGTGTGGGGGTACCCAGCTCCATGCCCAGAAGGGGCCAGGCCTCAGGTGGAAGGGGTGGAGCTGGGGCTAGGCAGCCCGCAGAACCACCTGGCCCTCACCAGACCCACTCCCGGCAGCCCCCCGTGCTGTCCAGAGCATGCCGTGTGGCACTACTTCAGCCATTTAAAGGGCCCAGGGCTCTGGCAACAGCAATAGCCAGGAGCCCTGGGCCCTTTCGTACAGCTGGGCCCCTGAGCAATTGCTCCCTTTGTCCCTCCCCCATCAGTGGGGCACCACTGTGCCCCAAGTAAGTAGTGCCTGATGTGGTGCATGCCTAGTGTGACCCACTCAAGCAGGCCCAGTCCCCTGGCCTTTCATCCCCCACTCCGCCTCCTGGCCCCAGTGGCCCAAATTCCCCCCCTCCTCTGCCTGGCCCCAGCAGCTGAACCCCCACCCAGCCCCAGCCCCCCAAATTCTCGCACTCCCCCCACTCCACAACCCAGCCCTGGCAGTCAACTACTGCGGTGCCCCACCCTTACTTTCAGCCCCAGCAGCTCAAATCTCCCAGCTCCCTGCTCCACCCGTTGGCCTTGGCATCTAAATTCCCCAGCTTCCTACCCTATCGCCTGGTCCCAGGGACCAAAATCCCCCAGCCACAACACTGGCGGGCTACACCACTCACCCATCCTCCTGTTCCCCCGTCGGTTGCTCTGTTCCTGCCCCCATAGCCCTGAGCACATACGCGTACATACACACACACACACACACACACACACACACGTGCGCACGCACATATGCACACGAATGGGGATGGCGGGTGCAGGAGCTCCGGCTGCATCGGGCTCTAGAATTCATAAGGACGGCCCTGGGTAGGACACACCAATCCACAGTTGGATGGAGAAGGCAGTGGGGTGGCGAATGCTACATGACTCTAGACCCTTCCTCCCGTCATCTCTCCATGGAGATGAATTCTGGCGGCTGATAAAAAAGAAGCCGGTGGTTCCTGGAAACCACCTGTCTTTCATTCCTGCTCCTGTAATAGCCATTTATGCAGCCAACCAGCCAGCAGCCAGCAGTTCTGTGCTGGAGAATGAGCTGGGAGAGGGCCGTAAAAGGTGTGAGCAGGTCCAGCATCCCTGTGTGTGAATCAGTGCTCCCAGTTTGGCCAAATCAGATGGCAGGCCAGCACCTGGGTCGGTAGGGGTATGTCTACACAGCAAGGTTATTCCAGAACAGCTTATTCCAGAGTTATTACTCCAAAATCAGCTATTCCAAAGTAATGCATCTACACTACAGGAAAGCTCTGGAATAAGCAAAACTTAATGTCTACATGCAAGAGAATTTATTTCAGATTAGAGTCCCTGGAACACTGCTTCCAGGGGCTCTAATCTGAAATACCATGTCTACACAGCAGAATTATTTCAAAATTAATTCTGAAATAGCTTTGCTGTGTAGCCAAGCAGTCAGTAAGGAAGAGAGGCTGATAGAGGAGGGTAATGGGGGTTGGGGTCTGGGTTCCCCAAGTGAATTTCACCTCTTCAGAAGGCAGATTCTAGAAAAGATGTTTCTTCTTTGTATTCAGAATCCCTTTCCCAACGGATGATCTGCCTAATTTGGTGACATGGAAATTGCAGGTATTTCAGGTCTCGATATGGGGCTACTCTTCATAAACAGCTGTGCTATAAAGCTGATATGCCTGTGGTTTTTGCTAGCAGAGTTTCTAATCACCAAACACCATCACAATGTTCTACAGAAAAGAGCAATTCTTAGCTGGCATTCGTTCTTCTGTCCTTCCTGACATTACAGTCCTGAAACAGAGTAGATTGAGATCATTTATGCCTATCTCAGAACTGGAAAGGATCTTGAGAGGTCGTGAAGACCAATCCCCTGTACTAGCGGAAGGATTTATATCACCATCGCTGACAGATTTTTTTCTTTGCCACAGACCCCTAAATGGCTCCCCTGAGAGATTGACCTCACAACCCTGGGTTTACAAGGCCAACGTGCTAACCGCTGAGTTTTTACATTAGTCATTGGAGAGACACGTACCATATCCACCTCGGAAATGCTATCCAGACTCTCAACTTGTACATCTACTCCCACAGGAATTGCAGGACCTGCAAGACAGAAAATAATTTTTAAATGTGTATGTTGCTGCCACAAATTAACTCAAGGCTAAAATGCACTGAAAAGGATAGAGAGGGAAATGTCCGTTCTGTTTGGAACAGAAACCATGATTGTAAAAGACTGGAATCCATACCAAAATGTTCAGACTGATCCACTACTGAATCGTCCTCTTGCCGATTATTCTGTAGTAGTAACTCCTTAAACAATCATTAATATTTTATATGACAACAGAGCACTTAACAATTTATTTTAAAATAGGTTACAAGAAAAAGCCCAACCAACAACCCAATCCCCCACCAGCCCATATAACAACACAAACAAACAAACACCACAACCATACATAATTCTAAAATACACACCACCTGGTAAGGTTCGTGCTACGTACTACTCAGGAGAAAATTCAGTCTCATGGAATGATTTTCAATAGATTCATGAGAATGCTAATGCCACTGAAAAATGAAACGAGTTAATTAGCCTTTATAAAAGCACACACATCTGCTAGTCCATCATGGTCCAGGATGGGTGTCTGAAAGTGAGCACTATCAGAACTGGAACATGGGATTAGAAGGAACCTTGTTCTGATAAATACAGTAATTCCTATGAAGTTCCCCCACCCCCTGTGAAACACATCTGTTTCAGTATAAACATTTTGGCTACATCTACACACTACAGCAATCTGTCAACAGAAGTGTCTGTCGGAAGTGGTGACCCGACAACATTTCTGTCAACAGATTGCACCTACACACACAAGCGGCTTAGAACAACGATCCGCTCTGTTGACAGCGTGTCCAAACAGCCCAGGGCTCTCTGTCGACAGATGGGAACCCGGAAGCCCGCAGATTGGGTTGCATCACTGGCAAGCCCCTCTGGGAGCTCCAGCCAGGTGTGCCCTTAAAGGCCCATCTCCAACAGCCACTCCCTGCACGCCAGAGACATCAAGGCCCCGCGAGGGACAGCACAGACAGGAGCCACAAGAGCAAGTGGCCTGAGGCAGTCCCCCTTGCTGTGCACCCAGGCATGGATCAGGGCCAGGCTCTGGACATGCCCTGGACTCTGGAGCAGCTGCAGCAGCTGCTGCTTACCCTGGCAGCAGCAGTAGCCTACCTTTTCTGGCGTCCTGCATGCCCCCCTGCCACTGGGGGCCCTGAGCCCAGCACATTAGGGCTACGTCTACACGTGAAGCCAACATTGAAATAGTCTATTTCAATGAATAACGTCTACACGTCCTCCAGGGCTGGCAATGTCGATGTTCAACTTCGACGTTGCGCGGCACCACATCAAAATAGGTGCTGCGAGGGTACGTCTACACGCCACAGTAGCACACATCGAAATAAGGGTGCCAGGCACAGCTGCAGACAGGGTCACAGGGCGGACTCAACAGCAAGCCGCTCCCTTAAAGGGCCCCTCCCAGACACAGTTGCACTAAACAACACAAGATACACAGAGCCGACAACTGGTTGCAGACCCTGTGCCTGCAGCATGGATCCCCAGTTGCCACAGCAGCAGCCAGAAGCCCTGGGCTAAGGGCTGCTGCCCACGGTGACCATAGAGCCCCGCAGGGGCTGGAGAGAGAGCATCTCTCAACCCCCCAGCTGATGGCCACCATGGAGGACCCGGCAATTTCGACGTTGCGGGACGCGGATCGTCTACACGGTCCCTACTTCAACGTTGAACGTCGAAGTAGGGCGCTATTCCGATCCCCTCATGAGGTTAGTGACTTCGACATCTCGCCGCCTAACGTCGAAGTTAACTTCGAAATAGCGCCCGACGCGTGTAGCCGCGATGGGCGCTATTTCGAAGTTAGTGCTGCTACTTTGAAGTAGCGTGCACGTGTAGACACAGCTTAGAGGTGTTCCCCTGTGCCGCAGAGCATCGGGCAGGTACGCTGCTACCCGACCAGTGCCGACTGGTGGGACCAGTTGTCATGGGCGAATGGGATGACCAGCAGTGGGTGCAGAGCTTTCTCATGAGGAAAGCCACATTCCTCGAGCTCCACAGCTGGCTCACCCCCACCCTACGCCAGGAGGACATATGCAAGCGGCTCACCATCCCCGTGGAAAAAAGTGTGGCCACAGCCCTATTGGAAGCTTGCCAGCTCGGACTGTTACCACAGGGTCAGAAATCAGTTCGGGGTGGGCAGGTCCATTGTCTGGGCTGTGGTCATCCAGGTAAAGCACCCTCAGTTCGCAGGCCTCACATGAGGGAGTGGGGGTGAGGGTCACCGGGGGGGCCCCTAGAGGTTGGTGGGAGAAGGGGGTGGGTGGCCAAGAGGGGAGCTCTGTCCCTGGGTGGACACGTCATCCCACCCTACCACATAGCTGCTGTGGGGTGCGGCCTTGAGGGGGCAGAAGAACTCTGGGGGGAAAAAGAGGCCAGCAGGGGAGTCGGGGGGGGGCTCCAGAACCCCTTGGCCACCTCCCCACTCAGTTCCTCATGTCTGTTTAGTCTCTTCCTCGTGCAGGTTCTCAAGGCATCAGTGACATCCTGCTCCAGAGGGTTGTTTGGCTTGGGGATGTGGACGCAGCCATGGCTGAATTCACTACTCTGGGCTTCCCAAACTGCTTTGGCACAGTCGATGGGACACACATCCCGATCCATGTCATGGACCACAGCGCGACCCAGTATGTTAATAGGAAGGGGTACTGCCTCCATATGCGGGCCATGGTGGAACACGGGGTATGCTTCACCATGGTGTGGGAAGGGTGGTGAGGTGGGCACAGCCTGGTGCTTTGCACCACTTTGCCAAGGGGACCAGTAGGACAGCCTCATCTCCCCACATGTCCAGCAAGTGTTTGAGTTCTGCCCCAGACCAGGAGGCCACCTGTTTTTTCATGCCCTGGGGTGGGTCCTGCAACCTCTTGGTGGGGTTTCTGGAGGGTCCAGTTGTAGGGGGTTATCTCTGGCCACTTGTTCCATCGCTCTGTGGTCAGGGAGTGGGTACTGGGGTGTATCTGCAGACAGTGTGGAGCCTGGCTGGCTTCCAAGCTGTCTGCTTCCTGGAATGGACTTCCTGGGCTCCCTGTGCCTTTAAGGGCCTCCATAGGCAAAGATCATAGAGCCTTTTTTCTGGTGGAGAGAGCGCCTCCCGGCTCCAGCTGTACGGTGCCATGGAGGACCTCTCTGTCCACAGAGGAGGTCCCAGATCATCTACATTCATGTTTGGTTGGCAGCATCCCGTCGTTACAGGTGTTATGCCTCGTGATAAGGAAGCATACAGCTGCCAGCGGATGTCACTGGTTTTGCTGCAAAACTGTCAGGAAACCCTTTTTGTGTGTAGACGCTCCATGAGTTTTGTTGACAAAGCTATAGTATAGACGCAGTCTTTGATACGTTAACTGTGTGCAATGTATATTCCCTTTTGAATAGCAAAATGCCTCAGTTTTGCAAACATCTTTTAATTGCTGATGCATTGCAAGATAGAAGATAAAGAACCCCAAGTCAGGTCTTTTACAACTGCTAAAGCCAGGTATACTCTGACAAAGCGATTTCTGCCCAGCTACATTGCTCAGTGTATGAAAAAATGCAGCACTAGGATTTTTACAAAATCATTCCACTTTAATTACTGTTAATTTATCATGAGACAATTAAATGTCCTGGTGTTATTGAATTATGTTTTAGTAACTTCGCACACAAATGCCCTGGAACCTTTCTCAGTCTGTTATGTCTGTGCTGAATAATCAAACTGAACCTGACAGAAAATTATGTATAATCTCATCCAGTGGTAAATATGGAAGGATGCTGGTGATAATGCTGTTCCACAATTTAATTAATACAGTATGAATTATGAATTAGAAAATAAATTAGACTAATCTGTGAAAGAAAAACTAGTTATTCCTTTAAAACTTGTCCCTGACCTGCAAAGGAAAAACCTCTTCTTTCAAACAGTGCAAAACAAACTGCATTGCCAGACTTGGTTGCAGTGATGTTGTAGCTGTGTGGGTCCTAGGATCTGAACAAGACAAAGGGGCTCCAGTAAAATCTTTTCTTGGGACAATTTCTGTCAGCTATTTTGAAGGGTTTTAGAGCAGCCGAAAGCTGTATCTGGAGCATTATCCCATTAGACAACAGAGTTGCCCTGTGGCAAAACTGGGACAGTGCTATGTCATTAAGACACAAAAGACAACACAAAATGTCTGATAGACAATAGCTAGTTTAGATCACCACAGTCGTAATATCAGACCACTTGACTGTAATGCCTCTGGAAGCACAGTGCACACCACTGCACACAATCACAGCAGTTGCCCACATGGAATTTGAGAAAGGGTGGAACTTAAATTCTAAACTTAGCTGAATAGTATTAAAGTCTTCAGAGGAAATGTATGTGGCAATTAAATGCTGCTCTAGCTAGAACTCTCTAGGGCTATGTCTACATGGCGGAGGCTATTTCGGGATATGGTGGTATCCCAACTAGCTGCCGTGTCCAAGGAATCCACCCATTGTCTCAAAACAGTTTTCAAGATACTAGGCACACTATTTCGGTATCCCTCTACTCCTCTTTGCAGGAGGAATACAGGGATGCCTTGAAATGCTGCCTTATTTCGGCATGTGATGCTGTTTAGACAGCACCACATGCCGAAATAGCCTATTCCAAAATCAACGCAAAATAAGCTATGCAATGTGCACAGCACAAATTGTGTAGCTTATTTCAAGGTTATGCTGTGACGTAGCCACAGCCCAGGTGACTGAAACTTGCACCTAAGGGCTGGTCCATACACAGTTGTTTATCTGACTTAACTGTATTGGTTCAAAAACGCACAGCTAAAATAATTCAACTTCCTAGTTACTGTTCAACTTCCTAGTGTGGATGAAGTTATACCAGTACAGTGGGGTTTTTTTCCCCCACCAGTACTTGCCAGTACTGAGTATTGGGCATCTTAACAGCCCCAGACATGGGATTGGTTGAGGGTTGGGGGCAAGGAGACAGCTGAGTACTGGCACCTTTTTTTTTGTAAAAGAAAAAAAAAAGGCACCGTACCAGTATAATGAGGTTTACAACAGTATAGTTTTTTCCCTAGTTTTATCTACCTAAATAAACTACACCAGTATATACAGCTTACTAATCATATGACTGTGTCAGTAGTAAGGGGCTGCTGTGATTTAATTGTAGTAGTTTCTAAACTGCTGTAGCTGAACTGGTGCAAAAATGTATGTAGACAAATTCTAAGAAAAATTAGGGTGCCTAAAATATAAATGTCAGAGAAGGTGAAATGACTCACTCTTACTAGTGGTTAAGACATTATTAAAGAGTCAGAGAAGCAGAAGGAATAGTTTTATATGACTCAGAATCCAAGATCTCACAGAACAAAAGAGCATCCTGTAGCACTTTAAATACTAACAATACAATTTATTAGGTGGGGAGCTTTCGTGGGACAGACCCACCTTTTCAAATCTAGAAAATCTTGATAAATGATAACTGAGATCAAAAGAATTTAAAAGAAAGAAATAAAAAAATGAAATATAAACTGATGAATTCTGTTTGTCTCATTTGTCATTTATCAGGATTTTCCAGATCCGAACAACTGGGACTGTCCCACAAAAGCTTATCACCTAGGCTGTGTCTACACTACAAAAATAACTTTGAAGTTGCTTGCTTCAAAGTACAACTTCAAAGTAAGCAACTTGGAAGCTGAGCTTCTACACCCACCCTACTTCGAAGTTAACCGTTGAAGTAGGGCAGTACTCCAATCCTGGGAATGGAATAACGACTTCAAAGTTGGGCTCCCTACTTCAAAGTTAACTTCAAAGTAAGGGAAAATGTGTGTGTAGACTCATCTGCTGGCTACTTTGATGTAGTGCCTAACTTCGAAGTTAACTTTGAAGTTAGTTCCTAGTGTATATGCACCCCTAATAAATTATATTGTTAGTCTTTAAAGTGCTACAGGGCCACTTTTTTGTTTTGTGAAGATACAGACTAACACAACTACCTCTCTAAGATTTCACAGCTCAGTCAGATAACATAGAGGTCTATGGGTTTGGAATTACACAGAATTAGGAACCCAAGTTCCTGTTTTATGCATGTAAATCCCATTTTGGGGATCGTATTACATGTACAAAACTGCTGAACACTGCAAGCATCCAAATTCACTTGGCGCCTAAGTTTTCTAAATGAAAATTTCACAGGTACCTGTGTTTAAGCCTGTGAGATGCACCTTCCTGCCTCTCTCTGGGCACTTGGGCTGTGTCTACACGTGCCCCAAACTTCGAAATGGCCATGCAAATGGCCATTTCGAAGTTTACTAATGAAGCGCTGAAATGCATATTCAGCGCTTCATTAGCATGTGGGCGGCAGCCGCGCTTCGAAATTGACGCTCCTTGCCGCCGCGCGGCGCGTCCAGACAGGGCTCCTTTTCGAAAGGATGCTGCCTACTTCGAAGTCCCCTTATTCCCATGAGCTCATGGGAATAAGGGGACTTCGAAGTAGGCGGCGTCCTTTCGAAAAGGAGCCCCGTCTGGACGCGCCGCGCGGCGGCAAGGAGCGTCAATTTCGAAGCGCCGCTGCCGCCCGCATGCTAATGAAGCGCTGAATATGCATTTCAGCGCTTCATTAGTAAACTTCGAAATGGCCATTTGCATGGCCATTTCGAAGTTTGGGGCACGTGTAGACACAGCCTTGGAGGTCTATGTTCTGCTTAAACCCAGAGGGGGTCAAGAGTCAGATAAAGATAGGCAGCTGAACACTTATCGCATGCAGCACCCAATCCAGTAGGGCACCTTTTAGGGCCTTGTATTATGATAATGTACGCATTGTAGCAAGAAGACTGGACCTGGCATCTCTCACCTCCAGAGGGGTTTCCTATACAGTGGACTACAGAGACATTTCCACACACCTTGTCTCTTCAGCCCAATGACTGTAGACAAACACTTAAATAATCATTTGGCATGAGAGAAAGAGACTGCATGAGAATGACTCTGGAGGCCAGTGGTTAGGGCATTCATGTGGGAGGTGGGACACCTGGGGGGGTTCCTCCAGTCTCTACTGCTATAGTCTCATTATTTATCCACCAGAACAACTTCAGAGAGACTGAGGGCGTCCAGTGGTTGACACATTCTGCCATGAGGTTGGAGACCCCGTCCAAATTTTTTCCTTCTTCTTTGGTGGAGGAAGAGGGACCGAACCTTGATCTCCCACATCCCAGGTGGTGCGCCAGCCACTGACTTGTATGTTATCAGGTGGGTCAGCGGTTACCTCATTTTCAGACTATTGCATGTGGGACAAGGCTGGCGTCTAACTCTTCCCCTGAAGAAGCCCCTAAAGCACCTGACTCCAGGCTGCAGGTTCCTGTTTGTGGGTCACTAAGCAGAGCTAGGGGTGCCACTCTGCAGCCTGGAATTAAGCCATGAGCAAGAGGGAGCTTAGCACACCACTCTATTGTCAGCACCTTCCATTGGCTGGCTTAATTAGCTCCCCTGCCAGTGTGCTGGCTTTTTCGGATCATGTGCTTAATGTCTGACTCTAGCCATTCTCTGGGAATCATAGTGCCATGCCTGTGACTTCCTAGGTGCAAAAGGAGGTAATGGAGTGCTCAGCATTGCAACACCTAAGTCCCATTGTGGGTACCATATCTGGTGCCCAGAAAAAAAAAACATCCATTAATGAGGGGCAGGAAGGACTGGGGCTTCTCTGCTGCCCCCACTCTGCAACCTTTCTGAATAATCAAGAAGAAAGAATGAGGGGTCTGCTACTCACTGAAGAATCAGGAAGGGGAGACCAAGCAGCCAATCCAGAGGAGCTGTCCGGGGCATGTGTGTGTGTGTGGTGGGGGTGGGTTATGCTTTGAGAAAACAGCACAACCTTTTGTGTGTTACTTTCACAGCCTGAACTGGAGGAGATTAGCATCACCACCACCGTCAAAAGCCTTGAGGAGCAGAGTACAGGCACTATTCAGTGGTGCAATACAAATACAGCAGAAGAGATGAACTGATAAAGAACCCAGGATTGCGAAAGGAAAGTCTGTAACACATTGAAAAGGAGTCACAGGACAGTCATGTTGATACACTTTTGGACCTGCTGCTCATTTCAGAGTAGCCAGTGGGTTGTGCTAACCATAGGCATTTAAACTGACTCTGAAGCATGCAATCTTATGAAATTCCTTTCTGCTATGTGATAGCACTCTGCTAGCCCTAGAGCACATTCTGGTAATACACAGAATAGGCGTTGGCTGGGTCACAGCAAATTTAGCATGGGCTGCCTCTACAAGGAAGTGGACTTTTCGGTGGGTCAGTGCTCGCTGTCTCCTCTCAGGCTGCTAACAGAACTGCCAGCTGGTATCAAACTCCTCTGGTTTTTAGACAGCCAGCATTTAGTGAGGACTCTTAGACATACAGCATTATTAGATGTCCAGCATTTAATGCATACACTGGCTTTTCTATAGATCGACTGTTGTAGTTCCTCCTCCTGCTCCTCCAGACTTTGAGCAGCCACTCCATATCTTCATCAGTAACAATACCAGATGTTCATTATAATCAACAATGACAATATTCATGGACTGTCCTAAAACTGAAGCCATTTTAAAATGAACTGAAATACTGGTATTGTGTATATCAAGCATTTAGTAATAAAAGCTTCCCCCATCATGATGTATAATGGTATCCTGGATTTGAATGACCATCTGTCAGCCAGGAAGGGTAGATAAATTACAACATATTTTAATCCAGTGGGTCATAAGAAAGCATGTTCTCCTTAATCCTTTAGCTCTAAAAGCTTGGTCTGCTGTCACACAGGACTGCAGGACTCTGAGCAAAACATGAGCAAAAAGTTAATAATAGAGTTTATAATAAGAAACCACGTATTGTACATTGTCACAGTGAGATATAACTTTACGATTTCACAGTAATCTATAAATATTAACTGAACCTGGGATATATATTTTTACCCGTCAAAGGTTCAAATCAGTATGAGGGGTATTTAAAATCCATAAATGATGTCTTTGAGTTCTTATGGTTTTGCTGAGAATTATTTAGTAGTCCTCAGAGGAAGGCAATGTTGTTGCAAGCCTCCTCCATCATGAAAATGTGCTGTGCCATGCTGTAAATTCAGAAGAGAAACAAAAATGACCTTTCCCAATTAACAGCTCTTTCCTATTCTCATCTTGTCAGTCCATTCACCAATCAGACACTGTTTGGTACCATATTACAGAAAAGATACTCTGGAAAATAAGAATGAGATCTATGTTTTTCATACCTCCAAAACCTGGTCTCATGCTGAAATCATGGTCATCTATTCTCAGAAGTTGTTCTGACTTTGTCAGTGGTGATTTGGTGATGTCAGGGCTTCGTTTTAGTATTGGGCTATGTGGAAAAGATATACATTTATTGTCAGAATTAATCGCGTTTAAGAGACATGCAATTATTTCACTCTCATCCTTAAAGCAGAGAGCAGCCTTATCCATCTACCAATTAAGCTAAATCTGTGACGTCATATCTGGTGTTTGATCAAGTTATTTAAAAAGAACTCTTGGATTTCTAGTCTGAATGATTCACATTCAAATATCAGCTGAATGCTAAAATACTCATTTCAAACTCTAATTTCAATATACAGATTATCTGTGTTTCTAATCTCTTTTAGACACAAAAATTCTAATGTTTGTTTACACTCGACACCGTTAGAAGTGAATAAAAGAATAAGTGTGGTGGGGGAAAGAGGGCAGCCTTTCTGATGGGACACGAGGATAGGAATTAGGAAAACAATATCTCAAATAAAAGCCTGCTGGCTGCAGCCCGGGAACAAAATGGAGATGAACTGGGAACCCAGCCAGGAGGCACGCTGACTTGCAGCTTGGAATAAAATGATTACCTCCTGCTCCAGATTGCTAAAGAGAACAACAGGGAGTCCTAGAGATAGGAATGTATGAGGTCATACCAGAAGCATACATAGTTGCACTACATCTTGTACTGGATGCTATGCTTAGGGTAGGGGGGTGCCAAGTTTAACTCTGAAAATAGAGTGAAATATTTCAGTCTAAAGATTGCTTGCAGGGGCAGCATCCCTTTTTATTTCACTGACATAGTAATACACTAAACCCTCGACTTAACGGACCCTGATATAACGGACTTTGGAAATAACAGACACTGTCTGCCAGCCCCTCTGCCCCTCCCCACCCCCAAATAAATGCCAGAGACTCACCAGAGCCACCACTGAGGCTGGACAACCTGTTGGAATAGGTGAGGCTGATGGGGCTGGGGGAGCTGTGGGAGAGCTGGGGCAGGGTGCAGGAGCTCTCCTCCTGCATCCCCATGTGGGTGGGTCATATCAGCACCTGGCCGCCGCTCCCTGCAGTGGTGCTGAGCAGCAGCTGTGGTGTCGGAGGCTGCTGCCCACTGGCAGGTTGGGGGCGGCCACACTCTACCTTTGTGTGGGCAGCTCGGGGCATGGGGCTGGAGGAGCTGCAGCGCTGAGAACTGCAGGAGGTGGAAGGAGCCAAGCCAGCACTCAGCTCCTCTCCAGGTACTTGGGAGAGGGAGATGGAGGTGTGGGGGCAGAGGACAGGAGTGAGTGATGGGCTGGGAAGGTCAGTGCATCATCGTACAGTATAGACATTTGGATATGACAGACTGCGGCATTCATGGACACCTCTTCCCCCCATTAGTCCATTAAAGCGAGGGCTCACTGTACTTATGTGAGACGCAGAGCTAGCTATCCTGCAGGGGTGATCACTGAGAAGTGCTGTCTTTTACAGTGAGGCTGCTTGAAGGCCCCAAGGACAAAAATGTTTCAGGAAGTTTTTCTGTTTCTGATGAAAAAAAAACATACTGGATGCCAATATTTCACAGTGAGACACCACTTTTTGTAATCAGTTAAAAAGCTAAGTCAGCAAGGGTCTGTCTACGCAGCAAAATTATTTTGGAATAATGACTGCTATTCTGAAATAACATTATGAGCATCCACACAGCAAAACCTCTATCTGAAATAATTTCGAAATCATGGATGGCTTATTTTGAATTCTGTAAACCTCAGCCTAGGAGGAATAGCTCCTCTTCCAAAATAGATATTTTGGAAGAGGAGCTATTCCTCCTAGGCTGAGGTTTACAGAATTCAAAATAAGCCATCCATGATTTCGATTTCGATTTGATTTGATTTAAATATTTTGGAATATGGGCTGTATAGACAGGCAATAGGGGCTATTTCAAAATAATACTAATAATAATGGAATAGTTTATTCTGAAATAACACTGCTATGTAGACATAGCCCAGAGTGCTTCCAGGGGCTGTAATGTGAAATAGGCTCTATTTTGCGTGGACGTGCTATTTTCAAATAAGTTTTGCTTATTCCAGGGCTTCCCTGTGGTATGGGCGCATTATTCCAAAATTGCTTATTTCAGAATAATAAGTGCAGAATAAGCTATTCTGAAATAACTGTAAGGTGTAGACATGCCCTAAGAGCCCAACCAAAACAAAACCCCCAAAATCCTTGAGTGTGGCATGCCTTCTGAATATAAAAGGAACATCTTTGAGAGGAACACTTCTAGTGAATGGCGGGGCAGGGCAGGGCTTGCTTTATCATGTTGCATTCTTGTAGACCATAAACATGATGAAACCCAGGACCATTAATATAATCTACTCTGCCCTCCTGCATAACAACAGGCCACTGAATTTTATGAGTGATTTCTTCATGAAGCTTGTAACTGCTAATTGAGCTAAAACATACCTTTCTACAAAGATAACCAGTCATAATGTAAAGGTACCTGTGATAAGCTATGTCTACACGTGTATGCTATATTGAAATAGCTTATTTCGATGTAGCGACATCAAAATAAGCTATTTCGATGAATAGCATCCACACGTCCTCCAGGGCTGGTGCCGTCGACGTTCAACGTCGACATTGGGCAGCACTACATCGAAGTAGGCGCTGCAGGGGAGCGTCTACATGCCCAAGCGGCCCACATCGAAATAAGGGTGCCAGGAACAGCTGCAGATGGGATCACAGGGCGGACTAGCACTTCCGGGGCAACAGCTAGCCACTCCCTTAAAGGGCCCCTCCCAGACGCACTCAGCCTGCACAGCACGCGGTCTGCAGAGCCATAGGCACGCACACCTCGTCGAAGCAGTATGGACCCCCAGCAGCAGCAGCAGCAGCCAGAGGTCCACGCAGCCGCCCCTGCAGGAGCAGTGCTCGCCCTGCTCAATGCTATGCAGGAGGCACCTGACCACCTTTTATTCACAGAAGAGGAGCTGCCCCCAGGGGAGGAGGAAGCAGCCCCAGACTTTGCTGCCCTCCGACCCCGCCTGCCACACACGTTGCCGGCTGTGGAGCTACCTCATGAGCACCAACTGGTGGGAGCGGCTGGTGCTCCGTGAGTGGGACAATGACCGCTGGCTCCAGAACTTTCGCATGAGCCGGCAGACATTCCTGGAGCTCTGTCAGTGGCTCACCCCGGCACTGAGGCACCAGGACACCTTCATGCGGGGTGCCCTCAGCATCGAGAAACGGATCGGCATCGCTGTCTGGAAGCTGGCCACTCCAGACAGCTACCGATCTGTGGGCCAGCAGTTTGGCGTGGGCAAGGCCACCGTCGGGGCTGTCCTCATGGAGGTAAGAGGACCCACGGGGGGGCGACCCCTTGGGGGGAGGGCAGCCCTGGGGTGGAGGGAGCCCTGGGGGCGGGAGGGAGCCCTGGGGGGGAGAGACCTCTGGAGGGGGAGGGCCAGACACACCCTGCACACCCCTCACTGGTGCTCTCCCATGTCCTTCCCCTGCAGGTCGTCCACGCCATCAATGCCCTGCTCCTCCACAGGCTCATGCGGCTTGGGGACCCGGATGCTGCCATCATGGGGTTTGCCAGTCTGGGCTTCCCAAATTGCTTTGGGGCTCTGGATGGGACCCTTATCCCCATCCGTGCTCCAGAGCAGAGCGGAGGATGCTTCCTGAACAGGAAGGGCTACCATTCTGTGGTCCTCCAGGCCTTGGTGGACAGCTGGGGCTGCTTCCTGGATATTTATGTTGGGTGGCCTGGCAGCACCCACGACGCCCAGGTGTTCAGGAATTCGGGCCTGTGCCACCAGCTGGAAGCAGGAACCTACATCCCCCAGTGGGAGATCCCTGTGGGGGACCCCACCATGCCCCTCTGCGTCGTCGCAGACACGTCATACCCCCTCCGGCCCTGGCTCATGCATGCTTACATGGTCCACCTGTCTGCCAGCCAGGAGCGCTTCAACACGCGCTTGAACCATGCGCACCAGGTGGTTGAGCGCACTTTTGGCCACCTCAAAGGGCTCTGGAGGTGTCTCCTCACCCGCCTTGATGCAGGCCCCACCAACATCCCCCGGATTGTGGGCGCATGAAGCACACTCCACAACCTGGTTGAGAGCAAGGGGGAGGCATTCTTTCAGGGCTGGGCTGTGGAGGCTGGCAGGGCTGATATGCAGCCACCCGCTGCCCCCAGTCACTAGGTGGACCCCGAGGGGATCCAGGTCCGGGAGGCCCTGCGGACCCATTTCGACCAGGCTGCGGGGTGAACACTGGCAGGCCCCCACCTGTACCCCCCCATCCTCCACAACACTCCCTGCCCCCACACCCACACCACAGAGCACCCAAGAGCACACAACCCCCCTTTTCTTGCAAATAAAAATAGACCTGTTGTTTTTGAAACCAAAACCGGTGATTTTTCTTATTATTAATAGTACAAATAAATATATATATATAGAGAGAGAGAGAGAGAGCAAAACAAAAGGGGGGAACTATTTACATGGGGGGGCAGGTACCATATAAAACAGAGCAGGGGTGTAACACAAACTATATACAACAAATAGGTATGATGGGGGATATGTACAAAAGTGGAGAGGGGGCCATGTCCTGGGCCCCATACCCCTCTATTGTCCGGCGCCCAGGGTTGGCGGGCACGACCCTCGCCTCGGCCTCAGTCCTGGCTGAGGCTGGCTGGGGGCCGGGCGAACCGGCAGGTATGGCTGGTGGGTGTCAGTAGGCCCCAGGTCCCCCTTGGCGGGAGGCCCCAGGGTGGCGGACAGCGGTGGGATAGCGGTTGGAGTGGCGGGTGGAGCGGGCAGGGCAGGTAGAGCGGCGGGCGGCACAGCATGGGGGGGCCAGGTAATCCGCTATGCAGTCAAGGGTGCACATGAAGGCGCCCCATGCCTCCTGGCGCCAGGCCAGCGCACACTCCTGGAGCTCCAGCCACTGCTCCTCCACCCGCAAGCGCCACTCCGACACCTCCAGCTGACGCCGGAGGGTCACGAGCAGCTGGGGGTCCATTGCCGTCCTCTGGTGGTGGCTCCTCCTCTGGCGGCCCTGCCCTGGGGCTGGTTGGTGCTCACCAAGGGGCTGGCCTGCTGGGATGGCCCCGGTGGGCTCTCCGGGACCACTGACACCTCGCCGGCTCTCTCCGGGCCCTCCGATGGTGCAGCTGAGGAACACAGGGGGGAGAAGAGTGGAGACAGCCATTAGTATGGGGTCCGAGCTGTGGCCCTTGTCCCCCCACCCCTCTGCTGCTGCTTCCCCATCCCCGTCCCCGGGAGATGCTGCTGCTGCTGATGGGTGTCCCACCCCCGCCCCGGGGGACCCTAGGTTCCGCTCCCCCCATCCCCAGGGGTGGGGCATGGCGCTGTCCTGCTGGGGGGCAGGGGCTGATACACTCTTCTGAGGGACATAGCACTGCTGTCCTTGGGGCCATAGTCATCTGGGCATGTGGAGGGCCCTGATCATGGCTGTTGTCCCCGCCCCTTAACCCCGTGGGTGTGCACCGGGGGGGGTACATACCTGACGGTCTGCTCCCAAGGTCAGGGGACACCCTCTGGGCGGACGCCCTGCTGGAGTGCCGGGATGACAGTGCAATGTGGAGTCCCCCATCGCTGGAGGAGGATTCCTCCTCCTCCTCCTCCAGCATCCCAGGGGTGGGCTCCTGGGGGGGACCCTGGGGTGCAGGGCTTGCCTCTGGGGTGGACTCCGCCTCCGGGGCCTGCTGGGGCTTGTCGGCTGAGGTGTCAAGAGTGGCCAGCAGGGAGGAGGTGTGCCGGGGGCCCAGGATGGACCTGAGCTCCCTGTAAAAGGGGCAAGTGGCGGGGGTGGCCCCAGATCAGCTGGCCGCATCCCGGGCCTGGGCGTAACCCTGCTGCAGCTCCTTCACCTTACTCCTGACGTGGTCAGGAGTGCGGGCAGGGTGACCCCGGGCAGCCAGGCCCTCGGCCAGCTGAGCGAACGCATCCGCATTCCGCCTCTTGCTGCCCATTACCTGGAGCACCTCCTCCTTGCTCCAGAGCCCCAGCAGGTCCCGCATCTTGGCCTCCATCCAGGGGGGCCCCGCTGCCTTTTCCCAGGCTGGCTGCCAGGCTGGAAGCCCTGGCTCCCCTTGAGGGGGTGGGCCCTGGGGGCGCCTGGGGGGCTGGCGGGCAGCCATCACTGCAGGGGTGGTGGCCTGGGGTTGCAGAGATGCATGCAGGCTGGCTGTGTGTCAGTGCTGCTGCCTGCACGCGCTCTCAGCTTCCTGCACAGGAACTCAGGGGGCAGGGAGCTTTAAGGGGCCGCTGCACGCGGCGACCATAGAGCTTAGGGGCTGGAGAGAGCGTCTCTCAACCCCTCAGCTGATGGCTGCCAAGGCGGACCCCTCTCTTTCGATGTTGCAGGACACGGATCGGCTACACATGCCCTACTTCGACGTTCAGTGTCAAAGTAGGGCGCTATTCCCATCCCCTGATGGGGATACCAACTTTGACGTCTCGCCGCCTTACGTCGATTTCAACTTTGAAATAGCACCCGCCACCTGTAGACGCGGCGGGCGCTATTTAGAAGTTGGCGCGGCTACTTCGAAGTAGCTGGCACATGTAGACGTGGCTGTAGAGAAGCCATTACATCCCTAGATGAGTTGGTACAATGGTTCCCTCATTAATAAAAATATGTGCTTTACTCCTAATCTGAATTTGTCTAGCTTTAACTCCTTGTTACACACTTTTCTACTAGGTAAGGTCTCTTTAATCATGTAGCTATCTATAGACCACGATGAAGTTACTGCTCAACAGACTTTGTTAAGCTAAATAGATTGAGCTTCTGTAGCCTCTCCCTGTAAAGCAGGCTTTCCAGACCTCAGATTGTTTTTTTGGCTCTTTTCTGAGCCCTTTCCAGTTTTTGAATTATTCACACCACAATAGAACATAAAATTTCAGTAATGGTCTGTCTAATGACAGAGACATTTGTAATATCACCACCTTACTTCTACTCAATATTCCTCTGCTTATTCATGGAAGGATTTTTTGCAAAATGGTTTGGTGTTGCTAAGTCTGTATTTTTCCCTGAAAAAAGGTCATCAGAAATGTCAGTAGGCTCTATTCATCTACCTCTACACCAATTTGCATCACTATGTTGAGAACAGATTCCAGCAGAAGTGTACTGGGAACACTTGCATGAGATAAAATTTCCCCTTTTACAGCTACCTTTTGAGATCTATCAGTTAACCAGCTTTTAATCTATTTAGTATGGACTGCATTGATTCTTGAAGTGTGCTGTTTTCAAAATCAGAATGTCTCATGGAGGTAAGTAAAAATGCCTCATTAAAGTATATTGTTTTAATAGTTACCTCTGTCAACCGAAGTTGTAATTTCATCAATAAGGCTATGTCTACACTTGCATTCCTTTTTTGAAAGAGGAATGCAAATGGAGAAAATCAGAAATGCAAATGAAGTGCTAATTTACATATACTGTGCTTCATTTGCATAATCTCTTTTTGAAAGAGATTCTTTCAAAAGAAAAAAAAGCAGTGTAGATGTGTCTCTTTCAGAAATAAATCCCATTTTTAAAAGAACCCTTATTCCTAAAAATAAAAGAGGAATGCAAGTGTAGACGTAACCTAAACGATTTGAAGCTGATTTAGCATATATGTTATTTCATTTCTGCTTAATCAAGATGTCTTAACTGTATAACCTTTCTTTTAGGATTATTGACTTGTAGGCTGTGGGAATCTGGAGAAATTCTCTTAACTCCCAATTTTCACTCACACTCTTATGTTGAAATGTTTCATCTCAATCAATTTTTCTCATAATTGTTTTCAATTGTGCCTTTTAGAATGCCAAGTGGCTTTACATATTACTTGTCAGCACTATATTGCACATAATAAATGTGATTAATTATAACCACTTATCTAGGCAACTTCTAAGTCTTCACGCACAGGATCTACAACTATTTGAGAAAGCTAATGATGGATGTGCTTTGTTCTTTCAATTCTCCCATCTTCTGATGGGTCTTACTACATATTTGTTTGACACACCTGTTCTCTCATTTTATGCATGGCTTGTAAGCGTTTGGGGTCAGGGACTATTTATTTTGTCTTTACCATTCTTAGCACAGAAAGACCCTGGTTCCTAATCATGATCACGATCCATAGGGCATTACATAATAATCTCAGACTGCGTAGGTCTGGGCTTGGATGAAAGACATCCAAGAAACGTTCAGCCCTGTGGCAACTCTACAGTAGAATGTAACTTTTGAAGCTATTGCAGTGTTTTTGATAAAGAAGATGTTGCAAAAAGTGACTTATGATCAGTAATTGGCCTGATGGGTACAGTGATGTGGCTGAATGGAAGCCACTAAGCTCATTTGCATACATGATCTAGCCCAGATGTCCAACAAGGGCTGCAGACATGAAAACTAGAGCATGGCTTCACATCCATTCCTAACCCTGCCACAGCTCTTACAGAGCATCACTGTCTGCCAGGGGAGGGAAAGGCTAGGTCAGATCTGAGGCTGAGGCTATGTCTGCACCACAGAAAGAATTTGAATCTAAGGCGCTTAGCTCGATTTTAAATTGTGACTGTTCACACAGCAAATACCATTATTTTGAATTTAGGGGCACTACGGCTGATATTCTTACTCTGGCAACCCGAGTGGGATTAATGGAAAGTTCAAATGTAAGTGTTCGGATAAATGGCAGTGTGGAAACAGCTTCCATTTGAACCCGTTTTATGGGCCTCCATTCTGGCCAATGCCCTCCAGGTGTGCAGGAAGCAAGGTAACAGGAAGCCCGCAAATTTAAGATTTTGGGAGCTGGGTGTCACTGGGGGGAGGCCTCCCCTGACGGCAAAGATTTTTGGAGTCTGGCTGTAACTAGGGGAAAGTCTTCTTCTGAAAAAAATGACTATTTGCTTTCCATAGGAGGAGAACGAGGGCAATTCAATGTGGGAAGATGACACCATATACCCACAACCCCTTGCAGGGCATTTTTTTCCCCATACTGCACCAGCAAAAATACCCAGGATGCCACGGGGCTGCGGGAACTGGGGTATAGGTTCTCACAAGGCACTGCTGCAACAGTCAATGTTTGGTGATTTAGTGCATCTGTACTAACTCAACTTTGTCGGGGCTTTGTGGGGAGGTTAGGATACTCAGATTTGAATTTATAAAACCCAGCTTTACAAAATCAGTTTTAATAAGAACAAATTTATCATGTAGTGTAGATGTAGCCTGAGTAGGAGTGCTTGGGAGCTAAAGCCCAATGCCAAATCCATAAGGAATATAGGTTTATAGCTGCTCTTTGGACACAGAAAAGGTGAAAAGTACGATTTCATTTAGAGGCAAAAACCTTTTAGAGTTTGAAGGTCAGCTGTTCGACTGGCACAGCTCTCTAACTCCAAGGTAGTTCTGTCAGCTTGTAGTTGAGGATCTGGCACTTGAAAAACCAAACCAGACTGTTTCGACTTGCCTGGCCGTGCTGCTGACTAGAACTGGGCAAAATGTTTGACAAGGTAGTCAAAAATGAAGCATCCCAAAATCAGTGGTCATTTTGGAAGATTTTGGCCAATAAGGGTGGAAGCGTCTCAAAAATATGTACAGGTTGAACCTCTCTACTTCAGAACTCTCTTGTCCAACAACCACCCCCCTGTAAACCGGGATGATTTTAGTTAGCTGGATGACCACTTATAGGCTCCACCTGTATATCTATTTCCATCAAAACAAAAAGCAGTCAAGTAGCACTTTAAAGACTAGCAAAAAGGTTTATTAGGTGAGCTTTCGTGGGACAGACCCACGAAAGCTCACCTAATAAACCATTTTGCTAGTCTTTAAAGTGCTACTTGACTGCTTTTTGTTTTGATAGTGTATAGACTAGCACGGCTTCCTCTTTGTATCTATTTCCATGAATATGTTCAAATTAAACTATTTTATTTATCTCACATTTTAGTTGAGTTCTTTTGGATTTTTTCCAATAAAAAAGTGAAACAAAGTTTGTTGCTTTGTTCAAAATATGAACAAATATTTTCATTTCAGTTTTTGAAAACTGCAAACATTCTAGAGGTTGAGTCAATCTTTGTTCCTCTGCCCTTCTTAAACATAGTCACCTTTGGGATAAGAGGGAATTAAAACAGGGAGAGAATGTAGGATAAAAAAAGAACACCCAAAAATCAAATCCCAGACTTTTCTTGTTTTTGTTTTTGAAACAAAAGCTTTTTCTAGATGAAACATCAAAACAAAACCAGAATGTTTTCAGTTTTATCATCAAAATATCAACCCATCAAACAATGCAATAGTTTCTGAATGATTAAGGTTCATTCAGACAGACTTTCCCTGTAATAAAATGTTGACAAACATTTGACCAATCCAATGTGACTTGCTGCTTTGTTTTATTTCCCCATTTGGAGCACTGGAAGAAGAAAATGCTCCCCAGAATCACCAGCGGACACTCTTTGGGATAAGCAAGCTAGAAATCATACATTCTGATTTGATGGAGGAACCCAGCCTCCTCTATCTATGCTGCCATGAACTGATTCAGAGTACATCTTTGAGGTTCATTTTTCTCTCCTCGCTTTGTGACGTACTGGCCTGAGTTTTGCGGATATCTAAATCTGGCTCTGCTTAATACCCATGTTAAGGAGATTGCCTGGACAATCAGAAGGACAGAACTGAAGGGAGTGAACTGGTGACATTTCTGGATGCCAACTGCTGCATTAGTGACTGGGGCTGACACTGCACAGTACTTCACTTACAAAGAGATCGCTGCTGTGGTCCCTGTATAAGTTACACTGATGTGGAATATTAACTGACGTATGGACACTGTATCTTCCAGCTGGCAGCCACCTACATTGTGTGTGGCGGTGTAACACATGAGAGAGCTGCTGTAGATCCCAGAGGAGAATGCTAGTCGGAGTAGGGGAGACACTGAATGCCTAAAAGATGCCTTGGAAGACAAATGTTTTCCCAAACCGACTGCCTTCCCTCTGGGATTCATTTGGTTCTGTTCAAGGTGCAGCTTCTCTCTAGCTCTCTGAGGGCGCTCCCTTTCCTTGACTAGCTAGGACAGGAGTCAGCAACCTTTCCGAGGCAGAGTGCCGAAATTTGACGTTTTGACCCGCTGTATGGTCCAAGTGTTGGTGACGCTTTTTAAGTCACTAGGGCTACGTCTACACGTGCCCCAAACTTCGAAATGGCCATTCAAATGGCCATTTCGAAGTTTACTAATGAAGCGCTGACATGCATATTCAGCGCTTCATTAGCATGCGGGCGGCAGCGGCGCTTCGAAATTGACGAGCCTTGCCGCCGCGCGGCGCATCCAGACGGGGCTCCTTTTCGAAAGCACGCCACCTACTTCGAAGTCCCCTTATTCCCGTGAGCTCATGGGAATAAGGGGACTTCGAAGAAGGTGGCGTCCTTTCGAAAAGGAGCCCCGTCTGGCCGCGCCGCGTGGCGGCAAGGCTCGTCAATTTCGAAGCGCCGCTGCCGCCCGCATGCTAATGAAGCGCTGAATATGCATGTCAGCGCTTCATTAGTAAACTTCGAAATGGCCATTTGCATGGCCATTTCGAAGTTTGGGGCACGTGTAGACACAGCCTAGTAGTCCTACTGACAACAGCTTCATTCATAAATACATTAAGATGCAGAGCTTTACCCTGGTGGTGGTTGGTAGCATTAGCTGGTCTTTTGTTACTCCACAGGCAGCAGGGCTTTGAGCAAGCTCCTGGCTGCATGGGGGAGGAGGGTTGGAACTGAGCACCTGTGCCAGGGTTGCTGACCCCTGAAGCTAGGACTCCAGTGCAGCCATTACAAAATGCCAACACAACCTAATGAATGTGTATGTCACTGATCTCAGTCAGGTGTTTTTAATCATATTGATCAAGGACAGAAGCTTTCCACAAATGGCAGAGAAGTCAGCACAAGGAAGGACTCAAAGGGTGTGCTGGCACTGGACTGCTATGAAATCTCCTGGGGCGAGAGGGGTGGGATCCCCAGCTATCCTGGAAATAGACATGAGGCACAGTTAGACAGCTTGTATATTATCTGTCTTAAGGCCAGAAATGACTGTTATGATCATTCGTCTCCTGCATAACGCGGAGCTTAGATTTTACTAGCTAATTGCTGCCTAAAGCCCCAAAATAAATGCCCAAGTTCAATCACATCTTCCAGCAATACATCATTATTGATTTAAAGATTTCCAGTGGGGGAGAATCCACTACAGGCTGAGATACATTGTTCCAATGGCTTGCTACCTTCCCTGTTCAAAATGGAAATACAAAGCAGATTTTAATTCGTCTGGCTTCAGCTTCGCACCACAGGGACCTTGCTGGGTCTCTGACTGCTGGACTAAAGATCCCTCCACCATCAGAAAGTACCACCTGTAGATACTGTCCTGTTACTGTAATGGGGAGGGACCTCTCACTGCTAGGGTGAATAGAAGGTGTGAATTCCCCAGCCTCTCAGTTAGGAGAGAGACAGGCAGTTGTGTTTGTCGCATACTGATGGTGTTTGTTAGGCGTCTCTCTGTACCTGGGCTGCAGATAGTGTGAGCCCCTTACAGCAGCACCCATAACAGATCCTGGGTCTTTAATTGCAGAGACTGACACCTTTGGCTCTGGAGGTCCTTAGTTCAAGCCCTAGCACATTTGCTGAGGTGACACATAAATAGTTGTATGGCCAGGATTGAACCCTCCTGAGGTCTGTCCAACTTAATCTAGAGAGCCAGGCTCCCCGGTTACTGGCTGCAATAGACTCCTTTTCAGTGGATTAGGCACAAAGGAGGATACCAGCACACCTGACCAGTGGGTTACCTGCCCTAGAAGCAGAAGGAACAGACTAACATTTCACCACCCTTGTCATCAAACCAGGACTCACCACTGGAGTTCCTATGTTCATTTGCTAATGGGGAGTTGTTTTTTTTTAATTCTGACCCTGTCAGATGGGGAAGAAGACACGGTGGTTTTGCTGCTGACAGCCAATAATACAAAGAGCCAGCAAGCTCTCAGGGCTACCAGAACGCTATGTTTTTAGTAGCATACCTGCCTTGCTTATGTGTGTCTCCACGTGTTTCCCGTCTCTGTCTTTGTGGTTGACTGTAAGAAAAGGACAGAGACAATGAAGAATTTAAACATTCAGAATATTGCAAGTTTGTCATGTTTTAAATCTGACCTTTGCATAAGGTGATTTATTGGGTGGGCTTTCATGGGGCAGATCCACTTCTTTGGGCGGTGGCCGTGCCAGAGCAGACTCGGTGTTTGGGGTGCAGAGAGCTGGAGATGGTATACAGGGTCAACCTTGGTTGCTGTTTTCGGTTCTCTGTGCCTTAGGTGTTGAGTCTGTTCTGGTGTGGCTGTGGTCTGAGGGGGTGGGGCTTTCCTACAGGGGCTCACCTGATGGATTGTTTCA
This sequence comes from Carettochelys insculpta, assembly GCF_033958435.1. Classification (NCBI taxonomy): domain Eukaryota; kingdom Metazoa; phylum Chordata; order Testudines; family Carettochelyidae; genus Carettochelys; species Carettochelys insculpta. The sequence continues at coordinate 140,684,669 of NC_134139.1, read as the reverse complement.
TTGGTCTTTGGGGTGCTGCTTGACTGCTTTTTTGTTTCCAGAGAGAATAGATTTCCACCCCAGGGGGCAAGAGAGAAGAATAGAACTTGATGGTGCAAAGAAAGGCCTTAGCCATTTAGCCCCAAAATACCAGATTCTCAAGGATGTTACACAAAGGTTGTGGTATACCTAAGAGTGATGTAAATGTGTAATTACAATGGGTTTGTTCTTTACATAATACTGAGACAAAAAGTGGAACTGGGGGTGGTTGTAGCAGAGGGTGGGTGGGAAGTGTAGCACTTCGGGGCCCTAGCTTTGCTCACCTTTACAAGGTGCATAAGTGTTTCCACCTGCATATTTCATCCATCTTTCTGGTCTCCCTGTCTATGTCTACACTAGAACGATCTGGTGACAGAAGTTTCTGTCGAAAGATATCTTCCAACACAACTTCTGCCAACCGATCGCAGCCAGACTGTAAAGCAGGTCGAAAGAGCACTCCGCTCTGTTGACAGAGAGTGGCCGGACTGCTCGGCTGCTCTGTCAACAAACCGGCCAACTGGAAGCACAGCAGACAGGGCTGCCCCGTGTCCCACAAGCCCTGTCTGTTGACAGAAGGCCTACCAGAACGTCCAGACCGGCTTTCTGTTGACAGATCTGTCGACAGAGGCATTCTGCCTCATAGGGAAGTGGCAGAACACTGTCCGCAAAAGTGCTGCATTCTGTCAATTTACTGTCAACAGAATGCCTTGGGCATGTGGATGCTTCATGGGTTTGTTGCTATGGGGACAAAGGCAGCTGCGGCTCCAGCTGAGGTTGGGGGGGAATTTGAGTCAGGGCCCCCCAGCTGCAGCTGCCTTTGTCCCTGCAGCAGCCGCTGGCAGCATAACGAGCTGCAAATGGCTCTTAAAGAGCCACATGCAGCTCTGACAGAGCTACCCAGCCAGCTAACTCCACTCCCTGAGGTGACCCAGCCCCAGCTGCAGCTTCTGCAGGTGCTCACGGTGCCCTCCCCACCCACCTGGGAACTCTCCAGCTGGGTTTGTAGGGGTGTCGGAGGCTGCCAGGTGAGTGGGGCTCTGGGGAGAATTTGGGTTTGGAAGGCTGGGGTGGACGTAGAGTGGAGGAGCAGGCTAGGGTCAGTCTGCTCCCTGCCACTTCCTCCTCTTTATCTCTGCTACCTGTTGCCCTGGCTACTTCTCCCTGCCCTGATCCCTGGAGGTGCAGCCTGCTCAGGCAGCCCTCCCCGCTGCCTCGGTGCCAGTCTGTGCAGCAGGCATGAGGGGGAAGCAGGCACCAGTGTCACCTGAGCTGCCTCCTGCTGCGTGTGGCTGACGCCTCCTCCTGTGACTCACTTTACCTCCCTGCCTACATCCTTATCTGTATGACAGACCAGTTGGGACTCCTGCCTGTGAAGGAACCGCACCAGCACATTGGGGTTCAAATAACTGTTTACTTACTGTGTCGCATCTGTAAGGCCTAGTGACATACACAGGCTGGCTGTTAAACAGAGACCACACCGAGCACCATTCATGTGCTGATGTACTCTTGACAAAGATACCACCCAATTTTTACACCCCAGTGCCTAAGTCCCTGGGATATTGCAAGTGGTTCGTAAAGCGCTACAAAGAGAGAAAGCCCTATGGTGTCAGACCTGCTCTCTGCCTCACGCCACATACAGGATAGTACAATGGCCTTGTTGTGAGTTCAGTCCTTGATGGGGCCTTTCAAGGTTCTGGGACAGGGTAGATTAAAAAAAAAGTGTGTTGTGGATGGTGATAGACCCTGCTGGGAGTGCAGGGGGCTGGACCTGATGACCTTTCAAGGTCCCTTCCAACTCTGTGAGATGTATATCTCCTTGATAGGGTGTTCTTTGGGAGTGAGGGAGGATGAGGCAACACCTGGATGGCTGAGCTACCAGCACATCCTCCCTCAAGAAAGGAGAGACTGACACAAGTGCAGTTTGAGGTTATTTACAAAGGACTGTCTCGTATTCCCATGCATTGAGGCTCTTCATATATTGATTTTGTAATTGAATTTGAAAAAAATGGCTCTTCTCACTATTTTGGTTGCAGACCCTGCTCCAGGCTCTGGGGAAGGCCATGCCTCCCTCACTCAAGCCTACACTCAGATAACATTCTTACACTCCTCCCCAGGGGGCCACCTGGGAACAGAGCTCAATTTCTTCCTTGTGTGAATCCCTCAGACAACTTATCTGTCCCATAACTACTCATGGCAGGGTCATTCTGATAGGCACTGTGTACAGTGTGCTGTCTCCCCATCCAGATAATGCATTTTCTCTGCAATTGTTATCCATGCCAGCCAGCAAATTTGGTCCTTAGTGTGCCTCCTGCCCTGCCCGTCTCTCCTGGCAGGCAAGATGTTCTCTTCAGTTGCATCTGCCTTGGCACGTTTTGCACCTACTCTTTAATTTCCAGACAAATTTTATACAGCTGGTGTCTTCAGGTCCTTGGAAGGTGTGAGGCCCTCATAAGGATAACGAATAAACGTGTTTTGTTACATTTATTATTTATTTATTTATTACTTTCCCTGTTTCTACAAAATAACTACTACAAATGTATAAATATGAGGGGGCACAATTTTATGTTCTTGCCACAGGCATAAAATTAGCTAATTACGTCAGTGAGCCCAACAAGAATTGATGTGCAAAGTGGTGCAAGTTACACCTTGTTAGGCTGCTGTGAGTCTACAGCTGCACATACTTAGTACACAATGATGCAGTTGTGTAACAGGATGGTAGCCCATGAGCTGGTGAGCCTGGGGCTAAGCTAGCCTTGAGTGTGAGAGGAGTCTCCGCTATGGAGAATCAGGTCCTCTTAAAATTAAAGAAAGCTGGCAGGTTTGGGCTTGTGTCAGTCTGGGAAAGAGTACAAAAGCCTGGCTCAAGGGCGAAGCTCCAGCCAGGACTGGCTGGGGACTAGCAGCTTTGTGAGAAGCAGAGAGACAGAGAAAGAGCTCTGGGTGTGGCTGAAAAGTCAGAGCTAAGTTTGAACAAGATTTTGGACTTTATGTGGGGGACTCATTGGATTGTTTGGCTCACTTTGTGATTAAGCACACTGAAGTATGTATGATCTTTGCCATTGAATCAGCCCCAGAAAGGGATGCTGTGAGCTTCAACCACCAATAAGAGAGGAGTAATACACTGTGGGTACCTGTGACGTGACTCCTGGCCAAGAGGGTTGCTCAGTAAGTGGACACTGCTAGGCTGGAGTAATTATGAAGTACAGTAACTTGGGCTTGGACTAAACCTAGAAGTTGCACTGATTTAACTAGTGAGGTGATGTTAAAGTTATTTAGTGTTTCTGTGTGAACAGTCTTATACTGGGTTTGTTGAACTTATAATTTACAGGTAGAGCTCTGTGAGTAGTCCAGGCCTGAGTGAAACTGATGCAATTTGTGTGTAGACAAGACCTTGGGCCACAGGCTGCCCACCACTGGTCTATGAGTTTAGGTCCTACTGGTATTGGTAAAGTGACACACATGTAGAGCAAGGGCACGTGAAGTGAAGTGTGTGCAGATTGCACACAACAGTGACTGTGACAGCCATGTGCTGCCTTTGCATCCAGTCAAAGTGCTGCCACAGTTCACGCAGGACACCCCCCCAGGTCTAGCTGCACAAGCACAGTGAGTAAGACTACCCTCGCCCAGGAGACTGTCTTGGTTATGACAAATCTTGTGGCCCACTGCAATGAAGTCAGGCCTCCCCTGCGGTTCACTCACTTGCCTATTGCTCCCTTAGACTCACTCCTGAATTTGAGCCTGTGTGCCTAAAAGCCTCTAGGCCCTCTGACCAGTTCCAGGATCCTGCAGTTCTCCACCAGCCCCTATTACTTAACAGCTTCTGAACATGAGTGGACTCAGCTGGCAAGTCTGGAGGTCTGTTTGGTCACACAATGTTCCCTTCCTCTCCATTTGCCAAGACCCCCATGTATTTCTTAAACGCCACATGGACAGAAAATATTGCGTAACTCACTTGTACTTAAGACATATAGGCTGTGTCAAGACTAGCCCCCCACTTCAGAGGGGGCACGGTAATTAGGGTGTTGGGAGATCACTAATGAAGTGCTGCAGTGTCTATGCAGCTCTTCGCTAGTCAGAATCTCCCCTGCGGCAACTTCAAAGTGTGAAACTTCTAAGTGCCGGCTTGCGTGTGAAACTTCACAGTGCCTTCACTGCATCGAAGTCCCTTTAAATCCTCAAAAAGTGTTAAGAGAAGTATATTAGAACCAAGCTCCCCAAGCTGTCATGATAGGTGTTATTTCCAGGCAGACTTGACCCATCATTTAATATCATTCTTTCAGCCAAGAGCTTAGATTTAAGGGTCTGTTTGGAGAGTGATCAGAATAAGAATTACAAAGCCAGTCCTACACAGACTTGTCATCCCCTCCAACTCAGCAGAGATCTATTCTAACTCGACTAGGCTCTCTGACCCTTGTTAATATCCTACCAAACCCACTGTGCAAGCCTAGCAGATAAGGTTGTCTCTGCTGAGCCAGCTGTCCTCCTCAGATTTTATGCACTTCAGTGATTCCCTGTAGTGAACGATACACAGTGCATTCTGGTGAACCTGACATGGAGAAGTTCTGATGTGATATTTAATAATTTCTTTCTTCTTTGCAGGTTATGCAGTACCATGCTCCGCATAAGAATCTTCTAAATTATCATGCTTGGTGGGACAAAGCAAGCAATCAGACCTTTGAGCACATAAATCCAAGCTTAATGAACAACAAAATGATGCTTCACTTTGGCAGCTTCATTTCATAAGCCCTCCATTTGTTTCTGCCAGTGCAGGTACAGTCTTTCATAAGTGTACTAACATGCTAACCAAGGTAATACCCTAACAAAGATAGATTTTGTTTAAATACTATAGGTGACCTATTCTATCTAAAAAGAATCACTGATTTATAGCAAACTGCAAATTTGGGCTGGTTTGAATTTTTTATGGCACTATACATAGGCAACTGGTATCTGAGGGCAGAGGGGAAGCAGGGAGGGCCACCAAGAGTGACTGAGAGGGGACATGAGGGAACATCCAAGTTAGCATTTAAAATTTTGGCAGTACTGCAGGGATTGTGGAAAATGAGAATTTTTCTGTGAGAATTGTCATGAGAAAAACTTCATATGTTCTCATAGGAAGGTTTAAAAAACGTGTGAAAATATCTACTTCACCTCACCTCACTCACACTCTGTTTTCAAACTTTTGCGAGCTGGAGAACAACCAAGCACACCTCACTGTTTAAACTTTTCCAACTGCACACATCTGACTTTGTCTACACTAGACCCTGCAGTTGACTGCAGATATGCAATTCTAGCTATGACAATTGCTGCAAGGTCTGTCCTCACTGAGGGAGGTCAACAGGAGCATTTCTCCCATCACCTTTCCTTACTCCTTGCGAGAGCAGGAGTACAGGTGGTCAACCGCAGACCCCAGAGAGATTGATTTCACATGTCTTTATCAGATGCACAAAATCAAACTCTGGGAGATTGACCTTTCAACCCGGGAAGTGTAGACATACCCTCGGTTTTATTTTGTATCTATTTTTCTGAAAGTAGGAGGTATTGGCTCTGAACATTTGAATGTTAAATGCTGAAAAAGTTAATCTGACAGAATCTTTCACTCTTTGAGTCAGCTTCGTAACTAAGCATTACCACAGCAAATGCACACATGACTTAAACTGATAGAGTCTCTCTAATGAAACAACACAATGAGTAACTATTTTTCCCTCAGGGGAGGGGGGTGGTTGAGAATGGTCAAGAGTTGACATTTCCCCACAGCTTGACAATAGAAGGATTTTTTAAAAAATCAATTCCCCCAAAAAATCTTAATTTTGAAGTTTTTTTAAAGAAATAAAATGTATTTAAGGAAAATCTTCAGCCAGAACTACTATAGTGTATTTCTACTGAATGCACTCTTTAAGTAGAGACATTCAAATCCTCCATTTATTCCTTGAGAATTACTGTCAAAACTTTCATTGTAATAATAGTATTGTACAAGTGGTAGCCCACATTAGAGCTTCACAGAATGGATTTCCACTTGGACAAGAAATTGATAGCACTAAATCAGGGTATGGCCTTAGTACAGCACTTATGTACAACATACACACATTTTGTTTCCCTGAATAGCGGTAGGGTCAGAACTGCTCCCACACAATCCATACCACATTCTTAGACTAGGCACTTCCTACCCTATGCCAAATCATGGCTCCATTGCTAGTGTTTCTCTCCAGGGACCCATATGACAGCAAAATTCAGGCTATCTTTGATGGCTGTCCTCCCTCAGCTCCTAAGCTTGAAACTTGTGAAACCTTCTGTTGGCTCCAAATTCTTCTCGGCTGCATGTTTTTTTTTCCATGGCTCTAGGAGCGAGGCACAGACCTCTCTTTTGAAGCTGGTTTTGCAACTTCTGCTAAGCATTTAAAGCACCTATTGACTCAAAGGTGGTCAGTGAGAACCTTAGCTTCTAAGATCCTTACTGGTAGGCCATGAATACCTCAGTCACAATATTGTCCTACTTCATGCTTCGTGGAGGAAAGGCACTAAGTACTTTTGAATGGTAAACGTTCTCTAGGTTGCCCGTCCTAATTTCTTCCATCTTACAGAGATATTACATTATTTGCCAAGCATCCTGCAAAAAGTCAGAGGCACAGCCTTGCATAAGACCCCGGTGTTCTAACTCCCAGCATATCCACTGTTTTAATTGATGATTAAGTGTCCAGTAACTTGTATTACAGGATTTGGCCTAAGGTAAGTACTGTAGTGGAAAGTGCAAAATCCCAAACGATTGATGTATTGGAGTAGAGTATTATAATTCCTATCCTCAGTCAAACTCCCACTGATGATTGAAACAAGATAGTTTTGAAAGGTGGAATTAGACAATCAACAAACAATTTGACTTTTTTTTTTAAAACTCTGGGCTGATCTGAGAGATCTCTACAAGTACAGGCAATCAGTGATCACTGAGCTGTTTTTAATTGGGCAGTTATGTCACATGAGACTTCTCCTGTTTCCTGATTGGATAATTTCATAGGCCATTCTGACACAAATACCTGTTTTCTGCCTTGGAAACGAGGGCCTGAAAACATAAGCCCATGTATCACAGGCCTAGGGTGAGGCCTAGGCCACAGTGGTGAAGAACTTGTTAATGTAAAGCTAAGCTGTGTGCCAGAGAGGAGGAGTTATGTGAGTCATTATTTATCATCTTTGAAAAGTCATGGAAGATGCAGGTGGGGGAGGAGGAAGAGAGATTGCAGAAGAGAAAAGGTCAAATATATACTCCAACTATAAAAAGAGAAATAAAGTCAACCAAGGAAACTACAAATCAGTCTACTTAACTTCTGTGCCAGGAAAGATAATGGAGCAAATAATTAAGGATTACGTTTGCAAACATCTGGAAGATAATAAAGTGATAAACAGTCAGCAAGGGTTTGTCAAGAACAAATCATGTCAAACCAGCCTCATAGCTTTCTTTGCTAGGATACCAAGCCTTGTGGGTAAGGAGAAAATGGTAGGTGTGGTATACCTAGATTTAAAAAAACATTTGATATGGTCTCACATGACATTTTTATAAGTAAACTAGGGAGATACAACCTAGATGGGACTACTATAACGTGGGTGCATAACTCGTTGGAAAACCATTCCCAAGGGCTGTTATCAGTGGTTCACAGTTCTGATGGAGGAATATAATCTGTGGGATTCTGCAGGGACCAGTTTTGGGACCAGCTCTATTCAATGTCTCCATCCACGATTTAGATAATGATAGAGAAAATATGCTTATGTGGATGATACCAGATTGCTAGTGCTTTGGCAGATAGGTTTATAATTCAGAATGAGCTACACAAACTGGAGAAATGGTCTGAGGTAAACAGGATGAAATTCAATAAGGACAAATGCAAAGTACTCCACTTAGGAAGGAACACTCAGTAGCACACAAACAAAATGGGCAATGACTGTCTAGGAAGGAGCACTGAAGAAAGGAATTTGAGGATCATAGGGGACCACAAACTAAATAGAAGTCAAGAGTGTGACACAGTTGCAAAAAAAAATAAATGTGATTCTGGGATGCATTAAGCGGAATGCCACAAGCAAGACACAAGAAGTAATTCTCCTTCTCTACTTTGCACTGATTAGGCCTCAGCTGGAGTACTGTGTCTGCTTCTGAGCAGCACATTTCAGGAAAGATATGGATAATATGAAGAAGGTCTGGAGAAATGCAACAAAAAATATTAAAAGTCTAGAGAACATGACCACTGAGGGAAGATTGAAAGAATTAGGTTGGTTTAGTCTAGAAAAGAGAAGATTGAGAGGGGCACATGATAACAGCTTTCAGCTTCCTAAAAGGTTGCTACAAGGAGGAAGGAGAAAAAAATATTGTCCTGACCTCTGATGGTAAGACAAGAACCAATGTGCTTAAATACTACACTTGCATCGAGGGAGATTTGGGTTGGACATTAAGAAAAACTTCCTAACTCTTAGGGTGAGTAAGCACTGGAATAAGTTGTCTAAGGAGGGTGGGGAATCTCCATCATTGGAGATATTTAAGAGATCTCTTGACAAAGATGGTCTAGATGGTACTTAGCCCTGCCATGAGTGCAGAAGCCTGGACTGATGACCTCTCAAAGTTCCTTCCAGTTCTAATATTATATGATTCTGTGGGGTTCATTTATTATAAAAGTTCCATGCCTATAAATGAATCCCACAATCCTAGTCCAGAATTCCTCAGTAAAGACTAAACAGCATATGCGACATACAGCCCTGCTATCCCTCACAATGCCTCAGCGCTCTAGTGTACCCCCAGCACCCCGCATCATACGCCCACTCTGACTTTTTGTCTGCTTTTGACTGGGAAAGGATCTTCACTCATTCTCTATGGGACAAACCTTGTTCCACATTTCTGTGGGCAGGCACGGTCTCTGGGAAGCAGCACCCTTGTGCAAAGGGACCAAATTAATGAGTGTTGTGAAGTGGGTGACCACCCCTGTGCAGTGTGGGGCTGAGTTCATCCGTGCCACTATGTGTGTCAGCACTGAGATGCTAGTGTTGAGGAAGGGCAACATATCCTGTTGTTTGTAAGCTCTTACCCCAGCCTATGCACTTCCTGGAGAGGTCATGTCAAGGGTATGCCTGCTAGTCTCCCCAGCTACTTGTGCTGCCATAGGCTTGAAGACTTGCAGCTTAGTTTCTAGCTATTGGGTGTGAGCAATGGGGCACCTAAGCCAAAACATTGATTCCTAATTGGAAGAATGGTCTAGTAGTCAGGGTGTTAGACGAGAAGTGAACACCCAGTCAGAAAGGGACCCTTCCCAGCCTGTGAAAACGAACACGTGAGTGAGGGTGAGGGACAGCATGTGATGGAAGGGCAGGGGAGGGATGGAGTGAGCCAACTGGGGAAAGGGCTTTCAGTTTTGTTTGGTCGGAAAGTTGACAAACCTACTGGAGATTTAGGCAACAAAATTTCAGTTCTCTGTACCACAGACTTTCCAGCCAAATCTCCGAGGTCACGTATGCATTTGGGAGGCTTTGCCGATATATTAGTGCAGATAAAAGAAGTGTAGCATTAAGCCCTAGGATAGGCACCATTACGTCAACAAAGTGCTTTTGCCAGTACATCCTTTGGGAAACCAACACAAACTGTACAAATAACTCTTTCATGGCAAAGCAGCATCTACACTAGAGTATTTGTTGGTGTAGCATAGGCTTGGGCTTTGAGCAGGGAGTGGTCCATATATTTCAGGCATTAAAATATGTGTAATTCTTTGAGAAGAGCCTTCTTATTTAGACAGGTGAAAACTTGAGAGCTCCTTCAAGTGCCTCATGATTTGATTTGCTTGGAAAGCAGACAGCTGTCTAAAGATAAGCTGATGGGCCTAGTTCTCTGTCTAATCTGCCTTGGTCTGGTTATCCCACCATCAATGAATGATTTTGGTGGTATAACATCAATGGCAGGCTGAGGGAAGAAGTCAGACTGCAGGAGATTAAGGAGGGAGCTGGCGAGAGAGTATGAGGTGACATCAGGCTCAAGGAGCTTGGAAGTAAATGGGAAGTGAGGCAGCCACCAGAGAGAGATGTAAACTTGAAGGGTGGGTTAGTCCAGAACAGAGGTTAAAAGAGTGCTTGAAAGTGGAGGGAAAACAGCCAGAGAACTGGGAGAGGCCAACACTAAGAAAATGGAGGAGGAGGGCACTAGAGAGGGGTGGAGAGAATGAGACTGAGGGTATACCTCAAGGGTCTTGAAGTAGGCAGAAGACTTGAAACATTAGAATCAAAGACTGTGGTGATTTTTTCAGGGGTAAGAAACAGGCAACAGAAGAGCATTTAGCTGGCAGAGGCATATCCACACAGGTTCTTTACCGCTGGCAACCCCCTCTGCCAAGAGTGAAATCTTGCACAGCTATGCAAATTAAATGTGCAATTATGATAATGAGCAGCCATTTGCAGTTGCACGACTGCCCTTTAGCATGGCACTGCCAGGAGTACAGCTTCATGTAGAAGTGGCCACAGTGTTTATACCTTTTTGGGGCAAATTATCAGAGTAAATAGGGGTGGTGGCAAAGAGATGAGGTTTGTAAATGTGGTTCTGATCCCATACATTTCATTCACCGGCCCTATGTTATATTTCAACATTTCTGAAAATATAATTTTAACTGTGTTGATGACCATCTCCCCTTAAAAATCATGAAAAGAAAGCATTAAGAAGACACTAAGTGACAATGTAAGTAAAGACAGGCTGGTAAGCCTGTTTTGCCCACTTTGGAACACTATTATTATTCCATTATGGCTTGCGGAATTTAACTAGAACTCAAACACTGAGGTCTCATACCACTTGTAAGACAGACTAAAATCAGACAGGAACAAATATCTGAGAGGGTGAAAAATTGAGCGAGAAATCAGAAAGAGAAACAGATACAAGGAAAGTAGGGAAAAGAAGCAGACAAAGTGAGATATATTATAAAGAACAAAAACAATGTATACACACTATCCATGCACCAACTTAATTTTGGGGTATTCTTTCCCCCTAAACAAAGCACAGGCTTTCCTATAGTTTTAGGAACAGGATTGTTTTTAAATTGAATCATCCTTGGGGGGAAAAAAAGCCATGGATTTAAATTACAGTAATAAAAGATTTAGTCTATATCTGCTCCTTCGAAAGTTCAGCACTGCTGTACTGAGGTTACCCATCTTCTTCTTATCAAGATCATATCTATCACGCTTTTGGATTTCCCATCATTCAATCACCATGTCCACTTCCTACAGTCCTTTTGTTGGAATCTCATGTTGCACAGCAAACTCTAGTAGTTTCTCACCTCTTTCTTTTCTTTGTCCGTGTCTGATATCACTGAGTATCTTCATCACGCACTTAGAGAGAGTAGTGGACAAGATCAGGGAAGAGGTAGAAAGGATATCTGTGCATGGGATGAGAATCAACAACTTGAGGTTCATGGATGATGTAGTTATCACTGAAGAAGATGATGCGAGAATGGTGCAGGTGCTAAATGAGGAAGGGAAGCAGTATGGACTGATTACATTGATAAAACAAAAACAAAAATGGTATTTGGAGATAAGGAAATAGGAAGAAAGATCAGTGGAGACGGGATCAAGCTAGAGAACATAGAGAAGCTCGTATGTCTGGGAAGCAACATAACGTATGATCTAGACTGTAATAAGGAAATAGTGACTAGAATAGCAAAAGCAAGAGCGAGTTTGAAGTCAATGGATAAGATCTGGAAAAGCAAATCAATTAGCTTAGGACCAAAGCTGAGCATCTTGAAAATGTGTGTATTCAGCAGCATGTTGTATAAATGTGAGACATGGGTGATAACGAAAAATTCAAAGAGAAAAATATTGGCATTCGAGAGGAGTTGTTATAGAAAGATCCTGAGAACAGGATGGATGCAGAAGGTCACCAGTGAGAAATTATATAGGAAGATACAGCCGAAAGAGAACCTACTGCAGAAGATTATACAACAGAAGTTACAGCTATTCGGGGATATCTGCAGAATGAACGATGAACGAAAAATCAAGACCCTGGTATTCGAATTAATGAACAGTTTGAACAGGAGAGGCAGATCCTGCAGAGAATGGGTAGATGATATAGGAGATTGGTGCAGAGCTAGTCTACAGAAACTAAGCCGCTCTGCACTGGACGGGGAAGATGGAAGGAAGGAAGGTGGAAGGAAATAGTGAGGGAGGCTTCGGACGCCAACAGGTGTGGAGCCCATGGTTGTTGATGATGAATAAGATATTTGTGAGATGGAATTAATTTTGGTGCTTCAAAAATAGTCAGAGAGGTATACATCTCTAATTACATGCAGAGTGAGATTCATTCTGTCCTGTTAAAAGAAAGGGGTTGAATGAATAGTACAATAGATAGGCTAATGGCTGTATTAAAGGCTTAAAATGTAAGGTGAAAGCAAGACCACTCAATAGCTTAAAAGCTTGGATTAGACCATGGGTGTCCAACCTTTTGGCTTGCCTGGGCCGCACTGAGTGAAGAGGAATTGTCTTGGACCGCATATAAAATATATAATATAGTTAATGTATATAAATCACATAATAATGTTAAAAGTTTACGATTTTGTGGGGCTGCATTACTAGCTGTCCAGGGCTGCATGCAGCCCGCAGGGCGTGGGTTGGACGTGCCTGGATTAGACAATAACAGGAGGAGCAAGAGTCAAGCAGTTTGCAACATTTTAGTATTCATTTACAGCGTTAATAATAAAATGCCGCTTTTATTCACAGTGGATGAATTATACAATCTTCTGTGCTGCCACCATATATTCCCCTCAACTTGCATACTCCTTTAGGTAAAGAGGGCTATTTAAATGTTTCTAAAACCACTAATAAAAATTATTTGTTATGGCATTGTAATACAATTCAAAAGGTAAAATGACATTTCAACTCAAGGTCAAAATGCAACATTGTCTGATCTTACCGCACTATCACAAGGGTGATTCAAATGCTTGTTCTGCTTCAGCTGTCCTCGGCTTGAAGTATGAAATGTGTCTCAGTGATGTGTATGCACCTTAGGATGAATAGTTATAAATATAGAATAGCGTTTTTGCTTTCTGTTATGGTTGCATTCTCTTCTTCCATTCATTTTGCCCCTATCTGTAGCTTACTGTTATGTACTTGATTACACTGTGAAGAAACTCTCATTTTCAAAGCTAAACATGTATGGTAGCTATAAGCTTCATAACATATTGCACCTTTTTAAAAAGAAGACAATGTACAGTATTTTTTATATTTCCCAGTTGAAAAAAAAATTCAAAACTTAATTGAACGTTCACATCATTTAGCATTAAAACATTTCATTGTGTTCCATGCTGTTGGATACAAAAATGATTATCTGACTGTTGCACGCTCCAGTCGCCTCTCCTTAATTTGAGGAATAGAGAAGAAATATAGTACAAGCTGGTGATCACTGTCCTAGATCTGAATGGAGAAGTATAAACACAGGGCTTGAAGAGGTTGGTCAGAATTGCCTAGATAAAAAGGGAACTTTTACACTAGAGAGTTTTGCCAACAAAACTCATGGAGTATTCACACTAAAAAATGCTTTCTGTCAACAGTATGTCGACAGAACTCAGCACTTTTATCACCAGCTTTCTGCCTCTCCCTCATGAGGCAGAACACCTTTCTGGACAGAATCAGTCAACAAAAAAAACATGAAGATGTTCTGGAGGGCCCCTCTGGTGACAGACAGGGATTACAGGACACCGGGCAGCCCTGGCTGCTGTGGTTCCAGATGGCTTTTCTGTTGAGAGCACGTCTGGGCAGTCCGGCCACTGTCTTGACAGAGCAGATGAACTGAGTGATATGCATTCATGTATGTCTGTGATCTGTTCACAGAAGTTTTATTGGACAATATGTTCTGACAGTAATATCTGTTGGCAGATTGCTCTAGTGTAGACATAGCCAAATTGAGTTAAGAAGAAGGCCGCTGGGAAAGGGTGGCAAATTCCTGGGATCCTGCTGTGGGTTATGGAGTTTGCCAAGGGGCTGAGAGAGGAGAAGTAGCCACAAAGAATAGAAGAAGCTCTTGTGGCAAACCCAGACTAGTGAAGAAGGATAGCAAGGACCGTGAAAAGAGCAACCGAGACCGAGTATAACTGGGTTTCTAGTCATAAGTCTGCTGGGATAGAACCTCGAGTGGAAAATGGGCTGGGGTTTTCCTACCAGCCCTTGGGAAATGATACCTGACTTAGAAGTGGAAAGGAAGACCGCCTGAGCTGGCACATGGCTAGCTTGTCCAGTGGACTTTGATACCCTGGATATGTGCAGTGACCTGATAGGAGGGGTGAGTCACAAAGGAAGCACTTTGGGTCATGAGGAGAGAGGGAACATAGGTTGAACAACCATTGACACTTGCTCTGTGGGGCAAAAGCTAATTCTCAGACCTAGCTACAGAGAGGAGCTCGAGCAGTGGATGGAGCCCTTTATATAACCTTTCACCCCTTGACCTGGTTCCATACACACCTGCTGACAGGGCAGCGCTAAGAAGCTTGTACTGTTGCTACCCATCTGATACCAGTTTAGTGAATTGACTGCTGAGATCTCCAGGGCTGGCAGCTTCTTAGAAGCAACAACATTCAGTCTTAGCGATAAAAAATGAGCAGTTGCAGAGGTAAAAGAAATAACTAAACAGAAATTCATTTAGGACAGTGGATCCCATGTGCATGGATAGTCCGAGAATAGAGGCTAGTAAACTTTGTGTGCTGGGTATAATAATATGCACATGTCTTAGTGGACCCATATTTTTCCTCTACTTTTTCTGTTTTTGTAGTTAGGAATTAATTGCATAAGCAACAATGCTAAATTATAAGGAAAAAAACCAAACAAACAGGAGAAGGTGATGGGATTTACATCCCACAGTGATACGGAGAGGGTGAATGAAAGCTTGGGAACTAAATTACCATGCCTGTGGGTACCTGGAAAGGTGTTCAATAGGTCAATTTAGCAGGTCTACTGGAAAGCAATTGAGGTATTCCTAAAGCAAGAAGAGAGGGTTAAAAAAAGGGAGTTAGTTTGTTTCTGTTTTCTGAGAATGGGCCTGTAAGTGTGAGGAGAACTAGAAAAGGCACAGGAAGGGAATTTCCCCCATTTTGAGACCTACCGCAAAGTTAAGACTCCAGGGAGGCAGTACTAGGATTTTGATGCTCAGCTGAGGAACAGAATATCAGAGACTTATGGAGGACTAAATCGCAGCCCTAGGAAGGGTAGAAATGATTTACATTTGAACGTCTGCCTTGGAGAACTCCAGGGAGAAATTGTATGAGTTGGTCCTGAAGAATGGGGGACTTGACTTGTAAGACCTTGGAATCCGAAGATGTAACTGGGACCCCGAGAGGGGGAGAAAATTACACTGAGATTGCTTAATTAGGGCAGACAATCCCCAAAACTGGTGCTTATTTTCAATTCTGAGATCCAACCAGCTAGCAACCAAACAGGTTCTACAATATCTTACTGCGTACACACAAACCAAGACACAATTCCCTTAAAAGCAACTCAGCCTTTGGGCTCCCTCCTAGACAGGAAATCAAATATGAAAATTCCATCAATTCCAAAGGATTGGACATGTCACTTCTCAGGTTAATAATTATTTCAGATCTTACTCAAATACATGCTTACAGTCAATTCCTATTAACTAAACTAAAATGTACTTAGAGAGAGAGTGTATTGATTAACTAGATCAGCATACATACAGATGTGACTACAGTCCTGAGATCATATACACAATGGTATTATCTCGCTCGAGAGTCATCTAAATGTTAATATGCCCTTTGATCTCTGAATCAATGGCTATAGCAATAGACAGGAATAGCTTATTTACACGGCTCACATCTAACAAGATAAAAGTAAACACATACAAGTAGTATTACTTCTAATTTTCTAGCAAGGCAGGTTTATATTTCAAAGATCTAGCCTAATTACCATTTACTTACTTTTCTAAAACAACAAGAAGTCATGTGGCACCTTAGAGACTAACAAATTCATTTGAGCAGCAACTTTTATGGTTTGGAGCTCACTTAGGCAGATGCATGAAGTGGAAACTTCATATATCCCCGACAAACTGAAGTCTCCACTTCATGCATCAGATGAAGTTGGCTCCAGCCCAGGAAAGGTAATGCCCAAATAAATGTGTTAGCCTTTGAGGTGCCACAGAACTTCTCATTGTTTTTGCTGTACCAGACTAGCATGGCTACTCCAATACTTTTCTAACTTGTCTCAAAAGGTTAAATATGGGTCATTTAGTCTGCAAGCTGCTTACCTTTTTTGGCCACAGAGGGAATGTTAGTGTGTCCCTGGGCCAGAGATCAGAGAAGGGAAACCCAGACCCTCCCATCAGTCTCTGGGAAAAGTGATACAAACACGCTGGCAACCATGGGAGGAAGGACAGTTGAGTTGGAGCTGTTGCTTGTTGAACTTTTGGTTACTTCTGAGGGGTGAGACTTTCAAGTGGCCTGGCTGGATGGCTGAGTCATGAGAAGCCTACAGCTGCAGGACTGGAGCAGATGTCAACACAAGGTGATAGCTGAGATCCTGCACTGCCACATCCAGCCTTGACAGGGCTTCTCTGATGGTGAGTGTGTCTCCTACAGGGAAGAGCAAGGTGGTTTTTGCGTGTAATGTGAAGGTGATAGAATAATCATTTATTTTTAAACTTGCCTATGGAGTGAAATTAGTAATTTAGTTGAAGAGCACCAAAGAGGTGATGGGTTCATAAGACACTGTCTATCAAGATGTGTTCTTCTGTCCCCTAAAAAAGTTTCAGAACCCCTGAGCTAAATCCAGATACACCCACCAGTACTGTTGAATGCTCTTCTATTATCAAAGGCTGGAGAAGCCTGCCACGCACACACCCCGAATGAGTCTACACAAGATGGGAGCTAAGAGTCTCCAGTTACAATACAATCTCCTTGAAGAGACATACCACTGCAGAGCATAGGTTTGGTGTGTGTTTTTAATGAAACGTTACAGAGAGTTTTGCATTTTACATAACCACAGAGTGCCCACTTGGTTCTGTGATTTAACGTGGCCTCCTCTGTATGAGCATAACACCATTGAATGTATTGGTAATAGCTAATTTCCAATCTGACTTGTTTGAACTGGGGGTAACAGAAAAATTGAGGGCTAGTCCTAAAGCAACTTCTAGGAAAAGCAGAGAGCCCTGGGGCTTGCAACAAGTCCCCAGGGCAAGGAGTCCAGCCACCACTCCAGAGGCTCCCTCCTCTGCTGTCCTGACATGAAGCTGGTCTGTCTTGCTCTCAGTTTAAGCTCTCTAAATCTGTCTTTCCCACACCAGTGCCCCCACCATCCCCTCCCCCCGACCTGTGGAGGGTTTTTAAAGGCCTCTTATCAAGCCAGTAGCGGAGTCAGCTGGCCCCAGTGTAGCTGGGCTAGCTCCCTCCCAGCTGCTTGTAATTGCCCTGCTCGTATTCAGCATGTTCTTCAGCCTGTTTGGGCTGCATTTCTCCCCCTCTGAAGGAGCCCTCTGAGCTGGTTCTGGCACAGTGTATGATCTACTGATGGCTCCTGTATCACTTTTCCTCTTTGGCACGTGTTTTAGTGTAACGTCAAGAGGCTGGTGTAACTGCTACACTCCCAGAAGCTGATTCTGTATAACAAATTGATGGACATTGGTGTATATGGGCCACATCAATGCTCTGTGTATGTGCTCTTTGAAAGCTTCCCATAGAGCAGCAACCACAGAGAGCAATTTCCTTATTCCTTCCTGTCTTGGACTCCTTAGGTCAGAGCAGACAGTGCATGGGAGAGAATGGTGCCAGACATCTTTCCCCTCCCCCTCCATTTTGTACCACAAAGAAAAGACTGGGCACAGCTCCAGGCCTCGCACTTCTCTATTTGCATGGCCTGCTTGAGGCTATTGGCCCCAGCAGGACTGGTGTTAGAAGGTACCAAGCAGGACCAACGCATGGGGCCCCACCCAATGGGCCCAACACACTGCAGAAATCCAAGGTGTGAACAGGTCAGGGCAGCGGGTGGGGGCGCACGCCTTCCGTTCTCCCCTGGGCACCAGAGAGTCTACTGCCAGCCCTGGCCAATAGCAGAAGTAACCATCCCAATTTGTGCATGGAGGTTGGGTCCAGGGTGTGTTCCCCTCCATGTCAGCCAGCAGCAGTGCCACCTCAGATGGACTCTCAGTTCTTCAGAGCTCCTGGAGGGGCAATGAAACCACCCAAGGCACAAATGGACTGTCTGCTAAGTTGCAGATGCTACCTGAATGTGTCATTCTCCCTTTGGCATGAACCTCTTACTGTCTCCCCTCACTATAGTTTATTATTTCCCTGAATAAGTGCTCGGTGCTAATTTTCTAATAAAGATGCTAATTATAACTGTATTTATGGGCACGGGCAGGTTTATACATCTTGTACACTGTGTTTTTGTTCAGCCTGCTAAAGCTGCCAGTTTACTTGGCAGTGTGGTAGATGACCTCTGCCATTTTTACGACCTTAAATGAAAACAAAAAAGGATGGCCCTGTCTGGGTATCCCTGGCAATGTATCCATTTGGATCCATTAGTGAACAGGGTCATTGCATCCATTTTCCCAGTTTTATTTCCCCCTATCTGGCATCACCCATTCCATACTTTACAAGATGGAGCTTTGAGTCACAGATCCTAATCCTGCAATTGTTCTGCAACAGGGTAGCAGAAAAGGGCACTTATATGAAGACACGTAGGAGCCATATATTATTCTCTGATCATTTCTTCCTAATACTGATGTTTACAGAGATGACTTGAATTCTTTCTGCAGACACAATGGCATCTCTATTAACAGTTCATTACTACTTTTTTCATGTTAATTAAGATAGCGCAGATGACGATTCATAGCTGCTAATGAGCAAAATCAAACAATGATTGAGATTGTTTCCTTTCACTGTAATCTGTGTTGAATAGCTTCAGTAGACATAATTTTAAACAGTAAACACTGACTGGTTAGAAGACATAAGCCAACGTACCAGCTAAGCAAACACAGAGAATTGTATTTCTCCAGCAGTATCCCCTGGTGCTTGTCTACTTTCATATACAGGGGATGTTATATAATTATTCTTACTAGACCTCACCATTTTTTACAAAATAGAATATGAGAACTCCAAAATTCAGTACAAATCTACTCTAATATCAGGACAATTTTCTCTAACCACAAACTCCTAAATGGCCCTATATGACAGGACGGGACAAAAAGCACCTGGGCAATAGATCTGCAAGTTATTCAGCCTGCTATCTTGTTCACAGGAATAAATGATTACATCCTTGTAGTCTCCAGAAATGTTAGAACTAAAAACTTTTGTATTCCCTCTTACAAATACCCGAGCATTTTATTGCAATAAACAATCAGCTCCTTCTCCTTTCCTTCCTCAAAGCTGATGTAATGAAGAACAAGCAAATGTCACATTAAACCAGGTTGTTGATACTACTACTTTGGGAAGCAGAAATTGTAAAACTACTAGTCATTGGAGGAAAAAGAAAAAGCTGAGTACATTATTTGTTGGTCAGATAATCCTGAATATGCTGAATATACACACTCCAGATGACCCTATTAGGAATCATATAGTTATCTGCAACGTTGCATTTGCCCAAACTATATATAACTGAATTTACAAGGACACTCACCTGCCCTTCTTATATACCTCATGTATTTCTTTTCCTTGCCGGTGAGCTCTGCAGTCGGTAGCCAAAACCCATCCCCACAACAGCAAAAAGATGCTAAACTGCATTTTATGGACAGTCAATATGATACTCTGATGTTCTATATCCAGAAATAGTCCACACCAGGAGAAAACCAAAATATAGAGTCTGTTTCTCTTTTTAAGACATTATCAGTCTCCTCGTTCTTGGAAGGATGTTTACTCATACAAAAAAAATCATCCTACAGTATTTAATCTGGACAGTGGGGAAAGCAATTTCCACTAAACCTATAAATCCCTCTACGTCAGATGGTAGGGATTTTGGAACAGTGTAGAATTCACGTATTCATACAGAACAAGTGTTTTTGCTCAAACAGGCTATTGTGTAAACTGGTTTAAAACAAAACCTTGCAAGTATTTTGGGAAATGGCATATATATCTCTGGTGACCCAGGGTATTCTAGCTGATCAAAGAGTTCTTCCTCCGTTGATTTAAGTGTACCTGTGATGCCCAATCTGGTAGTCTTTATTAAACATCTATTTCTGTTTGCTTCCAGCAGCTGATCATCATGATTTCCATCTAGCTTTAAAGAAACGTGCTTGATCTTTTATTTCATTATTTTGATTTGCGCTTGCAATGTGTGGTGATGAAGTGCTGACAGAACATGTGTCACACTGCACACTGTACAGCCAAGCTGTTTGGACCTAGGTAGGATCTAAGGAAAACATCCAAATACAGAGACAAAGATGTCCACAGGGTGAGTCACTTATTCTGTCTGCAGCTGGAGATTGATAAGAGATCGTGATTGATTGTCACTTGCCTGGGAAAGAAGACTTGAGAATGATGGAGGATGAAGAAAGCAACAGGGGGATTTCCATGAACTAGAGGAAAAAATGTTCTTGGTCTTTAGCAAGTAATGAAATTGTCACTGGTGTTAATTAAAGTTAGAAATAGCAGTTGCCTGCATTTCTGTACTTGCTGAACCAGCAACCTTATCCTTCTCTTTGGAGTAGTCCATTGGTTCCCCATTATCAACTGCTTGAAGCTTAACCTCCTGGCTTCATGGCCTTATGAAGTTCTGTGCTAATCTACCCCTTATCTCTTATCACATTGCTACTATCCCTTGCATTCTGCCACTGATGTCAGCTTTGCCCTAGTCCTCCATTTCTTCCACAGCCCTTACCAATACTTCTTTTTTTTAACAAGGACCTTATACAGAGAATTTCCACTGTATACCTGGACAGCTAATCACCAGCTTCTCCTCAGGAAGATCCCTCTTAAAATACTGGGAGTTGATGCTCGTTTAGTACAAATTATCACAGTTGGCTAATGTTGGCTAATGTTGTCTTAGCTCTATTGAACGTCTCAGTCTGTACACAGAGTTTATGGTCACAAGGTGCCATTCGATCATCTAGCCAGACCTGCGTCACCAGCCACAAGCAAGAACAGACACAATGTATGCTGTCAGCGGAGAACTATAAATATAGTACCTATATTTAAGACAGGAGCAAAAAGTGATCTGGGAACTGATAGACCTGATAGTTTCACCTACATTGTATACAAGATCTTTTTTAAAAAATTGAAAGCGTAATTAAAGAAGTAGGAACAAAAGAACAGCCATACTGGGTCAGACCAAAGATCCATCTAGCCCAGGATCCTGTCCCACAACAGTGGCC
This sequence comes from Carettochelys insculpta, assembly GCF_033958435.1. Classification (NCBI taxonomy): domain Eukaryota; kingdom Metazoa; phylum Chordata; order Testudines; family Carettochelyidae; genus Carettochelys; species Carettochelys insculpta. The sequence continues at coordinate 140,663,353 of NC_134139.1, read as the reverse complement.
AATGACAGGCGACCCAGAAGAAATGAATGGAACAGGCAATTGCCAAGTGATCCATCCCGTAACTCTTTCCCAGCTTCTGACAAATAGAGACTATGGATACTATTCCTGTCTATCTTAGCTAAGAACCATTGACGAGTCTTCCTCCATGCATTTATCTAGCTCTTTTTTGAATCCTGGTTGAGTCCTGAACTTCACAACATCCTTTGGCAGGGAGTTTCATAGGTTAACTGTGCATTGGGTGAAGAAATGCTTCCTCTTGTTGGTTTTAAACCTGCTGCCTATTAATTTCATTGGGTGTCCCCTACATGAAGAAACAGAGGTAAATGGGAATTGGGATAAAATACAACATAGTTTTAGCAAAGGTCGATCACACCAGATCAATGCTATTTATTTGACAAGATAACTGATTTTTCTAGGCAAAAGAAATGTAGTGGACTTAATCTACCTGGATTTCAATAAAACACTTGATACAGTTCCACATGGGACATTATCAGTTAAATTGGAGAAGATGAGGACTAATACATGAGCTGAAAGGTGAATAAGGAATTGATTAAAAGAGGGGACAACAGTGGGTCATTATGAAAGATGAGCTACCAGGCTGGAGGGATGCACTAGTGGAGTTCCTCAATGATTAGTCTTGGGACCAATCTTATTTAACATTTTTATTAATGACCTTGGCACAGAAACTGGAAGCATGATAATAAATTTTGCAGATGAGCCAAATTTGGAAGGTATTTCCATCATGGCAGAGGACTAGAATATCATACAAAACCACGACATCCTTGAAAACTAGAGTAGTAGAAATGGGATGAAATTTAATAGGGCAGTGTCATACACATAGGGACTAACAACTAGAGTTTTTGCTATAAGATGGTGAAATCTCAATTGGAAGTAACGGAAGAGAAGAAAATCTTGTTCATTGATAGAAATCACAGGATGACTGAGTTGTCAAAGTGATATGTCTGGGAAAAGGCTAATGCAATCATAGGATGTCTCAGGAAAAGTATTTCTAGAGGGGATAGGGAAATATAAGTACCACTGTACAAAGCACTGGTGAGATCTCATCTGGAATACTATGTGCAATTCTGTCCTCCCACGTCTAACAAACATGAATTCAAACTGGAACAGTGGCATAGAAGAGCTACTAGGATGATCAGCAGAATAGGGAATCTACCTTACAAGAGGAGAATTAAGGAGCTTGGTTTAGTTAGACAAACAAAATAAAGGGAAGAAGTAATTGCTCTCCATAAACACAGCAGAGGGAAAAACCAGGAGTGAGAGGAGTTATGTGAGTTAAGAACAAATGTTGTCAGAAGAACAAATGGATATAAATTAGCTACCAATAAGTTTGTGTTTGAAATTAGATGAAGGTTCATGACAATCAGAGGAGTGAAGTCCTAGAACATCCTTTCAAAAGGAGTAGTGGAGGCAAAATACCTAACTGTTTTTAGCACTGTGGCTGATAAATGTATGGAAGGAATGGTATGAAGAGATTGTCTGCAGCAGCATAGGTTCCATCTGCAACTGCTACAAGAAAATATTTCCAACAGCTGGAGATAAGAACCTAGAGGAGAATGGATCTAACTTTCCACAGCAAATTCTTTCCCTAGTGTCTGCCAGCCTGGTGACTCTTGCCCACTTTCTCAGGGTCAAGCTGGGCGTGGGAAGGAATTCTCCACCAAGTCAGTTTGACAGAAATCCTGGGGGATTTTGTCTTCCTCTGCGGTGTGGTCATTTGCTGATTCGCACTAGAGTAAATTGTGTATTCTCAGTACCATGAGGTCTTTAAAGCATGAACTGAGGACTTCAGTAACACAGCCAGAGGTTATGGGTCTATAACACGAGTGGGAGAAAGAGATTCTGTGACATGTGGGAGGTCAGATTAGGTCATCATGATAGTCCTTCTGGCCTTCAAGTCTATGATCTATATGGTGTATCTATATACTGTACATGAGCACCCAGTGTGATACTATGGCCAAAGGGTTAATTCTATTCTGGGTACACACACAGGGGATTTTTAGAAGGACTAGAAAGGTTATTTTAGTTCAGTATTCAGCACTAGCGTGACTACTGCTAGACTACTGTGTCCAGTTGTGGTGCCCACAATTCAAGAAACATGTTGATAAATTGGAGAGGATTAGAGCCCAGCCACAAGAATGATTAAAGGGTAAGAAAATGTGTCTTATAGTGATAGATTCAAAGGTTAAGAGGGTGGTTGATTACAATCTATAAGTACTTAAATGGGGAACATATCTTTGACAGTGAGCTCTTCAGTCTAGCAAACAAAGTTATAACACAATCCAATAGGTGGAAGTTGAAGCTAGACAAATTCAGGAAGGACGTAAGAGAGAAATTTTTAACTGTAAGAATAATTAGCCACTGGAACAATTTACCAAGTATCATGGGTTTTCCATAACAGACTGTTTATACATCAAGAGTGCATGGGCAGTGGGCAATGTAGTCAAGGGAAGGCATTGCTTTCCCAGAATTACCTATACTTCCTAGCCGCTTGGGGAGGCTGGGGCCATGGTGCAGCAGCCCAGCTCCCCAGCTGGCCAGGGGAAGCTGGACTAGGGCTGTCTGGCTGTCCAGGAAGGGGTGGGGTGGGGGCCAGAGTCTCAGCTGTTTGGCCACCCAGGGAGGGCCAGAGCTGTCTGGCTCTCCAGCCACCAGGAGTGTGGCCAGCCAGGAAGGGTGGGACCATGCTACCCTCTTACACAGAGAACTAAGGGCTCAGAGGCTAGGAGCAGTAACCTGTGGTGGGAGCTGGGCTTGGCTCTGCTGAGCATGGGGTGATGGAAGGGGTGGGGTCTTGGGCAGAAGGGCCAGGGCTGGGGCCTGCCTTCCCCAGATGGGCCTTCATCCAATGCGCACGCAAGAGTGAGTGTTTTTTCTAAAAGGTCTGCTCTAGGAATTATTTGGGGGAAGTTCTATCACCTGAGTTATAGAGGACGTTCAACTGGATTATCACAATGGTCCCTTCTGACCTTGAAATCTATGGACTCCACCTTTAACTCTATTCTCTATTTTCTTATGGAGATTATGGTAATCCATGGTGGTTCTCTTTGGTCATCTATTGCTCTGAGTTGTACAATATGTACCTTTTGGCTCCTCTTCTTGAAAATCAATAGCTACCGTACGTTTAGACCAGCAGACTGGTGTATAATGCCATCTTTTTAGACTTTTTCTGCATGTGGATGTGTACATCTTGGTGGCAGCTTTAAACATGGACAACTAATACCACACCAAGTAGGTATGTAACTGGTTGGAGCATTCTGTTTGCCCCTATTGAATGAAACTAGGTCATGATCACTGTTCCCATGACAATGACTAGTTTCCAGTCCGCAGACTGATTTATCTTTGCTGGACAAAAAGCATTTGCTGTTAGGTGGCTTTCTTTCATGCTCTTGTATTTCTTTGCTCTTTCTCTATATTACTATAGCCTTCTCTGTTTTCTTTTGTATTTGAACTAGTGTGGTGTGTATTGTTTCCGCATCCCGGGGTATTTTCCTTCCTATATCTCTGGCTTTTGGAGTGAAACATTCCTTAGTTATTCCTGAGAAGAGTCTGTTGCTTCATGCATTGGTTCTGGAGGACTACGTTCTTAGCTACTTCTAGTGTGAGGTTTGGGTCATTCTGAAACTTTTCTGACAGCTGGCTGTTCCTCTGCTCTGCTGCATCTCTGATTAAATTTTCCATTCATGTCTCTGTAGCCACAATGTTGGATTAGGTTGTACAGGGTTATTATGAAAGTATTTGCTGCTTTATCCTTCTCTTGCTTTAATAAGTGAAATTGTGCCTGCTGAAGAAATCATATTGTAGCATGGCATGAAATGTGTATCTAGTTGTTGCACGGTATCACTCTGTTTCATCTGAGCAGTTGTGAGTCTTCTGGAAAGTGTAATACCCTCTGCTGCAGGTACCATTGAGTGTTTCTACTTTGATTGCTGATCTACACTGGAAGCTTGGTAGAGCCTCTGGAATCTGCTTACCCTGTGAATGATGGAAGCCAGATTCTGCTAGGATGGTATTTGGATAGAGGCTGGGTCAGCCATAGTCAACGCTGTCTTACTACACATTATATTCCACCCTCACAAACACTTTTTCTTTGGGCTCCTTCCTAGACAGGAAGTCAAATATGAAAATTCCACCAAACCCAAAAGATTGGACATGTGTTGAATAAGATGGTGTGACCCTTTAAAGGAAACAAACTGATGCTGCAGTGGGCCTGGTCTTCACCTCAGTGTCCCTTACGTTCCTGCTCTCACCCCCTGTTGAAGCCTGGACTCCCCATAACTATTTTCCCTGCACATTCAGGCCTCTTCTCCGCTTGCTCTGCTGCTAGTTTTGTGCAGCTTTTCAGCTGTTTGGGCTCAGCTAAATGCCTTGCTTGCCTGTCTTCCTTTCCCCTCTTTGCAGGGACCTTCTGTGATCTATTGAATATCTATTTGATCCTATCCTGACAGCAGGTACAGGTTTGCCACCTTTCTAATTGTACAAAACTGAGCACTCTCGCCCTGCCCCTTCTCTGAGACCCCATCCCCTGCTCACTCCATCCCCACTCCTTCCATTGCTTGCTCTCCCCTGTCCTCATTCACTTGCACTGGGCTAGAGCAGGGAACTGGTCTGTGGAAGAGGGCATGAGCTCTGGGGTGAGGCTGAAGGTTTGGAGTGTGGGAGAAGGCTCCAGGCTGGGGCAGGAGGTTGAGGTGTGGGAGAGTGAGGCCTCCAGCTGGAGGCACAGGCACTGGGGTGGGTCTGGGGATGAGTGTTTGAGCTGCAGAAGTGGCCTTAGGGCTGGGGCCAAGAGGTACAGCATGTGGAATGAGGCTCAAGGCTGTGGGAAGGGATGAGGGGTACAGCCTCTGGCCAGACAGCACTTGGACAGCTCCTGGAAACACCTGGCATGTCCCTCCAGCTCCCAGGTTCAGGTGCAGCCATGTGGCCAGACAATCTGCCCTGTCTCCATGCACCACCCCCTAGTTTCCACTGGTGGGGAGCGTTGGCCGGTGGAAGCCGTGGGGTCAGCACCTGGGGCAGGGACAGTGCACAGCGACCCTCTGGCAACTCCTGCCCCAAGGAACTGGATGTGCTGGCCACTTCTGGGAGTCATATGGAGCCCGGGCATGTAGGAAGCTGCCTTAGCCCCACTGAGCCACCAAATGGACTTTTAGCGGCCAATTAAAGTCTCCCAGATTGCTTTCAGTAGTCACCAGGAGACTGATGCTTATTCCAGGAGACTCCCTGCCCAAGCAGGAGGGTTGGCAACCCTGTGGAGAGATTAGAGCCTCAGCAGACTGTGACTGGGGTGGATGCAAGGCTGCCTGACATGCCTGGTCTCTTAGCCATATGCACTGTAGCGGCAGCTGTAAACATTCACAAATCATATCACATCAAGTATGTCTGTAAGTGGCTGGAATGGTCTGTTTTTGTCCACGCTGACTGTAACCAGTTTGTAACCACTGGTTCCCAGGCAACTAGCAGTTGCCAGCCCATGGATTAATTTATCTTTATCCATCATAACGTGATCCGAAATACTTACCTCATGTTTGACCCATCCAGTGTGCTTTGCCTCGGCGTCCCATAAATTGTTGGGCGGGCCCTAGCAGTTTTCAAAGCCCCTAATGGCGCAGGGTGTGGCTGCCTTACAGGTTTCCTCCTTATATCTCATCATGATAATAATCTGTGCTCATACGCCGGGGTGACTTTTGCGAGTACAAGCAGGGTCACATGCACTTTCTGCACTCACCAGAAGTGGCACGGTGCTTCCATTGAGTGCAGGGGTGGTCCCGCACCTCCCCTGGAGTTGTATGGCTGGAAAGTGGCCTGGTCCTGCTCCCCTCTCAGAGTGGGGTGGCGTGACCTGAGAACAATGGCGGATTAGAGCCTTGCTCTAGCTCATGCTGTTCCCGGGTCCCACTACACCACTCTGAGGAGTGGGACCAGTCCTGCACTCACCAGGAGTGGCAGCTGGAGGTGGAGGCAGAGCAGAGATGAGGAGCGGGCAAAGCCAGGGCAGGAAGGTGCAGGGAAAGGGAGGAGCACTTGTGGGGGGGAGGGTCTGAGGAGGGGCACATGGCCAGTGTCTCCCCCTCTCCGCGGAGCCCCTGTCACTGATTGCCACTGCTTATATGTCAAACACTTTCTAATACCCCATCATCAAGTCTGAGGTGGGTAGTGGGTGATCGTGGCTTTACTGTGGTGGACAGCAGGTGCTGGGAGCAAATGTTCTAGAACCTTACGAAGAAGCTGCAAGTGATGGAGAAGCAACACCAAAAGGGAATATAATAATATCTGAGTCCTGTAATCGTGAGGTTATGTGCAATTGTTGTAACATTGCCACTGAATAAATAAGGATGTAGAAAATGTAAATTGTGTCACACCCAACAAAGGATTTTCCCTGGAAAGTGAGCAGTTGAAAGTAACGCCAAGATTCTTAACCTGACTTAACTCTTCCTGAGTGAATCACATCAACCTGATACATGAAGGGAAAGTGAGTATATCTAAGACGTCCGGTTTAGCAGGGCTCAGAATGAGGTATCTGACGATAGTATCACTCTGTCTCAGAAATTGTTCCAGAGCTGACATGGAACACACATGGTCCCTGGAGCTAGACATGGAGCTGTTTATCACTGACATACAGAAGAAACTTAATGAGGCTGACCCTTGCTAGTGTAAACACATCCTGTTATAATAACATCCTCAGTTACATTGAGTAAGATGATGAAATACAGGAGATACAAATTTCCACACTCCAGAGCATAAGCAAACCTCTTAGCGGAACAGGCTCCCCTATGGACACTCTATTCCATAACTGTCTATTATGTGGCTTGCACTTTCATAAGCAGCAGGTGGTACTGGCCATGGTGACAGATAGGAATATCGTTATCAGGGATGACAGGCGCTGTACAAACACAAAGCCAAAGACTATCCTGAAAAGTCAGGACAGGAGGGGAAACTGAGGCACAGAGAAGCAAAGTGACACAGTAGATCAACAACAGAGAATAGAATCCAGGTTTTCTGAGTCTCAGTCCAGTTCTCTTTATACTGGATTATACTGTAATAATGAACCCTCCACAGAGACAGCCTGGCAATTCCTATCCTCCTATTTTATCTGACAAGATTATCACAATTGAAGAAATTAACAAAAAATCACATTCGGGCAATGGAAGAGCAGGCTGTAGTGAGGTGAAAGACAGTAGATTTCAGTTGCTGGCCATGGAAGAGTTGGTACTGTTACCTGAGGCACAATTTACAGCTTGTGGCAGTCACTCTTAAAAGCAGCCATTAATACAGATATTTTCCAATGAGTATCATCCCTTGGAACTTTAGAGACTTTTATGAAAACCTTGATGGATACATCACTTCATCTGCATCTGACTCTGACTAGAACTATCAGAAGCATGATGATCTTTCAGGTTACAGATAGCTCTGAAAAACTGAAGAAAAAGTTAACCTCAGTTTTCGGGTATTTTAGGTTAAATCCTTAAACAAAATGCGAACAAAAATTTGACAGGACAAGTCATTTCAAATAGAAACATTAAAACATTTCATCTCAGCATTTTAAGAATGCAGATTTATTCTTCAATTTTTGGGTTTCCAACCAAAATAATTTAATGAATTCAACATGAAATTGAACAGCTATTTACTATAACTGGAGGAACAGCCCTAAGGCCACATATACACTACAATTTCTTTTGAAATATTTTTAAGGAACTTTTTTGAAACATCCAATGGAGCATCTACACACAAAAAAATGCCCTTTTCAAAGTAAATCAAAAGAATGTGGCACTCCTTTCAAGAACACTCTTCCCCTCTGTTTCAGGAAGGGCCTTCTTGAGAAAGACACTTTTGAAAAAAAAGTTGTGTAGACACTCTGCAGGCTGTTCTTCCAAAAGAGCAGTCCTCATGGTGCTGGAGTTTTTGATCTCTGGCTCATTCTTTCGAAAGAGCAAGGGCTGTGTAGATGCTCTCTATTGAAAGAGCAGATCGATCTTTCAATCTGCTTTTTTGTGCGTGGATGTGCTATTTCGAAAGAAGTTTTTTCGGAAGATCTCTTCTGGAAGAAATTCCTGTGAAGGACCACTGTAATGTAGACATAGGCTAATTGAAATTATACGGCCAGGAAACTTGGCTTACTCTATTTCAGTAATCTTTTCTGTAATTCTGTAATAATTCTGTAAATAATATTGGCTTACTCTAGTTCTAGTTCTTTATGAAGCAACAGTGGCTTGCAGACTGGTATGCATATGCCTGTATAATGTGATCTATCCTTTGAATGAAATATTGTCTTTTTTTTTAATTAGACTCAATTTAGAATCATGGTTCATCTCTCACCCTTTGATCCCTCTACTTGTAAACTTTGGGGAGTTGTTCGGCTACATTCACTTTGTGATGTCATTCTCTGCCCTGTGTTCTGTGGGAGGGCAGGGAATGGCGTTAAGCTACAAAGGAATCTTGACTAATACATAGTTGTTGATGGTACAAAACATTCCCCAGTGAGGGATTTTGCTCAGACATCACAGTATATTTTGGAACAGATGGCGTGTAGTGAAATCCACTGTGGGCCTCCACAGTTGTTGTTTTGGATAGCAACAGCTTTGTGCTTTGTACAGTTTGAAACAGAGCTTTCCATGGATATTATTAGGGGGAAGACAGATGGGGAAATATAACTGCCGTGTTTGTACTGTTTTTTTTTTTTTTTAGTGCAGGATGAAGGGGAAGGAAGACAATATTTTTGGCAGGTACAAAGAGGGAAACACCCATAGCCTGGTGGCAGATTTTGAGATTAGTTCTGCTTTCTTCGTGTTTTGCAGGGATCGGCAGATGCACAGAGAAGGGGAGAGATGAGAACACTCTAACAGGAGGACTTCACTTTGACATACGAAGGACAAAAGCCTGAGCTGGCACATATCCACATCAATTTTAGAGCTATGCCAATTCACACCAGCTGGCCTCAAGTAACCATGTGAGATTTATTATTGGCATCCTTCCCTCTCTCTCATCTCTTTGTGCTGCTCACTTGTCGTGTCGTATCAGATCAGGCTCGCATGCTTTTCTAGGCAGAGGTAGGGTCTTTACATGTATTATGGGCGCCTAGGACATTTTGGGGCACTCAAGAACTCACTAATAACAGCTAATAAGATCTTAACAAAGTATGGCAGCCCCAAACCAGAGGGCAGAAAAGTGCCAAAACATTTATGATCCAGGCCTACTTATTGAAGAATAAAAATAAAATAGAGACAAAGTATTAGTACACATGCCTCTAAGCCAGTCTAAATCCCTAAATGGATTGTTTACTGCACAAATTGAAGTGAGAAGGGAGTTTTGAGGAGAGGTCAGTTTCTCAAGGAGACTGTATTAAAGGCATAAAAGCAAACTGTCCCAATGACAAGGAAAGACTGGAAGAACAGGAAAAGGTGAATATGACGCCATCAGGAAGTAGCAAAAAAAATCCAATAAAAATTGCACACGTGGACAAATTGCTGCTGAGCACAAAGGAACAGCACGAGCATATGGGGACAGTGACAGACCCACGGCAACTAGCTACAGTAGTGTGGCGGAGGACAGTCATACCTGGAGCTGGGTGAATGGGTTTCCTGCTTCCTGAATAAAATGCCAGAGACTGCTACCAGGTGACCGAAGTAGGCAGGCATCTGAGGCTAATTAACAGTGAGCCGGAAGCAGCAGGCTAATCAGGTATCTGCACCCAACTAAGGCCTTCCAGGCTACATTAGAAAGTTTCCCCTCGAGGGAACAGAAGAGGAGGAAGTAGTGCATCCCTAGGAAGCTGAAGAAAGTGGGTTGGTGCTGAAGGAGGGAAGATCTGCTCAGGTACTAGCGAAGTGTCTGGGGACATGGCTGAGGGAAAAAGCTGTTGTATGCAGGGGGGGAACCCTGTCAGTTATTGCTACCTTGTGACCCTGGGCCAAAACCCCAGAGGAGTGGGTGGATCTGGATTTCCCCCCAAACCTTCCCACACCACATAAAGTCTGCTCTTGGAAAAGGAGGCCAGGATTATGGATGTGATTCACCCCCAATCACTTCTCCCTAGAAAATGCAGAGCCTCAGTGAGCCTCTGAGGCATACAATGACCACCTAGTTGCATAGGACCCCTAGGGTATGTCTAGAGCTTTGCTGCAGGACAAAATCAGAGAGCATAAGGCACAAAAATGGATTATACCAAGTGAGGGACATAAAGACATTAAAAAGTTTCTTTAAATATATTAAGAGGAAAAACAAACAAAAGTGTAGGACCTCTACTTGGCGGGGAAGGAGAGCCAAGGGCTGATGCCATAAAGAAGGCCAAAGTGTTTAATGCCTATTTTGCTTCAGCTTTCATTACAAAGAGTTAAAGGTGACCAGATGAAAGTGATTAATATAGCAAACGGAAAGGAAAGAAAAAGTTAGATCCACAACTGTAAAATGGGGAATAACTGGCTATATGGTGGTACTACTGAAAAAAGATCTGGACGTTATAGTGAATCATATATTGAATGAGGCCAACAGTATGGTGCAACTGCAAAAATCATTAACAGGAGTATCCTATGTAAGACAAGGGGGGTAACTGTCCCAGTCTACTTGGCCTTGGTAAGGCCTTTGCTGGAATACTGTGTCCAGATCTGAGTGCCACACTTTAGCAAATAGCAAAAGAGGGGAAAGTCCAGAGGAAACCAACCAAAAATGATAAAAATCCTGACTTGTGTGAAGAGAGGTTAAAAAACTGGGCACGTCTGGCCTTGAGAAAAGAAGGCTGAGGGGGGAGACCTGATGATAAGTCTGCCAATATGCTAAGAGCTGTTATGCAGAGGGTGATCAATTGCTCTCCATGTCCACTGAGAGCACATTTATACTTACAGGGAGATTGATGCTCCGGAGGTCAATCTTCTTGGGTTTGAATTAGCATGTCTGGTGGGGGTGCACTCAACTGCACATGTAAGGTCTCCCCGTCGACCTTGGTAAACCTCATAGTCATGATGAGTAAGGGAAGTTGATGGAGCAAGGGTTTTTTCACATCAATCTCCCATTGTGAAGACAGCAGAGAAAATCGACCTCAGGTTCAGTGATTCCAACAATGTTGTTCTTGTACCTGGAGTTGCACTCCCATCTTAGGTTGACTTTCTCCCTTAGTGTAGTCCTGCCCTGAAAGGACAACAGGAAGTAAGGTGCTTAATGTGCAGCAGGGGAGATATTATGAAAAACTTTCCAACCTTAAGGTGTTGAGTGCATGGGGGTTCAACTTTCCGTTGATGTGAAAAAGTGCTGGACCATCCTACCCACCTGGAAACCTAAGGTGCTCAAAATAGACTGAAACAATACTCTAAAATCGGGGCATGGACTAGATCTGCTCTGACTCCCTGGTGTTAATGCCTTATCTCCCTGTCCCACTAACACCACTTCTGTACTGCAACTGGCAATGCACAAATCTCCTACCCAGAAATTTCCACTCTGGAGCGCTGCAGGATTCCCCTCCTCTTCCTTTCTGACTTCAACCATTTGTCAGTGATTTGTGGTAGCATTAAGCTGGTGCACTGCCTCTTGGGCCCCTGCAACATTTTAAATGCTAACTGGGGTGCTCCCTCTCTATTCCTCTGAGTGCCCCCGCCCCCCGCACACTTCCCCCCATAGGCACCAATCACCTATTCAACCATCACTATGTAATTAATACTCTGAGCTGATTCCTCTTTTTGGTTTTGGCCTTTCTTGGCTAATGCAGTATGATCAGTTGTTAGATTTGTCACACCCTTCCACAAGAAGTGTCTAAAACAGCCCAACACAAAAACACTCTCATGCAGAACTCTCCTACTTCTCTCTCTCTCCCCAAGGCATATTTCACACCTGCTCTGATGGCTGTTGTAATGGGAGTCCCACATGGGACCTCTAACATCTCCAAGCCTGACTACAATCAACTGTGAAACACCACCTACAACAGCCTTCCAAACTGCTTGCTGTTACAGTGTTGTAAACTGAGAGTGGCTTTACTAGCCTGAATTTATTCTGCCTTCCAGATTTAAACTGATAATTTGAAGGGCAGATTTTTAGCTCACTGTCTCGACCAATTTGCTGTGTACATTCTTATGCTGGATGCAGCCTGGATTAACCTCCATCTCACCTGACTTTGCTGTAGTTCCCTGCTTTGTCTCCCTAAATCTCAGCTCGCAAAACATCTATTTGTGCGGTATGGGCCTGATCCTCACAAGCTTTTGCATCAGTATCTAGTGGACTACATTGGTTGAGGATCTGGGTCCATGCTCTTAATACTAGCTTTTAGTCTATGTCTGGGATATCAGAAATTAGACTATAGGATGACATAAAACTAATCCTTTGTTAATCATTGTGCTAATTGGGTTGCAACTTAAAGGAATACCATGTTACTAACAGATCCTCTTAAGATAGACTAGAGATTGCAGGTGTGCAGCCATCTTCATGTAAGTTGTGAATCACTATAATTACAGAATTTTCCAAATGAACACATAAAGTAAGTGATTACATCTGACTTGCCTGCTTCAGATCAAGACAAGAAAGAACCCTTCTCACCCCATTGGGTTGGGTCATACAGATCCCCTTGAGACTCTCCTGATGGGCTGATCTTACCACTGAGCCTGCTTATGTGAGCTCTAGGGCACCCCACCACCTTGTCCTATTATGCCAGAAGCTCTGGTCTCCCCAGCAAAGGCACAGAGCTGGGATAACAGCCCTCAGTGGAGTACCACAGGCACCGATAACAGCTCAGCTCTGGGAAGACTCAGCCAGAGATTTGATACAGCACCCTGGTGCACAGCCCCAAAGGGACCAAAATCCCAAATAAATCCATTTCACTATGTGTGAAGTTTCTACAGAATGAGCTCATAAGACCTTCCTTCATCCCTTTTCTCAATGAAAGTGAGGTGCACAGCTGTCCCCCTCCCTCCAGACCCCAGGTAACAGTTCTTTTCAGTGGGTTTGGTCAATTGTTGAGACTTGTTTTGTTGAAGGTAATGTGTGACTTATGCAAGCCTTTTCACAGCAATATTCAGTACCAGTAAAAAATACAACATGAATACGGAATGAATAAATTACCATATGCACCATGTGCTGTGGCACAGGTTTTCAGTCAATCAACTCACACAATAAGAGAAAGTCAGCTTCAGGTTAAGTTAGAGGGTATTGCTAATAATAATTTCTATTTTTGAAAGAGGAGACTCAAATTATACTATGTTGTATAAAATATTTTGTCGTGTATAGCAGTGCATTTAATGCCTTCACCTATCAAAAATACTTACAAAGTATTAATTAAATGTCATCCTTATTCATTAGTTTATTAAGAACATAAGAATGGCCATACTGGTTCAGACCAAAGGTCCATCCAGCCCAGTGCCAGGTGCCCCAGAGGGGGTGGACCAAAGACAACGATCAAGCGATTTGTCTCCTGCCATCCATCTCCAGCCTCTGACAATCACAAGCCAGGGATACCATTCCTACCGTCGGCTTCCTGTACTTTCTTCGTCGGAAATTAGGAACATATTCCATATTTAGTATTTACTTTTTGCTTTTCTATTTATTTCAAAGGCACATATGGTAGCCACAGCCTCTCTTTTTCCTTGTCTTAAAGATCAAGGTCAGCCTGGTAAATAACATTTTCAGATTCAGCACATTCAAAATGTGGGTGAAATCAAGTTTAACAGAGATCCATCAACTATATGCACCATTTTTTAGTCTTTAAAGTACTACGTGGCTGCTGTTTTGTTTGATCAATGTTTCTCTGGTAAAGAGAATGTAATTTTTGTTTTATTTATACAGACTTGTCTGGAAATTAGTCTAGTCTTTAGTGAAGTGAGACAGCGACATATGCTGTGCACCTTCTAAGCCACGCAGAGAAGCACATTTGCGTGTGCAATTCCTGTATCACAAACTAGAAAGTCTAAATTCAACACATGGAACTCTGGGAGGAAACTGTCATGTAAGATTGCTCATGCAATGTCTTACGGGGGAGGATTGATTTGATTTTTAATAGGTGTGCTTTTGGGTCATTGTGGACTGTTTAGTGGCTAGAGCTGCCACGACTTAGAGTCGGGCATCCTGTATTCTCTTCCTGTTTCTGCCAGACATTCAGTAACGCCTTCTGTATCTTATGCTAATATAAATGTGAGAATCTTTTTTTGTTTTTAATTTAGAACAGTGTGATGATCCTGCAAATGATTAAACAACGAGGGGTCCTGTGGCACCTTATGGACTAACAGAAGTGCATGAGCGTACGCTTTCGTGGGCAAAGACGCACTTCGTCAGATGCATCTGACGAAGTGGGTCTTTGCCCATGAAAGCTTATGCTCATACATTTCTGTTAGCCCATAAGGCGCCACAGGACCCCTCATTGCTTTTGCAAATCCAGACTAACACGGCTCCCCCTCTGATACTTGACACAAATGATTAAAGGTATTAATTGATTTTAGGCTTTGCAGTGTTTGATTAGATTCACTGACCCCTCTCTGGTAAAGAATGTTTGCAAGAGCTAGGAGAGTTGTTTTTAAGATGGGCAGTGATGCCAGTCACACTGAAACCAGGCAGGAGACAGCAGAGCTAGGTTGTTTTTATGTATGTATTTGTTGCAGCTGAGTCAGGACAAACCCCCCCAGGGCATCAACAGAACAAAATAAGGTCAATAAAAACTCTCCTACCAGCCTCCAAGGGAATAACAATAATTGGCTGTTCATCCCTTGGGACGAATATCAGGTTGAGATTAAACTTCATGTGTGTTCAAGAGACTCTGTTAATATGATCTCCATGCTGAGCTACAAGTCTGTCCCCCACCCCATCCTTCCTACTTATCCCATGATGTACAGTCCTTTTTAATATGTGTGATGGTACTTTCTAGTGGGTGGCCCAAAGAGTAATAACATCTAATATTGCTAACTACTGTAGACTGATTTTTTTTTTAGCTCAGTTAGTAGATATGTGCTTAGAAGTGGTAGGATTCAGCATTCTAGTCTTGGCTCCCCGCTTGTGTAACTTAGTGTTATATCCATTATCGTGGATATTGGAACATTTTTGTGGGTCCTGTCAAGGCTCCCTTTATACCTTTCTTCAGGCCCTTTTTTTCCTGGTGGAATGCACCAGAACTGCATTCAGGCACCTTTTTTCCCGGTGCCGCTATTTTGGGAGCTGCATCTGGCTGGATAAGGAGCCATTCGTGGCTCCTGCTGTTGCTGCCTCTGGCTCCCTGTCCTTCCTGTCATGCTTAAAGAGTAGGACTTGATTTCATTGGTTTAGTGGCCATTAAGCCAATTAAATCAAGTCCTGTTCTTTCAGCACGACAGCTGCCCTTGCTGTGCTATATGAGGGTGGGAGCTGGAGGGCTGGGGGAAGCCGTGCAGCTGTGGTGAAGAGAAGATGGAGGCTGGCGAAGGCGCATATGGAGCTCCTGGGTAAGGTAACAGTGAATTGTGGGTTTGGGGGTGGGAGCAGTTTGGGGTTGTGGGAGGGCCGCTGGGGGTTGAGGTTAAGCCTGGGGGTGGTTTGAGGCTGTAGGGAGTTCCAGCACGTTTTTTCCCCAAGGAAAAAAAGCACTGCCTTTCCTAGGCTCTTGTCTCTGTAACTGCTTCTCTCTCTTCCAATTCTCTTGTGCCATATGATCTTCCTCCCCCTTCAAATCCCTTCTAAGACCATGCTCCTTTCAGCGATGTCTGCTACAAGACATCTGTCCCTTCAAACGGCTATTGTACTTTGCTGTAGTCTGTGTGAGTGAACTGCTGTTTACCTTAAATGGATTGTAAGCGCTCTGGTAAGGGATAGAGAGCTAGGTCAACAGCTGGTCTTAACTGGCTGGTGCCTTCAATGGAATTATGCTGCTTTGTACGTGCTGAAGACTTGGCCCAATACGTTTGCAGAAGTATATGAAAATATTCATAGGTGGTAAGTAGTTTTATATCTCTGTACAAGGCTGAGCACACTGCTGGCATTCAGTAAATATACTACAGGTTGAACGTCTCTAGTCCAATACCATCAGGACCTGAGCAGTGTTGTCTAGCAGCATTACCAGCACTGCCACTATTTATTGGGCTTTTAGAAGACCTTTAGGGTAAATTATAGCTAAATCACCGCACAGAACACTGACAGCCAGGACTGGTGACTGTAAACAACCTTTATGGGACCACAGGAAACTTGGCCACACCCCTGATAAGTGGTCATCCAGCCAACTAAAATCATGCTGGATTACGCATGTTGCCAGGTGAGAGAGACAGACTAGACAGGTTCAACCTGTACAATCAGCACACATTCCTACGGTTTTCAACCGTCTCCTCATTTAAATCTGCTAGACCTGGGAAGTTTTTATTTTTAATCTGCTGTGAAGACTTTAAGTTACTTGTCTGTAAGAAGGAATGTTTAGTCTTGCAGGTTTTCCCTTTCTTGTGGCCTGGATTTTTGCACCTTGTAGGACTTCTTTGTTAAACCTAGCCAGGATAGCTGTCTCTATGGAGTTATATAGACACCCTTATTGAAGTATCAGATTAGAGATTCCTCCTTTGTTTGAGCTTCTCTTTTCCCAGGTTAAACTGAAAAAGAGCTCTCATTCTGTGACAGCTGGGAATTGGTAAACATCTGGAAATGGGGTAGACCAGTGGCTTCTCAGTGGACCAGGAATTTATCATGCTGGGTTTGGCAAAGAAAGGAAACTATTAAGGAGAGACCCAGCTTGTAGGGAATATAGGAAAGGGAGGATCGTGACTGGAGTCAGTGGCAGCTCTAAAGAAAGAATTTCCTTATGCATTATTCCTAGCTGATATAGCACTGCTTCCTGACAGGGTGATCAGCCTGTCCTCTGACTCAGCAACAATAAGAGAAGCCTTGAGCTGCTGCAAACAGGGACTATATTTAAAAAAACAAAATCAGAAAGGAGAATTCAAGTGCCAGGTGTTGACAGGAAGGATCACTGCCTTGGGATTGGAATATGGAAGATGAGTTGAGCTACAGAACTGCCAGCCTTCATAACCCAATGATTTCATCCACTCATTCGTCTTTTCCTTCAAAACCAGGTCAAGCTCAGCTCTATGAATCAGAATGCATCCTGCTGAAATAATCAGACAGCACTCACTGACCTCAGCCAGAACAGCTTTGCAGTATTAGAGAAGGATGGCCACAGGGGGGTTAGAATCATCAGTAATTAAGGGAAGAAAAGTTCTGAGAGAGCATCAGGGATCTAGGAGAGGGATGGCAGCAAGCTGAAGCAGACTTTATGCTGGCTGATCTCCAAACTAAAAACATAATTAAGACAGAGAAAAACTGAGCACACTGTGACTTACAAAAACATTAATGGAATGGGGTCACTTAAAACTGTCTAGAAACCCAGAAAATTCATGGGGTAGACCTCAGAGTTGATAGTTATAACTTCAGCTTATTACAAAAGTCCCTTTATCTTTGCTTAATTTAGAGGCACATCTCTTTTTCCTAGATGCTGAGAGAATGATCACTCACATGCTTGTTTTTGGTTTCTTAATTTAATGAAATGTTCAAGCTAATTAAGGACATTCCTGAGCTATCTCTGCTTTCTGTCAACCAGCAATAAGCATCCAAAGTGGCAAAGGGGATGTGCCCTCCTTAGCCAAAAAGCCACCTTAGGTGTGTTTAGGCCAACTCTGAAATGTAACTTTAACTTCCATTTCAACATTTTCTGTTACTGTTTTCTGCTCTTCTTTGAGTAACTGTCCTATCCTGTCCTTGGTCTTCCTCTTGCTTCTAATATTTGCAGAAAGTTTTCTTGTTACCATTATGTCTCTAGCAAACTAGTTGAAGTTAATTTTGTGCAGAATAAATTCTCGTGCACACTGAGGCATGCATGAATGTGCACCACCAGTGGAAACAAAACACCTAGCCATGGCAACTCTACTAATCAGCTGGACTACATCTGAACCTCTTCTGACAGGCCACATAAGTGTACATCTTATAGGGAATGCTGGTCTGCAATGTATTCCAAGAACCTATTGGATAATCTGCCATTCTGTGTTACTTTCCCAAGAGATATCTGGGTAGTGATGGGGATTTGAACTACCAAGTCGTGTTCTCTGGATGATTTTTTTTTAAGCTGTTTAATAAAAGCCTCTCATACGTTCTTCCTGGTTTGAGGGTCTGTAGCAATGAAGTGCCAGTTAGTCAAGCTTTTCACCAAAATCTAACATTTTTAATAAATGAAGTAACTTAACACTACAGCTTTTAACACTACAGTAGACCCCTGACTTATGCATGGGTTGCATTCCTGGACAACTATGCGTGAGTCAAATTTTGCAGAGGTCAGAACCAGGTGCGAGATGGATCCTACCACCTTAGGGTCCCCGAGTCCTGGCTGCACCTCGCTCCTTGATCCTGTTAGCAGTGGGGAGCCCAGAGACAGGCACAGCAGCACTGATCAGTCTCCTTGGCTCCTAGGAGTGGCGGGGAGCAGGGAACCAGGCAGAAGCCTTTCCTTGTCCACCCACACATTAGGTTGTGCCTCTTACTCCACAAGCAGATAGACAATACCCTGGAGCGCTCTTGGCCACTTGAATTTTGAAACCACTAGCAACCGCTTGATGTGCCAGCAGCATCTGAACACAAAGCAGAGTGATTGTGGCCCTTGCTCCTCTTGAATCCAGGTGCACCCACCTCACCTGCACTCGCGAAGGTTGAAGATGGCAAGCAACGGCGTGACCATTTCAAAGTTTTTTGGCTAGTGTAGACATAGCCAATGTGTCCAATTTGCTGGGAGCCTGTGGGAGATGAGGCTACTCAAAACTGAATTTAGAAAAAAAGCATTATAAAATCAATTTGAATAAATTCAGGTTTATCTTGTAGCGTAGATGTAGCCTTAGAATGCTCTTACACGGCCATGTCTGTGTTTACGTGCACCATTCTACTTGCTGCAGTCAACATAGCTACCCCAGCATCTTGCGTGCAGTAAAGTTGACAGGGGCCGCTCTCTCACTGGAGTCAGCTATCTTTCTCATCTTTGTGAACTGCGAGTGAGCTTGGAGATAAACGTATCGCTTCCACAGTGGACTCAATAAATTGATGGCCAGTACAGTGACTATTGCATAGGGAAGACAAGGTCACAGGTACTGGGGATGGAAGGGAAGGTTGTGTAATGTACATAGTGACGACACATCACGAAGAGCTCTAGTTACTTTACATACAGTAGGGTCACAACATTCACGAGGGTTCCATATTCAGCACTCTCGTCAATGTTGATTTTCATGAATACGGGAGCCCCGGGGTAGCAACAGCCACCAGTGCTCTCTGCCCAGAGCCCTGGGGAAGTGGCATTCACTAATAATTGAATTCACAAATGTCACACTCGTGAATGTCGTGACCTGACTGTAATATCGTTCCTTTCTCCTTTTTGACTGATTCCACTGATGGCATCTCCTAAGCAATGAGCACAGTTAGGAGCTGTAAGGATCATAGTAGTTAGTGAAATAATGAGACTTTGGATACTGTCTCTCATGACAGTATGAACTAAAACCTGGATGTCAGGCTCCCAGCCGGAGCCTGTCTCTGGCACCCCAGACCCTCCCTCCTCTGCCTTGCCTCCTATATCCATGCCTCCTCCCAGACCCTACACGCCAAACCTCCTCCTGCCCAAGGTCACAACCCAAATTTCAGCACCCTAGTCCCCTACCCCATGTCACAACTGCCTCCTTCACCCACAGTCCCTCCCGAGACCCTCACTGCACTCCTGCATCCCAGTCCTTTACCCCAAGCTCCCTCTTGTGCCCAACCTCCATCCCACACCACCTCCATCAATAGCACACAAGAGTGCAGCCCTTGTTTACGCCTCTGATTCTTGGGATGTCCCCCACAGCAAAAATTACTGCCCAGCCCTGTTCTAGATGGACAAGGGGTCTTGAACTTTTGTTGCTGGACAGAGTAAGCAACTCCTCTATCGGGAAAAATAAGTTTTATGACAATAATAAACATGTGGAATGTGTCCTTTTGCGCTCACTAAAAACCTTCTCCATGGGAAAGCCTGGTACAGACCTGCCTCCCCCTACTTGAGACAGAGTAAAATTGTAGGTGCTCTTCAAAAAATCTTTTAAACAACATCACACATCTTGATAGGGCTATGCTTTATGACTTCCAAAGGAGAGGCTCACGGAGCACACAGGGCTGTACTCTGCTGCGAATACAGGCAGGGCGAGTGCAGCTCTGTCGGAAATTGTCAAGAGTCTGTGAAACAACTTCCACAGAAGCAGGTCTGGCCCCATTTTGCACCGTACTTCTGAAATGGAGGAGCCTCCAATGAGGGACAGTGGGAGGACAGAGCCTCCAATTAAATGGAACAGTTTAATGCAGAGACCTTCATATGGTGTGGGATTCCTTCCTTGCTCACAAAGAACACTTTGTGTATTCTGTCTCATGCGCCTGAGGGGAAATAACACCAACCTGCAAAGTATTAATACATAATGGGTATTAACTGACGCTGTTTTGGCAGCCTCCGCAGCGGGCCAGGAAGTGAAGTGCTCACTCCTGGGCTCAGGGGAGAGCTTTCTTGCTGATGCCCATCACTTTCCTGCGTGGGGGATAACCAGACCCATTGGGCATCAGGCCAGCCACTTTCTCTAGCGCTAAACGTCTTAAAAATGTAAAAAATAAAACTAAACAATCTTTAAAAATATTCTACAAGAAACACTCTGAGGAATTTTTCACAGTAAAAATGATACATAAATGTATTAATGGGGCATTAGATTAAAGAATTATGTCGAAGACTTGATGACGAGATCTGGTTGTGGAGCAAAATCTTTCCCCTTCCCTCTCCTGCCCGCCTTGTTCCTGGTGTGGTGTATGTCACAACCTGACTTACTCTGTGTCCAGTTGCAACTGGCTGTGTGCACTGGCAAAAGCTTCACCGTACTCTGCCTAGGCTTTGCCTGGAACGCAGAGGGAGGTACAAACTACGGTCCGTGGGCCGCATCTTGTCCTGAACTTCAATCCACTCTTCCCTAGCCCTGCCCCAGCCCCGAGCCCCCTTCTGTGGGCTCCATTTCTCGCCCCACCCCAGCGCCTGCACCCCCATCTGGCACCCTTGCCCCAATTTCATATTATTCATGGCCCTCCATACATTTCCATACTGTTACGTACCAGTGAGCATGCCCACCTATCAGCCCTGTGCGCTTGGGGAGCTAGGGAGTGACACTCATGGAAAACAAATCCCCTTGCCCCAGACCTCTGCTTGAATCAAAGACAAAGCATGGAAACTGGTTGGGGTGGACACACCTAAATCCCACCAACAAGGTGTTTGGGTTAAAGAAACACCCCAGCCTCATCTGTATTGAAGACAGAACAGAAAGACATCTCCATTAGCATAATGACTGGAGAACAGCTCTTCCAAAGCAGGAACTGCACTGAACTATGGGATACCGAAAGCAGAGGAGCACTGCCTGATGGGAAATCTCTGCTCCAGATGCTAATGAACCCAGGCCTGCTCACACCCAAATTAGTCATTATCACACCAATTCTAGTAATGGAGCCTATTGATACCCAAAATACTGAAACTGCCTAGTTCCATTGTGAGCTCATTCAAGGAACATCACCCATAGCCAGACAGGATCTCTCTCTATTGTCTCACTGCTGTTTACCCATAATCAGACCCAGTGTTCTTCTTGAACCACTGTTTTTGTCACTACAAAAAACACCTACCCTTGCTTAAGAAACTGTTCTGATGCCGGGATGTAAACTCTGCATCAGTTCCATTGACACATCGTCATGTCCTGCCAGATCGTGCTGGGGCTCTGTTTGTCTCCTGACCTCTGGAACCCTTCTTTCCCCCACTCCTCTCCCCGCAGCCACCATCACCAGCTGGGAACCCCCATCAGTGCAAGATCCACTGAGTGAGATCTCACTTTCTCTAGGCATAGCCTCCTGACCGTGCCTTACGTAATTAGTTCTATGCTTTGCTGGCCCTAACATTTGTAATAAGTATATTTACTGTTGTAACTGTTAAATATATATTCACTACACAGGAATATGCAACTTTCATTGTTAAACTGGTTGCTTTTCTCTCTTTTTCTTCGTCTCTGGCTCACTCTTTTTCAGGGGTGTGGTTTTGGCTTCCCCATTTACTCTGCAGTAAAGCTTCATGCACATAAGCTAAAAGATCCTTATGGTGCGCAGAACTCCTGTGGGGTTTGCCCTTTGAGTGGGTCACTTGTAGAATGATTGTGCTGTGAAAGTGGGGTTGGGGAGGGGGTGCTGAACCGGGGAGGCATATGAGGGTGGCACCTGAGAGTGCTGTCTAACCCAACCACTGAGTCCAAGGGCACAGGGCCACAGCTTGGCACTGCTGTACAACCCAGCCCACTGAGTGTAGGGACATATAAGGTGTCAGCTTGTAAGTGCTGATTAACCAGTCCTCTCAGAGTAGCGGGCGGGAGGGGCTGGTCATCTGAGTCTGTGGGAGGGAAGATCCTAATTCTGTGGACTACTCCCAATTCTAGGATTGCCTTAAACGCTGAGCTGTGGCGATCAAGAACAGCATTGTCCAGTGGAAGTGGGGAAGTAGGTTGACACACGGTAGCCAGGATGCCTGGGGAGTGAAGTGCTGTGACCTGAGCTTGCTGTTTCGTAGCACAAGGGCGTGATGGTGGCCCAGAAGCAGGGAGCATCTCAGTGATGAAACTCTGCCCTCGAGGGGTGAGAATGTGATTGTTTCAGCTGCATGCTAACTAAGTGAGGTGTGACATGTGGACAAAAAGCACATGTCCTTTGCCCAAAGGCATACGAAAATTAGGATGGCTCAGCTGGAGCATTGGTTCCAACAAGAAAAGATCTGAATTGCCTTTATCAAACATGGAAAACTGACTGCATTTTTCTGAAGACTGTAATGGAGGAGAAGTGTGGGACATGGAATGATCTAAAGAAAACAAAAAAGCACAAAGTTAAGTGCCCAAAGAGTTCTTTGCTTCCAGCTTTGAACAGCCTGGATTCACAGATTTATACCCGGCCACATACAGTACTCGTGGTGTGGAAATCATTGTATGTAAACTCCTCTGCTGCCCTCTGCCTCTTAAACTCCTTCCAAAAACCCTGCAAGTGTGTCGCCTGGACTATGCTTTAGACTGACTTGTTTCCTGGGCCGGAGATATGTGGTGGTGGTGGTGTGCAGCTATTGGTGGGAGGGGGACACTAAACTCCTAACCCCTCCCTTGTATGTGTAGTGGGGAGAAGGATAATAGGATCCCCATTGGGTATTAGCACTCCAGACTTCTGGAAACAAGAATGCCCCAGGAAGCAGACAGGTGCAGGATAGATAGGTGTGGAACTAGTAGGATAGGGCCAGGCTAGGTAAGGTACAGGAGTGAATCCCAAACGGATTTTCTGACACATGGACTCCAGGAGTTTTCCCTCTTCTCAGAGGAGCAGGATTAAAGAGCCTGAAGCATCATTGTAGCTACTCTGCAGCTTAGGGAAGGAGAGGTGATTCCTGACCCTCTCCCACTTCCTTGTATGCAGTGGCAGATTAACCATGAGGCCAATGGGGTGTGTGCCCAAGGGCCCCTGCCAACTGGGGGCTCCTGGAAAAAATGGGTGCCCTTGATCTTGTGCCACCTGCCTGGCACTCCTACAGGGGGGCAAGAGCATGGGGATTTTCCCTATGCCACCCACCTGTTGTTCCAGCAGGGGAGCAGAGGAAGACCCCCATGCCCCTGCCGCTGCTGGTAAGAACATCCAAGTTTGGAGTTTTGTGGAAGGACTGGCCAGGCCTTGTTCCTCCTCCTGATAGCTGGGTGGCAGGGCCAATACCTCTCGTTATAAATTTCTTACAGGTACTGTCCTATTGCAGTGGTGGGAGAGGGAGGGGGAAGGAGCTCAGGGCAGGGAGTTGGGCGGGGGGGGGCGGGATTATATTATGACAGTACTTGTAAGAGATTTGTGTTGAATGATGGGGGGTGGTGAATTTGGGGCTGGCAATGCAGCCACCATGCTGCCCAGCTGCCAGAGCACCGGCATCACTCTGCCCAGCCACCCAGCCACTAGGGCTGCAGGGTCTGTGCTGCCTGGCCATCTGTGCTCCATGGCTGGAGCCTGGGGCACTGTGGCTTGTGCTGCCAGGGACTGTGTGTTGGTGTGCGCTCACTGGGGCTGGCCCTTGCTTCTCTGCCCTGCCATCCTGTGCTCGGACTGGGAACAAGGAGCGGGGCAGTTTGGGCTCCTGTGGAGGAGGGCAGAAGAGGGGGCAGAATGGGAGGGCTGAGCTGCCCACACCCAGCATCAGCCTGAGAAGCTTGGCCAGCCTGCCTTTGCCAGCCACACTCTGACTGGTGTGCCACACCTGGGCAAACCCTCTGACTTTCACCTACCAGCAGTGCCCAGCTTAAGGCAGGGTGGCAGATTTTCTTGGTTTGATTTTTCTTTTTCTTTTTTTTTTTAATTTTGTGGTCATTTAAAAAACATTCTAAGAAGGGCTGTGTCTGGGTGAGTCTGTGGCAGTCTCAAAAGGCCCTGAAGAGTAGGAATGAGGCAGGGAGGTGAGGGGTGACCTCTGGCATGTGGGGAACTCAGCTGGCCCCTGGCCCTGTCACAAAGCCCTTTACCTTTACTATAAGAATTAAAAATGAATCGAAAATGCCCCACTGTAATTCCATGTTTGGAGGGGTTGACGGAACCCCTGACCTGCAAGGGTGCAATTATATAGGGAAGGGTGAACTGAAATTTTCTTTCGTTTAGCGTGTAATAAAATTTCAAACCACTTGTAACTTCTTGGCCCTCAGATGGCAGGAGGATTGTGGCCTATGTATCTGAGAAATGATTTAGACTACAGGGACTAGGGTCTATATTCTTCTGCTGGCCATTGATCACCCCAAAGTAAAGTTCAAGTAGCCCAGAGTAAGGAGTGCCTCATCCTAAACTGGGAGCAGGACGTTGTCCCTTTCAGTTACAAAGAATATGTCCACCACACAGCATGCTCTGGTCTTTCTCCTTCAGCAGCTATGGGTATCATTTGCCATATGTAGACTGTCAATGTCTCAGCTCCAGATACCAGCAAAACGTGGGAGCAACCTGTAACAAGACATGATGACTAACCCCTTTGCTAGTAGCTGTACACTTGTAGCCAGACATGAACCCCCCATTTGGCCTTTTCTTCTTCTCCCCCCCCACTGGGAGAGACAGAGAGAGAAATAAGCAGGGGAGACAGGCAGCCTTTGATGTCCTGGGAACACAGGTGTGCGGTCTCACCCAGCCTCTCTACTATACACAAAAACCAGACAGTGAACGGGCTAGCTAATGGCTGCCCTTCTGGCTGATCTCATTGATTGACACGCCTGATCACTTCCCTAGGAAGAACGGGGAACCCCCGCCCATCACCTCCAAAGGTGCCCAATTGTCCACAATTCCCAGGTGCAAATTGAGCCTTGCACCTTCCCTGGAAACCTGGGGTTCAAACACATTCCTCCCGATTGGCCACTAGAGACCAGAAAGAAGCCTACATGACAAAAGGGGTATAAAGGGGTTTGGCAGCCCACCCCCGCCCCCTTTGAGTTTCAATCACCTACACCTGCTGGCCAGGTCTGGAATTAACTCCCGAGACTGGGGACGCCTGGTTCGTATCTACTTCTTCCCGAGGGATTGAGAGAAAGATTCTGGGTCACACCGGATCTAGGAGGCCGGGGTAACAATTACACCTGTATTACACTTCTTTCCTACAGGAATTGAGGGAAAGACTCTGGTTCCACCAGGTCTAAGAGGAAGGGGTGAAAATCACACCTGCAACTTGCCTTTCTTGTGTACACATTAATTGTGTTCGTTTAAGCTAGCTAGTTTGTCTAAAACTTTTCTTAAGTTAGATTGTGTTGTTTCCCCTTTAAAAACCACGAGTACTAACGTGTACTTTAATCATTTGTCTTAGTTAAATTGTTTCTATCTTTGTATAAATAAAAAATAACTGTTAAAGCCTCTCTAAGTGTAATTTTCCTCCTGCTGCTGTACCTGAACTAAACACAAACCAAAGAACCCAACCTGCCCTGGCTGCTTAGCGTAGCTGCTGGTGTGGCATCACCCCCTTTGCCCCACCAGACCTTTAGCTGGCACCTGGGCATCGGCTCACAACACTCACCCCTCTTTTCTTGCATAATAGTCCTTTTGTGAGTGGGTGACCAGCCGGGGAGGCCACCTGGTTTACAAGTTCTTAAAGCTTTTGGTACAGTTGCCAGTCTTTCCTTTTATGAACAGGCACTTTTTTGCCTTGAGCTTTGGTAGATTGGATATCAACCACATGCCACTACTGTCTATTTTTAGATGCATCTAGGTGTTTTGGGTTGCAGCTAGTCATGCTGTGAACAGCATAATCTCTTTCAGCAGTACCTTCCCCCTCACGATCTCATATGAGATGTCTAGTGCAACACTGTGCCTGCCTCAGAGAAACAATGTAAGTGTGTCATGAGAATGACAACAACAAACTAAATCAAAGCACCTCTGAACACTTTTCACTGGCAGGCACCTACCAAGGAAAACATTGGGCTGATTTTTCTCCTGCTTGGGGATCTGACAGGCATGGAAGTGTGTGGGGAGGAGCCCTCAAGAGGCTGGCTATAGTCTCTTTGCTGCCTCGGCTCTGAAGTAAGAGCAGCCTAAAGGCTACTCTAATTGACTGGAGATATAGACCTGCTGTGAACTGCCAGAGTAGAGCTGTGTCTGCCCTGCTCCCATCTCACTTGATAGAGCTGGCTGTGCAGTAAGTGCTTCACTGCAGCAAAAAGGTGGCTGGGGCTGTGCAGCGCCTTGCCCGTTCTCAGAACACAGACCGTGTAAAATTAAGCTTAAAGTTGCCTTTCCTCTCTCCTGGCCTTTGCTCCTTTTCCAGCTGCAAGACTGTTATAACTGGGAAACAGGCTGTATGTACTCTATGGAGCTCATGTGACTTGTATACATTGGCCCTTTTCAGTTAGCCGCTTCTGTGCTGTGCTGTATTGTCTAAAAGCACAGACTCATCTTCTCTTTCGAATACAGGAATGGGCTATTATTGCCTTTGCAAGGTCACCAGCAACCCTAGCAATGAGTCTACCTGTGGCCTCCAATTTCTATTAATAGTTGAAAGGGTTGGATGTTCAGATCATGGCATGCCTGGTTTTGGCTTAAGCCTCCAGCTTTTTTTTTTGGCTGGGGTTGGGGGTGGGGGGGCGTTCTCAAACTCTGAGTCCTGGGGTTCTGTGAATGTGGCACTGAACCAGACTGGAGAACAGGAGGCTGCCCAAAGATGCAAACTCCCATTGGCATCCAAAGCCCCTAAAGGCAGACAGACTATTTTCATACACAGAGAACATATTTGATGTAAATAATTTTTGGTGTGTCTGGGAGAAGTCCAGCTGTGACTGATTGTGGGGGTGATGGGAGGGTCACGCAACAGGCCAATTTCAGGATGTTCATTTGTCTATTCTAGTGAGGTAGGCTGTAGGTGGACCGTGGGCCAGAAATCAGTGCAACAAGGCTGATTTACACAGCTGAGGGTCTGGCCCCCTACACTCAAGATTTCTGCAGAACTGTTGCTGAAAAATACTATTTTCCTAAGCTGTTTTGAGCACTTAACTCTTCCCAAACACAAGAAATCAGCAAAAAGCAAGGGCCAGGCTAAGGCTGAGGCACACAAGAAGATACACCATTGTGTCTGTGCTCAGTGACTTGAGGTTGCTGGCAGCACTGTCGTCTCCAGGGATGAACTGCATACCACACCCGTAGACGACATGGCTGCGTTGAGGCTGCAGGGGCACCGCCGAGGGAACCATACAAACATCTTGCTGAATCTGAAACACTCCCTCTCGGGTCTCCCACTTCAGTCAAAGCCCCAGTGCAGCCCTTCGGCGCAGAGCTGTGCCCTACATGTGCAATCCATTAAAGGAGCTCAGCTTGTGTATTTTCTGTGCATGGTCTATATATAACACTCAATACCAGTATCCCCGCTTGCCCCTAGTAACTTGGAGTGAAGCTGACCACACAAGAGTGCTCCATCGAACATTGAACATACCATTCAATGTCGGACCCAAAGCTGATGCTCCTGGAATAAGAATCTGATTTAGGCTGGCTGAGTTGTAACTTTAAATCTGGTAGCTTTGGGGGAGTTTTACCCTGGGGAACAAAGCCGGATTTAAAGGTTTGCCGTGGGTGGATGATCACAACCTTTGAGCCACAGCCAAAAGCATTACATTACATAAAGAGGTTTTTTTTCTTCATTAGGAAATAATCTGTATTGTCCAACTGTCATCTGTTGGTAATGACCGTTTATTAACATGTGGCCCTCACTGAACATGGGCCATTTTGCTTATTTACTATCTTACAAGTACTAAGGAGATGCACACACACAGATGTACACAGGGCCTGATTTTTCAGCCCCAAAGACCATCATGCACCACCGGATGAATATGCATTCCTCCATCAGCAGGGTATATGCCATGCTAGTCAGCACTGGCTTCTCTACTGCCTAGCTGTGTGTGTTGGGCAAATGACTAACCCCATCCCTCCCCTCCCCAACCCATACTCACTCACCTTTGCAGGAGGCAACTAGCTCCACGTGGGTCTTTGCCAGCTGCCTGCTTTTTGTAGCGGCTGTGCTGGGTCACCCATGTAAAATGGCAGGGGCTCAGAGCCAGAAGCAAAGGCGGCTTTTTCTTCCGGTGGGGGAATGACGGGAGGGGCTGGGTTGCTTTGTGCCCCGCCCCGGAGTTTCTTCATGCCCTCCCATGGGGACACACCCTCCCAATTTGGCAAACTGTGGTCTAGGGAGCACCATGCTATAGCTGATGGTGTTAGTGACTTGGAAGTGGCTCTCTAGCCTCTCTGTCTCTGCTTCTACCTTTGCCCCAGCCTGGTGCTACAGGGCTCTGGGCTCCTGAAGCTCATTTTTAGCCTGAGGCAACACAGCCAGACTCTGACGTTTCCTGGGTATTAAAGTCCTTTACCATCTTTCCCACAAGTGAGGGCAGGAGTTGGGTGGGATAGAGAACAGAACAACTGAAATGAGGCTGAAGCTTGAAGTTCTTGAATCTAGCAGCTAACTATCATGGTGAGGGGTGCACTGAGAGTCTTTTGTGTGCACCTGTGTAAGCCTAACTCCTCTCAGTTACTGTTTCTTTCATTTAAAGGTGTCCTGTAACACTTAATGAGATTGTTTTGGACTTTTACATCTTTTCTTGGGAAGAGAGTCCCTCCCTGGCTTTAAGATTCCTCCCTACATCCCTTTTAGATGTAAGCAATGTGCCAGCAGGAACTCAGTGCTGCTGAAGGCTGGGAGGAATGTGTCTCCCAGAGATCATTTGCATGAGAATGCAAATGTGTGCATATGTGATACCTTGCAAACACAGACTGATGGGTAGCAAGGAAGCAATAAGATTTTGTCTATTGTAAACACATTGTTGTAAAAATCACAATTTATGCTAACACTCAGTATAAGAATTGTGAAATCTCACCAATGCTCCAAGTCATTGTGGGGTACAGGACAGTCGATATAACTGCATAAAACATGGATTACACAGGGCTCCCTGGTTTAAAGCATCATAAAGCAGAGGGGGAGTGATATGGTTTGAATTGGCTAGCTGAGTGCTTTGGTCTTGTCCACACCTTGGTCATATAATTATAAGCCTGGTTTGACTAGTCCTCCTCACCTGTTAAAAAGTAGTACTGGCTGTTAGTGTTTTATGAGACTCTACTTTGGTAGCTACCAAGAGATGAAATTGCAGGGTTTTGCCTCAGGCTATACCCACAGCAGTGGACAGACAATGTGACCAGTTGGCAGCTGGTAGGAGCAAGCAGAATGCTGGACTGGCACAAAGGTGGCGTTGTCTCAGGTTCCATGAGGAAATGCATCAGTGTGAGGTGTCAGTGCCTGCATGGACTGGACCAAGTTGTAAGTGGGGCATTTGAATTGGGGATGCAGAGAAAGTTGGGTGGGTGGATTGGCTGTTTACAGTATTGGATTGATGAGCCTGAGAGGCCAAGGACATTGCTCAATGCGTTTGAGCTGGGACAGTTACTTGAGGATTGGTTATGAACTCTGGGTGTGATAATTTTCCCAAGCTTATGCTAATTGACTTTTCTGCCTCTTTTAATAAAAGTCCTTTTCCACACTCAGACTCTATGCTTGTGAGCAGGGAAGCATTGCCTCTCCGAGGCGCCCAGGGCTGTGTGTTGTTCCCAGGCTACTGAGTCGGGGCTTGAGCCGGTTCTGTGTGAGATGGATGAAAAGAAACCCCTAGATGTTGAACCCGGCCCTGGTTGCTGCCAATTCCTTCTGGAAGAAGGGTTACATAGCAAAGTATGTAACAAATCTGCAAGCTCTTCGCACATGGATTGAAATCGCTCCATGGCAGTTCCTCAGATTTAGTATCCTCCCAATGATGACTGCTCCGCTTCATGAAAAATGGCAGCAGTTATGAGAACGTGACAAGAAGCTGAAGGGTATTATACCTACAAATACCCATTGTACCTAAGGAGGTCTCCTTAGTGTGCCCTATTAATAAGCAGCTTAATAGGGAAGAGCTAGTATTTCCTGGGAGAAGTGAGCTTGGCCCACACTAACGGAGCCAGATAAAACAGAAAGCAGTTGGGGGCTGGAGAGTTTTACTGCTTCAGTGTTACATCCCAGTTCCCAAAATATATTTGCTGAAGTAATTCAAACTGTCATTGCAATTAACTCTTCACTCTTTCCACTGAGAATTTCCTCTACGTTAACGTGCAGCTCTCTTCTAGTCATGTGTGACAAGCAGAGCACTAAAATCTTTCTTTGCATTTCTATGCATTGTCCCTAGTTCCTAGGGCATTTTGCTTGGCTAATTGTATTGGTTCGAAGTGCATATATCACTAGAAGAAACCTCTGAAACTCATAGTAGAAATGCCGTTTGGAAAACTGTCAAAGACACATCTTGCATATTTTCACAAGAGTATAATTATAAAAACTGGGCCTCGGATAATCATGAAAGGATTTACCTCTTGCGCTGGGGAAGTAGTAATGCATAGCTATGCCCATCCTGAAGCAGCCAGCTGATGGGGTGACTGGATAGGTGTCATCCATGCCAACCCTTCACAAGTTATGTCTGCCCTGTCACTAATGAGCTCTCCAGCCCCCCTCCCCCAAACTATACTTAACATGTAGTGCACAGACTGGCCATGGAGCTAAGCCACACTGCAAAATACAAGCGACCTTCCATCCCCTTACTCCCTTGCATAGGGCAAGTTACATTCCATAGCTGTGTCTGTCTGCTGATTACTGCACTCCTGTGCTGCTCCTTTTATCACTTACGTGGCACTGGAAGAAAAAGACCGTGAAGAGCTATCTGCAGGCGGGTTTTCTTCCACAGACGCATTGTTCTACCTTTTGCTTTCCTCCTTCCCCCATTCTTCCTTTTGTCTGAAATCGTTAATCCTTTTTCTCATGAAAGTACTGACCCTCATGCCTTAACATGCTATATTTTAAAGGAATTCATCAGCTTAGTGTGAGACTGGATTGCATTTTAATTTTAATAGTGTCAGCATCATACGATACATTGTACAGTCTCTTAATTTTAGCAGGCCCATCTGTTTTTCCCCCAGTCAGACTGTCTAAACATAATCTGTTTAGTGTGGCAACCTGACAGAGCAGTGTTCTTTTGCACTAGGCTTAGTAGTAGTCTAGTATGCGCTTTTTCCGGTATAAATACTGCCTTCATTAGGCACAATGGCTAAGATGGGACAGCCTCGTCCTGAGAGCTGGTTTCACTTTTCTTTAGTAAGTGAGGTGGAGGTTTAATTAAAGGCACAAAGGGACATTAGGCATCCACCTAGGCACTGGGGAGGCCCTAGCTAACATCTGTGCCTTTGAAGAGATGCCTGTAAATAGTGTCTCGATTTTCTTCAGCTGGGGGTTGTAGGTCCTCAAAGTTCTGCATAGCTCACAACTCTAGTCATGATTAATGACTTCAGTTTACATGGGAGCCTTGAATGCTTATCATCAGCAGGAAGCTGCCCTTTTAACAGAGTTTCTTCAATAGTTAAACCCAGTCACAAAGGGGACACAGAGGATGTGGAGTTTTGCTTTGTTTTCTGTGGGTTTTTTTGTTTGTTTGTTTTCGCAGTGCTGAAAGATGGGCGTTAACTCTTATTTAGAAGCACTTCCAGGTAAGTTGAAAATAAATTTAAAAGCTCACAAAATAACTCACAACAGGGTGGACATATTATTTCAGTCTGTCCCAAGCACTCGTGGTTTTATTACCCAGTTTGAATACAGGAATTAAGCAGTCATCCCAGTTAATTTAGTCATACCAATTGCCCGTCTAGGCTGGTGCCTGTCTTCCACATTCAGCAATACTGTAAGTGCAGGAAGTAGGAGTGCAGGGGATGCTGTTGCACCCCCATATTTTAGCTGGGACTCTGCTGCCAGCCCCATGCCCAGGATCCTAACTGCTGTGCCCCCACCCCCATCCCAAGTCCCAGCTGCTTGCTCCCCCTGAGGCTCCACTACTGGCCCCAGCCCTGCCCCCCAGCTGGGGCAGGGAGATAACTTTCAGCACTCCCACTAGTGAAAGTGTTCTCATGCCACCGATCAATAGCCGCTGCTGCAGACTAACGTGTGAGAAAACCCAGGGGGAGGTTTCTGAAACCTTTGGCGACACAGTAAAAGCCACTGTCAGACTAAAAATACAGGTTTTCATCCAATATTTGGTAGTTTATATATACAGCCTATGACAACTTAAAACATGGACATTTGTCTAATGTACATGCATGTCCCAGATTTGATTAAAGAGAAAAAAAACAAAGGTTTGATACTCTACAGCCAGGATGCAGTAGACTTACGTTCCCTTTTTCTGCACTTAGGCCAAGTGGTTCAGCAACAATTGCCTGAGTCAGTGTGACTCATGTAGCTAAATCCATGAGGTACTTTTGAAAATCTCACCCACAAGTAGGCATTTAAAGAGCTGGCCTTATTGTAAAAGGCATTCCGGGCAGATGTGCAGCCCTCTTAAAAAATCAGGTTTTTCAGTTAGGTGTATTACTAGGGATGTGAGTCTAATTATGCAGTACACCCCCCATTTCTAAAGCTGTTAGCCATAGGTCCTTGCAGATAGAGGGTCAGCTAACACCATCGTCTCTCAGGTCAGTGATCTCTCCTTTTACTCAAAAGACACTGATAGTTAACTGTAGTATTAATTTCACCTTTCCTTCTAGGATTTGCTCTTGCTCCCTGTCCTGTTCATTTCCTCCTTGCTAGCAGACAATACACCACAGTAATTTCAAATGTGTGTGACTCACCAAGGGATTGCTCTTTAGTGGCATCCATGGTTTAAAATAGTTTAAAAATCTTACTTTGAACATGGCCATGTTCTTGTTTAACTTTCCCTAATAGGCACACCCTCTCCTCAGTAATTGTCTGGACCACATAGCTGCAGAGGCTAAACACAAATGTAGGTATGTCACAGTAGGCATATATCCCCAGCGTTACACATGTATGAGTATATGCGAAATAAGCTAGCCTTGGCCTCCTCAGGGGAAGTTTATTAGGTAGCATGTAAGAAAGAGAGAATGTCACTACAGAAGAATATCGCATCTGAATAACTCTCTTATCACCACAAACATTCTGAGGTGAAGATGAGGCATTTAATAAAAATAAGTGACAAAGTAAAATCAAGGGTTTTTTTTTTGTTTTGTTTTTTTTAACAGAAGGAGACATTATCCAATGACAGAATTCACCTAAGTACCCTGGGCTAAATTTATGCCTGTTGTAACTCCATTGAAACCAATGGCTGTACACCAAAGAGAAATGTGTCCTGCTATCTTTGAACTCCCAAATGGCTCATGTAGGTAAAATCATTGTGTCTGAGGAAATTGGTGTTCACTTTGACATTACTGATTCATTGCAAGCTGATTAATTGAAAACTGCTCTGTAGTGTGCATTAATAATACCACCTCACACTTTCATAGGTCCTCTCAGCCAAAGATCTTAAGAGTCTTCACGAGTATTAATGAATTAAATGTCTCATCTCCCCCCTGTGAGGTAGGTATTATTATTCCCCACTCGACAAATGGAGAAACTGAGGCACTGAGAGGCAAAACAAAGTGCCCTTAGCATCACAAAAATCTTACGGCTTTGTTTAGAATAATATTCAGGTCCTTTGGTGCCTAGTTCTCTGATTTAGTCACATGACTCTCCTGTCTCCTTTTGTCTTACATCAGCCAACCAGAGAAGAACTGATCCATGAAAGTAGGTTGGTTATTTTAAAATACAAAAATAGTTTCTGACTGGTTAACATTTTATTTTAAAATGATTACGTGGAGAAATGCATTTGATTAAATAAGGAATTATGCTTCTATTAAGACTCCATGGAATGTTTCTAGAGTTCTTCTTGCATAATAAAGGTGGTTGGGTTTCATCTCATGCTGCTATTGTGAAATGTACTTTTTACATCAGTGGAACAGCACCCTGTTCTGTAGCTTAGGAAAGAAGCCGCAGACTTGGATATAGGGGATATCACTTTGAGTTATTAGTTCATTTCTTTGTTTCTATTCTGGTTTAGCTGGAGATCTTTGGGACATGTTTTCTCCTTTATGACAACATAAATTTCATTACTTACATATATGGGCAATGAAGAGCAAGGGAATAAATTTCTTAGACGAAGACTAAATAAAAGTGAATAAAGAAACAATCTAACACTGAAATGTGTTGCAATTTAAGCAACAATAATTGAGGCACAGGATAAATTCTAGGGGTTAATGATGGCTAGGAAGAGTTTACTCCAGCCAATCACTATCCTTGCAGAAAAGTCAAAACTGCTTTTGTAAACTGAACATATAAAAGCCCAATAAGTATGCAGCTATTTTTCAGTATGTGCAGGGTATTGCAAGAGGCGTAAGGCTCTGTACATTATCGGTGTTTACATCATCTGAATAGTTAACTGTACAGTTTAATCATATTATTGAGTGATCTTCCAACTTTAGCACAGAATCAGATGAGCTTCAGGTCTAACCACCCAATTGATGGCATTGCTTCCACAGCTCAGCATGCTTGGGCATTTTCCTTAAGAAATAGCAGAAGAGATTGTGGCCTGTTACAAAATTTTGTACAAAACTGAATCTTCCTGTCAGCGCGACTAGCGAAGGAAGAGGAGATAACACTGCGTGAAGCATGGAATGCCATATACAGAAGCATGAAGCAGAAGCATCCCTTAAGCATTACTGAAGAATAATGTAAACTTTTAAGCCAGTTACCAGAGTGATCATGATCCATGAAGCTCTGCAGTGCTATTTATGGCCACTTTTATCATTAGCATGGAGGTGCACCTGCCAAGACAAGATGTGGCATGCAACTTAGAATCCTAGGGCAGGCAGGGATCTGAGGAGGTCATCTAGTCCAGCCCCCTGCTTCAAGCAGGATCAACCCCAACTAAGTCATCCCAGCCAGGACCTTGCCAAGCTGGGACTTAAAAGCCTCCAGGGACAGAGAATCTACCACCTCTCTAGGCAACTTCCCTCTTGATCCAGGAGGCCTAAACAAGAGAGGTACAGAGTATAGAAGATCTGTTGGAGAGGGACTACTGCACGCTGAGAAGTATTTTCTCTGAGGGCTGCACATTTCTATTAGAAATAAAGGCAGCCTTTGATTTCCTGGAAAGGTGCCCTCTACCCTGAGCAATGAAGAGAGGAAGCAAAAAGAGCTGGCCAATTGTGGATAAATTCCCCATTCCAGTACACCAGGCGTGTCCATCCTGCGGCCCTGGACAGCTAGTAATGCGGCCCCACAAGATCGTAAACTTTTAACATTATTATGTGATTTATATACATTAACTATATTATATATTTTGTACGCGGCCCAAGACTATCTTCACTCAGTGCAGCCCAGGCAAGCCAAAAGGTTGGACACCCATGCTGTACACTAATGAAAGGCTCCAGTTGGTTCCCTTCCAACTCCGTTAGCAGGGATAGCACACACAATGAATGTTCCATAGCGTTCCCACTAACTTGTTCCATCCATGGGCAGAATAAATTTTATGTGCCTCAAGGTGTGCGCAGCTTTGCACCACCATAGAAACACACAGTCTTCTAATCAGCTGGGTGGCCACTCAAGTGCTCAGCTTAGAGGGAACACTGGCTGCCTACCAAGTCTAATTCATTGGGAGCAAACAGGCTTATTTAAACTTCTAAGTTTTCATTATAAAGGAGCTCCAGAGCTTATACTGCCCCATTGCAGGGGTTTCTTGGGTTCACTTTACAATGTATCCTCCTCTTTCATTCAAAACAAACTAAGTGCCCAGACTTGGTAGACTGTATTCCGAAGATCTCACTCAGGCAGAAATCCCAATTATGTAAAGGGAGGTTTGTGCAAGGACAGCAGGATTTTGACGACCGGCTTGGAGACTTGTGTCCTGAAAAGATGCCATTTGTTTGAGCCAAGGAAGAAGTGAAAAACCGCTCTAAACAGAGCCCTGTTTTACTTGAGAGATTTCAAAGCTAAGTACTTATTAAGGAGCCTAACAGTCGCCTTTCTCAGGCACCCCAGTATAGCCATTGGAACTCTTTACTCCAACAACATATGCTGGGTGATTCTTCTGTGGTAAATGCCCTCACTCAGATTTTCAAAGGTATTTAAGTACCTAACTCAGTTGAACTCAATGGGCGTTGGCACCTAAATACACTTCAGGATCTGTGCCCCAGTGCACATCAGGCACCATCACCATTGCCCAGTCCCAAAAATATATCCAGTAGTTGTAGGATAAACCAAGAGATGAGACACATCTGAAAGTAGTGAAGAGATGTGGGTGCCCCATACAGAGTAACTGATGCACCAAATTCCCCAGGATGCGCTTGTTGCTGCATGCTCCCGAAATACAATAGAATTGCTTTCCTAGTTTAACAGCCAAAGTGAACGTTTAAAAAAAAACAACAACACTCTTTTAGTCCTGTAAGGGCTTCTGCCTCAGTATGTCTAGCAAAAGACAGACCAGTATATCAAGTTAAAAAATATATAGGTGCCTGGGAATATTAATCTTGAATATTTATCTATTGCATGAGTGTTCTGGATGATGCGGAGGCCGACATGGCCTTTCAGTCCTCTCTTTCGCGATGAATTAGACTCACTGCTCATAGCCAAATGAACCATCATCTTGTCTTGCTTTTCTTCCTCAATCACGATCTGGCTTCTTGTGTACCTTGCCAGGCTGTTGGCATCAGATTCGCTGTAGGTTCCATCCAGCATCATAGTTTTTGTAGGAGGTATTCCACATGTGCACGGAAACTGGGAACAGAAATAAACGAGAAAACAATCATCAAACACTGAAAGATCAGACTGGAGGCAAAGATGAGACCCTTTTCATGAACAGCTTGTTAAATCTGGAGCTTACACATAATAGTTCATCTGTGATATGGAAAGAGAGACTATTGCCTCAGTTCCAGTTGTAGCACAATGATTTGGCTTGTCAACGCACATAGTTCAAGTATTCTCACAAGAGCTGTGGTACACTTCCAATCTAGGCTACAACACAGTTGTTCTAAATGGCTTGTTCCCATCAGTAACAGGATTCTTTTAGAATACTTTTTGGCTACAACCCAATTTAGGCTGCTGCTACACTACCATTCTCCCTTCAGAGGTGCCATGGTGATGAGGTAATTTGAAGCAGTCTAATGAGGCACTAACGTGCATATTCAGCGCCTCATTAGCATAATGGCGGCTGCATGAGCAGACTTTGAATTGTAGATTGACGGTGAAGATGGGGGCAGCTTCAAAATAAGCACCCCACTTCAACATTCCCTGTACTCCCACAGAACTAGATCGGAGTACAGGGAATGTCAAAGTGGGGTGCTTATTTCGAAGCTGTCCCCCTCTTCACTGTCACTCTGCAGTTCAAAGTCTGTGTGCACGGCTGCCTTTATGCTAATGAGGTGCTGAATGTGCACAATAGCATCTCATTAGCCAGCTTCGAATTGCCTCATCACCGTGGCACCTCTGACAGGAGAATGCTAGTGTAGCAGCAGCTTTAAACTGTATTTAGAACACATTCTGGCTACGTCTACACTAGCCAAAAACTTCAAAATGGCCATGCAAATGGCCATTTCGAAGTTTACTAATGAAGCACTGAAATACATATTCAGCGCCTCATTAGCATGCGGGCAGCTGCGACACTTCGAAATTGACGTGGCACATCCAGATGGGGCTCCTTTTCTAAAGGACCCGCCAACTTCGAAGTCCCCTTATTCCTATGAGCAGATGGCAATAAGGGGACTTCGAAGAAGCTGGGGTCCTTTCAAAAAGGAGCCCCGTCTGGATGAGCCGTGCAGCAGTGAGCCGCGTCAATTTTGAAGCGCCGCGGCCGCCCGCATGCTAATGAGGCGCTGAATATGTATTTCAGTGCTTCATTAGGAAACTTCAAAATGGCCATTTGCATGGCCATTTCAAAGCATTTGGCTAGTGTAGACAAGGCCTTTATATTTGGGTTGGGGGCAAGTAGGTAGAGATGGATGTCCATGATTTCCGATCTTTGAAATGTAATTTTATTCTTGGCTGTCCATGAATAGCCACATTCTGTTCCTTAATCTCAAGCCTCCTTCCCTTAAACAATATCATGGAGGAAGATTAAATCAGGATTCTTAACATCTGAACCCTCAGTTGACCAGTCCAGGACGCAGCAGTAAGCACCAAGTGGCAGGGTGCATAGATGATTGCTGCAGGACAAATCCTTGTGGTTGCTGTACACATTTCTCTAGGTGCTCTTTCCCCAGGGGACCACCGATTTTCAACAGGGTAAGAGAGCCTAACCACTAGAAAGCAAGGCACTCTGTCTTTCCTCCTTCTTCTTCTGAGTGATGCTAACCACTGGACACCAGTACCCTCTGGGATTTCCCCATTTTTCCTTATTTCCTTCTGAAAATTGGCCATTTGGCTTAAAGGGAGGGGAATGAGGGCAATTCAGTCTGGGAAGATGACAGTGGGTGCTATCAAGGCACATTTGTTAAAAGATCTGTGATTCAGATCACCCAAATGATGTATCATTGGAGAATGAGACTTCTGAAAACTGGCCATTTGTTTTGAGGGTAATGCAGTGTAGGATGATATCACACTCCCATAACCACTTGCCGGGAATTTTTTCCCATAATGCAGCAGTGAAAAAGCCCTGAATGCAACAGGGCTCAGGGAACTGTGGGATAGGTTCCCACAATGCACTGCTGCAACAGTCAAACTTTGGCGATTAGTGGGGATGAATTAAGTTGACTTTGTGGGCAGCTGAGGATGCTCAACTTCAACTTTATAAAATCCAGTGTTAAAAATTCAACTTTGATTAAGATTGCATCTACACTATGAGATAAATTCAAATTGAGAGGCATTAGCTCGATATTAAAACGTGACTGTCTTCATACTGTTAACTTAATTTATTGAGCCGTAATACTGACTACAAAATATCGATATTACAGGCCAGGTATAGTGTCAATTTTGAATTTAAAAGCTTGATTCAATGCATATGTAGGTGCACCATCTGCTTAATTCCAATTTGTTAGCTTCCAGAAGTGTCCCTTATGTATCCCACAAAGCTACATGGTGACTCTCGAAGTATGGCCGCTTCATTGTGCACTGCTGCCAGCTGTGCAGGAAGAAGGTCAAAGTAAGCCTGCGAAGTCTGGATTGAATTTGAATTAAAATTTAAATTGGAATTTAGCAGCCCAGCCCTGCA
Source organism: Carettochelys insculpta (assembly GCF_033958435.1). Lineage (NCBI taxonomy): Eukaryota > Metazoa > Chordata > Testudines > Carettochelyidae > Carettochelys > Carettochelys insculpta. Next base: position 140,623,736 of record NC_134139.1, on the reverse strand, counting down.
AATATAAATGGTGTCCATTATGAAATAATCCCTTTGGCCACCGCAGCGCATTGCACCATACTGGTAGCTATCGAACCGCATCAGTAGCAATTTCTGGTAGCCCCATACTGCAATCATGAGCATTCATGGCAGTGATCTGACTAGCACTTCTCAGGCTCTCAGGAGAGTCCCAGCTTGGACCCACCAGGAGATTCTGGATCTCATTGCCATTTGGGGAGACCAGTGGGTGGCCAAGAGAAACGTGGCCATCTATGATCAGATGGCACGTGAGACAGCCACCTGAGATTACTCCCGAGACTCTATGCAATGCCGGGTGAAGGTTAAAGAATTCTATCAGGCCTATCAAAAAGTCCAGGAAGCCAACCAGTGGTCAGGGGCTGCTCCATGGACCTGCTGCTATTATCAACAGCTCCACGTGCTTATGGGGAGCAACCCCAGCATGGAGCACAGACTGAATTGCGACACTTGTGGAGGCCCTGATATGGAGTTCAGGGTGAGCCCAGAGAAGCAGAGTGGCCCAGAGGAAGAGGGCAATGGAGAGGAGGAAAAGAGCAAGAAGCAGATGACAGCGGAAATTGTTCCAGACAACCTGGAGCTCTTCACCATCAACCTGGAACCAGAGCCCTCCACACTGGTCACCTCCACGCCAGACCCCAAGCCCCCTGGAGCAAGCGGTTCAGGTGAGTATTTATTCTGCATGCTAGAAGCAGGTTGTGGGTGGGTATAGCTAAAGGGTTGTGTATAGGTACAGGTTTGCTAGCTGTGCTTCTGTGCCCCTCAGAACAGCACGTTAATGGTTCGTGGGATGAAGTGCTTCTCCTTTTTGGAGAGCTCCTCGAAGGCCTCATCCAGGCACTCTTGTATTTTTTTCACAAGGTTCTTGGGCAGGCCTGACTTGTTTCGGCTTCCATGGTAGCACACCTTGCCACGCTTGACAACCAGATAGTGATCTGGTGTCATGGCGCTACACAGCATTTTAGCAAATTTTCCAGGCTTTTGGTCACACAGCAGAACTAGCTGTTCTTTCTCCATATCTGTTAGTTTTAGGAGGGTGATGTCTTCTTTAGCAACCTGCTGAAGCACAGGAATTCTCTTTAAAAAAAAAAAAAAAAACACTGTTCCTGCCCCTTTACATTTGCCTGCAGCAGCCAGCGGGGTGCTCCTTTACCCACAACTCAGTTTGCAGGCTCTGCATTGTTTCCCCCAACACGCACACCCACCCATGTCCCTTTTTCATGACTCCCACACACCACACTGCTGCTGGACTCTGCTGGACTTTTCCCCTTCCATGTCCCTTTACATCCAGCCTTTCTTTGGATTTTTTTTCCCTTTACACTATTTTTATTGTACACTGAACCCCCACACACAGCTGTCCATTTTTCATTGCCACAGGACACCCAGCCAAGACACCCAGAGGCTGCCCCTGCTTTGCAGACCTTCCCATTCCCACCAAAAGAGGACAATTGCTTATAACTTACCCTGTCCACAAAACAATGTGCTGGGTAAGTGATGTATTGTGAAATGCACACTTACTGTCCCTTCCTTAATAACCCAGGTGGTCCTTCAGTGACAGTACACAGAAAGACCCATTCAGTGCACTTCAAAGCACATTTTGTGAATTGTATCTTAATTTTGACCTTCATTTTCCAGGCCCAGTGTTCCAGAGAAAACCAGAAGACGGAGGAAATGCAAACAGGATCTAGTCCTGCAGCATACGGAAAATACAGTGGCAGAGCACAGGAACCTGACAAAGGACACTGCTCAGTGGTGTCACAGTACAGCTGAATGGTATCAGAGTCAAGTAAACTTTAATGAGACAATGCTTGACCTCCAGGAGCACCAATTTTCAAAGCAGACTGAGGCTGCAGCAAAGGAGACTGAGGTCACAGCAAAGCTTGTAACAGCAGTGACTGACCAGACTGCACTCCCTGCTTCAGCTGCAGAGGCACTCCCAACCCATCAGGGCAGCAGCTGACACCCACTGGCTGGAGTCCACTGAGGAGAGGTGCCCCCCGCCGTCATCACGACCCCCACATGCAGGGAGGGAGGGCAAGACTACCCAGCTGCTCCAGCCCCAAGGGCCACTGCAAAAGGCTCTTCAAGCACCCTTGGGAAGGCTTCTTTTCCCAGCCACTCAAACCTCACTTAAAATCATTCCTTTGAGCTTGATGTGATTTCTTACCCTGCAGAAGTGGGTGGGGTGGGGTGCAGGGGGAACACAAATCAGAATGGGCAGGTGGGAGGAGAGTGAGTGCTGCTGAAGGCACAGTGGGCAAGTGATACTCCCTGGTCCGCAGCAGACACGCGGCTGTGGGAACTGAGCGGGTTCGGTGGGTGGGTGCTGAAGGCACATCTACCTGCCACATGCATTCTATTTCCTACAACTTAGCACCCTCCCACCAAGTAAAATCATTCATTCATTATGGCACGGTATGATTTATCGGCATTACAGCAGAGAAATACATCAGTAGCATGTGCATTACAGATCAGTCATAAAGCTGTTTTTTAAAGCGTCCCTTATTGCTGTAGCCTGAGCGTGGTTACTGGTGGATGGTTGTGTAGATGGCTGAGAGTAAGTCCTGCCTATTGCCTCCACTTCAGAATTCCAGATAGACAGGAAAGTCTCCCACCTCAGTTCACCTATGTTGTGCAAAATAGTGTATGCTGTAATAATGGTGGGGATATTAGCTTCAGAAATGCCCACATGGGTCAATAAACATCTGAATCTCACTTTTAAACATTCAAAGGCTCATTCCATGATCATTCTGCACTTGCTCAGTCTGCGATTAAAGTTTTCCTTGCTGGGACCCAGGGCTCCTGTGCAAGGTTTCATCGTGCAGAGACGCAGAGGGTAAGCACGGTCACCCATTAAAACAATGGGTATCTCCTCATCGCCAATCTTGATTTTTCCGGTCAGAGAAAAAAGTCCCATCCAGGAGCTTTTGGAGAAGTCCCGAATTTTGAAATATGTGCACGTCATGAACCCTCCCTGACCAGCCAACATTGATATTGGTAAAATGACCTTTGCGATCTACCAACACCTGCATGACCACGGAGAAGTACTCTTTTCAATTAATATACTCTGAGGCCAGGTGGGCTGGGGCCATGAAGGGGATGTGCATGCCATCTATTGGCCCACTGCAATTAGGAAAACCCTGGGCAGCAAAGCCATCCACTATGGCCTGTACATCTCCCAGGGTCACAGTCGTCCTGAGGCAATGCTGACAGATTGCATGGGCCACCTCCGTCACCATAGACCCTACTCCAAACTGATTTGCCCCGACTGGTAACTGTTGGGGGTTGCAAACTTCTACAGTGCAATTGGCACTCACTTCTGAACCATTATAGCCTGCCTCATTTTTGTGTTGCTGTGTTTCAGGGTGGGCACCAGCACATCACAAAATCCCATAAAGGTGGAATTGCATATGCAAAAGTTCTGCACCCACTGCTGGTCGGTCCCAGGACTCCAAAAGATGTGATCCCACCAATGTGTGCTGGTCTCTTGAGTCCAAAACTGCTGCTCCACTGTCAGCAATGCAGTCATGTCAGCTCTGAGTTCTTGGACCACAGTTGGGAGATTTGCTCTTCCAAACCATCCTCAGCAGCAGCAGCAGCAGCACCCATAGGTTAGCCAAGTGTCATTGATCTTTGGAATTGAAGGGCAAATTGCACGACTGCCGCTGTGGTTGCCAAAACAATCTGTGCTATGAGTTGGAACATCTGTAGATGCATGCTTGTGCTGGAATGCTGCAGCAGGAAAGGGCGTGATCCCTAGTTCTTTTTCTGTGTGGTTAGTGATGCAGTGAATTCGGGGACAGTGCTTGGAATTCTGAGATTCCAACATGAAACACCTACAAGCAACTGGGGCTAAGGCACTGTGGGATAGGTACCCACAATGCAGTGCTCACGCTGTCTAACTTGCATGGGGCAGTGGGGATGCAGAGATTTGACATGGAAAAAAGGTGGGTAGAATTTCAAGAAGCTTTGTGGATGTTTTATTTGAATTCATAATATCAAAGGTAAATATTCAAATTTATTAAATATCGAATTTATCTCATATTGTAGATGCAGCCAAATTCAACTTTATTTCAGAGTAGACATACCCTTACAGTGTAGAACAAGACAAGGCACAAAGTGGTGGTGTTTAAACTTGAGATAGAGGGAACTGGTGGAAGAATTCAAAAAAGGAAATGTCACCATCAGGTCAGCAAGGCAACTTTTGCAGCTGCATTTTGGACAGAATGAAGATGTATCAGAGAGAGGCCTGCCTCAGTAGTTAAGGTGGTAGATAGTAGGGATACAGACAAAAAGAAACATCCTATTGTTTGTAATAGGAAGGAAGAAGCGGTGTGATTTAGTGAAAGGAGTCAAAAATGACCCTGAGGCTTGAAGCTTCAATCACAGTCCAGAGAGATGATAGTTTGGTGAATGGCAATGGCTAAGGAAAAGAAAGTTTAGAAGAGTAAATGAAAAGTTCAGTTTCAGCAGTGTTTTGTGGGGGGGGTTTTAGCAATGAACCGTCCAAAGTGTGTTGCGGACACACTGAGATATGCAGGACTGAACAGAAGCAAATAGGTCAAGTGGAAAGACAGATTTGTGAATTATTAGCATACAGATAATAGTTATATGAAGAGATGAAGACATACAGTGATAAAATGTAGAAGAAAGAGAGAAGTACACCACAAATAGAGCCTTGTGAACTTCTGTAAATGGTAGGTGAGATGAGGAGCAGCCACCAAGAAAGCATAGGTTCTCAAATGTCCAGAGAGGACATGATATTAAGGAGGAGGCAGTGCATTGTAAGCTGCAGACAACTATTAGAGGGACTGGAGGTTGCAGAAGGCTTATGGAGAATCAGAATGGAGTAAAGTACACTACACTTGACTAAGAAGAGGTCATGGGAGACCTTGGTGCAAACAGCTTCAATGGAGAGGTTGAAAGCCAGAATGGAGTGAATCTGAGAGTGAGGTAAGGGAGAGAAAAGGCAGGAGTTGTGAGCAGCTTCTTCAGTGACCTTAGCAGTGTCAAGGGGATGGGATGGTAAATGGAGGGACAGATAAGAGATATTGTTAGCATGTTTGCATAACTAGGAAATTATGGAATCAAGGTGACATCTGGAGGGACAGAAACTGGAGTCTAAGACCTCAAACTCCATAACTGGGCCAATGGAGGAAAGCTAACTGGAAGCCATTGGACTCTGGCAGAAGTATGAGGTGAAGGAGGCTCATGACAGATCTAGAAGATTTAGGACTGAGGAAAAGGCTGATTAAAAAATGACACATACACGCAAACTCTGGGGATACCAACCATGTCAAAGGAAGTACAAAAAAGCCATTAAGTAGGGTTTTAGTAGGACAGGAATATTTTTTAAAAGATTCTTTAACATTTCCCAGCAACATGAGTGAAAACCATAAAAATGGTCCACTTAGTACCATGTCCTTTCTAGGCACACTAAAACAACAAATATGAAGACTGTTCCTCAAGTGCGTTTTGTGTCAAGGAACAATTCTACTATTGCCTTTATTGAACCCAGCTATGAGTTGGGGGACTTTAATTCACTCTATTAGCTGTAACTTTAAAAATTCTATTAGCTGTAACTTTAAAAATAAATTAGGGCAGCCAGAAGGAAATATCAGTCTGGATTTCCCCACTCTTGCCCTGCCTCTATGGTGTCTGCCAAAGTCCAGGTTGCACACAACCTCAGTTCTGATCTTTGTTTTCTTCTCTCTGCCCTCTGTGCAATCATCAAAGAGACCAACTCCTGTTTTTGTGGTATCAGCACTTCAGTGGCTGCTTCATCATTGTAGATAAATAGATCACCCACAATACATTTTTCCATTCTTTTTTTTAAAAGCATCCAATATAAAGAACATTACACTCTCTCACCTTCTCTCTCAACTTCCTCTCCTTCCGCTCTTGCACTGTGGTCAGGTAGTTCACTGCTGCATATTCCAAGACTGAGAGAAAGACGAACACAAAACTGACCCAGAGGTAAATGTCCACAGCTTTGATGTAGGAAACACGAGGCATGGAGGCGTTTACGCCAGTGATGATTGTTGACATGGTCAGCACTGTGGTTATCCCTGGAAAAGGCCCCACAAAAAATGTACTTCATATGCCAAATATAGATCAGAAGACATCTACTATGTATTAGTTTTGTCCCAAAGTACATTACTGTCCTCTGCACCATTCGTAGATTGTAGAAATGATGCATTAGGTCATTGTGTCTAGTTGTCTCACAAGGCAGAATTTTTCTTTGCACTGTGTTGTGGAGCGCTCTGTCTAGTCACATTTTTAAATGTGATGGAGCAGCCACCACTTCCCCTGTGATTCTGTTTAACACTCCAGTATTAAATTAGGAACTGATGCTTCAGCCCTCTTTAGACTGAGAAAATTATTCAGCCTAGAGTGTCATTTAGTAATTTCTTTCTGGTTTAGCTATCCTTCAGGTTGCCCATGGTAACAAGGACTCTTGGCTCACTGAGAGTACCAAATTGTTTTACAGTCACAAAACAGAAGTCAATGACTAAGGACTTTTGGTCACTACTGAATTGGACTTGATTGGACTCTCTGTCTCAAAAAGTGAAAGCCATTGCTCTGAAATCTTGTACAGGAGCATAGAAATGTCTTGCATGACATGACAGAAAAGCCATCACGTGCTCATCTGTAGCTAAGAACACTGAAAAAAATCTGAATGGCATCCACTCTAGCCACAGTAAAAGTTTTACAGATAAGCTTGCAGATACATCTGTCTCTCTCACTCTCTGGTATAGCTTATACAAACAGAGAAAAGGTGCTCTGTAGTGATAAAAATAAAATACTTTTCCTAATTTTCACAATATGGCAATTGAGTGGCATAGCCAAGAAGCTTCTGAGTGACTTTAATGAGGTCATTCTAAACCTGTGAACTTCTTCAACTTGAACAGACTCTAGTGTTTTCTTCAGAGGCTTATTACAGTATGTAGTTCTGGGACTGACATTTTTACTCTGCATTAATAGGAAGTCATATACATTCAATACTCAGAGAAATAAGCTATACTTCTGATTACATCTGTCTCTCTGTGACCAAAGCATTCAAATCTAAGTAAATCAGTTTCCTTTTTTTTTAAACAAAAGAACTGTCAACAGTCCTGAATTACATAAAATTCACATTGACTACCATGATTTCAGGACTGCTAGATTGGGCTTATAATTAGAAATCTTGATTCACTAGTTTACAAATGCCAGAATCTCTTTTTCTTTACTTGTTTTTTCTTTTTAAAATAAAGCTCCATCTTCTCTTTTGATATAAGTACAGATTCAGAAGATTTCTCAATGAAGAAGGATCAATTCAACATTGAAGAGCATAAGACAAAGCACAGACTTTTGAGTGTTTTAATAATCAGCTAAAATAAATATGGTAGGAAAATACATGTGTAACAAATTAAACCAAATTCCCCCTCTCCCATCTCTTCCAAATTCAAAGGTTTTGTCGCATTCATGGTTGATGTTAATTGCCCTCACCTAATGAGACTCTAGCAGGTACAGCTCTGCGATCAATCCAGAAGGACACCCATGACAGCATGACCATTAGAGTGGCAGGGAAATAGGTTTGCAGCAAGAAGAAAAAGATGTGGCGGCATAAAGTGAAATTGATATACAATCTATTGTACCATCCTGTTGGGAGAAAAAAGGGGGAATGAAAAGCATTTTAATGACATATGCAGAGCTGCTTCATCTTTCAGCAAATCCTGTATTTATAAATGTAAACAACCTATAATTGTATATATGCGCCTGTGCGCATTCTATATCCTGCAGTTTGTTCACAGCACATAGACTAATGATCTCTAATACCGAAGATGACAAGGGGAAATGGAAAGAGACAAGGGCTATTACTTAAGCACATCTTACAGAAATTTCATTTAAATTTCACCTGGCAAATGTCTGACACTCAACTATAAATATATGAGAATGAACCAAAAGAACAATAAAAGCATTTTCTAAAGAATGATACCAGTGCTACTGTAGAAAGCAAGTCTGGAAGTAGTATGAAACTTTTGTATCAAAAACTGAGACAAGGAAATCTTCTCATCTGTTTTCAGGGATTCATTCCCATTTTTCCAATACAGCATCAGATCTTCATCAGTGTAAGCATCTAGAGGAAAGAAAGACAATGTCACTTGGCTTTAGGGCATTTCATGAAAACAGCTAGTATACAAAGCAAATATGTGTGGATAAGGAACATAGTAATGAGATTCAGAGATAAGTCTAAGGCTGAGATAAGTCCCCACTGAGATCTGGTTGGTGCAGGAGTCCATGTTTAATGGATTATGGTGCAGGATCAGGATCTCAGATGGGGAACATCACAAATGCTAGTTAGGACAATTAATAAAGCAAAGGGTAATAGGGACATGGAAGTATGTGTGGAACATAACATTGAACTCTGGAAAATATGCAGGTCAATTTATCTGCAGAAAATAAATTGAAACTCAGCCACATCTTTGGAATGCAGTAATGCCACATAAATATGGTTTTTATTAATGGACAGTAGGATAAATAAGGATCTTGCCATATGATGTACTGTAGCATCCCAAAAAGCCAAACCAAAGCCATCACATCATGGTCATGTCTGCCTTAACACAGCTTTGGTGTAGAATAGTCAGCTAAGGAGGACTTGAAGCTAAAAACACCATGGAACTTACAGCTTTCCAGTTCCAGAGAACAAGTCTGTGAGTCCAGGGGAAATCGACTGAAGTCCATGTTACACATTGCTGTCACCGTGATCCTAGAATTCCAAACAGGGAAAGTCACTTCCTAAGAGACACATTGGTATGCTGGAGACAGCAGGGGAAATGTGACATGGGCACAGAAAATATACATTTTAAAGACATAAAAGTCATCATCTGGCTTTAAAACAGAAACACTGCTTAATGTGGCACCATAAAAGAATTAAGAAAGTTCCTAATCAGTACCAAGGTCCTGCTTTTCAGATGTAGACCCCATTGGCTGTGTGTAGGCCATGTGAAGGAGCAAATGTGACTTACACTGCTTCATCATGCTCATGATTTGCATGTTTTGTGTGAAGAAGTTTGGCTCCTGGTCCTGTTAGAGTAGCTTCAAGGGACTGTTATAACAGGGCTGGGCCTTTGGACACTATTGCAATCCAAACAGCAGACAATAATAATATATTTAGTGTATTTGAGTGTGTTTTATTGACTCTCTTCTTCATAGTAAAGCAGTTCTCTTAGTTAGAAAATTATTTCACTGGGTTCCAGAGCATTAGGCTTTCTTGATGCTCAGCATGGCCAAAGCTGCTGCTTTTTCTCTTACTTTGCCTTCACATTTTTTCAGTCATCACAACAAACCTGCCTGAGTTCCTCTTGCATAAATCAGCAACATAAGCATGAAAGGCCCCTCAATTTATGTCCTATTAGGGAAAGCTGCTTTTCTTGGCGCTGGATCAATCTTGTTTAAACTGCGAGGGCTGAGTATTATTGAGGGAGTGGATGGAAGCCATTTTGCAAGTAGTACAATTTGCCTCTGTTAAAGTCACATCTGACCTCGGGGTCTGAAACAATCCCATCTTGAGTTTATAAATCTGAGGCTAATCAGCCCTATTCTGTAACAAGTTTCTCAGAGACTCAGGAGGGGCTTTTTTCTTGTGAACTGATCTGTGGGAAGGCTCTAGAGTCAAAAGGAACCATCCAGATATGAGTGATTGCTTTGAAGTCCTGTTTGTGAGGCCTCTAGAGAAGTGCAGAGTCCAGGGCAAAGGTGCTGAGTCTTTAATCTTCTCTCCCCTGTGACACCCAGGCTCCAAACTCCACTTCACCACTTCACCCAAGGCTCCATCTCACTTCTTCTGACCCCCCCCATTCCACCCCTGGCCGGCCTCTTCCTGCTCAGTTCTGCTCTGAGCATGCTGTACCCTACCTCATTCTCCTTCCCCCAGCACCAAGCCTCCAGGCACCACAAAACACCTGACCTGCAGCAGGAGGTAGGGTCTGAGAGGGAGGTGGAGGTGCTATTTGGTGGGGCCTCCCAGCAGCCAGGAGGCCTTGGGGCAGGGGGCGGTTCTAGTAGGGGCACTGCTGGTGGGTGTTCAGCACCCACCATTCCTTCAATTGGGTGCTCCAGTCTTGGAGCACCCACGGAGTTGGCGTCCATAGCCCAGGAGAAATCAACCTCCCCACTAGTCTGCTTGCATGCCCAGCCACTGCTCACTTCCTCACACACGCACCCTGCCTGCTTGTTGTTCTCCTCCTTCCCATCTGCCATCAAAGTAGCCAGCAGAGAGTCTACACACATTTTCCCTTACTTTGAAGTTAACTTTGAAGCAGGGAACCCAGCTTCCAAGTCCTTACTCCATTCCCGGGAATGGAGTTGTGCCATACTTCGAAGTGTAACTCCAAAGTAGGGTGTATGTAGATGCTCAACTTTGAAGTTGCTTTTACTTTGAAGTAAGCAGCTTAGAAGTTATTTTTGTAGTGTAGATGCAGCCTAAGCTTACTAAAGCATGTTTTGCATTTCAAACCAAAAAAATTATTAAAGACAGTATTAACTGTAATTAGTGAATTGAACTGATCGTTTCTGGCCACCAAGTCTGGTGAGCATTTAGAATTAGTGGTCCTCATTCACATCAAGTTTTTATTAATAGCTTGGAAGAGGCAAAATGAGCTTTCCTGATTTTTCAATTCCCACTGGTTTCTTAACTTTGAATTCGTCAGTCAATTAATTGAACTAGTTGAATAAGCTGAAATGAAGAAAACATTCTCCCTGCTGCTGCAGAAATGGCTATTTGCAGTCAAAAGCTGGCTTGGCACTTCGGCAAATTCTGGTTTCAGGGGCTTCACCAGTGACTTCCAGCAGATGAAGTGGGTTGGCTTTCTTGAAACCTTGCAAGCAAATATATATTGGTTAATAATATTTTATTTAAATTAAATTATTTCAATAGATTATTTAAATTAAATCATATCAATAGATTATTTTAACTTTAGGCCTTAGCATAAATGAGCCTAATTTCACATTTAATTTGAAATTGGTATATTTTAAAAACACACCCGTTTTTAATTTACATTAAACCAATCCAAATCAAAATCAAATTTAAATTGAAAAAATCCAATTTTTAATTTAAACCCACTGATTTTTATCCCTTTGGCCGTAAAGGAACTCTGCAAAGCCCTGCAGCTCTTGGGTTCTCCTGCCTATCTGGGCTGTATTTTACAGCATATTTTATCCATCTGGAGGAACCAAAGTCCTTGATGCACTGCTGGATATTCCCTCCAAATTCTTTCAGCCAGTAATCTGCCTGAGAATCAGCTATTATGGTGCATCTTTAAGAAGCCACTTTAGCCTCAATTAACTTTGATAAACACTTGATAGTGATGTGCAAATGCTCACAGAAAATGAAGAAGACGGCTGTTTCACAAGCAAATTTGAAGCAAAAATGGACAGTTCTGGAAGTCACCTTCAGGTGTACTGCAGAACCTAGTTTAAAGCTCATATTGATGAAGGACAAACACTTACGATGTACACAGCTATTCTCTCTCCACTGGGTGTTAGGAAAATATTTTCTCTGAGTGCAGATAATCCTATAATCTCTTACCAATTGGTTTGTTGCACCTTCTTTTGAAAAACCTGGTACTGATCCATATTGGAAACAGGACACTGGAACAGACAAGCTACTTGCCTGGTTCTGTATGATAATTCCTGTCATCAGCAAATCTGACTCAGATGCATAACAGACTGCTGCCCATGTTCACCCCATGTTACAAGACCATGATACATTTTGTATAAAGTAGACCCTCGAGGTATCATTTGAAAACTCATTGTTTACAGTACTAAACATTATTGTCCTGGTAAAATACATGCACCAACAGTGTTTGTAAAGTTGCTTTAAGACTGTGCTGTATAATATTACTGCAACATAGCCAGCCCAGAGTACGAAAAGTAGGCCAAAACCAGGTTTTCATAGGCAAAGGGCACACTGGTGGCCCAGACAACTATCAGAATAATCAGATGAAATATTATGGATCATCACTTAGGTAAGAGAACATTCTTTGGTAAGAAGAAGGATATAAGTGAGAACTTTACATGTTGACAATGGAGAAGCTGAGAGTTTCCATATAAACAGATGGTCTATCACGTGAAATCCAGCTGGAAATAATCCTCAAGGAGGGGAGAAGGGTGTAAGAAAGAGAAACAGTGGCCTCCAAATCACCTCTCCACCTCCACCCCCTCTCTACTCATGGCAGATACAACACTGGAAAGACAAAGGAATCCCATCACTGGACTGGGAGGAGGGGTCATGGACATTCCACCAGTACAGACTGCTGTAAGACTGTGGTGAGAAAAACCTTTGCTTTGAAGCCATATAGTTTATGTATTAGTTTGCATATTGCCTTTTATTTTCTTTGTAACCTCATCTGACTTTATGCCTCATTACTAGTGATCACCTAAAATCTTTCTGTAGTTAATAAACTTGTTTTATTGTTTTATCTAAACCCACATGTTTCCCTCAAAACGGTGTGTAACTTCCACATGTAAGTCAGCTGGAAGTGATTTTGCATGCGAGCAGCCATGTAAGAGCAGGACCAGGAGCCATTGTCCTCACAGCATAACAGTAGAAAAGGAAGCCCAGGTTGGAGATCTGACCAGACACAGTTGTCCAGTTGTCCTCATTATATGCTGCAGAAAGTCACAATGGTAAATTCCTGCCTTCAGCAAATCAGAACAGAGCTGAACAAACAATAAATGGCTGTTCACAGACTGTGAGCTAAAGCATGTGGTTACCTCATACTGTATAACACATGACCATCTGGGAACACACGCAACATGATGTTGTCAGTGGTTGTATCATGAATGAATGATCTTTTGGAGTGCACAAAGAAGACATCTGGAACCCAGATCTTCTTCACCAGCCTGCCATCGAAGGTCATGCTCTTGTTAGTGGTGCTAGGAAAGGAGAGACGTTCATCCTTCCAATAGTGCCTTAAGTAAAGTGTCATCGTAAAGTCCTGCATTGCAAGGAAAGAGAACCATGAAAGAAAGTGTGTCACAGTGATGCCTTCAATATCCATGAAACAGTAGAAAGGGAATTGTTAGGTTAGTATGTCTCACAGAGATTGAACCTCTTCTCTGCTAAACATTCTTTTCCTCCTCAGACTAATTCCACAAGAACGAGTTCTCATAGAAATGAGGCATTCTGGGAAAGTTCCACAGCTCAAATGTTTTTGTATACTATATTATGCTGACAGAGTAACATACAGGTATGAATGCATTCCTACCAACTACTGCAGGATGTGACTACAATGCTAATACAAGTTGTAGCAGGTATTCCTTACGTAAGGCCGATGAACCTGGGTCGTTGGCAGGAGAGAATGAACCTGCAACTTTAGGGGCTAAAGCCCTGTAATCTATTGCATAAGCTAAAAGCCAGCTGCCTCTCAGCCCAGGCTGTAGAGCAGAGACTTCGTTCCTACCCCACTGCAGCCCTGGTTCATGCAGCCGTACACAGGCCACCTGGACCCCACCCTGGGGCTGTTCAAGCTCAGCCAGGCAGGTTACATTGAGTGTGCCTTCGGCCACCTGACGGCACAGTTCAGGTGTCTCCTTGCATGCCTGGATATCTGGGTTCACAATGTCCCCCATTGCGGAGGACAAGGAGGAGACTTTACTTCTGGGGTGGATAGCACAGGGCAGCTCTGGGTGCAGGCAGCCGGCCGCGGCCCCTGACTGGCAACCCCACCATGATGGGGCGTGGATCCAGGAGGCCCTCCAGGACAGCTTCACTTGTGGCCCCCGGTGACCCTTCCCAGGGCACCCCCTGCAGGGTCCTCCGGCCCGCAGCCCCACCCCATCCTCACCATGACCCCTCCCACCTATCCACTGCCCCCCCGCAATGACGACAGACACAAAGGTGCTGAAAAAACAAAATGTTTACTGAACCATAGAAACTCTGTGCAAAACAACAGTTGTGTTAATGACTCTGTATGGTATTGAATGGGGGGTAACTACATACACTGGGGGGCTTGGGACAGGGGATGGGGATATCTGAACTTGAAGGGGGTGGGGGCCTTAGTCCTCTGAGGGGGAAGCACAGCTGCCGCTCTGACAGGTCATTCTGGCAGCAGAGGACAGCTGTGTAGGCAGAGGCACCATCTGCGGCACACTGTCGGGCCCTCCGGGCACTGGTGATGGGGGTGCCCTGGCCCCCTCCTTTATCACTTCTGGACTTCCCAGCAACCTGGATGGGGCTGGCCAGTCCAGGTGGTGTGCTGGGGCTTGGCTGGCCCTCAGGCAGCACAGCTATAAGGATGGAAAGGGAGAGGAAGACAGTACATCAGTCCTGCAGCACAGTCCTGAGGGCCATGCCCCGCCATCCGCCATGGGCAGCAGCTTCCCTGACCCCCATCCGATGGCTCTGTGGCCCTGGGGGATCCCAGGACTTGAGGGATCCCCACATGGATGGGACATGTGCTGGGTACAGTCTGGGCCTCCCACACACACCCCGCAACTCTCTCCCTGCGTGTGTAGCTCACAGACCTATCCGCAGAAGTGGGTGCTGACTGCCACCTGCAAGCATGTCTGCGAGCCTGGAGCCATGGCCTTCTAGGGTGTGGCTGGCCCACTTCATCCAGAGCAGGGGTAGATACTCCCCCCTTGCCCTGGGGTGTGCAATGTGCAGGGTACTTACTGGAGGTTCCCTTGACAAGATCCAGGGATGCCCTGCTGGATGTGGCCCAGCTCAAGGATCCCAAGGTCAGAGCAATCACAAGGGTCCCCTCACTGGACGTGGGGTCTGAGGGTGGCTCTGGCTCCAGTTCTGGGTGCTGCAGGATACTGCGCTGGTCCTCCTCCAGCTCTGGCTCCTGCTCGGTCGCCGCACGGGGCTCCTGTACCACAGTGTTGAGGAGGGTGCGGTGGGAGGAGAGGAGAGAGAGCTCTCCTCGCCCCCAAGGAGGCTGTGAAGATCCTGATAGAAGAGGCAGGTGCAGGGTCATGTACCTGACCACTGGCTGCATCCCTGGCCCTGGCATACCCCTGCCACAGCTCCTTGACCTTGGAGCATACCTGTTCCAGGGTTCAGGCTGGGTGTCCCTGGGTTGCTAAGCCAGTGGCCAGCTGGGCATGGGAAGGGGTGTTCCACCTCTTCCCAGTGGTTTCCCAGAGGATGTCCTCATCCTGCCACAGGCCCAGGAGGTCATGGAGCTCAGGCTTGGTCCTGGAGGGGACTCACCATTTGGTGTCTGAGGCAGACTCCTGGGACCCCTTGGCCGGTTTTATGGGGATCATGGGGCTGCTGGCTCTTGGACATATTTTGGCTTTCAGCTCCAGAGGGTGGGTGTGAGGATGTGGTAGTGAGCTGCTGCCTCCATGCTCTCAGCTTCCTGCCATGGGTTCTCCAGGGCTCCTTGCACCTTTAAGGTGGTCCAATGTAGGGTGCATAGAGCTCAGATAGCGCTGGCCAGGGTGTCTCCCAGCTCCAGCTGGCTGGCACCATGGAGGACTGCTCTTTTGGCAAAAAAAGTCTCTGGAACATCCACACATGCTTTTATCTGAAAGAATCTTCCTTAAAAAGGTGCTCTTCCTCATCCAGGAGCGGAAGAGGGCCACCAGAGAACATGTGGCATTCTTTTGAGAGACTGCATTTTGTGAGTAGACACTCAGCAGGTGTTTTCAAGAGAGGCCCAGCTTTTTCCAAAATAACCTTCTTGTGTAGACATAGCCCAGGACAGTGGTGAAGCTCTGGAATGTGTTACCCAGAGAGGTGGTAGAATCTCCATCCCTAGAGGTTTTTAAGTCCTGGTTTGACAAAGTCATGGCTGAGATGATTTAGTTGGGGTTGTTCCTGCTTTAGGCAGGGGGCTGGACTCAATGACCTCCTGAGGTCCCTTCCAATCCTAGGATTCTATGATTCTGTAATTCAGCTATGGGGTACAGGGAAATGAGCACTGCAGGCAATTGTACGTATTCCTGTCTATTGCATATCAATCAAGATTCCACCCATTTTCTTTTCAAGGTCTTTGTTCCCTTGCACTTTTAATCGTCTTCATCTGAAGACCACATCATGACTCTGTGAACAATTCTTGTCTTTATTAAGACTTGAATTCTAGTTATGGGCCCTTTAAAGTGGCTAAGAGTTGTTTTTACTGCATTTGCTTTCATCTCACCATTAAACTGAAAGTCAAATATGTGACTTATCCCAACTAAGAATAAGCAAGACTTTAAACAGGTTACATACCATATCAACCTCAGAAATACTGTCCAAGCTTTCAACTTGTACATCCACCCCAACGGGAATGGCAGGACCTGTGATAGAATGAGATTTAGACAAGTAAATACTACCCCTTTATATTATCTGACTCTAGTTACCCTTATAAGGAGTGTTCCAAACATTTTTGAACGATGTAATTTCCCAGCCCATTATAAAGGTTGGTTCTTTTTAAAGAAATCTCAGTGAAGATACAGGAAAATAAGAGGAAGAAAACACTGTCCTTTGCTGATACCAGGGAGACCATCCATCCCATTTTTAGCAGGACAGTGTGATATTTTAGGTCTCAGACAGGTGTCCCAACTTTTTTAAATGTACCATGTATTACTTCATTCACACACACACAGCACTCTGTCTCTGCCTCCCCCCCGACACACAGCACTCTGTCTCTGCCTCCCCCCCACCCACACACACAGCACTCTGTCTCTGCCTCCCCCCCACCCACACACACAGCACTCTGTCTCTGCCTCCCCCCCCACACACACAGCACTCTGTCTCTGCCTCCCCCCACCCACACACACAGCACTCTGTCTCTGCCTCCCCCCCCCACACACACAGCACTCTGTCTCTGCCTCCCCCCACCCACACACACAGCACTCTGTCTCTGCCTCCCCCCCCACACACACAGCACTCTGTCTCTGCCTCCCCCCCACCCACACACACAGCACTCTGTCTCTGCCTCCCCCCCACACACACAGCACTCTGTCTCCGCTTCCCCCCACCACACACACACACAGCACTCTGTCTCTAACTCCCCCCCCCACAGCACTCTGTCTCTGCCTCCCCCCCCCACACAGCACTCTGTCTCTGCCTCCCCCCCCCCACACAGCACTCTGTCTCTAACTCCCCCCCCGCACACACACAGCACTCTGTCTCTGCCTCCCCCCCCACACACAGCACTCTGTCTCTAACTCCCCCCCACACACACAGCACTCTGTCTCTGCCTCCCCCCCCCCACAGCACTCTGTCTCTAACTCCCCCACACACACACACAGCACTCTGTCTCTAACTCCCCCCCGCACACACAGCACTCTGTCTCTGCCTCCCCCCCACACACACACGGCACTCTGTCTCTGCCTCCCCCCCCACCCACACACACGGCACTCTGTCTCTGCCTCCTCCCACATACACACACACACACGGCACTCTGTCTCTGCCTCCTCCCACATACACACACACACGGCACTCTGTCTCTGCCTCCCCCCCACCACACACACGGCACTCTGTCTCTGCCTCCCCCCCACACACACAGCACTCTGTCTCTAACTCCCCCCCCCACACACACAGCACTCTGTCTCTAACTCCCCCCCACACACACACAGCACTCTGTCTCTGCCTCCTCCCACATACACACACACACGGCACTCTGTCTCTGCCTCCCCCCCCCGCCCCCACAGCACTCTGTCTCTGCCTCCTCCCACATACACACACACACGGCACTCTGTCTCTGCCTCCCCCCCCACCCACACACACAGCACTCTGTCTCTGCCTCCTCCCACATACACACACACACGGCACTCTGTCTCTGCCTCCTCCCACATACACACACACACGGCACTCTGTCTCTGCCTCCCCTCCACACACACAGCACTCTGTCTCCACTTCCCCCCCCCACACACAGACACGGCACTCTGTCTCTAACTCCCCCCCGCACACACACAGCACTCTGTCTCTGCCTCCCCCCCCCACACACAGCACTCTGTCTCTGCCTCCCCCCACATACACACACACACGGCACTCTGTCTCTGCCTCCCCCCCCACACACATGGCACTCTGTCTCTGCCTCCCCCTCCCACACATTCACCACCTCACTGAGCTGCCCTTCCCTGGTCAGTGCAGACGCCTCCTGCTTTTGGTTGAAGGTAACAAGAAAGCAGGTGCTGGACAGCACGTGCAGCACATACTGACCGGCAGGCAGCAGGAGAGAGAGACAACCCTTCGTATGTAGGGGGGTAGTGTCACCCCCCTCATGTCTGGGTGTCGGGGGGGTGCAGGGAGCCCCTTCACAGAGTGGCAGCTCCATTCCCGGTGCCCCGCAACACAGCTTCAACACAACAGCTAACAGCCTCAGAAGCTCCCGCAGCCAGGGAATCCCCCCACACTGGTGGGGCAGCGGCCCCTTTCCTGGCAGCTGGGGGCAGCCACCACCACAGCTGGAGAGCACTACCTTACCCCATGGTAGCCCCATTCCTGGTGCCCTGCCTTAGGGCAGTACCCTCGCAGCCAGGGAGAACCCCGCCGGGGGAACTCCCCCTCCATGTGGCAGCAGCCCCGTTCCTGGCAGCTGCAGATGGCAGCCCCCACACCCAGGGAGACCATCCCACAGCCAGTAGACCCCCTCCCCCATGGCACCCCACCCCACACAGCTGGGGAGCTACCACCTGCAGGGTGGCAGACTGCAGCGCCCATCCCTCACGCCTCCAGCCCCACCACCCAGGAGGCTGCAGCCCCCATCCCCCTGTGCCTGCCAGCCAGCAGGCTCCTAACCCCTCTGGAAAGCTGCTGTCCCTATCCCTGATGGCCTCCATCCCCAGCATCCCTGCAGCCATGACATGGGACAGCAGTCCCCCAAGCCTAGGAGGCCAGGTGTCCCGTATTTGGCATAGCTGATAACAAAAGGAATGTGGCAAGCTCCAGGCATTTTGTGTGAATTTTTCATCGCTCTTTGACATTTTCTGGTTCCAATTTGTCATGGGTTTCTTTGGTTGTTAAATTGTAGTCACTTGCTGGAGACTACTTTTAGTAAGCTTTTTTTCTTAGTCATTTTAAGACGAACAGCCAGACAATCCACAAAACCTATAAGCACGAAATCATTCTTCAATAAAAGCAAAACACCCCTGCCACTAGCAACTGCACTATTTTCACAGCAAACAGCAACTCTGAGGTTGAAATCTTGCTCATCTTACTCATTTCATTTTATACCCTATTTTTAATAGATTTTTCTTCCTCCTCCTCCTCCTCTCGCATTTCTTTGTCCATTGTGGACAGTCTCTCCTGTCCCTCCTTCTTCCACAATCTCTCCTAAGCTGACATTGAACACAAAGAAGTTCAATCCAGATCAAACTTTCAAAATTTCTCTATCCAGGTGTGCTTAGAATTAGGCAAAAAGTGTTTAATTTGTCCCTAATTTGAAGCCGATAGCGTTATGCAGTGCTTTAGTTGTGCTTGAAAGAATTTTATGTTGTCTTTATGTTTTGATATCTTGTAAGCAGTTCCAGGCCAGGACCATTATGCCCTCCATGTTTGTAAATCATGTAGCACAATGGAGTCTTGATCTATAAGTGCTATTTTTATAATCAATATTATATATATTATATAAGGCCATGTGCTCAGGCTGGCAGTTGGAAGCTGTTAGCCTTGATTAGGTTTAGGTTTGAAATCTAAACTCTGCGTGCCGATTGGCTGAGCGGTAGTCAGAAGGTAGGGCTCTCAGGAAGGCCAGAGCTTTTTAAACCCCGCTGGCAGGCGACCAGGGAGCTTGCAACTGGGTGCTTGCAAACAGGGTGGTTGCTAACAGGAGGGAGTTTTGAGAGGGGAGTTTAGAGGGAGCTAGTTACTTCTACAGGGGTAAGGGGTGGCAAGATGGTTACGGCGGCGGCGTTCCCAACTGTTGGCTGGAGCTGAGGGACCCGCCGCCCCCAGGGTGCAGTGTGGGCAGCGGGACGCAAGTGGGCTTGGGGGAGTGTGGGAGGCGGGGGGGCGAGACCAAGGGGTGTCGGTGGTGGGCATGTGGTTTGGGGGCGTGTGGTATGGCTGTGCGGATGGCAGCACCCACAGAGGCTGGTGGTGGCACGCCCAGCTCAGATTGCCTGGGCTTCCAGTCCCAGTCCTGCGATCCCTGCATGCACGTCCCGCAGCAGCTCCGTGGGGCTCCGAGGGCAGCCGCAGCCAGAAGAAGAGTTGGTAGCTTTGGCAGGGAGCCAGGGTGTGGGTGGGCTGCAAGATCGGCACCTTTCTGGAGGACGTGAGGCTGCAGCAGCGCACAGCCAGGTGCGGAGAAGATGGGGGAAGGGGTATCTGGGGGCGATGAGAGCTGATAGGTGGCAGTGTGGTGAAGTGGGGGGACATAGGAGTGGATGGGGGACAAGGGGGTGGGGAGGGGGGATCTGGGGGTGATGGTAGCTGATGGGAGGCAGAGGGATGGGGAAGAGGGTCCTGGGGAGGTGTGGAGGTCATCAGGCCATGGGGAGCTTTGGGGACACGTGGTGCCAGGGAGGTGCAAGAGGTAGTGGGATTGTTACCCATGTTCTCTATGCCCCACTGCCTTGTGGGTTATCCTGGGAAGGAGCAAGGCTAAGGGAGTAAACCCTGACAGAAAATCTGGAGGGGAGTCCTAAGTAGGTTCCGTGCCAACATCTGGCATTGACCCGGCAACTCCTGCAGCTGAGCTGGTACCAGACGTAGAGGTTATTCTCTCCTTTGGACTATATCAGTAAAGCCGAGAGGGGAACACTGGTGTCTGGGCAGCCCAGGGTCCCAAAAAATTGCCCAGGGTTTAAAAAAGAGCTTGATAAATTTTTGCAGGTCAGGTCCATAAATGGCTATTAGCCAGGGATAAAGTATGGTGCCCTAGCCTTCATAACAAGGGCAGGAGATGGATGGCAGGAGATAAATCACTTGTCTTCTGTTCTCCTTCTCTGGGGCACCTGGCATTGGCCACCGTCGGCAGATGGGATGCTGGGCTTGATGGACCTTTGGTCTGACCCAGTATGGCCATTCTTATGTTCTTATGTTCTTATGTTATAAGCTCTTGATCGACTGGCATAGAGAACGAGCGCCAGGGGTTGCCTTCGATGGTGGGAGAGATCGTCGCATCTCACTGGACAGTCACTGCCCGCCTCAAGCTGGGCAGCCCCCAGCCAGTAGAGTACTGTCCCGCCACACAGTTCACCTGCCTCACTGGGTGCGTGAGGCTTAAGGTTCCCAAACCTGACAAGTGATGGAAATTTGAGCACCAGGCAAACCAATAAGAAAATCAACAAGAAAAGGAAACCATCAAAGTTTTAAGCTTGCTTGCTGGAATGTGCAGACCATGCTGACCAGTTTGACTGAAGATCTTCAGGACATCAGCGACACCTGAAAGACCGCTGTCATCAATGAGGAACTGAAGGGGCTACAAGTTGACATTGCTGCTCTGCAAGAGATGCGACTCGCAGATTCGGGACCTCTAAAGGAAAAGGACTACACCTTTTTCTGGCAGGGTAAAGCCCAAGAAGAACCCAGGGAGCATGGTGTTGGCTTTGCCATCAGACACACCCTTCTACAAATGGTGGAATTAGTCATGGGCGGATCAGAAAGACTCCTTCCGGTCATACTTCAAACTTGCGCCGGTACTGTCCACCTGATCAGCGCTTACGCTCCAACCCTGTATGCTGCACCAGAAGTAAAAGACAAGTTCTATGACATGCTTAGTGCTGCCATAGTGCAAATACCTACTCAAGAACAACTGTACATTTTGGGTGGCTTCAATGCAAGAGTTGGAGCCGATCGTGACTCATGGCCTTCTTGCTTAGGCCACTTCGGTGTGGGAAAAATGAATGAAAACGGACAGTATCTTCTCAAACTTGGCACATACCACAATCTGTGCATCACAAACACATTTTTCCAAACCAAGCCACAGCACAGAGTGTCTTGGAGACACCCATGCTCGAAACACTGGCATCAACTAGACGTGGTCATCGCTAGACATGATAACCTCAAAAACGTCCTTCTGACACATAGCTATCATAGTGCTGACTGCGATATAGATCACTTGCTAGTTTGCTCCAAACTCAAGGTGATTCCCAAGAAGCTGTACCACTCTAAACCAACTGGAAGGCCCTGCACTGATGCCAGAAAGACAGCAAACTCAGAGAGAGCCGAAAAGTTCAGAGAGACCCTCAAGGAGAATCTGCGCAGCAGCCCTGGGGGTGCCGATGTGAGACATCCAGAAGGCAGCATCTGAGGGATACAATTTACAACACAGCCTTGTCGGTGTTTGGAAGAAGAGCTAGAAACACAAATGACTGGTTTGAATCTAACTCCGATGAGATGATTCCAGCTATCGAAAAGAAGCACGCTGCACTCCTGGAGTACAAACGCTCACCGAGCCAGAGTACCCTGCAAGCACTCAGAGCAGCCAGAAAAACAGTACAGCAGATGGCCACGCACTGTGCCAACAACTACTGGCTCGAGCTATGCAGCAGCATCCAGACCAGTGCTGACTTTGGTAATCTCAGGGGAATGTACAAGGGCATCAAGAAGGCATTAGGACCCACCCAGAACAAGATGGCACCTCTGAAATCCAAATCTGGTGAAGTCATCGCTGACAAAGCCAAACAGATGAAGCGCTGGGTCGAGCACTACTCCGAGCTGTACTCACACGAGAACATTGTGGTTGATACAGCCCTCGATGCTGTTGAGCTCCTGCCAGTAATGGACGAACTGGACCAGGAACCAACTGTGGATGAACTGAAGAAAGCCATTGACAGCATTGCAGTAGGAAAGGCCCCAGGCCAGGATGGTATACCACCAGAGGTAATCAAGCGTGCCACAGACACTCTCCTGGAACCCCTACATGAGCTACTGTGCCTGTGCTGGAGAGAGGGACAGGTTCCACAGGATATGCGCGACGCTAACATCGTAACCTTGTATAAGAACAAAGGAGACAGAAGCGACTGCAACAATTACCGTGGAATCTCCCTCTTAAGCATCACTGGTAACCTGTTCGCTCGCGTCATCCTTGGCAGACTCCAGAAGATCGCTGAGAGGGTGTATCCCGAATCACAGTGCAGATTCCGCGCAAAGATATTTACTGTTGACATGGTCTTCTCTCTGAGGCAGCTGCAGGAGAAATGCAGGGAGCAGAGGAAGCCACTCTATATTGCTTTCATCGACCTGACCGAGGCCTTTGACTTGGTCAGCAGGGCGGGACTGTTCAAACTGATCCACAAGATAGGATGTCCACCATGGTTACTCAAGATGATCCAGTCTTTCCATGAAGACATGAGAGGAACCATCCAATATGATGGCACATTATCAGATGTTTTCAGCATCAGCAGCAGCGTCAAACAAGGACGCATCCTTGCTCTGACATTGTTCGGGATCTTCTTTTCACTCCTCCTGAAGCACGCCTTTGGATCTTCAACAGAGGGCATCATTTTGCACACAAGATCTGATGGGAAACTGTTTAATCTTGCAAGGCTGAAAGCTAAATCTAAGGTGCGGGAAGTCCTCATCAGAGATATGCTGTTCGCAGATGACCCTGCTGTAGTGTCACACACAGAAGACCAGCTTCAGAAACTGCTGGATCGGTTCTCCAAAGTATGCAAGGACTTCAGGCTTTCCATCAGCCGAAAGAAGACAAATGTACTTGCTCAGGACGTTGCTGAACCTCCATCAATCAGCATTGACAACTATACGTTAGAGGTCATCCACAAGTTCGTTTACCTTGGGCCCATCATCACTAACACCCTGTCATTGGAGTCTGAGCTAAATAGGAGGATTGGAAAATCAGCCACAACTCTGTTCAGACTCAGTGAGAGAGTGTGGAATAACAACAAGCTGTACACTCACACCAAAATGCAAGTCTACAGAGCCTGCATCCTCAGCATCCTCCTTTACAGCAGTGAGTCTTGGACCCTGTACACCCGCCAGGAAAAGAGGCTGAACGTCTTCCACTTGCGCTGCCTCAGGCACATCCTTGGAATATCATGGACGGATAGAGTGTCCAACACTGCCGTCCTTGAGCGAGCTGGAATCCCAACCATGCACACCCTCCTCAGGCAGCAGCGGCTCCGCTGGCTTGGCCACGTCCACAGGATGAATGATGGAAGGATCCAAAAGTCATCCTGTATGGCGAGGTAGCCTCTGGCAAAGACCTCCCAGATGCCCCCAGTTGCGCTACAAAGATGTTTGCAAAAGGGACCTCAGGGAGGTAGACATTGAGCCAGACGATCGCAGCAGATGGAGGCAGGAACTACACAAGGGCCTTCAGAAGGGTGAGATGAAGATCAGACAGCTAGCAGAGGAAAAGCGAGCCCACAGAAAGCACAGTAAGGACCTGCCAGACACCCATTACACATGCAACAGATGTAGCAAGGACTGTCACTCTCGTGTGGGTCTTCACAGTCACAGTCGACGCTGCAAATGATGATCCCAAATGGAACTACGAAGGGCACGATCCATAGTCTACGTAGACTGAAGGATGCTACTACTACTTAAACAGTAATTTAATGACATTGTCATGAAAATGATTTTCAAGAGCAAGCACTTTAAATAACATGAGAGCTAAAAAAAAATCTCTCTACAGAGAATGCAGTGGGACTTTTGCTTGCCATTTCTGTTGTGGCCCACCAAGCGCCCAGCCTTTAGTTAGCAGGAAGGAGTGGGGTAGATGAAACATTATATTCTTTTCTGGTGTAGAAAGGAGTTCTCACACAGCAGTAGGATAAATTAGCACAGTATCAGTAGGGCAGCAATCAAAACTGATTTCCACAGTTGGACAATGCTATTGTCAGTTCTTTGGCACATCCCACTGGGGTACATACCACGCAAAGGCTGGATTAAAGGAGTACTGCAAGGGATTTAATTCACATTTTCCATTTGTACTGCTGCAGTCTTCTGCATTCACACAGTTTTTCAGTGGCTCTGATGTTCTGAAGAAGTACAGCAGCGTGAGACATGTTAGCCTGACTGAGTTACTGAATGCAGATTCTATCTTAGGACAAAAGCATGTGAAGTAAAATTTCAAGTATATATTGGGCTTGAGCCTGAAAGGTGCTGAGCAGCCTAACCAAACCCAGCAAAACACTTCAGCATGTGCTTACCGCTAAGCATGTGAGTGAGCCCATTGAAGCCATAGGTACTCTTCCCTGGGTGTTTGCAGGTGGATCATAACTACATGGATCCACTAAACACACATGCCACTCATCCTCCCTTCTCCCAATGTCCTTCCTCAATATCTTGTCATGGTGCCACAGATGAGCCCCTGCAGGTGACAGCAGCATGGTACGCAGGGATAAGGACCGGTCTGCACAAGGTTGCCACAGAATCCCAGAATGCAGCTGCTCTGGTTTTCATAGAAGCATGAGGTAGAAGGGACCTTCAGAGGTCATCAGTCCTCTACACTCATGAGAGAACCAATCATCATCTAGGCCATTCCTGGCATGTGTTTAACTTGCTCTTAAAAATCTCCCATGATGGAGATTCCACAACCTCCCTCGGCAAATTATTTCAGTGCTCAGCCTCCCTCTTAGGAAGTTTTCCCTAATATCCAGACCTAAGCCTCCTTTTGTGTAATGTAAACCCATTGCTTCTTGTCCTTTCCTCAGAGATTAACAAGAACAATTTTCCCTTCCTCCTCCTTTGAACAACCTTTATTTACATGAAAGCTACTATCATGTTCCTTCTCAGTCTTCTCTTCTCCAGGCTATACAGACCCAATTCTTTCAATTTTCCCTCACAGGTCATCTTTTCTAGACCTTTAATCATTTTTGTCACTCTTCTCTGGACTTTCCCCAGTTTGTGCACAGCTTTCCTGAAATGTGGTGCTCAGAACTGGGCACAATACTCCACAATAATCAGCACAGAGTAGAGTGGAAAATTATCTCTCATGTCTTGATTATGTATCCCTTCTATTAATGCCAGTTGCCTGCCAGAAGGGCCGGGTTCAGCTCCTAGGGGTTTTCTGTCAAGGGTACAACCAACTGGCTCAAGCCCCCCACGTAGTGGCCTGGGACAATCTCACCCCACTTGCTGGGTGCCAGTTGCTATTATCCACGGTGACTTCAGCTCCACATAGCCTCAGCTGCCACTCTGTGATTTCAGCTCTTAATGGCCGTGTCTACACATGCCCCAAACTTCGAAATGGCCATGCAGATGGCCATTTCGAAGTTTACTAATGAAGCGCTGAAATGCATATTCAGCACTTCATTAGCATGCGGGCGGCAGCGGCGCTTCGAAATTGACGCGCCTTGCCGCCGTGCGGCGCGTCCAGACGGGGCTCCTTTTCGAAGGCCCCTTATGAGCTCATGGGAATAAGGGGACTTCGAAGTAGGTGGGGTCCTTTCGAAAAGGAGCCCCGTCTGGACGCGCCGCGCAGCGGCAAGGCGCATCAATTTCGAAGCGCCGCTGCCGCCCGCATGCTAATGAAGCGCTGAATATGCATTTCAGCGCTTCATTAGTAAACGTCAAAATGGCCATTTGCATGGCCATTTCGAAGTTTGGGGCACATGTAGACGTAGCCAATATCTCTAGTGTGGAGTTTCATGAAAACCCTAGTACCCAGCTCTACCTTTCAACAGGTGAGGAGGGCTAGTCAAACCAGGTTTATAGCTGTAGGGCAGGGCCAAGTCACTCAGCAAGCTGGCTCAAATAATACCCCTCCCCTCCTGCTTTACAATGCTTTAAACCAGGGAGCCCTGTGTAATC
This sequence comes from Carettochelys insculpta, assembly GCF_033958435.1. Taxonomy (NCBI): domain Eukaryota; kingdom Metazoa; phylum Chordata; order Testudines; family Carettochelyidae; genus Carettochelys; species Carettochelys insculpta. The sequence goes on along the minus strand of NC_134139.1, from coordinate 140,597,074 downwards.
AATGTCTTATACAGCTATGGTGACTGCCCTGTCCCCCACAACAATCCAGAGCATTGGTGAGATCTCACAACTTCCACACTAAGTGTCAGCTTAAATTGTGATTTTACAACAATGGCTATGTCTACACTAGCCCCAAACTTCGAAATGGCCATGTAAATGGCCATTTCGAAGTTTACTAATGAAGCTCTGAAATACATATTCAGCGCCTCATTAGCATGCGGGCGGCCACGGCACTTCAAAATTGACGTGGCTCGCCACCACGCGGCTTGTCCAGACAGGGCTCCTTTTCAAAAGAACCCCACCTACTTCAAAGTCCCCTTATTCCTATGAGCAGATGGGAATAAGGGGACTTTGAAGTAGGCGGGGTCCTTTCGAAAAGGAGTCCCACCTGGATGAGCCGCGTGGCGGCGAGCCGTATCAATTGCGAAGAGCCGCGGCTGCCCACATGCTAATGAAGCGCTGAATATGTATTTCAGCGCTTCATTAGTAAATTTTGAAATGGCCATTTGCATGGCCATTTCAAAGTTTTTGGCTAGTGTAGACACAGCCACTGTGTTTACAATAGGCAAAATCTCATTGCTTACTTGCTACCCATCAGGCTTTGCCTGAAAGGTATCACACATGCACCCCTTTGCATCCTCATGCAAATGATCTCTGGAAGACACATTCCTCCCAGCCTTCAGCAGCATTGAGTTCCTGCTGCCACATTCCTTACAATTACAATACTCTTGCTAATACATCCCAGAATGAGGTTTGCTTTTTTTGTAACAGTCACACTGTTGACAGCCTTATGAGGATCCTCACGAACAGCCACAGTCTATACCCCAGGAATACCAGTCCTGGAACCTTTTCTTGCAAAAAAGGCCTCTGCCAGCTTTGTCCACATATCTTATCTGGAAATACCATCACTGGACCTAACCAGGTTATTCACAGAATCACGGGCACTTTCTCATGCTCCTCTACTAACATCATATATGCCATCATGTGCCAACAATGCCCAGATGCTTTGTACATTGGACAGACTTCTAACTCCCTTAGACAAAGGTTTAATGGGCACAAAAGAGACATCAAAACACTCCAGATCCACAAACCAGTTAGTCAACATTTTAATGGAATGGGTCATTCTGTTAATGACTTAAGAGTATGCGTGTTACTGGAAAAAAAAATTTCACACTGCTATTCAAAGGGAAACAGCCAAGCTGTCTTTTATATTCAAATTCGGCACATTAACATGTGGTTTGAACCAGGATGGGAATTTTCTGAGTCACTATAGGGGCTCGTCTGCATACTTGGCTTAATCTAATTCTTGACCTTCCCCCCCTCCACCCTCTGATTTGCTCACCTTGATTCTTTTTTTCTGATTTGTCCTCCTTGATTACTGTTTTTGGTTCTCTGTGCCTTAAATGTTGAGTCCGTTCTGGTATGGTTATGGTCTGAAGAAGTGGGTCTGTCCCACAAAAGCTCACCTAATAAATTATTTTGCTAGTCTTTAAAGTGCTACTTGATTGCTTTTTGTTTTGATAGTATATAGACTACCATGGCTCCCTCTCTGTTACTGTTGACACATGTTTAGCTGGTGATCCATTATGACCCCATATCGCTTTCTTCATTATCTTCCCAGGCAATTATTTCCCATTTTGTGTGTTTGCAACTGATTATTCCTTACTAAATTGAGTGCTTTGCATTTGTCCTGATGGAATTCCATCCTATTGGCTTCACAACATTTCTACAGATTGTCCAGATAATTTTAATCTTATCCTCCAGTGCACTCAGAACCCCTCCCATCTTCGTATCATCCACAATTTTCTAATTCATTGATGAAGATATGGAACAGATCTGGATCCAGAACTGATCCCTGCAGGACACCACTAGATATGCCCTTCCAGCATGACTGTTAACTACTCTCTGGGAACGGTTTTCCAACCTCTTATGATTATATTTCTCTACTTTGTTTATGACAAGGTCATGTGACATAGTATCAAAAGCCTTCCTAAAGCCAAGACGCTCTACATCTACTATTTTCCCCATCTCCAAGGCTTGTTACCGTATTCAACTCTATGCTTATTTAGACTACTGAGTGACCTAAAATTATTAGCCATGTTACTATCAAGAAATGTTGACTGCCAAGACAAATAGCATCTCTATGACATGGTAAAGGAACGCTTCTACTCAGTTAATTTTGCATCTCTTGAATGAGGCAGACTTTTAAATAGTTAACATCACCTTTCTAACACGACCATTTTTTACTTGCAGTAAAATCAGTGGGACAGAAACAATATTGTGGTCATAGCTATTATGCAGTTATATGTTCATGAATATCTTTTTTTTGCTCCAACATGTAGGGATACTATGCGGTGGGCTAGGATATGAATGAATAATAATAGTCTCTTTATTAATTTCCTGGCTGTCACTGGAGAGAGAGCATGCATTTACTATAACCACATTCATCTGGGTGACCCTGTGATATGTCTCTGCAGCCTATTAGTTAGAGAAGATCACTGTTCTGAGTATGACAGTCAGAGGAGGTTTTCTTTAACTTAATTTGTTTTGTTAGACACAGCTTTACGCTGAAGCTATGTGAGCAGAATATCTAGATGCCATAGGGATTTAAACCTGATATAGAAGCAGGCACAATAATAATACATTAGATGACATAGCAGAAGGAGGGATTATAAGATATTAAACTGTTGGTGTCTGCCCCTCAGAAAGCTTTAATCCGTACTGTAGTGAAATGGCTTTAATTAAATAGCTCAAGGATCAAGTTATTTTCTGATCATGCAAATATATTTGGTTGTTCATCCATCCATCCCTGCCCTAGGTCTACGTAGATTTGGGGTTATATTGTGGCTAAGCTGTTCCCTTTGTTGAGGTCATGCAGCAAGCAACAGAATTTCCTGGATGCATTATAGATAATTTAGCTGGAAAGACTCCAGAAACAATGTGCAAGCATAGTGACAACTTCCCTACCTACTACTCCCACATGCTCAGCTTTGTTGTGGAAGGGGGCAACACCATATACCCAACCCCTCTGAAATGTCTAGAACCAACAGCAGCATTAGACTGCCTTTAGGGTACAGTCTGGCTTTTGCTGGGGCATCGGGGCACTATGTGGGTTCCATGCTGTTCCAGTCTCTTTACTAACAGAAGAGAAGCTTCTGTGATGAAGGGCTGCAATGTGATCTCTTTGAGGTAGAAAAAAAGCTGCTGATGGTTCACAGTATTTCACACTGGATCTCACTGGCGTTTTGAAGAGCTTCGCTCAAAATTCATGTAAATGCCAAAGAGCATCCTCCACAGCAGATACCAGAATCCGAGAGAGACACTGCATATAAAGGCTTAATTCAAGCTGTCATGATTTAAATCAAATCACATTCAAAGCCTGTACGGCTGCGCTTCCAGTGCTTGCCCGAGCGCAGAAGACAGACAGAAGAAGGAACAATAGCTGAAGGAAAGTGAACACAAATTTACATTTACTTTTTACTCTCTCTGTCCCTCCCTTGAGAACAAATCATAATGCTGCTCTGTAATTTTTGGTCATCTTTTTTCCACTTTTGTGAATTCGGGCCTCAGTTTTGCTCTGCGAAAAATGGTGCTTATCTACGTGCAAGGACAACGCCAAGAGTTCAATCTATCATGTGTCTGATGCTTTACAAAACCCCAAATAAAGAGCTAGTGGGGCCAATGGCCACTGTGGGCCCAGGAGCAAGCTGTGGGGGCCCCAGCTCCATGCTACCAGAAGGGGCAGAATCAAGGACAGAAGAGGCGAGATCAAGGGCAGTCAGACTTTAACGCCACCTGAAGAACACCACTGCCCCCCTGCCAGCCCTCAGAAGCTGCATGGTGTGGCTGAGTGACACTACCAGAGTTTGAAAGGGGCCTGGAGCTCTGGGCCCCTTTGAAATGCCAGGCCCCTATGCAGTTCCTCCCCTGGCCACCACGAGCAGGCCAGTAAAGACAGGCCCTGCAGATGCTGCCTCAGTAACAAATAAGAAAAGATGGGAAGGTTGGTGACAGGCAATAAGGGGCCTTGAAAGCGAGGGCAAGTGGCTTATGTCTGATGTGACAGAGAAGAGGGAGCCTGTGGAAGGCTTCAGTGGAGCAGGGCTGATGTGGTCAAAGTGGTGGACTAGGAAATGATCTTCACAGCAGCGTTCTGAATGACGACAAGCGGAGCGAGATTGTGTTTGTCACGGCCAGAGAGACGGATGATGCAGTAATTGGAATTCATGGTAACACCACCGGGGCCATAAGTTTCATGTGTGGAGATGAATGAGGAAGGGCACATCGTAGAGCTGTTACACAGAAAGAACCAGCAAGCTTCAGGCACAGCTCTCTGCAGGTCCTCACCTCCAGGCTGAGTTAAAGATGTCACCCACGTGACAGGCAACACTGTGGTGCTGTCCACACATGTATATGGCACAGATTTTGTAATTTGCATTTCAGTTCCCTGTCACTCCCCATCACTCTGGAATTCAATGCTACAGGGACCATGAACAAAACTTATGCATGACGTTTGTGCTCCATAACACCAAGTCTCACTGGACCTCACTATAGATGTGTGTTTATTACATCTGTAAACACACACATTCTGGGTGAACGTTTCTTCAGTTCGTCCAAACACATCACCATGTTTATACATTGGGAAGCTAATGCACAGAGGGATTAGATCAGGGTGGGCAACCAACGGCTCTCAAGCCACGTGCGGTACTTGGAGCACTTAAATGCAGCTCCTGCTTGGAGCCATGCAGGGGATCGCTGTCCGCTGCTCTGTGCACGCATCCCAGCGCTTGGTGGGAGAAGCACATGGCAGCAGCTGCGGTGGTGGCTCCAGTGAGTCGCCAGAACCAAGTTTGAGTGGCAGGCTAGGATGCCTGGCTCTGGGGGAGGGCATTAAGTTAGAGCAGGGGAAGAACTAGGGGTGCCTGGCTGTGGAGGAGGGAAAGGGGATTGGATTAGAGTTGTGGGGGCTGGGAGGGCATTGAGCCATGTATTATATATTTATTTTTATCTATTTATCTATAGATAGATGGGTAAAGATAAATATATAATACGTGGCTCTTTGCATTCTATTCGCATGGCTCTTAGTGCCTAACTGGTTGGCCACCCCTGGATTAGATGATATGTCCAGGACCATAGCAAGTTCAAGGCAGAGCTAAGGAAACCATCGATTGCATTTCTTCAATAAAAGGTCTCTATAGAAAGAGAATTCAATAACAGGAAAATTAGAAGAACAAAACCCCTGCAAAACATACTGATTTCTTCAGCAGAGGGGATTGGTTACTCAAGCAATTATGTTAGCTAATATTGGCTTACACACCACTCGATCCTCTGGCAGCTATGTTCTGAACAAGCACATGGTACTTTTCAATTCCTGTCATTAAATTCATTATTTCAGAGTGTCAGAAGTGTGCAACAATCTAGATCCATTTTCTTTTGATGAATCTATCCATTTCCCTTCATGGTCACAGAATCAGCACATTTCTGGCAACATTACATGCAAAGAGTGTAGTATGTTGTATTCTTATCAGCTCTGCATATGAAGCGTGTAAGGCAAAACTAACATACAGCAATGTCTCAAGACTTTCTGACTGTAGGATTTTTGCTGATGGCTCTTCAAAATTTCGTCCAACATACATTTTTCACACATGGTGAAAAATTGCATATTATTTTCAATATTTAAAGCAAAGCAGAAATTTAGCAACAAACACTTTCTTCAAACTGCAACAACAAACCCTTAAATGTCAGTGTGGCTACAGAACATACTTTCAAATTAAACAGCTGTTGATCAGTCATAGAAAGATGTCAAGAGATTTTTGGTCTCAGTAATCCTTGTGATCATTAGAAAGCTGTTATGTTTTTAATCCTGTCTCTCTGCAAACTAAACTGTTCAACAACCGAGACTCCAGATGCTTAGCAAAATTCCCCACCAACTGCCACTTAACAAGCAATGAAAGAAAATCTATTGAAAGGAAGCTGAGGGATAAACAGCATTCAAATGGAAAGAGAAATTAAACACTCTGAAAGAAACTTGACACCTAGAGTAGGTAGGCATAGTAGGAAATACATTCTTAAAAGAAAACTTTTGCTACAGCCAGAAACCACCTATCCCATGAAACAAAACGGGATTTTGAAGTAAAGAAAGTACCATCGCTCATTCAAGTTCTATGCACTTTCTCTGCAAACACGAGGCACCTGTGCATTTAACACACGGACAATCAGGAAAAGTCATTTGTTTTGCAATACAGCATTCAGGAAACCTTAACCATCAGATGGTAAAAGACCCTCAGGCTTTTCTTGGGCATGTTCAGCCCCAGATGGATCCACCATCCAAGCAGCAGTTTTGGCTTGGAAGATCAAATCATACACATTCTCTGAAAAACCCCAAGTTAGCAAAATGCTTAATGTCATGCACTTTACTTCAAGCACCTGAAAAGTCTCATTAAAGTTAATGGAATCACACTGGTGCCTCAAATTAAGCTAGTGTGTAAGTGTTTTTGGATCAGTAGCTGTAGATAAATTATATTGTCTTAAACGGAACATCCATATGCTGTCAAAATGAAAAAGCAGCCGTGGCACTTTAGACACTAAGAAAATAATTTATGAGCTTTCATGGGACGCACCCACTTCTTCAGACCTGGAAAATGAGTGGGTCTGTGCCACAAAAGTTCATAACCTAATACATTATTTTGTTGGCCTTTAAAGTGTTTCCTGACTGCTTTTTTGTTTTGTGAAGAAACATGGCTACCTCTGTGACTATTTGTCCATATATTATGCTCTCCTTCTAGAAGTAGAAGTTACCGAAATAAATTACCATAATCTTGTACCACAGCAACATTGCTACAGAACACGTATGCTAGCCTGACTGGGATTGACAAGTGGATAAGAAATCATTCAAGAAACTTCATAAATGTCACAGACATCTGCTTAGAAGTGTTGACTGATCTATTGATTATATTATGTTTCCCCAGTTAGTACTCTGAAATTTGTAAGATTCTTGTCCCAAGATCATGCTCAGAATTACTGTTATATATGGAGTCCTGAGGTGCCTGGCAGTAACAGGAAATCACATGATACTTACAACGCTTTTATTTATACAGTTTTCAAATTCACACTAACCCAGCAAGGCAGGTGGACATCATACAGAATGAGCTGAACATCCAGATACTCACTCCTCCCCTTGCACAGCAAATGTTCCACAAGGGTCTTCCAGAAGAGGGGTTTCCTTAGGAAGGACGCCCATCTACACGGTAGCTTTTGCTTTTGGAAGGGGATCTTCTGGAAGTGAGATCTCATGAGAATATGCAAATGAGGCATGAGATATTTTAATCCGTGCCTGATTTGCATCTTCCGCTGCACTCATTACCATGCCCCTTCCGGAAGGCAGGGCCGGTGTAGACACAGCTATATAGAATAGAATCACAGAACTGGAAGGCACCTCAAGAGGTAATCGAGAGCAGTTCTGCACACACACCAGGACCTAGCACCCTCTAGATCATCTCTGACAGATGTTTATCTAACCTGTCCCTAGGTACATGAAAGCTGTTACCATGAAATACATTTGAGACCCAACAAGGATTGAATTCACAACCCCAGGCTGACAAGGCCAGTGCTGCACAACTGTCACTGGGTGGAGCCAGGCCTAGGGACTTGTACAGTCATCAACAGTCTAACAACATAACATTTAGAAGTGGGAAGCAGAAGGTTTTCCTTTTGAGGCATTTTTAAAATTTGTTTAAGAAAACCCAGTGACAGTGGTCTGAGCTGGGAGAGGATGAGCGCCCACCTGGCCCTCCCCCTCTAAAGGTGTCAGTGGAAATGCAAGGAAGGAAGATCGATCCACTGTATAACATGACCTTCACTCACTACTGGAGCGCAACACTGTGCAAACATATCAGTTACGCCTGTGGCTTATTACTGTGAATGCCTAGGGCAGGTCTATATTAAAAGTGCATCATGAGCTGCAGCTTGGTAGCACACGGGATGACGGGTAGCTGTATGCTGACGGGAGAGTGCTCTTCTTCCACTGGCATAATTACCCTGTCTTCATGAGAGGCAGGAGGTATGTCAGCAGGAGAATGACTGTGGTATGCAGCGACTGAACCAGATTTAAACCACATCCGTGTAACTTCTCTGATTGCTGAACACGTAGGCCCTAATACAATAAGTTACATGAATGACTTTACGTACAGGAGCACTGACTTAATTGGTACGACTGGCTGGCTTAAAAGTGAGGCACATACTTCAGTAACTGCTGAAATGGAGCCATGCAGACTTCCTGGTTGCATGCTGGAGCTATCCTTGGAGCAGGCAGGCGCTTGTAGAAGCATAGCTCAGAAGATAGCATTGGGCAACATGGTAGGGTATCCCTGGGTCTTGCCAGGGTCCCATGCCTCCCCCTTCTGTTGGAGGGGTTAGGCTGCACTCACTTCTGCTGCTCTGGGACAGCTGGTCAGTCCTTTCCCCCTTTGCCACAGTCAGGGCTTCAGTCTGAGTGGGGGAGGGGAGCCCAGGTATCCTCCCATTGAGCTACTTCCTCCTCCCCCTCCCCCAGTGTCATTTGTTCTCCTTACCTGTCTTCTCTCCTCTTATCTCCACCTCCTCCACCCCCACCTGATTGTCCTCCTCTCATACGCTCTCCCCACCCCAGCTGGGACTGTTTTTTAAGCCCTGCCAGCACTCGGGCAGCGAGCTCAGTTGGCCCTCATTGACTAACTGCCACCACTCCCTATTGCCTCCCCCTACAAGCTTAACTGGCTCTTTCTGTTCTTCCCCCTAGCCCAGGCTGCATCCTGAGCTGCCTTTCACCCTTCCAGCAGGGGTCTGCTGGCCTGGCCTTGCTACAACATTTGTACCACATCTCTGTACAGTGGAAATGGGCAGCCAGGCTGACAGGCATGGTGAGCCCCAGGGCAAGGCGGGGTGGGGCCTGGAAGGGGCAGGGCCAAGAGCAGAAGGGGCAGGGCCAAGTGCAGACATCAGTAAAGACTGCCTGTACCATGGCTCTGCCCCACCCCCTCCAACAGCCAGGGGCAGACAGAGAAGCTCCTCTGTGGTGTTTCAAAGGGGCCTGGAGATCCAGCCGCTGCCGCTTCCAACATAGAAGTGGTGGCTGGAGCTGTGGACTCTTTAAAACATTGGTCCAGGGCCAACTGCCCCCTTTGCTCCTTGCCTCCCCACAGTGGCCCTGGAAATGGGTCTGAACCACAAAGTTCTTATCTGGGTCTGAAGAGACCCAAACTTCAGAGATGTTCATATTTGGGCTTTTGGTTCAGTTCCTCATCCTGATGTATTTAAATAGGAACGTCATTACAAATGGCCTAAGTGGTATGCCACCTGAATGGAACCCACTCAGAAGCAGGTAAACAAACATGCAGACACTGATTGTATGTGAAAGAAGCATGGGAAAATTCAGACACATTATTCCCAGGGCACTGGGCTGTGATCCAGGGAAAGGTTTGCAACTTGGGAAAAGTCTGGATGACGCTGTCAGCATTCAAGCACAGAAAGACATTTTCAGGTTAGTCTCAAGCTCCTTTTTTCTGAGTCTTATCCACGTGCTAGGATGTTTTGTTGTATAACATACAAAATCCCTCCGGGGTGCAGCTTTGAAGGCACAAGTCTCAGACCAGTTCTCTGAATAGCAGAGATTTGTGCTGGGCACTCATGTGATCGAGGTGAAAGTAACTTCACACTTCTCACAAGTACTGTCCTGTCTCAACCCAGGTCCCTGCCAGCTCTTTAAATAGCTCCCGGTTGGCTTTTGCCACACCTCAACACTCGCCAGAGCTATGGACCAGGGTGCACCTGCTCACTTCCACCTCTGCATGTGATATTTTTTTTTCACATTACAATGCTGCTGAATGTCGTGGAAGATAAGGAGTGGGCTGCACTGAAGTAGCCTGAAGTCACTGTCTACAATCTGCTGGGCTGCCAGCTCTGAGATGAAGATCTTGTTATTTGCCTTTAATTTCAGACTCTACCACAGAGTTCAAAAGCTCAGCGCTGTGTCAGTTTCCTTTGATACCAGTCTCTCTCGCCCTCTCTCTCTTCATCTGCCTTTCACTTGTTACAGGGAGAGAGCAGCTGTGGACCTCAAGGCCAGAATTTCCACATGACCAAAATAAATTTGCTACCCCTTTCCTGGCATGCATTTTGCAAGTGATGTCTCATTCTGAGGCCAAAATGGCAGCTATGCAAATAAGAACAATTCTGTGTTCAGAGAGGCGAGAAAAGGAGCTGTAACACTGTATCAGCTATTATTTATGATTATTATTTCCACTGTGGTAGTATCTAAAAGCCACCACAAGCATAGGAGCCTTATTGTACTCTGTGCAGCATAGTTAAAGACAAGGCCTGAGCCAGAGAGCTTATAGACTAAAAAGACACAATTGGAAGGCACTCAGGGCAGCTGTTCAAATCAAAATAAACCAAAACAAATCTTGGAGGCCACAGTGTGAGACATGATGGGTCTGAGCTGCAGACAGGTCTGTAATGATTCTGCACACACCATAAATTCCTAATTATTTTCTGTTGTGTAAACAGCATCCTGGACAGTCCAGGCCTCAACAAATTTAAGCTCCCCACTGACTACCCAATATTAGCTCAATTAGCTTCAGTGACACTTGAACTTCAAACCTCCCCTACCCTCACCCAACAAATTAGCTAGCTCAGTGATAAAACCCCCATTTCTTTGAGCTAGAGATTTTCGTGTGGGGATGGAAGTTAGATTAGGTTTACTACTCAATTTTATACCTCAAACTAACAATGCTGTGGTTACATATCCTATTAGTCTATGGGTTTAATCTTGAAAGTCATTAGAGCCCAACAAATCTGCAGGCAAACAACACTCCCCCCGCCCCACATGGTTTCTCTCTCTTACTCCCTGCTGCACTGTGCATGGGAGAGCCTGCAGGGCATGATGGGGGAACCTAAAGCATCCTGGAAACTGTAGTTTTTTTGGCCAGCTCCCTGCCTAGGGCACTAGCCTTGTAGCAGGGAAGGGACTATGCTTCCCAGCTTGCCCTTGGCCACTACCAACAGGCAATGGATGGGGATGAGGGATATTGTTTTCCACTTATGATATTACAGCAAGATCCCAAACAAAATCATTATAACAAAATCATTTTACCACTCACTGTTGCCACTCAGGTTTTTCATTAATCTCTCTTAGGCATGGTCATTGCACGATTGTTTTGAACTCCTTTATTATTCAAAAAATTGTGGTCAGATTTACAAAAAAGGCACACACACCTCCCACAGAAATGCCTGCCTACGAGCCTGTTTAGGGTTAGCCCTAAAACAGACACAACCAATTCATTTCAGACACAGGCTGCATTGAGTAGATTCAGTATCACTGCACTGGGGCAAAGGGTTGCTTGGATGTTTTCCTTTCTTGCTGCTGAATAATCATTGCAGAAGAAGTGAGCTTCACCCTTACCTTTGACACTAACCCTGTGGGAGTTATTTATGGCTTCAGTTACCCAGCTATCCATATGTGCTGACAAAATTACTATTCAACAAGTGCAGCAAGATCTAGTGGTTAATATATATGGATAACTATAACATGAAGCATTAGGACTGTTTCTCTGCAAAGAAGGTACAGCTATTTTGAGTATCAACTAAAGCTGCTTATTCACAGGCTCCTGTAAAATCTGAAATGTCATAGATGAAATGCTTAAAATGGGTGTTTAAAGAAGCAAGCACAACCAAAACATTTACATAATATTTAAATATTAATATTTGTAAATAATACCTGAACATCTGGTGGCTTGAGCAAGGTCACTGGCATGGAGATCATTCCAAAAGGGTCAGAACAAATACAGTTTATTTTAGACAGGAGGCAGTTACGTGGAACATTAGCAAAGCGATAATCTTTATCGTTACATTTTACCAAATAGCTTGTTACTAATGAGTCGACATCAGGCAAGATTTAACTATGGCAGTTGGATTGTTAATAACACAATTTACAGAACATCTGTCTAGTGCTTCATAGTGATAACTTTCCTTACATCCTTTACCTTCCTTCTAATGGTCTTCCCCAGTTTTGTCTCATATAGCCCTGGCTCATTTAGTTCAGGTGTTACAAACATGCTACCTGACACAGGATTTCACTATAATTTAATACTACTTCCCAGGTTCCTTCTGAAATATTCCTATTTGGATTTTTGGGAGATGACAATCATTTGCATTCGGAAAATAAAGTTATAGGTCTGATTCAGAGACATTACTCCATTTTTAAGTTGGATTCTTATTGTACCAAAGCAGCTTTACAATACTCTGGGGCTATGTCTACACCAGAAGCCTCTGTCTACCGAAGTTACTGTTAGAAGAGATGGTCTGACAAGACTTCTGTCAACAGATCGCGTCTACACATAAAAGCGCATCGATCTTTTCATCCGCTCTGTCAACCCAAAGGGCCTGCCAGAGCATCTACACGGCTTTTTTGTTGACCATTTCTGTTGATAAAATGCATTTTGTATATAAATGCTCCATGAGTTTTGTTGACAAAACTCCAGTTGTCGACAAAACTCTCTAGTGCAGATGTAACCTGGAAATATAAAAGGGCCTTACGGTGGGCACAGATTGGAGTTACACCCACCTTAAAGGCCTCTTTACATTTTTGAGCAGTGTAAAAGAGATTAAGAGTATATCGGAATCAGGCTCCACACTTCAGTTTTGCACTGGTATAATTCTTTGGAATAATGCAGTGCTGAATGAGACCCTATGATTTCATTATGTATAATATTACAAAAATATATCCAGTTAATGGACTGTAATTTTCCCTTTTCTTTTTCCATACAATTAATTTCAGGTCACTAGACATACACAACAAGATTTTTGAGACTGTACAAACCTGAAACATCCAGCTGCTGTCACAAAGTTGTCTGGTATCAGAGAGGTAGCCAAGTTAGTCTGTATCTTCAACAACAACAACAACAACAACAAGTAGTCCTGTGGCACCTTATAGACTAACAGATATTTTGGAGTATAAGCTTTTGTGTGCAAAGACCCGGTTACATTTTTTGTCCTGTTACATTTGATTGGTGCTTACATAGTCTATTGTCTAATCTAATTAAGCAGCTGCCAACATTTCTTCTTAGCCATGCACAGTTAAACCAGAATGTATAGAAACATAGTCTTTCTCCCATCCTTCCCCCGTCACTTCTCACAAGACACTTTCAAAAACTCATCCCTAAAGCTGAACGTACCATCTTCTGAAATTTCTTCAAATGAATCTTTCAACAGTCTGCCTATTAAGTTGACACGTTAGGTTCAAATGTTTGATTTTGCAAAAACAGCTTCAGGATTTTACAGTCTTGCAGTATCCTAAAGCTTGTGCGTGTTTTCTCTTAAATAGACTGTTAAAATGGGCAAAATATTTTAAAAAAACACTGATATTAGAGTTACAAGGATGACCAGGTAAACACATCTTCGTTTATTTTGGTGTGACGCATACACAGACACACCTCTGTCAGACCCTGAACATCCTGGCTATGTCTACACTAGAGGGTTTTGTCAACAAAACAAAAAACCCAGGGAGCATCCAGATTCCCAAAGCATTCCGTCAACAGTAAATCGACAGAACACAGAACATTTGTCGACAGCCTTACCCCACTCCCCCCATGAGAAAGAATGCCTGCATCAACAGATTCTGGTAGCCAGAAGGCCAGTCTGGATGTTCAGAGGGGCCCTCTGTCAACAGATAGGGCTTCCGGGACACTGGGCAGCCCTGTCTGCTGTACTTCTGGTTGGCCATTTTGTTGAGAGAGTGGCTGGGCAGTCCAGCTACACTGTCGACAGTGCAGATCGGTCTTTCGATCTTCTTGGCAGTCTGTCTGCAACCTGTCCATAGAAGTTTTGTCAGAAGATATCTTCTGAATCAAACTTCTGTCAACAGATCACTGTGGTGTAGACATAGCCCCGATATTATACTACAAATACAAAAAAGGGCAGAAGAAAGTAGAAAAATAGCAGAAGACCGCACAAAACCTAGCCCTTCAGCACACAGCACAATTGTATTATTCCCCCCGTCTTCTCAAGAACATTGCACACCAAATACACAGCAGCCCAGCCAGAAAAAAAAAAAAAAAAAAAAAACCCTGCAGATCACTTGATTCAGGCTATTTCAGATCAAGTAAGCAGAATGGATCCTAAAGTAGCAGGCCCTTCTCAGGAGACCACTCCAAGAAGCACTTCTCGTATAAGCCAAGGGGACTGCAGGTCAAGCCCTTCTCTTCACCTTGTTTGTCGTATTGCCTGAGAGAGCTCAGGCAGTACTGTCCACTCCAAGTGTTGAAAAGTCACGGGGCTGGCTTGAAAATCCTAAGATTTCTAACAGTACAAGATGCTTAATTCTTTCTATTTGCATTCCAGTGGCTGAGCCTTTAAGGTGCACTCAGGATGAGGTTTGAAGGTTTTTCTTTGCCACCACAGTAACTAGAAGCTCATGTTTTGTTTTGTTTTGTTTGTTTTGCTTTTTTACATAAAAGCAAAAAGATCCTCATGTCTCCAGACGTTGAAGCTTTAAGTAAAGCAGCAAAATGTCATGAGACTCTCAATGAAATCAGGAAAGTAGGCAATGCTGCAATTCCTCAGTTAGACAGGTTTCACGCAATGCAGGGCTTTCTAAGTCAAAATCAATGCTTTCAACTTCTATAGGAAAACTATGGGCAGCCAGTCAGTTCATGAAGCCCACAGCATGTGCTCAGAGTGAAATGCTCCCCTTAACCAGCACACTGCTTCATCCTGTACTCACTTCAGCTTCTGAACAGATATATGAGGCAGCACCTTCTCACACAACAGATTTGCTGGCTGAGTATATTCTGAACTAATTTTGCAATCAGGAAATGGGATCAGAAACCTCTGAGAGACAAAGATGGATGCTACAATGGTATTTCACGTTCTGTTTTTGGAATACAATTATACTTGAAACACTTTTGCACACTTTCTTGCTGAACTTTAATTAGCATTTTGAAATCGTGCTCAAAAGCATGGCTAAGATTGCCAAACACTGCAGTCATAGCGAGATAGGAATATAGATTACAGTCAGCGCAGCCTATCAGATAATTTGATCATGTAGTAAATACATGTCTGTGCTGGTGTTCTTTACGCAGGAGAGCGGACAGCCTCTGTGGACTCCCAAGCAAAGAGGAGCAGGGAGTGAAGCCTCAGTGAAAGGGGACTGGCCAGGACGGTGTCACCCAGAGCACAGCATCCCCGCCTCTGCCACACACCGCCCCCCCGCCAAACCCCAGAGCCGTATGGAGCGTGATGCACCCCCTACCCCAGCTCTCAGAGCCTCACAGAGCATGTGACACTCCAATGGTGATTTAAAGGGACTGAGGTTCCAGCCACTAGCACTGTCACAGTAGTAGCCATGGCAGCAGCCAGGAGCCCTGGGTCCCTTTCAGTTACCAGGCCCTGGGGCAACTGTCCTGTTTGCCAGGCCCCCATTGGTAGGCCTGTCTAGACGCACGTTTCCTTTGGAAATACTGTACCATGTTGTGTAAGCCCTACCTGGCACCTTTCTTCTAGATTTATCAGTACATCACATCTCCATTTTAAAGACCGTTCACATCAGCCTGGAGTCCCTTAACTTGCCCTCATCACTCCTGGACGGGTATTCACCAACAACCCCCGCCCCCAAGAAGTTCATTTTCTTCCAGTTTTAGCATTTTGCCTCTGTGCTCTAGAGCTAAAAACCTTTTTCTCTTTTCTCCCCTCTTTCATGGGCCCTGCATTGGGAGGGGGAGGACTGATGCTGACATAAGAGTTGGGGAATCAGCCTGAGCCATGGAGCAGGGCAAAATACTAGAATATTTCTAGTTTTTAGGGACAAATGGTCACCTGAGCCTGGTAGCCACTTGAAGAAGACGGGATCTGCTTTTCAGAACCCAGTGGCTGTTAGGAAGGCTGAGGGGCCATCTTTGATCTACTGGCTCCTGAGATGTGGTGGCAGGCATTAGCTCTCTGCCCTCTGCAGCAACTTCTCCCCTTGCCTGCACTTCTTTTTCCCAGGGAGCTTGTCTGGGCTACAGCCGGCCACAGGGTCCACAGGCTGATGTCAAGACAGGCATTGCCACTGCCACCGGGACCCACCTTGGAAATAGCAAACAGGGATTATCCTCTAGAATCAAGAGGGTTCCTACCTCCAAAAGCTGGCCTCATGGTGAAATCATGGTCATCGACTCTCAAAAGCTGCTCAGCTTTTCCCTTCCTAGTTTTGGTTATGTCATGATTCTTCCTGTAGATGTGACTGTAAAGGAAGAAGAACAGGGCAGTCTATCACTCCAGCACTGTAGTCATTGCATCTGACGAGACTCTAGAAAATGACACTTTAGTGGCTTCAAATTATTGTGACTTGCTGATTCCCATACTATGCTAAGGAGCCACAATATGAAGAGTAATTGTGTGTGAGCAGCTCCCCTCCGCTGGAATTACCATGGGCATGTTGGGATGGGAGGTAGCATGAAGGAGATGGGGAAGCCCTGCTGCAACTACTAGCATGGAACAACTACACATAGAGCCCTCAAAGTCATAATTTTATGTCCATTTCAAAGTCTAACAAAGTTTTCTCAGCTGCAGGGCCTGTAACTTCAGCATGGTCTCAGATAATAAGACTACACGCGTTCTACTTCAGATATCGTTACTGTCAAAAGGATTCTAGAACGCGAATGTAGCAGGCAATTTTGCTGAGGATGCTCAGGACAGGCTAGGAACACTTGCTTTTCTGATGCATTGTTTCTTCGGTGCTGACGGTAGTAAAAATAATGGTTCAATCATAAACCGGCATGCCTTATAGCCAAGTAGTAATAACATCATTCTTTTCCTTCCAGGCTCTTAGTATTGCATTGTTCTCTCTATCTGTCGTCTACCTTGATTCTTAGTTCTCCATTGCTTTGAAGAGCAAGCAAGAAAATGAATTCATTTTTCATTTAGATATAATGGAATATACCATAAACTAGCCAGACCCACCAGAAGGGGATAGCAACAAGCCCTCGAAAAAAGGGCAAAAAAATTAATCAACCAGCATATATTGGAAATGGTTATAGTCCCGTCAGCCAGCTGCCCTGTGCACCTCTAAGAGAAAATCTGATTCTGCAGTTGCAGCAGTTTCATATCAATATAGGAGGCAGGATTAGAATCATGAAGATCCCTCAACCCCCATGCCCTGAAAGTGAGAATTTATACAATCTGAATACTGCTGCAATTAATGATCAGAGTGTTACTAAAAAGAGAGAAGGGGTGAGGCAGAACAGTTGAATCCATCTCTTTGGGGTCACTGGCTGGGAGAGGCCGCTCTTGAGAGGAGGAACTGGAATTCTAAGTGGCAAGTGTGAGTGCAAGAAAAATAACAGCAAATCAGATTGAGAAGTTTCCAGCCAAAACAGAGCTTGAAAGGAAAACACCCAACACCGTTAAATATATCAGCTGACCCAAGTACGGAGCACCCAGATGTTGAGGCCGACAGCTGAAAGCGCACTTGTCACTCAGTCCTGCAACCATTGCTCACATGAGCAATCCCACTGACCTCAGTAAGGATCAGTTTTACGGTCAGAAGTGTTTCTTAACGTTCATGTTAAATACTGGTGTTGCCTAGAACATTAAATAAGCCATAATGATGGGTGCTGAGTTGAACTTTTATTCAAATTAGCTAATCTACTAGAGTAGGGGGGACCCCCAGCGTGTGGTCTGGATACAGACCTCGAGGCTCAGAGCTCCCATCCGTGGCATCCAGCTGCTGTGGGGTAGAAGGTTTGAAGCCCTGAGCTTTGTGGGCCAGATCAGGCAAGCCGGGGCCAAATCCAGATCACAGGCTAGAGTCTGGGGGGCAGGAAGCAGCTCCAGGCTCCGCTACTGCTCTTCCCCCAGCTAGGGGAAGGGGTGGGGGAGCTGCAGTGGCCTCAACAGTGCTGCCAGGAGGCTTCAGAGCAGTGGAGGGTGGTGCCTGGGAGCACAGGAAGGGGGTACAAAGCCATGCGCAGGTGAATGCACCCTGTTGCCCAGACCCCACACCTCGATTGCTCATGCACCCCCACCCAGCCCCTTCCTGCAGCCGCTGTCCCACCCCAACTCCTCACCTCCACCCTGCTCCTGCCCCCTCCCTTCCAGAGCCCTCATCCCAAACCCTCCTGCACCCTTCCCCACCCTCAGCCCACTCCTGTACCCGACTCCTTCCCTGATGCCCAATAATCAGCCAGCTCATGCACCTTCCCCTCCCAGCCAGACCCCATAGCCCTGGGGACCACATCAGTGAGGGTTTTTTTATTTTTGCTTCTCGCTTCTGTGGTCCACAAGATTTTGAGGAAGAGGGGTCTTCTGGAAGGAGGAAGTGGGGGCTTCCAAAAAGAGTTTCCTTTCGGAAGATCCGTCCGGAAGATCCCCACGGGTCACTCATCTATGTGTGTATTTTGGAGTCTGGAAGAGTTTCTTCCGGACTCCAAATCACATGGCCATATGCTAATGAGGCATGGGAAATTTACATCCATGCCTTGTTAGCATCTTGTGGGCTGCTCATTACCATGGCCCTTGCAGAAGAAAGGGCACGTGTAGATGCAGCCACAGAGTCACAATCTGTTAATGCATGCACAACGGGAAGTTACAGAATTCAGGGGTGCATGTGTCACAAATAGAGCGCACAGGTATAAAGCGATGCTCATCAATGTCCTGCAGATGATCCCTGTCTCAACCCAGGTGCTAGCCACGTGTTCCATCTTCTGAAAGGAATGAACAGTAAGGACTAAAACATCTGTATCAGATGACCTTTCAAAGGTCACATAGGCACATACAGAAGCATCCTTGTGCCCACTTAGTCTTTGTTTCATCAAAGCCTCTATTGGTGGTGGAATTTGTTCTTCACTATTGGAAAAGCCTCTAACAAGAAGAAATTAGGTAGGTTTGTGTTTGTCCTGGGTGTGCTTCTATAATCACAGGTGCATTTTGAAAATTTTACATGTGACTGTTGGATGCCACATTTAGAAACTCTTTCCGTGGAGGCACAGGACATCCCCCATGACCTCGTACAGAACCTTGTGCAACCTCATGCAGTCTTAGATCCTCTCCAGTGCCTTCTTGTTGTCATTTTCTCAATCACTATTGCCATATCTGTCAAAGACTTCCATTATAAAATTAACTTTTCTCAAATCTTTTCAGGACCCTCTTCAACTATTCAGCAGCTAATTCATCCCATGTGTGAAATTTCTTGATAGACCATCCTTTGTAGGGCAGCCATGGCATCTCTAGTATGCACCATGTAAGAACAGACACACTGGGTCAGACTAAAGGTCTGTCTAGCCCAATATCCTGTCTTCTGACAGAGGTAGTGCCAGGTGCCCCAGAGGGAATGAACAGAACCAGTAATTATCAAGTAATCCATCCCCCTCGCCCATTCTCATCCTCTGACAAACAATAGCTAGGGACAGCATTCCTGCTAACCTGGCTAATGGCCATTGATGGATCTATCTCACATGAGTTTATCTAGCTCTTTTTTGAACTCTGCTATAATCTTGGACTTCACAACATCCTCTGGCAGGGACTTCCACAGGTTAACTGAGTGTTGTGTAAAGAAATACTTCCTTTTCTTTATTTTAAACCTGAGATCCTTTAATCTCATTTGGTGAAACCCCCCCCCACCCTCAGTTCTTGGGTTCTGGAAAGGAGTAAATAACTCTTCTTTGTTCACTTTTTCCACATCAGTCATGATTTGACAGACCTCTGCCAGACCCCTCCTTAGTCCTCTTTTCCAAACTGAAAAGTCCCAGTCTTATTAATTTATCCTCATATGAAAGCTATTCCATACCCCTAATCATTTTTGTTGCCCTCAAGTGCCAGTATGTCTTTTTTGGGGGGATGAGGTCACCACATCTTCACACAGTTTTCAAGATGTGGGTGTACCAGTGATTTATATAGAGGTAAAAAATGTTCCCTCTCTCACTCTCTATCCCCTTCTTGATCATCCCTAACATTCCGTGCTGTGGTTTCCTTGTTGCATGGTCTTAGCTCCTGGATTCTTTCAGCTTGAGCTTCCAGCTGATACCTTAATTCAGCCTTGTTTGTTCTTGTTCCATCACCACAGAAAAGGGACATAGGCACAGGTCCTTGTGAATAAAAACAGCTGTCCCTGAAACATTATCTCCGTGTCTTGCACAGCACAGGGCTCTGCAGAAAACAATTCCTGAGATGACAGCTGCTGTGATTGTCCCTCCCCTACCAGACTTATATGTGGTCCTCTTGGCTATGTCCGCAAGTATTCTGATTCCAAATTTCTTTAGCAGGCTGGAGAAATTATATCTCCCATCAAAATCAAGTGCACCTTTCTCAAATCCCTCCATTTGTTCTTTCCCAAAATCCCCTATTAGCACCAGACACTTTTGTGCATCTGATGTTACTGGGGCTACGTCTACACGTGCACCCAACTTCGAAGTAGCTTATTTCGATGTTGCGACATCGAAATAGGCTATTTCGATGAATAACGTCTACACGTCCTCCAAGGCTGGCAACGTCGATGTTCAACTTCGACGTTGCTCAGCCCAACATCGAAATAGGCACAACGAGGGAACGTCTACATGGCAAAGTAGCACACATCGAAATAAGGGAGCCAGGCACAGCTGCAGACAGGGTCACGGGGCGGACTCAACAGCAAGCCGCTCCCTTAAAGGGCCCCTCCCAGACACACTTTCATTAAACAGTGCAAGATACACAGAGCCAACAACTAGTTGCAGACCCTGTATATGCAGCACGGACCCCCAGCTGCAGCAGCAGCAGCCAGAAGCCCTGGGCTAAGGGCTGCTGCCCACGGTGACCATAGAGCCCCGCAGGGGCTGGAGAGAGAGTATCTCTCAACCCCCCAGCTGATGGCCGCCATGGAGGACCCCGCTATTTCGATGTTGCGGGACGCGGATCGTCTACACGTCCCTACTTCGATGTTGAACGTCGAAGTAGGGCGCTATTCCCATCCGCTCATGGGGTTAGCGACTTCGACGTCTCGCCGCCTAACGTCGATGTCAACTTCGAAATAGCGCCCAACACGTGTAGACGTGACGGGCGCTATTTCGAAGTTACTGCCGCTACTTCGAAGTAGCGTGCACGTGTAGACGCAGCCTGGTAGTCCAGTAGATATGTTGATAAGCACCTCCAGAAGATTCAGGGTCACAAGGGTTTGTCATATTGTTGATGATAGGGTTGGTAAGAGATATAACATGCTCTTCACCCCTCTTCTGTGTGGAGGAAAGGACTTAATGGACTTTGTCTTCACTACTTGCTGTTAGACCACATCTTTCTCTCACAGCTAGTTGATATTCATAATATACAGCTGTGTACTGCCACCTCTACCACTAATACTGACCAGGGCACAAATGTCACTTAATTAAAAAGCTAGTTTCTAGAATATTTCAAAAGCTAGCACAGCATTCACAGGTTGTTATAGTGAATCCTCAAAGTTACAAACACTTTGGGAATGGATGGTGTTCATAACTATGAAATGTTTGTAATTCTGAACATAATGTTACAGCTGTTCTTTCAAAAGTTTACAGTGAATCTTGACTTAATACAGCTTTGAAACTTTACTGTGCAGAAGAAAAAAAATGACCTTTTAATCGTCATGATTTAAATGAAACAAGCACAAAACCAATTTCCTTACCTTGCCAAATCTTTATTTAAAAAATTCTCTGTCTTTATTTTTGTAAGTAGTTTATGTTTAACACAGTACTGTACTAAAACAAAGCAAGCAGTCTTGCAGCACCTTAAAGACGAACAATTTTATTTATTAGGTAACAAGTTTTTGTGGGAAAGACTCACTTCATCAGATTCTGAAGCAAAACTGAGACCTCTGTGCCTACAGCACAGGACCAGGGCAAAAGTGTCCAGTTTCTTTTCTTGGCTTTACCACAGTTCTGCTGAAGGCAAACCATGTAATCTTTGTGTCTCAGTTTACCCATCTGTCACATTCATTATTCACGGAACTGAGAGGTCAATTAATATTTATAAAAAGCTTCTTGTGATCCCTGGATAAAGAACACTAAAAAGTGATCAAACAAGGAATTATGGAGCTGAAAGAGTTTGAGCAAAAGATCCCAAACCAAGGGTCTTTGAAGACAAGGGAAAAACTCCCATTAGACTACATGGCTTTTTGCTAGGGACAGGTACTACACTGACTGGTGCGTTATCTAGAAAAGGGAAAAAACTATTAAACAAAGACTCCAATAATTGAAAATATTTTTGTTGCCTAATAGATTTATAGAAAAGGAAGCAGGAGAAATACAAAGCAGAATACATGAGGCAGTTACAAAACCAAAAATAATAATATAAAGATGTAATTTGTGTGTGTGTGTGTGTTTCTCTCCAAAAATGGCAATCTACCACCAAAACTGGGTTTCATTTGACTTCAGGGAAAAAAAGTCCAGCACCATGCACTGTTCAGCCTAGGAGTGGTTTTAACAAGATGATACTACTACTATTTAACTCTGCATAAAATGTTTTTAACAGTGGGGACTACAGAAATGTCTATAAATAAAAATAGGATTCTCGTTTTCAGGTTTTTAAATAAACTGCATCTTACATACATTTAAATAAATGCATGAAAAAGTTTATGTGGATAAATTACATAGTGGGATGTGCTAAATAGTATAAGGATATAGTTTTGGAGAAAGACAAACTTTTTAAATAAAATGATTTATCCTTTTGTTGGTTAGCATTTCGTTATATATAATTAAATTACATTAAACAAAGAAATATCTACTGTACTCCACAGTGCATAATCCATCTAGTTAAGAGAAATGTTTGACTATTTCTCAAATTTTCTATTTCAAATTTGTAGAAATCAATGAAGTTGGTAAAAGTTCATTTTAATAAATGTCAAAAATAATTTACAAAGAGAGAAACCTCACAATAACAACTTATTAACTCAAAAAGTGGCAGTACTTTTCAAAACAGAGAAATATTCAGCCCATACAAATGTTTATTAGCAGTTTATGCTTTTTTGTTACTTGCCAAGGTAGGGGAGTTCAACCATGTATGAAAGAATCCCATGCACATTCTAGTGGGGAATCAATAGATTTCACAAACAAAATATTCTGTAAGGCTATGGCTACTCTGTGCTCTAAACTCGAAATAAGATATGCAATTTGCGCTATGCAAATTGAGTATTCTGAGTTTATTTTGATAGAGGCTATTTCAGAATTTGGCACTGTCTACACAGCTCCAGATGTTGAAATCCTGCACTATTTCAAGGCATCCCTTACTCCTCCTGCAACGAGGTGTACAGGGATGCTGAAATAGCATGCCTGGTATTTTGAAAAATATTTCAAAATAATGAGCATGTTTCATAGACATGAAATAGCTATTTCGGGATCCACTGGTATCCCAAAATAACTCTGCAGTGTAGACATAGCTTGAGAAAGTCCAGCAGGCTTCAGACTTACCTTCAGTAAGAACTAGATTATTTTGAAGTTAGTAGCAAAGCATCCCTTTTGGTGTGAAAGGTTTAGCATCAGGCCCCAGATCTTTACACTAGAAAATAAATGTTGCCTCACTAAAACATGTGCTTGTGTATTCTGCATTAAATATTAACAAAAATATGAGACAATACTAGCCTCTCTCTGCTTGTGCTTCTTTCATAACACATTTTCTGCCAAACTTCTATTGAATCTCAGCACTTTCAGCAGATGAAAAGGCAGGTCACAGTGACATGGTAAACCATACAAAATGAATAGATGACTGTTTACAGTCACAGTGATTCAGTTTAATAAGATGGATTAATGCAACCTTATTTTCAAGCTCTTATCCTAGCAAATCATCTTACAAGATATAATTGTCACTGGATGACATAACATGATACAAAAAAGGATAATGAACTCTGAACTGCTTGGTGGGTTTGGAAGCTTATCTTTCCTAATGTAAACCTGTTCTCCCCGCCCCCATGTCTCTGTAATATTAAATCTAGCAAACTTCAATAAGTCCTTTCGGGTCTTTAATACGTGCTTGCCCTGTTAATGCTATAAAGAGCTACATTAAAGGTTCCACATAATTCTCCAAAATGTATCTGCAGTATAAGTTTACAAACCATATACAGTATATGCTCCCATGTAGTAAGAATACCATGCACACAAACTTCACAGATTGCCATAAGAAAAAGGAATGTATTTCCAGGTAGATTTGCATAATGGAGATATTTAAATAAAATAAACAACCACAGAGAACTAAAAGGCACTTGGAAAGACTCAATTAAAATAAAGCCTTTTAGTCATTGCTGAAATGGTATTTGCTGAACCTTTCTTCTGCACCTACCTTCAGTTTTTACTGTACCATTCTATTGTGTGTATATGTCCTAGATTGTGTTCACTAGAGTACAATCAACAGTCAGGTTACCAATGACAGCTGCTAAAAACATGACCTATTACAGTTAAAGCTGCAGATAGCAGGAAAGATTGCATAAAATTATTTAGAAACTATAGACACTATTCACATATACAATTAAAACAAGCACATTTTACGTACATGGCTAACTTGACTGATTGTGTACCTCTATCACTACACATACAGTATTAATTTCACTAGTATATATGTAGCAAGAACAAGAGATTTATATATTTTAAGGTTCCTTACCTTGCCCTCTGCACCTCCAGCTGACCTGTCCACCTCCTCCTCCTGTGCTTTTTGCTTTCCACAACAATGACAAAACAAAAGAGTAGTAAAATGAGTTTTGCAAAATAAGACATTTTGTGGGAAATACTGATGAGATATTCTATACGCCCATAACTTCCTGTAACACAAATCCACCCTCTTCTAAACATTGAAGCAGCTAGTATTCCAGGGTCCTGAGTTTGTCAGAGGGATCATGGTTACAAATACTGCTTTTCTGATTTAATATTTAGACTGGCTTTTGAGGGCTTCTCACTCCAAGCTCATCCTTCATCACTGCATAGTGATTGGCCATTACTCAAGAAGTTTTTCCTGGAAAACAACATTTCCACTCGGTCCTAAAGGAGATATTTGCCAAAAGTCATTATATAAAAAGACTGCAATTCCGCGTGCCAGCTTTTTGCTCAAGCCGCTAATCTCAGAACCGTACTATCCTTCTGTCAGACTGTATGAAAGCATGCCATCTCTTTTCAGTAGGAAGCACAGATTCTTTTAATCACTATATTATGCATTTTAAGAAGGCAGTGCCAATATGTTGTGTGTTTAAGGTCAGTACATTTTGCACTGAGGTACATATTTTAATGTTAGTCACCTGCATAACATAATTAGTGCCAGCATGCTGTTTTTGTGATATCAGCCTTTTTTAACCCCACAAACCTCCAAAAAGAACTGTTTTCCCCACAGGCTAAAAGCACGTAAAGTGACTTATTCTGAATATTAGGAGTTCTCTAACCACGAAAATTTTAAAAATAAAATAAAACATGGTCTGACTCTAAAACACCCAGTCACTAAATCTTCTTTGGTTCCTGAAAATATGCAAGAAACTTTGCCTTTGTGAGTAGTTAATACTCATAAGAGTAATGGGTTGCAGGACTGAGACCTTAATATTTTAGAAAGCTTTGAGATTATAATGAAAAGACATTACAGCACGTGCTTTTTATCACAAGAAAGAGAATGTTTTCAGGTGTCACTCAATAGTAAACAAACAGTAAAGGGGGAATGACACCTTGCCTTGACAGATGAAGAGGAAATGATCACAGAACTGAAAAATAATGGTAATTTAGGTATAAGTGATCGTGATTTGATACTTATGTTTCAACAGAATAAAGTCCAAACCACATTTATACACACACACACACACACACACACACACATTTGAGAGGGGTCTGTGTGTATGCATGCACATATGATCTATATCGAGAGGGTGGGCACCTGTTTCACAAAGAGGGAAAGAGTTCTAAGCCAAATCAACTGGGAGGAAGAATTTAATTAAATATATGTAAATAACTTGGAATTATTTAAGAATTCTTCATTAGCTGCCCACAAAGTTAAAATGTCACAACTGAGGAAGAAGCCTTATGAATTAAAACCATCAAAAACTGGTTTTGTGAGCAAATGAAGGCAACCATAAAAAATATGTATTTAACAAATGAAAGCAAGAGAAGTTGAGAGTAATATAAATCAGAAATTAGGAATTATAGAAAACTGATAAGAGAAAGAAAGAGACAAGGAGAAATATGTGTCCAGCAGAGTTACAAATAATGAAGAGGCTTTTCTATTTTTGTTTGAAGTATTTTACAAACCAAAACAATCCTAAAAATTATTTTGGGCCTTTACTAGGTGGAAATGACAGAATTGTCAATAATAATGTAGAAAAGGTAAAAGTGGAAAAAAAACAAATGATGTAGTCATATATTATGGTAACACACTTTCCATTCCACTAGTGTGTTAGAAGAATGATAAACAGCAGTTACCGATCAAAAAAAAAAAAAGCAGTCATGTAGCACTTTAAAGACTGAAAAATAATATAGGCCGTGTCTACACTAGCCAAAAACTTCGAAATGGCCATGCAAATGGCCATTTCGAAGTTTACTAATGAAGCTCTGAAATACATATTCAGCACCTCATTAGCATGCAGGCGGCCGCGACACTTCAAAATTGACGTGGCTCATCGCCGCGCGGCTGGTCCAGACGGGGCTCCTTTTCGACAGGACCCCGGCTACTTTGAAGTCCCCTTATTCGTATCTGCTCATAGGAATTTGCATGGCCATTTTGAAATTTTTAGCTAGTGTAGAAATAGCCATAGAGAGTCTGTTCTGGTAGCGCTGTAGATCTGAAGTGAGTCTGTCCCACAAAAGCTCATCACCTAATAAATTATTTTTTCGTCTTTAAAGTGCTACAAGACTGCTTTTTTGTTTTGATAGATTACAGACTAATATGGCTACCTCTCTGATACTAAGCAGCTATCAATGTTAAACATTTTAAAATCTGGAGTTCCAGGTAAAATATTTGGTTGCAAGGTAAAAGATTGGGCTTGTGGAGCAGGACAAACGTGGGTAACATAATGGAATGGCTGATTCAGGACTCAATTAATAAAGGAGGGTAATATAAATAATGCCAATAAATACAGATTTATAGAAAGTAATTTCTGAGAAACTAACAATATCTGAGATTACAACTTGATTGATAAAGGTAGTGTGTTAACGGTAATACACCTACACCTCCGTGAGGTTTTTAACTTGGTATCGCAGGACATTTTCATTATGATACTGAAATGATATAAAATTCAGCATGGTATATATGAAATGGATTAAAAGCTGGCTGACAGTTCTCAAAAATAATTGTAAACTGGGACTTAGCTTTGAACAGATGTATTTTTAGTGTGTGTTTGCAGGAATTGGAATTTTCATACATTATTGAACAATTTTATTAATGACCTAAAGGAAAACATAAAGCCATCAGACAAATTCTCAGGCATGTGGTATAAAGACAGACATTTTCTGCCTGCTCACAATTTGCCTTGACATCACGCAGGGAGCCTGCATCAGAGCCACCTTTTCTCTGTTACCTTGTCACAGTCTTAACCTGATTAAACATAACTGAAATATCTTTACTAATCAAGACAGCAGGTGACAAATCTTTACCACCAATCACTATCCCATCTTCAAAACTTTCCCACTGAAAGTAGATTCTGGCCAAAGCAGTTTGACAGAAAATGTAGAAAGAGCCAATATGTCCACACTCTTATCTGACAATAAGTCTTCCTCTCAAATCAATTCCCTTTTACCTAAAGTAACACAAGAGGCTGAATCTCACCATCCAGTACACACAATTCCATTGACTTTGGTATTTTTCGTGAATTCTTCACTACTCTTGGTCCTAATATAATTTGTGAAGATGCTTTCCTCTTCTGCCACCTCACCTGGAATTAACATGGTGGAAGTTTGGCATTTGTCCTTCAGGTGGCAGCGTGGCAGTTTATTCAGTTAGCCATTGTGATCAAGGGACAGCATGAGAATTTTTTGTGGTATGTTGTGGTGCAGGTTATGTGGAGTGTATTTAAGTTTTGGGCAATTTGGTTTTAGGGTCATGGGTCCCACATGGATGGCAGAGCACCTGTTTCCCCTCAAGGGCAGAGGATTTATATTCCAGGCTCTCCTGAGCTTTTCTAAAAAGATTGGGATTAAATTGAAGGGATTATCTTTCCACTGGAGCTTACACCCTTCATGGGCTCTGTTTTTCAGAAGTTCACCCTGGTGCCTGTAAGACTGAGGCTATGTCTACACTACAGACCTTAATGACACTGCCACACCACTGCAGCTGCACTGCTGTGAGGTCTCCCCTATATCTCGTCTATGGAGATGAGAAACTCTCCACCTGTCCTAGCACTGTCCCTATTGGCATTTCTGTCAGTGAAACTTATATGTCAGGGTGTGGGGTTTTTTCCCCACATTCTGACAAAAGCACTAGCTAACGTAGACATAGCCTGAATCAGACTTCCTATCACATACTACAACTCTGAGTTCTTCAGCAGCCATTTTAGCAATTGTTCCAGAGTCATGAAATCTAAATATTTATCAAAGTCATCAAATGCTTTTCCCCCTTTAACTCTCTTTTTACCATAACAAAAATTTACGAGTACACTCTACAACATCAGAAATTCTTGGAATTCTAATTTTTAACCTTTAAGTGTAAGGGTCTTAAACTATTCAATCTGATCTCTTTAAATTTTACTTAAGCCAAAGCATCCTCTACCCCCATTCCATTAAGTACCTCTCCGGCCTTTCTAATTAATTTGTTTAAATGGGACAAAATTGGCATCCACTGGTCTTTTAGAAATGTGTAGCTATCAAGGGTGATGCTCGAAGATGGATTAAAAATACTTCAGTACATTCAGAATCTGAATAAACTGGACAGACATTATGCTAGTCCCTGTTGCTGAAAAAAGATAGAATGCCAGGCTGTGGCTGCTGCTCCTTTTGCCTGTCTAGGACGTGAGTTACAATTTGCAAGCGTCTCTCTCAGTCTCCAGCAGCTGCATTCACATTCTAAGAGCTTTCTTGTCGATTTCAGCCTCTTGCTGGGTGTCTCTGGTATACACTCTGCCCTGCACCCTTAGCTGCCGCGATCTGCTTCGTCCCAGGTTCCACCATTTTTTCTTCACACTTTTACTGTTGCTTGTCCACAAGCATTTGCATTCTTTCGGTTCCTATCCTATGAGCATATTGGTCATCTCCTGATCAGCGATGTCTCCTGTAAAGTCTGTTTTGTTATCTTTACATAACTGAAAGGTTCTTCTGTGTTCATAGCTTCATAGGCTCATGATGGGTTCATGGTTAACAATCATATTTAATTTGAGAGTCTTAAGGACTTAAGTCTTACACAGTGCGGGGTTCTGCACCAAAGCCTAACTGACCTATGTTGATGTGTATGCTGCCCAAGACCTCAACCAAATGTCCCATCACCTGGTATGGGTCACAGCTGAGAACGCTACATTCAGGACAGACTTTAAGAAATAACGCAGAAACGCCACAAATGCAGTAGTTTAGTCTTATTATTTCACTAAGCCAGTAACAAAAGTATCTGCACTAGTTCAAAGAGAGCCAAATAACAATAACAGTCTCCTATTTACTCCAGTTCCCAGTCAGCACCCAAACAACTGGACTTACTGATGAAAGCTTATTAAAGCCAAATTCACCACACAATAGGGTCTTTCAATCCCAAAGGGTCAGATACACACCCTTAGGTCAACACAGACTTTCAGGACTTCACCTAATACCATGCTGCAACCAACCTTTAGTAAACTAAACATTCATTTAAAAAAAAATAAACAAGCATTTCAATGGTTCATGGAATCACATACATCACAATGGATTTCACAATCTGTAGGTCAGAATTATAATAGTGATAGTAATTTTGCTACCTTGCAATATGTCTCCCTGAATCACCCCCAAGAGATTGTGGATCATCAGTCCTTTGTTCTAAGCTTCCTTCTTGTAAGAAAAATCACAGTCCACAGAAATGGAGCAGGATTGAAGAGTGTTATCCCAGTCTGGAATTTATACCAAGAGCACACATTCATGGACAGTTATGGGACAAACATTGAGTCCTGGGTAATTTGTGCCTTCCTGAGTCATGAGATATTCACTGCCTATATACTGCCTGAAGAGACCTCAGGAGGGTCCCAGATGAATTGACCATCAAGGAGGTTGGCTAGCCTGACTTTTAGGGGGGCAAAGGGTGTTACCCAAAAACACAAGAAGTTTGAGATCAAGTTTCATAACTTTGCATGCGACACAGGCATGTAACTCTTTACATATTTACATATCTTTTAATTATACATCGCAGACTAACTTTTCTGACGATACCTTACATGACATACTTTGTATAAAATTTTATCACAAATTGTGCAACAGTGATCATACAACAATGATGATACCTTAGGGTAAACATGGCCACCTTTCTTTTATATAGCATCACAATGGGCTCACCAATCTAGCAGAGAAAGGTCTAACACTAGCCAATGGATAGAACTTGAAGCTAGATTAACTCAGACTAGAAATAAAACACGTTTTTAATAGTAAGTAACCATTGGAACAACTTACCAAGGGTTTTGGTGGAATCTCCGTCACTGACCATTTTATATCAAAACCAGATGTTTCTTAAAAAAGATAAACTGAAGGGATTATTTTGGGAAGTTCTGGGACCTGTGTTATACTGCAAGTGAGACCCGATGATCTCAAAGGCTCCTTCTGGATTTGAAAAGAGTGACATTCTGCCCTACCTAGGGTTGCAGAAGGCTGTGGGCAGCAGCCTTACTGAAGTTCTGCTGCATATGGGCCAGAACAGAATTTTGTAGACGGCTGTATCTCTGAGAATTTGATAGATTCAAAGGTGGGCCCCATGACACGTTCCAAAAGGCAAGGGAAAATATCTCAGAGGAATAATCAGGGAGAAGCTCTGCAAGGGCACTGAAGCAGTGTCTAGGTTGCCGAGAACAGGTGGCAAAAGATATGCAAATTGTGTACTGTATTTACATATCTTTTGCTGACAGTTCTGTCAGAAGAAGCTTTTCCAACATTTGGCCCATCCACATGAGAAATGAGGTGTACAGGGATGTCAACAGAATCCTCCCAACCAGCAGATCTCTTCTGAGAGAGCTACAGTCTGCAGCTGGGTCTACACGTGAGCACCCTTTCGAAATGGTGAAAATTGAAGTTTGACAGTCGAAATAGCGGCCGTCGAAAGGAGCACCTGCCGCCATTTTCGGATCAGCATTGTGATCCGCTCTTTTGAAGTGCTGCCGCAGGTCTTTCAAAAGAGAGCGTCCACAAAGTTCCAAGCCCTCTTTCGAAAGAAGGGAGGCAGCAAACGCCACGGACAGAGTCCCATGGCTGACAAGCCCTTCCAGGGCCGCAGACAGCCACCTCCTTTAAAGGGCCCCTCCCTCCAGCCTCCCCTCTGCACGAGCCAAGTGCTGCCCAGCCTTTCCCAGCCCAGCAGAGCCCACCCGTGCCCACGATGGAGGCCCAGTGACGGCTCCTGCAGGAGGACGCCCTCATTATGGACACCCTGCTGGCAGTGCTGTGCACCATCGCTGCAGCTGCACCCGATCTCATCGGGTGGCTGGGCGGTGCCCCCGGGGCCGTGGAGTTCCCCACCCAGAGCACTGCTGGGCACCACCCCAGGTGCCCCAACGCCTCTGGACCCACCCCAGCAGCACTGACTGGTGGAAGCACCCGGTGCTGGGGGAGTGGGGTGAGGAAAGGTGGTTGTGGAACTTCCATGTGTCGAGGCAGAGCTTCGACAAGATCTGCCACTGGCTCGCCCCTGCTCTCCGGCACCAGGACACCTGCAGCCAGCTCTCACGCTGGAGAAACGGGTCGCAATCACCTCTGGCCACAGCCCTGACGGAGCACTGCCTGGGGTGCCGTCCGGGCACCTCCGAGGGCTGTGGGGGGTCTTTCGGGGCCAAGGGACAGCACAGGGCTCTTCTGGCCCATGGATGGTGCGCCTGTGCGGAGAGGAGAGCATGTCAGTAATGTGGCACCCGACTGTGTCCCACCCGCCCAAGCCCACCCCACGGGGCCCCCGCCACCCCAAAGGACACTGACCCCTCAAAAGGCACCGACCCACCCCCCACGGGCTGGGCCTCCTGGCCTGGGGGTGCATCCAGGGGTCTCTCATGCAAGTGGCCCTTCCCAGCCTGCAGTGTGCAGGCCCCAGGTGCTGTCTGGCACTGACTGGCGACCACCCCTGTCCAGTTTGCGGTGCTGTCCACTGAGGGCGGGTGCTGGGCATTGCTGGTGCGCCACCGCGGTGTGTTACATCCTATGTGGGGGGTGGGCTGTATGCGGCCCAGGACCACTGGTCCTGTGTGCAGGCGACTCACCATTGCATCGCCCCCATCCTGTGGTGTAGGTGTGCACCCCTCCCTCTACGTACCGGAGGGTCCCTCAGTGACATCCGGAGATGTCTGGCTCCCAGTCACCCAGCTGGAGGAGCAGAAGGGGAGGACGATAGTGAGGTCCGCCTCCTCACTCGACCACTCGGTTGTCCCCTCGCCCTCCTGGGTCCCCAGTCTGGGCTGCTCCTCCTCCTCCTCTGGCTGCAGCTCCTTGGCCGAGGTGTCCAGGGACTCCAGGGGTGGGAGCTCTCCTGGGGCCCCAGGATGCCCTGGAACTCTCGATAGTAGGGGTATATTGCTGGAGCTACCCCGGAGCAGCCGGCCTGGTCCCTGGCCCAGGCATAGCCCTGCTGCAGCTCCTTGACCTCGGAGCATATCTACTCCACGGTACGCTCCAGGTAGCCCCTGGTGTGGAAGTCCTGCGCCAGGCAGGGGCATTGCGCCACTTGACCCCCCCCCCCCATCTGGTGCAAGACCTACTTGTCCTTCCACAGGCCGAGGAGGTCCCATGGCTCCCACTCCATCCAGGAGGGGACCCCCTTTTTTTTTCCCCCCAGGAGCCCTGCAGGGGCTAGGGGCAGGGGGGCGTGGGATTCACCGGGGCTGTCTGCTGGCCATGCTGCGGTGCTGGAACGTGTGGCTGGAGCACGTGCACAAGCTGCTCCTAGCATGCTCTCAGCTTCCTGCCACGGGTTTCCTGCGTGCATGTGGCTTTAAGGCAGCCGAACGCAGGGACCATAGAGCCCCACTACTGCTGGCTGGAGCAGCCCCATGCTCTAGGTGACCAGCGCCATGGCAGACCCATATTTCCAAAAAGTGGACTGTGAAGCGTCTACACATGTACTCTTTCAATTTAGTATTTCAAAAGGGGACAATCTTCCTGATTTGGGATTGGGGTTCGGATTTCTAAGTCTGGGCCCCATTCTTTCGATTTTCTTTTGAAAGATGGGTTTACACGTGTGGACTGTCCTCCCGCTCTTCCGAGAAAGGGCCACTTATTTTGATTTTTTGTGCATGTGTAGACACAGCTTGGATGTGCACTCTGTCGACAAAACTTCTGTCGACAGAACCCTGAAGTCTAGACATAGCCCTAATGAAGATTTCCCCCCCCCCCCCCCCCCAAATCCTCTCTTTGGGCCCAGATTGTCCTTTCCCCTGACTCCTGAGCATGAATGACAAGTGCATTCAAAACACGTACTAAGTTGGAAAAAAACAACTAAGATTTTGAATATATTCCTACCAAAACTAATATACTTACTGGGGGACAATACTTTTACTCATTTCACCACACGAAACCAGACTGTCCTCCTTCCACACTTCAAGACAGTACAA
Source organism: Carettochelys insculpta (assembly GCF_033958435.1). Classification (NCBI taxonomy): domain Eukaryota; kingdom Metazoa; phylum Chordata; order Testudines; family Carettochelyidae; genus Carettochelys; species Carettochelys insculpta. Next base: position 140,563,419 of record NC_134139.1, on the reverse strand, counting down.
AATTAAATAACTGCTATTCTATCTCGACATGCCATATGCATTTTATTTTAAATGCTTAAACTAAATTGCTCTGATGCACAGACATCCTATTAGTCATGTACAGTAGAGCAGCACTAATTCAAAACAACCACTAGCAATCCATTTCTGAATTTTGGAAGTTAGCTAATAAGGGAATAAATTAAACACACACACCAAGGCACCACATAAATATTTAATCTGTCCATTAATTTTCACAAGTGTAAAAATTTACTAATTGGTAATGCTTAAGAACACATTTGCATGTAACACTTAGTAACTGACAAAAGCTAACCACAGCACTCATCTTTGCTGAGTAGGATTGGGCAGTCTGTCTTATTGAAAGACATCATAGTTAACACTGGTAAAGTGAAAATTACTGAAATTCTGTTAAGCATAGGAGGGGTAGCCGTGTTAGTCTGGATCTGTAACAGCAACGAAGGGTCCTGTGGCACCTTACAGACTAACAGAAAAGTTTTGAGCATGAGCTTTCGTGAGCACAGACTCACTTCATCAGATGCTGGTCTTGGAAATCTGCAGGGCCAGGTATAAATAAGCCAGAGCAAGGGTGGGGATAACAAAGTTAGCTCAGTCAGCATGGGTGAGGCTTACTACCAGCAGTTGATCTGGAGGTGTGAACACCAAGGGAGGAGAAGTTGCTTTTGTATTTAGCCAGCCATTCACAGTCTTTATTTAAGCCTGAGCTGACGGCGTCAAATTTGCAGATGAACTGTAGCTCAGCAATTTCTCTTTGGAGTCTGGTCCTGAAATTTCTTTGCTGTAGGATAGCTACTTTTAAGTCTGCTACTGTGTGGCCCGGGAGATTGAAGTGCTCTCCTACGGGTTTTTGTATATTGCCATTTCTGATGTCTGATTTGTGTGCGTTTATTCTTTTACATAGAGACTGTCCAGTTTGTCCGCCAACCTACCAACCTGAAGCAAATCCTAAGTAGCAACTATACACCGCACCACAGTCACTCTAACTCAGGGACCCATCCATGCAACAAACCTCGTTGCCAGCTCTGCCCACATATCTACACCAGCAACACCATTACAGGACCTAACCAGATCAGCCACACCATCGTGGGTTCATTCAGCTGCACATCTACCAATAGAATTTATGCCATCATGTGCCAGCAATGCCCCTCTGCTATATACATCGGACAAACTGGACAGTCTCTACGTAAAACAATAAACGCACACAAATCAGATATCAGAAAGAGCAATATACAAAATCCCGTAGGAGAGCACTTCAATCTCCCAGGCCACACAGTAGCAGACTTAAAAGTAGCTATCCTACAGCAAAGAAATTTCAGGACCAGACTCCAAAGAGAAATTGCTGAGCTACAATTCATCTGCAAATTCGACGCCCTCAGCTCAGGCTTAAACAAAGACTGTGAATGGCTGGCTAAATAAAAAGCAGCTTCCCCTCCCTTGGTGTTCACACCTCCAGATCAACTGCTGGTCGTAAGCCTCATGCTTGCTGACTGAGCTAACCTTGTTATCCCCACCCTTGCTCTGGCTTATTTATACCTGGCCCTGCAGATTTCCAAGACCAGCATCTGATGAAGTGAGTCTGTGCTCACGAAAGCTCATGCTCAAAACCTTTCTGTTAGTCTATAAGGTGCCACAGGACCCTTCGTTGCTGAAATTCTGTTGGATTTTAAATGAGCAATTGTTCTGATTATCAATACAGTCACTGAATGGGGAAATGACTATCCTATTGAATTTGTTCTTTATGGCTAAATAAATTCAGTATCAACCCAAAACTGGTCCCCATTTGAAGTGCCAGCACCTACTATGAATAGCTGTTGATATACATGATGTATATCATGTAATCCTGATATACTGGAAAGATAATTAAAATACTTAAATTTTAAATTTTTCTTGAAGTATTGCAATGAGGTAGAAAAAAAAGTGTGTAAATGAAGCCTGGATTCCAATAATTCACTAGAGCCAAAGGTTTCATGAAAGCTTCCCTTTAAGCTTGATCATGCATGGCAGACTTGCAGCATTAACAGATTTAGATTTTTTTTAATTAACAGTAAACAACAGCACAGATGAAACATTCAATTTAATGCATTATGTATATTTCTGGAATAATTAAAAGACAATAGTTCAGGGTAAATCATTATATTACATATTTATAACTATTGCAAGAATAAACATGTTTTATATAATCTCCAAATTTAAAAAAGCAAGATATACAATTCAAAATATTAGAAGACATTCAAATCTTGCAAAAAATTATCCAATCTAACTTCCAAACCATTTAAAAACAAAAAAATAAAGCAAACCATTTTCTGGCCCCTTTTTTCCTTCCATAGAGAACACAGTCTCAAAAACAATAATTCATGCATTATTCTAGAATCGGTTTATTGTAAATAAAAGTGGTCACAAAATATTATCCCCTTCTCAATTAAGAATACAAGCAACACAACACAGACACTGCATTTCATTTTAAAAACCCCTGCCTCAAAGTAAATTTTTACATTTACTCAGATACGGGTGATTATATGCACCCATGAGCCACAGAGGAAACATGAAAAACCCCTATTTTTTAAATTTGCAAATAAGACAACTACAAATGATGCTTTCTTTCCCCCACCCTTTACATATTATGCTCATATTCAATCAAACTGTTTCTCCAAGTATCTAGTAGGTGATCATGGATAATTAACATTTGTTAGTATTAACAGAAATGTCAACATTTGCCTTTCTTAAGAAGCAGTGTACCTAAAGGTATATTAACATTCATAGGGACTTAAGAGTAAATAAAAAAAGTAATCTTCTGTAAACAGTTCTCATGTCACACCCAATACAGAATGTTTAATGAAGCATTCGTGTCATTGTTCTTAAGACAACTCAGCTTATAACTCAAATACATAGTCATTGGCCAAATATATCCGTCGGAATATAAGAGCTGCTAACGCTAAAGTCAGAAGGACAATGAGAACGGTTGATCCAGTGTGGCTTGTGTTTACTCTTGGTTGCTGCATGTGATTAAAGTTATTTGAAGATGGTACCCTTCTCTGACTCTGCTGCTGGGCACGGCGCTGGCGAGGGCTCACAGAGGTATTATTAGATACAGGCTGACTATGCTCTTGATTAGATGGTGTGGTGGTGTTCTGAATTTCAGGCTAAAAAGAAAAAAGTGAATACCGTTTTTCAAATGAGACAGTATGTGCATCAGCAATGTACATACCTTCACATATAAGAACAAAACCTACTCTTACTGTAGCCAAAGCTGTCTAAATGCAGTCTAGATAGTTTTCCTACAGTATCAAGCAGCTGAGACTTGTTCTCTCAAATGCAGTCTGTGGTTTCCTGTTACGTAGAGCACCGAAAGTCCCCAATACTGTTAGATAAATGCTTAATTTAAAGCTGTATTGCTCTACATATTTGGACAATCAATTGTAGACATGCTTATAAATGTATAACCAATGTTCGTAACCAGGTGCAGCTATACAGCTTATAAAATGGTAACAAAGAGGAAGCCGTGCTAGTCTATACACTATCAAAACAAAAAGCAGTCAAGGAGCACTTTAAAGACTAGCAAAATGGTTTATTAGGTGAGCTTTCGTGGGACAGACCCATTTCTTCAGACCATAGCCAGACTGGCTATGGTCTGAAGAAGTGGGTCTGTCCCACGAAAGCTCACCTAATAAACCATTTTGCTAGTCTTTAAAGTGCTCCTTGACTGCTTTTTGTTTTGATAGCTTATAAAATGGCTTGTGTGCATGTGTGAGGAGCCACCAACAGTAAGGCAGTACAACATATGACTCCTTTTATGGAAATAAAACAAATATGTTTAAGGCAAAGGAACGGGCAGCGAGATGCAAGCTCTCCAGTGAGAAGATGTCACAGCACACAAAACTCAGGACTGGACTGGAAGCAGTAGAGCCTTGCCACAGATTTGAAGGGACTTCAGGGACTCTTGTCGCCTCGCAGCCAATCTCCAGGAAGCTGTAGCCTGACCAGCCTCAGCCACCTGCGAAATCGAAAGTCAACTATACTGCACCTGCAGACTGTCTCTAAAATGCCAGCGTGAATGTGATGTCTGTGTGAGTATTGCTGTACCATTAAAGAATCTACACCTATTAACAAACTTCAGCATTGCTCTTGTTCACTCTTTGTCTGGGCTAATTTCTTGGCTGGTTCCAAGGACAGGCAACACTTACAATTCAATTTTTTTACCTGAAATTCAGCTACTTCACAGTAAATTTGCAACTAATTTCTGTTATAAAGCAATGCATTTTTACTCATAACGCTGTAACTTGAATATTTGCATTGGCCTGAAAATTGCCAGATTTATTCTGACGGCAAGAACGAGTATATCTGCAAATTCGGAATTAAACTTATAAGGTTGTGTCCCTGTACTTCAAACATAGGTTAGGTAACTCTCTAGATTTTATATTCTGTTAAATTTCCTCACATTTCAATCTAATTACTCCTTTCATTAATGTCATTGGCCGTGTCTACACTAGCCAAAAACTTCAAAATTTCCATGCAAATGGCCATTTTGAAGTTTACTAATGAAGCGCTGAAATACATATTCAGCACCTCATTAGCAGGTGGGCGGCCGTGGCACTTCAAAATGGACACAGCTCACCACCGCGCAGCTTGTCCAGACAAGGCTCCTTTTAGAAAGGACCCCGACTACTTCGAAGTCCCCTTATTCCTACGAGCAGATGGGAATAAGGGAACTTCGAAGTAGCCTGGGTCTTTTCGAAAAGGACCTGTCTGGACAGGCCGTGCAGCGGCGAGCCACATCAATGTCAAAGTGCCGCGGTTGCCTGCATGCTAATGAGGCGCTGAATATGTATTTCAGCGCTTCATTGGTAAACTTCAAAATGGCCATTTGCATGGCCATTTCGAAGTTTTTGGCTAGTGTAGACGTAGCCATTGAGAGTTTGTTTATCACTGACCTTAGTAATGGGTGAACTGAGCACTGTGTGAACACATGCACAAGTATATTGGCTTCTATTGGCCAGATGCACCTTAGAAACACTAAAAGGATATTACTATAGAATCACAGGGCTGGAAGGGACCTTAGGAGGTCATCTAGTCCAGCCCCCTGCATCAACCAGGACCAACCCCCACTAAGTCATCCCAGCCAGGACCTTGTCAAGCCCAGACTTAAAAACCTCAAGGGATGAAGAATTCACCATCTCTCTAGGCAACACATTCCAATGCTTCACCACCCTCCTGGTGAAACAGTTTTTCCTAATATCCAACCTACACCTCTCCCTCTTTAACTTCAGACCATTACTCCGTGTTCTGCCATCTGACTTCACTGAGAACAGTTTCTCACCTTCCTTTTTAGAGCTCTCCTTCAGGAAGTTGAAGGCTGCTATTAACTCACCCCTCAGTCTTCTCTTCTGTAAACTAAACAAGCCCAAATCCCTCAGCCTATCCTCATAGGTCTTGTGCTCCAGCCCCTAGATCATTTTTGTTGCCCTCTGCTGAACCTGCTCCAGCATATCCACATCCTTCTTATACTAGGGGGCCCAAAACTGGACACAATATTCCAGATGTGGCCTCACCAGTGCCAAACAGAGGGGAACAACCACTTCTCTAGATCTGCTCGAAATCCTCCTCCTAATGCACCCTAGTATGCCGTTAGCCTTCTTGGCTACAAGGGCACACTGTTTACTCATATCCAGCCTTTCATCCACTGTAACCCCTAGGTCCCTTTCCATCATACTGCTGCTGAGCCAGTCGCTCCCCAGCCTATTACAATGCTTGGGATTGTTCCATCCCAGGTGCAGGACTCTACACTTCTCCTTGTTGAACCACAAAAGGTAATAGCTAGCAGAGATCCCTCCTTAGCTGAAATGGTATAAATCTGTGTTTTTGAAACTGAATGACCAACATTCCAGTCTAAGCTCAGCAGGAAGTACTAAAAGCAGTTGGCTATCCTTTTAGCAGTAACATGATTCTATGTCAATGACGTAGAGAGGACATAAACATTCAACATGAAGAATAATTTTCTTACTTCCAAATAGCCCTGGAACTATTTTTCAAAAGTGAAAGAAAACTCTGGAATCTTATAAAATTCCCTTTACCCCACGGAGAAGTGTCAACAGATCCATTTTCTGGATGAGATAAGTGAGGACGAAATGTAGGTGATATGACAAAAAAGCGTTACAGGAAATTTGTGGCAGGACTGGAAGCATAAGTCTGACTGGTGACACTGTGAACACATCATTTATCCATTATAAGGGTGGCGCTCAAACATCACTAGTTCACATACCACTTTCTTATAAAAACGTTGTGAAGGGAAATGACAGAACATTAAGTTCCCCTGCAATAGGTGTAGAACCACTGGAGCAGCAGACCATGTTGTTTCTTGTAAAAGCCAAGTCGAGTAGATCAAGCTACCTGTAATATTGGGCTAATAATATATATATCGACTTTTATTAAGGGATTTGAGAGCTACAGAAAGAAAAGTAGAATGATAAGTGCTAGGCATTGTTAGTCAAACTGATTACAAAGCCTCAAAAGATTCAATTTCAAAGTAAAAATAATTTTATGATTCCCCCTGCCCTCATTTTGTAGCCGGCTAGAATGAGAATTTCCACACAGAATAATTTTCCTATATTTCCATACATTTCATTTTTGACCAGCTTGAATTATTAGTCACTTTTTTTTAGACTGGGCAAAACCACTGCCTGTTTCCTGCAGTTTTTTGGAAACATCTCTAATCCAAAAACAAACATTTCCAACCCTAAAATAAAAATAACAAATCAAGAGCACAGGTGTAGTATTTCAGCCACTATGCCTCTGCCGGCATACAAATGAGCAGGACAAAAAATAAAAGTTTTGTCTAGGCATGGTGCCTGAGGACACTTGCTTTGTCACATCCTTCACTCAAACACAGGGATGGAGAGAGAGAAGAGCTTCAAGTAGGCATGAAGCCTCATGATCCACAGAAAACTACTTCAAACCCTGTGGCTCTCTGGCCAAACATTCAGCGATACACATCCTTCTATGCGCCCAGCCTTGTTTCCCACTTCTGGCCACTGGCAGCCCAACTACAGGAGATGCAGACGCTCACCAATCCTGCCTACCACATGCCTTTGCTCCCACTATTGGTCTCTAGATATTAGTAAGGAGGCATTGATGTAGAAATTATATGCAGTAAACTATGTACCTCCACAATTTGCCTGTCAGTTTAGGCTCTTGCCTCAGGAAGTACACAGCAGAGGAACTAACTACATACAGTAGAAACCCGGTTATCCGGCACATGGATAATCAGCACATTTGATAAACTGGCATGCCACAGGACTGGCTGAACGGCTGGGCCTAGCTGTCGCAGGCCCAGTTGCCCAATCAGGTCCAGCTGGCACAAGACTAGCTGACTGGCCAGGGCTAGCTGCCTAGCTGTAGGGTGCAGAGCAGGGCTGGCTGCCCACTTGCCCAGCAACAGGAGGGCAAATGAGGCCGGCTGCTGTCCCCAGCTCAAACAACAGCTCAGTGGTTCCTTGGGGATGCTGGATAATAAAGCTTTTGCTGTAGTTATTCTCTATGGCTCAGTTGCATTTCCTTGCTATGTTGCACCATGCCCTATTTTTATGCAGTTTCTGAACTTTTGCTCATTCCCTTGCTCCACTAAAGGAACACAAAAGCCTTTGTCATTAGAATTAGATTCCCCAGGAAATTGCCAGCCACTGTGCGTAAGAGGCATTGTTCTAGAAATTTATTTATCAAAAAAGATGCACCTACTCCATGTTTTTATTTTCTCTCTGTCATAATGGCCACACCACATTTTGTGTCCTTTTATCCTAACGAAGTTTTCAGGTGAAATAATTAAATGCAATATTTTATATTTAAAGTCATCCATAGCATCTAGGTACTTAGGCACAAATGGTTTACATCGCACAAAAGCATATCATTGCAAATCATATTGGAACTCAAGTTAAAGGATGAAAATGGCCATAACCAAAGCTATAAAAATAGTATATAAGGTACATGAAATGAATTGAAAAATACTATTTCTTTTATTTTTAGAGTGCAAATACTTGTAATAAAAAAAAAAATGAGCACTGTAAACTTTGTATTCTGTATAGTATAGGGTACTGTAATTTAAATCAACATATCTGAAAATGCAGAAAACATCCAAAAACACTTAATTTTTAATCACTTAACAGCCCTAGCACATAGCTTAAAAGGCAAGAACAAGAAGTTTAGCTTTCAAACAGGAAATCACCAGACAGAAACATACAGAAAAACATTATAAAATACAATCAAGTTTTTTGGAGGAGTAGAAAAATAGTAGTATGTATAATTTAAATTAAAACTAATCAATACTATGGGAAATGCAGTAGCACTGATGTTATAACACCTAGCCACTACTAAAAGAACTCTGCCATGAAGCCTCTGGGAGTTCTATGCCTGTCCCAAGCCTGGATAAAGGAGGAGAGTTAGTCAGATGAGTGATGATGCACTGACCGTGAAACAATACGAATGAAATCTGATGCCAGTAAACTAAATGGTAAAATGTTGGCTTAAACATCACCAAGATAAACAAGGCCCACAACACCAATCGAGTGACTGGGGTTGGGTCGATAAGTTAGCTACTGAAGGAAAATTACAACTAACACACATACTATCAGTTGGAACGTGGAATGTCTGAACACTGTGGTGAACTGGAAAATTACAGCTGCTTTGGAGGGAGATTGAAAGATACAGATGCAACACACTTGAACAGGCGGAGATGTGTTGGACGGCCTCAGGAGAGATGTGCAGCCGCAAAGTAATTTGGTCAGGGAATGAAATGAAGCATTAGGCAAGAGTCAGATTCCTTCTTAGCAAAAGAGCTAAAGGAGCACTGTTAGCATACAAGCCGGTGAGTGCAAGAATTATGGTAGCGAGATCTGAAGCAAAACCGTTCAACATCTCAGTCATTCAGGAGTATGTACCCATGTCAGACCGTACGGAGGAAGAGTTTGAGCTATTCTACAAAGACTTGACAAAGAAGCTGGAGGAAATACCCAAGAGAGATGTGTTGATCATCGGAGGAGATTGGATCACGAAGGTTGGAATACATAAAGATTGGGAGAGAGTCATGGGAAGGTTTGGATATGGAGAAAGAAACAAACGAGGTGAGCAACTACTAGAGTTTGCTATGGAGCACGAGATGGTGACCTGCAACATGAGATTCCAACAAAAGGACTGTAGGAAGTGGACATGGCAATTGAATGACAGGAAGTCCAAGAAAATGACAAATATTTTCATAAGATAGATAGATAGATAACATCAGTGCAGCAGTGCCAAAGTTTCCAAGGAGTGAATACAGACTTGGACCACAGTCCAGTTATCACAAACATCAAGATGAAGCTAAGAGAAAGTGTACGACACAGTTTAAGAAGAGAAGAGATGCGGCAAGGCTAGGCAAGGAAGAAATGGGGAATGCGTACAGAGTAGTGCTCAAAGAGAAGATGAGGAATGCAGCCACAAAGAAAGACCTGGATAAGAGAGTCGAAGGGATAGCCACGGCAATAGAAGAGGCAATTGAGCAGATTTTTCTCTTCTTCCAGAATAATCAATAAGAAGCCGCTTATGCAGGAGACCCTGAAGTTGGTCCAAGAGAAGAGAGCACTGAAGATCAGAAGGGATGTTTCCGAGAGGGCGGAACAGCAACACAGGGTGAAATGCAATGAGACAAGGAAAGCAGCCAGAAAGGATAAGGTGAAATGGTTAGAGGAGCAGCGTGAAGATATAGAGAGGTATTATGGTGAAAGTAAGACCAGGGAGGTATATAAAATTGTTAGGAATATTAACAGGAAGTGGCAGCCAAAGACAAGAACAAAGAGGTGCTCATGAACAAGGGAGAAGATTATGCAGTGATGGACAAGATATTGCACCAATCTATAGAAAGCACAGTTGGATCTGAGTGTCTCAGACAGACTGAATGAAGAACTGAAAGAGATATCCCCACTGATCATCAAGAGCTAGATTGATATTTCAAAGGAGGAAGTAGAAAGAGCAATGAAACAACTAAAGAACAACAAAAGCCCTGGACATGATCATGGGAGAGATGATTAAATATGGCGGAGAAAGTATGATTCAGGAAATACACCGACAATGTAATATAGCATAGAAAGAAGGGAAGGCACCTAAGGAATGGACAAGGTCTGTGCTAGTGACAATACACAAGACAGGAAGTGCACTGGAGTGCAAGAACTACAGAACAATTGCTCTAACATGTCATCCAGGCAAGGTGCTGATGATGAAATTGACGGAGAGATGAAGATCGCAGATAGAAGAACATCTAACGGATAAGCAAGAGGGATTCAGGAAAGACAGAAGTACAATACAGGAGATATTGGCACTAAAATTGATAGCAGAGACAGCTTGACAAAAGAACAAGAACATCTACACCCGCTTTGTTGATTTTCAGAAGGAATTTGACAGTATAGATCAGAAAGTGACTTGGATGGTGTTCGAGTTGTACAGAGTGGATAACAGTGATACAGTTGTTGAAGGATATCAGTGACAATGCGGAGGCAGCAGTGAATGTGCAGAGAGTTGGGAAATTGGTTTAGAATGATTACAGGTACGAGATAAGGAGATCTGATATCGCCAAGTATCTTCATCACTCATCTAGGGAGACTGATGGACAAGATCAAGAAAGAGGTAGAAGGGATATCTGTGCACAGGATAAGAATTAACAAGTTGAGATCTGAAGATGATATAGTTATCACTGAGGAAGACGAGGAGAAGCTAGCAAAAATGGTGCAGGTGCTAAATGAGCGGGGAGGGATAGCTCAGTGGTTTGAGCATTAGCCTGCTAAACCCAAGGTTGTGAGCTCAGTCCTTAAGGAAGCCACTTAGGGATCGGGGGGCAAATAGATTTAAAAAAAAAAAAAAAAAAAAAGGCTGTCAGGGATGGTGCGTGGTCCTGCCACAAGGTCCCTTCCAGCTCTGAGATGTGTATCCCTATATATAAGGGAAGCAGTACGGACTGATTACGAACATCAATAAAACAATGGTATTTGCAGATAAGGAAATAGGAAGGCAGATCAGTGTAGGTGGAATTTCACTAGGGAACATAGAAAAGTTCACATCTTTGGGGGAGTAATATAAGGTATGATCTAGACTGTGAGAAGGAAACAGTGATTAAAATAGCAAAAGCAAGTGAGTTTTAAGACAATGGATAAGATCTGGAAAAGCAAAGCAATTAGCTTAGGAACAAAGCTGAGCATTGTGAAAATGTGCATATTCAGCAACATGTTTTTACATACATGAGAAATGAGTGATAACAAAAGATTTGAAGAGAAGAATATTGGAGTTCAAGAGGAGCTGTTATAGAAAGATCCTGAGAATAGGATGGATGCAGAGAATCACCAACGAGGAATTATGTAGGAAGATACAGTTGAAAGAGAACCTACTGCAGAAGGTTATACAATGGAAGTTACAGCTATTCAGGCATATTTGCAGAATGAACAACAAACAAAAAATGAAGACCCTGATATTCAGCATAATGGATGGTCTGAACAGAAGAAGCAGACCCCATACAGAATGAGTAGATGATATAGTAGATTGTTGCAGAGCTAGTCTACAGAAACTAAGCCATTCCACACTGGAGAGGGAAAAATGGAAGGAAATAGAGACAGGAATCAGACACCAATGGGTGCTGAGCCCATGGCTCTTGATGGTGACAACGACTATTAAAAGAGAAATTGCCACAGTGAACTAACAGGTTTGAAGACTTTAAAATAAACAATCACTCAATAGTGAACAAATGAAGATCCATAAAATCATGAGTTCCTGTGCCTCATTGATACCTGTATTTCTTCCAAAGCCAACAGAAGGGAAAAAATGCTTTGCTGATGATATGAGAAATGCACCACTTCCTCTCCCTGGGGGATATGAGCCACTGATGATGCAGAAGTAGTAGAGGGTGTGAATTCAAGGACATTTTAGAAAACCCTGTGGATCCTGATTAAATGGCAATTGCTTCACATACTGTCATGGATGCTTTCCTAACACCATTATTGTCTCAGCTCTTGGTTATGTTGACACAGATGAACAATACCACTCTCTCCTTCCAAGCTGAGTAGGGCAAAACTCACTGAACAGAAAGCAATTGCTGGAAATAACAAAATCAACTTCAAAGTGGGAATCTCACGGAAATATTTGGTTTTCTTAGTGCTCCTCACCTTTTTCCTTTGACTTTACCACTGGCTGTATTTTCCACATATCTGCAGAGCATAACAACAATTTGTTCGGAGACTGGCTACTACTGGCTCACTGTCAGGAGAATGAGAATGTTGTTCAAGCAATTCTCCCTCCTCCTATTTTCAACAGGATTACTACTATTTTGTTCCTTTGTGCTGTGGCCAGGTGTTTATATGTCAACCAACCTCCATTGTGCCTTCTGCCCAGAACACTAATTACATCATGCACAACCACATTACAGGCCCCTTTAGTACCTCTACCAATTACTGATGTCCCACATAAGAGGATACTGAGGGATCTGATAGGCCTCTTGGAGAAGATGGCAAAAGAGGTCTGAGTGATCATATTGTCCTGGACAATGCCACCCAATACCCAGAAGTCTATGAAACAAAACATCCAAGACAATAACAAAGGAGTTGATTCAAATCCTCTCCAGGGCAGAGATTCCTGAAAAGATATTGTTGGATCAAGGAACCACCTTCACTTCAAAGCTGATGAAGGACCAGTGTGTAGTGCTCTTCATACAGGTCCTGGCAAAACTAAGCCTACCATCCACAGTTTGACAGCCTCAATAAACACTTTAATAGTACACTAAAGTATATGATGCAGAAAGTGGTGAGCTGGAACAGACAAAAAAAAAATGGATAATTTACTACCTTCCTGATGTTTGCAGTCAGGTAAGATCTCCAGACTTCCACCTGGCTTTCCCCATTCCAACCCCCATAGCATGCTGCACATTGCCAAGGAGGACTGGGAAGAACAGCCTAACCAGAGGAGGAACATCATTGCTCGTGAGATGCGTATGTGGGCTCCAATCCTGCCCCTTCCCCCATATTGTGCAAACCCCTGGAAAAAACACAAGAGGCTCAAAAGACCTATTATCAACAAGCAATGGTTCAGAAATTCCCAGAATTGAAAGCAATCTCCTGGTCAGATGGCAGGGTCCATAATAAAATAACAGAAACCATCAGGGAGATTAATTACAAGATTCAACAGCCCAAATGTCAGAAGCAGAACCAGATCTACCATGTGAATCTATTGAAGCCCTGGCAAGATGTAAAAGCTTATGTGGTCACCCAAAAGTGGTCACCTCAAGAAAATATGCTTCAGGGACACACAAAGAATACCCCCATAATTGACCTCTGAATAATGAGCAGAAGTTATCAAAATGACTGAACAAAACTACAATATGTTCTTTGAGAGGCAGAAGCCCAGAAGCTCATCATCATATGATCTCAGATGCCAGAATAAAGGTAAAGGTTAAACCATACACGATCCCAGAAACATAAGGAGAAGAGATCAGTACCAAAGTTAAAAGCATATTGGATTTAGGAATCACTGAAGTGTCTCACAGTCAGGGTTCCAGTGAAATTGTTCTAGTATTTAAGCCATATAGCACTATAAAATTCTGGAAGGACTTTGAAAAATTACATGCAGTGTCCTAGCTTGATGCCTATGCCATGCTTCAGACAGGTGAGCTAACTAACCATTTGAGGAAAGTGCAATTCTTGTTTACCCTTTAGTTTGAACAAGGGATTGGCACACTCCTCTGGACAGGGAAGCTCAAAAGCCACCTTCCTTTTCAACCCCCAAGGATTGTACCAGAACACTGTTCTCCCTTTTGCACTGCACTGGGTCTCGCAGCTTTCTGTGGTTCACAGATAAATTATGCCCACATGCAAGTGACTTTGCTTACCTGGGTGATATGGCTGTGCATACATAGCTCAGACTAAGGAATGTGCCTGGAAAAGGTGGAAACAATACTAGATACCCAGAGGAAAGTGAGTCTTGCCGCAAATCCCTCCAAGTGTGCAATAGGCCTAGTGGGAGCTAAATATCTTATGCTTACTGTGGGGAAAGGCGAAACCCCAATTAAACAAGCTAGAAGTGATACAAAGTTGACTCTAACCCATCCAGAAAAAACAGGGATTTATGAGGATAGTTGGGACTATCAGCAACTCATTTCCTATTTTGCTGCCAGAGCATAGACTTTGATGGACCTCATAAAAGACTGTGGCCCAGACATAGTGAAATGGACCAAAGCAGCTGAAGAATCTTTTGCAAATCTGAGGACAGCTCTTTGCAATAATCCAGTGCTAGCAGCCCCACACTTTGAGAAGGAGTTTACTAGAAACAGATACCTCTGAAGTAAGGTGGGAGCCATACTTTCTCAAACGGGAGGAGAGAAAGGCAAACCAGCCATATTCTGCATTAGGATACTCCTTTCCAAAGAACAGGAATACACCATGATTGAGAAGGAATGTCGGGCAGTAAAATGAAACTGAATTTCATTGGATTTCACATGCCAGGTAGTAAATCCAGGTTTCTGGACCTATTTTTACTATCTTTGTTTTTATCAGTTTCAGCATGAGTTTACCCTAAGAAAGAATGAGGGCAAGTTCGGTAATACAACCTTTCACATTTCATCTTCCCCACTGTTTAGCTTTGACAACTCCTTACTCCCCAATGGCTGAAATAGACAATTTATTAAACTGGTTCTTACTCCCAAACAGTGGTGGCTCAGAAACATAGACAGCTTTTGAAACATATGCTCAGTGAAGCAATACTAACAGAGTGACGGACAATCAGATCCCTTAAAATATTAATCTACTTTTAAAAGCAGCCCATCACATGCAACAAATAAATGTTTATGTAAGTTTAAAACTTCAAAACATTTCATGTGTCAGCTGCTCTGAAAAAATACACATGCAGTATAACTGATGCAGTTTTCTTCAACAGATTATTAAAAATGGGAATAATTAAACTCATTATTTAAAATGAGTTTCTTTCTAATTTAAACACTAAGGGTGTGTACACATGTGCACAAATCTTCGAAACGGCCATGCTAATGGCCATTTCGAAGATTATTAATGAGGCGCTGAATTGAATATTCAGCACCTCATTAGCATTAGGACGCTTCCGGCCGCGGCGCTTCAAAAGTGCCGCTTTCGAAAGTGCGTGGCTCGGCGCGGCTACAGGGGGGTCCTTATTGAAAGGACCCCGCAGCTTTCGAAATCACTTTATCCCGATCACTGATTGGAATAAGGGGATTTCGAAAGGTGCATGTCCTTTCGAAAAGGACCCTCCGTGTAGCCGCGCCAAGCTGCATGCTTTCAAAAGTGGTGCTTTTGAAGCGCCACGGCCGGAAGCGTCCTAATGCTAATGAGGCGCTGAATATTCAGTTCAGCGCCTCATTAGTAATCTTCGAAATATGGCTATTTTGAAGATATGTGCCCGTGTAGACACAGCCTAAGAGGCCTGTGATTATTCTGCTGGATCTAGAGAATTAGGGTTTGTTTTTTTTTTATTAACTCAATACTCTTAAGAGAAAGGATTTATGGTAAAAAGAATAAAACTCCAAAGGCTTATTATGAATTTGAACAATCTGGAAAAAAATCCTTATTGTGGAAAAATGCATACTATTAGCCTGCTTTTATTTCCACACAGTTGGAAAGTGCCCTGCAGGGTGCAACAGGCAGCGTGAGGTGACCTGATGATGCTTTTGTTGTTTTTTTTTTTAAACCAATTTGCAGACCACCATTGCTCACAGCTTATGTGGGATTTGTCTACAGTTTATCAGTGAATTTAGACTGCATTTGCAGCAGTCACAACAGCAGCTGCCCTGGCCCAATACCAGGCTTTAGGCACTTGCAGAATAGCTGAGTTATATAAACACTCTCCAGCAATATTAAAAGCAAATGTCATAATAAAGTGCACAGTTCATTTAAAATGGTAAGAATTAATATTTTAAATTATGTAGCCAAATTTATTTCAGAGATTATAAAAATGGGAACATAATCTTAGTTAATTAAAAAATCTGCACATCACAAGAGACATCTATTTTGCCTGTTGTACATAAGAATATCACACTCTGGTACAGTACGTAAAAGGATAACTTTCTTGAAATCTTCCTAAACTCCAGTAATATCCAGATATCACAAGTGTTTGTGTATCTTTTTTCCACCTGCTGCTGCATATAGCAACACCAGAAGAAAATCATTTATTTTAGCAAGCAATTAATGGAAGAAACGGGAAAAGAGAAAGGCTGCTCTTGTGGTCAAAAAACAGGACTGAGGGTCAGGACATCTGGCTTTTAGTCCCAGTGTTGCCACTGACTGCTCGGCAAACCTAGGTAGGTCACTTAGCTCTAATTTTCAGAAACAGACTTTTCTTCAATTTGCTCAGCATGTTATCTTTTTTCTCATACAAACCACAAAGACTCCCTCCCTATATGGTATCCACTTCAAATATTAGCCTCTGGCACTTCACACTTAAGTCTCTACACCTGGGAGGTACTCTTTCACTTTTGTTTCCCTATGTGACATTATCACAAGGAGCATCTTTTGGCATTGTTAAATTAAATGCACAAGCAACTAAGGGATAAGTCTTCTTCAATATCCAGCCTAGGTAAACATTCTGGCCGTTTCTATACAGGCTGCTTCCTTCAGAAGTGGCATGCTAATACACGGAATGAAAGATGCTAATGAGGCATGGATGCAAATTCACCACACCTCATTAGCATAACCTTACATGATTTGGAGTCCAGAAGACCGTTCTTCTGGACTCCAAAACACCATCTAGAAGCGCGGCCCCCGGGGGGGCTTCCAGAAGGACGTGCTTCTTCTTCCCAAAAATTTTTGGGAAAAAGCCGCCTCTGGAAGAAGCACGTCCCTCCAGAAGCCCCCCCCAGGGGCTGCACTTCTACACAGCATTTTGGAGTCCAGAAGAATGGTCTTCCAGACTCCAAATCACGTGACATTATGCTAATGAGGCATGGGGAATTTGCATCCACACCTCATTAGCATCTTTTGCTCCATGTATTAGCAAGTGGCCTGTGTAGAAACGGCCTCTGTGTGTTGAAAATCAGAACCTTTCATAACAGACTGTACTCCTCAGTCACTACTGTAGCCCAAAGAATGCAGTAACTCTATAGCAGCTGTATACATGTCTCTGTATGTGGTGGATCTGTATAGTTCTGGATTTATCAGACCAGCATTCATCAGTGTGCAATCAGCTAGATGCTTTGACTCCCCATAAAAAGGTTGGCCATGCCCAGGAGGTGCAGACTGTGTACAGACTTCCTCCAGCCTGCCTCCCACCAACACAATAAAAACTGCTCTGGTTCCATTGCATTTAGGCCTTCCAGGTTGTGTGACAGATCAATTCTAGACTAGATGTTAGCAGCAAACGTTCTGGACAGATTGGTGGTATGTGGGCATGTACACCACAAGCAAGTTTGCTTAAAGATTTATGAAGAGAGTGCAATATTTGCATCTGATGATTAGCACGCAGCTAAGTAATTTTGCTGTTGGGATGGCGTAGCCAGACAAACCCCCCCCCCACCCTTTTTTTCCCTCCTTCACTGTAACTACTTCAAGGCACAGATGTGCTAAGTCATCGAAACCATGGGAAGCACAGAAGAATAGACAAAGGGGACAAGCAGGCTGTTCCTGGAGCCAGGGGCCTCGGGCTGCCCTCGAACAGTATGGATAGTGATACGCCCACATAATATTCCAGGAGAGGAATCCTACGCCCATGTGAAAAGAATGTTCTGTCTTAATGATTCGGCTAACAGTCGGCTATCTTCACCTAACAAATGCAAATTAATCTAGTAACCGTCTTTTGAGACTGGCATCACTGAGACGTCCCAGCACAACTGATGTTAAGAAAGATGTGTACATTACCCAAGGGGTATAAAGTAGGGCCTAGCAGCAGACATGAGCTGAGCTGTAACTGCTTAACCTGCTGGTCAGGACGGGCCTTTGCCGCCCGAGGTAAGGGGACGCCCTCCTCGTACTCTTCTTCCCGAGGGATTGAGCGACAGACCCTGGCAACGCCGGAGTCGGATGATGCAGGGGTGAGAATTGTACCTTCTGTGTATTATTTTCCATGCATTTAATAGGTTAAGTGTCATTTTTGTAACTAAAGTTAAGTTTAATAATCTAAATTACCTGTAAGTTCACATCTCTTACATGCTAAACTTTTCACTGTAATAAATCATAGCAACCACTATGCTAAGCCTGACTCCTCCAGCAACTGCACTGAGCCATACACAACCAAAGAACCTGAGCTGGCTTTTGGCTAATTAACCCTTTATGGTCGGTGGTGCTAGTGTGCTGGAAACTGGGCGTTGAATTTGGCCACCTGCCAAGAGGCAAACTCCTGGGGCATCCATCAGCCACCCTGGCTGCCCGCTGTGAAGGGACAGTCTGTCCTAGCAGTTAAAGACTTGGATGTAAAAGGGACTCCTTCTGGCACTAAGCACTATCCTGATTAGCCATTCCATCAGCTGACAGATGGTCAGCAAAGGGTGAGTTTCTGATAAATGTTATGGAAGTGCCATGATTTTTATTATGACCCCAAGGAAGAAAGCAAAGGATGGGCAAAGTAGAAAAACACAATCTCCTAGTGGAGGTACTTGAGGAGAAAAGATTGAGAGCTCTGTTTCGACTATGTTAAGACATCCAGATGAATGAAGCCCCAATCATAACTTCTCCCTCTATCAGAAAGACATGGTCCCCATCTCAAAATATCTTATAATCGAAGAGATATCACTGAGACAAAAAGGTTCAAAAACCGAAATGCAGAAGAGAGATCTAAACTAAGGGCCGTGGCTACACTAGTTCCTACCTTTCGAAAGGGGTATGCTAATGAGCCACTTTGGCAGATGCTAATGAGGTGCTGCCACGGATATGCAGCCTTCATCAGCGTAATGGCAGCTGCATGCTTTTCGAAAGTACCACTTTTGAAGCGCACGCAGCTCGTGTAGACAGGGGCCTTTCAAAAGGACCCCCAGACTTTGAAAGCCCCTTCTTCCCATCTGGTTTCGGGAAAAAGAGGCTTTTGAAATCTGGGGTGGGTCCTTTTGAAAGGCCCCTGTCTACATGAGCAGCATGTGTTTCGAAAGCAGCACTTTCGAAAAGCATGCAGCTGCCATTATCCTAATGAGGCGCTACATATTCATGGCAGTGCCTCATTAGCATCTACCAAAGTGGCTCATTAGCATCCCCCTTTTGAAAGGCAGGAGCTAGTGTAGCCACAGTCGAGAAGTTTATTTAACAGATATAAGTATAGGGTTGATAATTAAACCCATGTAACTTAGTGAAGCTGCCCAAGGACAGGATTCAGAGGGAAAAGAGGAAGGTTAAAAACAGAGCCCAGAGGAATCCAGCAGAGAGGGAACGAAGCGGGGAAACACCAGGAGCAGTACTAAAATAGGACTGTCAGTCCCACAGAAGCTCAAAAAGCAGGATATCAAGAATAAATAAGTGACCAGCCGTACCAAGGGCAGCAGAAAAGACAAGGCTGAAGTTTCCATCTTGAAACTTAACTTAGGAATGACAAACAGTGGATCAGAATCAGTTTAGAGTAGGTAAATTAAACTTTCAGTGTAAGGTCAATAAGTTAATACAGCTTTTATGGACAGCCTACTCTAAGGCCTTGTCTATACTAGAATTTAAGATTACATAATACATGCTAATTAACACCTTTTAAGAGCCCAAAGTGGGTAAGGCACAATTGTCTTTAATATTCTAGGAGCATCAAAATAAAGGCTAGGATATTCCAATATCAAGTGCTAACATTACATCTTAAATCTTAGCCTAGACAAGGCCAGCGAATTTGGGAAAGAATAGGGGCTGAAAGTGTAATAATGCCAACCATGGCTCTACCTAAGAACTGAGGAAATTAGATCTTTGTTGTACACAGAAGGAGGAAAAGACATAGACTGTGTCCCAGGAAAGGTAATAGTGGGAAATGTATGAGCTCACATGGTGGGACAATTGGAGAGGCTGGAGGATAATAAGCAATATTTCAACATCAGTGATCTTTTCATTCATGTATCAGAGGGGTAGCTGTGTTAGTCCGGATCTGTAGTCTGGATCTGACCAGACCAGCATCTGAAGAAGTGAGTTAACTCACGATAGCTCATGCTCTAAACTTTTCTGTTAGTCTATAAGGTGCCACAGGACCCTTCGTTGCTTTTCATTCATGTAAGCATAATTAGTCCCATTAGTCATTGGTGACTCAGGTCCATTTTTTAATACAGTTGACATGTGCTCTCTCCACAGAATTTCTCTCTTCGCTTACTTACAGTCAATTCTGTGGCCTGCTCTTCAGTCAAAGTATTGATTTCAAGAGTTTAATGTATAAAGATAAGTTTTTTTCACGACCATCATATCAATAAAGGAAATTCATCTATCAGTATACCTTATTACACATTCTTACACCACTGTGCATTCCACAGTCTTGAAGAAAATCTCATAATTCTCTAGGCATGTCTATACGTTGCTCAGTTTTCACATCCTGGTCTCCAACTGTGAATGCACTCACTTCTAACAAGATTTAGCAAACATGTATCATACCATTGTACTCATGGTTGGATTCTGTAGTGCTCTACTAATACCATCCTGTCGAAGCTCAGGTAAAGTGGCTGAGTGGCTCAATTCCGATGTGTTTGTAGATTCAGTAATACACTTTCTGGATGAACTGATTTCAGCCTAAAGGGAATACATTTGTACATTTCAGATGAGAGATCATATTAATTATAATACTATAATGTATAATTCATTTGTTGGTATACCTTATTACATATTCTTACACCACTATGTATTCCACAGTCTGTTTATTTGATCTATTAGGGAGTATCTGTTTCAACATATACAACTTAAGAGATTAACAGAATACATGCATATAGTGCATAAGCTATATACCATGTTTCTGGAATTTACTGAGGTGCTGCAGTTCTGAACAGTTTTCACAAGGATTAAGTCTACTGATAAATAACAAATAAAAAACCTGAAGTCTCATTTATGATTCTTAGCTTCTCTTGCATGTATATCCTAGTGGATCTTAACATTCAAAAGAGATATAAGGAAAATTTGGGAGCATTCTTCAGAGAGGGAAAATGTTACCCTAAAAATGCCAAACTTTTTTTAAAGCTTTATTTTTGACATGGCCTCACTCACTTTAACAGCACTTTGGTGAATCCTTACAAAAGCATAGGTTGTTTTTGAGTAGTTTTTTCTAATGTATTACATATATAAATGCTTTCCCCTAAACATTAATCCATCTTGCCTTCTACTGCAACAGCTTTCGCTTGAAAAGGCTGAATTGGACCAATGCAAAAATCAACTTTCTAAGCCTTGTTTCTCTTCCACAATCAGTCATGATGGGACTAACAGCAGTTATTTAAATTATAGAAACACAAAAAATATCTTTAGCGAACTCAGATCTGGAACAGAAATTTTTAGGGGCTGTTATCCTAGAGTAGAGGAAACTCAAACTATACTTAATTTCATAAAGATATAACATCCCTACGCCTCAAGAATACTAAATTATTTATAATCTACATTATTAGACTATCTTGTGAGATGCTGAGTACTTTACAACAGTGGTTCCCAAACTTTTTCCGGTCGTAGAACACTTGGACATCACAGCGCTCTCTGCGGAACACTTTGTCTTTTATACATCATCATGCTAATTATGAGGAACATTAGTAATGGAAAATATTTTATAATAATATTAATTAAATTACTATACAGTACATGCAACTCAACAAATATTAATGAAAACAGACATTAACAAAACAAATATAGCAAGGATGACAGACAAAACATCCAAAAAATTATTTTTTCCCCCTGAGAATGGGGAAGAGACCACCATTACTCAATTTCAATGGCAAAACACTTTGCCACAGCTCGCGGAACACCAGTGTTCCACCAGAACATAGTTTGGGAACTGCTGCTCTACAACCTAATTGATACAAATGGGAACAAGAGGCATTCAGCACATTACAGGCTTAGGCCCTTAATTTTCCATACAAAGGGGATCAGAGAAAACCAAAATATTAACTGTTTCTTAGCTTCTATAAAATGTGTAACATTAACAAGTACTGAATGTTTAATGGTATTCTTGCTTTGAAGATTCAAGAGAAAGCAACACATTGATGGTGTAATGGGGTCATAAGGATGGGAAAAAAAGTACAGGTGGAACCTCTCTAGTCAGGCATCATTAGAACCTGACAAGTGCCAAATGAAAGAATTTGCTGGATCATGGGAGGTCAATGTTGTCTAGCAGCATTATCAACACTTCACTGCTTACTGAGCTCTTGGAAGACATTTCAGGGTAAATTAACAGCTAAACAACAACACAGAACACTGAGAGCCAGGATTGGTGGTGGCAAACAAACTTTATAGACCCATGGGGAACTTTATCAGCCAAGTCTGTGGTCAGCCAGCTAACTATAAATCATGCTGGATTATGGATATGGCAGGATGAGAGTGAGCTAGAATAAACAGGTTCAACCTGTAGTACTATTCTCTTGACCTGAGTACTTTACTAATTGCACATAACTATGAGTAAAACAGTTGGCCTGAATCAATTTTACTCACAGCATGAAGTGCAGATAAAGTGTTTTGGTACAGGGCAATACTACGCTTCCACATCCTGTGTCTGAATCTCAAACTACCGAACTTGCTTTCTCCAATCTTATTTAATATATGTGTTTTAATGTAAATATAACTAGTAGTACTAAAAACTACAAGCAAGCGATTAAGAAACAACAAGCCATATAAACTACAAGAGCTTATTTCTTGACATTTAAAATGTAACCCATTTCTCTCTCTTGCGTTGATTATGCCTTGCTGTTCAGTCTAATACTACAAGATCCTGAACACTTAACAAGTCAAGTGTTTTAGAAATTATTCCTTTTATTTTTAAAATTGGAATGAATCTTTAGCTCACTGATTGTCTCATCAATATATAGCACTCCCTTCACATTTAGGTAAGTTGACTTTTTGTAGCTCAGTTATAGCAAATATACTGCTGGCACAAATATAGGTCAGCACAACAGTAGAATGGTATACAATGCATTACATGGGAACAGAACTTGGACATAGGATTTAGAGAAGACAGAGACTCTTCCTGAGTGTATAGCAACAGCTCTTCCTTATTCCAAATGCCAACATGGAATGCATCCATTATTAAAAATCCTAATGATTCTTACACTCCATCATAATTCTAACAATTTCTGCATGTTTACACACACACCAAAAAAGTATTCCATATCAGACAAATGTTTATAAGAAAACAACCATCTTCTACCACCTGACCTGGTGCTATGAGCCAGGCAAGTCAGAAGGTACTCCTGGCTTTGGCAGTCTTGTCATAGATTTCAACATGTGGTAATCTTTACTTTGATTCTAGACCAAATCAGTATTGTAGCAAAATGCTAGGGAGAATGGTGCTACTAGAAATATAGCGTGATACTTAGATAACAGTGAAGGCAATTAGTAGTCTTTTGCTTAAGATGCAACACTGAGGTCTATCTTTATATACAGTTAAGAAAGTCTTGCCTCCATATACAACAGACTTCCTCAGTGGTTCGCTTTCCTGGGTTTAGTGACAAATATGTTGCGCATGCAAGAAATGATACTTTCTCAGGATCATATTTAGTGAAGCAGAAGTCTGATTTTACTGGACAACTCAAACAGTCGTTCTTGGTAAGAGGCCTACCCATACTAGACTAATTTTCAATATTCAATCTCTTTCACCTGTCAGATTGCAAGAGGCGTTGGGGGAGGAACACTATGCTGCTATGTTACAATGTAAATCTGTCCTCAAAGTTTTTGTTTCCTTGTAGCAATGCTACACTTGCAGCTTCTTGAAATGAAGCAATCAAACAAAAATGACAAGTACTCAATCTACCTTGAAGCTAATTTGTCTGGCAAGTTCCTTGGCCTCTTTGTCAGCCTCCCTTGAAGCACTTCCTGATGTTAATGGTAACAGGCTTATCTTCATTGCTGAGCCACACACCTCACAGCAGAAATCCTGTGACCTAATAAGTAAAATAGTTTTAAATGGACATTTTCTTGTTTTAAACATTTTTTCTTGAAAAACAAGAAACACTGATAGGACAATCTAACAAAATGCTTGGGATGCTAAAGTTAGCAAAAATCAATTAACAAGTAAAGCATGCTATCGATTTGTAGCAACTATCACTGGCTGCAGTGCTGAAATATTTGGGGTTAAAATTATATACACTCTTTCCTTTTTGTAGCTTTGGAAAATATTTACTCCTAGATTTCATAATGTTTCTGTCCTCTGATTATATTAACAATACTATCAACATTATGAATGTCTATTTTATCTCTGGTACAAATAAATTATCAGAACTAACAAAACACTAAATGCAAAAAGCCATGGTATTGCAACATAGATACTTTATACCCACTAAATTCTGAAATAGGGTTCCCCGTCTAGTGTTCACTCTATTACATTTCATATATATGATGGGGGGAGGGCTCTGTCATTATGTGATGGGAATAGCACAGTTTCAAAGATAGACCTCTGCAAAAAAAAAAAAAAAAAACAAAACCCACATACTTCATACATCAAATGGTACTTATTTAGATGTAGTCATGATATTATTTTTAAATTAACCCATTAAAAATACACAGAAGTCATTACAGTAAATTTTATATTTCTCCACAGAAGTTTAAAAAATAACAAGAAAGTTAATGAATTATGAAGCTTGGGCTTCCTTATCCATAAGACACTCTTGTGAAGGAAAACTGGAAGAAAGAGATGGTGACAACCAGATGAAGAAAAGGGAAAATATGTTCAGACACTAACTTGCCAATATAGAAAAGAGGGCTTTAAACTAGGTTTATACGGGGCAAATAACAAAAACCACAGGATAAGTATAAAAATTGTGATCTTGATGGAGAGCTGGAAGCTGGGGATGGGAATGCAAAATTAGAATAGGTTCCGAAAGTCAACAAGAAGAAAAACATTGTGGGGGTCTTATCAACATCTTACAAGCCTACACACAAATACCAGCAGTAAGGGAATAAACAGGAAGAACTGAAGGTCTTAGTACACACGCAAAATTTAGATTTAATTGGCATCAATTTGGTTGGATAGATTTCATGACTAGAATACTAATATAGAGGAATATTATTTTGTTTGTAAAGGACTGATGGGAGGAAAGAGAGGTGTTACTGCATTATATCAAGGATGTATACACTTGTTCTGAGTCCAGAAGCTCAAGAGGTAGACCAGCTGAAAGCCTCTGGGTGAAGATAAAAGGCAGGACGAAAAAAAGAGAGGCAACATCATGGTAAAATACCAAATCAGAAAGCAGCAGCAGCATTTCTAGAACATACAAATATCTAACACACATAATCTGGTAGTAACAGCAAGCTTCAACTACCCAAATATTTGATGGAAAATATTACAAAATGTCCATTAAGTTCTTGGAACGTGTGGGGGACAATTTGATCTAAAAAGTAGAGGAAGTAACCACAGAGGTAGATATTTTAGATTTGACTTTGACAAACATGGAGGAATTGGATGTGAATGTGAAGGCTGACAGCAACTTAGGTAAAAGTGATAACAAAATAATAGACTTCATGATTCTAAGGAGTGGAAAAAATAAGAAGAGGAGAATAATGACAATGGACTTTCTAGATAGGATCCCATGGGAGAAAAAGTGCAAGGGAAAAAGGAGAAGTTCAGGAGAGATGGCAGTTTCAGAAACAGATATTGTTAAAGGTGAAAGTGCCAAATAACAGAAGAACAGCAAGCAGCTAATATGGCCCCCCCAGGGGAGCTCTATAATGGCCCCAAAATAAAAAGGAATCCCTCAAAAAGTTCAAAACTGGAAAAATTGTTGAGAACGAATGAAAAATAACAGTGCATGCTCATAGAAACAAAACACAAAAAGCTATGGCACAAAATGATTTACACCTGGCAACGAATATAAAAGGCAAAAAGAAGGAATTCCGTTTAAAAAAGGGTACTATAAATATATTAGGATCAAGAGATAAATCACAGCGCAGCAGGCGAAGAGAGCTATAAACAGACAATATCAAGAAAGCTGAAGTGTTTGCATTGTGTCACTCCATTAAAAACGTTGGTTGTAACTAGCTGTTCAACACAATATTTACAAGAAAGAGGAGGCAACACAAACCCTAATAAAAAGAACAGATTAAAGAAGGTTCATATAACTTATGTTTATTCAATTCAGAAAGACCTCATGAAATTCACCCAAAAGCATATAAGGAGCTAGCTGAAGCAATCTTGGAATCAGTAGTGGTTACCTTCCAAAGCTCATGGAAGACCAGTGAGGAGCCAGAGGATTGGAGATGAGCAAATCTTTGATACCTATTTTTTAAAAGGTGAACAAAGAGGACCCAGAGAAATACAGGCCAATCAGCCTAACTTCAATACCCGGAAAGACACTGAGGCTTTCTACAAGAAGACCTGGATAATCCTCACAAATGGAGTAACAGAAATGGGAGAAATTTAATTTACCTGTGAAGCAGTGTCTCTCTAATTTTTATGTCCATGTGTGAAATGAATTTTGTTATGTGCACCAATATGGAGATGATGTGTAACACATTTTCATATTAGTGCGTAATTCATTCTGAGCATGGACCATCTGTTGTTAGGGGTGAGGGCAACGTTCAGAGAGTGGGAGAGGACTCAGAGTTTGGAGGGATGAGGGCTCTGTCTGCTACTGCTGGCTCTACGGTGAGGCTGGGGATGAAGTTTTGGTGCACAGGAGGGGGCTCCAGGCAGGGGACAAGGGGTTTGGAGTGTGACAGCAGGATCAGGGCAGGAGGTTGTGTGCAGGGGAGGGCCCAGGACTGGGGTGTGAGTTCTAGCAGGGCAAGCAGCTCGAGTGCTGGAGCTCTGGATGAGAGTGTGGGGGCTGGCATAGAGTTAGGGACTTAGTGTTCAGGACAGGACTCAAGGCTGGCATGTGGAATCTGGGAAGGAGTTACAGTGCAGCTGGGCAAAGGATTGGGGTATAAAGCAGGAAGGAGAGCAGGTGGGGTGGGGGGAGAATAGGTGGCCCACACTACCCCAAATTCACCTGCAGGTACCACCCCACCCCTGCTTTCCAGGTCCCTTTGGCTGTAATTCCCTCCTGCAGCCACAATCAGGTGCTCAAGCCCCTATTTTGTCAAAATTAATTTTTAGCAAAAGTTAGGGACAAGTCACAGGACCAAAAAAAAAAAAAAAATTGACAGAATCCTATGACCTGTCCCTGACTTTTACAAAAAATAACCATGACAAAATCTTAGTCATCTTAGCAACCTACGCTATTATAAAAGGAGAGGCAACCAGCTGTCCATCTTTCCCACCCTGGCCAGGTCCCTGGGGCTGGAGCTGCTGGTGGAGCTCTGCGCCCCAGCTGGCTTCCAGCCCCAGGGCTGTTGGCAGAGCTCCATGCTCCTGCTGGCTCCTGGCCCCAGGGCTGCTGGGGTTGCCCCATTTCCAGACAGATCCCGGGGGCTGGAGCTGCCAGGTCTCCCCCGGCCCAGTCCACATGGCTGGAGCTGCCGACGGGGCTCAGCGTCTTGGCCATCTGCTGGCCACGGGGCTGCCAGTGTTCTCCCGACCGGGTCCCGAGGGCTGGAGCTGCTGGTGGAGCACTTCAGCTGTTGCCACCACAAAGGAACGGGCCCTGCTAGCATTTATCAAAAGTGAGGCTTTTGTGAAAGTTAATGACAAGCTGGTGATTAATATCAGCGTGAAACGTGTGTATGAACATTACTTTAGGAATTATGGATACCCACTAATATTACGGTATACAAGTCTGATTAAACAAAGGAAGAGAAACAGGTTTTCTCCCACACACGAGTTGTTAAGGGACTTAATGGTGAGAAAAGGAAGCTTGAACCTGATGTAGTAGTAATGCTGAAGCCTGTTAAAAGACAAGGACACACAGAAAACCCTCGATATAGTGGACCTCATTTTACTGGACGTTGGTAATAATGGATGTTCGCTAGCCTCCCCCTCAAAGAAAGTAGAGTACTGTACTGTACTCTACAGTACTGTAAATGGTGACTCACCAGAGACGCCACCATTCCCCCCATGGCAGGGATCGCCACAGCCGTGGGGTTCCTGGCCACAGCTTGGAGAACTGTCGCTGCCATGTCCCCCTACACGCCCTGGGGCTCAGACCACCGCACCTGAGGGGTCCCTGGCCGTAGCTCAGAGAGCCACTGCTGCCGTGTCCCCACACCCTGTGGCTGAGATCCACAGCACTGATCCCAGCCATGGCCCTTGTGGCTGCGGTGGTCCCAGTCGTGCAGAGGGGGGTGGGAGGGTGCAAACACGACAGCAGTGGCTCAGAGTCAGGGGAGCTGCAATGCTCTGCCATGAGCGTGAGCAGCTGGGAGCCTCAGAAGCTCCCACGCTCTGCCCTGAGCACAGGCAGCTCATAGCCAGAGAAGCAAACGCTCAGAGTAAACCCTCAGATATAAAGGACTTTTGGTTTTAACAGAAGCCCTCCCCCAGAGTAATCCATTAGAGCGAGGGTTTACTGTATGATCAGAGGAATAGACAAGGAAGATCAGTGTAATGGATAATAAAGAACATTTAAAATGCAGTTAGAATGGTCTGAAGAGAGGCAATGTGGGTATCAGGAAAGAAGGAAGTTGCAGAAGCAAGAGCAAGTCTTTAATGCAACAGTGAGTAACTGATGCCGCAGTACTCAACATCCTTGTTGAAATAAAAGCTAAACTGATCCAGACCCCCAGCCCTCTCCCCACTAGATGGTTGAGCATATCACTGACTATACTCTCAAATCTATATGGTGAGGGTGACATTCCTGCTCAAGCAAGTTGGTCTGATTGATGACAGATACTAGTACCAACTATTCACTGTCACAACAGAACCTGCAGTTCCTGGATGCTCTATTTTGAAAGTTTTTCTTATTATCTTGCATGTATTGCACGTTGTCTCTGGAATGAAGCTGAACTTTCCATATTGCCTGCATGCCAAGGCACTGAGATACTGACCTTCTTGCCTCCAGCTGCACTCTCAAAACTGTTAGCAAGTGGAATCAATGACCCCCTGTGCATCCCAGCAGTGTTTAGGTAATAAATCTCTAAGCAACAGTCTTTTGTTCATTTTTAGTATGCCAAGTCCTTACCTCAAACACTACTCTACTGAATCAATCCTTTAGAATGGACAAGTAGAGAGGGTGAAACTTAGGACACTTCAAATTGTTCATTCAACCACATTATCTCAAGAGTTGTCACATCTGAAAGCATGACTTTATTTAAAAGTCTTATTTAAGAGTACCCAAGGAAGCCAAATACCAAAAGACCACAGTCTACTTTCTTTAGGGATTTTCATTAAATGAATTTCTGGTCAAAAAGGGTGATCAGCACATCCTGAAAATTTTTCCACAGATCTCTAGCCATGTAAGATATCAAATATGCGCGCACAACCTATTGGTAAGTACTTTGCAAATACATACCCTAATGTTTTCCATCAGCAAAAAATCCTAGAAAGTACCAACAGGTAATTGGGTCCATACCAGTCTAGACACTGTGCACAGAGCATCTTTTAAACAATATCTGAAAGATTTTTCTCAGTGCTAGGTAAAACACAAGCTTTTTCTTGACCCCCCCCGCCCCAGAAATGGAAATTCATATGAACCTTCTATTGCGATTTTAGGTCTTTTTGGCTGGATATGCCTGGAAATCTAAATGGCAAGGCACGGAAGAGAATAAAGGGTTGTTGTTTAAGAGAGACTGCTGTGAAGGAGAAATCTTTTCACCAACAGATTTACTACCTGCTTCTAATAGCTATATTTATTAATCAGTCCTACTATGACACATAAAGGCAATGATTCCAAAGAACCATTTCACCATTGAGGTAAAATAGCAATTTACAGTTTTCCTTCACTGGAACTGGAATCTCAAATTGATTCAGTTACGCAGCTCTGAGGGTGTTCAGCAGATCTCTTGCCTTGATATGAAAAGTGAAGATCCACTGGTCAACTTCCCTAATTCTCCAATTAGACATCTGAAAACAGACAATGGTCCTGAAAAATCTCATGTTCATTTTACTTCTGTATTACAGGTTGAACCTCTCTAGTTTGGCACCCTTGGGATCTGACCAGAGGTGAATGAGAGAATTTGCCAGACACAAGAGGTCAATATTGTCAAGCACATTACCAACACTTCCACTGCTCACCGGGCTCTTAGAAGACATTTGGGGTAAATTACAGCTAAACAACAGCACAGAACACTGAGAGCCAAGACTGGTGGCTGTAAACAAACTTTATGGGACCATGGGAAACTTGGCCACACCTATGATAAGTGGTCACCCAGTTAACTAAAATTACACTGGATTATGGATGTTGCCAAATAAGAAAGTTCCAGACTAGAGAGGTTCAACCTGTAGAAAGAAATCATTTGGCGAGACAGTCTGTTGGGCTGCAGTGAGAAATATACAGATGGTAGTACCACTCCTATCATTTTCTCGTAAATTTTATATGTAATAAGATAACAGCCTATAAGCCTGGTGTGCAAACAAAATCTTCACGGACTTAAAAGTTCATAAAGGGAAAACAAACTTTGGGCAAAGAAACAAGACAAGGTATGCAATCACAATGGTACAAACATACTACTGGCCCTGAAGAAATAAGTTAATAACTATAATCCTGATATAAATGTTGCTTATTTACAACTGACAATCCTACAAAACATTATTCAAATTAGAGGAAAGGAAATCCTCTTTCCTACAGAGCTATGATTTTTATATTAGAGATTGTTGGAGATGTTAAAAATAAGACTTACTTCTTGGCAAGTGCTCTTCTTTCCTCTGGTGTGTAGTCTAGGGATCCTATGGCTCCCTCTCCTTTGGTTGGCATAAAACCAATAATGGCTAGTAAAGCTGTTCTTACTGAAATTGGGGAGAGAATCAAAAAAAAAAAATCAGACCAAGTTTTTCCCAGAAGTGTTACTGAACTGGAGTCTAGACTTTGAAAAGAAGAAAAAAAATAGTGAGTTTTGCCTGTAAGATTCCATTCTTTCTGAAGAAAATTTCTTGTAATCACACCCAAATCAACAATCATGTCCTCTCACAAGACTGAGGAAGGGTACTATTGAAGGTGAGTGAGAGTCCAGGTTCCACCTTCCATTATGCTGTAGTTGCTCAAATTGAAGGGAGACAACCTTCTTACTGCACAGTTGCAGACAGCCAAGCCAAAGCAGAATTAAATATCTCTGCTTGCACTAGTCTCTCCTGGCAACTTAGCAGAGAAATCATACTATCCTCAGAACTCAGGGCATCCTAGAGTCAGTGGTAGCCACAGACCTAGCATCCACAAAAAAAAAAAAATAATAAAAATGGGAGGGACACATGACTTACGATCATGAGATATACAAGGCCCAAAGTTTAGTTCTAGATAACTATGGCAGAAACTATGAATAACCCATGTTGTGTATTCTACTTTAGGATGACATACTTTCAACCTGAGTGATTAATTTACACTAAGGTGACCCCCACAAACTCAGTGTTTGTTTTTCTTATTTTGATTAAAAATTGAGATGAATATGGACATCCATGTGGGTGCCAAAATGGAACTGGGGAAAAGCTTTGGAGTTTTCAGATCCTAAAGGCCAGCTCTTGCTAACCTGAATAAAAAGTGCTAATGAATACTTAAAACAGGAGAGGAAGCACTCACAGCACCAGCCAAGGTTCCGACTTAGGCTTTACTTTACCCACTGAGAAACACAATTAGTTGGCATTCAGCACATACTGGATTTTTTTATAGTCCTGTGATCAGTAAACAGCATAAGAAAATACTGATTCCACTATCAATTCATAGAAGATTTCTTTACAAAGGAACTTCAAATGAGCTTAACAGAAATGCATTAATCTAAAAAATTAGTTACCCAATTATCCAGGGGAAATTATAACATTAAAACAGTGTGCCTCATCCCTCCATTCTACTTATTTCTCTTTAAGGGTCAGAAGCTGACATCCTGCTATTTCCAGTGTCTCCTTGAAGTCAGGGGAGTAAGTAGAAGCAATTCATCTGTATATCATCAGAGCCCATTATCAAGCAATGTGCTGAAATAATATGCTCAGGAGCACAGTAAAAACAGACAAGATAATGAATATTTTCACAGAGAATAATTCTGAGAAGTAGTTTTGTTGGTATCTGTCAACGTTTTGCTGAAGAAAAATTCCATTGAATATAATACTCACTACTCCATGAAGGCTGCCATGTTTCCGGGTGATGTCCTGAGATGCTTAAACAAATTTTCTTTCCTACTTCAAACCTGCCATTGGCCTACAAGGAAAGGAATCACGGGGGACAGAAAAAAAAAAAAAAAGATATTCTTCAACCCAGATATTCCTTGTTACACTAGCTTCCACCAAAAAAAATTAAGCTGTAAAAACCTTTTCAAATAAATCTGTACACGAACATCATGTAACAAGTTCACAAATGACAATAATATAGAGCTAGATTAGAGTTGCTGAAATATTTTTCCTCCTCTTTTGATGGTCAAACCACTAAGTTAACTTCACTCTTGATGGCGGATTTTCCATAATGTATATAATCCTACATAAATAGTCTTCAAATTTCATTTACTCCCATGTGCCGATGCAGTAAGGTCTCAGTACATGAATCCAGAGTACGTGACCCTGCTCTTACACAGCTGACCTCGACTCACAGTGCATACAGTAAACCCTCAAGACATGTGCATTCGACATACACGTATCTCACATCAGTACAATGGGAGGGGGCCTGTACTCAAGCCCCAGACAGCTGCAGAGGTGCAGGGGGGAGGTGATCCCCCTGTCAAAGGGGAACAGAGCCAGCGGTAGCCAGCTCTTCCCGAGTGCCACCACGGGCGGGGGTGGTCTAGCCTCCACTGCACACCCAGGCTCCAGCCACTGTCAGGCGCCCTGGCCCCTCTATCCCCATGGCCCCAGCCCCAACCTCCATCACCAGCTTAACCCCCTTGCACCCCTCCCACACCCCAAACCACCCCCCAACCCCACAATTCATGTTAAATTGGGGGCTATCTTGGGGGATTACTGTATACAAGTGGATAAACAAAACAAAAAGCCACTATTCTGTGGTTTTCTTTAAGGTTATGTCTACCCACGCCCCTAAACTTAAAATTAGATGTCCAACAGCTCAGTGGTTTGAGCATTAGCCTGCTAAACCCAGCGTTGTGAGCTCAATCCTTGAGGGGATCTGAGGCAAATAGATTAAAAAAAAACAAAGGGATGGTGCTTGGTCCTGCCAAAAGAGCAGGGGACTGGACAGGATGACTTCCTGAGGTCCCTTCTAGCTCTATGAGTTGTGTATCTCCATATATTAAACAAAGTGTATATCTTATTTTGAGTTTATTTCCAAATAGGCTATTTTGGCATTTGGTGCTGTCTAAACGGCAACAAATGTCAAAATAATGTGCTATTTCAAGGCATCCCTTACTCTTCCTGTAACAAGGTATACAGGGATGCCGAGATAGCATGCCCATTATTTCAAAAACGCGGCAGTATCCCGAAATAGCTCTGCCACGTAGACATAGCCTAAGTGACCTCTCTCATATTGCTATAAATTAATTGTTTAAGACTTTTGAAGTTACTCTAATCGAAATGACCATATAAAAATTATGACTGACAAATACTCTTACTGTTAAAAGAATGATGCTTGGGGGTTTCATGGGATACTCTGGTGGTAATACTATTCGTCCATGATAAATTCCTCCGTCAAAATCTGAATCTGGAGGGCCTCTCACAGTAAAATGCCATTCAAAAAGATTATCCTAAAAACCAAAAAAACAAGAGCATGCACATCAGACCAAGCAGGATAAAAACAGATAATCTTTACCTCTTTAAAACAAACAGACTGTAGCTCTGTAGAACAGCAAAAAAATCAAAATTAAAATTGAGAAGAAAGCTAAAGGAGGATAACTACTACAAGAAAGTGCAGAATTTCAGAGCTAGAAATAAGGGACAATATATATTTCCTTTGAAAGTGTTATTACTTAACTACTTCGTTATAATTTCTATTTCTACATGGTTCTTGAAGTCCATTTTTGACTAGTCTGAACATCACAAACATCAGGCTTACAATAAGCACAAAATTTACATATACAGTAAGCAGCACAAGTATGCCTGTTATTATCATACCAGCATCAAGGGAGTCTTATTCCCAACACCTCATGGGTATGGATAAGATTTTGTCAACGTGATGTTATGCACCATTCACAGCTCAGTCACAGTTCACACTATGATCATGGCAACAAAAAAACTGTACAATTACAATTGAGTGTGAACAAATGTGCATATACATTGCACTAATGTAGCTTCTGCTGACGGTCTATATGAGCACTGAGTTTGCAGCAATATGAAATAGGACTCTACAGTTTGTTAATGTCCTTTAATTTACTCCTCTTTGAAATGGAAGTAGACCAAGCTGTTAGTATGCACCAGCACAGTGCACATGGACAGTCTATATGCAGCAGGTTAAAGCAGAGTCACACCACAGCGTATCACAAACTGAACGTTCGCATAGAAAATAGTGAGGAGAACAAGAAGTCCTGTTAGTCTATAGGGTACCACAGGACTTCTTGCTGTTCTCAAAGACACAGACTAACACGGCTATCTCTCTGGTAGAAAATAGCAATATATTTTTCTCTTCATTACAAAGTAAGCTATTTTGGAATTTCATTCTCTCTGTACAATATTTTTTTCTAAACAATCATAATGGAAGAATACTTAACTTTATAACAGCAAAGTAACTTTGCCATCTTTTTGTGTGAATTTCCATTTATATGTGGCTGAGAATTTGGAACAATAAATTATTTATTAGGAGAGCATCACTTTTGATAGAACTTCTGTTACCTCCAACTACATTACTAAAAGTGGGAAACAGTTGTCTAGAAAGAAGTACTGCAGCAAAGGATCTAGGGGTCATAGTGGCACTGATGAAAACAACATGATTCTGGGATGCATTAACAGGAGCACTGTAAGCAAGACAGAAGTAATTCTTCCAATCTACTCTGCGCTGGGCCTCAGGTGGAACTCTTTTTGAACACCTTCCGCCAAACCCCATCCCTATCCCCACAATGTGATTGGCTGAAGGGTCTGTGTCCAGTTCTGAGCACCACATTTCAGGAAAACATATGGACAAATTTGAGAAAATCCAGAGAAGAACAATAAAAATGATTAAAGGTCTAGAAAACATGACCTGTGAGGGATGATTGAAAGAATTACATTTGTTTAGTCCGGAGAAAAGAAGATATAAGGGACATAACAGCTTTCCATGCCTAAAAGTTTGTTAAAAGGAAGAGGGAGAAAAAGTGTTCTTCATTACCTCTGATAGTAGGACAAGAAGCAATGGGCTTAAATTACAGCAAGGGAGGTTTACACTGGGCATTTGCAAAAACTTCCTGTCAGGGCAGCTAAGCACTGGAATAAATTGCCTAGGGAGATTGTGAAATTTTTGTCATTGGAGCTTTGTAGGAGCAAGTTAGACAAAATACCTGTCAGGGATGGTCAAGATGACAGTTGTTACTGACAGGAGTGCCGGGGCTGGAAACTGATAACCTTGCAAGGTTCCTCCCAGTTCTATGAGTCTATTAATCCTTCAATCCAGAGGCTTTAAGTAAGTGGCAGGCAACCTGCAAACTGTTTGGCCATCACAGGTTGCCCTCCACAGCTCTCACATATATAGATTTGCAGAGTTTAACCTCTAACACATTAACTACTATTACAATCACTTCCCTTCATAAAAGAAAAACTACAGTACATTCAACATGATAAAGATGTGCTATGAACCAAATATTCCATCTGATTGTGGCAGGGGTTGGTGGGATGCCAGGACTTTTCCCTTTTTCAATTAAAAACATACAAAGCTGTGGTTACCTTGCAAGGCAGTCAATGAAAGCTTGGTTTATAACTAAAAGTCACAACAAATTCATTTACTTTTAAAGTATTTTCCTCCGCAAATCAGCAACAAGATTAACCAAACGCACAATCCATGTCAGATGTACTGCCTTTAAAAACAAAAGTTTCATCTCTCTGTCCCAAACTTTCACAATGTAGGTGGCATTATCTGTAACAAATGAGGTCACACAATCAAACTGCAATATGAATTTCTCAATAGTTTCCCTTATTGCTTAGCTCAGTGTGTTAAATAAAGTGCTTCCAAAACCTTATAACTCAGTAGAAATACTTCCAGCTTGTTTTGTTCACCAGAAGCTGAAGTAGCTCCGTTGTCACTGCTTGTTGGGCCCAAGAAGGTGAGAATTTTGATTCCATATCTGTCTTCAGCCTCAACAGTTTCATCTGCAACCATGCTGATACATTCAAACGCATGCAACTCTTCCTTTAATTCTTGACTGTATGAAGTATTGTTGTAGCAATGTTAATCACAGGATATTAGAGAGAGAAAGGGAGAGCAGTAGTACCTTTCACTGGACCATCTTTGCTCATTTCTCTCACTAACAGTCAAACTATTTTTATTGGATTAGTTTCTGTAGGTGAGAGAGATGAGAGAATTTAGTCCAATAGAAGACATTACCTCAGCCATCTTGCCTCTACAATCCTTGAATGTGATAATTAAAATGCTTGGGTAAGTTAAACTGATCTGATCTGCACTGGGTATAACTCCAATATGTGTTCCAGTTTGCATCCTAAAAATCCTCTGTGTTTTGAACTGTTAAGGGTAAGAGAGAGGCAGATAAAGCTTCTGTTAATCTGAAAGCATCATAGCTTCTGTAAAGCTGCTCTTCAATCCTAGTATACTAGCTGCTTTTGGCATTTCAGGATTTCTGTTTTCCTCTATTTGTCACACCTCGTTAGCATTTATGTGCTGCATTTTCCAGATGCTTGTCGCAACTAGTGTTTGTGGTAAAAATTAACATGTATGCTACACTAGATATAAAATACCTTTCCTCTGTTTTCATTAAATGTGTTCACAAATTAGAACTCAATTTTGCAAATTTTACCCATATTTTGTTGCTGTTGTCATCTGTTATTTACTTTTAATCAAGAGTTTGCATATTCCAACTATTTTAAAACTCCTTTAACTTCCTCTGTCCCCTCAAAATATCATACTCATTTCCTATTAAGATGTTCTTGCTGTTTTCACAAGTAAGTTGAAATCAAGAGAAAAATTCACAGGTTCTGGTGTAGCAGTGACCATCACTGTGACAAAAAAGAGTGCTAGGATCACATCTCAATGTTTGCCCATTTACTTGCCCACTCTTGAAAAGACAGAAAAATTCTACCAATATTTATTCAGGTTCTTCTTCCTACTGGTCTCTTTCCGAGACAGAGAAAGAGAGTCTGTCTTAAGTAATCAGCACATTCATACAAACTGCCAGTAAATAACATTCTGAAATATACAGTTTACCCCTCAGCTTAATTTAAAAACACTCAAATTAAAATAAAACAGAAATAAGTGAAAAAATAAAACTTGGTATTTTACCAAAACTCATTATTCAAGAGAAAAAACAGCAAATAAAAACAAAAGCGAACCAATGACAATAATCTGTAGTTTACAGTTCCCAAAAACATGTTTTAAGTGCTCCGAGTATGCTAAAAGCACTAAGCTTTTCTGCAAAATTTCCACCAAATGATGGAGTCCCAGTATTTGAGGTTTCTGTTTTTCAAGACTTCCTTTTGGAAATTTGAGTTACATGTAGAAATCCAAAAACTGGGGGTTTTCAGACCACTCTCTCTCTCTGTATATGCTGTAATAAGTAATCTCTTTGAAATGCTTCCTACTGAACATCATTGTAACATTGTTTCAGACAGCACTATGTTAACGCACACTAGAGAATCTTTAATATG
Source organism: Carettochelys insculpta (assembly GCF_033958435.1). NCBI lineage: Eukaryota > Metazoa > Chordata > Testudines > Carettochelyidae > Carettochelys > Carettochelys insculpta. The sequence continues at coordinate 140,525,586 of NC_134139.1, read as the reverse complement.
TACCAGAAAGGCCTACATGAACAAATTAATGTGCAACACATTAGTGCATTTTAAAAATCACGCCCCTCAAGCCTGCACTACTGCTTCAGGTAGACAAGCCCGTAGATACAAATAATCATTTCTGATGTTCTTCTGGTGTTTACTGGATAAGCACCTTTTTTAATTCTTCTTTTAATATTTTGGATCTTTTCCAATTACAACCTAAAAATGTGAAACTCTACAATATGTAACAGATAAAAGAAGACATTTTGTTTGTTTGCTTAAGTTTCATTCCTGTCAGCACTAGGATTTCACCTTTCCTCATATTTTTGACCGTTTACAAAATTTCCAGGACTGACAATCCAGCAAGGGTAGCATTTGCAGAGGGAGAAATTTAAGGTGAGATCCTGCAACTGCTCTCTTCTGCTTACACAGAGGAACTAGTTACTTTCATGGGCTTCCAGTTATGCACAGGACTGCACACATAATCCAAGTATTGGATCTAGCCTTAAAGATTATGCTAGGGTAACTTCATAACATAATATCAACTTCTTTTTGGATGTATAACCACTTCATATTTAAAGTATGACCTTATGAAATCCCTGGGAAAAGCCATCTTACAACTATCTAACATGGCTACTTAGAAATAAGATGAACTTGTATGTATTTTTAACTGATGAGTCAAGTCCATGACCTGCCATTAGATTTTAAAACTACTGTTAATTTTCAAGAAGGAAAAAAATAAACATCTGACCATTTTAATAAGGTCTATTAATCTCCAAAACCAAAATTAAGTATTATGTATGGACTTAAAGCAATGTAACCATGCAGAACAGTGATATTACGTATTATACAGCAGAGAGAATCTAACAACTACAGTGAAAATATATACAGAAACTAACCTCCAAGGGCTGTGCATGGTAATGATCTGTAGGATCTTTCAGTTCAGCTGCTTCCTTCATTAAACGTTTGACAGCTGAAAAAAAGAAATTTGGAACATCAATATGAAAAGCTCCCTTAAAAACTAAAAAAGTTTAAAATACATAGCAAGTTTTGTTTGCACTCTCCTGAAGGAGTCACATCACCTGGCAAAGTAGATGGTACAATACACCATGTATCTCTCACATGACTTCATCCTCCAAGACGCACGTGATCAATTACTCAGATAGGGTACAGATTTAATGAGCCATAAGAACAAAGTTTAAAAAAAAAAATGTAATTGTTTCACAGCTTCCCAAATAATGTATCTGTACATTAAGAGTAAATTGTACATGATTAATTCATCTCTTACATTAAAACTGAGAGCGGGGACTCAAAATATAATATTTATTAGGATTTCTCAATTACTTTCAACAAGTAATCTACAAATGAACAAGGCATATCTGTCATTACAGATTAACACAAGAAGAATCTCTTTGCATTTCAGTGATTGTTGACCAAAAGTTGTTCACAATACCTCTTAAGTCAATGTTACTTATGCCACACAGGGATTTGGAAAAAAAAAAAAAAAATCAACCCCTTGAGCTATGAAAATCACACCAATTTAAAGTACTGTCTTCAACGGGTTATGTTGATGGGAGACATTCTCCTGCCAACATATCTTCTGCCCCTTGCTGAAAATGCGGTAATTATGTCCATGGGAGAGCACTCTTCCAGCAACATAGCACATCTTTACTAAATATGTGACGTTGCACAGCTGCACCGATGCAGCTGTGCTGGTGTAGCACAGTAGTGAAGACAAGCCTTAAAAAACTTCATACTCTGACCACTAACTACCAGGAGGTTACATAACTGTATAAACAAAATCACGATAAGGTTTTTATGAGGGGACTCAATGCTGGAAAGCACATGGACACACACACACATACACTTCGCCACTTGAAAACATACACAGAGGGTGCTCAAAACATTTACCCCACATGTAGTACCATATTTGTGCTACTATTCCCACACTAAGGTCTCAGTTCAGGAAAGATTTAAGCACATGTTTAACTTAAGGTACATGAACAGTCACACAGAAGACAATGTTTTATTTATATTCTATTTATATGCTTAAGCATTTTCTGTACCGAGGCTCAATGCCATTCCTCACTAATGCCACACTGCAATTTAAAAGAATGGAACAGGTGGCTGTCGCATTATTTATAAAAAACTGTAAATCAAGGTTCTACATATTTTCAGATGTAACTTAGAAACCATCAAAGAGGAAAAATAGTTGAATAAATTCTACCAGTATTCATCTAAATCCATCCAAAAAACACTTGGCGACCTGTCATGCTGGTCAAATACCACCAAAGTATCAAATGAAATTATTCTGCATGTAAGGAATAGGCTAGCAGGAGCTCAACACTGCTGAAGGATTTGGGAAATGTGTCCTTTAGAGATCATTTGCATGAAAATGTAAAGGTGTGCATATGTAATGCCTTGCAAACAAAGCCTGATGGGAGAAGGTGAAGCAATGACGTTTCGTCTATTGTAAACAACATAATGTAAACAACAATTTATGCTATCTCCCAGTGTAAGAATTGTGGAGTATCACCAAGGCTTGAAGTTGTCGTGCAGTCATCATCACTGTGTAATGTACGGATCGCACAGGGCTCTGCGCATCTGAGCGCTGTGAGGAGGCAGGAGGTAGGGATTACTAGTTAAACCAGCATGCTAGGAGCCTTAGGCCCAACCGAACCTTGGCTATATAGCCATAACACTGATTTGACTAATCCTTCCCCACTGTTTAAAGACAGAACGAAAAGCTGGATGCTGGAGTCAGCATTCTTTTTTGTGTGAGACTCCACCCTGGTGGATACTGAGATTGAGAGATGAAATCACAGAGTGGCAGCTGAAGCCACTGAGAGCTGAAATCACGTTGTTTTGCCTCAAGCCAAACCCACAAAGCAGCAGACAGGTGGCCAGCAGGGTGGCTGTCAGGAACAACCGGTAGGCAGCTGGTAGGAGAAACGTCAGGTGGCCAACAGGGCAGCTGGCAGGAGCAAGCAGAATGCAGGACCAGCACGAAGGTGTCATTGCCTCGGTTTCTATGAGGTAATGCATCAGAGTGATGTGTCAGGGCCTGCACAAACTGGACAGAGCTGTAAGTGAGGCATTTGAAGAGGGGTATGGAAAAAGTTTGGATATGCGAATGGGACCCTTACAGTGTTGAAATGGTGAGCCTGAGACACAAAGGACACTCCTCAATCCATTTGTGCTGGGACAGTTGCTTGAGGGTAGGTTATGAACTCTGGGTATGATATTTTTCCCAAGCTAATCTCATGTGATTTCTCTGCCTCTTTCATTAAAGGTTTTTTTTTCCCTACACTCAGATTCTGCGCTTGCAAGTGTGGAAGCATTGCCTCTTCAAGGCACTTATATGTGTGTGACTTTCTCAGGGTAGTGGGAGGAGTCTGAGCCAGTTCTATGTAAGATGGATGAAAAGAAACCCCTAAATATTGAACCCGGCCCTGGTTGCTGCTGACTGCTTCTGGCAGAAGGGTTACATACAAATGCCAGCTATGTTCACTGAAAAATATAACTCCCAAGTGCTATTTGACCAGTCCTATTTTCTATGACTCGCTTGCTTCTTTTGTGTGGACAGGGTCTCTCTCAGTTTTCTTGATGTTATGAGGGATGGGGTGGCTTTGCATGCTACTCTAAGCTTTCTGTAGACTTCAGCTTTAAATCTGTTTGCATAGTGAATAGCACTAGGGGTCTGACACTTTTGTTGTGGCTTATGAAAACTAGCACTAGCTTGATATTGACCTGGTTCCTATTAGTTTCACATCTCCTCAAAGGATAGTGAAAATTAACAGGAACTGGTCATTCTTCTCTGTCACACAGCTTAGAAAAGCTCTGAGTGGATGAATAAACACTGGAGCACCCAGTCTACAAATTTAGGAAGACACCACTGCAACAGTTTAATCTCAGTTCCTACTTAGCAGGTTACTTTCACAAAGCATCAGTGCTAGAAACAGTGAAGAACAGCCACATAGCTAAAGCACTGTCTGGTAATTCAGAAGACCCGTGTTTAATTTGTAACTCTGCCACAAAAATCCTCTGTGATTTTAGGCAAGTCAAAATGACTTGATAGCTCAGCTCCTCCCTATAACAGTTCCTCTCTGCCACCCTTTGTCTGTTATCTATTCAGACTGTAAGCTTTCCAGATCAGGAATTCCCTATATGTGTTTGTACTGCCCATATCACAGTGAGACCTTGAATTTAGTAGGTGCTTCTAGTCACTGTTGAAACACAAATAATGAATAATAATGCTTTAATGAAAGAAAGTTTAGATACTGTAGAAGCTGATGGCATTTCACCTAGAAAATTTCCTACTCACCCTGAATGATTTTCAAACCCTGCAATGTAGGATATAATGCTACTTGTGAAAATCTGATTTCGTAATTTTCAAATTATTGGTTAATTTTAAAAATCTCCCACCTACAGAAATAGGGAAAATGCCACATGTATACTGCACATCAAGTTCCAGCATTCTCCAAAGCCCATGTCAATGTCTAAAATAGGACACACTGGAACTGAGCTTCCTTTCTTCCACTACGAACGCTTGTGCCAAATTACTAAGCCAGAAAGCCTGTCCTGAACAATCACATGCAACAAAGAGACACCAAGAGCAGCCCCCTGGTCAGCTTTTCACACCTTCTCAATTTCAGCACGCAAACTTCATCAGTCGCTACCACTAAAGCCCGTATCATGCTCAGTTACTGGCTCATCTCTTCCAAAAGCATCATGAGATCTGGACGCCTTAGCTAGGAAATACTGTTTCATAATATCATAAAGTCAACTCCAAGTTGTGGTCTTCCATGTTTCCGAGATGGGCATGGCCCCAACTGAAGCTACAGATGCAGCCTGAGCCTTAGAGGAAGGAATCCTTATCTGAGACCAAAACTAGCTGGCCCATAACTGAGTCTAATGCACTATGAGACCCTCTAGGTTGAAACAGTGCAGCCCCTTAATCTGTCTCCAAACACTACAGACTCTTGAAAGATACTAAATAAATAAATACATGTACACAAATATAAATATAACCGTCTAAAGATATCCAGTGTAATCTAGCCTCTGTCTGATAAATATATGGATTGTGAAACAGAAGTAGTAAATGTATTTGATTCAAATGAAAATCAGTGACAATGTTAGGCAACAACTTGGCAGGGCTGGTGGTGCTAAGGGTTATCCTTACGCAAAACCATACACAAAGGAATTGTTGTAACTAGTTGTATTTTCTAATTTCTTCTGTCTAATGCAACTGCTGCTAAAATGCTGTCTTCATGGATAAATGTTGCAAAAAATAAGTTGCCAAGAGTTCAAAAGGGAGAGCCATTAAACCTGCTCAGACCACACTCAGGTCCCAGGGAAGAGGCAGCTCCCTAACTGAGGAAAATACAGGTGGAAAGCCCTTGAGGAATCCAGTCACAACTGGATAAAGAAAACCTGTATATTCTCAGAAGAGGCAGTGGTATGTTAATATAGCTACTAGGCGTGCCTGGATAAAAGTGATGCATTGTCTGGTAGGTTATTTCTGATGCCCAAACATAAAGAACAACTTGAGTGTATTCCATTTTGACAACACCATGTCCATAATTTGATTTACATTTGACATGAAAGTAATGAGCAAATATTTATCTCTTTGCTTCTTTAAATAGTATAATGCAGATGTGTTTTTCTGTGAAAATCTGAACTGTGAAATTCTGTAGAAAAGAGAGGCATACAGTCTCACTACTCTTTGTTCCAGTAAATTTATTTGAAGTGTCATGGCCATTTGAGACCAAGGTTCCTTATATCTGGAGATGGCCCACCTGTACTCCCTTAGTGCACCTGTGATCCACTTCTTCAAAAGACAGGGATGTGTAAAAGAGCTCTTCCAAGCATCCATGATATCTAACCACCAGTATCCTGCTAACAGGATGCTTGCCTCCACATTCTTATAAAGAACAAATTATACACTGAGCAGGAGTCTGGGCTATGACTCTTCCTCAGACAAAACAGACAGCAGATGCATCTCTATGTTTGCGCGATTAAATTACCACAGGAGGAACATGGTTTGAATCTTGAGGGCTTTGAATCCATTAGTTGAGACACAGAGCTCTGAGAAATAGATTACATTTAGTTTGATTTTTTTAGATACATAACCAACTAAAAATGTGGGGGGAGAATTTATAGGGAATTGGCCCTATCTAGTCTACAAGTAAATTCTTCAGGCCAGCACACCAACATCACTCATTATACCTCACTACCATGGTCACTGAGAAAGAACTGAGGAACAGTTGTGACCAGGCTGCCCTTTACTCTATTGGTTGAATAGGAACAAGGACACGAACTGTGGAGATGCAGCCCAATAGACGCTGCTATTCAAAAAATTTCTTTCTTGTACTTATGAACACACACAATGAAAGCCACACTGACATACACGTGCAGAACTTTGATATACGTTTAAAATGTTTGCCATAATTTTATATGCAGAGATTTATTTATAAATCATTTTGTATCATTTTATGTATAAACAAGTGATTCATTTTTAAGTTTACTTTTGAGCCCATATATTAACACGAGGGAAATCACAAGCCTGTTGAATGTAAAATTTAGTTTTTCTCCAGCAGGTGCAAAGAACTGGTTACATTTTAAAGTCCCTTGTTAAAAGCAAGTACGAGTGGTAAAGCAAGAGGTGGGAGAGCTTTTTCAGATTAACCACAAGTACTTGTCCTCACTACCCAACAACCCAGGAAGTCATTCAGCGCAACTCTTGTTTTTAATGCTTTGAGAAACCATATAAAAAAAGTGTGCTTGAATACTTCACCAGTTAACATGTGGTAAATCAGATCTAAATATTTATATTAATTATAAATTCACTTCCCTGAAATCTGTTGTATGCAGTGCTTTTGTAACTATGTTGGTTTCAGAATACTAAGAGAGACAAGGTGGGTGAAGTATTCTCTTTTACTTGATCCTGAAATCTGTTTATTAAAATATAGAAACACAAGACAGCACTTTATTTTCTGTGTGACTGTTCTTGCAATTCTACATTTATGGAATTTTCTGAGGACCTCAATCTCTATTTTAGCAATAAATACAATGAAATATAAAAAGTAGGAATATTTAGTGAATGTTCATAGGCTCAGAAGATTCTTAAATACACACAGGGCCAAAAATCTTCCAAACCTCATCTAGATTCATATATGGATATTGGAAGTGGGGAAACTAGTACGAAGAGAATATAAACAGCATACTACCTTATGTTTATACAATATAATTCACCTTACATTCAACTCCTATCTGGCCTCAGTACACTGATCCCTCACTATACAAGCGCAATTGGTTCCCAGCTTTCTGCTCATAGGCAGAAACTCGTAAGAGGGACACTAAATTCCTATTAAATAACATGTAAAAGTCTCTGAAAGGTTCCCACAGCTCCTAACTCTGGGAAGGAGTGACAGCAGGTGGAGCTGCTTTTGAAAGGTGAGTGAACCTTGGGTTGGGGAGGGTTAGAGGCTGGGGTAGTTTGGGGCTGTGAGCAGGAGGAAGGGTTAAAATCTGGTGGCGGGTTGCGGGGGTTCAGGCTGCCACAGTTTGGGGCCAGCAGGGGAGGGGGTGTCAGGCTGCAGGGCCGCAGGGGGTCAGGCAGCAGGGGGTCTGGCTGACGGCTGGTAAGGGGGGTCTGACTTCTGTGGTTTGGGGCCACGGAGCTGCAGGGATTACAGGTGGGGGGGGAGGTCTGGCAGTGGGGAGGTCCAGCGGCGGGGCCACAGGGGTTACAGGCGACGGGTGGGCATCTGGCTGCGGAAGTGTCCCTTGATAGTGTTTGTCCAACCTAGTCTTAAATATTTCTAATGATGGGTATTCCACTATCTCCCTTGGAAGCCTTTTCCAGTGCTTAATTACCCTGACAGTCATAATGCTTTTCCTAATATCTAATCTAAAACTGCTTGCTGCAGATTACACTCCTTACTTCTTGTCCTACCTTCACTGAACATGGAGAACAACTGATCACCATCTGCTCTATACCTGTCAGTGCTTTTTTCCTAAAAAAAAAAAAAAAGGGGGGGGGGGGTGCCAGAACTGAACCCCGCCCCCTCTCCCCTCCAGGCTTAACCCCCCCACAGCCTCAAACCACCCCCTATTCCCAGGCTTAACCCCCCACAGCCCCAAACTGCCCCCCCACCTACCTCATACAGAAGTGGCCGATGGCTCCTCCACTCTCCTATCCACAGTAGCTCCTGGCACAGCACAGCCATGCGGGAGCCACCGAGAGTTGCTTCCGGCGCATGGGGCCATGCACATACCACCCAGAGCAGCTCCCAGTGTGGTGCAGCCTGGCCATGCACAAGCCACCCAGAGCAGCTCCTGGTGCGGCATGGCACCCTGCCCTACCCAGGGAAAAAACGATGCCAGAACGCCTTTCCATGGCATCCTGGCAGAAAAAAAGCCCTGCCTGTTCTTAACATGTGAAGACCATCAGTTAGTTCTAAGTCTTCTTTCCTCATAGGCAGAGCCTTCCCATACATTGCATGGTTCAGAGCAGTTGCCCCAGACCCCATGCTTCAGGGGGGCATGAAACCCAAGCAGTGCAGGGTCTGACAACAATCCAACCCTCCCTGATCTGTCCCAACAGCTCCTGACTTTGCTTGTGAGATGAGAAATAAGGGCTTTGGGGAAGAAAGTGGAACAGGGCTAGATATAAATGGGCTAAGCAGCTGGAAATCCTGACTAAAAAGTAATTCTGTCTTTACTGGGTGTCAAGATATCACTTCCCAATGGAACAGATATTCTTTTAAATAAAAAATACTTTGAATTTTTTTTAAAAAGGTTAAAAGAATTAGTCATATTTTCCAAGTAGAAAATAACTCCCTGGGATTTTCCCCATAAAAATTACATTTTGTTTTTATAGAACAGTTCTCAGCCATAGCTCTCAAGGTGCTTTTAGAAAGGAAGGTAAGCGTCACTGTCTCTATTTTAATTTTGCAAATGAGTGAAAGTGAGGCACAGAAGAGTACAGTGATTTTTTCCAATTGCACACATAAGGTCAGTACCAGAGTCAGAACTTTCACTATACCACATTGTCTTCCATCTAAGATGCCACATATTTTAGGAAGCAGGTATCTAAAACTACATTATAACAGCATACGGAATACTTTCACTATCAGTTTTCCGACTTATAAAATAGGGTTAATGACACCAACTTCCTTTGTAAACCTAAATTCTATTATTAGATTTTTACTAGCATGAATTCGCAATGATCTGGACATCTTATTCATGAGCAATGCATTCATCTAAAACTCAATGCCAATATAAATTTCACCCTTCTCTACTGGGCCTGTGATGCCTCACATTCAACTTGACAGTTTTTCTGATTTATCTATCTGTATGCAACATAACTTTTGAATGCTGTATCTGATCATTTCCAAAATTTTGAGGAAGCTTCCAGGCAGTGATGGAAAGAAAATACCTCACTGATCTTGGGGACAATCAAAATATCAAAAGATGGGAGCTGGGCAACAAATGGAGCCACTGGCATCTGTGCATGCAATCCATTAACACCATACAAAACAACAATAGTCCTACTCATCCACCCAAGAGTTTAACTTGTTGACACTCTAAAGAAAACTAATTGTCCTCCCTCCAGACAGCCTGAACATGAATAGTCAGCCACCATGGATGTGGAGGCCCTTTACACCAATATCCACATGAAGAAGGACTTCAAGCTGTAAAGGAACAGTACCCCTGGTGAGGCCAAGACCCAACTGGTGACAGACCTCATCCACAACTGTTTCAGATTTGTGCACCTTATATGGAGATATATCTACCTAACAGAACTGGAAAGGACCTTAAGAAGTCATTGAGTCCAGTCACATGCCCTCGCAGCAGGAGGTATCACCATCCCTGACATTTTTTTTTAATCTGTTTGCCCCAGCTCCCTAAATGGCCTCCTCAAGGATTGAACTCACAACCCTGTTATAGCAGACCAATGTTCAAACCACTGAGCTACCCCTAAGGTACAACCACATTTGCTCCAATCCCTCAGACAGAGACAAACATCTACAAGACCTTCACCAAGCTTTCCTAAAACTGCAATACCCACCTAAGGAAGTAAAGAAACAGACTGACAGAGCCCATTGTGTACCCAGAAGCCACCTGCTACATGACAGGCCCAACAAGCAAAATAACATAACACCCCTGGCCATCACATACAGTCCCCAGCTAAAACCTCTCCAGTGCATCACCTGTGATCTACAACCCATCCTGGGCAAGGATCCCTCACTCTCACAGACCTTGGGAGGTAGGCCAGTCCTTGCCTCCAGACAGGCTACCAACCTGAAACAAATTCTCACCAGCAACTATAGACCACGCTACAGTAACTCTAACTCAGGAACCAATCACTCCAACAAACCTCAGTGCCAACTCTGCCCATATATCTACACCAGCAATACAATCACAGGACCTAACCACATCAACCACACCATCAGGGACTCATTCACAAGCACATCTACTAATACAGTATATGCCATCCTGTGGCAGCAATACCCCTCTGCCATATACATCGTCTAAACTAGACAGTCTCTACATAAAAAAATAAATGGACATAAATCAGATATCAGAAATGGTAACATACAAAACCCTGTAGGAGAACAATTCAAGCTCCCTGAACACTCACTAACAGATTTAAAAGTAGCCATCCTACAAAAAAAAACTTCAAAGGCAGAATCTAAAGAGAAACTACAGAGCTGCAATTCATTTGCAAATTTGACACCATCAACCAAGGACTGAACAGAGACTGGGAGTGACTGGCCAGCTATAAAGCAGTTTCTCCTCTGTTGATGTTCACACTTCCACCACCCTCCCTGACTGACTTGACCTCCTCAGCTCTGGTCTTCCTCTTGACTGGGACTCCCTTCTTTTCATGACCCTGGAAAATCAGCCCTGCTCTGGAATCTCCACTACACTGCATCTGATGAAGCAGGTCTTTGCCCTCAAAAGCTTATGCTCTATATCATCTGTTAGTATATAAGATGCCACAGAACTACTAGCTGTTTTTACAGATACAGACTAACATGGCTACCCTTCTCACAGTCAGCAAACTGGGCATCCAGAGAGGATCCTCCTCCTTCTGTCCCTCCCTCCCATCTGCCTCCTGGTTCAAGGGAGATGGCACCATCCAATCTGGAGGACAGTACTTTTTTTCTTTAGAGAGTCTCTCTCACTCACTCACTCACTCACTCACACACACACACACACACACACACACACACACAAAAGAAATATTGTGGTCTAAAGCAGCTCTTCTCAGCCAGGGTCCGCAGGGGGCTTCGAGGGAGTACATAAATCATTTAAATATTTACACCAGGCTGCATAAAAAGCCCCAGCAACGTGGTACAAACTAAAATTCCCTATTACTTTCTATAGTTCTAAGTATTATACGCTGAACTACACATACACAAGACGTATATTGCAATTAATTGTGCACAGGAAAAATGAGAGCGCAGGCGACCTTTCAGGACGAGCGCGCCCTGACACTTTTGTGCTGTCTATGCGGTGGGCAAGCAGCTTTCAACGAGGTGAAACTTGGGGGCATCCAAGGCACACGCCGGGAAGACGGGGAGAGCCGCTGGTGTGAAAAATGGGGGACCCTGGTGGGGGGGGACAATGCCCCCGCCAGGGTGGGGAGCATGAGGGCCTGGCGCGAAGCCAACGGGGAGTAGGATGGGGGACCCTGCAGTGCGGGGAGCAGGAACGGGAGGGGGAAGTGCCCGGTACAATGGGGGCACCGCCCGGACGAAGGGGACGGGGGGCCTGGCTGGGGAAGCTGAGAGCAGCGCCCGGCCCCGCAATGGGGTTCGGCCGCTCCCCGCCTACGGGCAGGGGCTCGCCCCGCCGGCAGGCCGAGAACCGACCTCGCAGCGCTGGGGGTAAAAGGGGGGCAGGGGGCGCCCGCAGATCCCGCTCGGGCGCGGCCTGGAGGGAGCCGGCGACCGCTGCCCCCGGGCACGGAGGGCGGGAGCCCCGGCAGACTCCGCTGGGTCCCGCCGCCGCTCACTCACCCGGGCTCTTCAGGTTGTAGCGGGTCTCCATGGCGGCGCCACGGACGGACCGACTGACGGCGGCTCCCGGCTGCGAGGCCGGGCGGGGCCTGGCGCGTCTGCTGCTGACTCGGCTCCGGCTGCGGCCGGAAACTGCCTGACGTGGCGGCGGCCGCTCTGTGACTAGGCCCGCAGGGGCCCGACACCCCATCTCCGCCCCGCCCCGCCACCGCCTCGCATCCCCTGCCCGGGCGGGGCGGAGCCAGGCCTGTAGTGCCCCCCCGCCCCGCCTCAGCCCCGGCCCCTCCATACCTCCTTCCCCGCCCCGGCTGCAGCCCCTACCGCCGCCTCCCTCTCCCTGTCCTACCCCTCCCCCCAAGCCCCGGCTAACCCGCCCTCCTCCCACAGCATCTCTAAACCGGCCTGGTGTTAGTGAGCGGGCGGCCGGGCCGGCCGGCCTCTTACCGGGGTGTGCCAGGCGTCCCCGGGCCCCATAACCTTTGTTTCCAGCCACCAGTCCAGGCTCTCCGTGTTCTGTGCTGCTGGTTAGCGGCAATTTCCCCCTAAGTGTGCTAGACAATATTGACCTCCTGTGGGCCGGCAAAGCCTCTCCCTCGGGGCGGGACAGGTCCCGAGCGTGCCAGACTAGTGAGGTTCAACCTGTATTGCCCCATCTCTTTTACCACCCTCAGCTCAATCCCCTTCCTTCCTAGTAGCACCTCTTCCCTCAAAACCAGCCCAGTACAGCCTCTCATCCCTGGTGCCTCTACTGGTATTGTCCCTTCCCTGCTACGTTCCCTGTAACCCTGCTGCTGTTGACTCCAGTCTGTCAATACAGCCCTATCATTCCTGACACAACCTCACAGTTAATATCGCCCCCATCCCTGACATCACTCCTGATATTTCCCCCACCCTAATACAGCTCCACTGCCAACAGTGCCTCTACCCTGATACAACAAGAAGTCCTGTGGCACCTTATAGACAAACAGATATTTTGGAGCATAAGCTTTCGTGGGCAAAGACCCACTTCATCACATGCATCTCATGCTCCACAATATCTGTTAGTCTACAAGGTGCCACAGGACTTCTTGTTGCTCTTGAAGATACAGACTAACATAGCTATCTTTGAATAGTAACAGAGAGGAAGCCGTGCTAGTCTATACACTATGAAAACAAAAAGCAGTCAAGTAGCACTTTACAGACTAGCAAAATAGTTTATTAGGTGAGCTTTTGTGGGACAGACCCACTTCTTCAGACCATGGCTATCTTTGTGATACTTGTCTACCCTGATACAGCTTTCACCATTAACATTGCCCCTATACGTTATCCCTTCTGATCTCAAATACCCATCTCCAATATCACTCCCAGTACATCCCCAGGACCCCTCCCAATACCATCTTATTGCCCTATTGCCCTTTCCCTGCCACCCTCATAAAACCTTACTCACCCTGATATATCCCTACTGCTGACACTTTCCCTATAGCTCTCACAATACATTCTCTGCCTTGTTACATCCCCATCACTTATGCCATTTCAGTACCACCTCACGTAACACCTTCACCCAATATACCTTCCCAATACAATTCTTGTGACTCTTATGTGGGATTGTGTACTGCCTTTGTTACTTATATTGAAAGCTTTTTGAAAGTGTGACAATGTTTTGTTTTTGTACACCACCTGGAAAATTGGTCTTGGTCCGTGACTGAGGCACATAGGTGCTAGGATAATGCAAATGAATAATAAGCTAAGCACCTACCCTCAGAGGTCTAGAGGGGCCCAGATCACTTACAGATTTTGAGGCCCCTTGCCATCATAAGAATTAAAAAATGAGGACATATGAAGACAAATTAAGGCACCAAAAACAGAGTGAGATGTGATTTGTATATTTGAGTATTGATAATGCAGAGCCTTTTTCTGTGCAAACGCACTAATTATTGAAGGATGCGCATGAAAACAAATTGCAAAACTCAACAAATGCCAAAAAAATTAACAAGTGCCTAAATTTGAGGCCCCCTTTTAGCTTGAGGCTAAAGCCAAATGGCCCTCCTGCCCCTTCCTTCCTCCATTTGGCCCTGGCACCTACATTTACAAAAGTAGCTTGATTTTCAGCAGTACTGAATTTCTATTGACATCTATGGGTCTGTGGGAGCTGTGGACAAACAACATTTCTGACTCAGTTCTTTTTATTGATGTGCCTAATTTTAGCCACCAAAGTTTGAAAACATTGATTCTGACACCAGGTTCCCCACGTAAACTGTCCATACCACCGTATCTTTTCCTTCTCATCTCACTTCTCTCAGATCCTGTGCCCTGATGTAAACTATCAGCACTGAAAGCCAGTTGCAAGCAGAAAGGCCAAACACTCCATGGTTATATAAACCAATGCATCTTTGCCTACTTAATTATCTTTTCATTTCAGTTTCTAAAGTTACTCCTCAGTTTCCACTCCTAGGCCAAGGCTACACTAGAGGGGAAGGTCAAATTAAGATACACAGCTCCTGCTACATTAATTAGCTGGAGACAACGTATCTTGAATTTGAACTTCTGTGCTATCTCTACTGTGGGAGGTCGATGGGACCAAAAGCACCATTGACTTCCTTATGCCTCGCAAGGAGCACCCAAACTCAAGAAACTGCAGACCAGTCCGCTTAACTTCTGTGCCATGAAAAATAGTGGAGCAAATAATTAAGGAGTTTGTCTGCACACATCTGGAACATAATAAGATGGTAGGTAACAGCATGGATCTGTGAAGAACAAGTCATGTCAAACTAATCTGATAGTTTTCTTTGATAGGATAACAAACTTTGTGGATAAGGAGGAAACAGTAGACATGGTATATCTAGAATTGAGTAAAGCATTTGGTTTACATGACCTTATTCATAAACTAGGGAAATGTAACCTAGATGGGGCCACTATAAGGTGGGTACATAACTGGCTGGATAACCATTCTCAGAGAGTGGTTATCAATGTTCACAGTCATATTGGAAGGGCATAACAAGCGGGGTTCTGCAGTGTCAGTTTTGGGATCAGTTCTGTTCAATGTCTACATCAACAGTTTAGATAATGGCATAGAAAGTTCACTTATAAAGGTTGCAGATGGTACCAAGCAGGGATGGGTTGCAAGTGCTTTGGAGGACAAGGGTAATAATTCAAAATGATCTGGACAAAGTAGAGAAATGGTATGGGGTAAGTAGGTTGAAGTTTAATGAGGACAAATGCAAACTACTGTTTCATACATACAAAATGGGAAATGACTTTCTAGGAAGGAATACTGTGGAAAGGGATCTACAGGTCAAAGTGGACCACAAGCTAAATGAGTCAACAGTGTTACACTGTTACAAAAAGCGAACATGATTCTGGGATGCATTAACAGGAATGTTGTGAGCAAGACATGAGAAGTAATTTTCCCCCCTGCTCTGGGCTGAGTAGGCCTTATTTGGAGTACTGTGCCCAGTCCTGGGCACCACAATTCAAGAAAGATGTGGAGAAGTAGGAGAAGGTCCAGAGAAGAGCAATCAAAATAATGAAACATCTAGAAAATATGACCTATGAGGAAAGACTGAAAAATTTGTGTGTGTTTAGTTTGGAAAAGAGAAGACTGAGAGGAGTAGGATATTAATTTTCAAGTACCTAAAAGGGTATTACAGGGAAGAGGGAGAAAAATTGTTCTCTTTGACCTCTGCTGACAAGACAAGAAGCAATGGGCTTAAATTACCGCTAGGGAAGTTAGGTTGGACATTAAGTAAACCTTTCTATCAGGGTGGTTAAACACTGGAATAAATTGCCTATGGAGCATGTAGAATCTTCATCTTTGGAGATATTTAAAAGCAGTTTAGATAAACATCTTTTCATGAGAATCTAGATGGTGCCTAGTCCTCCCATGAGGTCAGGGGACCGGACTGGATGATCTGTCGAGCTCCCTTCCCATTGTATTGGTCTATGATTTTGTGATTCTGCTGGCACTGACAGAGGCAGCCTGTGAGTCTGATTTAGTGTGTCCCGACTAGAGTGCTAAATCAAACTGTGGAAGATTAACTGTGGCAGTGTTGATCTTCTCTATAGTGAAGACGTGTCCCTAAACATTGTTACACAGTGTTGGTAGCATAGCATGGCAACTTAAGATTTAGCTGCATTTCAGTAGCGGGCAAATAATTTATGAATACAAGGCAAAATTCTGGGTGCAGCAGGAGTTGGGGGAACAGGGCATATATAAACTTGCCTCTGACCATGATTCACCCTTACAGCAGCAGGGTGGGGTTCCAACACAGAACTCAGAACATTAGGCTGAGAGATTAGTTACTGCATCAGCTGGTTTACAAAAGGACTGATTGTTTTGTACGTAATATCCAAGAACACATGGCCTCACCTTGGGTGCATAATCCTTACAGAAACTAGAGGGCTGTGTCTACACTACAGTGATTTGTTGACAGGAATCACTGTTGGGAGAAATCTTCTGACAGAATCCCTGTCAACAGAACACGTCTACACCTAATAGAGGCTCATTCTGTTGACAAACTCTGTTGACAGAGAGTGTTCACACCCTCCAATGGCTCTGTCAACAGAGCGGGCCCCGGGTGACCCAGAAGACAGGCTTTCATGGATGCCGAGCCTTTCCTGGAGCAAAGGCCCCCACCCCACCCCACCCCACCCCAGTGCCACATTCTCTGCCCATGCCAAGGCTTGTATACCTCCCAGAGGGAAAACAAGGCTAGTGCAGGTCTCCCAGGCTTTCTGAGAGAGAGTTTGGTCTTTCCAGTGAGCTGTGCTGCCAGAGCAGCCCCCAGGCGTGTGCTGGCCACACATATTGCTGCTGCAGCTTCTGCTGCACCTCATCCCGGCCATCCTCCTCCTCCTCCTCCACCTCTAGAAGGACAAACCAGACACCTCTCATGAAGAGTACACCCTCCTGGCTGCGGTACTGAGTCACCGGCACCCACACTCTCAGGTTTCCAGGCACATTTGGCAATACACCACCAGCTCAGACTGGTGGGTCTGGCTGGTGATAGGCAAGTGGGATGACCAGCGTTGGCTCCAGAATTTTTGCATGTAGGACACTTTTCTGGAGCTCTGCGCCTGGCTCACCCCCACCCTCCAACAACAGGACACCCACTTGCAGCCCACCATCCCCCTGGAGAAGAGGTCACAAGTGCCCTTTGGAAGCTGGCCACCCCCGAGAGCTACCGCTCCATGGAAAACCAGCTTGGTGTGGAGAAGTCCACTGTCGGTGCCGTCCTCATTCAGGTAAGGCACTCTCAGGCTGCAGGCCCTGCCCAAAGGGGAACCCTGCCCAAGGGGAACCCTCAGGGAGCAGGGGTGGGAGTGTGAGGGGGAGATAGGAAGGGGGGGAAGCCCCAATCCCAGGGGAGTGTGCTGCCCCACCCACACACAGTCCTGCTGCATGGGGGACAGCCTCCCAGTGGGGTGTCCTGAACAGCTCAGGGGGAATGGCAGGGGGACGGGAATACTCTGGGGCCAAGGGTTCAACCCATGTGTCCCACCTCCTCTCCCGACAGGTCATCAGGGCCATCAACTCCCTCCTGCTGCAGCGGTTCATCCACCTGGCTGATGCGGTTGTGGCCAGATTCAACATCCTGGGGTTCCCCAACTGTTTCGGGGCCATCAACAGGACCCATATTCCCATCTATTCCCCAGGCCACAGCGTGGCACTATTCGTCAACAGGAAGGGGTACCACACCATCATGATGAAGGCCCTAGCTGACCACCATCGACATTTCACAGATGTGTACATCAGGTGGGCAGGCTGGGTGCATAACGCAAGGATGCTCCACAACTCTGGGCTGTTCCGGAGGTTGGAGGCAGGCACCTTTGTCCCCCATTGGGAGCTGGCCAATGGGGATGTGGACGTGCCTTTGTGCATGGTAGGGGACACCACTTACCTCCTCATGCCCCAGCTCACAAGGCCATATACTGACACCTGGACCCCACCCAGGAACTCTTTAACATCCGCCTGAACCAGGCTCGGATGCAGGTGGAGTGTGCCTTTGGTCGTCTGAAGGCTCACTTTCACTGTCTACTGGCACGCTTGAACATGGGGGAGGACGTTGTACCTGAAGTTGGGGGAGTGTGCTGTGCCCTCCACAACCTTGGGGAGGGGAAGGGGAGACCTTGCTCCCACCGGGGGAGAAGCCTCCCAGTGGGGTGTCCTGAACAGCTCAGGGGGAATGGCAGGGGGATGGGAATTCTCTGGGGCCAAGGGTTCAACCCATGTGAGAGCCAGGCGCAGCCCAACTGCCAGGTCCATTGAGATTGGCTGTGGATCTGGGAGGTCTTGGGGGAGACATTCTCCCAAGGACCCCAGTAACCTCCCCCAAGGCACCCCTGCGAGGGTCTCAGGTCTGCTGCCCCATCCCATCCCCACCAGGGCCCCTCCCTTTGCCTACTCACCCGTCAACAGCCCCTCCCCAATAACAGGAGACAAGGGCATTGTGAACAAATAAATCTTTACTTCTTAACAGATGAATGTGTTTGGAAAAAAGGGTGTGAACAAAAACTATTTACAAAATGCAGTGGTAAAGAACTATTTTCATTGTGGTTGGGCTTGGAACAGGGGGTGGGGGAGCATCCATAGTTGGCTGGGGTGGCATGGGACAGGAGGTGGCATGCCTCAGTCTAGGGAGGTGGTGGTGGGCCACGACCCTGCAGGGGAGCAGGACCCCAAGCAGCCCTGGCTGCAGGATCCCCTCCCCCTGTGTGTTCAGGGTCCCCGATAGGGCTGGGTTGGGGCTGGGGCACAGGGAGGGGCTATGGTGGGGTCAGCTTGGCAATGGGAGCCTGGGGGGGGCAGGGGGAGCACGTTCAGCAGAGGGAGCAAGGAAGAGCCCAAGGACAGGCTCTATCAGGTGAGGTCCAGGACAGCTGCGGGGAGGTAGAGTGGGGGAAGGGCAGCAGGAGTGGTGGCAGAAGGGGGAGGAGGACAGCAGGGCAGGTGGCTGGGTCAGCTGGTCCTGCCAGATGCCAGTGATGGCGTCTGGGTGGGACATCAGCTGGCCCCAGGCCTGTGCCTGCTACTTGCAGTCCCTTGCCCACCACGCTTCGTCAGCTCACAGATGCCGCTCCAGTATATCAGTGACCCGCCCGAAGCCCCCCGGTCCTCCTCGCCCTGGTGATGGGCCCTCCATCCATGGGCCTGCCTACACCACAGTCGGGCTCTGCTGCATCCCGGTGCCGGTGGTGCTGCTGGCATGCCCGTCTCTGGCTCCTCCGAGGGGGCTGGTTGGCCCTGGTGGAGAGGTGGAGCTGGCCCAGTCCTCTGACCGTCTGGCTGCAAGGGAGACAAAGAGGAGAGATGGTGAGTCCTTCCCGTCTCATGGCCCCTGGGCCCCTCCCACCGCCGGCCCCTCCCACACCCATGCAGCTTGAGGCACTGTCCACAGGCGCAGGTGTTGCCCATGTCCTGCAGGCATGCCTGCGAGCAGAGGGGCGCAATCCACAATGGTGTGTCTGGCATCAGGCCCTTGCCAGTGCGGCTGTCCCACTCTGAGCTGTGTCGGGGGCAGGCTGGCCCTCCTCTCCCCCAAGGTCCTGGGCTGCGTAGTCAGGCGGGGTGGAACACGGCACCTTGCACACATGTACAGGTGCTGGGCTCACTGGGTGGGATCCCACCCAAGCTGGCCCAGTGGGGATCGCAGCATGCCCCATGCCTTGGGGTGTATGGCCCATGGGGTACTCACTGGCAGGTAACTCAAACAAGTCTGGCAGGGCCTGACTCCAGCCTGATCACTAGGGTCCCCTCACTGGCTTGAGATGTGGTGTCACCCTTGGCCTCACCCAGGGTCCCTGGCTGCTGCTCGTCTGGGTGGGATTCTGGCTCTAGGGGAGGAGGGGCTCCTCAGATGTGTCCAGAGGGCTTGACGGGGGGAGGTGTCCTCTACTCAGAGGAGGAGCTCATGCAGTTCCTGGTAATTCAGGCAACAGCCCTCGTGCCCCCGACCAGCAGGCAGCATTCCAGGCCTGGCTATACCCCTGCTGCAGTTCTTTTATCTTCGCCCAGACCTGCTCCATAGTCCAGGCGGGGTGGCCCTGGGCCTCCAAGGTGTTGGCAACCCAGCTGTCGCCTGCAGCATTCCAGTGTTTGGCAGCCAGGTCCAGGAGCACTTTCTCCTCTGCCCAGAGGCTGAGCAGGTCCCGAATTTCAGGGTCTGTTCAGAACACAGCCTGCCTCTTCCTACCCAGGGTGTTTCCTGGGGCTCCTCTCCCCACTCCCTGGAAGGGCCAGGGACATCCCTGGGTGGCCATTTGCCTGCAGTGGCTGCAGGGGGTGGCTGTTAGCAGGCTGCAGGCACATATGCTGGCTGGGCTGCTTGCACACTACTTCCTGGTGTAGGGTTCCCAGGGCTCCTGTACCTTTAAGGCTGGTTGAAGAAGCAAAGCAGAGCTCTGATTGCAGTGGAACGCAACCCCTGCGTAACTCGGGGTTTTACTGGAGTGTAGACACAGCTCAGATGTAAGACTGAGAAGGACCTAATTTGTCATTTAGTCCAGTTTCCTACATTCAAGGCAGAGTTAAGTAATAACTAAATCATTCCTGACAGTTGTCTGTCTGCTCTAACCGGTCCTTTTAAAACTCCAGTGACCGAGATTCCACAGCCTCCCTAGGCAATTTGTTCCAGTGGTTAAATACTCTGACAGGAAGTTTTTCCTAAAGTCTTGCCTAAAACTCCTTTGCTGCCATTTAAATCCATTGCATCTTCTCTTTTCCTCAGAGGTTACAGAGAACAATATTGCACTCTTCTCTTGTAACAACCTTTATGTACCTGAAAACTGTTATGTCCCTCAAGTTTTTGTTGTTCTCTCCTGGACTTTCTCCAATTTATCCACATTGCTCCTGAAATGTGGCATCCAGTACTGGACAAAATACACGCTGAATCTTCATCAGTGTTGAACAGTGAAATAAGTATTTCTCACGTCTTGCTTACAGCACTCCTACCTGTCCCAGAATGCTATGCATGTTTTTCAGACAGCATGACACTGTTGACTCATATAGCTTGTGATCTGTAATACACCCAGATCCCTTTCTACAGTACTCCTTCCTACTCATTTCTCATTTTGTGTGTGAATGTTCCTTCCAAAGTGAAATGCTTTGCATTTGTCTTTACTGAATTTAAACCTGTTTACTTCAGACCATTTCTCCAGTTTACATAATTTTAATCCTACCTTCCAAAAGACTTGGAATCCCTCTCAGCTTGGTAAACTTCCACAAACTTTATACTCTCTACGCCATCATCTGCTTGGTATTTTTTGTGAAGATGCAGACTAAAATGGCTATCCCTCTGAGATTATCTAAATCACGTATCGACATTGAACAGGACCAGGACCAGGACCAGGACCAGGACCAATCCCTGTGGAACCCCAATAAATATGTCCTTCCAGCTTGATTGTGAACTTTGGTAACTATGCTCTGGAAATGGGTTTCAAGCCAGTTATGCGCCCATATAGCAGCTCCAAGGAAGATAATTTCTCTAGCTTGTTTCAAAGACCATGTGACAGTAACAAAAGCTTTTACTAAATTCAAGGTATACCACATCTACCCGTCCCCCTCCTCCACAAGGTTTCTTACCCTATCAAAGAAAGATTTTAGTTTTGCTTGACATGATTTGTTGTTGACAAACCTCTGTTGACTATTGTCACCTTGTTATCTTTTAGGTGTTTGCAAATTGATTGCTTAATTATTTGTTCCATCGTTCAGGGCACTGAAGTTAAACTTACTGGTTTGTTGTTCCTCAGTTTGTTCTTATTCCCCTTTTTATAGAATTACACTATACTTGCCATCTTCCAGGACCCTGGAATATTTACAATCTCTCTCATCAGCAATTTAAGGGGTCTGACTCCTTCACATGGTATATTGCAGGCAGTAGACATGGTGCACATGAATGTATCCCACTTATTTTTAAAGGATTGGTAAAGAGTAGCAGAGCACGCACACTTGCCTGCCCTCCTTCATGTGGCTGTCCTGAGTCATCTTGCCCTGCACTAGTAGATTTGCTGTGGGACTCACCACAGGGTCAGATCCTTTCACACTAAGGGCAGTATTTTGCCCACAACCTGTAAAGAAATTTAGAATCCTCCTGTCTGAAGGGCATTTTAAATAAAAGCATCATCAGGTGAATACTTGTGTCATTCAAACAGAGTAACATGTAGATGAGTTGACTTGTCTCTGTTCAGGTTATGGTAATTGTGCTTAACAGTGGTTATGGTATCACTTAATATAGCTCACAAAGGAAGCACCTGCATTTAATATGAACAATTAGTTTCAAGCTAGAAGAAGAAATCGTCATCAGAATGACATCAGACTAAATATTACTGAAACAATCTGAGTACAGTTATAGTTTTTAAAAAGTAGGAATTGATTGTACTTTTCTCCATTCAATTAAATCATCTCTGCCAGTTTGGAACCATGCATACCCATGACACTAAGTTTAACTTCATCTCTTGATTACGGTCAGATACGCATAGGAAGCTAGATTTCAACTCTACAACTCTCCATGCTATCTGCTGACATGTAATAGCTTCCCATTGAAGGACAAGACACCGCATGGCTGCAAGGACACCTTCACTAATTTCCACAGGCAACCTCAAAAGTCAGGGCCCCAATTATCATGCTTTTTAAAATTACACTTATCCCTTGTTTAATAAGTACTTTACTAATGAGTAGTCGCTAAAACGAGGCACATAAATACCTTCCTTTACTCACTATATGAGAGAACTTCCCCCACTTATATGAGCAGGGTCCCTGGCCGGGGGCAGGGAGACCCGCAGCTGGAGCAGAGCCAGCCATGGGGTCCTGGGAGGCTGGGAGACCTGCAGCCAGCTCCACTTCAGCCGTGGGGGTCCCTGGCTGGGGGCAGCGAGACCTTCAGCCCTGCAGCAGGAGCACAGCCAGCTACGGAGTCCCAGGTGGGGAGCAGGGAGACCCACAGCCCTGTGGCTGGAGCCTTCTCCCTCCCCTCCCTCAGGCATGCAGCTGTCCGACACCCCTGCAGCTGGGGGAAGAGAAGGAGAAGGCTCTTAGCCTGGTTCCTTCCGCTCCGCTGGCGAAAACATGAAACTGATCAGCCATGAGCTGATCAGTTTCTTGGCCCCACAAGCCATGGGGAGACTGGAACCAGCCTGCCCCTGGTTCCCGGATCCTGCCACTCAGGGAGCCAGGAAACTGACCAGCCCTGGTGGTTCCTGGCTGCCCTCCCCTTGCAGGAAAGTTTCAAGTTATGCATGGGTTGCAGGAACAACCCCTGGATAACTCAAGGGTTTACTGTATTAGATGCCCCCGCCCGCCTTGCAGACCTCTCCCTCGGCCAGGTTTTAATCCCCCTCCCGCAGCAGCCCCAAACTGCCCCCAGCCTTACAACCCCCCTGCATCCCTCAATAGCCCCAGCCTTAGACACTCCTCCTCCTCCTCCTCCTCCTGCCGCCTCTCGTCTGGGGCTGCTAGGCTGGGTGGCTCCCCCAGACCTCCTGCTCCCAGCAATTAACTCATGTGTTAAGGTTTCAGCATCTAGGCATAAAGTAATTGCTATCCCTAGTGATAGAGATAGCTACTTCAGATGGCAGCTAGCTCTATTGATAGATATCTGCCTGAGGCAGCAGTGTTAAGAAACTGCAAATGGCTTCCGAAACAGCCACATGCAGCTGGGAAATGCCCAGCTGGCGACCTTTAACAAATCTAATGGGACCCATAGGTTGGGAATCCCTGCTCTACATACATACACTACATCCTATTTCTGGTGCCAAACTATTCAAATACATCAGAAAAGTTCCTAAACTCAATTGGTTTACGTCAAGTTACAAGCACCTGGTACAAACTGGAGACTTTTACATATATTTTAATGGGAATTTAGTGTCGCTCTTATGAGTTTTCACCTACAAGCAGAAATTTGGTAACCAATTGTGCTCGTAGAGCGAGGGATGAGTGTACATATTTAGGGGAGTGAAGATTATTTTCATTTTGGTTTCTAAGCATTCCTCATGCAATCTTCTCTGCAATGTTGAGGGCTAGAAGCTATATGCAGTCACCAAAAAACCCAAGATTTTGCAGTCCTTCTTAAAAAGTGACCTTCTTCAGGATACTTAGGATAACTAATAGGTTATAATGCAGGATAACACTTGCCAGACCTGAAGAAAAGCTCTTTGCAAGCTTTTCTCTCTCTTCACCAGAAGTTGGTCAAATAAAAAATATTGTCCCACTCATCTTGTCCCATAATGCCTTGTGAGATTAGGCTCAAAACTTTTCACAAAAATTGTTCCCTTAGAGTATCACCAGGGTGAAGTTTCAAGCCCCATGATACAGGTCACAATTTTAATATTTTCTAGAAGCTATTTTGTGCCATCACAAAAAAAGTCAGCTCTTGAATGACTGTTTTCAATTACATACCACTAAACCACCTTCTCCCTGAACATACATTTTCAATAATGAACTTTGCACTTGCGATCACAACATTATAGAATGGCATTCTGATATTGTAATCTTTAAAAATCTTTCCAGTCCCTGAAAGACAGGACACTTCATCTTCTAAAAAGAAATCAAAATGCTATCAGTTTCATTTATAATTCCTGTGGCACTTTATAGACTAACAGATATATTGGAGCATAGGCTTTCATGGGCAAAGATCCACTTTGACAGATTCATACACTTTGTCCACAATAGTTTATGCTCCAATATATCTGTTAGTCTATAAGGCACCACAGGACTTTTCATTGTTTTTGCAGATATAGACTAACACAACCAACCCTCTGATAGTTATATGTATATACTCTTGGCTCCTGCTTACTGTATTAGTTACATAGCCTATGTATTTAACTCTGTCATTATACCAGTTGATAGAAATTTATATGTTACTACTGACCAACTTCTGCAGTTGGAAGTAAAAACGTGTGACATTCAAGCTGTTTAAATGGGACCTGTTTGTTCAAATACAGTCCTAAACTTAGGTTACATGAAAGCTTCTCTTTGCAAAATGTAAAATGAGCATGAAATTTAAGGAAACCGAACGTAAATCCCATGTTATTAAAAAAAAAATTCCTCTATGCTTCACTGCTCAGCACTTTGAGCTCGTGGTAGTACACAAATACCTAATACAGGATTTTTTTTTTTTTTTTGGAAACTGACTAATCAAAAGTAAAAGAGGAATCATCATCCAAGCTGAGAAATGCAAAAAGTGAACAAAAGTAGTTTTATTTTAACATTCGTTTAACTTTAATAAACAACATATTATTTGTAACATAGGTAAGATTATTTGATTTTTACCCTGATTTTATCCAGTTGGAAATTTTGTATGATAGCTGCAAGAGTCATCTTGATGAAACTATAATACTCCACATAATGTAAACTCTAAGGTATAACTAATTTGCAGGTGTCTCCACATACAAGTATGATACAGTGATTGTGTGTTTAGTGGGAAAATGTGTCTGCTTACTCCAAAGAAACCAAATATCTAAATTAACCTCTTCAGTCCTGGCTCCCACAGCAGCAGCTCTACTGGAGGGGGGAAAACACAGTAGTATTCTTTCAAGGTTCTGGTCCCATTCAAGGGCAGCACGGGAGATGTTATCTGTCCCACATGATCACATACATGTGAGAGAAGTGAAGTGGTGAAGACTCATCCTCATGATAAACTATTGTAACAAAAGAGGGAGACAAATATATACACATTGTGGCCCAAATTATGGCTGTCTTTCTGTGGAAGTGCTACGGAGGGGAAAATAGAGGGGAGCACTCACTGACATGACTATTAACTCCCAAAGGAAATGCTGTTGGTTAGGCAGTGGGCAGCTGCCCCTAACACTGCTACAAAATACACCCCCAAAACAGCAAGTGCCTGAGGGGTAGTACTAGGAGGAGCTCACTGTTCCTGGTATTTCTGGAGCGCCCTCCCCTCTCAAACCAGTACCAGTAATGTAGTCCTCTCAGGTAAAAAGTTTACCCACCTCTCATTTGGCAAATATGAAGCTTAATTTAAGAGCTTCTCACTCTTCCTTTTAACCCATATACCTACAGCTCCTATTCCTCACACTGATGCGAAGTCTCTCCCCTCCACCACTTTTGGGTACTAGAAGTACTTTCCATCTTTCCCAAGCACTCAAGATAGCTCTCACAACCACGTATTTGACATATTTTTCACAACATTTATCAGATATACTAGAAAGGGTCCATTTGTTAATTAAATTAATATTTTAAAAATCTCCATTTTGTCCAATACACTCAGACCAAAAGAACCATTAAGGCTAAAAGATAAACAGAAAAATCATGTACATCAGGCAGCAGTACAGGGTTCCAAGCCAAAAGCTTCTCCTTAGACTAATAACTTAGACATACTGAATTCTTATCTTCCATGCCAACTGGCAGTCTACTACCCTGATGTTGGGCACAGTAACAGAAACTAAAAATTGTATACAACATTCCAATATGGTCTTATAAAATAGTGCAGTGTATGTAATCAACTAATCACCCAATGTCTATGCTTCCTGTTGGTAAGATCTCTACATTTCTGTTGTAAGCCAGATAATACTGGTGGTTCCAGTCCTCAATTAAGGGCACAGAATTACAATTTGTTTTAACTAAATGTGTATTTTTAACAAAGGAGACTTTCAAAAGTGCTCCTCTATTTCCTTTTCTGGCCAGTTGGTTTTCAGTGAACTCTTGCAACTGTTCTAGAGCCAAGAATACATAAGCCCTATGTAGGAGGAGTGGGTACAGGAGCTGTTGTTCCCTTTTTGAGGTGGGCAGTGACATTGGCTGCAATAGCAGATGCCCCACTATGATCAATGTTAAAAGAGAAAGCTACATCCATGTAGGTTAGAGTAAGAGACCAATCCTTCATTCCTTACGTAAGAAGAACTCTCACTGAAGTCAAGGGGAAATTTAATTCAAGTAAAATAAGACAGACTGGCCCCAACATGAGCAACTTCACGATTTTGTCTCAACATATCTGAAACTTTATATCGTGTTGGCACAGCAGAAACTAAACAGACATTTTCTTCCTCTACTTGTAGAGGTTCAAACTAAGCATATAAACAGATTCACCGAGGGGGGAGAGTAGCTGCACAAAACCCAGGGGCCAGTGCCTCAATTCAAGCAGCGCTAAGGGCTAGTTGCACTAGGCTCCACTCCTTCAGCCCTTGGCCTTACCCTTTCTAGGAGTGCAGAGCTAGGCCCTGCTCCCACCTTGCCTCCAGTTCTGCGGTGGTGGTCAGCCCCACTGTATTTAAATAAAAACCTTCACTTATATACCCCGTTCCTGACATGTTAGAAAAACACCAATGCAACATAAAGCAGTATTACAAAAGTATATCATTACAGAAAGTTATTTTAGTGAAATATCTTGAGCTAAAATACAATAAAAAGCCCAAATGATAGGACATTGCCAGTGTTATGGAGAAGTTTGGGTAGAGAGCTTAGTCAAAGGCCTTTTCTTTACAAAAGCTTAATTTTGACCTACCAGATGGTAAGGCTCTTATTGCTATCAAACTTCAAAATAAGAATTCTTCAACTTACAAATTGAAAAAATATTAGATTAGATTTGTATGAATGTTTTGTATCTGTCATAAATTTTAAAAAAGTAATTATCTAGCTTTCTTGAATGTTTCGTAAATAATTTGATTGTAGCGTGTATATAAACTGCACTCTACATTTTACCCAACACCATGCGTGAAAAACAGCATAAAAACCTCAGTTTTTCAAAGTTTAACTTCACCAGGAAAACATGAAAAAAGTGCAAATTATGTACCCAACATTTCTGTCACAGCTAATTTTTCTGAACATGGCCTGGAAAAAAAGTTTACAGCATATATTAAGAGAATTCTTACAAGAACATATATTCACCTCAATGTTTATATACAATATTTTGCTCAAAGTGCTCACTGCATGTGAAAAAAATGACTGGATAAAAATGTTTAAACAGTGCTTTTTTGAGGGTTTGGGAGGAAAATCCATGTAATACATCAGTTCCATTTCTCTTCTTCAGTCAGTGCAACAAGAGCCTTGCTGTTAATAGAATAGAACTTCTATTGCCATTTGAACTTTAGCTACAGTGGCGCTCTAGGTGTGCCATTAGGAGTAGCTCTTTTATTTTTTTGCATTTGGCTCTGATGCTTTCTAGATCTCACTACTTTCATTCTTACTTCAAATACTTCATGTATGGCCTTGCGGAAACAATGGAAGTTGTAGTCTATTAGTCCTAAAAAGAGACAAAAAGGAAAAAAATCAATTCTAAAACTTTTATACAATACTAAAACACAGTATCAAATTAATTTAAATTTTCCATATTTTATTTGTTAATGTGACTCACTTAACTGGCATGAGCCTACAGTAAGTAAATCTTAATTTTTCATTTACTGTAAAAGCACATTCAATAGTGAAACAATTATTTACAGTGTAGTATCTCATGGTTCTGTAACAGATTAACATGTTATTTAATATGTTTATTAATGATCTGAAAGGCAGAAGTGGAGGAGAGAGAGAAGAACGTAACAAAATTTGCATTTGACAGATTTATTTAGCTTTGGCCTGTTCTACACCTAAAAATTAGATTAACTTAGCTGTATTACTGAGGGATGGGAAAAGTTTTGCATCCTGGGTAACATACCTAAATTATTCTAATTGTCACTGTAAATGTAGCTATGTCAATGGAAGAATTCTTCTACTGTCTTAGTTACCACCTTTCAGACAGTGAATCATCTACACTGATGGAAAAAACCTCTTCCATCTAGATAGGCATCTTGTACTCTGTAGTGACTATAGCTACAATCCCATAAGACAAATTTCAAGGAAACATAAACAAAGTAAGTGAACAGGAAACATGATGGCAAAGGAGATTTCATGTCTATAAATGCACATAAGGCATACTGGAGCAAAATTTTTAAAATACTCATACACCAAACAAGCTTCTACATTAATTGGCTCAGCTCACAGGTGGGGCCTCAGCATCACTGCAGACAGCATAGCTAAGCCTCTGATCAGTATGCAAATATTTTGCAAAGAAGTGAAAAAGATATTAAGTGGCATAAGAAAAGGAATGGTTACTCTTGTAACTTTTTACATTAATGTTGCAATATCATCTGGACTACTGTGTGCAGTACTGGTTATCCAATCTCAAGAAGGGTATTGCTGAACCAGAGGAGGTTCAGAGAAGAGCGAAGAAAATGATAAAGAGCCTGGAAAGATTCACACAAGAAAAGAGTATAATGGAAAAGGTCTTAACACTACAGTGCTAGCACAGCAAAATTTGCATTGTATCTGACAGACTTGCTGTGGAGTTCAATTTCATGATTATTAGGACTTATCTATACTTACCAGAAGATCAACATGCTGGCAGTCAATCTTCCAGAGTTCGATTTTACGCATCTGGTAAAGATGTAGCAAAATCGACCTCAGCTGTTGACCGCTGTACTCCATGCTATTAAATGAAGCAAGGACATCGACACAAGACTAGAGAGGCTTGGTCTTGGTTTTCATGAGGGAAGTAAGTAGCTTCTGATACGTTGATTCTAGCTATGCAAATATTGTAGCCAGAACTGTGCATCTGAAATAGACTTATTTCCCTAGTATAGACTTACCCTTACTGTTAGCACAATTTGTAATATTAAAAATATAAGAGCTAATTCCATCATCATCGCTAAAGAAATCTCAGTCTGACACCACCAAAGATATTAAGCTACCCATTTATACCAATGTCAATCAATTATTCCATGTAGATGAGGTACCCAGTATGACTGGAATTCTATAAAATGAGACAGCCAAGACCTCCAATCAATTCACTGAACAAGGACAACATCAGTACTGCTGATTACTACATAGTGACCTGCTTATGTACCCTAGGGCTGCATCTACACTACGAGATAAATTCAAATTTAATTCAGTTGGCTTGATTTTACCACGTGACTGTCTTTGCTGTAAAGACCATTAGGTCAATTTTGGGTGCACTAATCTTGATATTACAAAACTGCAGTTACCTGATGGGGATAGCATCAAGTTCGAATTCAGAAGTTCGATTAAAGGCATGTATGGAAGCACCACATTTTAAAATCAAATTCACTAGCCTTCAGAGGTGTCCCGTACGTAACCCACAATGTCCCTCTCAGTGCTCCACTGCTCTCCAGTAACAGAAAGAGCCTGAATTTCCAAGCAGGAGCAGCAAGCTTTTAGCTGTGAACTCATGTTAGTATGACAGCCTGAGAAAAGGCTTCTTTCTTTCTATGTTGTTAGCGGTGTGCATGCATCTACCCACTCAAATAGCCCCTGCAAGCAGTTCACTGTCTATATATACTGGCTATTTTTTTCTGCGCTGCCTGGCACCAGCCCCTACCCCACTGTACCACGTGCCAACAAGTCTGTGCTGGGGGGCCTGCTTGCATAACATGCCGAGACACTTCTTCTCAGTGGTTTACATTTGTGTGCGAACCCCCTTCCCTCTCCCACAGGCATCACACAGCCTGGGTATTTCGCACACTCAGCCACATCACGTGGGTAGCCCCTAACCCAACTCAATAAAAGGATGTGCCTGCCCTTTGGTGCTGGCAATGCTGCCAGTCATGTGGGAAAGAGAGGGCTTTGCTGCTGCCATGGGGAAGTCTCCACCAGTGGTTAAGGTACTGGGGGCTTTGCTGCCACGGTGGTGAAGGAACAGCTCAAATGGTCATCTACTAACGCCCTCCCCTTTGGCCCATACTTGGGGTTGCTGCTGCCGCTGGAGAAAAATCTCCCCCAGTGGCTAAAGGGCTTGCTTCCACCGTGGGGAAGAATCAGCTCAACTGGTCATCCAGTGACATCCCCACCTTGGCCCATACCTGGGCTTGCTGCTGCTGGTGGAAAACAAAATTCTTTTTTTTCTGTGATGATGGGAGGTGGGCTGGATGGCCAGTTGAGAATACAGTTGCTGCACCCATGCTGGCAATATAACATGGGGAAACCAACAATTCTCTCTTCTGATTTTCAGTGTCTTCCGCATTATTGCCAGGGATCGACATTATTCTGCATTATTTTTCAGGGATTGGGAGAGGAATGATGGAAATGCAATGGAGGAAGATGACGTCAACACCAGAAAGCATACCCAGAATGCTATGGGGGATGAGGGAACCATGGGATAGCTTCCCACAATGCACTACTGCAACAGTCGATGTTAGCCAACGTGTGTGTGACAGCAACGACTCGACTCTGTGGGGAGTACATGGGAAGTGAAAATGGTCAAAAATCGAACTTATAAATTCCAAAATTAGAAAATTGATATAAATAAATTCGAATTTATCTCGTAGTGTAGACACAGCCTAATCCTGAGAGAGAGAAAGAGAACTTGCATTCTAGAGCTAAGAGACGATTGGCTCAACAGCTCAGCTGGAGACAGGCATGTATGACTATTAGAACCAACAGTCATGGTGGCTTGTGAGGCACACAGGCACCTCTCCACTAGGAATCTGACCAAAACTAACCACTCCATACACACAGGCTAATAAACAGTGATAGTGAGCCAGAGTTATTTATGCTCACCTTGGCAAGGGTGAGAGTGGTTACTCACAACATTAATACCTGATATACAAAACCTGAAAACTGCCGGGTTTCCAAACATGCAGTTTAAAAAAAAAAATCTCAAAAGGCAGAAACAGAACAGGTCTTGTTGAAAAGCGAGGACTCAAATGATTTTCCCATGCATTCTGTGGACAGGATATTACAAATGCATATTCTACTATTCATATATGCAATGCAAAATTACCAAAGATGTGCAGAAACAAACATTTCTGTATTAGTACGAATGGAAATTTTATTGCATTTGACATTTAATTGTATGACTTTCTTTGATACAGAAAAGTTGTTAAGCTATTTATCATTTCATCTTATCTGAGTTGCAACACGAACACCTCATACTTTTAAGCCCAATGATATGAAAGTCATATGAAAATATTCTTTTATTTTAGATTTTGTGATGTCACTAGCAGCGATAACATCAGCTAAGGACAATCTAACAGTTACTTGTTAGCTCATGAAGTAAAAATATTAAAAATACCTTTTCTCTCAAAGCTTTCTTCTCTTACAAAACAAACAAGAGCAAGGAATTTTGTCACCTCCTTTAAATAAAGGACAGTTGTATTGTTCAGTTTTATAATTGCTGTTGACTCTTTGTCATAAGGTGTTCCTGCACCATCTTCTTTGAGCCTAAATGGCAAAATTAAAAAAAAAATGTAGTAAGTCACTGGACAAATTTAAATTATTTTTCTATGTAGAATCTCCAATCTATATATCTCAAAACACACTTATGAAAAATTGAGTTTCCCAGTTCGTCTGTGAGATAGGTATTATCCTTACTTTAGTCAATATGAAATTTGAGATGGGGGATGGAGGGCGACAGGGATTAAAAAACCTGTTTGAACTCACATAGTAAGTCTGCGAGAGCTAGTATATCGCACTTCTTTCCTGTCTGTTATAGAACAATTTACCACCAACTTGTTTGCATTTTTATTAATATACAATACTATGACCCAAGTTCAAATATAAACTGTGAAACAATTACTTTGTTCTGGCCTGATAATTCAGAGTTCATTAACTTAATTTGGGCAGTGGCAGTTGACTTGATATTTCAAGTCCATGCATTAAATTCCCCACAATTCACCTACTTGTACAACAGTATACCAAGGGGAGTGACCTCTTCCTGGGTCAAGGTATAATCAGCAAATACCTGCGGATAAACCTTGTAATTTGATACCTGCAGTGTAAATGCTATGGCAGTTTTATTAATCTAAATGAACTATCTGCATCAATATCTTGGGGAAGCAAGTTCAAGATTCTGTATTCTGTGGATATGCATTTCCTTTTACATTGGTCTTTATCATATGACCTCTTGGTCACGTATTTAGAGAAAAGTCAAATCTACATCAGAGCAGCTTCTCTAAAATTTAATGTCTATCACCTGCCTCCTCCTCCCTCCCCTCCCCATTGCTCTGCAAACTAAAATAATCCTAATTGGTTAAAAAATCTTTATACTCAAGTCTTACTTTGTAACGCTAAACTGTACTGTATCTCAGTAAGAGGAAATATAGAAATTTTTAATTTTGCACAAATATATAAAGTGCCATGCCCGCTAATGGTGTACAAAAATAACAAATTAGATCTGTTTATTTCTGATATACATAGCACCAGTGTTTTCCTTAAAATATGTCACAGAAATTGATCCCTAATTATTGCATGCATCTGTAAGGCATGGACTTTTGTAAGATTAGTGGAGCATCTGACTTTGTGCAGTCTGTAATGAAATACCAACTGTAAGAACATTCTACAATTTGTCTCTATTTAAAAAAAAAAAAAAAAATCTAATGTCTACTGTACATCAGACAAAACTATGCCTTGTACATTTAACAGAACTGTAAAACTTGGAGAGCCAGGCAAATGATTCAATTGCTACCTTTAAAATAGAATTATCTTTAGAAAGAGCTTAGCCCACTTCTTATCACTGAAGTCACTCTCGCAGTATCTACAGGCACCAAAGACCATCACACACTCTTGAGTATTTTTATAGTTTAGCCTGCAGAGGGCTGTTATGCGGGATGCCCTATTTCTACCTAACTATAAGCCTGACCTCAATGGGAACAATGGATATTCCACGTCTCAGGATCAAACTGCTACAGGTACCTTAAAAGATTTACTGCAGGGCTGGAGAATCTATGGCCCTAGTCTGTGGCTTGCCTTGATCTGGCTCCTGCCAAAGGTGGTACCATGGCTGGAGTGCTGGCGCCAGCTCTCTGCTGCCAGAGAAAGTGAAGGGCAGAGTCTGAACCCTCATGGGGCTGATCAAGGTAAGCCACAGGCCGGATCCGATACACTGGCTCTGCTTGGTAGTAGGTGAGGAAGCAGCTCTGTGCACTGCAGAGAAGGGCTCCCTGCAGGCATCACCCCCGTTGCTTTCATTGGCTGAAAATTTTGCCTCCCTACCACTCACACACACTGAATCCCTCATTTTTGGCCCCTCCTCAGAGCCTCTGGATGGCCCTACAAAATCTACTAGCCCTGGGACCCCAGAAGAATTAATCCAGCCCTGGGGGTAAGTTCTGAGCCTTATTGCCTCCCTTCTCCCCCAGACTGTGGTCGATAAATGGACCCTGGGGCTAGAGAGCGGGGCACCCACAGTGCCCCTTGACCACAGGCCCATGGGCAGTCACATTTCTTTAAGGCTGGCCCTGTTCCCTCCTCTCCCCAAAATGTGATCACCACCCACCTCTCAAGTAACCCTCCTGCCTGTACTGCCTACTACTCTCAATCTGCCAGCTCTGAAGGCAGCACCTTCATCAGCAGTCCAGAAGAATGGGTGGCAAGGAGAGATGATGGATATCATAGGCTGGGGAGACTCCTCCCCTGGCACTGCTGCAGCCGGCAAACCCTCAGTTAAAGGGTTTTGGGGATAAGTTTTTGATTCTGCCCCATACAGGTTCTGGGGTGTCTGAGTAGGGGGTATGTGTTATTGAGGTTCCTGGGTTTATTGGTTATCTCCCTGGAGTCCTGGGCAATTAGAGATGAACCCAAGAAGTCAAACAGCAAATTCTGCCTCCTCAGAGACCGTGTAACCTGCATAGGGCAAAATAAAACCATCTTCTGGGAGAGCCACTCTTCCCTGAGGTAGCTTAGGGTCTGGCGAAGGGAGGCACAGCTGCAGCTGGCTCAGGACCAATGTTCCCTTTAATCTTTTCCATCCACGGGTGGAGTCATTTTTTCTGCCTGCACCGAGACGTGCACATCTGCACCACCTACAGAAATAACATCTAGCTGTGGAGTCTCCGCTGATCAGCTGGGCAGCATTTGAATCTCACCTGACCGACCACACAAGCGCACTGCTAGTGGAGAAACCTGCATGGGGCTCCTCTGGACAGGTGGGGAGGGAACTAGGCCTTTGACCAGCCTAGCTCTCCTGTGGGCAGAAAGAGGGGACTCTGTGCCATCCCCTCTGGATGAGGGGATACCTGAGTCTTGGGGCTCATACTGCAGGGGAAGGCATAGGTCTGGAGCTCTAGATGCAGGTGAGGACAGAGGGTCTGTGGCCACAAGGGAGGGCATGGACAGAAGGGAAAGAGCCAGGTGCGCCACCTCCTGCCCAGGGTGGCAATACCGCAGCTCCCCCAGCCACCTTGTGATGTCCCCAGAGCAGGCCTGCAGACAGTGGGGACAGCAAGGGGGGAAACTGCATAGAGGCTAGGTGTCTCAAAGAGGCCCAGAGCTCCCTGCAGTTTCTGCTGCCCCAGTAGTGATGGGAGCTCTGGGCCCCTCTGAAACACTGCAGGAGGGTCACTCCATGCAGCTTCTGAAGGGAGCAATACCATGCTCTGCGCAACGCTAAGGGTTGACTGCCCTTAGGTCTTGCCCCTTCCACCAACGGCTCCACCCCTTCCAGGGCATGGAGCCTGGCCTCCCAACACCTTGCCCCACAGAGGCTGTAGGCCCCACTGTCCCACACCCATCTTTTGGGTTGGGACCCCTATGGTTCTAACACCATGAAATTTCAGATGTATATATCTGAAACTATGAAACTGATTATTTTTTAAATCCTGTAACTATGAAATTGACCAAAATGAACCAAGAATTTGTATGACCCTAGCTAGTATCATAGCATTTTAAAAATCTCCATGACATTAATTGTATTTGGCATACATGTGGTGATTTCCCAATTACTTCTTCATACTGTACTGTGTTACCTATAAATTTGCAATGTTTCAAAGTCATTTCAAGCTATAGGTCATTCAAATTTTAGTTACTATATAATATACTCTAGCTTAATAAGATGGCTAAAGAAGATTAACAAGCATGGTTTACAACAATCTACTTACCCATAGATGCAAGAAATATCAATAACAACATCTATCATATCACAGCAGAGCTCATAAGTCTGCATATCCACTGGAGTACTGTCTGTTGCAATATAGATTTTACTGACTACATCAAACAGAAATGCTTTCTCAATCCCAGAATTCTATAAACAAAGAAAAATCTTCTTTAAAGGTATCCATCTCTGCAAATAATACCAAGCTTGTATATCTCACCCCTACCACACAGACAGAAAGTACAAGTGAAAATCAATATACAATTATATTCACCATACATTAAAGTAGTTCCACATGTATAATATGGTCATGCTCAGAGGTTCAGTCAGGACCTAATTATGCTGGTCTGTATAAAACACTGGAGGTGAGACCAAATCAACTTAAGAGTTCATAGTTCAATCCTCTTTGAGACTCATGGGGAAACAGAATAGAAAAAAGAATGGCGAATGCAGCTTCTCTCGATGACAGAAAGCACAATACCTAGTCAGCCCCTCCAGAACCCTGGACTTTTCTTCCCCAGTTCTGGAAAATATTTGGGTAGGTTGCTCTTATTTTCCACTGGCCAGTACGTAGGAGGGAAATATTTTAGAACAGGCTTGGGTCTTGTTTTTAGCTTGCTACATTGGCCAGAGTATTGCCACACATACAAATTTGTTCTGACTGGCTATGACAAAAAGCAAAATGGGAGACAGTAAAGATATTGGAGGAACAAGGTGCAGGGGACAGAGAACTGACACACTGAGATAGGACAGCAAGAACCACAGTTACTTCCTCAAAGTGGTGTTCAGAATACAACCACAAAGATTGCAAAGTCATTTGGATTCCCCTCCTCATCTTGGTTGCCCAGAACATCTTAAGAACCAGAGGTCTGATCATGAATTTTTAGGTTCCAAATTATGGAAGTGGTGGTAACAGCCATGATAGTGACAATAATGCTAATGCTAGGTTGGTGACAGCCCTGCTTCCATTTCTCTGACATGCTAATTAAGGCTTGGTCTATCCTGGGGATTTGCCTTGTTTTCAGCACATGGAGCATCATGCAAACTTCTAGTTTAGATTAAACAAACTGCTGTAAGCCACAATTTGTGTCAGTGCAGCTTGCCTGGGTTTCATGCAGAATTATGCTCCTGGGCAAACAAAAGCTCTGTTTACAAAAAAAAAAAAAAAAAAATGCACCAGTAGCTGAAACATAGGGCAAATTTTTATTGGGGATCATGCCAAAACTGCCAAGTGCTCCCCAGAAAAGAAACATCCAGGAGGAGGAGCAATTTTTCAAGACTTGCCAATCAAAGAAATTTCAGCTAGGCAGCACCCATAAGTGGACTTTCTTCTTACTACGGGGTCTGACCTGTTGTTACAACTATTCTGTAAATCCACAAGCAGCCTTGGAAACCTCTGATGAACAGTTTTATAGTTCAGACAAACTGAGTTAAACATTTCATGCAGTACTGGGTTTTTTTCTTGTTTTCCTTCAAGCTATTTAACAAACAAGATTAAAGTAATCTTCCAGACACCTTTCATCCATTTCCAGGAATTAAGGGATTTCAGCCCAGGTGATTGTTTAGTACATAACACTTTGGGCAACTCAATTTTAAAGGAACTAATCCTGGGAATTCCCACCAGTAATATGTAACTTCTTTATTTTAATGGTAAAGAACTTCTTTATTTTAATGGTAAAACCTACTTCATAGATTGTTCTTACTAACACCCTCTAGTAATGGATTATTGATATTTAAAAACTATGTAATCTTGGTATTTTATTATTCTGCAAAGCCTAAGAAAAAATTTTTGGTTGTCATATCTGAACAAAATGACATCAGCATAATTTAAACTGAAAAAAAAGATTCATTTTGACACAAAAATGCCTTATGTACTTCAGCAGATATCAAATTTATTCAAAAATTCAAGTTTTACAAGTTACAAAACACAGGATTTTAATGTCAGTGAGTGTTTGAAACTCAAATGTTACAGTTTCATTGAGCTGTATATGAAAAAGACTAGAAAAGTTCTATAAAGAAGAAAATTACTAATCTGTTATTTGTAAGTATGAGCAATACAGAGAAGAAAAAATCACTGATAAATGCAAAATAGATGTTTAAATTCTTCAGAGTTTTATCATCTAAGATGGCATATTCAATATAGTCAAAATATATGATTTTGAAAAACATGCTTTTTCATATCTCAGTATACCATTAGTGGAGAAAGATGAGGACTGATGAAAGAATTCAAAAGGAAAGATGAAACTGCTCAGATGAAATTAGGGACAGTAGAAAAAATGGGTACACATGTAAATATACAGAGAAAAAAGTCTGAAAATATGAAAAGAAGGATCAATGTCATTATGTATTAGACTTGTTACTGCACCTTACCTGACAATACCCTGAAATCTCCTAAGTAACAATAACTGGAAGAGCACAGAGTACCAGCATTCTGTTAATTTTTGGGAAAGTGTATGAAGAATGACTGAAATATCATTATCTCAGGATTGTCATTTTGTGGGGGGGAAAAAAAAAAACACAATACAAGCAGGCATTGATGGAATTGAGCCCTATGTACTGTTTTGCTTTTGAGTAAGCGAGTCAAGTTTGTTGTACCTTAAAAAAAAAAAGTCTGAAATTTCAGGGACTTGCATCTGTGATTCTAGTTTGGGCTCTCCTCTAAATCAGATTTATTTATTATTTTCAGAGAACTCCAAAACATTTCATGACAAGCAAGGGAATTGTACAACATAAAACCATTTCTAACTATATCCAAAAACATAAACACACATTAAAAGTAATCAGGTTAAACAAATTTGAGAGAGTGATGATAAAGAAGAAGGAAAAAGAAATGGGAGGAAGAGATAATATCCAGCTGCACTGGATTTAAAGGGTGAAACTAGGGTGAAGAGATTTAAACCAAGGTGATTAAAATCACCAGTGCAAATCTACTGTAGAGAAACGATTTAAAAATCAATTTTAGTCTTTTTTTAGCTTTAAAGTTTCCTAAGAAGAATTTACTTTCATTAGCAGGTGTCAGAGCCAAAAAAATGTATCCGCGTGATGTATTTTGAAGTGAAAGATCCACCAAACTAAGTTTTGGTTTGGCAAAATGTACATCTCTTTATGTAGACATTGGGTTTGACAAAATTAATTTTTGTAAAACTGGAGCATATTTACTTTTAAAATTCATAGATATTGGATACAATTTTGAAAAGTGCTTAAGTAGCTTTTAAGGGCCTACATTTCACAGACTTCAACTCACACTTCAGCTCCCAAGTGCCTAGGGGTACATTTACATGCAAAAGAAAAATCTGAGGTTGGCCCAGGCCAGCCATCTCCCATTTGTGACCATCACTGGACTTGGACCACAGGGCTGCTCCACTGCAGTGCAGAATTCTGGGCTTGGGTTGGAGCTGGAGCGCTGGGACCCATCCAAAGCGCAGGCTTCTACAAGTCAGACTCCATCCTGAACCCAGATGTCCACACAGCAGCGAAACACTCTTCAGCCCACTCTGGTGGGTGTATGAGATGCACTGCACACAATTCTATTTCGGAAATTCCATTTAGGTGCTTGATAGTTTTACTCATATTCATCAGAATATAGCACATATTTATGGTATATGTCAATTAGGTTGCAAGAATGAAACAAAACCACTGAACTTGGCATATTAGAAATTCATGTTTATCTTTGCAATTTTACCAAGTGTTTAGCACACTGCTTGAAAATTAAATAAGACACTGCCAGCATGCTCCCATCACATTAAGGATTATGGTATTTAAAACACATGTATTGTTCGTACTTCCTCCCAAGTGTTCAGGGGAGAACAGAAGCAAATACTTGCTCCCACTCCTTGCTCCGCTGTTAGAAACTTCATGTTGACTCCAATAGCACCAGACTCAGGATCTAAGCATGCACAAGTTATTTCGGACACAATCCTTACAATCGTTTATTAGATAGCTAGTATTACAATCTACATCATACTAATTGTTTTCCATACAGAGGAAGATATACTCCTTGCTCCAAATTGCCTAGCAAACACTATGCCTGGCAATAGTTCCATTGTCTTCAATGCAACGGCTCACAGGGATTATATCCAGTAGTGAGTGTTGGCAGTAACTGCCCCTTAGAATGCCCTGGAACTGAGATTTTTCCCATGACTGCTCAGTATAGCTGAGTAATTCACAAGCTATGTCTACACTGGAGAGTTTTGTCAACAAAACTTGCAGAGCGTCCACACTAAAAAACGCATTCTGTCAAAATACTGTCAAAGAGAACTCGGCACTTTTGTCAACAGCTTTCTGCCTTCTCCCCCATGAGGCAGAACGCCTTACTTGACAGAATCAAGAAACTGTAAGAAATTATGTATCTGTTCTCTAATTGCAGCGGGGGAAGTAGGATTAGTTGCTAAATATATGGCATTTAAGGAATATCATAACTCATTCCATAGTCAGGCCTACGACATGTTTTCATCCAGCTGTACTTAAGTTGAAAATGTCAGATTTAAACAAAAAAGTCCAATATGAACAACAAAAGTAAGTTTTGGCTTTATTTTAATTCAAAAGATATTGATGTTCATCTCCCCTGGCACAAACAAATTCTAGGGCAGTGCTCCTCAACCAGTGTGCTGTGGCACACTGGTGTGCCATGAAGCAGCACATAGTACGCCTCAGAACCGTGAGTGCTGTTAGTTGCTCTGCACATGTGCCCCGCTGGGGCGGTGGTAGCGTGATGCTGGTGAGTCGCTAGCATCACATTACAGCAGGGAGAGGACTGGGGGTGCCTGAATTTGGAGGTGGGG
This sequence comes from Carettochelys insculpta, assembly GCF_033958435.1. NCBI lineage: Eukaryota > Metazoa > Chordata > Testudines > Carettochelyidae > Carettochelys > Carettochelys insculpta. The sequence goes on along the minus strand of NC_134139.1, from coordinate 140,485,008 downwards.
AGGGGGATTGGGTGATAGTAGGGAGCTAGGGATGGCTGGCTCTGGGTTAGAGGTAGGGGATTGGATTACATATGATGAGTGCTGAAGCGTGCAGTGAGGTGATAAAAGGTTGCGGAGTACTGTTCTAGGGGACACACTGATTTAAACAACATAAAGCCATTACCTGCCAAAAAAACAAACAAGCATCCCTATGACTGAGGCTCAAAAGGATGGATATGAATATAGCAAAGGCCTACAACGCTGAAGACGATAAGAAGGGCATACTGACTCAAACCAAAGGCCGGTTTAGTCCAATACCCTGTCTTCTGATAGTAGCCAACTGCAGTGCTTCACAGGGAATGGACAGAACAGGTAGTCACCCAGGGAGCCATCCCCTGTCACCCATTCCCAGCCCTCACCAAAACAGAAGCTGCTCCTCCTGGCTAATAGCTCTTTGGTGGTAGATGAAGACCCAGCTAGGGAAGACAAGCCCCAGCTCCACCCCTTCCACCCTCAGGCATCACCCATTCTCTGCCTGAGGCCCCACTCTTTTGGCAACGTTCCATTCCCCACCCCTCGTGGAGCCAAGCCCCACCAAACCACATTCCTGATGCTTCCTGGCTGACTGAAGGACTAAGGGTGCCACAACGCAGGCCCAGCCTTCCTCAGTGGTGGGAAGCATAGGCAGTTTTGGGAAGGCAATGCTTTTCCTTGCCTACACTACCTGCCATCAACAGATAAACCTATGTGCCATGAATTTATCAAGCTCTTTTTTGAACCCAGCTAAAGTCTTGGCCTGCACATTATCCTCTGTCAGGGAGTTCCACAGGTTGACTGTCCATTCTGTAAAGAAATACTTTATTTTGTTGGTTTTAAACCTGATTCCTATTAATTTCATTTGGTAAGCCCTACATCTTGTGTAAAGGACAAGTTCATTACTTCTTCCCATATCTACTTTTTCAATACCTGCCATGATTTTATAAACCTCTATCATATCCCCACCTTACTTGTCTCTTTTTTAAAATGACAAATCCGAGTCTTATTAATCTCACTTCAGATGGCAGCCATTTCATACCTCTAATCATTCTGTTGCCCTTTTCTGAACTTTCTCCGATTCGAATATATTCTTTTTGACACAGGAGCCGTGTCTACACGTGCACGCTACTTCGAAGTAGCGGCACTAACTTCGAAATAGCGCCCGTCACGGCTACACATGTTGGGCGCTATTTCGATGTTAACATCGACGTTAAGCGGCGAGATGTCGAAGCCGCTAACCCCATGAGGGGATGGGAATAGCGCCCTACTTCGACATTCAACGTTGAAGTAGGGACCGTGTAGTCGTTGCGCGTCCCACAACATCGAAATTGAGGGGTCCGCCATGGTGGCCATCAGCTGAGGGGTTGAGAGACGCTCTCTCTCCAGCCCCTGCGGGGCTCTATGGTCACCGTGGGCAGCAGCCCTTAGCCCAGGGCTTCTGGCTGCTGCTGCTGCAGCTGGGGATCCATGCTGCATGCACAGGGTCTGCAACCAGTTGTCGGCTCTGTGGATCTTGTGTTGTTTAGTGCAACTGTGTCTGGGAGGGGCCCTTTAAGGGAGCAGCTTGCTGTTGAGTCCGCCCTGTGACCCTGTCTGCAGCTGTGCCTGGCACCCTTATTTCGATGTGTGCTACTGTGGCGTGTAGACGTTCCCTTGCAGCGCCTAGTTCGATGTGGTGCTGCGCAACGTCGATGTTGAACGTCGACGTTGCCAGCCCTGGAGGACGTGTAGATGTTATTCATCGAAATAGACTATTTCGATGTAGCGTTCACGTGTAGACGTAGCTAGGGTGACCACATCAGCATACATACAGTACTCAAGATAGGGATTTATAATGGGGAAATATGACATTCTCTGTCTTATATATCCCTTTCATAATGATTCTCAACGTTTATTTGCTTTTTGGCTGCTGCTGCACATTTTGAGTGGATGTTTTCAGGAAACTATTCACAATGACTCTAAAATCTCTCTCGAGTAGTGACAGCTAATTTAGACCCCTTGTTTTAGGTCTATAGTTGCGATTAAGTTTTCCAACATGCATTACTTTTAGATATCTGCATTTAATATCATCTGCGATTTTGTGGTCCACTCACCCAGTTCTGTCACACCCTTTTGAAGCTGTTTGCAGTGGACTTGATTATCTTGAGCAATTCTATATCATCTGCAAATTTGCCACCTCACTGATTACCCCTTTCTCAATATCACTGTTGAATAGGATTGGCTCCATTACAGACCTTTGGAGGAACTACTATTGACTTCTCACCATTCTGAAAACTGACCTCTGATTCCTACTTTTGGTTTCCTATCTTTTAGCTAGTTACCAATCAACAAGAGGATCTTTCCTCTTATCTCCTAGTAGCTTACTTTGCTTAAGAACTTTTGATGAAAGGTCTTGTCAATAGCTTTCTGGAAATCAAAGTACACCATATCCACTGGATTCCCCCTATCCACATGCTTGTTGACCCCCTCAATAATTTTAGTAGGTTAGCAAGGCTTGATTTTCCTTTATAAAAACCTCGCTCACCCTTCCCCAATAACTTATGCTCATCTGTGTGTCTGACAAGTCTGTTCATTACTATAGCTCCAATTACTTTGCCCTGTACACATTAACATTTGGTTTGAACCGGGATGGGAATTTTCTGGGTCACTATAGGGGCCGTTTGCATACTTGGCTTAATTTAATTCTTGACCTTCCCCCTCCCCCTTTCTGCCCCTCTACTCTCTGGATTTGCTCACCTTGATCATTTTTTTTTCCCTGATTTGTCCACCTTGATTACTATTTTTGGTTCTCTGTGCCTTAAATATTGAGTCTGTTCTGGTCTGGCTATGGTCTGAAGAAGTGGGTCTGTCCGACGAAAGCTCACCTAATGAACTATTTTGTTAGTATTTAAAGTGCTACTTGACTGCTTTTTGTTTTTAATTCAAATGAGAAATAAGACAAATTTAAGAGTGAAAGTGTTTAACTGTTGGAACAATTTACCAAGGACTATGGTGGATTCATCATCACTGGCAGTTTTTAAACCAAGACTGGATGTTTTTCTAAAAGATATGCTCCGGCTCTAACAGGAATTAATCCAGGGAAGAGATTTGTCCTGTGTTATGCAGCAGGTGAGACTAGATGATCACAATGATCCCTTCTGGCCTTATCATTTATGAAAATAGCAAGTGCTATTTAAAAACATACCACACAGACCTAGGTCAATTCAAAGCAATGGCTAAACAGATGAGGGATTGCTCATTCTATGTGCCACCTACCTTGAAAAATAATTTGACAATCTCAAAATGTTTTCAGTTTAGGGGAAAAATAGCTCTATTGTTTTGCATATTTTGTAGGGATTTGGGCCCAAAAGTGCACATATGGTAGAAACCCTCAGCTCCTACTGACTTCATTTGAAATGGTCTCTCTCAAAAAGGCACTCAGAAAATGTTAGGACTGAATTGTTACAGAACTAATCACAAGTTTTCTACCACCCCATCAGTTCTATGAAAAAAATCTGGAAAGTACACAAAAGTACTTACTGAGATAAAGATGTTAAGGAGGTTTTCCAGGGTTGGGAGCTGTGGAATCAGTTTCTGTACCACTTTGCTAAAGGCTTCAAATATAGAATGATCATATATGCTTGTCAGATAAAAGCTGGAAAAAATGTCACCATATTTTCCTTTTAGCTATATAAGAGGAACATTCTGAATCTGTCAATGAGCATGTAAAATATTTTCAAACACAAAGTTCTTGAAGTTATGCATTTCCCCCCTCGCAATCAAGAAGCTGCATAATGTTTCTCATAGCTCCTCGACAAACTGAAGCCAATCATTAAAACAACTGCATATATTTTCAGAACTATATATAACATGACAGTACACAATGTGAATTCATGAAACCACAGAGACTGCAAAGCACTACTATATATGGAATTTAATATCCTCTGGAAAGCATTTTTTCTTAACCAGGAGAGCAATATTACATAGCTTTTATGTACTGCTTTGCAACTTGAAAAACAGTGGGGATCAAATTAACAATGCCACCAAAATGGTTTGCTACTCTATGAATCAGGGGTCAGCAACCTGCCAGAGGCAGAGTGCCAAAATTTAATCTTTTGACCCCCATGTACAGTTCAAGTGCCCATGATACTTTAAAAGTCACTGATAGTCTGATTTAAAACACCTTCATTAATAAATAAAGATGTAGAACTTTACTGTCTAGGTGGTGGCTGGTAGCATTAGCTGGTCTTTTGTTAATCCACACAAGGACCTCCCTAGCTTCCTGCTGCCTTAAACAGACAATTTATATTCTTCACAAAAACATCTTCCTCATTACAAAGCCTGGCATTTTTGGAAAAGCCCCAAAATGGTTGTTTGGTGCTAGAAGAAGGTGAAATGTAAATGGAGGCAGCAGGGTCCAGAGGAAAGAGCTACTGAAATGTGACCTACAAATGAATCCTGTCCCTGCCTCTGACTCCCTGCATACACTGACCAGTCACTGGGGAGTGTTTGGAGCAGGGGAATCGATTCAACGAAGCCGTGGGGAGCTAAGACTCCCATCTTCAAAGATATCTAAAGACCTAATGTCTTTTGAAACTTAGTAGGAACTGGGCATAGAACTCCTGTAGGCCCTTTTAAGAACCTCAGATTTCGCCTTCCTGTGCCTCCGTTTCCCTGTCTGTAGAAGAGGATAATCGATTATCTCACATTCCTATGACAAATGATGGGTTACTGGTCAGGACCTAACTCAGCAAATCATTTATACATGTGCTGAACTACCAGTCAATATCCCTGCAGTCAAGGTCACCTAAGCAGGTGGTATAAGCTGAGCATGTCGAAGTAGTCTGTGGAACCAGGCCTCTCTTCTGAGACTGTGAGGTGGGGCAAATATTTTAACAGAAAGTAATCATTACAAATCACTAAGGGTTGCAGGTGGATTAATCTGTCACCAAGGAGAAAAGGCCACCTTCCTGTTGGTGAGTCTGCCCCAAGTAGCTGGAAATTACGTGGCCTGAGCACTCCAATCTGGGGAGCAGCTGGCTGGGGGCACCTGCTGCCTTCCATAACGTGAATGCCCCAGTGAATGGGAGTCCATCAAGGGGAATCCACCTCTGCTCACCTCTCTCCATTAGTGCAGGCCAGCAGAGCACCCAGCGCCTCATAGCGAGCCTGGGGAACTTACCATCTGACAGGCGCGGAGCAGCCCGGGTGCTGGCCAGGGGCCAGCTTCCCTCCCCTGCCCAGGATTAGGGCCAGCCAGCCACAAGCACATCTGGAAACACTGTAAATGCTCCCCCACCTGCAGCAGCTGCTTCCCAGGCCCCTTTGCCCCCCTCAAACTCAGGCGGTGACAGCTCCCCTTCAACTTCTGACAGGTTGCCCTGCTCTACTACACAACATGCATCCGCAGCATGGCTTTGAGCAAGCTCCTGGCTGTATGGAGGAGGAGGGGCAGGGCTGAGCTCCCACCTCATGCGCTAGGGATTGCTGACCACTGCTATGAATTAACATGTTTGTGAAGCACTATATCCATTATGATGGCATTTTTCACTAAATAAGAAGTCTCAAGAAAGACATTAAAGTTTCTAATGTCCCATAGCTCCCAGTGCGTTGAGGTTTGTTTCTTCCAATTAGTTGCTAAAATAATCTGTTCTTTCTAGTCAAAGGCATCACTTTTACCTTAATAGTCATATCTAATAAATTCTTGTTGCCTGCTACTTCCATATATCAGAAAGAGATAACTGTCAGGTAGTATGCTCTGCTTTCTGGCCTTAGCATTAAACATTTATTCTTTTCCAGAAGACGCTGTGCACAATTGCTTCTCTCACCTGAGGTGAATCTTCTCCAATCCAGCGTCTGCCAGGTCATCATTTGCTCTCTGATGAATGTCTCTTTGGGTTTCAATCTTGTGGTCATCAGACAAACCATCCACTTTATGAATAAAGATTTCAAAGTTGATGTCTGGATTCACTTTATAAGCTCTGGTTACAGTAAGATGCAACCTAGCCAAGGCCTCCATATAATCATCCTAATAATGGAAAAATAAAACTCAGAACCCTATGACAAACAGTTACAAGACAAAAACAAAGTATTATATTTGCAGATACTTCTACAGTTCAAAATTCCTTTGATTTAAACTTCTGAGATCATGAAGGCCTATATCCACACAGAAGTCCAATTCCCATTACTAGCAAGTCCCTGCAAGTAACCAGAGACTTTAGAGCTGTCTAGTTATTTTAAAACTTTAGTTGCAAAAAAGAGGTTAAAAATAACCAAATCTGTCAACTTAATTACAATTGGTGGTTAAAGTCTTCAAAAGCACTTCAATCCCATTAAAGTCAAAAGGACTTAAGATCTAAAGCCTACTGACCATAAATGTAACTGTCTGTTTGCCATTCCATTTGCCTTGAGTTGGAGGGCGGAAAGAGAAAAAGACTAAGACAAACAGGTGGTGTGAAAACTTAACTTTCTCTTTACCTGAGAATCTATGACAAATATCAGTGCTCCAGTGCCTCTGAAAATCATCTCATAGTCAAATGTAGGGTCAAAGAAGTCAATTTGCCCAGGAAAATCCCATATCTGAAAGTTAACAAAGGAGCTGTTGGAAACATCCTCTCTGCAGATCTTGTTAGTGCTCTCCAAGAAAAGGGTTTCATTTGGAGACATTTTGTGAAAGACAACTTTCTGAATAGAAGACTTCCCACTTCTTCTTAGTCCCATCAGTAAGATTCTTGGCTTAACTTCAGTACTGAACGGGTCACTGAAATCCAAAACTGAATAAACCACACAATAAGCACAATGATATATTCCAGCAACTATAAATCACAACAATTGTAGTTTATATTAACTACTATATCATATGCACTATTTACTTACATTTTATAGTGTTACACTATTTTATTTTACCTGAATTTACATCTGCATCTGGACACCTGCCAATCTCAGAAAGCAGAAAGAAAAAGATTTAAAGAAAGATTTCACCCTCCTTCTGTACTACCATTTGTGAACCTACTATTATTTATCTGAAAGAAGATGAAGAGTGCACCAGGCACGATATCTATTGTTATTTGGTGGCATCAAACACACACATTCACACAAAATCAAACTCTTCACCCTTCCCACAACCTAAAATCATCGAGGTCTAATCTCCACTATAAGATGATACATATTTATGCAGATGTGTTTTTGTAGAGTAATATAAATAACCAGCATCCAGTTAGGTAACCTACACTCTTAAAGACCATCACTCGCTGGTGGCACATCGTTATTTATCTTACTGCTAACTGATGGTCTCCATGTGGCACGAATGCTCAGCAGCTCTATAGTGGGAATTCGGTAAGTTACTACTACTTTGTAATTGGCATCAGAACACAGGCCACAGGCTGTGCATCTTGAAAATGTGTGTATTCAGTGGCATGGTGCACAGATGCGAGACATGAGTGATAACAAAAGATTTGAAAAGAATATTGGCGTTTGAAAGGAGTTGTTACAGAAAGATTCAAAGAATAGGATGGATGCAGAAGGTCACCAATGAGGAATTAGATAGAAAGATACAGCCAAAAGAGAACCTGCTGCAGAAGGTTATAAAACGGAAGCTACAGCTATTTGGGCATATTTGCAGAATGAACGATGAACGAAAAATCAAGACCCTGGTATTTGGCATAATGGACAGTTCGAATAGGAGAGGCAGACCCCACAGAGAATGGATAGATGATACAGTAGATTAGTGCAGAACTAGTCGACAGAAACTAATCCACCCCACACTAGACAGGGAAAGATGGAAGGAAATATTGAGAGAGGCATCAAACACCAATGGGCGCTGAGTCCACGATTATTGATGATGATGATACCTGTGCTGACAATGTTGGACCTAATATCAAAAATCATCATGTACAGAACTCCCACTGAAGAAATCATAGTTCTGTGCGCTTGCAGGACAGGAGCGTAAATGAGCATTTTAAAGTGATGTACAGTAGGGCACAAGGGGGAATCAGATGTGTGTTACATATCCCCAGCAGGGTCTTACATTTTTTCCACATTGTAAATCGATAGCATTTTTTTTTGCAGTGACTAGGATGACAAAAAGGGGTTTTTAAAAAGTACCCATTTATGGCTATAATTAAAGGCAGAAGTTGCTCTTCATCTCTCCCCAGCTTGAAGCCTTCCCACAACAAGATTACCAATTTTGTACAGTCAGTCTGCAACCCAGAAACCTTTCAGACACTCACCTGTCAGTATCACCAGCTTTGGAGTACAGGAACTTAACAGATATTTCTTTTGGCCTTACTACTCCAACCCTACAACTCTGTTCAAAGTACTTAAGATTTTCTACCTATCTGGTCACTCTAACCACATTACTCCCCTCTTTGAGTCCCTCCATTAGGTCTCCCTCTTCCGCTGCAACAAACACCAAGTTTTCCTTATGGCCTCTCTCAATACAGACCTATCTAAACTAACCATTCCATCATGAGATAAACCTCTGCCAAAAACGCCAGTCTTCACCACCTGCTTATCTTCTTCCCTTCACACACTCTCTTAGGGCTTGTCTCCACTACTGCTGGGGTCCAGGCTGCAACAATCAATCCATGGGCATTGATTCAAAGGGTCTTCATCGGACCCACAAAATCAACCACTGATGTGGTACTACATGTGGTAGTGTGTACCCTCTGTATGCAGATCTAAGGTACACCAACTTGAGTTACCTTACTAACAACTCAAATTGCATAGTTTTGGTCAACCTTTCCCTGTACTGTAGCCCTTCCCTTATGCTTACCTATGCACAAGGAAAAGATTCCTGTCAAAATTCATAGGGCTACCCCTTTATTTCTTCAGCTATTTCCTAAGGCACTTTTACAATACTTACAAGTCATTACTCGCTGAAAATGGTTAAATAGGTAGCGAGTTGCTGTTAGTGCTGTATTGCGTTCTGTACAGGTCACAGGTATAATAGGCCAATATATTATGAAACGTGTGTCTATTATTACCTCATCCATGCACCCTGATTGCTTATTTTACATATCTGTTAAACCCTTTTTCTTTAGATAATCAACTCTTTTGGGGTACTCGTCTTTTTACACTCAAATTTAATATGCACTATATCATCTCAGGTCCACGCGCATGAGGTGTAGAGAGCCTGTCACAAACTGTAAAAGAATCAGAGATAATAAAATTAACAGGTAACTTCTGCTGAAGGGGAATTACTGTCCACAGAGGTAGCCAAGAAGTCTTCATTGTTACAACACCTACTACTCCAGCTTAAACTACAAAACAAACCCAGATCATTTTCTATTGCACTCTCATTTTACGACTCAGCCCTTCCAGCCACCATTGGGATGCCCCATAACTACAAAGAAATATTAGAAGCATCTCTGTGTTTGGATTAATGCTTTGCTTTAAACAATTTGCTTGTCTCTTACTTGGTTTTATTGAAAAAAAAAACAAAAACCAACAGTATTCTCTCACATGCAACCCAGCTTTGAAAACAGGTACACGTAGCTAAGTGTGCTATCTGTTACTAGCCACTGTTTTCAAAATATCACCGGAGACAGGTTGTCACAGTACTAATGTAGGTAGAAAAAGATGATCCCATTCGTGAGGCAAAGAGAAAGGGATTAACAAACTGCAGTGTAGCCTCCATTTATGTCACTTTGATTCAAGATGGATAATTTTGTGGATTTTGACACAGACTCAGAATGCACATGCGTACTGATCTTCCTTGCATTTCTATGCAAAAGATGAGAAATAAGAACAGCATCAACATGTAATTCTAATATCACTGTCCTTTGATATTCTAATTCAACTTAAAATACTTTTCATTTTTTTTTAAACACTCTAAATGGATTCTCGGCATTAGGGTAAATTTTACCTACCAAGTGTAAGCTATGAGTTGTCATCAAGTATACATGCTTTTCCAGAACTGAAATACACATCAGGCATGTACAAAAATGTAGCACATATCCAGCTATGCTTCTTGTGTTAATTATTCAGTTGTTGTACCAGGGAACCCATACAGTACCTTGTCTGTCCCGGTACAGAGCATCACACTGGTGCCACCTACTGTTTCAAAAAGCGAGCCCACAGAAAGCTCAGTAAGGACCTGCCAGACACCCACTACACATGCAACAGATGCAGCAACGACTGTCACTCTCATGTGGGCCTTCACAGTCACAGTCGACGCTGCAAATGATGATCCCAAATGGAACTACGAAGTGCGTGATCCATAGTCTACGTAGACTGAAGGATGCCTACTACCAGGCAAGGCAGCAACTGAGGCTGCGTCTGTCTACACTATGAGATAAAAATCGATTAAGTCAGTTAGCCTGATTTTTCCAAGTGCCTGTTCTCACTGTAAATTCCATTATCAAAACAAAAAGCAGTCAAGTAGCACTTTAAAGACTAGCAAAATAGTTTATTAGGTGAGCTCTCGTGGGACAGACCCACTTGTCCCATGAAAGCTCACCTAATAAACTATTTTGCTAGTCTTTAAAGTGCTACTTGACTGCTTTTTGTTTTGACAGTGTATAGACTAGCACGGCTTCCTCTCTGTTAAATTCCATTACATCAATTTATGGACCACTAAAATCAACATAATATCGAAACCCTAAAATTGTAGTAACACGACAGGTGGAGAGTTTAGTTTGAATTTAAAATTCTGAATGAAGGGTAGTGAGGATGCACCGTGTCTTCACATCGAATTCATTAGCCTCCAGAGATGCCCCGTATGTGCCCCACAATGCACCACAGTTCTCTGCTCTGGCCTCTTATATCCCCACTGCTCTCAGGTGCAGAGGAATTAGACAACAGGAAGACTGTTACAATTTGGCATCTGGAAGCCTGTGGCTGTAGGGTCACGAGAGGCTGAAAAATCTTCTTTTTCTTTGCTAGCAGTGCAGCCGTGGCGTCTGTCATTCTGCGTATACCCCTCGTAGCTGCCTTTTTTCCTGTGTTGCTTGGGATCAGCCGCTGGCTCCCCCATACCATGTGTCAGCTAGACTATGGGTGGGGGTTGTGCTTATCTGGTAGGATGAGAAACTTCTTTTCAGCTGTTTACATGCTGTCCTGATGCCCACATCCCTGCCCCCCTGGAAACACCACACCGTCTGGAACATTCCCACACCCACCTGCATCACATGGCTTGACTCCGAACCAATAAAAACATGCTGTGCAAGGTGCCAGGCAGCTTGTGTGCAATGAGGGTCATGAATTTCAGGGGCTGGCTGTAGACACAGGTCTTTTAGCCTCCTGAGAGAAGTTTCCCCAGGTGCTCACGATTTTTGGGGCTGGCGGTAGCCAGGGGTCTTTTAGCTGTCCCAAGCCATACGTGTTTCAGTGAAGGTAATGTATTAGCGATACAATTACCACTGTTGTCAAAGTAAGGCTTTCAGCAGGGAATAATCTTGTCCTGAGGGTCTTCTTTTCCAGGTCCAAACCTGGCTGTTGTCTGGGGTCTTTTAGTCTGATGTATCATTTGAGTTTCAGTGTAGCAACCGTGTCTGCTTGGACAAAGGGTCTTCTTTGGTAAAATGTCTAAATCCAGATTCAAGTTCCTGAAAGGGGCTCCGTGAGGAGTCACGATTTTCATGGCTGTCAGAAGTCTACTGTCTTTTAGCTGCCCCGAGCCATTACTGCTGATTCATTAGAGTTTCAGTGTAGCACACATGTCTACTTCAAGACTTAACATGGCAGCGGAAAGATGGGAATGAAATGTGGATATATGATGACATCTTCCCACATCTACTTATGGGGCCAGAATGCAACGTGGCTCAGGCAACTGTGAGATAGATTCCCACAATACACTGCTGCAACACTCAATTTAAGCTTCTCACGTCTGGCAGCAGTAAGTCGATTTTGTCGGGAGCAGGTGAGAAGGTGAAGATGCTCAAAACTGAATGGATAAAACCCAGCGTTAAGACATCAATTTTAATAAAATCGATTTTATCTTGTAGCAAAGACGCAGCCATAGTGTTATCAGAGTGGCTAAAGTTCAATGCAGATGATGCTATAACTCTTGGATACCATGATTTTTAAAAAGCCTGCACTTATACCATCTTGTACTATGATCCCATTAGATATCACAAGTTAAACAGTGTTAGGTTGAACTATACGTGGATGAAAGCCCTCCAAGTAAAACAGCTGCTGTAGACTGTGGTGTTGACAATTCAATTGGCAATCTTCCATGAATAACAAACATTGCCCTAGTGTGATGTTATAACTCCATTCCTGGAGGTATGGTCTTTTAGACAAAACCAAGCAAAGTTCTGGGATTTCAGGGTGGGGTTTTTTTTCCCCCAAAGAAAAAAGAAAAGAAAAAGAAAAAAGAGATAAGGGGAAAGAAAAGAGATTCTCACTGCTCCAAAATGCACGATACAGTCACATCCATGTGATTGTATACAAATTTAGTGAGGCTGTGACTATTCTATAATTAGATATCTGTGACTGACCCATGCCCCTTAACTCAGGCTCCGGGAGCTTGGAGGTAAGAGGCTGATTAATTGCACTGAAAAAATTCAGGCTTGGGGCTACAGACCAAAGTCTGAGACCTCCCACATCGTAGGAGCCCAGAGCTCAATCTCCAGTTCAAGCCTGAACATCTATGCTGCAGTTAAAGAGCCCCTTCACTTGAGACCACAAGCCAACTGGCACAGGCCCACAGAGAGACACCCATATATAAATTTATTAACTGTCTTGGCCAGAGGTCTGCAAACTGTGGCCAGGGTCACATGTGGCTCTTTAAAGACTACTTTGTGGCTCCTTATGCTATAATTGTAAAATAGGGAAAAACCTTCCTGATTATTTTAGATAAACAGTGAACACCTAAAACCCCAAAAATGAAGAACTCATTTCTAAATAGCAAACCATATGTGGTCTCAAAACACTAGATAACTCCCCCTAGTGTCCTCCAGAGAGAGGGAACGTTTGGGAGTGAAAGTCAGGAAGACAGTGGCACAAACACACAAGTGTGAAGAAATAAAATACAGAAAAAGTTTGTGAATGTCCTGCAGTAATCACGTATCCCATTATAAATCATTGTGTGCGCTCTGTTCTTAAAATAGGGGTTACAAAAAGTATGGTTTGACATTATTTCTTAAGGACCACCTCATACTCACATGCATTATAGCTCTTGAATTATTGAGTTTTTTTTTACTGAATTGAGAAAAAAAAATGGCTCTTCTTGCTATTTTGGTTGCCAACTCCTGGTCCTGGCCAACTCTAGATCATAAGTGAAAACCTGTTTGGTGATTTATTTAATCATAAACACTTTGGAGGAAAAAAAAAAAAAAGCACAAACTAAAAAGAAAGCAAAAGTCTTTCATTAAATGAATAAAAAGGTATATTGTCCAAAACCAATTAATCTTAATTATTTGATTTTTAAATAAGTTGTCACATTAGATAAACTTTGCCAAACTATTACCCTTTTTCTAGACTCCTAAGTGCTTGCTAGAAAAAAAAGAAAAAGACTGCTTAATGCTAAAACTATACTTTTAAAAAAAAAACAAACTTACTTTCAAGCATCGGATTTACTAATAAATGCAACTGATTCGAACACTATTGTTTTTAAGATCGCAATTTAACTTTCTTATTTTGCAGGTTTCAGAGATGGCGACCGATAAATTATATTTTCAGATCTATGACTTGACGGAAGTTTTCCTTTCATAAGATTAGAGATTTCCTTATATGTAGAGAAATGGAACAACGCATTGTCCGCCCACATTCTTTAGTTGAGTACGACTCCTTCCTTTCCAGCTAGCCAAAAAATGCCTGTAGAGTACACTAATCACTACAACTCTGTCTAACATAGGTTACTAAATTGTAGTTATGATGTGACAAATACTATACACATTTAACTTCATCTGACAGTGGAAAATAAGTCTATTTTTACCAAATAAAATTAGTACAATTGATATTTCTTTCCTAAAATGGTAACATCTACAAAAGCCAGTTTTACAGAGAGCTTAATTCATAAAGATGTCAACAGTTTCCAATAGAAAGCAATGTGATTTTTTACCTTAATTTTCATCTTCAACCATAAAAATCCTGACCACAGAAATAATACTAGTTAACCAACGTATCCTTTAAGTATTCACAAATCAAGTTTTGTGAAAATCATCTTCCTGCACAGCAGAGATGCCCATAGGGTCATGACAGAATTCAGATATTTGAAGCTGTTTCACACATTTATACCATGCCACTGGCACACACTACACTATAGAGAGCAGCATATTGTGACACCACAGTGCCCCCCAACAAAAGACATGCACTGAACATCCCCAGTGCTAACTCTCTGGGCTCAGGCCATCTGTTAACAGATAAAATTTACGTGGAAATGAGAAAGTTATTCAATTAACGAAGGTCCATACATGCTATTGATGTGAGGTTTTTTTTTTGAGGGTGGGAGGAAATGAGGGAGGGATGATGTTTCTGTGGCTAAAGAGCAAGACTGAAAATGAGAAGATCTGGGTTCCGTTCAGCCACAGACCCACCAGACCTGGCAGTCTGCTCTTCTATGACACTGGAACCATCATGTAGAACCTTTCATTGGCAATGGGTGAAGATTCAGCTGGGGAAGGCAGGCCACAGCTCTGCCCCTTCTGCCCCAACCTCCCACCCCCAGCCCCTGTGGAGCCAAGCCCTGACAGACAGCACTCCAATTCTTCCTGGAGGACTGGGGCTGCCTCACCACTGTCACAGCCTTCCCCGGCCACTGGGAGTATAGGTAGTTTTGGGAAGACAATGCCTTCCCTTGCCCACATTACCCACCACACATGGGCACTTTCTAGTACAGTTTCCTAACACAAGTGAAAGGACTTATTACATATATCACAAATGGGTTGTGAGGCTTTACAAAAGTTAAGTGCTTTTGGATCCTTCAATGGAAGAAGAAAAATAGAATGCTTATATGTGGAAAGCTAGAAGATCATTGTGTTTTATAGTCTAATATTTTCCAGTCTTCAGCCAAGATGCAAGTAACTACTAGTTTTGGAAACCGATCCATGGTATGATCAGAAACTCCCTGTTCATGCACACTCATAACCCCTATGGGGAGATGGTGGGGTCTAGGGACAAAGTGGACTAACGCTTTGAAGAAAGTTATCTGCAATGTATTGATCTTCCTCTTTCATGGAAAAGAGGGATCTGTGACACTGATATTTGCAGTTTACTCCATGGATCCTGAAGAAAGGAAGGGCTGACCTTGAGCAGGACAAGGGAAAGACAAACATCTTTCCCTGCAGCCAGTGGAAGTAAAGTAAAACAGAACACAGCTCCAGGCTCCCCCTCTGAAGACTCTGCCCTCTGTTGGCCTCAGAAGCAACAAACAGCCCAAAACAACTGAACCTCCACGAGAGCTGTGGGGGCCAGAGCCTGCATAGAGGCTCTATGAACTGCCCTACCCCTCTGTGGATTCCGGAGAGCTGTCTGGTTTAGAAGAGGGTCTCATAGCTCATTCAAGAGAGAAAAGATACCCCTTGAAGAACTATAGGGGATAAATTCCATAAGGGGATCCTCTTAGAGATTTCTTCCCTCTGTGTTTTTGCCTCCTTCAAATATTACTGGGACACTGCTGTTTTCATCCATGAAATATTATATTGGTATGCTAAAAGGAAAAAAGTGTTTTCTCAATTTTTGGAATTCTTTTAAACTTCTGAAGTGACACCAAAAGTCTACTGAGAAATAATCATCATTCCCATCTCAGTAAATTCTTTTGGCTTACTTGTCTACCTCAAGTCTTAAGCCAATCAAGTTTATTTGAAAATAAGCATGTTAATTCAGAACATTTTATAACTAATGTATACCAATCTGGACAGGCAACCTTTACTAACAAAAAAGAAAAAAAAGTGTTCAAATATGACATGTTGGGAAAAAAGGGATCTTGACAAAACAAATTACCCCAGAGAAATGGAGTTTGATTTGGAAAAGAGGACCAGCAATTTCCATCTGCAGCACAATGGTACCTCATACAAGTTAAGTTAAAAAGAGAAATTGTATGGGGATACATGTTGAGAAATTGTGGTGAAAGAAGAGAGCTGATGTATGTATGCAGGACACGTTCAGTCATTAGTGAGTACTGGGAAGCAATATATAGTCAGTTACTACATAGTATTGGATAGTCATTACCAAATTAACCTTTGGTAATAATTCTGAGACTTCCTATTGGAAATGGTCACAGAAAAGGAAATAAAGAATTAATTAATAAGAATTAATCTCTCATTGGCTAGTAGCTGCTTGGCAACTCACTGTAAAAAAAAAAAACAAAAAAAAAACAGCCCAACTAAGTAATAATGGTTCAAAATATGGGGAAGCCGTGCTTATGGAAATACCAAGACTTAAATTATGTACTCAGCAAAACAGACAGTGGACAGATAGATAAACTAGTTGGTTGCATTTTATTCAATATTCACACATAGTACATTCACCTGCAAAAACACCAATAAACCTATCCATTTTTTTAAATATTGACACACATTGACATTTGATTAACACACCTAGTCTATTAAATGTTAATACCGAGCTATTATTCAACTTAATAAAATAACTAGAAAGACATAATTGTTACAATGATGTTCACTTTATAACAGAGTAAAAACCTGTTTTAACTGAAAGATCTGATTACTAAATTCCTGTACAATAGCTCTTTAAACCAGTGTTTCCCAATTTTATTTGGCCACCAAACCCTTTTAAACTCAAAAGAATTTTCTGGAACCCCTAAAAACAGTCATATATGGATCTGAAAAAGTGGACCACAAGTAAGGGTGATAAACAAACAAATGCTAAACAAGGTCATGAAATTAATATTTAATTTAACTGCACACATTTTAAAACAAAAATCCTACTTAGTGTGTACAAAAATAAAGCTCAAAAACGAATACATGTTACATTGCCAGTTTTCAATGTGAAGAATGGGTTCTCTCTTTTTTAAGCAAATTCTTTTTATATTCAGTTTAATACTGGAAAGTTGGATTTGCATATCCAAAGCAGCATTCAGTTGATTTCTGAATTTCATTTTTGTTGCTGTGTAATTCGAGAACCAGTTCTGCACAAGAATGTGCTGGCACAGGGTAACAACTGATGAACTGCACATCTCGATAAAACTGAATATTCTTGACATAAGCTGCCCCCAAATGATCCATGCTCCCTGAGAGTAAGTGTGGGGCTTTACGGTGGTATGTAAGAGGTGATCGCACCAGTGACTGACTGCGGGCGCAGCGCTGAGTAGTGACATCGTTGTCCCCACTCTCTCGCTAAGATGGCATTACACAGGGACACTTATCATGGCAAACTCAAATGAAAATTAACAGAGAGGGAGCCATGCTAGTCTATATACTATCAAAACAAAAAGCAGTCAAGTAGCACTTTAAAGACGAGCAAAATAATTTATTAGGTGAGCTTTCATGGGACAGACCCACTTCTTCAGACCATAGCCAGACCAGAACAGACTCAATATTTAAGGCACAGAGAACCAAAAACAGTAATCAAGGTGGACAAATCAGAAAAAAAAATGATCAAGGTGAGCAAATCAGAGAGTAGAGGAGTAGAAGGTTGGGGAAGGTCAAGAATTAGATTAAACCAAGTAACATTGTTTACAGTAAAGCTCTTAGATACAATCACATTTTCTCTGATCCAACTGACAGGGACCAAAAACTACAAGATCTTTACCAGAGACCAGTTACTCCAAGATAGGCCCAAAAAAGCCAAGAACAGAACACCACTGGTCATCACCTACAGCCCCCAACTCAAACCACTGCAACAAATTATTAAAGACCTACAACCTATCCTTAATCAGGATACCACACTCCAGAAGACCCTTGGTGACTGTCTGTAGGAGAGAACAGGTCTACCTCCCAACCTTATGAGGATCTTCACCAACAGCCACAGTCTATACATACCCCAGGAATACCAGTCCTGGAACTTTTCCTTGCAACAAAGACCGCTGCCAGCTTTGTCCACATATCTTTTCTGGTAATACCATCACTGGACCTAACCAGGTTATTCACAGAATCACGGGCACATTCTCATGTTCCTCAGCTAACATCATATATGCCATCATGTGCCCACAATGCCCAGATGCTTTGTACATTGGACAGACTTCTAACTCCCTTAGACAAAGAGTGATTGGGCACAAAACAGACATAAAAACAGTCCAGATCCCCAAACCGGTTAGTCAACATTTTAATGGAGTGGGCCATTCTGTTAATGACTTAAGAGTTTGCATGTTACTGAAGAAAAATTTTCGCACCACTCTTGAAAGGGAGGCAGCCGAGCTGTCTTTTACATTCAAATTTGGCACATTAACACACGGTTTGAACCAGGATGGGAATTTTCTGAGCTGCTCTCGGGGCTCATTTGCATACTTGGCTTAATTTAATTCTTGACCTTCCCGCCTTCTACCTCTCTACTCTCTGATTTGCTCACCTTGATCATTTTTTCCTGATTTGTCCTCCTTGATTACTCTTTTTGGTTCTGTGTGTCTTAAATATTGAGTCTGTTCTGGTATGGCTATGGTCTGAAGAAGTGGGTCTGTCCCACGAAAGCTCACCTAATAAATTATTTTGTTAGTCTTTAAAGTACTACTAGACTGCTTTTTTGTTTTGACAAATGAAAATTGGTTTTAATAAAACACATTAATGCTTAAATTTTTTTAATCATAAAATGTAATTGTAATGGAATTTTCTCATCAAACCCCTATTTTCACTTGTTCCACAGAACACCATTTGGGAAACACTGCTTTAAACAAAAATTAACTGTTTTTTCTGGACTGTTTGCCTTCTGATATTTACATGACAGTGATTTGTAAACTTGTTAAAACTTCCTAATAAGTAACACAATAACACAGAAAATCCCTTACTCATATTGTTTTGTACTTTTAAAAGGGTTCATACCTATTACACCGTAACAATCTTTGTATCACTGAATACTTGACTTTGTATTGTGCATTTAAAAAGCAACCAATTGAAATATTCATTGGTCTCCAAGCTCCTTTGTAAAATGTAACAACGTTCAACAGAAAAATATTGCTCATTCTAAGTGAAAGCAAAGGTGTTGGCCTCACCTACATGTTTTATATTATACTTCCTAGCAAGCATTTGTTTCATTGTTGCCTCATATGCCCTGATGAATACAGCAAACAGAAATACAGGCACCCACAGCAACATACATAAGTATACAGTCACACATATTTCAGCAGAGCCTAGAAACATGGGGACTGACATTCACAGCTGCAGCGCAACTCTGGACACAGAGCTCTTTGCTTGCTGCTGCCTTTTATAGCCAGCCTGCCTCTTGGCACTCTAAAGAAACATCACCAAGCCATGTCCATTCATATTATACATAGAAAACTTTCAAGGCTAAGGCATGATAAGGACTACATTAAGATTTTTTTCTGTTTGAATGTCTCCTGTTCCCATTAGGACATCTCCTACCCCTTTCCCAACACACACAACCAGCGCTGCTCTCCTTCTTCCACTACCAGAACCCTGACTCGCCCTGTCCCTCCGTAGTCCTGTTTATAGGCATCCCTATTACGCATACATTTCCTTCATCATACAACCATCCTGTTCTCCCTTCCTGCTTCCTACCCCAAACCACAGCTAACTTTGACATGCTCACACTTGCTTACTCTCCCTCCCCGTAATACAGTGATCACTACCCTACCTTCTTATTCAGCATCCCTTATATCTCCCAAAACTGCTCTGACCTTCCCAGCTAACATCACACACTATCACACACACTCCACCTCCCCCCACCCAACCCCAACCTCTTATTTTCACCACACAACTAGAGCTGCTCTCTCCCTCCTTCCCAGCTCCCCATAAAACACAGTCAAACCCTCCCGTCCCACATCTTCACACACAGCCACCCCCTAACCCCATCCTATACACATCAACAAATCCATCCCATCCCTCATGCATACTGCCAACCCTAGCCTTTATCCTATCCTAAGGGTCAAACCTTACCCTCCTCCCCACCACCACCTCCTTCACCCATTCCCATAGAGCCAGCTTCTTCCCCCTCCTACAAACTCCGCCCCGTCTTGACCCATCCTTGCACACCCAGAGCCAGGCCACAATACCCACATTTCTTTCCCCTCCCCTGAGAGCCAGTTGAGTCCCCAGAGAGCCAGCCCTGCCCCTTTTCCAGTCCATGACCTCATCCTGTCCCACCATCGCCAGATCCAGCTCCTCCTCTAGCTCCAGAAAACTCCCACTGCCCTGCCCCTCCCTTGTTCCCCCACCCCTAGAACCAGGACCCCCACCACAGATCCAGATCCCAGAGTATATCCTGATAAAGCTCCCAGCCCCTGCCTTGCCCCATCCCCACCATACACAGCCATCCCTACCCTGCCTCATTCCCTGGTGTCACCTCTCCCACCCAACAAGACCACCCATGCCTTATTCCCTCAGTGTCACCACCCCACCACCATCCCTGCCTTGTCCCACTCTCCTGATGTCGCACCCCCCACAGAACCAGTCACTGTCTTGCCCCATTTCCCCCAGAGCCACCCCAAATCCACCCCCACAGCCGGCCCTCCCTTGCCCCATTCCCCTAGAGCCATGCCCACACCACTCCCCACAGCCACCCCGTCTTGTCCCATTCCCCCAGACCCACCCGACTCCACCCCCACAGCCAGCCCCGCCTTGCCCCATTGCCCCCAGATCCACCCACACCACCCCTAACATCCAGCCCCGCCTTGCCCCATTGCCCCCAGATCCACCCACACCACTCCTAACATCCAGCCCCGCCTTGCCCCATTCCCCCCAGATCCACCCACACCACCCCTAACATCCAGCCCCGTCTTGCCCCATTCCCCCCAGATCCACCCACACCACCCCTAACATCCAGCCCCGCCTTGCCCCATTGCCCCCAGATCCACCCACACCACTCCTAACATCCAGCCCCGCCTTGCCCCATTCCCCCCAGATCCACCCACACCACTCCTAACATCCAACCCCGCCTTGCCCCATTCCCCCCCAGATCCACCCACACCACCCCTAACATCCAGCCCCGCCTTGCCCCATTCCCCCCAGATCCACCCACACCACCCCTAACATCCAGCCCCGCCTTGCCCCATTCCCCCCAGATCCACCCACACCACCCCTAACATCCAGCCCCGCCTTGCCCCATTCCCCCCAGATCCACCCACACCACCCCTAACATCCAGCCCCGCCTTGCCCCATTCCCCCCAGATCCACCCACACCACCCCTAACATCCAGCCCCGTCTTGCCCCATTCCCCCCAGATCCACCCACACCACCCCTAACATCCAGCCCCGTCTTGCCCCATTCCCCCCAGATCCACCCACACCACCCCTAACATCCAGCCCCGCCTTGCCCCATTCCCCCCAGATCCACCCCCGAACCGAGCCCTACCTTGGCTCCCACTCCCTCGGTTTCACCTCCCACCCAGCCCGGCTTTGCGCTGTCCCCGCAGGGTCGGCGCTGGGCTCCCCGGCGCGGCGGGGCACTCACACGCTTCATCGGCGCCGGGCTCCGGGTCCCCATCCGAGAAGGACTCTGGCCCATCCCCGTAATCCGCGAGCCCGACGAGCTCGTCCTCCTCCTCCTCCTCCTGCCTCGGGCCCTGGCTCATCGCGGCCGCGCGAGCGCGGATCCGGCCGCAACGCAGGAGTTCTGCGCCCGGCGCCGCTCGCAGCCCAGCAGCAGCCGGAGCCCCGCGCACTCCCCGGGAACCAGCGAGCGAGCGAGCGAGCGGCGTGACCCGAGTCACCTGACACCGCCGGCGTTCACGGGCACCTCCGCCGCGCACACGCAAGGCCACGCCTGCCCTCCCGCGTGCGCCCCCACCCGGCTCTGGCACAGGGCGCTGCCAGGCCCCGCCTACCCACCCGCAGCCGCCCGTCACTCACGGACAGGCGCTGCACATCCCGGGCACTGAGCAGTGCTCCTGTCCCCCCACCTACAGCCTCCCTGTCACTCACTGCCACACCCCACACACTGAGCTGTGCCCCAGCCAGTCCCATCCCTGTTATTCACTATCAAAACAAAAAGCAGTCAAGTAGCACTTTGAAGACTAGCAAAATGGTTTATTAGGTGAGCTTTCGTGGGACAGACCCACTTCTTCAGACCACAGCCAGACCAGAACAGAGTCAATATTTAAGGCACAGAGAACCAAAAACAGTAAGCAAGGAGGACAAATCAGAAAAAGATAATCAAGGTGAGCAAATCAGAGAGTGGAGGGGTGGGGGGAAGGTCAAGAATTAGATTGAGCCAAGTATGCAGACGAGCCCCTATAGTGACTCAGAAAGTTCCCATCACGATTTAAACCATGTGTTAATGTGCCGAATTTGAATATAAAAGCCAGCTCAGATGTTTCCCTTTCCAGAACCGTGCGATAATGTCTCTTCAGTAGGTCACTAATAGAATGCCCCATTCCATTAAAATGTTGACTAACCGGTTTGGGGATCTGGACTGTTTTTATGTCTGTTTTGTGCCCATTGACCCTTTGTCTAAGGGAGTTAGAAGTCTGTCCAATATACGAAGCATCTGGGCGTTGTTGGCACATGATGGCATATATGATGTTAGTAGAGGAGCATGAGAAAGTGCCCGTGATTCTGTGAGTAACCTGGTTAGGTCCAGTGATGGTATTTCCAGAGAAGATATGTGGACAAAGCTGGCAGTGGGCTTTGTTGCAGGGAAAGGTTCCAGGACTGGTATTCCTGCGGTATAGACTGTGGCTGTTAGTGAGGATCCTCATGAGGCTGGGAGGTTGTCTGTAGGAGAGAACAGGCATGTCACCCAGGGCCTTCTGGAGTGTGGCATCCTGATTAAGGATAGGTTGTAGGTCTTTAATAATTCGTTGCAGTGGTCTGAGTTGGGGGCACTGCTACACCCCTCACACTGAGCTGTGCCCCAGCCAGTCCCATCCACAGCCTCCCTGTCACTCACTGACAGGCACTGCTGCACTGTGTGCACTGAGCTGTACCCCAGTCCCTCCCATCCACAGCCTCCCCGTCACTCACTGACAGGCACTGCTGCACCGTGCGCACTGAGCTGTACCCCAGTCCCTCCCATCCACAGCCTCCCTGTTACTCACTGACAGGCACTGCTACACCCTACGCACTGAGCTGTACCCCAGCCCATCCCGCCTACAGCCTCCCTGTCACTCACTGCTCACGCCGCATAGAGCTGTGCCCCAGCCAGTCCCATCCACATCCTCTCCCGTCACTCACAGGCAGGCACTGCTACATCTTGCATGCTGAGCTGTGCCTTGTCCCTCCCGCCTACAGCCTCCCTGTCACTCACTGCTCACCCCACACACTGAGCTGTGCCCCACCCAGTCCCATCCACAGCCTCCCCAGTAACACAGACATTGGTACACCCTGCACACTGAGCTCTGCCCCCTGCCAGTCCCACCCATTGTCTCCCTGTCATTCACTGACGGGCACTGCTACACCCTGCATGCTGAGTTGTTGCCCTGGCCAGTCACACCCACAGCCTCCCCAGTCACACACAGACAGGCACTGCTACACCCCACAGGCTGAGCCGTGCCCCAGTCACTCCCACCCACAGCCTCCCCATCACCCACTGACAGGCACTGCTACACCCCACACCTCGAGCTATACCCCAACCAGTCCCACCCACAGCCTCCCCCATCACTCACAGACAGGTATTGCTACACCCTCCACACTGAGCTGTGCCCCATCCAATCCCATCCACAGCCTCACCATTAATACAGACATTGGTACACCCTGCACACTGAGCTGTGCTCCACACCAGCCCCACCCATTGTCTGCCTGTCACTCACTGACAAGCACTGCTACACCCTGCACACTGAGCTGTGCCCCAGGCCAGTCTCATCCACAGCCTCACCATTAATACAGACATTGGTACACCCTGCACACTGAGCTGTGCTCCACACTAGCCCCACCCATTGTCTGCCTGTCACTCACTGACAAGCACTGCTACACCCTGCACACTGAGCTGTGCCCCAGGCCAATCTCATCCACAGCCTTGCCTGCCAGCCTCAGACAGGCACTACTATACCCCGCATGCTGATCTCTGCCCCTGGCCAATCATAGCTTCTCCCTCCCTCCCCTGTCACTCGCAGACAGGCACTGTCACAACTTGCACATTGAGCTATGCCCCTGACCTGTCAGTCTCCCCCATCACTCACTGTCACTGGGACACTGTGCTTGGTCAGCTATGCCCCAGGCCAGTCACACCCACTGCCTCCCCCTCTCACTGACTGCACACTGGGCTTACTCAGTCCTCCACTACCCATTCACACAGCCTACCCCTATCATTCACACAGGCACTTTCACACTGTACAGCAAGCCAGTCAAACCCACAGTTTATATTCCATGTCATTTACGGTCACCAGCCCCTATCAAAGGCAGGGCAGGGATGGCCATTTTGGGCAAGTCTTAGGAGACAAAAGGGCCTCAAATTTTTACATTTTTCTACTGAGTCATTTCCATTTATTATACATCTTGCAGTTATAACAGAGACAACAAAATAAGTTATATATACCTGCAAAAATTGATTTAAATCATTATGAAACCTTCAGCCTTTGCCAATTTTTCGGTAACATCCAAATTTTCATCTCCATGACTTGCAAGTGGAGTAGCTTCTGTGATTAGCGATACTATGTTATGAAACATTTGCCATGTTTGCAAAGTTTGGAAGGAAGTCCCTTCTTTAAATTATAATCCTGATCTCTTCAATATGTTGGCTCCATGAACTTTTCCAGTATTTCCCATATTAGTATTCATGAATTTGCCTCTAAATCTCTCCACTACATCATGTGGAAAGAACAAATAGTGGCCTTAGCCTTTTTGGAGAACCAAGTACTGGGATGTGTATGCCATTGATGGCCCCAGCACATTGCCGGCACCTCATCTCCTCAAATCCAAGTAATTATTTCTGTAACATTGCACCCACCCAAGGGTAGAAAACAGTGCTAAGTACCTCACAATCCTGCACAACCACAATGCAGGCAGTAGATCTGCCATTTTCCAAGTGACTTGCAATGAACATATACATGTCTAGCGTTGTCAGCTTCGAAAGGGCAGTAGCAACCTACTCCTGCACAGGTATGTCTTCTCTGAACCAAATGTTCTGGTAGTGGGCGTTTGGCACAAGCTTCTCACACAGCTCTAGCAAGATCTTTTTCCACGTTTGGAAGTTCTTAAGCCACTACTGATCACCCCAGGTTTCAAAAACACTGTGAACCCATCAGTCCCAGGGGGTTCTCTTGCATCCAAAGAGACAATCCAGCCAAGAGCAGACAAGAGCTAGCATTTACTGTATCTGTATCATATGAGCTGAATGGTCATAGACCTTCCTGGTCATTCATCTTCAACATGTCATAAAAATATGTCCAAACGCTACCCAGCATCTTACTGATTTCATTACCTACTCCACTGCATGACTATTTGTCCAGGTATAAGGGGTAAGAGCAGAACTACATCACCATCCCATTGTTTCATGTCTTCCACCCAGTTTGGCAGGGAATAACAGCGAGAGACAACATGAGCAGGAACTATCATTTACTAATATGTGAATGTGGAAGACAGTACAAGTCGAACCTCTATAGTCTGGCACCCACTGGACCTGACTTGAACTGAAACAGAGAATTTGCAAAACCACGGGAGGTCAATATTGTCTAGTGGTATAACCATTAATTTCACTGCTTAGTGGTCTTGTGTTCCATGTTACATCTCTGTCTTGTAGAGGGTACCTCATTGTTAGCATTGTTGTGTTATGTTTGAGAAAAGAAGGAATACTGTATTATAGAGGGAAAAGTAGGCCATAATCAAACCTTTCCCACTCCCTATCTCTCCACCTCTGCCAAATTGTCAATTACACATCCACCTCCATCCAAATCCCTGTGGGTCACAGTATGCCAGGTTTATGGTCTTTGTTACTGTAGTCTTGCTTACAATCATTATTTTGCATTATTTTATTTTTTCTTATGTTTTGTTCCTGTAGCCTTGCCTATCGTCATTATTTTGCATTTGGATATATTTTGTTATTGTGGCTTTGTTTACGGTTATTACATTCATTGTTTTGTTGTTTGACATGCATTCTGTCTTGATGGATATGTTTTACCCATTGGAAAGTCTGGAAATAGTCATGGCAATTAAAATATTGACATGAATGAGCGGAGGTATACCATCCATTTGTGGTTGATCACCATGATTTGAGTGACCAAGGGTCGGGAAATGTTGTATAAAGCCTACGCTCAGTCCAATACAATGCACGTATAAGTTCTGTAACTTTGAGTCATTGCTGGCTTTAAACCCTATAACTTTCTGTAAGCATTGCAACTGTAGCTTTGTTTTCTAGATGTAGCTTTGTTCTATACAGTTGTGTTTTGTTTTATGAGCTTTGTTTTGTGGTAGCTGCTGTCATCTGTGGTGTCTGATGCCTCCCTCACAATTTCCTTCCATCTTTCCCTGTCTGGCGTGGAGCTGCTTAGTTTCTGTAGATTAACTCCACTCCAATCTAGTCCATCATCTACCCATTCTGCGTGGGGTCTGCCTCCCCCATTTGAACTATCCATTGTGCTAAATACCAGGGTAGTATATGTGTTAGTTGTAATTTTCTTTTGGTAGTCAACTTATTGACCCAACCCCAATTGCTCGACTGGTGCCGCAAAACTTTTTTATCCGGGCAACATCTGAGCTGGCATCTTTCATCAGTTAGTTATACTGGCATTAAATTTAATTTGTATTGTTATTTCACGATGAGTGCATCAACACTCATCTGGTCAACCCTCCTCCTCTATCCAGGCTTGGGACTGTCATGGAACCCCTAGAGGCTTCATGGCAGAATTGGTAGCTGCTGGTTCTATATTAAGTATTATAAGTTTGTAAGAAATTTTTTATAGAGACCATAAATCTTGTAAGAAATCCTGGTTGTTCCTTTGTAAAACAGATTGCTTTCTTTCTCTCTGAAGTGAGCTTTCCTTTGTGTGAGTGAGGAAAGTGTGAATGTGTGTGTGTAATGGAATCAGTCCCTGAAGCGAGCCTCTCTGGACAACAAGCTACCAGCAGTACCTTGATGGCTAGAGAATAAGAGCTGAGCCCTACAAGAGAAAGAGGCCCCATCAAAAGAAGATCAAACTCCAATGACTCATGGTCATACAGAGACCTGGGCCAGTGGTAAGGACTCATGGTCAAACAGTTCCTGGGTCAGTGGGACAGGACACTTGCTCTTGGACTGAAGCTTATAAAAGTTGGGTGCAAAGCTTTAGGAGCTCTCTTTTTCCCTTTTTTTTCTTGCTGTCACCACTTGTCAGGAGTTAGTCTTGGCAGGTGGTGGGGGCAGCAGGAGGAGGCCCAGGGCCCTTGGGGCCCTTTCCTTCTTCCCAGGATGGATGGTACTGACTGCTCCTGAGTACTACCTAGCTGACAAAAAGGGCAAACTGACAAGGGGGTCATACAATGAGCTCACTGCCCTGGATTCCTGACTGCAGCCAGACCCACTGAACCTACTACGCCTTGGCTTCTTCCACTGTTCTTGTGCAACTCTTCACCTGTGTGAGTGTGTCTGTGTAAGTGTACGAGTGCAGGAGGTTGTGGGTGTGTGCTTGAAAGCTAGTTCCTCCTTATCCTTCAATTAAATAGTGGCATTTAATAAAATACATATTAGTGTAACCCTGGAGTGGCCTCTTTTGTGTAAATTAAGATAACATAAACCACATCACACCTGTGCCTAGCTGCAATGGGGATCAACCCCATACAAGGCCTGAACAAGGTATCAAGCCCATACAAGGTGAGTGAGTTAACCAGCTATATTGCATATGGGGGAGGAGCTAGGGAGTGTGGACCAATTAAGGACCAGGCTCACCTGGACAGGAATATGGGGATGTGCATAAAACCCAGTAGCAGTGAGCAGCAGAATGTGAGGCTACAGGTGCTTGGGTGGGCAGCTGGAGCAGCCACCAGTAAGGTTTAGGACTGTGCAAATGTTGATAGTTTGTAGTGGTATCCCTGGGATGGAACCCAGTGGAGGAGGTGCGTCTGGCTTCCCCTGACAGACCCTGGGTAAGTGGCATCCTTCAAGGTCAGTAAATAACAAGGGAAATAGGAAAAACCCAGGAAACTACAAACCACTCATCTTAACTTCTGTGCCAGGAATGATAATGGAGCAAATAATGAAGGAATTCATCTGCAAGCATCTGAAAGGTAACAAGGTGGTAAGTAACAGTTGGCATGGGTTTGCAAGAGCAAACCCTGTCAAACCATCCTGACAGCAGCTTTCTTTGACAAGATAATAAGCCTTATGGATAAGAGGAAAGTGGTAGGTATGGTATACTTAGAATTTAGTAAAGATTTGATACAGTCCCACAGTGGCTTCTTATCAATAAACAGGGAGATACAACATAGAGGGAACTACAAGGAGGTGGGTGCATAACTGGTTAAATAATCATCCTCAGAGAGAAGTTATCAATGGTTCATAGTAATACTGGAAGGACATAAAAAGTGGGGTTCTGAAGGGATCAGTTTTGGGACCAGTTCTGTTCAATATCTTCATCTATGATTTAGAACAGTGGTTTTCAACCAGGGTGCTGGGGCACCCTGGTGCGCTGTGAGAACGGTTCAAGTGCACTGTGAAATTTCATCAGTTTCCCCTCACTTCGGCTCTTTGTACAGCCATCATGGGGGGGGGGGGGTGTGCAGAGAATTTGATGACCTCATGCCAGTGAGGACGCAAGCAGCAAGTTGCCTGAGTCCCATTTGGTGCAGGGTTCATCAATTCCACCCTGCACCGCCCTCCTCCTCCCCTGCCGGTGCCTCTTTGCAGAGCAGTTGCTTGTGGAAATGCTGACCCCACAGGACCCCATTCACTCAGGGAGACAGCTGAAATGTTGCTTCCTGGCCCAAATGACCTGGAGGAAAGCCCAGCCCCACACCCAACTGTGACAAGGGGGAGGGTGGAAATCTGTTGGAGCTGAGATGAGGTTTAAATGCTATGTCCCGACTCCAACAAACTGGCAGGGAGGGGAGCCTGCTTTCTGGAGCCACCTCCCCCACCCATGAGTAACTGAGTAGCCACTGAAATTTTCAGTGGTTACTCATTTACTCAACATCCCCAGCATGGCACTGAGCAGATTTTGAAAATGTGTCTGTGCTCGCTATCTAATATGGTGTAGTCTGTGGTTGGTATGAAACAGTAAGGCATTTGATCCTTGTTTGGCATGATCTGGGCACTATTATGCTGCAAACCTCTCTAGTAAGACTGTAACCATAGTAAATGTAAGTAAATGTGATGTTTATGAGCAATTGATTCATCTGGAAAAAAGTAGGTCTGCTGTGGAATTGTCTGTGTCAATGAGGTGTGCTGTGTTACTGAAAAGGTTAGGAACCACTGATTTAGACAATTAAATAGAGAGTACAGTTATAAAGTTTATAGGTGATGCCAGGCTGGGAGGGGTTACAAGTGCTTTGGAGGATAGGGTTATAATTCAAAATGATCTGGACAAATTGGAGAAATGGTCTGAGACAGATAGGATGAAGTTCAAAAAGGACAAATGCAAAGTACTCCATTTAGCAAAGCATCAGAGACGTAGCCAAGTTAGTCTGTATCTTCAAAACAACAAGAAGTCCTGTGGCACCATATAGACTAACCGATATTTTGGAGTATAAGTTTTCGTGGGCAAAGACCTGCTTCATCCAATGCAAAGCAGGTCTTTGCCCATGAAAGCTTATGCCCCAAAATATCGGTTAGTCTATAAGATGCCACAAGACTTCCTGTTCATTTAGGAAAGGTTAGTGTCTTACACACAAAATGGGAAGTGACTGTTTAGGAGAGTTGTTTTCAGCCAGTATGCTGCAACACAGTGGTGTGCCATGACATTTTGTCAATTTCCCCTCTGCTGGTCTGCCTGAATTCCTCCTGGTAAGGGGTTTGTCAATTTCCCCTCACTGCAGATGGCACAGGGTTGGTCAAGGCCACTGTGAGGAGAAATGCCAATGCTGCAGGATCCCTCTTGTGCCCGGAGACAGCTGAAATACTGCTTCCTGGCCCAAATGAGCTGGTGGGGAACCCTCCACAACTCCCTCCTGTAGCAAGGGTGAGGGAGGGAAGGCACGAGCTTATTGGAGCTAGGATGTGGTTTAAATGCTGCTTCCTGGCTCCAATCGGCTGCTGGGGAGGAGAGCCTGCTTTCAGTGGTTACTTATCTATTCAACATTTCTAGCATGGCATTGGCCAGTTTTTGAAAATGTGTCTGCTCACTGTCTAAGACTGCATATTTTGTGGTTCATTTGAAACATTAATGCAGTTGATTCTTGTTTAGCTTTTTGTATGCACTACTAGGTTGCAAACCTGTCTAGTAAGATTGTAACCATAGTAAATGCAAGTAAATGTGACTTTTAAGACCAATTGATTCATCTTGAAAAAGTGGGTGTGCCATGGAAATATTTGTCTTATTGAAGTGTGCCATGTTACTGAAAAGGTTGGGAACCACTGGTCTATAATGGAGTACTGCAGAAAGGGATCTAGGGATCATAGTGGACCACAAGGTAAATGTGAGTCAACAGTATGACATTGTTGCTTAAAAAAAACCCAAACATCATTTTGAGCCACATGAACAAAAGTATTGTAAGCAAGACACAAGAAGTAATTCTTCTCTTCTCTGCACTGATTACGCCCCAACTGGAGTATTGTAACCTGCTCTGAGCACCCCTTTTCAGGAAAGATGTGGAGAAATTGGAGAGAGTCCAGAGAAGAACAACAAAAATGATTAAAGGTCTAGAAAACAAGACCTATGAGGGACAACTGAAATTAGGTTAGTTTAGTTTGGAAAAGAGAAGAATGAGAGGGAAAATTATAACAGTTTTCAGGAACCTAAAATGTTATAAGGAGGAAAATGATTCTCCTGAACTTCTGAGGATAGGAAAAGAAGCAATGGGCTTAAACTGCAGCAAGGGAGGTTTATGTTGGACTTTAGGAAAAACTTCCCAACTATCAGGGTGGTGAAGCACTGGCATAAACTACCTAGCATGGTTGTAGACCCTCCATCATTGGAGATATTTAAGAATAGGTTAGATAAACATGTCAGGAATGAGCTAGAGTGTAGTTGTTCCTGCCCTTAATGTAGGAACGGCTTTCAATAATCCCTCAATATTTCTTCCAGTTCTAGTGTACTACGATTCATGACAAGACTCTCTGAGACCGTGGGTCCTCAGAGACTTTGAAAAAGGATTGTCTCCACTCCCAAAAGGGGAAACTACAGTGAGCTTGTCTGGTGGGCCCTAAGCCAGGAAGGGGGAGCAGCTGGGTCCAAGGCACGCAATTGCAGGAAGGGTCACTATCATAGGATCATAGAATCCTAGGGCTGGAAGGGACCTCAGGAGGTCATCTAGTGCAGCCCCTTGCCTCAAGCAGGATCAACCCCAACTAAATCATCCCTGCCAGGGCTTTGTCAAGCTGGGACTATGTCCCCAGTCCTGGCACAGCCAGGAGAGGTACTCCAGGGCAGGGCACTAATGCGCTGAGGACACCAGCACAGCAAGTGTGGGCATGGGGCCACTACACATGGGCTCTGGGAACTGTGTACATTTGTGTGCCAGTGTTAGTATGGAGCTGTTCTGTTGAGGTTTGTGGGGGGTTAGCTGGCCGGGAAATCCAAGGCTTTCTTAACACTTTTTTCCTGTTGAAATGTAATTTCTGCCCCCCCCCCCATAGCTGTAGACGGTCCCAGTGTAACCCGCGCACCTCCCCAAGCCCCCCCACCCCTGCCCCAGCCACTGAGCGCAGCCTCTCTGCAGCGCACCTCTGCGGCGGCTTTGGTCCTTGCGCGCCGCGGCCGCTGGGTGTCGCTGCTGCAGAAGGCAATGCGGGTGGGGACCAGTCAGCTACCAGCTGAGGGCATCGGCGTCTGAGCTTGCAGGAACTTCGCGCCGTCCCGAGGGAGCCGCGGGGAGGTCGCAGCAGCGCCGGGAGGAGCCCTGGCGCGGCCTGGCTGCATGAGCGCCCCGGGGAGCCCGAGGCAAGGTAGGAAGTGGTCGTGCCCCCTCCCTGCGCGGGCGGGGGTGCGTGTCCCTGCGGGGGGCCGGCCCGGCCCGCCCCCGCCCCCGCCAGCAGGTGTCTGCAGTATCCCGCTGTTGACGGAGCTGCTGCAGCCCAATCCCCCGCCCCGGTGCAGGGCCGGCTGGTAAACAAGCGAAGGGCGTGGGGCGCTCGTGCGCCGGCTGCTCCCCACCTGCAGGGCTGCCCTGCGCTCCGCGCCACCGGGGCAGCCGCCTGGGCAGAGCCCGCCCCGTTTCCGGGGGCTCCAGCACGCGCTGGGTTGGAGTCCGCTCTGTTGGGCTCCACGTGGCCGCCTCCCAGCCAGGTGCCCCTGAGGCGCTGCTTGGAAACAGGCCGCCAGGGCGGGAAAGTGCCTTTTCCTGGCCGCTAACCAGGCACTCATCTGCGCCCCCTCAGCCCGCAGGGTGCTCCCCATTCTCTGGAGAGGTGTCCCTGCTAATTGCTTTGTGCTGCAGCCGCAGTACGCGCTGGACCTCCCTGGTGTGGCGCCCCGTAGGGCTATCGTATAAAAAAAGAGGACCCCCCAGAGAGAGAGTGTCTGTATCAGTGTCTACCAACTCCTGCTGTAGTAATGTATTGCAGTACATCTGGCACCTTAATGTAGGGCTCAGCAAACTTCTTATGCTGCATCCCCCTTTTCGGCCCAGCAGTTAGGACCACAGGAAGGGATGCAAGTGCGGGCATGTGCTGGCTGGGGTCTCAGGCACTGGGCAAACGATGGCTCCACCCCAGGGAGGGGGAAATGCTGTGGGACCGGGCTGGCTGTGGTGCCATGAGGGGAGTGTGAGTGCCAGGCTGGGAAATCCCTTTGCCAGCCCTGCATCTGCCACCAGGAACCAGATGCCTCACCCTGGCAACAGGGCATGTGTCACAGGTGCGCCCACCCTCTCTCCCATTGGCTCAGTGCAATTGGCCCTCCCCCACACGAGTCCCCTGTGGTGGGGGCAAAGGGCTGGCGATGCAGCAGCATACTGCACCTCCCTTACCAAGTGTTGTGCCCCCCAGTTTGCTCCCTTGTGCGTTACTACAATGAGTTGGTAGATCTGATACAAAAACACTCCTTGTCAGGGATGTCCTCTTTTCTGGAAGGTCAAACACATGGTAATCTTGACTCATCCTGGACCAGGGGTTTGCTGGACCTGGAGAGGTCAGTTCTGTACCCTACCATCAGTCCCTCAGCCTCGCTTGGCTGAGGGCCTTCCAGCCAGCTCCCCCTTTCTGCTGAACCAGGTTGGCTCCCAGCCACCAGACCCTGCAAGGCTTCCAGGCCCCTTGCTGCTAGTCTGGCCAGGAGATCAGCTGCCAGCTCCCTTGCTCCTAGGGTCACAGCTACCAGCCCTCCACCAGGACTCTCTGGTCCAAGAACTTCCATGGTCCTGCTGGGCCACAGATGCTGCTGGACCAGAGAGTAAGGGTTGTGAGAGGTTGAAGCTGTGTTTGCTATTTTGGCATGTTTTATCAGCATTTAGGAAAGCCTGCACCTCAGTCCCAGCAGTGTTTGGTTTAGGAGCATGGGACAATGTAAAAGGCTGATATTCAGAACTGTGAGGGAAGTTCTACTACTGAATGTTGTGAGCGAGCAAGTTTGGGTGGGATGGGAGTGAGCTTGGAGCCAGTTGGTGTTTAATAGTATAAAGCTGATGCTTTTATGGTAGGGGACTGACAGAGGGAGGTTTTACTATCTACAGTGCCCAAATAGTAAACTAATTTTGGATGCATTTCTTTGCCAAGGCCAGATCCTGCTAATCTGTGAAGGTGACTGTTATGCCTATGCAAAGTTCCCATGAAGTCACTGGGACTCCACAGTGAGAGAGAGGAGGTCTGTCAGCTTGGATTTGGTTCCATAGTTAGTGACTTCTGACCAGAAATGGGAATGTGGCCCAAGATCATCCTTCCTTTTCTTGACATCAAACAAAAACTGACAAATGTTTCCATTAGTTTATTACGCATAGCAATGACTCCCATGGATTTAATGCCTTGTGATTACAATATGTTGAGCTATAACTGGATATGCACAGTGCCATTCATTGTCTTGCAGTATTCACTTTATTGCTACCACTAATATGTAAACATCTAATATTCTGTGAGTTGATGCAGGCATTGCAGCAGGAAGCATGGGCAGAGTTCTATCTTAGAGAGTGACCAACCAAGTATCTATATTTCAGATTCAACAAGGGTTCCTGTGGCACTATACTTAAAATTATTTGTGAATGGATAATTTAATTTTAGATTGTTGCTGAATTTCCTTCTTTCTGAAGGACAGTGATAGTGGGGTCAGGTAAAAAGCAATCTGAGTAAGTATCTTGCAGAAGGGCAGATCAGTTATTTCAGTTACTTGCAGAGCTATTTACATGATCACAAATGTACATATTGGTCTTTAATAGGCAGAAGTCCCTTGAGTTAAATCAGTTTCTCTTAAGAGGGAAGAATGTGCCAATGGCTGTGATATGTTTCACAGAAGAGTAAATTTGCCCCATCCATGATGATGGTGGTCTGTTTTAGGCCCAGATCTTAAGAAGGTTGCATCTGGAGGAATGCCATTTATTTAATTGCTTGATTTCAGTGGGAAAACCCCCAAAACTAACAGGACTAATCACTTACATTCCTAACTTTGCTAGATACTAAAAATCGTGGGCTGAATAGATGCTGGATTTATGGTTTGTTACAACAATATGTAATCTACTAATAATCCTCCTTCTTCCCCTCCTGTAACAGGATGAGTGTTAATGGGTTATTTAACACATATTTAAGCCCCTATATTTTTAGTTTTATGAAAAGCATTTTTTTTTTAGTTTTCACCCCATCTTTGTATCATTCAGATATACATAAAAACTCGCCGTATTGGGAAAATACAACATATTGCATGACATATGCATATTATTGTAATACACTACTGTGTGTGCCCATGAGCGCAAAGTTGCCTGTTGAAGTAACATTATGCTTTAGTATAGAACAGTGTTTCTCCAACTTTTTTGTGGACCAGCTGAAAATTGCTGATGGTCTCAGTGGACTGTTTAACTATCTTCCAAATGTTTGTGCCATTAGTGAACTATTGTAAAGTGCTTTGGTTAAAAGTGATATATAAGAAAACCTTACTAATAATTAATTCTTTGTCAGGGCAAGCCTGACCATTTGAACAAACTAAGTGGTTGCCTGGTGTGCTGGGTTTTAAGTGGTGCCAGATTAGACAGAAGTGAATTTTTTTTCTCTGTTTAAAAACATGTCATCGCTTATAAATGGAAGCATCATGTATTGTATTTGTAAAACAGGGCATTATTGCCAACTCAGAAGTTGATTTACATTATTTATTTCACATTCTGGAGCATGGCTATGCATGTAAATACAGCTAAAATGTGTCACAGCACATCTTTAAAAGCACACGGCCTGGTTTTGCTGCCTGGGAAGGGCGAAGGTCTGGAAGTTCAGTCGTTTTCAGTAGTTCAGTGTTGGCCAGTCATAAAAATAGATTTCATTCAGTATCAAGGAATAAAGATTTTCATGGCCTCCCAAAAATCAGTTCCTTTGGAAAGACGACAGTTGAAACTTGAAATGTCACTTTTTATAATGCTGACCAGAAACAGTGTACAACTCAAAATGAATTAAACTTAAAGTGTCAACTACTGGGCAGTTTACCCTGTTACAGTGTAATTGTGCTAGAATTAACAAAAAGTAGAAAAAGATGAACAAAATTCTATTTTTACATTTTTCATTTTGAATGCCAAGTAAATAAAGGTAAGATTCATTCTAGACTTCTCATTTTTCTCTAAACTGAATGCCGGGGTGGCGGGGCAGTGGGAGAGACACCAAAAACCCTTGAGCCAGCCCTGTTTGTTGTTCTGTAAATACAAGCAGACAACTTGTGTTTTAATGTAAGTAAGGGCTTCTCTCCTCCCCCTGCCCCGCAGCTACCCAGTTGGGTCTGGGAAGAAGGCCCATCCCTGGCAAGGGTGGTATGTAGGGATGGCAGGGGGAGGGAACTGAAGCACTCCCCTGAGATTCATACCAGGCTACTGCTTGTTGCTTGCTGTTCCCCTCCGGTCCCTGTAGAGGACTAAGAGGAACATGTACAGCATGGGTCACTCACTCCTCTGTCCCCTGCCCTCCCCAGCCAGGAGTGAGGGGACTGCATGCACACTGTGCTTTGCTCTCACTGCCTGAGTGACTGAGGGGGAACAGCAAGCAGCGTCTCCGTACAGATCTTGTGGGGCTGGAGGCTTCAGTCTTCCCCCCCACCCGCTTCCTTATATAGTGCCTGCAGGGAGAGGGGAAGCTTGGGGCTGAGACAGTCCTGGAATGATGGAGGGGCATGCCCCTCGCTAACCCCTTTAACCTGCCTCCTGCTTAGCATGGCAACATGCAGGAGAGCCTGGGAGCCCAGCTGGAGGTGCGCCATGCCTCTCCTGCGGCAGAGTCCCCCAGGTGGCGGGCTCCTTCTTGCTGGAGTGGCGCGTCAGGGTGCACCAGTTTACTTTCTTGTCTGCCCCAGAGTGACATAGGTATTGCTGGCATAGGCTGTTGTGTGGACATAGCCTAACTCAATGAAAAAGCAACAATAATGTGTATCTACTTTGTAGGGATGTTGTGACACTTCACTGAACTACTTTGAAATCCTTGAACACAAAATAAGTGAGTGCTAAGTTTTAGTTTGTTTCCATTCTATTCCAATCTTCCATCCCTTGTTTTTCAATCAACAGTGAGGGCTTCAGATGAACTTCCAGACAGCCTGTAGCTATATCTTTCCGTAGAGGTAAAGCAGAATAACATCTAACCAGAGGCAATACTTTATTTAAAACCACAAATGAGATGCCTTATTTTACTTGCAGAATGAGCCCAGTGGCATTTCCTTTGTAAGGATAAATGACTTGTAATTTTTCTGGGGTAATACAAATGGAACTAAGTAATTTTATGTCGCTAAATTTATTGCTGGGGTGGGGGGGAGGCATAAATGTATCTTGTTCAAAATCATCCGGCAAAGATGTATAATTATAGGTGGAAAAGAGTGTGCAGTAGCATAGTATGTATATGGTGGTAGACTGACTTGGCACCCTGTGCATTGAAGAGGGTTCTCCACAGGATTCAGTTCCTCTTTCTTAGGACTTCACTGTCATATTTTGTAAATAACACAAGATCAATATAGCAAACCTATCACTGGCATCAGCTGGGAGGCAGCTGATTAAGCACAGGTGTGAGCCAACTCTCCTTAATAGAGGCAAAAATATCTGTGCTCTCTGGTTCCCAAAGTTATTTGACGACATTTTACAGCCAACTCCCAGATAGTGTGGATATGTTCGTACAAGATATACTGTGTAAGCTGTATGTAGAACCACTTCAATATTGCAAAAATGTATATTGAACTCAGTTGGCTTGGGTTATCCATTGAACACCTCTACTGCTTTAGTGCCAACATGCAGTAAATGCAGTAGGACTGATATCTATGTTATCTGTAAACCTAATTTACATTTCAAGACAGAATTTGTTGGAACCAAAAGAAATTCTCATGGAATTAAAGTTAATTTTATGCCTCTCTTGTGTTTTGGCTCCAGTGAAACTCAAGCTAAAACGTAAAGCCAAGGATGAGTTATATCCTGAGATGGAACAGTAATCCTGAAGCAACTGCATTTATTGCTGAGATCTGTTTAATTCTCTACAATGTCCTTAATCTTCAGATTCTGTTAGGAGTTAATGATATGGAACAAAATGCTTGTTCACTGAAGTCTTTGTTTTCACTTCTTTAGTGCTCAAAGGCTTAATGTTCTAAGGAGTGACTGAGACAGAAATGAAAAATAGTGAAAGTCCTTGGCAGCTAACCTGCTTTGCACATTATAGTAAAACATTTAGCTGAAGTTTGATTTGCCTCCCTAAATTTAACCCTTTAAGGTAAATATACTTTTTCAGCCACCAAGTTAAATTAACAATAAAACTTGTTAAAGCAACTAATGACTTTGACGTTTTTCAGGAATTCAATCTTGATATTTTATTGGGATTAGGCCAAGCGATCTTGATGTTGGAATGAAAAGAAATACTTCACATTCTGCCTGTTGGTATTGGTATCATTCCTTAGATGAGCCAGTTGCTATAGCTCTTGCAGTAGTCGAAGGATGATATGTCATGAATTTAGTAACTGAAATGTTATGTACTATGCAGTGACAACATGCATGACTGTGAATTTTGGCTCTTGCTTTACAATTTTGTGTAATATAGGAGGAAAGCATTATCCATATAAAATTACAATAAACCCTCAATTTAATGGACTTTGTAAATAATGGATGCTATCTGCCAGGCCCCCCTCCCCCCCAGCCCCTCTCTCAAATAAATGCTGGAGCGGCTGGGGTCACCAAGGCCAGAGGAGCCGGGGAAGGGGGCTGGGGCAGGGTGCAAGAGCTCTCCTCCCCCAGTGCCATGTGCATGGAGCACGTCTGCGCCTGGCCGCCGCTGCCTGGAATTACACTGAGCAGCAGACATGGTGTTGGAGGCTGCTGCCCACTGGCAGGTGGGGGTCGGCCACACTCTACCTTTGTCTGGTCGGCTTGGAGCTGGGGGCTGGAGGAGCTGCAGCACTGAGACCTGCAGGAGGTGAAAGGAGCCAGGTCGGCATTCAGCTCCCCTCCTGGTAATTGGGAGGGGAGAAGGAGGTGTGAGGGGAAGAGAATATGTCGGGGGCAGAGGACAGGAGTGAGTGATGGGCTGGGAAGGTCGGTGAATCATCATACAGTATAAACATTTGGATTTAACAGGTGTTTGGCATTAACGGACACCCCTTCCCCCCATTAGTCCATTAAAGCGATGGTTTATTGTAGTATTTTGTGATTATTGGTGCCCAGGACAGTGGGATAGAAAGTTTACAAATAGAGAATATTCTTTGCAGCTTAAACTAATGGAACTCTGCTTAGAAAATATCATTGTTCCTGAAAGTACTGTTATAGTTCAAAGTGCTTTTAATCATGGTGATACCAGGAGACAAGTTCTGTTCACAACTCTGTCACTGACATGCTATTGCCTTTGCACAAGTCACTTCATCTGTTTAGATTTTGTGAATTTCTCTGACATCCATTCATGAAATGGGCTACCAATGTAAAAATATTATTGCCTCCGTCTTTTCTAATAGTTCCTGATTGCAACATGGTGGATATAGTTCATAAACATTGGTAGTTAGAGATTGTCTATAAACCATTTGAAATGTGTGATTCCCTTTTTTTTTTCTATTTCTATTAATAAAACTGTTCTCCCCAACTTGCTGTTCTTTTTGATGTTCCACACTTACTGGATGCCTAGAACAGTAAGCCTCTGTTACCATTACAACTTTAGCGGGCGTGAGCTTGACAGGAGATTACACTTCATGCTTGAGTTTATTACATAGGGACAGTTCTGTCTGCAAGAGATTCGGGGCCCGGTACACTGTCAGCCAGCCCAGGCCACACCCTTCGTCAACACTCCAGCTCCTCCACTATCAAGTGTTAGCATGAGTTGGCAGGGTGGAGCAGGGTTGGTCACTCTGCTGCCAGCTGCTGCACCACCCAAACCCTGTGTCCTCCTGAAGTACAAGGCTCCAGGTGACTGGCGCTGAGACAGCTCTGCTTCTACCAAAGTGCTACATGCTATCATGTGCCAGCAATGCCCCTCTGCTGTGTATATTGGATAAACTGGACAATCACTTCAAAGAATAAATGGACATAAATCAGGCATTAAGAATCTGAATAGACATCAACCTGTCAGTGAGCACTTCAATCTAGTAGGTCATAGCATCCAAAACTTAAAAGTCTGCATTCTAAAATAAAGAGACTAACACCAGATTGCAAAGGGAGACATCAAAATTGGAGTTCGTTTTCAAGTCCGACACTTTTCACTTCCGGCTTAATAAAGATATCATTTACTTTATGCATGACAAGGACAGCTTCCCCACCTTTGATATTTGCAGTGATCCCAGGAAGCCCACTTAACAGACACTTGCAGTAACTATTTTCTTCCCTCATTCTGCCCCCCCATCTGTCCTATCTAGCTGATTCATCAGTTTTTGTTTAATTTTGTTCTTTCTTCCTGTTAAATTCTCATAATCTCATTTACCATTTATCAGGATTTTCCATATTTGAAGAAGTGGGTCTGTCCCACGAAGCTCATCACCTAATAAATTGTATTATTAGTCTTTAAAGTGCTAGAGGACACTTATTGCTTTTTTGTTTTGTGTTGCTTCTGTTGCTTGATTGCCTTGTTTACCTGATATGTAATCACACTTTAATTGTCCTCTGTCTGGAATCAAGTTAGTCAGACAAGTAAATCCACATTCCTTGTCTGGGGAAGACTGCATTTGTGCACTGCCTCCAAGATATGTTTTAAGAACGTGTTTCTACCATACC
Source organism: Carettochelys insculpta (assembly GCF_033958435.1). Taxonomy (NCBI): domain Eukaryota; kingdom Metazoa; phylum Chordata; order Testudines; family Carettochelyidae; genus Carettochelys; species Carettochelys insculpta. Next base: position 140,444,669 of record NC_134139.1, on the reverse strand, counting down.
CACCTAATTCTTTATACAAAACCCATACATATATCACACAGTGATTTTTAGGACTAGCATGTCATTCTTTATGATATGTTATGATGCCTTTTAGATACATATTATGGCAATGTGGGATAGTGAGTCTGTCCATGTTTCAGTATGGTGGACCTTCTGCTAGCTGACATTGAGAAGCTCTTGAGGTTGTAATCTTTCAATTGATTGCTGTAACAAACACTTTTCCATCCTCCTCCTCCTCCTTTCTTCTTTCCCCCCCTAGTCTGTCTAGTCATTGCACCCCAAACAACTTTGATAAGAGAACATGAAGGTTGTGAAGTCAAGCTCTCAGAGATCCAGAATTAAGTTGTAGGACCTCTGCTCCATTTGTTGCAGCAGTTGCAAGGCAGAAAGTGAGTGAGACAGTGGGTTGCAGGAAGACAAAGGATTGTCTTTTAGTTAAGACACTGAATGCTGCCTTGGAGGAGTGGATTGTATCCCTGCCACTGAGATCCACTGTGATACTAGTCATGTTAATTAAACTGAACTTTTCACAGGTGGCCACTAACTTGGTTCTTCTCACTTTCTGGAAGGACAGCTTGAGGCCTTGGGATCTTACTTACAGAAGTATGGCATGCTTCTAGCCAGAAATGAAATCAATGGGAGCCATACTTTAAACACACAGTGTAATGTATTCAAGCCATAGGCATCTATAATTGAACATCCAAAATTAGTAGATACTTTACATTCATGTCTCTGTACCTCAGTTCTCCATCTGTAAAATGGGATAAAAATGCCATCTCACTTAATAGGAATTTTGTGAAGATACTGCTTGGGAGGGACTCAGATGCTGGTGTGATGAGCACCAGAGAAAAGTATTAGTGCTAGGGAAAGATAAAGGAGATATTTATGTAGTCTACCTTGGTTTGGACATCCATATGCAAGGCACCACATATTTAAAGGATGGCCTTGCCTCCTCTCCAGACATATTGCTATGAAAATTCCATTGTAATGAATCTGTGGAAATTAGCAGTAAGAACAGGAGGAAAAGGTATCCATGCTTACCAGAAAACATCCTTTCTTCAAGTAACAAATTGCACAGATCTGGTCTACTTCAGATGCAAAATGATGATCTAGAATAGAGATGGAAACTTAAACATTTTATTGGTGCTTGACATCCAGTTCCAAGGGTTTGAGTTTGTCGTCATTAGATATGAGAAAATATATTTATCACAGTCTGTAAAAAAAGTAGATTTTGAATAACTTTTGGAAATTTTCAAATGGAACTTCAGGGACTGACAGATGTGGTTTTCCCCCCTTGCTGCCTCCCCCATAACTCCCCTGCCCTCTCTCCAGCAGACTAAAGTTCAGATTGTAATGCATCTGTAGATCAGCTTAGTTAAGGGACATTCTCAGGTAATTACAGATCAGTTTTCTTATTCTAGGCAGGACAGTATTCACACACAAAAACCTACTGTCTTGGATTTCTTTTTGATCACAAGTGCGTGTGCTGCTCTACCCATTTCCCCAGTTCTTGCGAGAGTTGAGAATATAAGGTGTAGAAACATTTTTTGCCTTGGTATATTTCTCTAGAAGAATTAATGCATGTTTCAAATTACAGTATGCTCTTGCTTGTATGTGTGTGGTCTGTCTCAAAAACAACTAGTTGGGAATAAAATTGTATGTAATCCCCAAGCTGCTAATGAGTTTTCAGTGACAAAGGCAAAATTCCTGTTGCCCACTTTTTAAGTGTGGCTCTCACCCTGCTTGCTCAATCAGTTTCTTAGCAAAGGAGATAACAGGGAGCAAGATTGGACCCAAACTCAAAAAAGGCTGGAAGAATTAAAGGATTGGGCAGAGCACACGTTAGCGTCCTATGATAGAGACCAAAAGTGAGTAGTTAAAAAAAAAACCAAAACACACCTCCCCAACCCTCACTAATGTGGCCCCTGACTGAGACATTTTACTCCCCTTTTGCTCCAGCCCCAGAGGAGTTGAGGGAGGACCAAGGTTCAGGGCTCCCCACCCCCCCGGTCAGATTAACTATTTTGGGGACCCAGGGCAAGCAGATTTTGTGGAAACACTCCCTAGCTTTGGGGTGGAACAAAAAATGAGGGGCTTAGTGTGCAGGAGGGAGCTGCTGGGGAGTGGGATGAGAATGGGCCTGCAGGGTCAAGGTGAGGGCAAAGGGTCTGGGCAGGAGGGAGGGTGCAGGAGCGGGCTGGAGGGGGTGGAGTATGGGCGGGAAAGGGTGTGTGTGAGGGTAATGGGAGAGTGCTTACCTGTACATCTGTGGGGGGGCACACGTGGTTCTGTACCCCCTGCTGCTCCCACTGGCTGTGATTCTGGCTAAGGGGGGCAGCTGGGGAAAAGCCTTCAGGCCAGCACTTCCCTGTATTGTCATTCCCTCAGCTGGGAGACGCAGTGTGCAGAGTCATTTCCTCCCCCCCCCTTCCCCCCCCCCCCCAAGAGAGAGCCTGTGGGCTGGCACCTGCCCTAGCTTGCCTGGATCTAGCTCACTAGGCTTGCGGCTTCCCCTCTCTGCAGTGATCTGGCTCATGTGCCATAGGTTCCCCCCTGCCCTGCCCCAGGTTAAGTAACTCTCCCTGGGGTTCCTCTGACCCAGTTCCTGAGAAGCATTGGCTGCTGTAACACCACTGCAGGTATAGTTCACGTTACCACCCCTCCTGGGAACTTGCTTCAGTAGGGCAGTAATAAGGAAGGCAAAGAGAACATGGAATGCTGTTAGTATTAAAGCCTTAATTGTTAATTACATTTCAAACCTTTTAACTGTTTTCCCTGTTCTGTATCTTTAATAAAAAGCCGTAAAAGATTTTTAGTGGTGTATTTGCCATGTGCTGAATTCGCTCGTGTGTCAAGTCCAACACCTTGCTGAATGCTGCTTAATGCTGGACAGTGGCTAGCCTACGTTAACACCCTGAGCCCTTGTATTCCATTTAAATGAATACAACAGAGATTAGCGTTTGCTAGTTGTTTGGATTTAGATGTGATTTTGGAGGGTAATCTGTGGAGTTTGAAGACCTTGCAGACAAACAAATGGACTCATTTCTAGAGTGCACTAACGTCTCAGTCAGGAAAGCCATAATTACTAGTCTGGCTCCGTGACTCTGGAAATGGGGCACGTCTGCGGTGAAGTTAATTGATAGGACTCTCAGGGTTTGAAAGTAGTAAGTAGCAGGACCAAAGCAGCCAGAGACGGGCGATGGAAGCTCTCTAACACTGGGGGTCTACTGGTATCCTCGCTTCACCCCTTTTCCCTGACACCCTTACCCTGGCTGCCTCTGACTTCCTGGGGAAAAGCAGAGATACTCCTTGCTTTTGGCAGATCCCTGAGAACTTCGAGTTATGTGCACTGAGTTTCTTGCCACTTCTACAGCCCTCTTCTCCTATAAGGGAAGTATTACAAGGAAAACTCAGGAGTATAAATTTCCTGTGTTTCCACTTTCATCTGTGTCCTGGCATGGGTTTCTGTGTATATTGCTATTACGACATACCCTCAAACCAGGACAGATGTGAGACCACTGCTTTTTTAGGACGGGTTTAGAAAAGAATCTGTTTCAGAGGCAAACAGCTTAGCCGTTATCTCCTAAAACGAACTTGCCCATTAGCGATGATGTTTTATGAAAGCAAAGTTCCTATTGGAACAGCAGATTTACATTCTCTCTGATTAGGTGTCATATTGCAACCTAGCAGATGGCCTGCTTCCGTAGAATGTAGATTAGTAACTGAAGTTATGTCCCACAGTATTTTCTTTCGGTCTCTGTTACATGGCACTGGAGCTGCATGCAGCTCTTTAATTTGTGGCTCCATTGCTAAAATTGCAAAGTAATAAAAAAACAAACACAAAAAAACCCCCTGATTATTTTTGATTTTGAATGTCTAACAACCCCAAAATGAACAACTCTTATGTAAATTAGCAAAAGATATATGATCTCGAAAGAAAGAGAGAAGGTTCGGGAGTGAAAGTAAGGAAGATAGTGGTAGAAACACACAAAGGTAAAGTGTGAGGAAACAATATGTAAAAAGTTTGTGAATGTCCTGCAGTAATCACATATGGCATTACAAATCGTTGTGTGTGAACTCTTCTTAAAATAGGGGTTACAAAAAGTATGGTTTGTTATATATTAAGGACCATCTTGTATTCATATGCGTTGTGGCTACTGAATTACTGAGTTTTTTACTGAATTGGAAGAAAATGTCTCTTCTTGCTATTTTGGCTGCCAACTTCTGGTACAGGTGGTGGGACTGTCACATGATACAGGCAGAGTACCTGGTGTTCAAGATGATGTGTGTATGTCCTAGGAATTTATAGTGTGCCTATCAGAGTTGTTTCTAGGCCCTGTCAATATGAGAGATTGTAACATTTTTTCTTTTCCCTTACTCCACTGTAAATAAACTAAAACAAAATTTACAGTTTGGTGAGTTTTCCCCCTTCTCGAATGTCTGGAGGCACCGGAATTAAGTCAGGAAGTAGAGAAGCATATGTATTCATACAGACCTTCAAAGAAGTATGATGAATTTCTCACTCTATCATGAATGTGCTTACTTTTACATATAATAGTTGTTTAGGATCAGAAGGAGGACATGGACCGTTCATATTAAGATTAGATTGCTTCTGGCATGCTTACTTCTCTTTTACAGTAGCCTTTTTATTTTATAACCTTTTTCTTTAAAAACTAAACAGCATCATAGTGAGGTTTGTGCCACTGCAAATTGAATTTGCCATCTATTCATAAATGTGGGATAGTTCAGATTTCCCATCCAAAACTCCAGGGTTGCTATGTCTCTCTCTGAAAAGTATATCCAACTTTGTTAGAAGAATAGCTAGATGATCGAATCATTTTTTTCCATTTCTGTCTCATCGATTTATATATCAACAGCCACTTCATGTAGTAACTCTGACTTGCACATGCTTGGTCAAGTAGTTACAAGTTTATACAAAGTGATTCAGTGTAAATGAATTTTCGATGTGTGGTGATGGATTTTTATCCATAACCTGTTTGTGGAGGGAGTCTTTGAATATGTTGCATATCATGAATAATCATTTTGAAATACATTCAAGTGACCATGTTGGAATGTTTCTGAATACTTAATTTTTTTTTTTTAAGCTAAACACAGTTTCTGTGTGCTTCACTGACATGCATTCCTAAAAAACTGCAAATGCGGTCAGCCCCTCTGTATAGGGGAAAGATTAGTTTAATAAATAGTGCCAAAAACAGAAAAGGAATTAGTGGGGCAGGGAGCAGGGAACTCAGTTGCTCATCAGGGAATCGTAGAGCTATTTGTAGGAGGGCAACTCAGTTAAATTGATTTTTGTGTCTGTTGAAAATGAGCTTTCAAAATAGTTTTTGATCCTAAGATGTATGTCTGATCCCAGCGTGTTCTCTTAAAGGTGAACCACAAAGCCAAGATGAAAAATGAATTCAGCTCTGACTTATGCACTTTAATACCCCCTAAAGTAAGGACAATTCTGCAGAAAAGAAGCTTTAAAGTTAAAACTTAATTTTCATCACTTTTGAAACTCTCTAGTACTGAGGCTAGGTTTATGATACTGTAGAAGATCTACCCACTTGATCTTCTGGGTTTTGTTTCACACACACAGAAAATGGCGCTTTCTGAGGTCAAAGTTGATCCCAGACCTCCTTGTGAGTGTCAAGAATTAAGGAACATCAATGGGAGAAACACTTCTGTCAACCTTCTTCCATATAGACAGACATTGAAGTCTAGGGTTTTAGTGACATATTTGGCACAGCTAAAATTGCGTATCAGCGATCGACTTCTTTGTCTACTATAGACATAGCCTAAGACCTCCATGTGGGAAATGGAGGTAGACTAGAGGGTTTTTCTGTGTGAAGAAGAAATTAATGTTTTAAGCATTTAAGTTACGTACGTTGAATGCTCTTGGTGGACAGAGTGCTGGGGGCAGCAGTTAAATCATGGAACTGGGAGAGGAAACTTGGTTTGTACTCCAGGCTGTGCAGCAAACTTTCTTTTTGACCTGTCATCAAGTCATTTCATCTCTCTGCAGTTTTCTTGTCTGTTAGGAATAATAATACCAACTTGTATAAAGCACTTTGAGATCTCTGGAGGACCATGTCAGTACAAAGTGTAATTACTTGCCCCAAAAATCTGTGCGTAATTGCATTTTTGTTTAGGCTTTGCAGTTAGTGTAAAGCTGAAACTAGGTTTTTCCAATGTAAGTCCTGTCAGACATTTTAATTGTTCACTGCAGTGCAGAACTGTAGGTTCTTTTAACAGCTTGGTGATACGTTCTTCTCTTATAGTTGTGCTAAGGCTATTTAAAATGTTTAATGAGAGGTCAGAAGAGAGGTCAATGAGATCACAAAATGTCGTGTGTGTGGTTTAGAACCTCCCGTAATGCCTGGCATCCAAGGCATTTGAAAGGTACAGATTTAGAAAAGACTGAGACTGATGTAAGCTAAAGTAATTCTATATGAACAAGAGCAAACACAACGTAGGGCCAATCAATGCAGCCTAAGGCCTGTAGTAGATATAAATCTTCAAAACATCTTTAAATGGGGTTATTACCTGTGCACCAAGATTGTCTTCTGAAAGAAGAGTGCGTTGCATATATTGTGGAACCTCTATTCTAGGCTTGTTAGGATATATTTTCTAAATCAGCAACTGTTACTGATGCAGTGTAATCACTTTACTACATTGTGTTGGAGGAAAAATTAAATTTCTAGGACCGTGTTGCGTAATTCTTCCAATCCGAGCCCCCAGTTTTTCCAAACCCAGGAAACAAAACAGAAGTTTGTAGTGAGGCAGGTCTAGCTCATGTGTCAGACAGTGTCTTCATGGAACCCCAGGGGCATTTTGTATGTAAAAGTGCATTAAAATGCCTGGATTGATTCATAAAGAAAAGAAAAAATAATCATGGTGTGATGAAGTTGGGGTTATATTTGCTTTGTTATGTTGCATGTGAATTTTACTGACATATAGTGAACCCATGTGAGTGTGTCTCAGTTTCCAGGTCTCTGCACCGGGGTGTAAAATCCCATTAAGTGTAACCGGTAAACCAATTAAAGGGGGCACAGTGGCCAGGGAGGCTGCTGAAGTGGCTTCTCTCATGGATCAGGGCTGGTCTGGCTGGTTGCACCCCTACCCTTTCGCTGTGGGCCATATGGGGCTGGCACAATTCCCTGCCCATGGCTGGTGGGAGGCTGCTCCAGCCCCCACTGGTTAACTGGTTAAATGTTAGAGCAAAGGTGAGCCACTTTTTTTTTTTTTTTTTACTTTGGGCCCCACTTTTTGTCCCTGCCATCACCACCCTCCCCCAATCTGCCTAACGTAATCCAAACCCACAGAAATTTTGGTCATGTTCATATGAAAAAAAAACAAAAACCTTTCAGCATGTGTAAGAAAATATATAGAATGTAAAAGCTTTACTAATTGGTATATAAATGTGAATATACATATATAAAAACAGTAACCTATTTCAACATTTTTTAATGAGATGGCTGGGCCTGAGACGCTGCAGCTGATTGTACTGCGCCTGCCCACCTTATGGAATTTCATTCTCCACCTGAGGGGCCTGCCCCCCAACTTTATTCACTCCTGCACTAGAGCAAGTTTTCTTTAACCAAAGTTGTGCCACTTAATTTTAGCAGTTCCTAACTTTTGTGTGATTGAATTTTTAAACTTTGCGTTGACTTAACTCCTTCAAGAGTGATAACAGTTAATTCATAGAACAAAATAGGGTGTTTTCTTGTGCATCCATTTCTGTGTACTTCTTTTTTCTTTTAAAATTCTCTGTTTCTGGACAATGCTTTGCACATAAAATCGTGAATAAGGTGTGCTTATCCGTATTTTCAGGCGCCTTCCATTTGAATACCATAACTGTAGTACTGCACAGGGAGGCAGAGTCTTTGTAAGAAATCTTTTTTGATATATGAAAATTATCAATTCACAGTCTAAAGCATAAGATTCAGTTTACACATATTATAAAAGGAGCAAATTCTGTCGGCCTTTTTCATTCCAACTAAGACCTTATTGCACAAATGGAAGCTTAGGAAGATACAGCCAAAAGAGAACCTACTGCGGAAGGTTGTACAATGGAAGCTACAGCTATTTGGGCATATCTGCAGAATGAATGGCGAATGAAAAGTTAAGATCCTGGTATTCGGCATAATGGACAGCTTGAATAAGTGGGGCAGACCCTTCATAGAATGGGTAGATGATGTAGTAGATTGGCTTAGTTTCTGTAGACTAACTCTGCACCACTCTGCACTGGACAGGGAAAGATGGGAGGAAACAGTGAGGGAGGCATCAGATGCCAACCGGCACTGAGCTCATAGGGGCTGCTGCTGATGACAACTGCTGAATATGTGTCAGAATCTGTCTAGTACCTTGCACGGTTGCAAATATCGTTAGTGATTATGCAGTAATGCATTTCTCTTTAAAATACAACCACCCAGTAGAAACCTCTTTTTCCTTTTGGCTCTAGGGCCCTGATCCAAAACCTACTGAAATCAGTGGGAATTTCTCCATTGGCCTCAATGGGCATTTGATCAAGCTTTTCTTAACAAAGCTACGGTTCTGAATAATGGTAGTGTGAAGCTGGTGAGAGAGGAGAGAGATACATAGTCTCAACAGCATGGCTTTCAGAAGTAGTTTTTTGTTTTTTTTCCCCCTTCTTTTTCTGAAGTCAACATACAATTCTGGAAAAAGGGGACAGGACTCCTCAAGGGAAGTATTTTCCTAAAGAAAATGAGACTGTACGTAGGTCACACTCCTTAAATCTATTAAGGCTATGTCTACACTAGAGCTGTGGTGTCCAATACGTTTTCTGTTTGCCACATGTGGCGAACTGGACACTGGGGTGTGGGTCCTTAGAGCTGCACACACGGAGCGCCCTGTGCCCACTTTGTGCATGCACCCCACCACTTGGTGGGACAAGTGCGTGGCGGTAGCAGTGGCTCCTCCTTTGGCTCTGTTGGCCCCAGTGGCTCTGGCCCACCACAACTTGTGTCATGGCTCCAGCCGCAGCCTCAGATGTGGCCTGCCACGGCTCATTGTGTGGTGGCTTCAGCTGTGGGGCACCTCGCATGGTGGTGGCTTCAGCTGCGGGTAAGCTCGCATGGTGGTGGCTTCAGCTGTGGGTAAGCTTGCACAGTGGCGGCTCCAGGCTTGGCTGTGGGCATGGCCTGGCATGGCTCCAGGCATTGTACAGCTCATGTGGCTGTGGCTCCCAGCATGGTGCAGCTCCAGCAGTGGTGGCTCTGGTGAGTTGCTAGCCGTTTGCGTAGGGTGTGTGTGGTGGGGGTGTAGAGCAGGGGCGAGGTGCTTGGCCTGGCCAGAGGGAAGCTGTGGCGATCATTACCATTTCTATTGGACACCACTGTGCTAGAGCATAAAAGTGATTTTAAGGCACTTAGCTTGATTTTACAGTGCGACTATCTTCACTGCAAATACTATTAGGTCGATTTTAATGGGCTCTAAGGTCAACTTTCTCACCTCAACCCTCCAGTGTGGTGTAACGCCAAGTTCTAATTTAAAAGGTCAAATTAATGCTAGTGTGGAAAAAGCGCTGCTTTAAATGGATTTCGTTGGCCTCCAGGGGTATCCCACAATGCCTGGAATGTGTACATTATGTCCACTTTCACCTCCACTGCTGTCCAGGTGTGCAGGAAGTAGGAAACAGGAAGCCCAGCAATTTAAATTCATTTTCTTTCTGATCAGCATGGCGATCACATCTAGTCATGAAAGAGAACCCCAGCATGAAGGCATCAGGAAAACCAGGATCTCATTTTGGCTGGTGGGCTAGCCCCTGCCCCACCATACCACATGGCGGCTTGGCTGTGGGGACCAGACAGCGGCATCTGCTGCCCTGTGTGGGATTACATCTTCTTCCCTGCACAGGAAGTAGCAGGAGAAGTTGAGAAACTTATTTTCTGCACAAGTATCCGAGGGGTAGCTGAGTTAGTCTGTATCTTCAAGAACAACGAGAAGTGCTGTGGCATCTTATAGACTAACATATTTTGGAACATAAGATTTCGTGGGCAAAGACCCACTTCACCACTACAGGGCATGCCCCCATCCCCAGTTGCCATGTGGTTGCTGGTCTAGCCCCCACTGGACCACGTGGTTAAGTGGGCCAACCCGCCTCCACCACACCATGTGGTGGCTGGGCTGTGGGGATCGTGCATGCAGACAGCAGCATGTCCTGTCTTATGTGGGGTGAAGGCTTCTTCCCTGCACAGGATTTATCAGGAGAGGCTGAGAAACTTCTTATCTGCTCTTCACATTTGTACAGGGCAGCTCCCCCTCCCCTATAGGTGCCGTGCGGCTGGCGGGCTTGCCCCCACCCCCACCACACCATGTGCCAGCTGTGCAGTGTGAACTGTGCTTCCAGACAGCAGCATGTCTTGGACTGCATGAGGTAAAGGCTTCTGTGCTTATTATCTGGGGCTCAATATGTGCTGGCGGCGGGGCTGGCCTTCCTGGCAGCACATACTTTCAGGGCTCCACACCTACACCCTCCCCTGCCTGCTAGGCACACAACTGATCAAAAAATGTCAACATGTTACTTGGGGGCTGGTCCCTCAGAGGCAACATGTGCCAGGGGGCTGACCCCCAGCAGCAGATAGTTTCGGGGGCTGGCCCATCAGAGAGCAGCACATATTTTCGGGGCAGTTTTCCCCTCCGCCACCACCACTTAGGCACACTGATTGAACCATGTCGACTGGTCAGAGCTTTTTGGAGGCTGGCCCCCGTCTAGGTACACAAGTGACTGAAAAATGTCAACAGGTTACTTGCGGGGCTGGCTCCTCAGAGGCAATATGTACCAGGTGGGGGTGGGGGGGTGGAGGCTGGCCTCTGCCAACTGACATTAACGCTCTCCAGTACTCTCCCTTCCCAAAGCATGTGGCTTTGGGAAGCCACAGTTTCAGCAGTGACCTGCTTCATATGTTTTTACTGGGGGAAGAGTAGCTGAGCAACCTGGTGACATGGTACAGTCAGCTGTGTGCTCCCATATTTTTAAGTCACTGTTTTTCTTTTCACTGGGGGTGGGGGCAATTAGTTGAGCGACCTGTTGACATAGTACAGTCAGGTTATTATTTAAAGCCATGGCTCTTTAAAAAGGGACAGAATGAAGAACAGCCCCAGCAATGGATGCTTAGAAGTGGCTTGGGTAATGAGCACGACTCAAACAATTTCTTTCACCAGGCAAAGAGACTTCAGAAAAATGTCTGTTTTCAGTGGGAGGGGAATGAGGGCAATGCAATCTGGGAAGGTGACATCACACCCCCCCTCCACTTTCAGGGCATTTTTTCCCCGTAACGCACCAACAAAAAAACCCAGAATGCCGTGGGGCTGAGGTTACTGTGGACTAGGTTCCCTCAATACACTGCTGCAACATTTGAACTTTGGCGAATTAACAGGGACGAACTAAGTCAACTTTCTGAACAGGTGTGAAGACTCAACTTCGACCTTATAAAGCCCAGATTTACAAAGTTGACTTCAATAAATTTGACTTTATTTTGTAGTGTGGACGTAGCCTAAATCCAGGTTCTAATCTTCCTAAAATTATAATAGTAGAGCTTCACCATTCAGTCTCTTCTTTAGATTATTTCTAGATCAGTGTTATCAGATGTATCAAAGGTCTGCAGGAACTGATCTTTTAGCAGTTCTGCTACTTGAGAATGGTCGTTCTGGGTCAGACCCATGATCCATCTCTGACAGTGGTCAATGCTCAGTGCTTCAGAGGGAATTAACTGAACAGGAAATCCTCCAAGTGATCCATCCCCTGTCACCTAATTCCCAGCTTCTGGCACACAGATCCTTCTCTGCTCATCCTGCTATTAACCATTGATGGATCTATCTTCCATGAGCTTATCTAGTTCTTTTTTGAACCCTGTCTTAGTCTTGAACTTCACAGCATCCTTTGGGAAATAGTTTCACAGACTGACTGTGTGTTGTGGGAAGAAATAATTCCTGTTTTTTGTTTTGAACCTGCTGCTTGTTAATTTCATTTGGTGACCCATGTTCCTTCTAATTTTTTATATACATGTGTGGAATGACTTTTGTTATGCACACCAATATGGAGGTGATGCAGCAGGTAACAAAAGTTATTCCACACATGAGCAATGTATGTTGGGATTGAAGCTGAGGGGTTGGAGTGTGGGAAGGTGCTCAGGTCTGGGGCAGAGTATTGGGGTGCATGGTGAGGGTTCTGCCTGTGGGTGCAGGCTCTGGAATGGGACTCAGAATGAAGGGCTTGGGGTGCAGGCTGCCCAAGGGAGACAGGATTTCCTCCAACCTTCCCTCACTGCAGCAGTTTGGGGCCATGTGAGAAGTACCTCTCCACAGCTGAGATCTCCAGCAGGCATGGCCAGAGGAGGAATGCCTGTCCCCCACCTGGGGCAGATTCAGGCTCGGCTTGGTGGGAGTACCTGCTCTCTGGCTGTGGCAGCTCTGTGCTGGGGTGGGCAGGGAGAGGCATTTCTCCCCCAGCTGTGGCAGCTCTGCGCTAGGACCAGCGGGGAGGAGTGCCTCTCCCCTGGATGCAGCAGCTTGAGGGCTTGGGGAGACGTATGGCTCTGTGCTGCAGCCCTGAGCCCCTGCATGGGGTTTAATAGGCAGTGTGTGAAGCTTAACAGGAAGCTTCTTAGCCACACAGGTTAAAGGAAACTTTGGTGGTAACCTCAAGATCTTATCTTATGAGAAGGAGTACATGACACTTCTTTACTTTCTCCACCCCAGTCATGATTTTATAGACCTCTGTCATATCCTCCTACATTTGGCTCTTTTCTAAGCTATTTTATTAATCCCTTCTCATGTGGAAGCTCTTCCATACCCCTCATGCAGTATTCAAGAAGTGGGTATACCATATATGGAGACATGAAATTTTCTGTCTTACAACCCTATTGGTTCTCAACATGTGGTTGGCTTTTTTTGACTGCTTCTGCACACTGAGTGGATGTTTTCAGAGAACTGTCCACAATGGTTCCAATGATGCTTAAGTGGTAAAAGCTAACTTATACCTTATCATTTTGTAGGTATAGTTAGGATTATGTCTTCCAATGCATGTTACTTTGTGTTTATCACCATTTAATTTCATCGGCTATTTTGTTGCCCACTCTGCCAATTTCTGAGATCCTTTTTGTTGCTCTTTTCAAGTCTGTTTACCACTCATCTTGAGTAACTTTGTGTCCTTTCAGATTTTGCCACCTCACCATTTACCCCTGTTTCCAGATAATGTATGAATATGTTCACTAGTACTGGTCCAGTGCAGACTCTTGGGGGACACAGCCTGAACACCGATTCTTACCCTTTGCTTCCTGTCTTTTAACCAGTTACTGATACATGAAAGGACCTTCCATTTTATCCCATGACAGCTTACTTTGCTTAAGAGCTTTTAGTGAGAAACCATGTCAAAGGCTTTTTGAAAATCTAACTGCACTGTGTCATCCTTAAAAAAACAAAACAAAATAAACCAGTCCTGTATCACTTTAAAAACGAACAAAGTAATAGGTGATGAGCTTTTTTGAGACAGACCCACTTCTTCAGATCTGGAAATTCTGACCTGATGTGAAGAAGTGAGTCTGTCCCACGAAAGCTCATCACTTAAGTTATTTTGTAAAGTGCTACAGGACTGCTTTTTTTGTTTTGTGAAGATAAAGACTAACATGGCTACCTCTCTGTGACTGAATCATCCTTGTTCCCATTGGTATCAGTAGCAGAAATGCCATTCACTACAGTAGGCACAGGATTGGGTTTAGAATTGCTTTTTTCCATTTGAATATTAACAGAGAGAAAGCCGTGCTAGCTTATATACTATCAAAACAAAAAAGCAGTCAAGTAGCACTTTAAAGACTAACAAAATAATTTATTTGGTGAGCTTTGCTCACTAAATAAATTATTTTGTTAGTCTTTAAAGTGCTACTTGACTGCTCTTTTCAACTTTGTTTTTGCTGCTGTGTCACTCCCCTGTTACTTTCTTTCTGTGTCCATTGTCTGTAAAACATTCCAGAGAGTGAGTTTGTATGTGAGAGAGAGAAACCAAAATGCCAAGAGGGATGCAGAATAAAAGGACTTAGTTTGTGGTGATTTTTGTAAAATCAGCTTTTCACTGAGGTGCTAAATCTTCCTTACGGGAGGTGGGGAGAAGGGGTGTCTTTTGTTGCCTTCCTTTGTGTAAGAGAGGGAAAGAGTTGTTATTTATTGTCTTGTGACACTTCGTTATGCTCTGGATAAACCAGGAGGATTAATGGATGTGATCCAGGGGGAAAGGGAATGGTGCACTCCACGTGAAAATGCTAATGGAAAAACATAACGTATGTAGTCACAGAGAGGTAGCTGTGTTAGTCTGTATCTTCGCAAAATAGTGATAAAAAGAACAGTCGTATAGCACCTTAAAGGCTAACAGTATTATTCATAAGGTAATGAGCTTTCATGAGACAGACCCACTTCTTCAGATCTGCAGAATACCACTACCACAGAGAAAAAATTGAAAACAAAAACAAAACCCTGACAAATAAGCTAGATGAGGGGAAAGGGAGGAGAAGAAAGCCTCTGCAAGTGTCTATTAAATTAAGTGGGATGCCTGCATTCACTGTGAATATCAGAGGTAGGGAAACTGTCCTTGTAATGCAGTCTTGTAGCACTTTAAAACTAACACAACGATTTATTAGGTGGTGAGCTTTCCATTTCTGTCCCACAGTAGCTCATCACCTAATATAGTGTTAGTCTTTAAAGTGCTACAAGACTGCATTTCAAGGACAATTTCCCCACCTCTGATATTCACAGTGACTGCAGGCATCCCACTTAATTTAATAGAAGAGCAGTCCAGTAGCACTTTAAAGACTAACAAAATAATCGATTAGGTGATGAGCTGTATTCGTCTGGGGGGTATTCTGTGTGTTCCAGACGAATACCCAGAGACCAGCTACTCCAAGATAGTCCCAGAAAGCCAACAACAGAACACCACTGGTCATTACCTATAGCCCCCAATTCAAACCACTGCAACACATTATTAAAGACCTACAACCTATCCTTAATCAGGATGCCACACTCCAGAAGGCCCTGGGTGACAGGCCTGTTCTCTCCTACAGACAACCTTTCAACCTTATGAGGATTCTCACCAACAACCACAGTCTGTACCGCAGGAACACCAGTCCTGGAACTTTTCCTTGCAACAAGGCCCGTTGCCAGCTTTGTCCACATATCTATTCTGGAGATACCATCACTGGACCTAACCAGGTTATTCACAGAATCACGGACACATTCTCATGTTCCTCAACTAACATCATATATGCCATCATGTGCCAACAATGCCCAGATGCTTTGTATATTGGACAGACTTCAAACTCTCTAAGACAAAGAATTAATGGGACATAAAAACTCTCCTGATTCACAAACCTGTCAGTCAGCACTTTAATGGAGTGGGCCATTCTGTCAATGACCTGAAAGTTTGCTTCTCACTGAAGAGGAATGTTCACAACAGTTTGGAAAGAGAGGCTGCTGAACTCTCTTGTATATTCAAATTCGACACATTAACACGTGGTTTGAACCGGGATGGGAATTTTCTAGGTCATTATAGGGGCTCTTATGCATACTTGGCTTTATCTAATTCTTGACTCCTCCCCCTTTTCTGCTTCTCTGCTCTCTGATTTGCCCACCTTGATAGTATTTTTCTGATTTGTCAACCTTGATTACTATTTTTGGTTCTCTGTGCCTTAAATATTGAGTCTGTTCTGGTGTGGCTATGGTCTGAAGAAGTGGGTCTGTCCCACGAAAGCTCACCACCTAATCAATTATTTTGTTAGTTTTTAAAGTGCTACTAGACTGCTTTTTTTGTTTTGATAGTATATAGACTAGGATGGCTTTCTCTCTGTTACTATTTAATTTAATAGACACCTGCAGAGGCTTTTTTCTCCTCCTTTCCCCCCACCTAGCTCATTTGTCAGGGTTTTTGTCTTTTCTTTTTTAATTCTTTTTCTCTCTGTTATCAGTATTCTCCAGATCTGAAGAAGTGGGTCAGTCACACAAAAGTTCATCATCTAATAAATAATAATATTGTTAGTCTTTAAGGTGCTACAGGGCACTTTTTTGTTTCATAATGTATGTAGTAAATGTATTTGCTGCTTTTGTTCATTGAGGTGTGAAGTATTATGGAAGCCTAGAAATGGGAACAGAGGGAGTTATTTTGAAAAACAGGGTGAGGCACTTAAGTATGGAATGTTTTCAGGCAGCTGAGATAAGTGAGTGTCTGTTACTTCCAAAGTGTGCTAGAACTTGCCAGTGTAAGCTCCTTAAAGGTGAGAATTAAATTTAATAACTTTATCTTTCAGACTTTATTCTTGAAGGTGTAACAGTATCCTGGAAGACTATAGACAACTGCAGAACTAGTCAAGAGTATGTCACATTGTAAGGGTCAAAGAAATGAGACTCTTACAAGGAGAAGCTATTCTTCCATTATTTAAAACTGTTTTTTTGTTTGCTTCTTTTAGCGCCTATTAAATGGAAAGCTTTGGAGAAAAACTAATTTTGTCAAGAATTCACCATCACCGCTCCTCTAAGTAATGGCTGAAAAAGCTCCTGCTATGTATTTTTGCCTCATCCAAAAAGTTTCTTCAGCATGCTAATGTCCCCAGATTTGTTATAATGAGCAATCTGGGTGCAGAAACTGATCTGCCTGTCACTGGCAGCGGTGAAATGTCAAACCTCCTGAACGTCCCTCCAGTTTTTTGCCTCCACATAGACCATCTGCTCAATCAGATCTTCCTTTTCCAGAGCTTTTTGTAGGAGATGTGGGGGGAAAAAAACAGTGGGTGATGAGTTCAGGTATTGGTTGGTTGTACCAGATTCACTGAAAAATGTCTTGTGATTATGTCATGGTTTAAAACTGCTGGACATTTTGAAGTTACGAAAACCTTGTTCAAGATTAGACAAAAATTCTGTTGTTAAAAAGTCAAGTGTGCATGGTGAAGGAGATTCATTTGAGACAGCACTATCTTGTGGGGGCACAAGTGGAGTATTACCAGCACAAAATTCTCTGTGACACAAACCCTAGGGCACCCACCTTTACCCTTGCATGGGCTCAAAGCATGATTTTGCTAATTCAGCCGCCCTCGCCCTTACCAGTTCTTTGGGCTCCAGGTGAAAAGCACTGACTCATACCGAGTTCCCAGGGCATAATCTGGGAAATTTAAATAGCCATCCTTATCCAGTTCTTAGGGCTCGGGGTCTATGATTGCACCAAGCTGCATTGCCACACAGAGTTCCAGTAAGGCTGCACAGGGGCTTGGGGCTGCAGTGGGAAGAGATACTGCTCCAAAGCTGCTGCAGCCAATGGGGAGGGGACACACCGCTGGCCTCAGCACAGAGCTACCATGGCAGTGGGGAGGGTATCTCCGCCTTCCAACCCCAGCAGAAGGCTGTTGGGGCTGGGGGAGAGGGTCCCTTCTCCCTGCCAGCCCCTGCACTGAGCTGGTACAGGAGGAAGAGAGAGGCCCCTACTCACTCTTACCCTCAGGGCTACAGCTGGCAGGGTATTGGCCAGCATAGCAGGTCCAGCTCTTAGGGAGGGGGACCGCTTCCAGGGTGCAGCTTGATGCCCTGGGACAAGCAGGAACCAGGCAGCCTGCCTCTAGTCTGTCTGCCCAGGTAAGCCTGAGCCCCAACACCCTGCCTGACCTGGAGCCATCTGCACCCCCAACCCTTCATCTTTGGACTCACCCCAAGGCCCACATCCCTAATTCCAGAACTTGTACCTTCTCCCCCTCCCCAGCCCAGAGCCCCCTCCACTCCTGGAGGCCCCCTGCCTGTACTCCAGGCATCTCAGCCCCAGTCCCACCTCAGCCAGAACCTTGCACCCCAACCCCCCTGTCCCTGAGCGCCTTGTTTTGGTTGTCTGTATGTGAAGGATGATCCTGCTTCCCAGTTGAGGCACATAACACTTCAGTCCTTAGCCTTAAGAAGAACACGAAAAAGTATCTTTGCTTGTCTGAAAGTTATCTTTCTTCAAGAACTAACATCCATACATCTGGCCCATACTTGAGACAAGCAGATCATCCAGAACAGAGGTGGAAATTAACATACCAGCATTTGAGTTTATTGTGATGAGGTTTTATCATGTTCTTGCAGTAAAGAAATAGTTTTTTTCCTCTCAGTGTATATTTAACTGAATTTTAATTAGGAAAAGGGATTAGAATTATGCCTGCTGTGGAAATTATCTCAGCTGCAGAGAAAAGGAGGCAGAGTGTTTCTTGCTGTCAGTGAATGACAGGTCTGGTTCTACCACCAATCTTGTAAGCATGGGGAAGAACTCACTAAAATAGATACACACAGACCTCATTATTCAAAGAGAGGAGAATTTCAGTTAAATACAGTCATTGAATCAGCTGAGCACTTGGTAAAGGAGAAAGTCCAAATCCCCTGGTTACTGGGGAGGAAACACCCTGCCTCTCCATTGGCCCCTTCTTATCAAAGGCAGATCCCTGTCCTCAGCCTCCCATCCTCCTCATACAGACATGCACTTCAGACCTCTGAGAGCCAGTTCTTTTCCAAGTAATTATGCATGCAAACTATTACCTCCCAATGATTTCATAGCATGCTCTGTGTAATGTATCATCTCCTTTAACCTCAGTTCATGTGGATCCAGATGTTCATATGTATAAAAAGGTATTTTGTTAGCTGTGTGCCTGGGCAAATGAGTATAATGGTAATACTGTATATCTAGAGATGAATACACTGAATGAGTGTTGAGAGAGTTGTCTGATCACATATTCATCTACACTCAGCGGAAGTGAAAATTAAAGTTTTTTGATAGTCTGATTTCCTCTTGTCATCCTTAAAATCTTGTGTTTGCTTCTTTTAAGTATTTATGATTGAGGATTGAATCACACTGCACCGTACAACAAGTGCAAATGCAGTCCCTCTAATAAAGTATTAACAATCGTCTTGATTCTACAGAACAACTGATGTGTTGCTTTCACAATAGTTTTCTCATGTGTTCAACTTCAGTAGACAAATTTTAAGGGTATTGCTGTCTTTTAAAACTTTCTGCCTGAGTACATGACAAATTGTTTCTCATGCTTATATGCACCATTTGGATGAGCAGTGGAAAATAGGAGAGGAAGGAAGGTCACTGAATGTTACTAGCCCTCTCATCTGCTCCTGTCCTAGAGTGCCTTTTTTTCTAGTGTGCATGTGGATATACACACTCTAACCTGCCAACATACTGAAATCAGCATGGTTGCACTGCTAAGTTGTATGCAAAGTGTTTCCCATGTTAGAAGGTTTATATATAATATACATTTAACTGAATTCAAGGTATGAATAACGTTTAGGCATATTTAAAGGTTAAGTGAAAGGAGTCTTACCTTGTTGGAATTAACAATAAAGCAAACAGATTTTAGTATTGCGCATACTATTATGTAAAGCCATTTTTTCTGTTTTGATTGTGGCTACACTTGAGTCTGACAGCCTTTCTCTTACAAATACTTGTTCATAGAAGAATTTTATTCACATATTGTCTGATATTGGGACTATGGCACCGAGTCTCAACTACTGGAGAAAAGTGCATTTTTACACTTTTTTTTGAAAATTTATCAGCTAGGGAATGGAGTTGCATTCTTCTAAATTATTAAAAGTGAGTAATTTAACTCTTTTCACATCAAAAGCTCATCTCTAGTGTTTTTCTTGTCCTTCAGCTAGCTGGAGCTGTTAGATCTTTTCACCCCTGCTCTCTCTGTAATCTTTCAATTAATCTTTTCACCTCCTAGTCCCAGGCACCTTTCCCTCACATAGCATCCTCTTAACACCTGAGAATTGCCCTAAGTATCAAAGGAACCCTGTCATGTTTGACAGATTCTGACAATGCTTTGTACCATTAAGTTGTTTGGTCCTTTGTGCATACAGTGGAACAAATGTGACTTGATCATACAGGTTGAATTTATTAGTTTGGCTCCCACAGGACCTGACCGGTGCAGAATGAAAGAATTTGCCAGAGAATGGGAGGTCAATATTGTCTACTGGCACATTACCAACACTTCCACTGCTTACTGGGCTCTTAGAAGGCGTTTAGGGTTAAATTACAGCTAAATAACAGCATAGAACACTGGTGAGAGTAAGGACTGGTGGCTGTAAACAAACTTTATGGGATGACAGGAAACTGGGCCACGCCCATGATTAGTAGTTTTCCAGCTCACTAAAATCATGCCAGATTATGGATGTTGCCAGACAAGGAAGATTCAACCTGTACTCTTCTCTGTACCTTTAGATCAATTAAAATTTGTCACTTCCCCCTTTTTCTGGCTCTCTTAAGGTATGAGAAGGACATTTCTTTTGAGCATGACAGTCAGTCTATGTCAATAGTAAAGTTTATGCTGGCATAATTTATGTTGCTCCACGGGTGTCAGTAAACCACCCCTCTGAGTGACATAAATTAATCCGGCATAAGCGCTTGTGTTTACAGCGCTGTGTTGACGGAAGAGCTTCTCCCATCGACATAGCTTCTGTAGGTCACAGAGGAGGCTTCTTGTTATTGAATTGTATGCATCATTTAACCAGAATGTCTAAATTACTTTTGTAGATCTAAGGCTTCTTCAGAGTGAAGTGAAAGAGCTGTTGCAGCTCATTGAAAATTTCCTGCTGTATTTTACTGATTAAATTATGTTACAGAGAGGATGATGAGTAAAGAATATTTTAAATTTTAAATACATGCTTTGCTTTGGTGTGCAGAATCAACAGTAATGTATTTAGTAATGAGGCAAGCATGTGGGCAGGTTAATACAAGAAGGATTTCAAAAGTGACTTGAGATTTTAATAAATTAATAAATGACTAGTACAGTAAATTACATTATCACGTACAGGGCTTGCTTCTAGTTGGACTTGTCTACACTACCACCTTCCTTCGAAAGAAGGATGGTAATTAGGGTGTTGGGAGTTTAGGAGTGAGGTGCTGCTGTGCATAGGCAGCACTTCATTAAGCAAATTCCTCCCTGCGGCAGCTTCGAAGATTACAGCGTCCCGCTGGTACTTCCAAGTTCTGGGGCAACTTCGAAGTCCCCTAATTCCTCCAAATTTTGAGGAGTTAGGGGACTTCGAAGTTGCCCCGGCACTTTGAAATACTGGTGGGTATGTTGCGGCTAGACGCGTGCCGCTACTTCGAAGTTTAAAACTTTGAAGTTGCAGAGGGGGGGAATTTGTTTAATGAAGTGCTGCCTATGCACGGCAGCACTTCATTCCTAAACTTCCAACACCCTAATTACCATCCTTCCTTCGAAGGAAGGTGCTAGTGTAGACAAGCCCATTGTGTTTCTATATAAATGTTGTCAAAAGTTTACCATTAATTAAGAGCAGCATTGAGCTAGTTTAGAAAGTGGATAATGGGATAAAATCTTATCCACATGTGAAAGGTCGGAAGAGAGGAAAAGAGTGTCAATTTAAAAGATTATTTCATGTTGCACTAGCAGTCTGAAATTTTTTACAGTGCTGGTTTTAACATTACATGCATTTGTCACATTTCTTCAGCGAGGTACTCAATTCCCCAGCCTTCCTTCAAAAACATATGAACATCCCTGATGCTTTAACCACCTGCCCACTCAGAAGTGGTCACATCCTGAGAGGTGATACAGATTAGTCTAGATTACTTTTGTTTCAACTCTCACAGAGAATGACTTCTTGTACTATGTCATCTGGTGATTTAATTAAATTCTCTCAGGTAAGGGAAAGGAGAGGACAAGTTAGGGGTATACCAGATTTGAAGACAAACGGATTTTTTTAAATTAATGGTTGTTAATTTTCCAAATTTATATTCCTCCATCAGCCAAACCTTAATACAGAGTAACTGATGCCAAGGAGATTCATAGACTTTACCTGCACTCAGAAGTAATATATATATAATTTTTTTTTTTTAACTGAGCTTTGCCACTTTTTGGTTTCCTATTGAATATCCTTGAGATCCCCTCCGTATGCATAGCTGCATATGAGAAGATATCTCTTCTTTGGATTTGGAACCCTAGAATTTTTTTTGACAATTGCTAGTTTATAATCATTGGCATGTTTTGGATTGAACTTGCTTCTTTGCAGCCTGGACATGGTATAAATTACCCAATTTTGCTGTCATATTGTGCATTTTTTACTTTCTCAGAAACAAATTCAGCTTCATAACACAATAGCATTCTGGGCAGTGTTTTGGATTAGAATAAGGTTTTCTTAAAAAAAACCTAGAGAATAAATTGTAAGCAGTCCTGTGGCTTCTTTAGAGACTAACAAATTTATTAGGTCATGAGCTTTTGTGGGATTTATGAGCCTCTAAGCAGGGGCTTCCAGCCGGTATGCTGCAACACACTGGTACTGTGAGATTTCAGAAGTTGCCGCTCAGCGTGACTCTTTGCAGATGTACTGCAGCGGGGAATTGATTACTCCACACCAGTTGGGGCTCAGGCAGCAAGGCTGCCTGGGTCCCCTCTGGCCTGGTGATCTTCCCCCCATGGTGGCTCTTTGCACAGCCACTGTGAGGGGAAATGCCAACCCTGTGGAGTTCCTCAGCTGAAATGCTTCTACCTGGCCTGAATGGGCTGGTGGGGAGCCCCCCCACACACGCACTGTGGCAAGAGGGGAGGGAAGGAAGGCAGACAGGAACCTGTTGGAGCTGGGATGTGGTTTAAATGCTACAATCAGGTGGGAAGGGCAACCTGCCCTGCGGAGCGCCCCTACCCCCACCCCGAGTAATTGAGTAACTGCTGATGGTTATTCAATCACTTGTGATGTTGAGCAGATTTTGCAAATGTGTCTGTGTTCATTGTCGAAGATGGTGTATTCTGTGGTGGATTTGAAACATTAATTCATTTGATTCTTGTTTAGAGTCTTGTATGCACTACTCTTCGCAAACCTCTCTAGGAAGACTGTAACCATAGTAAATGTGATATTTATGAGCAAGGGATTCAGCTGAAAAAATTTTTGTGCCATGGAATTACTTGTCTCATTGAAATGTTCTGTGTTACTGAAAAGGTTGGGAACCACTGCTTTAAAGTACCACAGGACTGCTTGTACTTGTGAAGTTACAGACTAAGACAGCTACACCTGAGACTAGAAAATAAAAGGCATTTAACCTGAGCTGTTCATGAGATTGTCTTAAATATCATGCACTGGTAAACCAGTTCAAATTTAATGCTAGAGGTACATCTGCTATGTTGTTACTGAAAACATCTTAGTATTCCAATACATATTCTTCTAACAACAGCTGCATTACAGCCAGACATGCATCTTAGATGTTTTGCAGAAAAGCCTCCTATCACCACCAGTGGAATTAGAGTTCAGCATATTAATCCTCTTATACAGATTTCTTGCAATGTGATTATCATATTTACAGTGGAATCAGGTGCCTCAGAAAAGATGCTCCCTTTGTTATTGATAAAGTAGTTTTTTTGTGTTAATTTTTTCAATGAATAGATGTCGAAAAAATCGGAAAAAAATCTTAAGGTGCCGTAAGCTGAAAGAGCATCTTTTGTTCAAGTCCATAAGCCTGTAAGGATTTTACCAGTTTGAACACTCTGTGTCCAAGTTTGGTTAAAAATAAATTAGACCCACTAATGGAGTCTGGGGAGTTAATATAGGGAGTGACCAGTGTTTAATTTTTTCTTCTTTTTGTACAAAATGACTGTGGCAATAATAATGTCCCCATACTTTAATTTGCACCTTGCTAAGAGTAAAATAAATGTGGAAAAGCTCTAAAACTCACAGAAAGTGGCAGCCCTGGGGCCCTATATTATGTGGGGATAGAGAGTAAGTGAGCGTTTCCTTGTCATCACATCTAAAAGATCCATGGTCACATGTCACATCAAAGTCACATGTGTTCCACTGTTTGCACAAAGGACCAAGCAACTTAATGGTACAAAGCATTGTCAGAATCTGTCAACCAAGACAAGGCTCCTTGAATACTTAGGACACATGTTGATTCACAGGAAGGGCAATTGTCGGATTGCATTTAGGTACACTGACTTTCCCCCCATCTGGAAATAAGAAAGCTTTGTTATCTTGGCTTTGTGCATGTAAGAAAGCTGCAATGAATTAGCTTAAATTGTTTTTTTAACTGGTGCAAACTCATAAACTCTTCATTTTCAAAATGTCTTTTTTATAGTTTTATCTTAAACCTATTCTTAATCAACATGACTTAAAAGTAACTCTGGTTTAACTCAGAGCAAGGTGGTCCCTGCAGTCTTGCATCAGTTTAACTAGATCAGTTTAGAGTCGCACCATAACTGAAATCTGTGCATTTTGCTCATGGAGATAAGTCCCCTACATTTGTTGCATCTGCTCATTAAACGCCACAATTCTCTGCTCACTGCAATCACTAGCCTTTCCTATTTGCTGCACTTGTGTCTTTCCAGATAGACATGAGAACGTTCTCCTTTCTACCCTAGTACAGAGGAACATATGGTAATGGCTCGGAAGCCTAAGTGTTGGATTTTTTTGCACCATCTTTCCAATGATTTTGCCAAGGAAAGAAGTTAGAGGCAGGATCGTAGTTGAAAAAAGCTGCTGTAAGAATAACAAATGATGCTTGCTTTAGCTGTCTGAATAACCGCAGTCCCCGCAAATGACCTCTCAATTTACATTCCCAATTCCTCCTACACTCCCCCGCCCCAATCACCTTGCCCATTCCTGTGATGATTTGCCAGCTCACCTACACCTCACAAGTATTGAAATCCAGCGGAGAGTCCTGGCTTGGTCTAGTGTTTTAATCAGCAGGATATATCGCGGGTGCTGAGAACCATAGAACCAAACTGTATATGTATGTTTGTAATGGAAACCACTTGAAACTGAAGGTGCAGCCAAACCCCCAGTACAGTTAGTTCCAGGACCTAGAATGGATAGTTAGAGTGAGCATGTGTCTCAGAAAACTGGGAATGTCCTTTGCTGTAACTTGCAGTGTGTATTAGGTTTATGAAAAAGGATTTCTATCTTGTTTTTGCAAAATATCTGCAAGCTATGGGCACTAAAAAGAGCCAGTTGGCAGTGGAAATTTATGGCAGGCTGTTTAAACATGGGTTCTTGAAGAACCACTTCCTCATCAAGCTTTATGTTGTTGTGTGCTGCCATTCTGTCTACTCTCCCCCAAAAGGGAGAGCCTTCCTGTTCACACCTTTCTGGCCTTTCACCAAAATAGTCTCCTGCCTGTGTTCCTCTCTCCTTTCTATAACTGCCTTGGAAATAACAAGAAGTCCTGTGGCACCTTATAGACTAACAGATATTTTGGAGCATAAACTTTTGTGGGCAAAGACCAGCTTCATCAGATGCAGGGAAGGGGGCAGGTTCAGAGGGGTATTTAAAGAGTGGGGTCCCAGTAAAAGGGAGGACCAGACCTGACGAGGTCTATTCAGTCAAGATGGAAATGGATCTATTGGTCTGTAAGGTGCCACAGGACTTCTTGTTGTTCTCAAAGAGACAGGCTAACACAACTACCTCTTTGATACGTGTCTTGGAAACGGAGTTCTCCTACTCATGAGGTTGCCCCGCAGTATAACAATTGTCATGAAAGAAGGAGACATCTTTTCAACATGTACGTCTCCCTTTTTGTAATTGTATTGACCTTTTGTTACCTTTGATCAGGGTAGCCAAACTGTGACTTGTAAGCAACATGTGCCTATATTGTAGGAGCCCCCCACTCCCATTCTCCACATACCAGACTTGAGGGATGAGGGTGCGCTTAGGGTATCTGCCATCTGGGAACATGGTGGAGCTTGGGGCTTCTGCCCACAAGAGACACCTAATAGGGGTTGGGGTTTCAGCTCTGTTCAAGCTCTGAGCACTGGCAGGTGCCTCTCATGGGGCCTGGAGCTCCTAGCCTTGTCACCCTGGCCACCTTGGCAGGTGTGCCAAGTTCTCAGGCTTCTGGAGATTATGCTGTGTGGCTGGGAGGGTCAGTAAATTGGGCCGTGCTGGTACATGCTGAAGATCAGGTATGGATTAAGAAATTATTCACAAATTCTGATGTGATCAGGCCTTCCATCCAAGGGGGCAGTTGCTCCCGGGCCCAGTGTTTCAAAGGGGCCCAAAGCTCCCGCCAGTGCTGCCGCCAAAGTAATGGGGGTGGTGGCCAGAGCCCTGGGCCATTTAGAAGTGTTGTGGCAGCACTGCTGTGGTTGCACGTGGCTGCGAGGGAGTTGGGGAAGGTGTGTGTGTGTGGCAGCACTGCTGTGGTTGCACGTGGCTGCGAGGGAGTTGGGGAAGGGGTGTGTGTGTGTGTGTGTGTGTGTGTGTGTGTGTGTGTGTGTGTGTGTGTGTGTGTGTGTGTGTGTGTGTGTGTCAGCACCATGGTTGAGGCGGCACTGAGAGCTGACTGCCTTTGGCCCCATCCTTTCTGCTCTTGGCCCCGCCCCTTCTAGGCTGTAGAGCTAGGCCTCCCTCCCACCTTGCTCTGGGGCCCATGGTAGCTGTCCGCCCCACTGGAAGTGATAAAAGAGGCTGTACATTTGTAAGTACCTTGTTAGATATGCTGTAGTGTAGGTGGAATGTGGTTAAAGCCCCCCTAACCCCTCCAATGTGTGAGAGAGTGTGTTGCAGAAGCAACTAGGCCAGTCTTGCTTGCCCAGATCAGCTGGAGAGTTCCTAATTCTTTAACCTAATGGGCCCTGGGGATGCAGCTATTGACATGCAAATTGGTTTCCCTGAGTGAGAATGGGCGTAGTGGTGTTAGTCCCAGCTGCCTCCTGCGTTCGTTTCATGCTAAGTATTCAAAACCAGAGGATGTTTTGCAAACATTTGTCTTTGTGAGGATTCACTGCTGTTTCTCCGGCATCCTTCAGTGTCACGACTCATCCCTGTGAGTAGCATGCTGAAAGCTACTAGGTTTTTGTTAGTATCACTGCCATATACAGACAAGACAGCAGTACTTTTATTTGGGTATCTGGAATACTTTGTTTTTTGCACTTTGGGAGGAATCATTAAAAGATTTTGTAACTAATGGAAGGTGTTTTTGTTTTCAAACAAAGGGACACATTCTCTTCATAGTTACAAGTTTTTCTGGATGTATGTTAGGATAGCTGAATATGGCCCTGTATTATTTGCTGAATTTTGGAAACAAATATATTTATTAATTTTTGAAAAAATATTTCAACTACATTTATAATTAGGATGAGATTGTTCTTTCACCATGATGTTGTGTTTGCTGCAAATGTTCTGGCAGGAGCTAATATTTGTATTATACTTTTATATATAGTTTTTCAGAGCATGTCTTATCTTCACACTGCTATAGAAGGAGATAAGTTTGTTGGCAGTGTTGTAGTGGTATTTTGTCTCACCATGTGAAAAAGGGAAGGTGGATAAAGTAATATCTTTTATTGTCCCCTCAGCCAACAGAAGCTGCTCCAGCAAACACCTGAGCTTCACAAACTTGAGGAAGAGCTCTGTGAAACTCAAAAGCTTGTTGCTTTCACCAAGAGAAGATGGGCCAATAAAATATATGATCTCTCCTCATCTCTTTTATAGCTTAATTTTGCATTCTTTGCTGAGGTCATCTGGCAGAGGAGAAACCATGTTAGCTCGTGTGTGTAAAAACAATTAAAGCCTGTACTCTAATAAATCCATTAGTCTCTGAGGTGCTACAGGACTTCTCATTGCTTTTAAAGAGAATTAAGACATGAACCAAACAAATGCAAAACCATTTCTGTAAAAGAGAGATTACTTCAAAACTTTTTTTGGCAAAGAAATTCAGATCCTGTGGTGGTATTTTAAATAATCAGTAGTTAGTAAATATCTTGTTTTTCTGAGGAGGAAAAAAAGTATTGTGATGTGGGGAGAAGAAAATGGAACAAAGGTAATAGATAGTAAGTGCATACAAGCCATAGGGGTGCCTATACTGATTTAGTGCTATGTCGTAAAATCATAGCACCAAATGTATGTGTATCTCGGCTCTTGTTTGTGAAAGTTAAATATAAATGTCTCACTGGGTTTTTAAATACGTGTTGTGTATAATGGATGAAATTACTGCATGTGAAAGTGAGGAACAGATACAGCATAATAAAGTGTACAGCTTTGTTTAGTTAAAGGTTACTTGAAAAAGAAGGAGTAAGGGGGAGGGGAGTATTTTGGACTTTTTTATGGTGCATGAGATAACTTGACTGGGCGTTGTGGGGGAGGAGGGTCTTAATTTCTGCTGGATTTTTCACTCCAGACATGGCAGAAGTGTCAGGGCTGATTTTGCTGGTGGTCTCCTTGGGTTTATTTTACTGGTGCTGCTGCATCACTGTGCTCCTACAGTGAAGACACTAGTATGCATGTAATCAGTCTCAGAGGGGTATCTGGGTTAGTCTGTAGTGTCACAAAAAACAAACAGTCCTGTGGCACCTTGAAGACTAACACTTTTATTTATTAGGTAACTAGCTTTCCTGGGGAAGGTCTTGTGGTGTATGTCATTAGTTCACATCACCAAGAGGACGTAGTTGCATTGGCAGGAGAAACTCTCCTATTGACATAGCGCTGTCTGTGTCAGGCTGGGAAGGGGTTCAATTGTTATAGCTACTTTGCTCAGTGGTGTGGGTTTCTTACACTTCTGAGTGATTTAGTTGCACAGATGCAGGTCTGTAGTGTAGACCTGGCCTTAATCAGCTCTAAACTGAGGGTATGGAAGTTGAAAGGAGGGTTTTGGAGCTTTTAGCGAAGTGATCCTTCTCACAGATGTTAGGAACTTCACCAACAAAACAGACAGGATATGTCTGACTGATATTCCTTCCCCTCAGCTGCTTAGGTTTTACTGCTTTGGTACCTGTCTGACAGCATAAATTTTTCAGTTCCTTAGTCAGTTATTTGGTCTTCTGTGAAAAGAAAAGACACGATCTGATTTGAGTTTCTAATAAAAAACCAAACAAGCCCAGTAGAACCTCACTCAAAATAAAACAAACAATAAACTTCTCAGACTTTCTGCATGGGCTGTATTAAAAAAGGTAGAACTCTCTTTTAATTCTGCAGTTCACCTTAACAGTCTTTCACCCAGGCTGTGGTCACACTAGCAAGTTTTGTTGACAAAACTTGTGGAGTATGCACACACAAAATGAGATTTATTGATAGTATCTGGACAAAACACAGCACTTTTGCAGGCATCATATTTGCTGCAAAGCAAAGCACTTTTGCTTTGAGGCAGAACGCTGCTGTCAACAAAAAAGTTGTTAGGCTCGGGGGTGAGGGTTGGGGGCTTCTCTTTATACACAGGACATCCACAACAATGGGTAGCCTGTCTGCTGTGCTTCTCCATGCCTGTATTGTTGAGAGAGTAGCCGGGCAGTCTGGCTGCTCTCTCAACAGAGTGGTGTGCTCTCCTGATTGGCTTTTGTGTATGGCTGCACTCCGTCAACAGAAGTTTTGTCGGGGAAACTCTCGATGAGTTGACAATGACTTCTGTTGACAGAGTGCTGTAGTATAACCACAGCCACAAACTTTAATCCACTGACATAATTTCTCCTTGCTCTTATTTTTGTAATAGTATTAAGTGGCATAAAAAAGGAAGGAAAGACTTTTTCATTTGTGATTTGGAATGAGTTGGAAAGTTGAGGCAGACAGTTACAAGACTCTAGTCTAAGGCTATGTCTAGAGGGTTGACAAAACCCGCAGAACGTCCAGATTCCCAAGACGTTTTGCTGACAGCAAATCGACAGAACGCTGCACTTTTGTTGACGGTGTTCTGCCATTCTGCCATGAGGCAGAACGCCTGTGTCAACAGAGATGTGTTTACAGAAAGCCAGTCTGGATGTTCTGGGGGGCCTTTTGTTGACAAGTCTTCCAGGACATTGAGCAGCCCTGTCTGCCTGTTAGCCATTTTGTTGAGAGAGTGGTCGGGCAGGTTGGCCGCTCTCAGTTGATAGAGTGGAGCATTCTTTCGATTGCTTTGCAGTCTGGCTTTGATCTGTCAACAGAAGTTTTGCTGGAAGGTATCTTCTGTCGGCAGATGTCTCTAGTGTAGACACAAGCCTAAATGACAGAAGCAGCAGATGAGAAGGGTTTCACTCTGGCAGTGATGAGATTGTATTTAAGCATAGACGAGAGGCCAGCACTTCATGACGTTTGCGAAGCACACTGGAGCAAATCTGTGGTGGGTATTAGGCACCGGAAAAGCAAATATTGAAGTAGGTCCTGAAATAAATTAGGATCTAATTGAGTTATTTCTGGATGAGGCTAATGTGGTTGTAACATCAGGTAGAGCTAGCGAAAGCTTTGTCACATAACTCTGGCAGTGCACCTCATTTCTGACCAAATATATTACTGCCATCTCAGCACTGAGTGTTCTTGAGAAACTGGCAGTCATTCAAAATTGTGCCAACATATATAATTTGAGCAAATGTTCCTTAAAGGTTACGAAGACACTGACAAACTCTTATTTAGCCTCATCTTATTTCAAGCCACACCTCCCAGAGTGAAGAGCTAGTGCATTTGTCCATCAAACTGCGTAGCCCTATTAGTTTTGTTTATTCATAATGAGAGAATTTAACAAAAATATATTTCCTCCATCTGTCCTTTCTACTCTGCAGAATATCATCTGTATTGTTTCCTGTTTTTTGCAGTCCTCAAATGTCCGACATAATGAGGTGTTTTTTTCCGCTGAGACAACAAACGGAACATCTGCCATGTAAAATGGTCCATCATTTTTCCTTTTGAATGAAAGCCTTAACAGCCGCTTCTTCTAGTCTCAGGTTAAATCCTTGATAAAACAGACATTGCTGGATGTTTAATTATTATGTGTTGAATAGTAACAGAGGGGTAGCCGTGTTAGTTTGTATTCTAACAAAACAAAACAAAAAAAAACCCAGTAGTCATGTTGCACTTTAAAGACTAGCAAGATAATTTATTAGGTGATGAAGTTTCATGGGACAAACCCACAGATCTATACCATTTTCAGTCGGCTTGATTATATTGTACAGAGGTCCAAAAAAACCTGCAATTTTGACTGCAATTGTTTTGGTTGTTTTGGACCTCTGTACTATATGATCGAGTTGACTGAAAATGCTATAGATCTGAAGAAGTGGGTCTGTCCCACAAAAGCTCATCACCTAATAAATTATTTTTTTAGTCTTTAAAGTGCTACATGACTGCTGGTATGTTTTGATTATTCCAGTCTCCTTTACTGCCAATTTCCTCCCCTTTTCTTTTTAGAAATCAGAATGTTTGTCCCATATTTAGGAGGATTCATCCACAGTATGAGAAGAGAATGCTTAATAATAGGGTTGCACATGCTAGTAATGACAATTGCACACAGCTAGAAAAAGCAAGCCATTTCCCTAGTAGTTGGGAGGGAGATTAAGTGGGCTGCACATTTGCTTTCTAACATTGCTAAGGGAAGCCTCTGATGCGCTTCACTGATTTTTCTTTGACAAGTGCATGCTATTTTTTTAATTTATAACTTTGTTTGCTGTAACATTTTTGGGAGTGTCTTGGATGTTTGGAATGTTTTTATCTCAGCAGATTTAACAATAGGGGTCTTCTGTAGATTGTCAGTACCTTTGCTGGGAGATGTTATGTGCTTTGCTTTGTGCCCTTACCAAATAAAGAGGCAGAGGGATATGTGTGTTTTGGCAATGGCTCTAGTCTTTAAAATAGCCATTTTAATTAAGCTCTTAATCCCTGCCATTTTACTTAATCTCTTAAATGAGCCATTTAATCTTCCATTGTATCCCTTAGAGCAACTTTTAGTTTCTGGCAGCCACAGCAAAACAATTACTTACTCAGAGCACGCCAGTGTTTATTGGATTTATCCAAGGACTAGAGCCTGAAGAAGGTAGTGCTGGGGATGCCTTTAGTGCATGGTTTGAAGCTTGTGGTATGCCAAGCATGATCGCAAGCATCTAGACCAGGGGCAAGCAATCGTTTTTGATAGGGGCCATTCCAAGAATTTGGTAAGTGATCAAGGGCTACACTCTTCCATGGTCAGATGGAAGTTAGGTGCAGAGTGGGGCTTGGGGTAGACAACTGAGCTGTAGGAAGGGATTTGGGATCTGGGAGGAATTTTGTATGAGGGAGGGGGTTGTGGTTTGGGGCAGGGTGTTGGGTTGTAGTGACTGGGAGAGGTAAGGGGTGCAAAGGGGAAAGGTGAGGGAAAGTGGTAGGGTGCCATGTAGAGGCTGTGGCCAGGAGGTGCATTAAGCGCTCAGGCTGCAGGACAGTGGCAGACTAGATTTGGCCCACAGGCTGTATTTTGCCTGCCCCAGTCTAGAGGAGTTGAATGCACCAGAGTCTTCTCAGTGATACTTTGCAGTGGGGTCAGTTACAATAATAACCTGAAGTGTGTTGTGGTGACAGTCCCCAGACAATGTGGCATCACTAGAAACTAGCCTAACAGAAACAATTTTTACTACTGTTAATTTAGTTGAGTACTGCTGATGTGCTTGTCACTGTAAAGAACACAAATATAGATCCTCGTCCTAGGAGTTTACAAAGTAAGTAACAGATACAGCTAAGGCAAGATGGTTTATTTTCTCTTCCCCCCCGCCCCGCACCCTATTTCTGTTTCTCTATTTCCTTATATTATAGGAAGGGCAAAGGCATTTAATTGAGAATTAATGCTGTGGGGTTCTGAAAATAAGTTAACCTGTAGGATTCAGTTGTTGCATGAGGAAAGAGAAGAGGGCTTTGTGCATGGGCAATGGGAGTTCATTCTGAGCACAGAGGCAGCATGGGAGAAGACATGAAGTGGGGAACGGAGGAGGAGGAGGAGCACTGAGGTGAAAATCCCTAGTTCAGGGAAAAGGATACAGCTTTTATGGGATCATTACCGGATGTATATGAGTAGTTATGGGACCCAGGAAGCAATCCAGACCAGTGAGGGTTTTGTCCTCTCATATTGTATAATCTTTAGTGCCTGGCAATGCTTTCCTACTGTAGCTTTCTGCCTTTTATGCTTCCGGTCACCAGTAACCATGCTGGTCACTCTGGAGGGTCTGTGTGCTATGCCACAAGCTTGGTTCAACAGCTGTGACATCAGCAGTGTGTCTGCAGCCCACAGCTGTACTCTGGCTACCATCAGCCTTGGTTCCAGCCAGCAAGATGACCTGAACACATTCCCTGTTTCATATTTTCCCAAAACGATGTGCTTGGTAATGTCCAGCCCTCTCCTGGATAATTCAGAGAAATAAGGTTTGTTGCTTGCCTACAAACACAGAAGCACGTCACAGCTTATTAATTTAACTGGAGTGAATAGAGTCTTTCATTTAAACACAGGCCTGAGTTGGTTTATAGTGAAAATAAAATGTGCATTCACAATAGAACATAGGTAGGACCCTACCAAATTCACAGCCATGAAAAACACGTCACATACCATGAAATCTGGTCTCCCACAGTGAAATCTGGTGTTTTGTTTGTTTTTACCCTATACGATACATATTTCACCCGTTTCCAAAAATTGAGGGTTCTGACCCAAATGGGATTGTTTTGTGGGGGTATCACAAGTTTATTTTAAGGGGATCATGGTATTGCCACTCTTACTTCTATACTGTGCTTAGAGTGGGGAGGAGGAGGAGGAGGAGGAGAGTGGCAGCTGGAGATGGGGCATCTAGCTCTGAAGGTGGCAGCCCACCAGCAGCAGTGCAAAATTCAAGGCAGCAATACCATACCTTGAAACCCTTCACTTCTGCACTGCTGTTAGTGGCAGCTCTGCCTTCAGAGCCGGGCTCCTGGCCAGCAGCGGCTGCTCTTCAAATGTCCAGCTCTGAAGGCAGCACTGCTGCCAGTTGCAATGCAGAGGTAAAGGGTAGCAGTACTTCTACCCTCCCCTGTCATGCACAATAACCTTGCAATGTCCCCCCTGTCCTCCTACAACTCCTTTTTGGGTCAGGACCCCTACAATTACAGCTCTGTGAAATTTCAACTTTAAATAGCTGGGATTATGAAATTTACATTTTTTTAAAACTCTGTGACCATGAAATTGACCAAAATGGACCATGAATTTGGCAAGGCCCTAGCCACAGGTTAAGTGTTGCCAATTAAAAGAGAGGAAGTTAGAAAGGGTTACAAGCAAATAAAAGTGAGAACACACATCTAAATTTAAAACCTAACCTCGCAAGGTACATGGGTTGTTCGAGGTGGTTTCTCTCACCAGTCAATATTCCCAGCCTTGGCTGACTTTCTCTTTCTCTGACTGTCTCTATAAAAGTGAAAAGAAAAAAAAAATTAAAGGAACAGGAAATAATAGCACCCAACACTTGCCCCATGAATCATGACCTGCCCTGTAGGGATTAGTCATGGTAATTATGCCAATTCTGACAAACAAACAAATATTTCAATGCCTTTTACTGTTATCCTAAGACAAAGAGCTGTTCTGTCCATTGTAAGACATTTTTAACATGTAAAATAGCCAAAGAAAGCTACTTACACATGATCCAACATCTACCTTTTTATAATGGAGAGATGAGATCATGTCACATTATACATCCACTATTCTTCTTCACTTTCTGGACTTCTAAACCCCCTTCAGGAGTCTGATTTGTCCAGAGTTTCAGACCACTTATAAACTACTTGCTTTTAAAATCAGACATAAAAATACAAAAGTGTCACAGTGTACTAGTACAGACAAATTGCTTACTTTCTTGTTTTTACCCTATAATTATAAAATAAATTGAAATATAAATATTGTACTTCTATTTCAATGTATGGCGTATAGACAGCAGTATAAGCAACTAATTGTATGAAATATTAGTGTGTACTGATTTCACTAGTACTTTTTATGTGTTGCCTGTTGTCAGACTAGGCAAGTATCTAGATGAGGTGATTTACCCTGTGGAAGATCTTTTTTGTCTCTCAGGGTTTGTGTACTCCTGGTTGATATAGGTAAAAGAACCAAGATTGAACTAATGGGTGGTGGGGCATGGTGTTTGCCAGATATTCCTTGGCTACGGAACTCACTGCCATCAGAGATCATGCTGAGCCTGAATTCTTGCAGAACGTGTGAAGTTAGCTCTAAAATGCTCATGGCCATATTAGCACTGGAAGAAGTAACCAGTTAGATTTAACTTCTAAAACTAAATAGCTTTAGTCCAAAAGGCAGAGAGGAAAGCGTGGTTTGTTTCAAGAAAGATTTTACCTTCTTCTAAATTCTGTCATTGACACCGAGGCCTTGATGGTGATGAGCACCCTAGACAGGCTTATTAATAACAATTAATGAGTACTTGTGTCTGCAGCATCATAAATTAATAGTGAAACCCAATTTGAACTCTAAAATGAGATCTAGGAAAAACTACCTTCTCAATGACATCACTTGCTACTCAGATTGTTTGTGGAGTTCAGATTTAACTAGTCTCACTTTCATAATGCCCTGATTATTATTGTGGCAGAATGAAAGTGTCGTCTGGGTACAAGAAACATTTTTGAAACAGTCATGTTTAATGTTTTTTGTCCTTGTCTCTAGCTCATTGCTTAAGAAAAGCTAGATGGACAAGATGAATTTATAATCCCATTTGCCGTGGTTTTTGATAAATGTTTTTGTTTGGTTCTTTGTTTCATAGTGATTAAAAGTCAAGACTGAATAAATTTGTATCTGTGTTGGTTTTGACAGCAAAAACCCTTAAAAGTGCAGTACTACATTTTTTATTACAGAAGATCTATATTTTTGTTCTGCTTGCATCAAAAGGACACACGTGTTTTCCTATCAAAACAGAGGCACTGACCTAGTGTTCTGCTTCATATTTACTGGCATTTACGTAAAAAGAAATTTAACAAAAACGCTTGCCATCACTAAACATTTTACGGTGTTAGCAATATGTTTAGAACCACATGTACCTGTAATTGATCTCTGCTTTAGCTCTCTTTCACAGTAGCTTATCTAGAATTAGTTGAGTGAATACCGAAAAGTACCTTCTACTTTTGTTACAGCCCTGTCTTCTATTCATGCATTTTTGGAGCATAAGTACATGAAATCACAAATTAAAATGAGTTTCCTTCCTATCTACCTTTCTCTTATTAGCTGCTATATGCGAATTTGATTCCTTGTTTTTCCTAGAGAGAGAGTGTTATTGTTCAAGTGACATAATAAAAATTTCCTTAGCTCATAGAGGGTGCGATAATTTATCACAGCACCCCATGACATAAAGAATTTGCTGATATTATTTAATTTAGGGAGAGGGACAGCTCAGTAGTTTGAGCATTGCCCTGCTAAATCCAGGGTTGTGAGCTCAATGCTTGAGGAGGCCACTTATGGGGCTGGGCAAATAGATTGATTAAAAACAGCAACAACAACAAAAAACCTGTCAGGGATGGTGTTTGGTCCTGCTCAGAGGGCAGGAGATTGGGCTCAATGACCTCCCAAGGTTCCTTCTAGCCCTATGAGATGTGTATTTCCATAATTTAATACTTGAGGATGTGAAAGAATATTTCAAGTTGTTCCTCCTGTTTTGTGGCCAAGAAAGCCCTCTAGAATGAACAAAGCCCTCTAGACTGCATGTTATGTAGATTGTGACAGCTTTCACTTTATATTAGTTGATCTATTTATTCTGCTTCAGTGCTCGTTCAAGGCTCTTAGTCACTTTTATTGCAAAAAGAACAAAAATATAAAGTAAACACATTCTAGCTAATCAGGTGGGTTTTAGAGAAGTAGATTTTTCCCCGTTTGAGAGCATTGTGTAACATGCAAGGATTAGTTAAAATGACAAACGTTAAGATTTGAAGTTTATCTTTAAGCCACTCCATTGTGCCTTGGTTGTGCAGGAGTAATAGATCATCACCTACATCACTGAGACACTAGACTAAAGAAAGTACTAGGAAATCTTGTAGGGAACAGTTCTGATCTCCCATCTCCTGTTTCTTTGGTTCTTTTAAAATGCATGATACGCTCATCCCTCGTTAAACGAGTAATTTACTAATGAGTACTCGCTTAAATGAGGGACACATTTACTTACCTTAGCTTACTCTATGTGTGAATTTCCCCACTAACAAGAGGCTAACCCCTCCCCACGGTTCCAACCTGTCCTAGTCTGACCCCCCCCGCCAGCCTCATGGCCCCAACCCACAGCAGCCTGACCCCCACAGCCCCAACCCATGGCAGCTTGACCCCTACTACCAGCCCCGTGGCCCCAGCCTGCGGCAGCCTTAACCCCCGTGCCTGCCCTGCAGCCTGGCCCCGCGGCAGCCTGATTCCCCTCCCCACACCAGCCCTGTGA
The DNA here is from genome assembly GCF_033958435.1 of Carettochelys insculpta. Taxonomy (NCBI): domain Eukaryota; kingdom Metazoa; phylum Chordata; order Testudines; family Carettochelyidae; genus Carettochelys; species Carettochelys insculpta. Next base: position 140,407,566 of record NC_134139.1, on the reverse strand, counting down.
CAGCCTTATCCTCACCTCCCCTCCCTTCCAGCCCAGCAGACCTAACCTGCCGCAGCCTGACCCTCCCCCTGCCTTCCCCCCCCACACTGGACCATACACCCAACCTTCAGCAGCCTGAACCCCTCACCCTCCCCACGGACCCATCCGGCCACCAGGTTTGAACCCTCCCTCCCCTAATGGTCCCAAACTGCCTCCAGCCTTTAACCTTTTCCAACCCCCAAACCCAAGGGTCACTTACATTTCAGAAGCAGCGCCACCTGCTGCCACTCCTTCCCGAGCTCTAGGAACCAGTCAGAGACTTTTACATGTATTTTAATCAGAATTTAGTGTCCCCCTTACGAGATTTTGCCTACAAGCACAAAGTTGGGAACCAGCGGTGCTCGTAGAGCGAGGGATGAGTGCACTATAAATGTGCCCTGTGGGTGGAATTTCAGACTTCACTGAATTTTCTATATTTTAAAAGTCGTCTTGTATAGTGGCATGTGGCACATCTTACGTGTTCCCCCGCATGCCCCACTCCCGCTGTAGCCAGCGTGGCCCTGCCCCTCTCCTCCAGCATCCCCTGCTGCCCTACTCCTCTCCCGCCTCCTACCTTCCCTTTGCACTGGGGTCTAGGCTGCTCTCATACCCGAGGCTCTCCTAGCTGCCCCAGACCCGTGCATGCACTGTGGCTCTCCTGATGGGGAGCAGTGTTCCCTTGAAGATTTCCCATCCTTGGACAGGTTGAATTTTCTTTTGGGCAAGTTAAAATTTTTTATGTGCAACACCAATGCCAAGATAGTTCATGGATATCTACCGCCAGTATGAACAAAAAATGTAGATATAAATATATATTGCAAACCATCCATACGCGTGGAAGAAAATGTATGAAATATTAAAGTAAGGGATAATTAGCAAAGAGCGATGCTTGCAATGTTTATTTAATACGAAATCAAATAAAAGAAAATGAACTCCACTCTTGGAGTACCCATATTGTCATCTTTTCTAACAACTCAAGCTCGTGAACACACCAAAATGTGTATTATCCACACACAGCTCAGCTTTAAGGTGCTAAACAAATCTGTGAGTCAATTAGAAATACTCCAAAAATACTATGGGATGGAGTGTGGGAGGCTCGGGGCGGTGGGCTGGGGATGTGGGGGTGCAGGAGTCAGGTTTGGGGTGCATAAGGTGCTCAGGGTATGGGATTGGGTTGCAATGTGTGGGGATGCAGAAGTTAGGGCAGGGTGCTGGGAAAGTCAGGGTTCAGGAGTAAGGGTTGGGACATGTGAGAGTCCCAGAGCAAGGTATCAGGTTCATGAGGTGCTCAGGGCAGGGCATTGGGGTGGGGGGGTGCAGAAGGCAGGGCACTGGGTTGGGAGTGGGGGTTAGTGTATGGGGTGTGTTGAATAGGGAGGGGGCAACCCTGGGACCATGTTATGTTATATGGCTGCTGATTTTAGATCAGGTTGGTCATTTGAAGAATTTATTTAAAAAAACTATCTGGAGATCCAAACATTTAAGTTAAAGCTGAATACTCAGATTGTGCACTTAATACATATGAAAGGAATTTTTAGAGATGTGATTTTAGAAGCTTCAGCCACAAACTAATGAAACATTTAGGGCAAATTTTAAACTAAGATCCTGTGAACGTAATATACAACTGTTTTTGTTAGTTAGTTCATGGTTTGCACCATGCCTCTTAAATGCTTTTAATTACCATTCAATGTCTCTTTCCCAGGTCCTGTGTTAAGCTAATAGGTCTGACACACTGGAAAGATTTGCACTTTTAAGTTAACAGAGCCAATTTCAGGGGGAGAGTCATGAGTCTGCAAACTGCTGCTGTGTGAGCCTTCAGGACAGACAGAATAAGGCTAGGAAGAGGGGAGAGGTTGAGTGCTAAGACCCAGGAAGGCATTGCCTTCCATTGCTTCTTATACCCACTGGCCATGTCTGGGGTGGGGGTGGGGTGTTGTGAAGGGTGCAAATCCACAAGCCTCCTGCATAAAAGAATAATGAGTTTTAGTTTGGTATTTTGCTACATGAGGCAACATTATCCTGTAGCAGGTCCCAACAGGTACGCAAAGATCGCTTCAAGAGAAGAGTTGCGGGTGGCTCCTGGATAGTAGCATGTGGTGCATTCCGGTAGACAAGCAAGACGTTGTCCAATTTCCGCTGATGACTCAGAATAATCTGTTAGCTCCAAAGGCATGCTTAAGTGTCTGCAAAATGTGTTCCGCTAGTTCATTGCAGGATTGTGTGGAGCAGAGTGTATGTGCTGAGTTTCATTATACAGTGGAAATCTTTGCAATTTTTCTGAATAGAATTGAAGTACGTTGTCACTCTCCAACTACAAAGGTACACTATATTGGCCAGAGAATGTACAAAGATGTCTTGGTCATGGTACCTGTAGTAGAGGTCATTCTGAAATCTTCTGGCCATTTCAAATGGCCATCAACTATGGCCAAAATATATATAATCTTGTAAGAGTCTGGCAGAGTCCGGATGAATACATGTCCAAAGAGACTGGGGCTGTGACCAAGCACGTAGATGAGCTGGGCCAGGACCATACTGAATTTGCTGGCTTAGTGAAACATTTTGCTTTCCTCTTAATGTCTTTGTCTGTTCTACCTGTCAGCTATAAAGGAAGAGACTGACATTCTCCAGTCCGTGCTGGAACTGCAAGGGCCACCCACCACAGAACACACAGTTATACGGCCTCCTCACCCTGTTGTCCGACCTCCCCTTGTTGAGGACCCTGAATGCCAGGGAGGTGGGGAGGAGGACAGGGCAAGGACAGTATCATGGTTCACCCCCTTATTTTTCCTACCCCTTTATCCTCACCTTTAATAAAAGAAATTTTTGAAAACCACTGTCATTTATTGGTTCACGTGAGGTGGGGTGCAGTTGGAAGTGCTTTCATAAAGGTCAAGTACATGTCATTGGGGGGTAGTATCACAGTAGTTAAATGTAGCCGATTTCATGTGGCTGTCTGCTCATTCATAAAGCTGTTTTTCAAAGCCTCCCTCATTTCCATTGCTTCTGCATATGGATTGCTGATTCCCCTTTTGTCTGGCTGTGCATAATCACTGTGCTAGACATCTGCCTCTGCATCCTCATCTGGCATGAGATTTCCCCCTGCTGCTTTGCAACTGCTACGGAGAATACAACAAGCTGAAACCATGGCAGGGATTTTGGCTTCTTAGATGTCCAAATGGGTCAAAAGGCACCGGAATCTGCCTTTTAATAACTAAGGCACATTCCACTACCATTCTGCATTTGCTCAGCCTGTAGTTGAAGTGCTTCTTGCTGTGGTCTAGCATGCCTGTGTATGTTTTCATGAACCAAGGGTAAGCAAGGCCACCCAGTATCACTATGGGCATCTCCATGGCTCCAGTCTTGGTTTTCAGGTCTGGGGAGAAGGTCCCATCCTGGTTTTAAAGTTCATACAAAATGCTCTATAGGAGTTTTATGTTTCAGCCTTTGCACGCTGTGAAGACACCATTGGTCATTTTTTAATTTTGTATGCACAGAAAGAAGCACAGTTAATTTACTATTACGGAATTAACAGATACTGGTTTTAGGTGTAAGGGTTCAGCATATGTCTGGGACCCTCACAGGAAATTCTAATGGTGAATGAAGTTTAGAAGCTCTCGATATTGCAATTAAAAGGTTGAAACTCTCTGGTCTGGCAGCATACCTGGTCTGGCACGATCGTGGATGTTGCTGGCTGGTCTGGCTGGCCATGAGTGAAGACCCACTGGTGGCTGTTGGCAGGGAGCTTGGCCAGGGTCTGGTAGTCCCCTGCTTAGAGCCCCATGGGTGGTGGGGAACCTGGCCAGCGCAGGGATCTCCCTTGAGACCCCAGTCAGGCATCCCAGCATTAGGGAGACCAGTTGGCCATCTGGGAGTAGAGCTCTTCTTTTCCCCATCAGCCCAACAGTGGGGAGCCCCAGGAGCCACGCCTCCCATGCAGTTTGACCTCCCCGGTCTGGCAAATTCCCTCATTCAGGATCACACAGGTCCCAAGGGTGCTGGACCAGGGAGGTACAGCGTGTACATGTTGAACCTTATTAATTTGGCACACTCTTGTCTGACAACAGCCGTAACCTATCATAATTGTAGTTAGCTAGTTAGACCGGTGCCAGACAAGAGAATTTGCAGGACCATGGAAGGTCAATATTGTATAGCAGCATTACCAACACTTCCACTGCTTACTGGGCTCTTAGAAGATATTTAGGGGTAAATTATTGCCAAAATAATATCAGTGAACAGTGAGAGCCAGGACTGGTGTCTGTAAACAGACTTTATCCGATTACAGGAAACCTGGCCACACCCATGATAAGTGATCATCCATCTAACTAAAATCAGGACGGATTACAGATGTTGCCAGATGTGAGAGTTCTGGAGTAGAGAGCTTCAACCTGTAGTGTGCTGAGTGGCACATTTAATCAGTATAGTTCCATACTGTATAGCTGTATTTTTTTAAACAAGCACATTTGGTCTGATTATTGACAAACACTAGAAATTTTGTGAATTGCCATGTTTTTTGCCTTTCTGCTCTATGAAAACACTTAAATCCAACTGCAAGCTAATAACTCAATGGAGACCTGAGCCCTCATTTGCATATTAAAAGGAAACCATTGTCTTCCAGACAGAGTTCAGGAAGCGGTCAATATCTCACTTTCTTTGAATTACTTAAGCTTGCTTAAACATTCTTTAGAGATAAATCTCCTGACGATTTCTGTAGCTGGGGCTCTCCAAACCAAATGACTGCAGGGGTTGTGGAAGAGCCAGTATATTTTCTCACACGTATACATTTTTTTTTAAATTGCATCCATTATTGTGCACCATGGAAATATATGTTTAGAACATGAGTAATTAAAAGAATATTGTCATATAATGTTTTGGATTTGCTTTAGTTTTGTTTTTATTTTTTTAATAAAAGACCACAAAGAGTCTGGAAAATGTGCTTTTAATATTGAGTTTTACCTTTAACTTTTGACTGTTTTTTCTTTCTTCCTGCCACTATTTTTCCTGAAGCCCGTGCTAACACTGCTTTTTTCCCAGTATTCAGTTATTTCAGTATAAATAGCAAACTGTGTAACAAATTAGTTTGATTTCTTCACCATCACTGATAATGACAACAAAATCTGATTATTTGCTGGTCATTGCTACAACAGAGGGAGACAGGAATAGAAAATACCCTTATTTCGTTAATCCTCCCAAGAAAGTGGCATAATTGCTTAAGTAACTGTAGAGATACAAAACAATGTATTGGTTAGCAAAATTAAAAAAAAAAAAAAAGGCACCAAATTTAGTGTAAAGGCTATGTGTATTGCACATGTTGTAATGGTTACCAGCAAACAGGAATCTAATCTCTCTTCAGGCAAGCTACTAAAAAGTACAAATGCAAAGCACAAATTAGATTTAAATAATTTTCCAGCTTGCAGATTTATGATGAGTGATGTAAACATTTTTTGAATTAAATCAATCCGCCTTGAAAGAGTTCACCTTACTTTCCATTGCAATCAGTTGTACTTGTGAAGGTTACATCAACACTAGATTTATTTTAAGATAACAGCTGTGATTTTGGAATAACTTTGCTAGAGTCTACACCTCACCCATGCCATTTCAAAATAAATTTGAAATAGCAGGTGCATTATTTCAAAATTGGTAAACCTCATTGAAGGAGGAATAGTGCCTATATTAAAACAGATATTTCAAAATAGGCACTGTTAAGACATCATCATCATCAATAACTGTGGGCTCAGTGCCCACTGGTGTCTGATGCCTCTGTCACTATTTCCTTCCATCTTTCCCTGTCCAGTGTGGAGTGGTTTAGTTTCTGTAGACTAGCCCCGCACCAATCTACTATATCATCTATCTATTCTCTGTGGGGTCTGCCTCTCCTATTTGAACTGTCCATTATGCCAAATACCAGGGTCTTGATTTTTCATTCATCATTCATTTTGCAAATATGCCCAAATAGTTGTAGCTTCTGTTTTATAACCTTCTTCAGCAGGTTCTCTTCCAGCTGTATCTTTCTATCTAATTCCTCATTGGTGACCTTCTGCATCCATCCTATTCTCAGAATCTTTCTATAACTCCTTTTGAACACCAATATTCTTCTTTTTGAATCTTTAATTATCACCTGTGTCTCACATCCATACAACATGCTGCTGAATACACGTTTTCAAGATACTCAGCTTCATTCTTAAGCTAATTGCTTTGCTTTTCCAGATCTTATCCATCGCCTTCAAACTCGCTCTTGCTTTTGCTATGCTAGTCGTTATTGCCTTCTTACAGTCTAGATCATACGTTATGTTGCCCCCCAGATACGTGAACTTCTCTACATTTTATAGTTCAATACCATCAACATTGGTCTTTCTTCCAATTTCTTTATCTCCAAAGACCATTGGTTTTGTTTTATTGATGTTCACAATCAGTCCGTACAGCTTCATTTCTTTAACACCCGCACTGTTTTCGCTAGCTTCTTCTCCTCTTCCTCAATGATAACTATATCATCTGCGAACCTCAAGTTGTTAATTCTTTTCCCGTGCACAGATATCCCATCTACCTCTTCCATGATTTTGTCCATCAGTCTCTCCAGATGGGCGATGAAGATACTGGATTGCCTTGTCTTGCACCTCTATTTGTTTTAAACCAACTTCCCAACTCCCTGCATGTTCTCAGTGCTGCCTCAGCATTATCACTGATATCCTTCACCAACTATATTAGTCTGCTGTCTACTCCGTATGACTCCAACACTGCCAAAGTCACTTTCTGATCTATACTGTCAAATGCCTTTTGAAAATTGATGGAGCAAGCATATATGTTCTTGTTCTTTCGTCGAGCTTTCTCTGCTATCAGTCTTAGTGCCAATATCTGCTGTATGATACTTCTATCTTTTCTGAACCCCGGTTGCTCCTCTGTTATACATTCTTCTATCCGCAGTCTTAGTCTCTCAGTCAGTATCATCATCGACACCTTGCCTAGATGACTCATTAGGGCAATTGTTCTGTAGTGCTTGCATTCCAACATGCTTCCTTTCTTGGGTATTGTCACTAGCACAGATCTTGTCCATTCCTTAGGCACCTTCCCTTCTTTCCATGCTATATTACGTAGTTGGTGTATTTCCTGAATCATGCTTTCTCTGCCATATTTGATCATCTCTCCCGTGATCTTATCATTTCCAAGGCTCTTGTTGTTGTTTAGTCGTTTCACTGCTTTTTCTCTTTCCTCCTTCGAAATATCGGTCTTGCTCTCAATGCTTGGTGGAGATATCTCTTTCAGTTTTTCAATCAGTCTCTGTGAGACAGTTGGGTCCAACTGTGCTTTCTATAGATCAGTGCAATGTCTCGTCCATTGCTCCACAGTCTTCTCCCTGTTCCTGAGCACATCTACGTTCTCATCTTTGGTCGCCATCTGCTTTGGTTGCCATTTCCTGTTAATATTGTTAATTGTTTTACACACCTCCCTGGTCTTGCGTTTGCCATAATACCTCTCAATATCTTCACATTGCTTCTCTAACCATTTCTCCTTATCCTTTCTGGCTGCTTTCCTTACCTCGTTGCATTTCACCCTATATTGCTGTTCTGCCATCTCAGAAACATCTCTTCTGATCTTCAACGCTCTCTTTTCTTGAACCAACTTCAGTGTCTCCTGGGTAATCCACTTCTTATTGATCTTTTCTTCTTCTGGAACAGTCTGCTCAATTGCCTCTTCTATAGCGATGGCTATCCCTGCGACTCTCTTATCTAGATCTTTCTCTGTGGCAATATTCTTAATCTTGTCTTTGAGCGCTGCTCTGTAAGCATTCCCTGTTTCTTCCTCACATAGCCTTGCCACGTTTCTTTTTTCTTAAACCGTGTCTTACATTTTCTTTTGAGTTTTATCTTGCTGTTTGCAATCACTAGACTGTGGTCTGAGTCTATATCCGCTCCTTGGAAAGTTTGGCGCTGCTGTACTGATGTTATCCATCTTCTTTCTTATCAAATTCATATCTATCATGTTCTTGGCCTTCCCATCATTTGATAATCACATCCACTTCCTACAGTCCTTTTGTTTGGAATCTCGTGTTGCAGATCACCATCTCATGTTCTGTAGCAAACTCTAGCAGTTTCTCACCTCATTCGTTTGTTTCTCCACATCCAAAGCTTCCCATGACTCTCTCCCAACCTTCGTTATCTATGGAGTAGCGCTATTTCGAAATAAGCTATAATGGTGCCCAGCGGCATGATTTCAGAATAGCACTATGTGTCCAGAAATAAGGTATCTTATTTCAAAATACCTCTGTAGTGTAGCCATAGCTGACTAGAACTAGACTTTCACTCCAAAATGTATAAACAACACAGTAGATCTGTTCTGCTTGCTTGAGGGAGAGCAGCTATGCTGTTTCCCCTTAAATAAAGCATGTCACTGGATCAGTTTTGGATAACAACCAGTACTCTTGGTGCACTTTCTTGCTGCAGTGGGATGGGGATGAGGTTGCTTGCAGCTATTTTGATGCTTTGCCATCATGTTGCATTGCAGACATTTGGACTCTTAACACACATCTTATTAAGAGTGGACATTTTTGTGTTGTGGTCACTTTTTCACTTTTCGAAGTGATAATGTGATTAACTGTATAGTAAACCGCAAAAAACACTGACCGTTGAAAACTACCAAATAAAAGTACAGCAAGAAAAGGATTTTCATGGCTCTTTAAATAGATTTTCTTCACTCGCAATGATTTCTCTTGTGAGAAGTTCAGAAAATATACAGCCTGCCCATTGCATTGTACTATTTTGTTTTTGGAAACACACATATCAATTTTCCTCAGGGAGTTTGTTTTTCTAAGCTTTGTTTATGCTGGTGAGTCAGATGTTATACCTATACTAAACTGTGATATCAGGGAGTTAGGCAGTGTTGCTGCAGCAATTTGTAGTGTTGGGATGCCAGTCAACCAAATTGCCACTTGAAAGGCAGGTAGTGGTGCAGCAGTACTCTTAATTCAACTGCTTATAAGAGAACTGCAGGAGTTGCAGTGTTTTCCAGAATGATCAATCTTTTTATTTTATATGCACATAGTGTTCACTCTTACCTGTTATGTCCTGGTACTTGCCAAAAATATCAGTTGAGGGGCAGAGTTTTATTTATGTTACAAGTAAAGTGACACACAAAAATATTTAACGTTAAACTACACAGAAGCAGTGCCAGTGATATCTCTAGCCTCATCTTATTAAAACAAATGTTTTTGTTGTCCAGACTGTAAAGAGTGATGTTAGCTAGAGTTTAGTGTTAAAAACATGAATTCTTTATACGTTTTGTATCTGTACTCTGTGTATGGTGTGCATATAATTCTATAACTATGCCTAAAGTGAAAGACGTTGGCTAGTTCCGTGGCAACAGCACAAAGACCAATTTTAATTATTGCCCCTTTTTTTGGATCACGTTTTGTTAAAACTAAGTTAATTGGGCCCAGTGGTAGTCCTGTTTTTGTAAGCGATGAAGCTTACTAAAAATTGATTTGTATGTGCATTATAACTCAAGTATTTAAACTGTATTTATGGGCACCAAGAAGATGTGGTCTGACATTAAAATGTTTATATTCATTTCCAGCTTACATCTTTATGATTTTGTTCTCTGAATTACGGAGCAGAGAGAAGGCAGGTATTGAACTGTACAACATATTTTTGTGAAATGTACTCCGAGCTGCCAATGTGTGCTTAGCCATCATACAGATCTGGTTATTTATTAATAGATTCAGAGTCATTTAAAACTTGGCATGATAGCAGCTATAAGTGCTTATTCTTTTGAAATCGTTTTGTATATTTGTATCTGTAGAGATCTCTCAATATGTGACAGGAAGTGATGTTTAGTGGAGAGGTCTATCTTATTCCATTAGCTACAAGTTTAACACACATCAGGTATTTCCTTATTTGACATGCCCTGTAGGCGAGGGCATTGGCTTAATGGTGTGCATTGTTTTTACATGTCCGTGAATTACGATTCATGCAGTAAAGGCAGAAATGGGTTGACAAAAGCAAGTTTGTTACTCATGTGTAGCCTTTTATCGCCTGGGGCAAAAAGCAGATTTTATATGATGTGGGCTGAAGCTAGTGTTGGCAAGCACCCAATGCCAGACTCTGACTAGTGGCCTGCACCTGCTCCAGCTGGTGCCAGTCAGCAGGGGTTACTTTGTGTAGTTGGAAGAATCACTGTAATGAGGTCAGAAATGTGCATTGAAAAGGAGAATTGGGGAAACCTGGAAGGAACAGAACAAACGTAGAGAGTCCTGTTCAGTAGGTCGTCCGGAGGTTCATAAATCCCATCTCACGTGCCTTTCACTGGACAGATGTCTCTCTAGTTTCATTAAAATGAAGTATGTGAAGATTCAGACCTGTCAAAGAAAGCACGAAGATGGGTGGCCATCAGAGTCAAAGCCAGCACAGCACCATTATCTCATGCCTGGCAGGGATACCATTTGATTAGGGCTACGTCAACACTACAAAATAAAGTTGAATTTAGTGAAGTCAACATTTTACTGTGAGATTTTATAAAGTCGAAGATGAGTGTCCACAAATGTTCAGAAAGCACAGACTACTATGTTGACTATCTTTGGGGAGCGTGGTTCGGTCCTTCCCAAGAATCACATCGAGCTGCTCGTAAACATGGCATGTTTTCAGAGACATCCCGGATCACCCAGTGGCTTCTTTAACCGTCTGATAATTCTGCCTGAGGTCTTGGATTTTGACTTGTGTACCCTTTCTCCATCATGCTCTGGGAAATCTTCCCTTAAATGTCTGCATTTCTTTTGCTGGCTCACAGTCTGCTCAGCATGGATTCATCCCGCCCACCCAGAGAAATGAGATCCTGGCTCTCCTGAGGGCTCCATGCTGGGCTCTTTTGTGAACCTGAGCACTAGAACTCTGAGAACTCATGATGGCTGAATGCAATCGCTCCTCAGGTGTGCTCTCCATGCTGGTCAGAAAGAAAATGAATTTGAGTTCCTGGGCTTCCTGTTATCTACTTCCTGCACACCTGGACAGCTGCAGAGGTGAAAGTGTACAAGAACAGACACATATGGGGCATTGTGGGATACCTCTGGAGGCCAGTAAAATCGATTTAAAGTAATACTGTTTCCACATCAGCATTAATTTGACTTTTTAAATTCTTCCTTCATGTTACACCACTCGGGGGGTGGGGGCGAGAAAGTCACCCTTAGCACTCCTTAAAGTGTACCTAGTGGTATTTGCAGTGAAGACAGTCACGGTGTAAAATTGAGATAAGTGCCTTAAAATTGACTTTATGCTCTAGTTAGATGTAGCCTAGGGAAGTAAAGTCTCGTTTAGTTAACCAGTTAAATGCTAGGTTCAACCAGTTAATCAACAAACAGGTGTGGGGGTTGGCAGCTGGGGTGTTCCATTCCAGCTGATTCCCTCCTGCCATGGACAGAGGCTGGAGCATCCCTATGTGGTTGGAGCAGCCCTCATATGCAGCACCTTGGCCCAGGAGCATTGTGGCAGGGCACTGCAACCCATCTGGAGCAGCTCCTGTCCACAGTGGCCCTGAGCATGCTGTAGGCGGGGGCACTTCATTCTGGCCAGAGCAGTCCTGGTCCCCGGAGCATGGGGCAGAGGCATTCCAGCCTGGCTGGAGGAGGCCCAGTCCTTGGCTGGCAGTGGGGTGGTAGTAGAACCCAGCGGGGCTGGAGTGGCCTCCCCAACCAATCTTCCCAGCTGAGCTCCCTGCCTTTCTCCTGCAGGCCACTGTGGGCAGGTACTACTCCAGCCCGGCTGGAGCACCCCATGACAGCCCCTACTGGTTAACTGAAGCTGGTAAGCGTCATCCATTTAGAGTGAGGCCTACTGGTTAACTGGCAAAACATTAACATCCTGACATTTGACCCTCCATTTAGATGACTGTTGACGTCTGGTAAATCATATTTTCAAAGCATAGCAAGAGCACTTGTCATTAAGTGCCAAATCCAAGGCCAATTTTTACTTAGCAAGTTTTTTTTTTTTTTTTTTTTGTTATTTGAACACACATGCTTGAAAATTTGCTAGTGGAATTTTATCAGACTTCCCCAAAAATATACTGATTTGCTAAGCATTAGCAAAAGAAAGTGCAGTCCTCTATACCCATTGGAGAAAATTGAAGCGACTTTCCAATATAAAATACATAGATGCATTTGGGCTGAGCTACAGTTATAAGATTTTTGGGATGTTGAATGTGCATTTCCTGACACATGGGCATTTTTTTACTGTTGCATGAAAAAAACTTATGTATTATTGTAAAAATTTCAGAAGTGATTTCAATGTCATATATCATCTGACTAAATTATTTTGAATCACTTGATTAAAAACAAAAGCAAATAACAATTGCTCTTGTACTTAAGTGAATCAGCACAGAAATTTGGTCCTGCTTTGTAAGCAGGAGTCATTTTCTTCATTTTTCCATGGCAGGAGGACACGATATTGATTTGAAATACATTTTTTGGTGGATTGCGCTGATTCTGTGCATGCAAAGTGCTCATTCATTTTTAGGCATTACTAGTATTTCCCAGTGTTAAGTTCTAGAGAAATGGGGAGCATCTGAATAGTGAATTTCTAATAGCCATCTGCCAAATAATTCATATATCTTTTAGATGTTATTATGAGGCATAAAGTTTGTGCAGTGAAATGTTAAGATTTCTCAGAAGACCCTGGCAAACCAAACAGTATTTGATGTGCAACTGGAATCCCATGAAGTCCTGGCAGGAATGAATGTTATGTAAAGTACGTATCAAAGTGGATTCATTTATGTCTTCTCAAAGACGGTGATAAAAACAGTTCTGTCTGCTTCCTTACCTCATGCCATTTCTTATGTCATTCCACTACTTTTGAGTGCTTGATATTTCAGGTCAGCTTTTAGTACAGTAGATATTTAATTGTTTGATTAGCTTGAGCTCTGTCCTGCCGTCCCCAGATTTGGCTCAGCCCCAACATCTGCATACTTCTCTCCTACTCTAGTTGTGCAGAGTGTCTCTGGCAGAAATCCCATGACCAGGCTGACTTCATTATATATTTGTTTTCTCCTCCTTCAGTTCTGCCATCTTCCTGAACAACTCTGCTTTGCCAAGTTAATTATATCATGTGGCCTCAATCACAGCTGCCTTTTTGCCACCTTTGACTCCTCATGTATTGACCTGTACTGCAAAAGAGGAATGTTGTTTTTGTTTTAAATGCAATTGAAACCAAGAATAATTTAAAATACACAATCAAAACAAAAATTAATCTAATTCTAATTAATCCTAATTAATCTAATTCTTAATTAAGCTTAATCTAATTCTTGACCTTCCCCCCATCCACTCTCTGGTTTGCTCACCTTGATCATTGTTTTCTGATTTGTGCTCCTTGATTACTGTTTTTGGTTCTCTGTGCCTTAAATATTGAGTCTGTTCTGGTATGGCTATGGTCTGAAGAAGTGGGTCTGTCACACGAAAGCTCACCTAATAAATTATTTTACTAGTCTTTAAAGTGCTACTTGACTGCTTTTTTTTTTTTTTTTTTGATAGTATATAGACTAACACGGCTCCCTCTCTGTTAAAATACACATATCGTCTGGGAAGCTGTAATGCAAAAATACCAGCCTTTTGTTCCAGAAACCTTGCTTGTTGCCTTTGTATATACACTGAGGCTATATCTACACTAGCCCAAATAGTGTAGCAGATAGGAATAAGGGGATTTCAAAGTTGCCAGGGTCCTTTCCAAAAGGAGCCCTGTCTGGACAAGCTGCGCGGCAGCGAGCCGCGTCAATTTCGAAGTGCTGCGGCTGCCGGCATTCTAATGAGGCATTGAATATGTATTTCAGTGCTTCATTAGTAAACTTCAAAATGGCCATGCAAATGGCCATTTTGAAATTTTGGGCTAGTGTAGACAGCCTGAATTATCTTTCATTTCTGCTGTTACCATTGCAAATACAGCACATTTATAAATGAATGAATAAATAAATAAATAAATAAACTGGGTTCTGCTCTGACTTGTGTATGAACAACAGAATTAGTTTAATTTGGCCCTGCAGTTGGAACTTAACTCCCAGGCTATGTCTAGATTGCAGGGTTTTGTCAACAAACCCCGCAGAGCCTTTATATTGTAAAGCGTGTTCTGTTGACAGCCGTGCCCTGCTCATCATGAGGAAGAACGCCACTGTCAGCAGAGATCAGTTAACGGAAGGCCGGTCAGGACATTCCGGGAGGCCTTCTGTCGACAGAAAAGGCCCCTGGGATGCTGCACAGATGTGCCAGTGGACACCCTGTCCACAGCAATCAGCACCCTATAGTTCCTGCCTCCAGCCCTTCTTAAAGCTGTATGGAGAATGGGGAACCCTGTGGCCGGAATCTGAGTGTGTGTTAGCAGCACAGCTTGGGGCTCAGATGGCTGGCGCAGCAGCTTAGGGGCTTGGGTGGCTGGTGTGGTGGCTTGAGTGGCTGGTGTGGTGGCTCAGGGGCTTGGGCAGCTCAGGGGCTTAGGCAGCTAGTATGGCGGTTTGTGTGGTTTCCACTGTGTGTGACTGCAGTGAGTAATCGAGGGGGCAGTGCTTGGTGAGGGGGTCGGGGGCAGCGCCTGGCTTGGCAGGGTGGGCGGGGCTGGGGTGATCTGGTCAATTTCTCAATTTCTCTTGATCTGGTCAGTTTCTCTGATTCAGTGGCGTTTGGCTATATATTTTAAACTGGAACATTTTAAATCTATAATCAATTCAGAATTGTTTTTCCTATTCATGTGCACAAAATCGTAGTCTGAAAACTTTTAAAATGTTCTATTTATATTCAAGCAAATAGTGTTCTTTGGTGGACAAAAATTACACAAATTTTGTACTTAGCTGTCTTTCTGTTCACATTTGAATTTTACTATAGCTTTAAAAATTATTGCCTCTTACCTGGGATTGTGTTTACCTGCTTCCAGCTGCCAGCCAGTTATTGCTGCTAGATAAATGAACCAGTAATTAAAATAAATCAGCTGCAAAGCAGTTTGAAGAAGTGCAAGAAGCAGGCAATAGTTAGCAATCAGCCTGCTGGTGTCCAAGATACAATATTTTTCTGTTCTGTGAGGATTTTTTGATGCATATTTATAATATTGAAAGCATGTTCATTGATCCAAATTCCATCCAGGTTAGATTAGAAGAAGAGCAGATTTAGGCAGTGCAGTAGGCAGCAGGAGCAGCAAGTGCCTGTGCAAAATTGTGTTTTCTGTTTGGGTCACTGAGCTGGCATTTTAACAATTACGTCTGCTTCAGAGATCAAGAGAGTTGATAATTCTAAGCAATTTTCTGTCAATGGGCCTCAGAAGTTCAAGAAGGTCAAGTGCCTTTTATCATCTACAGACGTTATTGAAACAGGCAATGAGATTACCTAGAGACCTCAGGGTCTACTTCTAGTCTAGAGAGGGACTCTTGAACCTGGGCCGTCCAAATGAGGCCTCTTCTGTACCTTTTATCTAATAAGACCAGAGATCATTGGTCCACTTTCTTAAAACTCAGTGCATAGGTCTTCCAAAATGCATTATGTGCATGCACTGTAGGGATGGGCTGTAGGTGATGTTCAGCAGCTTGTGAATTGGCCAAGTCTGAAAAAAGCCAGCAAAACTGGCCATAGCACTACCAAATGACAGTGCCTTGTTGCAAAACACAGAGGTATTAGAGCTCAGGGTCTAACTGCTCACCATATTTTGGGTCAGGAAGGAATTTTTCCCCAGGTCAGATTGACAGAGAGATGGAGGGCGTTTCACATTCATATTCAGCACGGGGTCGTGGTTCAAGTACTTGAATAGCTCAGCCAGATCCATACTCTATTGTTGGTATGGGTGGTGAAGTTCTGTGGCCTGCAATGTACAGAAGTTCAGACACAGTGATCATGATGGACCCTTCTGGCCTTAAGGTTCATGAGTCTATGGAATAATTGAGGACACATGTACAAAGTATTTTGTCGTATACTCAGAGCTGGTATATGAGAACTGGGATTTCATAAGCATTATAGAACAATGCAGATTGCATTTAGTGTTGAAGTCATCCCAGCTGTAAGAAGGCATAGACCAGAGTGAAAATAATCTATCCATTCTTCATCTCACTACAGTCAAATTTATAGCCAAGCCCACTTCGTGCTGAGCTTCCATAGACCTACTGTAATTTATTATAAAACAAAACACATTAAGGATTTCCTACGGGATTGTGCTTATCTGTTTTTTGCCTCTTTCCCTCCCTCCCTCCCAAAAGAAAATCCGCTGCAAGAATTAGTGTCTCATTTTTTGTGGTTCCTTAAACTCCAAAGGCGTGGTACCAAATGTGTCAATTGGATTTGATTTATCATTGGCTACAGTGTAGGATCATACCCTTCTCTGAAGTCTGAGACTAAGTGTAACCCAGGAAGTGACTGGCTTGGAAGAGTCATTGACTTGTTTTAAATTCTATTCCTTTATCATGCCAAGCTTTTGTGGGGAATGCAATGGGGGCGGTTTCAAGTGGGGATCAAATGCAGGGACCCCTTTCCCCTATTCCACAGCATGCACCTGGGTTTGTCTGATCCAGCCCATGAGGCTTGGGGCTCCCAGCATGGGCTGGATGCTAGGGAGGGGAGCACCAAGTCTTGGCGGCCAGATCCAGGCAAGCTGTGGTTCTGATCTAGACCACAGTCCGGGGCTTCCACACTCCTGTTATACTGCATTCTCCCTCAGAATAGGGAATGCTGATAGAGACAAAAACCAGGGCCAGAGGGCTAAGATCTAGCCAGAAAGGACTGGGGACTGGTGCCCGTAGGTCTGGTGACTCAGACTCATGGCCCGCAGCCCATCTGCAGCCCGACCAGTTCCACAGTCTGGCCCACGTGCCACTACCAAGACACGAGTTCCTGTGGCCTCGGGGAAAAAGTGTCTGTACCCTTCCTCCAAGCCCAGCCCCTGCTCTGCCTCTTCCTGCTCCTGCTCCACCCTCTCCCCCACCATCACATCCCTTCCCTCTAGTCCTCTCCCCACCAAGGGAAGTAGTCTCGATGACTCCTGGGGGGCCTGGCGCAGGGCAGCAGCAGGGGTCAGCCTCCCTGCACTCACTGTGGCAGTGGGAACCAGGGGGAAGCAGAGCAATGCTGCAGCCTCTGATCTGCTCTGCCACCATCTTCCAGGCTTGCCCAGCCACTCTACTTCACCACTCTGCACACACCTGGACGGACCAGCAGCAGCATGGAGATAGCAGCTGGAAGCTGCTCTAGCCCCACTGTGCTGCTGGTGGGGAAGCGGTTCACCAGGGGATGAAATTGCCTGGGGGCAGCCCATAGAGCTGGTGCACACAATGGGGGAAGCATGTGGGCTCTAGAGGGGGCCAGGAAGCACGTGGCGTGGGGGAACGTGCAGAGACCCCCTGCCTCCCCTGGAGCTCTGCTGGCCCACTAGGAGGGTTTGAGGATTAGCGCTGGCCCTAAGGTAAATGGAGTTTGAGACCTCTGCCAGAGGTGGGACAGAATGGTAGAGGACTGTTGAATTGTGATTCTGAACTTCATGTTGGGACTCACTGAGGATTTTTTGGATTATATGATTAAGGAGCCTGTTTGTAATTTATTTAATATTATTTATTTAATAATAATTTATTTAATTATTTAAATATTTATTTTAATATTATTATTAAATATTAAATATTTTAATTATTTATTTAATATTAAATTTATTTAATATTAAACTATCCCTGGGTAGAGGTGCTGTGAACCACAACAGATTGAGTGTGCATACCCAGCAATGTTAAGGCTACAGTGAGGTCAGCTGACCCATATCAGGAAACCCTGGGCTTAAGCATGTGCAACACAGGATTTTATGATCTATTCTCAAACCTAGGGCTCTGGCATCCTCACTGCACAGATCTGACTCAAAGTAACTCTCTTGGGTGCATCTACACTTGCATTCCTCTTTCGATAGAGGCATGCAAATGAGGGAAATCGAAAATGCAAAAATGAGGTGCATATTTACATATCAGGCACCTCATTTGCATATCCCTCTTTTGAAAGAAGACACGCAGTGCAGACACTGCTCTTTCAAAAGTAAACCCTGTCTTTGAAAGAATCCTTCTTCCCTTTTTATGGGAAGAAGGATTCTTTTGAAGATGGCATTTACTTTCAGAAGAGCAGTGTCTACGATGCTTTTCTTCTTTCGAAAGAGGAGTAGGCAAATGAGGTGCCTTGTATGTAAATCTGCATTTCATTTGCATGCCTCTATCGAAAGAGGAATGCAAGCGCAGATGCACCCTCAGAGTGCCTAGCTTCTTATCCCTATCCCCCTTAATGTTGACACGCTAGCCCTACGAATGGAGGAAAACTCTGCTGCTCACTCTGACTCCTCACTGTGACGGTGCTGCTGCTGGGACTCAAGTGCCCATAAGGCGCACATGACATGTAAACTGCACAATTAGCCACCTTGGCAGTAGTTTGAGAAGGCTTTGTGCTGAACTACCCCTTATTCTGAGAACCAGGCTATCCACCTCTGGGCTGAATCAAAGGGGCAGGAAAATGCCCACGTACCTGGTCTGAGGATAATCAGAACAATCGGCCTTCCCAGCTTGTGAAACTATTACAATGAAACATTGCAGATCTTAATTTTTGAAACAGGCTGTCAGTGAACGTGTGTTTGTTTTTGTCTGGCTTTTTCCTTCCCCCACCCCCCAAAGTTAGATATAAAATGTAGGTTTTAGAGGAAGACAAAGCACACACCTGTTGCCCCAATGTGAGCACTGCTGGCTACTGATATAAAGTGTATCCCTGGGCTTGTCTACACTAGCTCCCTACTTCGAAGGGAGCATGGTAAGTAGGGTGTTGGGAGTTTATTAATGAACTGCTGCGGTGCATATGCAGCACTTCATTAAGCAAATTCCCCCTGTGGCAACTTTGAAGTGCCGGCTTGTGTCTAGCCGCGGGTCACCCACCGGTACTTCGACGTTCCTTTACTCCTCAAAATCACAGGTGAGCTGCAGCTAGACACGAGCTGGCACTTTGAAGTGCATATGCGCTGCAGCACCTCATTAATAAACTCCCAACACACTACTTACCATGGCCCCTTCGAAGTAGGGAGCTAGTGCAGACAAGCCCCCCATGTCAAGGGGTGCAATATGCTATAGTCTGGCCTCCATCCCTCGGGGTCCCTTATCCCTGCCCCTGCTGCTCCCTGCGATCCTCAGGAGACTGCAGGGACATTTGAGGGCTGGCTCCTGCTCAGCATTTTCAGTGCTGCAGCCTAGGTGCATCTGCATATGCTGCTCCCAAGGGGTGGGGAGGGGAACAGTCCAGTGAGTGGGATGTGGACAAAGCAGCTGCCCTGGATGGAGGGGCAGTGGCAAAGCTCCTGGTTTGCCAAGGGTGGGGGGAGTGATAGACACCCCCCCCCCACACACACATCCTGGTGGCCACATGTTTGTTCTGCGGTCTGCTCTGAGCAAGCTCCACAGTGAAACAGGCACTGCCCCCACAGCAAGAAGAGCAGGAAGAGGTGGTTGTGGGGCTTTCGGCTGCTGTGCTGTTTGCCTCCAGTGCTGTTCCTTTCTTGCCCGGAGTTCTGGGATACATCTGGAGAACTTCTGGGCTCCGAGTCAAGCTGGAGTCAGATGCACATAGGAAAGCCGTAGGGCTCAGGCCTTCAGTCCCAGCCTAACACAAGCTCAGCCCTTCAGCCCTGCAGGGTCTGGGACCCTTGGTTAGCAAAATTGGTGTGTGGACACAAAGGGGTGAGGCTGACATTGCTGTAATGTTCTGAATGGAGTGCTGAAGGGGCCTGCGAGAGGAGGCTGACAGAAGCCGGGTGCTGGTAAAGTGACCCTGGCGAGGAGGAGGTACTTGAGTAGCAACCACTCTGCTACAAACACTTTGCTGGCTTTAAGAGCCATAATTTAGCACTCAGATTGATTATAAAGTGTTTTGTATATAACTTTACAGGTTTAGTGACCCCTGGGCATTTCCTATGATTTGGAGACAGCGTGCGCTGGGGAGTCAACTTCCTTGCGAGTGGCAATTGGAACAACTTTGATGACACCCTTTAATAATTCTGGTTCATGGTGTTACACTATCACAACTTAACTGACTTGGGACATTTTACCCATGGTGGTCTATATTTGTTTAGCTTCAACATTGTTTTAATTGTTGTACAAATTTGCAGACAATGGGTCTGGCCTTCAGCCAGTGTTAATCAAGAAGACATGCAGCTACGCTATTTATACTGGCCACAGATCTGGGCCAATACCTTGAATGCTTTCTTCAGTTAAAATGTCCAAAAATTGAGAGAAATGTGCATACACCCTAGAAAATTCATTTTAACTTGCTTTTATACCTTTGGTGTCTGAATTCAGGCTCATAAGAAGGGACTGCAAGACATTATCCACTAATGCAATTGAGATGTCTGCAGGATGAGTAGGCTTCCGTTAGTACTGCAAGGTTTTTGTTATTGTTATAGATATTCGACAGACATTGCTGTACTGTGAGGTACTTAAGCAGTCATAATTCATCACTTGCCTATGAGAAAAAGGAGTAGCTGTAGCAGTACCGTCAATCAGGGTGCCAAGAATGCTTTGTACAAAACAAGTAAAACAATGAAACTTGCTGATCGTCAGGAATTCTTGGCCAAACCTAAAACAATTTTCATTAGAACATTCAAAGGCATTTTTAAAAACAACTGCCTGTTTGCCAGATTTCAGCAAGTGAGGCCGAGTTGTATGGCACTAGAACTGTTGGAAAAAGAGTTGAGCTTGTTTAAATTGGGAAAGTATATTTTTCCTGCCTTCCTCATATGCAAAAATGTTTTTGTACAAAATCTCCCATGAATGAAGATGGACCTAAGGCCTATCTAGCTTACCATTCTGTCTTCCAACAGCGGCCAATGCCAGATGCCACAGAGGGAATGAAGAGAACATGTAATCAAGTGTTCCCCCCTCCCATCATCCATTTCCAGCCCCCAACAAGCAGAGGCTAGGGACGCCATTCCTACCCATCCTAGCTAATAGCCATCG
Organism: Carettochelys insculpta; assembly: GCF_033958435.1. Lineage (NCBI taxonomy): Eukaryota > Metazoa > Chordata > Testudines > Carettochelyidae > Carettochelys > Carettochelys insculpta. Next base: position 140,386,599 of record NC_134139.1, on the reverse strand, counting down.
ATAGACCTAACCTCCATGAATTTATACAGTTAAGGTTAGAATATGAAAAAGAGGACACCCCAACAGGGAGTGTATCTGTATCAACATCTACCAATGCATGCTGTATTAATGTGTTACAGGGTATAGAGCACATTAATACAAGACAAGTTGGTAGATACTGATACAGATACACTCCCTCCCAGGAGTGTCGTCTTAGTAAGGTCAAATATGGTAACCCTAATTTAGTTGTTTATTTGAACCCTGTTAAAGTCCTGGTCTTCACAACATCCTCTGGCAAGGAGTTCCACAGGCCTACCATGCACTACATAAAGAAGAATTTCCTTCTGTTAGTTTTAAACCTGCTACCCATTTATTTCATTTGGTGACCCCTAGGCCTTATGTTATGGGAACTGTGACAGATCCCTTGAGCATCTTAAAGGGTTCTACGCTTCCTGGCAGCTCCTTGTGGGCCTCAGACTCAGGGAGGCCCCCTTCATTGCCCTGGGACTGCCCAAAGGCAAGTGTCTCCCTTTACGGAGCCATTTTCATCACAGGCCAGTCTGAAATTGGGGTGAAGCAGGTTCCTTTTCCACCAGCCTCCGGCTGCTCCAGCCCTACCCCAGTTGGCCAGCCCTACCAGGGAGAGTGGTGAGGGGGGAGTCCAGTCTCACCCACTACGCTGGACTCCAGCCCAGGGACTCTAGGGAAGGAGAGAGAGCTAGTAGAGCTTTTTGCCCCAGCCCCACAGCAGCTTTCTTTCCTTGGGCCTCTTCACCCACCACTACTCTCTGAGGTCTTTTCCCCCTGTACCATGCTGCTGATCTAGTCCTTCTCTCTAAACACCACACCCCCTCCCTCCTGCTGCCTAGGTAAAGCCTTTTATAGAAAGCCTGAAGGCCTTTATTGGTCCCTGGTGCTTTAATTGCAGCTTGATGCTGGCTGATGCTTGATGAGTCCCAGCTGCTTATGCAGCCTGCAGGACTGCACCCTCTGTGAACTTACAAGGGGGAACAAAAAGGGGTTCTCCAGCACCCCAAATGTTCCCCCTTCCTCAGGTACCTGTCCGCTGCAGTCTGTGATTTGCCGCAGAACAAATAACTTTCTCCACACCTGTCATGGTTTTAGAGACCTCTGTTATATCTCCCTTTAGTCTCCTCTTTTCTAAGCTGAAAATTCCCAGTGTTTTTAATCTTTATTCATATGAAACCAGGCCCTTAATTATTTTTGTTGCCATTTTCTGAAGCTTTTCTAATGCCAATATATCTTTTTTGAGATGAGGTGACCACATCGTAATATGTATTGCATATATACTTACCAACTTGATTGATGACTGAATGAAACACATTACTTGTGGGCAAAGTATTAAGAAATTAGTTGGTTTTTGTGATGTATTTAAATACATTGATTAAGTTTTTGGCTTTGTGTTAAAGAAATAGGTGAACAGCCTTTCAAGTCTGAAAGTATTTGTTGATTTACCCATATTTTGTTTGGTCACTAAAGGTGACCTGCATATGCCAGAATAAAAATAAGTCAAAGAACTAGAGGTAAGTCTGAAAAGAACCATCGAAAAACTGTGTTCCTCTTTGTATTTATTCTTCCTACCTTTCCCAAAGATATGCTGGATCTTTTGAAAAACCAGAACATTGTGTCCTGACTCCCAGCATGAGAGACCATAAAGCTGCAGACTGACTGAAGCAAAGACCTGAATCTGAACCTAATGACATTATTTTTTCTGTTTGAATGTGAATACTTTTGAAAATGGCATTTGATCAATTTCAGAATTTTCGGGGGATGTTTTAGGCCTCGGTGAACAGAACCCTCTTGATTTTTGTGAAAATCTGAAAGGGAGGGAAGATTTATTGTCCCTTCAATCACCTGTTGGTCATTCAGAATACCGGGGTTCAGGTTTGGTTGCCAGAGAGCTTTCTCTGCCTGTAGTACTCACTTGGCACTGTGTGGGCCAGACATTAATGGAATTCAAGCTTCTGGAAGCCACTTGCCCTCATCCCCCTCGGCTGGCCTCCCCAGGCAGCCCCTCACCCTCAGCCTTCACCCCAGTCTTTGTCTACCTGACGGGGTTCCTCATATCGTCTTTGCCAGGCCCCCCCTTTGTCCTCCCCACCCTCCCAGGCAAGTCCTTCCTCCTCCCCTTCTGTATCCTGCCTCAGAGCATATAAAATCTAGGTTAAACACAAAAAGTTGTGACAAGGAGTGGGTTGTTGTTTTTTTTTGTAAGAGAAGAGGAGCTGGTACAACTTCTTGCCTCCCCTCCCCCCACCCCTGCCCCATGGGGTTCCCATGGCTGGCACTGCTGGAGGGATGGTGGGGGCTCCAGCTCCTGGCCCCTGCTTCTGCGGGATAAGTGGGGTCTCTGGTTCCCAGCCCTGCTCTGCCATAGGGACTCCAGCTCCCAGTCCCAGGGCAGCCTCCTGGCCCCGCTCTGCTTTGGGGTGTGGGGGCTCTGGCTCCTGGCCCCATGCTGCTGCAAGACTGGGGGGCCTCCTGCAGCTGTGCAGCTGGGACCCATGTGGGATCCTGAGCCCCCCCGGCAGCCCGAGCCGTGGGAACCCTGGCAAAGAGGTGCCAGTAGGCATTACTGGTGTGTGCTGCTAGAAAATAAAGCCCTGGTAACAAGTATAAATAAAAGAGAATGGAAGTGACAGTAGGATTGTGATGCATACAAGTGACTATGCCATAATTTAGATTCTTCTTCGAGTGTCCCCGTGGGTGCTCCACATTAGGTGTCGGGCTTGCCCGGCGCCACAGATCGGATGTTCCAAGCAGTTTCTGCCGGACCGCACATGCGCTGGTGCGCGCTGCTCCCTTGCGCGCTCCTGGCCACGTGCACGATCCGGTCCCTGCCAGTTCCTCTTAACCGCCGTCGGCTGCAGATGGAATCCGACTAGGCTAAGGCCAAGTTAGCGTATTCAATGGTTTTAACTGTTTTTCTTTAAAGTTTTCAAGTTCTTAGGCTACTGTTAAGTTAGCCAGTTGTTATTTTCAAAAAAAAAAAAGAAACAACAAGCGGGACGGCATTCAGTCCAGTCCTAGTAACAAGCGGCGCACCGGAGGCCAGGAGCCTAGGGCCATTAGCCCTTCTGCCGCAGCAGGCTATCGGAGAGGGGGGAAAACAGCACAGAGAAGGTGCTAAGTACCCCATTAACAACTGAAAGACTCACCAGCAATGTCCTATTCAGGATTCAAGGAATGTGAGTCTTGCCGAGAGGCAATGCCAGCGTCTGATGGGCACAGTCACTGCATAAGGTGCCTGGGGGAGTCCCATGTCACGCAGAAATGCTCCTTCTGTGCAAAATTAACAGCCAGAGCAAGGAAGGAAAGGGAGATGCGGCTTGAAATGCTGCTCTTCGACAAGGCCCTCCAGCCAGACGTGCCGGAGCGGCCGCAGCAGAAGGGACCCTCTGGGGCCCATAAAAGGAAAGCCGCCTCCCTCACCCCATCAGCGCAAAAACGGAGGAAAGTCTCCCCAGCCCGATCCCTGCCGGCAGCAACACCGAGCGGGACGGGAGGAGCGCACAGCCCCCAGCCGCAGCAACAGCTGATCGGCGGCGGCACGGAGAGCCACGTGAAGGCGGCTCAGCCTCCGATAATCAAACAGCCGCCCCGCACCACAGGCAGGGCAGCGGCTAAACAAGCGCCGGTACCAGCGGCACCGCAAGCAGCGGCACCGACCCCGGGGAACCGGCGGTGCAGAGCGCGCAGGCACGCAGCCTGCAGGCACCGGAGGACACCGCCCATAAGCGTGCCGAGCACGGTGCGGATGGGGCCGAGATCCCCTACACGTCAGGGGGCGGTGCTACCCCCTCAAGGGAGGGGGAAGGCTGCACACAAAACGAGGCACCGCAGCCCCTCTCCAGACAGGGCTGCAGAGTTGTTTTCTCTCAGCCCTCCGCTCATGCTGCAGACTCCAACTAGGAGGCAGGGGTCCCCCCTAGCGTACCTGGAGCCCCCGTCTCCATTTTTACAACCAGCCTCGGCCTAGCTGGGACCACCTTCACCCTTCCTGGGGTTTGAGCCGCTGGAGTACTATCACAAATCGCTCTCTCCAGTGTCCCAGGTCTCTCGACGATCTTGCTCCCCCAGACGCAGAGGGTATGCACCAAGGGAGTGGTCTAGGTCACCTTCCCAAGAGCAGTGCCCATGCTGCCATGGTCGCCCCTATCATGCGGGGCATAGACACCACAGGCAGTCTACCAGGGAAAGATCCCCACAGACGGTCTCGTATCCCCGAGGGCAGTCGCGAACAGGGACAGAGACTCAAATATCTCAGGGGGAACTGGTTATGGAACTCCGAGATTTTTCCCTTGCAAGCTTCCAGCGAGCGGATGTACCATCACCAACAGGAACCGGAAGGGTCCAGAGAGGCGTAACCTAGTGGTTCCTCGCTCTCCTCCCCGGACGAGGCTACGGCCCCGGGGGACGTCCATCCTCCAGACGATCTCAAACAGTTCCAAGAGCTGTTTTACGAGGGTGGCCTTCACGCAAGGCATCCAGACAGCAAAGGTGCAAGAGAAACACCATAAGCTCCTCAAAAATCTGAGACCTCCGGCCTCCTCCAAAATAGCAATACCGCTTGATGACGCAATCTTGGAGTCCGCCACTATGATATGGCAGACTCCTGCGACTATTCCGCCTGTCCACAAGAGAGCGGATTTAAAAAAAAAAAAAAAAACTTAGTGCCGGTGAAGGGCACGGAGTTCCTGTTCAGCCACCCACAACCAAATTCCTTGGTGGTGGAGTCGTCGCAACATGGGGGAACAGACAAAGATGCCAAGAAGCTAGAGCTGTTCGGCAGAAAGGTCTACTCCTCCTGCACTCTACTGTTGCGAATGGCAAATTACGCAGCGCATCTAGTGAACCATAATTTCGACAACCACACTAGGTTAACCTCCCTCATGGACTCGCTTCCAGAGGACAAGAAACCAGTGCTCAAGGCGATCATGCAAGAAGGCTACGCGGCCTCGAGGACGGGAGTTCAGATCGCCCTGGATGTTGCGGACACAGCAGCATGCTCCACAGCTACGGCAGTGGTGATGCGAAGGGAGTCCTGGCTCCAGACTTCGGGTATACCGAGGGACCTACAGACAAAGATAATCGATCTTCCCTTCGATACGCAGAAGCTGTTTGCTGAATCAACTGACTCGGTCCTTCATTCCAGTAAAGATTCAAGAGCCACACTTAAGACCCTGGGGATTTACACCCCTCCATACCGAAAGAAAAAGTACTACCCTCAACAAAGACGGTACCAGTACCAGCAACAGCGTCCCCAGTACCACAGGGGTTACGAGCAAGGGCAGCATCAACAGCACCAGCAGTACAGAACTCCCAGGCAACGTTCCCAGCAGAGCCGTGCGTCCTCGGGGCAGGGCCAAAGGCCACAAGTTTGACACACAGATCCAGGGCTGCGCCATCACTACCATCGCACAAGGTCATCCGAGGCGGTTATTCCACCATCGCCTCCAACCATTCTATAACCAGTGGCAAAGGATCACCACAGACAAATGGGTGCTGGAGATCATAGCCATGGGGTACGCCATCCCCTTCCAGTCGCTCCCACCGCCATGACCTCCACCCAGGCCCCACCTCCAGGAGGCCTCCCACGTAGCGAGGCTCAAGCAGGAGGTAGACCATCTCATGCTCATAGGGGCAGTGGAAAGAGTGCCGGAGCAACTGCAAGGGAGAGGGTTCTAGTCGAGGTACTTCCTCACGGAGAAAAAGACAGGAGGCTGGAGGTCCATCTTAGATTTTTGAGGCCTCAACCGGTACCTGCGCAAGCAACGCTTTCGGATGATCACAATCGCCTCCATCCTTACGGCACTAGACGATGGAGATTGGTTCGCAGCCCTCGACTTACAAGACGCGTATTTTCACATAACTATTCATCCGGCTCACCGACGATTCCTCTGGTTTCATGGTAGGCAAAGAACATTTTCAATACAAGGTCCTACCGTTTGGCCTCTCCTCGGCCCCCAGAGTCTTCACCAAGACCTTGGCAGTGGTGTCAGCCTACCTGCACAGACAGGGGGTATTTATATTCCAGTATCCGGATGACTGCCTACTCAAAGGGGCCTCGAAGGAGGAGGTACTACACATGATATGCGTCACAGCAGGCATGTTCTCTTCGCTCGGCCTGGTTATCAATCTGACAAAATCAAAGATAGACCCCACACAGGACATAGAGTTCATAGGGGCACGCATAAATTCTATTACAGCGAGAGTGTATCTACCAGAGACTTGCTTTCGGGCCATCGGCTCCCTCGTGCAAGTCATCACCTTCAGCCCTACGGTGCCGGTTCTGACGTGCTTACAGCTGCTGGGCCACATGGCAGCAGCGACGTTCGTAGAACAGAACGCCAGGTTACACATGCGCAGCATGCAGCACTGGCTGGCGAGCGTATACAAACCGGCAGCACACACCGTTCACAGGGTGGCGTCGCCCACAACAGAGGTGCGCAAATCCCTGCAATGGTGGGTAAACCCCGAGAACCTGCTAACAGGGGTACCCTTCCACCAACCACACACATCGGTTTTTCTTACTACAGATGCCTCCCTCATAGGGTGGGGAGCACACATGGGCGAAGAGGTGACGCAAGGGCTGTGGTCCTCCACGGAGCAGTCACTGCACATAAATATACTGGAGCTCAGAGCAGTGTTCAACGCCTGCAGACACTTTCGAGACCATATACAAGGCAAAGTAGATGGGATCAGTACAGACAATACCTCCACCATGTTTTATATAAATCGGCAAGGAGGAGCTCGGTCCCGTGCCTTATGTGCGGAAGCAGTCCGGTTGTGGAACTGCTGCATCGCCAACAATATAACCTTGAAAGCCTCGTGCTTACCAGGCGCTCACAATGTGAAGGCAGACCAGCTGAGCAGGCGTTTTGCACTCACGCACGAGTCGCAGATCCGTCCCGATCTGCTACAACCAATTTTTCACGCATGGGGTTTTTCCCCAGATAGACCTGTTTGCTACTCAGCACAACAAGAAGTGCCCACGATTCTGCTCTAGGGCAGGACTGGGACGGGGGTCCCTGAGGGACGCTTTCGCGATCTCATGGAGGGGCCTCCTGCTTTACGCTTTCCCTCCCACAGTGCTCATCCACAAAGTGTTGCAGAAAGCCAGGAGGGAAGGAGCCTGAATGATCCTGATAGTCCCAACGTGAGATCGACAGCAATGGTTCCTCCTACTCCTGCGCATGTCGGACCGGCCACCGATGCCCTTCCGGTGGCGCTGGATCTGCTCACGCAAGCCCAGGGGTCCATAGTGCATCCGCACCCCCAAGGCCTGCGACTACAAACGTGGTTAATCCATGGCTCAGCTCCCTAGAGAGCACATGTACGGAGGAAGTGCAGGAAGTCCTAGAAAGTAGCAGGAGGACTTCCACCAGGAAGACCTACATGCAGAAATGGACTCGCTTCATGGCATGGTGTCCAACCACACAGCTAGCCCCCCTTTCGGTGCCTATGCCTGTGATATTAGAGTATTTACTGGACCTCAAGAGAGGAGGACTCTCACTATCCTCGTTAAAGGTCCACCTTGCCGCCATTTTGGCGTTCAGACACGAAGAGGAAGGGCACACAGTGTTCGCCCATCCCATGGTTACCCGGTTCCTCGAAGGGTTGGTAAACCTATACCCCCCTCGGAAACCGCTTCCACCTTCGTGGAACTTGGACCTGGTGCTTAATGCGAAAACGGGACCACCGTTCGAGCCTTTGGCCACGGTTTCCCTCCTCCTCCTTATGATAAAGATGACCTTTCTTCTCGCAATCACGTCAGCTCGCAGGGTGAGCGAGCTTGCGGCAGTTATGGCAACGCCATCCTGTGCTGTTTTTTCCAAGGAGGCGGTAACCATACGGCTGCATCCAGCCTTTGTTCCTAAAGTTTCTTCTGAGTTTCATACTAACGAACCTATCGTTTTACCCTCGTTTTATCCAAAGCCTCATAACTCTAACAAAGAGGCGCGCGCCTACACGTCCTGGACATGAGGAGGCGCTAGCTGTCTATATAGACAGGACCAAGTCCTTCCAGAGAATGGATAGACTCCTAGTCTCTATCGCTCCCAAATCAAAAGGAGAATGTCTCTCTGCGCAGAGAATCTCGAAGCACAAATTATCTTGCATAAAAATGTGCTACGAACTCAAGAAGACTCCTTTACTGGCCATGCCCAGGGCTCATTCCACTAGGGTGGTGGCGGCATCAACAGCCTTTTTTCAAGGGCGTTGCACTAAAAGACATTTACAGAACGGCGACCTGGTCATCCTGTGACACCTTCGCCAAACATTACGCCCTTGACAGGGTATTCCAAGAGGATACCCGTCTCTTGACAGCGGTCCTCTCGGGGACAAGCTGCACATAATCCGATTACCCACCTCCTATCTTGGGTTACTGCTGGGTAGTCACCTAATGTGGAGCACCCACGGGGACACTCGAAGAAGAAAAAATGTTACTCACCGTAGTAACGGTGGTTCTTCGAGATGTGTCCCCGTGGGTGCTCCACTACCCGCCCATCCTCCCCGCTCCGGATCTCTGTTTAGTATTTTGCAGGAGCATCCGAGGCGGTTGGTCAAGGAACTGGCGGGGACCGGATCGCACACGTGGCCAGGAGCGCGCAAGGGAGCGGCGCGCACCGGCGCATGCGCGGTCCGGCAGAAACTGCTTGGAAGATCCGATCTGCGGCGCCGGGCGAGCCCGACACCTAATGTGGAGCACCCACGGGGACACATCTCGAAGAACCACCGTTACTACGGTGAGTAACCTTTCTTTAGAGATGAATATCCTCCCAAAGGTTCAGAAAGACCCAAATCTTCCTTTGTTCTCTAAGTTGTAGCTACTTACTTAAGTCAAGTGTCTCTGTTTGCAGTTGGTGAAAGAGCCAATCACTCAGCAGTTCCCATTACTTAACTTTTTTAAACCAAAAAGCAGTTCTGTAGCACTTTAGAGACTAACAAAATAATTTGTTAGGTGATGAGCTTTCATGGGGCAAACCCACTTCAGATCTGGAAAACTCTGATAACTGTAAACTGACACAAAGAGAGTTTACCAGAAAGATAGCAAAAAAATTAAATGAAAACTGACGAAATTAGGTACATAGGACAGAAGTGGGGGAGAAGAAAACTGCTTACTGCAAGTGTCTGTTAAGTTAAATGGGTTGCCTGAGATCACTACGAATATCAAAGATGGTCATTTATTTAGGAGCCTAATTTAAGGTTCTCCCTGATTTTGGAAATTCGTGGCTTAATCGTATATTTTTATGTGGGCTGGGGGTTGTTAAAACCTCCAGAAGAAATTATTGTTCTTTATACATTGATATTCAGCCAGTCACACGCTGCAAAAAGCCAGGTGTTAAATTTACTGTTACTACTCTGTGTGCTGTCATATTCTGTGTATAATGTGCTTGGGTTCATAGTTTACGGTTTGTCATGCTACAGTACAGTGACTTATGGCTGCTGTTGGCAGAGAAAAGATTAAAGTCAGGAATCGGCCTGTAGCCTACAGATTTTAGCATGTGTATCCTACTCATCTCTGACCATGGGGTGCTGCGCAAGGCGTGCGTTAATAAAATATTTAGAAGCAGAAGCTGAGAGATCCTGAGGATTTGTGTGTTGTCTCAGCAGAGATAAGTTAAAAGGGAATTTTTATCTAATTCATAAAAATGAAGTCAGAGGTTTATTTTGGTTTCGGGTTTGGAAAATTCTTTGTTCTCAGAGAGTATCACTTTCATGTGATCATGGAATTTGAAGAATGTTTTGAGGTTGAGAGAGTTACTGTATTTTGTGAAAAGAACTATCAAATGGGAACCCTGGTGGATTAGACGGAACACGGTACAGACAGGCACCGGTGATCTGGGTTTGGGAACAGCCTTTGAACTTTTGCCTTCTGGTTGTTGAAACTCATGTGTGCCATGGACTAAGTGAATGGGTTGGCTGCTTGCTCACCAGGCTTAATGAGCTATCAGCTCCAGTCAAATGATCTGTGAATATTTGATGTTAGGTTCCAAGGATGCCACCTCACTGGGTTTTTCCCAGTTCGAAAATGGGGCTGTCACAGTTGATAGAGCTTCACTGAGGCAAATGTTGGAGTCTCTACAGAGGGGAATAATTTTCAAAATCCAGTCTGAGATAATCTTTACATATAGTCAAGTGTAAAGTGTAGAGACTTGCACATAGATGTTTAAAGTGAGAGAGGTAGCCAGCCTACGCGCCTTTCTCCAAACTACATCACTTTGTCAAAACTATTCTAAATGAGGGCTTATGCTCAATGTCCATGAAGTGATCAGATGAGATTTTTGTATTTAAGGAGTGTAAAATCTAAATATGATTATTCACAGTCTTCTGGTTAAGCCAAGATATTCTCTTGACATACTTCTGATCTTTTCTCTGCAGGGGAATAGTTTGCTCCTGTGCCCTTAATAACGTCTCTTTGAAAAACTGCAATCTGTTTTCAATTGTTTTTGCTCTTAGACTTGCTTCTCCTGGGATCTTACCGACTCCCTGAGGGCTTGTCTCCACTACATGGCAGATCTACGCTGCAACAATCGATCCACTAGCTGTCAAGTTATTGCATCGGCTTAGAAGCGGTACATTGATCTACAAGTGCTCTCATGTTGACTTGGTACTCCACCAGGAGAAGAAGATAGCTGGATTCAACGCGTGAGCAGCCTCTGCTGACCTTACCACACAGAAGATGCCATGGTGAGTATGCTGGCTTCAATGATGCTGTTTTCTGAGGGAGTGCATGGTTGTCAGAGTAGACAAGACCTCAGTTTGCTGAAGTCTGCCTTTTTGAAACACATTTGCCTTATTTTGTTGTTCTCCTACCTGCCATTCCTTAGACTCATGACCCCTATTATTCCATGATCACTTTCACCCAAGCTGCCTTCCATTTTCAAATTCTCAACCAGCTTCTCCCTATTTGCCAAAGTAAAATCCAGAACAGCCTTCGCCCAGCAGCTTTCTCTACCTTCTGAAATAACAAGTTATCTCCAATATGTTCCACTCTTCATAGGCCTAGGACAGAGAAGCATTAACGCATCTCACTCAGTGTTCCATCTAATTTGTGGGGCAAAATAAATTGTGTTACATGCACCAAGGCAGGTGTGGATGTGCACCAGCAAAAGAAACACATGCTCCCCACTGTGATGGCTGTGGGCACTCTGCTAATTAGGTGGGCAGTACCTTATATTTTCCTGGGTGGCTGCCCAAGTGCTCAGCTTACAGGGAACACTAATCTCACTCTGTTCTGGAAGGATGATGTCCATGGAATGTAAAATAAATGTACTTATGTTTTAATTACAGTGTTTAGAAGAAAACTAGGCCATGATCTCTGTTATATGGCTGATAGTTCACATGACAATTATTATTCTTTTGGCATATTATTTTGCCATACTATTTTAAATATACAAAACATTACTGCATTTTAAAGGCTCTTCCATAGAGTAACTCTTGATTTAGGAACTTCATACTAATGCTTGAACACCTCTAATCCTGGAATTCTCTCATCTGGCAACATCCATAATCCATCATGGTTTTAATTAGCTGGATGGCCATTTATCATGGGTGTGGCAAAGTTTCCCATGGTCCCATAAAATTTGTTTACAGCCACCTGTCCTGGCTCTCAGTGTTCTGTGCTGTTATTTAGCTGTAATTTATCCCTAAATGTCTTCTAAGAGCCCAGTAAGCAGTAGAAGTGTTGGTAATGTGCTAGATAATATTGACCTCCCATGGTCTGGCAAATTCTCTTGTCTAGCATCGGTCAGATCCCGAGGGTGCCGTATGAAAGAGGTTCAACTTGTATATCTAATACAAGAAAACCTTCATAGAAAGCCATGAGTAATGGCAGAGTAAATCACATATAAGAAGTAAAAGTTTTTGACGATATTTTAATATTAAGCATTTATTATCTGCCCATAGTTATCTTCATTTTAATAACAGTGCATCATGATGGTTTTGGAGTGTTTTCCACACAGAAAGATCTTCTTCTAGCCCAACTGACAATAACAAGTTCAAAGGTTATTGGTAGGGTGTGTGTGTATGTACTCACACAACGTGCATAGCCTGAGAAATGCTGATGTGTTTGAGATTGTGCATGTAATTCCAAACACAGACAAGATTGTGACATTTCATCTAGAAGTGATTTCAAGAGTCTTGACCCAACTAGTCTAAAGTTTTGTTTCTTGATGGTGGGAGTCTCCCCTCTTTCGCTGAAAGCTTAATTTCCTGGGGGAGTGAAACTTTAATATGAGGTGGTCATCACAGAATGAGAGGAAATCTCTTGGATAGACAAATCCATACCACGAAGGACTTTGAAAGTCCATACTGTAGCCTTCAGCTGGATTCTGTGTTGATTTTGATGTGTCCCCAGTAGCCTATGTTAGTGAATGGATGAGCTGCTGCATTATAAACTGGTTGCATTTTCTCAGGACACTGAGTTTCATTCTTCATGCTAAGGGACAGTAGTTGAGTATGGAGGTAACAAACCATTGTACCACCGTGGCCAATCTGTGCCTGAAAAAATGAGGGATAGTCTTCTAGCCAGACACACGTCAAAGGGGGTGTTCTTTGCTACCTGCTATGTCCATATATGAATGCAGTGCAAATGACCCCCACGGCTGTGAACTGGTCTAGCAATCCGAGGGCAGATGCCTTCTGGTGGGAACTGCAGTAGTGAAGGGGAGCTTTTCAGGGCACTTTCCTTTTGTTGCCAGCATCACCTCTGTTTTGTCTGAGATCAGTTTCAGCCAGGTGCCCTTCACTCAAGTGCTGGTCTGAGTCAGGAATTTGGAGAACTGGGGGAGGCCTCTGTTCACAGTGGATAAAAGGGAAGCGTGGAGCTGGGTGTCATTCACGCTGCACAGGCTGGCACAGCTGCCTGTTAGGTTTCACTAATCTCTCCCAATTACTTTGTGTAAATATTGATTGGGAAGGGAGAGAGTTTTGAGCCACAAAAGATTCAGGTGAGGGTCTGGTTGGATGAGCAAGTGCCTGTAAGAACTCTTCCATTAGTTGTCAAGGAAAGACCCGGTTGTTGCAGTGTGTTACCATTCATTCCTGTGGCCTCTTGGAATCCGTGCTGGACTGTTGAGTGATCTACAGCATCAAATGCTCTGACCAAGTTCTGTAGGAGGAAGGTTGGTATAAGGTTACTGAAGAACAGGATGTTGGCAATCAGGGAGATATACAAGCACTGACAGCCATGCTATCTCAGTTAGTTTGCCGAGAAACTAGGTAGTAACTTGTGAGAATAATTCAGTGTTGCCAATGCTTGTGAATGGATTGTAAGTCTCACAGTGTTTGGTGTTTATTCTTAATGTCCCAGCTCCTGGAATGAAAGTCATTGTATGATGATTGCAGCTTTTATTTAAAAAAGAAAAAAGAAAGTTTCAAGCCCCTGTAGTGGAGAAGATGTTGAAAACATGAAGCAAATGCAACTAGAAGGCTCAAACCACAGGCCAATAAAAATAACCCCAAATATATTTTTTCCCAGTATCTCATGATTTTTAAGACCATCTCATGATTTTTAGGGACTGAATTGTGATTTTTAAATGCTTCAGTTTTATATTACTGGGACACTAGTGATGAATGCAGATTTCGTTAGTACTGACCTGACAGTTGCACATGTTTGAGTAAGGAGCAGCAACACCAAAAGTAGGAGTGCTTGAGATACTTTATCCTGAGGTTAGCAGAGACTTGCTTTGAAAATAAAACATGTAGATGGAAAATGTAATTCACATAATGGTGCAAATTAGAAAAATGTACCTAGAGTGTAGCCCCTGGCAATATAAGTGTGTGTCAGAGAAATAAGCCCCCTATCCAGTTTGCACCGGTACATCCCTGACTCCAAAGTCTCCAAGACGTACAAATGAATAATGAGCTCTGCTCAAGGTGAGATATTAATGTAATCTGTAGAGACAGCTCCCAGTGTTTTCCATTGTCTAAAGATTTAGTGACTACAAACATTCCACTGGAAAGGCCTAAATTAAAAAGTGATAATAAGGTGACTGGCAGTCAGAGAGAGAGAACATCGCAAGGATTACCAATGACAATAAAAACATTTTACCATGAGTAAACCCTCCTTAGGTCTTATATAATTATAGAATAACCCATCCACAATTCTGAGATATACTTTTAGGAAATCTTTTGTTTAGTGAGTAATAGTTTAGTAGCAGTGAATGACAAGCCAAAAAGATCATATTATAGCTTGTCACAAAGACACGACATATATAATTTGCCAAGGTTATAATGAAAGTCAAATCACAGAAGAGCAGTAGTTTTATTTTTGGCAGCAGATACTGTTAACGTCACCTAACGTAATGTATACCTGTATTCCCACACACAAATTCAATAAAGTTAAAATCGAAGGCATGTATCAATGATTTGCAGGAATATCAACTCTTGGGCAATCTAATCAAAACACATAAATTAGAAATCCAGAAAACATGTGATATTACTCAAGCATTGTGAATTTCCCCTCAAGCTCTGTATGGTTTGGGGTGCACATAAGAAGGTGACAAGGATACATAAATGTCCTGATCAAAGATATAAGTCCAGGAAAAAGGACAAGAAGAAGAACTTATCATGTGGTGGTTATTAAAGATTAATTAGGATTTAGAATTTCTTTGGAAAATTAATGAGGGGACTACAGGTAATAATAGTTCACAGTTAACACTTGTGACAGAGGTGTTGTTTAAATGTAATTTTGGTACAAATAGATTGGAATGGGTGTCCTATTGTTTCCATCACCTCTTAATGCTTTGTGTTAATATTGTGTATGGCACACAGCATAAATACATCGGGGTAGTCATGATCTTATGTGTTGTTTTGGGAGGAAAAGTTATTAAATGTTGGTAGTGATTGTCTGGAGTACAGCACTTCAACCTTCAAATTCTCTGTTTATCAGCCTCATGTCCATGCCAGTGTACCTCAGCTCTGACCCACAAGGCAGTGTGTAAAGGTAACAAACTGTTCTAGACACCCGGATGGCTTCTTTGATTGTCTGCTGTAACTGCCAACAAGGACAACATAATATTGTGATGCTATATTTTGACTTAATGGCACCTCTTTCGTAGGAGCTGAATAGGACCTTCAGTTCTTTTGGCATAAGACTGTACATGGCTATGAGATGGTAATTTTAGCTTGCTGTTAAAGTGAGCTGGACTTCAAACTCTGACCCTGGGGCAAATGATTCTGTAACAGGTGAGCAAACCCCCTGGGCAAGCCAGTGTTCCTTCAGCTTGCTACAGTATAATCCAGGACATAGGGTGTCACACGACCTGTACAATGTAATGGCCATGCTCTATTCCCAGATATGAAGTTTGCAAGTTATATATTAAGATCAATTCTGAGGCTGTAGTTCAGTTGCCAGTAGGTCATGTACTGTTCAGGGCAGGGGCGGGGAACCTTTTTTGGACCGGGGTCCTTTGACCCATAGACAAATCAGCTGGGGGCCACACAAGTGAGAAGCGAAAAAAAAGGAACCCACCTTGCTGTGGGTTAGGGGGTCAGGGTGGGAGGGAGGATGCAGGAGTAAGTGGGAGGTGGGTGATCTGGGCCAGAGTGGGGTGCAGGAGTGGGCTGTGGGTGGCTGATCTTGGCAGGAAGGAAGTGTAGAAGAGTGGTAGGAGTCTGGGAGGAGGAGGGAGCAGGAGCAGACTGGGGCTATGAGTTGAGGAAGGAAGCAGGGTGCAGGAGGGTTTGGGGTGTGGTGTCTGGGAGGGAGAGAGCAGGGTGCAGGTGGGGCGTCCGGGCAGGAGGAGGGGGCAGGAGATGGGTGTGAAATCTGGGAGAGGGGAGGAGGGCATGGGGTCTGAGAGGGAAGGAGCAGGGCATGGATGAGGAGTTGGGGAGGGAGAAAGGGGGTGGGATGGAGATCTGGATGGGAGAGCTGTCTGGGGGCACAGGAGCTGAGTGACAGGGTGCACTTACCTTTGCAGCACCCTCTCCCTCCCTACTCCAAAGCACCCCCGTCCATTGTTCTGATTGGCTGGAATTCCAGACAATCAGCAGCGGTATAAAGTGAGAGGGAAGCAGCACATCCAGTTCCTTCAGTGAGAATTATTATCAGATCTGTACTGACTTCTGACATCATGTTGTCACTGCTGCTTCGGACAGGAAGGCATATAGTACCCCCTTGAGTTACGCGGGGCTTGCGGGAATGCAGCCCCCGTGTAACTCAAATTTTTGTGCAAGTCGTTGGCGGGGAGATGGGAACCAGGCTGCAGCTTAACCAGGGCTAGTCAGTTTCCTGGCTCCCAGCGTTGGGAAGAGCCAGGAACTGGGGCAGCTTAGTTCCCCTCTCCCTGCCACTTGTAGGACCCAGGAAATTGACTAGCCCAAGTGGCAGCCTCGTTCCCAGCTCCCTGCTGCTTGTGGGACCCAGGAAACTGAACAGCCCACCAGGGCTGGTCAGTTTCCTGGCTGCTTCTTCCTGCCTTCCTCCAGCTGCATGGCTGTCAGCCTGACAGCCCTGTGGCTGGGGAAGAGCAGGGAGAAGGGGCCATAGAGAAGCTTCAAGTTGTGCTTAACTCGCGTCAAAGCAAGTTATGTGCAACTTGAAGCTGAGTATTTCGAGAGTTTCCTGTACATAGGCTTTGCACGCTGACAAGCGTTCATTTTTTTGGGCTCTCACTTCAGAATTCCGCAAGGTGTGTCAGCTCGCAGAATATTTCTGCTTTCAGTTATCTTGATCATGACATCATATAGTGTCCCACAACTGGAAATGTTGTATTGAATGTGAGCGGTACTTGAGTGATGCTGGAACACTCCAGAACACCATTCTGTCATGCTTTGGAGAGCTGTAACAGTGTTCAGGCACATCCAGTACCATCACTTCTTGTATGATTTTATACGTACATATCCCTCTGAATTTCAGCCACTAGTTTATGACTGATTAGAGTTAGTCTCATCTAAAGTTGATCCTTGGACAAATGTGATAAATTTTGAGAGCACTCTGGGTCACTGAGTAAGTATCATTCAAGAAATGTCTTTTGTCTCCAAAAGAGTACCAATGGAAAAAAATACTATTTTCTCTCTCTACGCATATTCTTATTCTCTGCTTCAGCGTGAAACAACTTTTCTCTGATGGGAGGTGGCTATTAAGCGTTCTTTGCCACTTTGTTTACATGTAAAACTCTGAGCCTAGGTAACCTGTTGCAGTTCTACACCATGTTGAGGATACCGGAAGAGCTCCCTTCAGAACTTTCTTGCTACTATCTCTATACAAAGCCTGTAGCGCTTTGGGTACTGTACTAGTATAAATATTAATGCCTCTGTCTCCCTGAGAAAACATGGACAGAAATTGCACACTCCCTAAGATGTGTGAGCATTGCCTCAGCAATACTTCCACCTTCATTTGATCTAGCAGCAAAGAACTGGACTGGCATCATCTCAGCTCAGGTATTCCGATGTTCATGTTTGTTCAGTGAGTTACTACTAACCATCGCTATGATGGACTCCTGCAGGGGTCTGTAACCTGTGGTTCTTCTTCGAGTGTCCCCGTGGGTGCTCCACATTAGGTGTCGGGCTCGCCCGGCGCCGCAGATCGGATCTTCCAAGCAGTTTCTGCTGGACCGCGCATGCGCCGGTGCGCGCCACTCCCCCGCGTGCTCCCGGCCACGTGCGCGATCCGGTCCCCGCCAGTTCCTCTTAACCGCCGTCGGCTGCAGACGGAATCCGAACTAGGCTAAGGCCAAGTAGCGTATTCAACGACTTTATCTGTTTTTCTTTAAAGTTTTTTCAAGTACTTAGGCTACTGCAAGTTAGCCGGTTGTTATTTTTGCAAAAAAAAAAAAAAACAAAAGCAACAAACAAACTACAAGCGGGACAGCTTCAATCCAGTCCCAGTAACAAGCGCCGGAGGCCAGGAGCATCGGGCCATCAGCCCTCCTGCTGAGGCAGGCCATCGGACGGGGAAAACAGCACAGGGAAGGTGCTAAGTACCCGCTTAACAACTGCAAGACTCACCAACAATGTCCTCTTCAGGCTTTAAAAAATGTGAGTCCTGCCGAGAGGCGATTAAGGAGAGACAGGGAGATGCGGCTTAAAATGCTGCTTTTGATAAGGCCCTCCAGCCAGACGTGCCGGAGCGGCCGCAGCAGGAGGGACCCTCCGGGGCCCATAAAAGGAAAGCTGCCTCCCTCACTCCCTCAGCGCAGAAACGGAGGAAAGTCTCCCCAACCCGATCCCTGCCGGCAGCAACAGCGAGCGGGACGGGAGGAGCGCACAGCCCCCAGCCGCAGCAACAGCTGATCGGCGGCGGCAGGGAGAGCCACGTGGAAGCGGCTCAGCCTCCGATGATCAGCCAGCCGCCCCGCACCGCAGGCAGGGCAGCGGCTTAAAACTGCTTTTCATAAGGCCCTCCAGCCAGACGTGCCAGAGCGGCCGCAGCAGGAGGGACCCTGCGGGGCCCATAAAAGGAAAGCTGCCAAAAAAGGAGAAAAGCCTCCCCAGCCCGATCCCTGCAGGCAACAATAGCGAGCGGGACGGGAGGAGCGCGCAGCCCCCAGCCGCAGCAACAGCTGATCGGCGGCGGCACGGAGAGCCACGTGGAAGCGGCTCAGCCTCCGATAATCAGCCAGCCGCCCCGCACCGCAGGCAGGGTGGCGGCTAGACAAGCGCCGGTACCGGCGGCACCGCAGGCAGCGGCACCGAACCCCGGGGAACCGGCGGTGCAGAGCGCGCAGGCACGCAGCCTGCAGGCACCGGAGCACACCGCACCTGCGGCACCGCCCTCCAGCGTGCCGAGCTTGGTGCGCACGGGGCCGGGATCCCCTGTAAGTCAGGGGGCGGAGTTACCTCCTCAAGGGAGGGGGAAGGCTGCACACAAGAGGAGGCATTGCAGCCCCTCTCCGCACAGGGCTGTGGAGTTGCTTTCTCACAGCCCTCCGCTTATGTTACAGACTCCAACCAGAAGGCAGGGGTCCCCCCTAGCCTACCCGGAGCCCCCTTCTCCATTTTTTGCAACCAGCCTCACCCTGGCTGGGACCACCTTCGCCCTTCCTGGGGTTTGAACCGCTGGACTATTATGCAAAATCGCTCTCTCCAGCCCTCCCCCAGACGCAGAGGGTATGCACCAAGGGAGTGGTCTAGGTCACCTTCCCAAGAACAGTGCCTATACTGCCATGGTCGCCCCTACCACGCGGGGCATAGACACCATCGGCTATCTACCAGGGAAAGATCCCCACAAACGATCTCCTACCCCCGAGGGCAATTGCGACCGGGGACAGAGACTCAAGCATCTCAGGGGGGACTGGTTATGGTACCCCGAGATTTTCCCTAGCAAACCTCTAGTGAGAGGGTGTACCATCACCAGCAGGAACCGGAAGGGTCCACAGAGACGTATCCCAGTGGTTCCTCGCTCTCCTCCCCGGATGAGGCTACGGCCCCGGGGGACGTCCATCCTCCGGACGATCTCAAACAGTTCCAAGAGCTGTTTTACGAGGGTGGCCTTCACGCAAGGCATCCAGACAGCTAAGGTGCAAGAGAAACACCATAAGCTCCTCAAAAATCTGAGACCTCCGGCCTCCTCCAAAATAGCAATACCGCTTAATGACGCAATCTTGGAGTCTGCCACTATGATATGGCAGACTCCTGCGACTATTCCGCCTGTCCACAAGAGAGCGGGAAAAAAAACAAACAAAAAAAAAAAACAACTTCGTGCCGACAAAGGGCACGGAGTTCCTGTTCAGCCACCCACAACCAAATTCCTTGGTGGTGGAGTCGTCGCAATGTGGGGGAACAGACGAACATGCCAAAAAGCTAGAGCTGTTGGGCAGAAAGGTCTACTACTCCTCCACTCTACTGTTGCGAATGGCAAATTACGCAGCGCATCTAGCGAACCATAATTTCGATAACCACATTAGGTTAACCTCCCTCATGGACTCGCTTCCAGAGGGCAAGAAACCAGTGCTCAAGGCCATCATGCAAGAAGGCTACGCGGCCTCGAGGACGGGAGTTCAGATCGCCCTGGATGTTGCGAACTCAGCAACAGCGTCCCCAGTACCACAGGGTTTACGAGCAAGGGCGACATCAACAGCACCAGCAGTACAGAACTCCCAGGCGTCGTTCCCAGCACAGCCGTGCGTCCTCGGGGCAGGGCCAAAGGCCACAAGTTTGACACACAGATCCAGGGCTGCGCCATCACTACCGTCGCAAGGTCATCCGAGGCGGTTATTCCACCATCGCCTCCGACCATTCTATAACCAGTGGCGAAGGATCACCACAGACAAATGGGTGCTGGAGATCATAGCCACGGGGTACGCCATCCCCTTCCAGTCGCTCCCACCGCCATGACCTCCTCCCAGGACCCACCTCCAGGAGGCCTCCCACGTGGCGAGGCTCAAGCAGGAGGTAGACCATCTCATGCTCATAGGGGCAGTGGAAAGAGTGCCGGAGCAACTGCAAGGGAGAGGGTTCTACTCCAGGTACTTCCTCACGGGGAAAAAGACAGGAGGCGGGAAGTCCATCTTAGATTTTCGAGGCCTCAACCGGTACCTGTGCAAGCAACGCTTTCTGATGATCACAATCGCCTCCATCCTTACGGCACTAGACGATGGAGATTGGTTCGCAGCCCTCGACTTATAAGACGCGTATTTTCACATAACTATTCATCCGGCTCACCTACGATTCCTCTGGTTTCTCATGGTAGGCAGAGAACATTTTCAATACAAGGTCCTACCGTTTGGCCTCTCCTCGGCCCCCAGAGTCTTCACCAAGCCCTTGGCAGTGGTGTCAGCCTACCTGCACAGACAGGGGGTATTTATATTCCAGTATCCGGATGACTGCCTACTCAAAGGGGCCTCGAAGGAGGAGGTACTACGCATAATATGCGTCACAACAGGCACGTTCTCTCGCTCGGCCTGGTTATCAATCTGACAAAATCAAAGATAGACCCCACGCAGGACATAGAGTTCGTAGGGGCACGCATAAATTCTATTACAGCGAGGGCGTATCTACCAGAGACTCCCTTTCGGGCCATCGGCTCCCTCGTGCAAGTCTTCACCTTCAGCCCTACGGTGCTGGTTCTGACGTGCTTACAGCTGCTGGGCCACATGGCAGCAGCGGCGTTCGTACAACAGAACGCCAGGTTACACATGCGCAGCATGCAGCACTGGCTGGCGAGCGTATACAACCCGGCAGCACACACTGTTCACAGGGTGGCGTCGCCCACGACAGAGGTGCGCAAATCCCTGCAATGGTGGGTAAACCCCGAGAACCTGCTAACAGGGGTACCCTTCCACCAACCACACATATTGGTTTTTCTTACTACAGACGCCTCCCTCATAGGGTGGGGAGCGCACATGGGCGAAGAGGTGACGCAAGGGCTGTGGTCCTCCACGGAGCAGTCACTGCACACAAATATACTGGAGCTCAGAGCAGTGTTCAACGCCTGCAGACACTTTCGGGACCATATAAAAGGCAAAGTAGTCGGGATCAGTATAGACAATACCTCCACCATGTTTTATATGAATCGGCAAGGAGGAGCTCGGTCCCGTGCCTTATGTGCAGAAGCAGTCCGGTCGTGAAACTGCTGCATCGCCAACAATATAACCATGGAAGCCTCGTACTTCCCAGGCGCTCACAGTGTGAAGGCAGACCAGCTGAGCAGGCGTTTCGCACTCACGCACGAGTGGCAGATCCGTCCCGATCTGCTGCAACCGATTTTTCATGCATGGGGTTTTTCCCCAGATAGACCTGTTTGCTACTCAGCACAACAAGAAGTGCCCACGATTCTGCTCCAGGGCAGGACTGGGACGGGGGTCCCTGAGGGACGCCTTCGCGATCTCTTGGAGGGGCCCCCTGCTTTACGCTTTCCCTCCCACAGTGCTCATCCACAAGGTGTTGCAGAAAGCCAGGAGGGAAGGAGCCTGAATGATCCCGATAGTCCCAACGTGGGATCGACAGCAATGGTTCCCCCTACTCCTGCGCATGTCGGACCGGCCACCGATGCCCCTTCCGGTGGCGCCGGATCTGCTCACGCAAGCCCAGGGGTCCATAGTGCATCCGCACCCCCAAGGCCTGCGACTACAAACGTGGTTAATCCATGGCTCAGCTCCCTAGAGAGCACATGTGCGGAGGAAGTGCAGCAAGTCCTAGAAAGTAGCAGGAGGACTTCCACCAGGAAGACCTACAAGCAGAAATGGACTCGCTTTACGGCATGGTGTTCTACCAAACAGCTAGCCCCCGTTTCGGTGCCTATGGCTGTGATTTTAGAGTATTTACTGGACCTCAAGAGAGGAGGACTCTCACTATCCTCATTTAAGGTCCACCTTGCCGCCTTTTTGACATTCAGACACGGAGAGACAGGGCACACGGTGTTCGCCCATCCCATGGTTACCAGGTTCCTTAAAGGGCTGGTAAACCTATACCCCCTCCTCGGAAACCGCTTCCACCTTCGTGGAACTTGGACCTGGTGCTTAATGCGAAAAGGGGACCACCGTTCGAGCCTTTGGCCACGGTTTCCCTCTGCCTCCTTATGATAAAGACGACCTCTCTTCTCGCAATCACGTCAGCTTGCAAGGTGAGCGAGCTTGTGGCAGTTATGGCAACACCACCCTGCGCTGTTTTTTCCAAGGAGGCGGTAACCATATGGCTGCATCCAGCCTTTGTTCCTAAAGTTTCTTCTGAGTTTCATACTAACGAACCTATTGTTTACCCTGGTTTTATCCGAAGCCTCATAACTCTGACAATGAGGCGCGCCTACACCTGCTGGACGTGAGGAGGTGCTAGCTTTCTATATAGACAGGACCAAGTCTTCCAGAGAATGGATAGACTCCTAGTCTCTATCGCTCCCAAATCAAAAGGAGAATGTCTCTCTTCGCAGAGAATCTCGAAGCACAAATTATCTTGCATTAAAAAGTGCTACAAACTCAAAAAGACTCCTTTCCTGGCCATGCCCAGAGCTCATTCCACTAGGACGGTGGCAGCATCAACAGCCCTTTTTCAAGGGCGTTGCGCTAAAGACATTTGCAGAGTGGTGACCTGGTCATCCTGTGACACCTTCGCCAAACATTACGCCCTTCACAGGGTATTCCAAGAGGATACCCGTCTCTCGACAGCGGTCCTCTCGGGGACAAGCTGCACATACTCCTATTACCCACCTCCTATCTTGGGTTACTGCTGGGTAGTCACCTAATGTGGAGCACCCACGGGGACACTCGAAGAAGAAAGAAAGGTTACTCACCGTAGTAACGGTGGTTCTTCGAGATGTGTCCCCGTGGGTGCTCCACTACCCGCCCATCCTCCCCGCTTCGGATCTCTGTTTAGTGTTTTGCAGGAGCATCCGAGGCGGTTGGTCAAGGAACTGGCGGGGACCGGATCGCGCACGTGGCCGGGAGCGCGCGGGGGAGTGGCGCGCACCGGCGCATGCGCGGTCCGGCAGAAACTGCTTGGAAGATCCGATCTGCGGCGCCGGGCGAGCCCGACACCTAATGTGGAGCACCCACGGGGACACATCTCGAAGAACCACCATTACTACAGTGAGTAACCTTTCTCTCCAGAGCCTGCAACTCTTTGAGGACGTCTTTGTGGCTCCCAACCATAACTGCAAAGCCAAAACAAAAAACCTCCTGATTATTTTCAATAAATGGTGACCATCTAAAAACCCAACAAGCAAATGATATGTGATCTCAAAATGTTGCATAACTTCCCTCTTTAATATGTGCAGTGCGTTAAGGGATATGATACTGTATCTGTGTTTTGCTTGTGTCACTAATAAAGCCGTAATTTTTGAAAAGGAAAAGGAAGCTTGGGGATTCCTGCTGTGAAGGGCAACATGCATTTTAAGAAAGAAAACTGAAATTAAACATGAAGTAAAATTAAAATCGATTTGGAAGGGAAAGTCAGGAAGGTAGTTGGTCAAACACACATGTAAAATGTGAAGAAACAGAATGTGTAAAAGGTTTGTGAATATCCTGCAGTAAACATGTTTTGCATTACAAATAATTGTGTGTGTACTGTTGTTAAAATAGGGGCACAAAAGTATGGTTTGATGTTATTTATTAAGGACCGTCTTGTATTCACATGCATTGCAGCTCTTGAATCATTGATTTTTTTTTTTACTGAATTCTAAATGGCTCTTCTTGCTATTTTGGTTGCAGACCCTTGGCCTTGCCCATTCCTTGCATCTTAAAATCTATGGATGCTAATTGTGACTGGATTTGTGGGGCTGTTCCATCACCAGTTACAAGGTGGTGATAGGATCTTGAGAAGTTCAGCCGCTGGGAGATTGTACTCAGTGCTATTTTGGCACCAGGAAGATCTTTTGAAGTTGGTGAATGCAGATACACCCCTTCTTCCTATTCTGACAGTCAAGTGTCCCCTAATGCTGCACGGATACACATCTGTCTTCATTTAACCAGAAATTATGGTCTTAAGGTTAGGTTTACTGGTTGCATTTCATGTGCTATGTAGGAAGTTAGACTAGATTGTCATAATCGTCCCTTATGGCCTTAAATCTACACATCTGTGAACAGATTTCACTCCTGATGTTTTAAAATTTGCACAGAATTTATTATTTTTTGTTTACCATTGACTAAGCATAGACTTACTGGAAGTGGAAAAATTGATAGTGTTGATGCAGACCACTATTTTTCAAGGTTCACTACGTGTCTCTTTTAGTGCTTCTTAGTCCTGACTTACAGCATTCCTCTGTCTCTCTCCTGGCCTCTCTTACGTGCAAGCTGTAGAATGTGGAGAGTTATATCAACTTGTAAAGTAGCTTTTCATGCGGGTAGTTGTCCACTGGTGAATGGGGACTGGGACACAAATCAGACCACCATGCTCATTTTCACTTTGACACTGGAATGCAAACTTCTAAAGGTGAAAGGTTAATGCCAGCATTGCAGTAATCTAAAGCTCTGCCTAGTCCAAAACCAGACTTTATCTGGAAATAAAACTCGTTCCATTTCAGAACCATTTTTGTTATCATAGCAAATGCAAAGCAAAGAACTCAAATGAGAGAGTTTGCAAAATAATCTGTGAGTAACAATGCATCGCAAAAATAGCAGGTCCAGGAGAGAGGGTTTTGGAAAGGATTTTAAAATGTAGATCCAATCCTGCTCCCATTAAATTCTGTGCGAGTTTTGCCATTGACTTCAGTGGCAGTTCTTGGATAAGGTCTTAATTTTGTGATACTAAACCTAATGCAGAAGATAATGACAGTAAGGGAGATTTCTCATCATCTAGAAATCGCACGGTGCTTGAATTTCTGCATGCATGCAAAGCACAAAGGACACTGTTCTCACTCAAGCATCGCAAAATGTGTGGGTCACTTCCCAGGGCTCAGACCCCAACATGTCTGTGAAATAACAGTGAGCTGGAAAGACACTCTGGCTGTTAATATGCAAAGGAACACCCAACGGTCTTACATGTGTTTACACACATACTGTTTCGTATTAAACATATTTTCATAGAATCATAGACTCTTAGGGCTGGACGGGGCCTCAGGAGGTCATTGAATCCAGCCCCCTGCCTAAAGCAGGATCAACCCCAACTAAATCATCCCAGCCAGGACTTTGTCAGGCCTGGACTTAAAAACCTCTAAGGATGGAGATTCCATCATCTCTCATGGTTCCGCATTCCAGTGCTTCAGCACCCTCCTGGTGAAATAGTTTTTCCTAATATCCAGACTACACCTCCCCCTCTGTAACTTGAGACCATTGCTCCTTGTTCTGCCATCCGTCACTACTAAGAACAGACTCCCTCCATCCTCTTTAGAGCTTTCCTTCAGGTCAAATCACCTCTCACTCTTCTCTTCTGCAAACTAAATAAGCCTAAGTCCCTCGGCCTCTCCTCATAGGTCGTGTGCTCCAGCCCCTTTGTCATTTTGTTTTGTTATATCAGTATTTTTTCACTGGAAAAATGCTTACTGAGAGGTAAGCTTGCTTTTATAGCCAGTCTTTGATGAACATGTGTGGGTGCTGGTATGTGTGTTTTGAAGAAGCTGAGGGAGAATGAAAAAGTTTTGAAACTTAATTATAGTAAAAAGATAACCTGGTGAACTCTGTATATAAAAAGTAATACCATTGAATATTATGGATGGTGCAGCACATGAGTCTGAACATTTATAAAGAAATATGCTCTTGAAGCAATGAGGAGTGTGTTGCCCATATACAGATTTTTCCCAGTGGTAATCAAAGTCAGCACTGCAGGTTGGTAAAGAAAAAATACATAAAGTGTGGGGAGTGGAGAAGAGAGTGAAGAAGGAGCTGTCTGTACAGTAATCCCTTGAAATGTGCCATTTGGAGTTGCACTTAACTCGCACTAATGCAAGTTAAGTGCAACTCAAAATCCTGCTCCCCCCAGGCCTGGCTCAACCTCCCCGCCCTGTGCGGCACCGGTTCAAACATCCCCCACCCTAGTTCAACCCCTCCGGCCCTGGTTCACCCCCACCTGCGCAGCTCTGGCTTACCACCCCCCATGCCTGGCTCTGGCTCACCCGCCTGCCCCACGCAGCTCCAGATCAACTAGCCAAAGGGACATGTGACACTGGCTTACGACCCCTCCATTCCCCCTGCAACCCTGACCCACCCCAGGCTTAACCCCCTTGCCCTGCTCACATGGCCCCAACCCACCACCATGTGTAACCCTCCCCAGCTGCCCCCCCCCACCCTAGGACTTACCTTTCAAAAGGAGCTCCAGGTGCTTCTGCTGCTTCCCCAACTGCAGAAAGTGCATTTGGTGGGGGGAAAAAGTCCCCCCACAACTTACACGAAATTTGAGTTACACGAGGAAGCACGGGAACGTACCCTCGCATATCTCGAGGGACTGCTGTACTGAGTTGAAAGTGCAGCCATAAGCCCCATATAATGCTGTCTGAATGTGTCTCTGCCTCTATTTAAAAGGTTAGTCTAGGCTACGGGTCAGCAACCTTTCTGAGAATGAGTGTCAAAATTTGACCTTTTGACCTCTATGTACGGTCTGAGTGCAGGTGATACTTTATTAAGTCACTAATAGTCCTATTTACAACAGCTTCATCCATAAATAAATGGTAAAGTTCTTCATCTTTGTTTAGGTGGTGGTTGGCAGTATTGGCTGTTTTTTTTTTGTTAATCCACAGGCGCCATGGCTTTGAGCCAGTTCCCTGCTGCATGGCGTAGGAGGGGCAGGGCTGAGCTCCTGCCTCGCGTGCTGATAAAAATTCACTCATGTGCACTCTTGGCACATGTGCCGGGGTTGCTGACCCCTGGTCTAGGCTGACACCACTTCACAATTTTTTGGGAGGTGGTAACAAGGTGTGATTTGAGAACTGTCAGTCAGATGAGTTTAAATTTAACCAAGGTGACATTGGTGCTAGTATGACAACACTTTATTTGATGAAGAGTTCAATTAGCAGCAAGAAAACCTGTACTAGCTATCGACTGGTGTTTGCAGCCAGCATGGCTAAGTGTTGATTTAGAAGCAAGCAGTAGTCTGATGTGACAGAACAGTCACATAGATCAGTCTAATTTACTTTACCTAAGAAGAGTAATGAGGAGTTCTTCTTCGAGTGTCCCCGTGGGTGCTCCACAATAGGTGTCGGGCTCGCCCGGCGCCGCAGATCGGATCTTCCAAGCAGTTTCTGCTGGACCGCGCATGCGCCGGCGCGCGCCGCTCCCTTGCGCGCTCCTGGCCACGTGCGCGATACGGTCCCCGCCAGTTCCTCTTAACCGCCGTCGGCTGCAGACGGAATCCGAACTAGGCTAAGGCCAAGTTAGCGTATTCAATGGTTTTAACTGTTTTTTCTTTAAAGTTTTCAAGTTCTTAGGCTACTGCAAGTTAGCCAGTTGTTATTTTTCAAAAAAAAAAAAACAAGCGGGACGGCATTCAGTCCAGTCCCAGTAACAAGCGGAACACCGGAGGCCAGGAGCCTAGGGCCATCAGCCCTCCTGCCGTGGCAGGCCATCGGAGAAGGGGAAAAACAGCACAGAGAAGGTGCTAAGTACCCGTTAACAACTGAAAGACTCACCAACAATGTCCTCTTCAGGATTTAAGAAATGTGAGTCCTGCCGAGAGGCAATGCCAGCGTCTGATGGGCACAGTCTATGCATAAGGTGCCTGGGGGAGTCCCATGTCACGCAGAAATGCTCCTTCTGTGCAAAACTAACAGCCAGAGCAAGGAAGGACAGGGAGATGTGGCTTAAAATGCTGCTCTTCGACAAGGCCCTCCAGCCAGACGTGCCGGAGCGGCCGCAGCAGGAGGGACCCTCCGGGGCCCATAAAAGGAAAGCCGCCTCCCTCACCCCATCAGCGCAAAAACGGAGGAAAGCCTCCCCAGCCCGATCCCTGCCGGCAGCAACAGCGAGCGGGACGGGAGGAGCGCGCAGCCCCCAGCCGCAGCAACAGCTGATCGGCGGTGGCACGGAGAGCCACGTGGAAGCGGCTCAGCCTCCGATAATCAAACAGCCACCCCGCACCGCAGGCAGGGCGGTGGCTAAACAAGCGCCGGTACCGGCGGCACCGCAAGCAGTGGCACCGACCCCCGGGGAACCGGCGGTGCAGAGCATGCAGGCACGCAGCCTGCAGGCACCGGGGAACATCGCCCGTGCGGCACCGCCCATGAGCGTGCCGTGCACGGCGCGGACGGGGCAGAGATCCCCTACACGCCAGGGGGCGGAGTTACCCCTCAAGGGATGGGGAAGGCTGCACACAAAATGAGGCACCGCAGCCCCTCTCCAGACAGGGCTGCGGAGTTGCTTTCTTTCAGCCCTCCGCTTATGCTGCAGACTCCAACCAGAAGGCAGGGGTCCCCCCTAGCCTACCCGGAGCCCCCGTCTCCATTTTTACAACCAGCCTCGCCCTGGCTGGGACCACCTTCACCCTTCCTGGGGTTTGAGCCGCTGGAATACTATCCAAAATCGCTCTCTCCAGTGTCCCAGATCTCTCAACGATCTCGCTCCCCCAGACGCAGAGGGTATGCACCAAGGGAGTGGTCTAGGTCACCTTCCTAAGAACAGTGCCTATACTGCCATGGTCGCCCCTATCACGCGGGGCATAGACACCACCGGCAATCTACCAGGGAAAGATCCCCACAGACGATCTCGTATCCCCAAGGGCAATCGCGAACGGGGACAGAGACTCAAGTATCTCAGGGGGGACTGGTTATGGAACCCCGAGATTTTCCCTCGCAAGCCTCTAGCGAGAGGGTGTACCATCACCAACAGGAACCGGAAGGGTCCAGAGAGGCGTACCCCAGCGGTTCCTCGCTCTCCTCCCCGGACGAGGCTACGGCCCCGGGGGACGTCCATCCTCCGGACGATCTCAAACAGTTTCAAGAGCTGTTTAAGAGGGTGGCCTTCACGCAAGGCATCCAGACAGCAGAGGTGCAAGAGAAACACCATAAGCTCCTCAAAAATCTGAGACCTCCGGCCTCCTCCAAAATAGCAATACTGCTTGATGACGCAATCTTGGAGTCCGCCACTACGATATGGCAGACCTCTGCGACTATTCCGCCTGTCCAAAAGACAGCGGATAAGAAATACTTCGTGCCGGCGAAGGCCATGGAGTTCTTGTTCAGCCACCCACAACCAAATTCCTTGGTGGAGGAGTCGTCGCAACAAAGATCAAAGACATCTCAATGCAGGACAGGGGGAACAGACAAAGATGCCAAGAAGCTAGAGCTGTTCGGCAGAAAGGTCTACTCCTCCTCCACTCTACTGTTGCGAATGGCAAATTACGCAGCGCATTTAGCGCACCATAATTTCGACAACTACACTAGGTTAACCTCCCTCATGGACTCGCTTCCAGAGGACAAGAAACCAGTGCTCAAGGCCATCGTGCAAGAAGGCTACGCGGCCTCGAGGACGGGAGTTCAGATCGCCCTGGATGTTTCGGACACAGCAGCACGTTCCACAGCTACGGCAGTGGTGATGCGAAGGGAGTCCTGGCTCCAGACTTCGGGTATACCGAGGGATCTGCCGGCAAAGATAGCTGATCTTCCCTTCAACTCGCAGAAGCTGTTTGCTGAATCAACTGACTCGGTCCTTCATTCCAGTAAAGATTCAAGAGCCACACTTAGGACCCTGGGGATTTACACCCCTCCATACCGAAAGAAAAAGTACTACCCTCAACAAAGACGGTACCAGTACCAGCAACAGCGTCCCCAGTACCACAGGGGTTACGAGCAAGGGCGATATCAACAGCACCAGCAGTACAGAACTCCCAGGCGACGTTCCCAACAGAGCTGTGCGTCCTCGGGGCAGGGCCAAAGGCCACAAGTTTGACGCACAGATCCAGGGCTGCGCCATCACTACCATCGCACAAGGTCATCCGAAGCGGCTATTCCACCATCGCCTCCGACCATTCTACGACCAGTGGCAAAGGATCACCACAGACAAATGGGTGCTGGAGATCATAGCCACGGGGTACGCCATCCCCTTCCAGTCGCTCCCACCGCCACGACCTCCACCCAGGCCCCACCTCCAGGAGGCCTCCCATGTAGCGAGGCTCAAGCAGGAGGTAGACCATCTCATGCTCATAGGGGCAGTGGAAAGAGTGCTGGAGCAACTGCAAGGAAAAGGGTTCTACTCGAGGTACTTCCTCACGGAGAAAAAGACAGGAGGCTGGAGGCCCATCTTAGATCTTCGAGGCCTCAACCAGTACCTGCGCAAGCAACGCTTTCAGATGATCACAATCGCCTCCATCCTTACGGCACTGGACGATGGAGATTGGTTCGCAGCCCTCGATTTACAAGACACGTATTTTCACATAACTATTCATCTGGCTCACCGGCGATTCCTCCGGTTCATGGTAGGCAAAGAACATTTTCAATACAAGGTCCTACCGTTTGGCCTCTCCTCGGCCCCCAGAGTCTTCACCAAGACCTTGGCAGTGGTGTCAGCCTACCTGCACAGACAGGGGGTATTTATATTCCCATATCTGGACGACTGCCTACTCAAAGGGGCCTCGAAGGAGGAGGTACTACGCATGATACGCGTCACAGCAGGCACGTTCTCTTCGCTCAGCCTGGTTATCAATCTGGCAAAATCAAAGATAGACCCCACACAGGACATAGAGTTCATAGGGGCACGCATAAATTCTATTACAGCGAGAGTATATGTACCAGAGACTCGCTTTCGGGCCATCGGCTCCCTCGTGCAGGTCATCACCTTCAGCCCTACGGTGCCGGTCCTGACGTGCTTACAGCTGCTGGGCTACATGGCAGCGGCGACATTCATAGTACAGAACGCCAGGTTACACATGCACAGCATGCAGCACTGGCTGACGAGTGTATACAAACCGGCAGCACACACCATTCACAGGGTGGTGTCGCCCACAACAGAGGTGCGCAAATCCCTGTAATGGTGGGTAACCCCAAGAACTTGCTAACAGGGGTACCCTTCCACCAACCACAAATATCGGTTTTTCTTACTACAGACGCCTCCCTCATAGGGTGGGGAGCACACATGGGCGAAGAGGTGACTCAAGGACTGTGGTCCTCCACGGAGCAGTCACTGCACATAAATATACTGGAGCTCAGAGCAGCGTTCAACGCCTGCAGACACTTTCGAGACCATATACAAGGCAAAGTCGTCGGGATCAGTACAGACAATACCTCCACCATGTTTTATATAAACCGGCAAGGAGGAGGTCGGTCCCGTGCCTTATGTGTGGAAGCAGTCTGGTTATGGAACTGGTGCATCACCAACAATATAATCTTGAAAGCCTCGTACTTACCAGGCGCTCACAATGTGAAGGCAGACCAGCTGAGCAGGCGTTTTGCACTCACACACGAGTGGCAGATCCGTCCCGATCTGCTATGACCAATTTTCCACGCATGGGGTTTTCCCCAGATAGACCTGTTTGCCACTCAGCACAACAAGAAGTGCCCACGATTCTGCTCCAGGGCAGGACTGGGATTGGGGTCGCTGGGGGATGCGTTTGTGATCTCGTGGAGGGGCCCCCTGCTTTACGCTTTTCCTCCCACAGTGCTGATCCACAAAGTGTTGCAGAAAGCCAGGAGGGAAGGAGCCCGAATGATCCTGATAGTCCCAACGTGGGATCGACAGCAATGGTTCCCCCTACTCCTGCACATGTCAGACCGTCCACCGATGCCTCTTCCGGTGGCGCCGGATCTGCTCACGCAAGCCCAGGGGTCCATAGTGCATCCGCACCCCCAAGGCCTGCGACTACAAACGTGGTTAATCCATGGCTCAGCTCCCTAGAGAGCACATGCACAGAGGAAGTGCAGCAAGTCTTAGAAAGTAGCAGGAGGACTTCCACCAGGAAGACCTACAAGCAGAAATGGACTCGCTTCATGGCTTGGTGTTCTACCAAACAGCTGGCCCCCCTTTTGGTGCCTATACCTGTAATATTAGAGTATTTACTGGACCTCAAGAGAGGAGGACTCTCACTATCCTCGTTAAAGGTCCACCTTGCCGCCATTTCGGCGTTCAGACACGAGGAGGAAGGGCACACGGTGTTCGCCCATCCCATGGTTACCAGGTTCCTCAAAGGGTTGGTAAACCTATACCCACCTCGGAAACCGCTTCCACCTTCGTGGAACTTGGACCTGGTGCTTAACGCGCTAACGGGACCACTGTTCGAGCCCTTGGCCACGGTTTCCCTCTGCCTCCTTACGATAAAGACGACCTTTCTTCTCGCAATCACGTCAGCTCGCAGGGTGAGCGAGCTTGCGGCAGTTATGGCAAGTTGCAGTTGGTCAAGGAACTGGCAGGGACCGGATCGCGCACATGGCCAGGAGCGCGCAAGGGAGCGGCGCGCGCCGGCGCATGCGCGGTCCGGCAGAAACTGCTTGGAAGATCTGATCTGCGGCGCCGGGCGAGCCCGACACCTATTGTGGAGCACCCACGGGGACACATCTCGAAAAACCACCGTTACTACGGTGAGTAACCTGTCTTTATCATACAGATTCCGTTTGGGAGACTGTGGCTGTTTGGCAGTCAGGGTGACTAGGAAATAATAAAAACAAAAATAGTTGGGTAATTGGTCAGCCATGTGTGGAATAAAGTTTGTTATGTGCACTCAGGCACACGTGAATGTGCACCACCAGTAAAAGCACATGCTGCTGGCTGTGGGCACTCTGCTAATCAAAGGAAGGCATTTGAATCTTTCCTGGATGGCTGCCCAAGTGCTCAGCTTACAGGAAACATGGGTGTCATGTGTTTCAGATTGTCTTAGCTGTTTAAGAACATGTTAAGAAGATAATGCATCATAATTCTGTGTGTGTGTGTGTGTGTGTGTGTGTGAACCCTATTCAATACTGTAACATTTTAAAATACAAAAACCTTATAACTGAGCTATAAGATCAATATACTGATTTTCAGAGTAATTATTAGTCACCATTTTTTAGTTTTAAAATGTTCACCATTGTAAAAAGTATGCTGTTATTAAATTATATTAGTGCATCTACTTGTGAAGAAAAAATCTGAATCATATCACTTTGCCTCTTTCCAGGCAGCACTGGTACTCTTTGTTGTTTTGCATGATACTACTTTTTGTTGACCAAGTCCTCCTTTGGAAAGAGTATTCTCTTTTGCAAAATACGTCAACCACCCACCCCTGGACGAAAGCCTTCCCCTTGCTCTCAACGATGTTGTGGAGTGTGCAACACACGCCCACGATGTGGGGGATGTTTTGGAGGCTGACGTCCAGTCGGGCAAGGAGGCACCGCCAGCAGCCCTTCAGACAGCCGAATGTCCTCTCCATCACCTGGTGGGCGTGGTTCAGCCGGGTGTTGAACTGCTCCTGCCTGGCATTGAGGTGGCCAGTGTACAGGTGCATGAGCCAGGGCTGGAGGGAGTAGGCCGTGTCCGCCATGAGGCAGAGGGGCACGGTGGTGTCCCCCAGAGGGATCCCCCTCTTGGGGATGTAGGTCCCCGCCTCCAGCTGGTGGCACAGGCCTGAGTTCCTAAAAACACGGGCATCGTGTGTGCAGCCAGGCCAGCCCATGTACATGTTCTGGAAGCGGCCCTGACTGTCCACCATGGCCTGCAGGACCATGGAGTGGAAGCCCCTGCGGTTTATGTATCTTCCTCCGCTGTGGTCTGGGGCGCGGATGGGGATGTAGGTCCCATCCAGGGCCCCAAAGCAGTTCAGGAACCCCATGGAGGCAAATCCGGCAACAGCTGCGTCCAGGTCCCCGAGTCAGACGACCCTCTGGAGCAACATGGCGTTAAGCGCACGGACCACCTGTGAGGAGGGGACACAGGCGCCCATGAGGCTGTGCAGGGTGCCCCAGGGCCCTTCCCCCAGGCCCCCCTCCCGGACACCTCCCTGGGTGGTCCTGGGTGCTGATTATTGTCCCCTGCTCCAGTGGTGTGTGGACACTCCGCATTTCCTTCCGGGGCGGCTCCTTTCGATGTTCCCCGTCGCTACTTCGACGTTGAACATCGATGGCACCAGCCCTGGAGGACGTGTAGACGACATGTGTTGAAGTAGCCTATTTCGATGTTCTTACTTTGACATAGTGTGCTAGTGTAGACGCAGCCAATGTGTTATACCCAAGAGCAATACTGCTTAAACTTTTTGGCTGTGGCTACGTTAGCCCCCTCCTTTCGGAAGGGGCATGGTAATGAGCCACTTCGGCAGATGCTAATGAGGCACTGCCGTCAATATGCAGTGCCTCATTAGCATAACGATGGCCACACACATTTTGAAAGTGCCGCTTTTACACGCATGCTGCCCATGTCAACAGGGGCCTTTCAAAAGGACCCCCCAAACTTAGAAAATCCCTTCTTCCTAAAACCAAATGGAAAGCACTTTCGAAACTCATGCAGCCGCTGTTATGCATATTCATGACAGTGCCTCATTAGCATCTGTCGAAGTGGCTCATTACCATGTCCCTTCTGAAAGGAGGTGGCTAGTGTATCCACAGCCATAGAGACCACAGAGCACCAAACAATAATTTTTATGTGAAACACATGAAAATTTTCTTTAAAAATATTGTTGTTTACCCCAAAAACAAAACAAAACAAACAGACAAAGCAACATATACAGCAAATACAAAAGGAAGTAATGTAAACAGGTAGCATAGCAATGAAGAAGGAACCTTGTATCTGGTTTTTAATAACACAAAATATACACCATTAGAGCATATTTTTCCAAATGCTCATGGCACACCTGGGAGTTGTTCACGGGACACCAGTGTTCCACTGCAGAACACAGTTTAAGAAACTCTGGTCTAGAGAATCCTTAAAATATCAAGAGCTTGTAGGTTGGTAGGAAGAATTAAAAGCTATAAAGGTGCAGGTTCCGTGGGTATTCAAGATGGAGCGTCCATGAAGAAGTAAACTGTGGTTGCTCCGCACCCACTGGCAGCTGCACCAATCACCTCATCCCCCTGTTCCCAACACTTCCTGCCTGCCAATGGGTCCCATCAGTCAACTCCTGTTCTCCCTCCCAGTGCTTTCTGCTCACTGTGGGTCAACTGTTCAATGGTGTGCAAGGAGCACTGTGGGGAAGCCAGGGCAGGGCACTCTTGGAGGAGGGAGCGGAACAGAGCGCGAAAAGGCAGGGCAAGAGTATCATGTTGAGGAAAGGGATTTATTGGGGACAGGGCCTGGAGCAGAGCAAGGATCAAGTACTCTCTGGGAAATTAGAAAGTTGGCACCTCTAAAATGCTGTACCTGCCTCCAGGAGTTCAGGGAGTGAACAGCCAATGAGTCAGCTACTGGGAAAAAGCTAGGTTCTTTGTAGCAGATAAATATGCAAAACCTTTATTTATGCACCATACTTTTTTCAAAATATGATCAAATAATTTACAGTGAGAGAGAAAGAGAGAGTCTAGAGAGAATTTTCTGCAGATTTTAAGGTGGTGAATGCATATTAGCAGGAAAGGAAACGTATGCTGCACTGAAAGGCTGTGGCCACAGTTGGCCAAGACTTCAAAATGGCCATGCAAGTGGCCATTTTGAAGATTACTAATGAGGGGCTGAATTGAATATTTAGCACCTCTTTACCATTAGGACGCTTCTGGCCGTGGCACTTCGAAAGCTCCACTTTCGAATGCGCACATTTCAGCACAGCTACACGGGGGTCCTTTTCGAAAGGACCCCGCACCTTTCAAAATCCCCTTTATTCCTCTCAGCAGAGGGGAATAAGGGGATTATGAAAGGTGTGGGGTCCTTTAGAAAAGGACCCTGTGTAGCTATGCTGAGCTGCATGCGTTCAAAAGTGGAGCTTTCGAAGCGCTGCGGCTAGAAGCATCCTGATGCTAAAGAGGCACTAAGTATTCAGTTCAGCCCCTCATTAGTAATCTTCAAAATGGCCACTTGCATGGCCGTTTCAAAGTTTTGGCCAAGTGTAACCACAGCCAAAGTGATTGAACATGAAGAAGAGAATTACAATATGAACATGTAAAGTGCAATTAAGAGTTAATTGTAGTAATTAAGTATTAATAGGGTAAAGTATTTCTGTGAAAGGTATGGTCTTCATTATGGACCTGTCAGTAGTGAATCCACACTTTGGGTTATATAGTGATTTCCACTTCAAACAGGATTAAAATCCTCCTTTTTTTCATTGTACTGTAGCGTAAGAAGTTCTGATGGATTTTTTCTTGAAAAATTTGGCAACGTTTTTGGTGGGCAGGTAAGCAGTGGAGTTTAAGGTCCATTGCAGAAAAAAGTTGTATATTTTATTTATAGTTATATGTGCCTTGATATCATGGTGATGGGCTCCCTGGAAATCCTTGTTAGAGATGTATATTTCTCCTGTCAGGCTCTGTAGCCTTTCTATTTTGTTGTTTTATTTAGTGTTTGTGGGATATGCACCATGATGATTTAAGTATGTTGATTCCTTTGGAAGCTTTTCAGTAATCTACTGAGTGGAAACCCAGGAAATACTGGGATTTTTGTAATTTTTTTTAATGAAAATTATTGTCACTAAAAGAGTCTTCTCCCCAAGAGTGACGTTAGATGAGTACTAATCAAACAATAGATTAGCTTTGCAGTAACTCCCGGAAGTATCACAGTGCAGTGAGGCTTGTGCATGAAATGATGTAATTACCATCTCCTTGGAGGCCTTTGAACATCCCTGAGTTTGGATGTTTCACCAATTTTCAAAACTTATTTAGGCTGTTTTCTTAATTGTTCTTATGCCTTTTACAACTTGAGTCTTTTTGTAGGTAACATGACAGTAACCAACTAGTCTAGTACTGTTCACAGAGCAGGGCATTCACAGGTTCAAAGAAACCTAAACAATTTGGTCAGTTCTTTGAGCTTTGTATAGGAGAAACTGAATCCAACAAGTTTTCTGAGTTTGTCACTGGATGACCATAAGCCCTTTGATTTATTCATTTCCATATGCAAATATGTCCCAAGGCAGAAGCGCCACAGACTGTGTCACCTACTTGCTGATATCTATTGGCATACTTCTCAATATCACTATCCGACCACGTCAAGCTTCATAGCGTTAAATCACTGCTATGGGTCTGAATTACTAATCCATGCTGTTAGTAGGACTGTCTTATCTGATGCTCCGGTGATGGGAAGGCCTAGGAATTTTTCTCAGAACTGAATGCTCTGGGGAGCCATGTTGTTACTTGACCTATTGTCACCACATCTGGCAGGCTTTGAGGGAGGCACGAGGTGTGTATTGCTTTGCTTACCTGCCCCAGTTAAGTATCCTGATACTAAGTAAAACGATGCAGCAAGGAGTAATCTGAGTGTCAAATAAGTTCTGATATACTTCCTTTAACTTGTCATGCAATGAGTTTGAATTGTCTCATGCTCCAGTACTCACCAGAGGCGTAAGGGGAGCAAGAGAGCCGTATATTGATCCTGAGTCCAGTAGCCACAGCATGTTACTGGAAGTCGGGACTCCTGGATTCTGATGCTTTACTGAGGAAGCACCATTTATAGCCTGGTCAATAGCACCAGGACATTGGTACATAGAACGAACCATTTTGTAGAAATCTTACGTACAATTTGAGAGTGAGAACACCCCATGTGATGGGTTATACAGTATCACTTGGGCAGTGGTCGTCTTTCTATTGACAGCATATGTGACCCCTTTAAAGAGGAGACTCTAGCTGTGCAAAGTGGACAGAAAGTTAAATACTGTGAGAAGTGCATGTACTGATGTCTGCCTTCTGTAGTGCAATAATTGCCAGCTGGGGAATTTGTTGAGGTGGAGTTTCCATCAGTGTTCCCTGTTAGTTCTGTGCTTGGGCAGCTCTCCAGGAGAAATTCAGGTGCTGCTCAGCTAATAGCAGCACGCGCGCAGATGGCAACATGTGTTTCTACTCATGGTGCACATCCACACATGCTTTACTGTGCAAAACAAAATTTATTCCACACATGGATAACAAAAATAGAAGGAACATTGGTTTCTGTGTATCTGTTGCACTGGAATGGAATCATTTATCAGAGTCGGGATAAGAGGGTTGTTTTCCCCTTCCCTTCCTTACAGTGTTTCTTTTGCCTCTCAGGAGAGAGGAAAAGTTGGTCTCTTGGTCATCCAAGCTTTGTTTACATCAAATATAACTTGTTGAATTGTGGGTAATTCACAGTCCGTAGCAAATAAGGATCTATAAATGGTCCAAAAATGGGAATGCAGCTCGTAGGTCAGTACATTTCTGAAAAGGAGAAAGATGAGACGATGACTTTAGGACACATAAATAGCACAGCAGAAAGATAAAAATTGATAGCTGGATCCATTCCTTAATATTCTTTTATATGTGATTCAATCAGGGGAAGAGGCAGGAAGGAAATACATGATAGCAGCAGTGCTATAACTGTAAATCATGTCAGAATCCCAGAGCATGACAGGCTGAGACGGCTAATGGTGTCTCCAAGAAAGAATTTACTGCAGTAATTACAAAACAGAATGAAATAGGGAGGGTAGATGGAAGACCAAGACCAAAAGAGTGAGTATAATCTCTACTGTTTTACTTGCAAGTTGCTAGTTGGGTAATTTGAGAATTACATTAAATGCTGGTGCTTAGTGTCTGCTGAGCCACACAACATTTGAGTGCTTGTGAACATTTCTGTGGTTTCAAATTGAGCAGTTAAAGCTTGCATAATGCCTACACAGAATTTCTTTGTAAATCTCTGAAACATCTGTCAGGAAAATTTTCACATTGTGAAAAATTCCTCAGAGACTCATTGTATAGGTCTCATAAGTTCATTGATGCCACTGATTTTTACATAAGGAGGTGAAATAAAGTCTGGCAATATACCCTATTTTAAGATCAAAACCAATACCAGTTGTACATATGTGACTTTCTCAAACATGAGATTAGAGGTAATGATAGGAACAAATAAGTGACTATACAATGAGGGGAAAATCTAACATGCTGTAAGAGGCAAGTAAATATTCTCCAAGTCTCTGCCATCTCGCTCTTTCGCACACACGCACATGCATGCACACACACATACACCCCTGTTGCAAGAAAGGTTTGTCCATCACTAAGCGGTGGTCGTGAAGGGCAAGGAATGAGAGGAAAGAGTGATGAAGGAATGTGGAAGCATCAATGAGATGTTATTACCAATGCAGGTACAGCTCTGGCTCATTTATCCTGTTTAAGCTGTGAAAAGCAAATACGTAGGGGTAGGATTTAAATTTGGTAGCTCTTATAGACCAGCGTATTTGTTACAACCATTTGCATTTCATGTCTTTTTAATATGGCTTAAGTAAGGCTAAGATGTAGTCATGGGCATTTTTAGTAAAAGTCGTAGGCAGGTAAAGGGCAATAAACAAAAATTCAATGCCGATGACCTGGTCTTGACTTTTATTGTAAATACCCCCAACTAAATGTTAGCCGTTCCTTGGTCCCTGGGGCATCACTGCCTTTGTGGTCCCAGGGTACTGCTGTCTTGGGAGGTCCTGGGTGCTGATTATTGTCCCCTGCTCCAGTGGTGAAGGTTCACTGCCCCCAACTGCCTGCTGCTCTGATGGCCTCCAAGGTGATTCCCAAGGCTGCTGCTGGCCCAGTGATGCATGTGGACAGTGGTACTGGCCGGTACAGCTGGCCTGGGTTGGCCAAGCAGCTGTCCATGTAGGCTAACTGCAGAAGTTACGGAGGTCCCAGAAAGTCATGAACCCATGACCTACATGACAGACTCTCAGCTTTATGGTATACTGGGCGCATCCCTCTTTCTTGTGTCCTCCCTAGATCCCTAGCTTATCCACTCCATGAACCTTAGTCTCATCCGCTTTCTGTGCCCTCTTCTAATTAATTTCCTTCATGATTGAGCAAAGCACTGTTTTCTCTCTTCTGATTCCACTTGCCCTCCTGTCTACTGTCTCACCACGTCTCCTCTTTGCTTTCAAAGGAGCCCGTTGTCTAATCTCAGTGTGTTGAGAGCCTCTTCACAAGCACTCTTCTTAGTCCATTTCAGTTCAAAGTGCTCTTGCTGAAGACTTTGGCCCTAGATGCTGGAAAAATAGTAAAATTCATTCTCAGTCAACAAATTCTGGCATAAGGAAACAGCCCTTGCCAAGGTCAACAAAGACCCCCAGCTATCCAAAATATAATGCTGTTTTCATAATGCCCTCATCTACATCTTCTTCGGAGATTCTCTCCTTGGGCTGCTCTGTTTTTTCCCTAGTCTGGTTTTCCTCAGACTTTACTGAGCATTTTTTTTAGTATTTTCTCTGATGGCTCCACATCTTCCTCATTCTCTGCGAGTGTTCTTCAGAGTTTCATCTTTAATTACCCACACTCCAGAGGTTTCTCCGCTGTACTTCTCTGTAAGCTTGGTTCTTTGCTAATCTCAGCTGCTCGCACAGTTTGTGATACCACCTTTATGGTGATGATTTGCAAATCTACTTGGCCTTTTCAATTCTGACCTCTCCAACTGTTTAATCTTGCATGTTTACCTGCCTCTCAACT
The DNA here is from genome assembly GCF_033958435.1 of Carettochelys insculpta. Classification (NCBI taxonomy): domain Eukaryota; kingdom Metazoa; phylum Chordata; order Testudines; family Carettochelyidae; genus Carettochelys; species Carettochelys insculpta. Next base: position 140,345,834 of record NC_134139.1, on the reverse strand, counting down.
GAACAAAAAAGTAGTGCTGTAGAACCTTAAAGAGTAACAATACTATTTATAAGCTTTTATGGGACATATGGGAGAATGCGGAGAATACTGCCTCTCAACTGATTAGCTTGCTACCCCTGCAACAACTTGCTTTTTGTTGTTGCTAAAATCAATCTCTTTGTCTTTATTTCAACAACCTAAAACACACCTAATTTATCTATTGTCTTGACTGCTGTAACCTCCTGCTTTCTGGCATTTCTGCCTTTTACCTCTCCAGGCTATCCAAAATATGCTGCAGCTGTCATTTTCTTCTATTGCTCCCAACGTTATTCCCACTTCTCCAATCACTTCACTGTCTTCTTCCTCCTTTCTGAATTCAGTATTCTTTGTTTTCATCTTTAAACACTGCCCCTTGCCACATTTCATTTCTTCCTCTGTCCCATCTGGGTCCCCTTGCTGTCCTCCGTGTCTCAATTATCAACTTTTCCGAGTCTTGGCTGACCAACTAAAATGTCCAATCCCTTCTTGGTTTGTATTGTACCTGTCCAGCATATACTATAATTTCCTTTGGATATGCAGCCTTTTATGAAGCCATGTTTTATGAAGTGCTTCCCCTTTCCTCCGGACCCCCACCTCCCAGCCTAGACTTCTATAAAAATAATTCTACAAAAAGTGGTCTTCCTAAGGAGAAGTTTCTGGCTTACAAATAATAAAATTTACAGCATTTTTAACTTAGATATTAAGAACATAACGGCCATACTGGGTCAGACCAAAGTCAATCTACCTCAGCGTTCTGTCTTCTGACAGTGACCATCAATGCCAAGTGCCCCAGAGAAAATGAACAGAACAGGTAATCATCAGCTGACCCATCTTGTCACCCATTCTCAGCTTCTGACAAACAGAGGCTAGGGACATCTTCCCTGCCCCTCCCAGCTAATAGGCATTGATGGATCTATCCTCCAAGAGTTTATCTAGCTATTTTTTTTAACTCGTTTATAGTCTTGACCTTCGTAATATCCTCTGGCAGGAAGCTCCATGGGGTTGACTATATGTTGTGTGAAGAAGTATTTGCTTTTGCCTTTCTTTAAACCCACTGATTAGTTATTTTAATTTGGTGACCCCAAGTTCTTGTGTTCTGGGAAAGCATAAATAACTCTTCTTCACTCACTTTCTCTACATCAGTCTTAATTTTATAGACCTCTGTCATATCCCCCATTAGTTATTGCTTTTTTAAGCTGAAAAGTCCCAGTCTTATTAATTTCTCCTCACATGGAAGCTATTCCAGATCCACAGTAATTTTTGCTCCCTCTTCTGAACTTTTCCCAGTGCCAAAATATCTTTTTGAGATGAAGCGATCACATCTGCACAAAGTATTTGAGATGTGGGCATATGACTGATTTATACAGAGGGAATAAAATATTCTCTGTCTTATTTTCTATCCCTTTCCTAAAGATACCTCACATTCTGTTTGCTTTTCTGACAGCTGTTTCACATTGAGTGGCTGTTTTCAGAGAGCCTACTACAATTAATTTAGTTCCTGTCATTTTAAATTTATGTAGGTGTATGTATCTCATAGAGCTGGAAGGGACCTTCAGAAGTCATCAAGTCTAGTCCCTTCCACTCACAGCAGGACCTATCACTATGTCTGGCTGACTTTTTTTTTTTTTTTTTTTCAAATCTATGTGACCCAGATCACTAAATAGCCCCCTTAAGGGCTGAACTCATAACTCTGGGTTTAGCATACTGATGCTCAAACCACTGAGCTGTTCCTGGGATAATGCTTTTTGGTATTGTTTTCACAGTCTGGTTTGAACTTAACAAATTATGTTCATTTATGTGTCTGATAATTCTCTTCTTTACGATAGTTTCAACCAATTTTCCTGGTACTAAAATTAGACTTTCTGGCCTGTGATTGCCAGGATCACCTCTAGAGCACTTTTTAAAATTGGTGTCATATTAGCTATCTTCTAGTCACGTGGTACAGAAACTGATTTAAAGGGCAGGTTACAAACCACAGGTAGGAGTTCTTTAATTTCACATTTGAGTTCTTTCAGAACTCTTGGGTGAATGCCATCTGATCCTGGTGACTTACTATTGTTTAGTTTATACTTTTGTTCCCAAACCTCCTCTACTGACATCTCAGTCTCGGATGGTTCTTCAGATGTGTCACCTAAAAAGCATGTCTCAACTTTGTGAATTTGCTTTGTGTCCTCAACTTTGAAAACTGATTCAAAGAATTCATTTAGTTTCTCCACAATGTCCATATTGTCCTTGAGTGCTCCTTTGGCATCTTGATCAGCCAGTGGCCCTGTTTGGTGGCAGGCCTGTCAGAATGGGGGGCAAGGGAGGCAATTGCCCTGGGGCCCAGAAATGTAATGGGGCCTGGTGCTCCCAGCCATCACTGCTTCTGCTGTGGCAATGATGGTGGCCAGAGCCATGGGCCCTTTTGAATTGCAACTGGAGCACCAGGGTGCTGTTCTGCATGGCTCTGAGGGCTGGGAAGTGGGTGGGACGCTGCTCTCATCCACATCTGTTAAACCCAAGGTCCTGGCCGTTTTGAGGCATGCAGAGAGTCATCTTTTCCTCCCTCCCAGCTCTGCACCTTGCCAAAGGGCCCCTGTTGGCTGTCAGCCCCTTTGGTTAGCAAGCTTTCTATTTCTGATGGACTTAAATTTTTTTTGCTATTACTTCTTGAGTTTTTGGCTGGCAGTTCTTAAAATTCTTTTTTTCCCCTTCCTAATTATATTTTTACACTTCATTTGCCAGAATTTATGCTCGTTTCCGTTTTCCTCACTAAGACTTAACTTCCATTTTTCAAACAATGCCTTTTAATCGTCATTGCTTCATTTACTTGGTTGATAAGCTACAGTGGCACTTATTTTGGTTCTCTTACTTTGTTTTTTAATTTGGGGTATACATTTAAAATGAGCCTCTTCTGGTGTCTTTGAAAAGTTTCCATACAGCTTGCATGGATTTTACTTTTGGCACTGTTCCAAATTTAATTAATTTTAATTTCTGTTTAGCTAACTGAGGCTGTGTCTACACTACGAGATAAAATCAAATTTATTTATTTATATATTTTCTAATTCTGGAATTTATAAGTTCAGTTTTTACCATCCTCACTTCTGCCATGTGCCCCACAAAGTTGAGTCATTGCTGCTACATACAAATAGGCTAACATTGACTGTTGCAGTAGTGCATTGTGGGAAGCTATCCCACACTTCCCTCATCCCTGTAGCATTCTGGGTATGCTCGCTGGTCTTGACGTCATCTTCTCCCATTGAATTTTCCTCAGTGTTCTCCCAATCCCTGAAAATACGTCGATCCCTGGAAATAATGCAGAGACCCTCAAAATTAGAAGGAAGAATTGGTTTCCCTGCACATTACATTGACAACACGGGTGCAGCCATTGTATTCTCAACTGGCCATCCAGTTGTCCCACTTCCCATCATTGCCGAAATATGATCCCTGAAATGAATGGAGGGGCCTGGACTGTTTTTGAAAGTGAGAAGGAAGAGGGCAGGAAAGCGCAGGAAAAAAGAGCTTTTGGTTTTCCCCTTTACCGTATTGGTGTTGGGGAGAGAGTTAGGCTTTCCCGTGCATTACAAGGCTTTCATGCAACAACTGTGTTCTCAACTGGCCATCCACTGAGTATCCCACCTCCCATTAGTGCATGTGATTCCTGATAATAAAGCATGGACTCAAACTGTTCTGTAAAGTGAGAAGAAAGGTGACAGAAAAGTCTAGGAAAAAAGAAGTTTTGTTTCCCCATGCCATTACATTGCCCACATGGGTGCAACAACTGTGTTCTCAACTGTGTTCTCAACTGGCCTTCCATGGAGTGCCCCACCTCCCCTCATTGCATGCATGTGATCGCTGAAAACAATGCAGGCCTGGACTGTTTTTCAAAGTGAGAAGAAGGAGGATAGAAAAGTGCAGGAAAAAAGAATTTTTGGTTTCACCTGGCAGCAGCAAGCCCTGGTATGGGCAAAGGGGAGGGTGCAGTGGGAGGCCAATTGAAGTGGCCCTTGCCCATGGCAGCAAGCCCTTTAGCCACTGGGGGAAACCATTTCCCTGGTGGCAGAAGCAAGCCTTTTCGCCACCGGCGTAGACTTTTCCCCGGCAGCAGCAAGTCCTGGTATGGGCCGAGTGTGGAAGGGTGTGGTTCAGTGGAGGACCAGTTGAGGTGGTCCTTACCTGGTGGCAGCAAGCCCTGGTATGGGCCAAGGTGGGGAGGGGGGGGTTAGTAGCTGGGGAGCCAGTTGAGGTGGTCCTACCCCACGGCAGCAGCAAAGCACCAAATTTCTTTGTCACCGGGGCAGACTTTTGCCTGGCAGCAGCAAGTCCCCACACTGCCAGGGGAGATTTTTCCCCGGCGGCAGCAAGGCCCAATAAGGGCCGGGGGGGGGCAGTAGTTGGGGGGCCAGTTGAGGTGGTCCTTCACCACGGCAGGAGCAAAGCCCAGAATATCTTTCCCACACTTGGAGTCCTAAACGTGCAATTGGCAGCATGGCCAGCACTGAACAGCAGGCACATCCTTTTATTGGATTGGGCTGGGGGCTACCCTCGTGATGTAGCTGAGAGCGGGGAAGACCCAGACTGTGTGGCGCCTGTGGGGGAAGGAAGGGGGTTCGCACACACATATAAACCGCTGAGAAGAAGTCTCTCAGTGTGTCATGCAAGCACAACCCCCAGCACACCCGTGTTGACGCGAGGTATGGCGAGGCAGGGGCTGGCACCAGGCAGCGCAGAAGAAAGTAGCAAGTGCACAGACAGAGCCAGGAACTCTCTGCAGGGGCTATTTGAATGGGTAGATGGGTAGCTGCACTCACACCACGAACAACATAGAAAGAAAGAAGTCATTTCTCAGGCTGTCATACTAACGCAAGCTGAGCTGCTATGGTGTTTTTCCTGCCACATATTTAAATTTAAATATGTAGCATGGACACTATCCAAGCTGTCCAGTTGCATTCACCTCTTGGACCAGAATCTGTGCTTCAGTTTAGGACTAGATCAAGAATTGCCTCTCCTCTTGTGGATTCCAGAACCAGCTGCTCCAAGAAGTAGTCATTGAAGGCATCAAAATACTTCATCTCTGCATCTCAGCCTGAGATGACAGGCGCAGTCACTATGGGGATAGTTGAAATCCCCCATTATTATTGAGTTTTTCATTTGTATAGCCTCTCTTATCTCCCTTAACATTTCACAGTCATTATCATTATGCTGGTCAGGTGGTTGGTAATATATTCCTACTGTTTTATTGTTATTACTAGGGCATAGAATTACTATCCATAGAGATTCTATGGAACAGTTTGGTTCCTTTAAGATTGTTACTTCTTTTGATTCTGCATTTTCTTTCACATATAGTGCCACTTCCCAACCAGCATGACGTTGTCTGTCCTTCTGATATATTTTGCATCCTGCATTACTGTGTCCCATTGATTATCCTCATTACACCAATATCAATTTCCTCATTTAACACAAATTACTGTAGTTCACTCATCTGATTATTTGGAATTCTGGCATTTGTATATAAGCACTTTAAAAACTTGTCACTATTTAGCTGTCTTCCGTTACGTGATATCATTGAATGGGACCCTTTCATTTGACTGTTTCTCATCATATCTTACCCATATTTTATCATCTTTACCTTGCCCTAGGAGACTCATTCGGTTGTGGACTCTCCCTTTCACTGTCAGCGATTTGCATTATTGTTACTCTGTCTTTGCTTCTGATGTAGCATGTGGTTCTTTGTCAGAGACATGCTTTTCAGTTAACTGGAAAATTATCATTAGCATCCTCCCTCACAACCTAAAAACGAAATCATCTGAAGTCCACACTACCCCAGTATTGGCTTTATATGGCCCCATGGATTTTGTGAGTTTTGAATTTGCACTAGGGGTCCTGAGTATACTTCATTATTGGCTGGCTAGCTGTTGTGCCTGTGCTCTTTGTCTGCCTTAGGAGCTGCACAGTGCTTTAGTCCAGAGGTAAGCGAACATTTTGAATCAGACCCCACTTTTCATCCCTGCAATTATGAGGGCTCCCCAACCTCCCTAATATAATCCAAACTGATGGAAATTTCAGTTATGTTTGTATGAAAAAAAAAAAACCTTTTTGGCACATGTAAAAAATAAGTATCTAGAATATAAAAACGTTATTAATCGGTATATGTCTAGGAATACACGTACATGAAAACAGTAGCATCTTTCAACATTTTCAGTGAGATGGATGAGCCTGAGACCCCATAGCCAATCATGCTATCCCCCCCACCTTGCTCACCCCTGAGGTAGTCTGTTAGCAATGACTTCTTCAAGTATAGACAGAGAAATGAATGCAAGGAATCCTGTGCAAAGGCAAATCTACAATATGTGTCACACCTGATGAAATTGGAGAGGGAAGAAATTTGTAATGGATAATTTATTTAAGTACATTTTGTGGTTAATTACTGCAAACGAAGTGAGCATGTCAATAAATGAGGAGGTAGAGAGAGGACTTTTGTGAATGAGTCGGAATGAGGGGGAAGAGCTGACTCACAAACGGCCTCCCTGGAGTGTGGTACAAAAGGATGCATTCTCTCTACAGTGCAGTGTCTCTGGATTGTTTCTAGCATCACTGTGGTATGAAGCTGGCATCTATACGAGATGATAATTCCATCTGTATCCTTGATGCCAGTGTGGTTGAAGCAGAAACAGGAGAGAAGGTGGGAGGATACAATACAAGTGTATTGTCTCCAGATCCTCTATGTTGCATATAGAAATGCAACAATTGCACCTGTAGGATGCTCAGGAGTTCTTTCCAGAGCCCTCCTCCTAATCCGAAGAAAATTCAAGACCATTTCAGAGGTTTGGTGGTGAGTGGCTGCGGTGTTTCAGTTTGCAACATGTTGCTGACGGTACTCTTGTTTGTTTTCTAATCCATAGGTGCAGAAGATGGCATAGTAATAAATTAATCTTTCAGAGAGCTGAAGTCCTTTTTTGCCTCTGCATGCGGTGTTTGGACTGATGTGAAGCTTTCATTTTGGATTGAAGGAACTTGTATACTGCTTGCCCTGGAAACCTTTCTCTCCTAATTCATGAGCCAGCAGGATGCGGTCGCCGTGCTTTCAGAACGCCTTCTCATAGCTGCGTACAAAGGCCAAGTGGATAATGTGGTGCAGCTTATCAACAAGGGTGCCAAGGTAGCAGTTACCAAGGTAACAAGAGAAAAAACTCTTTACAAATTCCCTGGGAACTAGTGTAACTCCTAAACCATTGTCTGTGATATTGTTCTTGTTGCTTTACAAATTTAAACATATTGGGGAGGGGAGAGGGGATTAAAAGTGTTTTTAATTTGTCTTTAAATCTGTACTTGTTGGCCAGCATTAAGATGAAATAATACATTTCTTTTCCTTCTTTGCTTCCGAGAAGGGAAAAATACATAGCAGCCATACATACTGGATCTTTAAATATGTGCTCTGCTGGACACCTGTGCAGTGGCATTTGTAAAATGTGCTTTGACTTTTGAGGAATGAACATGCTTTAAAAATTCATCACCATCGAGGAAAAATTGGTGGGGAGGGAGATCCTGAGTCTCTACACAAAGCTCAGGATATTCTCCAGTAGGGAGGAATAGAAACTGCCTGTTCTTGCAAAATAAATGTATGTGAGCTGTAAGTAACATAATTTTTTTAAGAGAAAGGTCCTTGGTTATAATACGCTACATTCTGGCAGCATGCACTCAACTGCTCAGAACCCTGTTGGTGGTGGTTCTGATTGTCATGCGTCTGCAATCTCTGTGCAGCTATACGGTTTAGGATTATAAATTTGATTTTCCATCCTGGGATGGAAAGTCAGGATTTGGCCCATTGTATCAAAAGACTTTTAACACGATTTAAAAAAAGAGTGCAGTTGAAGTGAACCCATTGCCAGCTCTAATTATGTTATAAATAATAACTGGAAATCATGTGAGTGATCTATGAAAAATTGCTCAGTCTGAGAGGTAAAGCTAGTAGAGTTCAAATCTGAACACAAATAGGCCTTACATGATTTTTTTCTCAATAGTCTGTTAATCAAATCTGAGTGAGAGGAAAACTAATGAAAAATGTTTTCTCTCCCATTCCCTCTTTTTTATTGCATGTTATTTTTTCAAACCACAAAAACTTGGAGTATTCCCCTTCTCCTCTGAAGTTTGCTAGTGCTCACTGTATAAATCACAAGTTAAGATTCTCTGTGGAAAAGTGTCATTAACATTTAAAAGAAAACCACTTCTAGGAACAGATGGTGGGCCCTGCCCCAGAGTGTTGGTGAGCAACCAAAGCAAAGCAGTTGCATTTTCAGTGTAGTGCCTGTGTCTACTTACACACCAGGAGGCTTTTTTGGTTAACTGAAGAAAAAAACTTTGTCACTAGAGTGGCTGGCCTTTGAGACAAAATTCTTGATCTGAGGATCTTCTTTTCCAGGAGGTCTAAATCCAGATCCAACTCTTTCCCCTGGGCCCATGGTGGCTTTTGGCCCTGCTGATGTTAAGAGTCCCCTCGGTTTATGTGACCCTTCCTCCTCCCTTAACATCAAGCATGTGCTCTAGTGCTTTTATGTCCCGTTTTGAAAACATGGCAAGGGAATGAGGAAAATGAAATGTAGGAAGATGTCATCAGATACCCACAGCTACGTGGGGGGCATTTTTTCCCCATGCTGCACCAGTGAAAATACCCAGAATGCTACAGGGCTCAGAAAACTATGGGATAGGTTCCCACAATACACTGCTGCAACAGTCTATTTTGGTGACTTGTGTGTGGCAGCAATGAGTCAATTTTGTGGGGAGCCTGTGGGAAGGTGAAGATGCTCAAAATTGAATTTAGAAAACCCAGCGTTAAAAATCAGTTTTAATACAGTCTTTCATATCTCGTAGATGCAGCCTTGTAGTCAGCTTTCTAGTTTCTAGTCAGAAGGCTAGAGTGGGATGTTGTAGAAGTGCGTGCAAGGCCGGAGCCATGAGAGAGGAAGAAGTTGGGGGTAGGTGTGTGGCAGGCAGAATGTGACAGAGAGGTAAAAAGGGTGGCCTGTGGTCTGCTACAAAATTTTTAAACTAAAAAGAGCAGTTGGGGAGGAGGAGGTGGGTGGGGTTAGGCCTACAAGAGTGATCAGATCTGGGACAGGTTTATTATTTTGGCAAAAATACTGTCCTGAGGCACATTTTAGTTTTAATTACATTCATGTATCAACTGAGAACACAAAATTTGACTGTGAATATTAGACTCCACGAGACAGCTGTAAGGGCCATCAGGAGGCTTCAGACAAGAAATGTGAGTACATTTGAGTACAATGTGAGTAGATACGTTGCAAAAATATATTAGAATTGTCTATCAGTAGCTCCAGGTTTATGAGAAACTCTCTTTGCTCTGTGTGTGTGTGTGTGTGTGTGTGTGTGTGTGTGTGTGTGTGTGTGTGTGTGTGTGTGTGTGTGTGTGTTGTTTTAGGAGGTTTTTGGGGGGTTGGGGGAAGTTCTTGAGAGAGAGAGAGAGTGTGTGTGTGTTATTTTGGGGTTTATTTTGGGGGGTGGCGGAAGTTCCTGTTTGTTTGCCATTGCCAGATGGCCTCTTGCTGATATGGAAACACTCAATCCAGAGGCCATAGCCCATAGTCTACATGCAAAACTGTAGTAAAACACTGTGACTTTGTTGTCCAAACATCTCTGCTTGCCATTATTCATCTAAAGATACTTGAATGCTGGTGGGATTTCAATAAGAGGATTGTACTGTAGATCCACTGTAGAGGGTCCTGAAAGCAATGAAATTATTAAAGGAGCTGCAGGCATACTATACACTCTCATCTCCACTACCATTCTGAATGCAAGTTTCCACACAGTTACTGCCTGAGTTTGGAGGAAAATAAAAAGTTCTGTTGCATCTGAGGACACGAAACACGTTGCAAACATGTGCTGGCAAGTGTAGCCAATTACAAAACCACTGTGCATACCTGAAGGAGCTGGGCTCTAGAGCAAGCTCTTTGTTCAGAAATTCTTTATAATTCTTTATCCTCGTTAGATTTATTGGGCACCAGTCAAGTGAAGGTGAGACTTGTTTATCTTTCAAAACCAAGTAATTTAAAATGCTGATGAGTTGGCAAGCTAATCCAGTTCTCATAATAAAAATGAAAGGTCATACGGTGTGTTTATTGCTGCTTCAGTAAACAATACTGTTTTCTTTTAGACATCTATGTCTGTACGTAAAGCATTGTTTGCATTGGCTAGATGTTGACATAATATGAGTAAAACTGAAAAAAAAAAAACCCATCAGTAGAGGAATGTTTCACTGAAATGCCCACTTGGAAGTTGGCTCAAAGATTTATTTATTTTTTGGTTTAGTCAGATTAGCAGTTGAGTGAGTTCAACTGAAACTGTCAGTTTCCATTGGTCAGTCTGAATTGCAAGCATATAATGCTCTGCTGAAGTCAGCAAGAGTTGATATCACTCAGACTCTTCAGGATTTCTATTTAAAATAGGATAGGGACAGCCTGAGCTATAGGTTCTCCCTTTTTTCTCCTTCCCTGTTCTTCACTACCTGTTACTGGGGCTCTTTGCCGGGGTAAGTGCTTCCAGGTGCCATGGTTTGGATATTTCTGCAGCTCTGCAGCAATCATTGTTTTATTGCACTGTTTAAAAATATTCATTTGAAACAAACTGTGAAATCTACATTTCCCATTTTACATTGCAGTTATTATTGTGGTGCTGTGGAAATGCACATAGAGTGGTGCTGATCCTGCAGAGCAGCATTCACCACTAATGATGAGCTGCTACCGCAAAACAAAAGCCGTAAGCGAACCTAGTGGAACAGGATGGGGTAGGAACCAGTGAATTAAACAGTCCTCTTTTACAGGTACATCACACATCAGTTAGCCCCAAACCTGGTCCCACCAAACATTTCTTGATGCTTAAGTCTTTCTCCTTGAATATCATATGATTCTGTTTGTATTGTTGTCCCTTTTGGCCTGATTGGTTTGCTAACATTTGGGGCCTTGGCAGACTGTTTGTCGTAGGAGGAGAAATTGAAGATACAAGTCAGGTACTTCTGCAATTAGTCACCTACAAATATGTATACAATGTCATGTTTCCTTGCAAACAATGGAAACAAATAGCAGCAGGTAGCTTCCTTGCTCAGAAATCCAAGTTGATTGCTCCCATAAGACATGGCTTAGCTGTATGTGTATGGCAGCGTGGAGAACTTTGCACTGCCATTTGACCGTGTGTCCTCTGCTCTGAGAATAAATACAGAACTCTGGCCTCCAGAAGCCTTCAGTCCGGCCCTTTGCACAGGCTAGCTTTTGAGTTTAAAAAATAATTAAATCTGAACATACAGGCTGTTTGATCTGACAGAATGAGTCATTTAAAAATAATTTGATGTGTATGCTGCCAAAATTGAGGGAAGAAAACTAAACCTGACTAGAATGTGCCTTTTCTGCTAAGAGTTAGGAGGCATGGTCGCTTTTAACTTAAATTTCCTGCCTATTTGTCAGTTTGTGAGTCAGCTTTCCTTCGGGAAAGTTACTAAGCGATAAATGTTTTAGATTGAAGTTTGATTTCTTTTTGATTAGGCAAGAATGAATGCGTTCTGTCAGTATGTTTGTTTCTTGCTGTGATTTCATTAGTGTGCTGTGCCCTCTTGCAATTGCTGCTATTACAGCTCCTGCATGAAACAACAGCTAGAACAGGGGGTTAGCAACCCCTGCCACGGGTGCTGAGCGCGGCACGTGAGCTGATTTTCATTGGCACACAAGGCGGAGCTTGGCTTTGCCTCTTCTTCCCCGTGCAGCCAGGAAATTTCTCAAAGCCCTGCTGCCTGTGGCGTAACCAGAGGTCAGCTAATGCTACCAACCACCACCTAAATCAAGATGCAGAGCTTTACCATTTATTTATGAATGAAGCTCTTGTAAGTAGGTCTGTTAGTGACTTTAAAAATATCGCTGGCACTCAGACTGTACATTGAAGTCAAAAGGTCAAGTTTTAGCACTCCGCTGTGGAAAGGTTGCTGATCCCATATCTAGAGTATCATTTTAAAAGGACTTTTTTTTGGTTAGTGATGTCCAGCTGGACATAGTGGAGTGAAGAAAGCTTGGCTGTGTAGGTGTGTAGAGCCAGCCTGTCTTGTATAGAGTGCAGTGCATGAGGTGACCTTTTCTATTCGATCTTTGAGGATACAAATAAGAACTGAACACCTCTCCTCTCTATGGGGCACCATGGCTATATCTGCACGCTGATTGCTATTTCAGGAGACAAATGTATCCTGAAATAGCAGTGCCGTGGCTCTTCCCCGCACTCGAAATAGTGCTGCTGTTTTGAGCACGGTATTCCAGTTTGGACTCCCCTTGTTGTACAAGGGGTAACAGAACTTTTGGCATCGCCCCTTATTCCAAACTTCAGTGCGTTTGGACGTCACCAATTTGGAATAAGGAATTTTGAAATCATTTGTGCAGTTTGCATAGCACAAATTGCATAAATTATTTCAAAAGCAACTCACTGTGTAGACATAGCCTATGTGACTTGCTTCCTGAATCAGACAGGGAACCGGCAGAAATAATAATATATAGTTTTGTAATTAAAGAATGTGTTGGTGCATGTGCACTAGAGGCAAAGGAAAGGATACACAGTCAACCCTAACTTTGGCCTTTTCTGATTTGCATGCTTTTCCATAGCAACCCTAGTAGTGGCCTAATTTTTTTAAGGTGTTTATTAATAGTTTTAATTACTATTCAGCATTTGTAGGTCAACGGGCAATGTTTCCTCTAATCTTTCCAATCCATATGTGGATTTTTTTCCATCCATGGGTGGGATAAACCTTATGGCTGTGTCTACACTTGCATTCCTCTTTTGAACGAGGCATGCCAATGAGAGAAATCGAAAATGCAAATGAGGTGCAGATTTGCATATCTGGACCTCATTTGCATATTATTTCAAAAGCGCTTCTTTCAAAAGAAGAAAACCAGTGCAGACACTGCTCTTTTGAAAGTAAACCCCATCTTCAAAAGAATCCTTCTTCCCTTTTTTGATGGGAAGAAGGATTCCTTCGAAGATGGGGTTTACTTTCAAAAGAGCAGTGTCTGCACTGGTTTTCTTCTTTCGAAAGAAGCTCTTTTGAAATAAGAATATGCAAACGAGGTGTCCAATATGCAAATTTGCACCTCATTTGCATTTTCAGTTTCTCTCATTGTCATGCCTCTTTCGAAAGAGGAAAGCAAGTGTAGACACAGCCTGTGTGTGCTGAGATGTGCAAGTGTGCACCCCCCAAGTAGAAACAAAGAACCTTGCTGTGGGTGCTCTGCTAATAAGTTGGGTGGCATTTGAATCTCTTCTGAACAGCAGCACAAGTGCACAGCTTATGGGGAACACCAGTCGTGTATCCAAGGTGCTTCTCAAAGGGTGTGTCTGTTTCAGGACTTTGCCCCCTTTTTGAAAGATTCTTTAGAAAAAAAACATGTAGAAAGTCCGCAGGACCCTTTTTTCAAAAGAACAGTCTTTGTTTTCAATCCCTGGCCTGTTCTTTCAAAAGAGTGGGAGCTGTGTGGACGCTCTCTTTTGAAAGAGCAGATCACTCTTTTGATCCACTTTTTGGCTGTCTCCACTAGCATTGCTTTTTTGAAAGAGGCATGCAAATGAGGGAAATCAAACATTCAGATGAGGTGCAGATTTACATATCTGGCATCTCATTTACATATTCTTCTTTTGAAAGAGCTTATTTCAAAGGAAAAAAAGCAGTGTAGATGCTGCTCTTTCGAAAGGAAGCCCTGTTTTCGAAAGCACCCTTCTTCCCAATTTTCTTAGGAAGAAGGGTGCTTTCAAAAATGGGGTTTACTTTCGAAAGAGTAGTGTCTACACTGCTTTCTTTCTTTCAAAAGAAGCTCTTCCGAAAGAATATGCAAATGAGGTGCCAGATATATAAATCAGCACCTCATCTGCAGTTTTGATTTCCCTCATTTGCATGCCTCTTTCAAAACAACAATGCTACTGATGACATAGCTTTTGTGTGTGGACTCACTCTTTCGAAAGAAGCTCTTTCAGAAGAGATCTTCTGAAAGAGCCTCTTTCGAAAGATCTCTGTAGTGTCAACATAGCCTTTATGTGTAGCTGAGCTATTCTGGAATAAGGTATTCCAGAATACCTCTTCCAGAATAGCTTGTTCAGGAACAACAGTGCTAGGTACACAGAGCCAGAGAGAGGCGAGACATACTGCTTAACCTGAGAGATTACAAGCCTCATTCTGCAAATTCTAACTATTGAATGTAGTTCCTACTACTGTAGGTCCATTGAAGTTATATCGTTATTCCTTGCAAGCCAGTGTGACCAATCACAGTAATTAGGACTATGCTGTGTCAAAAAGGTTTCAGCTTAAGCACGCATTTTTAACAGATCTTGAAAATAATATTTAAACTACAGTGTCAGCATAGCATAACAGCTGAAAGAAAATGAAGGGATGATTGCACTCCTGTAAAATAAGGTCTGAATGAAGTGGATATAAGCAGACAGAAGCCCAAATCCTGCTATAAGATGGGCTCTGCATAGGCAAAAAGTCTCATAGAACAGGTTGCCGGGTATAAGCCTAAATAGAAACCAGTTTTCCGACAGCTGTGCTAATGAAGTTCTGTTCTTAGCTCATTACATCGCAAATGTGGGTTACTGCCTTTGAGTGGTTAAAAAAAATTAAAACTACCAAAGCATCTGCTGCTCATGTGCAACAACACTTTGCAACAGAAATTCGTGGCGATAGTTAGTGTGTTTGATCAGGGCTCACTCAGCTCTCAGAGAGCCACAGGCAAACATGTATTTTTGAGCCCCCACTTTGTTCTAGAAAGAAGCAGTTTCTTTATCCATTGCCTTCCTCTCTCTCTGACTCTGTTGGCAATGGCAAAGTGAGTCTCAGCTGTGTGTACTCTCTCGACCCAGTCTTCCACTGGTACGAATTTGTTTGCAAATAGAAAGAACTTCCCTTGTCTGAGTGAGTGGCTTTAATTACCCCAGGCATCAGGTGAACTTCTTTCAGTTTGTGTGCAAATCCTCACTGGTTTAAAATTAAAAAAATAAAATTGCTCACCATCTATCCCTCGCTTAAATTTGGGCCCTAGGCATTTGCCTGGGTGTTAAGCTGGCCCTGCACTCGCAGCTGCTGCACTGACATGAGTCTCCATGTGAGAGCTCCACTCTATTTTATCAGCACACCAATCTATTTTGTCCATTAACCAGATGCTAAGGAGGATTTTCAAGACTTGTCACCCGGAGGCAACAATTCACATTTGAATAAAAATCCCTACACAAACATCTATATAACTCATTCATCTAAGTTGAAATGTCCCTAGTTCGTATCTGTGTCATAGACTATGACAACTCCAAGTTTATCAAGCCGCCATTAGTAATCAGATTTGAAATACTCATCCATCCACTCTACCTAATAAAATACTTGAGAGCTGTTTAAGAACTATTAGGTCAGTGATCTGCATAATAAAAAGCCCATGTCTGCTTACAGTCACTTCCATGACAAAAGCCTCATTTCAATGAGCAGCTGTGAAGTGTTATTGTTAGCTTATGTTTCCACCCTCATTGGCACCCTTAGATGCCTTCGTGCAAGACATCTCCGGTGTCATGGTGGAGGATGGCAAACGATGCTGGAGGAGGAAAGACGCTATTCTCAAAAGGCAGGCTCATCTTCTTCCTCCCCTTCTCCCCAAGCATTGTGGGTAGGGAATTCCCTTTTAACAAGAAGAAAATACACATCTGAGCCAAGTGACATTGTGTTCTTGGTACCCACCATTACATCTGGTGCCACCATTCTGATGTGGATTCGTGGAAGACAAGAACAGGCATGCAACCACTGCTGTATTGCTGCTAGGGCCTTCAAATATGGCATTGACTTTTTACCATGAGAAAAGGGGCGAATATCCCTCTCTCCAGTGTCTGTGAGCAGGGCTACTTGCATTAGCCGGAGACGGGCTGCTGGAGAGTGACACCCAAACTCCATTTGCTCTGTTTTTGTTTTTTGTTTTGCCCAGCAGTCCAGCCTCTGCTGGCCTACAGAGCATGAGCTTGATCTCTGGCCCAAAACTGAGTTTCCTTGCTTATCTGTGTTGTACCACTGTTAGACTATCCATCTCCCCTCTGCACGTCCATTTTTAATGCCCTTGGATATCAAAAGGAGATGCAGTTGTAACCACCCAAAGACAGACTTGAACCTGGGATCTCTGTAGCTTAGTGCAGGAGCTGCTACAGTTTGAGCTAAAAGCTAGCTGGCGCCCAGCTAAGGTTGTAGAGGTGACTCATTCTTTCTCTGTGTAAGTGGTCTAAGGGCCACAACACGGGGCAATGAACCACACCCAGTAGATGTGTGGGTTGTAGAGTTTCCAACTTTTGACAATTTTGTCATGAGACACATCATATCTGGTATTTTTCTTCAAGTGCTGGATGCTGGAGTCATATGGAAATATTGACATTTCTGCTTTTATTAAAAAACTGTTTTGTTTCTTAGCCCTCATAGTTGCAGAGACAAGCTTGGAAACATGAACTCTAAAAATTGAAAAGCTATAATGCACATAAAAAGAACTCCAGATTTGTTATCTGTAAACCCTATGATTGTTAAGCCACTGTTTGGAATTTTGTGGGCCTTGCTCATGGTATTCAACTGTTTGGGGTTACCAGTACTGGAAATGAAATGCGAGAAGTTACATGGTACGTATTGTTCATTACTGACACACATGAGCCAAAGCAAGGACATTTTAAGTTGGTCTAAAGTTGATTCCTTAGCCCTAGAGCATGAAGTACATGAGAATTGTTCAGCACTGGAACTGGTCTTTCCTACAAGGCCCTGCAGGTCTACGACCAACCTTAAGCTATTAATTTGCTTCCTCTCATCTGCCAGTCCTGTCACACTGCTGGCTGGCTGTTTGTGGCGTCAGCTCCTGGTATGACCTTTCGGTTGCAGCTTGAGAATTGGTCTACGCAAGACTTGAAAGTTGATCCTAGATACACAATTCCAGCTGCAATAATTGCATAGCTGGAATCCACCTATCTCAGATCAACTTACGTTGCTATCCTCAGAGAGGGAGGTTGACAGGAGAAACTCACCTTTTGACTGCCCTTACTCCTCATGATAATGAGAAGTACCAGGGTTGATTGTTGAGTCCAGATTGTTCAATTTTGCATGTCCCCACTAGGCGAATGAAATCGAACCCTGGAAGACCAACCTGGTAAGTATAGACATACCCTTGGTCAAGAACTGGTAGGCTCTGAGGGGAGGTGAGTCTGGAATACAAACAGAAAAAAATGGGAGAGATTGCTAAGTGAAAGGGTAAATCAGGACTGGCTATTCTGTATGCTTGATAACCCCCCACCCCAACTGACAGACAGACACAGACTTCGTGCCCCAAAAGCTGTGATTTGTTCCACTTCCCAGCAGCCTAAATTCCCTCTCTCTCTCTTTCCAGCACTACTTTCAAAGAGTAAGAAACTAGCCAGTCAAAGAATGTAAAACCTGAGATGAAATACATCCCCAGTAAAGCAAATGGTGTAACACTAGGAAGGAATTTGGTCATTAACGATTAGCCTAGCACAGTGCTTGGCAACCTTTGTCACCTTGTGGCACACTCTAGTGCTCCTTATAATTTCACAGCACACCTGTTATATATAACCCAATCCCCTCCCTCTTCCCCAGCGCCAAGGCACCCCCAGCCCCCTGCTCTCCTCCTCCAGAGCCAGGCACCACCAGCACCCCCACTCTAACTTGATGCTAGCAACTCACCAGAGCCTCTACCACCCCTGCCCCAGAGCTGCTGCTGCTGCTGCTGCTGCTGCTGGCACCACGTGTTTCTCCCATCAAGTGCTGGGGCGTGTGCGCAGAGCAGCAGGTGGCACTCCTAGTGTGCGGCTTTGAGGCACACTAAATGCTGCTTCAGAGCAAACCAGCGTGCCATGGTTCACCGGTTGTGGAGCACTGGCCTACCATAATAAAGATTAGAATATTCTTTGGAGACACTATATTTTATGTACCTTAGCTCATTGAATAATGTAGCACATACCTTATGTTACAGTATGTGCACACAATGGACAGTTTACAATGATGTGCTTCTCCCCCCCCCCACCAAGTGAATTTCCTAAGTTGTATCTCAAAAAGGATGTGTCCAAGAAATGGAAACATGGACAGTTGACTAAGAAGGAGTATAAATATACTGCTGGAGAATGCCGGGCGGTAGTCAGGAAAGCAAAAGCACAATTCAAACAGCAGCTGGCAAAGGATGTGAAGGGTAACAAGAAGGGTTTCTACAGGCATGTTAACAATAAGAGGGTTATCAGAGAAGCTCTGGGGCCATTACTGGATGAGAGAGGTAACCTAGTGACAGATGATGTGAGAACAGCTGAAGTACTCAATGCTTTTTCTACGTCAGTTTTCATGGACAAGGACACCTTCCATACTACAGTGCTACACAGTGCAGTATGGGAAGGTGGAGGGCAGCCATCGGTGGGGAAGAAACAAGTTAAGAGCTACTTAGAAAAAACAGATATACCCAAATCCATGAGTCTGGATTGAATGCACCCAAGGGTACTGAGGTAATTGGCAGATGTCATTGCCAAGCCTTTGGCCGTTATCTTTGAAGACTCTTGGAGATCAGGAGAGATCCCAGATGACTGGAAAAAGGCAAATGTAGAGCCCATCTTTAAAAAAGGAAATGACAGTCCAGGGAACTATAGACCAGTCAGCCTTACCTCAGTCCCCGGGAAAATAATGGAGGGGACCTTCAAGGAATCCATTTTGGAGCACTTGAAGAGGGGAAAGTAATCAAAAGTAGCCAACATGGATTCATCAAGGGCAAGTCGTGCCTGACCAATGTGATTAACTTTTATTATGAGGTAACAGGCTCTGTGGACATGGGGAAGTCAGTAGATGTGATCTACCTTGACTTCAGCAAAGCTTTTGATACAGTCTCCCACAACATTCTTGCTCATAAGTTAAGGAAGTATGGATTGGATCCATGGAGTATAAGATGGATAGAAACCTGGCTTGGCAGTCATGCCCAGTGGGTAGAGGTCAGTGGCTCAATATCTGGATGGTGGTTCTCTTTAAGTGGAGTGCCCCAAAGCTCGGCTCTGGGGCCAGTGTTGTTCAACATCTTTATTAATGACCTGGATGAGGGACCCTCAGCAAGTCTGCAGGTGACACTAAGCTAGGGGGAGATGTAGATACGTGGGAGGGTAGAAATAGGATCCAGAGTGACCTGGATAAATTGGAAGATTAGGCCAAAAGGAATCTGATGTGGTTCAACAAGGAGAAGTGTAGAGTCCTGCACTTGGGGCAGAAGAATCCCAAGCATTCTTATAGGCTGGAGACTGACGGGCTAAGCAGCAGTACAGCAGAAAGGGACCTAGGGGTTATGGTGGATGAAGGACTGGATGTGAGTAAACAGTGTGCCCTTGTAGCCAAGAAGGCTAATGACATATTAGGGTGCATTAAGAGAAGCACTGTGAGCAGATCAAGAGAAGTTGTTGTTGTTCCCCTCTGTTCGGCACTGGTGAGGCCACATCTGGAATACTGTGTCCCGTTTTCGGCCCCCCAGTATAAAAACAATGTGGATGTGCTGGAGCAGGTTCAGCGGAGGACAACAAAAATGATTAAGGGGCTGGAGTACATGACCTAGCAGGAGAGGCTGAGGGATTTAGGCTTATTTAGTTTCCAAAAGAGAAGACTGAGGGGTGATTAAATAGCAGCCTTCAACTTCCTGAAGGGGTGCTCTAAAGAGGATGGAGAGAAACTGTTCTCAGTGGTGACAGATGGCAGAATTAGAAGCAATGGTCTGAAGTTACAGAAGGAGAGGAGTAGGTTGGATATTAGGAAAAGCTACATCACCAGGAGGGTGGTGAAGCATTGGAATGCATTGCCTAGAGAGATGGTGGATTCTCCATCCCTGGAGGTTTATAAGTCCTGGCTTGACAAGGTCCTGGCTGGGAGGACTTAGTTGGGGTTGATCCTGCTTGAAGCAGGGGGCTGGACTAGATGACCTCCTGAGGTCCCTTCCAGCCCTATGATCCTATGATTTCCGTTTCACAGATTGTCATATGAGACTTATGGTGGTGGGGGGAAGAGTATGCATGTGTCTGAGTGAAGAAAATGGTACAAGGGGTAAACAGCTTCTCATATTAAAATAAATGCTTCATCTTCCTTTCCCTTTTTCCTTTTAACGAAACACCTTTGGCTGTGCTCCAGTATTTTTTCACCAGTTGGAGATGGTTATCTTATCAGAAAGTTTCCCTTCTGAACACATTCACATAGTTAACCCCCTCTCCCTTTAAAGATTGTGAGTTGGTTGCAAGCAGGCTTTTTTCTACTTTGTGCAAGATTACAATAAACTATTATTGTGACATATCGGTAATCTACTGGGAAGTGAAACAACCTGATTATGTGATTTATTTTTGTAATTAAGTAATGTAGAAAGAACCTTTAAGCCTAAACTTGTCTGAATCCATATACATAATCTTAGCGTTCAGTTCATGCCTCAGAATCATTTGTCAAGCTGTCCTTTTTATTAACGTTGCCTAGAGACTCTCTTATGCCTTTTGCTATTAAGTTACCTGAAACTGACACCGAGTCTGGGCTCTCCTCCAATTGGTAATAAAAGGAAATGAACTCCATTAAACTGGGCCAGCCATTACTTTACCTACGGTCTTAATAAAGGCCATCTTTAGATCAGGTTGGACTTGTAAAAACAGCAGGTTATTCATGTTTAGACAAAGCTACAACTCCTTGTTGGTGAGGTGTTTTAATTTGTGGCAGTGTTTTCACTGACCTTACGTTTTGTCTGTTTTGTTTATTGAATTTGCCTATGCAGCTCTACTTCTTCCTTAGGTGCTTTCAGAGGCAGCTGTGGTCAGAGCTTTGGAGACATGAAAGCAAAATTTACTAGATGGGAATGAGCCATTCTGTTCGTGTGTGGAAAATACCGGAAGAAACACATTTGCATTTTGAAATATTTGAGTTCTGGAGTGTGTGTGAACTTTTCCTTCATTTGAATTTTGGAAAAAGAAAGAGAAATTAGAACAATTAGCTAGCACTCTCTACAGCTTTGAAGTTCTGTTTAATTGTTAACTAATTAATATGCTGTATGGTTCTCCCTTCAGCAGGTCTGGGGAAGAGGCAATTTCAACTTTTTCCTTATGTGGAACAGGCTGAGTTTCCAAGGCCTTAGCTGCCTACTAAGGAGCATAGGAATACCAAACCAGAACAGTGGTTCGTTTAAGCAAAACATCCTGCCTGCAACAGTTACGTGGAGTAAAGTTCCCATGGGTGAAATTTCTTACTAACCCCAAGCATTTACTTAGACTGTGAACTCCTTGACGTAGAGATGCCCTTTTTGTCCTGTGTTTGAACAGGACCTAGCATGATGGGACTGTGATCAATGACTAGGGCTCATATGCATTCTGGCAATACAAATAATGATTAATGGTTGGCTTATTCTTTTCCAGTTACTGAAGGACACCAGCTGTCATTCAGCACCAGGGGTGTTCACTTCTTCTATTGCTGGATTGACCAGTGCAGTTTAACCTGCTCAGTCACAGGAAAATAAATCTGTTGTATTCCTAATAACAAAGGCTATCCAGGCCAATCTAAGTTAAAACATCAGTTTTCACTTATTAGTGGATTGTGATTCTCAGTGGAAGAGTGCATGATTCAGTAGATGATTGGGTTCTTAAATGCCTGTCGTATGTAATTGTGATTAAATAAATCTAGATTAGAAAGTCTTCTAACATTCTTGTTTATGATCTTTTATTTCTCATAGTCCTGACACATAGGCTACATCTACACTTACCTGGGATGTTGATGGCTGCCACGCGATTTTAGGTATGCCAATTGCGTACCTAAAATCAATTTTGCAGCTGTCAACTTTGGTCCTGGTCCTCACTGCAGAATGTTGAAGAATGTCAACATTCCTTAATCCTTGCAACTCTCAAGGAGTTCCTGGGTTGATATTGACCCTGGAATGCACTGTTACGTGCCTGTGTGAAATGGCGCCCTGGAAGATCGATCTTCCACGTTCAATCTTCTGTGGCCAGTGTAGACTTAGCTGAAAAGTTTTACACACACAATTCCTTTTATACTGATATATTCTAATTTAGTTTATTGGGGTTACCACCTTAGCAAACATCTTTATTTTTGTTTTTCTCTTTTCTATGGAGGAACGTCTTAATGTCTGATTACAGTTTCTTTTTTAACACTTACCACAATACCTTCCTTCAACAGCTGCTCCCATTTTTCTGTAGTGTTCTCTTTTTAATTCTGTCAAATGATAATTCGATTGCAATTAAAACTGAACAGTGCTCCTCTCTTTTCGTTGTACTGTAGACTTCTATAACCCACTTTCTGGGAAAGGCTATTTTTTCTAATTAAAAAAATCTAATTTTTTAAGTTAGCTCTTACTTTCCTTCTCTCCTATATCCCCAAACTATGCATGATTCCTGCATCTTACTAATTAAAACTTGGCTGTTCCCTGTAGCCATTAGGGGCCTATATTCAGCTGAACTGTGGATTAGCTACTAATGAATACTGTGCTCAAATCTGTTTAGAGGCAGCGTTGCTTCTAATTTTTGACGTATGTGGAATAAATTTTGTTATGTGCCTGACATGCAGGTGTGGGGCCTTGAAGAAGGAGTGAGGCCTCAAGGGAAGAGGCTGGACAGGGAAACAGGGCCTCGGGGTCGTTACAGACATTAGAAAGGTGGCAACCCTAGATGTGATGTGCCTGTCATTCTTTCAAAGGGGAGCTGCTGGCATAAACATCAGTCTCAGAGGGGCCAACAGCCTCACCAGGCCCCTGGCTCAGATGGGAGGGGGCTCTGCTCCATGGCCTGGAAGGGGTGAGGCCTCAGTGGAAGGGACGAGGCTGGGTCTAGACAGTCTTTAGAGCTGCCTAGAGACTGCCCCTCTGCCCAGCCCTCAGTGCTGACCTAAGTGTGCCATGTGGCACTCCAGTCTCAGTTTAAGGGGCCCGGGGCTCCCACCACTGCCACTGTTGCAGTAGCAATGGTGGTGGCTGGAAGTCCTGGGACAGTGGTATTACCAAGCCCTGGGACATTTGCTGCCTTTGTCTGCCACCCCCACCTCCATCTGCAGGCCTCATCGGTCTCCAAATGTGTAAGACTTCACCACTGTCTTCAGAATGATTTGTAGCGCCTCTGTCACACAGGCTGTGTCTACACTTACCAAAACTTCAAAATGGCCGTGCTAATGGCCAAATCGAAGAATACTAATGAGGCGCTGAAATGCTCATTCAGTGCCTCGTTAGCATGCTGCCAGCCGCGGCACTTTCAAAGTGCCACGGTTCACTCCCACGTGGCTCGTCTACACCAGGGTTCTTTTCAAAAGGACCCCCCCAACATTGAAATTCCCTTATTCCTACGAGCTCCTTAGTCCCTGCCTATGGAGGCAGGGGGCAAACAAAAGCAGCAACTGCCCCAGGGCTTGGCAATACAATTGGCGATACAAGATTAAGGAATTGAAAGTCGTCAGTGGCTCTCCAGTGGAGAAGACAGAAGCATACAACTGGTTAAATCCTACCTTCAAAATGTAATGCTGTTGACTGTAGACTTGTATTACTCCAACAAGGTGTTGTCACAAGGCTGGTGACAATAAATCCAAATGCAGTAGAAAGCTGAAGGACAGAGAAGGAGGTGGTTTTATCACACACGCAAAATAAGGGAAGCCCTGTTATAAAATGAACAGGTAAAGGTTTGTTCTCGTTTGGAGTTTCAGACAATAAGCTTCCCAGAGAAAGGTATGAACAGATCAGTATGAAGAGAAGGGATGCCTGGGGTTAAATTTTGATGAGTGCTATGTATTAACCAGTGGTTCACAAAAACTGAGTATTTTCTCTTCATTCACAGCATGGCCGTACCCCTCTGCATCTTGCTGCCTACAAGGGGCATTTCCGTGTTGTCCAGATTTTGCTGAAGGCAGGCTGTGACCTGGACATTCAGGATGATGTAAGTAGATGCAACCATTCTTACACCGGGGCCTGCTCTTTCAATCACTCTTTCTGAACAGAGCTGGAGTTTTGCTCTTAACGGTGGTAGCCAAATTAGAATGGAATAAAGGTTCCAGCTTTTCTGTCTTGAATCATAACAAGTAACAGTGTATCAGAGTCCTAGTAAAATTTAGTATTTTAGATGAATTGCTTGGCCCTTATTTTCAAGCTGTAGCAAAGCATTAAAAGATGCCTTTTTACTCCAGGCCTGAGTGTTAGTAACAGTAGAGGGTGTTGCCTGCCATTTGATACAAAAGTGGAAATACGAGCTCATTTGTGCCATACAGGAGTCCCACTGGAACACTTGACATGATATAATCTACCAGGAATGTTTGCAGTAGAGTGGACATCATAATGCAGGAGACACTCTTCTCTGGAGAGCACAGAAAAATGAGTCTGAAGTACGTACAGTACCCCAGCAAACTGGCTACCAGTGGATTGCTTGCAGTATGAGTTATTTCCTGTGTCTTATAACCCTGGAATGATAAATGATCATAGTAAATTATTGATGATCACCCTTACAATTAGCTGATGATAGTTTTTCAAAACAGTAAAAGATAAATCATTGGTGTTTCTCAGCTTTTCTATAAAGACAATTTTAATACTAGGGAAAATGTTGCCTAGATTACGAGAGATTAGAATTATATTTACATCGTCGTTTTAGTTCTAACACTCTGACAAATAATGACGTAGGGTGAATTTTTACAAAATGATTGAAATAAACATAACTTGTCCAGATTTGTGCTGACTCCTGTACACAAACTATAGTTTTGCCTGGTTTGTTCTGAGGTACTTCAGCTAGAGATAGGTGTAATGTTCCTGCTCTTAGGACTTTTAGCATTGTTACTTGTGTCTCTGACACTAGTGATCTGTACTACACACACTGTGTCGCCAGGGCTGCTCCGGTGCAGCACTTTAATGATGCTTATAGCTGCCAGTGAAAGGTCACCTGTCAGCATCGTTACTCCACTTCTGGGGCTGTGGCCACGCTAGCCCCACCTTTCAGAGGGGCTATGGTAATGTGGCATATGCTCATGAGGTGCTGCCATGAATATGCAGTGCCTCATTAGCATATTCCAAAGTGCCACATTACCATAGTCCCTCTGAAAGGAGAGGTTAGTTTGGCCACAGCCTGGGAGAGGTGGTAGCTAAGGCTAACCCTGTACAGTAGGGTCTCAATATTTGTGAACCTCAGGTTCACAAATTCAATTATTCGCAAGTGGCTGGAGCGGCTCAGGGCAGGGAGTGCCGGCAGCCGGGGGCTGCCATGTTTGCGAAATTCAGCATTTGCAAAGGTTTTCAACATGGCAGCCTCGCAAATGTTGAGACCCTACTGTACTGTAATCTTTGTCTAAGTCTACACTACTGCAGAAGATCAACCCGGTCAGGGTTGATCTTCCGGGGTTTTGTTTTGCACATGCACGAAATGGCACTTTCTGGGGATCAAAGTCAACCCTGGAACTCCTCGCGAGCCGTGAAGATTAAGGAAGATCGGTGTGAGAAACGCTCCTGTCAACCTTCTTCTGTATAGACAGACATTGAAGTTGACCGCTGATAAGTCGATTTTAGCTACACAGTTGGCATAGGTAAAATTGCATATCAGCGGTTGACTTCTATGTGTAGTGTAGCCGTAGCCAATGTCAGTGGGAGAACCTCTCCCTCCAACACAGTACCAGCTCCCTATGGTTAAGTTTGATATAACTACGTTGCTCAGGCTTGTAGAGCAATGTGGTTGTACAGCACACTAAGCACATAGTGTTGACCTTTTTTGAGCAACATCCAAATAGTTCCTTCTGCAGGGTGTGGCCAGCAAGGCCATGTACCATGGTGGTTGGAATACAGGACTCAGCATTAAGGGCCATATTTTTAAAGGTATTTGGTGCCTAAATAGACAGATGGACACCTTGTGTGATTTTTTTTTTTCCCCTCAGCACCGAGGTGCTGGTACTTTTACTGGGTACTTTTGAAAATGACACTATGCACGTATATGAATTTTTAGTGCCCAGATATCTTGAAGAAATCTCACCATTAGACAGCTGGGTTCTATTTCCAGTTGTCACTGACACTGAAGTTTAGGATAGTCTCTGGCAGGCTTGCAACCTTGATTTTTCTACAATGGCTCTTGCACTAAGGTAGTTGCTCTGGAATTAGTAATTCCGTTTCCTAGCCCAGGGGTGGCCAACCTGTGGCTCTTGAGCCTCATGCGGCTCTTTCAGTCATTAAATGCAGCTCTGCCGTGTGCTGGGAGTGCCATCCGCCACTCTGCGCAC
This sequence comes from Carettochelys insculpta, assembly GCF_033958435.1. NCBI lineage: Eukaryota > Metazoa > Chordata > Testudines > Carettochelyidae > Carettochelys > Carettochelys insculpta. The sequence continues at coordinate 140,319,562 of NC_134139.1, read as the reverse complement.
ACTCTGCACCGCTTGGTGGGGGAAGCGTGTGGTGGCGGCAGTAGCAATGGTGGCTGTGGTAAGTTGCCAGCATCGAGTCTGAGCGGGCAAGGAGAGATGCCTGGCTCTGGGGAAAAGAGGAGGGCATTGAGTTATAGCAAGGGTGAAGGGCTGGGGATTCCTGGTTCTGAGGGAGGGCAAGGGCATTGAATTAGAGCAGCGGAGGTTTGGGGGTGCCTGCTTGGGGAGGGGTGGCGGATTGGGTTATAGCAGCGGTTTGGAGATGCCTGGCTCTGGGGGAAGGGGAGGGCATTGAGCCATGTATTATATATTTATTTTTCTCTCTCTCTTTCATTATAGATATATATTATATCTATATATAAAAAGAGAGAGAGAGATAAAAATAAATATCTAATATGTGGCTCTTTGCACTCTATCTGTGGCTCTTCATCCCTAACTGTTTGTCCACCACTGTCCTAGCTTCTCATTGCTACAGTTTGCCTCTCTCTGCTTTGCTTTTAGAGGGTAAAAAATGCCTCCCACCTATAAATTCCCCCTAATAGAATCATCTTTGCACATTTTGTACTTGCATCACAAAGAGATGTTTCTATTACATTTTATAATATAACCCTTTCAGTGTGCAGGTCCCTGTAATCTGTGTTTCAGAAACTAAAGAAGAAACCCTTTGTTCTGTTGATATTGCTAGACTTCTGTATCAAATATTGTCAATTGACCTCCATTTCATTAATATTAATCATATGTATACCGTTAAGTCCAGATTTTTAAACTATGCATGGGGGAGTGATCAAATAATCTATTAAAGTAATTATTTAAATGTCTGATTTTCCATTTTTATGCAGCATTATTGTGATTACATGTGCAAATTGTCCTCCCGATGCTTTAAAAATCTGACCCAGGTTCTATTTTATTTTTTTTAAAAGATGCAGAATCCATTAACAAATTATGAATTTTGAGCTGAATATAGCTAATTCATTAATGCGATACTAAGTTTTCATCTGCCTTTGGGTGAACAGAAGAGGATAATTCTAAACATGGAGAGATTAAAATACTAACTTCCTGTTCTGCAGCTAAAGTACTTTAAAACACTATGAGACATGAGAATTAGTTGAAGAATGACCTCCAGCGGCCTGGAGTGGGATTATTATGAATTTCAACCCATGGAAACCAGCTCTATAGAGTACGCAACTCCAGGAACTAATTCTTTCCTTCTCCCTGCCAATCCTACAAACTCTTACTGGACTGATAATACAATCTCTGATTGGTCAATGAGTATTCATACAGCACATACTTCAGAAATAGTCAAGGAGAAAATTGCACTGGTCAAAGGAATCAAGGAAGAAAAAGATGAGAAAAACCAGAGGAGAAAGGCTAGAAGGGAACCTAGAAGATCATTAAGAGAGAAGGAGGTTAGAAACCTTGTGCATCAATATTGGCTGCATGTAAAATCTTGGACTGGCAGTTTGGCATGTTAGAGTTCCTAAAATGATGCATGGTTGCATGGCTGGATTTTATTCTTGATGCTTTGCATAAAATTATCTACCTCTCATTTTGTGTCCCACTGAAAGGCTTTTGACTAGCTCAGTGGAAAGGATGTCATTTTAAAAAAAAAAAAACTTCTGGAGCCCTATGTGAAAATCTAAGTTGAAGAAACTAAGAAACTTCAGAATAAATGAGTCACAACTCAAAGTTTAAAATTATTTCACTCAAAATGTAAATATGTGAAGTGCCATCAGTAGGTCTGACTGACTCTGTAATTCCTTTTAGTTACGTTTTTATACTTTCTTGCCTTGATCATTTCTTCTGGCCTTTTATCACTGTTGTCCAAGAGTAAAATACTTATTATTGTGACTTCATTATGATTCTCTCAGTTTAGCAAGGGGGTAGGAAGTAGCAAGTTCACATCAAATGCTTGGAAACCCTGTATGGCTGATTCAAATACTTCAGAATATTAAAATACTCATATGCTATTAGTAGTACTGGTACCATTTTCTGAATTTTAACTTTTACTATGCTAAAGAAACATTGCTGTTCGTCCTTTGATTTCAAAGGTTATAAAGTTTCAAACTTAGCAGTTTTGTCTCAGGACTCAAGGCGATTATCTTGCTTTTGATTTTTTTTTCAATTCAGCAGTCCCATGGCAGGATAATTTGTTCATAAACAAATAATTTGACCCATTTATACAGTGAATGATGTAAACAGCAGGATAAAGTGGAAGGAGGTCACTAATGAAATCAGAGGGAATATCCGGTCTTTCATCTGTAAGGGTGATTATAGAAGTGATGGAGGCAGTAAAGAAGAGAATGTGAAGTGCTGGTAGATAAGGGAGGAAGTGAAGTGTCTTAATTAAATCATGCTGAAGCACTAATGGGATTCACAAACCAGGCACTCCCTTGACTATCTTGCTTTCAGGGGCCAGTATGGTAGCTGTGATGCTCTCTAAGCAGTTTGCATCCAGGATGTGGAAGACTTGGACTTAAATCCCCACTTTGCCTGATTGGAGCATGGACTTGAACTTGTAGCTTGGGTTTGCCACCTCCTAGGGCTCACTCAATCTCTCCTTTTAGAAATGTTCCCCTGTATCTAAATATTTGGGTGAGGGGAAGAAGAGAGAGACTTGACTCTATCCCGGTGGTTAGGGCACTCCCCTGGGAGAAGACAGACTCCAAATTCAAGACTGGGGATTTGACCTTGGTTCTCCTTCAGCCTGGCTGAGTGTTTTAGCAGTGGACTAACGGTCATAACCAAGGGAAGGGTGACCGATTCTTCCTGAAAGTGGAAGGTGACCATGAGGCCCCACCCTTTCCATGGCCCAGACCCTCCTCTTCCACCTGAGGTCCTGCCCCTCAGCTAAAGTGGAGCTGGGCCAGGGAACCCAGGCTTCTCTACCTGCTCATGGTAACAGAGTATGAGAGCAGCCCCACTCATGTCACTACCTCTTGACCCTGGAGGATCTGCAGCTCCCCACAGCTGCCTACATGGCAAGGTCTTGGGGGCTGAAGAACCACAGCTGGTCCATTGTAAGAGTCACTGTTACAGTTAAGGGGAGCTGCAGCCCCTTCACCTGTCCTGGGCCTCCCACCTCTTGGGTGACCCACCATAGGCAAGTGAAGAGTTTGTCACTCCCACGGCTTCCCAGGGTCACTGGGCCTCTGACCAAACCCAGGCTCTAGCTTCCATGAAGGACAGGGCTCTGGACCTGTGCTGAAAAGTGTTAGGGGCCAGGTCCATTTACTTTCAAAAATTGGAGGGCCATGGCCCCTTGTGCCCTCCCTCCATTCCAGGGCTTCTATGACAAAGTGCCTAAAAGTTAGGCCAGATTTACGCTACAGCATAATAGCTATAGTGCTGTAACACTGCGACTGTAATATCAATGTTTTCTACACTGACGCACGGGGTTTCTCCATCAATATAGTTGACTGATATCTCTGTGAGGCAGCAGTTAGATTAATGGACTAAAGTCTCAGGGGGATAGCTGTGTTAGTCTGTACCTGTAAAAACAACAAGGAGTCCTGTAGTACATTACAGACTACCAGATTTATTAGGGCATATTACCCATGAAAGCTTATGCCATAATAAATCTGTTAGACTGTAAAGTGTTTCAGGATTCCTCATTATTTTTATAGGTTAACAGAAGAATTCTTCCTTTGACCTGTCTGAACCTACATTAGTGTGCAGGTTGACCAATGATGCACAGAGCGTGACATTTTTCACAGCCCGGAGCAATGCAGATAAGTCAATCTAATTTTTAGGGGTATACCAGGTCTGAGCTGATGCAACACTCAGTCCTCTTGTAAATCTAGCTGTGAAGTGTTTCAATTCAGGCAAATCTGCTCTTCATCATGTAGGTGAAGATCACACTTGTGCGATAGCACTAGAGTGCTCTTTTTCCATTTTTACTGATCTTGCAGTCTGCAAATGGTCACTTGTAAGCAAGTCACTAACAAACAAGATCATGAAATGTTTGCTTCAGATTTATATACTTGATCATCCTCAAAATCAATATGCACTATATTGCTTTTCTCAATCTCCAGAGCAGTATCCTATAATGCATTCTAGGATGGACTCTTAAAGGCAGGGCTAAGGCAAGTGCTGTTTGGAGACAAAGCTATTTTTTTTAATAAAAGGAAGAGATAGGTAATGTGAAAACTGTAAAAGGAGAAAGAGAAATGTGAGTCAGTGATTACACAGTCTTGAAATCTCAGATTCTGTGCTCGCAGAGAAAACCTGATGTGTAAAATAAAGCAACCAAAAATTTGCAGTTGACTTCTTAAAGGCATCCTGACATCTGTTCTGAAAGAGAAAATAATGTTTATAGAATTCTACAAATGTGGGTGGGGGGGACATGCAGGTTAAAACAATATGGCAGTGCCTACACTACATTCCCCTTTCAGAAGGGGAATATAAATACACCTAATCAGAAATGCAAATGAGGCACTGATTTAGATATTGCAAGCCTCATGTATATAATGGTAGCCACTCGCTCTTCCAGAAGTGCTGTTTTCAGGGGAAAAAAACGAGCAATGTAGACGTGTTCACTTGAAAGGAAACCCCACTTTTGAAAACGCCCTTCTCCTGCATATTTTTCAGGAAGAAGGTTTCTTTACAAAATGGGGTTTGTTTTTGAAGGAACCCCACCTATGCCACGTTTTTTTCTGAAAACAGCACTTCCGGAACAGCAAGTGGCTGTCATTATGCAAATGAGGTGCATGGTATGTAAATCATCACCTCATTTGCATTTCTGATCAGCCATATTTTCATTCCCCTTCCGACAGGTAATGTAGTGTAGACACAGCCTATATGTATTCAGTATAACAGATTACCTGAGTTGCTCAATAACGCAAAGAGAAAAGTCTCTCATAACATAAAGGGTCTTGTGAATGATTTGACTGAGAACCTGTGAGTAAAATTAGTCTCATTAGGCCTTTGAGTGGAATATGATAACCATCTAAATGGCAACAAAATTTAAATCAAATCTGAGCTGATGTGGCACTTACATTTCTGTGATCCATTGTTCAATGCCTTGCTCAGTGAGTACTCTGTGTTTGGAGAATGCTGCCATTACCAGAGACAACCTAAGCAAGCTGGCCCATGTGGCATGTTGGCAGAGTGGGATGCTTGGAGAATGACTTGGTACTAAGTGGGGTCAGCTGCTGCAGCCATGAAGAGGCTTTCTGCTTTTCACCTATTGGTTTCTTTTTCATTAAAGTGAAATGTTCACAGAAGTAGCTCTTATCTCCCAAGAGCCAATATGTTAAAGGTCTGTTTAATTAACTGCAATTACTGTGATTGGATCAGGATAGAAAAAAAAGTAACAAAAATGAATCAAGATAGTACCAAGAGAAGGTCCTTATTTAAAGTTTCCCTGGGTCCATGCCATTTGTCTTCCATTTGAACTCTTCTACAAACTGTTACAGACCTTTAAGATGCAGTAACTATAGGTAATTACCACAATTCTTACAGCATCCTACACCAGAGGCAAATGCTGTCCTGCTGTATAATTTATTATTGGTCTTTCACAGTTTTGCCCTTACAACAGTGGCAAATCACAATAGAAAATAGGTGGATTTCTTTCTATTTAAGATAAGATAAATAAGATAAATTCAAATTAGTATTGCGCTGTATCAGCAATATCTGTGGCAGCCTTGACTTCTGTGACATTGTTGAATCCTCTTACAGATTTTTAAGGCCAGAAGAGACAATTGTACTTACCTACTCTGGCCACTTGCACATAGCAGGCCACTGAACCTCACCTACCCACTCCTGTAATAGATTCTTCATCTCTTGCTGAGTCACTGAAGTCCTCAAATCTTGGTTTAAAGACTTCAAGTTACAGAGAATTACCATTTAGTTTAGTTCAACCAGCAAGTGACCTGTATCACATGCTACAGAGGAAGGTGATCCCCCGCCCCCAGGGTTTCTGCAAATCTGACCTAGTGAAAAATTCTTCCCCAGTGGCAAGTATGATGATCAGTTCGACCCTGAACATGTGGCTGCCACATAATAATAGTTGTCAGTGAGTACGTCACCTGTACAGTTGTAATGAGAGACAATCTTTGAGAGTTATTTTAATTTAGAGGGTTTGATTACCCTTTAAAATTTAAGCTTTAATGTAAAGAAATATGGGCGAGTTCAGGCTGTTTTTAAACAATCAGTATTGCCAACTCTTGTGATATTTGTTGTTCTTAAGGCCCCAACTCCTGGTGCTGTATAAATACATGAAAATCTCAGCTCTGGTTTAAAAATAATAGTACTAGCTTTCACGCTTGTGGAGAAAAGCTTGAAAACATTAGCCCTATGGGCACAAAACATAGCAAACAAATACAGTTAACCCCCCACCCCCAATTTTTTTAAATCAGCTTTGTGGTATTTAAGCCCATTTGATACTTTGTTGGGGCATTTTTGAATGCTTGGGTTTGGCAGTGCTGATTCTACCCATCAAAATTAATAATATCTTCAGTCTTGCTAGAATAAAACATTCCCCTTGAGCAATTCATAGCTCTCCTGTCCCACCAGTTGACTAGGTCTCTCTGTGTGGGAGCAAGCTATTCAGTTATATCCAGTTATCAGGATCTAAATACTTGCACTCAAGTATGAGAGAAACATGGTAGTGTTCGATGTTTATTATTCTATTAAAATCTGTCGTATCTAGTTATGGCTTGTATCATACAAGTCATTATTGTGACTGTCACATTTAGCTGTCTCCATACTTTCCCCTTCTGTACACATTCCACATTCATGCTAGTCATGTGTTTTGGCAAATACCATCTAGCTGAGCTGGACTGTACAGGACTCCCAGTGTGGGAAGTAAAAGGGTCTGAATGGTATCTAAACCACATCTCCTGGCTGGTACTGTGGTGCACTGTGGAATGTCTTCGCTTTCTTGCTGTGTGGCTGAGATCACGACATTTGTTTCAATACCACTGTCTGAAAGTAGCTGCAGAGAATGAGAAAAACAAACACACACAAAGATCAGATCTGGGAAGGCCAATGTAATGAGATACAAGAGAGCTTAAGTCTATGTCCTTTTCTTCCCTGCAGATATTGTTGCTCCTTGGAAGTATGGGTCCCAAATTAATACGTTAAACTGGCTATCTATTAGTGCCATAATAATTTCACATCCAGGCAGTAAGGAACCCCAGCATTGCATCTGGGATAGTCCTCTGGTGAAAAGTTATAACAATGAGTTTGGGGTGTTTTCAAGAATAAAAGGTTGTAAACTGTTGGTCTGCGGTAGTCTAAACCATATACTGATTCCATTACTCTTGGAAACCTTGATAATCATAATTTATTGGTACTGTTTTCACCAATAGCCTGTTTTTGAATGGTATGTGATGTAAATATAGTTACAGTATTTCGGACATGTGTTTGACATCTGTATAAAGTATGCATGTGGATAGAGTCCTATGGATTCAAAAGTAGGTTGGACAGGCACTGATTAAAATAAATCGTCTCTTTTTACAGGGTGATCAGACGGCCTTGCACCGGGCTACTGTTGTAGGAAACACAGATGTAATAGCAACTCTCATTCAAGAGGGTTGTGCTTTGGACAGACAAGACAAGGTAATGAGAAGTCCTGTTAAGTAATAACTGCACTGGACTGTAATGTCAGCATACTCTGAAATATGCTGTTTAGAATTTGTACTCTAGTAAACAGCCAGAGCTTTGAATTTAATAACATTTATGCAGATAAGAAACCCCACTTCCCTTTGGAAACATACTTCTGTTCTACTTACATTTGATATAAGTTGTTCATCTCTGAGCCAGGAGACTGACTTTCGCCTCATGGTGCTGATTGCTGGCAATAGGATAAAGACCACGGGCTTCAAAGAAAATGTATTGGGACTGAAGCAGTGTGCAGTGCTACTGAGGGCAGGGCTACGCTACAGGGGCAAGTTGTATCTAAAAGACACAATTTGAGTTAGGTTAGTAGTATACCTCAAATCGACGAAGCTTAGGTCTACTTACTGCAGGGTCCACATTGCACTGGGTCAACTCCTGGGTCTCCTGTTGACTGCCCTAACTCATCTCATTCTCAGAGGGGTAGCCACAAAAATGAAGCAGTCCTGTAGCGCCTTAAAGACTAACGAATGTATTTATTAGGTGTTGAGCTTTCGTGGGTAAGACTCACTTCTTCACATTTGCAGACTTAAAGAAATGGATCTTACCACGAAAACTCATTACCTAATAAATCAATTTGTTAGTCTTTAAGGTACTACAGGATTGCTTGTTTTTTATCATCTCATTTTGTTGGAGAACTTGAGTCAATGGGAGAATGATAGGCACTTAATTAGTCCCATGGAGGTTTAGCAGAGTTGTTTGTCTGTCTGTCTGCAAAGATATGAACTGAATGGCTATGAAGGAATCATATTGATATCACAACAGAGTGACACCCCCACCCCGCCAAGTGTTATTTATGTAGGGAATCATTGACTTCTCGAGGTTTCTTCCAGTCCTATGATTCTGTGATTCTTTGTCATTTGCACCTGGAAGTGATTTACTTGATACAATCGGAGATGGTACTGCCCAACTAACTGATACATATGTGGCCAGATCAGGCAATGAAAAGTGATGAACTTGTTGCTTGGCAACATAACATAACACCACCCGATCAGATCAGATTGACTTCCCTGTATATTTCTAGACTGATCAGATAGAGCAGTGCTCTCCAATAGGAATTCAGAGATTGCCACACTTGTGGTTATCATCCTTCCATATTTGCCACAGCCCCCCACCCTGCTCTAAATAAATACTCTCCGCCCAGACCCAAGCACTCTCAGCCCCCCCAGTAAATGCCCTTCTCCTCCCCCAGAGCCAGGCACCCCCCCCCAATTCTTAATCAATGCCAGCAACTCGCCAGAGCCAGGGTCATTGCTGGGGCTGCCGCTGCCATGTGCTTCTCCCACCCAGTGGTGGGGCGCATGCACAGAGTGGGCACATGGCACTCCCCACATGTGGCTCTAAGAGGAGCCGCATTTAAAGGCTCTAAGTGCTGCATGTGGCTCCAGAGCCTGGGTCACCGTACCGTGGTGTCCTGTTCACCATATGTGGCGAGTGGCGAATGCAATGGACACTGTGGTGATAAAGGATTGAATTAAATAGCACCCTGTGTGCAATAATACATAGTATAGTGCTGCATTATTGATTCTCTCAGAAGTGCTTCAGACTGCAGAGAGAATATGCGCTAAGTAGCTCTATAACTGAAAGTTCATATGCCACTTCAGATTTTATTTAATCCAATTTTAGATAGGACTGCTAATAAAAGCAAATATTAACTATCAGAACTTTTCTAACACATATACACACACACTCTCTCTCTCTCTCCCCCCCCCCCCCAATCTCTCTCCATAGCTCAGAAGCAGAGTTCTAGGATATATATTTTTGAGGGAAACACCCAAAACTGTAAAGCAAAAGCTTTCCATGAAGTTTGCTGAATTAGCCACCTCTAAGAGGTCCCCAGATCTTGAACATCCTTGGTTTCTCTGCAGACCTAGCACCAAAATGAAAGAAAAAGGTCTGGCAGAACCCTTACCCCTCTCTGGGGTGGTATTTGGGTACCCTTTTCACACACACCCCCTCCCATCCTGGTGAGAATTCATTGCATTTCTTAACTATGCACAGTGTAAAACCCATTGCCATGTACATATGGGGAAGGAAAGCAAACGGGTTAAAGCATATTGAGATAAATTGTATGTATTCAAGATAACAGGCCTGGTGAAATTTGTTCTAAAGTACTTAAGGAAATAGCTGAGGCAATCTCAGTACCATCAGTATATGTCTAGATGGTGCCCTAACCTCAAAATAAAGCCCTATTTAGAGGCATCCATGTCCAGAATAGTGTTCTCATTACCTAAAAAACTGTTTTGAGACAACGAGCTTGTTGCATAGATGTGGCCAGCTATTGTGGGATACCTTTGTATCCCAAAATAGCACCCACCATCTACACATAGCCTTAGTGATTATCTTTGAGAACTCATGGAGGACATCTGAGGTCCCAGCGGAATGGAGTAGAACAAACATAGCTAACATTAAAAATGGGAACAAAGAGGAGCTAAGGAATTACAAACCAGTCAGCCTAACTTTGATACCTGGAAAGATACTGGACAAAATTGTTAATCAGTTTGAAAGCACCCAGAGGCTAATAGCATTTAGGAATAGCCAGTATGGATTTCTCTGGAACAGATAATGCCAAACTAACCTATTTCCTTCTCTGGCAGAATTACTGGCTTAGTGGAGGTTGGAGGAAGTACATGTGATATATCTTGATTTTAGTAAGGTTTTCGTCCCAGTCCCACATGGCATTCTTGTAAGCAAACTAAGGAAATGTGTTCTAGATGAAATTGCTATGGCTATGTCTAGATTAGAGGGAGTTTTTGATTGAAGTTTGTGTTGGAAGATATCTTTCAACAAAACTTCAGTCCCCAGACTGTGGCCAACCTGCCAAGTAGATCACAACAGCGATCTGCTATGTCAAGAGAGGACAGCCAGACTGCCTGACTGCTTTACTAGCAAAATGGCCAATGGCAAGCACAGCAGACCGTGTTGTCTGGTGTCCCAGAAGGCCGGTCTGTCAACGGGGGCCCCCCAGAATGTCCAGATCAGCTTTCTGCTGACAGCTCTGTCAACAGAAGCTTTATTCCTTGTGGCAAGCAGGGTACAACTTTTAACAAAAGTGCTGTGTTCTGTTGATTTATTGTCAACAGTATGTCTTGGGAATCTGGATGCTCCATGGGTTTAGTCAGCAAAATATTGGTTTTGTTGGCAAAGCCCTCTAGTGTAGACATAGCCTATATGTGGATGTACAAATGATAAGAGTAATTATAAATGGATTGCAGCCAGACTCTGAGAGAGTCTCTAAGTGCCGCAAGGGCCAGTTGTGGGGCCAGTACTAATTAATATTTCATTAATGACTTGGATAATGAAGAAGACAGTGTGCTTATAAAATTTGCAGATGACACCAAGCTGGGAAGGGTTGAAAGCCTTTTGGAGGACAAGATTAGAATTCAAAACAGCCCTAACAAATCTGAGAATTGGTCAGAATTCAACAAGATGAAATTAAATAAAAACAAGTGCGAAGTATTACACACAAAAATGAAAAAAAAACTACTACAAAATGAAGAGTAATTGGCTAGGCAGCAGTACTCCCTGAAAGGAACCTAGGAGTTATAGTGGATCAGAAAGGGAGTATAAGTCAACAGTGAGTACGAGCCCTTTGCAAATAAATAAATAGAGAGCTAAAATCCTTCTGGGGTGTATTAACAGGAGTGCTGTATGTAAGAAGTGGGAGATAACAGTTCTACTCTACTCAGCACTGGTGAAGTCTCACCTGGTGTACTGTGTCCAGTTCTGTGTGATATATCTTAAGAAAGATATGGAGTGAGTATCGAGAACAAGAAAAATACATAATATTTAGAAACCCTGACCTATGAGGAAAGGTTAAAAAAATTGGACATGTTTGGTCTTCTGTAAAGAAAACTGGGGTGAGGAAAGCTGGTAGTAGTCCTTCAGATATTTTAAGGGCTGTTATAGAAATAGTAGTGATCAATTTGTTCTCTATCTGTAATGAAGGTAGGAGAAGTAGTAATGGACTTAATATGCAGCAAGGGAGATTTAGGTTTCCTTTTAGGAAGATTTTTCTAACTGCAAAGGTAGCTAAATTTTGGAACAAGGTTCCAAAGGAGGTTGTGAAATTTGCATCTATTAAGAACAGATTGCACAAACACCTGTTGGGGGTGGTCTAAGTCTACTTGGTCCTGTTTCCGTGCCCTTTTGTTCCAAGTAAAGGTCACTAACATTTGAGCTAAAGGACAATTCTTGATTAGCTGTCACTGTCTCTGGGACTTAAAATCTTTCTGCAACAGCCACTAGGAGACAAGTCAATCAGATCCACACGAACAAGTCTAATTCTAACCAGCGGAAAGCAATGGTGGACATATTGCACACATCTATCAGTATAATATGTTTAGTTAGGAACTCAGGGGTTGGTGATATAGAGGCAGGGAGGCTAGAAGGTTGGAGGATGTCCATGGAAGTTGTTTAAGCCTAGGTGCAGCATACAGATGCCTATCCCCAACAGAATTAGATAACAAGTGGAGAGAAATTACTTCTAATGCCTGCAGGCGTTCCAGCACCTACATACTGAATATAACATTTTCTGTATGTTTGGACACAACACCCTAAACTGCTGCTTTTGTGCATGTGCTCTTCAGGATGGGAATACAGCGCTTCATGAAGCATGCTGGCATGGATTTAGTCAGTCGGCCAAACTGCTCGTTAAAGCAGGAGCTAATGTTCTTGCCAGAAACAAGGTGAGATGCATGTAAAAAGAGCTTTTAGTGCAGATGCAAAATGGCTTTTTCTCATTGGTGGGGTTTTCTGGTGATGGCATTTCTCAGCAGGTTGTGGTCCAGTTCTCATGCTCTTTGAGTTAATTACGCCTGAATGATTCCATCACAAACTTTAAGAAATATGGTCTGTTGACAGTCGCCACAGGATGAGATCAGTAATATTTTGAATGACAATACATTAATTATGGCTGAAGAACACTGCAATTATCATGGAATCTTTATTGTGTCCTAATTTATACTGAGTGCATTCATTGTGATGGCCATGATTAAAATTAATATTAATTGAACTAGTAGGGAAATAGCATTAAAATCCAATGTATTAGAAATTACACAGTCAAATGAACGCATAAACCACAAAAGAAGGAAAACAGTATATCTTTTGTTATACATTATCCATTGTCTTCCACTGGGTAATGCAATCTCTTACTGTACTAGGATTGAATCTTGTGAAAAATGTGGGAGAAACTCATGTCTCTCTCTTTATATTATAATATTTTATGAGCAATTCAGAAGAACTGAAAAATAACCCAGAATTGCAAACAAGATACTCTGAAATGCAAAAATAGAATACCAATGGGGAACTTTAAAACTGTACTCTAAATGGGTGCAATAGACCATGGCATAAACAATTTTACTAAGTTCAGAATGAAATCCCCTAGAGACATTTTTCTCCCAACTAGTCAAAAGACTAATGGAATAATCTGAAAAACAGCAAGGAGCTATATACAATATATGCTAAATTAGGGTTTGGAATGTTCAGCCAGTTGAGCAGCCAGATTGCATGGACATCACTATATGGGCGTACAGGCAACAGGAATTTAGAACTACTATAGTTATTTCATCTTGGAGCATTTTAAAGGAAGATTACTTACAATTTCAGTAAACAAGTCTATAAAACTATTAAATGAGCCAGCAGTTCAAAGGAACCACAACTGTAAAATTGCAGTTACAAAAGCCTCAGCCCTTTAGAAAAATAAACACGTGAATTCTTCCACATGAGTACTCCTACCCCTAACAAAACACATCTTTGCTTTTCTCTGGACACTTAGTAACTCACCAGGTTATTTTCCTATTTCTGCTTGCAGACTGTCATGCAGATTGCCTTAACTATCCTAATAGAGTGGAAATAGTGGGACATGGTGCCATAAGATGCACCTGCTTTGCCTGGTTTGGAGTGAGAAACTGATAAGAAGAGAATCTGCTTTGAGTCTGAGAAGAGATTTTTTTTAATAGATCTTTTGTTTTATAGTTACGATTTAAATTCAAAATGTTAAATTTTAGATGATTGCAACAAATTAATCTCATTGTCTTGGGAAAATTATAGGAAAATAAAGCATCATCTAGCTAACGTAATTACCAGATATAAAAGAGGGGCTACGTACTGAGGATACTATGTAGTGGAGAGTTTTATTTATTTAAATTAGGCATTTTAAAAGTACTCATTGAATTTGACGCTTAAAACAGATGCTGGATTATACTGGAGGTGGCAGGCTCTCCTGTTCGCTCCCTGAACACTGGCAGTGACAGTGCAAACATCCCTAAACTCCCAATACCTGCCTCTGCAGTGTACTATGGCAAAGAGGGTAGCTCTGTCTTCAGGACCATTCAATCCATTGCTTGTTTGTTGCTGAGAAAACCAACAACATTTTAGGGTACCTTCTGTGATTGTGGCCTGGAACAAGCTTACAAATTCACTTTTCATAGGTGACTGATCAGAAGTCATTTAATGTTTTATAAATTTTAAATCCTGCACCGAGACACATGTGTATTGAGATGAGGTTGCGGAGGTTGCTTGCTTTGTTTTTGGACTTTACAGTTTTCTAAAGATGGCTTTTGTATTTTTCTGTCTCTTTTCTAAGGCAGGTAACACACCTCTGCACTTGGCCTGCCAAAATAGCCATTCCCAAAGTACTCGTGTTTTGTTACTTGGAGGATCTCGAGCAGATCTCAAAAATAATGTAAGTTCAAAAAATTTATTTTTCTATTTCAGCTTGTGGAAATATTACTTTCAAAATACCAAACTGAGCCTTTCTTTTTTATGAGCACTGGGGAAAAAATACAACAAAATGACTAATGGGTTAGTGCTTATAACAGTTTTGATGGGGAAGGGGAACAGAAAAATGTGTATGTAGTTTTTTACTGTTACATGTACTTGAATTCAAGCTATCCTTGGTTGCCCATTTAGAAGATCTAGAATGGCGTCATCTGAATATTGTAACAGAATTCTGCAGGAGGAGCCTTCCTCTGTGGTTGAAAGTAGAAATCTTACAGCATTCTGTTGGAGTCCAAGGAAGCTCTTCAGAGACATTCCTCTATTGGGGCACATACACACAGTGGGGGCCTATTAAAACAAAGACTTTCACAGAGTTTTCAAATGTCTTTTCTGCCTTTTTTGGGGATCTGGCATAACACATGCACAAAACATAAAAATTGGAACTAGATGTACATTCATTTTAAATTTTAAAAAAAGCCTGCAAAAGAGCACAGTAGTCTACGTGCTTGAAACTTTGGGATTTGCCTTCATTATAGAATTTCCAGATCATGTCCAAGAACTTCGTGAATTGTATGTGTATAGTGGTGACCCTTTTGTAGGGCAGATTCCTCCTATTTTCATTATATTACAGTACAATAAAAAGTTCATGGCAGGGGTGTGGTAGTTTCAGAAGAGCAGTCATAATTTATAAATACAGACCAACTCATCTAACATACACATGCAAGAAGGCAGTGTTGAAACAAAAAACAGTTTAATAGATATGCTTCTGTGTTATCCATCACATCTCCAGTTTAGTGTTAAATACCTTATTTCATCCCCAAACACCCTGACAAGCAGTCTCTCTTCTATTGTGACTACATGCTTAGAGCTTTGTTTCTGTTTGCAGGCAGGAGATAGCTGTTTGCACGTTGCTGCTCGCTATAATCACTTGCCCATCATTAGGGTACTCCTCAGTGCTTTCTGTTCTGTCCATGAAAAGAACCAGGTCAGTGCATGAACTTCACTGCAGCTGTGCACTCTTTTTATAAGGCTAACAATTGGAATGAGGGATCATTGACTGTGTGGGACCCACTCTAATTACTCCCTCTTAATGTGCATTTTGCTGTAATCCAAAGATGCTTGGGCTTCTAAGAACAGCCTTAAAGAAATGGTGTGCCTGTGGTGTATCATAATTTCCGAACACATTGCTGCATTTGCATCTCTAATTTATAACATTTTCTATTTATTATGTTGTATAAAAATACATTTATTTTCTTTTAAAATGGGGAAATAGATGTGAGTAAGGTGATTTATGAAGCTACATAAATGATATATTTAACAACATTTTGTGGTACGCTTGAACTTCTTTAATCCAGCAACCCCAGGAAATAGGGTATATTGGATTATGGAATTTTCTGGACCATGGAGAGTGCTGGGGGTGGAATGTGGGAGGGAGGGTGCAGGAGCACACCTTGGGTGTGTGGGTGCAGGGCCTGGGAGGGAGGGAGGGAGGACACAGATGGGAGGGGGGCACTTACTTGGTGCCACACTCATGCGTGTTCACATGGCTCTGTCCCCCTACCAGGCACCACCCATCACTGCTTGGAAATGGTGGGGGAAAAAAGCTTCCAGACCAGCAATTCACTGTGTTGCTTTTCCCCTAGCTGGAAAACACAGAGCTGCTTCCTCCTTCCCCTTCCTTGGTCCAAACCGCAGGTGTTCCTGCATCAGGAACACCCAGATTTTGGGGTTTGTGTGTATTTTCTATATTTGTCCGATACTTATTGCTTGAGTGGGAAGCAAAAGTGTGGAAAATTGAAGGAAAACTTTGGTTAAGTACAAAGGAATGTTCAAGGTAAATGAAGATCATCCATCCAGGTTAATTTCATAAGTGAAAGAACTGAGTGCTGCATCCCCTGAACATATTAGCTGGGACATACAACAGAATGGATTAGTCCATTTAAAAAAGTGTACGAAAGGAAATACGGGACTCTACCAAACTAGCTAATATTATTTAGACACTTTCCATATACAGCATGGTGTAGGATCATACTTAAGTTTTTGGATTTGTATGCACAATGTTGTTTTTCAAATGGAAAATGTTACAGCCAAATTAAATTGGCTATGCAATTTCATACATAAATATGCAGTTTTGTTTTGGGGGTGAATTAAATCGCTTGTGAGCTACTGAGTGATAATATTGACTTGGATTAGCATGGTGCAAGCACAGCCTGCACTCCTCAGCATTACCCCCAGATTCTCCTAAATAGTTGCTGGCAAGTATCTGTGGTTGCATGTGGTCTGTGTGGTTTTTCTTTGTATTTGCAGTATGTGTCCAGAGGTCAACTAGAGTGCTCCTGTGCTCTTACCTTGTATCTACTGTATAGCTGCTTAAGTCATTATGATCTAATAGTTGTCTTAAGACACATCAATATATCAGATGAAAATCAAGCTTTCTTGTTGCAGTTCATCTAAGATCATTTTCCATCTTAAATTCAAGAAGGGGCTCATATGTTCATAACCACCAGGTTATCAAAAGTCCAATAACACTGCCACAGAGATGCCCTCAGCTATGCTGCACCTCTGCATTTGAGGGCAGATTTGGGTCAAGTGCATTTGGGTCTCCAGCATAATTTTCCTCTGTCAGCATAGTCACGTGGATGAGTTAAGTCAACAGGAACATAGCTAATCCCAACTGTAGCTACCTTCCTTAAAAGCATGACATTTAGCACAGATCTTGAAGTCTGCCTTTCCATTGATCAGCCCCTATTAAAGTTCTGTTGTCATGTAACTACACATGGACCTATTAATGATAACGGTGTATAAGGATATTGGAAATGCAGTACATATGAGTCAAAGATGTCTGCTAGCAAGTTGTGTTCTACTTTGTAAATTTCAGGCTGGAGATACGGCACTTCATGTGGCTGCTGCATTAAATCATAAAAAGGTGGTCAAACTCTTACTGGAAGCTGGAGCTGATGGGTCAGTTGTCAATAACGTAAGTACCAGTAGAATTATCATGACTCTTTATCTTAATGTTACACAGAAATTTTCTGCAGATTTTTCAAATTTTGGCTGAAAATATTTACACTTCAGCTATTAAGTAAAGTAAAGTGTTTGATTATTTACAAAAAGAATCACACACACACACACACAAACTCCTCTCTGACTGGAGAGTACATATTTCAGCCACTTCTTTTTTGATGCTACTTGAAGGAAATAATTTACTCTTTTTCTTTTCAGGCAGGTCAGACTCCTCTAGAAGTTGCTAGACAGCACGATAATTCTGAGGTTGCTCTTCTCCTTGCTAAGGCACCACAGGTACATTATAAGTATCTTTATTAGTAACAAACCCCAGAGCACTCTTTGGGAATGTTTTGGGATAGGTCCTGAACCACACACCAAGCTGCAGTTGTGATTGAGGCAGTGCTGCTAGGGTTTTCCGGCCCTCAAATGCCCACATATGCAGTGATGTGCAGAGTAAACGAGAAGAGTTCATCCTGCCAAAAAGGCCCTGTGAGATAGCAAATAAGCCTGTATTATTACTCAGTCCCTCTAACAGAATGTCAGTGGAAAAAGTGGTGATGTTATTCTTACCTTGTTTCAGGTCTCACGCTTTAACCGTGGAAGAAGCCTTAGAAAGAAGAGAGAGAAACTCAAGGAGGAAAGGCGAGCCCAGTCTGTGCCAAGAGATGAAGTGGTACAGAGCAAGGTGCAGCCAAGCATTACCAGTGTACTAGGTTAAAAAGCAGGGAATCTGACCTAGCAATTACATTAAAATCCTCCAGTACTGAATTGACTTGAATCTGAAAAAGAAATCTCACCTTTTGTGTAGTTGTGCCACAGGCACCTGGAGAAAAACACAGGTCTCTGATATCAACCAATCCTATAGGATTTCCCAGATTTATACTGTTTTTAGCGCTGCTCAGAGCAGGGTATCCTGTCAACCCTGGCCAACGTAGCACATCTTACATTGTTGTTGGAAGCGAGTCTCTGATGTGCAGTAATGCATAACAACTTAAAATTAGGGATGTAGAAAAGACAAACCCTCACAACTCCCTGTCCCTGTTTTAAACAGGGCAGTGTCTCAGCTGCTGAGGATACACATAGCAGTGACCAGGTACCTCAGAAGAAAGGAGAGCTGAAAGATGAACCCCAATCAACTTCACCCGAGCCCAAAGGAAAGAACAGCAAAAAGAAAAAGCCAAGAGAAAAGGTACCAATAAATTTAAAACAACATAGAGGGACTGCTGTTGAATTATAGACTTCCCATCTCCTAGCTAAGGGATAAGGACACCATCTTCCAGCCTTCCTAATTCCCCTTGGGCTGAGTGGGAGAAAAAAACGATGGTTTCTCAAATTCCAAGCAGCAGTCATTTATTGTTGGTTGTTTCTTGTACATTGAGGAATGATGTGTGTGTTTTAGATTTCAGCACTCTCTGACCCCGCTTCACCAGCCGACCAGCAGACACTGCCTGGTCCCCAGCAGAGCTTGCCTAAGCATCGCAGAAGTAAACATCGTTGCTCATCACCCCCAGCCCCGCATGAGTTCAGAGCCTACCAGCTTTACACACTGTATCGTGGAAAGGATGGTAAAGTAATGCAGGTAAACAAGCAGTCACCATTAAAAATCAGAGAAGTACTACAAATGCCTAGTGGGATTTGAGTCATTAGGAATGAAACAGAAATGGCCCTTCACTGTTTTCATGGATATTATGTTTTTATTTTTTCAGTTTGTTGTATGGGAATCACCTGAATTTTAGACTGAAGCACGGCACACAATAAGTTGGTTTTATGCATACCAAGTGGTCTTAAATTTAAGAGGTTTTGGTAAATGAAGCATTTCCTATTTGTAGGCAAACTGCAAACAATGATTAAAAATGACACTAGAGCTGCGTCTACACGTGCACGCTACTTCGAAGTAGCAGCACCAACTTCGAAATAGCGCCCGTCGCGTCTACACGCGTCAGGTGCTATTTCGAAGTTAACTTCGACGTTAGGCGGCGAGACGTCGAAGTCGCTAACCTCATGAGGAGATAGGAATAGCGCCCTACTTCGACGTTCAACGTCGAAGTAGGGACCGTGTAGACAATCCACGTCCCGCAACGTCGAAATTGCTGGGTCCTCCATGGCGGCCATCAGCTGGGGGGTTGAGAGATGCTCTCTCTCCAGCCCCTGCGGGGCTCTATGGTCACCGTGGGCAGCAGCCCTTAGCCCAGGGCTTCTGGCTGCTTCTGCGGCAGCTGGGGATCTATGCTGCAGGCACAGGGTCTGCAACCAGTTGTCAGCTCTGTGTATCTTGTGTTGTTTAGTGCAACTGTGTCTGGGAGGGGGCCCTTTAAGGGAGCGGCTTGCTGTTGAGTCCGCCCTATGACCCTGTCTGCAGCTGTGCCTGGCATCCCTATTTCGATGTGTGCTACTTTGACGTGTAGACGTTCCCTCGCTGCGCCTATTTCGATGTTGGGCTGAGCAACGTCGAAGTTGAACATCGACGTTGCCGGCCCTGGAGGACGTGTAGACGTTATTCATCGAAATAGACTATTTCGATGTCGCAACATCGAAATAAGCTATTTCGATATTGGCTGCACGTGTAGACGTAGCCTAGTACTTCATCAGTTGCCACTGTGGAATATTATTACCTATTCCAGTAGGAAAAGCATAGGAGTTTTACAAATGGGAAAAAACACACAATCTTTGCACAGAAGAGTTTACGGTCCAAACAAAAAGGCCAAATGTGTGTTGTGTTGTTTCTTTACTAAATTGGATCTACTGGAGTTCTAGAATTACTCGGGTTAGTGAACAGGGAACACCAAACCACACAAATAGAGCCCTGCAAATCTGCAAATAGACAGTCTATATCTGCGGATGCCGATATCCATGGATCATTTTGGCATATGCAGATACCAGTTTTGTCTCCACACAGGGCTTTGCACATTAACCAACTCAACTTCAGACCCCGTAATTTGCTAACCTTATAATATGCAATGGATAGTCTACCCATTTGTGTGAATTAATATAATTCCCTAAAATGTGAATCTGCAAATATTCCCCTAAAGCCTATTTAAGAACAGCACAAAAGCATGCAATAAATTATCAAGTGGTTCCCCTATTGAGATAACATACCCTTTGAATGTAATAGATTCTGATCTGATGAGTCTATTCCATCAAACTTCTGTGCTTTTATGCATACTGCACCAAGACACTCAGCAAAGTAGTGCCTCCCATCTCTGAAATGTTGGAACATAAACCTTTCTTCTGCCTTGCTGTGCTTGAGAAATCATATCTCTTCTAAAGGTAGGAATGGAATTTCACAGAAACTGAAGAGCATCTAGTGCAAACATCACATGCTCTTGCCAGGATGGCGGCAGACCTCAGGAAATAGAAGCGTGGGAGGAAGTACTGGAAAATTCCAGAGACAAGCACAATGAGGACTCTGCTAATGTTAGATGTGGATTCAAGAAGGAACCTGAGGGAGACTTGTTACTTTAGTAGTGCCCAGGAAGAACAGGGCAATTGCCATATGTTCAGTGAGAGACGAGCCCTGCAAGCCCAAGGATCTTATAGTCTAAGGACAGAAAGATAGGTAAAGGTTAGGGAGAAAGAAAAAAAGAAGCAAGCATCTGTACATGTCAGTTATGTTTACTATAGCTAGCAGGACACGAGTGGGGCCTTGGACTTAAATTTGGATATAGCAGCAGTTTTTGTTGATGAGCTCAGGGAAGCAGCAAGGAGGAGTGTGGAAAGGCTGCCAGCAGACGGGTGGAGGAGTGGACTGCTAGTGCACTGAAAGGGGCTATGCAATGATATATGAGAGATTTTAAATGGCTATTGAAGGAACATGAACAAAACATTCAGCTTAAAGAAAAGTCAGAAGCCCAAACAAATCATTTGTATAGCATCAAAAGAACCCTTCACCCTCTCCACCGCCACCCTCTATTTTACAACATCAGGTCCCAGACTCCTGTCCTGTAATTGGATTTGCAAGATAGATTGTTGTTACCCATCTGGAGTCTTGGTGCAATTAACAGTGCTCCATGCAGGTCACGTTGCAAAACCACAGCCTAAAATCACTCCCAAACAAAATATTCTTCTTACAGCTGTTTCCTTCCTCATGCAGATCATGAGAGCTTATCTGGACAATAATGCAGTGTCAGAGCAGATTAGCTAGGGGGCAGGAAGTTCAGTTAGAGAAGCAGTAGTGAAAATTGAGAGAGTTTCTGAGAGTTAATAGAATAGAGTAGTAAATCAAGCTATTTTGCTGTTCTTTATGCCCTCAGGCCCCAATAAATGGATGTCGTTGTGAGCCTCTGATTAATAAACTGGAGAATCAGCTGGAGGCAACTGTGGAGGAGATAAAAGCTGAGTTTGGGACAGTGCAAGATAAGATGAATATCAAACTGGGCCAGATGGAAAACAAAACTCAACATCAAGTAAGAGTATGGTCCGGAGATATATTTTTGTTAGAACCATGGCTAAGGATCAGTAAATATTTTCATTGTTATGTATACACACTATGAAAATGAAAACTTTATATAGTGTGTGAAAATACATATACAATGAAATTCACACCCATGACCTTTAAGCTATGGTGTTCCACATGGAGATCAGTTGTGACAAGCCAGAGTCCTGAGAAGAATAATAGTTGAAATAAACTGCTTAGTTGACACAGTGAATTGGAACTCGTTACATTCACTTTTAGGGGTCTGGTAGACTGCAGATGGTGATGCAGCTGTTGGGAGTTTAATGAAGGAAATATTTACATTATCATGCTGTAAATTATATTTGAATTTCAATTAAAAACAAGTGTTTAATTATTTTTAATTACATAGCTGTGTCATGTACCTACCCTACCCTTTCTTTTAAGTAAGCCCTAATACTAGTTGACACTATTCCTAGAAATAGAGGTTGAAAGCAAAAGATGCATGATAATTTATCAGGTGTACAGTGATTTTAACATCATTTGAACTGAGTTTTTATGTTCTCCCACAGTTCCGTGTTTTAGATAAGTTAATGGCTGAGAGGCTGTCTGCAGAGAGAACAGAGTGCCTTCACCGCCTTCAGCAGCATGCTGAGCTCGAAAAAAATGAGGGAGAGAAACGGCAGGTATGGGAGGAACAACTGTTCCACACAATGAACATGAACAAGTAGCAAGATTAGCTCACAAGTTCAGCTCTAGTGAGCGCTGAAATGTCTGATTGCTCCTCTGGCCCTCTGAGGTATTTACAGTAGACTTAAGGGATTTTTACTAAGAGTGAGGTGGCAGTGTTTCCAGAAATCACGAACGTAAAATCTGGTATGAACTCCCACAACTTAGGACAGGGAGTGTGGAAACATTAACAAAGACTTCGTTCCTTAAAATAGTCACTGAGGCTATGGTTACACCAAAGCGCTCTGTCAACAGAAGTCGCTGCCGGCACAGATTCCTGACAAAGCTTCTTTCAACAGTGTGGCCACACACTAAAAGAACAAAAGAGCACACTGCTATGTTGAGAGAGTGGCTGGACTGCCTGGCTGCTCGCTTGACAAAACAGGCACATGGAAGCACACAGACAGGGCTGCCCACTGTTCTTTGACGTTAGTTCCTAGTGTACATACTCCCTAGTGGTTGATTACAAGTTAGTGTGTTGTTTGATCTTGTAGCACAAAGGCATCATCAAGAGAAACACAGCAATCAGAGGTGGCACCAAAACCCAGTAGTGTTTGATTCGGACTTTTTTGTCTTAAAAGCTATTACCACTAATCACTGTCTAGTGTAACTGTAACCCCACTGTGTAAGTGTTGTTATGCCACAAGATTACCATTCACTGATATGTAGTGATCGTCAGTGAGGGCTGCTGTTGTAAACAATAACTTTACTGTGAGCTTCATCACAAACAGACTGAAGATTGCATCCGGAGTAACACATACAACTTAAAATCTGGTAAACTTGCATCTAAAATTTATTTCCTTTACAGATTTCCTTGGTGGATGAATTGAAAACCTGGTGCATGATAAAGATTCAGAATCTGGAGATGAAGCTTTCTGGGGATTCTAGGTCTTCAAGACCAAAATCAACTCTCTCCACTTCTGAGTCCCTCACAGAGACTCTGGATACAGAGAACCTCCAAACTGCAAAGGACTGTAAGGCTAACCAGAGCCCACTACAATCAGAGGACTCACAGCAGCATTCTTATATCACACTTCAGAATAGTCTCTCAGGAGACATGGAAAGAAGTCGAGTCCAGACATCAGAACAAAGCTTTGCAAAGCATTATTTTGCTGTTGAACAGGACACTGCATCAGGTATTATCTCATTAGACATGTAGCTGTAGTATTCAAAGACATGCTACTTAACAGGGGAAGCTTTCTTAGCATCAAAGTGGCACGATTACTTAATTCCAGAGGTATGCTTTCCTTCCAGTCATCAATACCTCCATCCCTTTACATTTGGGTTAAAACATATTGCCTCCTTCAAGGCAATCACCAAAGTTTCTGGACTTCGTTGGCAGGAATTTACCTCATGATCTTTTCTTTTCATGCCATGTTATTACATCCTTCTTGTCAAATCCTCAGCTGGAGAAAATACAAGTAATTGGTGTGTGTCAGAGGGGTGGCCATGTTAGTCTGTGTCTGCAAAAACAATAAGTCCTGTGGCACCTTATAGACTAACATATTTGTAGTAATCGTTATGAATTTCCTCCCACTTTCAGAGACAAGGGGGGGCTCAATTTCCTCCCAACACACCCTTACATGTCAGAGTGCACTAAACTGTCAAATGTACATTGAATCACCTATATGGCATTATTTTTTATTGGTACATGGACTGCGATGTCTAATTTTGCTGGTCTACAGAAAAGGCATCCTGTGATCTCACCTCAGCCTATGCTCTGGGGCAAGAAGGCTGTATTTTGTTTTGAAAAAGTGTGCGTTAAGTCACGAGCCTCTGAATTTAATCATAAGAAGTGATACAAGACAGTATATTTATACTTCTCTGAAATGTGTTCTTTCTGAATTTATAGGTGCAGAGCAACCAATATTATCTGCTGGTCCAGCTCCTGCTGCAGTCCCTCAAATTGTTAGGCCTAAAGACAAAGCTTTTAGCTCGGCTGCTTTTGACAGGTTCCAGCAGGAAGTGCCACACTCAGAGCATTCAGTTTCCAAATTAAGACATGTTAAGGTACAAACTGCTTTGCAGCCCTTGACTGAATTTGCAAAGACAGAGCAAGAGAGTGGGTACTTTATAGACAAAGGAACTCAAACAAAGAAGTCTGGCAAAAGTGGACTGTCGCGACACAGACCCCAACAGCAGACAATAACGCATCATACCCAGCCACAGCAACCATCTGCTCTCCCTGGAGATCAACCAGCCCCTCAAATCAAGGACACGTCACAAGCACTGGAGATCACTCAGTACTTTTTTGAGGCTGTTTCCACTCAAATGGAAAAGTGGTATGAGCGCAAAATTGAAGAAGCCCGGTGCCAAGCTAATCGAAAAGCACAGCAAGACAAAGCTGCCCTCGAGGAGCATATTAAAAGTTTGGAAGAGGAGCTCAATAAATTAAGGACAAAGGTGGAAAAAGAAAGCTAGCATCATCAAAATGCATGCAGTAATGGAAACTGAGGAAACAGTTCTTATGTGAATGGCAGTGTGGCTGTTTTGTGAATCTATTAGTACATAGAGTGTTGCACCCAATACCAACAAATATAAATCTCTGCAGATGGGACAGTTTTGTGAGATACATTTTACTATGAGTCCATAAAATTTTACAGTCAGACATTAGAATCACCAGGTACCAACACCCCAACTCACTTTATGAAGGGTGAGTTTTCCCGTTTCTTTGTAGGTCACAGAAAACACCCAATGGAAATGATTGTTAAAATAAGATACTTATTTACAGCAGCTTCCCACTGATATTTTCCTTTGCCTTGAATCTGTATTATTCAAGCATCTTATACCTTTGACTTCTCTTCGGTTTTTTGAATAGTTATTACAGATTATGCGATTAGTAAAGGTATCTGTAGTCAAGTAACCTTACTTATTTCAGATGAGTGGCAAATATTTTACCAAGTCCCCACTATGAGCAGCAATACTTTCATAAGCAAGACCCTTCCTCTGAGATGACTAAATTCCAATTTTCTACCAAAGCTTGAAACACACAGACTCACTGGCTATAGCTACACTAGCATTCCTCTTTTGAAAGAGCCATGCAAATGAGGGAAATCAAAAATGCAAATGATGCAAAGATTTACATACCTGGGAACTCATTTGCATATTCTTTTGAAAGAACCCTTCTTCCTGGGGGGGGGGGGAAGGAAGAATGGTTCTTTCGAAGATGGAGATTACTTTTGAAAAAGCCTCATCTACACTGGTCTTCTTTTGAAATAATATGCAAATGAGGTACCAGATATGTAAATCTGTACCTTATTTGCATTTTCAATTTCCCTCATTTGCAAGCCTCTTTCAAAAGAGGAATGCTAGTGTGGATACAGTCACTGGCTGTAGCCACACTTGGCCAAAACTTCAAAATGGCCATATTGAGGGATACTAATGAGGGGCTGAAATGAATATTCAGTGCCTCATTAGTATGCTGCTGGCTGTGGCACTTCAAAAGTGCCAACGTTTCAATTGCACATGGCTCAGCTACACAGGGGTCCTTTTTGAAAGGACCCCACAGAGTTTGAAATCCCCTTATTCCTATCAGCTGATATTCCGATCACCTGAATATTCATTTCAGCACCTCATAAGTATCCTCCAATTTGGCCATTAGCATGGCCATTTCGAAGTTTGGGCCAAGTGTGGCCACAGCCACTGTGAATTCGTGGCTCTGTTGAAATCAGTGGCAAAACTCCCATTGTCTTCGTTAAGGCCAGAATTTCACTACAAATTACTTGACTAGCATGTTGTCTCTTGCACCTCTTAAGTGACCCCCAGTTACTGTTGCTTTCCCACATATATTTCCATTTAAGTTTAAAAAAAAAAAAAAAAAAAAAGTCATGTAATTCTTCCTTTTTTTATGGCCATTGTTATCGAAAGGAAAATGAATTGCACAGACCACTGATCTTAATCATTAGACAACTGCAAACTGACTAGTGGAATGCCCGGGCTGACTGTACTGAACAGAAAATTCCAGTAGGAGTTTGGCTACACCTTTTGCCATAAAATAAAAACCTCCAGCTTTGATGGATAGAAAAATTCCCCCTGGTGAATTGCTACTGAGAATCTTTCAGCTTATTATTTAGCATTTATATTGTAGTAGTGTCAAAAGGCCTCAGCTGTGTTGAGCCCCAGTTCTGCTACATAATGTGCAGACATAAGTTACCACAGATAGATGCAGCTCTACCCCTCTGAACTTAATAGGAGGATCTATAAGATATTCATAATAGGGACAAGATTATTTCACGGAGATCGTAACACGGGAATAGCAATCCTAGCTTGTCCCACTTAAAAACACTGCGCTGTCGTGCCAAGGGACGAAACAAGCACTCTCTTGACACTAGAAATCCAGATGAACAAAACATACTTTACAGTGTTGTGACCATCACATTAACTCTTTACAAATAGAGCTTGTATCTTTTTAGTAAATGCATAAAGCAAAGAAAATTGTATTATATTACAGTATTTCTAATTCCCACTAATGCACTAAAGACAAATACAGTATCTATAGTAAAGGAGTTAGTGCTAATGCTTTGACTTTGGTAGTCAAAAATAATTAGACATTTTCATGTTTACAACTTTTCAAAGACAATTGCTTAAGCTACTTGTAGGAATGCAGAGGCATGTTGTCTATTTAATTTTTGATAAAAATTGAATGTTTTTGCCAAGTAATTAAACATAAATGTTGCTCAGAAACCACCTTTCCATGCGTTTTCTAGATTTACGGAGTTGCACGCATTGAATACTGTTGCTCAAGAGCAAGAACTGAGAAGCGGTCTAAAATAAACACAGAGGTGGGAACTAGACACCTGAATTCTAATCCCAGTTTTTCCATTAATTTACTGTTTCCCAGTACAGATGTAGATAATATTTAGTACCTATCTTGTACAGGTGCTGTAAGGATTAACTAATTTAGTGGCAGGAATTACTCACCCATTTTTACCATTCGACATAGGACAAGGGAGCCTTTTATGGAATTGTTCCCCAACACCAAACTCTACACATAAGGCACAACTTAAGGATTCTTGACTGCTACCAACATAATCCACCCTACTCTCTTTCATACTCACCTAAAATCTCAGTCCAGTACACTGGATGGAAGTCCTAAATTGTCCAAAGTGGATAAGGAGTGGCAAAGTTAATTCTGACCTGTAGCGTTTGTTACAGTAAAACTGTTTGCAAAATCTAAAAGAAATTAAACTGGATGTTTGAAATAAAAACTGATAAGTTTTAAGACTCCAGTAAGATCACAGAATTGCTATAATAAAACAAGTTAAAGTGAAAGGAAATGCCCATACTTAGGACTGCTAGCTGTTGGTGTCACCTCTTCCTGTATCCTTTTCTGGGGGTAGCTGGCAGCTTGTTGAAAGGAGGGAAAAGAGAAAAAGGCTTTTTCTATGAGCCAAAGAGCTTTACAAATCATGGTTGTTACCATACTTCTCCCTTGCCAGGACCTGAGGCTCAACCTCCACATAATTTTCCTGTGTCTGAATGATGTTGTGATCTGGTCAGGTGAGTAGAGGGAGCCAGAAGACTGGGTCAGCTGAACTGAGCATTATATGGGATATGAACTTGATCTTCCTAATATTACTGCCTGTGTACATGCCTCCTCATTTCTTCTAGCTCTTCTTTGTCTTGTCTCCTAAGAGCTCATCTTAGCTAGTGAGGAGAAATCTACCCTTTACAATATTGCTGTAAGCCTGTGACCAAAGAGGCAACAAAAACTGTTATTTAAAAACAAGATTAACTGAGTTTGCTAAGTACCAGAATGGCTAACAAGCTTGTGTGCTATGCCTGTGATTTTGTAGCTGCAATTGCAAGCAAGGAACAAACTGAAGCTTCAATTTATAATCTTCACAGATCTTTTCAGGGCTCCCACTGGATGTGTTTATTTTAAAAGTGTGGTGGTTCGACTTCACTGCCAATCCCTCAGAAGTTGCCAACTAAATCTGACTTTTCCAGCAAAGACTTCCACTGTAACTTTAAGACTATCAAGCAAAATTTTTCCCTAGGTAGAAAAAGAGAAGTTTTCAAAACAGTTTAAAATGCTTTAACTGTGCCTTTTTCCTCTTCAACGTGAATTTAATAAACATTAAAAAGTTTTGTGTGGCGATTGTCACTATGGGAATAGGCCAGCATAAATTTATGCAGAACACAATTAATTTAGTGTTATAATAAAAGGCTTCTGGTACACGGGTTCCGAATCTTTTCACTAGTGCGGGCCCCCAAACTACCTCCCAAACCATTTGTGGACCCCCATCAAAGCCAATTCAACAATTCTTACTTATCTTTCATTTCTCTCACGGACCCCCATGCAATATCTCAGGGACACCAGGTTGACAACCACTGACTGTTCCAGGACATTTTAAAGCCTAAACGCCACACTGTGAAAGGCACAGAGTATGAATGACAAGCTGAACTAACTGCCAGAAACTGAAGGGACACCAATGTGGAGGAAAAAAAAATAATCACACGTCCATATCCCTTCAGTTACTATAACTTACTTTTAACTTATCTTATTCAGGTTGACAATTTGTTGAGAGTGCATGTTTATTCTTTATATTATGGTAGCACCACTTATAGACTAGGACCACATTGCCTCAACAAGGATAGTGCCAGCCTCAAAGAATCCACACTCTTATGTGCAATACAAATATATTAAGTGATACAGACGGAAGAAGATAAAGAAATAATTAGCCAAGATTGGTCAACATTAGGGATGTAAAATCCCATTTTACTGATTAACCAGTTAAATGGTATGTTGAACCAGTTAACCCATTGGGAGGCATGGATGAGACGGCTGCTGCAATGCCCCCGTCACTTGCAGCATGCCAGGCATGTGGGCTGTTCTGGCCCAGCTGACAGTGCCACTGGTGGAGGGGCACTCCAGTGTGGCTTGAGCAGCCCCAGTCTGTGCAGGACACCGCAGTGGGGTAGAGCAGGCCCAGTCCCTGGATCTTTGTGAACTGGGGTGCTCCACTCTGACCAGAGCAGTTCCTCTCCATGGTGCACCCCCCCTGGAGCTGTGGACAGTGGCTGGCACGGGCTGCTTCAGTCTCTACCAGTTAACTGTAACCAATAAGCCTCACCTGTTTGTTTTAGGGTGAGGCTTACCAGTTAAATATAAACATCCCTAGTCAGCATGATCTGCAAGACAGCTAACTGCAGCAGTGTGTATAGAGAAAGTGAGGTTGTGCGGAGAAGGCTTGTCCTTTGATGGCAGTATACTCCGGCGCTGCTCAAAAAGGCTCTTTAATCATCAAGAAAGGAGGCTGTTTTTCAAAGAACTAAAGAAAAATCATGACATACTGATAAAGCCTACTACCTGAGTATTAATTTTTCCTTTGAATTATTCCTTAAAAAAATAGCTTGTCAGTCTCCCTTTAAGAAATCCATGGGAGCAAACTCTCTCAACATTAACCAGATATCTGTGTAGTCCAGTGTCTTGTCTTTGGTAGTAGCCAGAACCAGATGCTTCAGAAAGGCTCAATAGTAATAGTAACATATAATGATACAATAACAACATTGTAATAGTTCTGCAATACAGTCAAATTACAGGAGAAATTTCTTTCTGATGGACTCATCAGTGGGTGGCTAACCAGCCAGGTAGAAAGACTTCACAAAGTCTGCAGTTTGAACTTTGAAAAAACTTGGTTTGCTGCTTGTTAACACGGGACCAATACAAACTAGCTGGCAGCAATATGCATCTGCTGTTGGGGTATATAGCTATTTACATTCAGAGAAACTCACCTACTTTATTTTTGAAACTGGTATTAACAAATGAAATATGTTGCAATTCCTGTGAGGAATACATAAGGAAGGGACACAACATTAATGTATCTTTTCTGTATCTATTCGGTTTTTCTACTTTATGCAGATCATGAACGCTTGTCAGTATAATTACAGGAAGGTATTTGTTAATTTGGTGATAACCATATCAAGTTTTCACACCCTGTTAATAACTATGTCAAATTCTCTCACCATGTTAAGGTTTACTCAATTATAGTAAAAGGCACTTCCTCAAACAATAAGCAGGATGAAGTTAGCACCTACATATGAGGAATTTTCTTAGTATTCTGAACAAGTTTCCTGTGAAACAGATACACAACCATAGAACACAAAAATATAGTTTATTTTCTTTCTTTGCCAATGCTGCTGTAATTCAGCACTTCCTGCTTCTCCCTCAGCGAGTATTAAGCCACACCTAATAATTTAAACAAATAGTGCATAAATAATGTGTTTATGATTACCAAATATTCAGGATAAGGTAGTCAAGAAGAGAAAAGAAATAACAGTACTGTATGGTATTCCTCCTGGAAACATTACCAATAGCTTAGCATAAGACCAGGTTCTAGATTCTGGAGAAAGTACTGTACTTCCCACAGGGGATGAAAGTCCATTGGTGCTCTGAATTAAGGTTAAGAGTTTGCCAGCTGAAGTGTTCTCTCAAGTTCCCGAAGCTGTATGTTGCCTTGAGTAATCATCATCCTAATTGCATCCTACAAAGTTAAATGGAATCTATTGGGTTAAATACATATATTGTAATACACTACAATTTTTGCCAGAATTGCATTTTTCACTCAATTTCTTTGTGTGGGTCAAGGGGGCAATAAAGCATTCAGCCTCTAAGGCAATAAAGAATACACAATACGTTCATTACTGAGATAAGTGACGCAACTATTTCGCTCACCAACAGAAAATGGTCCAGCATAAAACACTACCTCATTCCCCTTCTGTCTCTAATATTCTGGGACCGAAATGGCTACAACACTATATATGTTCTTTTGTCAGCCATCTTTCCTTAAAGTTTAATAGTGTCATTGGGGATTATTTATGTGGCTTAAAAATCAGTGGAAAAAGTTTCTTTGATTCAAAATCTAACTAAATTAGTATTTTCTTTATGCAGCCATGCCTTTTCCAATGTTTCTGTGAATAAATTATGAGAGCCACCAATGTGCACTGTAGACAAGGATTTTTAAGACATTAAAAATGCAGACATTCTTTTGGAACAATCAATAAATCACTTAGTCTGCATAATTCCAGTCAATAATTCCTTAGGACTGACTCGGAAAGGTGCAATGGTGGCAGGCAGGAGAGTAGGCGGCTATGGTTACACTGATGTGAAATGCCAGCAACAGTATGCAAATGGCTGGTCTCGAAAATGCAAATGGCCACTCATTTGCACATTCACTAACCAGCAGCCACTGCTGCTGGCACAAAAAAACAATCCCCCACTTTGTCATCAGCCTCTTATGCCTGGAATAAATCAGGCATAAGAGGCTGCCAACAAAGGCTGTGGGGGAGAAGGGGGTTCGCTGGCAGAACCACATTTACACAGCTTGTTTTGGGCTGGCAGCAGTGTGTGCCAGTCAGTGAATATGCAAATTAGTGTCCATTTGCATTTTCAACACCACCCCTTTGCATACTGTTTCCGGGGGTTCACATCAGTGTAACCATAGCCTATGTTCGAGAAAAGGTGAAGTTTTACCCACCTATTGCTGTTCAATCTAAATTAATACTACGATAAACATCACGCTGACAGATTATATAAAAAAAGTAGTCTAGCATTAGTAAATTTATAATTACTCTCCACTATGCAATACAAAATTGTAAAAAAGTTTTGTCTGGTTCTTTATTTCAAGTAAGAAGTTTTGTTTTGTTTTTTTTTTTAATTCTAATTTACTCAATTTAAGGAATCAGCAAAACTCTGTATGCAAGCAAAATAAATAAACAACAATAAAAGGATGATGTTGATAGTATTGAGATTCCAAGGTCAGAAAGAATCACTGTGATCATTTAGTCTGACCTCCTGTGTAACATAAGCCATAAAATTTCACCAAAAGAAATTCCTAGGATGTATGTCATTGGATCATACTATACCTTTCTTTCCTCAGTTGATGGGCTCATGATTCAATATTCAAGTCACCCTGATCTTCTTTTTGTTAAACTAAACAGATTGAATCTATCACTGAGTCCTGTTTTCTAATCCTTTAATCATCCACACGGTTCTTTTCTGACCTTTCTCCAATATATTATACTGGTTTAATATAAACATTACTTGTTTTTGAAAAAAATTAACAAAATAGATTCTAAAAAAGATATTACAGAAATCTTGGTGTAGTTCTAATAAAGCAAATGACAAACCATAATCTGTAGCACTAAATATGCTGCCAAATATATAAAAGGCACTGCTATGAGGCTACTGCCTCCTGTTCCTCACCTCATCTGTAGCATCTTTATTTTTTTTGAATTCTTCCCTTGCCCACTTCTTTAGATAGTGCTGGTCAGCTTCAGCAGGTACCCGACGAATAGCCTGCAGAATTCTTCTATATAACTGAAGAACCTGCTGCCTCCTCAAGAACTGCAAAGAAGAGGGAACATGCCAGTTATATCTGCTGCTCCAATTGTCTCCAGTCAATCATATTGTCCAAGAAAGTTTTTTTCAAAACCCTTTATGGAGCTTTAAGCCAAATACCCCCTGAAAATTAAATGAACCAAGAGAAAGTGCCTGCTATGCAAGTTTAGTCTATAATAATCTAGAAGAAAAACAGTTAATTTTAAATTTGAATGATCTCATCTGAGTTGGGCTACTGGAATAGAGGGACATATGTACAAAGGCCTAGCAGCTCCTATTATTAGCAACTGTGCAATACACCTAATCACACACCAGGGCCCCACTTTGGCTACAGTTACACTACACCGATCAGTCGACAGAGGTCACTGTCAGAAGAGATAGCCCAGAAAAACTTTTGACGACAGAGCACAGCCACACACAAAAGCCAGTTGGGAGAGCACTGCTCTGTCGACAGAGTGGCCAGACTGCCTGGCTGCTCTCTCAACAAAACAGACTCCTAGAAGCACAGCAGACAGGGCTCCCCATTGACACGGATGCACTGTCTGTCGACAGAAGCCCCCCACCCCAAGAGCATAACAGCTTTTTTGTTGCGTGAACCGGTCAACAAAAGGCGCTTTATCTCATCTGGGAGAGGCAGAAGGTTGTAAGTGGAAGTGCTGACTTTGGTTGACATACTGTTGACAAAACACATTTTGTGTGTGGACGTTCCACCAGATTTGTCGGCAAAATTCATTAGTGCAGTCAAAGCCACTTTGTGTATAAACACAACAGAAACATGGTCCCACTTCCACACAATATACGATCTACAGCCTGCTCTACATATAGCTTTTCCACCAATATAACTATTTCAGTTGGGATATGTTGGGGCGGGTAGGGGTTTAAACTTGTATTAAGCTCACTACATTTAGGCTAGGAATGATAAGATCTGTATGGGTAAATGTCAATTTCACTATACATGCACAAATTAATAAAAATATTACCGATACTCAAAACGTACAGATAAAGTCAGAAAAAATTCTGCTTGAGAACATCTCAGAGACTGATTTAAAGATCTTTTCTTTGTACATTTTAACACTTTATGTTTTAACATTTTGAATGCTAATATCTACTGTCCTTAAATGATTGTCTAAGTATGAAAAATTAAATAACCAAAATCTGAAAAAGCCTTAAAAATAAAATTCATATTATCAATTAAAATTATTAAAAAACTAATTTGCCAAGCTTACTTATACTTGTACAACCCTAGAGTGGATGCAATTATACCAGTATAAAGGCGTATTACCCTGGTGTATCTTATCTCCTATCACATGCAGCACTAAGCATACCCAGTATAAGCACCTTTACATCAGTATCACAGTGTCCACATTTAGGCAGATTATACTACTTTAACTACACCAGTACAACATTTGCACAGCCAAGGTCTAAGCATAACACAAGAGACAATCAACAGATACAGAATGGGAGATTTCGAGAAAATAAGCCAATAATAGTCAATAGGCCATGCACTGATCTTAGCAAACCAGCCGCATGACAACTGACATGTTTTTGTAAGCATAACAGCACAAGAGCGGTACAATTGCTGACGTTTATGGGGTATTCAACTCAGGCATGGAGGACAGCATGGGAGAAAACACAAAGCAGCTTCTTTGAGAATTTAACATGTAGATGATCAAGGTCGGCATCACAGACAAAATGGAAGCAGGGGTCAACGTCTCTATAGCCTATATGATTTTTAAGGTAACATGAAGACTGAAACTGGGAACAGGTAGGGGGGCATGATCAAAGTGATGTTAGGAAAATTATCTTTAAGTAGCAGTCTGAATGGATACAAGAAGGACAAGACTGCCTTTCTCAAGGCCAGAGAAGAGGCCCTTACAGTGATTGGACTGGATTGGAGTTTTAACCGTGCAGATGCTTAGCAAAGGCTGTATGTTAAAGATATTCCACACAAAAATAATAGGGAACTTTAGACAGCTTGGATGTTGGACTCCAGAAAGAAGGCAGAATCAAAGAACACACCCAGGTCCTGACAGGGAGGACAGTGGAGGTATCCACAGTGCTTGGGGAACAGGGAAGGAGAAAAAAATATGAGCTCTCTTTTTCACTCTTCTGAGTTTAGGCTGCCAACTGGACACCCACGGGATGTCAGAGAGACAGGCTGAGATTTTCGTTTCACCGGCCATTAAACCAGTGGAGCCCTTGCTTCACACCACGGCAGCCGCCGCCGTTTTAAGTGGGGAGGCGGCCAAGGAAGAAGGATGTGGAGCTTCTTCCTGCATCAGGGGAGCCAGTGCCGGGGGGAGGACGCCTTGGGGTTGCGCTGTTCTTTGAGCCGGTGGGGGCCTCCGAACTCCAAGTGGCGCCGGCCCCTGTCAGCCTGAGGCCCTGGGCTTGTCTGGTGCAACGTGTCACTAAAGGGCTAGTTCCCCACGCCGAGCGCCACCTGGGACAGCCTTTGGCAACGGGCCCAGCACCCCCCGCAGCGGCTCAGCAGCAGAGACACCGGCGGCGCAGTCCAGGGCCCCGTCGCTCGCGCTCGGGAAACCCGGGGCTTGCGGCCGGCACCGGGCCGTGCCCGCCGGGCTCCGAGCAAACAGCAGGGCCTGGAGCCCCCGGGGCAGCGACTCCGACACGCCGCATGTCCCCGGCCTGGAGCCGCCGCCGGTACCTGCTTGAGAGTCAACGCGGCCGGAGGCAGCCGAGACGGGGCCATGACGTCAGGCTCTGCGCGCGCGCCGCGGCCGCGGCCGCGGCCCCGCCCCCTCCCCGGGCCGCCCAGCGCCGAGTCCCGCCTCCAGACACGCGCTGGACGTCAGGTAGGCGCGTCGGGCCGCGCGCCGTGAAAATGCGGAGGGGTGCGGGGGCAGCCTTGTGGTTGTGGCGCCAGCCGGCGCTGCCCGTGCGCGGGAGGGCTGAGACGAGGCCTGAGCCACTGACACGGATGGGAGGCTGGTCAGGCTGCAGGCGGGACGGGCGCGGTGCTTGAGCGGTAGGTCAGAAAGGCCGTGCAGGAGGCAGGCAGGACAAAGGGGAGAACACCAAGGCAGAGGGGGACAGGGATGCGTCGGAGCGCCCCCAGCAGGGGGCCAGGTTGCTGCAGAAGGCGGCCTGGAACCGAGCCTCGCCCATCGGTAACTGGCGGTACAGGTAGCGTCGAAGCAAAGAGCGATGTAGTTCCATCCACATCTCCTACAACGGGTGGGGACCTTAAAAGGTCATCTAGTCCCATCCCCTCCCCTCCCGGCAGGACCAAGCACCATCCCTGACCTCCATTTGCCCCAGTCCCTAACTGGCCTCCTCAAGGATTGACCTCACAATTCTGGGTTGAGCAGGCCAATAAGCACTGAGCCAGCCCCTAGAGAGACACAAGGGGGGATTTTTTTGGGTTGTGGGGTAAATCATGGGTTTCTTTCCAAGCTGTGTTGGCATGTTCCCTCATTTGTTCCACAGCAGCATCTTACGGGCTAAAACTTTGCTAGAAGTGCATAGCTGGTGGACAGCTCTGCTTGGACAGCAGTTCTCTCTACCTCCTTCAGCGGCTCAGTGTTGAAGCTCAGCGTTGGCTTGGTCACTGTTGTGGTGTACAACTTGAGCTTGAACTTGAGTTTTGCTGTGACCAAATACGGGTCTGAACCTATGTCTGCTCCTCTTTTAGTACGGAGGTCCTGTATCCATTTTCTGAAAGAAAGTGAGACAGATGTGATCAGTCTGGTTTTCTGGTTGGTGATTCAGTGAAACCAAAGTGACTATGGATCCTTTTGTTTTGAAAACCACTATCACTTATCCATTGAATGGACAAAAGTCACTGCAGCATTCTTCATTTTCATTCATGTTGCCTATGCCTTCTTTTCCCCTGGTCTGTTCTCTGGCTGTATTTATGCTTCCAATTTTTATATTGAAGTTGCCCATCAAAATCAACATATCCTTCTTTGCTTCCTGGTTCACCACACTTTGTAATTTCTCATGAGTCTTCTCTGTTCCTGGGCTGCTTCATTGGCTAGTGCATAACAGTGGACACTTTTCAGACAGCTAGACCACCTTGATTTTGCTGCTGCTGTCACCCTTCTTTCACAACAACATGAAAGCATGAAAGAAAAGGTCTCAACACTAGACAAAACTGCCTCAGTGACTGGACTGAGCATTAACAACAGAAAGACCAACACAATGAAGATCAGCCGGTCCAGCAACACCACCATCGCATTGGGAGGGGCTGACCTAGAAGATGTGGAGCAGTTCACCTACTTGGGGAGTATTATGGGCATAGATGAAGGAATAAGTGTGTCAGGATGGGGAAAGCAACATCTGCATTCAAGACTCTGTCCCATATGGAGTTCACAAATATCTGTGAAGATGAACTGCGTATCTTCAACACAAATATGAGGAGTGTGCTCTTGTATCGATGCGAGACCTGGTGTACTAAAAAGTCTTCATATCACAAGCTACAGACATGCATAAACAGATGCCTGAGGTACATCCTTCACATCAGATGGCAAGACTTTGTCACAGATAAGCTGTGAGCAGCCTCAGGGCCGAGCACCTAAATGCCACAGCACTGACAGTGCATAGCAAGCCCTCAGTACATACAGAACAGCAGGCAGCAACAGTGCAGGAGAGGTGAGCAGTACCATCCCCACCACAGCCTATCTCCAGTGCCCATTCCTCCACCCACTCTGCCTTTTACAGCTATAGCAGAACTTTCGTGTATCCTCGGTACCAGGCACTGCCTTATTCAGCACCAGTGGTGCTCTGAATACATCATGTATCAGCCTGCTTGCTAATCCAGTGGGCTCTTCGCCACCCCTGGATAGGCTTGCTATGCGCTGTCAGTGCTGTGGCATTTAGGTGCTCAGCCCTGAGGCCGCTCACAGCTTACTCAGGGCCCAGTTTGACTTTTTATGCACTTTTTTTTTTTTTTTTTTTAGAGCTGGCCTATCTGGGTCCTTAGCACCTCAGTGCCAGAGGTGCCCTCATGGTCCAGTGCCTTGGGTTTTGCCTAACCTGGCCTGATTTTTCTTTATGAGTGCACTTTGTCTCAGGAGACTGACTCTGCAAAGAGGAGTGAGGGCACTTATAAGATTGTACCGGGTTGGAATCAGTGAAGATCTTGCCCTAGGGACTGCCATTTCAGAGCTCACCATTAGTGAAGGCTGTCTGGTGGAGATGAGTGCTCCGGATCAGGGATGGGTCTTACTGACTTCTTGATGAAGAGTTTGAATTGAAGCTCTTTCACCTTCCTGATCCTGGCAGTGACCTTTTTTTTTTTTTTTTTTTTTTACAGTGAGGATATTTGCTTGTCCCGTGTTCCCACTAAGAGCGGCCAGCTGAAATGGGGATGCACATTCTGCAAGTCAGATGTCTTGAAAAACTAGGGACCCAGGCATGTCTGACAATTTGAAACAAAATTTTTTTTAGTAATAAAGCTCAACTACACTAATATCTTAGCTATCAAACTAAGCAACGATGAACAATTAACTGTCTAAGCTAAGAGTCTAAGGAAAAGGGCAAGTTGTGGAGCACAATTGCAGGTTCTGACTGGTGCTTATGTGGCGGAGAAGGAACTAAGGGGTGGGGCTGCGCATGCAAAGCAGCCAGCACTTGCTGAGCCAGGCGGCTATTCCATCTGAGCAGCCCACTGAAAGCACTGCTACCCTAATTCTCTGATTACAGGTGCAATGGTGCTGTAATACCCAGATGGTACACCCATGGGGGGACACCTCCAAGAAGAATCAGACTTTCCACTTAAACCTGGAGTATCCTGAGAGGGGCCAGGATTGACTAAATTGTCAGCAGATTTGCCTTGGTTAAATAGCAAAAATCAGCCAGAACCTTTAGGAAGCTGAGGCCACCAATGAAAACGAACGTCAGTGGCAACTATTCATAGTCCAGAACAAGTGAATCTGTGAAGTAATGCAAACTAGGAACCTATCTAATTTGAGGACCACTTTATGATGTCCTGAAAACAAAGCTATGTGCCAAATACTAGCCCTGTGACAGCTATTTTTGCTTCCTCAAGTGACAAAGAATGGACTCTATAATTACAAACAATGCTAGATTGTTTTATTAGTACAGACAAAATGCATAGCTTTTGCAATGAAAAAAGTCATGTACAAGCTTTAAGACACTTGGTTAAGGAAATGTCTTTCACGTCTGCCTGAGACAGAGGGGCAAACTTCACAGTGTAATGCAGGGAAGATAATATCATGACAATGTTTCATAAAAACACCCTGCAGACATCATCAGAAAACCAGCAACAATTATTAAATAGGATGTGTTTAACCATGAAACAGTGTTAAGTATTCAAGTACTTATATTTTGACTGTGTAAACCCATCCTTCCCCACTCACAAGTACTACTACATGTCTTCAGCTAGAACAGTATTTTTCCGACGCTGTTCGAGTACTTCCAATACAAGAAGATCCTTCCCAGAAAAAAGACTTACCTCTTACTGCTATGAGCAGCAATGGAAATCACTTACCCCCTTTAGTGATATGAACATTCTAAACAAAATTTAAAAGGTAATAAATTATAACGGTAGTGGGGGAAGGTTTGCATTGTTATAGGGATAGGCAAATAAGTGAATACAGAGTCTTTCACCATTGCATAGGTCTCCTGCACTAGCAAATGGGGGATAGCACGCCTAAAACATTTCTTTTCTAGGCTGTTTGAATATCAGAAGGCGGTTCCAGCCTGTAAATCCTGCATAGTAAAGATCTCATCAGATCACTGATGAAATGCCATCACACTTCAGAAAATTAGCAGCAATCATTGACTTGGCTTTGTAAAGTCTAGACACACTCAGAGGCAGTCACCAGTTCAAACCACTGCCGCAGTGCATCACTGAGAGTCTCTGGGAGGGCGTTCACATCTCTGAGGATTATGTAGAATGGGAAGGGGAACTCCTCCATGTAGGATCTGATTTCTGGCATTTCTCCAGGCCCTTTGAATATAGGTACTTTAATATCCAAGATGGAATCCTGTAAAAAGAGTTGAAGGAATGATTAGACTGTTGGTATAAAAAGCAAAAATATTTTACAATAAAAGTCTGAATGCAACCCCCTCAAGCAAGCCAAAGACGACAGGTACAACAAATGGGGGGGAAAATGCCTGTTTTCCCCTCATATGCTTATAGCCCCAAAATGGTACTGAGCATAGAGTTACAGAATGAAGTAGAAACCAAAAAGGAGTCCTGTAGCAAAGGCTTTTGTGGGACAGACCCACTTCAGATCTGGAAAATTCTGAATTTTCTGGATCAGAAGAAGTGGATCTGTCCCACAAAAGCTTATCACCTGATAAATAGTACTGTTAGTCTTTAAACTGCTATAGGACTACTTTTTTGTTGTGTGAAGATAAGAGACTAACATGACATGGATCTGGTATCAATCTGGATCACTTTGCTTTCTACTCACATTTGTACAGTGGCTAGCACACTGGGGCCATGTTGCTGCGCGGGTGCTTTCATAACAAATGTTAAAATTACAAACCCAGATTAACCTTACCCCAACTTCTTGTGAAGGGACAGAGCACTGAAATTGTTCTGTGTAGAAAATATTAAAGTTTCCACAGCAAGAAGCAAATGTTAAATGGACATAAGTCTGACATCACGAACCGTAACATACAAAAACCTGTAGGAGAACACTTCAGTGTCCCTGGACACTCAGTAACAGATTTAAAAGTAGCAGTCCTACAACAAAAATCAAAAATAAAATGGAAGGAGAAATTTCAGAGCTGCAATTCATTTGCAAATTTGCCTCCATCAACCAAGGATTGAACAGAGACTGGGAGTGGTTGGCCCATTACAAAAGCAGTTTTTCCACTCTTGATGTTCACA
This sequence comes from Carettochelys insculpta, assembly GCF_033958435.1. NCBI lineage: Eukaryota > Metazoa > Chordata > Testudines > Carettochelyidae > Carettochelys > Carettochelys insculpta. Next base: position 140,278,930 of record NC_134139.1, on the reverse strand, counting down.
CCTCCACATTAGCAACTGACAATGGGTCACATCTCCCCTGACTGAACTGACTTGTTTTCTCCTCTCTTGATGTTCACAACATACCCACCCTGACTGAATAGACCTTGTCAGCTCTGGCCCTTCCCTTTACTGAGACCCCACCCCCTTTTAAATCCTTCTCTGAAACCCCGCAACTCATACATCTGACAAAGCGGCTCTTTGCCCATAAAAGCTTATGAGCCAAAATATCTGTTAGTCTAGAAGGTGCCACAGGACTTCTTACTGTTTTGGAAGATGCAGACTAACTTGGGCTAACTCTCTGATAGCTGGCACCCTAAAGTTGACATTAAAACCATATTTAATTAAAACTTTTACACACTGGTGTTAACCAGGAAAATATTTTAATAACTGATCAGGAAGGGTTTCTAGCACTATTTTAAAGAGTTAACTGAGGAGCAACTAGTTTTTTCTTCCTCCTTGTATCCTTAGAGTGTTGTACTTGAGCCAGTACACTCTCGGTAAGGTGCACTGCAATAATGTTAAGTATACTGAAACTCCTTTTTTTTACTTCACTGTGGAAGCTTCCTGAAACTCCCATGCAGCTCAGCTTCCAACCGTACCACACCTCACACAACCAGCTACCCACTCCTCATAACTTGCAAAATCCAAAACACTAAAAAGCTGCCCAATTCTCCTAGTTAGCAGCTCACTCTCTTTAGCTGTTTTATGTTGTCTGATCCCTGTTACCTTCATGTCAAATAGAGGTTGTCAGAAATGATTGTTTCAAATTAAAATTAGAGGGAATGAAGTGTCACTTAAATTTTTTTTGCTTTCAACTTTTTAATTTAGAAATCTCGTAGCTATAGCTGAAATCTATGATAGCAGTCCCAAAATAATTATAAATCATCTCAAAGTTTATAGTGTATCCATCACTCAAATTAAGGAAATAACTGAAGTACACGAGTACCAACTGTACTGGAAACAACAAAGTCCTGTGGCACCTTATAGACTAACAGATATTTTGGAGCATAAGCTTTCATGGGCAAAGACCCGCTTCATTAGATGCGTGAGACGAAGCAGGTCTTCAACCACAAAAAACTTAGGCTCCAAAATATCTGTTAAGTCTATAAGGTGCACAAGACTTCTTGTTGTTTTTGAAGATACAGACTAACTCCACTACCTCTCCGATAACTGTAGTGGAAAGTCCCAGTTCTGGCCTTTTACTTTCAATGTCAGTCAGCCCTGAGCTGCTTGGTGGTATGTCACAACATTAAGTTCTCCCAACAGCTCCTCTGCCAACAAAGTGACAGACTAGCTTAGGACAAGGAAGAGTTCTTCCATAGACTTTTGTGAGAGGAAAACTAGGATTCTGTTTGAGAGAAAAACACTCTTCTGAATAGTTGGGGCACATGGTTCATAACTAGGAAGTGGTTACATAAAATCAAAATACGGATACATTTTCACTAAGTATCTACTAGCATACCAGAGCAGATATTTTTCTACAGGCCAATTTATAGTACAGACAGACAATTCAACAGCAGCATAGCTGAGAGAAAGTACTTTATAGCACATGCTATTATTCTGGGTGCCCCACAATGCAAATAAGACAACAGTGTCCCAGGCCTGAAGAGTTTAAAATCTAATTTGAAATATGACATAGCAACTAACATCACAGTAGACAGAGGTTGAGGAAGAACTGGCAGACATTGCAAACGAATGAAATTACTTCACTGAAACAAAGTGAACGGCAAAGCGAAGCAAGGAATTATTTAAACAAAATAGCTGTGCTGAATCCTACAAAAGGCATAACCCCAGCTGCAATTGCAAACGTACAACAGCTAGAAAAAGTGATCCTGGTATAAATTCCCAACCAATTTTACAAGAAGTTACAAAGTCAACTGTTAAAAATGTATGTGTAACTTTCCATCAGTAAACTATAATTTTGTTTTATTGTTCGCTCACTCACCCGGGAATTAGGGTTGTCTAATATGACAAAAATGACAAAGATATTGGCATTCTGAGCTGCTTGAACTGCTGCTGTGACTCGTTCCTTGCCTTCTAGGAAAAGGCCTCTTCCATCAGAAACTATCAAGAGCAGCTGAGCAGTATCTATGCACAGGGAAAACAATATTTTCATTTCCAATAAATAAAAACCTCAAACTCATTTAAACTGAAAACAAAACCAGTGCATTTTATCAATTTATTTTTGTTGTATGCACAATAGAAAACCCTAATAAATAAGCTCCACAAGAAAACAAAGTTGTAGTCAGTTATTATTCTGTGACTTTGAAAAATTAAATTACAGTCCCAAGCATATCAGGAATGCTCTCTCCCCTGGAACCATGAGCTAGGCTTTGTCTATACTAGCACTTTATCGGCTGGGGTATGGGGAAAAAAAAAAAACTGCCTGGCCAACATAAGTTTCCCCATCAAAGGTGCCAGTGTGGACAATGCTGTATGGGTAGGAGATGCTTTCCTGCCAACAGAGAGTAGCTACATGCAAGAGCTGTGATAAGGTCTTTAGCATAAACATAGCTTTAGACAATTTTAAAATGGTCATCACCATCATCAGCAATGGTAATAGGCAGGAAAACAAAATTGTAAATAAAGGTCCTGTTTTACATTCCTTGCTCTCCACATTTGTCAGATAGGAATTTTGGGTTCATATAGAATTCAAAAGTTAGAGTCATCAGCTCTGCAGACTTGACTGCTACATATACCAGTTAAAGCAGCGTTTCCCAAACTGTGTTCCATGGAACACTGGTGTTCCGTGAAAAAATTCAATTCTAGAGTTCTTTTCCCCCCTCTAAAATGTTAAATAAGAAGTTGTGTGCATCAAAAATATGAAGGTATTTGAATAGTATTTAGATGGTAGGTATATTAATATTCATAACACATTCATAATAGTATAGTCACGCAACTCATGCCAAATCAGAGATGCAAAAACAGTGTTCCTGTTTAAAAAAAAGCTGTTAAATGTTATTTTTGTTTTCCAGTAGACTTCTATAAAAATAACCAATTTATGAAAACCACAAAATTTAAAAATATTTTTCCATACCAGATATGATTTGCATTTCTTTTTCATAAAAATGTTTAAGTTTTAAGGAAGGACAGTCCTTTTTTGAACAATATTGTCCTTTCTGTTTTTCAACAAACGTATGCCACTAACCATCCTTTTTTTGACTGTTATATTAATGTTTTGTTTTGAGTTTGTACTTAATTTTTATACTTCGTTATAGTGTTGGTAATCATCGGCCTATCAGAAGGACATTAGTCATTCATTCAGATGATTTTCTTTTCTTTTTTCCTTTGTACAATAAAAGACATCTAAACAACCTAATTCTTTAAATCAACTTTTGAGCATTACATGCAGCAATTTTTCCAGTGTGACACACTCCGACCCCCAGACTAGCTTGTATGTATTCTGCCAATCTATTCTACACCCAAAAGTGTTCTGTGGCCAAATTAGTTTTGGATACACTGCCCTAAAGGGCTTCAGCAACTTCCATTGAAATCATTGGGAGCCTTTCTGAAGGTCAACAGCTTCAAAAGGAAGTGGGTCCGGCCCTAAATCAGTGTTTTATAAAGTATGTTACAACTTACGTGCAATAAACTGTTTGTAAACACAATTTAGTTGTTCTGGATTTTTTCTTTGTCTAAATGGTCAAAAAGTCTATACAGAATGTCTATAATTGGTTAGTGTTGTGGTTTTTTTTCCCCCCCCTGAGAAAATGAAGCACAAAGCATGCTCTTGAACACATCTTTTTTTTTCCTTTTTTTGAAATATTCTCAAATGATTTGTTTTTGTTTGGCTTAAATTTGCTACTTAGTCTTGCACATGCTAAGGTGTGTGCATGATCTGAACAAACTGGAAAAATGGTCTGCAGTAAACTGGATGAAAGTCAAAAAAGTCAATACAAAGTACAGCACTTAGGAAGAAACAATCAGTTGTACACATACAAAATGGGAAGTGACTGCCTAAGATGGACTACTGCAGAAAAGGATTTAGGAGGTCATAGTGGACCATAAGTTGAATAGGAGTCCACAGTGTGACACTGCTGCAAAATAAAAAATAAAAAAAAAAACCCCTCAAACACCATTCTGGGATTCATCAACGGGAGTCTTGCAAACAAGACATGAGAAGTAATTCTTCCGCTCTACTCTGTGCTGCTTGGGTCTCAACTGGAGGATTATGGGTAGTTCTGGGCACCACATTTCAGGAAGGATGTGGACAAACTGGAGAATGTATGGAGAAGAGCAACCAACATTATTAAAGGTCTAGAAAACATGATCCTGGGGGCAGACCAAAAGAAATGTGTTTGTTTACCCCAGAAAAAGTGGGGATGTAACAGCTTTCAAGTACGTAAAAGGTAGCTAACAAGGAGGAAGGAGAAAATTATTCTGATGATAGGGCAATGGGCTTATATTGTGGCAAGGGAGATTTACCTTGAATATTAGGAAAAACTTCCTAACTGTCAGGGTGGCTAAACACTGGAATAAATTCGCTAGGGAGGTTATTTCCATCATTGGAGATTTTTAAGAGCAGGCCCTTAGATAAACATCTGATGATCTAGATGGTGCTTGGTCCTACCATAAGTATGTGGGACTGGACTTGCTGACGTCTTGATGTCTCATCCAGTCCTAGTATTCTATACAAAGTTCCAGCTTATAAAATGGAAGTGCTGAAAGAGCCTCTTAACCAAACATTCCATTTGAACATTTGAGACCCTAGTTTTGAAAAGCATCATCTCAGTGCTGTACATCTTTACAGTTTTTACAACACAGGAAAACAATGCATCAAGACTATGGAGATAGCCCTATTGTCATGGTAACAAGCACAATTACCATTCCAAAAGTGCTTACCTGGACTGATATTTTGAGACAACTGCTGTGCTGCAGCAAACATGTTTGCTGATGATTCTAGAAACTGCAGAGAAGACAAATGAGAACAAGCTAATTATAAGCAGATGCTTTCATGCTGGAAAGCTTTATAAAAATACCTGAAAACGTTAGGAGAATTCATCAGACTTTTATACACCTTATACAAGTCGCTACCTCATGTGGACCATGGCTGAGGGTTTATTTCAGTGGCTGGTGTTTTTGATGGCAGTATGGGCACATTAGAGATGCCAGAACTGCAAGCCAGTCCAGCAAAGGAGAGAACTCAGGAAAGGTCCAAAGGGTACCACAACAAGACTTTTTGCAAGACTCAGACAAAACCAAGAGACTGATTTTAGTAAACTGAACCTCTGCAGAGTAAGTCCTGGTCCTAATCAATTAAACACCAGTAATCAGGTCTGGATTTCTCTCCCTCCCTCTGGCCTCAATCCTGCTAAAGCTACGAGTCAGAGAGGTCAAAGATTCTATGATTTCACATGAGCTCTACATCTTCAGTGTTAGCAGCCACACTCCATTCTCAGTCCTGGGTGGTTCTTCAGCTTCCATTCTTTATTACCACATCCTGTCTGCGACTTCTATTAAAAATACCTAACAAAATCTCAGCCTCAGCTAGGATCCACTAAAATAAGTAACTGCTGGTTTTAAAAAGAACCTTGCCCTATGCACTTAAATGGGATTCTGCATTAACCCAGAAGTTTACGCTAGTAAATCCAAATGTAGGATTACCACCTGTTCCAAAAATACAGCTTACCGTAGAGTATGAGCTCAGATACTACAGGCTGAACCTCTAAAAAACTAACTCTCTGGTCCGGCAGCATGTGGCCCAGCTGCTCATCTGGGAGGCTGGCTGTCTGCAGGGCCTAGCTGAGCCACACAACAACAGAACGGGCAGCCTGAGCAGGGCAGTGACTGTGAAAGTAGAGCCATTTGGGGGTGGAGGGGGGTGGTAAAACAGTAGCAAAGGACAAGGGCTGGCCGCTGGAGCAGAGCAGGGCAGGGGGCCCAGCAACCAGAGCCAGCAGGGGAAAAGGGAGTGGCAGCTGGGGCCGGGAGTGGAGTCAGACAAGGGGGGCTGGATCTGCCCTCCCCTTGTCCAGCAAACTCCCTCGCTTGGGACCAGTTAGGTCCTGAGGTGGCTGGAAGGGGGATGTCCAACCTGCACCAGGAGAGAAGAAGAGCATAATTTACCCACAAAAGCTCATGACCTAATAAATGTGTTAGTCTTTAAGTTGCCACAGGACTGCTTGTTATATGTGAAGCTACAGACTAACATGGCTACCCTTCTGAGACAACTGAAAGTGACACTGATGTGTATTAACTATTGCAACAAAATTGAAATCTCTCCTGTCCCTTATTCCCTGAAGATTAAATTGCTGTACAGTGGAACACAATGCCATTCATGTGTTTTGATTTTTTGCAAACATAAACAGTACCTAAAACCATGATACAATTCATGTCATCTCTGGAACAAAAATTCTGCAACCCTGCAGTCTAAGACTTTGGCATACCTGAGCTATCTTAGTTTTCTTTTGTTGGAATTTGCAGAGGCGTAATATCCGTGTTCCAGACTGGTCACTAAATGGTTCGTGGAAGGGGTGCAAAAGCTGAACTGTCTCTCCAAAGCTGAAATAAAATGTCACATTTGTTTGTTATAAAAATAGGCTAAGTAAGAATTCTATATTGCTAATTTTGCTCTAAGAATCTTAAAATAAATCCTTGCTTAAAATATTCTCACCTGTACACAGCAATCTGCCCCACTTCCAGAAGAGTCAATGCATTTCCAATCACTGCCAGGGATTCATATGCAAGCTAGATAAAAAGATCATAAGGATGAAGCAAAACATTCAAATATTCAAAGTACTGCTGTATGCAGGGATGTTCATCCCAGGATGCTGGACAGAGAGATGGTTGGTAGGTCATATGTTTCATTGGACCAACTTCTGTTCATGACAGATACTAGCTATGGAGCTACACAGAGCTTTTCCACAGGTCTGGGAAAAATACTCCGTGCCACAGCTAAATACAAGATTGAATAGATAGTTTTCCACAGGCAGTTAGCACATATTCTATGGCAGTATTTCTCAACCGGGGTATGTGTACACTTCGGGGTACACAGAGGCCTTCCAGGGAATACATCAGCTCATCTAGATATTTGCCTAGTTTTACATTTACATTCATCAGATTGAGTAGAGTACAAATTTTGTACTCAGTACAAATTCTGTGTTTTATACATATATAAATATGTTGCTTATTTACCAGTGAAGCACAAAATATGCATTACATACTGCAGCTCAAAATATTTTAATAGAGGAGTTTGACTAAGGATTAAAAACTGCTTAAACTAGCTCCATATTTTACGTAGGATATTAAATTAATAGCGGACTGGCCTGTAAACTGAATCTTCTATCAGAATCACCAAGCCCTGCCTAATCAAACAACAGCTCTTTCTGTGCAGAACAATGCTTGGTATAAATCAGCTCCTCTTCTGACATACAATTATAAAAAAAGAACTAATCTATTGTACGGCTTCATCTTTACTCTGGGGAAAAGGTTCCTTCCCAGATTTTATGCGCCTTACCTGTTTGGAGTGGTTGTCTATCATACTAGACGAGTCATCAATGGCCAAGCAAATCTGATACTGACGTTTGCTGGGCTTGGTTCTTCGCAGCCAGATCTTATCCTTTCGGAACTGACTGGCAATATATGGAATCACTTTACGTATGTTCAGTCTCTTTCCTGTTCTGTAATCACCTCTGATAGTTAAGGAGCCAACAAAAATATTAGTGAGATTCATTTTATTGATAAATAGTTTATACAATTTGGTAATTCTGCACAGCAACACAGGCCAAACTTGTCAGACCTGAGCATCTAAATTTGGGCTCTTATGTCCACATTTAGGCACTTACAAATTAGTCTGATTTTCAGCTCCATTAGGAGATGGATGCTCAGCACTTTAGAAAATAGACTTTTAGTGTAGGTGCCTAAATAGGGAATTAAGAGCTTTACTTTAGGTATCCAGTATTGAAAAATGTGGTACCAAATATGACTTAAATCTTGTACTAATCACTTGGAGCTAAAAGGTGAACAAGGCGTAGAAGACATGACTCACTAGCACTTCTGCTGAAATCCGATTGAGCAGAGCAGAAAGTGAGATCTTCCAATTCTTCACTACTACGTCACATTTGCAAATTATCAAATCACTTGAGTGTTCTAATTAAAGAATTAATTCAATGTATGCGCGTATGGGAAACAGTTACTAAAAATATTAGAGGATACTGCTAAGGCCCAAATGTAACAAGCTATGGCTGAAAAGATTCTTGGCCCACACAAGGAGGCTAAAAGCCTTACAGAGAAAAGACTTACTTCAACTTGGCTGCCTGAGTGGGTTCAAGTATGAGTCGCAGCTGCTCACAAAGTTGTTGTGAAAGAGGAGCAGTCAGTACTAAATATCTCTGCCACATCTCAGCTGCTGTCTTTTCCTGCAACAGAACCAGCCAAGACAAAACTCACTACCTTCATTATGGACAAATGAACAGCTGTGAAATATCACCTGGAAGAAAAGAGCACACATCTGAGGATGCCATTAGTAGGATAAGTCCTTCAGGTGAAGTATGCTTGTCAAAGAACTCTCTCTGGGCTCCAGTGGGATGCTCAAGATATACAGTTCTAAAGACAGAACAATGTACTCCTGTGCAGCTGGAGTTTTAGAGCTTAAAAACCCCAAAATAAAAAACCCAATGCAGCAGGCTGAGGTGAACACCTGATAATACTGTTACTGAAGATAATGACTGGCATTGTGTAGCATGCTGGCATTACTGGAACTGTCTATGCAGGACCTGGTAAAGTCACTGGCAGAGGTAATGAGAAGTACTGAAGGGTGGAAAAAGAACCAAGATACTACTACTGCTGCAAATGGATCTGCCTAGGCACAAGAGTTTGTTTGCCTGTGCAATTTCATTTGCTGGAGAATGTTCTAACATCACAAGACAGCAGAACACAGTGCACAGAACCCTTCTTATTTTAGTCAACTAATCTGTACAGAAAAGCCTTTACTAGCATTAGATTTTTAAAATCTTCCTTTAAAGGTTACAGTATTCCAATATCCTGTGGCTATTCTTGTCTCCAAGCCCACATCAAATGGTTTTAACATTACTCAATGGCAATGGTAGGAGAAAACAGTAATATTTTGTTAGTTAAATTAACCCAACAACAAGATGGCTCCTGTTCCATGGTCTCATACTGGATGTTAAAATGACATTACTTTTCAGGAGGTTGACTGCCACTAAGAGGGGGTGTCCATAATGACAATTTTAATCAACAGCAATTTTCAATGCAATTAAGTTTATAGCTGTGGTAATCACAACCAATTTCCAGGAAGTTCTGGCATTAGACAACCTTAAAAGAGATATTTTAAAACTGTTAATGAAGGAAGCAGCCACCAGTAATAATGCCTACAAACAGATATAGTAGTGTATAATCCTGGTAATAAATTGCAGGTGTCACCTACTCATTGTGAAAGGATGTGGCAGATTTAAGAGAAAAATTTTTCACTGTAATAGGCTATGTCTACAGTAAAAGTATCTGTCTACAGAAGTCACTGTCAACAGATCACATTTACACACAAAAGCGGATCGATCTTTTGATCTGCTCTGTCGACAAAATGATTGTGTGTGTAGACATTCCACAAGTTTTGTCTACAAAACTCTTTAGTGTAGATGTAGCCTATGAGTTTCAGAGGTCGTTAACAGAGAAAGTTGAAAGTACTGCTCTCTGAACTGCAGATGAAAAACTGGAAACATGACTTGAATCATTGCCCAGCTGTAAGATCTGTCTTAAGAAGTTTAAACAACAAGCTAACCACCACAAGACAGAAGAAGATTCAAATTGCTTAGTCTGAAAATTAGATTCCAGACTGTAAGTCTTCATCCATGAGTTGAATAGGATTACAAAATGACAAGACACAAGCTAAGGATTTCAGTGGCAGTTTAAGATCACTAACCTCATCTGAGTTTCCAGATTGCAGAGTTTGCCAAGCCTCCAATTGCTTTTCCAGTTCTTGCCTTAACTCTTCAGGATCTTTAATTATGTGCTAAAAATACATTTACGAGAAACAGAGAGAATCCACATATCAGTAAACTCCAATTCTTACAGCATAATTAAAAAAACAGTAAGAGCCAGAGGGTATAATAATGGCTAAAATCCTAGAAAACCAAGTTAACCTTTTCTTACATTTCCATGATTGCTAGAAATCTCTTGTTGTTCTTACAAATAAACTACATAATTTTGCTTGTTACATGTATTTTGTGCCTGTACTGGAAATACTGAATTTTGAGGTGATCAGATTAAGGTGTCTTGCAACGAACATTTGATTTCAATGATATTAAAAAGAAAGATTAGTCTATTTCAATGTACTTAAATTTCCAAAAGAAAAAGGTCACTCAGCAGTTGGCGGTAGTTTTTTTTTTTTTGTCTATTTAATGTATTAAAATGGCAACTAATCTGTCAGGCTAATATATTACTGTCTGATAGCTCATGGACACTGTCAAAATAAAATCATTATTTCTTCAAGTCTTCACTGAGAGCAGAAAAATAAAACAGGACCTCAGTTATTCAATTTAGTAACAACTGGTCTGCATTATACAGGCTATATAGTTGGAATTAAAATAATCTCTAAAACCTACATATTAGAATGTTTTAAAATATTCTTCTTTACTGGATTTTGTATTAAAATATTCAGCACATCATTGGAGCATCAGAACAGTGTAGATAATTTCTGACCTCACAAGGAACTGTAAACCTCTCTTGTAATCTACTCTGGGTTAAGTGTAGTGCGGGGGGCAGGGTGGGTCCTCCTTGCGGGTCCTCCTTGCTCCTTTTCCCTTGCTGAAAGCACAGGGAAACCTCAGTCTTTTTCCCCGTGGCTTAACTAAATGATGCTTCCATTCCTCTCTTGGCACAAATGTTTCAGCATACTTTTATCACTTGTACGTTTCCTCTTATTTCACTAGTGCATGAAAGAGCTAGACTAGTCAGACCACAATAATACAGCATCTTTGCAAAACAGCTTTTTCTTAATACGTCATTTGACACTACTAGCATGTACAGGAACTTCAAAATACACTCCCTCTAGCCTCAAAATAAACTAAAATTGTGATGTAGAATAGCAAAACTACTAATGAAGATGAAGGGGTTTCTGTATTATCACACACAACCTGGCTCTCCTTATAGCACATCAGAATGGCTAATGATAAACTACACTACCACAACCTACGCGACTAATCTCCCTCAGCTGCCCCAGTAACTTTCAAAAGGTCATCCCTCGGATTCTATTTCATTTTTTTTTAATTAGCAGCTAAAATTTACAATAAGGTAGTCAAAAAGTTCTGTAAAATTTGCAAATTGGCTCAGTACAGGAGATCTGATGGAGTAAAGAGGACCACATCTTTCCTGTCGCTACAGTTATTCCAATGACGCTGCTACACAGCTCCCACAAGTGTAGGCAACTCCTGTCTACCCCCTGCCTCCTTTGCAGGGGTGTTTAGCCAGCTGGGGGAGGACGGGACACCAGAGATGTAACCATGTACTAGAGAAGAGTTTACATTCTAAACCAAGCGTGTGAAACCCCTGGCTTATGGTCTGGATCCAGACTGCAACTTGCCTGGATCTGGACCCTGAGGTTCCCCTCCCCAGCATCAGGCCTGTGGATGGCAGCTCCCTCCCACACTGCCAGCTCCCTCCCATACTGGTCCAGTAGCCTCATTTCCTTTGCACACCAACCCCAGAGGGGCCTGCAAAATGTACTAGCTCTGGTCCCCCTAGGCTGTGGGGCTGGTGTGCGAGGGAATGAGATCATTTTTCAATCAGGGAACACATCAGTGAAGGGGGGTATTTTTTTTCTGAATCTCACTTGTGTGGCCGACTGATTTGTCTATGGGTCAGTGTCTCCCAACCCAGAAAAGGTTTCCCCACCCATGCTAAATGAACACTTCTCTGTCGTAAAGATTTATTAGATAGTTTCTCTTTCACTCTTTCATATCTTTATATAAAAATGCAATGGGATGCATTTGGTACAGTACCAGGATTGTGGTTTCCATCAAAAACTGATGGGCCGTATGTACAGTAGACTCTTGGCTTCTTTCCGGCTCCTCAGATGCGTTTGGTGATTTGTCTGCTGCAGAGTCTTTGACCTCCTCAGAATTGAAAGCCTGGATTTCCAACTCCGCTTCATCAGACCCTATAGTTGCACAGTGCATATTTACTATCATCATCAAAACATACAGGTTCTTAAATTATGGCTACTTGGCTCCCATGGGGCAGAGAATTCCCAAGTCTATTAAGGTGCTGTGCGGCTCTTATTTGCAGCAGCCCACCTTCCCGCCAGCACAGCAGCAACTCAGGTCTATTGCTCTTCTCCCCTTTCTCTTTGAAATAGTTCACTTCTCTTTAATGCAGTTCCATTCAGCCCATCTAACCATTTTCTTCTCCAATCCACAATTCTATGCTGCTGCACCCGAGGAGTCCACACAGCCCATCCCTCAGACTCTTATGGTCATGTTAAAATTGAGGTTTTTGCATGCACTTGTGTGCTACTGTCGTGCAGACTGTGGGGAACTGTCAGCCAAAGATACTTAAATTGCGCAGTTATGTCAGGAGAGGCTTTTCCAACATTTGGCCTATCACACAAGGCCAAATGTCGGAAAAACCTCTTCTGCTGAGACATCCCTTCCTCGCGGAACAAGGTGTACAGGGATGTCAACAGAATGCTCCTAATCGGCAGATCTCTTTCGACAGAGCTGCAGTCTGGCCGTGTGCACTGTCGACGGAAATTTTGTTGACAGAAGCCTGCAGTCTAGACATAGCCTCAGATTGAAATTCATCTCTAGGCCAGTTAACAATTAGAAGAACTGCCCACCAGAATGGAAATCATTTGCCTTGCTCAAAGAAGTAAAAGAAAAGATTAGAGAGACCATTAAGTTGAAAGAACTAGAAAGGAACTCTACCACTCAACCAATTAAATACATAGTTAAATGTGGGTTATTGACTTGGTCTAGACAAAGAGACAGCTTTAGAAAAGCCCATTAAAAAACAGACAGTTCAAAAATATCTGTATAGAACTTCTATGAGGGAAGTGATAAGACTATTTAAGAGAAGTTTACCAGGGAGTTTGCTGACACTAGACTTCTTTACTTCTGGCTTCAGCTGCTCTGTGTCTATAGCACAGAGATCTTCGTTGTTCTGCATTTCTGTTTCCATGACTGCATCATCAGAAACCACCTCTTCCTTCGCTTCATCTAGAGGCAAAGTAGGTTTCTGCTGCTCCTTGGTGGCAACATCTGTACAAAGGAAACAGGATACCCATTAAAGGAAAAATAAATGCAAATCAACAGTATTGCTTTCTGAGGTTCTTCAATATCAGTTCATATTTCAGATACCCGAAGCCTCCTTTTTATTCTCTCTCAAGATTTCACTTTAGTACAACTTAAATCTGAGAAGCTGTTGACCGGGTAGAAAAATCTGTCTCAGCTACTGTCACAACCATTGCACAATATGAACTGTGCTATGCTTGACAACTAAAATATTAATCTTTGATACGTTTTAAGTTAATGCTTTCCTGCTCCACCCCCAAAAACAAACAACAATCTCTAATTGATTAAAAAAAAAAGTCAGAAATGTTACTTCATATGGAATAAACAAAATCTTGCTGAATTAACGTGAACACATCACAGTGGTTTTAACAATTAAGACCCTAAGCCTTAGGCTAAACAAAGTGAGATTCAGGGTAAAGGTTTTAAAAGCTGAAAACTGATGTAGGCACCTAAAATTTAGTCCCTTTTAAAACTGGGATTTAGGCACTTCTGAAAACTTTAGAATCGATCTATTGTGTCCAATTTTTCCAGTACTAATGAAGCAGTGATTTTATTATAAAAAGAGTAAAAAGCTGTTACTTAAAAATCTGAAAAATTAGAAAAAAAAATTTATTAAAAAAAGAAGTTTGCTAAAATCTTTAAACAATTTTGTTCTTACACTATTAGCCAAAATGGAGTAAATACTAAGAAATACTTCAGATAATAAGAGCCTTGCCAGTTCTGCAATGCTCATTGTTTGAATCTGAAGTTAATCTCTGAAGCCTTGTGAACAATGACATACCATACGTTTGTGCATCGTAGAATTCACTGCCTTGTTTAATGTGTTCAAATGCATCAGCTTGTTCCACATTTTGTTCAGACTGAGTTGTACTCTGCTTAGCTTCACTGCTGGATTCTATGGTTCTTAGTCGCTTGTGGACATGCTCACTGTGGTCTCCCATTGAGCGCTCATTGTCTGCCTGACCAGGTTTCCTCTTAAAACTCTGAAAACAGCAAATCAACAGCAGATACTTTTGATAAGGATGTCATTTAGTCCAGGCTATTTGTTACTGCGTGTCAGAAATAAATTTTTGCTACAGGTTGAACCTCTCAGATATGTCTACACAGCAAAGTTGTAGCAGCTGTTATTTCGAAATGACTATGCAAGTGTCTACACAACACAACCGCTATTTCAAAATATTTTCAAAATAGTGGATGCCTTATTTTAAAATTGGTAAACCTCACTGTATTAGGAATAGTGCCTGTTTCAAAATAAACCCTAGTGTGCCCAATGGCTCTGTTTCAGATAGGCTCTGTTATGTGTAGACCAGCTATTTTGAAATGCATTTTGTGTGTTGCTGCGCTATTTCCTAATAAGCTATTCTGGAATACCTCTTCCGGAATAGCTTATTCAGGAAGAATGCTGCTGTGTAGACACAGCCCTGTAGTCCAGCACCCTTGGGACCTGACCAGTGCCACATAAGTTTACCAAACCACAGGAGGGTCAATATTGTCTAGCAGCATTACCAACACTTCTGCTGGTTGCTGAGCTCTTAGAAGACATTTAGGGGTAAATCACAGCTAAATAATAGCACAGAACACTGAGAGCCAAGACTAGAGGCTGTAAATAAACTTTAGGGGACTCTGGGAAACTTGGCCACACCCATGATAAGTAGTCAGCTTGCTAATTAAAATTATACTGGATTATGGGATGTTGGTGGATGAGCCAGACTAGAGAGATTCAATCTGTACTATAATTTGCAAGAAAAAGAAAAAAGGAACCTGAGTATTTTTTCTGCTCTGTTTCTGAGAAGCTAATCGTGCCATTAAGGTGGATTCATGGCCTTCTGATTGATTTGCATCAGCAGTTCCACTCCCATGCTCCTAAAAGACAAAAAGGCCAGAAGAAAAATATTTACCTGCTATTCTGCTGACTTAAGACGACCAGCGTTGAAAGAACTAGGCATAAATTTTTTACCACATACTGTACAAAAATTCTAGAAACTAAATGGGACTGTAGGAGTAATGCCTTTTCATCTTACACAACTGAGCTATGGCTGAGATGAACTGAGTTCTGGGGAATAAAAATTAGAGCTTGTGCAAATGTGCTATTTTAGTAGAGTGTAACCAATACATAATTCCATGATTGAAAAATTAGCATGAACAAACACCATCTGACTGCCTGGGAGTCATCTGAAGAAACTGCAAATAAATTCATATATAAACTCAGAATCAAATTTCAGGAATCTCATATTGTCTGCTTCTTGTAATTTGTCACTACCTGTATTTCAATTTGAATATGCACAAGTACTTTCCATACACAGATAACTCTTTAAAGCAGGGAAACTGTCCGCTGCCCCTGCTTCCAGCTCTGGCTCCACAGTTCCCATTGGCTGGGAACTGTGGCCAATGAGAGCTGTGAGGGTGGCATCTTTCGGCAGCTTGTGCTGTGCAGAGGCACCTGGCCCCTCTGCACAAAGCTCAGATATGGCAGCCCTCTCTGGGTGCCACTGACTGAGGGCCACCTCAGGTAACTGAAGCCAGGCTGGAGCCCACACCCTAACTTCCTATACTAAGTCAGAACCCCTTCTGCATCCTAACTCCCTCTCTGACTCTGCTCCTCCCCTTGCACCCCAATCCTGAGGACCGCTCACGTTCAAACTCCTTCCTGGAGCCTGCACCTCAAACCTCATCCCACACTGCACTCCTCTGACCCACCCCAGACCCATGCCCTCAGCTGGAGTCTGCACTATTCCCTACCCCTCATCCCTTTGGCCCCATCCAAGAGCCCCCTCCTGCAACCCAAACCTCTCACCCCAACCCATGGCCCCAGCTGGAGCCCTCACCTTCTCCTGCACCTCACCCTGCTGTTCCAGCCACGAGCCGCCATCCCTGCATTCCTTATTTCTGGCCCCACCTCGGAGCCTAGGGAAATCTTCAAGCCTCTGACCTCCCCTCCCATCCCGGAGAGGCAGTGTGTGGCTGACTAATTTTTTTTTTTTTCTGTGGGTCAGTAGCCCCCCCGGGTAGAAAAAAGGTTCCCCACACCTGCTTGAAGAAGTTATTGTTCTGTTCTAGACATGCATAAGGAAGCACACTGAGGAATTTGCAGATAGATTCTCCAAGTATTAATGACAAGGACAAAACACTTCACAAATACAGTACCCAAATTGCTTATTTAAAAACCATTTAACAAAACTACAACTCCATAAAGTTCCACTAAGATTCGTCCATCTATCCCACCTCTTTTGCCTGGTCTCTTTCCGAAGCTGCTCCAGCCAGCTCAAGAGCACTGTCACTTTGCAGATTTTCTTCTCCTGTCTGCCCATATGCTTCATGTTCCATTCTCTCTACAGATTCAGGTATCTGCTCATCCTTCGCCAGAGTGTCTTCATCCTCTTCTTCCTGAAGTAATACCAAATACAGTACTAGCATTCTAAAATGTAGGAGGGGGGTCATCATGGTGCACTCAGCTAGTTCAGAAATAAGCAGTGTATTTTATCTCTGTGGGAGAAATACAAGTCTCCACATCACAGGGATTTTGTTCAGATGTTCCTGCCTCTATTGCCACAAGGGCAAAAATGCATAACCCTCTTAATGGAGAAGTAAAAGCCGTTAATTCTGCAAAAGGAGATTTCCTCTGCTAAGTTTTAATAAAAGAGACCATGATTATCCATATAGAATTAAAATAAAAATGTTTTTGAACCTGAGAATGAAGGCCTTGGTCAGCAGCTGGGATCTCTTTTTCTCTCTCTTTTTCAGCAGATTCTTTATCTTCTGCCAGTGTTTCTGTTTCCTCCTTTTCATTGTCCTCGTTTTTTTCTGTATTTCCTCCTCCTTCGTCATCAGCTTCTTCCTCCATTTCTCCTTCCCCCTCTGCATTATCTTCAGAGGTGCCTTCTTCAGCCAGCTCTGGATTTCTGCCTTTATCTCTAGTATCTTCATCTTCTCCAGCTTTATCTTCTCCACTTTCAGTCTCATCTAAATCCATTGGCTTCTCTTCTATCGCAAAAGGATTTTCTTCTTCTGAATTGAAAGATAAGAAAGCGATACAAACATTTCAGCAAACGGAGAAAGCCCAAACTGGAAGAAAAAAGCCTGGTGCTTCAAAATTCTAACGGGAGAAAATATAGCAGCCCCTTGCTGCAGAATCTATAATCTTCCCTATTAGTCACTTGCCATTTCATTAAGAAATAGAACAGGTATGTACGTAAGGGCCCATCAGGGTCTACTCCTACTAACCCACCGTGATTTAAATTTTCTCACTGTTAGATTTTATTAAGGACAAATACATAGTGGTACTAGAGAAAGTACAGAGAATGCAGCAGTTTTGCAACAAAACAGCCTGCCAAGGACGGTGGTTGCTGAATCATCTCTACAGGATGACCTTCTGGAATCAGGTACCTGAAGCACTTGGCTTATGAGAGAAAAATCTATTCCATACAGGTGGTGGTAACGAATAGACTCTTATACAGCCCTACGGTCTGATTCCTGATGCCAAAATATATTGTGATCCAACCAGTAGGTACAACTACCCATTTTGGGATTGTTGTGCAGCAGATTTTCTTACAAGGGATATTTTCTCCTCAGGCTCCTCACTATTTGCTTAGTTCTTTGGTGGGTATCTGCAGAGACAATTTCATGGCTGGTACCTTCTTCATCCTTGTCCTCATCGCTCTTCTCTCCATTCTCTAAGTTCAGGTCATCTGGGAGGTCCAAAGCTTCAGGTTCAGGCAGCTCCTCTTGCTTACCATGATAGGGGTCCACCTCATTCTCATCATATTCGCGCTGAGGAGCAGGAGAAGAGAGCAACATATGGTAAGTAGATAACAAGAGAAAAAGGGAAAAAAAGCTACTTCTCTGGGAAATGAGATAATACATGGCACATTTCGTCCTGTATTCAACTAATTATTTTCTCCAAGGCCCTACTGCCTGAACAGTGGGTTTGAAATTGCATTAAGGCAGCATATTCTTTTTGCTGAAGACACTCTGCATTCTCAATCAAGAGTCCTTCCAGCAGTCAGCATTCGCTTTTGACACAGGTCATCAAGAATTGCATAAAGTGGCCCCAGATAGTCTTTCATAAGTTTTCAAAGATTTGGTGGGTCAGGCTATGTGGATGCCCTCCTCAATTAACAGGCGCTGCCTGCTACATTTTTTCTAAATTACACACATGATGGCTGTTCTAGAGCTGTCTGGATAGCAGAGAGAGATAAAGAAAAGTATTTCTTACACACTGTTCTGTACTCTTCTTTAAGCCCCTCTCTGTTGGTAAATCTTTCCTTTCCCAAAGTATGATGCCACCATTTTTAGAACATAATTTTTATTGCTCAAAGCACCATCTGCCAGCCAGCTCAATCTCACATCTCCAGGTTGCATATCCATTATTTGAGCTGGCAGTAATGGGTTTTTCAGGACAATTTAAAGTCATAGAAAGACGAAAACTAAACATTACACAGCTTAGATGTAACTAATTAAGTGCACTTAATTCTTTATCTTTAAGCCATATGGTAAATTCGCTTTGGCTCTTGTGCATAATCTCTGAGGACAAAATATTCAGCAGCTGGAATAGATATTTGAACTGTGAGAGCACTCTCTGCTGATCATCAAAACATCACTGCAATGTAGCGATGGTGTTGACCATTAGTATTTTTCAAAAGAATCTCTGACTTCTGGAGCAATAGAATATTGAATATATGTTATTTTTATCACTAAGATACAGTAGAGTTTTGGCAAGGTCCTTCAGTTACCAAATGAAAACACTGCAAGTTCTCTTCAATGCACAATCGACTAGATGTGTTTTAACAGGTCAGTATTTGTGTGCAAATAATAAATCACTTGTAATAATCCATGTTTTTTTAAAAAGTAGATTAGCCATTCAATATTTATTTTTAAAATATATTTTATATATTACTGGTTGCATTAAAAATGTCATTACCACTCTTAGCATAAGTCGTACGACATTACAGGCTTCTGAAGGCCCTTTCAAGTACAGTACTCTTAGTGTTTTAAAACCTTTTTACCTCATCTATTTGTTCATGAATTTTCTGTGTGTTTTCCCCATCCTCCGATTGCTCTTGTTTTTCTTCATCTTTAGATGGCTTCTTTTTATCATTTTTATTGCCTGTATCCACGTTGTCATCTTTTGCAACAAGCTCAGAATCACTCTATGGGGAAAAAAAATTCCAAAAAATGATTATCCAAAATGCTAAATTAAAGTTTGTGTAGCTACAGGGCTACATCTCCCACAGGAAACAAAACAAAAACATTTAAAGTATATTCAAATGGTCTCTGTCTGAGACCAGAGCCTGATATACAAGCAGCTACCTTTTTCAATTAATGTGCAATTACTCAAGTCATGACTGTGACTTGCCTATACACAGGAAGCATGGATAATCTAGGTAACAGGTTCACATGTTTTTGCACTGTGAGTTTGCAATTCATCGTACCATGCTATATGTATGAGGATCAGTAGCTTTCCCACAACTGGTCAGGAGAGTCCAAATGCTTGAAAACTAAATTTGGAGAATACAGAGAAACCTGGATTTGCCGAATTAGGGACAAGAGTCAAGCCCCTTACTGCTTCCATTTTAAACACCCTCTCATCTGAATGGAGAGCAACTACTCTTCCACTTCACCAAGTCTCATACTTCAGAGCAGTGTTTCTTAAACTTTATTCCGTGGAACACTAGTGTTTGTGAAAAAAATTTCATAGGTGTTCTGCATAAAAACATAGTTTGCTGCATAAAAAATATTGTTTGGTGTTCCATGGTCTCAAATAGTAAGGAACATTGGTCTAGATCACACCGTGTTAGTGAGGTTATACACAATGTAATAATGTTGTATTATATTTATTCCTTTGGATCCGCTTTTGTTTTTTTACCTCATCCATTCCTGGTCCATATTCTTCTGTTTTACTGTCATTGGCCTCATCCTCTTCATCATCATCGTCATCACCCCAGAGCCTCTCATCAAGTTTATCAGCATCAGCATCACCAAGATTTCCCATCTGCTTATCCAGCTCTTCATCTTCATCTGATTTCTCACTGTCATCTGTGTACAACACCACAGCTTAGTGGAATTTCACAACACTGATTCTGTCAAACTGCTATAATTACATACTAAAGCTTTACACTGAAAAAGCACTAGCAGGCAGCCTCTTGCAGTTCCAACATGAAGCCTATGCAGAAGCAGCTGAGGATTTTATGTACAGTTGATCTATTAAGGCAAGATATAATATTGCAGAGTCTATCCAATTTCTATTGAAACAGCTAGCATTTATGTTTTGATGCAAATTTTTATGTGAAATTTGTTGATTATTTATTGCAAACCACTGTAAAATCCCCCCTAAAAAGCTCTGTTTTCCTAAGTGAGATTCCAAAGTCAATTACAGACCATTTCTCCTGTACAAGTGTATTAAAGCTTTGCTGAATATTGGAATTTACTGCAACACTCATCGCTGAAAGACATTCCAAGTCATTAGCTCATCTGTAGCCCTGTGCTGGGTCATTAGACAATAGAAAGGACAGCTCATTCATTTGTTCCGGTAAAGTTGGCTTTGGTTTGCGTTTGGTAACTCTAACTTGTTACTGGTTACACTTGAATATCTCTGTTCTACTAGTAGAATTGGTTTAAGGATATCTATATGATTAACTATGTGAAACTTAAGTGAATTAGTCAATTGTATTTCTAGAAACTACAAGAGTTCAATCTTACCAAAGTGCCTTAATGAAAGAAACAAACCTTTCTTATCCTGTTCTCCATTGTGTGTTTTCCCTTCAAAATCCTCTGACATTTCAATTGCATTGTCCTCTCCTTCAATATCTGGTTTAGAGTCTGGATCGTCTCTCTCTTTTTCTTGACCTTTTTGGTAAGTGTCTTCCACCTGGATTATTAAATCAACAGTAACAAGGAGTTTGTTTTCAAAATGAACACTTATTTTAAACAATTCACTCATTTTAAAATTATTTTTACCTTAATACAAAAAATCAATCAATCAATAAAAGCCCCGCAAAACACCCCTGCTCCCCACCCCCCAAACTTACTTTTTGTAACTCTTGTTTTTCAAGATGCGTTGCTCATGTCCATTCCACTGTAGGTGTGTGTGCTTGCCACATGCATGGGTGCCAGAATTTTTTCCCTCAGGGGTATCCATAGGGAATGGACTCTGGCACCCTCTGGAGCAGCACACCTATGTGCTGGTATAAGGAGTGCCACCCGCTTTCCCTCACCTATTTCCTTCTTGCTGGAATTCCGAAAGAGGGGAAGGAGGGTGGATCATGGAATGGTCACGGGCAACACATATTGAAGAAAAAAATGTTACAAAAGCTGAGTACCTGTTCCACCCCTCCCTGACAATTGTTTGATCATGTCTGTTCCGTTGTCGATGACTCCCAAGGAGTATCTCTACAGATGAGTAGGAGATCAAGGATGGACTGCTATTGCAATGCAGGTCTGCCAAAGCCAGTGTCATCTCAGGCCTGATGGGTGATGGAATAGTTTGTTCTGAAAATGTGTACAGATGACCACTTTGCAGCTCTGCAGATGCCTTCAACAGAGAGGTGCCAGGAGGGCAGCAAATGATGTCTGCACTCTTGTGGAATGAGCCATCACTATCTGTGGACGCATAGTCAGTACTATCCAGTAGCAAATACAGATGCAGGGGTAATCCAGGTTGAAATCCTCTGAAAAGACACTGGGAGGCCCTTCATCTTGTCAGCCACTGCTGAGGAGATCTGTGGCATGGCTTGATACCATTCTAAGTAAAAGGCCAGGGCACACCTGGAGCGTGCAGATGCCTTTTCTCATTGGAGGCTTTGAACAGAGCACTGGAAGGAAAATGTCCTGGTTGACGTGGAACTTTGATACCACTTTGGGAGCTGGAAGGCTGGATGGGGACAGTTGGACCTGGTGATGGTAGAACACTGCAGGGGTTGGGGGGAGTTTAATGTGAGGGGCTTTAATCCCAGAGACCGAGGTAATAGCTACAAATGAACACAACCTTCCAAGACAAATGTGAAAAGGGAGCAGGAAGCTGGAGGCTTGAAGGTAAAGGCAGTGAGTCTGGAGAAGACTAAGTTGAGATCCCACTGTGGAAACTGGGTCTCAAACCGGCAGGTACCCCTCAAGGCCTTTAATAATCATCATCTCATACAAGACTACTGCTCTACCCTGGAAAGGAAGCTGATATGCCTGCTATGTGTACCTTGATCAATGAACACACAAGGACCTGGTACTTTAAGAGAAGCAGGTAATCAAGGATGGGTTGTAGAGATGACTAAATCAGAGAGAGATCCCATTCCAACATCCAGCAAGAGAAGCAATTCCATTTTGCCAGGTACACTGCCCTCGTGGAAGACTTTCCACTTTACAAGAGGATCTGCCACTCCTGACTAGAGCAGGCTTGCTCCTCAGGATTCAACCTTTCAACAACGAAGCTGTCAAGCAAAGAGAGGCAAGGCTCAGATGTAGTAATCATCTGTGATCCTGAGAGAGCAGGTCCGGACAGCTAGGACATGACCAAAGGGCTGCCACCACAAAGTCCATGGGCGTGCCAAACTAATGCCGGTACAGCCAAGTCAGGGTGATCACAGTGACTTGTGCCTTAGCCCTCTGGATCTTCAAGAGGGCCTCGCAGGTTGGAGGGAACTGGCGGAAGGGCTTATAACAGGTGGCTGGATGATGACAAAAGGAAGCCATCAGAGAGCAATCTTCTGTTGAGACCTTGCAGGGAGCAGAACATTTTCTGCTTTTCTCTAGTGGTGAACAGGTTGAACTGGGAAATTCCCCACTTCTGAAAGAACATCCTGATGACCTCTAAGTGAAGGGACCACTCATGGAGAGAGCGGAATGCCCTGCTCAGGTATGCCACCAGCGTGCTCTGGATGTCAGGGAGGTATGAGGCTTCCAGGTGGATAGCATGCTGCATACTAGTCCCACACATGTTCACAAGTGCTTCCTGACAAAGGGCTGATGATTGAGCTCCTCCTTGGCTGTTGCAGCAATGAAGGGTCCTGTGGCACCTTATAGACTAACAGAAAAGTTCTGAGCATGAGCTTTCATGAGCACAGATTCACTTCATCAGATGCTGGTCCTGGAAATCTGCAGGGCCAGGTATAAATAAGCCAGAGTAAGGGTGGGGATAACAAGGTTAGCTCAGTCACCAAGGGTGAGGCTTACTACCAGCAGTTGACCTGGAGGTGTGAACACCAAGGGAGGGGAAGCTGCTTTTGTATTTAGCCAGCAATTCACAGTCTTTGTTTAAGCCTGAGCAGAGGACGTCAAATTTGCAGATGAATTGTAGCTCAGAAATTTCTCTTTGGAGTCTGGTCCTGGAATTTCTTTGCTGTAGGATAGCTACTTTTAAGTCTGCTACTGTGTGGCCTGGGAGATTGAAGTGCTCTCCTACGGGTTTTTGTATATTGCCATTTCTGATATCTGATTTGTGTGCGTTTATTGTTTTACGTAGAGACTGTCCATTTTGTCTGATGTATATAGCAGAGGGGCATTGCTGGCACATGATGGCATAAATTATATTGATAGATGTGCAGCTGAATGAACCCACAATGGTGTGGCCGATCTGGCTAGGTCCTGTAATGGTGTTGCTGGTGTCGATATGTGGGCAGAGCTGGCAACGAGGTTTGTTGCATGGATGGGTCCCTGAGTTAGAGTGACTGTGGTGTGGTGTATAGTTGCTGATTAGGATTTGCTTATTTATACCTGGCCTTGCAGATTTCCAAGACCAGCATCTGATGAAGTGAGTCTGTGCTCACGAAAGCTCATGCTCAAAACTTTTCTGTTAGTCTAGAAGGTGCCACAGGACCCTTTGTTGTTGTTACAGATCCAGACTAACACGGCTACCCCTCCAATCCTTGCCTGTTGACACAGAAGAACTTGGAGGCCAAATGAGATAGGATGCATCCAAAAATCAGGAAGACTGTGGGCTATGGATTCACAAACAGCACACTTGTCAACAACAGTATCAGGTTGAACCACCACTGCAGGGAGAGGAGTACCTGCAGTGGGAGTGAGGTGGCTGGAACAACGGAGACTTGGTGAGATGATTCACATAACTAGATAATGGTCATGGAAGGGTATACACTGGTTAGGAAGGACAGACAGGGGAGAAAAGGAGGAGGAGTTGCGCTCTATGTGAGGGAGCAGTGTGTTAGCTCAGAGGTCCAGTACAAGGAGTGAGAAAAAACAGTTGATTGTCTTTGAGTTAAGCTAAGAGGTGGAAACAACAGAGGTGATGTTGTAGTTGGTGTCTGCTATAGCCCGCCAGATCAGGAAGATGAAGTAGATGAGGACTTCTTCAGACAGCTAAGTGCAGCTTCTAGATCACACGCCCTGGTTCTCATGGGAGACTTAAATCATCTGGACATTTATTGGGAGACCAATCCAGCAGCACACAGACAATCCAGGAAGTTCTTGGAGAATGCTGGAGATAACTTCTTGGTACAATCGCTGAAGGAACCGACAAGGGACTGTGCACAACTTAACCTGCTGCTCACAAACAGGGAAGAGCTAGTAGGAGAAATAGAAGTGGGTGGAAACCTGGGCTGCAGTGGCCATGAGATCGTAGATTTCAGGATCCTGACAAAAGGAAGAAAGGTGAGCAATAAAATACAGACTCTTGATTTCAAAAGAGCAGACTCCGACTCCCTGAGAGAACCGATGAGCAGGATCCCTTTGGAAACGAAGTGAAGTGGAAAAGAGTTCAAGAGAAACGGCAGTATTTTACAGAAGTCTTACTGAAGACACAGAAACAAGCCATCCTGCTGCATAGTAAGAAATGCAAATATGGTAGGCAACCAACTTGGCTTAACAGGGAACTCCTTGGTCATCTTAAACTCAAAAAGGGTACATGTAAGGAACAGAAATGTGGACAGTTGACTCAGGAGAAGGATAAATATACGGCTGGAGAATGCCAGGGAGTAATCAGGAAAGCGAAACCACAACTGGAACTGCAGCTGGCAAGGGATATGAAGGGTAACGAGAAGGGTTTCTACAGGCATGTTAACAATAGAAGGATTATCAGGGAAGGTGTGGGGCCGTTACTGGATGAGAGAGGTAACCTACTGATGGATGATGTAAGAAAAGCTGAAGTACTCAATGCCTTTTTTGCCTCAGTCTTCATGGGCAAGGACACCTCCTAACACTATAGTGCTAGACAAGGCAGTATGGGAAGGTGGACAGCAGCCATCAGTGGGGAAGGAATGAGTTCAGAGCTACCTAGAAAAATTAGATGCACACAAATCTAAGGGTCTGGATTTAATGCACCCAAGGGTACTGAAGGAATTGGAAGATGTCATTGCTGAGCCTTTGGCCATTACCTTTGAAGGCTCTTGGAGATAGGAAGAGATCTTGGATGACTGGAAAAAGGCAAATGCAGTGAGTATAGCAGAAAGGGACCTAGAGGTTATGGTGGATGAAACGCTAGATATGAGTAAGCAGTGTGCCCTTGTAGCCAAGAAGGCTAAACGACATATTAGGGTTCATTAGGAGGAGCACTGCGAGCAGATCGAGAGAAGTAGTTGTTCCCCTCTGTTCAGCACTGGTGAGGCCACATCTGGAATACTGCACCCAGTTTTGGGGCCTCCCTCCAGTATAAAAAGGATGTGGATTTGCTGTAGCAGGTTCAGCAGAGGGCAATAAAAGTGATTAAGGGGCTGGAGCACATGACCTATGAGGAGAGGCTGAGGGATTTGGGCTTGTTTAGTTCACAGAAGAGAAGACTGGGGGGTGATTTAATAGCAGCCTTCAGCTTCCTGAACGGGAACTCTAAAGATGATGGAGAGAAACTGTTCTCAGTGGTGACAGATGGCAGAACAAGGAACAATAGTCTACAGTTACAGAGGGAGAGGTGTAAGTTGGATATTGGGAAAAACTACTTCACCAGGAGGGTGGTGAAGCACTGGAATGTGTTGCCTAGAGAGGTGGTGGATTCTCCACCCGGACAGATTTTTAATTCCAGGCTTGACAAGGTCCTGGATGGGACGACTTAATTGGGCTTAAACCTGCTGAAAACAGGGGGCTGGACTAGATGACCTCCTGAAGTCCCTTCCAGCCCTATGATTCTAAGATATTTTTCCAGGTGATGTCTGTCCAGGGACTAGACCAATGCCTACGATGTCTGCAGGGGATGTAGCCCAAGTCTTGTGTTCCAAACCACATATTCTGAGACACACCAGGACTGTGGCAGCGGATGGGCTGATGCCAATGTTCCCTCTAATTTTTTCTATCCATGTGTGGAGTAAATTTTGCTATGTGCACCAAGGACTGGCTGGGGGTGCTCTGCTAATCAGCTGGGTGGCATTAGAATTGCTTCTGGGCAGCTGTCAAACCAATCAGCTTACAGGGAACGCCGGCTGACGTATAACATTTAGGAGGACTGAAGGTCTGAACATTTCTGGTTTCTTTTTTCATTGGTAGAAATGGTCTAAAAATTAACTTGAAGCTAATCAAAATGATTCTGCAGTGCTCAGCAATTTACAGCAGCTAAGAATGCTCCGTAAATGTTGAACCTCAGTCCAGTGTAGCCTAGAAGAATAAATCTACTTACTCTGAAAGATCAAGTGTACAAATTCCACTCATGGTAACACATGAGGTACTCTACAAATATGGTTTGCTGCAGCTCATGCTAATCCTCAAAATATATTTTGATTTCAAATAAAGCAGCAGCAATTTGTTTCTAGTCGTCCTTTGAACCAAACCACACACACATACCTGGTCTTCATTTTCTATTTTGTCACTCACGTCCTTTTTGCCTTCCCCGTCTCCAATACCACCTCCTTCGTAATCATGGAATTCTGTTGCTCCCTCTCCTGCTGCCTCCTCCATTAATTCTTTTGGCAGACAAAATCCCTACAAAAGAGAAGCGTGTTTATAAATAAATAGCCAAAAATTAGTACTGACTAGCAGTGTTTCTTCTAATTTTTTTCCATCCGTGGGCAGAATACATTTTGTTATGTGCACCACCAATAGCAACACATGCTGCACGCTGAGAGTGGCTGTGGGCACTCTGCCAATCAACTGGATGGCCGCCCAAGTGCTCAGCTGACAGGGAACACGGCTGACAAGATAAAGGACAGGAAAGAATAAAGGAGCCTTTTAATCCATAATTAGGAAAAAAGTGCTGTACTTTGACACCTATTTTTTATACTGTCCCTATAACATTTCTTCCTAGAAATGTATATTTGTGCAAATTTGAATAATCCTGAGTGGAAAATCAATTGTTTTACCACCAATGAAAAGTAGGGGGAGGGGGGACTAAAACACTCAAAATCTTAATTTCACATATTGTTTCCCATTCCTGACTGCACGTCATTACTATACCATGGTGCTTCTACATGCAAACAAGAAATGAACCAGAAAAATCAATGGGGGGTGGGGGAAGATGGCAAAAGCAAATTTTAAAACATTTATAAGTTAATTCAAACTGTACTTACACAATGTGTATATTTACATTTAAACCACTGTAGGCCTTTGATATTAGCATTAATCATCAATAATGTAGACAATCTAATACTGTTTGTAAAAGTTCTTACATTTAAGGTGAGGTCCGTAAATATACTTGTTAGAACAGAAAGCAATTTCCCAGTACTTCTGTGAGATGCCAAGGAAACAATGAGGTAGAACAGGATAAGATCTGAATACTTGTACAGCATGGGCATTAGGCGCACTAGCAAATAGCAAGATTGATTGAAGAACTGCAGATTAAAGACAACAGAAAAAGACCTTCCAGTCATATAACTCCACACACAGTAAAATGAGTCGTTAGACAGGATAACAATACTGAAAAATGTGGGTTCTTAAATCATGAGCTCCCTTGACTAACTAACGTGTCTGCATCATACACCTGGTTTAGTTTAATGTGTGTCTTTCAGAAATGTTTCACCCAGAAAAAAATGCATCGTAACTATCCAGTCTTAAGAAATAACTGTGTGAACTTACGTGCCGCCTCATTTTGTATTAAAGAACTCAATTTTAAGCGTAGGGAAAAAATACATGAAAATGTTTTTCATATACAATTTATATATATTTTACTTCAATTCCTTCAGTTTCTAGTGCTATTTCTATCTTTCACATTTCACAATCTACACCTTTCCTCCCATATAAAAAGCATGGGCTTGTCAACAAGCAGTTAGCTGGTGGCAAGCTGATACTTATATCTATCCCATGCCAGTCCACCATGCAATGGAAGTTCTACAGTACACACTGATCCACCCTGTTTTTTTCACACTTCTTTTCAATTCTAAGAATAAATCCAGGTGGAGTGGGTGGTGAGTCACAGACAGTGAACATTTATGAGCCCAGATTCAAATCTTCCTCCCTTAGGGACCACAATACAAAAAGAAAGGGAAGAATGATTTCACCTTGTGTCTGTCTGCTGTGCAATCCTCTCCATAAGATTTCAGTCTTTCCAGGAGTTCGGAAATGGCTGAAATTATTTTCTGCACATGCAGAGAACTCACATCAGCACACAGGTCTTCATCCAAGAGCTTAGTTAAAAGCCCTGACTTGAGTCCATCAGCTGAGGCCTCCTCTTCTTTGACAGAAATACAGAGATACAAAATTACCAAAACCAGTCTCTAGAATCTCAAAAGCCAGAAACCCACAAATCTCTGTCAAGCCACACAGAGAGCTCCAATTAACATGAAATTTGTTATAGTCAGTGAGAGATGCTGCTTACACACAAGTTGTAATCTTGGATAACAAATTCACAGACTTACCATCTTCCTCCAGGGATTTTTCTTCCTTTCCTTCTTCCTGTTTTCTCTCCGTTAAACACTGGATGGCATATAGGACAACATGGATGGCAGTTTCTACTTGGTCCGAGAAATGCTCTACAAACTCATCCTCTGATTCTTGGTTCCCTTTTGGGACCAAATTGCCAGCTTAACACAGGAATATACAAAACACCATTAGTTGTCATTGAATTTTCCTGATATGCAGCAAACATCACTCGACATAACATACCGACTGGCATCTATGTCACGCTAGAGAGTTACATTCATTCCAACTCAAATATCTTGGTTAAGACTTTGGTGTCCAACGCACAGTGACTGGGAGAGTCCAAAAGCATGAGACATTTAAAAGGACTCTGCTGGGAACAACCAGAGAGACTGCTAGAAGTGACAGATGCCACAAAGACAGGAATGATTTAAAAAAAAAAAAAAAAAAAAAAAAAAAAAAAAAAAAAAGTAGCACAGGACTGGGTAGCAGAGAGCCTAAAAATGTTTAGAAAAGCATTCAAACTTTTCAGGCGTGAGACAGAATGAAACATGGACAGTTTGCTCATCATTAAAGGAGATGTTCTTAAAGAGCATACAAGAAATTGACAATTCTTTGGCTTAAATTATACTTGCACAATGCAAACTCATGGAAAACAGCCAACAAACAGTGCATTAATTTTCTCTCACAAGAAGGGTGAATATCTGCGTGCACAGAATTACGGTGCAGACAAGTACTGTGCAAGTTTCCTCCTACCCCACTCCCCTACCAAAGTCGTTTTCTTAATCCTGAAGTACAGCTACAAAATTAAGCAGACACCATAGACCACAGAACTTGTGTGATGACTTCGCAAGGGACAGAAAGTTCAGACTAGAACAAACAAGTTTTACTGTACCAAAGGCACATTTCAACTCAGATGTTCCAAAATGTCATTAAAATTTCATGGAGTAGAGCAGCCCTTACCATCACAGTCTGATGTCAAACTGAGAAGCTGGGTCTTCCAGGCAGCAAAGTCTGAAGCAGCTTTATTAACTTCCCCTTGAATGTATTCTAGGCTCTTGATTAATGCCATCTCCTTTGTAGGCTGCCTATTTTCCATCCCTTGAAGAATATATAAGGACTCTATGCTCTGCAACTGAGTTGAGACTTTCAACAAATAACTCAGTCCTGAACTGCAAACTTCAAAATCTTTCCTGTAAGACGACAGAAATGACATAATATTTAAAGAAACACACATTTATAAGTATGCCTGGAGATGCCTTTATTTTGTAATGGAATAAAAGTCACAGAAACAAACACTGATGCCAGCCATAGAATATATGGTTTACTTAAAGAGGAAAGAAATTATGTTTTGCTTCTTTATGATGCATTAGAAAAAGCTTGAGGTTGTGGTGGGTTTAAAAAAATTCTACATGTATATTTTATTCATTAGACATTCATACATTGTCTAACCTATCACTATAGAAGTAACAGGAAAACCAGTAGGATATTATCACTGGAGATCAGAGATAAATGCTGAACAGCAGACAGCAAGGAATTTTGGATTGGATTATTCACAAGAATTTATTTTTGTTAAATAGTCTCAAAGTGGGTGCCGTGTTAGTCTGTAGCAGCTTCACAAATAGTGAACGGTCCTATGGCACCTAGCACATTTATTAGGTCATCAGCCTTTGTGAGCTAAATCAATTTCCTCAGATGAACAGAGTGGAAAAAAAGAATCCAGGGTTTATAGAGTGGGGCAGGGGAGAAGAGAAACTGGAAGGAGGAGGGGAAAAAAAAAAAAAAAAAAAAAAAAACAAAAAAAAAAAAAAAACCAAACAGGGTTACCTGTCACTAGTAGGACTAGTTAATGAGTCAAATTAAATAGGATGTGTCCCATTACTGTGAATATCAAAGGTAGGGAAACTGCCCTTGTAATATGTAGGATAGCTAAGATCTCTGTTGACACACCCAACAAAGAAAATAATGGAAGACCATTGGTCGTCACCTATAGCTACTGGCTTAAATTCCTCCTATGCATCATTGACCACCTACCCTAGAACACAATCCCCTCGCTTTCACAGACCCTGAGTGACAGGCCATTCCTCCCCTCACCTCCCCCGCTAGACAGATGGCTCAATCTCAAGAAAATACCCACCAGCAGCCACACACCATACCACTGAAACACTAACCCAGGAATCTACCTTTGCAACAAACCCTGTTGCCAACTCTGTCCACATATTTAAACAAGTGACACCATCACAGGACCTACCACATCAGCTGCACCATCAGGTGCTCATACACCTGCAGATCCACTAATGTGATATATGCCATCATGTGCCAGCTATGCCCCTCTGCCTTGTAGATAGGACACACTAGACAGTCTCTGCACCAAAGGATGCATGTGACAAACTGACATCAGAAACTGGAATACACATAAACCTTTAGGTGAACACTTTTACCTCCCTGGACATTCAATACATTCTTCTACAAAGCAGTTTTACAACAAGATTACAGAGGGAGACATCTGAATTACAATTCATTTACAAATTTGGGCCTAAACAAAGACATCAGTTATGTTATGCATTACCAGGGCAATTTACCCGCATTTGAGATTTGCAGGAATGGGACAAATCCTACTTGACCTGCTTCATTAACAGGTCCCACTAATGACCAGCACCCTTTTTTCTAAAACCTTCTTCCCTCTCACCCTCCACTATATAAATGCTGGATTCTGTTTTTCCACTCCATTCACCTGAAGAAGTGGGTTTTACCCACGAAAGCTCTTGACCTAATAAATTTGTTAGTCTCCAAGGTGCCACAGGACTGCTTGTAGTTTTTGTTAATAAAATTATTTAATTAAAACACTGCAAAAACACTTAGGAGAGGAAATCAAAGCCTGCTTTTTTCAGTGAAGGATACGGGCTGTCCCAGTTTCTACCTGAGATTACCCATAAGTATTTCAGCAAAATCAAGAAAGGACAGCCACCATCCCAAATATTTCTAAGTTTAAGGTTAAAAGTGAGCAGGAAAAACATAATACTTCAAAACACAGCAATATTAGCAAGCTTTTAATTTACTTCATGGATTTGTTGTTATATTTTATGAATTCCAGACTGACAGTGTTTTGATTCTCTGCATGCAAACAACTCACCAGGAATAAAATAAGGTCTCACAAGACTGTTGTCTTATTCTGTCTACATCTGCTTTCACAGCCTTAATTTCTGCAAGCATCTCAGTCACTTTTGTAGATAACTCCTGCCACAGCTCATCCTCTTTTCTCATCCTGCATCCAGATGGCAGTAGTTCTGCAGCTACTGGAGATAGGTATTTTAGCTCTGAAAGGATTAGATCAGGTATTTCCATGTGGGCATTTCCCACATTCTGTTCAGTTCCTTCACACTGGAGAATGTTTGTTTTCATATCTGCCCTTACTTCATGGCTACAATTTAAAGGCTCTTCTCTTGGGCAGCACTGTACAAACCAAGATAGCTGCTCAAGGACCATCACACATTGCATGGCAAGATGTTGCAATCTGTCAGTCCAATGCTGAACACTGTCTTGAGGAGGAAAAGCTACATTGTATTCTTTAGTAACATTCATCCTGGAATCAATCTCCTGTACACAACTCAGGAGATTCCTGTTTAGAAGGGTCATATAAGAAGAAAGGTTAAAAAGACTGTTGGCATTCAAATATTATATCGCATTTCCTCAAAGAAGAATCTTAAAAACAAGAACGTAAAACATTGTTATCACATTATCACTTTTCCTATCCAGATGCATACAACTTGTATTAAAGTACATTTAGGATATTTTTAATTATTTTATTACAATTTCTGATCAATTTACTATAACTTCTTGGAAACTAGAAAATGAAAACTTCACATAATTGATCTCCCTCCCACTCCATCCTGTGCATGAGTTTCTTAGGATCTGCATCATCAAAAAAAATAGGTTTACTAAAAATGCATTGGATTAATAGATTCCCTGGCCTACATTCAATCATCACGTTCTTCCACTATTCCAAATGATGTATGGTAGAGAGTGCTCTTGATATAGGATCACATGATTCTGTCAAATTTCAAGTTACAAATTTCAAATTACATGAAGTACAGAAAATCACCAATAAATATCTATACTGCAGTATCACAAAAATCTCTAACTCAGATCCAGATTCGTGCAAAGCCCTAAGAGAACAGTCCCTAATGCAACAACATGAAGTGCTATAGTAAGAATTTGTGGGTGCATAAGCAAGACAGGAAAGATGACAGGGATATCAGTAAGTCATCCAGAAGTGACTGACACTGGAAGAAATATCCAGAAGTAAAGGGATTTCTCTGGTGATCATTTTTTCTCAGCCTAAGAGCTGCAAACCCCCACAAACTTAACATCCAATTATTTAAGATTCTACTTTTTATACTCTGAGGTTTCCATATTTTCACTTAGAATCCTGTATGTCAGCCACTTTCTAGCTACTCATTTTCCCAAAAACTCAACAAGCTAAGATACAAGTTGAACAACTGAAGTCAGAGCACTACCATGACCAAATGGCTTGTGTTTGACAATCAAAAGCCGTGTCTACACGTGCACGCTACTTCGAAGTAGCGGCACTAACTTCGAAATAGCGCCCATCACGGCTACACGCGTCGGGCGCTATTTCCAAGTTAACTTCGACATTAGGCGGCGAGACGTCGAAGTCGCTATCCTCATCAGGAGATGGGGATAGCGCCCTACTTTGACGTTCAACGTCGAAGTAGGGACCGTGTAGTCATTGCGCGTCCCGCAACTTCGAAATAGCGGGGTCTGCCATGGCGGCCATCAGCTGAGGGGTTGAGAGACGCTCTCTCTCCAGCCCCTGCGGGGCTCTATGGTCACCGTGGGCAGCAGCCCTTAGCCCAGGGCTCTGGCTGCTGCTGCTGCAGCAGCTGGGGATCCATGCTGCAGGCACAGGGTCTGCAAACAGTTGTTGGCTCTGTGTATCTTGTGTTGTTGAGTGCAACTGTGTCTGGGAGGGGCCCTTTAAGGGAGCGGCTTGCTGTTGAGTCCGCCCTGTGACCCTGTCTGCAGCTGTGCCTGGCACCCTTATTTCGATGTGTGCTACTTTGGCGTGTAGACGTTCCCTCGCAGTGCCTATTTCGATGTGGTGCTGCGCATCGTCGAAGTTGAACATCGACGTTGCCAGCCCTGGAGGACGTGTAGACGTTACTCATTGAAATAGCCTATTTCGATGTTGCTACATCGAAATAAGCTATTTCGATGTAGGCTTCACGTGTAGACGTAGCCAAAGTGTGTAGATATACATATGCATTATTCTTTTTTGGTCTTCAGGTATGCATATCTTTTCATTTCTTCTAAACGTTTTAATTTTTGATAGGCTACTGAGTTACTAAATTTCCAATGTGCTTGCAAAGGTTTGAGCTCAGTTGTGACTACTGTGCTCGATGTTTTAATTCCAGAGAGTGGAGATCTTAGGCTGCGTCTACACGTGCACGCTACTTCGAAGTAGCGGCAGTAACTTCGAAATAGCGCCCGTCACGTCTACACGTGTTGGGCGCTATTTCGAAGTTGAAATCGACGTTAGGCGGCGAGACGTCGAAGTCGCTAACCCCATGAGGGGATGGGAATAGCGCCCTACTTCGACGTTCAACATCGAAGTAGGGACGTGTAGACGATCCGCGTCCCGCAACATCGAAATAGCGGGGTCCTCCATGGCGGCCATCAGCTGGGGGGTTGAGAGATACTCTCTCTCCAGCCCTTGCGGGGCTCTGTGGTCACCGTGGGCAGCAGCCCTTAGCCCAGGGCTTCTGGCTGCTGCAGCTGGGGGTCCGTGCTGCATATACAGGGTCTGCAACTAGTTGTTGGCTCTGTGTATCTTGCACTGTTTAATGAAAGTGTGTCTGGGAGGGGCCCTTTAAGGGAGCGACTTGCTGTTGAGTCCGCCCCGTGACCCTGTCTGCAGCTGTGCCTGGCTCCCTTATTTCGATGTGTGCTACTTTGACGTGTAGACGTTCCCTCGCTGTGCCTATTTCGATGTTGGGCTGAGCAACGTCGAAGTTGAACATCGACGTTGCCAGCCCTGGAGGACGTGTAGACGTTATTCATCGAAATAGCCTATTTCGATGTTGGGTGCACGTGTAGACGTAGCCTTAGTCTGTTAAACACATAATTCATGTCAGAGTCCAGAATGTTGGTCTGAAATTGATTTTTGCTCCAAGATGGGGAACTAATGTAATTTAATCACAATTCCTTTCCTTTCCTTTTGACACACCAAGGCTGTGTCTACGCTAGCTCCCTACTTTGCAGGGAGCGTGGTAAGTAAGGTGTTGGGAGATTAACAACAAAGTGCTGCGGTGCATAATGCTCCCCTGCGGCAACTCTGAAGTGTTAAACTTCAAAATGCCGGCTCACGTGTAGCTGCGACTAACCTGCTGGTACTTCGAAGTGCCCGGGCAACTTCCAAGTCCCTGTACTCCTCAAGCCATGGCTACAGGCTAGCCGTGGCTAAACACAAGCTGGCACTTTGAAGTTTAACACTTCAAAGTTGCCGGGGGGGGGGGGGGGGCGGGATTAGCTTAATGAAGTGCTGCATATGCACTGCAGCACTTTATTAATAATCTCCCAACACCCTACTTACCATGCTCCCTTGAAAGTAGGGAGCTAGTGTAGATACAGCCCAAATGTAGGAAAATACATAATCAAAAACAAGCGAGAAATCTATGCCTTTTTCCATGCAATGTCCCACCCTTTCATAAATTTAAAATATTTATAGTCAACCTCCTCTACACCATTTTAAAATAGAATTATACTAATAAAACGTGAGATACCTCAGTATTATCCACTGTTCTGTCAAGGCAGTGAGTGAGCTCCTCTGCTTAATAAGCATCTTCATAAGGTGTGCAGTGAATCCTTTACATCGGTCAATGCTACCCAGTCCAATTTCCTGAAGACAGACAGGAGAGGAAGCAAAGATGACTACAACTGTTCAATTATATCACACTGCCTTGGACTGTGAAATCTAACAGGGTCATCTGTGAAACAGCATCATACTTAGTTCTTGGGTGAGAGAATATCTGGAAAGTCTCAGGCACTGAAGAAGGTGGTGCTGATTTACCAGAAGCCATTTTAAACCACTTTTAATACTAAAAGTAGGGGCACTTTGCTGTTAAGGTGCAATCCTCTGCCTGAGGCACAGAATAGAGGCACTGATCAAGTCTAATCATTATAAATACCAAAGCACTTTTCATAAAAATACAGACATCAATGCTGTTGTACTGGCCAAAGTCCACAATAGATCATTTGGATTTTGTCTAATTAAATATTTTCTAGGGAGCTCAGAAGCTAATGGGATTTCCTGTATATCTACAACACAATAAATAAGCAATCTGGGATGAAAAATGCTGTACTCACAGGTCACTGATTACTAAATAGCATATTTGAGGGTTCTTTTAACATTATATAGTCACAAAACAAGAGTCGTGCAATAGTTTTAAAGTGCTAAATTGGAATGCTGTCCCAAAACCAAATTTTAATAAACAGATCTTCTGTGAGGGAGACTCAAGTCATGCCATTCTTCAGTATTAGAAAATCCCAGCTCCAAGTTCAAAGTAGTAAAATAAAATTTACATAAAAAGCACTCCCAGCTGTTTCTTGCTGTTACTCCTTTACCTTGGCGGGTGCTAATAATGCTGTCTGAAGCCTAGTGTGGCGTGCAAGAGATTGATAGAAGTACTTCTGGCATCCATCCCAGACAGAAGAGATCTCTGTTAGCAACCTGAAAGAGTACGAAAAAGTCTGACTTTAAAGAGACACATCTTCAGAATCCTAGAAGACTTAACAGCTGGCCTGGTACCACCAACCTGAGAGAAGCGGGGTTTATCTGTGCATTTAGCCAATAAGTTTTTTGCAAGTGGGCGAAATAAGAGAATGAACTTCTAAGGAAACAAAAGTTTTCAGTTCCTCTGTGGCTGTTCTAAGGGAAAACATACTAAAAAAATTGAAACTACTGAAAAATCTTGAGTAGCAATTGTAATTAAGACTTGAAGTAATGTAACTCATTCTCACACCACTTCCCAAAATCACCCCACAATTTAAAGAAACCCTAAGTTGTAATTTTTAAAATGACAGTCCAGTTTCCAGTACAGAACTTTTTGTCCTTATTTTGTTGTTCATAAAGAAGAATTATAATCAAACCCCTAAATTTGGAAGGGACAAACCCTCATGGATTAACTTAAGTAAAACTGCCTGCTTTGGAAACCTTGCATCTTCTTAAAAATTTGCTGGAGACAGAAAACTGGACTAGACAGACCACTGATTTAACCCGGAAAATAAATTCCCATTGTTCTGGTTTCCTAAACATTCTTTTAAAAAAGTTAAAAAGGTATTTCTGCTGCCATTTTGAATGAAAGATAGTCTCCCCCATCCCCCATGCACAAGTGCTCTTAGTTACAGTAGAACCAGAGGTGCTACTACAATAGCAATAACATGGAATAACATTTTTTTAGTCATTTACTGAAAATACATTTGAAATAGAAGTAATTCAGTGATTTTAAAAAACCTGAAAAATAAGGCAGAAGAACAAGTAATTTCAGATGCATTCATTTTGTAAGTGATGTTGACAGTTAACAATCCAAAAGTATAAAATGCTAAGTACGTACACGGCGTCCAATTCATGTGTGCAGTTGACTAGGGCTAATGCACTGTGTAAATCCAATGGGTGCAGGCAAAGCATATCCTGAGGGTCTTCTGAACGAGACCAAGCAAGACCTTTCCGATAGGACAAACCTAGAAAGATATTAGGGTTTTGTTCGTTTTTTAAGCACCACACATATCGCATCTTCATGCTCTGGTACTTTGATGTACAATATGAGACCTAGTCGGTACCAATTACACTAAAACATACAAGAGATTTCAGACATTTCTCAGGCTAACAGTCCTTTAGGCAACCATACCTTAGTTGATGATTCAAGATCATGATAGAGAAGATAATGATAGTGCACACAGGAAAGCACTAACTGCAGACAAGTAGACATGAACCTCAGGGGTGATTCGAAAGTGGAAGAAGGGTAAGACATGACAGAAAAACCAAAAAGCCTGAATGTGAAAGGCACAAACTGAAGTGCCAAATTAAACTTCAGACAATGATACAGCCTGATGGCTTCTGAAATTCATCACCCTGTTATTCTAGCAGTTGTTTTGAACTTGGGCTGCATCTACCCATGCCCCCACTCCAAAGGAGGAGGCATGTTAATGAGGCAGTTCTGAAGATGTTAATGAGGTACTGACAAGAATATGAAAAGCCTCATTAGCATAATGGCAGCAACACGTGAGTCACAGGTTCTGCTTTGGGAATGCACACCGCCTATGTAGAAAGGGGCCTTTCGAAATGACTCCCCGACTTCAAAAGCCCCTTCTTCCGATTTGATTTTAGGAAGAAGAGGCTTTCGAAGTCAAGGGGTACCTTCCAAAGGTCCCTGTCCACACAGGCAGCATGCATTCCAAAAGCAGCACTTTCGAATCGTGCATGGCCACTATCATGCTAAATAGGTGCTGCATATTTAGATAATTACCTCATTAGTATCTTCTGAACTGCCTCATTAACATGCCGCCTCCTAAAAGAGGGGGCATGTGTAGACGCAGCCTTGGCTGAGTGTAATATTGCCTGCACCCAAGCCAATTTAAACAGTATTTTGAAAGCACTTGTGACTATAATTTTTACAGCCAAATGAGTATCATACAATAGCATCAAATGAACTCAAGTCACAAGAGCATATGTCAAAACCTCAAACAAAACAGAAGGTAACTGCAACAGCAAACCCACCGTACTTTTCATGTATCATCTCAGTGCTTCAACAAAGATGAGCAAGGATCAGCCTACAAATCTTACAGATTAGGAAACATGAAGCACGGGAAAGTTAAAAGTTCATGGCCAGGGTCAGCAACCTGTGGCTCCAGAGTCGCATGCAGCTCTTTAAAGAGCCACTTGCGGCTCTGAGTGCTGCAGCCGCTGACTCCACATACAGCTCCAGAGGCTGCCGCCACTTAAACAAAGACTGCCCTTAAAATGGGCTTGGGGTTTTTTAATTTATTTTATTCCAGAGCTGCAAGTGGTGTCTGCGGGGGCACAGAGCCCCGGAAGAGGAAGCCGGCAGTGCAGTGAGCCACCAGTGCAGTGTGTGCGGGGGAAGGAGAGCTGGGGGAAAAGGGGCAGCCAAAGCCTTCCTCCTGCTGGAGCTGTGCTAAGGCAGCGGCGGTGGGGGGAGCAGAAGTGGGGGATGGTGGCAGAGGGAGGGGCCCGAGCCTGCCCTGAGAGAGCTGTGCTGGGGAAGAGGAGGAGAAAGCTGCACAGCTGTCAGAGGAAGAGAGAGGGCACTGCATCCCAGTCAGCTGGGAGCTCCTGTCCAATGCAAAGGGCTGCTCAAGCCTCCCGCCACACTCAAACCAGCACAGGCGGGACTGGACTGCGTGGCTTGCCGCAATTGTGTCGAACCCACAGGGTGCGTATCCAGGAGAGTGACTCCTGCCCGCCTCGGGGCGCTGCAGGGCGTCTGCCCCCCCATCCTGGGCTTTCAGCTTCTCCCAGCTGAAATCAGCCGCTCCCCTTTGATCAGCCCTTAAAATAAACACCCAAGCTGCAGTGGGGAGTGGCAGGAGAGGCAGTCATCTCAGGCAGGTAAATTGTGGGGGTGGCAGGGGTGCTAGTTTGGGGCTGAGAGGTGTTAAGCCTGGGGATAGAGGGGGCCAGTTTGGGAGTGATGGGGGTTAAGCCTGGAGATAAGGGGTAGTTTGTGCAATGGGGTGTAAAGCTTGGGGATAGGAGGGCGGATTTGGGGGCTGAAGTGGGTAAAGCCTGGAGATGGGGGTAACAGCTTTCTAACTGACACAAATCATTGTGTGCACACGCTGTTCTTAAAATAGGGGTGACAAAGTAGGGTTTGACATTACTTATTAAGGACTGTCCAATATTCATGTGAATTGTGGCTCTTGAAGTATTGATTTTGTAACTGAATTTGTAAAACTGACTCTTCTTGCTATTTCAGTTGCAGAGACCCCTGTCCATAGCATTGCAGTGAATCAGCAGCAGGGGCAGAAACAGAACGAACACGTGATGCCCAGTTGAGTGTCCAAGTTACTAGACAGCACCACCTGGCTACATGACATCTATTGACCACCCACCCTGGTACAAAGTACCTTTTTCACCAGGGTTATCACACATCACTATCAAAGGCAGAAAGTCCACCTATTATGACACACACCACCGAGAGCCATTCTTGTGTATGGCCATCTAAATAAGAGAGACCTTGGTGTTCTGGAAACTACTTACACAACATGCCCAGAAAAATGCCTCCCCCGCTCCAAACCCTGCCATGAGCCAAGCCCCTCAGAAGTAATGAAACAGAGATCAATTTGCATATAATGCAATGCAACAGGAAGAGATGAATGGAAAGGTTGTTCTAATAATCCTGACTGACACCAAAATATAGACCTACATGACGTTTTGATACGTACATCCAAAACAAAACAAAAGCAAGCAATCCTGCAGCACCTTATAGACTAACGATAAAATTTATTAAGTAATGGAGCTTCACTGGGACAGATCCATGGTCTTCAGACAACATCCAGCTCAGTTCAGTACTGATTCATGCTCATGAAAGCGTACACTTTGATGACTCAATTTGGAGAAAGAAACACGTATCATTTAATGTGTGTGTATTAAACATAAAGTATGCTTTCCTACAGTTTGCATTCTTTAACTCAGCCACATTTAAATCTAATCTCACCTGTTTTAGTTAGGCTTTTAAAGAGATCGGATAGGGCCCGTTGTTTCTGCATAAGAATATGTTTGACCTCTGACTTCTGCTTTTCCTTATCTACAGCCTGATTAACTGTTAAGTTCTGCAGTTCAAGAACAGAGACAATGATATCACCTGTACCGGAGACAGTAAAAAAGAGAGAGATTTGGAATCTTAGCATGCATAAATAAATTATGGAAGGGGTCAAGATACATAATTAAGAAAATGTTCTGAAGACATTTTTGGTCAGGCAGTTATGTGAAAATCATTAGTGTTCCAGTACTCACCCGTGAACTGGTCAAGGCTCTCCACCAGGTCTAGAAATGAGTTCTTCTTCATAAGAGTTGCACATAACCTCTTCATTCGCTTTGTCAGTTTAGGCAAGCGACACTGAAGAGATTCTGTATCAAACATAACTCCATGATGGCATTTTTCTGAGAGCACAGTCTAAGAAAAATGGAAGAAACCGGCATCCATATCAACAGACAGCTCCACAAGGATCATAGCTAATGCTAAGAATATGTCACAGAGGTTGTGGACGTTGAGCTTGCTGTCATTTTCCACTTAACCCCAGCATGGTGGGGTTGGAGCTCTGAGCCCTAAAAGTGGTGGGGGCCCTCACAGCCATGTAGGAGGACCTGGTCTAATACTTTTTTGTGCTGCAGCTTTCTTGCTCAGGAGTGTGAAAAAAAATCACCCTCCTTCCCCAAGCACAGCAAGTTACAGCACTACAAAGAGTCAGTGTAAACTGGGGCTATGGAGTTGGGAGTCACACTCCTATTCCTCTCATGGAGCAAGTCTACGAGGAAAGCTAAGAGACTTCTCTCCCATTGCTCTTGCCATGGCCACGCTCCTATGTTAAACCACTGGCAGTGCTCACTTTGTAGCATAGACAAAGCCTTACTGAGGAGCACATTTACCACGTTCCCCCTCTCCTCCCCCAAACATTTGATCACACAAAGCACAACTGAAAAAACAAACAACATACTTCTGACAACACTCAAACGTCAGGTTCTGGGCCCTGACCTGAGCAGAAAGCCAGAAACAAAATCAACACTCAGATCAGAACAGGGAACATATGCTGCTTGTAATTAGACTAAGAAGTGCAATACCTGGGCAACATCTGTTCTAGCAGACAAAGTTTTTCTTAATATGTTGTTTAACCTTTGAACTTTAGTCTCGTTCTCAGACTCTTCCTGCCGCTGCAAGCAGTCTAGAGCCTCTTCCTTCTCTCTCTCAACCAGGGAAGGTCGACAGGGCTCCTTCAGAACAGATTCAAACTTCTTCATGAATTTAAACAGGGTCCTAATCACCACAGAGAAACATTATTTACTCTCAGAGGGGTAGGCATGTTAGTTTGTAGCTTCACAAAACAAACCAACAAAGCAGTCCTGTAGCACCTTGAAGACTACAAATTTATTTATTAGGCATGAAGCTTTCATTGGTTAAGACCAACAAAACTTGATGAAATGGGCCTTACCCTTGAAAGATCATTACCTAATACATAAAGTTTTTAGTCTTTAAGCAGCTTCAGGACTGCTTGTTTTTTTGGATGAGAATATTAGTTACTCTGGAAGATTTATCTTCTGAGAGCAGGTTTCCAGGTACAAATAAAACCCCAGTGACTTGACTTAAGCTCAGTGCAGCACAGAATCCAGCTATTAAGAGATTAGAAAGACAATATATGCATATGTATAGTCTAGCAAAATGAATCCCAAAATGGCCCCTTTCTTCCAAAATTTCTGTGTTACCTGTGTGTTTTCTCCACAGACTGTTTTATAGCCCAGAAGCTGACATCGCTCCACTTGGAAATTTTCACAAATTCCTGGAAGAAAAGAGAAACAGTTAATAAAATATTCCTTTAAAACACAGCACAATATTTGCTTTTAAAGCCAACCACAAAAAATGGTAAGTTAAGATGAGCTGACAGCCCTAAACAGCAAGGTGTTCAGCAGTTATGCTAAATATTCATCTTGTGCTAATATGGACCTTTGAGCGGTAAGTGCTGTGGTAATACAAATGTGGTTAGGGCCACAGGTGCAACATACAGCTCTCTTCTTGTAATAGCTGCTGCCCTGCTTTTCAGTGTTTCTAACATCATTAGTCTACAGTAAGGCCTCAGAGTGTGCGAGGGTTCCGTTCCACGAACCCTCGTGTAACCCAGATTTTGCGTAAGTGGGGGTCCAGCTTTTTCCCAGACAGAACACATGTTCTGCAGCCAGGGAAGCAGCAGAAAGGTAAGTCCTGGGCTGGGGGTGGCAGCTGGGGAGGGTCAGGGCTGCAGGGGGGTGAGAGGTGGAGTTGAGCGCAGGTGGTGAGCTGGGCTGCAGGGGGGGTGGGGAGTTGAGCTGGAACCAGAGCCGTGTATGGGTGGTGAACTGGCAGGGGGTTGCACCGGAGCCGCGTGGGTCAGGGACAGGTGCCTGGCTGGGCGGGCAGCTCGTGAGCCGAGGGGTTGCACTGGAGCCGTGGGGGGTGGGGAGGCAGGTGGGCAGCTTGTGAGCCGGGAGGGGGGTTGGAGTGGACCCGTGTGGGGAGGGAGAGGCGAGCGAGCGGCTTGTGAGCCGGGGGGTTTGCAGCAGAGCCACGGGGGGGAGGGGCGAGTGAGTGGCTTTTGAGCCAGGGGTTCCACTGGAGCTGCAGGAGAAGGGAGGCAAGCAGGTGGCTTGTGAGCCAGCAGGGGGGCTGCACTCGAGCCACGTGGGGCAGAGGGATGAGTGGGTGGCTTGTGAGCTGCCAGGGGGGTTGTACCGGAGCCGCACGGGGCAGCAGTGGCTTGAATCAGAGCCACTTGCAGGCAGTTTAAACCTTGCTGGGGGATGAGCTGGAGCCATGTGAGAGTGGTGGTAAGCCAGAGCCAGGCATGGGTGTGTGCATGGTCAGTAGAGCTGTGGGGGAGCTGCTCTGGGGCCATGCAGAGCTGAGGGAGGTTGAGCCGGCGCAGGGGGAGCGACTTAAGCAAATCTGGAAATCACGGTATACAAGAGGAATCGGGGTCGGACATGTAAGAGCAGGGTCGCGTACTCTGAGACCTTACTGTACAGTAATCTTTCTGGTTAAGTGGAACGGATTACTCTAGATAAAAACTGCAACCAACCCATCCCTACAGCTTATTTTCACAGAAGGTGGAGCATAACGAAGGCTTCAGTAGCAATTTCAGGAACCAGAAGAACTATTCTGTACAATTCAAACAATGACATCTGCTTCACTATTCCTTCAGACAATTAAGCATATCATGCGAGGGAAGCGCCTATTCTTACCTTAAGCTCTTTCTCTATTGGCTGGCGAAGCTTAGCGATCCTGGCCTGGACACATTCTGCAAACTGCTTGTAATAATTGTATAGGTTCCACAGAATGCTGCACAGCATGTCTGGAAGAGAAAGACGTAACAGGAAGCTTCTTCCAAAGGTAACATTTTCTTCACTATAGGCTGAACCTCTCTAATCCAAAATGCTCCCATCCGGCAACATCCGTAAGCTGGCATGTTTTTAGCTAGCCAGACAACCACTTATCATGGGCGTGGCCAAAATTCCCCATGGTTACCCATAAAGTTTGTCTACAGCCACCAGTTCTGGCTCTCAGTGGTCTGTGCTGTTATTTAGCTGTAATTTACCCCTACACGTCTTCTAAGAGCCCAGTAAGCAGTGGAAGTGTTGGTAATGCACTAAACAATATTGACCTTCCATGGTCTGGCAAATTCTCTCCTCTGGCACTGGTCGGGACCTGAGGGTGCTGGACAAGAGAGGGTCAACCTGTACCAATAACAGAGTCATAGCCATATATTTTGGCACATGAAACCCAGCAACACTGTAAGAAACACTGAAAAGCAGGGCAGCAGCTACTACAAGAAGTGAGCTGTATGTTGCACCTGTGGACTCTTGTAATCACTTTCCAGTGTCTGGAATCACGGATAGCTTATTACTCTAAACGACAAGTTATGGCACCACTACACATGATAAAAAGTACTCACCCTTTCCTTCTACCTGCGGCATTAACAAGACGTGACAGTGGAAAACCAACAGTGCTTGAAGTCGTGTATGAAATTCCCCCAAGGTGGATCCTTCAATAAAAGCTTGCAGTGTGTGGACCACCACGGTTAAATTCAGCTGCTCATTGGTTTCTGTGGTTTGATCACAGTGAGATTTTAAGGAA
Source organism: Carettochelys insculpta (assembly GCF_033958435.1). Classification (NCBI taxonomy): domain Eukaryota; kingdom Metazoa; phylum Chordata; order Testudines; family Carettochelyidae; genus Carettochelys; species Carettochelys insculpta. The sequence continues at coordinate 140,234,052 of NC_134139.1, read as the reverse complement.
GAAAAAAGAAAATTGCAACCGAACATTGCCATTTGGCTGCTATAATCTGTATTCAGAGTCCAAATCAGAAGCTGGGCTCTACCAGGCTAGTCACTGTGTGAACCCATGGAGAGACTCTTTGTCCTGAAAAGGCTTGCTTTTGAAACAAGCTACAACAATGGAAGAGAAAGTGGCAATCAGATCATATGATTGCAGAAACCAGCACCATGCACAACTGGGTGGGCCCAAATCATTTGTTAGAAAGTTTCATCTCTACGAATAAGACTTCTCAACCATCCCTGACTATCTCACAATCTAACCATTACCAATTGTTCAGGTCCGTTTAGGCATCAGAGTAGAGGTTTAAGGGAACCAGCATCGAGAGTACACAGGCTGGTGGTGTGGAGAAAACACTTCTTTCATTTAAAAAAAAAAACCAAAACAAAACAAGGCCTTGTTTTGAACTGTGCTAGAATCCAGAGCTGAGCTTAAAAAGTAATTTTGGCACGAAAAATGTTCCTCTTTCAGAGGGGGCGCCCTTCTGTGCTGAGCATGTGCAGCTGTTTTCCACTGAGCCAGTGAAGTGGACACCTGAGGACAGTTTGCTGTGCATGCTGTGTGGTGAAATAACTGTAAAATGTACAAAGCCAAAGGCCTCCTGGGAACTTTGTAAAACAGTGGGGGGCAACCTGCAACCCACTGGGGTTGTGTGTGTGGCCTGAGAGATAATCTGATTACAGTTGCCCATACACAGGGTTGCTAGATTTTGCTGGTTTCCGTTCAAGTAGTTTTTTCCCTACCAGCATGGTGACAGGCACATAAAGCAAGGTACGTGCTGACTGCACAACAACGTTGACAGCGAGTGCCATGCGCTCCCTCTGCATCTATTCAAAGCATTGCTATGGTTCAATTGCACACACCACAAATTCTAGGTATGCAAACACAGTTAGCAAAACTACCTTATCCCAAGATACCATCCTGGTTGCAACAATCCTGTGGCCCACTGAAAGGAAGGAGGGCCATTCATGTGGCCTACTCACTGACCTTGGTTACCGATCACTGATATGTGGTGGGCAGAAAAGAGCTCAGGTTCTGAGCTCTGCAGTTCGAGCAAGACAACATGCCTTCTGTGACTGCAGAGAAAGGCTCCCTCCAGCAAACCCCCAGATTAAAAATACCACTTAGTGTGATAAATCATTGCTGAAATTCTAACTGGTCATGATTCAGACATTTTAGGGGCAGCAGAACTGGGAAGGTGCCTGTGTACTAGAGAGAGGAAGACATGTTCCTATGAGCTGTATATTAAAGTGACAGGAAAAAAAATATTCATGTACAGATTGTAATTGAGTAACTGTATGTGACCAGGTTCATCATTATGGCACATTCACCAAAGGGAGAAGAAATTAAGGCTGTGGGCGCCTCTTGAAACTGGTATTTTACCTCTGAGTGCTTAACTGTGCATTCTTAATTGATGGAGCTGTATTTTACATCCACAGCAGGACAACAGTTACCTTCTGTGTTCCCCTCAGTTTGCTCTTGCATGTACTTCTCAATCATCTGATAGATCGCAAACCAATGCTTTGTGGATTTTTCCATGTGCCGCTTCATAACATTGTCCAGACTAACTGACCAGCAGCTGGAAACGTAAGTGGAAGAGTGAAATCAAGATAGTTATTTACATATTTTAGACTCCAAAGTAGGATAAACATTTGTTATTCCTTCTCTCTGCCAAACTTAGGACTACCTCCAAGCAGAAAACTGAGTGTGTAAGTAAAAGACTATATAACATGCACAAGTGACCACTTAAATTCACAACTCTGTCACTACCATCTGAAGAACCACCACCACCAGCATCAGGACTGGGTATTCTGCTGCTCAGGGCAAAAAAAATTTCTGATCACCCCACCCCCAGAATGGCCAAGCAAATGAACTCCACACAGTCCCCCAGTAACACAGCACTGTGGAACTCAGGTCAATTGCCTTGCTTACCAGCCCTAACTAACATAGTGGCACAAACAACAGGAAAACATGATTCACATAGAGGATGAGGTTTACTTCTGAAGATACTGCATTAAAAATAAGAGTTTAAGAAACGCAGACACATGGCACCCGAGAAAGAAACGATCAACAGTAGGGAACTAACAATTCTTACTTTAACTCCAGTTTACGCCACTGGATGATCAACTGAGTGACCAAATCAAGATGGCTCCGCAAAGACAAAGCTCGACTTGCATTCTCCTCCCAGTCCTGGAAGAGAGAAATTCCTCTTTACGGACCATGAGAACTCGCACTAGAGAAAGATGCATTAAGCATGACAGAACATTCTCCTTCCATGACCCCACAGCAAAGCAGGCACATGTTTTTGTGCTCAGCACTGGATTTCACAAGAAAAAAAGGCTGTACATTAGTTTTATTGTGGTACCACACCTAGGTCTTAGTCTCTTGCCATAGCCAGTGCTTCTATATTGCAGGCGAGCTATTAACTTTAGAAATTAAAATGATTTCCTTTCCCCTCTTACCTGTGATTTTGCAAGTAGAATCTCTAAGCCATTCAGAAACTTTGAGAGAGGACTGGAGAGAGGGAAGCTACGAATTCTGTCCATGACAACCAACAGCTGCAACAAGGAAGACGTAAGTGACAGATGGAGTTTGACTCAGAATAGTCAGTAAATCCTTAATGCTACGTGTGAGTCTGAGATAATCTATATTTAAATGACATCAGTGAGCCCCTTCTTTGAAAAAAGAGAACTTTGTTTTAAAATGTCCTCCCCATTTGAGGGTTTAGACCAGTGAAAGCCAATATTACATAAGACAAAAAAGCATAACACACACAGCCCAACAATGAGAGCATCAGTCAACATTAGGCTTATGGCTCTTTGCACTGATCTTCAGTGAATATAATGGACTAACTCCACAGGAATCCTCACACACAATCTACCAAAGTGAAGGGACAGAGAAAGGAGAAGACCCTTTTTGATGAGTAGAAATTACTCTGGAAAACCTGGAACCCTGAGTGAATTAATAAAGAAAAAGCATGGTCTCACGTTAGAGACAAACTTTGAGGCTTTACGGTCTCAGAACATAGCATGTTACTTTCACAGTTAAACTGAAGATAGAAAATGTGTTTGTGTGAGCAAATTTACCGATGTTATGCAAGCAAATCATATTGCTTCAGGTAGCTAACAATCTACAAAATTATCTAACTTACAAGGAAATTATGATATTCTCACTGTGAAACATTCTAGCTACTATTACATATTGTATAGTCACATCCGAATCTAACTAAACACATACAGTGGGATGCAGTACGGACACCTGCATCTTCACTCTGATTACTTAGAAAATTTACTATAATGCTCTCACCTGCACGAGTGCAGGGTGTTCAGGCCACTCCTGCAGTAAACTGTATACTTCTTTAGAGAAGTTATCAAGTACAGGCTGGCACCGTCGAACTTGCTGAATATTAGGATGCTGGTAAAAGTCATATGGACCATCTTGTTGTATGACAAGCTCTGAAGTTACTTCCTCAAAAAGTGTATTGTGGAGAAGTGTGCCAGCTAAAAGCTGGCTGCCAAGAAGATAATAATTCAGTTCAGCCCCTGAGAAGATGAAAAGAAAGAGCTTGTACATTCCAATTACATTTTTTTTTAAAGCAGAAACCTGCACTTTTCTTTTTCTTTGTATGCTTGGAGCATTGTCCAAATCCTTATGACACTCTATTTTTAAACTATGAGACTGTTTAAAATATGAAGCGATGGAATATGAATGCAGAAGAGAAAGGCTTACAATTCAGATCTGCTGTTTTGCCAGATTTTTGAACAGCAATAAGTTAGCCTGATATACACCAGGCTCCAAAAAATGGTTTCTGGTTGAATGGACAGACTGGCAGGTAAATAACCTGTTCCTTTCTGAAAAGTGATTAAGATCACATCCCTGGGAGTCATGTATTATTGTTATATTTCCATACCAAACATGTTCAATTTGCAACTAATGACCATGTTATTCCGCCCTAATTAGCAGCCTTGCATACTCAGTTTAGGAAAGGAAAAATCAAGTTAGTTTTCTTTTTTTTTTTTTTTTTTTTTTCTTCAAATCTTCCTTCCTTCCTTCCTCTGGTAATGAAAGGTTTTCCAATCGAAATTAAACCTGCTAAGAAATCTGTGCAAGCCCACTGTCTTTAACAGGGCTACACACAGGTAAGAGACTGGAATATCAACTATTCAGCTGATAAATCTCAGAAATAACAGGATTCAACTGACTCCTCCCAGTTGTGTTGGTGTCACATGGCTGAAACGTGGAATAAAAAAAAAGCTGAAAAATCGGACAAAGAATTCAGAAGACCAGATTCTGAATACACACAGGAAACAGGTCTGTTAGAAGGTGCCATTTTAAGCGGCCACTTTTCAGGGTAGAACTATGGTTAGCGATTTAAACAATTCCAGGAAAGCACTGGTCCAGGACAAAGTATTTGAAATAACTGCAACTAAAGCTAAGGCATTATAAACAAAGTTTAAAATTAAAATGGTATGCCCGAAATACAATTAACAGCCTTACCAATCAAAGGATAGAAGTGTGCCACTAGAGAAGCACCAGTCTGATAGCAGGAAAGAAAAGCACTGAAATAATGCTTAGCCCGATGTGGGGGCAGACTCTGTTGATACCATAGGGATTGTGCAAAATTTAGGCACAACTCCTGATGAATCATCATCACTGTCTGCATTGAACTCTGGGATAAGAGAGGTATTTCAGTGGCTCCTGGCTCCTCTGATTCATCTTCATTTTCCATTTTCTCTTCTAGACTTGCCTGAGCTGTGATATCTTCAAAGTCCTAAAATTAAAATAAAAAGATAATGTTACCCTGCCTGTACTTTAGTTACTATTTGTATTGCACTACTGAGCAAAGCTCCTGCCCTGGTGTTTGGACCATAAACACTGCAAGCTACCTGTGCCTATGTGAAAAAAAAAGACAAGTGACCATAACAATGAGAAAGAAGGGGAAGACAGAAACAGTGAACATTATTATACAGGTTAGCTGCATACACAACCTGCTTATTTCAAGTAATTTCATTTAAGTAGCAGGAAGAGGAGGCAGAAATATGCTTCAGGTTCAGCAGGTTTTGCCAGATCATAGTCAAGTTCTAGAATAAGACTACTCAACAAGTGTTCTTTGGTTGTGTCTAAACTACAGCCTATGTTGGTGTAACTTGTGTGTTGCTTAGGGATACGTGAATAAACCACCTCCCCAAGCAACACAAGATATCTGACATAAAGCATCTCCTGCCAACACAGCTTCTGCCATTCACAGAGGTGGTTTTATTATATTGATGGGACAGCTCTCTTCGGTTGGCACAGAACGTTTTCTAAGAACATCAGAAACGTTCTATAGAACATTTTCATCAGATGCACTGCAGCGGCACAACTGAATTGGCACAGCTGTGCAGCTGCAGCACTGACTGTAGAGACGTAGCTTTAAATCCAAAAGACAACTATCCACAAACTAAAATGAACAAAATATTTTAACAGCACATGCAGAGGGTACCATTATCTCAAAATCCTTCCCACAGTCTTCTCTGGAGAAGGAGAGAAATTGATTAATTCCCTACTATGAAACAACACAGATTTTTAAAACTGTACAACACATCTTTCCCTACATTATTACTCCTCTACCTTCTCATAGAGTGGGAATCTCCTTCTAAATTCTCTTTCTTCCTCCTCTTCCTCACTTTGCCCCGTTCCATGGCTCTTACTCCTGTATCTGTACAGATGGCTTTCTTGCTCCTCCTGCTCCTGGGCACAGCGCTCCTGTTCATCCCATTCGTTTATAATTGCCTGAAAAACCACAACACTGTGAGGATTCTTTAGAAATCCCAACACGCCCATCTACCCACCCTCACCACTTGTTTCAGAAGTGAGGCAGTCTTTGTTTTTCACAGCATGGGGTAATATTACATGTCCAAACCATGTTGAATGAGCAGTCCAGTAACATTTCATTTGTAAATTCCTGCAACTATGACAATGGTGTGAAAAAGGCCATGCAAGCATGAGCTAAATCCATTAGTTAAGGCCCTGCCAAATTCATGGTCAGGGAAAACGTGACACAGATCATAAAAACCACATCTCTCCCATAAAACCTAGCTATTGGAGGGGCAGGGCTGGGAGTGCCAAAACTGTGGGCTCCTACCCTGCCCCAGGCTCCAACTGCTAGTCCCAGACTGGGTGGGGAAGGACCAGACTTGCTCTTTCTCCACAGGGCAGCTCTTGGTGGGGAGACCAAAGCCCCCTCTGGAGGCACCACACTTCTGCACTGTAGCAGCCCAGAGCTTTGTGTGTCTGATCTCCCTCTTGAGAGCAGCTGTGCAGGCGAAGAGCAAGATCAGTCCCTTCCCAACCCAGCCAGCCGTCACTGACCCCACAGCTTCTCCCTAGGCTCCACAAATCTGCCCCTGCAGCTTCTGCCCAGGCTCATGGCACCCCCATTTTCTAGGAGCCCCTGGGCAAAGGCCCTCTCTGTTAATCTGCCACGGGCCAGGACGAGCTATGAGGACGGAGTGCTCCCATCAGCAGGGTGGGAGATCAGACCCATCTCCACAAGTCTCACCCAGGTAAAGGAAGCTCTACAGCTCTGAAGGCAGTACACAAGTGAGCATGGTAATCCTGCAACCCCCCTACACCAGCTTCACAAGCTCCTACTACTCCATTTTGGGTTGAGATCCCCACACGTACACCATCATGAAATTTTACATGTAAATATCTAAAATCATGACTGACTAATTTCCAGATCCTCTGGCTATGAAATTGACCAGAAGGGACCTTGACTCTGGTAGGGTCCCACATACAGTGTTTACTGAATCCCTTTTCAAAAGAAACACCCCGCCCCGCTCCCCACACTCAAACAAAAGATAGCTCATCCTGAAGCAAGCACTGCACTGCAGGATTTGGTCTTGTGTCCAACTACACGTGAACCACATTATCACAGTACGCTACTTGTTACCATCATTTCCACTTCTATGGAAAAATTGCTACTGCTGCTTTTGGCAGGGCATGCAATGTTGTGTTGCTTTGTTTTACCCTTTTTAGGAATCACTGTTGCAAATGAAGCTACATCACACTGTAGCTCTTGAATCTGGCTTTTAGAAATATTTATGCCATTTACTCACGAGACTCTACCTGACACAGATGCCTGAAAAGCTGCAGAGACTTCGGATCCAGCTCGCCCTTAGACAGTACATGGCATCGAAGATACAATAAGGCATTCACTAGCAGCTGTTCCCGAGTTGGATATGAACTCTGAACTCTCCCATCGGACTCTCTTTCGGACTGTTTCAGAGATAACTTTTTAAAGCCACAGAGGATGCTCACAGACTGCACTGAGCATAAAGCATCTGCACGTGAAAGATAAGTGGGGAAGGTGGGGCCAACAGAAGGAAATGCCAACAAAGAAGTAATAAGAGTGCCAAGTTTGGCTGGACAGACAGTACTATTGAGTGCTGTAGAAACCTCAGAGGCCACCAGTCTCATGCCATGCTGCAGCTGTAAAATGGCCGCGTTTAGTGGGGCAATGGCATCAGGATACAAAGCATATTCTTCCGACAAGCGTTTTCTAAACTGATGGTGAGATTGCTGCCAGGATGCTTCTTCATTTAACAGGTTCTGTACTGCCTGGAGCGACTTGGGCCGGTTTCCACGAAGGAACTGTAGAAGGTGAGCTAACAGATCCTGGACTGTGGAAATTCGTGCAATGCTGTTGATGTACTGATGAACCTCCTGGTATAAGCAGTCATATGGGGGAAGGTGGGGTCTGAAGGCCTGTTTTCTGGAAAGACTGTCTATTTGTTCCTTCAGCTTTTGCATTCTTTGGTGTAGAAATCTGTTAGGAAAGCAAGATATTGAGGAATTTTGGGAACGTATTATAAACCAAAGTATTCCATTAGGGTATGCAACAAAAATTACAGTATATAAATCATCTATGCAACGCTGTATTTCCTAAAATGGCAGTAAATTATCTTTTTAAAAACACAGACAAAGTATGCATGCACAAATACACATGAACAAACCCCACTTTATTTTTTAAATTCTCTCTTCTTCCCTTTAACTTCAGTCAGAGTTTGGTAGTAATGGTACTAATGATCCAAATGACAGCAACAGAAACCATAAGTGCAGCGCTGCTGAAAGTGCCCTATGAAGCTCAGCTGTTTACAATTAGCTACAAGCTGATCCAAGCTTGTGATAATTCTCTCTAACTTCCAGTGAGCAACTGTCAAACCAATCTGTGTGCTGAAATGAAACAGAAACTTTTGTTATCAGTGGAAAATTGGGGAACAATTATTGCATGCTGGAGTTTGATCCCATCTCCTGAGAACAGGAGGCTCCAAAGCAGAATAAAAGGAGAGTTCTCTCTTGCCCCTCTTCATGAGTTCTGAAGCTTAAAAAGCCCACAAATTCTAAGTGTCAGTGTGCTTCACACCAATTAAGATCCCTCACACTGATATAGCTTATTCCTCTCCACTGATTCCCCTTCCCAGTCATCTTAACATTGGTGTAACTGCATTCATGCCTAGGTGTTGGACTACTTCGATTATACCAGTATAAACAAAGTCACACAACATATGTGAAGACTGGCCCTTAGGGTATGCCTACACTGCAGCTGGAAGGAATTATTTCTAGTAGTGCGAGTAGACAGATTTGTGCTAGCTTGTGATAAGGGTGGCAGCTTAGGCCAGCCACCTAGGCTTGGCCCTGGGGGACTGGGTGGGCTCACACACTTGCTATGAATATGATAGTTTAAAAAGTGAGTTGGTCAAGTCAGTCTACCTGTGCTGGCAAACATATCTTCCATAAGTCAGCCACTGTGCTCCACAAAACAGTTCCTACACCTGCTTTTACTACCCTGATATGCAAGTCTCTGATCCAGAAACAGCTACACAAACAGAAAGATGATTTCTGAAGAAGCAACACAAACGTTATAATGCAATGGAAGACAGACAGACTGAATAAATAGGTGCAACTTCCAAAAAATTTCACTGGCCTCCTCCAATCAACAGAACAGGTAAGCGCCATCCCAATTACCTGACATGGGGATGAGTGAATCTAACAACTGCTTCATCTTCAAGATCTTTCCCTGTATGCAACTGGGCTGACAGATTTAGTGTCTTCCATTTACACTGCAGGTGGTGCAACTAGCAAAGAACAAATTAAACAATTTTATGGTCTTGCTTTATGTAACGAACACGTACACCATCTAAGAGGTACTCAAAAAAAATGACAAAATAATTTAATAATGATACAGGTTGAACCTCTCTTGTCCATCAAAAGTCATAATCCAGCATGATTTTAGTGGGTTGGCTGACCACATACCCTGGGTGTGGCTGAGTTTCCTATTGTCTCAAAGTCCTGGCTCTCCATATTCTACGCTGTTATTTAGCTGTAATTTACCCTTAAATGCCTTCTTAGAGCCCCATAGACAGTGGAAGTGTTGGTAATGTGCTAAAACAATATTGCTCTCTCATTCAGCACCAGGTCTGGTCTCAAGGGTGCCAGACTACAGCAGTTCAACCTGTACTCTATATTGAGGTCATATTTTTGCAGAATTTTCCCACGTATAATTGCTACTACTTTAATCCAAAATGCATTCCAGAGTAGGAATAAGCTTTAAAAAAGGGATAGAAACTCTACACTCACCTCCTCCTTGGCATACTTGAGTTTGTATTCTCTTTTCACAGCAGGATCAAACCTAGTCTGTGGAAGCCACACCTGGATCTGCACCAAACCCATGTTCACCCAGAGGCTACCTCGCCACGCTGTCTCCGATAGATCCCGATTTCCTTCTCCTTCCCCGAAGAACTGCTGCAAGCAGGTTAACAACAGACAGAGGATTTCTTTGGGTAGCATCTCCTGACCAGCCACATCCTTAAGTACTTTGAGAATATACTGAAAAGCCACAGGGTCTTTGGTGAAGAGCTTATCACAGCACTGTGAATATTCCTCTTGCAGCTCTACTGGAACCAGATCCTTCAGGGCCAAGAGCTGTTTACATAACATTACATCCTGAATTCTGGAATCTGTACACCTGAAAAAAACAAAGAATAAGACAACATTGGCACCCTGGTGAGTATAAGGTGCTGTAGTGCTGCTGGTTTAGTTAAGGATGTGTACAGGAAGGACCTTAATAGTACCTAAATTCTGCCATGGATGAAAAAGCCATGTTGGTCCACAGAACCGTGTTGACTTCTTGAAGCTGTTGTGCTCTCTCCTTCCATTCTCCAAGCGTCACATGCGATGATGAGAGAACAGGTAGGCCGCTCGCATCCCAATGGCTTGTCTTGCTGCTACTAGTTAGAATTTCAAAGAGGCACTTAGAGAAAACTGCTCGGTTCAAAATACTTGGCCCCTAAATTAAAAGATTTAGAGATATGTGGTGTTAATAGCACTGCCTCACTCATTTTAACATTATACAAAAGGTACACTTTTAGAAAAGCTTGTAAACCAAACTACAGAGTGATTGCTCACTTCAGTATAAGTTCTAGTTAAAAACAAAAAACGGTGGTACATGTTTAAAACACATACAGCCTACGCTCAATCCACCCTTACATTCATGTCTAGCAGCTAACACATGTTGGAGGTAGGGGGCGTGGAAGGGTATGGGGAGTCTTGTCTATTTTTAAAAGTTTTGCTAACCGGTTTTAAAACTCCAGTATAGACATTTTATCTCAGGTTAGATATCAATTTATGGCACAGAAGACAAACCTTCATAAAATGGCACATAGTGGATTTAGGTATTTTCCTTTCTTCTCCGCCAGGTAGTGGTTTCCAGGTTAACCAGTACTCTGGATCTGTGGTTACTGTACTGTCCCAGAAGAATTCTAATGCACTACTAATCAGTTCTGACCACAAGAGAGACATTTCCTCATGGGATAACTACAGGGGGTAGAGAGGAGAAAAAAAAACAAAAACAAAAACAAAATCAGTTTTCTAAGTTAATATACTGGCAGTGAAAAAAAATTACTATGCTAGATACAAGAGAAAAATACTGAACGGCAAATATGTCTGAAATTCTTTTCTCATGAAGATATTAAGACCTTCAGGTTTTCTTTAGCATCATAAAGTGCGAGGGAGGAGGGGAACCTGCGCGCGCTCGCTCTCTCGCTCACACACAGAGAGAGTGAGGCAGATCCCCACAGGCCAAGTTTGCCAAACACCGCCACTGTTCTGTGGCTGTGAAACGTTGGACAACAGGATGAAAATTACACAAGCCCAAACGAAGAGATAAAGTCCTCTAACAATCTAGTTGAAAACATTTGCTGAGAACTTTGTGATGTATTGAAATTCATGGGAGCTGCATATTCATGTAACCATCAAATTCTAACCAGGGAGATGTCCTATACTCTGTTTACCTACTATACAGGCAATATGACATTCAAAAGTAGGTCATACAACCTCGTTCTAGACAACTGGATTTGGCCAAAAATAAAAACATTTTGTTATATATACACATGCTTTAGTCACAGAAATCAAGAATTTTAGAGTGGTCTAGCTCCAAAGCAAAACCATTAAGTGTTACCTTATTTTAAGCAGACATCAATTACGTCAAGTAGTTGATTGTTTTCAATAGTTTACTGTACAATTTTAACTTGAACAGTATCACAAAATATACAGATTTTAATGCCTGCTCTGAGATTGCTTTATGGGTCTGACATTGTGTCTCTTTTGTATTCACAACCTTTATTTAGTCTACTGTAATAAGGTGCAATGGAATTGTTACTGTTGTAAACTAAAAACATATTACAGGTTGAACTTAGCTAAATTGGCACCCTCGGTATCTGACTCGTGTCAGATGAGAGAATTTGCTGGATCATGGGAGGTCAATATTGCCTAGCACATTACCAATACTTCCATTGCTTACTGAGCTCGTAGAAGATACTCGGGAGATTAGAGCTAAACAACAGCTCAGAACACAGAGCCAAGTTTGGTGGTGGCAAACAAACTTTATGGAACCATGGGAAAACTGGCCCACACCCATGATAAGTGGTAGTCTGGCTAACTAAAATCATGCTGGATTACATGTTGTCAGACAAGAGAGTGCCAGACTAAAGGAGGTCCAACCTTTAGCATGTTACAGATATTAAAACTCATTCTCAGAAGCCTGCACACAAATTTCTGAAAGTCTATTTTATATTAAAACTTTATCTTACCTTATTAACATGTAACAAGTGCCACAATGTACACAGATGGTGAGAGGCAGCTGGAGTCATTTTAAGGCAAAAAGCTATATATTGACTTAGTGCCAAACACATATTTTGTTGATTGCTGCTGTTCCTATAGCAGGAGAAAAAATATTATAAACAGAAAAACACAAGACAGTCTACACTGTGTCATGGGACACACCAACAGACCTGTCTGCAGGCCTAGAGGCCTTAAAGAGCAGCCTTCAGGCCTCAGAGACCAAGAGTGGTAACTTCCATTCTGATGGCACAACCAAGTTCCCATCCCTGTGTTACAGCCTTGAAACCCGTAAAGATATACATGAGATAGCCATAACAGCCCTTGACACCTGCATTTAGACATGGGAACGTGAGGAGAGCCCAGTGACCAGACAACCTTGGCTTCAGCCCTGTGAGAATGTTAAAAGTAGATAGTACTTAATTAAGCTTATTATCCCTAACTGGCTCTGTGTTGAAGCGAATCCCATAAATACTGTCCAGCCTCGGCCTTCTGAGTTGAATACGCAACTGAATTTGAAAATGCTATATCTTAGTTATAGCAAAGAGAGAGGTGAAACAGGACAGTTCTCGGTTCAAAATCAGATATGTGACACCTTTCAATGAGAGCACAAATAAGTCATTTTTGAGGTAATTTCACCCACCTGACTTTCCCGTTTGTTGACAAAAACATGACCATCATCAAAAGCCATGCACTGTACTGAGTAAGCCTGTTTTTAAAAAAGCTCCATTTTGGGAAGTTACTCTGTAAACCTCATTTTCTCTCCAATGAAATAACGCAAAATTGCTTTCCTCCAGTCACAAAGCACACATGTAACGTTAATTCAAATGGCCAACTGTGTGTGTATATTCTACTTTTTTCCTAGAGTTCTGTTTGCACAAATTGTACTTGTAGATATGTCCCTTTAAGTGGCGTCCATTTTTGCTGTGTAGACATCTTGTTTCTCAAGCCCTTATTGAACTTGCTGTGACAGCCCAAGAATACAAAGTCTTGACAGAGATTTCAGAACTAATAGGACCACAAGAAGTCTTAGGAAAGACCTTGGGCTTCCTTCTGGTGTGGTCCCAATCCATTCCACTGTCAATAAAGGTATTTTCTGTGCAATCTAAGTTTCTTATTCCATGAAGCCCGACTAACACATCTGTGCTATGTCTGCACTGCAAACTGAGGGGCTGATTCCCCTGCTTGTATACATAAGCTTTTGCCAGCTCTCATCAAGACTGTGCAATTCTAAATAGCAGTATAGTTCTAATGGCAGCACCACCGTGCCAGGCCTCCTACAAACCTGACTACAACCAGTGACTACGTACCTGGCACACACCAGCCACAACTCTCTTGCTGCTAACACTACTACTGCAGCTATAGCACGATACATAAATCACAAAATCACAGCTAACACCAGCATATTGGAGCACAGAATCACTCTTTAGCTCAGAACGCAGATGCACCGCAACTGCCTCGATAAAAATCCCATGTCTGCCCAAGAGCCAAGGGGAAGAGAGCTAGTAAATATGCAGCTTTAAAAAAAAGCAGTAGGCATTGCTCTTTTTAGGTTTCACATACAGACAGGAATGATGCATGCTGGTTTGCATGCAAAGAGATGGAATGTCCCAATCCTCATAACATCGCATAAGAGATTCTAAATGTCATGAAAGAAAACTCACTCTCTCTCTCTCTCTCTCTCACCTTCTCAGACAAGCTTTCGTTATGCAATCTGCTGTCAGTTTGTACTGCCAGAGCACTGCCAGATACTCCATTGCCGGCCACAGCTGAATCCTACTATAGAGCTGGATTAACAAGGCAGAGTCAAACTGACAGGAGGCAGCATCTTTTGTAGGACTGTCTTCTGAATGGCCAATCTTAACTCCTTCTGCTTTCAGGTGTGAACACTGTAATTTCACAAATGTCCTTAATTCACCTGCAAAATGAGAGATAATAAGAGCATGAATGCACATAGATACTTATTAAGCAACTAACAGTCCAAGCAGCAAGTCTGAAAATGGTCATTCATATAGATGCAAATGAGGAAGAAAAATATTTCTGGATGAATTAAATGTTCACAGGATTTTCTGACACTGTGGTGATGGGTACTTAACTGCTGCATATAATGCAAACTATTTACCTGGATTAACATCTTCTATATGATTAGCTCTGAGAACCAGGCCCTGGGCCTTCAGAAGCCCTTTTTTTATTTCCCATCCAGTGGCAGCAGTTTTCAGACAACAGATTTCATCCTCCCATCTGCTTTCTCCAAAGGTGGTTCTCATCTCCACAATGTTGAGTGCTTTGCTAAATTCTTTCAACCCAGCAACAGATTCTACCACCAGTTTATCCTGTCAACATAGGATAAAAACAAAAACAAGGAGAAATATTTTAAAAAAAGCAACAGATTTTGTTTCAAAAATTATAATGACTTAATGGACATAAGTTGTGGCCCAGTAAATGGTGCTCATACTTTCTAAATCAACAACAGTACTTGCACTTACAAATGGTATTCAAAGTTATGCACAACTTAGCACCAATTCTTAATGCTTACTTCCCTTATGTGTTCAATTTAACTTCAGGAAGATGTCTATGTTGAGATAACTGGCCAAACCAGTAGTATTTAAGGTTCAGTATGTGTAAACGGAAAAGGATTAAATAATTTTCATGTTTTAAGTTTTATTTAACTTATTCATCCTCTCTGATCATCAGGCATGCATCATGTGTTAACAACATTATGAGACCATGTTTAAAAAGTCATTCCTGTAACTAGGTATGCTGCACTGATGTTAACTAGTTTGCACTGTTAAGTCTGCCTCCATTCCACCTTTGGAAAAAATACTGTGATGCCTTTTATATTAGCTCAACACAAAAATGCATTACAGCTGCTTAAGGTGATTGGGGAGAATGGGTTCTCTGTCCCCAAGCAACTGAATTTGAGTCCACGGAAGGCAAAGTAGGCCTTGTAACCTAATGGAAGAGGTAGCTGCTAAGTGGTTAATGCTGCCATCTCTCTCTCAAGAAGCAAGGTGGGGAACACTTTAAGAGGCTGAAGGCAATTTTAAATGGTCACTCAATGTCTTACACTGTGTTGTTATCATGTATTAAAGAGTCTTATAGGAGTGAAGCGGTTGGGGTGGGGCTGATGCTGGAGGTTGGTAGGAGCTGGATTCTGCCCAGGGTGGGTGAATTGCAGACCCCTTCCCACACTCACTCCCCAGAGGTGGCTCCTGGTCCCTAGGGCTGGCTGGGCTCAGCTTCCCACTCCAGGGATTGTCACTGGTGTATGGGATTGCAGTGCTCAGGACTGGTCCAGCTGTCCATCCACCAGGATGATAAGGAGCTGCCCAGCTGTAGTTTGAGTGAGTGGTACTGCAGCCCAGTGTGCCAAGATGCAACCTCTCTTTTATATATATGGTCCAGACCACAGTCAAGGGCTAGGCCAAACCTGAGCAGTGCTGTGATCCCTGGAATAGGGAGCCAAACCCAACAAGCCGAAGGGGACGGGCACTGCTGGAGCCCACGATCTGGTATGCATGGAGTATTTATTACTTACCACCACTTTTGATCACTTATCACATATCATATATTGTGGGTAAGGAATATTTAGTGAGCCACATCTTCTTGTACTAAAACTACTTACAGGATTGCAACAGGTCACCGAGGTTTACAAGTCCTGAACCTAAAATATTGAGAGCCACTGTAGGTATCCTGCTCACTGAATACTATCAGTTTAAATAGTTTGGGTATATGACATAGTCAGCTTCAAGTGACATGGGGCTGAGACAGAAATCACAATGACTCATGGCAGCCAAGTAGGAACCACAGGTAATTTTTTTTTTTTTTAGAAATGCCAAAACAGAAGAGCCTAAAATCCATTTTCAAAAATGATGTGTGCCCTAGGCCCAGAATTTTTGGGGTATTTAGGCATTACAGCTCACAGCTTTGAGATGTGTAGCTAATTTTGGAGCCCAACTCTCATTTTCAAAAGAGATTTAGGTGCCTAAATCAGTTACACATGGCAAAATTTAGCACAGCAGTGACTAAATACCTTTAAAATCTGTACCCAAAGGTCTATTTAAGTGCCTAAATAAAAATAAAGGGGCCCACCAGGCTTGAAATCAATGGGCACTTCAGTGCTTCTAAAAATCCCACCAAGCACTTAAGTGTTATGTGCCTAAATACCTTATTTTTCCCTTAGATGCCTAAGGCCTACTACAGAAAAGTTAGGCTCCTAAGTGCCTAATACCCTTCTTGTAAGAGGACTTCAAAAGTAAACCAAAGTTAATTCTTCCAGCAGTTCATACTTTTACAGAAGGCCAGGTGTTAAAATTTTCAAAAGCACCTGTCAAAAGATAATAGGCCAAACTCTAAAATCCACAAAAACTGGTTTGTTTTGCAAAGGCATGGGCTGATCACAATGGCTGTGCATCTCCTTTGTTCTGCGTGATCTGAAATTCACAAAAACCCAGGATTGCTTTATAGTAAAAATATCTCCATATTCATACACCAAAGAAGACTGTTAAAGATCTGTTCTGGACAACCCATCAACAATATTGTTACAAAGGTTACATCTGAACTTGCCCTGGCAGTTTCACCAGTGACACCTGCAGCTTTTGTTCAAAGGACTTCTTCCACTTTAAACAGCATGTGTAGACGTGCTCTAATTTCAACAGCTGATATATTTCAGAAAAGTGCTGGTTTCTGCATTCCAATACTTCCAAAAGCAGCAGAGTTCTCACATTTTCAGCACTCCCACTGCTGATGAGAGCAGCTATCCCACGGAACAGCTCTCCCAATTTTGACAACAGGACTTGTGGGAAGGTTTGTGGTGGGGGGTGAACACAGGACATACTGCCCAAGGCCCCTCTCTCCAAACACCATCAGCTGCAGTGGCTCAGCACGGCTACAGGCAAGGTATTCCTTGCTACATGGAGCAGGCATTGTCACCTGGCCAGGTGACAAGCAACCACTGGCCAAGAAAACAGGAAGAGGCATTTCAAAGCTCCCGGGAATTTCACAAGGGGGAGAGATGGACCTCTGTTTACCTGGCACCTAAGCAGCCAAGCTGCTGTCCAAAGTGTCACCCACACATTGTGGGTTATCCTGTGGAGGCTAAAAACTCCAGAACAGCAAGAATGTGTCTTCACTTGCCCACCACCGCAAACGCCTCACTGGCGAGCAATGTATGCCTCTCATTGGGTCGGTCGGTTGGTCGGTCGGGCTGTGAAACTCTTAAGTTTCACCCTCCCCCCCCAAAAGTCACTGGCAAGTGCAGACACACCTACAGCTTTTGGTCAAAGGACTTTTTCCACTTTAAATGGCACGTGGAAGCACACACTAATTTCGACAGCTGAAATATTTCAGAAATTTATATTAAAAATGTTCAGATTTGCATTAATGATTCTTATCAATCCAAGCAAACAGTGTCCATTTGCTGGCTTGGAAGCGGAGAAGAACAGTGCAAGACTTCTACAGAGATTTGCTGCAAGCCGCAAGGAATGTTTGTAATGTGTTTAGATGTCCTTGGGCACAAGATACCATAGTTGTACAAAACACTCTGTTACAATGGAATAATGTACCTTGAAAGGAAGAGGTCTCCCCAGAGATTTCTGCAGCTTCTTTACACTAGCGGACATTCCAGCAGGACTGGCTAAACAGCTCTGAATCTGCTGTGAAACAGATTGAATTTCCTTGGAACCCCTTCAAATAAAAAGGAAAAAAGAAATCTAAAATGTTCCAGAAGGTGAAGGCAAAAGGACATGCAACAAAAAGAACAACAAACAGATTTCTTCTCCTGCCGGAGAAAATTACATATCAGTACATATAGGATAGGCCAAGGCTAAGAAATGTAAGAAGTTTTATAACAAATGCATTCAGCTAATACATTTGTGCTTGCAGTGAGAGAGGAATGTAGCAAAACAGTGATACTCGTTGTGGCAGGGTCAGTCTCATTCTGGGCCCCAGGTCCTCCTTTCAGTCCACTGGCCCCACCATATGAACCCCGTTCCCCCTGCTTGGAGCAGGGGGCAGTCAGGGGGGGAAACAGTTCCCACCCACTTGTTCCAGGTTCCGGCCCAGGGACCCTGGATGGCCGCTACCAGAGAGGGCTGACTCCCTTCACGCTTGCCCCTGCAGCTCCTCTCCCTGGGCCACTTCCCCAGACGACTCCCCCTGGTACTTCCTTCTGGTACTGCCTTTGTCTAGTGGTAGCCATGGCAACAAGTCCCCTCCTTTGTTTTGCTCCTCCAGCTGAATAGTTCCCCACAGTCTCTGGTTGAGCTTCAGGCCCCCCTGGATGGGAGCAGTCCAGCCCCCGGGGTTGCTGAGGCTCCTCTCCTCTTTTGTGGTCTCTCCTTTTCCTTCAAGTCTCCTTCCCTCTCCTCACTCACCTTCCGAACTCTCCTTAACCACCCTCCCCCTGCCCTGAGTGGAGAAGGGCTTATAAAGTTAGCCCTGAGTGGGATCAGCTGGCCCTAGTTGATTTAGGGCTGCCTACTCCTCGGCTGCTCCCACTCTGATTGTCATCTCTGTCTCTGCCCTGTTTTCACTCCTGTCTTTTCCTCTGCTCACCCCACCCTGCTGCATTGTGCTTTTAGAGTAAAGGAAGTTTACCAGTTTTAGCTGTTGCATTTTAAGAACTTTAATGGAATTTCTGAACACAGCCACATATGTAGGAAGGGAGGAAGAATGTCAACACGTCTCTAAGTTGCATTGCTTGTGAGCCACACTACCTACTTGAGCTGCTCAAATCCAGTCAGCGTCTGGGGAATTCTGTCAACTAAATGCTTCATAACCCAGTGCCAATGAAGCGACAGGAGGGCCAAGCCTGGAGAATCTACCATCAGCATGTCAGACGCTGCCCAAAACCGGTCACGCCACAGCAAGCAGTACCAGATCTAAAAGAAAGCCAGGAAAGTTACAGCCTGCCCATCTCCGAAGCCTGGCGTACTAGAGTATGTTTTGCACTGTAGTCAGGGAGGGCACTGATGGTGCTAATTCTGCTGCAGTTAGAGGTTTGTCCTCAACAGATTTATCTATGTGCTCTCCTAAAAATATTAGCAAGTACAAAAATCAGGCAGCACACCAGAGAAGGGTCTAGTTTTAAAGCAACATAGTTATTGCTGGGGACTGCCTTTGAAAGGCTTTGTTCCAAGACGATTTAAAGCAAATTTACGGAGGAAGAAACTGTTCGGTAAGTAAGAACGAGGGAAGGAATTCTAAGTATACAAAGAAGAGAGGACAAATGGGGTATGATATGTTAAAAGGGAGTTTTGCTGGTGTCAAGCAGGAAGAAATGAGAGCAAAGATGAAAGAAGAAAAACTTGTGCAGGCCTGAGAGGAAAATGGGAAACCTGAAGATGTTAGAAAATGAGAGGACAACTGTGAAAGGATTTGAAGAGGTGTAAGATCTATGTGATGGAAGATTGTCACAAAAAGCTTATGAACTGTTTGAGGTGCAGCAAAGAGAGGATATAAAAGGAAACAGTGAAAGCACGCTGAAAAGCTACACTTCATTTTAGAACAGTGGTTTTTCAACCTGTTGTCTGAAGACTCCAGAGGGTGGCAGACTATGATTAAGAATGCCAAAGGTGGGGGGATCACACCTTCATTTTAAAAAATTGTAATGGTTCACAAACGAAAAAAAGACCAAAAACCACTGTCTTGTAACAAAGAGATACATAATGAACACAACAGCTATAAATTGGCAGATCAACATAACTTCTTATATCTGACACTATACTGTCATATTTCACATTATAACCACACATCTTCCATTTATGTCAGAGGCCATGGAACTAAAAGTGGGAAAACTCTTCCACAATTCTGGATTCTAAATAAGTATAGCAAGAGCAATTTAAAAACTCTACTCACATCATGCACTTTATCATCTGTTAAGGCCACCTGAGAAGACTTCATCCAATGCAACATAAAGGCATCCCAAAATTCAAAGAAAGCAGCAAGATTCACCACAACAGCATGTGGGAGAGAATTATAACTTCCTGGATCTTTGATTTAAAAATTAAAACAAATGAGAAAAAGGGATAAAAATCATCATGTTTCATCTACACAGAGTAACAGTATCTGGCCATCATCTCCCTTGGTTACAGTGACCAGCACTTAAAAACTTCACTGTTTTTCATTGAGTAACTGCAAAGTTTGCCATGACATGAAAACTGCTAGTCACACTAAGTCTACACACCAGACGTATTCCAAAAAAGCTTATTTCAAAATAATGCAGTTACACACAAAAATGCATTTAGAAATAGCACTTAGCAATACATCATCTACACACAGTGCCTATTTCAAAGCAGAGCCACTGGATGCACTATGGCTTATTTTGTTATAGGTGCTACTCCTTGTGAAATGAGGTTTACCAATTTCAAAAATAAATCAAATGCTATTTCAAAACTATTTCAAACTAGTAGTTGCGTCATGCAAATACTAGGATAATTATTTCAAAATAACAGACCACAGACAAATGTACGCTTTGATATTTAGTCAGTGTTTGCCCATGCATTCTCTGGAAAACCACAAAGTTATATTAAATATACTCAATGCAGCTTGCTTCAGCAAAAATATAGAACACATTATTAAAAATTAAGTACCATTAAGATTTTACAAAATGATGCTGTATTTTAAAAAAAATCAAACTAAAACACTGTCTAAAATAAAATCAAAATATTAGTGCCAAACATTGCAGCATGAGACACTGATTATTGTTTTTCATCAAGTATTTCCACTTAAGCTACAAACAAACACAAAAAGAAATGGAAAGTCCAAAAGTCTCTTCAGTTTCCACTATCCACTTTTTTTTTTTTTTTTAAACAATAGTTACAGCTGAAGGTATGCAGTATAATTCGCTCTCTACACACAACGCATTTATTTAGGAAAGAGAAATTA
Source organism: Carettochelys insculpta (assembly GCF_033958435.1). Taxonomy (NCBI): domain Eukaryota; kingdom Metazoa; phylum Chordata; order Testudines; family Carettochelyidae; genus Carettochelys; species Carettochelys insculpta. The sequence continues at coordinate 140,212,971 of NC_134139.1, read as the reverse complement.
TCCACATATATTCACTTCTACTATGGGGAGTATCTACTCAACTGGAGCAATATTTTATTTTGCTACAGCTCTGGTCTGAATGCACTACATTAACTTATTAAACCTTCATACATACGATGGGTGGTACAAAATCGTGCTTCGGATAACTTGGCATTTTGAACAGATTCCTACCCAGTGTAATCATGTTTTTCTTTGTCATTAAACACATTCGCTTTGTCTACATTACAGTTCCCTTTAGGAAGGGGAATGCAAATGAGTGCGATTGGAAATGCAGATGAGGTGCAGATTCACATAACTTGTACCTCATTTGCGTATTCTCACAATCTCGCTTCTGGAAGAACCTTTTCTGGAAGCAAAAACAGCTGTTTAGAGGGGGGTCCTTCAAGAATGGTGTTTGTTTTCAAAGAACCCCTGTCTACACAGCTGGCTTCCCCCCCAACTCCCCCCCCCGCCAAAAAAAATCACTTCCAGAAGCAAGATCATGTCAGATTATGTAAATGAAATGCAAGATTTGTAAATCTGAGCTTCATGTGCATTTTCAATCTCACTCATTTGCATTCCGTTTCCGAAAGAGGAATGCAGTGTAGCCACAGCCATTATGTAGTAAAGCAAAACAAACAAACAGTCTTACCTTTATGGAACTCCAGAGACATTCTTAAGGCACTAGTTCTCAACTTTTTGCTAGTAATCAGGTTCTTCTCAATATAACTCCTTTTTTCCCGGTTAAGAAACAATAAAGCCCTGAATTAAAAACAACATAAGGGCATTAGGAGAAGTCTGACATGACCAAATCAGAAACCTGTACGTTATATCCAGGAGGCTAGAGAACATTAGGAAATTTTATATCTTAGCACTCTTTGAAGCAAAGATCAAAGATCTGAACAGTGACATTGGCCTGTAAAGGATCACAGAATATTAGAACTGGAAGGAACTTTGAGAGTCCAGTCCAACAAGTCCGGTCCCCTGCCCTCATGAGAGGGTCAAGCACCACCTAGACCATCCTTGACAGGTATTTGCCTAATCTGCTCTTAAAAAAAAAAAAAAAAAAAATCTCCAGTGATGGAGACGCCACAACCTGCTTAGGCAATTTATTCCTGTGCTTTATTCCTGACAGTTAGGAAGTTTTTTTCCTAATATCCAACCTAAACTTCCCTTGTTGCAATCTTAGCACATAGCTTCTTGTCTATCATCAAAGGCTAAGGAGAATAATTTTTCTCTCTCTTCCTTGAAACAACCTTTTAAGAAGCTGAAAACTGCTATCACGTCCCCTCTCGGTCTTCTCCTTCCAGGTTCAACAAACCCAATTCCTTCAGTCTTCCCTCACAGGTCATGTTTTCTAGACCTTTTATCATTTTGGTTGCTCTTCTCTGTACCTTTTCCAATTTGTCCACATCTTTCCTGAAATGTGGCGTCCAGAACTAGACACACTATTCCAGTGGAAACCTAATCAGTGCAGAGTAGAGCAGAAGAATTATTTCTTGTACCTTGCTTACAACACTACCATTAATGCATCCCAGAATCAGGTTGTAGTCTACTATGGCTTTGTCTATATTAGTAAATAAAGTAGAATTTATTAAAGTTGACTTCATACCACTAGATTTTATAAAGTTGATTGTGAGTATCCACGTTTAGAAAGTCAACATAGGGTGTCCACTTTACCTTTGCTAAGTTTGACTGTGTCAGTAATGAATTGTGGGTACCTCTCCCACAGTTCCTGCATCCCTGTTGCATTCTGGGTTTCTGTGTCAGTGTGTTATGGGAAAAAATGCACCACAACTGGTTGTGGGTGTCTTATGTCATCTTCCCAGAATGTATTTGCCCTCACTCCCTGTTCCAATTGAAAACAAACTGCCAAAGGCATTTTCACGACACTTTTTTATAGCCTGCCCCAACACACATGGGCTAGCATGCCAGTCCTGAAAAATGTGAAATGCAGAAATCAATATCTGAAAAGTTTCAATATGGAGCTATCGAAAAGTTGTTTGTTGGTATTGTTGAAATGGGTCATTTTGATTCATTTCATTTTGACCCGGCAGCTGCGTGATGCAGAGCGCAGCTGCAGAGCCCCGCAGCTGTGTGGTGGTGGTGGAGCTGGCAAACCCCGTCTGATTCCAGCTTCCTACTTCCTGCTCACCTGG